>NC_060123.1:70776461-73276461 GCF_021461395.2 Schistocerca americana
ATTATCAGCGAAAGAATGGAGGGACTGCTGTATTCGTTGAATCAAGGGATGGACCGGATAGGGAGCCCCAAGGCTCTGAAGAGCACTGAGTGAGTCAGTGCAGAGGACATACGATGAATGGCGGTGGCGGCGGGCATACTGAATGGCCTGATGGAGAGCAAAAAGCTCGGCCGTAAAGCTGGAACATTGGTCAAGGAGCCGGTATTTAAAGGTGGCGGTCCCGACGACAAAGGCACAGCCGACACCATCGTCAGTTTTGGAGCCATCGGTGTAAATAAAGGTGTGACCAGCAAGTCGAGCACGAAGTTCGACAAACCGTGAGCAATACACTGCAGCCGGAGTACCCTCCTTTGGGAGTGAGCTGAGGTCGAGATAAATACGAACCAGAGCCTGGAGCCAAGGTGGTGTCGGGCTCTCACCCTCTCTGAAGGTGGTAGGGAGGGCAAAATCCAATTGTCGAAGCAGGCGACGGAAGCGGACTCCGGGGGGCAGCAGGGCAGACACATACAACCCGTACTGACGGTCGAGAGAATCGGCGAAGAAGGACTTGTAAGAGGGGTGTTCAGGCATAGACAACAGCCGGCAGGCATACCGACACAGCAGTATGTCGCGCCGGTAGGTCAATGGTAACTCGGCAGCTTCAGCATAAAGACTCTCGACAGGACTAGTGTAGAAGGCTCCGGTCGCAAGACGTATCCCCCGATGGTGGATGGAGTTGAGCCGGCGTAAGAGGGATGGCCGAGCGGACGAGTAGACGAAGCTCCCATAATCCAGCTTCGATCGGACTATGGACCGATACAAGCGAAGCAGGACAGTGCGATCCGCTCCCCAAGATGAACCGCTAAGAACTCTGAGGACATTAAGGGAACGTGTACAACGGGCCGCCAAATGAGAGACATGTGGAGACCAACACAGTTTCCGGTCCAACGTGAGCCCTAGAAACTTAGTTGTGTCCACGAATGGGAGAACAACGGGACCGAGATGTAAGGATGGCGGAAGGAACGCTTTATATCGCCAAAAGTTGATACAAACCGTCTTCTCTTCAGAGAACCGGAAGCCATTTGCCACGCTCCTTGAGTAGAGGCTGTCTAGACAACGCTGAAGGCAGCGCTCCAGGAGGCATGTTCTCTGGGCACTGCAGTAGATCGCGAAGTCATCGACAAAGAGAGAGCCTGAGACATTAGGTGGAATGCAATCCATAATTGGATTGATCGCGATGGCAAAAAGGGCTACGCTCAAGACGGAGCCCTGAGGCACTCCGTTCTCCTGGAGGAAGACGTCGGACAATACGGAACCCACACGTACCCTAAACTTTCGATCCGTTAAAAAGGAATCAATAAAAAGGGGCAGACGACCGCGTAGGCCCCACTTGTGCATAGTGCGGAGGATACCTCCTCTCCAACAGGTATCATAAGCCTTCTCCAAGTCGAAGAACACGGCTACCGTTTGGCGCCTTCGCAAAAAGTTGTTCATGATGAATGTCGACAAGGTCACAAGGTGGTCAACAGCGGAGCGGCGGCGACGAAAGCCACATTGGACATTAGTAAGTAGTCGTCGAGATTCAAGAATCCAAACTAACCGAGCATTAACCATGCGCTCCATCACCTTACAGACACAGCTTGTAAGAGAAATGGGGCGGTAACTAGAAGGAAGGTGTCTATCCTTCCCGAGTTTGGGTATAGGAACAACAACGGCGTCACGCCAACGCATGGGGACCTGACCTTCGGTCCAGACGCGATTGTAGGTACGAAGAAGGAAGCTTTTGCCCGCCGGAGAAAGGTGTGCCAGCATCTGAACGTGAATGGCATCTGGCCCCGGAGCAGAGGACCGGGACAGTGCAAGCGCACGTTCGAGTTCCCGCATAGTAAAGGGGGCATTGTAAGTTTCCAGATTCAGCGAGTGGAAGGAAGCTCGCCGAGCCTCGTCTGCCTCTTTCCTGGGAAGGAAGGCAGGATGGTAATGGGCGGAGCTTGAAACCTCCGCGAAAAAGCGGCCAAAGGCGTTGGAGACAGCCACAGGATCAACAAGGACCTCATTACCTGAGGTCAGGCCAGGTACTGAGGAGTGGGCCTTAATGCCCGACAGCCGGCGCAGGCTACCCCAAACAACGGAAGAGGGAGTAAAACTGGTAAAGGAGCTCGTGAAAGAGGCCCAGCAAGCTTTTTTGCTGTCTTTGATGACTCTACGGCATTGCGCTCGGAGTCGTTTGTATTCAATACAATTCGCCAACGTAGGATGGCGGCGAAAGGTGCGCAAAGCACGTCGTCGAGCACGGATAGCGTCCCTACAAGCCTCGTTCCACCAGGGGACGGAAACGCGACGTGAAGAAGAAGTAGTACGAGGTATGGAACGTTCGGCAGCATGGATAATAACAGCCGTGAGGTATTCGACCTGACTGTCACAACTGGGAAAATCGTGGTCCGGAAAGGTCGCCAGGGAGGAGTAAAGTCCCCAGTCAGCTTTCAGTATGTTCCAGCGCGAAGGACGTGGGGATGGGGTGTGGTGCAGGAGACGAACGACACAGGGGAAGTGGTCACTCGAATAGGTGTCAGAAAGGACATACCACTCGAACCGACGGGCAAGAGTGGTAGAACAGATCGAGAGGTCCAAGTGGGAGTAGGTATGAGTAGAGTCCGAGAGGAAAGTCGGGGCGCCGGTATTGAGGCAGACAAGATTGAGATGGTTGAAGACATCCGCCAAGAGTGAGCCTCTTTGACAGGATGCAGGAGAGCCCCAAAGGGGATGATGGGCATTGAAGTCGCCAAACAATAAGAACGGCGGGGGAAGCTGATCGATCAGGTGCATCATGTCAGCCCGACTAACAGCAGATGACGGTGGAGTGTAGACGGTACAAACTGAAAGAGTAAAAGCAGAAAGAGTAATGCGGATAGCTATTGCTTGGAGTGGGGTGGTCAATGGGATGGGATGGTAATAGACATCGTCCCGAACGAGCAACATGACCCCACCATGAGCTGGGATACCGTCCACAGGGGTGAGGTCATACCGCTCCGAGGTATAGTGGGAAAAGGCAATACGGTCAGTCGGGCGCAACTTGGTTTCCTGGAGACCAAGGACGAGCGGACAGTGCAGGCGGAGGAGCAGTTGTAATTCCTCCCGATTAGATCGAATACCTCTTATGTTCCAATGAAACAACGCCATTGCTAGTCAAAAAGTTGGGGGAACGAGACGGGGAAGAGCTGGTCACCTCAATGGCCGCGGAGGGCCAGGTTGCGAGGCAACAACGCTACAACTGACGGCAGGCGGATCCTGTTCCATCGACTCGTCGCCAGCTGCGGCCGCTGTCCCTGATTGTGTAGGAGGGGCCGCATCATTTGCCGACAAAAGGCTGGCGGAACGCCTGGCAGCAGAGCGTCCCGGCGAAACTGAGGACGGCCGGGAGCAGCGACTCACGGATGAGGCGTCAGATGAAACGCGCCGGGGTGGAGAGGGGGATAGAGACTTCTTCTTGGAGGCCTTCTTGGAAGGCCGAGGAGGCACAGGGATGGTGGGCTGGACCCGAAGAAGGTCCTCACGCGCGGGGTCCGTTTTGGAACGCCGGACCTCGGAAGCTGGGGTCCGGAACGTTTCCCCAATGGACGCCTGAGAAGAGGATCGCTTCTCAGGTGGCGTGGGGAGAGGAGGAGGAGGAAGGGTGGCCCCTGGGGCAGGGGGGGTGGGGGCCACGGGGGAGGAGGATTTGGAAGGGAGGGATTTGGGAGGCGGAGGCAGAGCCCCCTGATGGGCAGAGGAGGCGGAGGGGGGACAGGATAGAGGTGAGGATACAGCGGAAGGAGTGGACACAACTGAGGCAAACGAAGTGGCCAGTGACACGGGATGAAGGCGGTCATACTTCTTCCTGGCCTCAGAATAAGAGAGCCGATCCAAAGTTTTGATTTCTTGTATCTTTTTCTCCTTCTGATAGGCGGGGCAGTCTGGGGATCTAGGCGAGTGGACGCCAGGACAATTAGGGCACCGAGGTGGTGGGGTGCAAGTATGTTCCTCACGAAGAGGACGTCCACAGTCGCCACAAAGGGGCTCAGCCTCACACCGTGACGACATGTGCCCAAAGCGCAAACACCCAAAACAGCGCATAGGAGGCGGGACGTAAGGTCGCACGTCGCACCGGTAGCACATCACCTTTACCTTCTCTGGGAGAACGTCCCCCTCGAAGGCGAGGATAAAGGCCCCGGTGTCGATACTACGGTCTTTGGGGCCGCGCTGCACTCGCCGGACGAAATGCACGCCGCGGCGCTCCAGGTTGGCCCTGAGCTCCTCATCAGATTGGAGCAGGAGGTCACGATGAAAAATAACCCCCTGCGTCCTATTTAGTGCCAGATGTGGGACAATGGATACTGGGATGTCCCCTTGGCGGTCGCACGCCTGGAGTGCCGCCGACTGTGTGGCAGAGGTGGTCTTGATGAGAACGGACCCTGATCGCATCTTGCTGAGAGCCTCGATTTCCCCGAAGACGTCCTCAATGTGCTGAACAAAGAACATGGGCTTGGAGGTGGCGAACGTCCCCCCATCTGTACGAGAACAGACCAAATAGCGGGGGAAGTACTTCGCCCCAAGCCGGCGGGCCTGTCCCTCCTCCCATGGAGTGGCCAAGGGGGAAAGGGCAGGAGAACCAGAACTAGAAATGGTACCTTTTCTTTTGGAAGACTCGGCCGCAGAGCGACCTGATACGTGTTGACGTTTCATGTGCGAAACGTCCGCCCCGATACCACCCACTCCGACCAGGGGCTCTCCCCACGGGCGCCACCCAGCCGCAGCAAGGGCCACCTGGCAGGATGACCGTTGCCAGGAGTCCTGATGCCCCAAGGAGACGGGCATCTACTCCTTGGCCAACGTGGGGAGGGTGCAGCTCAGGTATCGGCAGTACGATCCCTGTGTTGTCAGGGGGCTACAACCTAGAGGGTACATGACGACCCCACCACAACGGGCTGGCTACCGTGCTGGATTTCTGGTGCCATGGAAAGTCCATCATGATCGCTGGTGCAGATGGAGATGCACTATGGGCGTAACTTGGACAACCCATCAGGCGTTTAGGCCCAATTTGAGGAATAATGGGTATGGTGACAACGCCGGTGCAATGCTGAGTGCCAAGGTCATAGTGCACTTAGGACCAGTGGTACACCATGTAAGGTGTCCTTCCCCAAAAGGCTCGTACTTCTGTAGAATTTTGAAAAATTGAGGTCAAACCCCAAGGGGGACCATCACATAGAAGGCCGAAACGGTTGAAACTCCTTTTAGTCGCCTCTTACGACAGGCAGGAATACCTCGGGCCTATTCTTACCCCGGACCCGCAGGGGGGCAGTGCAGCTTACATTTGCCATGTCGATAGATAAATCGCAGGGGCAGTTGTTATATGTTTGTGGCATCAATCTTGAAAATCATGTTTTTCACATGGCTATTTGTATGTCGCATATTGCCCTGTCGGGACACCTTCAACTTCATTTGTTTACGCATCAGAAAACAAAACTATAAATGCTGCGTATCAAAAAGTATTACAATAAATGCTACCTAGCAATAAACTTTGACACTGATTCACTGATCACCACAAAAGTTGACAGATATATATGAGTTTTCATAGATAGGTGAAGAGGAGATGAACTGAGGTGGCGGAATCCAACAGAGAGAGGACGAGGAGAAGGATAGAGGGTGGGGGGGAGATGGGCCAAGGGATGGGTTCAAAAATGGTTCAAATGGCCCTGAGCAATATGGGACTTAACTTCTGAGGTCATCAGTCCCCTAGAACTTAGAACTACTTAAAGCTAACTAATCTAAGGACATCACACACATCCATGCCCGAGGCAGGATTCGAACCTGCAACCGTAGCGGTCGCGCGGTTCCAGACTGTAGCGCCTAGAACTGCTTGGCGACTTCGGCCGGCCAAGGGATGGGGAGTGGGGGTGGGGGGGGGGTGGGGGGTGGGGGGTGGAGTTGATCAAAGAGATAGTGGGAGAGGACTAAATGGATAGAGAGAAAATACGGGAGGGAAGATGGACTACGAGAGTATGGAATAAATAAATGCCCAGGCAACGCAATGCAGTCTGTGCTGCACTTTTCAACACCGAAACGGATGGATATTTGTACTAAAGAAGTGAACCTCCACCCCCCAAAAAGAAGATTGGTCACCCCCCCAGAAGAATAAATTATCTACGCCCCTATTAACCACAGTACTGCAGTGAGAACCAAATTAAGATTTTGGAAGTCTAGATTCTTTAACTTTAGTATGTTTCAGCCAAGTATGACACCAATTATATAAATATTTAACTACGTTTCCAGGATGTATTTTACTGGTTCTGTGAATTCATTCGAAGTTGGAAAAATCATTCTAAATTGCCAAAATGCGTTTTAACAAAATCGAAGGACTTGTTTCGTATCCAGTTCGTCTAAAAACTATAGAACTGGGAATACAATGGCGACCCTGAGCCATTTTTCGCGGCTCCTACGTTTGCGTCATGAGAGTCCACACTTGTAGTCTAGGTCTGCATCATGAGGGACCATATTTCGGATCATCATGATGCAGACTTAGACGACGAGTGTTTACTTGCATGATGCAAATCCAAACGACGACTCTAGACCCTCATAACACAGACCTAAACGACGAGTCTGAATCCTCATGACGCAAATATAGACGCTGTGGAGAGTGGCTCAGAGTCTCCATTATATTCCTACTACAATACATTCATGGAAAAAGACGCTCTTCATTTTAGGAGTATTTGTAGTGTCTAGGTCTTCAGCATCTAGACTCTGCATGTGGGATTCCCCTTAATATAGAAATACAAGAATAAAATTACATTTTGCAATGTGTGTGGAACTCAACAAACTAAATTGTAATTTAAACTCATAATGTGTATTGCCTTACTCCACAAATGAATATTTTATTTTGCAGAACACTTTTCAACATAAAATCTTTACAAATTTTCCTTCAGTTCCCCTGGAAGTATTTTTAGGAGTATCTGGTTTGGCCTAAATAATATTTGGCTACTTTTGCAAACCCAAGTAACAGAAAATGGTTTACAAACAATAATTAATGTCACTTGGAAGGATTGAAATGAAAAAGTTTAGTCTAAAATAAAAATGAACTGTATGCATTACAAAATTTCTATCTCAGAAATTGACGCCCAGAAAGCACAAGAAAGAAATCTGCACTCTTAATTAGTAAATTTGCGCTCAAACTCATAGTATCCCGTTTAATGTTCTACTGTAGTTTCAATGTGTCTGCTGATTAGTGTTTGAATTAATTATGACGAGATCGTTAAGTCTGTCTGCATTAAGACGTGATCGTTTTTCGCTAATTAGGTTTCCAGCGCAACTAAAAATTCTCTCACTAGACGCACTAGTGGCTGGTATATTTAATATTTTTCTTGCCACACACGCAGGTCGAGGAAGTCGTTGGGAGTTATTTTTCCACCACTGTAGAATATCTCCCTCGTTCACACAGTGTTCTTGCAAGTATCTGCTGACTTCATCATGTAGGAGAGGAGGCTCTTCTGCCCAGTCCTCAAATTTCGCCATTTTGTACGGCCCTGGATTTGTTTCTTGGTTGCTGTGATTGGGCACTTGTACTGAAACTGTACAGGTTCCAATTAATATTTGCAGAATAATGTGAAGATCGTACTACACATAGTTGAAATTATAATGGTTTTAGATGATGCTATCATTTATCGTCCTGTAAAGTCACCAGAAGATCAAAACTAACTGCAGGACAATTTAAATAAGGTATATATTTTTGGTGTGAAAATTAGCACTTGGCAATAAATAATGACAAGAGCGAGGTTATCCCTGTGTGTACTAAACTAAGTCCGTTAAACTTCGTTCACAAGATCAACCAGTCAAATCTAAAGGCTGTAGATTCTACTTAATACCTCTGATTGATGGACACACAGAAAATGCTGTAGGCGTTTTAATGACAAAACACTCTTTTGGAGCATTGCTACGAAGTTGGAGAGCCTTACTATTGACGGAAGAGGTCGAAAGAGTCTAAATAAGGGCAGCTGGTTTGGTATTATCGTAAAACAGGGGAAAGAGTGTCGCGGAAATTACACAAGAGTTGGGGTGGTAATCATTTCAACAATGGCGTTTTTTGACGTGGCGCGATCTATATATGAAATTTCGATCACCAACTTACACCTCCGAATTCGAAGAGATATTGTTGAGTCCCATATACATTGGAAGAAATGATCATCAGAATAAAATACAAAAAAGCAGCGCTCAGACGGAGAGCTGTAGGTGTTCTATCCCGCGTGAAATTCGAGAAAAGGAGACAAATAAGTTGAAAGTGGTTGGATGAACCCTCAACTAAGCACTTGCGTGTGTCTTGCAGAGTAACCATGTACATGTAGATGAAGAATATATGCATTATCTTAGGAGCTTACCTTCAGCACACATCTGTCGTGCTGCTTGGTAAACTTCAATTTTTTCATCCTCGGTTAACTTTCTTAATGTGCGGTAGTTAGCCACCATAAACGTTGCAATTTTATGCAACATACTAACGCACATTTTCTGTTCTAGGAAGGCGTCAGCAGCTTGTTTCAAAGGTTTCATGTCCTGAAAATACATTTTCTCAACACACATATTTCACAAGTGGTTCTATAATAGTCAGATGGAATAAAATTACAAATCTCTTCATCGTTATCCCGTACGGTACAGTGAGTTTTTAAGGCATAAAACCACGGTAGAACTAAATGTAGGGTTGGATCCTTGTCACTCTCTAGATCAACTGTGGCTTCTTTAAACGGCTTAAGAAATTCTATAAGCTGGCCAGTTATATGGTGGTCATAACCCAGCATCTTATCAGAGGCACCTTCATTATGTAAAACAGCCTTCACTGATTCAATCTGAGAATGGACTTATACAAGCATGTCAAAATAACTATTCCAACGAGTTGAAACCCACTGCTTTAAAGATGAGTTCAGTCTCACACAGAGACCTCTTCTCTTGAAGTACGAAACCGTAGCCCGCACTGTATTAAGAATGGCTAATATATTTGGAACATTTTCTTTCAAAAACTGTTCGCTCAGAACATGTTTCAAGACTGTGTTTATACTATGAGCCATGCATGGAAGACGCTGATATACTTCGAGAGCTTTGACAATGTTACTGCCCTGGTCTGTGACAAACGTAATTATGGCAATGTCTTCACGAGAAACACCCATAGTTTCTAAGCCATCTTCCAACTCGTTTCGAATATTCGAGCCAGTTTTTGGGCAGTCAGGAAACGCAGAGCACATTAGTACATATTTATTCAAACGCCAGTCTGAATTTATGTAATGCATTGTCACGGACATGTAATGCACCCTTTTGTAATTGTCTGTCCATAGATCAATTGTACTGGCACATATACCAGAACGAATCGCATGCACTATATCTGGGAGCATTTTGCTGCGCACTTTATCAGCTAAGGTTTGAACTTTCCTAGCTACTGTCACTCGGGAAGGCATAACATTTTTAATATCAACTGAGCCGTATTTTTTACCTATGTCGATCAGTGTCTGCCCTAAATTAAGAAATCCTTCTCCCTCTATACTGCTAAATGGTCTCAGGTCCTTAGCACACATTTCGACGCACTTTTCGGCCACTAAATCTTTGTCCTCTTTCAAGATATTTACGGAGTGAGGGAACTGCTTGTCAAATTTGCACACATGTCGTAACATACTCGAGGTTCCCGAATAAGTACTTAAGAGCTTTTTACATAGTTTGCATTGAGACACACCTACCGATTTATTTGAAGCGGCCTCATAAACACACGAAAACGTTTCCCATGCGGCACTTGTGCTCTGTTTTGTTCCCAGCATGTATTCGCCAGTTGTCGATTTTTTTTCAATCTCACTAAAGTTCGACCTATTCATTGTGCTGCCTCCACCGTTGCGATAAATGAACTGCAGGCTAACTACCTGGCTACTCTAGTCACGGTAGCTTGACAGCGCAACCTGTTGTCAGGCGCAGCAAGCTGAGCGGGTCCCGTGAAGCTTGGCAGGCTTGCGGGAACCCAGGTAGCCCGGGCTTGCGGGAGCCCGTATCGCCCGCATTGCCCACTATGCCTCAGTACACGCGCACTCTTGTGTTTACATCGCGGCAGGCTGACCTGCATGAATGGTTGCAGAGGTGCTAGGGGCAAGCAGGCTGCAAGGGGAATTTGTACACCTCTGTTTTGATCACAATAGCCATACATGAACACGATATCAACCTTATCCGCAATTGGTAAACGGTCCATTCGAACACGGGTTATGTATCACGAAGCAAATACCGTTCTCACTAGCGGAATGTTACGTGATACCACATAGTTATACGTTTGTGACTATTACAGCGCCATCTATCACAAAGTGAAAAAAGTGGTCCAACTAAAGCATTCATATTTCTTTACGTACTACACGAATATGTAATAAAAATGGGTGGTTCCTACTTAAAAAACGCATTTGATATCCATTTGACCTATGGCAGCGCCATCTAGCGGCCAACCATTCGCCATCTGGTTTCCCACTTCAAGCTAGACTAGTTTCGTTCTTTGTAGTTCTTTCGTTTGATTCTTATTTCGTGAGATATCTGACCCGGTCACTATCAATGGACCACTCCGTATAGGATAACAAGTTTCTAGCACATTCGTTAGATTTGTTACTGCTGCTACAATGGCAGGTTATCAAGATTTAAGTGAGTTTGAACGTGGTGTTATAGTCGGCGCCCGAGCATTGGGACACAGCATCCCCGAGGTAAAGGTGAAGAGGAGATTTTGCCGTACGATCATTTCACGAGTGTACAGTGAATATCAGGAATCCAGTAAAACAATAAATCTCCGAATCGCTGGAAGATGATCCTCCAAGAACAGAATCAACGACGACTGAAGAGAATAGTTCAACGTGACAGAAGTACTACTCTTCCGCAAATTGCTGCAGATTTCAGTGCTGGGCCATCAACAAGTGTCAGCGTGCGAACAATTCAAAGAAACATAATCGATATGGGCTTTCGGAGCCGAAGGTCCACTCGTGTAAAGCTGATGACTGCACAATACAAAGCTTAACGTCGTACCTGATCCCGTCAATACCGACATTGGACTGTTGATGACTGGAAACGTATTGCCTGGTCAAGTGAGTCTCATTTCAGATTGAATCGAGCGGATGGGCGCGTACGGATATCGTGACAATCTCACGAATCCATGGACCCTGCTTGCCAGAAGGCGGTTGTTCAAGGTGGTGGAAGCTCTGTAATGGTATGGTACGCGGCCACTAGGAGTGATAAGGAGCTTGTGATATGTCTAGGATCTCCTCTGACAGGTGACATGTACGTAAGCATCCTGTCTGCTCACCTGCATCTATTCATGTCCATTGTGCATTCCAACGGACTTGTTGGGCAATTCCAGCTGGACAATGCGACATTCCACACGTCCAGAATTGGTATATAGCGGCTCTAGGAACACTCTTCTCAGTTTAAACACTTCTGCTGGCCACCAGACTCCACAGACATGAACAAAATTGAGCATATATGTGATGCCTCTCAACGTGCTTTCCAGAAGAGATCTCCACCCCACTCCTACTCTTACGAATTTATGGACTGCCTTGTAGGATTCACGGTGTCAGTTCCCTCCAGCAGTACTTCAGACACTAGTCGACTCTACGACACGTCATTGTTCGGCACTTTTACGTGCTCGCGGGGTCCTAGACGATATTAGGCAGGTGTAGCAGTTTCTTTGGCTCTTATGTGTATTATATTGCTTTACAAAGTGTGCTTCATCCATACATTAAGAGGCATCCTTTATACTACTGACATATAATTCCTACTCTGTTACTGTAGCACGTTCCACTCTTAGCACATATTTATTTTATTTTATTTAACCTGTTAATTTAATTTTTTTCTAGGCATCGCCTTCTTTTTGGTGTGTTTCCTTAACGTTTATTTGTTGTTTAAGTTTATTTTTTTTAATTTCATGACCACTGCATTCTAAGTAGAAAAAAGGACCCGGGAGTAGACATCATGCCGTTAGAGCCACTCATAGCCTTGGGAGAGCCAACCTTGACAAACATTTTCCATCTGGTGATCACAATGTAGGGGACAGGTGAAGTAATTGCAAACTTCAAGAAGAATATAGTAATTAAAATTCCAAAGAAAGCAGGTGCTGACAGGTGTGAAAATTACCGGACTATCAAGTTAATAAGTCACGGTTGCAAAATGCTGACACGAATCCTTTACAGAAGAATGGAAAAAAAAAACTGGTAGACGCCGAGGAATATCAGTTTGGATTCCGGAGAAATATCAGAGAGAGAAAAGTACCTGGAAAAGCAGTTGAATGGGATGGACAGTGTCTTGAAAGGAGGATATAAGATGAACATCAACAAAAGCAAAATTAGAGAATAGTATGTAGTCGAATTAAAGCAGGACATGCTGAGGGAAATAGATTAGGCAATGAGGCACTTAAAGTAGTAAATGAATTTTGCTGATTGGGAAGAAAAATAACTGATTATGTTCGTAGTAGGGATGATATAAAATGAAGACTGGCATTAGCAAGAAACGAGTTTCTGAAGAAGAGATATTTGTTAACATCGAGTCTAGATTAAGTGTGAGGAAGTCCTTTCTGAAAGTATTTGTATGGAGTGTGGCCGCGTATGGAAGTGAAACACGGACGACAAATGGTTTAGATAAGTAGAGAATAGAAGCTTTCGAAATACGGTGCTACAGAAGAATGCCAAAGATTAGGTGGGTAGATCACGTAACTAGTGACGAGGTAGAATTGGGGAATAGCGAAATTTGTGATACCACCTCACTAGAAGAAGTGATCTGTTGGCAGGATATATTCTGAGGCATTAAGGGACCACCATTTTAGTACTGGAGAGCAGCGTGGGGGCTAAAAATCGTAGAGCGACACCAAGCGATGAATACAGTACGGAGGTTCAGAGGGATGTCGGTTGCAGTAGTTATTCGGGGATGAAGAGGCTTCACAGGATATAGTAGCATGGAGAGCTACATCAAACCAGTATTTGGACTGAAGACCACAACAACAACTACAACAACAACCACAACTACTGCATTGTCAAACATGACATTTACTCTATGTTCGTACCTCACTCCCTGTGGGTAAAAATCTTTTTCCATGTTATTAACGAATGTGGTGCCTTCTTTGTCGGCGATACTTTAAGTCGGATATTGGCCTGATAAACTGAAAATCGGTTAACGAAGTACACCACATTGTGTTCGTCATCTGTACTTAGGAAGACTCAGTTAACATCATTTATCAGTTGTTAAATTAGTTTCGTATTTGTTCCTTCTTGTTTCTATTCTGCTTCTTCAGTTCTCCCCTCTTACAAGCTATCACGAGAGTGTCTTCTCTTTTGGTTTTCGCACAGTATATCAAGCTTTAGCTTCAATTATGTAAAGAGTGTGTGAAATGCCTACCCAGCGAAGCGACCCTCGAACTAAAATTCGAGTTGTGAAACCCGTTTCCCTAAATTAACTGGACAACCGACCTCTCCATATGAGGAATGACGCAACGTAGTACAACTTTTATGTAAATTAATTTGCAAATTTCCTAACATGGATTAATCCCTGTTGAAACAAGTGACGCGCCGCCTGGCCGATGCCTAGTTGAAGACTCCCAGTTGACTAGCCGTTCTGCGAACTTTACAGCAGCGACCTAGTAACTGTATTCTTTAACTTTTATTACGCATCGTATGTACCGACGAGACTTTTTATTTTGTCTGTCGCCCACTGCTTGCGACACATCATTGTAAACTGTCCAAGCTAAGTATTGTCATTTATGTGACTGTAATAAAAATTCGTTAATACGATTTGCTGAAATTGTTGTCAAGCGATCCGAGAAAGCAGGTTTCCTAGGCGCCCCATATTCGACGATTAGGCAGGACACAACAACTACATTGCCCTGACAAGTATTTACCTGTTTCAGTGTTAATGTGAGACGAAGCAACGTGTAAGTCTTGATAAGGTGATACAACTGATCGGCCACCATTGTGGTAGCCTATACGCAAATTTGCTTGATGACTTACAGAACCAGCCTCCAATACCATCTGATGTACTTATTTGTATGCATTGGCAATTCAAACCTTCATTACCGATATACGGTCTAGCATCACCCTGTTATCGATTCGCAATGAAAACCAGCAACACCGTTTTTTAAACGCAATTATTCTTCTCATTTTCTTTATCAGAACTTCTCGAGTTCCTTATAATATAGCTTCCCTCTTACATTCCATAACAAAAAAAATTTTTATTGTTAACTCAGACCCACAGCAGAAATACTACACGGTCTTCGTCCAGACTGTTGTTTCGAATATCCTAGGGGTCGTTCTGACTTATATCGACCGTCGCTTCTTTCCTCGAGTACAAGATTCATACATCGTGCTCAGGATATGTTTCGCAACTGATTAATTGTTGCTAAGGCAAATTTTACTAATTCAAACCCGTTTCCGACTGCCACATCCTCTTCCACACTAAATTCATACAATAAAGTAAACGCGTCGCAAAAGAGCAAATACAGTGATAACATTAAACAGGAAATACTGTCCAATGTTCTGAAAAATTATATTTATATCCTCACGAATCGCCTTTCGGCTTCTTATGCCATCTACAGGTGACAAATGAATGTCGAAAACACAGATAACATAAGTGAGACTTGCACAGATGTTATTTTCACAAGAGATAACAAAATTCACGAGTGGAATGTTATACGATAGAGCAGGGCATCCCCACCTTTTCAGCTGGTGGACCCCTTCTTCAGTCGGAAATCCATGGCGGACCCCTAGTCAGTCAAGAGCATAATAACTTTAAATTTCAGAGCGAAACTCACGAGAACTGAAAGCTTCTTAATGCAAGTTCCATGTTCCCAATGACTCCTTCCCCCCCCCCCCCCCCCCCCCCCCGCGCCAATAAGTATAAATAATCTTTCGTTTAGAGATGAATGAAAACAACTTTCAAAGATTGACTTATGAAATAGGTAGTGCACTGACAAAGCGAGTTTAACATCTAATGATGCCTGGGGACGCATACGTACCTGCGAGTGCTGTGGTTGGTCGACAAAGCTCGCTCCGCGCATGCGTAAAAGGTATCAGCGCATCGGCCGCCGTGAGCTGGCGCATAAACGACCCCCGTATTGTTGCGAAACAGTCGATCAGAGAAGCCGCATTCTCCTGCACTATACTGTGTATGCGTTCTCACTTAGGAACCGCAAAGGCTGTTTGGGAATGTGACATGAATTAAAGGTTCACCTGTTTTTGACACGAAAAAAAAGTGATGAATTTGATTTCCACATTTTTATTCAATGATTTTACTCTATTTGGTGAAGGGTGGCTGCGGACCCCCTAGAAAGAGCTGTAGTCGCCGTGCGGTTCTAGGCGCTACAGTCTGGAGCCCAGCGACCGCTACGGTCTCAGGTTCGAATCGTGCCTCGGGAATGTATGTGTGTGATGTCCTTAGGTTAGTTAGGTTTTATTAGTTCTAAGTTCTAGGCGACTGATGACCTCAGAAGTTAAATCGCACAGTGCTCAGAGCCATTTGAACCCTAAGGGGTCCGCGGACCACACGTTGGGAAGCCCTGCAATAGAGTATTACATTTCCTGTCTTGAAGAAATAATTACATTTACTAAAGGGAAATAAGGGTTCTATTAAGAAATCTTCTATTACATCGTCGTTTACTTCTGTAGTCTGCGAACCACTGTGAAGTACGTAGGAGCGGGTCATCCCATCGTAGTAGCTATTAGGGCTTTTTGGCGTTCCATTCTGATGTGGAACGAGTGAAAAATATTGTTAAAGGACTCTGTGCGTTCGGTAATGAATGTAATCTTGCTGTTACGAGACATGTGGGAGTGATATGTAGGAGACAGTAATACATCCCTAGACTCGTCATTTCAGTCAAGTTCTTGAAACTCTGACAGTACACATTCTCAGAATAATTTCCATCTGCTTCCAATAGTCTGCCAGTTCAGTTCTTTCAAAATCTCAGTGACACTAACCTGAGGGTCATACAGTTGTGTGGCCATTCGTGCTGGCCTATACGTTCAGTATCCCCTGTTAGTCGTATTTGGTATGGGGTCCCACTCATTTGAACAGTATTCTAGGCTGCAGCGTACGAGTGTATTGAAAGCAATCTCCTTTGTAGACTGATTGCATTTCCCTGATTTCTACCAATAAACCGAAGTCTACCACCTGCTTTACCTACACTTGAGCCCATGTGATCGTTCCACGTCATGTCCCTACTATGTATTACACTGAACTGTTTTTATTCCAACTGCGACTCGCTAATATTATATTCGTAGAATTCTATGTTTCGTAGTTTTGTGAAGTGCACAATTTCAGATTTTTTTACATTTTCAGCAAGTTCGCAATCACTGCAGCATTTTAAAGTCCTATCAAGGTCTGGCTGAATCTGGTTGTAGATACCTGCATCATCTGCGAAATGTCTGAGATTACTATTAATATTGGCTGCAAGATCATTAATATACAACATGAACAGCAAGGAACCCAACACACTTTCTTGGGGTACACACGAATTTACTTCTGCATCTGTCGATGACTCCCAATCCAAGATAACATTGTGTATCCTCCCCATCAAAAAACCCTCAATCTAGTCACAGATTTAGTCTGATGCCCCATACGATCGTACTTTTGATAATAAGCATAGGGATGATACATACTGACATGCTTTCCGGAAATCGAGAAATGCTGCACTATCTGACTAGTTCGAGATACGGCTGTTAGGATGATGTATGAGAAAAGTGCTGGTTGGATTTCTCATGATCTATATTTTTGAAATCCATGCTTACAAGCATAGAGGAGGTCATTCTGTTCGAGATACCTCACTATGTTTGAGTTCAGAAGGTGTTGTAAGACTGTACAACAAGTGATTGTCAAGGATATTGGACGGTAGTTCTGTGGGTCATTTCTACTACCCTTCTTCTAGACAGGTATGACCTGTGGTTCCTTCCAGCTACTGGATGGGCCTCCTTCTTCTTTTTCTTTTTTTTTTGTTTTGTTTTGAGGGATCTACGATTGATTATAGTTAACAGTGTTGCTAACTCAGCCGCAAATGGGATATAGAATCTGATAGCAATTCCATCGGGCGTTGCAACATTGTTCACTTTTAAGGATTTCAACTGATCGTTTGTGCCAACCTATTTACTACATCTTTTCGTGGTTCAAGAACTAAATTGGGACATTAGCCTTGGGTTTGCATTTCTAAAGGAACATTTGAAATCAGGATGAAGGACGCATGCTTTTAATTTGGTATTCCCAGTTCCTGCTCCTATCTGGTCCTCGGGAATAACTTGACAGTTACTTTGGTGCCGCTAACAACCTTCACATATAACTAGAATTTGAATTTTGTGAAAGAACGTGTAACAGCATCCTGCCACATTAGTCACTGAAGGCTTCACGCGTTGCTCTCCTGACTGCCAAACGCTTTTCATTTAGCAGCTGTCTTACTATGGTTCTATGATCTGTTTTATACCTATTTTGCATTAGTCTTTGTTACGTCAGCTGTTTCTTTACGATTGCTGTATACCATGCAGGATATCTCCCATTATCAACTGTTCTGCTGTGTAGATATCTATCCAGTACAATACATTTAACAACTGATGAAAAAATCAAGTTGAATTAACAATTTCAATCTACAATTTGTGTCTAGACCTTAATTTAAAAGAGGGGAAAGAAGTACACGAACTTGGTCATAGAATAATAAGCTGCCATTCTTCGTCATATGTTGTTGATTTTCAGAAGGCTTATCTTTCTTTAACAAAATGTAAAAGTTTTAAAAGTGTTTTTACATAAAACTTTGTTTCCTTTGTTGGTTAAGTAAAGTATGACAAAAATGAATATTTTCCTCTGCGAAGAAGCCACATACCACAATTTTGGATATCATCTGTGTAAATAATATCTGTGTGAAACGCATGTAATTTTATCTGTGTTTGCGACATTTGACTGTCACCTGAAGATGGCCTAAAAGTGCGAAAGCTGATTAGTGACGAAATAAATATAATTTTGCAGGACATTAGGAATCGTTTCGCATTGAATATTATTATCAATGTCGGCCAGGCTGCGACGGATTTTTTTACGTGCGTGCGTGCAATGCTCCAATTGCGACGGATTATACGTTGCTGCTGCTGCAATGCAATTTCTTTTATAATTTTTGTTCACCTACCTCTTTACAGCGGTAGATCCTCGCACGTAAACTCCTGACTGCAGCTACTTACGAGATCACAGAAAAGCAGTGTTGAGAAAACTGTAACCTCATAGCTACACGCCGGAGGCCGCTGTAAGGAAAATTTGCTGAAAATGTCTATGTACTTTAAAGAAATGATTCGGAAAGGGCATGTCACTCGTACTTTAAACATGAAGTTCTAATTTAAACCTTCAATAGATCTTTATTGCCCTCAACCAAGATCATCAGCCCACATTTACGAAAATTACTAAAGTTTCTGCTCACAGCTATCATCATACCTAAAACAGCCAGAACTTTTGAAACGTCCCCTTTTGAACAATTATACAAGACTGTGCTTAAACTGACACATAATATTTTAGGCGCAACGCAATCTGACTTTCAAAAATCCCTACAAAAAAAATGGCCCTGACTAACATTAACCTATACGTTTCACAAATCGCTTGCCTCACAAAAATCTTGGTTACTCGAACTACTGGAATACAGCGAGCGCCACTACTGCCAGCTAACTATAAGATTCAAACTACAGAAGGCACTAACTACTGATAGGCATAGTTAGCAAATGAAAGATTTTGATAGAGAACAAATGATGTACTTACCTTAATAGTGTTCAAAGGTTATAATATATATGGCAGTTCATGACATCCAGTCTTACAAATTTCAAAACTTCGCCATTTCTCTCCCCACATCCACCACTGCTGGCGGCTCACCTCCAACTGCGCAACGCTACGCGCTGTTCACATCCAGCTGCCCAACACTACAATGCCAGACAACAATGCAAACTATCCACAGACTGCACACAGCACAGCCAGTGATTTTCATACAGAGCGCTACGTGGCGTTACTAATAAGAAAACATAAACAGCCTACTTACATAGCCCCCATGCTCCCCACAAAAAATTTAACAATTGTTTTGGGCACTGACCAATAACGATTTGATAAAATTTTTCATAATTACAGTAACAAAAATATCAAATGCACACACTTATTAATACAATGTTGGTCAAAAGCTAAAATTTTCTCACAGTCCATAAAGACAGTCCTGATCATTCATCACAGTAAAATAGTGTTTTTCTCAAAAGTCTGAGCAGTGGAAGAAAATGCACACGAACTCATATAGCACCAGCTTATTGGTCATAAACATACCTCAACAGAATAATAAACATAGTCATCGTAATAATAACATCATAATACTTCAGTCAAATCTTAAAAACGTCGTAGCTTTCTGCAATAATGTCAAAACCTAAATAAAAACCTCTGCTCATTTCAACAGTGTCATCTGCCTCCAACGTACTTTAAAAATCATGATCCCATACCAAATACATTATTCAGAGCTCTCATAGTATCACAATGGTTCTGAAAAAATACGAACAGTTCACAAAGAACAGACGAAATACAATTTCATAAGTGTGAAGTTATCCAACTGTGTAATTGCGTAAACATGTGTCACTGATGTAGTAAAAAAATCTTTATCTCTCAGTTAAATGATCAGATAGCTGTGTAATTTGTGTGTTAGAGAAATATGGTACCGATGTGTAAAGTTGTATAAGCAAATACCATATTAGCTAGGGCTCCTTGTGCTTGCCAAACACATGGTACACAAAGTAAGCGTATACCCCCCTGAGGATTAATGTAATAATACCCTCAGGTGTTACAGATTAGAGCAATGGAATGAAATGTATCACGGAAAACTTTCTTTGTAATTCAAAAATCTTTAAAAAGAAATGTTTTAAGTATAAAATTAATCACTCAAATGCGTGTACTGAAGCGCTAAACTCTGCGTCTTGTTGCAACATAATCTCTGTGGAAGTGTCGTAGTTATCGTCCTCCGAAAGCTAAGTTCTGCAGAAGTCCCTGTACTTACCTCGTGATAAACAAAAGTGAAATGCTTTGCGTATAGATATCGTAGTTATAATGCTTATTGGCGTGATGGAGAAAGTACTGTACAGTAACGTATTGTTGTGCCACGAAAAAGGCTGTCTCATTGTTGCTATACCACAAAAGTTACTACTAAAACATGTTTTACTTTCCAGAATAATGCAGAAAAACTGTGCAGATATAAAACAGGAACACCGCAAAAGCAACATTGTAAATTGTCACTCATTACTAGCGTCGTTATAAAACCGTGTAGTTGTCACATAAACTAACCACTGTGTCGTCTGGTATCTCACAGAAAGTACTTTAAATACAGAATGTATTTTCAAGTAAACCAAAATGTTTCATTAAAATCTCATTAGCAGTGCCAGTACATGTTCTAAGCATGTAAGCCTTATAGTCGTTACGTAATTGTGCAACTAACAAGCAAGAATGTACATGCACAATAACACTGTGACGTCTGTTCACTATAACAATGCATTCGTAATCTCTGTTTCAATAAGTTCTCATGGTTCTTGACTGGATATTTAACTTCAAACATTGTTGCATGTTAACAGATTCTAAGTCTGACAAGCATACTAGTAATGTAACGTGAAAAGTTATATGGCAAAGACAAAGTTAAAAAGCAGATTACCTTTCAATAAACGGTTTTACATGTGAAATGTGGTGCAATCCTTTACTCTTCCTAGTACGCAGAGTTTCAACTTCAACGCAATTATCATGTGGTATACGTCGAATTCTGTAAGGTCCATTGTAAACTAGAAAGAATTTGTTACTCAAGTGTTTCTTCTTATGTGATAATGAATCTTTAATGAGAACTTTCTGACCAATGTATAATTTCTTTGCATTTGCTTTACCGTGTAGTTTTCTCCTTTTGTCTGCTGCAGATTTTATATTTTTAATGGCCAAATCAATTATGTCCTTGTATCGAACTCCACGTGTATTCGGGAAAGGTACAAGCTCTCTGATTCTGTTCGGTGGTTCTTCATTCTTCAGTACAAGAGTAGGTGGTAAAGCAGTGGAATCATGAGGCATTTCATTCAGCACATTTTGAAATAAGTGTAAATATCTGTCCCAATGCTGATGCTTTCTGTGACAATAAAGTCGGCAAAGCTTATTGATTTCTTTCATAATCCTTTCAGACGGGTTACAATGTGGTGAGTACAATGAAATAAAAACGGGTTTGATTTTATGATTCCGAAGCATGCATGACCAAATAGCAGATCTGAATTGCGGTCCGTTATCTGAAATGACTTTAGCAACGTGGCCAACTTCACGTAAGAAATTTTTAATAAAGGCGTTGGATACAGACCGTCCAGTGGCTTTACGTAACGGAGTGAAAGAAACAAATTTTGAAGTAAGTTCAACAGCGACTAGAACGTACGAAAATCCATTCGATGTTCTGACAAGGGGTCCCAAGAGATCAACAGCAGAAAATTCTTTTAATTTAGAAGGAATAATACGAAACAACGGAGCACGATGTGAGATTGTAGATGGTTTCGCCTTTTGACAAAGTTTACAAATAAAGATTCAAACTATGGAAGGCACTAATTACTGATAGGGATAGTTAGCAAATGAGAGATTTTGATAGAGAACAAATGATGTATTTACCTTAACAGTGTTCAAAGGTCATAATATATATAGCAGTTAATGACATCCAGTCTTACAAATTTCAAAATTCCGCCATTTCTCTTCCCACATCCACCACTGCTGGCGGCTCACCTCCAACTGCGCAACGCTACGCGCTGTTCACATCCAGCTGCCCAACACTACAATGGCAGCAAACAATGCAAACTAGCCACAGACTGCACACAGCACAGGCAGTGATTTTCATACAGAGCGCTACGTGGCGTTACCAATAAGAAATCATAAACAGCCTACTTACACCTTCCCAAATTCTGAAACCAATTACTTGTAACACAGTCAATGATCGACCAATTACTTCTGCACACAATATTCAGTGGTTGTTTTTAGTAAAAGTTTATGCTCGCCATAAAATACTCAGTAAGAATATACTCAGTACCGCCACGCTATGTAATTCAAAGTTGACTCGCGATTTTCGTCGGAACGAATTATCACAACACTCTAAAGTTTTCATAAACAGTTTCTGGTCACAACCACATATCATTAACACTGGACCATAACGCGCAAGTCATCCCAAGACTTCATCTTACACATAATGCGAAAAGTCACATCCAACATAACGGCCTCCAATCAAAGCTAGCTCGCGACTCTCCTCTCACTCTCTCACTACACTAAACTATATCTCTTCGCTAGGCGGCCAACCGTCTCGCTTCTCATTGGCTGTCAGCACTTACGACCAATGAGAACTCACTTCTAGGGCGCCACTCGCGCCAAAATCTAGCAAGCACCAACCACTTCTCTAGGCTCATTGACGTCATCAAATTAAGTAACACAAAACTCTGTAATTAAATAAACAAAACAAAATTAACTATAAGCTTTACTCTACATCTGGAAATTTATTATGTAGTCGCGAATGTTCTGGCTGTCTTATACTTAAGCATACATGCTTGGACATCCGACATTCACTAGTAGGGGAACCGCTAGTGGATTCGTTCCGACGTTACAGAGTTGTTACACTTCCCAGTTCCTGTAGAGAATTACATGAATGATTTTTAATAATGCCGAACGTCCCACATACTCTCACGCACGCATTCTCATTCACACGCACCCTAACACATAATACACATATTTACTTAGAATTCTTGAAATTCTTATTATAGAAAAGTCACAGAGGTTTTCTGAAGCTAAAAACTTTCCAAATTTGTATATGAACACTGAAAGTGTTATCAGATCATCGTACATAGTCACTGAAGGTGAACTATTACATCACTGCATTTATTTAAATTCTTTACTGTCGGAAAATTACGTTTTTTATGGAATTTTACTACTTCCAAAATATAACTATTTTTGATCTCAGACTTTGACGTTTGTTTGTTTTCACAACAGAAGGATGTACAGGGTGTCCAGAATAGGACTCCCTGATTTCAAAATTATAGATCTCGAAAACAAAGATCAATAGAGGAATGCAGTAAACGGTATGTTTATTGTAAAAGCTGTAAGAAGTTTATACAGCAGTGTGAAATAATAGTTACAAAAGCTGCTAACAGATGGCACTGTAATCGCCATACGTAATGCCTAGTATAAATAGTGATCCGAAGCCCAGAGCGATCAGCTCCACTATTGAAACGTAAAAGGAGGTTAGCGTACCGAAAGAAGAGATTAAAACCATGTACTTCATTGAACAACGCGTTTTTCTGGTGCTAGAGTACCACAGGTTAGAAGAGAGTCCTACGGCAACAAGGCGAAGTTTTCAAGCACGATTTAGTGTTCCAAAAGGACCCGATGCGAAAACCATTCGTACGCTCTTCGCAAAATTTCAACGAACAGGCAGCGTAACTGATGATCTAGTGCGGCATGTTGGCCGCAAGCAAACCGCAGTTACGCCTGAAAATATCGCCACAGTTTCTGGAATTATTCAGCGAAATCCAATGTCATCCGTCTGTAGAATTGCATCTGCGACTGGTCTGAAGCGTTCCAGTACACAGAAAATACTGAGGAAGAGCCTACACATGTTTCCATTCAAAATTCAAACGCACCAGGCCATACCCGTACGAGCTGTGCAACAAAGGGTTGCCTTTGCTAATCAGATGCTCACAATGATTGATAGTGAAGGATTTGATGTTGGCTGCATCTGGTTTACAGATGCAGCACACTTCCACCTGAATGGATACGTGAATAAGCAGGACTGGAGATTTTGGGGTTCCGAGAAGCCATATTGGTGTGAAGCGAAACCCCTGTATTCTCCTAAAGTTACTGTGTGGGCTGCAGTATGGAGCAGAGGCATTATTGGCCCTTTTTTCATTCGAGAAACGGTCACTGGTGCACGTTACGTTGCAATTTTGGAACAATTTGTCGCCACAAAGCAAGAGTTAGAGGATCGACCAGGTACTAAATGGTTTATGCAAGATGGAGTCCGACCACATCGGACCGAACAAGTGTTTCGCTTCGGGAATCGAGTCATTGCTTTGGAATATCCCAAATTTACTTGTGCAGGCATGGATTGGCCTCCATATTCACCGGATTTGACTACCTGTGACTCTTTATTGTGGGGCACAGTGAAAGACATGGTCTACCCGAAGCGTCCCGCCACGCTGGACGAGCTTTAATCGGCAATCTCTGTGGCATGTTAATCCATTTCAGTTGAGACACTACGAAATGTGATGGTGAATTTCATTCTCCGTTTGCGCCACCTCTGTAGTGCCAATGGTGAACATTTTGAAAACATTGTGATGTGATAGTTTGCAACGATTGTTTTCGTACGATTATTTCACTTATGTATGCTGATATGAGCTGTAGAGAGTACAGCGCCATCTGTTAGCAGCTTTTGTAACTATTATTTCAAACTGCTGTACAAATTTCTTGCAGCTTTCACAATAAACATACCGTTTACTGCATTCCTCTATCGATCTTTGTGTTCGAGATATTTAATTTTGAAATCAGGGAGCCCTTTTCTGGACACCCTGTACATCAAATATGACATTCCTCAGGTTATTCCTTTATTAGTTATTAATATTTTTAGTTTCGTATAATGTAAGTGGCCTGCCGATGCTACTCCACTGCTTTCACGCGTGCAGCTGCAACAGATGGTCGTGACGTCAGTCTGCAGGACACAACTCGTCCATTACTGACTGTATAATACTCTACCGGCTTACATTGCAGCCCACATACATTCTGAAGTAAAGCTCATAATAGACAAATGGGCGATCACGCACTAGTTGCGACGACACAAGGCATCAACGGAGAATCCAGTTACGGTTAAAGGCAATGATGTTAAATCATCAACAATTTCCTCTTCAAACACATAACAAGAAATATAATACAATATGATGTAATCATTCGCAGTTTTCCTGAGATTTCTCCGCCACTGATTAAGGTTTTACGGTAACGCACATGTTGTGAATACTCCTTACTTCCACTGGCGCTTGATTATTTTCTAAGAATCATATTATTTGTTGCTTCTCGTCATATTAACAGCGACAGATTATACATACCCCACTTTGATCTTCCTGCTTATAATGGCTGATTGTTTTCGCATGATCCTTCTCCTCCATCGAGGAAGAATTTGAATCTGCCGTTTTCATCAGTTTCCTACCTCTTTCTTCCTCGGGGTGTGTCGTCAACTACAAGAATATAGGCACCTATGCATTGCACATAATATGATCTGTTTTCTTCTTTATGACTGTGGGGTGTGCTCCCGGAATAGTTCAGATATACATTTAAGTGCTTTTGAAGATCACCACTACACTAAATCCTAGAGTAGGATAGTTGTTTAACAACAGTTACATTCACTACATTGATGTTTATCAGATAACAATTTGGCGCAGTATGCCAGTATAGAATAAATTATTATGGGTAGAGCAGATCATGTTCTTAAGCAGAATCTTAGAGCTGTTACAACATAATCATCTCAATGAAATAACAGAACAATGTTCAGTCCCATTAGCCTGACTGATACTCTGTCTTAGCTTATGCTTTATTTATTCGCCGAAAAAGTGAAAGATTTTGTCCTTTATACAAATCAGCCAGCTAAGTGGCCATTTCTGTCCTTTAATTCCCTAGAAAGGAGGTACAAGCAGAACATTTAGGAGACCCTCTTTCTAGGCTAATCTGTCTTTCTACCATTACTTCGTTAATTGTTAGCAGTTCAAGATACGAAAACTGCACTGTGACTTTCTTCTATGTTAGTTTATCCATTTCATTAATCAAAACGTTTCTTCTTGTCGCATGCTCGTCCCACAAAGACTGTCCGACCATATCATTGGCGCCTATCATTTCCCGCACCTGGGTGAGCTTGGTTTGGTGCCTGTAACCCTGACACTCGTTACCGCAACCCTGCGTATATAAAAGTGACTGCCAATCTCAGTCGTCTTGGTGACAAATGGTTTGCGATTCCTCGGAGAAACCTCCCAAATGCTTTCTCCATCTAGACAAAACATGTCATCCACTGTCTTGAATACACCTTTTTCATCCTGCTGTTTAGTGATACGTCGCAAAGAGGAATTCCCATATTTTAGTAATTTTGTTAAGCACAAAAATTACTGTTTTCCCAGATGATTTTATGTGCTTATGTGACTAATTCATTGACGATATTTTGCATATTTCTCCGCCACTGATTAAGGTTTTACGATAACGCACATGTTGTGAATAACGATTCAGATACACGTGTCTCATTCATGTTAAACAGTAATCCCACTTCGTCAACCAATTGTTATCTAATAAATGTTGTTCTTTTGAACTCGTGACCATGTGATGCATCAGTCGATCGATTTTTGGTTGATTACATTAAATTTTCATGTTATCTCATTCCAACTCAGTTTTTCTACATTTGCAGTGTTCTGCCTAATATCTCTTTATTATGTCCTGAGTGAGGAAAAAGCTACATATTTTATACATTTCTACATTCTCCCTTCTAGTTTGATCTCTTGTCTAACTTTGAACTGTTAGCAACATATTCATACAGTCATTATTATTGAGCAGTCGGAGAAGAAGGGCTACACGTTCGGCCCAAATATTGACCATTCTGAGCTACTTTCTATCGACATAGCATTGCAATGTTAATTTATTGATGATGGATTATGGTAAGAAATAAGTGGTGTACGGCTGAGGTGGAATACGTAATAATATTTGTGATGTGATGTCAGATACTCCAGAAATGTGTCGTGCTGACGTAAAGTTTCAAATTTACCCTTTCATCTCTACGCCTACATAAAAAGAGAATGAATTGCGGTATTTTAATTTACGATTTATGACTTGCAAATTCCTGAGCCTATCTATATTGGCTTCACGAAATTGCATTCTATGCTACCAAAGGACAAACAACAAAAGCACTGTTATAAAAAAAAACAATTGCAATTTGTTCAGCGACATAACGTAAAGTCGACTACATCGCAGATGCAACGTCAGATCAAATATTTGGACGGGTTCCGTTTCAGTTATCAGTGAGTGAGTCGGTGAAATAAACCGTGAAACCAGAAGAATTCGTAGCCATGAAACTTTTGTGCTCGTTTGATGCCAAGTACTAAAGAACTCCGCCACAGAGTTAAGAATAGGAGAGGAATATTATATCAGGAATGTCAGAGAATTGCTTCATTGAGCAATGTCAGAAATTAATATGAGTGGCAGACTATACTTTGAATATGAAAGATAATATTTTAACATATTTCATATCTTAATGATCTACGAAAATAATTTTCCTACTTTTAATTGTGGCTACAGCGTCACGTTTCGTAATAGGAATGGTGAATCTTAATTTTGAGCTAGTTAACTCATAAATATCTTTATTCTGTTGCAGAAATAGTTCCTCCTTCTGGCTCATCTCATTCGCTTTTTTCTTTTGTTTTTCATTTTTTGGGGTAACGATTCTTCTTGTCTTAAAATGGCAATTTAAGCGCGCGTTATAAATAATGATAAATCTAAAGCGGTCTCAGCCCTTTACAGCTGAATGAATGATCCGTCGGCAGTTCCTTCCACACAGTTTGCGTATTTACTCCAATCAATTACAGTAACGTAATTGCTTCATCTTTCGGATACTTTGTGCGCTGCAAATTTGGTGTCTTTACGTGTGCAAAATAAAAATTGCTGCTATTGAGTATAGTGTTCAGTAAGGAGAGGCAAACTTGTTTCACAATTTCCTGAACATTATGTTAAACAACTCAAGGCCGTGACCAGTTGCTGTAGTGAATGGAACGACACTTCATAAAGTATTTTTGAGGTGTAAAAGGTTGTTTGTTAAGTAGTGCTGTTTTTTAAAGCTTGCCACTGACATCCGTATGCAGCGGCAACCATATCGACCCAGCTAAACATGTTGAATTGTAGCATTAAGTCTCAGAATCTCTGGGTCAATTTTAAATTCGATTCCATTGAGTCGCCACTGAGAACCACAAAGAGCATAAGTATTATCTTCCGATGACAGTGTATAATAATATTACTGTGATGAACGCCGAAAGTGTGCAAACCACACTTTACCAAATTGTGTAAATGAGGTGTAGCATTCAGAGGTAAGTGAAGTATTCCATATCACTAATTAAAAGTTAATGACGGTACGCGCACCATTTGTCGATACACACTCTCTATTCTGGCACGGTCAGAAAAATTGGTCGTAGCGTCATTTACTGTTGTTCTTCCACGTTTTTGTGCCTTAATTAGTTGTTCGCTATTCTCTTAATTATTTAGTTCCATTTTTGGTTTGGCATCGGCAGTGCTTTCACGTCGAGATTATTACTGCATTTTGTTGCTCTGTTTTCTAGACGTGAGAATTTAGTTCTTAATTAGCACAATCGTGAACTACACTCCTGGAAATTGAAATAAGAACACCGTGAATTCATTGTCCCAGGAAGGGGAAACTTTATTGACACATTCCTGGGGTCAGATACATCACATGATCACACTGACAGAACCACAGGCACATAGACACAGGCACAGAGCATGCACAATGTCGGCACTAGTACAGTGTATATCCACCTTTCGCAGCAATGCAGGCTGCTATTCTCCCATGGAGACGATCGTACAGATGCTGGATGTAGTCCTGTGGAACGGCTTGCCATGCCATTTCCACCTGGCGCCTCAGTTGGACCAGCGTTCGTGCTGGACGTGCAGACCGCGTGAGACGACGCTTCATCCAGTCCCAAACATGCTCAATGGGGGACAGATCCGGAGATCTTGCTTGCCAGGGTAGTTGACTTACACCTTCTAGAGCACGTTGGGTGGCACGGGATACATGCGTACGTGCATTGTCCTGTTGGAACAGCAAGTTCCCTTGCCGGTCTAGGAATGGTAGAACGATGGGTTCGATGACGGTTTGGATGTACTATGCACTATTCAGTGTCCCCTCGACGATCACCAGTGGTGTACGGCCAGTGTAGGAGATCGCTCCCCACACCATGATGCCGGGTGTTGGCCCTGTGTGCCTCGGTCGTATGCAGTCCTGATTGTGGCGCTCACCTGCACGGCGCCAAACACGCATACGACCATCATTGGCACCAAGGCAGAAGCGACTCTCATCGCTGAAGACGACACGTCTCCAATCGTCCCTCCATTCACGCCTGTCGCGACACCACTGGAGGCGGGCTGCACGATGTTGGGGCGTGAGCGGAAGACGGCCTAACGGTGTGCGGGACCGTAGCCCAGCTTCATGGAGACGGTTGCGAATGGTCCTCGCCGATACCCCAGAAGCAACAGTGTCCCTAATTTGCTGGGAAGTGGCGGTGCGGTCCCCTACGGCACTGCGTAGGATCCTACGGTCTTGGCGTGCATCCGTGCGTCGCTGCGGTCCGGTGCCAGGTCGACGGGCACGTGCACCTTCCGCCGACCACTGGCGACAACATCGATGTACTGTGGAGACCTCACGCCCCACGTGTTGAGCAATTCGGCGGTACATCCACCCGGCCTCCCGCATGCCCACTATACGGCCTCGCTCAAAGTCCGTCAACTGCACATACGGTTCACGTCCACGCTGTCGCGGCATGCTACCAGTGTTAAAGACTGCGATGGAGCTTCGTATGCCACGGCAAACTGGCTGACACTGACGGCGGCGGTGCACAAATGCTGCGCAGCTAGCGCCATTCGACGGCCAACACCGCGGTTCCTGGTGTGTCCGCTGTGCCGTGCGTGTGATCATTGCTTGTACAGCCCTCTCGCAGTGTCCGGAGCAAGTATGGTGGGTCTGACACACCGGTGTCAATGTGTTCTTTTTTCCATTTCCAGGAGTGTAGTTGAGGTGGAATTTTCGTAACTTTTCTTCTTATGAAAACAGTATCGTAACGATAAATTGTGCTACTGAATTCCAGTTCAAACAAACGCTCTATTTTACTCTAGATGCTACCCTAACTTACGGTTCTCCCTCCCTTCCCGACCACAATTCATATGCAGTGTTTGCTTTTGATAATGGAAAATAACGACACCGCTTTACGTGACGCGTTGGTTTGTAATTATTGAAATTTAATCAACTGCAGTGTTTGTGATTATGGCGTCATTTGCATTGTTTTAATGAACTTACCTGTCGCTATCCATCATTACGCTTACCCTACAACATTAGTAACTATGTACATTATAATTTGACGTATCATAGCGTACAATCGTCTAACCGTAGGTTCCAATACACCACTGGGAATGTTACCCCCCACGACACGTTTGACTTCGTAGTTTTCCACTGTTATTTCCAGACCACAGCTCCACTCCTCAAACTGATTCCTGAAAATCTGAATCATCAACGCAGGAACATTCTGTAAATAGTCAACAAGCAACAAAGTTACAGCGAATTCAAGGATAACTAATAACACGAGTTTCTTTCTGAAGAGGAAAAATGACGATGTCAAATTAGTTGTAGATGGTACCGATACACATTGCGAAAATGACATGAAATATTTAGGAAGTAATGTTTGTTCTCAGTTTAATTGGTATGAACACACAAAGATGTTTGCAACCTGATTGTCATCAAAAATGGTTCAAATGCCTCAGAGAAATATGGGACTTAACAGCTGAGGTCATCAGTCCCCTAGAACTTAGAACTACTTCTACCTAACTAACCTAAGGACATCATACACATCCATGCCCCATGCAGGACTCGAACCTGCCACCGTAGCGGTCGCGTGGTTCCAGACAGAAGCGCCTAGAACCGCCCGGCAGGCATGGTGTGTCCTTACAGGCCTGTCGTAAGTTTTTAACAGCCAGTGCATTATAATTACATACAATTCACGTCAACATTAAATTCTGAGGTATGAAAGTATTTTCTGGATAACAAATGCTCAAAATATGAACCCTGCTTTCAGACTACAGAAGTTATCCCTTAAAAACTTTAAGCTACAATAATAATTTTGCTCATTATAAAAACATTAAAAGTACACAAGAATTTTAACCACATTATATGTACACATTTACCAAACAATCTTACACAGCTGAAATAACCTTGATAATTAATGTACAAAGAACTCGTTCGATAAACATGATCTACACTGAAATTAGTTACCAAGAACGAATAAACGTAAAAGTCAAAATAGTATTTTCAACTAAGAAATGAGATTACTCGATAAATTGCCTGAGGTGGTTAATGAGAGTGTCAGAGTAAACTTATTTAGAAAGGCAGTTTAAAACTACCTGATAAGTAATACACCCTACACAGTGATGTTATTCTCAGAGATAATGGAGTAGGGGTCTTGTAAGAAGCGTAACGCTAGTAAATTAAAAACAGTTGTCTCTGCCGTTTCACTTCCCCTTAATTTTTGGAAAAAGTTGTCTCGATGTTCTACTATGGATCTTACTCTTCCTGAGCTGAGCATCTCACACGTTAGTAGGGATTAGAATATGCTACTCGATTTATCAAGCAAGCAAGCAGGCTATTTGTGTTCACAAAAAGGGAACCAACTATCGTCATCATGATCTTGATAACAGCTGATAGTGTGCCTCCTGATAAATTTTAATATAGTATGTGTGTAATGCGTGCGGTTATCGAGGTAGAAAATTGAGTGAACAGTGTAGCAATAGCTTTTTGCATTATTAATCAAATTTTTTGGGAGAATGTATAAACAAAAACAGCGCTGTACTCTACGAGTAAACCAAATGAGGCAGTTCTGATTAAAATAGAATGGTCTTGCGCTCAGGAGGGTCGAGTCTCTAATTTCCATCCAACCATGGCGATTTAGGATTTCCATTGTTTCCTGAAATACTTTCCGGAATGCCTTCTCCTTTAGACACACGGCTGACTACCTGTAACATTCTTGTACAACTAGATGCCTCTATGTTCGAATTATGGTATTTATTCTCGCACTCTGATACTTCTGTAAGCCCCGTAAGAGTGATTGACTCGTGTACAGAACTACTACTACAACTACTATTCAGCCAATTTAGAGCCATATCCGAAAAGACCACTTTTAAATACGAAAACATTAGGCGATTCATATTATCAGTTTCAAACAAAGAAAACACAAAGTCTAATGGACAAATGTGTGGCAAAGAAGTACACTACAGGCCATTAAAATTGCTACACCACGAAGATGACGTGGCACAAACGCGACATTTAACCGACAGGAAGAAGATGCTGTGATAAGCAAATGATTAGCTTTTCAGAGCATTCACACAAGGTTGGCGCCGGTGGCAACACCTACAACGTGCTGACATGAGAAAAGTTTCCAACCGATTTCTCACACACAAACAGCAGTTGACCGGCGTTGCCTGGAGAAACGTTGATGTCATGCCTCGTGTAAGGAGGAGAAATGCGTACGATCACGTTTCCGACTTTGATAATGGTCGGATTGTAGCCTATCGCGATTGCTGTTTATCGCATCGCGACGTTGCTGCTCGCGTTAGTCAAGATCCAATGACTGTTAGCAGAATATGGAATCGGTGGGTTCAGGAGGGTAATACGGAACGCCGTGCTGTATCCCAACTGCCTCGTATCGCTAGCAGTCGAGATGACAGGCATCTTATCCGCATGGCTGTAACGGATCGCGCAGCCACGTCTCGATCCCTGAGTCAACAGATGGGGCGTTTGCAAGACAACAACCATCTGCACGAACAGTTCGACGATGTTAGCAGCAGCACGGACTACCAGCTCGGAGATCATGGCTGCGGTTACCCTTGATGCTGCATCACAGACAGGAGCGCGTGCGATGGTGTACTCAACGACGAACCTGGGTGCACGAATAGCAAAACGTCATTTTGTCGGATGAATCCAGGTTCTGTTTACAGCATCATGATGGCCGCATCCGCGTTTGGAGACATCGCGGTGCACGCACATTGGAAGCGTGTATTCGTCGTCGCCATACTGGCGTATCACCCGGCGTGATGGTATAGGTTGCCATTGGTTACATGTCTCGGTCACCTCTTGTTCGCATTGACGACACTTTTAAGAGTGGACGTTACATTAAAGATGTGTTAAGGCCCGTGGCTCTACCCTTCATTCGATCCACGCGAGACCCTACATTTCAGCAGAATAATGCACGACCGCATGTTGCAGGTCCTGTACGGGTCTTTCTGGATACAGAAAAAGTTCGACTGCTGCTCTGGCCAGCAAATTCTCCAGACCTCTCACCAACTGAAAACGGCTGGTCAATGGTGGGCGAGCAACTGGCTCGTCACAATACGCCAGTCACTACTCTTTATGAACTGTGAAATTGTGTTGAAGCTGCAGGGGCAGCTGCACCTGTACACGCCATACAATCTCTGTTTGACTCAATGCCCAGGCGTATCAAGGCCGTTATTACGGCCAGAGGTGGTTTCTCTGGGTACTGATTTCTCAGGATCTATGCACCCAAATTGCGTGAAAATGTAATCATATGTCAGTTCTAGTATAATATATTTGTCCAATGAACACCCGTTTATCACCTGCAGTTCTACTTGGTGTAGCAATTTTAATGGCCAGTAGAGTATTTTACGTCTCAAGTTTTGGAAAATCATGTGACCTACGTATTTTCTATTGTTACCAATTCCCTGCTTTCACTGGTTGGCCCTGAAAACCGGCCAGAACTTTTACTTTCATAGTCATTGTAAGCTAGCTTGTAGTCCCGCGAAAGTTTTGTTAAGTGGGAAGATTTCTCCTCTTGGTTGTGTGTGACATGAGTGATGACGAATAATGAAAGATACCTCCTAATCACGGACTGCTGGAAACCAAATGCTACCGCAAAGTCTTATGACCTCCGAACCCTAAATACTCTAAATTACATGTCATGAGTTATTCTGTAGTTCTCATTGCCTTACATCGATGGTCATTTCTTCAGTTTCCCACCAACTCTCCTTATGTCAAACCATGAAAACGCCATTTATATTTTCGCCGTTACAACTGTCATCTCATCGTTTTGGAGAACTCTATCCAAATTACAATGTGACTCATGCACAGTATCACGGGTACTCCAACAGATAACCACAACGCGTGATGACGATTACGTAAAAAAAGAATCTAGCTTTTATATAGTTATTTGTTCTGAATATACAGTGAAGTTATAACACTCCCCGTCTGCTAACTACTGTACCATAACCTCAATGCCAGAAGCAGGTTGTAACATAAAACAATTTTGTAAAAGTAACTATGGCACAAAGCAACAGAGCAGTGTTACCCTCTGAGAGGAATTTTGTTAAGTTGACCGTATTGTTCCTAATGGAAGTGGCTTATCGGAAATGAAAGTCAGAGTTACGTTAATATTGGAATAGTGACAAACAAAATTTTGCCTAGATATACTGTTTATAGAATAAGGGAAACGGTCGCCAGCCTAATTAGGCAAGAGAAAGATTAACATTCTCGTTTATGAAAGTAGGTATAAGTAACTATAATGGACAACACCACAGACACAACCTAGACTTAGCAACACGCGAGTGCAATGAACTCTAACACACATATGTTTTAAGATTGAAGCTAACAGTTAGAGCAGCAGGAACTATTTTCAAAATTATAACAGGTACAGAAAAACACTATCACTTTCAGGGTTTACACAAACTGAGTGGTCTTTATACTGTTAATATGCACACAAGAGAGACAAACACTTGGCATACATAAGAATGTAACGTTTCACAACTGCAGCTTTCTCACTTTTACTACAACGAAACACAATGTTGACAAAATTGCAAGGAACTGACTCTCCTTTTTAGAATTTACTACAGACAACAACGTGATCATTTACTTTATAAGACTCAGCCTAAAGTTTGAAGTTGGTAACAGCACTTTAAATAACAGTTTCAATAGGAAAATTATTATTGGACAAATAACATTTGCTTTAACTCACTCTGTTACCACATTAGCTTTAACTATCTTTCTAATAAGTTCAAGAGGCATTATTTAACAAAGCTCTAGGCTTCAACGTACTTTCAGTAAGGACACTCGGTAATCACTTTACTTCAAACGGAGAGGACCCTGAGAGGTGTTATGATGAGGAGTAAAATCAAGGTAGGTAAATAAATTCCGATATGAATTACCTTATATTTCAGCACACTAACACATCCATTAGGCTGATCCTTCACTGTACATCAATATAGTATTACGTTACAGTGATTGCGCAATGTGGTGGCAACTGCATGTTGGTAGGTGGAATTACAGGTAGAATTGCCGGACTTTATCGTATCTTCATGGCGATGATTCATACAAATTCCAGAATAGATCCAGCTATTTATCCACCCATCCGAGGCATTGGAAAGAAGCAGCAAAAGCCTCTCTCTGAATCAGCATGATATGCACCTTTACATTGACAGTGCACAGACTGGTAGCTCCTTTCCGACTGGTGGCTCGTCTCCGACTGACTATCAGTTCCACCTTTTCCACCTAGGCCAACCACAATTTGCGCGCGCTACACAGTTCCGTTCCCGAGGGGAACCACACTACCTCTTACATACAAACTAACTAAGAACCCTAAGTGAGGATCAGCAATTTACATAACAGCAAACAAATACATTAAATAAAACAGAACATTTTCACATATTGACACTTCTACAAAAAATTATTCACACAAAATTACAATTACATACAAAAGTTCTGTTCCCTCCAAATGGGACAAAGAATACAAATTGCAGATACACTACTTTGCATAGAAGCAAATCACGACATCAAAGGTTTGACAAAGAAAAGAATACACAATTTTATGCTATCGATTTGAACACATTCACAGGCAATCAACAATGTAACATTAAATAAAGCAAAATGAATCCATACAGCATAAGAGCTGTGGTGTTACACATGCCCCATGTTTCATTGAAGTTTCCCATCAGGGATACTTCAAGGAAACATCCATAACACCTAAGTGGTGCTGGCTGCAAAAAAAAATTTATTCCATCCAACTTCAGTTGGGAGAAAAAAAAACACACACACACATTACAAATATACAGTATATACACTAAGAAATTGCATGTATTTCTTCCAAAATATTTTCAAAGTAAAATATCTAAAGCAATTTTCAATTTCACACTGGTTTAAGGAAACTAATTTTGCACCATTACACAAGATATCTTTAAGCATGTTCTTTTCATACACACACAGTTCAATTAAATGGCAATCAGTACACAAACTCATCTACATATAAGTAGAATAGGAAAAGCCTTTAAATAACATGAAAAAAAAATTCAAACACATATACAATAACACAGGACCATCTAAGTTAGCAAAACAGAATTTTGTCTCTCAATAATTATAGAGGAATGTAAAATTTCACAGTATATTTTACAAGGTTCAGCAATTAATGAAATATTGAAAATTTCAGTTTGCATCCGGATATGCACAATTATTTATACAAACAACTATGAGAAACCTTTTCCAACTGACTCCTTAAATACCAAAGTAACTTTGCAAGGTTGTTTCAAAATAATTAACTTTAAAGCTGCTCTTCATTAATAGCAGTCCAAAATATTTGTTACACATAAACACACTAACATATTCAGAGCCTATCTTTAATCATCACTACTGTGTTTCAAAACAAGGCAGTCCAAAACTTTACGTTATTTCAAAAAACCTAGTATCAAAAACATCTACATCCATTTAAATAAGATTCCTTTTACATTTTATAATAACTTTTCACTGACTTCAATAAGAATAGTCAGTTTATAACATATTGCTCAAAAGAAACCTAACTTAATTCACTGCTTGCCTCAGCACTAGCAGTCCATGTTACACATTCTACCCATTATTGGTTTAGCAGTCTTTTTACATACACATTTAGACACAAAAACACAATTTAGATTAAGAATACACAAAAAACACATTTTTAAATTGACACACTGCCCCATCCTTTAGGTTTGGCAGTTCATGACCACTTATCAGCTCCTTGCCCCACAGTGGCAAGTCCTTTGGTTACTGCTCACATCGTATATTTTGTAGTCCTTAGCATCAGGACCACAGCATTTTTATTATTTTGTCTTGTTTTACTGCCCATCAACATATTTTTGAGCAGTTTATTGTCATCATTTCCAGGCTTTTTATCATTCTGACACACTTTTGGTAAAATTTGCATTAGTGGTATAAAACATGAAACCTGTAACTTTGAAACAGCAATTAGACACTGGTAACAAAACCATTTCTTTTCAAATGACACAATCAGGTAACATATACATTAATCGAGAAAGAATTAAATGTCATATTCAGGATCAAGTTAGGATAAAGTATTTCTTACTACTCCTTTATCATTGCTTTTCCACACACAGTTAGGTCATTACATACATCAAGATCAGGACAATCATATCCTATTGCAAGTGATTTCTGCCAACTCTTTTGCTGGCACTAGACACATACCTCACATCTACTTTACACATACCTTAGCCAGGTTCATCTCCTCAGTTTTAAACACATATACAGTTTTTCAACACCATATTTGCCCCTTTCTTTTTCAAAAACCTTTACATTTAATTATATTATGGCATTCATTTACCTTTTCTTTTCAATATTCTTACCTTTTCTCATCCATATTTCTCTTTCCAATTACTTTTTAATTTCATTTTTCCTTTACAGTACCCACTATATTTTCATTATTCTTTGCCATTTTCTAGTGTACCCATATTATTTTTCCATTTACTTGTCCACAAACAATACACAATATCTTACATCATTGCCACACTATTCAATACACTCTGATAGAGAAGAAGGAAAGAAGATAGTAAAAGTTCTGAATGATGAAGAGGAAGGTTGGCAGCACGAAAAGAAATGGAAGTAGTGCTAGCAACGACTCGGGTCCCTGGTGCTCGTCAGGCACCTGACAATGCAAAGAGTGCATTGCCCCCTGAGGGTTAATAACCCTCTTCTGAGAACATGTATCTTTAAGTAAACCACATACTGCAAACATAAGCCCTTTCTGAATTTTAAGTATATTAGAAATTAATTATTATCTTGAAGAGTTCTTTGCACTTTCATTAAGTTACCATAAGCATATTTATTCATAAAGTTTTCATGTTTCTCACACTACATGACCCTCTCATCATAATTAGACTGGCAACAGTAAGTGTTCAATTGAAAATAAACATTTCCTAAGCAAAGTTAAACAGTACACTATAATAAATAAACAACAACCTCCAACAGGCCTCAAGATCAACAAAACAACTATCCACTTTCAGGTAACACTCAGATATAATAATAATAATAATAAAGTCATGCATAAATATTAACAACATATATACAAATACAGCACCCTGCCTCCAGTCTCTTTATTAACAAGGCAGTCTTTTATGGTTCATAAAACAGTTACTAAGTCTGGTGGCTTTTTAGGCCTCCTACTTTCTACATCTTTCACTAACCTATTCAGATCTTGCCAACGTTTTGTTTCATCAGGTGGCTTTTTAGGTTTAGGAATTTCAAAGTCTTTAGCAAGGTACAACATCTCCTGCTCTGCTATTATTTTATCAGGTGGTTCTTTTTGTTCCTGTGCCTCACACTTACTCAAAACATTAGTTAAAGCTTGCCCCAATATAGTGTTATCATGAGGTTCTTTTTGTTCCTGTGATTCACACTCTTTCAAAACATTTGTTAAGGCTTGCCCCAGTATAGTATCATCTGGAGGTTCCTGCAAATTATGCCCCTGTGTTACATTACTAAATAATTCATTCGGTTTTGGCCCAGTTCTACTTCCTGTATCTTGCTTTGGAAAAATGTTACTAATTTTCTCATACCCTCTTTCAGTAAAAGTATATTCACTTTCATTTACACCTGAGAATTCATCTTCACTGGAGTCATCACTACTCTTTTCCTCACCATCAGAATTACTTAAGTACTCGACTTTTGAACAATAGGGAAAGTTGGTATATTCATTCTTATCTGTATTCATATACCCTTCATTATCTGAACTATCACTGATTTCATTTTCGTCATCAGATTCCAGGAGGAAAACAACTTTTAGACAGTGAGGCAGATTATCACTAGATGTTTCAGTCACTTCGTTTTCCGACTCATTTTCTACACAATGCACATCGTTTGGACAGTCAGGCACTTCTGTTATATCACTTTGAACGATTTCAGCCTTAACTTCATACTTAGTATAATCGTCATGTACTTCGATAACTTTCATTCCATTTTCCCCTTTGTTATCATTCTCAGGTAATCGTGCGAAATACATACTAGACCCTTCTGCATTAGACTCATAAAACACTTTTCCATCAACAACAATTTTGTCTGCACTGCTTATAATGTCATGTCCACTAACGTCCTCCATTACATCATTTTCACCTATTTTTAATTGTGCACACGTCTTTTGCGTGGCATATTCTACCTCCCTTTCCTCTTTATTCATCACAATCTCCCCCACATTTACGTCTTTTACTTCATACACATCATTAACAGTACAGATGTTCTCCTTTCCACTCGCCTTTTCTGGCTCCCTTTCATTCTTTAAAAAAGTCTTTTCACACGATTCCGATACCGAGTTATCATTATCATATGACATATTAACTTTATTTTCATCTCTACATTCATCTACTACTGAAACCGGCCATCGGAAGTGTCCGATCCCACTTCTTCCGTTTCTCTCTACGGCAGCCATCTTGTTCTGACGTCTGCCATTTGTGTCTGCTGCCGAATGCAATGTACGCTGCTCCGGCAACCGCTGGCCCGAGCACGAATGGTCACGTGACTTCGCACTGGGAACGCCACTATGTATCACTCCGCGCCCGTCTGCTATAGGCGCGTCCTTAACCTTCCTGCCCCGTAGTTTACATCTTTCCTTCTCGAATCTATTATTTAACATCTTTTCTTTGGGCCCAAAACCAGTTTCCGCGTGAATCCGGCCCGTAACACACGCGGTTTTCAGTTTTCCATTTCTTCTCTATTTTGGAAATTCCGCGTCATGTATCCTCTACCGCGCGTAGTGTAATTTCCCCTGCCTCTCGCACGACCTCTTTGAATCGCGTTTACACGATATCTTTCGTTTTCAGGTTGTTCATTTTGGTCATTACTTTCTCGCAAATAATTATTGTTATTATGGGGACGGTACTCGCGATTTCTTCGCCAGTGATCTTCATCTTCTACCCTTTCCAAGAACGCAGAAAAACTACTGTGTGTACTCCCAACATATCGTTTCGAATCCTCAGGCAGTTTCTGCCAAAGAACCCAAACGATCTCAGCTTCAGTTCTTCTAGCCTTCAAATGTATCAGTTTTCTGTACCATGATTCGCAGAATTCTTTCATGGTTTGCCTACCTCTGATGTCATACAACCTGGCCATTAGAAATTCACGCCACAACTGGTCTTGTTTTTGTTCTGACCAGTATTCGTCAATAAATTTTTGTTTAAACGTTTCAAAATACATCTGGTTAGTATCCAGATTCAACCCCCATCTTTTTGCTTCTCCCGTTAGTGCACTAATTACAACATTAATTTTTTCCTGATCAGACAAATATTCAGGAAAATTTCTTTCGCAATTCTTTACAAAGTCTAGGGGGTGCCAGCCGTTATGTCTCTTCGCTGGGTCGAATTTTTCCTCGCCCTCTAATATTTTACTGAGAGGCATTCTTTCAGTAAAATGTGTAGGTCCGGTTTGTATTTTCCTTTCCAAGTCATACACTTTGCCTTGGATTTGTGAAGTGTTATGTTCACACTTCTTTTCGCAAGTAAGAATCTGTTTGGTTAGAGCTCTGCTTGTTTCTGTTACAGATTGTTTAATCTGTGCAAATTCCGCGTTACATTCGGTTTGTATTTCGGATTTAATACCGAATACCTCTTCGTCAACCTTAGTACAGACTAAGGGTTCAATTTGATCTTGAATTTTAATTACTTCAGAGTCAAATCTTTCGTTAATGTCATCAATTTGTCCTTGCATGTTGGCAATATTGCCATTGATGACAGTAATTTCGCTTTTAAGGTTTTTAATTTCATTACTCACAATGTCTACTTTTACATCAATTTTCTCAATCTGTTTACTATTATCGCTACCCTGTGTGGTAATTAACTGCCCCTGTGCTGCAATTAGCTGTCTTTGTTCTACATTTTGTTGCCCCAGTGCTGCGATTTGTGCATTAATATTGTCATTTTGCGCAGCATTTTGTTGTCTCTGTGCTGCAATTTGTGCAGACAACATTTTTAACAAATCAGTGACATCTGGTGTCTTTTCACTTTTGGTTTCAACTGCATTTTCGTGTTCAGATTCTACACCCCTCTCAGTTTCTGGTGATTCGAACATATGCCGCGATTCATTGACATAACCACTGTCTTCGACAACATCGCCCATATTGTCTTGCTTAGTACGCGCGACACACATAGCTTCGATCTGTTTATTGATGTCTGCGTCATAACGTACGTAATTTAACTCGCGCGTCATGCCATCTGTTTTGTGCTGCTTGAACTGCTCTCGGTTGCATTCTGCTCTCGCGTGTCTAGATTTATTTCTAGTTTCCTGTCCATTTTAGCTATTATTAAGTACTGACACCTTTTATTTTTAATTTAAACTGAACTTTCACTACCAGTTCTGTCAGGTAATGTACAGGTTCGTGCCGCTGGACGTTTTATGTTCACTCAATGTTTGTAAAATGCTAACTACTTATAATTTTTTCCATCTGTAGGTGCAAACTGAACAACGTCCTGTCACGCGGCGCCACGTATAACACTCCCCGTCTGCTAACTACTGTACCATAACTTCAATGCCAGAAGCAGGTTGTAACATAAAACAATTTTGTAAAAGTAACTATGGCACAAAGCAACAGAGCAGTGTTACCCTTTGAGAGGAATTTTGTTAAGTTGACCGTATTGTTCCTAATGGAAGTGACTTATCGGAAATGAAAGTCAGAATTACGTTAATATTGGAATAGTGACAAACAAAATTTTGCCTAGATATACTGTTTATAGAATAAGGGAAACGGTCGCCAGCCTAATTAGGCAAGAGAAAGATTAACATTCTCGTTTATGAAAGTAGGTATAAGTAACTATAATGGACAACACCACAGACACAACCTAGACTTAGCAACACGCGAGTGCAATGAACTCTAACACACATATGTTTTAAGATTGAAGCTAACAGTTAGAGCAGCAGGAACTATTTTCAAAATTATAACAGGTACAGAAAAACACTATCACTTTCAGGGTTTACACAAACTGAATGGTCTTTATACTGTTAATATGCACACAAGAGAGACAAACACTTGGCATACATAAGAATGTAACGTTTCACAACTGCAGCTTTCTCACTTTTACTACAACGAAACACAATGTTGACAAAATTGCAAGGAACTGACTCTCCTTTTTAGAATTTACTACAGACAACAACGTGATCATTTACTTTATAAGACTCAGCCTAAAGTTTGAAGTTGGTAACAGCACTTTAAATAACAGTTTCAATAGGAAAATTATTATTGGACAAATAACATTTGCTTTAACTCACTCTGTTACCACATTAGCTTTAACTATCTTTCTAATAAGTTCAAGAGGCATTATTTAACAAAGCTCTAGGCTTCAACGTACTTTCAGTAAGGACACTCGGTAATCACTTTACTTCAAACGGAGAGGACCCTGAGAGGTGTTATGATGAGGAGTAAAATCAAGGTAGGTAAATAAATTCCGATATGAATTACCTTATATTTCAGCACACTAACACATCCATTAGGCTGATCCTTCACTGTACATCAATATAGTATTACGTTACAGTGATTGCGCAATGTGGTGGCAACTGCATGTTGGTAGGTGGAATTACAGGTAGAATTGCCGGACTTTATCGTATCTTCATGGCGATGATTCATACAAATTCCAGAATAGATCCAGCTATTTATCCACCCATCCGAGGCATTGGAAAGAAGCAGTAAAAGCCTCTCTCTGAATCAGCATGATATGCACCTTTACATTGACAGTGCACAGACTGGTAGCTCCTTTCCGACTGGTGGCTCGTCTCCGACTGACTATCAGTTCCACCTTTTCCACCTAGGCCAACCACAATTTGCGCGCGCTACACAGTTCCGTTCCCGAGGGGAACCACACTACCTCTTACATACAAACTAACTAAGAACCCTAAGTGAGGATCAGCAATTTACATAACAGCAAACAAATACATTAAATAAAACAGAACATTTTCACATATTGACACTTCTACAAAAAATTATTCACACAAAATTACAATTACATACAAAAGTTCTGTTCCCTCCAAATGGGACAAAGAATACAAATTGCAGATACACTACTTTGCATAGAATCAAATCACGACATCAAAGGTTTGACAAAGAAAAGAATACACAATTTTATGCTATCGATTTGAACACATTCACAGGCAATCAACAATGTAACATTAAATAAAGCAAAATGAATCCATACAGCATAAGAGCTGTGGTGTTACAAAGTGTAGCTACAATCGAATTAAGAGTAGTGATCGTTTGTTTCTCTTTGGAATGTTAAACTCCGAATATCAGATAATATTTGATAAGCTGTCACTTATGGAAATAAAAGGAAATCTAAACATGTAAGATCATAACTTGTGTTATCAGAAATTCATCTTGCATCTCAAAACAATGACGATCGCCAAACAAGCTGTCGATCGTCATGACGGTTGTAAGTAGGCTGTTTATGTTTTCTTATTGGCAACGTTACGTAGCGCTCTGTATGGAATTCACTGGCTGTGCTGTGTGCAGTCTGTGGCTAGTTTGCATTGTTGTCTGCCATTGTAGTGTAGGGCAGCTGGATGTGAACAGCGCGTAGCGTTACGCAGTTGGAGGTGAGCCGCCAGCAGGGTAGATGTGGGGAGAGAGATGGCGGAGTTATGAAATTTGTAAGACTGGATGTCATGAACCGCTATATATATTATGACTAATAAGGTAAATACATCATTTGTTCTCTATCAAAATCTTTCATTTGCTAACTATGCGTATCAGTAGTTAGTGCCTACCGTAGTTTGAATCTTTTATTTAGCTGGCAGTGGTGGCGCTCGCTGTATTGCAGTAGTTCGAGTAACCAAGATTTTTGTGAGGTAAGCGATTTGTGAAACGCATAGGTTAATGTTAGTCAGGGCCGTTCTTTTGTAGGGATTATTGAAAGTCAGATTGCGCTGCGCTAAAAAATATTGTGTGTCAGTTTAAGGACGGTCAGGTATAATTGTTCTAAGGGGACGTTTCACGGTCAAATCAAATATAAAAATAGATAACGCAGTATGTCGCGGATTTAGGTGCCAATCTGCGCGGTGGACAATGAAATGGTGACGCCTAGCATTATTTGTGGTAATTCCTCAATGTAGCTAAAACTTCCAAACATAATATCGAAATATTCGTGACAAGTGCCTCTTCCTGCATGGCAGACTGAATATATTTTGCTACGCTGAATATATTCGGTTTTAATTGGTAGCGTTCCCAGAGACATCCCTCCCTATAAACCGGTCGGAAGATACAGTTCACCAAAACCAACATTCAAATTTACTGAAAAGCGTACTAGCACTTTTCAACAACACCAAAAAAAAAAAGCAGGTTACCTTCCATTCAGAAAGCTGTTGCACTCAGCGACTGTTATATTGACTCGTAAATTATAGATTTCAGTGATCAGTCGTCCTCTTTAAATTTTATTGTGCAGATCTCGATTTCGGCTAGAGGCTAGCCATTCTCAATGCACAGTTCGTAGAATACTCAATGGTTGCAGGCTCCTTTGAACCAACTTTCAAAGTTTTCCAACGAAATGGGAGACTATTCCGGGCTTTCGAAAAAGTGATCTTTTAATTTTGTTTCTGGATATGCATGTGATCATTCCTTGTAAGTATTGATGTCTCTGCGTCGGAGTACCGTAGCCAGCTGATAGAAAATCTGAAACGAGATAAACAGTATAGCGCAATCCATTGACACTGTTTAATATGGCGCTGTAATTCGTTTTCTGCATGTGAAGCGAATAACGCTGTAAACGTATATGCTGAGTCGTCGGACGTGTGCAGCGACACTACAGCACCATATCACACAGTGGGTAGCCGTCGTAGACACTTCCAATGTGGTGACGAAAATCTGAATGACGAAGAACGAAATGGAGGATCATTTGTTTGTGAAGTAGCACGATCACAACGATCGCAAGAGGAGTGGAGGCCCTAATGGTCGAACGTAGGAGACAGTGGAGAAAAGAGAAATTTTGAGGAACGGTCGCAGCCCGCTGGTTTCAGCGACTACTCGGAACCCTTCGATAATCCAGTAGAACCAAGGCCGGAGTCACACTGTTGTACTTCTCAGGAAAATCCAGATTTTTTTTCTTTTTTTAGTTTAGTAATTACCATGGGTGTAACAGTATGACTGCGAGACAAAGGAGAAGAATCAAGTTAGGAGACATGTGCATTGACCACCGCCTAAAGAAAGTGTAAACTCGTTCGTTATCAGACATAGTGACGCTAAATGCATTTGGCACTGCCATGGTGTGGTTCTAATAAATTATGCTCTTCAAGTGCAAACTATCTTCCGGCCCTTGACAATGACTAAGGAACCTCTCTAGGGTCGCAAGGTGCACAGTGCAAAGTGTACAAAGTCATCACCTCTAACGACATCATTTTCAACGAGGCGCGAAAAACTTATCTTTCTTACTTTTTCCGAAGGAAATTAGATGAGTCCTATTGAAAGAAAATATCGCGACGTGGGCCATAAGCGACTTAGGAAACAATGGAAAATTTAATACCGGATGTCTGTCTTCCCGTGGAATCATAATTCAGCGTCTTACTACTACTAGGAGTTTAGAGAGAACAGTAGACGCCAGTAGCAGGCTGAAGATGTACGGGTGGTCCAAGAAGCTTCCTCGGGTTGCTCTACCGGAGGATCAACGACTGCTTAAACGTAGTGTCAGGGGTGAGTCGTACGGCGCGCAGACTGTGTTCAAAATTACTTTAACGTCGAAAATTCATAGCGCAAAACATGCAGACGCGGAGTAGATTTAGCACATCTTGCAAGGAACTCACACGTAGTCAAGAGCTAAGTGACTGCCTGGTTGTCATCATTAAGGGACAGAGATCGCCTACTTTGTAATTAACCTGAGAGTACGTTTTATGACCTATCAAAATCTTTATCATTCGTCTCAATCAACAGGTCATAACCATAAAACTGTTGAAAGAAGTTTGGAAGGTAGAAGATGAGGTACTGGCGGAACTAATGCTGTGAGTTCGGGGCGTGAGTCGTGCTTGGGTAGCTCAGTTCGTAGAGCACTTGCCCGCGAAAGGCAAAGGTTCCGAGTTCGAGTCTCGGTCCAGCACACAGTTTGAATCTGCTAGGAAGTTTCAAATAACTTTTGATAGATAATGATTTCCCAATGACTTGAAAAATCCTTGCATCCATAAGGCTGGCCAATAATTTTCTGAGAGTCGGATGCCGTATCGTATATCCAACCAGTGTGTAACGTAGCTACAACATGTATGCCTATGTTCATCAGTGAGAATGGACTCGATAAGCAACCTGAGCTATCAGTAAACAGAATCTAACTTTCATAACACCGTGTGCATTGTCATTTAAACTCTCGACAGATCGTTACTTGAAAAACTTAAAACTAACATTTGGATAGGCTATCTGACTGCGAGTTTAAACAAGAATTTACAGGTGATGTAGAATCTGGCTTGTGCAACGGAATTTACTGGATTAGAGTACGTGACATGTTGTGTGTCAGTGTCTCTATTTTGGCCGTAAGTTTTGCACTCACCTCTTTAGATGACTGCCTTTTTCCATGTGGTTTACAACAATTCGCAGCGGCAGCGGCTAAGGATTATTGTTACTAAGAATGAATGTAATAAAAAGGAGTTTGTTTGGGTCCTGTTAACTACTAAATAACTTGTGAGAAGGGATTTCATATATTAAGTCTATTTAAAACTTCAGAAATTCGAATGTCTAATAATAGACAATGACAATTACATCAGTATCAATAATGTCTGAGTACCTGATCAGCAGACGATTTCAATTCCAAATTTACATTAACATTTAATAACCACACTACATTATTTAGGTGTGGAGAATAATTATAATTATTTCGAGGATGGGGAGGCTTCTTTAACTGACAAGCAAAATGTGGGATTATCGCAAGCTCGGACTAACAGTCACGAGACTAACTCTGCAATTGCTTATGCGGTATTCTTCCGAATTTTACTTTTAATTCTATCTTCAAGCGCAGTTGAGCCATATAAGTCAGTCCTGACTATATAAATGAAATCAGGCCTTGAGTGTGGTATGATCTGACGTGAGGGCAGCATGACACGTCTTCTGTCACCAAACTATCGACCGGCAGTACTAATTCGACTCTCGCAGACAGACCTCGTCTCACAACATGTTTCGCCCTCAGATTGTTACTATCGATATCTGAGTGCTTATTTCTTTCCAGTTTTAGACAATGCAAAGAATAGCGTTAAATTTTCTGTGTATGTAATGGAGAGTTCTGACACATTTCTTACAAAGTTCCTTACTGCGAAAATAACTGTAAGGATTCAGACTTAATCCCCATATACCAACAACGCTTTTCGACCGGATTTTCAAGCTTGCATGATTTTGCAGCTTTTTTCGCGAAAATTTCACTGATATTCTTCACAACAGTGTTATATTTATATTCAAAGCTTTTGCTGTTTTTGGATCACATTGTTAAGACGCATGCAGTTTTCTGCCTCAAAGTAAGCACGTAACTCACGGACCACGATCTTTGACTATCGAATAAGCTCACAATGCAGTTTCGTTGCCGATAGAGCTATACTGACATTTTCCACTCATAACACTTGATGAAATAGTTTATGACATCGTTCAGTATCACACAAAAAACAAAAAAGCAAGAGTAACAAGAAATAAAGTAACTCCAACAATCAAATGGAATAACAGCAAACAGCATCATAACCCGGAACAAACCGTTGCGCAAAACTGAGAGCGGCCTGAAACTGAAGCCTATGTAACGTCTCCAAATTTTGGCATTAAGGCCTGCGTGATTTATTTCTAAAATGTATGAAGTGTACAGTAATTATTTCCCATCAGAAACATAGTCTGAAGAATACAGGTACCATCCCTGGTAACAGCAGTTATAGATAATAATATCTTTCCTCGTTCAATAAAAAGGCGGTCGTAATAGCCGCTACGTCTTTTGTCTGTCTTACTTTCGTTTTCGCTGTTATTGGAGAAAATGTGATTTACGTTCAGAAAGTGAGTATGATATAATTGTTAATATATTTATGAAATATTAGTCTTGTTATTATTGAAAATAACCTACCGATCCCCCATATCAGTGTTGTAAATAATTAAACAATTTCCGGGAATTTACAACCGCCGCGCCGCTAGGAAACAGAACATCGCGATGGCCGGCCGCGGTGGTCTAGCGGTTCTAGGCGCTCAGTCCGGAACCGCGCGACTGCTACGGTCGCAGGTTCGAATACTGCCTCGGGCATGGATGTGTGTGATGTCCTTAGGTTAGTTAGGTTTAAGTAGTTCTAAGTTCTAGGGGACTGATGACAACAGATGTTAAGCCCCATAGTGCTCAGAGCCATTTGAACCATTTTTGAACAAGAACATCGCTGGTGTGCAACAATCAGCCACGATTACGTGGCAGTTTAGAATATTATGAAACATGCCATGACTTTTTCGACAGCAGCAGCCATAAAGCGGTTTAAACCATTAATTTAACAATACCTCTCATAGCAAAGAATTTATCTTATTACAGCGTCTGTACCTACAACATTTTAGATCCAAGTTAGATACGACAGCTTTGGCCTCGACTACGAACGAAAGAATCTTAAAATCGTCTAGGCGCCTTGTATGATAAAAGTGAACCCACCAACAGAAAGAAAATGCAAAGGCAGTATCTTACTCCCTTTACATATTCTTATTTCATAGTCACGCCTACGGAAGTCTGGTGCATATTACATGAAAGTTTACGTAATTTATAGCCAGGCTTTGTGTCGGAATATCAATTATTGGACCCGTAAGCAAGAATGAAACGACATAACTAGCCACAGCTGCCTCTGTTACTATGTAAGCCGCCTCTGACATGCGTGGCGGTGGCGTGGTACAAGCGGTGAGTGGTGTAACGGCGGTGGTGATGCTATGGCAACTGATGGTGGTTGCTGCAACTACAGGTAGGCTATTGTGAGATTGGCCGAAAGTGTCCCATGCTTCCCGCCTGTGTCTCCTCCAACTACTTCCTTCGTATCTACAAATTCTAACGCCTGTTTCTCACCCCACTACTTTCTTTGTATTTACCAATTGTAACGTAGTTTTGAACTGAGTATACTTTCAACATGTCTCAAATGGGCATAATACTCGTACCGCGTCCTGTTAGATAAAACTGAAAAACAACGCAGCCAAAGCCGGCATGATATACACTATCTCATGAAATGAATCCGAACATCATTATGTAATGCGGATTTGACCGTTGGGTGTTACGGGAGACGTACCCACCAGTATAGAAGAAAGCTGTCAATATTGTGTTGTCAGTAGAGAAGCGGTAACATGAGATTGGGCTGGTCAGACCTCAGTGACTTCGAACTTGAACTAGCACAGGATGTCACCCGCGTAACAAGTCCATCACGGACATTTCAGTACTTTTAAAAGTTCCCAGATCGACTGCTTGTGAGATGACTGTGAAGTGAGAACGCGAAGCAAGAAGCTTAGTTAATCCAAGACCAGTCAGACGAGGTCTACTGTCAAACAGGAACCGTGGAGAGTTTCGTCAAGTCAGGAGGAGCTACTCGTGAGTTGTGAAGTGCTATCAGCAGTTCTGCAAGCGCAGTGACTGTGCGTATGGAGATAAAATGAGTGGTGTATGGCGATTCATCGGCTCCTCGAAAGTCATATATTCCTCTTTAGCTACGTCCGAGATGGTGTAAAGAGCGACGCCATTGGACAGTGGATGAGTAGAATCGAGTGATTTCGAGTGACGGACAACGCTATACGCTGTGGATATCAGATGGAATGGTCTGTGAGGCGTCGGTATACGGCATGTGGGTGTTTTCGTGGTTAGGATGTGGTCCGCTTACTGCGTTTGAGAAATCGCGAAATGCGGAAGGATATGAAGGAACTTTACAGCGTTGCGTATTACGTACTGTAGAGGAACTGTCTGGACACAATGGCTACATTGGTGTCCAAAATTAAACATATCGGAATTTTGCAGTGTTCCAAGTGTTTTGCCACAAAACAGTATAATCAGGAGATAGTAAAGTAGAAACAATATAAAGAATACAGAACGTAAACTCCTGCAACATGCATAACGATAGACAAAAAATTCTTCGGTTTTTCCAACTAAACGAATTTACATTCCGACAACTGGTTAATGTGCTCAGTATCGTGTGTGTCCACCGCTTTCAGCAATACAGGCCTGACTAACGACGAAGCAGGCTGTGAATGAAGTTCATGAATCTCCTGTTGAGGCATAACACTCATTCCTCCTGCAGCGCTGATCGCAAGTCTTGGAGAGCGGTTGTTGGAAACTGACCAGAGGCAGCTCGTATCCCTAGTGCATCCCTGACATGCTCTATGGGATTCAAATAGAGAGAGGGAGCAGCCCACGCGTTGCGTGCAATATGTCCCGTTTCCAGGAAACCATCAACCGCCTGCACTCTATGACGTCGACCATTATCATCCAGCAGCACGAAGACGGCCCAAAACACCTCACAAAAACTGCATATAAGATCTGAAGACCTCGTCGTGATGCCTGACTTCAGTTAAACCATGCCGATTCACCCATACAATTTCATGAAGTAGCGTTCGAGTAGTCAACACCATTAGGGATCCTCCTCGATATCAGTCTCTTTCCACAATAGCTGTGTCCCGAAATTGTGTACCACAGACGAGAATCCGTCGAGAATTACTGTCCAGACCAAATCGAGACTCATCTGTGAAGAACATTGGTCCACTGTGCGACAATCCAGGTGGCATGCCGACGACTCCACTCTACAGGTTCCCTTATGTGAAGACGCGTCAGACGTATACATACAGCAGGTATCCGACAGTAACGGCCACTCTGCCGAAGCCTTCTCTACACTGTTTGCTTCACTACAACACGTCCACTGGATCTGCGACGTCAGATGCCACTAAGGTGGTCCAGTCGCACCTTTACAGCCAAATAACGGTTCTCCGTGTCTGATGGCACGCGTGGTCGGCCCCACCGTGGTCTTCGGGATACAGTTTCCATCTTTATAAACTGTTGACACATCCGAGAAACAACAGAGAAATTCACATTAAGCCATCGGGCCATATCAGTTGGCGACTGTCCTGCTTCCAATTTTCCCATTCCGCTGCACTGCAGAGAGCCTGGTAGGCGTCGTCTCTGTGCCATACAGCACCGTCTGTGGCTGCGTACGCTGCGATTGAGATGTGGGCCTGCCCGACAAACACTATCCCGTTTGATAGGTGCCCTGACGGTCATCGTTGGCGTGGTTACCCATTGACCAGAATGCCATCTTTCGTGCAGGACACAATCGTACGGACACCTGCTGACAGTTTGTATGATTACATCGTTAATTAGACACAGGACGGCGAAACAGTGGTTTGCTGCTTTAATTTGGACACCGGTGTATTTTTATCCGTGGTATCGATACCTACGATTCCACAACGTAGGTGCGCTCTGCTAGGTTGGCACTACGACAGCGACACCGACGACAGCGCATTCTAGCCGGCGCTGTGCAGCTCAACTATGACCGCTCCGGATTCAGCCCATTTGATTCCGAGTAGACAACCAAGCAACATCCTTTCTATTTTATAGTGGGCGAGACACTTCAGATTTTGCCTGTGTAACTTTTGTTAGCTTTGATACATCCGGCTTCGCACTTACGCGCTCCTCAGTGCAAAGTTACACATTCACATTCTTCCTATAGTAAAGGTGATTTAAATTTAAACGCAGTAGTGAAGAATTTCACCTTTTCCTGCTCCTACTTGCTTCCTACATTTGACCTACCCTTCAGTTTACTGGAGCAGACTCACGCGCCGCCTTCCGGGCTGGATACAAAATTATCAGCATCCTGTCGTGGAGCAGTTTCTGTGAGACTGTGGCCTGTGGACGACAACATTCCTCAATGTGACTGGCCAGTCCAGAGTCCCGACGTGAACCGAATGGAACACCTTTAGATGTGTCAGAGCGTCGAATCCGATCCTGAACATGTAAAACATCACTACTTTCTCTGGTTTAGGCTTTTGAAGGAGAATAGGCAGTCACTACTTCAGAGACATTCAGATACCTCATTGAAAGTGTTGCCAATAGAGATCAAAGCGAAGAGTGGACATACACCTTAGTAATATCTATTAATTAGTGTCCCACATGTTTTGATGAGAAAGTTATATCACTGTTTTTATAGAGATCCGTGTAGCGTACTAACTCTATCTCCCCCCCCCCCCCCTCTCTCTCTCTCTCTCTCCTTCTCAATGTAAGGGCAAGTTCTAGTGCAAATCTGATATTGGCGAGCCAAATTGAAACTGTTTCAGTTGCGCCATGGGCGTCCACGTCGAGAGTTTTGAACTGCCGGCCGCACAGCAGTGTATTAGCACAGTGCATGCGGTGGCGGCATGTTGATAATTTCGATCCAATATGCGGCTCTGCGCTGCGTTGGCGGTTTGCCGCGCGTCCAAACCGCATCCGCCACAGCCGCACCGAATCGCTCCCGGCAGTAGCTGGGAGTTGACCTGCGTTATCGCCGCTCTGGGAAGTGCCAACAGGGAGGCGTGTAATGCATCCTGTATACCGCTGAATAGTAACATTCCACTTGTTTAGTATGGAACGACAACAACAAAAAAAATCTTACACAATAATCAAGTTTTCAGCTAACAGGGTTAACGCGGTTTTCTCCCGGATGTAACAAGCGCGCGAATGCGGAAATTTGTTAATTTACATCACTGGTTAGCGGTGTACATGTCGTTAATAAGGTAGTGAAAAGAAGCTGTTGAATAAAGTATGAAATTAATACTCAGATTTAATGAATTGTAACTCTCTGGATGTTCCACAGTATATCATTTCCACACTGAGTTGTTATCGACTTGCAAGACCATCGTCACGGAATAGCTGTCGTAATACTCCCAAACACCGTGGTCACCCTTGAATCATGTTGCACTCATTTAACAAAGTAAGTATCCCAATCTCCCGATTAAGATCCTAGATATCTCAGTCTCGTTGTTTCTCTTTCATTTTTGTCATTGTTTAGTCTTTCTACTGGTTTTAGCTGTTTTCTACATTCCCCTCAAAATTACTGAGATCCTCGGGAGAAGATACCATGAAAGAGTACTCCGTCGGGTATACAGTATATGTAATAAAGGTAAAGTACCCTTAGATATCAAGGAGAACGTAATAACTCCAGTGTCAAAGGTGGCAGTTGCTAACAGGGAAGACTTTTACCGAACCGTCGGTCTAATAATTCATAGTTGTAAAGAACTGACACAAATTATTTACGTAAGTTCTGAAGAAAAATCAAATGGAAGCCTCGCTCAGGGAACATTAGTTTGGATTCTGGAAAAACCTAGCAACACGTGAGGTACTACTGACCCTATCTTCGAAAGTATGTTAAAGACTAACAAACATAAGTTTCCAATATTTTGAGAAAACGGTTGACAACGTTGACTCGAAAACACACTCAAATTCTGAAGGTAGCAGGGGTAAAATACAAGGAGCGAAAGGTCATTTATTACTTGCTTAAATATCAGACTATGGCTGAAGGATATGAAAGGTGGGAGTTGTTGAGAAGGGTTGAGACAGTTGTAGTCTGCTCCCGATGCTATTCAATCTGTGTACTGAGCAACCAGTCGAGGATACCAAAGAGATATTTGCAAATGAAATTAAAGTTCAGAGAAGTGACGTAAAATTTTTGAGTTTTTGGTGATGACATTGAAATTCCGTCGGTAACGGCAAGAGATATAGAAGGGCAGTTGAACAGAATGGACAGTGTCGTTGAAAGAGGTGAGATGATATATATCAAGAAAAGTAGAAAAGGGGCTATGAAATATATTTCGAACTAAACCAAGTGATGATGTGGAAATTAGATTAGCAAATAGGACAATAAAAGCAGTCGATGAGTTTTGGTTTTTAGGCAGCAAAATACTTGAAGACGGCCGAAATAGATGGGATAGAAACAACATTGTGGAATTGCAATAAATACATTTCTGAAAATGGGAGAGTAGCTTACATTCAATAAAAATTAAAATGTTGGGAAGTCTTTTCTGGAGGAATTTGTCTGGACTATAACCTAGAACGGAATAAAAACTTGGGCTTCAAACTGTTTAGACAAGTAGGAGATAGCGGTGTTTGAATTGTAGTGCTGCAGGAAAGTGTTGAAGACTGGAAGGGTAGGTAGGGTAATGTGGAGATACTGAATCGATTTGGGAAGAACAGATATTTATTTTATAACTTGGGATCGTTTGACAGGATACGTCCTGAGGCGTCAAGGACGGATGGTAATGGATGGAGATGTGCGTGTGGGGTAGGGGGGTTGGTATTGGAAAGAAAAGTTGAAAGAGTGCGAGGCTTGAATATGTTAAGAAGATCCAAGAGGCAGCAGATTTCTGTAGTTATGTAGGGTTGATGAACTTGTTGGATTAGCGTACAGAACTGCTCAGACCATTCTTAGGACAGAACACCATAACGGCAATAACATTTACATTATTCTCTAATGAAGTGTTTCTTTTTTTTTTCCCTCCAGACTTATGGACGATCTGATGTGATGTATGTTTTTCAGTACCTGTCTTCCCCTGCAGCTTTTGCCCTCTACGGCTCTCTCTGGTACCATGGATGTTTTCTCTTACTGTCTTAACACGTGATCTGTCACGCTGTTTTAATTCATGTTTTCCACGTATTTCTTTCGTTATCGTTTCTGCAGCGAAGCTCCCCGCTTCTTATTAGACTCTCTGTTTTCATCATTCTTCTATGAAACCGCACCTCAAACTAATCGACTCTCTTCTTTCGTCTTCGTACACCCATAGTTGAAATGGAGGACACTGGAACGTCAGCTGATAAATTTATATTAAAAATGAAGAATTTCCTCCAGCTGTATTTAAGGTGTCGATTTTATTTTGGCAACTAGTTTCAATGTTGTAACAACGTCATCTTCAGGCCCATACACTTCCTGATGTCAACTGCGTGCGGCTGATACTAGAAGTCAGTGGTGAGATACGGACGTGCTCCGTGTGGAAGGTGGTTAGTAACTTCTTTCGTGGTTTTCAAATGAAAATATAACTGTCACAAAAATGATCAAAGGTGAAAACTCCTGTGTGAATACTTTGCAATGAATCACTCGAATAATTTAAATGAGTTAGGAAATCGTCTAGTAAGAAAGGAAATTTAGGTGAAGCCAGATCTTGATTTTCGGTAGGTATATTTTTTTTTGAGCTTTTGTGAAGAGACGCTAGGTTGTGAAGTCGAGATAGTGCATCGTAAGTGAAGTGTAGAAGGGAATGAGTATATGAAAATGTATTACACTTTTGGGACCTTCCGTGCAGGACGTGCCAACTTTCAGTAAATATCTGAACACTGAAAGATAGGATTATATATGAAAATGTAGCACTGGGCCATGTGCAGTGACCATCATGACGCTTGTGTACCAGACAATAAGATTTGTTATGCAAATTATCTGCACAATTAAAAGAGCCTGTTTCAAGTCCAAGCTGCACAAGACGTCTCTTGGGGCGACAAGCTCATAGCGGTGCCCACAACTGTGACATTTTTGTACTGGATGTATCATAATTAGTAGCTGCGTCCCTGGCGCCCAAATCCCAGATTTTTATATTGTGCGAGTCACATTTAGCAGCGAAAACTGACGCAGAAGAGAATGTACCACGGAAAATGGTGGAGAAGTGGAGGGGGCAAACGGTAAGTCGCTTCTGTGGAAAACCGTTCTCGAAACTGCCCTGGGAATCACCACAGTATTTGTATCAAGCAATGAATTACGGCAGCGAGCAACAAGGTTCTAAGAAGAGATAATCCTGTAAAAAAAATGGAGAGTCTTACGCATGCCTGCAACCAGTCAGCTGATACAACATCGCCTTTGAGCTTTCACAGGGCAAGCAGCACTACTTTCGAGCAGTTCGGACTCATTCTGCGTTTGTCATCAGGAGATGCTATGAAATTGAAATTAAGGTCACCTCCCTATTCACATTCAGCCACAAGTAGAGTACTATTTTCGTAGTGGTCTTTTTTAATTATTACACTATCTTAATTCTCATATGAAGATTTTACTGCCCTAGAGGTTTTGCTAGTATGAGAAATCAAGAACTAATTGTGAAGCAAACATCACAAAGCTGTGAAGCTGCGTAGGATCTTCACCCCACATTAAGCTTGGTGGCCGTCTTACTGGTATTCTGGTATCCCTCCGTCTGGAGTGCAATGAATATTGACAGACGCATTTCGCTTTCAGTATGAAAGCAGTATCAGCACATATGTAGTAATGACTACAAGTATATGATACTATTCGCTATTATAATGATTGCTGGCTGAATGACAGTTTCCCTTAACGAAGACATATTTCAGACAATACAGACTAAACTTTCAACGTCTTATGTCTGTTTTAGCATCTGCTGTTGGCAGTTGCTTCTTCCTTCGTGTCAGAAGAAGCACGACCCGGATATGCTCTGCACACATTCACTGGGTCAACTTCTTTGCGAGTTTCTCAGCCCACTTCGCTTCCTACATTTGAAACCTTATGTCATACCAATGAAAGTATTCTTAAGAAAAACTGTTTACAAGTCCCCAATGATCAAAAGAATAAAATGTGCGACTCCTCATAATATTTGCGGGATAACCACTGGTGATCTTGGAATGTGAAAAGAAGTGAGTCGCTTCCGCCGAATGAGTTCCTCAGTTTTCCGAAAAAAAATAATGACTACAGCAATTGAAGCCTAGGGCCGTCAAAAGAACTCCCCCTGCCCTTTATTTATGGTTATTGAATTACAGTCGCTGAGTCTGGATATTATCCTTAACTATGCTTTAGGTTAAAACTATTGAGCTATACTTCAGATATTTCGGCTGCCGGTCAGGGATGTAGCAGCCGGTGTCTGTGTTTTCGTCTTAGAAAGGTGAGCGTCCCAAGTGCTTACCAGTTAAGCATGTCGGCTGAGCAAACGTATTCCTCCCGTCGCTAGTCTAATAGGGAATTGGCAAAATTCTGGAATACGTTCGCTAACTAAGTGGAAGTCCACTTACTTTCCGACGTGTCTCAGAATTAACAGGGTTAATTCACTTGACATTTATGTTGTTGTTTACAATAAATAAGCTGAATGATTCCCTCTGAGGATGTAACGGTGATGTATCATATTTTAAGACGTCGTATTCTCCTGACCTTCATTGCTTACATATTCCGCCCTCACAATCATATTCCGCACATCAAGACGCTTCATTCTAACCCAAACTCGATAAGATAAAGTCAATGTTGTATGAATTCATGTAAACGATATAACGATACGCAGTTAACAAGTAAGCGCACCGTGGTTGAAATACTCGAGGCTGGCATACACACATACATTCCAGACACGATGGTCCCAGAAGCTTTTAGTTTGGGAGAGAGACCGCACAATGGGACGCTAGTCCCTTCAGAGGACGACCCAGCCTATGTCGGCCGGTGACCGCCCGTGTAGTGGACAGCGTGGGCCCGAGTGAAAGGGGGGAACAACCCCGTATTCGGCTTAGAAGCAAATTCTGCTACCTTGTGTGGGAGCGCCCTGCCTACGCATTCTTCACACATAGCATGCAGCTTCAGAGATTTTCACAGGGAGACAGCAAACGCCAAACGCCAAACGCCAATGCTACAGGTTTCTGGATTGGTCGCCTTAAACGAAACGTCATTCTCCCGCTTTAGAAGAGCAATGCTGATTGGCAGACGATATTTCTGACGCCTTGAGCTGAAGGAATAATGGAAGAGACCGAAATATATACCCCTTCACGTCTGGCATGGAGAGGCCCTGTTCTGTTGTCGCTCTTGGAGCGAGGAACAAGTCTCTCCTCAGTACTTCACTGGGAGAGCACCTCTGTCAAGAGCGAATCGAAGTGCTACTCTATATTGAGTCCTTGCGATTAAGCGTTGTTTGCTGTGTTGGCCGATACACTTATTGTGCGGTGTGAACGGACAAAGTTATAGTTAAACGCCTGCGAGCGAATTTTGAGTGGCATTGCGGTGGACTGGTTATCTGACTTCATCAAGGCATAGGGAGAGTTTGATTGGCGAAGGTCAATCCAGATAGAACGAGAGTTATCTTATTTGTCAGCAGCGAGGGGCGCAGACAGCAGTCATCACAGCTTTCGATATTGTGCGCTACAGCTATTGCAAGCCCCATATTTCCTCCACAACAGTACGCTTCACTGCATTTCGCATGCGACAGCCTCGACTGTACCTAGCAACATTCTAAAGGATAATTATTCAAGATGAGTAGGCGCGCCTCTCAGCCATTCTGCCAAGTCAACAATCATCTTAAACTTTGTATAGAAATTTCAATAGCGAATCCTATCCTTGAGAGGTAACTTCACATTCCGAAAGGAACCAGGATATAACTTGTTCAATTCATAACTAAAAGTGCCACTGTGATTTCTCAGATTTTTTGCAAAATAAATAATAACTATCGTTGGTTTCATGTTTTTCTTACACTAACTAGCACTACTCCAGTACCCAAGTATCCCACTAGTTACTTAAGAAATTTTGTGAATTTCTGTGTCATTTCCATACAGTGGACGACTGCAGAAGATATTTATTGCTCAAAGCTTTTCAGGCATTTCTCTTTAGAACGTTAGGAGCGCCTGTCTGACTTCTGTAGTAGTGTGGGGGTGGAAATAGCATCTTGCAGGAGCCACAGGGTAAAGGGTACATCTCAGATTAATCCGTTGCGCAGAATGACAGAATAAAAGGCCAACACCACACCTCAGAATATTTATTACTCACTTCCATGAAGGGCATTGCATACAGGATCTATTGCTGGTCACATATTTAACGTTACTAATTACTTATGTTTTTCAACAACACTACATTGAGCGTGCACACATAGGATTACCAGCTCACTAACTAAGTGGTATCGCAGCTGTTTTGTGCAGGACACGACACATCAACTCTTCGTTCTAATCTCACTAGGAGCCTAAGCATTTTGTGAGCCTATTACTTTCTCTCTTACCGAGAAACCACTAAGAAAATCTTAAATTCGTCATATTAAGTCAATTCGAAATTCGATTTGGACTGCCATAGATTTAAAAGTGAAAAATTTAAGAAATTGTGACCTTGCATCGTTGTTAAAACTTATACTTTTTTGCTTATAGCGACATACATTTTAGTTTTTTGTAAATACACAATTCAGTTCGTCTGGCAGTGAATAATTTGTTAACTTCGTTTCTTCTTGTGTCTATTTTCTCTTGGAGGTTTATGTATTTTATTGGTAATTCCGAAAAGCTTCTTCGGTAGGACAAGGGACTTCATGTAGACACAGATCGTACGGGGCACATACACGGTGACGATATAGAAATATATGAAATAAAATCGTCATAACTTCTGAACGGTTTGCTTTAGCTACGGTTGACCTCGGAGCATGATGGGAATTAATATATGATGAATGGCTTAGTTAAGCGACTAAACCCACTTTCATTTGGATGGGTTCGTCAATAAGCAAAACTGGCGCATTTGGGGGACAGAGAATCTGCATTTCGCTATCGAGAAGTCTCTTCAACCTCAACGGGTGACTGTGTGGTGTGCAATGTACAGCCACGGAATAATCGGTACGATATTCTTTGATGGCACGGTGACTACCGAACGGTGCGTGAAGGTTTTGGAAGATAATTTCATCCCTATTTTCCAATGTTATCCTGATTTCGGCAAGACGTGGTTCATGCAAGTCGGAGCTCGAACCCATGGAAGCTGGAGAGCGTTTGACGTCCTGTAGGAGCACATTCGAGACTGCACTCTGGCTCTGGAGTACCCAGAGGCCACTGGCATGGGCCTCGATTGGCCGCCACATTCTCCGGATCCGAACAAATGTTATTCCTTTTTGTTTGGCTATATCAAAGACAAGGTGTACAGCAATAACCCCAAAACCATTGCTAATCTGAAAACAGCTTTTGAGCATCGATGTTCCGACACTGTAGCGGGTCAAGTGGAATTTCGCTATTCGTCTGCGCCACATGATCGCCAATGATGGCAGCATATCGAACATGTCATAACCGAAATCAGAATTTGTGAAGTGACGTTTATATGTTGAATAAGGCGTATGCACGCCGTAATTTGTGAGTAATTTACGTTTTTTTCCACATACTTCAATAAGTGTCACCATGATGTTTTGGGCAGGTTCATGTGTTACAGCTAGTATCTGTTTTATTAAATTAGACATTTTTAAGGATCTCCTGGTAAATTCAATTTGTATGAGACCAGAGCACATTTTATGGCGTTTCTCATTGGTTTATTGAAAATAACAGATAAACATGACAGAAATTAATCATCTGCAATATTTCTCCCCCTCGCTTTTCTTAAAGTAGCCTGACAATGATCAGAAATTTTTGGGTTCCACGCTTATGTGAAGCTGCTATTACGGAGATAAAGATGCCTTCAGTTCTAGTGTAAAGTGCATTTTTGTCCACAAAGAAATTTTCTTGATAGTTGTTAGATAAGGAACGAGAAAGATAAACGTTTGTGGGCGCTAGATCACAAGAAGTTGTGCGATAGGGATTTCTTTTCTGGTACAAGTTATTTTGTGAAATCGACAGAGAGTAAACACCTGTCGGGTACAATTGCAACACTGGTGGGATTACCTTAGGAAGATTTGCTGTACTGTTTGTTTTCATTTTCCATTCATTCTATTCCACTTTTGTGTTTTTCCATTGTGACATGCTGCTTAACGTTAAATGACTTCTCTGCAGTTACTCTTATATCGCACAGTTGACAACAGAGTATTTTATCTTCAGTCGTAAATACATCCTCAACATAATGAGATTTGTACTAATGTAACTTCATTTGAATAAATTGCTTCACCTTCGGCATTTTTTTTCAACTATATGCACACACTTCCGACGTCAACAAAACTGAATAACACAAAGAGGCATTTGTCTGCAGTCTAAAGTCCAGAATGGCTTAATTATTTTTATTTTTATTTATCTATTTCTTCAGACCAGGGTTCCACATATACTGTGCATATTTACTTAAGAAATAATTTGAATATGGTAAATAGTATTAAAATGAATTGAGTGTGCCGGCCGGTGTGGCCGAGCGGTTCTAGGCGCTTCAGTCTGGAACCACGCGACCGCTACGGGCGCAGGTTCGAATCCTGCCTCGGGCATGGATGTGTGTGATGTCCTTAGGTTAGTTAGGTTTAAGTAGTTCTAAGTTCTATGGGACTAATGACCTCAGACGTTAAGTCCCATAGTGCTCAGAGCCGTTTGAACCATTTCTTGATTTGAGTGCCTATAATGAGAATATGAAAAAAATAATATTGAGTGCGAACTAATAAAGTTCATAATGACAGCACTTGTACTACTGCTGCTGATGCCCCTAGTAGTGCTATTAGTAACAACTGTAATAATAATAATAATAATAATAATAATAATAATAATAATAATGGAAGATACAACAAGAATTAATAAATGTCCATCCTTGTGATTAGAGGTGTGGAGCACTTCAATAGTTGATGGCTCGAGAGACAACACTGTTGTTACAGGTAATCTTCGAAAACCAGTTATAGATGTTGGCTACTGACACACCTTGTATATGGATATAGTTAATCCTATTGGCATCAGCCAAGGCGTGAAGATGCTGCACTGAAACTGATAGTCACACAATAAATGAATCATTAAGGTGACTGAAGGTGTTTCATTTTCTTACATAAAAAGAGTTTTTAGTTGTACGAGATAGATGCATTCTGACATAGCGAGTTCTGGGGAAACGGTGCGTAAGGAGACTGCACCCACTTAGAGTACTTGGAAGTGAGAAAGAACTTATTGTAAAGAAGGATGCTGTGGGTAACAAGAGCGTACAGGGGAAATAGTGCGAGACTGCAGGGCACTCTCACTTCTGATTCGGTTTTATGCCGCTTCATGTTCTTATTGAATGTGATCTTTATCTCGATTTGACTTCATACATCGTGATTAAATGGTGGGCAGTAGTTAATGCTCTTGCTTGCGTGCTCTAGGGGAGATAACAAGCTTTTTATGGAGGGGTGTGGTACCATCCATATCATGTTGTTAGCAAAAGACATGGTATAAAAGCGCCAAAAAGAGGTCACGAAGCTGAATCGTTTTTCCTTTTATCCCAATTAGCTTTAAAGTCTCTGATTGGTCAAATCGGTGTATGCAGAGCAAGGGGCGCTCTCTGAGCTTCGAATGCCATGTTCCAGCTCGTGATTGGCTTGTGCTAAAGTGGGGGAAGTCTAAGTTGTAAATTGGCTTTTGTTACTGAGCTGAGGAGGAAAGCAGACAGAAAGAGAAGATCACTCTTGTACTGGCACTCCGCTAGTAAAGAACTGCAGGTCTCTACCTAAACAGTGAGACTTGTGTCCTTTACTGGTGTGCCGCTTAGAGCCTGTGTCAGTCAACTTCAGAACCATCAGAGGTACTGCTTCTAGCATCACGCACACAAAGAGTGATGCGTGGGTGTACTTATTTGTCTTGAGTCGGCCATCTAAACATTTGACATATTCCGTCATGCATAGTTGTGGCACGGAGTCAAATTGGTTTGGCAGACCAGCAAACGGGTCCACATGCACACTGGAATCCACCGAGGTTTCAGAAGCACAGAGGAAAGTACCTGCATTCTGAATTAACCAACACGACACCGCGTATTAGCATTTTTCGGGCAGGCGCCATTAATAACAGATTGTGGCCGTCCATGACCAGTCGCCGAACGCATCGTGGTGTGACACCACGACCAGCAGAAGGGTAAAGTATTCGCTGCTACGGCGTAGGGCTCCAGTGTATGTTTCTCAGTACCCTGTTCTTTCGAACCATTTTTTTGTTGTTGAAATAGTACTGATTAACAGCACCTTCTCATTTTATTATTGAAGTCTAGGTTTTAAACGTAAGTATAAGGCTTTCAATGGTAATCATTATTGTTTTTTTTTACACAGACATTAACTGTGTTCTGGAGCTGGAGTCGTTACACATTTATCACAGAGGTTATTCCAGAGGAGATTATTCCGGGGTCAGGTTCCTGATACCGAGATGGCTCTCGAGAAAGTGACTGAAAAATGGAGTGGAACAGAAAGGATGGGAGCAGGTATATCTGTCTCATTCTTCAGACAAGAGCTTAAACAATCACCTGCTCATGGAGTAACAATAAGGTAGAAAAAACCGACTGTTGCGTAAGGGTGAGGTCTGTATTGTGAATGCAAACGAAGAAGGGGGGAGGAGTGGGGGGGACATAGGCATTTGCCAGTCTCGAGGAAGCAAAATGAGATGTGCAGTTCTGGGAAATGCAATACGGAAGAACGAATTGAATGAGAAACGTTATTTATCTCTTCAAAGGGTAAAAATATAGTGAATATGACCATATTAGGCTCTGTCAAAGACAAATGGCCATATATGCGTCATTAACAAAGAAAATATTCAAAACTAAAAAAGAAATCGCCAGGTCTTGATAGAATGTCAGTTTGATTTTGCAAAGGATACTCTAGAGCATTAGCTTTAGAGCATTGGCTCTTTTTAATGAATCTCTCGCACAGCACAAAGTCCCAAGCGATTTCAAAAAAAAGAGCAGGTGGCTATAGTACATAAGAAAGGTGAAAGAAAGGACCCACAAAGTTACAGACCCTAACTTCTGTTTTCTGCAGAATACTGGAAAATATTTTCAAATCGAATATAATAAATTTTCTTGAGAGTGAGAAACGTATGTCCACGAATCAGTGTGTTTTTAGAAAGCATCGCTCATGCGAAACTCAGGTTGTCATTTTCCCTCATGATACACTAAGAACTACGGATAAGAGGCAACAGGTAGACTCAACATTTCTATATTTCCGGAAAACATTTGACACGGTGCCCCATTGCAGGCTGTTAGTGAAGGTACGAGCGTATGGATTCATTTCACGACTATGTGAGTAGCTCGAAGACTTCATAAACAATAGAATCCAGCATGTTTTCCTTGACGGGGAGTATTAAGCAGAAAGAATGGCATCGCTAAGTGTGCCCCAGGGAAGTGTGATAGGACCACTGTTGTTCTCTGTATACATAAATCATTAGGTGGACAGGGTAGACAGCAATCTGCAGTTTCCAGAATGAAATTGTCACTCTGCAGCGGAGTGTGCGCTGATATTAAACTTCCAGGGAGATTAAAACTGTGTGCCGGACCGAGACTCGTACTCGGGACCTTTGCCTTTCGCAGGCAAGTGCCCTACCAACTGAGCTACCCAAGCACGACTCACGCCCCATCCTCACGGCTTTACTTCTGCCAGTATCTCGTCTCCTACCTTCCAAACTTTACAGAAGCTCTCCTACGAACCTAGCAGTGCTATCAATCCTGAAAGAAAGGATATTGCGGAGACATGGCTTAGCGACACCCTGGGGGATGTTTCCAGAATGAGATTTTCACTCTGCAGCGGAGAGCTTGTGTAAGGTAGGAGACGAAGTACTGGCAGAAGTAAAGCTGTGAGGTCGGGGCGTGAGTCGTGCTTGGGTTGCTCGGTTGGTAGAGCACGCCCGCGAAAGGCAAAGGTCCCGAGTTCGAGTGTCGGTCCGGCACACAGTTTTAATCTCCCAGGAAGTTTCATATCAGCACACACTCCGCTGCAGAGTGACAGTCTCATTCTGGAAATATCCCCCAGGCTTTGGCTAAGCCATGTCTCCGCAATGCCCTTTCTTTCAAGAATGCTAGTTCTGCAAGGTTCGCAGGAGAGCTTCTGTAAAGTTTGGAAGGTAGGAGACGAGATACTGGCAGAAGTAAAGCTGTGAGGTCGGGGCGTGAGTCGTGCTTGGATGGCTCAGTTGGTAGAGGACTTGCCCGCGAAAGGCAAAGGTCCCGAGTTCGAGTCTCGGTCCGGCACACAGTATTAATCTCCCAGGAAGTTTCAATCTGCAGTTGTTATCTAATGATGCTGTGTTGTCCGGAAAGATGTCGAAGTTGAGTGACGAGTTAAACCAAACTTACAGTTGGTGTGATGAACGGAGCTAGCTCTAAATGTGGAAAAACGGAAGTTAATGCAGATGAGTAGGAAGATCAAACTTGTAGTGTTTGGATGCAATATTATTAGTATCCTGATAGACACAGTGAAGTCGTTTAAATATTTAGGCGTTACGTTGCAGAGCATATGAGATTGAACGAGCATGTAAGAACTATGGTAGGGAAGACGAATGGTCGACTTCGGTTTATTGGGAGTATTATAGGAAACAGTGGTTCGCCTGTAAAGGAGACCGCGTATAGGACGCTGGGGCGACCTGTCTTTGAGTACTGCTCGAGTGTTTGTGATCCGCACCAGGTAGGATGGAACGAAGACATCGAAGCAATTGAGAGCTGCTAGATTTGTTGCCGGTAGGTTCGAACAACACGTGTTACGTAGATGCTTCAGGGACTGATCTGAGAATCCCTGGAGGAAACAGGACGTTGTCTTCGAAAAAAGTACTATTGTCAAAATTTAGAGAAGCGTCATTTGAAGCTGACTGACGAACAATTCTACTGCCGCCAATATACATTGCCGTTAAGGACCACGGAGATAAGATACGAAAAATTTAGGTTCATAATGAAGCATATGTTGTTGTTGTGGTCTTTAGTCCAGATACTAGTTTGATGCAGCTCTCCATGCTACTCTATCCCGTCCAACCCTTTTTATCTCCGAATAACTACTGCAACCTACATTCTTTGAATCTGCTTAGCGTATTCATTTCTTGGTCCCCGTCTACGATTTTTATCCTGCACGCTTCCCTCTAGTACTAAACTGGTGATCTCTCGATTCCTCAGAACGTGACCTTCCAACCGATCCCTACTTTCTAGGCAAATTGTGCCACAAATTCCTCTTTCCCAAATCTATTCAGTACCTCTTCATTACTTACGTGGTGTACCCATCTAATCTTCAGTAGTCTTCTGTAGCATTTCGAAAGCTTCTGTTCTCTTCCTGTCTAAATTGTTGGTCGTACTTGTTTCACTTCCATACATGGCTACACACCATACAAATACTTTCAGAAAGGACATCCTGACACTTAAATCTATACTCAATGTTAATAAATTTCTCTTCATCAGTAACGCTTTCCTTGCCGTAACCAGTCTAAATTTTATAACCTCCATACTTCGACAAATATCAGGTATTTCTCCGCCCAAATAGCAAAACTCCTTTACTACTTTAAGTGTCTCATTTCCTATTCCAACACCCTCGGCATTACCTGATTTAATTCGACTACATTCCATTATCCTCGTTTTACTTTTGTTGACGATCATCTTATACCCTCCTTTCAAGACGCTGGCCATACCGCTCAGCTGCTATTCCTGCTCCTTAGCCTTCTCCATGGATTTTAATTCCTACTTAGAATTTTTCTTTTGTTTCCTTTGCTGCTTGCTCAGTATACAGATTGAATAGCATCGGAGGTAGACTGCAACCCTGTCCCGCTCCCTTCTCAAACACTGCTCCCTTTTCGTGCCCCTCGACCATTATAAGTGCTATCTGGTTTCTGTACAAATTGCAAATAGCCTTTCGCTCCCTGAATTCTACCCCTGTCATCGTCAGAATTGGAAAGAGAATATTCCAGTCAACATCGTCAAAAGCTTTCTCTAAGTCTACAAATGCTGTAAACGTAGATGTGCCTTACCTTAATCTATCTTCTAGGATAAGTCGTAGGCCCAGTGTGGCCTCGCATGTTGCAATATTTCTACGGAATCCAAACTGATCTTCCCCGAGGTCGTCTTCTACCAGGTTTTCCATTCGTCTGTAAAGAATTAGTGTTAGTATGTGGAGGTGCCAAAGGCACAAAGTAGCACTATGTGGCGGCCGTGACGTCACGGCCGAGGGTTGGCGGGTGGCTGGGGGTCGTTGGCAAGTAATCAGTTGGTGGGAAAGCGGCTAACCTTGAATTGTTTTGCAATGCTAATAAGATGTGAATCGGGTATATAAGGAGTAGCGTTGCTTCGATTGAGTACGTTTCAGTCAGTACCTGATGAACAAGTGCTACTACAGTCATAGGTCTGAACAGTGAAACAGTGCGTAAAATCGTGGCTTTCAAAGAAGAAAGGTATTTATAAAATTATTTTAATTAATTTGCGTTAACTCGGGGCGATACAATGAGTTCGTCCGACTCCAACGAGAGTTCTTCCAATAGTGTCTCTTTATTGAGTAACGAATCGTTTCCTCCGAGACGCAATATTAATAGTAGTACGATTCGACGCTTAGTTTTTGAAAGTGACAGTGACGGTGAGAATGAAGAATCACTCATTCGAAGCCGAGAATCTGATGGTCGATTTGTCCATCGTTGTGCAGATTGGGCAGCATGTATCGATGAGAAGGTACCTGTGTCAATTAAGGACTTACTCTATGGAGGACAGACAATAGTTCGTCCTCAAAGGTTTGGGTTGGCCAAGCTGTTTATATGATAACGCAGTAATGAAAGCAGTGCCAAACACGACATACAAACTATTTACTCGTAATGAAGAATTTGAGAGACATTTTAATTGGAGTGTTGTAGCGTTTAGGAGATATGATCACTTTATGCGTATTTGTTCTCTAAAAGATAGAGATTTAATGACATGGACAAGATTTGATACGATGCGTAAGTTACGATATAGGATTAAGATTGTCAATGTTAATTATAAATTAATATCACTTAACCAATCACATAATTATTGTCTCAGACACTATGATCATTTGAGAAAGCCAGTTTTATATAATGTTTTATGTTCAGATTGTTATTTGAATGTTATTGTTAATACTCACGACGAAGGTAAATTACGTATACTAACCAATAATCATTTTGTAAATAGACCATGTAATGTATTATATCTGACTGAGCAACCGACACAGGACCATTACGGATCTACAACACAAGAAATACTATGTACATCCAAGGCTCATTACTTTGAAACTTTATTACAGATGAGCGATATTTTATTTTGTAGAATATGTTTGAAAGCAACGTTTGCTGATAGAATCGAAAGTATTTTCACTAAAGATTTAATAAGATCCGTAAATCAAGGTACACAGTGTGACTTATAAAATTTTAATTCTAATTTTTTCATCGCTCTATTTGCGAGTGGAAGAGGAAAGGAATTGACCAGTAGCGGTACAGGTTACGCTATGCCATGCATCGTATGGTGGCTTGCGGAGTTTCTACGCAGATGTAGATGTAGATTATGATATAAAAATGGCAGTAATTCATTTAGTTTTTACATAACAAGCAGACATGTACATTCAAGGAACATGTCAGTCTTACCAAAAGTAAATGCCCAATCATAAAAAAAAATTTTTGTCCTACTAGTTGGCTTAGAACCGACGAAGCCATGTTTAATCTAACCAAGAACGGAAGGGATACTTGCAATGAAGAAGACTGTGAGAGTAGTAACACTAACAAGAACTAACAGACTGTTTCAACGGGGAATGGTCGAGGGAAAGTGGGGAGTGGTGGGGGAGGAGAGACTAGAGTGAGTTACGGGGCAATTAACGACAAACATAGCTGTTGAAGTAGAAGATGGACAATTATCTGCCTTCTGAGACTAGAAAGGAATTTAGTTTCTCTGATCTTTTGAGGAAGATCGAGATCCTGATACATAAAGTGATTTTGGGAAGATGCGTATTTTATGTAGTCGTACAGACATTATTTTTCTTTGTTCAGAGCGAGTATTTCTGGTATTCTGTTCAGAGAATAGTGTTGAAATCTCTGCATAAATTGTCTTGCAAAAATTTAAAGAAGGAGGTAACTTACGCGTGTTGTGTTCGTGCTAAGTAATAAGGCTCCATGGAACTTGAACAGTACATCAGAATAACTGCTACAGTATAATATAGTATAGTATAATATAGTAAGGAAGGTATATGCGTTGAGACGAACACAAATGACACTTTTATTGAAAGACAATACGAAAAGACATTACAAAGAGAGGACGTGATTCTTTGTAGTGTGTGCAGTCACCAAGGACTGCAGTGAATGCTATACAATGCGCTCCCATGCTGTCCACAATGTTGGTGAGGAGTTCTTGTGGCAGGACATACCATTCTTCTAACAGACCAGGTGACATCTGGTGGATAGTCGTTGGTGCAGCTTGCAGTGCTGCAGTACGTCTCTGTTCCCCATCCTACAGCTGCTCGATGGGATTCAATTCGGGAATACGGGCAGGCCAGTCCATTCGTTCTAAGAGCTCCTCTACCTGCGCTATACGATGCGGTCCCCATTATCGTCCATGAAAATGAAGGCAGGCCCAACTGCACACATGAAAAGACGCACATGTGGTTGGAGAATAGCGTCACAGTAACTTTGACCGGTGTATGTACCGTGTTCAAAGATTTGGACTTCACTGCGCCCATGCAACATCGTGTCTCCCCACACCATGGTCCCAGGACCAACAAAATGATCGTGTTCGACAATGCTGGAAGTACCCTCATATGGTGAGAGGTGGGAACACCGTATCTACCCGGGAATATTCTCGAAAATGATCGTTTTTGGAGTCCAGATGTAATAGTGTTGGGAAGCATAGTATTGCACAGTATTGCTTCCCGACAGGCTCGACTGCATTGAATCAACGGCTCTGCCCTCTGCCGACAGCTCCGTCTTATCTCAGACCAACTCTACACCCCGCCACTCACGCATCAAGCCGACATTTTCTTTGCCTGTATACCGAAGGTTCAGGAATGGAATTAAAATTCAGTGTGAAAGGATACAAGTGATAGAGTTCGCTGATGACTTCGGTATACTGAGTGAAAGTGAAGAAGAATTGCATGAGTTGGTGATTGGGCTGAATAGTATAATGAGAACAGAATCTGGAATGAGAATAAATGGAAGAAAGATGAAAGTAATTGGACCTAGCAGAAATGAGAACAGCGAGAAACTTTGCCTCAAGACCGTTGGACACGAAGTAGATGAGGTTAATGAATTTTACTGACTAGGCAGCAAAATTCCCAATGACGGACGGAGCAAGGCGGACATCAAAACCAGACTATCGCTCGAAAAAGGGCATTCCTGGACAAGAAAAATGTACTAGTATGACACATAGATCTTAATTTGAGGAAGAAATTTCTGAGAATGTACGTTTGGAGTACAGCATTTAATGGTAGTGAAACGTGGACTGTGGGAGAACCGGAACGGAAGAGAATCGAAGCTTTTGAGATGTGGCGCTACAGACTAATGTAGGAAATTAGATGGACTGACAAGGTAAGGAATGATGAGATTCTCCGCCGAATCGGAGAGGAAAGGAATATGTGGGAAAAACTTAATCAGCGAAGGGACAGGATGACAGGACATCAGTTAAAACTTCCATGGATGGAGCTGTAGAGGACAAAAGCTGTACAGGAGGAGAGAAATAGGAATACATCCAGCAAATAATTGAGGACGTAGGTTGCGAATGATGCTCTGAAATGAAGAGGTTGGCATAGGAGCGGAATTAGTGGCGGGCTGCATCAAGCTCGCCCCCCCCCCCCCAAAAAAAAGAAAAAGTACAGAATCTTCGCAGAGACCTATTGATTAATAGCTCGGCCGAAACTCGCCGAATTATATTTAATGTGCTTCCCATCTAGAATTTCAGTTTTCCACTATGTCCAGTGACAGGGTGGTAAAGCCCCTTAAATAATGATGTGGCTGATGCCTCACTTCGATGTGTCTAAGGAAAAGACATTCTACAGTACTCACTTTTGGGGCACTAGACTTCCTGTCGTTCCACAATGCTTCCAATATCACAGTGATCAGGGATACGGGATGTCCCAACTAAGAGTCGGCAGGCGTATTTTCCCTGGTGTTTCGGAAGGTATTTGCAATTTAAATTTTTGCAATCTGTAGCTGCAGTCGGCCCAGCAACATACCGCTAATCAAGTCTTTCATGCGACGCCCAGTAATCCAGTCCACGAAGAAGAATTAAGAGATAAAATTACGTAGTCATAAACTGTGCACTGTGATTGGAGTGAGTGTCACGACCAACACATTAAAAAATCCAGACTGGTGGGATGTGAGCATTGATTGGGAATGTATTTAAAGGTCACTTTTTATATACAATTAACACATAATAATAATAGTGCAATGGAGACGAATTGTTTTATATTAGCGATAAAACTGAAACGCCTACTGTGTCGAATAATATCACGTTAACCGAGATTCTCAGGTTGTTGTAAAAGTCAGGCGCAGAAGTCATCGGTGGGTAGCGGAAACGGTTAGTGACACAGGACCGTTACTGTGTGTAACAAATGATTTGCATAAACATATCGACTATAATTGGACTTCGTAAGAGGAAACTTAGACTGCAGGCTAGGCTGGTGCATATCTGAAAGTACAAGGAATGTTCAGTATCGAATCTCACACGGCTCGTTCGTTCCTCGGCCAGTTTAGGTTGAAAGTATGCGGAATTTTTTGTGGCACGCTGTGGGATATCACGCTCTGGCCAGTATAGTTTCATGAAGTTCTGTTAGGTGGCGGCGCTTAACGTATCCTGGTGTCTGTGACGGAAGTGCGTTTCTAAGCAGAGGAAACCCAGAGCATCCCAGGTATGCATAGGAGCTTTTAGAATGTCGACGGAGACCTGGCACTAAACAAAAGCACGGTGAGTCGTTGGGTGAGGTGTCTGTCGTCATAGCAACAAGGTCGCGCAAACTTGTATCATCTCCCACGCGCCGGCCGGCATTACACAGCTCTGATTCTTGCAATGCTGGAACGCGCATACACTCTCATTCGATGCGATGATCGATGAATCACAGTAAAACACCTCGCTACTCAACTTTACCTCTTGATGGTAGTGCTGACACTCGTTCACCGGTTGGGGTACTCAACAGTGTGTGCCAGATTGGTTCCTCACTATAAACAGGAACGAAGAACCATCTGTGAGGAACTGCTTGTGTGTTATGAGGCTAATCGGGAGAATTTTTTGTCAAAGATCGTCCCAGGCTATGAAGCATGGGTTCATCACATCGAAGCAAAAAACCAAACGACAGTCCATGGAGTGCTGCGACGCTACCTCTCCTCCAAAGAAACAGTTCGTAAATGCAACTACATCATGTAAAGTCGGGGCGATGGTCTTTTAGGCCTGTGAACTGGTTATTCTGTTTGATGTCCTCCCTCGTGGTGCAACGATCAACTGTGAAGCGTATTGTGCTATTATCAGGAAATAGGCGAAATGACTTCAGTGTGTTCGTCACCACAAAAATACAAACGAAGTTCTCCTTCTTCGTGACAAACCAACGGATAACACAAATCTGCGCTCCGAAGAGGAGCTCACAAAACTTCATTACACTGTTCTTCCTCGTCCACCATACAGCCCAGATCTCGCACCTTCCGACTTCTGCTTGGCCCAATGGCTCTGTGGAAAGCAGAGCGTGGATGATGTGGCATACGGGCCCTCACAATAAGAAACGAAAGGTCTACGTACTGAACGGAGATTGTGTTGGAAAATGGGGCTCTGTATCCAGAAGAATGGGGAATTATATGGTCTACTATAATCCTCAACAAAACCAACCTGCTTTCAAAAGTGTTGCACTGCTTGCCGGCCGGAGCTGCCGAGCGGTTTCAGGCGCTACAGTCTGGAACCGTGCGACCGCTACGGTCGCAGGTTCGAATCCTGCCTCGGGCGTGGACGTGTGTGATGTCCTTAGGTTAGTTAGGTTTAACTAGTTTTAAGTTCTAGTGGACTGATGACCTCAGAAGTTAAGTCCCATAGTGCATAGAGCCATTTGAAACATTTGTTGCATTGCTTACTGAGCACCCCAAGTACATTCGACAGGGCATCGATGGCGTGCGATTGTTGCATGAGATAAACGACCCCTTCCTACGGCTGAATTAGCTGGAAACATTTAAGTGGTTCACAATTAGTAGGACTGGATAATAATGATTATAGAAACAAGTGATATAAAGTTCAGTTATAATGCTAAAAATATGATCAAATTAATGCAGAACCTCTTTATGTGCACATCCCTTGGAGAAAGTGAATAAGGAGCGAAAGACAAGAGTTAAGCAATATTAAGTTACAGATAAATTTTTTGAAAATAGTTTACCCACGTACTGCACATATATCTTATAATATATGCAAGCGATACACTCTCTGGAGCACATTTCAGTCCATCAGCTTAAATAACGCATCGGTAAATTATACATCCTCTAGTAGTTGTATTGCAGACAACATGCCGATGGGCAGTTTCATTCCCACAAACACCCAAAATAATTTCCAGCGACCTTGCCGCACTATCATGTAAATCGAGTGTTTTCCTGAAGATTTAGTAGCTTGTCCTTTATGATGGAAGAACTTTGTGTCAGTACGTCACTTCCCCAGGCTGAAACAATATTCTCAGCAGTACTATTGCGCAACGATGAAGGTCCATTTTAGCATGTGATTAAACAGAAAATTCAGTCCTCGAATATTGCAGTACCCCACCCACACAGAGGACACAACTTCCGCAACTCAATAATGCTGAACCTGGTGCTTCCATGGACTGCCATCTACCCATCCACCCTCCCCCTCCCCAACCACCAACCAAAGCAACTCCATCGACAAAACTGCAAAGATGAGAAACGTCATACCATAAAGTGACCTCATCCCTGCTCTGCACTCGAAGGACGCAAGCGCGCGAATTCTGTTCCAATCAGTGTCCGGTGTTATTGAAGTTTGAAGGACTGTCAGAGAACTATGCTGGAGGACATTTTTCACAGCAAACTTTAACTTGTGCAAGAGCGAGGCAGCGTTCATAGTGTATTTAGCTATTGGCCAAAGGAAGCTCACATTTGCTTTTCGTTAGCTTTTATGAAGTACATTATACGATCAAAAGGACCAAATGCATGAGTGTAATGCAGATCTGACAGTAGATAACAAGAGAAGCGCATCGATCAGTATAATAGGAGGTGGTTAGTTCTTAATTTTCGGTATGGAAGTTGTTCAGCAGAGTATGGTCAGGACGCACTGACTTCGAACGTGGGCTAAGTGTTTGGTGTCACCAGAACAACGAATCAGTGAATCAGTTTTTATCCATTCTAAAGACGCGAGATTGGGTTTTGGTGTTGTGATTGTGAAGTGGAAGGCAACTACGAAGGATAAACCAAAAGCAGGCAGACCTAATGTACTGACCGACTGATATCGTCGAGCACTGCCGAGTGTGGTTGTAAAACTCCTCATACGCGACATATATCTGTAGTCAATTCTAAGCGACGCTTGAGGTTATAGTATCACTTCGTTACCTGAATCATCGCTTTCGCCTGCGAAAGCGCAGCATTGTAAATAACATCGTTGGTTTATTAGCGCTCCGTGATTTTTAACAAAAATATGTGTGAAATCTTATGGGACTTAACTGCTAAGGTTATCAGTCCCTAAGCTTACACACTACTTACCCTAAATTATCCTAAGGACAATCACACACACCCATGCCCGAGGGAGGACTCGAACCTCCGCCGGGACCAGCCGCACAGTCCGTGACTGCAGCGCCCTAGACCGCTCGGCTAATCCCGCGCGGCGATTTTTAACACACTTGCGTTTTCCGTGACTTTACTAATAACTTCTTTCTGATAGTACATTTGACTACGGACAGACGTATTTTCAAAGCAAGTGTACTTGTATTCTTAAAAAGGAAAAGACAGCCACCATTGCTGCGAGATATAAAAATATTAATTTTTGTCGCTATACGCTGTTGTAAGAAGCTCAATATTTACTTTAATCGTTGAGCACTGTGAAGCACGCTTTTATGTAATAATAATTGTTATCTTAAAAGGTAAATATTTCTCATTTCAGAAGTGAATATTATGCTCATCTTTCCTCACCTTAATTACGACACAAAGACTTGGAATTTTGAATGCTAGGTAATTCGGTTTAATAGCACGATCTTTTGGAAAGAACAGATTCTCGATCGTGAAAGGCGAAAATATGTGGAACTTGTCCTGCGGACATAGACTATGGTAGTTGTTCAGAATCGTATCCGTCTGACTTGCTCTTCAATAACAGCGTCAATAATTTTTCAGAGCTACATTACGGCGCAGATCTTGAAAAGCTGTTTCTTACGCTAGCTGCTAAGAAGAACTTTAACCTTGGGTGCCCGCGATCGCACTCCGCAGACGCCACGCATTACTGAAAAATTAATAATTTACTCTTTTTCAGCCAAGAAGACAGTAATTGAGCTCCACAGCACTAAAGGTTTTATTTTTGATGAAAAGGTCAGTTTCTATTTTCGTATTCACCAAAGACAGAGGTATTTAAATCATTTAATACTTGAAAGGAGAGAGGACCTGGTAAGAGTGGGCAACTGTAGTTATGATTAAGTTTACACCCGAAAGTTTCGAAGCTGCCTGTTCATTTGTTCTTTTGCTTTTATTAGGAATACTTAATAATTTTTCTAGCGGCCAAGGGAAGGTCATTAGAAGGTGCCGTAAAGGCTGACGCTACTGAAAATTTGATGACTGGAAACTACTGATTTTCAGCGATGTATCACGCTATATCCCATGGCAACTTGATAGAAGTGTTTGGGTCTGGAGAACATCACCTATCATCGTGAGTAGTGCCAACAGTGATGTATGCCGGAGGTAGTTTTACAGTATGTAAATGTTTTTTCATGGTTAGGGTGTGCTGCCCTTATTGTGCATATAATCTACCTCCCTTACTGCGCATGTGAATTACCTGCTCCCCCTTTGTTGTTGCTACTGTCTCCTACGGTAAAGTCTTTTCAGAAGATTCGACAGGAGTAAGATTTACGTTAAACTTCTTACTTACCATTTCTTGCACAGTTGGCTCCAGTTCTTCACATCTAGCGGTCTGATTCTTGAAGCTGAAATACTCACGTTTTAGGTTCTCATAGTTCAATTGATCTGATTAATTTCGAAGAATGTCGTTGCAGAAATTTTGTTATTACGTTAATTTATTGTGTCACATTTTACTATATTACACTATTTTTTATTTTTCACATGAACAAAGCCGAAATTCCACTGTTCACCCACTGAGCCGAGTGGAAGGCTTAAACCAGAGGCTCAGACGATTCTGCGGAGATCTGGGGTGCAAATTTCTCGACCTCCGCTATCGGGTGGAGAAATGTAGGGTCCCCCTGAATAGGTCAGGCGTGCACTACACGCCGGAAGCGGCTACAAGGGTAGCGGAGTACGTGTGGAGTGCACATGGGGGTATTTTAGGTTAGAGAATCCCCTCCCTAGGCCCGACAAGACGCCTCCTGAGACGCGGCAAGGTAGGAGTAGCCAAAATGCAACAGGGAATAACAATATTAATGTGCTAATAGTAAACTGCAGGAGCGTCTATAGAAAGGTCCCAGAACTGCTCTCATCAATAAACGGTCACAACGCCCATATAGTACTAGGGACAGAAAGTTGGCTGAAACCAGACGTAAACAGTAATGAAATCCTAAACTCAGATTGGAATGTATACCGCAGAGACAGGCTGGACAGTGAAGGGGGAGGCTTTTTTATAGCGATAAGAAGTGCAATAGTATCGAAGGAAATTGACGGAAATCCGAAATGTGAAATGATTTGGGTGAAGGTCACGGTTAAAGCAGGATCAGACATGGTAATTGGATGTCCCTATAGGCCCCCTGGCTCAGCAGCTGTTGTGGCTGAGCACCTGAAGGATAATTTGGAAAATATTTCGAGTAGATTTCCCCACCATGTTATAGTTCTGGGCGGAGAATTTAATTTGCCGGATATAGACTGGGAGACTCAAACATTCATAACGGGTGGCAGGGACAAAGAATCGAGTGAAATTTTTTTAAGTGCTTTATCTGAAAACTACCTTGAGCAGTTAAACAGAAAACCGACTCGTGGCGATAACATATTAGACCTTCTGGTGACAAGCAGATCCGAACTACACTCCTGGAAACTGAAATAAGAACACCGTGAATTCATTGTCCCAGGAAGGGGAAACTTTATTGACACATTCCTGGGGTCAGATACATCACATGATCACACTGACAGAACCACAGGCACATAGACACAGGCAACAGAGCATGCACAATGTCGGCACTAGTACAGTGTATATCCACCTTTCGCTGCAATGCAGGCTGCTATTCTCCCATGGAGACGATCGTAGAGATGCTGGATGTAGTCCTGTGGAACGGCTTGCCATGCCATTTCCACCTGGCGCCTCAGTTGGACCAGCGTTCGTGCTGGACGTGCAGACCGCGTGAGACGACGCTTCATCCAGTCCCAAACATGCTCAATGGGGGACAGATCCGGAGATCTTTCTGAACAGGGTAGTTGACTTACACCTTCTAGAGCACGTTGGGTGGCACGGGATACACGCGGACGTGCATTGTCCTGTTGGAACAGCAAGTTCCCTTGCCGGTCTAGGAATGGTAGAACGATGGGTTCGATGACGGTTTGGATGTACCGTGCACTATTCAGTGTCCCCTCGACGATCACCAGTGGTATACGGCCAGTGTAGGAGAGCGCTCCCCACACCATGATGCCGGGTGTTGGCCCTGTTTGCCTCGGTCGTATGCAGTTCTGATTGTGGCGCTCACCTGCACGGCGCCAAACACGCATACGACCATCATTGGCACCAAGGCAGAAGCGACTCTCATCGCTGAAGACGACACGTCTCCATTCGTCCCTCCATTCACGCCTGTCGCGACACCACTGGAGGCGGGCTGCACGATGTTGGGGCGTGAGCGGAAGACGGCCTAACGGTGTGCGGGACCGTAGCCCAGCTTCATGGAGACGGTTGCGAATGGTCCTCGCCGATACCCCAGGAGCAACAGTGTCCCTAATTTGCTGGGAAGTGGCGGTGTGGTCCCCTACGGCACTGCGTAGGATCCTACGGTCTTGGCGTGCATCCGTGCGTCGCTGCGGTCCGGTCCCAGGTCGACGGGCACGTGCAGCTTCCGCCGACCACTGGCGACAACATCGATGTACTGTGGAGACGTCACGCCCCACGTGTTGAGCAATTCGGCAGTACGTCCACCCGGCCTCCCGCATGCCCACTATACGCCCTCGCTCAAAGTCCGTCAACTGCACATACGGTTCACGTCCACGCTGTCGCGGCATGCTACCAGTGTTAAAGACTGCGATGGAGCCCCGTATGCCACGGCAAACTGGCTGACACTGACGGCGGCGGTGCACAAATGCTGCGCAGCTAGCGCCATTCGACGGCCAACACCGCGGTTCCTGGTGTGTCCGCTGTGCCGTGCGTGTGATCATTGCTTGTACAGCCCTCTCGCAGTGTCCGGAGCAAGTATGGTGGGTCTGACACACCGGTGTCAATGTGTTCTTTTTTCCATTTCCAGGAGTGTATTTGAAAAAGTTAACGCAGAACAGGGAATCAGCTATCATAAAGCGGTTACGGCATCGATGATTTCAGCCGTAAATAGAAATATTAAAAAGGGTAGGAAGAGTTTTCTGTTTAGAAAAAGTGACAAAAAGCAGATTTCAGAGTACCTGTTGGCTCAACACAAAAGTTTTGTCTCAAGTACAGATAGTGTTGAGAATCAGTGGACAAAGTTCAAAACCATCGTACATTATGCGTTGGATGAGTATGTGCCAAGCAAGATCGTAACAGATGGAAAAGAGCCACCGTGGTACAACAACCGAGTTAGAAAACTGCTGCGGAAGCAAAGGGAACTTCACAGCAAACATAAACATAGCCAAAGCCTTGCAGACAAACAAAAATTACGCGAAGCGAAATGTAGTGTGAGGAGGACTATGCGAGAGGCGTTCAATGAATTCGAAAGTAAAGTTCTATGTACTGACTTGGCAGAAAATCCTAAGAAATTTTGGTCTTATGTCAAAGCGGTAGGTGGATAAAAACAAAATGTCCAGACACTCTGTGACCAAATTGGTACTGAAACATAGGATGACAGACTAAAGGCCGAAATACTAAATGTCTTTTTCCAAAGTTGTTTCACAGAGGAAGACTGCACTGTAGTTCCTTCTCTAGATTGTCGCACAAATGACAAAATGGTAGATATCGAAATAGACGACAGAGGGATAGAGAAACAATTAAAATCGCTCAAAAGAGGAAAGGCCTCTGGACCTGGTAGGGTACCAGTTCGATTTTACACAGAGTACGCGAAGGAACTTGCCCCCCTTCTTGCAGGGCTGTACCGTAGGTCTCTAGAAGAGCGTAGCGTTCCAAAGGATTGGTAAAGGGCACAAGTCATCCCCGTTTTCAAGAAGGGACGTCGAACAGATGTGCAGAACTATAGACCTATATCTCTAACGTCGACCAGTTGTAGAATTTTGGAACACGTATTGTGTTCGAGTATAATGACTTGTCCGGAGACTAATAATCTACTCTGTAGAAATCAGCATGGGTTTCGAAAAAGACGGTCATGTGAAACCCAGCTCGCGCTATTCGTCCGCGAGACACAGACGGCCATAGACACGGGTTCACAGGTAGATGCCGTGTTTCTTGACTTCCGCAAGGCGTTCGATACAGTTCCCCACAGTCGTTTAATGAACAAAGTAAGAGCATATGGACTATCAGTCCAATTGTGTGATTGGATTGAGGAGTTCCTAGATAACAGGACGCAGCATGTCAGTCTCAATGGAGATAAGTCTTCCGAAGTAAGAGTGATTTCAGGTGTGCCGCAGGGGAGTGTTGTAGGACCGTTGCTATTCACAATATGCATAAATGACCTGGTGGATGACATCCGAATTTCACTGAGGCTTTTTGCAGGTGATGCTGCGGTGTATCGAGAGGTTGTAACAATGGAAAATTGTACTGAAATGCAGGAGGATCTGCAGCGAATTGACGCATGGTGCAGGGAATGGCAATTGAATCTCAATGTAGACATGTGTAATGTGCTGCGAATACACAGAAAGATAGATCCCTTATCATTTAGCTACAAAATAGCAGGTCAGCAACTGGAAGCAGTTAATACCATAAATTATCTGGGAGTACGCATTAGGAGTGATTTAAAATGGAATGATCATATGATGTTGATCGTCGGTAAAGCAGACGCCAGACTGAGATTCATTGGAAGAATCCTAAGGAAATGCAATCCGAAAAACAAAGGAAGTAGGTTACAGTACGCTCGTTCGCCCACTGCTTGAATACTGCTCAGCAGTGTGGGATCCGTACCAGATAGGGTTGATAGAAGATATAGAGAAGATCCAACGGAGAGCAGCGCGCTTCATTACAGGATCATTTAGTAATCGCGAAAGCGTTACGGAGATGATAGATAAACTCCAGTGGAAGACTCTGCAGGAGAGACGCTCAGTAGCTCGGTACGGGCTTTTATCAAAGTTTCGAGAACATACCTTCACCGAAGAGTCAAGCAGTATATTGCTCCCTCCTACGTATATCTCGCGAAGAGACCATGAGGATAAAATCAGAGAGATTAGAGCCCACACAGAGGCATACCGACAATCCTTCTTTCCACGAACAATACGAGACTGGAATAGAAGGGAGAACCGATAGAGGTGCTCAAGGTACCCTCCGCCACACACCGTCAGGTGGCTTGCGCAGTATGGATGTAGATGTAGATGTAGATGTAGAATTCAAAAATTCGTCTGTTCAACTCAGAGATATGCTTACAACTACTTCACTCTACGGTAATAACAATATTCCAAAGGATTTATAGTTTTTGTTGAGAAACGAATTTTTATTAAGTTTGATTATTATTTTAAAAAATTAGCCCAGAAGTAAACATAATAAACAGTACTAGATTGCGTAATTAATAATAGAAATTTGGTGTGTGCCAAATAATTTCAAATGTTAAAAAAAAAAAAGAAAACAGTTTTAACTGTACATTCAAACCATATACATATAGTAATTTATTTTCATAAAATTTTCTTGAGATGTAGCATACTGTGTCTAAAATTATATGAAATTTTTCACAAAAAGAGCTGAGATAATACTAATCTGTCCAAACGTCGAAAAATATTACCGGTATCGACTACTACAGTTTAGGAAAAGTAATTCTTTTTATCAGTATAACACTGCATCCCATCATACAGCAGCATTTGTGAGCCAATTGTTTATGGATGATAGCTTTCTTGAAGTGGAAGGGTCTGCCTAGACTCCTGAGATGTACCTAATACAATACCTCTGAATGTCAACTTCGCTTAAGACCCCTGATCTCATTATTTCCTGCTCTGGTTTCGGTTTTAGACTAATAACGGGTTGCCAGGCGTCCATAGACATTGAGAAACGCCATTGAAAGTGCCCTCGGGAAAGTTCAAGCCGCCATCATGGCGAAAGGTGGAACTGCCTCTTGTTAATGTTCAGTGTCCGGATGTTTTGTCGTGTATCGTGTGTAATCGGGAATTACCAGGATGAGAGAAATGACATGGAACGACTAGACCCGTTTAACTAACACCACTTACCGTTTTGAGAACAAACATTCATTTTTTAAGGTAACAACAGTTCCTCTTTTAAGAAAATAAAAATTAAAAGAAGAACGTGGGAAAATTCCAAGTTAATTTGCCATGTTAAATTTACACACTTGAAAAGCATTCAAATTTGCTCAATAACTCAGTTACCCCTTTAATGGCCTTCAACAAGATGCAAAAAGGTAAGGCTTGAACAATTATGGCCTTGCAAAATTTTAATTAAAGAAATTAGAAGACCAGCAAACACTTAAAACTGAGCTCTAGATAAATTTCTGCACGAAAGCTCATTAGGCGCATCCCCAAAATATAAATATGAACTAGTTAACAAGAAATTGCAGTTCGCTTTTACGGCTTACCTAAAGTGTTTACAACAAATAATTTAAGTATAATGTAGAACAAGTTTAGGCTTTGTATTAAACAGAACAATAACGTTAAAGGTAAAATTCCTTGTGCTAAGCCAGTGAATAAGACAAAACACTCTGGACCGACGAGACAATTTCATTTACAGTGCAAGTCAGGTAGCATGAGATACTCAGCTTGAGCACAGACAGTGTGGACACGCGACTGCAAACAAGTGGCAAGCCGCACTAGGACATGCTCGAGAGCCGTGCACACGGCCGCAAGCAGGCCAGGTCCACACCGAGAAACCGCCTACATGGGAAGCTCTCCTGCCCACTTAGTTTGTGCTTTGAACATACACAGAACATAAATGCCTTCCTGAGTTACACTGTAGCTGAAAGCTGTTGTTTAGCCACGATTGCACTTACTGAACCTTCCCAATAAGGTCATATGAACAAATAGATACATATCGCTGGAAAACGTTAGGTGTAAGGGAGAATTACCCAAAGGGAACTGTAAATTCATCCAGAAAGGACTGTAAATAACAACTCCGTAAGGACTTACCATTAGCTACAGTTCATAACACACGAAAGTTAAAGACTGGGTAGTTCAAAAATGGTTCAAATGGCTCTGAGCACTATGGGACTCAACTGCTGTGGTCATCAGTCCCCTAGAACTTAGAACTACTTAAACCTAACTAACCTAAGGACATCACACAACACCCAGCCATCACGATGCAGAGAAAAATCCCTGACTCCGCCGGGAATCGAACCCGGGAACCCGGGCGTGGGAAGCGAGAACGCTACCGCACGACCACGAGATGCGGGCTACTGGGTAGTAATAATACAAGAGAGCACAACAGCTTCTGAAGCATGGTGAGAACAAATATTAAAGTTTTGTTCCCCAGCATAAAAAAAATTTAAAAACAAGCGTAAAATAAAAAAATACTAGATAATTCATAAGCACTGATATAATTATTTTGTGAAAGCTGGGGCACATTACACAGTAACCCAAATCGCCATAAAAGAATTGGCCATGGCAAATTTTTTGAGAGAACCCTGACCAGCAGATTAACATAAGTCACTTTTGATAAAACAGACAGGACAGGGCAACAATTTGTGCTAGAATCACACAGAGCCAAATAACGAAAGCGTGCTTAACGACTCAATAAATATAGAAACTAACGTCTGATTAAACAGCTGTTGGAGCGGGATGTCGGTGCACATGGTTGGACAACTAGATACGCACGGCATAGGCGAACCACACCTTTCAACTTCTACTCAGTTCTCGCTAAGAAGAGTGAGCGACGATCCGGGAAAGGCGTCCTGCCGATCCGCGCCGCGCGTTCATTGTTCTAAGCACTTCCTCTGGCCCCAAGCTCCACGTTGCGCGAAGACTGAACGTAAACTGACTGCGCCGCGAGATTCCCAGGCCTTCCCAACGCCGCTCTAGCGGCAGCTTAGGAAGCCTAGACGGGGTAGCGATAACCGCACAAGTCAGTAAGTAATACGTGCCACATGGTGAGACGCCAACTAGAGACTATCGACAGTGGGAAAGTGAAATGAGCCGCTATGGCGCATTTAGACTGCTACGTGATGTACACCGAGATGAGGAAACTCATGGAATAGCTCCTACACAAATGGCGACAGTAACGGGTACACAAGGTAGAAATCTGCGCGGAGTGGCCGCGCGGTTTGAGGCGCCATGTGAGGACTGCGCGGCCCCTGCCGCCCGAGGTTCGAGTCCTTCCTCGGGCATGGGTGTTGTGGCGCTACAATGCAGTCCTTGCTATGAACTTTTTCGCTTACTTAACACATAAAACTGTTTGAGTACGATGTATTGTCTAGTGTAAATACGTATTGTAAACACTATGTTTAAATTATGTAATATTTAACACTGGCAAGTCAGGACATATTTAGTTAACGTTGAAGTCAGAGAGATTGTTTTGTCTTGCCTCTGGGCGCGGGAGCGCGCCAGCGGCCAGTAGCAGCAGTGACTCCGTGCTCGGAGTAAGACGTACAGTCGAGTGCTGCTAGTCCTAGCTGTGTTACATCTAACGGCTGGTGTGTGGATCTAAGTACGACGGGAAAGAAATGGTCGTCATATCTGGAAACATGGCCGGGCAAGTTATTATGGGTTAATGGGCATAGTGCTGAAGAAACGAGGGCTTAAATGTGAAGCGCACTGTGGGCCCAAGTCGCAACAGTAAAAGCCCGCTGCCACACTGTGTCGCCGCCGTGGACTTCCGTAGATCCACCGACAACGAGGGAAGTAAGACCTACGTAATTTTCGTAGGATAAAATTGTAGAAGGCTTGCCAGTGACTGTGCTTTTCTCTGAAGTTGAACAATTAATAACAAGCACCTTATAATCGAAGTGTTGCAGTTACATTCTACCCGACAATAACACCAAGTAGGTTCCTTCCGATCCTTACCTTATTGGACCGAGTGTGTCACGCCACTATCAAGAGAAAATATGTTAATTATCAACTTTATTTGCATAGACGGTGAAGAGTACATTTCAGACTGTTTTGAACGATTGGTAATCGTAGTTAATTGTTGCACTTAATAAGTTTACGCCAACCTTAGTAACTTAATAATAGACTGAAATAATAAATTTGATTGTTAAGATTTATTTCAATGCATATTCAGCTGAAGTTAGTTCAAGGATATTTCATGAAACTATAAAGCTTATCCCACCTGACAATCGCTCAATTAATGAATTGTTATCATTCAAAACATGGTTAATCAATTATTGGCAATACATTTCATTATCAGTGAATAAATTGTGCAAAGTACGTAATTTTAAAGACAGAATGACATTCCATTAATCAAAATTTCGATGGATAATTATCTGTGTTGTCAGCATTGTACTTAGCTGGCAAATTATGAACAAAATAATTATCAAAATACGTATAGGAAGTTAACCATTAATGTTTAAGTGTAGTTAGATTGTTATGACTATTTTATATGACTACTGAGCCTGACACACCACTTACGTAAAAGTTCCCGTTCCACCTGCTGCGCTACAAACAGCTAAACTTTATTTTTGACACAATTATTCACGTACTTAACAGTACTGTCGCTCATCAGTTAAGCAGGCGACCGATTTTTTAATTGCTTTTACAACTTAATCATTTCTTTCGGCAAAATTTCCACTGGCAAAATATATTTCCAAATTATATCCATTATTTCATTTACCGACCTTATTGAATGAAATTACTCATTCAATAATGATCAAGTTATAACGTCTCCGGTTTCCCGCGGAATAATCATTATTTACTTCGGATTCGGATGCCTTATCCCGACACGGGTCAAAATTCATAATTCACGGTCGTTGTTAACTTGTAATTTCGCAAATCCCGGGAAGCAGGGGGCTGTTATAGTGTGTGTGTTGTTGCTAGCAGAAGGTAGTTTAAGTTAGTTTAAGTAGCGTGTTAGTCTAGGGACTGATGACCTCAGCAGTTTGGTCCCTTAGGAACTCACACAAATTTGAACATGTGAACAAGGTAGAAAAGGGTAGTACATAGACAGAGCTGACATTTATACTCGGGTGTTTCATGAGAAAAGGTTTCTGAAATGACTATGGCCGCAGGGCGGGAATTAACGTTGATAATGAGGAATTAAAAGACTTTGGACAGGGAATGGTAATTGCAACTAGACGTGTGGGTCGTTACATTTCGGATATCGTTAGGGAATTCCATGTTTCAATATTTCCAGATCCACAGTATCAAGAGTGCGCTGTGAATTCCGAATTTCCTGCATTATCTATAACCACGGACAATAAAATCCTGGCAGCCCTCACTTAGCGACTAAGAGCAGCTACATCTGCTTAAAGTTGTCAGTGTCAAGAGACAAGAAACACTGCGTGAAGTAACTGCAGAAACGAATGTGGAACGTACGACGAACGTATCCGTTAGGGCAGTGCGGCGAAATTTGGAGTTAGTGGGCTACAGCAGTGAACGACCGACGCGATTGTCTTCACTAATACACTCCTGGAAATGGAAAAAAGAACACATTGACACCGGTGTGTCAGACCCACCATACTTGCTCCGGACACTGCGAGAGGGCTGTACAAGCAATGATCACACGCACGGCACTGCGGACACACCAGGAACCGCGGTGTTGGCCGTCGAATGGCGCTAGCTGCGCAGCATTTGTGCACCGCCGCCGTCAGTGTCAGCCAGTTTGCCGTGGCATACGGAGCTCCATCGCAGTCTTTAACACTGTTAGAATGCCGCGACAGCGTGGACGTGAACCGTATGTGCAGTTGACGGACTTTGAGCGAGGGCGTATAGTGGGCTTGCGGGAGGCCGGGTGGACGTACCGCCGAATTGCTCAACACGTGGGGCGTGAGGTCTCCACAGTACATCGATGTTGTCGCCAGTGGTCGGCGGAAGGTGCACGTGCCCGTCGACCTGGGACCGGACCGCAGCGACGCACGGATGCACGCCAAGACCGTAGGATCCTACGCAGTGCCGTAGGGGACCGCACCGCCACTTCCCAGCAAATTAGGGACACTGTTGCTCCTGGGGTATCGGCGAGGACCATTCGCAACCGTCTCCATGAAGCTGGGCTACGGTCCCCCACACCGTTAGGCTGTCTTCCGCTCACGCCCCATCATTGTGCAGCCCGCCTCCAGTGGTGTCGCGACAGGCGTGAATGGAGGGACGAATGGAGACGTGTCGTCTTCAGCGATGAGAGTCGCTTCTGCCTTGGTGCCAATGATGGTCGTATGCGTGTTTGGCGCCGTGCAGGTGAGCGCCACAATCAGGACTGCATACGACCGAGGCACACAGGGCCAACACCCGGCATCATGGTGTGGGGAGCGATCTCCTACACTGGCCGTACACCACTGGTGATCGTCGAGGGGACACTGAATAGTGCACGGTACATCCAAACCGTCATCGAACCCATCGTTCTACCATTCCTAGACCGGCAAGGGAACTTGCTGTTCCAACAGGACAATGCACGTCCGCATGTATCCCGTGCCACCCAACGTGCTCTAGAAGGTGTAAGTCAACTACCCTGGCCAGCAAGGTCTCCGGATCTGTCCCCTATTGAGCATGTTTGGGACTGGATGAAGCGTCGTCTCACGCGGTCTGCACGTCCAGCACGAACGCTGGTCCAACTGAGGCGCCAGGTGGAAATGGCATGGCAAGCCGTTCCACAGGACTACATCCAGCATCTCTACGATTGTCTCCATGGGAGAATAGCAGCCTGCATTGCTGCGAAAGGTGGATATACACTGTACTAGTGCCGACATTGTGCATGCTCTGTTGCCTGTGTCTATGTGCCTGTGGTTCTGTCAGTGTGATCATGTGATGTATCTGACCCCAGGAATGTGTCAATAAAGTTTCCCCTTCCTGGGACAATGAATTCACGGTGTTCTTATTTCAATTTCCAGGAGTGTAGCACGACGTCGCCTGCAGCAGCTCCCCTGGTCCCGTGACCATATCGTTTCGACCCTAGGCGACTACAAAACCGTCGACTCATGAGATGAGTTCCGATTTCAGTTGATGAGAGCTGATGGTAGGTTCGAGTGTGGCGCAGACCGAAGTTGTTAATGAGGCACCATGCAAGCTGTGGTGACACCGTAATGGTTTGGGCTGCGGTTACAAGGAATGGACTGGGTCCTCTCATCCAACGTAACAGACCACTGACTCTAAATAGTTACGTTTGGCTAATAGTAGCCATTCATGGATTTTACATACCCATACAACGACGTGGCATTTCAACTGGGTTACAACTGTTATCGCATGCTTCGGAGAACATTCTGAAAACTTCAGGCGAGTGATTTGTCCCGTCATGATTCCCATCGAATATTTATGTGACATAATCAAGAGGCCAGTTCGTGCACAACATCCTGCACCCAGACACTTCCGCAATTATGGACGATTAGAGAGGCAGTATGGCTGTGTATTACTGGGGCGGACTTCCAACGACTTGTTGAATCTATGCTACGTCGAGTTTCTGCACTACTCCGAGCAAAAGGCTGTCCGACACGATGTTACGAGCTACCACTTGACTTTTGTCACCTCCGTGTAATTTGTTATTAGCCTACTGCACACAGCGAGGGCAATGCTTCTCAGTTAGGTAACTCAATAAATGCTTATGCTGCTTGTGGTTGATTTATATTTGGTGTGCTATGTGCTTGAATGATGCAACTCGACCCCTTAGGCAGACAGAACAAAACACAAATAGCCATGCCGTCCATTTCACTGATGAGCCACACCCCCAATTCTTCTAAACTTCCTGGCAGACTAAAACCGTGTGCCGGACCGAGACTTGAACTAAGGACCTTTCCCTTTCGCGGGCAAGTGCTCTTCCAACTGAGCCACCCAAGCGCGACTCACGCCCCGTCCTCACACCTTTGCTTCTGCCAGTACCTCGTCTCCTACGCTCCAAACTTTACAGAAGCTCTTCTGCCAACCTTGAACAAATAGCACTCCTCAAAGAAAGGATATTGCGGAGACATGGCTTAGCCACAGATTTTCACTCTGCAGCGGAATATGCGCTGATATTAAACTTCCTGGCAGATTAAAACTGTGTGCCGGACCCAGACTCGAACACGGGACCTTTGCCTTTCGCGGGCAAGTGATCTACCAACTGAGCCACCCAAGCACGACTGACGCCCCGTCCACACAGCTGTAGTTCTGCCAGTACTTCGTCTCCTACCTTACACAAGCTCTCCGCTGCAGAGTGAAAATCTCATTCTGGAAACATCCCCCAGGCCGTCGCTAAGCCATGTCCTCTCTTTCAGGATTGAGAGCACTGCAAGGTTCGCAGGAGAGCTTCTGTAAAGTTTGGAAGGTAGGAGACGAGGTACCGGCAGAAGTACAGCTGTGAGGACGGGCCGTGAGTCGTGCTTGGGTGGCTCAGTTGGTAGAGCACACTCCGCTGCAAAGTGAAAATCTTATTCTGGAAACATCCCCAATTTTTTGTCTGTATTACGTGGATACTGAACATGGTGGCTGCCATTTAAGTGTCCTCGTAGTTAATGTGCTTCGTTTTCAAAAACTGCAAGCCGTTGCGTTACAGAAACCAAAAAAAGTGAAGTAATACGTAGGCTGAGCACCTTGAGTTGAAACCAACACCCACATAAAACCCTCTTAACGACGAATGATACTTGTGTTATGTATTGCTCACGTACTGATTGGCTCGATTAAGCAGTCGCTTGTCAGAAGCAGGGTGCCGCTAATACGTCGCGTGTGCTCCACCTGCAGAGCCATGCTGAACGCACAGAGGGCGGGCCTCTGACGAGGTGGGGCACGCCGTGGCTAGAGCGCCGACAAGTGGCCCTGTTTGAGGCCGGACACGCAGCCCGCTGCTCGGCTACCTGCTGCGCGCAGCGCCTCGGCGCCCGCGGCGGCGTCGCCGGCAACAGCGGCGTCGCCGGCAGCCGGCGCAAACCCACTTAGGGGCCGGGCAGCCTGCAGCGCGGCCACTGCTCCGAGCAATAGCGCCGACTCAATCTGAGCACGCTCAAGGACGCGGTCGGCCGCTTCTGGTCACGAGCTGGCAGCAGAGAGCAACCTCACCATCTAAACGCTCCGTCTGATCTGACCTAGTATTCAGCGTGACTCAGATGCCCCTACCATTGGATTTTATGCAACCCGCAACGCCTTAAAAACAGCGCAATGTATTTCGTATTCTCTCGCTCGTTACTTGCAATTATTCAATAAAAATGCATCTGAAGGTCACTTTTGTACGTTTTTCTTCAGGGTGTATATGTGGACAAGGAAAAAAATTCCCAGATTTTTTCCTGTTAAAAACACTTTCTCCCAGGTGAAAATACACTTTTTCCATGTTAAGTGACAGTATACTATTCCTCAGAACTGTAAAACTTAACAATCCTTTGAATGGTTATGCTTTTATACACTGACGTAGAATTTCTGAGCCCTTTAGGAAACAAAACTCAGAAGAAAGACCATTTACGCAGCGTATTTGCGTATTACGAATGTACAAATTCGAATTCCACCAAACACCGCATGTTACTTTCTGAAGCATTGAAATCGAGGTTGCGATGCGCTTTTGTAGGCTAGTCACGGCTCATGTCACGTGATTTCGCCAGCCGATACGGCGGATATTCCGAGCTTAGGACACATGATGTAGTCAGCCAATAGTATTATCACTGTTAAGTAGTGCATGCACACAAATAGGGAAAGTTAATGGTGTACATTAATATGTATAGTGTTGCTACAAGAAAAGCTGAGCTTTCACATATGTTATTGGTCTCTACGATTAATAAGCTGCAAGAGAAGCTAAACTTTCACGTATAATTTTGACCCATTTTGCGAGTGTTACACTTTAAGATACATCACACAAATGTGCCAGTAAAAGTTTTAATACCGACATAAACGTCTGATCTGGCCTTAAAATATTTTCTATATGTTCGTCCTCAAATACCTGATTTTTAAATGAGTCAAACGCTCTGTGATTTAAGAGATTCATCGCACATTCTCGTGTGTAAAAGGAAATTTACTTTGAAAGTAACGCTTTTCAGTCATTCGCTATATTTTCCCGAGACCTGTTAGAAAGTGGTTTGTTTCAGCGGTTGCCGGAAAGCGCCAGGTAGCAGGCGTCACCGCGCTTGCGCAGTTACGATGACGCAGTAAGTCCGTAAGTTCGTACGTGTAAAACATTGAAAGATCTTACATTATGTCATAAAAGAAACAAGGCATCAGTGGAATTCCGTGAACCATACTAAAATGCATAATTCAGCTTAAAGTACACATTCGTATGTCCAGATTCGGTTGTAAATTTCCTTGGAGTACAAGTACTGTATTAACTCTTTTTTTTTATTATGGTATAATGCCATACGCGCTATAAGTTGATAACATGCTCTTTTGAAATACGGCAAACAGTTAAAACTAGCCCACAGTGTGGAACTAAACACTTCGTTCCAAATAAATTGACTGCCTCAGCAGAAAAGATTAATAAAGCCATATTTCTTTAGCTAGCCGACAAAAATAACTTCATTGTTCTGCAAGGCGATTAATGCTTGACTGAAATTGCCTCCCGAGGCAGATACCCCGGTTTTCTCCCATTGAATATGGCAGCTTGCGCCCGCCAGTATAATTTTCCCGGGTAGCATCTTGCCGCTTGCTTATACAGCTAACAGCCACACTTTTGTAGCCAGAAATGGGAGAAGGTACATGCGCATGGGTCCGCTCGCAACTGCTCACACGGAGGCAATTCGTTGTTATGAAGCATTGCAAAGTCTTCCTAAAGCCTCTGACACATTTTTCGACTGGCTGACGCTTGTATGAGCACTGTGTTTTGTTGTGTACATGGCGCATTTCCTTTGCAACTTAAGTTTTATTTTTTGTTTCTTTCTCTTGTTCACGTATTATTGCTGCAGTATTTTTCTGCAGTAGCGGGATGCAGTAATATCGTTTGTTAGAGTATTATTTCTTACCAGTCAAAATTACAAAAAATTAACTGAAAACTAAAACAAAACAAACATATCCCGGAATTCTAAAAAATTCCCGGGTTTTTCCCGATTTTCTCCTGGATGAAAAAATTCCCAGGCTCTTCCTGGATCTCCTGGTTGTCCCAGGTCGTATACACCCTGTTCTTGAATAACCCGAAAAATAGAGCCTCTACCAAAAACTTATCAGAGTACAAAATTTAGCTACATTAAATGTCCTAGAAATGGCCCTGTTTATTTTTTCTGGGACTAAAAGTTCGCGCGTAGTAAGGAAGAGAACATGAAAATCTTGCAGGGGATATTTGAAGGTATTGTAGGTGGCATCTAACCCAGCAGTAGTGGCCGCTGGATCACTCTGTATTAAGTGGCAAATTTCTTCCCAAAAGTCTCGAAAACATCTCGTCCTGTGTATATCAAATTTTTACATGATGCTCTAACAAACATTTAGAAGCACGTAGGCTGTTTATTTTTAATATACAAAAAAAATCTAGATGCATTAATGTTCATGATTAAAGTATCTGTTACATCGGTACAGTTATTTATTGACTAAAGGCTTTACACTACCTGGTTTCAGTGGTAAAGTGTAGTCCAACTGTAGTATTTAATAAGAGATGTTTGGAACTAAAATATCTACATCAAGTGGACAAACAAGGAAGCACCAAGCGTAAAATGGACAACTGACACTGTTTTTCTTTTTGGAAACTGGTGTAGACGTAGTCGGGCACAAATCAAATTGTTTTGTCTTTCTTTTCTTCGTAGCGGATACCAGAGGAATGCATTTATTAAAAGAAGGTGGCATTTTCAAGTTTTGCTGTACTTCTTTTGTCTGTTCACAGGTAGTCTGGTGTACTTCATAATGAGCAAATTCAACTTCAGACCAAATAATTTCTTGGTAACATCAGACACAATCTGCTAATGACAAATAAGGAGTCATCTACAGAATAAACCTGGATTTAAAATGTAATCTTACCTCATCATGCATTAGAATATCTATTTCTATTTTATTTTCCATGCAACTTTCATCTTCCAATTTTTTGTAACTTTTCTTTGCAGCACGCATATGTACACAGTATAGTATATGAAATCATTAAATCATTTATTCCAAGCTTAGCTCTACTCGTTGACCAATATACCACCTTGGTAAACGTAAAAACTGTCAGTTAAAAAAAAAAACAAAAAAAAACAAAAAAACAAAAAAACAGCATTTGTGAACCAAATTGAACACAAAATCAAATTTAAAGCTGCTGGCAGTAGAATATGTATGGTTTACTTTTACACGGCGGGTAAATGCATTTAAAATACGTTTGTTTATATTCACATCATTACATTTCTATTTCTGGAGGTAATACATATTCTTTGTACATAACTACAAAATCACATGAGAATGGCACAGAAAGCTGAAACTAGTTATGACCAAACAAAATTAATGCAACAAAAGCAGAAAACGCCACCTCCTTTTAATAAGCTCGTAAATTTCAACACAGGCAGCTATGCACACGGAGTGTGTGATAAACAAAAAATATGTTCTGATGTAAAAGTGCTTGAGAAAATTACGACCGAACGCGTTTCTCTTGAATACCTCAACACTGAAATGTCACTTAATGTTTCAACAAAGTTAACACTTATAGCCCACACATAAACAGTAAATTGGGCAGGAGTCCAGTTAAAGTAGAAACCGAATATTCCATGTTAAGGGTCTTAAAGCACATGGGATGGAAGCAAAATCCTGTCACACAGAGTATAGGAAACAAACCCGATTAAAGAGTTTGACATTCATGAGGTAGAACAAAGTTTAATTCAAGTTCTGGACACATTAGTGTAGACATAACGTCTGTGAGAGAACAGCTGGAGTCTGAGTTCCTTCAGTGAAAGTTACTAAGACCAGTGACTCCTAATTAAAGGTGATCATAGGTATGTTACAAGTACTGTGGTCAATCACCAGTTCAGGACTATATTCTCTTTTGGATGGTCACACAGCAGGATCTGGGGTGAGAAGCCTGCTCTGGATGGCTGTGACAGTATAGCGACAACTCTGAAGTGAGCTCCAACTTGAAGAAATGCGTAATCATTCGGCACCTGGCCCAGGAAACTCAGCTAGAGTAGAACTAACTTCTCTCTGGCTGTGAAGTCCATGGAACGAGCGACCTCAGCAGTTGCTTTTTTCGCCATCTGGTGGTCGAGTTTGTTGTGGCAGTTCTCAAATATCTTCAGTAAGGAAATAGGCTGCATGTGTAACGTTGATGTCATTTTTATTGTACTCAGAGTAAACGTCAGCCCACAATAGTGCATATCTCCCATTCTCCCATACGGGACGAGAGATTGGAGATTAATGCGACGATTGAAGGTGGCGCTGGGGACATGGTGGATGCCGAGGAGGCTGTGGATATGAAGTCGATTACCATAGGGTAGGAGCTGGCAGCGCCGGTATGTCGTCTGGCAACACCGGTGGACTCACTGTAATTGGTCAAATTTGACTGGTGCCCATAATGTCTGGGGCACGAAGCTCAGCCAGTCAAACGTCTAGAATGAAAGCTACAGGTAAACTGGAAGGTTCAAGAGATGAACGTCGATGAGGCTGACATTGGGTCATGGGCTGGCTACTGTGGTACCGCTGGGAAGTGTTATGTACACAGGGAATAGGGTAATGATAGCCAGGGGACAGTATCAGTAGCCTTTACAAAAATGGACGCCAAACAAGATCCAAAGCTGAAAATCCATTGTGGGCTGCATGCCAAGAGGGCTATGGGATTGGAGTGGGCTGAAGGGCTAAAGATGCAGGTTATGTTAATGGCCATGCAAATCGTCAGCCTGGGCTGACCTAGGTAGCGGTGTGAGTTATAAGAGCGGAGCTTTGGAAGTATCGATCTAATACTAAGCCAACCGATTAGGGGCTGGGTGGAAGAGGGCCAAGGGAATGGGTTCAATGACAAGGTAATCACGTAACGTGGGAAACTCTCCAGATATGAACTGAGGTCCAATTCCTAGAAGCCCATCAACTACATAAGTACAAGGTAGGATAAAGATGGTTTGTCTAGTGGATGTGGCGACACTCAGGAAAAAGACAAGAGCCTTTGGGAGTGAGAAACAACCAGGAGGAGACCCAGGACTAAAACATGGAAGGATCTGGCAATGCGATGGGAAGAGGTGACCTGGCAGGGCAGCAAATTTGCTTCAGATGGTCGCACTATCCATGATCATGGTGGTGATGGTAGCATCCATACCACTCTTTGGGAGGACCATTCCCCTGTGCCCAACATCAAAGAATGACACAGCAGAACTGTGGAGAGTAGACAGGATGATTACTGCGACGCAGACATCGTCCATAGGAATCTGGAGACCTCTGGTGAGGATGAAGAGCCTATGGTGGTGATTCCAGCATGCCTAAACTGCGGGATGCTGAAAGCATCGACGGTCACGAAGCCATGTTAGGAAACCTTGCAAAATGCTGACTCCTTGGCTGTACTATATGCAACGAGCCTGGTGTGAAGTGGTAGATAGGCCACCCCACTTGCAGCAGTGCCATCCAGAACGTCCTGTGGCCGTGACCATGTCATTGGTAACGAATGACCTAGTGTAGCAGTTAACATAGGTAGCAGCTGATGTGTAGGTTGCCTGAAGCCAGTCTGTAGCGACACCACAAAAGGTGAACGTCACACTGCACACAGTGAGCAGAGAAACGTGGAAGAGGAGGTGGAAGAAGGCACGTTTAGGAGCTACAGTAAGGAATATTCATTGTACTGAAGCACTCAGGATGGAAAGTTTTCGCTCAAAAACAAGTAGTACAAACAGTTATTCTGCAGATGGACATGAAAGGAACAACTGTCATGCAGAAGCACTTGGCAAGTAAAGTATCATTAAAAGCACTAGTGATAGAATGCTGTTGTATGAGAGAGCTGGGGATACAATGGAGTTGTGCGACAGCACTTGGGGGAAAGAGTGTTTCACAAAAGTGTGTAGCATAAGAAATCGCTGTGTGGGAGCACTTAACAGGGAAATGGGTTGCGCTGGATTACTCAGGAAAAATCAGTGTTGTATAAAAGAGTTTAGGACGAACTGGTGTTGTGCTGAAACATTCAGAATAATTGTTTGGTGCGCTGAGGAATATAAATACACCTCTAAAAGGTGTCTGCATGTCATCTATGGTTACATACTCTCCCGAATTAAGACGTTTCTTAAATTTATTAAATTATGACCTGACTGATGCTAGTTTATTTTCCTCACGTCACTGTGTTCTTGTCAACGTACTTCCAACGAGAAGTAAGAACAGTCTGTACGACAAAGAAGCTCTAAGAATCGTCACATCACTGCCACATTTACTCCAAAGTTTAACATTTCCTTTATTTTCATCTTCCAACCCAATCAGAGTAAGGAATCCATTGAAATCACAGATCTCTTTCCGGAAGTTTCCTTTGCATTCCTCTCCCTCGAATAGTTGTTTTGTGATGTCAGCTTTCCAAATCGGGGTAATCCACAAGTGATTCAATCATGTCCTCAAGAACAACCATGTCGGACGCTGCCTTTTTTTGTGCAATACTCTTAGCAGATCTCTTTGGACTATATCTTGATCTAGATTTACTTCGAATCTTAAGGGGGGTAGGACGACAAACGGGCCGACTTGGAGCAGGAGAGGCATCACAGGATATTTTAATTTCCAGTGTCTATACTTTTACAAATAAAGTCATAAAACTTTGTTAGCATCACTGGGAAGGATTCAGCATTCACACTCATTCCAGTGGAAGTTCGAAAACATAACAAAATAATCGTTTTACATGTGAAATTTCATCATTTTCTCACTTACTTATGGATGCCTTTGTTGCTATAGGTACACTTTTCTTCATACGTTTGAGAGATTCTTCGATGAATTTTGCACAGCATACATACCATACTTACAGGTATATGAAACTCTAGAAGTTATTTTATTTATGAAAAAACGAATGGGCTGTTATATTTTAAACTTATAGTTAATTTCCTCAATTTTTACCACTGTTTTTAATAGGTGTGGAAAATTCTAAAGTTTCATACACCTTTAAGTGTGGTTTGTATGCTGTGCAAAATGCATCGAAGAATCTCTCTTGCTTATGAAGAATAGTGTACCTATAGCAACAAATGTTGCCTTTAGTAAGTGAAAAAGAAATAGAGAATTCACATATAAAGAAAATTATTTCGTTATGTTTTCGAAATTCCACTGCTATTAGTGTGAATTCTGAATCCTTCCTGGTCATCATGACAAAGTTTTATGAATTTATTTGTAAGAGTATAAACAGTGGAAATTAAAATGTCCTGTGGTGTCTCTCCTGCTCCAAGTCGATCCGTATGACGTCCTTCCCCGCTTAAATACTGCTCTCATAACGTTTGGATGTGCGTAGGGTATATAATTTATTTTTTTTGAACGTAATTCACAGATTTTCTGTGCTTTACTGTAAAAATGTGCGATGTCATCTTCTCTCTGGCACTCAAACAATGATAGCATTCAAACCATCAGAAAATTTATAAATAATTTTAAAAAAATTGTGCAACAACGAGCTACATTGTCATCTTCTTCACAGTTGGTTTGGACTGAAAATCTGTACGTTAGGAAAGTTGTATTTACGGCTTATCAGATTACGATTACATGGCTACCACACAATCTGAATCGACCGAAACTATTCGAAAAATGTTTCAAATGGCTCTAAGCACTACGGGACTTAACATCTGAGGTCATCAGTCCCCTAGAACTTAGAACTACTTAAACCTAACTAACCTAAGGACATCACACACATCCATGGCCGAGGCAGGATTCGAACCTGCGACCGTAGCGGTCGCGCGGTTCCAGACTGAAGCGCCTAGAACCGCTCGGCCACACCGGCTGGCCTACACGTCCATGCCCGAGGCAGGATTCAAACCTGCGACCATAGCAGCAGCGCAGTTCTGGACTGAAGCACCTAGAGTTGCTCGGCCTCATTGGCCGTCGAACCTATTCGAAATAATGTAACTGAATTCATGGTCCTCACCGATACAGAACCTTGACAGATCCGTCTCATTCTCCAAAGACTCATGATCCTAGCTACTTTACCCATTCAGTTCAACCTATCGTGGTTAAAGACGACTGCGTGAAAGAAAACGTAACCGTACATTTCCACAGAAAAGGGCAGCACATGAAAACATAGAAATTTCTTTCACGCATCTGTTTTAACAGAAAACCTGTACATTGGTGTTTAAAAAATCTTATAGCTTCTGCCGGTTCGAATTTTTATTACAGTATACTGTAAAACATTGAAATAAATCCAGCAAAGACTTTTCGAAATTCTTGTTAACAATATTTCCCTGACAGACATTTTACACTCATATATTGTGTATATTAAAACATATATATCTCCTATGTCCGTCCGAGTGTTTGTTGGAGTATTGTGTACAGATCTTAAGTAAATTCTTTAGCAAATTTTCGAGATTTTTGCTAACAACTTTTCCCCTTTATATACTATAGTAATATATTTGTAAGTTTTCGTTTGTAGAACGTTCACACCTGGTATATGTAATGTTCATTGGTAAAACAACCCTGCAGTGGTAGCGTTATTTATTAACTGAAGTCTTTTATATTAACAGAGTTCAAGGACTCACCTTCATCCTCAGGTGTAGCGAGTTTAATGTTTCTTAGTTGGTCTATACAAGTGCTTACAGACTCTGGGATAGCCTTATATTCCAAATATTTCTTATTCAATTTTATATCGGCACTACGTTTCACTAATTTACGTCATAAATTTAGATCAGGAAAAAGGTCCAACATTCGTGCCAATATTACGTAAGATACATATTTTTTTTCTGGTGGGTCTTCCAGAACTGTTATATGTAATATTCATGATTAAAATATCACCACCATTTGTACAGTTATTTATTGACGGAAGTCTTTACACAACGGTTTCTGGGACTCTGCATCATCTTCAGATTACCTTGTTTGTTGTTTCGTAGTTGGTCACTTTGAGATAGCCTTTGGTTTCGGCAGTGTCGCAGGTTTACGCCTATTCTACCGGCAACACGCAAGACATACAAGTTACGAGGGCAGCCTACATCATTACGTAAGGTATCTGAGGGCTTCCAGACTGCAACCAAAACGCAAGGAGAGGACACGGGTTCACTACCACTTTCTTTCGCCACCCCGAAGACACGATTCAAGAATAGACTGCATCCTGGTGCCGAGGGCTGTACTTCGGCCGGCGCACAAGTACTGTGAAGTCAGTTTCACTCTGAGCGCGATTCCTCAGCCAGACGATAAATTTTTACGTTTTTCTTCAATCAAGAGCTCACTCCGGATCCGTCGTTAAGCTGACACCGCCGTCCAAGCCAGCATTTCACCGCCAGATACTGCAATGTGACCATCTATAAGACGATGTGACACTGTTGTGGTGGCCGATTTCCGAAATTGTAATATTTCTGTGGTTGTCTTTAATTCGGCTTCACTAGGCTTAGAAACTTTCATCGCTGAACTTAAGACTCTAGCTCCTCTCTCCCGAAACACTGTGTCTACACGAGTGTCACCATAATTTCAGTCACACTAAGCTCTACCTTACGAATAATACGAACCTGTAATTTGACCTGGTTTCTTTACTTCATGTCTCAAGGAATGTTGTCTGATTTTATTCCATGTTCTAATTTACTGATTCGTGTGCGAGTAAAAGAGATTCCTTGTTCAAATGTTAAGTGGCCTAAGAGTGATGAGACATTCGAAAGGGACTTGTTCTGTCATAACTGTGCCAAGAACTTTTACATCAGATCTAGTTCTTTTTTTTTTTTTTTTTTTTTTTTTTTTTTTTTTTTTTTTTTTTTCGGGCCTTCAACCAGGAGAACTTCATTTGTTGATGACTACTTGTAAACTTTTTTCAAAGAAAAAACTGTGTTTACTCATTTCAGATTAACTATTTTTTATTTACTGCGCAAGCTTTATTTATTTGACTGCCTGCTGCAGATACTTTAACTGGCGACAGGGTGTTTGCGTTTCCCGATTCAGTGATTATTAATTTACTTCTGGCCCAGGTCGGTATTGCTTTTGCGTGTGGTTTCGTCTCCTTTTGTAGCTTTATGGCTCTCACACTGCCTTTCTGTTTTCTGTAGCATTACAATTGGTGACGTGGTCTTCGTGGAGCTTCACTTCCTGTAGACACAGTGGACGTTTTACTCGTATGCCTCTTTTCAGCCTGTGTGTCCGGCACTAGCTACTGCCATTACTTCTGTCTGTTTCTGTATGCTACATTTGCACCCCCATTTTGTGACATATTATCTGCTCCTGTCTGCAGTAAATCTAGTGCATCAGGAGAGTAATCCATCTACTCCTTACTGTGAGACATCTGGCAGATGCTACGCGGCGTTATGGAGTCACTGGTGTGAATACTCAAGATGGAGGAGTTACTCAGCAATGTCGCTCTCATATGAAATTTCCCAGGGTTTCCCAACGGAAGGCCGGTATCTTCACGATTCTGGCCACCACCTGTGCACTCTGTTGCTTGAGGACCCTGCAGACAGAATTCCGAAATCGATAAATCAAGGTGTGAGCTACAGAGCACGAACGTAAAACAGTTTTACGTATTCATCCACGCGTTTATTAGTGCCTTTTTAAAAAAATAATTAGTGTGTTTTTAAAATTTGTATAAAGCATTGCTTTATTAAATGCATTTTCCCTCCCAGCCAGTATTTCTCGCCCCGATACACAAAATCTCTCTGTCAAGCATACCCTGCTAATGAAGCTTTTAGCCAAATATATGGAATTAAAACTGATTTCACAAAAAAGCAGAGTATGAACGTAAACAGCGGCTCCATGATCTAGTGCAAAATAATTTGACGAGCGAGCCACCTAAAGTATACCCTAAATTCTGCTAGCTACTCGTTTACTTTATTGTCAAATTAAACAGATGCTGGTGATGACAGAATTGCTTGGGCCCTATACATGGAAAATTTAGTCGTCCGTACAAAATCTAATGAAACGAATGTTGTTAAAATGGCTAAATTATTCAAAAAAGTTTAGTTGAATCAAAGGAATTATATATAATTCTAGATGTATTTTGGGAAACCCACATCCTCACACACACACACACACACACACACACACACACACACGCACACACACACACACACACACACACACAAACTCTCTCTCTCTCTCTCTCTCTCTGTCTCTCTCTCTCTCTCATACACAATGCCTGTCTTACGTTTCAGCTGACGATGAGACGAATGATGAAAGGCTTTTAAAATTTTATGTGTTGCTCGACTTCACCTCAAACCCAAATGCTGAAGTCTGTCATATGTTGCAGACTCACTGACCCATTCTGTTTTAGTACGGTGAGCAGATACTCATATGTACACAGACGGAGTTGTGTTATATAAACAAAAGTAGTTAGTCTAGTTTCTACAAATGAGAGGTGACGCCTATTAAAATTTCGGGCCAGTCGCATATGAGTAGCGCTCGTACCTCCATTATGAGGATATAAATTAGATTCGCTTCAAATACACGTTATGACTGTGTGAGCTTCAGTTGTTTTTTAGATGGAGCATGGTTAGCTGATGTCGGTCAAGAATGCCTTTAAAGTGACAAAAACGCCTTCGTGAACACCTCACTGCGTTTGAACGAGGTCGTGTAACAGGGCTACAACAGGTTGGATGTTCCTTCTGCGATATAACAGAAACACTTGGCAGGAAGGCAACCAGTGTAGATGACTGATGGCAGCGGTGGTCACGAGAATGTAGGGTCACAAGGTGACCAGGTTCCAGATGGCCACGTGGCACTCTGACAAGGAAAATCATCGTGTTCGTCGTTGTTTGTGGCGCATCATACTGCACCTGCTGCAGCTATCTGAGAATCAGTTGACACCACAGTGACTTTATGAATTGTTACATATCGGTTACTTGAAGGACAACTACGAGTCAGATGACCTATAGCATGCATTACACTGACTACATACCATGGCCATTTGAGATTTCTGTTGTGTCAAACGAGAGCTCATTAGAGGGAAAGGCGAGGGTCTGTCATGTTTTCTGATGAATGCTGGTTCTGCCTCGGTTCTAGTGATGGCTGTGTCTTGGTTAGGAGGCTCGTTGAGGGTCTGCAACCAACCTCTCTGAGTGTGAGACAGACTGGAACTACACCTGCAATTATCGTCTGGAGTGCGATTTCGTATGACTGTGGGGCCACTCTCGTGGTTATTCCACGCACTCTGACTGCAGATATGTACATCAATCTGGTGGTTCGACTATTGTGCTGCCATTCAGGAACAGCATTCCAAGGGGCGTTATTCAACAGGATAACGCTCGCCCACACTCCTGTAACCCAACAAGCTGTACAGTGTGTCGACATGTTGCCTTGGCTTGCTCGATCACAAGATCTGCCTCCAGTCGAGCACATGTGGAATGTCACAGGACGACATCTCCAGAGTCACCTGTAACCAGCATTAACCGTTCTTGTATGACCGACTAAGTGCCACAGGCAAAGGACTATATTTCAGAAACTGACATAGAACCTTTTATTTGATCAAACATTACAAGAGCCAAGAAAAGTTAGAAAAAGAAACATAGCTTAATTTTGGATCTTAATTAGCGTCTGAATGAGCCATACAATCTCACGCCTTAAGGGTAAGAGCACTTTAATTTAAAAACTTAAAGCTCATCAAAAACCAGAATTTTAAAAGGCAAAGCCTTATCTTAAAACAGTTCCTTAATTAGGCCGAAGGCCCAAACAATCTGACAGCTTAAGAGCAGAACAAATTTAATTCAAAATCGGCTGAAGGGCCAAAGAATCTGACACTTCAAGAGCAAAACAACTTAAATTCAAAATCGGCTGAAGGCCCAACACTTAAGACTCAATAACATTAATGTTAAAAATGCCAAACGCTTTACGTAAAACAGTTCTTAAATTACGCTGAACGCCCAAACCATGATACAGCTTAAGAGCAGAACAAATTTAATACAAAATAGCCTGAAGGCCCAAAGAATCTGACACTTTAAGAGCAAAACAAATCAAATTCAAAATCGGCTTAAGACTCAATAACATCAATTTTAAACATGCCAAAGGCTTTACGTAAAGCAGTTCTTACATTAGGCTGACAGCCCAAACATCTGACGCCTTAAAGGCAAAACAACCTTAATCCAAAATTCGGGTAGAAGCTATACAAGTACAAACAAGAACAAACAAGAAAAGGCAGAACACCCAAGGGCGCTCAGAAGTTCCGAGGGTCGGCCTGGAATTCAAACTAACTCTCGATTAGGTGAGATACGCAGTCGATTCAACCATTGTTGATCCGACGACAACCAAATCGACAGACAGTCAATGGACCCACGGTCGATTAGGTGAGATACGCAGTCGATTCAACCATTGTTGATCCGACGACAACCAAATCGACAGACAGTCAATGGACCCACGGACAAAACAGCCTTCGCTTCACCCAACCAGCACACAACAAGGAGTTCAATGGAACGACATAGAAGGTATTGGCGCCCACAACCAATTATACATTGAGCTGTCAGACTACACAATGTGCTGGACAGCGACAACACGATGAGGAAATTACACTGCCTGAATTTACGTCAACGGCCAGGGCTGGTAACTGGAACGTTAACGGCCACAAGGCAGAAGATTCCACTGGTGCTTTTCCATTCTAATAACCAAGTACCGTTAAACTCCACCAGAGGGTGGCTAAAATTTGCCAACTTGGAAACACATGTTGTTCCTCACGAGAATATCCCAACAGCCGACAACGAACTCCAAACGACACAATGTGAACAGTCGTGACCAGCTGGTAGATTAAGTCAAAACTCAACTTTCTGGAATGGTGAAACACGAATCTCGTAGTAATGGGAAAACCACCACACACTCCGAAACCACATAGAGGCCGCCAGCAGGCCCGGCCAAAACTACGCGCCGCGGAGATTTCCTCGCTGCTCCACGCCAACCGACCAACCGACACAGCCCAGCTGGAAACTACAAGCGCCAGGCCAAAGATGATAGTCCAAGGTGCGAATATCGATCCACACTGCTGCTGCCACCTGCAGAAAGAGAGGATAACAGCATAATCGCTACAGCTGCGGGAGACTAAACACAGTATAGCAACCAAGGTTTAATTCAACCCATAGCACGAGCTAGCCACAGCTCACAGATCTCCATACAGAAGTAATTCACGCACTGCTGATTATACATATAGCTATCTGTTCACTGTAGTAAAAATGGATGTAGTAATCACTCTGTAATACAGTAAAAACTTCACGGTATGTGTATGAGGTGAATCCGAGACTACTTACAAAATTTTGAAAGGTGTGCATCATTCTTCTCTCCATTTAAAACATAAGAAGGGAATTTTTGTTTCTGCCTTATCGTCAAGATGTAAAATGCACTTAGCTAGAAATTGATGTACAGTGATTTGTACAATGACAGGTTCGAGTAACGCTACAGACAGATAGAGGACTTTTCCGAATGCAGCTTATTATCCATCACTATCCACCACTCCTCCTGCCACAGCTGTATCGCTTGTGCCACCTGCAGGACAAAGGTCTATTGTATCTGTCTGTGTTCCCTCAAAAACTCCTTAGTTGTTGGTCTAACCACGGTACCCACCAGATACATGTTTCTCCTGCTGTTGGAGAAACAGCAGTTTTATGTTTGAACCATTGTCTCCGGCATGATTTGCTGCAATGCTTGCGCGACGCTAAGTCACTCACTGCAGATACGATTTTGTGTCTGTGTGTTTTTTTCTCACCAGGTTGGAGGTTCCTAACCTGAAGAAACGACCAGGAATGTCTACAATTGGTATCCCGTTGATTCGTGGCATCCGAATATACTGCAGCGATATCGTTTACCTAACTTCAAAGTTACTTTTGCAGCGCATTCGCTTTAAACAATGCCGGTTCAAAAATAGTTTCCGACATCTTCAGAAGAGAAAGTGTACATTTATTGCGTCATTGGCATATGAAGTCAACATCTCCGACATCCACATGTAAGATAATTACTTTGCGCACATGAACGTCGCTGTTCGTCGATGGATGTAAAAGGGTGTTCAGAAAGGTGGATGGTTATTGCGGTGGTATGGAGTAAAATATTCTCGGACTTCTTACTGCGACAATCACCGCTTTCCTCAGAAGCAAGACGATGTTGATAATCGTCGAAAAATCGAGGTTTTACCTAGAACTGTCGAAACAAGAAGTCCAAGAATATCTGACACGAGATTATCATCCCGAAAAATTCACATGTTCCAAAAAATATATCATTCGCTTTTGAAACAGCTAAGAGAAATAACATTTGCCTTTATCATTTTTGTCTGTTTTTTTAATGAAGTAAATCCGCATCTTAACTTATTTTCCATTTTAAAACTCATTAATGTTCCCTGTAAGGATAGTAAGGCATTCTGTCACTGCACATTATATATTCACTTATAAAATTACGCACATAAAATATGTCACAGTTCGAGGAGAGTAATAATCACTAAAGCTTCAGTAGAAATATTTAGTTTCCTTATTCGTTACTGATGCTATCGTTGACTTAGAAACACGTTTCGTAAGCAGCCGTAAAAGTATTTCTTAATTTATCGTCACATTTTAAGAAGTAGTAAAGCAAATTTTAATCTAAACTGAAATTATTTCTTTAGGACAACACTCTCTTCTCTGCTCCGCCCATAGCTTAAACACAGAAACAGTGCATAATAAAAAGACAAATAAACTTTATTCACTTTTGTATTTGCAGCTTTTGGATATAACGTCTATCTGTTATGCAAACAACTGTTTTTTATATAAACCCACGTTAGTTTCAACAGCTTTCTACGGTCATTAGTGGGTATTCTGTATTTTGTTTTTAAAATACAATCATGTTTCAGTTGACACATTCCGCCGAAAATGAGACTTTAATACGGGTTTTGTCTGTTGTTATTATAACGTATATTGTTACAGTTTTCTGTTATGTCTAGTCCTCTGACCGTTATTGGATATTGGTAGCTTCTCATCTGCAAGTAAGCGATGTTACTGAGAGTTGGTTTGGCACGTTAAATCACCTCTTTTCTAAGCACTGTTTAACAGTACAAAAATATTTTGCTAATACTTATAGTTAACTTTGGAAAATCTTTTCTCGTCTGCAATCTCACATCTTGTTGATACGCCATACTGCAAAAAGAAAACACTGCTACACAATGGTGATCATGAATGAAAACAGTAGGTAGACAGAATAGTAGATTTTCTGGACAGCATCATCACCAGGAAGATCATTGACCCAACAGCAGATTAATAGAGAAATATTGAACAAATATTGGAAAACATTCAAAATACATTCTCAAAAGGCCATATAAAAAGAAAGAAAAACAAGAACCCATCGGCCCTCACTCCAAATTCCTTACCAAATCTGCAAATACAAATAATTCTGACAAGACCAGTCGTCAACTTCAGAATTGCTCCATCTCATCACCTAGCCCACACACAAATTCCTACATACACAGCATGCTTTGTGTCATTTGATGCCACATGAATGTACACTTCCATTCCAATACGTGAAACAAGCGACATCATCACACAACAATTAAAACAATAAAGAAACACGCCAGATGAACAGTATCATCAAATTGCATCCACACTCAGGACTATAACAATACAAAAATTCTTTTGAATTCAAAAACGAGTTTTCTTCCAAACACGAAGGACTGTTCAAGGGACTGGCGATTAATAGCCTAGTAGGTAAAATATTCATGAAGAATATAGAGAACAAGATCTTCAGACACATAGGAAAGCAAGGATATAACAAAGTTATATAAGTATATTGATGCCATTATATCAACAACATAATATACTGATTGATGAACCACACACATAAAACAGTAGCATTTTAAAAATTCATTTGATGTTAGAAACAGGAGCAGACAACACACCAAAATATTCTCAGTCTCGCCATAGAAAAAATAAACAACACCCATGATTTCACAATATATAGGAAACTGACAACCGCCAACACCACGTTCACAATCAGTCCATCCAGCCAGTGACACACAAGCAAGCAGGCTTCAGATTGATGTTCCACGTTACAAAAAACCATAAACAAACAGAACCGAACTACATCAAACGGCAGTGAAGTACGGTTACGTTGCCCATGTGATAGAGAAACTGAACCAAGATATATGTAAACAGACAAGGAATGAACGGTCCACATGAACACAAAACCATGCACAACCACCTACAGGACGATAACACACAGATAATAACCAGACACAAGACACGATAGAGCAACAATCTACACCCAAACTAAATGGCACATATGCACAAACAGTAATAAAATACTTCGCAGCATAGGCTAAATTTTAAAGAAACAGGGACTTCATATAGGGTTTACAAGAAATAACACACAAGACATAGGAAACGTCCAAAGAAAATTTAAAGAGATCTGTCGTATCTGAACCTATTTGCAACTCTTTTCAGTCAGTATACATATGGCAAACATCCAGAAACATTATAACAAGGAATTCAGAACAACTCAGAGGTCTAAAAAGTAACAGCTACAAGAGTTCTTTTCCTGAGTACTTAGTAGACCATAACCATCATCTGACTGAAATAGAAACAGATTTAAAAATACTGAAATCGAACCGCAGCCTATACTACATACTTACAATATTAGAAATTTTCCATACAAACATGACAACCGGCGACAGAAAACAGTTCATGCACGACTCCCCTACACTAGGCAGTGACTAATGATTTAACACTATAGGGCCTGTACAGAGAAGACGCTACAAATAACCAGACACACACACACACACACAGACAAGGTGATGGAAAAGGTAAAGATAGTTCAGATTTGGTGCCGAACGATTACGAGAAAAAGTGAACCTCAACAGGGACTAGACACATTATTTTGTAAAGTGGAAAAGGGTTATTTACGAGGGAGGTTCGGAAAAATATGTAAGATGTGTGTATATACAACAGGAAAAGAAAATGCAGACGAGAAAGGAGTTTGGAAAGTTCACTGAAAATATTCGCAAAATAGATCCACAAAATATTACCTCACAACAAAAGCACTGTATCAAGAGCTAACACGATTTCTTAACTCTCCAACCAAATTCACATTAACATCATTTAGTTGCTGATGACAACTTACTACTATCGTGAAATATCCAGAAAGTACTACATAATAAATAACGCAACTGTTAGTGTAATGACAACAGCAGAAAAAACTCTTTTAGGTCCAGTATTCGATGTAATAATTATCACTTAAAATATGTTTACATTTAACTCAACTGAATTAAGATTGCCCACTAATGATGGCACAAAGGTTCTGAAAAACGTTTGGACTTACATACAAATAGTTGTTTGTATAAGAGGCAGACTATGTACTGACAGATATAACAAATATACTACAACTCAGTAGCATTAATGAAAAAACTAAAAGATTTACCCATTCCACCTAGAGCAAAACTAGTCTCGTTTGATGTTAGTAGCTTGTTTTTTAATATTCCTGTTACAGAGATAATGAAAATTTTAACAGAATTGTTACATAAAAGTAGCGAAAATCCAGTGGAGACAGAAGATATCAGGATGGCAACTGAAATATCCTTAAAGCAGGATTGATTCCAATTCCAATAGTCTCTGTAACAGTCAGTCAGATGAGTCAGCAAAGGGGTCACCACTGAGTCTCTTATTCGCTGAAATGTTTATGGATGATTCTGAGCAAATATTTTTAGATAAAGAGCCTCTAAGTACTAAAATACAATATTCGACTAAGTATGTGGATGACATACCGTGCTTGCAGACAGGTACCACCAGGCAATTAAACAACATTTGAATTCAAAGCACAGTAAAATCAAGTTCACAGTGGATTTGGGAGGAGACCCCAATCAGTTTTTTTAGACCTAACCATTGACTTCAGTAAACAACAGCATTTATTTAAGATATACAGGAAATTAACCTCAACAGACACAGTAATACCAGCTAGTTGCCAGCAGCCCATAATACATAAACTTGCAGCCTTCCACTCCATGGTGCACCGACTACTATCTGTCCCCTAAGCCAAATCAGATTTGGGAATTGAACTGAAAATAATTAAAGAAATAGCGTACAATAATGGCTAAAGTTCTACACTGACTGACAATATACTCAGCAAAAAAGAAGAGACAGAGGATAACAGCTCTCCTTGATCCACTTCAGACAGCATGATACCACACTGACAGCAAATGGGGTCCAGTGCTATCTGTGGGTACGACTTCACAGGTTCTTTCCAGGAAACTGAAGTGCAGGAAATATACTTCAGCTTTTTACTCTAGGAATACTATTGCCAACCTTTAGAACAGAGTGGAATTTATAAAATTTTCGGCAATTTGTGTGACAAATTATATGTATGACAATGAGGTAGGGCTAGAACCACTAGACTGACTGAGCATGAAACTAGTTGGAGACTGAGAAAGAAAGTTCCACGTTTACGAAATGTGAATCAGCGTCAGTCCTATGACGTGAAATGTGATTTTCTCCATAAAGGAACTAAAGGGAGAAAACTATCCTGCCCATTAATAAACACCAGTCAAAGAATCCTGACATGGTTCTTAACGACGAAACACAGTTTCACTTCTCACCTCTATTAAAGTAGCAGCTGGTTAATATGCCTCTTAGCATTAGCTAATAAGCTGGCTATACCTGTTCCACACCCACATTCCATGGACATTTTTCTTCCCCTCCCTTTATTCGGTCTCTTCATTACATTTACCGGTTTGTCCATATGAGAAAGTCCGCAGCTCGTGGTCGTGCGGTAGTGTTCTCGCTTCCCGCGCCCGGGTTCCCGGGTTCGATTCCCGGCGGGGTCAGGGATTTTCTCTGCCTCGTGATGACTGGGTGTTGCGTGATGTCCTTAGGTTAGTTAGGATTAAGTAGTTCTAAATTCTAGGGGACTGATGACCATAGCTGTTAAGTCCCATGGTGCTCAGAACCGTACGAGAAAGTAGCCTGTGCCGTTACTCACTGCTCGAACATTTCTGTTTCATACACTCACATGCTTTTATTATTTGCGTACACCGTAATGTAAGATTTATTTGTTCAGTATATCTCTAGGTATTACAACATGCTTGTGTTTTGTATCGATATAGACGTAAAATGTCACATGACTTTGTGTAACTACGAATTCTCGAGGAAGTTGGTGGACTATCTGTTCAACATTGTTATCTGACGTTGGTTTAAGTAGCCGAAAGCCGTTTCATATCAAACTGATAAATATTATTGTGGAACATTAATACGCTGTATTCAAGTTATTAATATGTTTGTATTACTCGAAGAGCCAATGGAATATTTCATAAAAGTACTTGGTTTTTAAATTCACGTTTCATTTGTAACACAGTTGGTAACAATGAATTATATGTTTATATTATATTTAAGCCACTGTTCTGTTTAGCAACATTTACTAGTAAATTGTACTGAGAAAGAAATGATCTGTGGGCAGACTACAAACTGACTCATACCATTCAATTTCATTGTAAATACAATCTACAGAGAATATAATTAGCAACCCATCTAAGAGCTGTTTAACGTTTATGATCTGCTTTACGTTCGTAATCGTAATATTGTACAAGTGTTTCATACGACACTGACTTACCAAAAGCAGAGATATTTATAAAACACTCGAGCGGAAGGCAGCGCCGAACTCGGCTATAAAATCCGCTGAAGTTGCATCGCTGGAACATTGAATTGCTCTTTTTAAAGTCGTTACATCGTTTGTTAAAAAAGAGGAGAATGTGAAATTTTCATGGCAGCAGTGGAAAGTATTTTATGTTTTGTTAAATGGTGCGGACGTAACACGGATATACAGTAATGCCTCAAGTGGCTTCGTCCCGCGTTTTTAGCGAAATGGCGGGACCTGGATTGGCTGCGCTCTTTATGGGCCTCAGAAAAATACGCTTCCTGCGCCAGTTCCTGCCTCCTCAGCCAGACCGCTTTAAAAGGAAGAATGTCAACCGGGAAGCGTCGACCAAATCCTGCAGAAACATCAGTCGGAAGTACCGTCTGAAAAGCTGCAGGGCTACAAAAGACGAAACAAGGTTGTCAGAGGGCAGTTGCACTACCCGCAGGTAATAATTGCATGCCAGAAACACATCTATTGCACAGAAACATTAAAAATTTACTGCAGGTGCTGAGTGCGGATACCAACTAAGCTCATATTCAGTAGTAAATTATTTGAAATTAACTTACAGACATTTTCGCGTTCGTATGTAGGGTAGATAATGACACATTCGGCGAGAGCAGGAAATCAATAGGATATCTGTAGAAGAAGTCTTATCTTATAAATATTTCATTTGGAATATAAACTACCATATTTCCACTGCTTTGCTTAGCTATGCCAGTAAAACGATTACTTTGTTGTTATTGTCGTTGTTTTAAAGAATTAGTATGATTCGTGTGAAGTGAGTTTCGGACTGGGTATTGTGCAGGCATAGGCTCAATTTAGCATTCCGTCTTTAGGCCACAAGTGGCCCATCGGGATAATCCAACCGCCGTTTCATCCTCAGATGAGGATCGGGATAGGAGGGGTATGTGGTCAGCTCACGTCTCTCCCGGTCTGTAACGATGGTTTTCTTTGACCGGAGCCGCTACTATTCGGTCGAGTAGGCTCAATTTAACAACTAATTTATTGAACATAGACTTCCTGACAAAGAAACTATCACAACTAAGTAGAACTTGAATTGTAGTCCAATACGGTTCTCGAGAGCAGAGCACATACAAGAGAATAACAGTTAAAAATAACTTCAGTACTAAATGACAGCATTCAGTAAAATAGAATTAAAATCAACTTTGTCCCAGCACATCGAATTGGGCAATAACAATAGTTGGCCAGTGGATATACGCAGGAAAAGACAATAAATATTGCTCCTGCAATTAACTATGTGACAATAAGACGAGTCTCAAATTTAATTATGGTCACTGAAATAGGACGCAACTAAACATTGATCCACGACAACTCCCAAAATGAACAAGTCATTACAATAAGCTACTAACAACTCTTTTTCGGACTAATGCCGGATAGTTCTGACCACAGAGTTCTATACAATAAAACCTATAAATGAATCAGTCTCACAGTACGAAACAATAAGGTAACTTCCTTTGCACAAATGGCATGAAGCAAATCAGTAACGGTTATAGAGTAATAAAAACAAGATCACTTTTTTTACAATAGGGAATAAACAATTTTAAACTTAACTGACAGCTGGAACCGTAAATAAACTTTCAATAAATGGTGTAGCCAAGCAATTGGTGGCATAAAGTTCATTGTACTAACCCTTGACTAGGTTTCAATGACATTAGAGGTAGCTTCCTAAGAACCAATAAAAGTCTCACGACTTAAAGTCAAAACTATAGGGATACTTTACAATTTCTGTTATTTGACTTCAACTTTATAGCCCCCAATGTGTGCTTGTATTTTTAACATAATGTGTTATGTGACTATATTCCTTCTAAATAAGGTTCCCCAGTGGTATTGAAATCTATTCAAGGTTTATCACAATAGACGTTAGCTAGTTACAGTAGTTATTTAGTTTCACGTTCCATAGGTCATTTTCATGATAATCGATAATGATGTTGAATGTGTTATTTTACCGAGAGGGGTAGCACAGTTGTTAGCACACAGGACTCGCATTCAGGATGACGACTAACCACCCTGATTTAGGTTTTCTGTGTTTTCCCCTAAATCTCTTGAGACAGTTGCTCGGATGGTTCCTTGGAAAGAACACGGCCACTTTCCTCCTCCATCCTTTTCTAATCTCCCAACTTATGCTCCATCTCTAAGGACTTCGTTGTCTCCTCATTCCCTTCACATGCACCACCATGAGTCACTTTACATTGACATCGAAAATTAATTTCTAAATTTGGATACAGGTTGAACATTTATAAGCTTTTTCAAAATATACGAATGTGAGTTGGTAACTTGACCTTTCACACGATACAGGTTATTTTAAATGTTACCTTTCTGTCAGTCAGACATTTTATACCACTGGGTAAGTGATCAAAACTTTTTGTGGCAGATTAGTGCTTCCCTTGTGGTAAAGGTATTCTTGTTATTGTTAATGGTACTGCAATTATCTACAACATCGGTCCTTTTGATCCCCAGTGGATTATGGACGACAAACTTCATGAATGAATAAGTGTACCGTTGGGCAGTTGTCAGAATGCCCAACTCCTTGAACAGCTGTAAGAAAATGATGGATGAGCAGCACATACCATCCTTACAGCACGTTTCTGAACAGCGAAGACTTCCTTCTAAACATGAGTTACCACAGGGCTGATTGGCTATATACATCATTTATTGAAAATAAAATAAACAGATCCTGCTCAATGTGTGTAATTAAGAATCCCCAAATGGATCTCACCTTTAGGTAACAATTGGCATGTCCAAAATGCCATGACACGACAATCATACAACATAATACTATAACCACAAGCTTTCCATGCCTAATAATACTTATTAACCAACACACTCATATTGTTCTTACTCTGTAGTGGGCTCTGTATTGGATCACTTCACCACTACGATATTGCTTCGTGTACTACAACGAATAGGTAGTGCTCCTCTTAAGAAATGCAGAAAGACCTGTTTTCAGACTACACTGGAATTACTGTCCTTTGGCTCAGGAAAAAAAAGGAACCACTCCACAGGATTTGTTGTACCCACACAGCAACCACAGCCCACACTGACCATTAGCAATGCCCCATATGGGAGGAGATTAGTGTTTAATATCCCACTGACAATGAGGTAATTAGAGATGGAGGATAAGCATGGAGATAAGAGAAGGATGGAGAAGGTAATCGGCCATGCCATTTCAAAGGAACCATCCCAGCATTTACCTCAGGGAGATCAAGGAAAACCTAAATCTGGATGGTTGGAAGTGGGTTTGATCCATCATCCTTCCGAATGCTACTCCAGAATGCTAACAATTGTGCTACGTCACTCGGTGACAGGCTATAGGCAGCTCCCTGGTGTACCAGCATAGAGAAGACTTCCTGTTGTTTGGCTTCCACCAGAGGACTTCTACGCATCTGTCTCTGCCCCACTCTTGCTCACAGCAATCACATGTATGTGAGGCCCACCCTCTAGCAGCACTGGAGATACACACTGCCAAGCATGAGTCTCTCATAGCGAGTGGCACGAACTTGCCACTCAACAAGGAACATCATGCAAGCATCATAGTCACTTTGCAGCACCATTTATGGCAAATTAAATAATGTTGTTTAAAGGTGGTTATACTTTGACGGAAAACATTTAGTCATTCACAAGTACCAAATTTTCCGAAATGGCGTAACAGCGTTTTTATATACTCAACATTAAGATGAAACAGTTAGCATGCTTCAATAGTTTTTGATAACTGTGCTCTGAATATTAAGTGCATACACACTACAGTAAATATAGTTGGTGATTAAATTTTTATGGGGACGTACTTCGTAGGAAATTTAGTGCACACATCTGCAAACTCCTGCAGAATCAATGGCTTTAACGCAGCAGAGCATCGAATCGAGGTGAAATTGGATGACAAGTATGGGTACATCATTCCATACTGCTTCATCTTAGTTCATGAATATAGCGGCTGACAGCTGGTGGGGTGCCATGACAAGATACCTTCTGTGATTGAGAGATGGGGAGGATGTACTTGTCAATGCAATAGTGCAACGCCCTCTTTATCGAAGCAGGTGTGCAATGTGTTGGAAACATGAGAAATTACGATATTTTAGTTGATATCTTCAACGACGTTACAAACGTAGTGTACACATATCAGAAATTTACAAATCAAGGATTATCCAGACCAGAGGTGGTCCTTATGGTGATGACGTGGGCAATCTGATAACGTTAATTCTCTTTGGATCCTCAACACATGGCTCTTTCAGTTGTGATTCTGTATGCAGAAACCGGCTATGTCTGTGTGCTATTCTTTGCTGTTGCCGAAGGGCAAGCTGCAATGTAGTTGCTGTGCTAATAGTCCATGCCGCTGCAGATCACACTGCCCATGTAGATATTTGTCTTTCTAGAAGTGAGCCAGTTTCCTGACTCGAGGTAAATGATGTAGCCATACAGTCCACATCACTGAGTGAGCAATACCAGTGTGCTAGATGCGTGGATCCGTATAAACAGTCCTATTACTGGTTTGATGTGGCCAGCCAGGAATTTCTCCCTTGTGGCAACGTCTTCATCTCAGAGTAGCACTTGCAACCTATGTCATCATTTACTTGCAAGATGTATTCCAATCCCTGTCTTCCTATACAGTTTTTAACCTCTACAGGTCCCTCTAGTGCAATAGAAGTTATTCCATGACGCCGTAAGAGATGCCGTCCTATCGACTTGTTCCCTCTTCTTGTCAGTGTTTTCCACATTTCCTTTCCTCACCGATTCTGAGCAAAATCTCCTCATTTCTTATGAGTCCGCCTAATTTTCAACAATCTTCTGTTGATTATCTCTCAAATGCCTCGAGTATCTTCTGTTACAGTTCCCCCACAGCTGTGACCCAGATTGGAGTGAATACTTGACTAGTGTTGAGATGATCAAGTGTGACAGCTGCAGTACATGCGGTGCGGTACGTCATCTGATGATGTCACATGTTCAAACATTTCTCAACCTCATTTTGGGTATTTCCAGGCATTAAATTGCTTGGGTCAGAGTTATCTACATCGTTTTGGATGTTTTCAACTGTTGACAAACTCTGCACAACGCACGATCTCTTGTCGCACAACACCAAAAACTGTAGAAAATATCAAAAATCGCTTATGGCTGTTTCTCATACGAATACATTAATGTGATTGTAAAATCACTGGACATACAATCATGCAGATACAACAGAAGATTCTGTTGTACGGATTTAGATACGGTTTTCCTAGTAGACAGTCTCATTCATGGTACATAATTTACTAGCTTAGCACCCACTGTTCCACTTGCATAGATTTTGCGGTCTGCACAGATTTTTTTGTTTTGTTTTCCTTTAGCAGTATTATTATGTTGTTCACAAACTGCATCACCTTCTAAACTTTTTCCGCTAATTGAGGCCATAGAAGCATGGCCTTTTTCGGATGTATTTCTGGCCAAAAGGAGATTCTGATAGCTGGAGTCCAAGGTTTTTCTTAACCATGCCTCTTGCGTTCATTTGGTAATATTTCCTTAAAAACATTCATCCCCTAGCATGTTTATTTATATCTAACCAAGAAATGAAACACGAAATTTCGTAGATTTAGCTTTAAAATAGTTGAGTACGTCGAAATATTTTCCTAAAAGTTTTCATCCGCGATTTCGCCCCATAGGTGCTGAATTTGCGAAAACAGTGAAATAAGTTTTCTATTTCCAATCGAGAAGCCAAAATGAAATTTTTTTAAAATGCTTTCATAATGAAATAATTTCATAAGACTTTTCGTCCCATATTTCACTTCCTTAAGGGGTGTATTTTCCAAAAACACTGAATCACATTATTTTTTATTTTTGTTTCTAACCGGAAAATCAAATATCAACAATCACAGATGTAGCTTAAAATGCTGTAGTAGTTATTTAATAGTAATTTATTTTTAAAAACGTTTCACCTACTATTTAAAGCCTTGGTGGCTGAATTTCCAAAAATGCTGTAAGAAATTTTTTCATGTCAAGCTTAGAAACCGAATACCAATTTTCGTAGTTTTAACTTGTATGTTTCCTTAGTAGCAACATGTTTTCAAGCAACATTTCATCCCTTATTTTACCCTTCAGGAGTGTAATTTCGAATAATCCTTTCTGAAACGACACGTTCAACATAAAATCGACACCTGTTCCGAAGCCATGTTTTGACTTTTGATTTGGCCTGGGCAATGATGAGTCAGTGAATCAGTGTGCCCCAATTTCACTCCCTTACGGGTGTAAATTTCCAAAGACACTGAAACACGAATTTTTATCGAGGAGCAAAAGATCAATTATCATAAATTTAGCTTCAAAAATGTTGCCAGAAAGAAATATTTTTATAAAACATTTCGCTCCCCATTTCACCTAATTAGGGGCTGAATTTCCCAAAAGAGTGAACAGCACATATTCAGATTCCTGACAGAGAAACCAACTACAAATTGACATAAATTTACTTTCAAAAATGCTTGGATAATGAAATTGTTACATAAAAACTTTCATCCTCTATGTCACCCAGAAAGGACTTGAATTTCCAAAAATAGTGAAATTCATATTTTTTTATTTGTAATCGAATAGCCAAATTCAAATTTTCATAGATTTAACTTTAAAAATGCTTTCATAATGGAATACTTCATAAAAGAGTTTATCTCCTATTTCACCTTATCTCCTATTTCAGCTTAACAGAGACGTCAAATACCAATTTTATGAAGTCACCTTTAAAAATACTATAGTGGTTCTTTAATAATGATTTTATCCAAAACAAATTTTCACCCATTATTTCAACCTACAGGGATTAAATTTCCAAAAATGCTGAAATACATATTTTTTTTATCTCTGACCGAGAAACCAAAAACCAATTTTCGTAGTCCAACTTCAAACTGCCTTATTAGCGACACATTTTCAAAAGACTTTTCATCCGCTATTTCATCCTCTTATGGGCTAAATATATTTAAAAAAATCCTTTTTAAACGACGCCTGCAGTATAACATCAACACCTTCCGCTAATTTCAAATTTCTGTCCTTAGTGGTTAGGGGTGGGCGTCGATTGCTTAGTGAGCGAGTCAGTCAGTGGGACATTGCCTTTTAAATACAGAGATTACCGTTATGTAAGACAAACTTTCACTTTAACGTAATCGTAACTCTTGTTAGCCAAAAGCGCCACTTTTACGACTGTCTTTCACGTCTGTCTTATCGCAATACAACTACAGTGTCCTCTTTGTCTAGCAGCGACCACGTACAGGAGCTACCTAGAAGGTCACCTGGGCAAGAACCAGTCCCCGAAGAGCCCGGTAGCATGCAGGACACGTGGTATGTTTCCGAGCGACACACGTGAGGCAGAGCAACCTAAGAGAATGCGTAATTTGCGAGCAAAAGTTGCAGCGGAGCAGGCCCTGCGCCGGAACTTGTCCGCGAGATAAGGCGACCCTACGCTTCCTGCATGTCGCAACCCCCGGCGCTGTTCCGTTATCTCGTTTCTTCGTGTCCCTTCGCTGCATCCTGTTATTCGCTTAAGGGAGAGGTCACACGCTGTAAAGTCAGTTTTCGCTTGCATTACAGACACTGCCATTTTCTAAGATGGAACTGTTTCGCTGTGGTCGATGGTCCCTTATCTCTCAGTCAGTGTTTGAAGATATCAAATTCGACATTACGTGTAGAGATACAAGAAAATAGGCCTACAAATAAACTTATCTTGTTTCTGCTGCACAGACATAATTAAGAATTTCTGAATGGCAGTTCACGTACTGGTTGTACATGTATTTCTTCGTGGCAGTTGAAAAGTCAGTGATGGTTAACTGAAAAATATTTTTGTAAATAAAATTGTGCTTTCAACGCAACGCAATAGAATATCTAGCCTAATACGGCGTAGGAAACCCACTGGTGTTCAAAGCAACTTCCCGTCGTCTCGACATGAGTAATTAAAGTTTCTGTTTTCCAGTACTCTTATACCGTTCTTTCTGCAAACTAGTAGCAAGTTCAGGCAACCATGATGGAAGGGGATAGCGATCACATAACCTTCTCTCCAATGTAGATCACATGGATTCAAAAAGATGGCGATATGGCTACTGTGGTACTCGGGAGTGGGAGGGGGGGGGGGGGAGTGAGGCAATTCACCCTCGTCCTCACAAAACCAGTCTTGAACGATGCGAGCTGTGCGGTTAGGAGTCCCTCGTCTTGGGACACAGCGTCACCACTGGGGAACAAACGTTGTACCACGGGATGCACCGGATCAGCAAAACTTTGCCACTTGCGCTTAGGACTCGCAGTCTGATATATCCGTACAAACTTAATTTTGTATATCGATAGTTCGTCCATCCAGAGAATCTACAGTCTCTCCGATACTATGACAGAAATTGCCGAAGTCTGATACATGACTCTAAACATAAATTTCAGCTTGATACGTCCACCTGTTCCTGAGAAAAAAGGGTCTCAACAGACAGTTAGCTGGAAAGTACCATAACAAACGACGAATAAACTTTTTTCCTGTGATATGATTATAAATTAACACATTGCAGATTATTTCCTTTAGTTGTATTGAGGAACCTTGCTTCTTGTCAATTATCATGCTTCTAGGCCAAGGTGAACTACCCTGTAGGTTTTGGTGAATGAGTTTGAGACTATTGAAACATGTTCCGTAAGTGGCCATATCTTTTGATTACACAGACGTAGAATATTAAAAGCCTTACACCACTAAAGAACCATAGAGCTTAGTATGTAACATAAATTTCAAGGTACATACATCTACCTGTTCCCGAAAGGAACCGATCTTAACAAGTGGACAGACAAGAAATCACATAAAAAACGACAAAAGCTTTTCCGTGTGATATAATTAGCTGTTAACAATTTCCGGATTTCTTTTCCTTCATTTGTACTGTAAAACATAGCTTCTTGGGAAATTTTGTGTTTCCACGACAAAGGGAAGTACGTTACAAGTGTTGATGTATGAGTTTGCGAGTATATGCCATGTGTCATAAATGACCGTATCTTTTGATTGCACTGACTTCGTAGCATATTTTTTTTGTTTTACACCGCCGATGGACCATATGCTTCAGTGTGTGACATAAATTTCTACTTGATACGTCCAACCGTTCCTGATAAACAGGGGTCTTAACTGCCGGACAGATAAACGGACAACAAATTGGTCTTATCACGGTTCCATTTTTACCGACTGAGACACGGAATCCACAAAATCAACTTGATAAGATAGTAATACTTCTTCAACTGTAGGGAGTATGCAGTTGAAACAGATGGAAACAGGTTTGTATATTGTAAAGGTACAGTCATTAGACTGCTTTAGGAATGTCCATAAATAATCACCATTCGCTTGGTTCATACTGAAAGCCAAATTCATTAATCATAAGATTCATGTCGGAACGGCGACCGCGGTGGTCTCGCGGTTCTAGGCGCGCAGTCCGGAACCGCGCGACTGCTACAGTCGCCGGTTCGAATCCTGCCTCGGGCATGGATGTGTGTGATGTCCTTAGGTTAGTTAGGTTTAAGTAGTTCTAAGTTCTAGGGGACTGATGACCACAGATGTTAAGTCCCATAGTGCTGAGAGCCATTTGAACCATTTGAACCATGTCGGAACAGTAACACAATTAATCTTGTTTTGGAAAATACCTTGAAAACTGTGTGTGTCTAGTTCTATACTTCACAGGAAGAAACTACAAAGTTCCACTCAGAAAGGAACTACAAAGTTCCACTCCTTTAGTCGCGAGATAAAAAATGCAGACCCGTTTTTGGGTACTCGTAAATCTTTGCTTATCATATAACTCCTGCTGATCCAGCGAATGAGGCTTCTTCCAGTCAGAAATCTAAAATACTCATCCAAACTGTGTCATTTGATTTTGGACATAGATGTGAAGGAATTGTCAGAGTCAAACGATGCAGGATTGGTATTCTGGTAGACGGTATGTCAGTATACTGCGACTAACGTCTGTTCTTGCCCTTCTTGAAATGTTTCAAGTCCACCGTACAAAAATAGAAATGACTATAGTGGTTAATGGGTTCCCTCCAGACTTCTGTCACAGCAAATGGCTTACTTTTTCTGTTGCCACGAAACCAATGTCCCCCTGCAGATTGTCAACTATACCAAACGTTACTCATTCTGAAATAAAGATGGCACGTGTGAATGGTTGCCATAATGATTACATAGTTATGCAAATATAAATAGAAAGTAATAAACTGCGATGCTCACGTACCATATGCCACAGACTTTAACTCTGCTGATAAGATGTTACGCTGTATATTTTAGAACTGTCGAACTCCTTTCAAAGAACTGTCAGGTTACAGAAACACTCACCTGGAAAGAAATTAACGTGGTGAATGCGAGTTGTGACCATCTACATAAAGACAAAAACTTGCTGTCATATATGGGATGTTGCAGCATACACATAGAATTTATTTATCCGAAATCCGCACTACTGGCCATCGAAATTGCTCCATCAAGAAGAAATGCAGATGATACACGGGTATTCATTGGACAAATATATTATACTAGAACTGACATGTGATTACATTTTCATGCAATTTGGGGGCATAGATCCTGAGAAATCAGTACCCAGAACAACCACCTCTGGGCGTAATAACGGGCACTGAGTCAACCAGAGCTTGGATGACGTGTACAGGTACAGCTACCCATGAAGCTTCAACACGATACCACAGTTCATCAAGAGTAGTGACTGGCGTATGGAGACAAGCCAGTTGCTCGCCCACCATTGACCAGACGTTTACAATTGGTGAGAGATCTGGAGAATGTGTTGGCCCGGGCAGCAGTCGAATACTATCTGTATCGAGAAAGGACTGTTCAGGACATACAACATGCGGTCGTGCATTATCCTGCTGAAATGTAGGGTTTCCCAGGGTTCGAATGAAGGGTAGAGCCACGGATCGTAACACATCTGAAATGTAACGTCCACTGCTCAGAATGCCGTTAATGCGAACAAGAGGTGACTGAGACGTGTAACCATAGGCACCCCATACCGTTACGCCGGGTGATACGCCAGTATGGCGATGACGAATTCACGCTTCCAATGTGAGTTCACCGCGATGTCGCCAAACACGGATGCAACCATCATGATGCTGTAAGCAGAACCTGGATTCATCAGAAAAAATGACGTTGTTCCATTCGTACACCCAGGTTCCTCGTTGAGTACACCATCGTAGGCGCTCCTGTCTGTGATGCAGCATCAAGGGTAACCGCAGCCATGGTCTCCGAGCTGATAGTCCATGCTGCTGCAAACGTCGTCGCCCGCATCTCGTGGTCGTGCGGTAGCGTTCTCGCTTCCCACGCCCGGGTTCCCGGGTTCGATTCCCGGCGGGGTCGGGGATTTTCTCTGCCTCGTGATGGCTGGGTGTTGTGTGCTGTCCTTAGGTTAGTTAGGTTTAAGTAGTTCTAAGTTCTAGGGGACTGATGACCATAGACGTTAAGTCCCATAGTGCTCAGAGCCATTTTTTTTTTTTGAGCAAACGTCGTCTGACTGTTCGTGCAGATGGTTGTTGTCTTGCAAACGTCCCCATCTGTTAACTCAGAGATCGAGATATGGCTGCACGATCCATTACAGCCATGCGGATAAGATGCCTGTCATCTCGACTGCTAGTGATACGAGGCCGTTGGGATCCAGCACGGTGTTCCGTATTACCCTCCTGAACCCACCGATTCCATATTCTGCTAACAGTCATTGGATCTCGACCAACGCGAGTAGCAATGTCACCATACGATAAACCGCAATCGCGATAGGCTACAATCCGACCTTTATCAAAGTCGGAAAAGTGATGGTACGTATTTCTGCTCCTTACACGAGGCATCACAACAAAGTTTCTCCAGGCAACGCCGGTCAACTGATGTTTGTGTATGAGAAATCGGTTGGAACTTTCCTCATGTCCGCACATTGCAGGTGTCGCCACCGGCGCCAACCTTGTGTGAATACTCTGAAAAGCTAATCTTTTGCATATCACAATATCTTCTTCCTGTCGGTTAAATTTCACGTGTGCAGCACGTCATCTTCGTGGTGTAGCACTTTTAATGATCAGTAGTGTATATTTTCATATACTAAATTGTCAATATCGTTCAAAGTACTAACACTACTGAAAAGTAAGTGTTGTTGGATTCGTGTTCATCGGTTCCAAATCTATAATGATATATCAAAAAACAGTGTTAAGAAAAATTTATTTTATCTGGGCTTATCACATGGAAATGAGAACCGCACATATCTTCTTAACGGCAAACGTTCATCGCCGAAAACATTAAAGTGTCATGAAGCACAAGAAGCTGTAAATTTCCTGTTTCATCTTCATTCCCAGTAACGGCTTAAATCTACTCGTTCGACTGTCCTTAAGCCCGTCCTTTGCTTCACTGCTCCTAGGGAAGAAATGGCTGAGAACAAATGTAAAATTTTTCTCCGAGTTGCGGCTCTGAACTGATATCATCTATAGACAGATAATTCTGAGTATGGGCTACTGTCACTAACGCGACGTCTGAGCTACTATACTGAAACTAATCATTAGAGAGAAGTATTGGTTAAGATAATGCCTGGTAATATAAGGAACATACTTCTCATAATTTACCGTAGTGATTAATAACGTTTTAGAGCATAATTTCACAAATATCAGTCAAGAATATTTAATGAGGTAAATTTTTCGTCAGTTCTAAGGTTCGTTAGAACACTGACCTACTTTATTAGGTATGATGCTGTTAGGTGTGGTATGACTTTGTTACCTCCCTCTTTTGAATTAAGTTACTTGGCCAATTACAAATAGATGTAATGTTTAATGTGGCAGTTGGAACCGCGGTCCTACTTGCCTGTTTTTCTCGCTAACAAATCGTTACCAGAAATGGAAAAATTGCGGTAACAGACTTCTTTCATCATAAACGCAATCAGTAACAATTTAAATAATTTCATATTGAACCCGTTTCCATTTTATCATATGGAGCTGAACGTGATTAGGGAACCTATTCCCTTTTTGAGGTACTTTGAAAGTTTCCGAAAATATTGTATGTGATGTCTAAGTGTGTGTTATTATATTCTAATGTTAGAAATTGTATTTCTTGTATATCTACTTAAAACTACTGTGGCTCATTCATTTCACAGAAAACAACACACGCGATACACAAAAGTCACATTGTTCGCTTTATGTTAAATCATAACATGGTAACAATCTAATAGTGGCAATATTGCTTCACAAAGGGTTTCACGACAGTGGAAGGTGTTCTGATTTAGTGGATTACATTTGGATTTACATTAAAATGCCACTTACAGATAATATCACTAAATTTTATGAGTATTTAAAATAACAATTACGTTTTACATTCCATCCTTATACCATTGACCTGTACAAGTCAAAATACCATCTGTCTGTACAAAATGAGCTGTAGGTAAAATATTTAATTGCCATACTAGTGTTTAGCCACAAACCTCATCATCAGGGGCTCTGATACAGAGAACAAAAAGGAAAACAATTGGAGACATGTCGATGTCTACAACATAATAACAGTTTGTTTACCGTTACGTATTCCGGAGAGTACTGTACCGTGGTTCATCTTTCCGACTTTTGACTACACCGAGCTACGTAAAAGAAGTTTAATATACACTACCTGACCAAAAGTATCCGGACAACTGGCTGAAAATGACTTTCATGTCCGGGCGCCCCCCCCCCCCCCCATCGATAATGATGCTGGAGTTCAGTATGGCGTTGGCCCACCTTAGCCTTGATGACAGCTTCCGCTCTCGCATGCATACGTTCAGTCAGGTTCTGGAAGGTTTCTTGGGGAATGAGAGCCCATTCATCACGGAGTGCTGCACTGAGGAGAGGTATCGATATCGGTCGGTGAGGACTGGCACGAATGTGGCGTTCCAAAACATCCCAACGGTGTTCTATACGATTCAGATCAGGACTCTGTGCAGGCCAGTCCATTACAGGGATCTTAAACTTCCTGACAGATTAAAACTGTGGGCCGGACCGAGACTCGAACTCGGTACCTCTGCCTTTTGCAGGCAAGTGCTCTACCATCTGAGCTACCAAAGCGCACTCAAGGCTTCAATTCTGCCATTACCTTGTCTTCTCGAGTGAGACGTGCATGGGTAGCTCAGATGGAAGAGCACTTTCCCGCGAATGGCAAAGGTCTCGAGTTCGAGTCTCGGTCCGGTACAGAGTTTTAAACTGCCAGGAAGTTTCATATCAATGGACACTCCGCTGCAGAGTGAAAATCTCATTCATACAGGGATGTTATTGTCGTATAACCACCCCACCACAGGCCGTGCATTATGAACAGGTGCTCGATCGTGTTCAAAGATGCAGTCGCCATTCCCGAATTGCTTTTCAACAGTGGGAAGGAAGAAGGTGCTTAAAACATCAATGTAGGCCTATGCTGTGATAGTGCCACGCTTATCAACAAGGGGTGCAAGCCCTCTCCATGGAATACACGACCACACCGTAACACCACCGCCTCCGAATTTTGGCACTAAACACGCTGGCAGATGTTCACCGGGGTTTCGGCATACCCACACCGTGCCATCGGATCGCCACTTTGTGTACCGTGATTCATCACGCCACACAATGTTTTTCCACTGTTCAGTCGCCTATATTTACGCTCCTTACACTTAGTGAGGCGTTGTTTGGGATTTACCGGCGTGATGTGTGGCTTATGAACAGCTGCCCGACCATGAAATCCAAGTACTCTCACCTCCCGCCTAATTGCCATAGTACTTGCAGTGGATGCTGATGTAGTCTGGAATTTCTGTGTGATGGTGTGGACAGACGTCTGCCTATTACATATTGCGACCCTCTTTAACTGCCGGCGGTCTCTTTCAGTCAACAGACGAGGTCTGCGCTGTACGTGGCTATTCAGGTTTCCACTTCACTATCACATCGGAAACAGTGGACCCAGTGATATTTAGGACACAAGTGACACTCTATCACCTGACCACATTGGAAGTCCGTTAGTTTCACGGAGCGTCCCATTCTGCTATCTCACTATGTCCAATGACTACTGCGGTCGCTGATAAGGAATACCTGGCAGTAGGTGGCAGCACAGTGCACCTAACATGATAAACGTGCGTTTTTGGTGGTGTCCGGGTACTTTTGATTACATAGTGTATTTTCTTACTCCGTATTTAAATAATGGCATAAGATTTTTATGCGTGGCAATCTTTTCCTGAAATTGTAAAAATTACTGTATAAAAACCAAGTTCTTCGAATATGAAAACATGTTCTGTGGTACATCATAGGGGCGAATGTTCTATTGAAATCTAAAAGGGTTTCAGTCGAAAAAAGAAAGCATACCAGTTCTGTATATAATCTTCTATCGTTACCATACTGCACACCAATAACCAGTAAGTGAAATCAAACTAAGCAGAGTTAAATGAAAACCAATTACAAGTTAAAAATTCATTTGAAATGACTCTATTGAAAATCTAAACCCAATTTACATTTACAACAGTGCGAAATTGTTAAGGAATTATAGAGACTCATTTCATTTGCAAGTATCACATATTCCATGGTAATGACCGTCTTCTGTTTCATGATACAACATGGTGCACGACCGTCGAACTATGTCTTAGCTGTCCACAAGCAATACAAATAATTCTAAAAACATACAAAATTTTACTCATCGAAGAGCTCTTTACCTGAAGAATTAACAACATATTCCAAATATTTTACTATATCATGTACGGTGAATGTGTAGAAACGCGAAATATTTAGAAATGCAGCACGGAACACAACCTTGTTTCTGACAATAACTATAGAAAATGGCGTAAATTGCTTATGGTGGTCTGTTACTGCTCATTTTTTCATCTGATTCTCAAATCAGTCACTAGACTGAAGTACCGAACAAAAGACGTCGTGTGTTCCTGGGTGTGCTATCTTCTAGGCAGACATTTTCCCCTACTAAATTCTATTATGTCATAGGTATGGATAGGCATATGTTTGATTATTGGTTCCTTGTATCAGACACCACTGATAATGGGGCTCTATGGCTGAATACCGGTCTGTCCATTAAATATTTTACACGCAGTTGAGGTTATGCAGCAAAACGTGTTTTAACACATACTTACAGGTTGTGGAGCATCAGATCTACAAGAATTTCTCGTGTTGCAAAAGATTTCTTTTCTTTTTCTTTTTTATATGGCTACAGTTACTTACAATTAGCGTCAGTGAAAAGCGTCAGGAATTAAACATGTTTATGGATTTACCATAGTAAGAGAAGATTTACTATAGTAAGAGAATTTATCTCTTGTCTCTTTGTTGTCTGCAAAATTTATAACGCACACATTAACTCCATTGCATGGGATTTCTGAAGCTGATACAGATGATCTTAAGGTAACGTTGCGTTCGTGTGAATTTCTTTGTGTGGTGTAGGAGGCACAAAATCTGTAAATACATAGGAACGCACAAAAGTACTACTTTCTAACACTAATTTCAAAATTCATAACGTTCTATTTCAGTTCAGCCATAGAAAGAGGACTGCAACGCAGGAGAATGTCAACAACACATTCACATATACCACATCCAATACCAACGTAAACTCGCGTAGTACTTGACAGAGGGTATGAAATCACGTAACATGTTTGGTAATTCATTACAGGAACCGTGGCCGAAAAATTTCTGAGTGATATTATGAATCGAACCTAGAATCATTTACAGTGGCAATCTGTCGTTTATCCACTTACCTATCGACCCACACCATCTATATCTACATCTATACTCTGCAAACCACCTTGAGGTGCATGGCAGAGAGTACGTTCCGCTGTACCAGTTATTATCGTATCCTACTGTTTCATTCACGTATGGGCGTGGGAAGAATTACTGTTTAAATGGCTCTGTGCGTGCAGTAATTATTCTAATCTTATCCTCACGGTGCGTATGTGAGCGATACGTAGGGGGTTGTAGTATATTCCTAGAGCAATAATTTAAAGCCGGTTCTCGAAACTTTGGTAACAGATTTTTCTCGGGATAGTTTACGTGTGTTTTCAAGAGTCTTTCAGTTCGGTTATTTGAGTATATGTGACACTCTCCCACGGATTAAACAAACCTGTGACCATTCGTGTTGCCATTCTCTGCGTATGTTGCGTATTTCCCGTTAGTCCTATTTGGTATGGGTCCTACATACTTCAGCAATATTCTAGAACTGGTCGCAAGAGAGATTTGTTAGCAATCTCCTTTGTAGACTGATTGCACTTCCCCAGTGTTCTATAGGCCGATGTCTACCAACTGCTTTACCCTGAAGTGAACCCATGTGATCATTTCATTTCATATCCCTACGCAGTGTTACATCCACGTATTGGTATGAGTTGACCGATTCCAACAATACTCATTGATATCACAGTCAAAGGATTCTGCGTTTTGTCGCGTTTGCGAAGTGCCCAATTTCACATTTCTTAACAATTAGAGCAAGTGGCCAATATCTGCACCTCGTTGAAGTCTTGTCAGGATCTGACTGAACATTTATGCAGCTTCTTTCAGATAGCACTTCATTATAGATAACTACATCAACTGCAAAAAGCCTAATTTTACTATTAGTACTATCTGCTAGGTCATTTATATATAACATGAACAGAAGCGGTCCGAACACACTTCCCTGGGGCACACGCGAAGTTACTTCTACATCTGAAGATGACTCTCCATTCAAGACAACATGCTGTGTGTTCCCTACCAAAAAGTCCTTAGTCCCGTCACAGATTTCACTTGACACCCCACATGGTCGTGCGTTGACAATAAGCTTAGTTGTGGTACCGAGTCAGATGCTTTTCGGAAATCATCTGAATGTTGTTGTTGTTGTGGTACTGAGACTGGTTTGATGCAGCTCTCCACGCTACTCTATCCTGTGCAAGCTTCTTCATCTCCCAGTACCTACTGCAACCTACATCCTTCTGAATCTGCTTAGTGTATTCGTCTCTTGGTGTCCTTCTACGATTTTTACTCTCGCGCTGCCCTCCAGTACTAAATTGATGATCCCTTGATGCCTCAGAACATGTCCTACCAACCGATCCCCTCTTCGAGTCAAGTTGTGCCATAATCTACTCTTCTCCCCCATTATATTCAATACCTCCTCAATAGTTATTTGATCTACCCATCTGATCTTCAGTGTTCGTCTGTAGCACCACATTCGAAAGCTTCTATTCTGTTCTTGTCCAAACGATTTATTGTCGATGTTTCACTTCCATACATGGCTACACTCCATACAAATACTTTCAGAAACGACTTCCTGACACTTAAATCTATACCCTATGTTAACAAATTTCTCTTCTTCAAAAACGAGTTCCTTGCCATTGCCAGTCTACATTTTATATCCTCTCTACTTCGACCATCATCAGTTATTTTGCTCCTCAAATAGCAAAACTCATTTACTACTTTAAGTATCTCATTTCCTAATCTAATTCCCTCAGCGTTACCATACTAAATTCGACTACATTCCATTATCCTCGTTTTGCTTTTTTCGACGTTCATCTTGTATCCTCCTTTCGAGACATCTGAATATCCTTCCAAAAATCGATGGATACACAACACACCTTTCTAACATAACGAGTGATATCTGTCAGTTACTAGTATTCAAGGCTGCTGATCGTTACGCTCATTCAAAGCTGATGAATGTAATTAGGTAGCGTTTTTGTTCCCTCCTTGTACCACTAGTATTGTTGATTCCTCACATATCTGCTGAATATGAATTGAATTACTGTCTGTCTAGCAGCTCCTGGCTTGCTGCGCGTGCATACCACACGCAGTCCCTTGTTACGCATAACCTTGTGTTATCAGGGAGTGTTATACAGTCGCTGTGCATATTGTCTTTGTCTCAGCAGGGACCCCGCGGTACCGCAATCGGAAGCGTAAATTAGCAGGCGGCCTCCTTCCTGGCTGCTTGGCTTCCCTCCCCTCTAAGGGAAACGTGGCACAGGGAGCCCTGCTAACCAGCCCTGTACGTTCCCTCTGATTGCTTCTGGAGCATGTTTTGCGCCGCACACAAGCTACAGTAATTACATCCCGAGATACCCAGGAGGAATCGCAATAATGTTTCAGGTGCGCGTTGCAGAGTTTGGAAAAGAATTCTGCAATAATACAGCACTCTTCGATCTTCCCAAGCTGTTAACCTCCCCCTGTCTTTGTACTCGTTAAATCTGGTAATGATGTAATTTACGATTGTCTCGAGTTTCTACTGTGTGGCGGACGGTTAGAACACGTAATCAATCCTTGATCGAAACTTTTTCCATTTTCTATTTCCACAACTTTCAACATTGTCGGTTTGGCACAATTTGGTTCTCTAAACAACAGGCATGACAGAATGGTCCTGTTTGCACAGAGTGCAGAGTGGAACAACAGCGGAAGAATTACATTCGGCGAGAGGTCTTCACTGGTGCACTCGAGAATCTGTATGTGTTACATTTTTGTTTTTGTACATAGCTTCTTCCCAATAGTAATTATTACATTATTTGATTCATGATAATTCACGGTCTCTTTTAGCATCGAGCATTCTTCTCGGTAGGATACAATTTACTGACAATGACCCGCTGTAATTACTCTATTATGAGTATTCCTATTTCCGAAATACACTACTTTGAACCTAGTTTTCAAATAAACCAAAGCATGCCTCTGCCAGGCACTTAAGTGAGAATTGCAGAGTAACCATGTAGATGTAGATAAAGACACATCAAATTCTGCTGCAAAAGTACATGATTTTAACATTTGTAGTCAGAACCGCACCAAACTTTGCAGCAAATTTTAGTTTATGAAACCAAAACTTATTTTAAATATTTGAGAAAAAGCACTAAACACATTTCAAACGAAGCTATTGGTAGATTGAATGAATAATAATAATAATAATAAGTGAAAGAAAAATACCTCTATCATAGCACAAAAAATTCAGTATGTCCCGAGTAGAGTTATGGATGTACAAATAAACGAGGGAGACCCTCTTATTCATTTATCTGGTAGCTTCAAAGGCATTTATACCAAAACGTCTTGACATATTCGCCCCTTTTTACCTGTTAGTATTAGTGCACACGTTGCGTAATACAATGCATTCCGTCAAGTAAAGTAGAGTGATACATGATGTCATACCCCCAGGTACAAATCCATCGTCAGAAATTTAGTCTCCCCCCCAGAAAAACGTTTTTAGATATTACATGTATGCTCTTCCGCAATAAGATATTATATATCGTTTACTATGGCTGGCGATAAATCGAAAAACTATTACGCTTTTCTAACGTCCCTGACTCTGCCAAGGACATATTTGACTTTTTTGTGCTATGACAGGACCATTTTTCATTCTCTTTCCTGAACTTATCTCTACCATAATTTGCCAAAGCTTGGCCACCGTGGTAGATATTTGTTGAGTACGGCAACGCCTGGTTCGATATAGGTTTTATTATTGTCTTTCGGGCCATGTTGCTTCTATCGTGGCAACGGACAAAGATTTCACAAAAAATAGGACGACCATTAATTATATGTATTTCTCCATCTCTTACAGAATTTGGGCCGCTTCGCACAAGCCTGAAAATGTAAGTGGCGCACATCATAAAAGTAACAAAATACATACTTTTTGCATGTAAAATGCGAATGAAGCTACATTTTGGATAGCGAGGTTTCATATATTAAGAATGTATTATTTTATTTTAATCACTTTAAACCGTTTCCGCGCACTCAGTTCATGTAAGAGTGAATTTTACACGCTATATTGAGCTCGGATGGTTGAAAAATTTCGTTTTCAGTATTTCCGTTTACCTAACTTAGTTTTAACCGACTCGTACAAGTGTGACGTACAGAAGAGGCGTGCGTCTAAAACCTCCCGTGAAAGGTGTGTTTTACACATATTAGCACGTAATATCCGTATGGTGTACATACGAGTACAAGTGGTGTCATTATCCGAGCGTCAATTTCAGCCCAGTTAACATTTTGCAAAGGGATGTAATAGATTCGCACAATTTACCTGGCCGCCGGCTCCAATTTGTCGTTCAAACCTCGCGTAATATACTGTAATACATATTTTCGAATGGCTACAGACATGGGCGTTAGTCAGAGCTGAGCGAAAAACATTTAACCTGACGTTCCTACCTCAGATAGGAAGTGAGCCCCAAAAACACCCCGCCTCCACCCGCGAACTTTTCACACATATTTGTGCCAGCGCTCCCGCGCTGTAACAATAACAAATAAAAATTTAAGTAAACATTGTGCGACTGACAAGGAAATTGGGTATTTCTGGTAAGTTCTTATGGGACCAAACTGCTGAGGTCATCGGTCCTTAGGCTTACGCCCAATTTCATCTAACTTAAACTGACTTACGCTAAGGATAACACACACACCCATGTCCCAGGTAGGACTCGAACCTCCGACGGGGGCTTCGCGCGAAACGTGGCAAGGCGCCTCGGACCTCACGGCTACCTCACGAGGCTGATTGAGAAGGAATTTAGCTGTAAAAGTGACTTGCTACACACCTGGAAATTGAAATAAGAACACTGTGAATTCATTGTCCCAGGAAGGGGAAACTTTATTGACACATTCCTGGGGTCAGATACATCACATGATCACACTGACAGAACCACAGGCACATAGACACAGGCAACAGAGCATGCACAATGTCGGCACTAGTACAGTGTATATCCACCTTTCGCAGCAATGCAGGCTGCTATTCTCCCATGGAGACGATCGTAGAGATGCTGGATGTAGTCCTGTGGAACGGCTTGCCATGCCATTTCCACCTGGCGCCTCAGTTGGACCAGCGTTCGTGCTGGACGTGCAGACCGCGTGAGACAACGCTTCATCCAGTCCCAAACATGCTCAATGGGGGACAGATCCGGAGATCTTGCTGGCGAGGGTAGTTGACTTACACCTTCTAGAGCACGTTGGGTGGCACGGGATACATGCGGACGTGCATTGTCCTGTTGGAACAGCAAGTTCCCTTGCCGGTCTAGGAATGGTAGAACGATGGGTTCGATGACGGTTTGGATGTACCGTGCACTATTCAGCGTCCCCTCGACGATCACCAGTGGTGTACGGACAGTGTAGGAGATCGCTCCCCACACCATGATGCCGGGTGTTGACCCTGTGTGCCTCGGTCGTATGCAGTCCTGATTGTGGCGCTCACCTGCACGGCGCCAAACACGCATACGACCATCATTGGCACCAAGGCAGAAGCGACTCTCATCGCTGAAGACGACACATCTCCATTCGTCCCTCCATTCACGCCTGTCGCGACACCACTGGAGGCGGGCTGCACGATGTTGGGGCGTGAGCGGAAGACGGCCTAACGGTGTGCGGGACCGTAGCCCAGCTTCATGGAGACGGTTGCGAATGGTCCTCGCCGATACCCCAGGAGCAACAGTGTCCCTAATTTGCTGGGAAGTGGCGGTGCGGTCCCCTACGGCACTGCGTAGGATCCTACGGTCTTGGCGTGCATCCGTGCGTCGCTGCGGTCCGGTCCCAGGTCGACGGGCACGTGCACCTTCCGCCGACCACTGGCGACAACATCGATGTACTGTGGAGACCTCACGCCCCACGTGTTGAGCAATTCGGCGGTACGTCCACCCGGCCTCCCGCTTGCCCACTATACGCCCTCGCTCAAAGTCCGTCAACTGCACATACGGTTCACGTCCACGCTGTCGCGGCATGCTACCAGTGTTAAAGACTGCGATGGAGCTCCGTATGCCACGGCAAACTGGCTGACACTGACGGCGGCGGTGCACAAATGCTGCGCAGCTAGCGCCATTCGACGGCCAACACCGCGGTTCCTGGTGTGTCCGCTGTGCCGTGCGTGTGATCATTGCTTGTACAGCCCTCTCGCAGTGTCCGGTGCAAGTATGGTGGGTTTGACACACTGGTGTCAATGTGTTCTTTTTTCCATTTCCAGGAGTGTATTAACTTCTATAAACTTACACATCTAAGTCACAAAAAAGCAATCAAAATATTTTATTTAATTACACGCTCCGTAAGTGACTGGAACAGAAGGAATGCCTAACATGTGTTGCTATGATGAGTTGCCCCTGCCTCGAACTTCACGTTAGTTTCTGGGCTGTGTACTTAAAGAAGAATGTTTATGTTATCTGTGAATAACACCTAATCTGATAACGAAGGTTAAGAATAAACTTAGCCAAACGTGTAATAAACAGTCAATATATATGTGAGGTACTTCAAGTCACATATCTTGAACATGAAATGAAGGAATATCTCATCGGGTATTGAAACACGAAAAACTGTCCGGTCTCCTTTAGGAAAGCTGGCACCTACATATGCGTAGATAAGCAGCAAGCAAGTATGCTGTGAATGGAGGATGATTCTTTGCAGCAACTCGTCTATTCTCTGTCATATCACGTTCATGGAACGAAGGGACAATGACTGTGCAATGCCCCTGTAGATATCCTAATCTGTCTTAACTTATTCTCTTGGTTCCTACGCAAAATATGGGATGGTGGCAGCGTAACTGTCGCATTTTCATCGAATACTGTTTCCCTAAAGTAACCCAACAGTACTTCGCAAGAACTACGACTGTCACGCAAGCATGGAATGCCATTTAAGACCAACGAGCACTTCTGTTACTCTCTGGAACGGGCTGCACCGAGCAGTTCGGAACGCGGCAGTGCGTCTCCGAATTAGTTCAATATCTATTGTCCTGCCTAGTTAATAAGGACTTCCCTTTACAGCTGCAGAGCACTTTCCCAATGAGAGGAAAGAGTAATTAGCATTCTGAACGTTGCGCTATAGAAGCAGAAATGATGAGAGGTTCATAGCAATGGACGTGATACGAAGTGCTCGATCAAATGATTTGGGTTATTTATGAGATACGTAGGTGCATTTTTAATGTTTTTATCATCCAGATAGAGTGACATACGCATCGTAGTGATAAGAGCACATTCTAATGTAAATGTTCAGGGAAAATCTGTTATGCAGCTGTAGTCAAGTTCCTTGTTACTTCATATAGGCCTAACCTAGCCCTCCCTTATACACTTTATAACAGGAATTACGGTGATCGGTAGTGCTGCTATTGAAAAAATAACTATAGACATATCGAGACTGCAGACGTTTAGATACTTCCTGTTATCTACGGGGCTCACTCTAAAAGAGATGCACATTATTTTTGTAAAAATACCGTTTTCATTCCACATGTGTGAAAGTCTTACAGTGTGTAGATACATCCTTCCAGTTTGTTTTCAAACTTAGTTCAACCCGTTCCGTGAGTGGCGCCGTCATAGAATGTCTTCAAGATGGCTGCTACGCTTGACGTTCGTCACAAGCAACGTGCTGTCATAGAATTCCTGTGCTGTGAAAATGAGGTAGTGGGAAACATCGACAAGAGGTTGAAAAAGGTGTGTCGAGATGCTGTTGTCGATCGCAGCACAGTTAGTCGATGGGCAAGCAGGTTACGTAATGAAAGCGGGCACGGCAATACTGAAGATTTTCCTCGCAGCGGCAGGCCTCGGACTGCACACACTCCAGACAATGTGCAGAGAGATAACGAATTGGTGACTGCTGACTGACGAATCACAGTGAACAAATTGTCACGCTACGTTGGGATAGGGGAAGGAAGGGTTTGCAGAATACTGAAAGTGTTGGCGTTAAAAAAGGTTTGTGCCAGGTGGTTCCCCAGGATGTTCACACAGAAACAAGAAAATCGGTATGCAGTGAACTTTTGGAACAGTACGAGAATGGTGGAGGTGAATTTTTAGGAAGAATTGTGACAGGTGATGAATCATGGCTCCATCATTTTTCACCAGAGATGAAGAGGCAATCAATGGAGTGGCATCATGCAAATTCACCCAAGAAAAAAAAATTCAAAACCACACCTTCTGCTGCAAAAGTTATTCCGAAGGACTCTTGCTTGTGGACATCATGCCAAGTGGAACCACCATAAATTCTGATACATATGTGACGACACTGAAGAATGTTCAAACTCGACTGAGTCGTGATCGACAACATCGGCAAAAGCAGGATGTTTTGCTGTTGCACGACAATGCACGGCCACATGTCAGTCAAAAAACCATGGTAGCGATCAGAAAACTCTGATGGAAAACATTGAAACACCCGCCTTACAGTCCTGACTTGGCTCCATGTGACTATCATCTCTTTGGGAAACTGAAAGACTCTTCGTGGAACAAGGTTTGAAGATGATGACTCCCTTGTGCACGCTGCCAAACAGTGGCTCCAACAGGTTGGTCCAGAATTTTATACAGGCGCTGGTTCCAAGATGGTGTAAGGCAGTTGAGGGGGATGGAAATTATGTGGAGAAATGAAAATATTGTTCCTAAAGGATGCATCTACACACAGTAAGACATTCAAACATGTAGTACAAGAGATGGATTTAAAACAATAGTGTGCATTTCTATTGAAGTGACCCTCGTACAAGTGTAATGAATGAAAATGGGGCTGAGGACAAATAAACGAAAAAGGAGTTGTAGTGCCACACTGGAAAGATATACACAAGCAACTTGGCGTCAGTGCAAGATGTCACGTATTCCGCAAAGTAACCTACAATTTTCAAGTACAGCGTTTCAAAACAAGACTATGAAATTACAATTCCCGATTATTTAAAATTTATTTTTTGCAAGTTTTCTTGGGAATACGGAAATCAACTGCAGCTTCTGCTAAACATAGCAGTTCATTTTCAATCGCAGACTTCTCGACATTGCGACGTTCGTGATACCGACTGAAATGCTTGGCAAGTCACCCGTGTGTGTATGTGTGTGTGTGTGTGTGTGTGTGTGTGGAAGGGAGGGGGGAGGTGTCAAGGGGAGCGGCCGATCGCCAAGTGATATCCCAAGCGACAGGTCGTTGCATTCTGTCGCTCCTTAACATGAACACCTACGGTACCGGTGTGTAAAATAACGGAGGCAGTATCCGTCGTATTGTATGCTTGATCGAAGTAAGACGCCATTGTGTGCATTCTTACTAATTTGGTTAATACATTCTATGAAGCATATTTTAAGGTTAATTAAAGGTTCATTTTACTAAAGAATTAGAAACCCCAATTAAAAAGTAAAAATAAACTAATTCAAATCAGTTCCAGAAAATGCAGAATGCAGCGCAGCAACAGCAGAGTTATCTTAGCCTACTGTATACAGCGGTAAGGACGCATGGGTTCCCATACGAGAATTTGTAAGGGTGGTCGAGATTAGACCTAAGAATACGGAGTATTTTTAATATTTTCGAAGACGAATGGTGACTTGCAGGAAGCCACAAAGAAGTTCCATTTCCGACCCTATACAGACCTGTGTAATGCCGACTTTTAATAATTTACTTTCTAATATTCTGCGTGATGTCTGTTTGTTGTATATCGTGTCTCCCTACCACTTTCGTGCAACGACGCTCTGAGCGTGTTTTTTAGGGAATTGACTAGTTTGAACCTGGGACCTGTTGCTGGTAAGGAGACGCCAGACCACACATGACATGTAGAATTCAGAAGAGTTCAGTGACTCTAGCGATGATATAACCAAATACTTAATGATTTCAGCGTCAGCTCCACTGCACTCCTTGTAAAAGAATCTTAATACTAAATAAATTTAGTGGAAGGGGTTCAAGGCTTTCTTATTTTTAGTTAGCTGGTAAAATAACGTCGAAAAAGCAGTTAAGTTTACCATTGGAAATTTTATTCTGCTCACAAAACGTTGTTTATAAATTGCACTATTGATAAAAGGAAATGTTTTAATACAGGGTGGTAAAAACAACTGCGTTCAACAGAAACCGCGAACGAGTATTCCCTGAATGGGTTTCCAAGTTCTACAATGGATCGAAGGATGACCTACGCCATATCACATCTATAATCTAGGCTTAAATAAAGTTTCACATGAGAGAAAACTATCAAAATGATCTACAGTGACCTCAATTATCTTTAATTACTTATCTAACTTGTCGTAAATTACAGCGGGTAATGTGGCTTCTCAATAACTATATAACAGAAAAATCATCGCGTTTCAGATTTTTACTTCAAGTGGCAAATGTGAACACCATGAGCTTTAATTGACGATCGACACTAGTATTACGCAAAAAAGTGGGTGTAACAGATGAGACTTCTGCAGTTCTGAGTGAAGCTTTATGCGCTGTTTTTCAGCATCGCGTGCGTTCATTACCTTGTCGGTGATCGTCAGGGGGCAGCGGGCAGCACAGCTCCGCTCACCCCGCCGTCTCCAAAGCAACTCTCTCCTAACTTCTCCTTACTACAATTTACCGAAGTTGGTTTAAAAAAACTATCTGGATGTGTTTTCATCTGACCAACCAGGGTCTCAATGTTAACCTTAAGCTCCGCCAACAAAAATTCTGTCCATCCAATGAGAAACGTTATACTTTTCGTGGTGGGGCAATGTTTTTAAAGTTTGCAACGTAACAGAAACGCGAAAAAGTCTCACGCTAAACTTGCAGCTGGTGTGGTCCTTTTAGCGTTATCGTAAGATCTATACTGTTCTTCTGGAGGGCTCTATCTTTTAACATGGGCTGGGTGGTGGTCCCGACGCAACAGAGACGCGAAAAAGTCTCACGTTAAAAGTTGCGGGTGGTGTAGCCCTTTTTGTGTTATCCTAAGATCTATACTGTTCTTCTGGAGGGCTCTAGCTTTTAACATGGTCTGGGGGGTGGTCACGACGTAATAGAGACGCGAAAAAGTCTCACGCTAAAAGTTGCGGGTGGTGTGGCCCTTTTTGTGTTATCGTAAGATCTATACTATTCTTCTGGAGGGCTCTAGCTTTTAACATGGGCTGGGGGGTGGTCCTAACGCAATAGAGACGCGAAAAAGTCTCACGCTAAAACTTGCTGGTGGTGTGGTCCTAGCAGTTAGCTGGCGACGTGGGTGTCCGTCCGTCCCTTATCGTAGGGCCTTCCAGCTTAACACGGTTCTGCTCTCGGCTTCTGTTCTCGTTTCTCCCCTCGGAACTGCGTCTGTCTCAAGGTGGGAAGGTATGACATGCATTTAGGCATTCTTGTGTTAGTCTGTGGTATTCCATTTGCTCACTCGTTATTCGAAATACTTTGGTTAATTTAATGTCACGATTTATTCGGAGCTATGTGACATACTACTGGATTTGCTTATCATGTCAGGGTTTTCATGGAAGGTATTGGATTTGCCTGACACCTTACAACTTGAAAGAAAATTACCTGGCTACGCTATATTCATTCCTTTCCATGAGAGTATTCGGGGTAGGGAGGCGGGGTGTTGCTTGGGCGGCGACGCACTCTCTTGTTCGCGAGTATGGACACCCGAGGAAGGAGATGTGCATTATATGAAAAGTATTGGAAGCTTGAATTAATTCTCGCTTTTGAGTAATTGTACTAGTCCAGCACAGCGGACAGCAACACGAGGCCCACTGAACAGCACAAGATTAGGCTCTCAGATTTGTGTGTGATTTTCGAAAAGTAAAGCGAAAATAGTTCTTCATTTGAAGAAGAAATTTCGGAGCATGTGCGTTTTGTCCACAGCATTTTATGGTGATGGGACATGGACTGTGGGCAAACCGGAGCAGAAGAAAATCGAAGGATTTGAGATGTGGTGCTTAAGACGAATGTCAAAAATGCGGTTACTTGATAAGGTAAAGAATGAGGATGCTCTCCACATAAGTGGCGAGGAAAAGAACATATGGAGAGCGCTGAGAAGAAGAAGGAGCAGGATAGTTGGACATCCGTTAAGACGTCAGGGAATAATTTCCGTGGTACTAGAGAGAGCTGCACATAGTAAAAACTGTAGAGGAAGACAGAGACTGGAACACATCGAGCAAAAAATTGAGTATTTAAGTTCTGCTACCGCGCGCCGCCGAATTTGAATCCGCGCCTGACGTCATGGATGTCGAAGACCCATAAAGGCCTCTGCACCATCGCGCCGTAAGCTGTGGCGGCGTGCGCGTCCTGGCCCGCTTTTAGTGTGAGGGCGCCACAGTGGAACACGAGGTTCCAGCGGCCAATAGCGGCGCCTCCGATTGAATACTTAAGCGCCTGCCTTTCGCTCAGCCAGCCAGTCTAATCTCGCGTAGGTCTGTGGACTCATCGCCTCGCGTTAGACAGCTTACTTACATTCTGGTTCTGTGGACGTGTTTGTTAGGTTTCCTTGTGACTCCGTTGTTCGATCTTGTTGTTGTTCGATCTGTACTTCGTTGGTCGTGTCCGTCCTCTCCCGCTGTGTTGTTGTTCGCGGGCCTCTCGACGGGTCCCGACGCGTTTTCCATCATTTCAACCCCGTGACCGTCCAGGTCGCAGTTATAACATAAGTTGCAAATGCCACTCTGACATGAAAGGACTGGCACTGGAGATGAATTCGTGATGGAGCACATTAAAAAAAAGTGAAAAATTATATCTCTAGGAATCTGGAATCACAGAAATTGAAAGTAAGTTTGGTACTAATGCCAGATTGGTAGAGGAGTGATGTTGAAATCTGATGGGGCAGAGAAAGTGTTAGTAGTTATATGGAAACTGCGCAAAGGGATTTTGTGATGTTGATTCAGGAGAGAACAAAAGCATAAAATCTATAGATAAGTAAAGAGATATAAGATTTGAGTCCATAATTGTAAATATATCTGAATGCCACAATGTAACAAGAAGTAATGAGAAAGAATTATAGAAGGAAATACTTGTTTTGAAAGGAACTTTTAATAACGCGGGAACACGCTATCGTTATCTAATTTTGGGTTATTTTGTGGTGCAAGGATTCCATGACGAACTTTGAAAGTGGATGCAATTAATATAATGCAGCAGAATCTTGACTGCACAGAAGGATAATTTTGTAGCTGCCATGAGGAAACTGTGGCGAACATTGAACATGGATGCAATTAATATAATGCAGTAGAATCTTGACTGCACTGAAGAATAATTTTGTAGCTGCTATGAGGAAACAGTAAGGTTAAATTTGTGAAATGGCCATTAGAGGTGGAGCTCAGACAAGGGCTAGTCAGAGTGCTGAACAGTTTATAGATTAATAATATATTAAACAATTTTATTGAATTTTGGGCACAAGAAAATCAAATGAGGTTACAGAAGAATTATTGGAATGGGCAAACAACATGCAGGATTTTAGTGTTAGGAGATTAAATAAGTTAATTCATTTGTTGTTGTGAAGACCACAACAACAAATTCATTTGGAGAGGCCACTGGCTGTGCTTATGAAAATTTCAACTTTGGAAAGGAGTTTGGTACAATCCTATGAATGAGAACTCATACACAGTCCAACTAAGTAAGTAAGAGAATCTTTCCATCTCGTTGAAAACAATGATAGCGCTGTATTTTGTAGACCAAAGTTTGTAGGGCAGTGAGAGGATGGTAAGAATCAGGACAGTAAAAATTACAATTAAGAGAAATGGAAACAGTGGAGATAGACACAAGAATCAAGATTCAAACTGGAGAAACGGGAAGCATGGAAAAAGGATATTTTTGAATCATGTAGAAATGATGTGAGGCAGGGTCAACGTTATGAGGGTCCACCAGGTACTATATTTCAGGATGGAGCGTCGGAAAACAACTGGTGTCCCATTTAGGATGCTCAGGGGGACTGATAATTATGCAGTGAATAGCGCCAGACAGTGTCAAATACAATTAGAAATGGCTGTATTAGGAAGAAGAAAGAGAAAAGGGGGACTAATGACCTCAGCAGTTGAGTCCCATAGTCCTCAGAGCCAAAGAGAAAAGAGTTTGTCACAGAAAAATTAATTTGGGTGAAAAGTCAATGTAGAGGTATATAAAACTTATAGTACAGTCCGTGCAGGATGCGGTAGGCGATGCGCAGCAACCAATTTTCATCCAAAGCTCCGGGCGAGTTCATACGTTTGCTCGGAAGCAAGGCCGACATTGTTTGCCAGCTTTTGGTCTGTCGGCTATGCGCTGTGATTACGGCATCGAGGCGCACGTCCCACAATTTTTCTCAAAAAAGTTACTAGCAGTAATCGGTAAAACTTTCATTTTTGCGTTATTTATAGCTTTATATGCCACCTTCATGATGACTTGCCATCATTTCGTTATTGGTCGTAGTTATTGTGATATTTGCATTTAAGTAAGACACTGCGTGACATTCGAAGAAGTTTGCAATGGAAAATAGGGATCGGTATGATTTTGCGTTTGATGCATATCACATAGCATGTTCTTGCTCATGAAATTTAACTAAGATATCGAAATTTTCTCTAGCCTTGGTGGAGATCTCTATCTATTACGAATGTCGAGAACATTGATTTGATCATTTGCTATCACGCGCACCGGCGATGAAATGGGAAAGATATAATCACAACTTTCCTCATTTATCATAAAGGGTATGACATATCGAAATGAAAGTTTGGCAAATGGTAGCACGCAAAGCGGATGTAACACTTTTGCGCCAATTTACTCTTTGACCATTTATTATTGTTTATATACTTGGTTTTACCTTTATGTAAATTTATATGTACACGATGTATGAATTAATTTGTTTATTCTGCTGTATAATCAATTGTGTATATTATGCGAAAATCACTAATCGCTGAGGGAATGTTAGGGAAACGTTAGGTTTTTGTCAACGAATAAGTATCGTTTGAGTAGCGGCGTCTCTGGACGCGAGTGGATGTTACGTCAGAGCGAGCGCTACACAGAGAGGGAACTCTGGTGTGAGACTTGGTGAAGTGTGAACGCATGGATGGCGTGCACTGTCCTGGAGGAGTGATTCTTTAGTGGCACGTGGCAAGTGATGATCGTGGGAGGTGAAAATATTGGCTGCAGCCACATCAAGAACCCGCCACCCCAATATCATTGCCAATAACTCCCGTGCTTGCTAATTATCATGGAAAGGAGCCAGCAGCAGTATCGTCGTCAGCAACTTCGTCACGGCGAGAATGGACTGAAGTAAGATTGCTGCATCACAGCTTATTGTCAACTAGTTTTGTAACGGCGTTACTCAGCTTTGTGGTGTTTTGCGAGTGAGTAATTACCATTGTTTAATCAAAACCGTTTACGCGTGAGTCTCCTACAATCATTCAACAATTAGGTTCCTGTCCTGTCCTATTGTTACAATAATTCGAGTACCATTTATGGAAAATGAAAATTGCAGTGCCAGTTAATTTTGCTTATGAACTAAATGATTCAATTAGATTAAAGATTATGAACTTAAAACATTCAGTAATTTCAGTCTTACTAACTTTAAATATGAACTTTAATCTGAGGCGATCTAATTGTTGCAAACAGTAAATCAAATAATCAAATTAAAATGATCCCTGGCACTATGAACAAAAGCACTAACTAGAATTAATTAGTGAGTGCAAATATCAGTGATTATTGTAATTTGTTGTTAGTAAAGTTCTGGTTCACATTTTGACTTGTAGTTGTGATAAAGTACAATCATTACCTTTTGACACAGTAATTATCAATTTCTACTTCCCTGTTCAGAAGTCAATAGAGTTTTTTTTTATCATTTTTTGCCATTTTGCAAAATTCGTATGAAAATAGTAGACGTAATTGTGAGGTAGCGCCATTGTCACTTACAACAGTAAGTAACCATTAATCTAAGTGTTATCATGTATGTTTTCAAAATTTCTGCTCTATTAGTTAATGATATTTCAAGTACAAACTATTTTCTTTCTCGCTTCATTACGTAAATGTTTCATTTATTTTTGCTAACGTTCGTGCAGCCCTCTGTTGCCGCGCGTGTTCGAGTAATTCTTGACAATGACTGTTCGGCTCATTAATTCACCTGCCGAACAGAAATTTTGGCCAATTGGGCTGGCGACCGTGTTTCTATTAGCTATGATTATTTCAGTAACTGTTATTATTCTGTTTCGATCCACGTGGTACCCCTTCTCGTTGGCACAGTACCTGAATGATAGCACAAACGTTTCAAACAACCATATTAAATTTTACAGTGATTAAGTAGGCGGAATAAGTTGTCCTAGAAGGCATCTTGTTGTTAACGTCCCCCTCATTTATCGACTTTATATTGAATCTTCGGGACGATAGCCTTCTCAAAATTTAATCCAATTGTTTAGGCACATGCTTATACGGTCTTATATTTCTAACACTGTCGATAGAAGGGAAGGGGGGCGTTACGAGGAGAGTATTTTACCAAATGATTTTGGAAAACTTCATTATCTACAGCGTTATTCCACTAACTACAGACTTCTTCGATAGAAGAAAGTAATTTTTAGGGGCCATCGTTAGCTGATTAAGCGTAAAATATACTGTGGGTTTTGGAACAGAATAAGCGGAGACATTATACGTTTGTTTTTGTGCCGAATATGTGCTTTCTCGTAAGCTACTGACCCTACTATTACTCATTTCCTCGATTAATAAACAACAATTTCAGAATTCTCTCGCAGCTATATCTGCACCCCATGTTAGTGAGGTGGCATTGTATGAACTCCAAGTGTCGCAAGAGAAATGTAGGTTTTTACTCAAAATGCTCCATTCATGGCGCTTCTCTGAAAGCTACAAATGGTTAACAAGTAACGCGAAAATAGTTCTCTGCTTTTATTGTATTTTCAGCGGAATGTTTTCTAGACACTAACCAAAGAGACATGATAGTTAATCTCATTGAATGGTCGCCATGAAAACGTGGGCGCGTAGGGGCCCCATTTATTATTCACAAAAAAACGTGGGCTGTCTGTTAGGACGGCACTTTCCCTCCATCGCTCGGTATTTCTACTATAGCGCCTGCTTGGAACTCCCACCACTACAGCTCTCCTCGTGTGTGCCGTGTAGCAATGGGATTCACTATGACAAAAATGATGAATATTAATTTAATAGTGATCAATGTAATTTTCATATTGGGGAAACTTAAACAGATATGGAACAGCTGAAAACAGCGTTGGTTTAGCCTGCTAAATATACTGGGATATTTGAAACAGAGATGTATTAGTTTCTTCAGGAATGGAAGTAGGCCTAGATATGGAACACAGGGGGCAAAGAAATTAGTAGCAATGAAAATAATTGTAAGAAGATTGGAGTGTTACAACTTTGATAACTGATGAGGTGACTTACTCAGATAGTGGGTACAGGTCTGTTCAAAGTGGAGCAGGTGATATTAATAATGTTTGCAGAAATGATGTAATGGGTGCAGAAATTGTTATTCAGGGTATGCCAGGGTCAATGAGGATACCTAGTAATTTTAATTATTGTCATGACGAATTAATGAATGAAATAAGTATGACTGCAGTTAGGAGTACGTGGTAGCTGATCATGGGTTCTAATGAAAACACTGAAACTCATGACTTTTTGGACGATGAACATATGATTCTGGGTGAGGATGTCAAATATAATAGGATATTGAAAGAGAAGATATATACATAATATTAGTGATTGGGTATATTACGCTAAAATTCGTAAAGCTTTATTACGAGAAAACTGGGATCAGTACAAATGAAGCTTTTTCTTTTGTATTGTCGAAGTTCGTGATGCCTGGTAGCACAGAGCAGTCTCGAGATTACCTTCTTTGCTTTTTGGTGTGGTGAAATTGAATTTCATGTGATATCCAATGCGGATTGCGCTTTAATTTAAATTTATAATGGAACATCCAGAATCAAACAGCAGTGGTAAGTCTAGAAAAAGGCAAAATTGTGACAGACAATAAGATACATCTAAAAATCTATGAAATGTTATGCTAACTGATTTAGAAAAGTATACTCATAACTAATTTCAGTCTACTGAAGGATTGGAATGAGCTACGTTTTACCTAGTAGGACTGATTTCTACTGATGATAGTCAATGTCGAAAATATCAAACATTCCATTATTAAGTAAGAATAATGAGAGAAAATACTATGACCAGAACTGACTGTTCGTCAAAAGCTCTTTTTAGCAACCCAGAGAGTTTCAAAGAAAGAATTAGAAACTACTAGGAATTCCTTAAAAATGGACATAGATCTCCACCTGACAACGGACGGAGATAAAGAAGCCGTGCTCATAAACGTAAGGCAAAGACAGAGCAAAACATCAGCACTAACGACATGTCATTTAAAATCGAGAGCCAGTCACTACAGAATAAATAAAACACAGAAGCTGTTTTTTCCTCAAGAACTAACCATCATGAAGATGTTTAAGATGTTTCAAGAGCTATTTATATCTGTTAAGCATCATATAAACGTATCGTAAAGCATTTAACACCAAATTTAATATCTCTTTCTGTTTACCTCGAAGTGATACATGCAGTACTTGCAATGAGTTTTCTGTAACTTACAAAGCTCTAGAGAGACAACTCGCGCGTGCAACAGATGGAAAGGAAAGATTAGACGTTCAAATTAATCTTAAGAGAAATGAATGAATATGAACTACGCAGCAGACAAGCCGATGCATTGTATCAGGGTAAAAGACGGTCTCGACAGAAAAGCAGGAAGTTTACAAACACTGAATCGATATGTATGGATTTCCAACTGAATCTTCCCTATCCAAAACATCAGCACCAATATTTTCTACTGTAAGCGTCAGCTTTCTCTGCATTTGTTTAACATACAACGACTTTCAGATAGTGACGCAGTGTTTTACGTTTATTCACAAATAATATGGAGTAAAGACTGCATCATAAATCACTGTTATTCTGGATCCAATGGTCAAAAATCTGGAAATCTTCTGTGACTCATGAGGGAGTCAAAACAAAATATACATAATTTTCAGGTTCATTCACTCTCTTGTGTACCATGCAATGTGTTTTGAATTAGCTCGTGTGTCATTGTCAATTAGAGGTCATTCATATCTTGAAAGTAACAAGGACATACGCCTCATGAGAGGTAAAACAACAGCCGAGCTTCCGATGGACTAGATGTATGTAAGTGAAGATATATGTGCGGAATCCATTCCGTTTAACATTGTTGAAGCTGACTGTTCAATAACACTCGAATAGACTAATTTCTTGCAACCGAGTTACAGGCCGAACGGAGATGTCCGTATAATGTCATCACCCAAAGCTTATCACACATCGTGGCACTTTCAACGAACCTTGGGTCACATCAGTTATCACAGCTTCTGCTGGATGAAGGTACAGAAACCAAAAGGTGCGTAAGGCAAGCTGTTAAAGAATAGCAATTCTTGTTTCAGCATAATAAACTACTGAGATACCTTGCTAATAGGCTTCATCGTGACCAACGTTGCAGTACTGCTACACATTGTCAAGGAAAAGTATCATGATCTCCAGGAACCGAAGGTGTTGTCAGACGCAGGACCAAATAGTGCTGTACAGACATCCGTTTCCGGCAGTGAATTTATTGTTTTATGAAGCTCAATTTGTATGATGTGTTTTGTATAAATAAAAAGTGAAACATGAACACAGTGGTGCAAAAACGGTGGTTTATGCTTAATGACTCAACTTCTGTTCCATTAAGTATACTTCTGTTGTATGTGTTCTAGCCATTGATTGACTGAATATTCGAAGTTATATACAAGGTGGTTTAGTAAGGATGCAGAAGTTGAGATACTAAAGTATCTCACCGACTTATTAATCATTTTAATGTTGAAGTGATCATTTGATACTAAGTATACATAGAGGATTAGTTCAGTTTTAAAATGAGTAAAAATACCTGATACTGATATACTGATAGGGAGCTACTTCTTGTTCATCTTGTTTTCTAACCAGAGTAGAGAAATAGGCAAAATCGAAAAGACTGATGATAAATTCGTTAGAGCAAACGAAAAAACAAGAGCCCTATTGAGAAAGGTGTCCGATTTCCAATCCAACGTATACAAAAGGTACGTTGTAGTGGACCCTCCTTATTTATGAGTACTGGCCCAGCAATTCTGAGAAGAAATAGATTCAATTGAGGCACTGAACAAGTAGATAGGAAAAACATCAGGATTAATGTATTCCAGAAACGAGGATGTAATTGTGTATTAGGTTCATCAGAATTTCAGTTCCGTCGTAACAGACCACTATAGTTTTTCAGGTCACGGTTTATTTATTTGAAAGTATTTTGAAACTGCGCTCTGGGCGTAACTACTATGACTATTGTATTGTCGTGTTGTATGATAGGGTGTCTAATTGTACACTGCACAGTAGCAAACATGGTGCACTCAGTAGGAAAGAGATACCGAAATGATACTTTACGGGTAGAGAGGGCACGTTATGTTCTTTCAGTGATTAAAAAAATCAATTCGCATTTACAAAGAGCTTTGCACCTGTAACTCTATCAGTATGACGTTGTACCACCTGTGGTCTGGACAAATGCACTGGTTCTGTTGGGAAGGGCGTCACAAAGCCGTTGTAGCCTCTCCTGAGGCAGGTTGACCAACAATTGTTGCAACCGGTTCTCGTAAATGGGGCGGAGCTGATGTACTGTGCCACACTGGTCCCACACATGCCCTATTGCGTGAGATGTGGGATTTTGTTGGCCTTGGGAGGGCCTCATCATCACACAGGCAGTCCATAGAGACACGCGCTAATTACGGATAAACATCGTCATGTTGAAAAATGGTACCGCGATACTGCCGCCTGACATGTCCGTGACCTACCTTTGTGCCATTAGAGTTCTCTCAATGAGTACCCTCCCTGACCTGAAGTCTTACCCGATGGCTGCCTACACCGTGGCATCAGGAGTAACACGCTCGTGCCTCCTCTAAGCAGTGGATGAATGGGACCTCTCCCTAGGTCGTTGCTAAAATCACCGACAATGGTCAGCTGGGTTATTGCAAAACCACGACTCGTCACAATTGGACTGTCTGGCTCGATAGCTGAGTGGTTAGCGCCACGGAATGCCATGCCAAGACGCCCGTATTCGATTTCCGGCTGGGTCGGAGATTTTCTCAGTTCGGGGACTGAGTGTTGTGTTGTCCTCATCATCATCCTCCCATCCCCATCGACGCGCAAGTCATTGAAGTGGCGTCAACTCAAAAGACTCAGGACTGGAAAAGGACACAGTTCATCCCCGTTCTCAAGAAGGGACGACCAGCATGTGCAGAACTATAGACCTATATCTCAAACATCGATCAGTTATACAATTTTGGAACACGTATTATGTTAGAGTATAAAGACTTTACTGGAGATTGGAAATTTATTCTGTAGAAATCAGCATGGGTTTCGAAAAAGACGATGGTGTGAAACCTACCTCGCGCTATTCGTCCACGAGACTCAGAGGGCAATAGACACGGGTTTCCAGGTGGATACCGTGTTTCTTGACTTCCGCCAGGCGTTTCACACAGTTCCCCACAGTCGTTTAATGATCAAAGTAAGAGTATATGGACTATCATATAAATTGTGTGATTGTATTGAAGAGTTCCTAGATAACAGAAAGCAGCATGTCATTCTCAATGGAGGAAAGTGTTCCGAAGTAAGAGTGACTTAAGGTGTGCCTCAAGGAAGTGTCGTAGGACCGTTGCTATTCACATAATACATAAATGAGCTTGTGCATAAAATCGGCAGTTCACTGAGGCTTTTTCCGGATGATGCTGTAGTATATCGAGAGGTTGTAGCAATGGAAAATTTCACTGAAATGCAGGACGATCTGCAATGAATTGACGCATAGTGCAGGGAATGACAATTGAATCTCAATGTAGGAAAGTGTAATGTGCTGCGGATACATACAAAGAAAGATCCTTTATCATTTAGCTACAATATAGCAGGTCAGCAACTGGAAGCAGTTAACTGCATAAATCATCCTGGAGTAGGCATTAGGAGTGATTTAAATTGGAATGACTACATGAAATTAATCGTCGGTAAAGCAGATGCCAGACTGAGATTCATTGGAAGAATCCTAAGGAAATGCAGTCCGAAAAATAAGGAAGTAGGTTACAGTACCCGTGCCCTCCCACAGCTTTAATACTGCTCACCGGTGTGGAATCGGTACCAGATAGGGTTGATAGAAGAGAGAGAGAAGGCCCACCGGAGAGCAGCGCGCTTCGTTACAGGATCATTTAGTAATCGCGAAAGCGTTACGGAGATGATAGATAAACTCCAGTGGAAGACTCTGGAAGAGAGACGCTCAGTAGCTCGGTACGGGCTTTTGTTGAAGTTTCGAGAACATACCTTCACCGAGGAGTCAGCAGTAGGGCCTATATTGCTCCCTCCTACGTATATCTCGTGAAGAGACCATGAGGATAAAATAAGAGATATTAGAGCCCACACAGAGACATACCGACAATCTTTATTTCCACGAACAATACGAGACTGGAATAGAAGGGAGAACCGGTAGAGGTACTCAAAGTACCCTCTGTCACACACCGTCGGGCGGCTTGTAGAATATGGATGTAGATGTAGGTGTAGACTTGCACCAGGCGACCGGTCAACCGGGAGGCTCTAGCCTCACGGCATTTCATTTCTTTCATTTCGCAATTGGACTCCATTCGACAACAGCAAGTGTTTCTTCGTTGACGGCAGCCAAATCATGGCACAGCAGTTCCTTAGTGGTGCTGGACTCTACTGAGTGTTGTGGGATGACGCCGAATATTCAAAGGAATCTATCACTTGTTGTCGTATGGCTGGTGTAGTTAAGGTTGGTGACCAATATGGCTGTCGCCCCTTGTTGTGGTCAGATATGGGCGACCGAGGCCTTGGCAACGAATACTCTTACCGTCGCACACCCATGCAGTCCCACATCGGGCCACTGTCACGTCCGAATGCCCCATAAGTTTTGATTTTTCACCACTAAGCCATCCAGCCATATGGAGATCACAATGAGGCCTCTTTAAAACTCTGTCAGGTGCTGGAAACGCTGTCTCGCACGCGTAGACTCCAACTCAGTGTCCTTCACAGAGTTCATTTATCATTTGACGCTGTTCATATCATTAGTAACAACAATAAACATAAAGAACAATAATGCACTCTGGTGTGTATTCTACCTGCCATACAGGAATGCAAGTTTTAATGACATGACCGCCAGTGGTGTGTGTATGTACGAAGTTACGTTGACATGTGATCTTGTCTTCTAACTTCTTCACACAGTTCGTCAGCCAGTGTATAACTGTCAGATGGTATATGAGCGTTAACCTCTCGGTATATCTGCTTTTTTTGCTGAACACGGTGGTAGTTTGTTGTTGGTAATTTTATTCATGCAGAAAATCTTTCACAATATACTGATTACATTCGGTATTAGTGGTTTTGATTGAAATGTAACAGTGGGATGTGAAACATACTACATAGATGTTAGAAAACAGTAACAACCCATATGCCGCTATAAAAATTTTATGGTTTCAGTGATGTAAGTTAGTCAAGTCGCAAAGAACTAAATCCGTTTTGACAGAATATATAAAATTAGGAATTACGTCGCCTCTTGAGCATGAAGTTGGTACTGAAGGCTAGTAGACGTATAGGAGTGTCGAGGCACATAATGAGCAATAATAAAAATTAAAAGGAAAATGGACTTACGAGGAATTTTAAAATGCATAAGTACAGAGTTATGTAGCCAAAATATTTATGCAGTAATCAGTCGACTTCTGAGACAGATAAGTGGCCTCTGCCTGTGTTCTTCAGAAGTGCGATGCAGTATTCCTTCAGGCGCGGATCTATGTCCGAAGGAAAATTACATCATACTTCCGAACGAAATAGGCAGTGCAATGTCATGTTTGTCCACTGATATCTGGCAAACGATTTTCAGTTCAACTGTCTCCTCTGTACGGGAATGTGCAAGTGCAGTATGTTGGGCATATGTTGTTGTGGTCTTCAGTCCTGAGACTGGTTTGATGCAGCTCTCCATGCTACTCTATCCTGTGCAAGCTTCTTCATCTCCCAGTACTTACTGCAACCTACATCCTTCTGAATCTGCTTAGTGTATTCATCTCTTGGTCTCCCTCTACGATTTTTACAATCCACGCTGCCCTACAATGCTAATTTAGTGATCCCTTGATGCCTCAGAACATGTCCCACCAACCGGTTCCTTCTTCTTGTCAAGGTGTGCCACAAACTCCTCTTCTCCCCAATTCTATTCAATACCTCCTCATTAGTTATGTGATCTGCCCATCTAATCTTCAGCATTCTTCTGTAGCACCACATTTCGAAAGCTTCCATTCTCTTCTAGTCCAAACTAGTTATCGTCCACGTTTCACTCCCATACATGGCTACACTCCGTACAAATACTTTCAGAAACGACTTCCTGACACTTAAATCTATACTCGATGTTAACAAATTTCTCTTCTTCAGAAACGCTTTCCTTGCCATTGCCAGTCTACATTTTATATCCTCTCTACTTCGACCATCATCAGTTATTTTACTCCCTAATTAGCAAAACTCATTTACTACTTTAAGTGTCTCATTTCTTAATCTAATTCCCTCATCATCACCCGATTTAATTTGACTAGATTCCATTATCCTCGTTTTGCTTTTGTTGATGTTCATCTTATACCCTCCCTTCAAGACACTGTCCATTCCGTTCAACTGCTCTTCCAAGTCCTTTGCTGTTTCTGACAGAATTACAATGTCATCGGCGAACCTCAAAGTTTTTACTTCTTCTCCATAAATTTTAATACCTATTCCGAATTTTTCTTTTGTTTCCTTCACTGCTTGCTCAATATACAGATTGAATAACATCGGGGAGAGGCTACAAACCTGTCTCACTCCTTTCCCAACCACTGCTTCCCTTTCATGCCCCTCGACTCCCATAACTGCCATCTGGTTTCTGTACAAATTGTAAATAGCCTTTCGCTCCCTGTATTTTACCCCTGCCACCTTTAGAATGTGAAAGAGAGTATTCCAGTCAACATTGTCAAAAGCTTTCTCTAAGTCTACAAATGCTAGAAAAGTAGGTTTGCCTTTTCTTAATCTTTCTTCTAAAATAAGTCGTAAGGTTATTATTGCCTCACGTGTTCCAACATTTCTACGGAATCAAAACTGATCTTCCCCGAGGTCCGCTTCTACTAGTTTTTCCATTCGTCTGTAAGGAATTCGCGATAGTACACTCCTGGAAATTGAAATAAGAACACCGTGAATTCATTGTCCCAGGAGAGGGAAACTTTATTGACACATTCCTGAGGTCAGATACATCACATGATCACACTGACAGGACCACAGGCACATAGACACAGGCAACAGAGCATGCACAATGTCGGCACTAGTACAGTGTATATCCACCTTTCGCTGCAATGCAGGCTGCTATTCTCCCATGGATACGATCGTAGAGATGCTGGATGTAGTCCTGTGGAACGGCTTGCCATGCCATTTCCACCTGGCGCCTCAGTTGGACCAGCGTTCGTGCTGGACGTGCAGACCGCGTGAGACGACGCTTCATCCAGTCCCAAACATGCTCAATGGGGGACAGATCCGGAGATCTTGCTGGCCAGGGTAGTTGACTTACACCTTCTAGAGCACGTTGGGTGGCACGGGATACATGCGGACGTGCATTGTCCTGTTGGAACAGCAAGTTCCCTTGCCGTTCTAGGAATGGTAGAACGATGGGTTCGATGACGGTTTGGATGTACCGTGCACTATTCAGTGTCCCCTCGACGATCACCAGTGGTGTACGGCCAGTGTAGGAGATCGCTCCCCACACCATGATGCCGGGTGTTGGCCCTGTGTGCCTCGGTCGTATGCAGTCCTGATTGTGGCGCTCACCTGCACGGCGCCAAACACGCATACGACCATCATTGGCACCAAGGCAGAAGCGACTCTCATCGCTGAAGACGACACGTCTCCATTCGTCCATCCATTCACGCCTGTCGCGACACCACTGGAGGCGGGCTGCACGATGTTGGGGCGTGAGCGGAAGACGGCCTAACGGTGTGCGGGACCGTAGTCCAGCTTCATGGAGACGGTTGCGAATGGTCCTCGCCGATACCCCAGGAGCAACAGTGTCCCTAATTTGCTGGGAAGTGGCGGTGCGGTCCCCTACGGCACTGCGTAGGATCCTACGGTCTTGGCGTGCATCCGTGCGTCGCTGCGGTCCGGTGCCAGGTCGACGGGCACGTGCACCTTCCGCCGACCACTGGCGACAACGTCGATGTACTGTGGAGACCTCACGCCCCACGTGTTGAGCAATTCGGCGGTACGTCCACCCGGCCTCCCGCATGCCCACTATACGCCCTCGCTCAAAGTCCGTCAACTGCACATACGGTTCACGTCCACGCTGTCGCGGCATGCTACCAGTGTTAAAGACTGCGATGGAGCTCCGTATGCCACGGCAAACTGGCTGACACTGACGGCGGCGGTGCACAAATGCTGCGCAGCTAGCGCCATTCGACGGCCAACACCGCGGTCCCTGGTGTGTCCGCTGTGCCGTGCGTGTGATCATTGCTTGTACAGCGCTCTCGCAGTGTCCGGAGCAAGTATGGTGGGTCTGACACACCGGTGTCAATGTGTTCTTTTTTCCATTTCCAGGAGTGTATTTTGCAGCTGTGACTTATTAAACTGATAGTTCGGTAATTTTCACATCTGTCAACAGCTGCTTTCTTTGGGATTGGAATTATTATATTCTTCTTGAAGTCTGAGGGTACTTCGCCTGTCTCATACATCTTGCTCACCAGATGGTAGAGTTTTGTCATGACTGGCTCTCCCAAGGCCGTCAGTAGTCCTAATGGAATGTTGTCTACTCCCGGGGTCTTGTTTCGCCTCAGGTCTTTCAGTGCTCTGTCAAACTCTTCACGCAGTATCTTATCTCCCATTTCATCTTCATCCACATCCTCTTCCATTTCCATAATATTGTCCTCAGTTACATCGCCCGTGTATAACCCCTCTATATACTCCTTCCACCTTTCTGCCTTCCCTGCTTTGCTTAGAACTGGGTTGCTATCTGGCCTCTTGATATTCATACAAGTGGTTCTCTTCTCTCCAAAGGTATCTTTAATTTTCCTGTAGGCAGTATCTATCTTACCCCTAGTGAGACAAGACTCTGCATCCTTACATTTGGCCTCTAGCCATCCCTGCTTAGCCATTCTGCACTTCCTGTCGATCTCATTTTTGAGACGTTTGTATTTCTATTTGCCTGCTTCATTTACTGCATTTTTATATTTTCTCCTTTCATCAATTAAATTCAATATTTCTTCTCTTACCCAAGCATTTCTATGAGCCCTCGCCTTTTTACCTATTTGGTCGTCTGCCGCCTTCACTACTTCATCCCTCAGAGCTACCCATTCTTCCATAATATTGTCCTCAAGTACATCGCCCTTGTATAAACCCTCTATATACCCCTTCCACCTTTCTGCTTTCCCTTCTTTGCTTAGAACTGGGTTGCCATCTGAGCTCTTGATATTCATACAAGTGGTTCTCTTCTCTCCAAAGGTCTCTTTAATTTTCCCCTAGGCAGTATCTATCTTACCCCTAGTGAGACGATGAGAATATGAGTGACGAGATATGACAGTACGTACGGGTATGACTGTGAGTCGTGCTCGTATATCGTAATGCTATACCGGCATGGTAACGCAGCGTGTTCCGTCAGAGAGTTAGCTGCCCTCTGCCATAAAAAAAAAGGTGTGAGTGGATGAATGCTGAACTTGAACGGGTGTCACGCCCCAAACAAATGCGACTAACAAAATACGAACAAAGTGAGAATAACACAAAAAGAACAAAAAAAGGTAAGGTGACCGGCCGCAGGTTGCGGGATATCCCAGTTCGAGTCCTAGTTCATCAAATATTTTTAGTGTTGTCATTAGATTACACAGCTGATTGTTGTCCAAATAAGCAACTGCAGATAAATTTCGTCTACATAAACTGAAGGAGTGCTTAGTACAGAACTATTTGTTTGGAAACTGTTTTACTATGGCAAGTAATTGTTGCAATGTTACAAACACCTTATTTAATGTAGATTACCAATTAAAGTTAACGATAAAAGCTGTCTGACACAAATGACGAAACTCGATGGCCGTTTCGTCATTGCTTTAGTACGTTCATTATATCTGCAACAGTGGACACTTAAGGTGGCGCCTGTTTCTTTCCAGAATACGTTATTGTCTACTCTTCCATATTGTTCTGATTTCGTGTACTGTGCTCTTTACACTCTCCACGAACTTCTGCCCCCGAACCGTCTTTAGCAGGTAAAGCTAACATACTGTAAAACGGAAAACTGTTGTATCACCAGTGTGTAAGTAGCACTCCTTTCTTTGTAGCATCTGTGGTAATTCGATACGTCACAGCATCCGTTGAGTGTGTGCGTTCGGATAAACAGTGTTTGTCATTCGATGCCAGGGACATGACGCGTCAGTTGGCTCAGTGAGGAAACTATACTAGCGTTGAGTAGCAGTCCGTTGAAATTGTCAGCTACGGGCCTTTGATCAGTAGGCTAGCGCAAAAATATGAGCCACCAGCAAAGGCCCAGCTTCATTACCCTTGCACAATGAGAACCCCACATTCTCTTTGATGTCACATCGATCTTTCCCGTCGGGGCTAAAATGGCTACGGGCTGAAATGACCGAGAAGTTTGAATCAGGCTAAAATGTTCGATCTTTACTCAGAGGCCTATTTGTGCGATCTGCCGCACGTTCGCCTCATATTTCTTTCTCACTGTCACCTGGAAGATGTATTTAAACTACCTCGTAGCCTCTATAATATTTCCATTCAAATACAAGTAGCCAGACGCTTTTACTGTGTACCATCCTTGGGACAAATATTCATCTAGAAATTCACTTGTAAAATTCTCTAATACGGTTTACGAGATTTTGTATCTGATTTATCCAACGCATTCTCTAACAGAATTTAATTTGTGTGGATTATGAATTTATCGCAATAGCTATGTTCATAGTTACCAAGAAAAGCTAAATTAATGTAGCTAATGAATTTATCTGAGAGAAGATGAACTGGGACGACTTTATGGTCTTTATTCTACGTAGTTCGAACGCTATTTTGTGTACTGTAAGTTAGAATTGCTGTACCTTTCAGAGAATATACCATTTTGAAAGGAGAAATGAAGAACATCGTACTGGATTGTGAAGTCGTGGAACATTTACTAGTCGTAACTCAGTCTCATATATACAGGAGGAGAGTGGTGAAAATCAGTATAGCCTCGTATGTACATTATTAGGGGTATGAGTACTATGTACAGGTGAGTGACTTACTAGTGCCAACCATTTCTAAATTAAATTGATTCTGGCTCGAGAACACCAGGCTCCTCTGCAGAAGTTTCTTTGTATGATGATGCATTTGAGAATGACCAATCATTCTTGCTACCCATACAAACGCCCATGCTATCAGCTGAGTTAGTAGCTGTTTAACAGGCCATCCTGTAAGCAACAGGGCTATAAATCGTCAGATGGCTAACATGCAACGAACCCATGAATGCTCTATTGCCCACTGCAAGAGTAGTTTCCTGGATAACTCCTAACTGTTCAGCCTAGGGCACTGCAAGACGTTACATCACATTAATACTTGTTCCATAGATCATGAACATGACATTTCGTAATACTGTGGAATGTGTGAGCTTAACATAAGTTTTCATTACACAATATAATTTGTTGTTCCTACTTAATAACTAAAAATTTATCTATTTGTTTTACAATTACTACTTCATATCTAAGAATTAATCGGTTGAGTAGAAGGAACTGTCAGTCAGAAATTCTTTTCAGTTGGTTTTAAATGCCGATTGGCTATCTGTCAGACGTTTAATGCCATTTGGTAAATGACCAAATATTTTTGTGGCAGAGTAATTCACCCCTTTATGTGCCAAAGTCGGATTTAATCCAGAATAGTGAAAAATCATCTTTTCTGTTAGCGTTGTAGCTATGCACATTTCTGTTATTTTTGAACTGTCATAGGTTATTAATAACAAATTTCATAAGTGAATATATGTTTTGCAAAGGTATTGGATATATCTCGAGTTCCTTAAATAAATGTCAGGAAGATGATCTTGGGTGGGCTCGAGCTATTTGTGCAATAAATACTTTCCCTATTAATGATCAGTTGCCCCAATATATTATGACATATGAAAGCAATAAATAAAAACAGGTAAAGTAGCCTAATTTACTGATATATTTATCACCAAAATTTGCAATAACCATAACAGCATAAGTAGTTGAACATCAATGTGTTTCTTCCAATTCATTTTCAGAAATTTCGAACATTCTGCCTTAGGAACAGACTTCTGTTCACTGTCTGTATTTATCAATGGTGTTATGCCATTTACTGTAGAGATATGTGTATACTGTGATTTTTTCAAAATTTTGTGACAGTCCATTTATGAAGAACCACTTAACAATTTTCTGTAAGACATTATTTAGAATTTCCTCAGCTGACTTTTGCTTGTTAGGTGTGATTACTATACTTGTATCATAGCAAAAAGAACTAGCTTTGTATATATATGAATATAAAGTGGATTAATATATATTAAGAACAATAAAAGACCGCTGACTGAACCCTGTGGGACACTTTTCTTGACATCTCCCCAGTCAGAGGACTCTGCTTATTTTTGCAGACTCTCTGTAATGTAAATTTCAATTTTTTCATTCTTCCAGTTAAATATGAAGCAAACCATTTATGCACTGTCCCACTCATACCACTATACATAAGCTTATATAGAAGAGTTTTGTGACTCACACAGTCAAAACCTTTTGAAAGATCACAAAAAACACAATGAGTCATTTATTTTGGTATTTGATCAGTGAAAGCTATATAGCATTTTGTGTTCAAAGGCCGTTCTCAAACCCTAATTGGCATTTTGTTAGCACTCCATTTTTAGAATATATTTTTCATACTGTGGAAATGCCATCGATTCCATGTTAGTTTCTACTTTTGAGTGAATTTATTATTTATCAAATTTTAGTAGGGGAGGTAGGTTGGATTTCAGTTTTATCAAACTGCATAGGTACTGCCTCTAGCATATAGAGCTATGCATTTTCTAATGAGCAGCTGGATTCTATTTTCGCTACAACATTTAAAAATTTCTATTAAAATATTTTCTACTTCTGACTTTTTCTTAGTAAACTTTTCGCTCAGTCTGATAGAAATACAGTCTTCCTGTGCTCTCCATTGCCCTGTTTCCCTTTTAACAATATTCTCAATGGTTTTAGTTTTATTACCAGAGGTGCTAGTCTCAGACATAATGCACATACTTCTGAACTTTTTAGTAACTATTCTTAATGCAGTGCAGTAGTTTTTATAATGTTTGAGTGTTTCTGGATCATTACTCCTTGAGTTATAAGAGATATTTTACTTTTCTGTTTACCAGGTGTTTTTATCCCTTTAGTAAGCCATGGCTTTTTAGATGGTTTCTTACAAATATGTTTCACAGTTTTCTTAGAGGAACTGTTTTCAAATATACTCACAAACGTATCAAGTAATAGCATAAATTTTAAGCTAGCATCAGGTTCCTGTGCACCTCATCCCCATCTAATTCATTCAAGCTTTCCTCAAAATTTGCAATTGTTAAATCGTTAATTGAACACACTATTTTGGAAGACTGTTTTGGCTTACTCTGTGGAGCTATGTCATACACTGTAACCATCTCTGCACTATGATTAGAAAGACCATTCTTAACAGGACAACTTTTTATTTGATTAAATTTATCTTGCTCTATAAAAACACTATCCTTCGGTAATCTGCTTTATTGTACTATGTGAGTAGGAATATCAGTAACTGATCTCGAATTGAAAAACCAAGTAATTTTTCAGGGTCATACTTTCCATCACATTCCATCAGAAAATCTACACTCAACTGAAACAATAATCTGCTTCCGAGACTAAAAAATCTCCATAAAGTAATCCGTTTCCAGTGGACACCAGGCTACGTCGGTATAGGATGTAATGGAAAAGCTGCCCATCGCCTCAGACACATGCACCACTTGACACCCATTAGCACCCACTAACAGCCACTACAAAGTCCCTTCCATACTGGACCTACTATCGACTGCTCCATTTATGGTAAAAGAAAACTAGCCACATATATGTAACAAGAATATTAACTTTCAATGACCTTAGTATTTGGCTGCGCAACTGCACTTAACATCGATATCATAATTTAGTACTTATATGGAAAGAGACTGCCACCATTACAAGACACTGAGGACATCTGAAGGCATATAAAAAAGTGTAATATATTAAAGTTAATATCTCCTAACAATTTCGCGATTACAGTATAACTGAGTGTGACTTCCTCCATTTTATATTGTAATATTTCTACATGGAAGCGAAAGTACTACCTGAAGACATCTGATAACTACATCAGCTAATTCGGTTGAATTAATATCCATGTTTCTGAATCTTCTTCTTCCTTTCACGGCCCATTGCTCGAAGATATGTGAAAGTAAACAAATATGTGAGACAAAACAAGAAGAAACTAATGTAATGTCTTAGGCCAACAACTGGTAGTAAATGGTGAACAAATATTAATTATTTGAAGTAATATGTCTTAAGGTTTAGTGGCCTTAGTGAATGGGAAAATCATTTAAAGACACTGATTATGGAAGAGGGAATCAGGTGTAACGATACAGAACAGGATTTATGGAATGAATAATCTGTCGGAAATGAAGACACAATAACTCAAGTAGTAGGACGAGCTATGGAAGAAATGAAAGACGGAAAATATCTCGGATCTGGAAGTATACCAATAGAATTTGTGAAGTATAGGCCGAGAGAGTTATATGAATATTTGAGTTATTTGCTTAATGGTTGCATGGTAGATGATGAAGAAGGCCACAAGGAATGAAATTTGGCACATCTATATCCAATTTACAAGAAAAGTAGTAATAACAAGGCTAGAAATTATTGCGAAGTCAGTGTTACAAATGCTATTGGTAGATTGACTGTCCGATTCTAAGGAACAGGATAGAGTAGATGCTGATGGAAGTTGAAAAGAAAAGTGGATTCTCAAACAGAAGATCGTGTAATGACAACATTTTTACTTTAATAGAACTTCAGAGATTAGTCAGGAAGAATCATTACCCAAAGAAGTGGGATACAAAAGCATTAAGAAATGACGACATACGCTTTAAGTTCCCAAAAGCTATAGATACAGCAATAAGGAATTACTCAGTAGGCAGCATGATGGAAGAAGAATGAAAATCTCTAAAATGGGTAATCACAAAAGTCGGAAAGAATAAGTACAAAGACGGTAACTGCAAAGTAACAATGGGTAATAAAAGGAATACTTCAGTTGATTTGCTTAAAGAAGGAAGTACAAAATTTTCAGAGGAATTCAGGAAGACAGAAATACAAGTCGCTGAGGAATGGAATAAACAGGAAGTGCAGGGAAGCTAAGACGAAATGGCTGCATGGAAAATGTCAAGAAATAGAAAAAGAAATGATTGTCTTAAGGACTGACTCAGCATATAGGAAATTCAAAATAACCTTCATTGAAATTAAAAGCAAGAGTGGTAACATTAAGAGTGCAACGGGAATTATACTGTTAAATTCAGAGCAGAGAGCTGACAGGTGGAAAGAGTACACTGATGGCCTTATGTGTTGGAAGATTTGTCTGACGTAATAGAAAAATAAACAGGAGTCGATTTAGATGACATGTGGAATCCAGTAATAGAATCAGAGTTTCGGAGAGCTTTCGAAGACATGACACCGAATAGAAAGAAGAAACACATATGATTCCATTATAATTTCTGAAGTCATAGCGATAAGTGGCAATGAAAGACAATTCACTTTGGTGTATAGAATACAGAAGACTTGCGACATACCAGGTGACCCTCGGAAAAATATCATTCACACAATTCTGTAGACAGGTGTGAGAATTGCAACACAATCAGCTTAACAGGTAATTAGTCTAAGTTGACGACAAAAATAATATGCACAAGAATGTAAAAGAAAACTGAGAATATGTTGGACGATTATCAGTTAGGCTTTAGGAAAGGTAAAAGCATCAGAGAGATAATTCTGACGTCGTGGTTGATAATGGAATTAGGACGAAAGAAAAATAAATAGTCGTTCATAGGATATGTCGACTTGGAAAAAGCATTCGACAATGTAAAATGATGCAAGATTATGCATCAAAGTTGCTAACAAGAATAGAAAAGAAAATTGGAGCTGTATTAGGTGACGATCAGTCTGGCTTTAGGGCTGGTAAAGCCACCAGAGGCAGTTCTGATGTTGTGGTTGATAATGGAAGCCAAACTGAAGATAAATCAAGACGCGTTCGTTGCAATTGTCGACCTGAAAAAAGCTTTCGACAAGGTAAGTTGGTGAGAATTGTTCGAAAAACTGGGATACACATTAGGGAAAGACGGGTAATATACAACATGTTCAAGAAACAAAAGGGAAAAAGAATATTGAAAGTATAAGAAAGAAGTGTTCTGATTAAAAAGTATTTAAGGCGGGAATATAGTCTTTCGCCGCTGCTGTTCAATCTGTACATTGGAAAAACTATGGATGAAATAAAAGAAATGTTCAAGAATAGGATTAAAATTGGGGTGAGAGGATATCAAAAGATATAATTTGCTGATAACTTTGCTATTCGCTGTGAAAGAGAAGAAGAATTACAGGATATGTTTAATGAAATGTGTAGCCTAGTGGGTACAGAATATGGATTGGGAGTGAATCTAACGAAGACTACAGTAGTAAGAAGTAGCAGAAATAAGAACAGCGAAAAACATCAGAATTGATCACGAAGTAGACGAAATTATGGAATTCTGCTACCACGGCAGCAAAATGATCAATGGTGGTCTGAGCAAGGTCGTCAAAAACAGACTAGCGCTGGCAAGAAGGGTATTCCCCACCAAGAGAAATCTGTGAACCTAGTCTCAAATATGGGATGTCTAGGAAACCTGCTTTCTCGGATCGCTAGACAACATCCAAACAAATAGTATTAATGAGTTTTTTTATAAAATGAGCAGTTACAATACTTAACTATTCAATTAGATGTGTCGCAAGCAAGGGGCGACATATGAAATAATCAAGTTTCTTCAGTATAACAATACCAAAGTCTGATAAATAGAGGGTTCAAGCGAAGTAATGCGCTTTGTCGCTTCTATGGAAGTCTCTAATCTTGAGGCTGCTGTTCGACTGGGCCAGTCTGGCGCGACGCTACTGCCCTCTTCGCGTAGAGCCCGCCGCTGTCACGCTGTCGTCCTGGAGAGGGGTCGGTCAGCGTGCGATTGGCTGATCTCCTCTCAAACCATCTGTTCTGTTTCGTTTCCCAACTGGCGTGCCGAGCTTGACTTTACGCCGTAAAATTCTGCTAGAATCGAACATAGGTCTCAATCTGAGGAAGAAATTTCCCAGTGTGTGCGTTTGGATGACACCTTTGTATGGTAGTGAAACATGGACTGCGGGAAAACAGAAGAGAAACGAAGCCTTTGAAAAGTGGTGCTACAGCAGAATATTGGAAGTTACTGTAGGTGTACTGATAAGATGTGGAATGAGGAGCTTCTCCGGAGAAACGGCGAATAAAGGAATGTATGGGAATCACTGACAAGGAGAAGTGACAGCATGATAGGATCCCTGTTAAGACATCATGTACTAGAGGAATCTGTAGAGGGTAAAAACTGTAGAGCAAGACAGAATATTCTGAGATGAAAAGGTTTCGTGGCGGGCTGATTCAATATCGCCAGGAGATATCTGACCCCCCCCCCCCCCCCCAAAAAAAATAAAAATGCGCACCGCGATGTAATTATCCGAATGGGAGGTCGACAGAAATGAGTACTTGTACAAGAAAACAAAATCTTATAATTTCAGAATAATTGGTTGACGTATTCAACAAAAAGATCTTCACAAATTAAGTACGCAATAACACTTTGGTTGAGCAATAACACGTTGGTCCACCTCGGTCCCTTACATAGCAGTTATTCTACTTGCAACTGATTGATGGACCTGTCGGATGTCTTCCTGAAGACATCGTGCCCTAACCTGTTCGATTGGCTTCTTTGATCGTCCAAATACCAAGATAGTTGGAGGAACCTGACAATAATGCTGCGAACTTTCTGAACTGAGGAGGGATCCGGCGATCTCGACGGCCAAGGTAGCGTTGACAAACGCGCAGACAAGCACTGGAAAATCTAGCCGCTTGCAATCGGGTGTTATCTCGGTAAAATATGCTGAAGCGCCAAAGAAACTAGTATTAGCATCCGTATTCACATACAGAGATACGTCAACAGGCAGATTACGACACTGCTGTCGGCAAAGCCTTTATAAGATAATAAGTCGCTGGCGCAGTTGCTAGCTCGGTTGCTGCCGCTACAATGGCAGGTTATCGAGATGTAAGCGAGTTTGAACATGGTGCTATAGTCGGCGAAAGAGTGATGGGACACAGCATTTCCGAAGTAGCGACGAAGTGCGGATTTTCCAGTACGACCATTTTACGAGTGTACCGTGAATTACAGGAATCCGGTAAAACATAAAATCTCCGACTTCACTGCGGTCGGAAAAAGATCCTGCCAGAAAGGGACCAATGACGACTGAAGAGAATCATTCAACGTGGCAGAAATGCTACCCTTCCACAAATTACTTGCAGATTTCAATGCTGGGCCATTAACAATTGTCAGCGTGCGAGAAATTCAACGAAACATCATCGATATCCCCCCCATGAACCATGGACATTGTCGTCGGTGGGGAGGCTTGCGTGCCTCAGCGATACAGATAGCCGTACCGTAGGTGCAACCACAACGGAGGGATATCTGTTGAGAGGCCAGACAAACGGGTGGTTCCTGAAGAGGGGCAGCAGCCTTTTCAGTAGTTGCAGGGGGAACAGTCTGGATGATTGGCTGATCTGGCCTTGTAACACTAACCAAAACAGCCTCGCTGTGCTGGTACTGCGAACGGTTGAAAGCAAGGGGAAACTACAGCCGTAATTTTGCCCGAGGGCATGCAGCTTTACTGCATGGTTAATGATGATGGCGTCCTCTTGGGAAAAATATTCCATATTCCGGAGGTAAAATAGTCCCCCATTCGGATCTCCTGGCGGGGAATACTCAAGAGGACATCATTATCAGGAGAAAGAAAACTGACGTTCTGCGGATCGGAGCGTGGAATGTCAGATCCCTTAATCGGGCAGGTAGGTTAGAAAATTTAAAAAGGGAAATGGATAGGTTGAAGTTAGATATAGTGGGAATTAGTGAAGTTCGGTGGCAGGAGGAACAAGACCTTTGGTCAGGCGAACACAGGGTTATAAATACAAAGTCAAATAGGGGTAATGCAGGAGTAGGTTTAATAATGAATAGGAAAATAGGAATGCGGGTAAGTTACTACAAACAGCATAGTGAACGCATTATTGTGGCCAATATAGATACGAAGTCCACGCCTACCGCAGTAGTACAAGTTTACATGCCAACTAGCTCTGCAGATGACGAAGAAATTGAAGAAATGTATGACGAAATAAAAGAAATTATTCAGATAGTGAAGGGAGATGAAAATTTATTAGTCATGGGTGACTGGAATTCGGTAGTAGGAAAAGGGAGAGAAGGAAACGTAGTAGGTGAATATGGATTGCGGATAAGAAATGAAAGAGGAAGCCGCCTGGTAGAATTTTGCACAGAGCACAACCTAATCATAGCTAACACTTGGTTCAAGAATCATGAAAGAAGGTTGTATACATCGAAGAACCCTGGAGATACTAAAAGGTATCAGACAGATTATATCATAGTAAGTCAGAGACTTAGGAACCAGGTTTCAAATTGTAAGACATTTCCAGGTGCAGATGTGGACTCTGACCACAATCTATTGGTTATGAACTGTAGATTAAAACTGAAGAAACTGCAAAAGGGTGGGAATTTAAGGGTATACGGAACGCCCGATGCTTACAATGTAAAATTGAGCTAAAAGTTAGGAACATTTTCTCATTTGTTATTTTGACAGTACTCTTGATTTTTTCACAGAACGCAGAGATACGTTCTGCTTTTATGCTGAATTATTAATTTTGAAAAATTAATGTATAGATTTTCAGATAATTTATATTTTGTAAATGTTAGAAAAAGTTACACATTTTAACAAGTATTTTAAAATTTACATCCATTAATACAAAATAATTCCACATATCTTTTAATTTAGATATATTGGAAGGTCTTAAGGAACAAGAACAGAAAATTTCATCTTGCTATTATAAATAGGCTCTGATAAAATGTGCCTTATACACAAAAAAAACTAAAGTTACGGGAAATTAGCTTCAAAGTTTTTACTTCAGTACAAGCCTGCTCCATAGCTTGTATCATGAGAATTGTCCTACAGCTTCCTCTTGATGGCTCTGCTATGCTGTCTAGCCATCTTTGAATATACTTTTATGGCATTATCTGAAGACCTGAGCCGTTCCTTGTCCCAACAAAGCATAGCTGCGGCAGTTCGTAGTCCTACACAGAGCCCCAACTTCTGCAGAACTTTGAACTTTGTTATATTGCCCTGATTGAATGACGAAACAGCATCATAAACGCCAAAGTGAAGTGTGTTTATACCCACAAAGACAGTTTTAGGTAGTCTATTCCATATCACATGTTTCACACACTCATTTGGATTTTGAGTCCGGCCATGAAGACATATCTTTAGTAGACCAATATCTGCGAGGTCTCGGAATATTGGTTTTATTTCGTCCATTATGGCAGGTGGCAGGTGATGAGGGTGAATGTATTCTTTCTTAGTTACCTTGCCTCTGTTGTACTTGCACCAACTATCGTCTCCTTTTGGATATAGCCCATGTTGGGGATTCTCATTATTTGAAGCTGTGTGAAAAAACAGAGCCCAGACTGCTCTTCTCATTAATTCTGCATCTGCTGTATTCTGTCTTATTGCTAGACCATAGCACTTCTGAATATGATCTATTGTAGCATCTGTCAGTCTATTTATCCCATCTAAAGTTTTTCCATCGCTTAATTTCTTGCCTTTCATGCTAGCCTTGAGCCGTCGCAGTCTTGATCACATCCTTTTCTGAACATGCCCAACACACTCCAGTTTGGAAATTTTCACATAGTTACCATAGGGTCTCAGTTCCTCAATTTCTTTTAAAGCCTTTGAGTCAACATCTCCAAGATAATTTATGTATCTAACGTTGTACCATTTTACTGAGCGTTGATAAATACTTCTTACACCAGCAACTTCCATACCACCACTTAACCCATAGTAATTTGCCATGCACTCCTCTTCATGTTTATTTTTCATTTCCTCCTTGCATCTGCAATGCTTGGAAAGTATTGCCACATCAACTACCTTACCAGTGTCCACACTTGTAGCTGTTCATTCAGAGATGTGTCGCCTCTCTTCTGCCAGCTTCCATCAAAAGCTAAGGACAAGTCTCTGCTATTATTATTTTCAACAACTGCTTCCTCAACAGGATCTTTCATGTTTTCCTGTGCCACATCTTCTACAGCAGAGCCTATTGCAATTATGTGTTTGTTAGATTTTGAAGGTGGAGGAGGGGGGTTCATCACACCACACATGGCACCTGCAGCCCTGCCCTTTCCTATACACCGTAATCCATAAACCATTCTAATGTTTATATCGTATAGTTTACCTGTATCTGCAGTAACATGTGAGGAATTGAAGAAAGTAACACTGTGTATGCAATAACTGCACATCAACTCTAATTCACAAGCAAGTCCTACATGTAAGTTTGTTTTCAATGAAACACCACATTTTCCACATTGTTTGCAGCACACATTGTTCTCCAAAACGTCTGATAATAAAGAGACGTTAATTACCTCATACTTTGTAGTCCCAGCATTTAGTTTCTTGTATTCTTCTTCAATTCCAGCTAGTTTTCTTATTGAAGCAATTTCCGGTGTAGTGGCAGCAGCATCACTCAATGTATCACTACCAGTGTTGAGGTTAGTCGCTACTGGGACATCAGATACTGATGAAGATGAATCAAACGAATTTTTAGTACACTTTACTTTCTTGCGCCAATGTAAACGCTTTCTAAATACCTTCCGACTAGGTCTTGGCATGTTGGAGGAAAGAAAACTCAATGGCTTCTCCACATACGACTTTCACAACAATGATATGGATGTACTCACAAAGGAAACAATACAAATGGTGCAGAATCTATTGTCAACTGTCTAGCAGTGTAGCCAACAGAAAAGCTAACTGTTGTGCTCAATTATATCTCTGGCAAGGCTGTCTACGTCAGGTATATTTCGCGTCTCATATACAAGGTGCGGAACATCGTGTGTCGAAACTATTTTAGAAAATTATTTAAAATAGTTCTATTCACGTCATCCAAATATTTTATACATAGTATTTAACGGGGGAGTCTGAATTTTTCGAAAATGCATTTACCCAAAAATCAAGTTTTTCATCGAAAAACACATTCTGTGTACCATTAAGGAGATGGGTCCTGGATAAACTGAAAGAACCAGAGGTTGTACAGAGTTTCAGAGAGAGCATAAGGGAACAATTGACAGGAATGGGGGAGAGAAATACAGTAGAAGAAGAATGGGTAGGTTTTAGGGATGATGTAGTGAAGGCAGCAGAGGATCAAATAGGTAAAAAGACGAGGGCTAGTGGAAACCCTTGGGTAACAGAGGAAATATTGAATTTAATTGATGAAAGGAGAAAATATAAAAATGCAGTAAATGAAGCAGGCAAAAAGGAATACAAACGTCTCAAAAAGGAGATCGACAGGAAGTGCAAAATGGCTAAGCAGGGATGGCTAGGGGACTAATGTAAGGATGTAGAGGCTTATCTCACTAGGGGTAAGATAGATACTGCCTACAGGAAAATTAAAAGAGACCTTCAGAGAAAAGAGAACCACTTGTATGACTATCAACAGCTCGAATGGAAACCCAGTTCTAAGCAAAGAAGGGAAAGCAGAAAGGTGGAAGGAGTATATCGAGGGTCTATACAAGGGTGATGTACTTGAGAACAATATTATGGAAATGGAAGAGGATGTAGATGAAGATGAAATGGGATATATGATATTGCGTCAAGAGTTTGACAGAGCACTGAAAGACTTGAGTCGAAACAAGGCCCCCTAGTAGACAACATTCCATTAGAACTACTGACGGTCTTGGGAGAGCCAGTCCTGACAGAACTCTACCGTCTGGTGAGCAAGATGTATGAGACAGGTGAAGTACCCTCAGACTTCAAGAAGAATAAAATAACTCCAATCCCAAAGAAATCAGGTATTGACAGGTGTAAAAACTACCGAACTATCAGTTTAATAAGTCACGGCTGCAAAATACTAATGCGAATTCTTTACAGACGAATTGAGTGACTAGTAGAAGCCGACCTCGGGGAAGATTAGATTGGATTCCGTAGAAATAATGGAACACGTGAGGTAATACTGACCCTACGACTTACATTAGAAGCTAGATTAAGGAAAGGCAAACCTACGTGTCTAGCATTTGTAGACTTAGAGAAAGCTTTTGACAATGTTGACTGGATACTCTCTTTCAAATTCTGAAGGTGGCAGGGGTAAAATACAGGGAGCGTAAGGCTATTTACAATTTGTATAGAAACCAAATTGCAGTTATTAGAGATTGAGGGGCATGAAAGGGAAGCAGTGGTTGGGAAGGGAGTGAGACAAGGTTGCAGTCTCTCCCCGATGTTATTCAATCTGTATATTGAGCAAGCAGTGAAGGAAACAAAAGAAAAATTCGGAGTAGGTATTAAAATCCATGGAGAAGAAATAAAAACTTTGAGGTTCGCCGATGACATTGTAAGTCTGTCAGAGACAGCAAAGGACTTGGAAGAGCAGTTGAACGAAATGGATAGTGTCTTGAAAGGAGGATATAAGATGAACATCAACAAAAGCAAACAAGGATAATGAAATGTAGTCGAATTAAGTCGGGTGATGCTGAGGGTATTAGATTAGGAAATGAGACACTTAGAGTAGTAAAGAAGTTTTGCTATTTGGGGAGCAAAATAACTGATGATGGTCGAAGTAGAGAGGATATAAAATGGAGACTGACAATGGGAAGGAAAGCGTTTCAGAAGAAGAGAAATTTGATAACAACGAGTGTAAATTTAAATGTCAGGAAGTCGTTTCTGTAAGATTTTGTGCGGAGTGTAGCCATGTATGGAAGTGAAACATGGCCGATAAATAGTTTAGACAAGAAGAGAATAGAAGCTTTCGAAATGTGGTGCTACAGAAGAATTCTGAAGATTAGATGGGTAGATCACGAAACTAATGAGGAGGTATTGAACAGAATTGGGAAGAAGAGGAGTTTGTGGCACAACTTGAGTAGAAGAAGGGATCGGTTGGTGGGACATTTCCTGAGGCATCAAGGGATCACCAATTTAGTATTGGAGGGCAGCGTAGAGCGTAAAACTCGTAGAGGGAGGCCAAGAGATGAATACACCAAGCAGATTCAGAATTATGTAGGTTGCAGTAGGTACAGGGAGATGAAGAAGCTTGCACAGGATAGAGTAGCATGGAGATCTGCATCAAACCAGTCTCAGGACTGAAGACCACAACAACAACACCAACATCATCGATATGGGCTTTCTGAGCCGAAGAACCACTCGTGTACCCTTAATGACTGCACCTCACGAAGGCTTTACCTCTCACCTTACCTTGTCAATTGACGTTGGAGTGTTAATGGCTGGAAAGATGTTGTCTGGTCGGAAGAGCTCGTTTCTAAATGTATCGAGTGGATGGTCGTATAAGAGTATAGAGACAACCTCATGAAACCATGGCTCCTGAATGTAAGCAGGAGGCTTTCCAAGCTGGTGGAGGCTCTGTAATGGTATGGGGCGTGTGCTGTTGGAGTGATATGGGACCCCTGATACATCTGGATAAGACTCAGACAGATGACACGTCCGTAAACATCACGTCTGATCACAAGCATCCACTCATGACCATTGTGCATTCCGACGGACGTGGGCAATTCCAGCATGACAATGCTACATCCCACACGTCCAGAATTGCTAGAGTGGCTGCAGGAACGCTCTTCTGTGTTTAAAAACTTCCACTGTCCATCAAACTCCCCAGACACGAACATTATTGAGAATATCTGGGATGCCTTGCAACGTGCTGTTCAGAAGAGACCTCCACCCTATTGTACTCTTACGAATTTATGGAGAGCCGTGAAGAATTCGTGGTATGAATTCCTTCCAGCACTACTTCAGGCAATAGTCGCCTCCACGACACGTCGTGCTGCGGCACTTTTGCGTGCTCGCCGGGACCCTGCATGATGTTAGGTACGTGTACCAGTTTCTTTGGCTCTTCATTGTATGAGGTGAGGGTGGCTAGCAGTGAAAGGCAACAAAACGGAGCGTAAAATATCGTTGAGATACCACTGCGCCGTTAGAGTCCAACGCATATTAACCATAGCAGTCATGCTATGAGATGAAATGCCATACCAGATGATCACTCCAGGCTGTCGAGACGTATGGCGTGTGACAGCCAGTTTGGTATCCCACTGCTGCGAGGGGTGGCTGCAGATATGTCTACGACCTGGAATCTCATTGAGTGCAGTAGAATTGACCTCACCGTTGAGTCCCGCTTTGAACTGAACCCCGATGGCCGGAGAAGACGTGCCTGGGAACACTCCGGACTGCAGTCGGTTAGCAATCTGACTGTCGCCTCCTACGCTGCCCGACAGTCAGCAGGAACGGTCTGGGATGCCATTTCATATCGTATAGGGACCTGAGGGGAAGGACCTCTGTGGTTATCATCCATTGCATCCTTACAGGACAGTGGTACGTCGATGATATTCATCGCCCAGTTTTTTTGCCTTCCACTTCAAGCCATCGTATTCTTACATCTCAGCAATATATTGCTCGCATGCACAGGCCGTGGTTTTCTTCTGGTTGTGTTCGTGCTTGCCGAGTCATAACTTGCCCACCACAGTCACCGGATCTCTCCCCAATTGAGAACGTTCGAAGCTTTAGGGGCGGGGCCCTACAACAAGCTCGTTATTTTGGCGATCTAAAACATCTACATCTGCATCCATACTCCGCAAGTCACCTGACGGTGTGTGGCGGAGGATACCTTGAGTACCTCTATCGGTTCTCCCTTCTATTCCAGTCGCTTATTGTTCGTGGAAAGAAGGATTGTCGGTATGCCTCTGTGTGGGCTCTACTCTCTCTGATTTTATCCTCATGGTCTCTTCGCGAGATATACATAGGAGGGAGCAATATACTGCTTGACTCCTCGGTGAAGGTATGTTCTCGGAACTTCAACAAAAGCGCGGTATCCTCAGGACTACACTGACAATCAATTCCAAGCCCAATAACTGCGTGCATACGGATCACAGATGAACCAACGCGTTACTGACTTGCTCTATTTGTGAGGCTCTTTCTCTTAAATAAATCATCTAAGGATTCTGAAGTTGTAGCCTTTTGTCCGTCTGTACATGTACGTCACATCTACCAATTTCCGGCCGATTCGGATAATACCGTCGTGATGCGTACTTTCTTATTTTATTTTATTTATCATTTGGCTGTCAGCCTGTTCTGGCTTGTTTCGTCGGTGGGGAGGAGGCTCTGTGATCATTCTTGCGACTGGCTTAATGTACACTCCTGGAAATTGAAATAAGAACACCGTGAATTCATTGTCCCAGGAAGGGGAAACTTTATTGACACATTCCTGGGGTCAGATACATCACATGATCACACTGACAGAACCACAGGCACATAGACACAGGCAACAGAGCATGCACAATGTCGGCACTAGTACAGTGTATATCCACCTTTCGCAGCAATGCAGGCTGCTATTCTCCCATGGAGACGATCGTAGAGATGCTGGATGTAGTCCTGTGGAACGGCTTGCCATGCCATTTCCACCTGGCGCCTCAGTTGGACCAGCGTTCGTGCTGGACGTGCAGACCGCGTGAGACGACGCTTCATCCAGTCCCAAACATGCTCAATGGGGGACAGATCCGGAGATCTTGCTGGCCAGGGTAGTTGACTTACACCTTCTAGAGCACGTTGGGTGGCACGGGATACATGCGGACGTGCGTTGTCCTGTTGGAACAACAAGTTCCCTTGCCGGTCTAGGAATGGTAGAACGATGGGTTCGATGACGGTTTGGATGTACCGTGCACTATTCAGTGTCCCCTCGACGATCACCAGTGGTGTACGGCCAGTGTAGGAGATCGCTCCCCACACCATGATGCCGGGTGCTGGCCCTGTGTGCCTCGGTCGTATGCAGTCCTGATTGTGGCGCTCACCTGCACGGCGCCAAACACGCATACGACCATCATTGGCACCAAGGCAGAAGCGACTCCCATCGCTGAAGACGACACGTCTCCATTCGTCCCTCCATTCACGCCTGTCGCGACACCACTGGAGGCGGGCTGCACGATGTTGGGGCGTGAGCGGAAGACGGCCTAACGGTGTGCGGGACCGTAGCCCAGCTTCATGGAGACGGTTGCGAATGGTCCTCGCCGATACCCCAGGAGCAACAGTGTCCCTAATATGCTGGGAAGTGGCGGTGCGGTCCCCTACGGCACTGTGTAGGATCCTACGGTCTTGGCGTGCATCCGTGCGTCGCTGCGGTCCGGTCCCAGGTCGACGGGCACGTGCAGCTTCCGCCGACCACTGGCGACAACATCGATGTACTGTGGAGACCTCACGCCCCACGTGTTGAGCAATTCGGCGGTACGTCCACCCGGCCTCCCGCATGCCTACTATACGCCCTCGCTCAAAGTCCGTCAACTGCACATACGGTTCACGTCCACGCTGTCGCGGCATGCTACCAGTGTTAAAGACTGCGATGGAGCTCCGTATGCCACGGCAAACTGGCTGACACTGACGGCGGCGGTGCACAAATGCTGCGCAGCTAGCGCCATACGACGGCCAACACCGCGGTTCCTGGTGTGTCCGCTGTGCCGTGCGTGTGATCATTGCTTGTACAGCCCTCTCGCAGTGTCCGGAGCAAGTATGGTGGGTCTGACACAGCGGTGTCAATGTGTTCTTTTTTCCATTTCCAGGAGTGTAGTTGATCACCACTTCTTCTCCTGTGGAAACCTCTTTACCTTAGAGGAGCACTTGCAATCAACATCCTCAATTATTCAAAATATTTTATCTGAAGAACATTGACACTAGTTAGTGGGTTCATGCAAGCAAGAGATTTTCTAAACATGAAGCAGTATTGTACGCACTGAAATAGCATCACATACTATCATCAGCCGTTATGTTTGATTTCCTCCTTCTCTTACGGGTGCTTCATTTTTTCAGGAAGTGTGTTGTTCGGTCTGTAAGCTATAGTGAAGTTAGGCGCTGAGAATCATAAGGACCTAAAGCACATCGCCATCGATTTTCTCTTTGTAATAAGTACGCATGTTGCTGGCATCTCTTGATGTTACAGTGAAGCAGTACTATCTAGGGTGTGGAATACAGTTGAAGTCACCATCGTGTCAATTCGTAATCGGACGTGTGCAGGCAGTTTTATCTGGACCTCAAGCCACACAATACTCTTAAAGAAAATGATGATAACGAGGTCCATGAAGTGTTGGAGTAGGTCATACATATGTGTAACTGTGTGTGTGTGTGTGTGTGTGTGTGTGTGTGTGTGTGTGTGTGTGCGGGGTGCATTTAATACTTGTTCTTTATGTTTTGACTCTAGTTTCACGTTAATTAAAAATTTTACAAGTGTAAAAAGACACTATTGTCACTAACCTATGCTTGGAAATTTTGTGGATTAAAAATAATAATAAATACAATGCTAAATATCTATTAACATTTCATAAAATACGTACACTTTTTTCGTAGGATATATAGGATTTGAGACCTGATCAGAAAACAAGTCAGATCTACGACACCGAAGGTTCGTCTACAAATCTGATTTTCACAAACATCTATTTGCCTTCAAAATTTGTGTCTGTGTCTTGGCCCTTTTGGTTTTCTGTGCTTGAATTGCGTAATTATGTGGCACTGTGCCCAAGAGTGAGGAATCACACGGTTATCCACGTTAGAACTGAAGTGCTTTTTCCTGCCTGTCTGGTTGCCAAACAGCTACTATCAGAGGTGTTAGTCGATGGTGACGGCTGCTATGAAAACGTTGTTGCCCACATCAGTTGTCTCACTCAACGAAAATTTTCGTTGTATCACTGTACTCTCGGTACCTTCTGCCTCATGCATACTGTGAAAAGCATAGTACTTTCGCGACTTTCAAGATATTGTGTCCTCTCTGGCAGCAGTTACGAACAGATGCGCCGAAAACTCGAATATTGGCCGTCTTTTACTTGACTGTTGCGCCGACATCCAATAAATAGATGGTCTGGCTACGTCCTACTCACGTGACAAGGCGAACATTCCTTTTCCCCTAACAATAGCGGCGATGTCCTTCCAGCGAAGTAGCTATCTCTGATTTAGCTGATCGGGATTGTTTAGAGAAAGAAGCATCCACGCCACTATTAGTTGATGCAGGTAGTTATTCAATATTCTGTTCAAAGAAATAACGCCAGAGGGACACACATTTTCAAATACGCAAACAACAATTCGTGAGGTGCATCTTCATATTTTCTCGGCGCAAAGACTGTTTCTTAAAATTTCGCCAGCGCAGCCGCATAAATTCGACTTCATCTGCTCTATACCGTCCAGCCTTCTTCAGTCATTCACCTCTGCTCACTCCGAAGATGGTTGTATGGTATACAGCCGAAATATTACAAGAAGAAGTCGAATTTATGCGGCTGCAGGACCGAAATTTTATGGAACAATTCTTGAAATTTGGGGCCAGTAGGTTCTACGGTTCGTACCAAACATTTTTTTAATGTGGCTACATAAATAATTCAGTCAGGAAAACCAGGTAACTAAAGCCTTTGTAAAGTTGTTTGGTTTCAGAAGCAGATGGGAACCACTACAGAATTAAAACATAATATTGTGTATAATATGTACACGAAACGCAAGAGCGTTTTTCAGCAGACGCGTTTTGCTCTTATTTACAAAGCATGTTAAGTTGGAAATGTGTAAGTATGGTATACGGACAACTTGATATTCATAAATTGAAAATGTAAGCAAATTGCCTCCAGAATTCACAAAGAGAAACTGTTTGAAACTGTTTTTTAAATTATACATGATGACCGCAGTAGACGTTTTTTAAATAACAGCGAATGAATCTAGTGAAAAACTTAAATTGTGGTTATCGTATGACTGATACTACAACAAATATTTTACATGAATACATTGTGCCGTGTTTTATATTGTTATTTGGAAGTATTTGTTCTTCAAAATAATTATGCAGGGTAAAATGAGAATAATTTTTAAAACTTACAGTTTAGTTCTCTATTGCAGTTACTCAACATGAATATAATTACGATCCCTCTCTCGAGGAACTTACAGGGGTTCTAAAAACAGCGTCCCATGTCGTACCATTTTGGTTATAAAACATGGCTATAATTTCAGTAAAGCAGGGAATACATATTTAGACAAATATCCCAAGTATAGTCAATGTCTGCGCTATAATCATACTATTAATAATGGAATTTGATTATCATATCGTACGACACTGCACTTGCGTAATAGTGGCATAGTAAAATAACAAGGAAAAAAATCTTGTTAATTTTTGGAAAGGTCAGCACTGGAAGGAAGTGACTGCTCTGACGTACTAGAGATAGTAAATCATCACATCGTACAGTATTGCAAAGGTGAGCAATCAGAAACCGAAAATAAATTAAAATTACACTTTATTTTTCCATGTCGTGTCAGCCTGTAATGACACTTGTTACATGTTTCGAAAGAGGTATACGTAAGGTAAAAAACGAAGCGATGAGCTGCAGCTGAGAAGCTGGAGCTAGGTGAGGTGGAAGCTAGGTGAGGGTGATGGGACTGTCAGCTTCTTTTAAGTCAGCAAAAAGAGAGAAGCGTGGGGCGCGCCTTGACGAAGAGAGAATGCAAATATTTCATTTCTCTTCCTATTTTAACAGCTATGTTATAATATAGGATTTTGGGTTAATATAAATAACGTGAGGTAAATTACAGTGCCCGTCTATTTATCTGACAAAAAGTTCGTCTCACTGCATCGAAATATGTTTCTTTCTTTAGGCGACACGGTCAACAATTAGAAACTTCTTCCGTGCCTGTATTCGAGACGGCCAATGCAGCAGAAACGAGAAGTAAAATCTCCCACTGAGAAGAAAATACAACTAAGAACGTTTACCAATACATTTCCTAGAAGTTTATTACAGATATATTAGATGATGTCTGTTCGGCAGCCGATCGCAGAAATACTTCAGTAACATCTGTTTATGACATTCAGCGAAAAGTCAGAAACATTTCCAATTAAAAAACTCTATTTCATTATGCAGCCAGTAGTAAAAGATGTATAATACAATGCACTGGTGACCGAACAGAAACCAAATGCCGACTTATTCGGATCGCAAGTAAAAAGTAATGTAATTAGAATGGTGATTGTTAAAATAGCAATTTTATTCTGTCTTTGTTCCACATATTCGACAGTAAATATACAACGAGAAAATAAGAATGTTATCAGTAAAAACGAAAGTATGGAAACTGATGAGAATTTTCTCCAGAGCTAGTAACTGAACTTTATGGAACGTGAACAGAAGTACGTCAGCCACAAGTAGAACCAAGAGCACTTCGTTGACCATAGCACGAAATAGCAATTTCGCCACAATAACCTGATTCTTAACCTGCTTAAAACCCTTTTTCAAGCAACAATATTTATGATAAAGTTCATTTTTCATTGCAATAGTAAACGAGTTTCATGCCGTAACAGTGAAAATAATGAGAAAAAAAATTGTCGCGAACGTATATCACGAGTGAAATTTTCCGCAACTATTGAGTTTCTATTATACTTCAATAATTCAATTACTGTGTGTACATCTTATTGTCAGTAAAAATGGAGTCAAGTGTCAACGAGAAAATTAATACTAACAGCAGTGATCACAAATTTAATGAATCAGACTCTAATGCGGTAGAAAACGAAAATGACACTGCATCGTAACAGAATGGAAATGTCATAATCGAAAACAATCTGCTCCATAGCTCAACTGCAATGAATGGACAGAATGTTAGGCCAAATAATGTCAGAAGGCTAACAGGCGAAGAGGTTATTTCTCTGACCTCGATACGAAATGTCTCCTTGAGAAGTAATTTGGATAGAAACTATGTATCAGACGTCGGAAATTTACCGAGTTCGATAGTGAGAGAACAAAACGGACGGACACATACACAGGCCTTACGCACATTAGACAGTCGTCATTCGCAGGTATCAACCCTAAATCATTTGCCGAAATTAATACAAATGATTACTGAGTTACGTGCAGACTTGAGTACAAAAATCACAAACGCGTCTACTGGTCTCGGCAATTTTCATCGAAGTCTCGGTACCTTGGACCAGAAAGTCACCACACTTTCGAAAGACTTCGAAAATTTGCTTACTAACTTGAACATATAGTCGACAGATGCAAGCAATAAAATAGATACAAAATTTGATAGTATGTACAATCAGCTAGACAAAAAACTTTCTATTATTAATGAAAATCAACATTAAAGTGCACGTCAGATTGAGGAACTTCTAACGGCACACGGTAACCTACAAAGCACACATGAAAGCTTAGATGAAGTGATAAGAACAATTCGAACTCATGTATCTGAAATGAAGTCTGAGTGCGAAAATTAACCGGATGATGTACGAGAACTCACGAAAGACATAGGATATCTGACTTTAGGGCAAACGGTTTTGAAATCCGAGTACGAAAGTATCAATAAGGAAGTAAAGAGATTAAATGAGAGAGCTGATGCCGAAGACTTTGACCGGTGATTCTAACCTACCTGAAAAGTGCGTTCGCGAACAAAAAAGTTACGCAGACGCGGTTGAAGGGATCATAAACGAAACAGAATATAAAATTCTCTCTGAAATGGATAGTGATGTGAAGTAAGAGAACAAAAAATTATACCTTCTTGTCTCTTTGAGAGCTTTTAGAAATATTTTCCCGGCACTGGTCCAAAATGCAAGAGATTCACTTCGTTGTTGATTTCGTACAAGATGGCGCGCGGTTAAGGGCATCCGAAGGGCAGATATTTATCGAATGTATAAGAATTAGAGCAGGCCTTCCTAGAGAACTACTGGTCGCAGGGAATTCAGGAAAGATTACGAATGCAAGTATTTGACCCACACCCATTTCAGGTAATACAAGGCGGACAGAGCCGGTGTCTCGAAAGGTACTTGAACAAGACGAGATACTGGAGCAATCTGATATCACAAATCGATGTTTTAAGATTGTTAAAGAGTGGTTTGTCGAATAACGTTAGTGAGAAACTGGTAACTGTGCCAACTTCCCTGGGTAGTGGATTCGAGTGACCTCACCTATTAGAGAAGTCAAATCACAAATGAGTGTAACAGAAACCAATCGGGTAACAGCAACAACAACGGCAGCAATAGCAGAAATGAGTATGGCAACACGCAGTAAGGTTGGAAACGCCTCAGGGATGTAATGATAATGGAGCATTCGGAAAATGAGGAAATAACGGTTTCTAAGAAAGATATAATAGAAAGCGCAATTTAGGGTACCGTGACTCGTCGTACAGTAGTCACGATAAAGGTTGGAGTAATCGACATAGGCGATAATAGACAAGGGCATAGAAACGGGCATGAACATCCACTTACGAATAACAACTATGTAAACAACAGTAAGGCAACGGCATAAACCGAAATCAGCGGAACGCCGCCACCAATTCTAAGCAGAATAGAACATGGTAAGCTACAAATCACGCGGTAAACATTGTAGAACTGACTGACGGGAGCTGCAGCAACCCGCCTCGCCAGACTGTGAACGGTGATCGGTCGGTCTAGGTCAGGGCCGCACAAACGCGGAAAACCGCACGCGTGCAAAGCGAGGTGCAGCGAGTGCCTGCGCAGTGCGTCGGTTCAACTCGGCATACTTCGTCTCAACTCGGCTTGCTAGGTGAGGCCGACGCTGTGCGCTGAGGAATGCGCTGCCAGACGGCTTAGTCAACACTGGAATACGTAAGCGCAAGACAATTACAGGAATAATGGAATCATCTGCTCCAAAAAAAGGGAAAATTGCCGAAAGTCAATTTCAACCGGAATTGGAACTCTCCTACTTTTTTGTGCGTTGTGACGATACAGCCAAATGTCTAATCCGCGGTACCCTAATTACGTGTGTCAGAAAATCGTCTATTGAAAGGCACTACAGCAAATTGCATTCAGAAAAGTATAGTGATATAACAGGGGATGCCAGAGAGGAAGAATTACGGAAGTTGTAAACTCTTGCAGAAGAGATTTCTGTATCTGAGGTTTGTTGGAAGTACTTTAGCATGTATATTTTGGTTAAAGATCATGCGAAACGAAATAACATTTGTTTAGATTCCTTAGTTTTCGTTTTCGCATAAATGATTTCTAACATATCTTTTTTTTTTTTCTCTACTTCAGGGTGAAGAAGATGAGGGGTATTGCGAAAGGACTCTCAGAGCTAGTTACAAAGTTGCTCTACGTTTAGCAAGAGGTGGGCCATTTATGGACGGGCCATTAATAAAAAACGTTATGTTGGACGTAGTAGAGACAATGAATCCCACTCTAGCTCCCGCGTACAGCAGAATACCACTTTCCAGAATGACATTACATCGGAGAATCTACGACATTGCTGAGAATTTACATGAACAATTGAAAACTTCCTTGCGTATTCCATCGCACTTGATGAGTCCACGGATATCAACGACACGTCTCAGTTAGCAATATTTATGCGTGGCGTGGACGACGACCTACATGTAACGGAAGAGCTCCTGGATATGTTTTCGTTGAAGGACACTGTTACAGGGGCGGATATTTTAACAGCTGTTGAAATGGCAGCTGAAGGAATAGGACTCCCTTGGGAAAAGCTGTTTTCCGTAACCGCAGACGGTGCACCAGCAATGTGCGGTAAAGCAAAAGGGTTTATTGGCCTACTGCGGAAAAAACTTAACATGCCGAATTTGCCTTCCGTTCATTGTTTTGCACACCAGGAGGCTCATTGTGCGAAAGTTATCGGTCTTCAAGACGTGATGAAGGTAGTGGTGCGTATCGTGAACTACATTCGTTCTCATGGACTCACTCATCGTCAGTTCAAAGAATTTTTGATTTCCTTTGAAGAGGAGTATCCAGATATTCCCTACCACGCTGAGGTGCGCTGGCTGAGCAAAGGGAAAGTGATTTCCAGAATTTTTCGACTACGCCACACTGTGGCTCAGTTTTTGGAGAGCAAAGGACGTCCGGAGCTACTTTTTAATGACTCTGAATGGGTAGCTGATTTAGGATTTTTAGCAGACATTATGGCTCTCCTAAATTATTTAAGTCTGAAACTCCAAAAAGAAAACAATCTCATCAACGATATGATCAGCAAATTAAACGCTTTCCAGTATAAACTCAAGCTTCTCAAAAACAACCTTTCAGAGAAAATTACGCAACACTTTCCTCAACTAGGTAAGCGACATATAAATTGTACCTTTATTAAAACACCTTGATTTTTACAACCGCTCTAAGCAAAATGGTACTATCTTTTTGTTTGACAGCATCTGTGCAGGAAGTATTGCGCTTTGAAAAATACGTCGAGGTGCTACAATCCCTTGAAAATGCGTTTAACGAACGATTCCAGGTAATGTGCCGGTATATGACATACAGGAGATTGCGTTACATATGCAAGTGTAACGTTACATTGAAACCAATAGTACACATTATATGTTTATTAAAATCTATCGCATATTAGTACTTCGAAACAACGGCTTACATAACTTTCATTTATTAACATTGGCTTTGTTACTGTTTCAGGAAATTACCTACCTGCAGCCAATTCTCGATGTTTTTGTGAAACCTTTTTCAATGGATATTGAAAGTGCGCCTTCAGATTTACATTTCGAACTAATTGATCTGCAAAGCGATGTTCACCGAAAAGATGTGTTTTACAATACAAAAGGTTTGCTCCAATTCTACCAGAATTTGCCGAAGGAAGAATTTCCCTAGTTACACAGAGAAGCAGCGAAGATTATATCTATGTTAGGTTCCACTTGTGTATGTGAAAGGTTTTTTTCTGTTTTGTCTTGTACAAAAACTAGATTGCGTGCGAGTATTTCTAATTGTAATTTAAAAAAATTCTCTCAGAATTGCTGTCAGCCAATCTCTTGTTCCAGATCTTAGTAGCATAAGTGCAAATAAAATAAAGAGCACGTAGGAAGATACATTTGTGTTGAAACTAAATATAAATTGTTACCATTACAGTTACTATATAAATCTTTTTTGTACCGTTCCACTAAACTAAGCTCTCCACCTAGTGTACATTAGTATTTGGCAATGACGAAGACAACAGGGTAAAAGCTCGGAAACAGGTCGAGACAGGCGGCGCGAGCGACACAAGCTAAGGAAGTGAGAGGCAGCGCTGTTGCACAAGGCCGAGGAGTGGGGGGTCTGCACCGTCGTCAACATAGCGCAGCCGTCTTCTGCACTCGGCACTGTGCGATGCACCGGTGCATGCACCTTGTGCGGCCCTGAGCTAGAACCCCCGCCGCCGACCGACAACTGGAGTCAGGGCATGACGCCCACAAATAATTATTTCTTAGGGTATCTACGTCTACATCTACATCTACATGATTTCTCTGCAATTCACATTTAAGTGCTTGGCAGAGGGTTCATCGAACCACAATCATACTATCTCTCTACCATTCCACTTCCGAACAGCGCGCGGGAAAAACGAACACCTAAACTTTTCTTTTCGAGCTCTGATTTCTCTTATTTTATTTTGATGATCATCCCTACCTATGTAGGTTGGGCTCAACAAAATATTTTCGCATTCGGAAGAGAAAGTTGGTGACTGAAATTTCGTAAATAGATCTCGCCGCCACGAAAAAGTCTTTACCTTAATGACTTCCATCCCAACTCGCGTATCATATCTGCCACACTCTCTCCCCTATTACGTGATAATAGAAAACCAGCTGCCCTTTCTTGCACCCTTTCGATGTCCTCCGTCAATCCCACCTGGTAAGGATCCCACACCGCGCAGCAATATTCTAACAGAGGACGAACGAGTGTAGTGTAAGCTGTCTCTTTAGTGGACTTGTTGCATCTTCTAAGTGTCCTGCCAATGAAACGCAACCTTTGGCTCGCCTTCCCCATAATATTATCTATACGGCCTTTCCAACTGAAGTTGTTCGTAATTTTAACACCCAGGTACTTAGTTGAATTGACAGCCTTGAGAATTGTACTATTTATGGAGTAATAAAATTCCAACGGATTTCTTTTGGAACTCATGTGGATCACCTCACACCTTTCGTTATTTAGCGTCAACTGTCACCTGCCACACCATACAGCAATCTTTTCTAAATCGCTTTGCAACTGATACTGGTCTTCGGATGACCTTACTAGACGGTAAATTACAGCATCATCTGCGAACAACCTAAGAGAACTTCTCAGATTGTCACCCAGGTCATTTATATAGATCAGGAACAGCAGAGGTCCCAGGACGCTTCTCTGGGGAACACCTGATATCACGTCAGTTTTACTCGATGATTTGCCGTCTATTACTACGAACTGCGACCTTACTGACAGGAAATCACGAATCCAGTCGCACAACTGAGACGATACCCCATAGGCCCGCAGCTTGGTTAGAAGTCGTTTGTGAGGAACGGTGTCAAAAGCTTTCCGGAAATCTAGAAATACTGAATCAACTTGAGATCCCCTGTCGACAGCGGCCATTACTTCGTGCGAATAAAGAACTAGCTGCGTTGCACAGCAACGATCTTTTCTGAAACCATGCTGATTACGTATCAATAGATCGTTCCCTTCGAGGTGATTCATAATGTTTGAATACAGTATATGCTCCAAAACCCTACTGCAAACCGACGTCAATGATATAGGTGTGTAGTTCGATGGATTACTCCTACTACCCTTCTTAAACACAGGTGCGGCCTGCGCATTTTTCCAATCTGTAGGTACAGATCTATTGGTGAGCGAGCGGTTATATATGAGTGCTAAGTAGGGAGCTGTTGTATCAGCGTAATCTGAAAGGAACTTAATCGGTATACAATCTGGACCTGAAGACTTGCCCGTATCAAGCGATTTGAGTTGCTTCGCAACCCGTAAGGTATCTACTTCTAGAAAACTCATTCTAGCAGCTGTTTGTGTTTCAAATTCTGGAATATTCCATTCGTCTTCCATGGTGAAGGAATTTCAGAAAACTGCGTTCAATAACTCCGCTTTAGCGGTACAGTCGTCGGTAACAGTACAATCGGCACTGCGCAGCGAAGGTATTGACTGCGTCTTGCCGCTTGTGTAATTTACATACGACCAGAATTTCTTCGGATTTTCTACCAAATTTCGAGACAATGTTTCGTTGTGGAATCTATTAAAGGCACCTCGCATTGAAGTCCGTGCCAAATTTCACGCGTCTGTAAATTTTAGCCAATCTCAGGGATTTCGCGCTCTTCTGAACTTGGAATGCTTTTTCCGTTGCCTCTGCAACAGCGTTCAGACTTGTTTTGTGTACCATGGGGGATCAGTTCCATCTCTTACCAATTTATGAGGTATGAATCTCTCAATTGCTGTTGCTACTATATCTTTGAATTTGAGCCACATCTAGTCTACATTTGCATAGTCAATTCGAAAGGAATGGAGATTGTCTCTTAGGAAGGCTTCTAGTGAAACTTTATCCGCTTTTTTAAATAAAATTATTTTGCGTTTGTTTCTGGTGGATTTGGAAGGAACGGTATAGAGCCTAGCTACAACGACCTAGTGATCACTAATCCCTGTATCAGTCATGATGCTCTCTATCAGTTCTGGATTGATGTGGCTAAGAGGTCAAGCGTGTTTTCACAACCATTTAAAATTCGCGTGGGTTCGTGGACTAACTGCTCGAAATAACTTTCTGAGAAAGCATTTAGGACAATCTCGGAAAATGTTTTCTGCCTACCACCAGTTTTGGACAAGTATTTTTGCCAACATATCGAGGGAAGGTTGAAGTCCCCACCAACAATAACCGTATGAGTGGGGTATTTATTTGTTATGAGACTCAAATTTTCTCTGAACTGTTCAGCAACAATATCATCGGAGTCTGGGGGTCGGTAGAAGGAGCCAATTATTAACTTAGTTCGGCTGTTAAGCATAACCTCCACCCATACCAATTCGCACGGAGTATCTACTTCGACTTCACTACAAGATAAACCACTACTGACAGACACAAACACTCCACCACCAATTCTGCCTAATCTATCATTCCTGAACACCGTCTGAGACTTTGTAAAAATTTCTGCAGAACTTATTTCAGGCTTTAGCCTGCTTTCTGTACCTATAGCGATTTCAGCTTCTGTGCTTTCTATTAACGCTTGAAGCTCAGGGACTTTCCCAGCACAACTACAACAATTTACAACTACGATTCCGACTGTTGCTTCATCTAAGCACGTCCTGTATTTGCCATGCACCCTTTGAGATTGGAGCCCTCCCCGTACTTGCCGGCCGAAGTGGCCGTGCGGTTAAAGGCGCTGCAGACTGGAACCGCAAGACCGCTACGGTTGCAGGTTCGAATCCTGCCTCGGGCATGGATGTTTGTGATGTCCTTAGGTTAGTTAGGTTTAACTAGTTCTAAGTTCTAGGGGACTAATGACCTCAGAAGTTGAGTCCCATAGTGCTCAGAGCCATTTGATTTTGAACCCGTACTTTCCCGAGGCCTTCTAACCTAAAAAACCGCCCAGTCCACGCCACACAGCCTCCGCTACCCGTGTAGCCGCCAGCTGAGTGTAGTGAACTCCTGACCTATTCAGCGGAACCCGAAACCCCACCGCCCTATGGTGCCAGTGAAGGAATCTGCAGCCAACATGGTCGCAAAACCGTCTGAGCCTCTGATTCAGACCCTCCACCCGGCTCTGCACCAAAGGTCCGCAGTCGCTTCTGTCAACGATGCTGCAGATGGTGAGCTCTGCCTTCATCTCGTAAGCAAGACCGGCAGCCTTCACCAAATCAGATAGCCGTTGGAATCCAGAAAGAAATTACTCAGTTCCAAAGCGACACACGTCATTGGTGCCGACATGTGCCACCACCTGCAGCTGGGTGCACCCTGTGCTCTTCATGGCATCCGGAAGGACCCTTTCCACATCAGGAATCACTCCACACGGAATGTACACGGAGTGCACACTGGAATCCTTACGTCAGATGACCTATATATACATAAGACAAAAGGTATAAAAAGAATAAACGATGAAGTACAGGCGATGGTTAGTGCCAAAATAGGAACAGTAAATGAGCATGTGATACTAGAGATAGGAGCGAGTTCGTACAGTTTGTTCAATCAGATAAAAAAGAAACTAAACCTTCCTTCTTTACCTGTGCAGAAGTTCCATATTTTAACAGCTGTAAGAAGTAAGTCAAAGCGCATCAAGTTACCAAAGTAAAAACCTTTCGCTGGAAACACGATTACTTGTACATTCCTTGGGGTAGAAAAACTAAAAGTTAACTGTCTCCTAGGAACGGATGTATCAGGCAATATCATGTGAAAATTGACCGATAAAATGAAAATGCTTTCTTCATTCGGGTTCTATCGTAATTTCACTTGATCTTATGAAAAAAATGTCTTTTGTGAAAAACCAGTTTGCGGATAAAGTGAGCATCCACCTGTTGTATCCAGAAGTCTTTTGCGTGGATGAGCAAGGAAATATACAGATCACAAGGGAAACGATAGTATTACACACTATTCAGAGTAAGGCAGAAGAATTGGGTAGCTTATCAGCAGTATAGAAACAAGAACTAGGTACAGTGTTGTCGCCATATTTGCATTTTTGAAAAGAAACCGAGAGTAACTGGTAAACAAAAGAAGTTAATGCACCTCCAACACTTCCACTTCAGCGCTTGCATCCCTTACAGGAAATACACCGTCTACAATAGATATAGAAATGTGGAGAGTCTATCCAATAGTAAAAAATTATAGGATGTGACACAATATACAATTTCGCTTATCTACACCAAAAATATCCATATTACTTTTGAAACATATTATACAACTTCATAATGAATGTTACACTACGTACAACCCAAGGTAAGTGCGAAGATTATTTGTTATCTACCATGAAAATCTCCTTAATCAGAGCGAAACGACATCATACCAAGTGTACGTTAAATACGTTTCTGGGAACAGAGAATATGAACGACAACAAAACAGTCTGGCAGCCTGTGCTTGGCGCAGTGCTAGGGCAGGAATTAGCTGAGTAGCAGGTGGTAAACATTCCGTCCCTCTCCACATCCCATTTTTGGCGTAGCCTGTGGTGGCCATATACGCGCATGCGCGCTATCCCAACAAATAACAATGATTGAAAGTAAGGGACACGTTCCAACAGTAAGTAGTAAAAATGACAGAAGACGACCTCATTGCACAAAATCAATACTATGAGTAAACCGCATTAAGTAAACACTGACACATACGTAAATTCAAACAAGTGAAGTAACAATTTTTCCATATTACGTTTACAACTAGCTATAGGAACAAAGAGCACACCTGGTAAACTGTATTGATATCCAATGTAATAACCGTAAGAATGAACATGCATTACGAGTATTACTACTGCAGACTTTGTATTTTCTACACAGATTATTTACACAGAAAGAGCTATGGTCACCTGCGACGGAGTAACTATTTACAGAAAGGTTATAATTATGGTAAAGTAATTAATTAAACACATGTTAACGAGTAAGCTACGAAGAGGTACAGGCTAACGAATATAGTGTCAGCACTAAAATTAAATACGATTAATATTACACTATCTATAACTACTTACAATAGGAAAGAAAAGGCTATTTATATACATCTACAACCGATTAAGCTATGACGATTACACAGTTCTTTAGACTATTCTATTGAAAACTCCCTTAGGTTAAAGTGAATACGAAAAATTGATGTACTGCATAGAAAAGAATTTAAAAAAATTAAAAATAATGTGAAATTATGTACATAAGATTGAAACGCCAAAAATTTTGTATAGCTAGCAACTACAGGCTTCGACGAAAGTTAAGATTCATTACGGCAAATAAACGCTATTTTTATAAACACACTGCAGCTGGCAAATAACAGTCGAAGAGCACATAAGGAAGTATGAAACATTCATAAGAATATACTCTGAGAGGTATGAGGACGAAACGTTATTAGCGAAAATATTAAGTGTACCAAGCTCTACTTGATGTGTGCTTATGTGTGAACGAATACGCTGATTGACCTCTGGGGAGTTATATATAATTAAGAAAGTTATGTAGTAATAAGAATTTTGTAGGAAATTATGCCAAGTAGCACAACCTGCTTGGCGGAAAGATTGAGTTGGAGGTGGAAGATACTGTTTGTAAAAACAGAAACTAGTGCAGGAAGATGCATGAAGTTTTTCTTAAACAGAAGCTACTTAATGGAATTCCTATGCTTCCCCTTTCCTCATACAGTGGTGAATCAGCTCTTGTTCGAGTTGATTATATCAGAATTCAGATTGTTACAGGAGAGGTAAGGGTTTGGAAAAGTAAATTCTTCACTCATTTAAGGAAATAGCAAGGAGAAAATTCTGTTAGAGCTACAAATAAAGGTGTCAACAAAAATTAATTACGAGGAAACTCGAATAGAATATAGACAAGATTTTCTTGTAATTGTGCTCGTATGACGTTTACTTATTTCATGCCTTTGCAAATATGTTCATGTATATTTTGCAAACCTGTGAAAACCAATCTGACACGACATCAGACGTATTAGTAAGTGCAAATACGTGTGAAAGAGTGATATGTAAGTTGTGCAACGTACCTAAAATAAGTGGAGTTGTCTCCTAGTGGTTAAAAAAGTATTGCTGTGCGATGATTCATGTTCGCAATCGTCAAGCGATTCATCATCTGCAACGCAGAAAGCTTAACGAATCTGCAGTACCGAACTGAGTAAGTGGAACAGTGGCAACTGTGTGCTAATGGGAAGATCGATACTCACAACACGTCGACGAAGATTTCATCTAGACGTAGCTGGTCCTGAGAGGACACTAAAAACTGTTTATATTCCACCACGCGTGCGAACGATGGTCTGAGTGGTGCAAAAAACTATAGCCTCGAGGAAGTTCAAACAATGGAGCCACCTCACGCTCGCGACTCAATGACAATAGAAAAGCAAAGGACTGAAGGGACAAAGATTTCTGTTGGTAGCTATAGGAGAGACACACAGTTGTCACACATGAACCTAAAGAAAGATAAATATTCAAAAGAATGTGAAAAAGAACTATATGACGCGATAGTAATTGATTTCTTTGTAATTTTAATATAGTGTAAGAGAATTTTTGGTAAATATGTGACATCTAAAGAATCTGATAAAAACGTGGTTCCCACATAGCCAATACACCTTACACAAATACACTCCTGGAAATTGAAATAAGAACACCGTGAATTCATTGTCCCAGGAAGGGGAAACTTTATTGACACATTCCTGGGGTCAGATACATCACATGATAACACTGACAGAACCACAGGCACATAGACACAGGCAACACAGCATGCACAATGTCGGCACTAGTACAGTGTATATCCACCTTTCGCAACAATGCAGGCTGCTATTCTCCCATGGAGACGATCGTAGAGATGCTGGATGTAGTCCTGTGGAACGGCTTGCCATGCCATTTCCACCTGGCGCCTCAGTTGGACCAGCGTTCGTGCTGGACGTGCAGACCGCGTGACACGACGCTTCATCCAGTCCCAAACATGCTCAATGGGGGACAGATCCGGAGATCTTGCTGGCCAGGGTAGTTGACTTACACCTTCTAGAGCACGTTGGGTGGCATGGGATACATGCGGACGTGCATTGTCCTGTTGGAACAGCAAGTTCCCTTGCCGGTCTAGGAATGGTAGAACGATGGGTTCGATGACGGTTTGGATGTACCGTGCACTATTCAGTGTCCCCTCGACGATCACCAGTGGTGTACGGCCAGTGTAGGAGATCGCTCCCCACACCATGATGCCGGGTGTTGGCCCTGTGTGCCTCGGTCGTATGCAGTCCTGATTGTGGCGCTCAACTGCACGGCACCAAACACGCATACGACCATCATTGGCACCAAGGCAGAAGCGACTCTCATCGCTGAAGACGACACGTCTCCATTCGTCCCTCCATTCACGCCTGTCGCGACACCACTGGAGGCGGGCTGCACGACGTTGGGGCGTGAGCGGAAGACGGCCTAACGGTGTGCGGGACCGTAGCCCAGCTTCATGGAGACGGTTGCGAATGGTCCTCGCCGATACCCCAGGAGCAACAGTGTCCCTAATATGCTGGGAAGTGGCGGTGCGGTCCCCTACGGCACTGCGTAGGATCCTACGGTCTTGGCGTGCATCCGTGCGTCGCTGCGGTCCGGTCCCAGGTCGACGGGCACGTGCACCTTCCACCGACCACTGGCGACAACATCGATGTACTGTGGAGACCTCACGCCCCACGTGTTGAGAAATTCGGCGGTACGTCCACCCGGCCTCCCGCATGCCCACTATACGCCCTCGCTCAAAGTCCGTCAACTGCACATACGGTTCACGTCCACGCTGTCGCGGCATGCTACCAGTGTTAAAGACTGCGATGGAGCTCCGTATGCCACGGCAAACTGGCTGACACTGACGGCGGCGGTGCACAAATGCTGCGCAGCTAGCGCCGTTCGACGGCCAACACCGCGGTTCCTGGTGTGTCCGCTGTGCCGTGCGTGTGATCATTGCTTGTACAGCCCTCTCGCAGTCTCCGGAGCAAGTATGGTGGGTCTGACACACCGGTGTCAATGTGTTCTTTTTTCCATTTCCAGGAGTGTAGTATATAAAGGAATAATATATAAATATGCCAACCGTTGAACGGCGAAAGTAAAGATTTCTGGCCCTTCAGCCATGAAAGCAATGACGGTACCATGCCAGTTTGGGTACAAACTTATAAATTTGTATAAATTAATAAGGTAAGGAAATCTTGTACTGTGTGCTATGTATGTGAATCCACAGACCACAGTAGAGAGCAGGTGTAATGGCACTTGCTAGACGATCCCAAAAGGTGTAAGTAAGTTAAAAAAGTAAGTGATTCACTGCATCAGAAATGCTGTTAGATGCCAGAGATATGACTGTCAATTTTTAAATCGGCAAAAAGAGAGAAGTCTGGGTTGTGTCTCGATGAAGGCAGGACGCCAATATTTTATCGTCCTTCCTGTTGGAACAGTTTGGTTAATAATATTGGATTTTGGATTAATATAAATAACGTGAAGTAAATTAAAGTACCTGTGTATTTATTCGACTCCCTGCAACGAAATATCACTTTCTTTCATTAGGCGACGGGATTAGCAATTAACGACTTCTATGGCGGCTGTATTCGAGACGACCGTTGCAGCAGAAACAAGAGGTAAAATTTCCAACTGAGAATAAAATACAACTAATAATATTTTCTATTAAATGTCGTAGAAATTTTATTTCAGATACGTTTGATTGTGTCGCTTGAGCAGCTGGCCATAAGATCATTTCGTTAACTTCCATTTAAGACTTCACAGTTAAAACTCAGAAACTCTAGTTCATTATCCAGCCAGCAGTACGTATACATTCAAGGAAAGTCACACAAGGCAATGGTTGCTAACGCAGTAATCATTTTCACATTAATAATAGTTAATTCATTAATTCTGGCCAACCACTTTACCGCAAAGGGATGTCTACTAATTCACAACAGTGGAATTTAGGAATTAGATATACTGTGAAATAAAGAAACCGGCTCAGTGGAGGCATCGCATACCACAGCCACAAAAAGGGTTCAAGTGGCTCTGAGCACTACGGGACTTAACATCCGAGGTCATCAGTCCCCTAGAACTTAGAACTACGTAAACCTAACTAACCTAAGGACATCACCCACATCCATGTCCAAGGCAGGATTCGAACCAGCGACCGTAGCAGTGGTGCCAGACGGAAGGGCCAAGAGCCGCTCGACCACAGCGGCCGGCTACAGTTTTCAATACTGCATTCATTGTTACAGCAAGAAATAATCCATGTTTGCTACGAATCAGAGTAGGACTGCGATACAGACATATGGTACGTCAGCCACTCATGTTGAAAATTAGTTACAAATATTGTTTCCGTAGTGTTTAGGAAGCCTGCATACTCGGTTTTCTAGACAAACAATCAAGCAAGTCGTATTAATGAATTTTATTACGGTAAGAAAATTACAATACTTAATTTTTCAATTACACAGATGTGTATCGAGCAAATGGCGACATACGAATACTCAGTTGTAACGTGCGCGTGGGGTACACAATACTCATTAAAGCCTGTACTATGGTAAGTTAGTGGGGTTCACCTTACGAGACAGGATTTTTGTATAGATATTGACCGCGTGTACCTAAATGGTGGCAAATCAGACTTACACCCACTCTGTAATAAGAATGATACGTCAAGTAAGTCCGAAGTGCAACTACACGTCAGGACGGACAAAAAACAACTCAGCAGATGCTACCAATTTGTTAATAATACGGTCGACAGCCTAATTAGGAATTAACTGAGTTTCTTCCCTGTACAAGTTGATGTACATTCATGCAAAACAACACGTAGTAAGACTGCATAATATAGTAAATTTTAGAACCACAAAATCTATTGAACTGATAGTTTCATTTTCTGTACTGATAAGGAAAAACCACGAATACATAACACTACACTATAATGTATACTACCAAACTTCGTACTGTCTATTGATCTGACTAAAATCGGGCATAGGTTACCCTAGAAATAGTACTTTCGAGTCACACATACAATGTCAATTTTGATAAAGATAAAACACTGATAAATTTTGGCTTTTATATCGACTTTAACTTTGCTGGTCAAATCAGTTTAAAACACTTCAGAATTCAAATGAATAAAAAGGGGGGGGGTGGACCCTGAAACTGTTATGATCACTGTACTAAAAAAAAAAATTGATTACTGAAATCATTATGCGCTCAAGATTTCCAATATATGAGTTACTACTCTTTTTATCTTATTTCCTGCTCATTTAAATACTATTTTATTTGTCTCGAAATAATTAAACTTCATTACTAAATCAATATCAAAGTTATCTTCCAACTTTGTCAGACCTTCGTTATTCATTTACTGGTTCATTAACAAAACAGTTCTTTAAACACCATTCTTACATAGTTAGGTCTGCAAGTAATTATTAATAACACAAAATTTAATTTTTCACTTCGGGATACTCGGATTGCACAACATTTGGAAAGGACCCTATCTAGGTTAGTTGTGAGGATAATTAAATGATAGGAAAGTTCTGGTAAAATTTAAGTTATTATTGCATATGTCATTCTCTGGTCCATGCGAATACAGTACTAAAAGATTCAACCTGCTTGTATCGATGCGGCGGTCGGCAGGCGGCGAGATGGCGAGGCACAGAGCACACATACCACCACAGCTATGGCTCCTGACGTATCGGCACTTTAATTCTTCTTAGCGCCGTAATACTTTTCCGTTTAGTGCCTATGGAATTTTGCCATGCTGTATGGGCGTTGGAACGACATACCCGAGGCTCAATGAAACTACGTCTTCTAGGAGAGCCTCCTCGCTCCAGAACGTGTTGCTCAGACCAATGCCAAGCTCCAACTACTACTGCTGAGCCCTTTGTGCCGTGCAGCGCACGTGCGCATTTTCCGGCGCTCGCCTGTCATCACCATTTACCGCTCCCTTATAGACAGGGCATTCACCCGAGGTTTTGCATTCTACATATTCTAACACATTGCCTACGTATGGACCAGACGCACAGTTACAATTTTAAACATCTTGCAACAGTTTCAACATTTGTTACATTTCAATTCTGTTACAATACTGCTTGACATTTGACATAAACATTAATATTAACATTGAAACTTGTTTACAGTTTTCTTAACACAATAACATGAAACAAAAAGAAAAAAACAAATGAAATCAGAACATCAATCACACTAGTTTATCGAAAAATCAGATGGAAAAAAATTTACTTACATGTACAATAGTACAGCGTTGTTGTTGTTACACAGTCTTCGCAATGACTGCTGTTCTCTAATTGACAAGAGTCTTCCCTAAAGTGCTTTCTAAGTGCCTATCGTTGACCGATGCTACTCAAGTCGCTAATCCTGAAGCTGCTATCAATGTGGGCGCCAGCAGCCGGGGGCGGCGTTTATGTCCTCTTCACCTAGTGTCCGCTGCTGCCGCGTCGTCGTCCTGGAAGAGAGATCAGTCAGCGTGCGATTGGCTGACTTCTTCTCACAGCCTTCTCTTCTTTTTCGTTCGCGACTGGCGTGCCGGGGCTTGACTTTACGCCGTGAAATTTTCAGTACTTTCACTCTAACCTGATCAGTCACTAGCGACATCATCACTGCAACGGTCAGCCTCGAATGTTACTGGCGCTTGTTGCGTTAACGATTCTTCCCGCTGTCGTGCAGACCTTCCTTAGCTTCAAATTTCAGATGGGCTGTCCATTGTTGTCCCTCTCTTTAATACAGCCTGAAAGCATCAGATAAATATTCAGATCATGATTGTTCTGGCACCTACTGCTACGTGCCTTTGCGCAGGCAACAGGCGTATTACAGCAGTAATGTCTCAGCTATGTTTCCTCTACCGTTGCTTGTCACGTACATTCCAGTTATATTTGCGACTACGTTGCCAGCCAGGCATGCAGGGGACGCCGTCTTCCCAAGCAATGTGAAACTACGGGTAATAGGTACGGCTTTCGGCCGTTTGCATTTCACTGGGCAAAAAGTTAGCAATAAAAAGGGAAGTCGGACTTTGTGTTTCCATTCTTTTTAAGCAAGCAAACTGGTTTTGAAACTCTAACTCGTGAACTGACGCTGGGAGACCCATCTCTTCCAGAATTTCAACAGAGTGCTGAAACAGGAATTTGAATGTATTGTAAAGGCAGCTGGTTCGCTAACTGGAGAGCACAGTGCAGTATAAGAAGTTGTGTGCCAGTTATAAAATTTTAGCAATCTTCTGTCTGCTTTAGGTTATTGAAGATTCTTACGGAAGTCTGATATACCTCTTCCTCTATATTAAACAATACTACACATTGATCTTGCCAAAAAGCGAGAAGCGATTCATCTTAGTGTTTTAGCTGTCAGGGGCACTCTGGGATGCTCTCTGGGTCACTCTGCGATGGTCTCTGGGTCACTCTGGGATTTTCACTAGGCCTCTTTTTGATGTTCTTAGTTGTCTGACTTATTTTAAATGGTTTAGTTTTTGTTCTTATCTAAATGTTTGGCCGGAGTGGCCGTGCGGTTCTAGGCGCTGCAGCCTGGCACCGCGCAACCGCTACGGTCGCAGGTTCGAATCCTGCCTCGGGCATGGATGTGTGTGATGTCCTTAGCTTGGTTAGGTTTAATTAGTTCTAAGTTCTAGGCGACTGATGACCTCAGAAGATAAGTCGCATAATGCTCAGAGCCAGCCATCTAAATGTTTTTATTTTATTGTTTACTATAAAGTCTTAGCAGACGCCTTAGGTTGTTTGCAGATGATGCTGTCGTTTATCTGCAGTAAAGTCTTCAGAAGATCAAAACACATAGGAAAGTGATTTAGAAGAGATAGCTGTGTGATGAGAAAATTGGCAGTTGACTAACAGTAATGCGTTAAGCTTTCTTTACACAATAAATTAGTCAAATGTGAAGGTCGTAAATTCAACTAAACACCTAGGACCTACAATTACGAATAACGTAAACTGGAATGAACACTTGGAAAATGCTATGCGAAAGACGAACCAAAGACTGAGATTTAGTGGCAGAACACTTATCAGATGCATCAGATCTACTAAAGAGACTGCATACACTACACTTGTCCTTCCTCTTTTCGAATACTGATGCGCTGTGTGAGATCGTTACCAAATAGGATTAACGGAATACATTGAGAAAGTTCAAAGAAGAGCAGCAGGATTGTGTTATCGAGAAATAGAGGAGAATGTGTCATGGACATGATACAAGATTTTGGGTGGACATTATTAAAACAAAGGCATTTCTCGTTGCGACGGTATCTTCTCACGAAATTTGCATCAGTAACTTCCTCCTCCGAATACGAAAATATTTAGTTGACGCCGACATACATAGGGACAAATGATCATAATAATAAAACAAGGGAAATCAGCGTTCGCACGGAAAGATAAAGGTGTTCAATTTTTTTCAGGTGCTGTACGAGAGAGGTCTAATAGAGAATTATTGTGTAGGTGGTTCGATGACTCCTCTGCCAGGCATTGAAGTGTGCTTCACAGAGCGTCCGTGTAGAAGTACATGTACATCTAGATATGCCTCTCGGTAACAAGACTAGCAACGCTTAGGTGAAACCACTCAAGAAATTCATGTGAATTTGGAATCAGAGTCACGAGTTTGTCTTGATCAGTTATTTGATTTGGTTCACCAGTAAGAAAAGAGAATTGTGCAATATGTAAGTACGATACTTGTACAGCCAGAGATAAGGGATATTGAAAGTAACATTTTCGATGAGAGTAGTAAACAACACAGCTGACAAGCTGCTGCCGGTAATCACGGGAAAACACGTAATGGAGCTTACAGAGAATTTAGAAGTCTTAAAATCTATGTACAATACCACTATGGCTCATTGCTGCAGATTTTTTAAAGCGATAGTAGCAACAAGAATGCATTTTCTTCGGCTCTCACTTCGTTCGCTTCGGCTTATTTCCAGTCAAATCCGTGCTCACCGGCAGCAAGTTGGCAACTGCCTCTATCAAATTGCAGTATCCGCAAACATTAATATCTACGCCCCGTAGCTCTAGATGCATCGCATTTATGAAATTCTCGGTTCTCTCGTCTGTCAGCTTTTCCTATAAAGTAGACATCAAACAAGTCAAATACTTTTGCGTGTGCGAGCTTTCGAACTCAAGCGGAGTCGTATTGTTTGGCGTGAGAAAGAGGAAGCCAGACTGATACGAGAGGGGAGCACTTCGAAACAGAGAGGCATGTATGCCGCGGCCGTACGAAGCGTTCTGCTCCATCAGCAAAGTTTCCCAACCATACGGCCATGTTGCAGTGAATTGCAGCCCCATTGCTGTGGCATTGAAGGCGCCAGTATTGCTGACACACACTGTAAAATATGGCCCCACGTAAGACACTTTCACAATCACACCTTGGAAAGCGCTTAGTTTCAAACAATGGCCATTCTTTGAGCTACTCTGCCAGTGAGTTACATATTTTAAGCATTTGAAGCTTGTGCTATGCTTGTGCTACCCACCAGGGGTAATTACAGAAATATCACATTACGTTTACTTCAGAAATGTAACACATCGGAAAAAAACTGATAAACTGATAGGTAGCAACACAACAGGACTATCTTCGGTCGCTACATAGCGTAGGCAAGTTGTACAACTAACAGCACCAATCATAAATTACGCAAAGTATCGAAATCACAGTAACAAAAACTACAACTGTACAAATAGGAAGCAATACAGTCAGGTAATGAGGAGACGGAAAAAGTGCCCTTTCAGTACCAGTTGAAGGGGTTATGGAAATAAATTTAAAATCACAATTTTTTAATATTTTTCCAAGGTCCTTGAACGGGTTGATTCAGTGGTCCACTGACATGTTGTGTTTGTCTCTCTATCAGCCGAGTTCCCATCATTAATTGTTGGATATCACCGCGTTGCGTGACCGCTACGGTCGCAGGTTCGAATCCTGTCTCGGGCATGGATGTGTTATTTGTCTTTAGGTTGGTTAGGTTTAATTAGTTCTATGTTCTAGGTGACTGATGACCTCAGAAGTTAAGTCGCATAGTGCTCAGAGCCATTTGAACCATTTGAACCACCGCGTTCTCATTATCAAGAAACAGAGTAGGTTGAACCTACAGCTTAGAAATAGTGTACTTTTCTAAAATAGATATTACGCACTTCCCTCCATCTTTTGCAATAGTACCAAAGACGCCATCAAGATAACACACCCGTATACACTGACGCCATCAAGATAACACACCCGTATACACCCCACACGCCCTCGGTAAACACGTCCTTGCCTTCGATATACCCTGCACTGACACAGTCCAGTGTATTCCAGCTTTCCCACTGCAACTATGAAGACATGGAAATAAAGTGCAGTCATTAGAGGAAATTAAATGACAGACACGCTGAGCAAGAAGGCATACACAGTATATTTGTTAGCTCTCCCTTCCGTCTCCTTGTATATGGTGGTCTTAGTATTGATGTACAGGATGACGCATCACTGGCAGAGTAGTGACGCGATTTCCTTGCAACACGATTTCAGATTAGCCTCTGTGCTCTAATATATGTATTCCCCTTCTCTCAACAGGACTCGCCCCCGCTTTTGCAGCACCACAAATTGTATATGTCGCTGTAGAAGATTATTGCTAGTATACACATGAGAGGGCAGTCCATAAATCGACTTAAATAATCGGTTAAAGGTAGCCACAGCTCAAGATACTGCTAAATTTTCGATAATGTTCTCATTTGTATCCCAGAGAAATCTGATAAAAAACAGAGCTTTTTCATGAAGTTAGGGAACATTGAGCAGTTTTTACTTTTGAAGTACTTTGACTAACAGCACTAATTGTTCACTTGTTGTATCCCACCCTCCGAGTTACTCAATTTCTACCTTGAGTAAGGGCTAAGGGAAAAATATGGAAAAGTAGAAGAAACTAAAATTTATAGGTTTTCTGATGACCTGTAATTCAGTCAGTGACATCATAGGACTTGTAACATTATTGGAAAGGAATAGGTATTGCCTACAGTAGAAGTGGTAGACGAACATCAACAATAGTAAAACCAGGGTAAATATAGTTCAGTCGAATTATTCGGATGACTCCGACGGAATTAGATTACGGTATGAGATACTAAATACAGGGAATGAATTTTGAGATTTAGACATGAAATAACTGACGATGATCGAGATATAGACAATATAAAACGTTCAGTTCCAAAGAAATATAAAATCTGGCAATAGCTTGAAAGTCGTTTCTGAAGAAGTGTATGTCTTGAGTGAAGCCTTTTACGGAAGATAAACGTAGGATAAAACAGTGCAGCTTGGAAAAGAATCGAAATTTTAGAAACTTAGTGCTACAGAGAAATGTTGAACGTTACATGGCCAAATCAGATTACTAAAGAGGAAGTACCTACTCTAATTGGGTAGGATAAAAAGTTATAACACAACTTAACTAAAAGAAGGGATTTGGATACGATGGATCCTGAGGCATAAAGATATTGTCGGTTTGCTAAAAGAGGGAAATTGTAAACGGAGGTAGTGGGTGTACGTCTAAAAGTTGAAGAGGAGAACAATAGGTTTGACTACAGTAATGAATGAAGGGTGGAAGATTAAGATTTAACGTCCCATCGACATCTAGGTCCTTAGAGAGGGAGCACGAGCTCTAAATGTTTCAAGCGTAGAAAGAAATAATCGCCGCTCCCTTTCAAAGGAACGATCCCGGCATTTGCTAGAAGCAATTTAGTGAAATCACGGAAAGCCTGAATCTGAAAGTTCGGGCTGGAATTTGAACAGTCGTACTCCGAATGCGAATCCAGTGTGCATTGAAATTTAGGTTGCACTAGCTATACAGGACTGAATAGCGTCGGGAATTGCATCAAACCAGCCATTGCAACGAAGGCCACAACAAAAACAACAAAAAATTTAACGCAAAACAGGGAATGTATTTTTACTGCGAAAGCAGTCGAACTTGCAACAAAAAAGTTTTATATTGTTTACTGTTTTTATGTTTTCATAGTACACTCTATGACGGATGGTTTACTCGCAAAGATTGCATCGTACTGCCAATAAATTATGCAGATGCACTAATGCGCGTAAGCGGGTAAAATTACGAGGGGCGTAATGCAACAATTTCTTTATCGGCCAATTTCCGTTGAAAAAAATACGGAATATTTTGTGGGACTTTGTGGTATATTCTAGCTTTAGACCCTACAGTTTCACGAATTTCCGATTGGTGGTGGCACTATACGTAGCCTTCAAAATGAGGTTTGTAACTGAGGTGCATTCCAAGCATATAGCTGTCGCTGAGTTTCTGTTTGCCGGGGAACCAGAGAATCGCTGGGATTCATGGGTGCTTGCATAATGTCTAGGGAGACCTGGCAGTGAACAAAAGCACCGTGAGTCGTTGGGCGAGGTGTTTGTCATCATCGCAAAAAGGTCGCACACCTGTCGGTTCTCCCGTGTGTCGGTTGGCCACACACAGCTGTGACCCCTGCCATGTTGTAACGTGCGAACGTTGTTATTCCAGGTGATCCTCACATCACAGTCAAACACCCCGCTGCACAACTGGACGTCTGTGTTGGCAGAGCTAACACACTCGTCCACCAGTGGGGGTACCCAAAGGGGTATACGCACTGAGTTCCTCTTCGCATAACGGAAGACCATAAAGAGCAACGAAGAACCATCTTTACGGAATTGCTTGCACGTTAAGAGGCCTGATCGTGACAATTTCTTGTCCAACATCGTCACAGGCGATAAAGCACTGACTCATCACTTCCAGACAAGTAATCCTTGGAGCGACGCCACACCACCTCTCTTCCGAAGAAAAGGTTCAAAGCCGCACGTCCAGCTGAGAAAATCATGGCTACGGTGTTCTGGGGCTTTGAAGGGGTTATTCTGCTCGATGTTCTCCATCAAGGTGGAACGAAGAGCTTGGAAGTATACTGTGCTACTCTCAGTACATCTACGTGATACCTACATCTACGTCATTACTCTGCTATTCAAAATAAAGTGCCTGGCAGAGGGTTCAACGAACCACCTTCAGGCTGTCTCTCTACCGTTCAGTCTCGAATGGCACGCTGGAATAACGAGTCCTTAAATTTTTCTGTGCGAGCCCTTATTCTTCTTATTTTATCGTGATAATCATTTCTCCCTATGTAGGTGGGTGCCAACAGAATGTTTTTACCAATCGGAGGAGAAAACTGGTGATTGAAATTTCATGAGGAGATCCCGTCACTTTCTTTCAATGAGTGTCACTATAATTCACGTATCATATCTGTGGCACTATCTCCCCTATTTCGCGATAATACAAAACAAGCTGCCCTCCTTTGAACTTTTTCGATGTGATCCGTCACTTCCATCTGATGCGGATCCCACACCGCACTGCAATACTCCAGAATAGGGCGGACAAGGGTAGTGTAAGCAGTCTCTTTAGCAGACCTGTTGCACCTTCTAAGTGTACTGCCAATGAATCGCAGTCTTTGGTTTGCTCTACCCACAATATCATCTATGCGATCGTTCCAATTTAGGTTATTTGTAATTGTAATCCCTAAGTATTTAGCTGAATTTACAGCCTTCAGATTTGTGTGACTTACAGTGTAATCGAAATTTAGCTGATTTCTTTTAGTACTCATGTGAATAACTTCACACTTTTCCTTATTCAGGGTCAATTGCCACTTTTTGCACCATACAGATATCTTATCTAAATCATTTTGCAAGTCTTTTTGATCATCTGATGGCTTTACAAGACGATAAATGACAGCATCATCTACAAACAATCTATGATGGCTACTCAGATTGTCTCCTATATCCTTAATATAGACCAGGAACAATAGAGGGCCTATAACACTTCCTTGGTGAACGCTGGATATTACTTCTGTTTTACTCAATGACCTTCCGTCTATTTCTACAAACTGCGACCTTTCTGACAGGAAATCATAAATCCAGGTGCACAACTGAGGCGATACTCCGTAGGCACGCAGTTTGGTTAGATGACGCTTGTAAGGAACGGCGTCGAAAGCCTCCTGGAAATCTAAAAATATGTAGTCAATTTGACATCCACTTTCGATAGCACTTATTACTTCATAAGGAGCTAGTTGTGTTTCACAAGAACGATATTTTCTGAATCCGTGCTGACTATGTGTCAGTAAATGTGTCAGTAAATCGTTTCCTTGGAGGTACTTCATAATGTTGGAATACAGTATATGTTCCAAAACCCTACTGGAAATCAAAGAAACAACTTCAGCGTGTTTGTCGCCTCAAAAATGCAATCGAATTCCCCCTTCTCCATGACACCCACACCAGAGAGAGGCTCACAAAACGTCTTTGGACCGTTCTTCCTCACTCAGCCCACAGCCCTGATCTCGTACCATCCGACTTCCGTCTGTTTGGCCCAACGAACGATCCACTCCGTGGGAAGCTGTACGTGGGTGAAGGGGAGGTTACTGATTCATCAAGACACTGGCTCCGAGGTCAACCAGTACAGTTGTATCATGCTTTGAAAGAAGATTATGTTAAAAATAGGGTTTCGTTGCATTGGATTGTTTGGGGGAGGAGACCAGACAGCGAGGTCATCGGTCTCATCGGATTGGGGAAGGACGGGGTCAGTGCCCTTTCAAAGGAACCATCCCGGCATTTGCCTGGAGCGATTTGGGGAAATCACGGAGGACCTAAATCAGAATGGCCGAACGCGGGATTGAACGGTCGTCCTCCCGAATGTGAGTCCAGTGTGCTAGCCACTGAACCACCTCGCTCGGTGTAGAGTTTCGTATCCAGATGAGTGAAGAATAAAATGCTGTATTATAGTCCTGTATAAAACCAGCCTGCTTTCAGAAAAAAATGTGTTGCATTATTTACTGAGCACCCATCGTATTTAAAAATCGAAAGACGTTTCTTTTGCTAAACTGGAAGTCGGCCTTGTGATAGACAAGTAGGTTTAGCGAACGAATCCAGCAAGTGAGATAGAAAGACGAGTAGAGAGACGCTCAGCGTCCGTCAGCTATCGGGCTCCGGTTGGCATCGCGACGTATTTGTATTTAAACGAGAACCGCAGACCCAGCGAGGCAGATAGCAGCGGCTGCCTTCTGCATAGCACATGAGCCTCATGAATACCGTATGAAGATGACAGCCCGACCAGTACGTTCTGCATCGCGAATACGGCCCGCTGCACTCGGTCGGACTTCTATGAGCTCGCTATTTGCCGGCCATTCCGTAAAGGAGCAGTGGCGACGGAGCGAGTTAATTACGCGCGCTGGACTGGTGTGTTCGTCAAAGTTGCGTGTGACTTACGGTTACCCATCAGTTCGACAGGATGGTGCACCAGCAGGGGACCCAGCGGAAGTGGACGTAGTGGCTGGAGAGTTTACGCGCCGCTGGAATTCTGAACATGGCTCGTATGTCAGCAGAGCGATGCGAACGAAGCGCCAGAGTAGGGGACACTAAATATCAGCGACTGCTCGTAGTGGATCCGCCATGATTGCAATGCTCATCGGGAGCGGAACGTGTAGCAAATGGTTTACGGCTGCGACGTGTGCTAAAGCTTAGATGCAATGACGCCACAGTGGCATATTGATTTTTTGGGTAGAGACAGAATGACTTCAACGCTAGGATAGGCACTTACAGTGATTAAAATGATCGAAAACAACGTTAATGTGAGCCGATGTCCGATTATCACTGGTACGAACAGTAAAGGTCGGAGTTTCATCGTCTGATAAGGAAACGAATTATTGTTTTGTTCAAGAGCCTCGATACATTTGAAGAACGGTACGATACGGACCGGGCTGACTAAGTACTTTATCAACCATAGAAAACTGAAGCTGAGTCACCGAGACTCATGAAGCTAAGTCTTCATTTTTACTAGCCATAATGTATTGTAATTTCATCACTTAACTAGTCTCCTAGGACCATGTTTTGCTCCCATAAATGGTAGACACTAAGATTTTAAGTTGATTTTTAATACCTACATATACGTCTACATGGCTACACTGAAAATCACACTTAGATGTCCGGCCGAGAGTTAATCGAACCACCTTCGCACTAATTCTCTATTATTCCACTCTCGAACAGCACTTGGAGAAAACGAACCCCTATATCCTATCATGTCAGCTCTGATTTCCTTTATTTTATTATGATGATCGTTTCTTCCTATCCAGCCCGGCGACATCACAATAGCGGGCCGATGTGGCCGAGCGGATCTAGGCGCTACAGTTTGGAACCGGGCGACCGCTACGGCCGCAGGCTCGAATCCTGCCTCGGGCATGGATGTGTGTGATGTCCTTAGGTTAGTTGGGTTTAAGTATTTCTTGGTTCTAGGGGACTGATGACCTCAGAAGTTAAGTCCCATAGTGCTCAGAGCCATTTCAAACATTTAGAACATCACAATATTTTCACGTTTGAAAGAAAAGTTGGCGATTGGCATTTTGCGAGAAGATACCGCGGCAACAAGAAGCGCTTTTATTTTAATGATGCCCATCCAAAATACGATATAACATCCGTGACACTCTATTCCATATTTCTCGATGGTACAAAATGTGCTGCCGTTCTTTGAACTTTCTCGAGGCAATTCGTTAATGCTATCTGGTAAGGATCCCACACAGCGCAGCAGAACACGAAAAGAGAAAGGTCAAGCGTAGTGTTGCATCTTGTAAATGCTCTGCCAATAAATCACAGTATTTGGTTCTCCTTCTCCGTAACATTTTGGATGTGTTCTTTCCCACTTAAGTTGTTCCTAGGTATTTAATTTAATTTACGGCCTTTAGATTTGATTTGTTTGTCGTAAAAACGAAGTTTAGCTGATTTCTTTTAGTTCTCATCTGGATGACCTCACATTTTTCGTTATTTGTAATCAACTGTAAATTTTTCCTCTGTACAGGCATCTTATCTAAATCATTTTGCAATTGTTCTTGATCTTCTGATGACTACTGGACGATAAACGACAGAATCATCTGCGTACTACCTAGCTGAGCAGAACTGAACGTACTCAGACATTACTCTCTTTACTTTTCTGATCATCACTAAACGGACACACAATGTATTTAGCGCAACGCAATCTGACTACAAAAGAATGGCCCTGACTAACATCAACCTATACCTTTCACAAATCACTTACCTCACAAAAATCTTCATAGCTCGAACTACTGCAATACAGCGAGCCCCACTACTGCCAGCTAAATAAAAGATTCTAACTACTGAAGTCACTAACTACTTATAGGCATAGTTAGCAAATGAAAGATTTTGATTAAGAACAAATAATGTATTTACCTTAATAGTCTTCAGAAGTCATTATATATATATATATATATATATATATATATATATATATATATATATATATCAGTTCATGACATGCATTCTTACAAATTTACTGTCTGTGATGGACACACGTCCATATCATCTGCTCTCAGAATTCCCCCATCTCTCTCCCCACATCCACCACTGCTGGCGGCTCACCTCCAACTGCGCAACGCTATGCGCTGTTGACAGCCAACTGCCCAACACTACAATGGCGATTATTGCAACAATGCCGACCAGCCTCAGACTGCACACAGCACAGTCAGTGATTTTCATATAGAGCGCTACGTGGCGTTACCAATAAAAAAAACCTAAAGTGCCTACTTACATAGCCGCCATGCTCCCCACAAAAAGTTCTAGAAATTGTTTTGGGCAGTGGTCAATACAGATTTGAAAATTTTTTTCATAATTACAATAACAAAGGTATCAAATGAACACACTTATTGATACAATGTTGGTCAAAGGTAAAATTTTCTCACAGTCCATAAAGACAGTCCTGAGCATTCATCACAGTAAAATTCAGTTTTTTCTCAAAGTCTGAGCAGTAAAAGAAAATGCACACAGAAGTAGTGGATTTCCATGCAGTCTTGAAGAAGTAGTGTTGTCCTTCCGACAGAAAGACAGTGCTGACTCTTGACATGCAGACAGGTAATGGGCCACAAGAGAGCAAACCCACAGCAGAGTCAGTCGAAGTTGAAGAATATTGGTAGGTAGGTCGTCACAGAGCAGACCCACTGTAGTCCTGGTAGAGATTACGGTATTGGTTGGCCACCAGAGGTGCAGACCCACTGCAGTCCTTGTAGAAATAATGGTATTGGTGGGCCATCAAAGATGCAGACCCACTGTAGTCCTTGTAGAGACAGCCAGCAGCCATCTGTTGCGACTGTGCAGGTGCACAATCACCATCGAAGAGTCTTGCGGAGAATATAGCAAGTCCATAAACCACCACTTGTGCACCACAAACTTTTTGGAATTGTCCTCAGAACCAGCAATGCTGTTAATCAGTCCTATGCTAAATTGTTAATACACGTCCAAACACTAAATTCCTCTTTTTTTCACATATTGTGCATATACTATGACCAACAGAAATATGTGCAGTGAAATGAATGCTTACAAGTTACTTAATTTGAAGAACTGGTGTCCCTACAATTATAAATTTACAACATAAGAATACAATTACAAAGGTACAAAATACATCATTAAAGAACATAATAGTATAGATAAAATTTGTAGTAACACAGGCTTTACAAAAGAATAGAAATAAACATATACATCAGTGTTACAGGAATTATGATATAAGTAAATACATAAAAGATCAGAATAGCTTTTGAAACATTAACTTCACACACGAGCATTAAAACAGAACTGAATAAATAATGTCTAAATATCTTTACAAAGAAAATAACATATTGTTAGAAAAATTCTGTGACATAACTCGTATCAGCTAAACACACAAGACAGGAAAAACACAAATATGCAAAAGTACACAAACACATAGCGGAATAACAGAAAAGGAAAGGGCAGGGTTTGTTTTATTGCAGTATCTTGCAAACAACACTTTCTATACTTCTTGGAGATCTCCCTTCGTTCTTCATTATTTCAAAAAGTGCTTTCTATACCTGCTTTCTGTACTTTTTTTGTAAAACTTCTCAATGCATTTCTTCCAATTCATCGCAACTCATTCTCTTATATAGTCTACCCCCTCTTAAGCTAACTTAAATCTACTGAGCTCAGATGCATAAACTAAGGGACGAGGCAATGCAGCAGCACATAACAAATTAACACAAACAGCAATGACAAAAAATACAAATTGGCAAAGTAAGCAGCAGTATATCTAAATTAGCAAAGGAAATGCAACATTACAACTAATATGAGCCAAAGTGCAGCAACAAGAAAAATAAATGAATAGTAAAACTGGCTTAACAGAGTAATAGAAAGGAAATTTAGTAGCGCAATACCTGGCAAACAGCAGCGGCAAATGCAATTATTAATATCTAAACATGACAAAGATCAAGCAGAAAAAATAGTACACTAAAGACAACAATACAGATAAGGGAAATGTATATTCACATCTTAATGTCTATGTAATCAAATGGTGCACCGCAACTTATTCTACAAAATAAATTACCAAGTACTTGAAAAGAAAATTCTGTATGCAGTTCCTGTGAAGAGAAACGTCTCTATGTGCTCCCTTATTTTTTTGGAAGTATTTCACAAAATTATTATTTACTGGATCGGTAGACCAAAAATATTTATGTTAGTACATCTATTAAATTTTATTTTAACCAATGCTGCAGTTCAGCTAGAAACTAGATATTAAACGAAATGAGCAAATATATATATAAAGCAACATATGAAACATCATTCACTAGGCAAATGGCGTCTCCACAGGCAAAAAAAAAATCTCTCAACTAGAAAGACAATAGATGTAAAATGTTTCTCATCATTTCATTAGGCATTTTAGTAAATATCACAAATTAAGAGCTCCACAGTGTAATCATATGTTTTCAAGTTTGAGAGTGTCGTATTTGCGATGCTTTCTACAAAGAAACGTCAATAGCGAGGATAATGGCCTCCTTTTTTCTCCACCTGTGCCTCTGAAAGGCACACACTAATGGCTTTTTTTTCCAGGTGACTGTCGCTCAGATGGGCCTCCACAGCACATTACGTCAAGGTCGTCTACCTTCTTTACTGAAATTTTTACGGCAGCAGTTTCCACTACAGTGACAGTCTCATAAAAAATAAAAAAATTCAAAGGTTAGAAATTTACATTAGAAGTGTGTAGAAACAAAATCTCATGTATAACAGTGTCCATAAAGTTTTGTCAGCATTGTGGTAACTAACATTCACGTATGTACACACATTTCATAACTCTTAATGTACAATTCCTAATTTCCAACATCCTTTTCATAAATCAGAGTCCCTAACCACTACTCCTTATTCCTTTCCTTATTACACATGTACATATTCATATTCATCAACACGTCTTCAATATTTCATCATAATAAATACATAGCATAATCAGATTCCTCATATAGCATCATCTCATTGATCATAAACATACCTCAATAGCATAATACACATCGTAGTCGTAATAATAACATCATAACACCTCAGTCAAATCTCAAAAACATCTGCAATAATTTCAAAACCTAAAAAAAATTCTCTGCTCATTTCAATAGTGTCATCTACCTCAAATGTACTTTAAAAATCATGTTCCCATACCAAACACATCATTCAAAGCTCTCATAGTCTCACAATGGTTCCAAAAAATATGAAGAGTTCACAAAGTACAGACAAAATACTATTTCATAATTGTGAAGTTATCCAACTGTGTAATTGCGTAAACATCTGTCACTGATGCAGTAAAAAAAATTTTGTCTCTCTCAGTTAAATTATCATATAGCTGTGTAATTTATGTGTTAGAGGAACATGGTACCGTTGTGTAAAGTTGTATAAGCAAATAACATTTTAGCTAGGGCTCCTTGTGGTTGCCAAAAGCATGGTACACAAAGTAGGCGTGAACCCCAATGAGTATTAATGTAATTATACCCTCAGGTGTTACAGATTACAGCAATGGAGTGAAATTTATCACAGAAAACCTTCGTATCAATGTAATTCAAAAATCTTTAGGAATAAATGTTTTAAGTACAAAATTAATCACTCAAATACATGTCCTTTAGCTCTAAATGTGCGTCTTGCTGTAAGATAATTCTGTGGAAGTGTCGTAGTTATCGTCCTCCAAAAGCTAAGTTCTGCAGAAATCAATGTACTTACCTCATCATAAACTAAAGTGAAATGCTATGCGTATAGCATAGTAGTTATTATGTAAATTACTGTGATCAAGAAAGTACTACACTGTAACGTATTGTTGTGCTACGAAAAAGGCTGTCTTATTGTAGCTATACTACAAACGTTACTACTAAAACATGTTATACTTTCCAGAAGAGTTCAAAAAAACTGTGCAGATGTAAAACTGATACAGCATAAAACCAACAATGTAAATTGTGTCAGACATTAGTGTTGTCGTGATATAATCGTGTAGCTCTCAAAGAAACCAAATACTACATCATCTTTAATCTCACAGAAAGTACTTCAAATATAGAATGTCTTTTCAAGGAAACCAAAGATCTCATTAGCAGTATATGTTCTAAGTATGTAAGCTTGATAGTCATTACATAATCGTGCAACTAACAAGCAAGAATGTACACACACAATAACATTGTGTCCTCTGTTCACTATAACAATGCATTCGTAATTTCTGTTTAAATAAGTGAAGTGAAAATTTTATAGCAAAGACTAAGTTAAAAAACAGATTATCTCTCAATAAACGGTTTTACATGTGAAATGTGGTACAATCCTTTACGCTTCCTAATACGCAGAGTTTCAGCTTCAACACAATTATCATGTGGTGTACGTCGGTTTCTGTAAGGTCCATTGTAAATCAGAAAGAATTTCTGACTCAAGTGTTTCTTCTTATGTGACAATGAATGAGCTTTAATGAGAACTTTCTGACCAACATATAATTTCTTTGCTTTTGCTTTACCGTGTAGTTTTCTCCCTTTGTCTGCCGCAGATTTTATATTTTTAATAGCCAAATCAATTATGTCTTTGTGTCGAAGTTTACGTGTATTCGGGAAAGGTAGAAGCTCTCCGATTCTGTTCGGTGGTTCTTCATTCTTCAGTACAAGAATAGGTGGTAAAGCAGTGGAGTCATGAGGAATTTCATTAAGCACGTTTTGATATAAGTGTAAATATCTGTCCCAATGCTGATGCTTTTTGTGACAATAAAGTCTGCTAAGCTTGTTGATTTCTTTCATAATCCGTTCAGACGGGTTAAAATGTGGTGAATACAATGAAATAAAAACAGGTTTGATTTTATGGTTCCGAAGCATGTGTGACCAAACAGCAGATCTGAATTGCGGTCCGTTCTCTGAAATGACTTTACTAACGTGTCCAACTTCACGTAAGAAACTTTTAACAAAGGCGTTGGATACAGACCGTCCAGTGGCTTTACGTAACGGTGTGAAAGAAACAAATTTATAAGTAAGTTCTACAGCGACTAGAACGTACGAAAATCCTTTCGATGTTCTGACAAGGGGTCCCAAGAGATCAACAGCAGCAAATTCTTTTAATTTTGAAGGAATGATAGGAAACAACGGAGTACGATGTGTGATGGTAGACGGTTTAACTTTTTGACAAAGTTTACAAATAGACAAGACTCTTCGAATTCTCTTTTCCATATTGATAAAATAACAAGTCGTCCGAAGAATATAATAACATTTTCTTGGACCAAAATGCGCGTAGCTGAAATGAATGTACCAAATGAGCTTATTAACAAAATCGTCAGGAATTCAAAGTACCCATAGCTTGTTATCAACAGTGCAGCATTTGAAGAGTATGTTGTATCTAACCAGATAATAATGCCGATTCTGTATGTGTGTCTTTTCGTGCCATTTCCTCTTGATGTATTTCCAAATCGGATCTTTCTCTTGTTCATGAGCAATGTCCTTTAAAGATGTGGTAATGAAGTTTTCAAAGGCGACTTTCTGAATGTAAAGAATACTGAAATTTTTCTCGAGGTTGCCTTCTGTGTTACTTTTCTCAAGCCCAGCCGGTGCGCGTGAAAGTGCGTCCGCAACAATGTTCTCCTTGCCGGGAATGTAGACTATTGTGAAGTGGAATTCGTGCAGAAACAAGTCCCAACGTTTTAACCTGTCATGATTTAATTTTGAAGACATAAGAAATTGTAATGCACGATGATCACTGTATACTTTTACGTGCTTACCAGAATGAAAGAAACCGAATTTGTTAAATGCCCAAATGAGAGCAACAGCTTGTAAATCAGTAACGGAATAATCTTTTTCTGAAATTTGTTAGCACTCGGCTAGCAAAAGCAATGGTTTTCTGAACAGTAGTGTCATTTTCTATAGCTTCTTGAAATAAACTGGGCACCAAGACCAACTTCAGAAGAATCCGTGCTAAGAGAAAGAATTCTTGTGACAGATCTGGATGAGCTAGTATTGGCGCGTTAAGTAGCGCTTCTTTCAAAGAATGGAATTCCAGCTGTGCCTGTTCGTCCCAGCTCCAAATAGTATATTTTCCAGTGAGAGGACAAAGTTTTGTTGTAACTAGAATTTGCATATTCAGACAACGACGGTAAAAATTTACGAGACCTAGAAAAATGCGGACCTGTTTTTTTGTGGATGGAACTGGAATGGCTCTGATTGCTTCTAACTTTTCAGGATCCGGCTGAATGCCTTCAGAAGAAATGATATGTCCCAAAAACCTCACCTTTGACCTACCGAATTCAGACTTTTCCAAGTTAACTGTAATTCCAGATTCTGCAAAATCCGTAACATACTGTTGAGGATGCGATTATGTTGTTCCCATGAAGCTTCCGCTATTAGAATATCGTCGACATATAAGGTGATGTGACGTTTTAAGAACTCAGGTAATATGGAATTTAGCCCGCGAATGAATGCTGCCGAAGAAATGTTCAAAGCAAAAGGAAGTTTCCGAAACTGATAACAAACGCCGAAGCAAAGAAAAGCTGTGTATTTTCTCCAGTCTGGATAAAGTTTGATCCGATAAAATGTGGATCTGAGATCAATAGAAGACAATACTTTTACACCACAAAAATTTTTAAGAAGTTCTTCCAACATTTGCGGCCTGTCTGTTTCAGGAATGTTGATAGTATTGATTTGTGTCAAATCTAAGACAAGCCTGATCGATCCATTTTTCTTCTCAACATTGAATCTAAACGTCAGTCTTAGGAAGTCTTATCTGAAATTATTTGCTTTGGATTTAGCATTGTACGGAGGTAAAACGTGGACTACAAAGAGTTCAGTCATCAAGAGAATAGAAGCTTTGGGATTGTGGTGATACAGGGGAATGCTGGAAATGGGTATATCGAATAGTGAATATGGAGAAGTGAATGAAATTGGAGAATAGAGGAACTGAGGGAAGAACTTGATTAAGGGAATGCATCGTCTAATAGGACACATCCTGAAGCATCAAGTGATAGCTAATTTCGTAATGGGGTGGTGTCGAAGGATGGCTTCACTGAAGTAACAGCTTCAACAGGATCTAGGTTACTTTATTTATGGCGAGATGAAGAGGCTCTTACAGGATAGGTAAGGGTTAAGACCGACGTCAAAATTAGGTTGTGAGGAGCGTTTAAGACTGATGAAGATAAGCGTCGCTTTAATTATAGCAGCAAAAGACGTCTTTCTGCGTAGTGATCTCTAAGACACTATACTGCCTGCAATGAATTGGTTAGGATCGAAGGCGTCGTTTTCGGGGCAATCCATGCATTGACAGAAGTGATACTGTCTCCAATGTTAGTACAGCGAAGAGAATTTTCCCTATTTTTGGTTTTTTAATGAGATGTTAATTTTAACTGATGATAGGAGAAAATATAAAAACGCAGTAAATGAAGCAAGCAAAAAGGAATACAAACGTCTCAAAAATGACATCGACAGGAAGTGCAAAATGGCTAAGCAGGGATGGCTAGAGGACAAATGTAAGGATGTAGAGGCTTATCTCGCTAGGGGTAAGACAGATACTGCCTACAGGAAAATTAAAGGAACCTTTGGAGATAAGAGAACGACTTTTATGAATATCAAGAGCTCAGATGGAAACCCAGTTCTAAGCAGACAAGGGAAAGCAGAAAGGTGGAGGGAGTATATCGAGGGTCTATACAAGGGCGATGTACTTGAGGACAATATTATGGAAATGGAAGAGGATGTAGATGCAGATGAAATGGGAGATACGATACTGCGTGAAGAGTTTGACAGAGCACTGAAAGACCAGAGTCGAAACAAGGACCCCGGAGTAGACAAGATTCCATTGGAACTGCTGACGGCCTTGGGAGGGCCAGTCCTGACAAAACTCTACCATCTGGTTAGCAAAATGTATGAGACATTCCCCCATGTTATGCAATCTGTATATTGAGCAAGCAGTAAGGGAAACAAAAGAAACATTCAGAGTAGGTATTATAATCCATGGAGAAGAACTAAAAACTGTGAGGTTCGCCGATGACATTGTAATTCTGTCAGAGACAGCAAAGGACTTGAAAGAACAGTTGAACGAAATGGACAGTGTCATGAAAGGAGGGTATAAGATGAACATCAACAAAAATAAAACGAGGATAATAGAATGTAGTCGAATCAAGTCTGGTGATGCTGAGGGAATTAGATAAGGAAATGAGACACTTAAAGTACTAAAGGAGTTTTGCTATTTGGGGAGCAAAATAACTTCAAATGGTTCAAATGGCTCTGAGCACTGTGGGACTCAACATCTTAGGACATAAGTCCCCTAGAACTTAGAACTACTCAAAACCTAACTAACCTAAGGACATCACACACACCCATGCCCGAGGCAGGATGCGAACCAGCGACCGTAGCAGTCCCGCGGTTCCGGACTGCAGCGCCAGAACCGCACGGCCACCGCGGCCGGCAGCAAAATAACCGATGATGGTCGAAGTAGAGAGGATATAAAATGTAGACTGGCAATGGCAAGAAAAGCGTTTCTGAAGAAGAGAAATTTGTTAACATCGAGTATAGATTTAAGTGTCAGGAAGTCGGTTCTGAAAGTATTTGTATGGAGTGTAGCCATGTATGGAAGTGAAACATGAACGATAAATAGTTTGGACAAGAAGAGAATAGAAGCTTTCGAAATGTGGTGCTACAGAAAAATGCTGGAGATTAGATGGGCAGATCACATAACTAATGGGGAGGTATGGAATAGAATTGGGGAGAAGAGGAGTTTGTGGCACAACTTGACTAGTAGAAGGGATCGGTTGGTGGGACATGTTCTGAGGCATCAAGGGATCACCAATTTAGTACTTAAGGGCAGCGTGGAGAGTAAAAATCGTGGAGGGAGACCAAGAGATGAATACACTAAGCAGATTCAGAAGGATGAGGGCTGCAGTAGGTACTGGGAGATGAAGAAGCTTGCACAGGATAGTGTAGCATGGAGAGCTGCATTAAACCAGTCTCAGGAGCACAATAACAATCAACTACGATATCCAAGTACGTGATCACATTACCGTAGCCAAGAATTCGACACAAACAAATGGAGTACTACAAGGAGTCCTGATCGGTCCGATACTGTTCAACATCATAACAGCAGACATCACAAAGATCATCAAGGACAGTTGTGGAACGTTTATTTGTTTGCTGTTTTCTTTTAGTCTGTTATCTGTATAAAAGAACAGACCGTATGTCGCACTTGAACTGACGTGATAGAAGCTCATAGAATTTTAACATGATCTCAAATGTATTAGTAATAACTAAGCATAATGCTATTTAAGGGGGAAAATAATAATAGGAATAATTTTAAAAAAGTCTGAATACTACAATTTGGCTATAGGGCACACGGATATCTATTCATCTGGAATCCAGAAAGTATATTCTACTGGTCTATTACACTATACGGCATCAGTAGGTCACAAATTTTGTAATTCTTAATTCGGGTCTGCACTGCTACAACACTGTATTACGCAGCACTACACTACTGCAACAGTCACACTCTATGCGGATGACATGGTTATAGGTTCAGAAGACAAAGAAGAGCTACTAGCAGCCTCACGTCATGGCCTGCTGAAAATGACCCCCAAGTAAACCACAGCAAAAGCAAAAAGATGATTTTCAGAGGAGGTGGTAAACTCTCACTAAAAGAAACGCAGGCCCTTCAAAACAAACCATTTTAAGTAGTACCAAAATTCCTGGGAGTCACTTTGCGAACAACACTTACACCTTTCAATACCCATATGAAAGAAAGAGCAACAGCAACAATAAATGCACTTTTCAACATTCGGAAGCCCCAAAAATTTCCGGACTGCCTTATTGACTCTGCTTAGAGACGTCTACCTTAGGACTAGGTCCCGCCCCATGGATTTCGTTCCAACTAACCGCTAGCTCTGTGTGTGATTTTGCTGTGTGATTTGATGCACGGGCAATAAGTAATTGTTGAAATAGGGGAAAAAACTTACTATATTATGTGACCAGTGACGCAAGGATTCATAGACTGCCGGAGTGTAATTGACACTCTTTTGAAGGTAGTGACAACAATAATGGTACATTTTAAGCTTCCTTTCAGAAAGAAACTGTCAGTTTGCATCTGCATTCTGGACGTACGTAATTCTTTTTTTTTCCTTTTTTGCGTTTAAATGAGGATAAAGAGCGCTGTCACGCAGCGGAGCATGAATTTCGTTTCAGCAGGAATTATTCAGGAGTCCGCGTTGCGGTGGGCGCACAAAGCTGCCGTGCATCTATCTATAGAAGCGGCAGAACCGTAGCAGCAGGCAGGCACAGCGGATGAAATAAACTGCGGCCGACGACACCAACGTCCGCCATCGTGCTATTATGTGGCCACCGAATGGAAACGCGTAATGTCATTGGAAACCGAAGTCTAACATTGTGCATTAGTTGTGAGCGACATGCATGGGAATGTAGTCTATTTACAGAATATTCCATTTTTAATTATGAGGCCACTAAAAATTTTAAGAAAAATAGATACTAAGATAACAAGTGCTTTTGATGGCATCTCTGCCGCACTGACGTCTACATAGGACGAAGCGGGACCAAAGAGAGTAAGAGAAAAATATTTTGCGAACGCCTTTCTTAGACTGAGTTTCCTCCTTTCGTTCAACATTTTTCGACATATTTAGTCCATCGTAACGGTTGGGAAGTTCGTGCCAATTGGGAAACTGTCTTAATACAAAATAGGCTAGAATGATTTTGTATAACTGACTTTGAATCATATGTTTGTATGTTCTTGTAGCACACTTGTCGCTTAGTACCGTGAGACCAAAAGCCAGAGCCACGTCTTGTCTGACAGTCCTGCGCCTGTGGCTGAGAAAATGGATGACTTCTACGCCAAGCATCAGGTCTTGTTTCTCATTCAGTGAAATCTACAGTATATTCTGGGAAAGAAGAATGATGTATCTCGCCTGAAGAACGTAAATCAGTCACGCACAGAAATTTCGGCAAACAATTTGTAACTCCCGTACAGTGTGAGTGCCTGTCAGGGGTTTCGCCTGATTTCGTGCAGCCCACACAACGTATCTGTCATGCGTTTCCTTCTTCATGCCAATTCTCGGTCTCACAATCCAGGGGCAACGAGGAAGTCCCTGCAGAGTTTTCAGTGGAAAGTGTTCGATAACCCACCATATTGCTCGGACGTTTCTTTTCTCTCTCTGATGTTCATCTCTCTTCGTGAACCACTGGCTGTGTAGACAACATTTTGGTAGAGACAACGAACAGCAGACCAGTGTACAGAAGTGACGGAACGGACAGGCGACTACCTTTTACGACGATAGTACTGGAAATCTGGTACAACGCTACGACAAATCTCTAACCCACAGTGGCGACTGAGTTCTGAAGTAGATGTAAGGTGAGTACGTTCCTCACTATGTGTTTTTGTATGAAATTTAGCGCAAATTTATCTCCCACTCCATGAAAAGTCTAAGTATTACCAAAACTAAGAACCCAAAAACTGTTGTTGTTGTTGCTGTTGGGGTCTTCAGTCCAGAAACTGATTTGATGCAGCTCTCTTTGCTACTCTATACTGTGCAAGCCTCTTCATCTCCTAGTAACTACTGCAACCTAAATCCTTCTTAATCTGCTTAGTGTATTCATCTCGTAGTCTCCCTCTACGATTCTTACCCACCACGCTTCGCTCCAAAACTACATTGGTGATTCCTTGATGCCTCAGAGCGTGTCCTACCAACCGATCCCTTCTTGTAGTCTAGTTGTGCCACAAATTCCTCTTGTCTGCAACTGTATTCAGTACCTTCTCATTATTTACGTGATCTACCCACTAATCTTCAGCATTCTTCCGTAGCACCAAAATTCGAAAGTTTGTATTTTCTTCTTGTGTAAATTGCTTATCATCCATGTTTCACTTCCGTACATGGCTACACCTAAAAGAAATTCTTTCGGAAATGGCTTCCTAATACTTAAATCTACACTCGATATTAACAAGTTTGTCTTCGTCAGAAACGCTTCCCTTGCTATAGCCAGTCTACGATTTATACTTCTCTACTTCGACCATCATCAGTTAATTAGCTTCCTAAATAGCAAAACTCATCTACTACTCATCTCTCATCATACAATACAAGCTGTTATCTAGCTTAAAATCGCATACTAACCTTCGACTTAAGTAAACGTAATTTGAACTGAATTATAATTGGTCTGAATACAACATGTCTTTCAATTAAATTTGATACTGAATTATAATTGGCTCTAGTGAAAATTGCCACTTACCTCACTTCTTGACAACATTACTTCAGATTTCCTGAGAGAAGCCGGCCGCGGTGGTCTCGCGGTTCTAGGCGCTCAGTCCGGAACCGCACGACTGCTACGGTCGCAGGTTCGAATCCTGCCTCGAGCATGGATGTGTGTGATGTCCTTAGGTTGGTTAGGTTTAAGTAGTTCTAAGTTCTAGGGGACTGATGACCACAGATGTTAAGTCTCATGGTGCTCAGAGCCATTTGAACCAGTTTTTTCTTGAGAGAACAGCAGCAAAAAGAAAGGAGGAAGCGGCGAAGCTAAATTTCTGTTTTTAAATAAAATTTCGAAACAATATTAATGCTTCACGGCCGGAGCTGTCACAATTAATAAAATATATCGGGCTATTACGCCGTGGTCGAATCTAATTCTCTTTAACACTCGACGTTTCGTCCCAGGAGATCACAGCGTAATAACTCGGTATATTTTATTAATTGCAATATTGCCTCTGTTGCATACCACACGGTGGAATGCGGTAATAATAAACCTTCTTTAAACACTTGGATCACGAGAGTAACTGTTCACATGAAATGACACCGCCAGACAACGATTTTAGAATGAAGTGTTAATTCGAAGAAACAGAGTTAAGCTTTGCTCGATCTTCCCACATAATATCGGTCTTAACAATACTAAGCTTCAGTAAGTGATTTATAAAGGGTACGATGTTAACAGAAAATTTCTATAATGACCACACAGCTTAATCAGTTAGTATGTCAATGCATGACTCAGGGAACTGAGGTGGTCTTTCTCTCAGCAAGTGAACATAGTTAACTAGCTGACTATAATCATTCCGACGAACTAGCTGCGCAATGCTGCAGTCTTACCTCAAAACTTCTTTTCATTAAAAAATAACTTTATTCAAAATTTACATTCTTTTCGCCATTCAGTAAAAACATTATACATCCTTGTTGTCAGTCAGTTACCACACTTGCACTTAGAATGCGTCAGATTGAGCAGAGGCAAAGGCAGTGCCACAATGCTGCCAAAGATTGTTTAACAGTAACATAACTTGGTCTCTCTCTGTTGTGCACATCGATAACCTACAAAAGTAAAATGACATTCTCACCTTACAGGTCTTACAAAGTGTTACAAATAAAAGAATTTTGATTTTCACTGCGGTTTCCATTTCGTGACAGTTCTGAGCTTCCTTTCCGCATAGCACGCGTATTTTTTTGACATTGAGTAATAATACAAAAATACGAACATATTATTTAGAAAAAGACACAAGGGACACCTCCAGCGTATCGCTGGGCAATCTTGGAAGAATTATTGTTTAGTTTCTCTCAGAGGAAACAAATTAAGGCAGCTGGGGTTTCTTTCAAAACATTAAAACTGCAAGCACGTGATAAGAGTACGAAACGTCACTGTGAAAATAAGAAGAGAGAAATAATTATCTCTGAGAAATTATTCATCATTTGAAAGATGATAAATTAGTGACGCTTGAGTGAAGTTTAAAATGACAGAAAAGAAAGATCTATATGAACAAGTGGGTGAAACGGGTGTTACAGAAAGAGATTAGCGGAAGCTAAACCATAGGAATGAAACATTATCTTCTAAAATAGCTGAAATCCCTGTTGTCGATCAAAACATTGCAGTGCCGGCTTACCGCGTGTGCAGTGAAACTGCGTGCTGTCACCGCACGCTGCGCTGTTCTGACCGCTAATACTGTGCGGAGACCGGCAGGGTTTTGCCGCTTCAGCCGCGGGGTACAGTTATCTTCTCAGACGCGCTCGCCAGAAATTTATCCAGAACTCGGGAACTGCTAAATCAATCGCTGAAGTCCAATACTGCTCATCAACTTCGCAGCGGTCCTGATATTAGCACCCAGGGCGAAGTCTCCATGAGTCCCTTGGAGTCTGTCTCTACAGAATGACAATAATATTCCATCAAACCTCGGTAGCTCCCTTCGCTGCACTTTATTCGGCCAGTCACCGAAAAGATCTGACCTTCCATTCAACCCGGGTTCTGGAATCGTCCTCGCTGACTCCCAGCAACAATGTAGAAGCCAGAACGCCTAGCCACGGCTTGACACCACGTTCTCACGCAACGCATGTATTCTGGGATTATCGTGAATTTAGATATTTTCGGACTGTCCTTCCCACGGAAAACTTTTATGGAAATTTTCGAAGGTGTAACTGTTTCATTGTATCGGAATTTGGAAGGCTGTCCAACAGGAACACAGGTAGTTTCAGCAAGTGGTCGCCAAGGCCCTCTGTGGTAGCTTAGGTATTGAAGAGGCTTCCTGGTCTCCATACTCCTAAGCCTTGCAAACCGTTTTGTCTGAATTGGACGCTCAGTCCACCTGTCCAGCGGAATGCTTTTATTCAGCATGAGCCCCGGAATAGGGTGGCAGAGGCCAACTCTGCCTAGCAGTCCATAGTGGGTCACTACCTAACGTTTTCAAAGAAATTGTCCTAGGACGGGGGGCTTCTCACAGCTACTGCTCTTCACAAACATGTCCATAGTCTCCACTTCATTCACCATACCCATTGCCAGTGCACAGGATAATTTGAAAGTCACCACAGTCTCTCACTATGGATGCGGCCTCTTGCTCCTGTGTTGCCTGCTTCCATAGATTAATGTTTAGGGTGGGTGGTCTCACTCTGAGCAGTAGGTCTGGAGGCACTGGAATTCCAGCAGTGTCCCATTCATGAAGAGAGATGGCAGGTGACAGATGAAAGGGGGGAGGGGGGCGGAGGGGGTTGGGTGGGTCGAAGTAGCAGCTAGTGGCAAAACATCTCACACTAGATAGTTAGGCAAGCGGACAGCTTGACGCCCAGTCTTAGGCTGCTCGTATATTAGCTGATGGCAGGAAATGGGAACCGAACAGACGACCACTGCTGAGAATATGGTGGTGTTGGCACTGCTCATGGCGGCTGGAGATCAACTGTGGAACGGGTAGTGGCAGGAGGCAGCTGCTGAGACCAAGCCTGTTCGGCTGTGTTTTTTCTTCTCATGACCTAGTCTTGGCACAAGCTGGCCACCGGTATACATGCCCTCGGCATTAGTCAAGGGTCCCAGCTTTCAGTGGGGGCAGTCAGGCTAGCTGCCTGTCCCCTGCCATAACGGGATGGAATGTGGCCTCTCTGACTATCATTCACTTCGACCCCAATACCCCACCGATTCTGGCGGCAGCGTCAGGGATTTTGCTGCTTATACTGCCCTTATTTCACTCTCTCCAGCATGGTGTTGTACCTCATAGCAGTTTTGATGTTCCCTTAGACCACCTGTAAGATGAATACATCAGTAGGTAACAAACGTTACAAATAACAGTGTACAACAGCGATAACATGATAGCCCATTTATGTGTAGGACTACTTAAATAGGCCATCAACATTGCAGGTAGTAATTTATAATGATGAGTCGAGGACCACTCACAGGTGAGGGTTCTTCCATTGATCTATGGTCACAATGAACTTCTGTAATAGATAACGTACTCAAGAGGTATAATTCTAAATGGCTCTGGGCACTATGGGACTTAACATCTGAGGTCATCTGTCCCCTAGAACTTAGAACTACTTAAACCTAAGTAACCTGAGGACATCACACACATCCATGCCCGAGGCAGGATTTTAACCTGCCACTGTAGCGGTCGCATGGTTCCATACTGAAGCGCCTAGAACCGCTCTGCCACAACGTACGGCCTATAATTTTAGATAATTATTTTTATTATTCTGGATTTACTATGTGAGTACATTTTTCCAGCACCTATTCTAGATTACAGTAAGTAAGTAATTATTGTTCTCCACTCTTCTCTACTTGTCCATAAATCTTCAGGAATGTTGTTCTTCCTCATTGCTGACTGAACTCCCTGTATCCATGTATCAGGTGGTCGTCCCCTTTTTCTTCTTCCAATTGTTACCCAGTCGGTTATGCATTTTGGTATCCTTTCCTGTTCCATTCGTCCAATGTGTCCATACCATTTAAGTTGTTTGTGCTCGATGAAATCAATAATTGAATTTTTACATTTCATCTTGTCTCTGATTACTTCATTTCTTATTCTTTCTCGTCTTGATATTCTTGCTGAACGTCTCCAGAAATCCATTTCTGTGGCTAATAATCTTGATTTCGGTTGCCATTTTGTTGTCCACACTTCTGAACCATATGTAATAATGCTCCTAACTATTGTTTTAAAAATCCTTATTTTGTTATCAGTTGTTATGTGTTTGTCCCAGAGAATTCCATTCAATAAAGAGATTGTCACCTTTCCAGAATTTATTCTTGATCTAATTTCTTTGTCCTGTTTCCCATCATTTGTAATTTTCACACCTAAATATTTATATTCCTCAGTAGCTGTTATTGTTCCCATCCCTTCTTCTAATATTAAGTCTCCATTCACTCCACCAATTACCATGTACTTTGTTTTATTCATGTTTACATTTAGACCAGATTTTTTATATTCTTGAATCAATTTTCTGGTCATATACTCTATGTCCTCACAGTCTTGGCCTATAATCAGTTGGTCATCTGCAAATTGTAACGAGTATATTGTTCTATCATTTATTGGTATTCCCATAGCGTGACATTTTTTCTTCCAATTCTGTAAAGTTACTTCTGTATATATTTTATACAATGTAGGTGAGATGCTACATCCTTGACGTAATCCTTTTGTGACTTGGAATCCATGTGATAGATATTTACCAATTTTTATTTTTGAAATAGAATTTTTATATAAATTTTGAATTGCTTTAATTATTCTTGGATTTATTCCTATTGATATTAAAGCTTTCCATAAACTGGATAAAGGCACACTATCACAGGCTTTTTCTATATCTATGAATACTAAATGTATAGGTTGTGCCCGAACCATTTTTTTTTCAATAATTTGTTGTAGGCAAAAGATATGATCAATTGTTAATCTTCCAGCTCTAAAACCTGCTTGTTCTTCAGCCTCCTTTTCTTTGTATTCTTGTTCTAACAAATATTTAATAATTCTTCCATATAATCTACTGAAGGTATTGGTCACTGTTATTCCCCTATAATTTCTGCACTCATCTTTCGCTCCTTTTTTATGTATCACTGAAATATATCCTACTTTCAAATCATTTGGGACATCTTCCCCACTTAAACATCTTTTGAAAAGGTTTCTTAACAATTCCATTAATTTCTTTGTTCCTAATTTTAATAATTCTGCAGGAATACCTCCAATGCCTGTAGCCCTTCCATTCTTTAAAGATTTTATTGCAGTTTTTACTGTCTCTATTTCCAAACGGATGTAATTCTCTGCTTGTATATCTATCATTTCATTATATTCAGGGTTTCCCAAGTATTCTTCCCTGTTTTCTGTTAATAAACTTTTAAAATATTTTTCCCAAGAGTCATGAGTAATATATTTAATATGTGTTGTTTCTTTAGAATTCCTTCTTAAATTTTTTATAGTTTTCCATGCTTCTGTGTTTCTTTTACCACCAATATAGGATTCAATTTTTTGACATGACTGTTCCCAAACTTTGTTTTTTGCTTCTGCAACCTTTTTCTGGATTTTCGCTTGTTGTGCATTAAGCTCTATTTTATCTTGAAGATTTCTGGTATTTAACCATTTTAAATATTTTTCTTTCTTTAATTTCACTTCCTTTTTAATTTCTTCATTCCAGCAGTATAATGGATGGTTTGTACGTGTTTCTTCTGTTTCTCCTAAAGCTTCTTTCGCGGCTTCATGTAGTTTATTTACAATATAGTGATACTGATCTTCTGTATTATCAATCTCTGTTTTTACCAGTTTTTCATCTAATCCCTTTTGATACAAAAATATTGTGCTTTCATTCTGAAAACTATTCAAATTATATTTAGGAATTTTGATTTCTGTTTGTATATTATCTATAGGACAATTTCAATTTTCTTCAGTGCTTTTTCCTCTGAAAGGGAATTAACATTTGGAATTTACCAAATAATGATCGCTAAGAGTTACCCCTCTATATACTCTTATGTCATGTATTTTTATCCTCGTTTGCTGTTTAATTATAATATAGTCTATTATTGATTTTTGATTCAATGTATCTTTATGCCATGTGTATTTATGTATTTCTTTATGTTGATAAAAGCCATTTAATATTTTCAATGAATTTTGTTCACAGATATCAATAAGTCTATTACCATTATCATTTATAACATTTTCTCCAAATGGTCCTATAATTTTATTTCGAATTTTACTTCCAGTTCTACTGTTAAAATCCCCTGCAATAATAATCTCCCTGGTTTTCCCGATATCCTCTATGATTCCATTTAAATTATTATAGCAATCATCCATTTTACAAATTGGTTCATCTTTGCTTATTTCATATACTCCTATAATAGTAATTTTGTATATCAATATTAATTTTAATCAGATTTTCATCAATAGGTTCCCAGTTTGTGACCATTCTTTTGAATTTGTTTTTCATCAATATCGATATCCCCCGTTTTGCTCTTTGATTTTTTGGGACACCACTATAGAAATGTGTATATGATCCTATTCGTTCAATACCTCGTCCTTTTTTCTTAGTTTCTGGGAGTATAATTATATCTTGATTTCTAGCCTCCATTTCTTTAATCACTTCTCCTACTTTATTTTGTAATCCTTGTATATTCCATACACCAATTAAGACAGTCCGTTTTCTTAGCCTTTTTCGTCTCCTATTATATCCGTCCTGCTGTAATCTTATAGGCTTTTTAACCAGTGAGGTTTTTCCAATGAATGGAGAGTTGGCCCATCGCATTAACCCCCAACCTGGAGGACCAGGTAATTTTTGCTCAAGGTTTTCTTCCTTTAGCCTTTGGTAATCCAATACCTAGACTACAGGGCAGTAGTTGCTAGTTTTGGTCCACCCCGGGTATTTTATTTCCCCAGTACCCTCCATATCTGGTGGGCATTCCCCTATCCGCCACCTGGGGAGGCGCCCGATGGGAGACTAGCAACTCGACACGGGTAATTTTAGATAATAATTACACAATTATATCTGGTGACCACTTTCAAGCGAAAAAAGAGATTTACTGAAGCTTCTTCGTTAACCACGCTTTCTACTGGTAGCAACAAATGGAGTATTAGTATACTGGTGACGCACGTCACACAGTAATCGTGTTGGCACTGCTTGTTATCATCCTTATCAAAAATCGCATTGACATTTAGGTTACTGTGGACCATACACCCAAAGATGCAAGAGAGATGCGTCATTATGCACTCCTCCTCGTCGAGTCTCTTACCTGGGTACAGTGGACAAAACTGTGGAAAACACAAATGGTAACGCACTACACAAAATATCATCAACACCGATGCCGGCACATATGTGGTAGTGACTGTACAATTATCACTTGGTTGTCCATTTCCTGAAACTGTCTCTCTCTGTCTTTGTTATCCGCATTTCAATTCCTTCAGAATGGTTACTGTGAACACATACCCCAAACATACACAAATGCTTAAGAAAAACAAGAAATTAACTCGTAACTGGTCGGAATGGGTAAATACCACTCTTTTGCCCCCTGACAATTGTTCACTTTTTCTCACCTTTCCACTTCGTGGGTCTGACTGTTTACGACAGCTAAGGTCTTACAGTTCTCCTCCATTCCTGCTGGGGCCTCAAATGTTCTTCTTGAGGCACTATCACTTACAGTCGACAGTCGCTCCTCCTAATAGCACCCTACAAGAAACCATTCCGATAACATCATCCACAAGTAATTGACTGTCCTCGGTCTTACCACTTACTCATACTAAGACGAACATAAATAATTAAAAAAATCCGTCTGCAGTTCACTTTCACATACTAACCTTTTTCATCCCTGTGCAGTTTTCTTATCTCTGCATTCCATGCTGCAAATCATACTCGAACTTTTGCTCAAACTGTTTTCAGAACCGTTTGTGTCCGTTGGTATCTCACAGTTTTTACCCTCTTTCAAAAACTATAATTCATTTACACTTATTAGTCCTCTTATGGTTATCCTAAGATTCCTCTCTTCCGGCTCAGTTCTTGAGATAATCTATAAGAACTCTTCATCCACTTCAACACGTTACAAATTATCACACTAAGCACAGACAACTAAATATCACTTGCCCCCAGACTCTCACATATATAGTTGCTTTTTACCTCATTATTTTCCGGCGCATCACCCTACGCAACCGAAACGGCCCTCAACAATTGCAACTCCCACGAGTGTTGCGCGCCTCCCCCCCCCCACCCCACCCCCACTCACCTGGTGGTCAAAAATGAGCTACTACACTGGATATTAATGACCATGCTTTCCCTAACGTCATTACAGATACACAAAACATTAATTTAATAAGAAAAATACACATGGACTAAACGACAACAGCTACCAATAATCAAAACTTCACTGCAGTACATGATAAGAACAGCGAACATGTCAGAAAACAATAATACCTTTTCAAATAAATAAGCATATCAGTGTGTCAGTATCAAAATCTTCTCCAGAAAGGAAACAACAGAGGTGCTGCAACACTATATATTTGCTAGAACAAACAGTAGAAGGAATATGCTTCATGTCTGAACAACCTACAACGTGAAAAATCGCTGTACACCCAACACTATTTCAGTCACACCTATAGTACAACTATCTGAACACCTGTCAGCTGTCCACAAGCACACAAGAAACATCAACCCACACGAAAATCACATTCCAGAGAAAACACATAGCCTACCTGGTACACAAAAACCTGCTGCAAATCTGTTCCAACTATCACGAAATCTCCCTAACGCTATACCACAAATAAATCTGTTCCAGAGGAATACAACTGCGACTATCCCATTCAGAAAAAGAATACCGACTACAAAACACATCGAAACAAACATTACATCCAAACCAATGAAATCCCACATAAAAATCTATTTACAACATACAGATTTCTGGTACATCAAAGCAGATGGCAAATTCACTAAAATAAACACGTAAAAATATCGTCGGAATCTGTTCACAAATTAAACGTTTGCTCCAACGACTAAATATGAACTACCTTTTACATTAAAACACACGAAAAATATATCACACAAAACATCTGGATCATCAAAAACATGTAAAATCTGGTCAGAGAAGTTCGTAAATTGCCTGGGACACTATAGATACACAAAGTTCCTAGCATATCAGAACTCATAGCATATTTGGCCAAATGAACACATCTATGTTGCCTACCAAACAAAAGTTACACGGACACTTCATACATACACAGAGAGCCTGACACGTGATCACAGATAACATTCACATATGAGGCTACTTTTCAAACTTCGTCACATTCGGTATGTGTCAATGCCAAGATCGCTTGGTGCATAAAGATTCTAGTTCCAAGACATATTAAATCAAGACCTTACACACATAGAATGGACCACCAAATGCATTGAAGAACTTGTGGGCTGCTATTTTCCCTCGCTCGACAACTAGTGACTTTTAATTAATATTTTGTCCATCATGACTAGGTGTACATACGGCATTTTTCCCTTCTGGCTTGCTGTCCTTTGTTCTACAGCCCTCCAAAGCTCTCGACCGCAATTTGCTCGATCTCTGCCTGCCTATCTTTCCGAATGGCTAGAAAACCGACAAGTTTCCTAATCTTATCAGCAGGCCGATTGCTCTCCAATATCAGTGCAGGTGCCATTCCAGTTTCTCTTTGAGGCAATCTACATGTGACATCTTGGAATTTATTCAGTAGAGCATCCAATTTCCTATAATGGTTCTGACAATACAGTCGACATTATTTTCCTAGTTTACACATATCTGTCATGAGGGATTTGAGATTGGGTGGTAACGTGATAGAAATATAGAGATGAGTACCTCTACTGAGACAAGTTTTGAGACCTAAACTGGGGGCCATTATCCGAAATTATCTTATTTATTCTACTGACGTATCTTAGGAAACCTCCAGGATACGATTTGTGCACAGTTTTAGCGGCAGCATATCAGAGCGGTGTAACGACGACATACCTTGGTATCAGTTCAACCATAACCAATAGGTATCAATAACCACTGTTGGGTCTTGTTATTATCCTCATTACATATGTAACCGCAGACCTCTAAGGCTTTCCTGATCCTTCTTCCCGTATTGTGGAAATATGGCGACTCCTTCATTCAGCGAAGCACTTCTTCTCGTTAAAATGTGCATAACTCAGTTGTACATACCAAATTAATTAGATCATAAACTCGGCCAGTATACACAGAAGCTAGTTCTCAACCACTTGCTTTCTTTTTGGATTAGGATACCGTTCCTGATAAGGCACTATTACGACCTCATTTATAACACCTTATTTCTTCTTTGTATCTTGCAACATCAGATCCTTACCCGTTTCCCTAGAGGGATCGGATAGGGTAACCCCAATGAAATTCTCGGAAGACACCGGTTTTAGTTACCTGATCCCCAACACGTTCATGAAAATTTACACATCGTCTTCGATTTTGAAGCGAGCAGGAACGTATGATACTGCATTCCCTTCAAAATTATCTTTTTCATGAATGTAAACAGCACTACTGGAATTTCTGGAGGTATAGTGACAACCATGCTAAACGGCCATTGCCACCCACGAGAAATTCGAGTGCTTTGCGATCTGCGTGTCATCATCCCATGAACGGTTATTGACTTTGCCGGAGAGCTGACAGAGATGGAGAGTTGACAGAGATGGGGAGTTGTTACAGTCACATCAACAAAGCGCTTGTAAAAATTTATCTGTGTGAGGCAAGTACTAGATTTGCACTTGGTTCTGGATACAGCAAGGTCTCCGATTACCTGAAGTTTACCACGGTCCAGCTGAATAACCTGCTGTTAAATTACTTAACCCAGGAAGTTAACTTGTTTGTGGCCAAATTCAGGTTTTATGAGGTTTGCTGCTATTGTGCGATCTGTAAATATTTACTACAGTCTTCCTAGCGTTGGGTTGCGTTTGTCCTACTTTTTCTCGGCAGTTATTACATCACAAACATACACTGTTGCTATTTTGTATACGTTCCTCAGATAGGCGTCGTTCAGTCCTCTAATAAACGCAGACGATGTTAACGCTGAACGGCAGAATCCTCACTTGGTAACAGTTTTCAAAACATAAAAAGGTTGCGTATTGGTGGTACTCATAATGTGAGGCGACCTGCTAACATATTGCCCTCACATTAACAGAACTGAGCACTTCTACCATGTTGAATCGCTGAAATAATAGTTTCAGCAGCTCAGTCGGTATCAGACTCAATAAACGTATGAATTTGGTACAAGTTGATCACCTGTCGAATGGAACGATCTTTCTTAGAGATGTGAAGCAAAGGTCTATGATTGCAGTTTCAGTAACATGCAGTCATAGAATGTAGCTCCTCCCCCACTTGGTCCTTGTACCTCAGCGACACTGAATACTGTTACACAAAATACTTCTTACGTGCTGTAATCTTGAAGCGGTGCACAAAAATTTTAATAGTGTTGGGTACCCGACGAATACCTCATGATGAGATTTTAAAATTTCACAGAGCTGCCCCGTCTCTCTGGTGTGCTCCAGGTGTCCTCGGTTCTAACTTATCATCTGCTTTTAAGTCTATTATGTGATGCTCCACAGGGCGTTTTGCATTCAGGGTGTTTTTCATACCTCATGTGTAACAAAGCTATGAATTCTACAGAGCACTCCTTTCCGACAGACCCCTTTCAAACCAGTCTGAAAATTCTAAGTTTAGAATTAGTTTTTTTTTCTTTTAACCATGATCAGTCTCCATTCGAAGTCCATAGACAACATATAATGATTAATGAAATCAAAACAAAAATCACATCCACAGTGAGGAACGGTGCAATCAGAAAATTTTCCCCAGTTTCGTGCAGTTCACACTAGAAATGTTTCAGATTGGTGCTTTGTTTATACTATCTTACGAAATTGGGGACGACTTGATTCACTTCTTTTACTTTCTGCATAAATAATGCTGAGATATGTGTTGAGGGTGGCAGACCGAGCAGAAGCTGTTGTTACGTTTACCTGAAACACAACCAATTCGCATTAATGTCTTGTAAGTAATGTCCGCAGAAGTCATCGCTTTACATCATTTCTTCTTAGCAGCAGCTGTTTCTGAATCTTCTTCTGGGGCCTTTATCTTACGAGAAAAATAAGTTATTCTGACCGTGTCGCGACGAAATGGCATCATCTTCGTATTACAAATTTTTTTACAAGGAATCTTAATGGCCGAAGGTTTTTCCTCCTACTAATAAACCCCAATCCAAACTTGAAATAAATACTTTACTGAATTTCTTTGATGTAGGTTTAAACTTTCTTCCTTCACACAAAAAACGGAACGTCTTCATAAAACATCCTACCGTGAAGGCGTCCAAAACGAGAGAAGTGATTAATTAAAGAAAACTGTCAGCAAATGACCACTGAAAACATTGAAATTTCGTAGATAACATTGATTCTATATTGCACGTTGTTTAAGCATTTTAGGTTTATTTTTCTATCTAAAGTATTCTTCATAAACACTTTATGTCACAGCTGCCCCAGGACTACTGGAGTCGCGAATTCAATACGCTTCCTGTCACCAATCCTTTTTTTAAGTACAGCAAAGCCTTTTATTTCCAGTAAATTCCCGTCTCTCAGTAGCTTGTCCCCCACCTCTTCAGAATTTATATTCAAGATGCTGGGTAGCTCATCATTATGTAAAATATTGCCCGACCTATTATATCTTTGTCAGTTCAGTTGTGCAAATATTTGGATCAGCATTCCTTGGGTGTGCAGTATGCATTTCCAAGGTGCATTGCACCCGAGGAAGTTCCCATCTCGTGCTGTCATTATTAAAAGGGGACTCGACTTCCTCTGTGGTAATTGTACTGCCACCTCATTTCATTCCATTGTAGATGGTGGAGAGATTCCCATCCCCCTAGTTAATCTGAGCGATGTTGTGAGTATACCACATTATTCAGTGGGGAAACCGGTGAAAATGCCACACATCTGGAATCCTAGTTCATGCAGCAAGGACTGGAACACGTACAAGTCATTTGTTTAAATGTTTGTATGTTGGCAGCGCCTAATTAATGTCACGGTCAGCTCTCTGCACCCTCGGTATGAGACTCTGAGGTTGGATGGACTAGCAGTTAGGAGTTCGTGAACGGATGGCTTGGACATGTGTCCTTCGTGGAGGCTCAATGTTGGTAGGACAAGTATTGTAAAATGAGGACGGATGTACTTGGTGATGTTTAGGTAGTGGAATTATTGACAAATATATAATTTTAGGAATTGGATGTCACATAAATAAGATAAAATCTGCTAAATACGTTATTTGCTCCTCAACAAAATCTTTCTTTTGCTAACTGTACGCCTCCTAGTAGTTAGAGCCTATAGTAGGTAGAATCTTTCTATTCAGCTGGCTGTAGTTGCTGCTTGCTGTAATTGCTGTAGTTCGTGCTATTAAGATATTCTGTCAGGTAAGTGACTTATGAAAAGTATGGGTTATTGCTAGGATTTCTTCCAATTCAGAGCCATTCCTTTGTGTTAATTATTTGAAGCGATGTCATCATAGTATAGGAGTCAGATTGCGTTAGGCTTGTTTATTGTGGGTAATAAATGAATTGGTTAAGTCTGAGTTGTCTTTGTAAGGGAAGATTCTGTACGTCAGTGTTTGGAATGATAAAAATAAGTAACGAGACAGTAGGTTCAGTTTCACTCACTAGTGTCTCTAACACCAAGACGTTTCACCTGTCGACCCTTAGTCGAAGATACTACACTGTAATATTCTCAATTTTCTTCTAGTTTGAATAGTTAGTGCATGATTAGAAACTAGTTATTGGTTACTGGTAGTGTGTATTGTATATATGGAATTTCCTTTGTAGTTGTAGTTTCTTATTGTTGTACTGTATTGTCATGAGCAAAGAAGTTGTGACATGGATGTGGATTTGCATTACGTATCTCGCAGTCGCTTTTGCAACTAATCCGAGTGATTTCTATCCTACGTTGAATGTGCTGAGGAAGCTATGCTAAACATATCTGAATAATGTCAGCTGGTTCAAGCAGCACATCAAGATTAAAGATTGCTGTATCTGCCTTGAGGTTAAACTACGTGCCTAAATCTGCGACATTTACTATATTTGTTGCCAGGACAATTTACTTCTCTCACTTGTGATCTGCGTAAGCCAAATTCACTTTACAGACATCCTCTGCAGAGATTATAGCCCAGAAACCAAAGACTTGCCCGATAGAAAACGTGAAATGACTATTAATAACTTATTTAATTAAGCAACGGTTAACGCATATGTTAATATGCATGAATATTTACAAGTATGTAAGGGCTGATGAAGTAACGTCATATATGAGGAAAGGTTCTCAGAGTCTTCTACATGCCAGTAATCAACATTTTCTATCTTCTGAGCTACACTTTAGTCATAACAAATAATGCTTTGAAGTTCTTTTCAGAGACTAAGTCGTGGGGAAAATCGTAATTCAGGTAAATTAGCAGTTGAACTGGTTTCATTTGATTTCTACTGCTCTTTTAGACTAAGGAAGGTCAAACTGGGAGTGGCATGAGCTTATATTCTCTCAAGTAATTATTCAGTACACAGGAAATACTTATGATGAAAGCGATCCCTTAAGGGGAATTTAAACCCAGAGCTGGTCGGGATGAGGAAGCGGTAATTGTACATGCCTTCCAAAAGGAAACATTCATTTACCAAATATCCGCCAGTAGATACCCACTAAATTACTGAAGTTAAGCACGCAGCAGATGCTGGGACACAGGAGCCGATGGCGTGATCTCATATTGTTTATGCCCGAGTGTAGTACTTCTGCAAACGTAATCTCCATAGCGCATAACACGTTGTCTAAAAGAAAACTAACTCTCCATTGACTGTTTACTGAAAGAAAATTCTATAAATTATTCGTTCAGGCTCCCAAACTATGAAATAACCACCACGTGGTTGGATCATGTGCCAAAGTTGCATTCCTACCACGAAGGAACTATTCAAAAATACAAGGATTCACACTTCAATTGTATGTCATTATTATGATTCTACAGTGATGAGGAACCAATTAAGTACGACATGATTGGCTGAAGGCTACAATAGCAAAATGTGGTTAATAAATGAAACTTGTTAAAATTACGAGATTTTACACACAAATGGTATATGAATGTACTCACTATAACACATGAAACCTCTTTAATATGGTCCTACCACAGTGAGAATCCTTGTAAGGTTCACATGCTTAGCTGAAGGCCACAGTTGCAAAGTGCGGTTCACAAACGAAACTAGTTAACATTACTAGATTTTACTTAGAAATGAAATACACTCCTGGAAATGGAAAAAAGAACACATTGACAGCGGTGTGTCAGACCCACCATACTTGCTCCGGACACTGCGAGAGGGCTGTACAAGCAATGATCACACGCACGGCACAGCGGACACACCAGGAACCGCGGTGTTGGCCGTCGAATGGCGCTAGCTGCGCAGCATTTGTGCACCGCCGCCGTCAGTGTCAGCCAGTTTGCCGTGGCATACGGAGCTCCATCGCAGTCTTTAACACTGGTAGCATGCCGCGACAGCGTGGACGTGAACCGTATGTGCAGTTGACGGACTTTGAGCGAGGGCGTATAGTGGGCATGCGGGAGGCCGGGTGGACGTACCGCCGAATTGCTCAACACGTGGGGCGTGAGGTCTCCACAGTACTTCGATGTTGTCGCCAGTGGTCGGCGGAAGATGCACGTGCCCGTCGACCTGGGACCGGACCGCAGCGACGCACGGATGCACGCCAAGACCGTAGGATCCTACGCAGTGCCGTAGGGGACCGCACCGCCACTTCCCAGCAAATTAGGGACACTGTTGCTCCTGGGGTATCGGCGCGGACCATTCGCAACCGTCTCCATGAAGCTGGGCTACGGTCCCGCACACCGTTAGGCCGTCTTCCGCTCACGCCCCAACATCGTGCAGCCCGCCTCCAGTGGTGTCGCGACAGGTGTGAATGGAGGGACGAATGGAGACGTGTCGTCTTCAGCGCTGAGAGTCGCTTCTGCCTTGGTGCCAATGATGGTCGTATGCGTGTTTGGCGCCGTGCAGGTGAGCGGCACAATCAGGACTGCATACGTCCGAGGCACACAGGGCCAACACCCGGCATCATGGTGTGGGGAGCGATCTCCTACACTGGCCGTACACCACTGGTGATCGTCGAGGGGACACTGAATAGTGCACGGTACATCCAAACCGTCATCGAACCCATCGTTCTACCATTCCTAGACCGGCAAGGGAACTTGCTGTTCCAACAGGACAATGCACGTCCGCATGTATCCCGTGCCACCCAACGTGCTCTAGAAGGTGTAAGTCAACTACCCTGCCCAGCAAGATCTCCGGATCTGTCCCCCATTGAGCATGTTTGGGACTGGATGAAACGTCGTCTCACGCGGTCTGCACGTCCAGCACGAACGCTGGTCCAACTGAGGCCCCAGGTGGAAATGGCATGGCAAGCCGTTCCACAGGACTACATCCAGCATCTCTACGATCCTCTCCATGGGAGAATAGCAGCCTGCATTGCTGCGAAAGGTGGATATACACTGTACTAGTGCCGACATTGTGCATGCTCTGTTGCCTGTGTCTATGTGCCTGTGGTTCTGTCAGTGTGATCATGTGATGTATCTGACCCCAGGAATGTGTCAATAAAGTTTCCCCTTCCTGGGACAATGAATTCACGGTGTTCTTATTTCAATTTCCAGGAGTGTATCAACGAGTTTATTGTGACACACACAAGCAATTTGTAATCGTTCTACAGTGGTAGAAGGTAGAATGAGAACCACGTTATTGACTGAAGACCGCAAAACCAAAGACGTGGATCACAAGGAAAACTAGTTAAATAGCGAAAATTCACATGTATTTCGACACGAAATATATTTTTGTAACCTATAGAATTATCGAAAATCTAACATAAATGAATGAAGGATACATAACGGCAATGGATCTTTGATCCGAAAATAAACAGAGTCCTTAACAGAGACTTCCACAACTTATCCGTCCAGATGGCAGAAAACGAGTGCCCCACATGGCTTTCTATAATATAACTTTCCTGCCCAGGCGTTGGGTGGAGGGAACCAACTGCTTGAAAAAGCGGTTGTCAGGTTATACTCTTTGGTTCTAGCATTGCCTGCACATAAGTTTGAGTTGACAATAACGCTTCGAACTGTACCAGACTACCAAACACTCTTACTATGCCAGAGTGACTTTTGAAATGCGGTTTTGCTTCTTTTCTCGTTGACACTTGATGGATGAGAGGAAATGGGACTGTGGACGTACAGAATACCAAAAATAATTAGACAGGCCCTCATTCCTTCACCATGGGTTCTGTGTTGTACTAGCAGAGTAACGACTCGTGATATACCAAACCCAGCCTGCTACAGTCGAAGTCAAACTTTGCATTATCGAAAGAGTTCGTACGCATCTCTTTCATCACACTCTACTGCCGGTGAAAATTTTTGGGGAAGTTGATCTTCTAATACGAGATCAAACTCAAGAGTTTTCTAGATGTGAGTTGCCCTCTACGGATATTGGGGCCCTAAAACGTCAATGATACTATAACATTCTTGAAAATAAGAATACTAATGGTACAGAGGTACATATAATACAAGCACAACAGTTTAGAGGGCCACAGTGATACTTCAGTGAAAGCAAGAAGCAGGTGGGTAACCTCATTTGTAGGGAATAATATCTCATTACAGGGAAAGGAAAAATGCTAAATTCATTGAAAACATGGAATTTGGTTGATTGCTTAAATGGTAAAAGATACGTACCATCCTACTAACTTCCACATGCACCAAACAGTCCGGTGTTACCCAACTAACAATTCTGTGTAAAAATTATGTATTTAAAGCACAAGAACCGGTTACTATGTTAAACAGAAAAATACAGGAAAAATACTAAACACTGTATCAGTAAAAGATTCGACATATAAATCAAGTATAGGAACTAACATTTCGATGTAATGTCCATCCAAAGTAAATGTTATCAACTTATCTACAACGCTGATTGCCATTTTCTATTAGTTTTGCTTAAACATTAGCTTGAACACTTGTAATTTCATAAAGAATACAACAGCAAAAGATACATTACTAAACTTTCAGATTCTTACCATTCGTGATGTAAGTCCTTATTGTGGCCACATTAGCTGTTTGGGAAAACTTGTACACGAAGCACATCTGTTGAATTAGAATAATACCTTTAGATACCTGACAACAAGAATAGAAATTACAAAATACAAGTATATACATATAAAATTGTATCAGACATAGTTTCCATACATAATCAAAGAAAGAAATGGTCGAGGCACACAATTTTACGTGTTGTCGTATACTGTCAATACGATGTGAGTGACATGAGATGGGTACCAATGACATGGTCAGAACCAAAAGGAGCATGAAAAGAGGGCAAGTAAAAAGGAAAAAATCATGGACTGAGTACATATGCAGACAGACAGCGAATAACAAAGGAACAAAGTGATAGGTGAAAACGGGAATAAGAAGGTAAGTTAAAATAAACAGGTACATTAAAATGATAGACAATAACAGATACTGGTACAGATTAATTTTATGTGTATGTTGTGATAAAATTGTATTTTCCCTTTGATATAGATTTTTTATTTCCAGCCATGAAGGGTCCACAATGAACTGAGAAACAGGAACACTGATTTTCCTAAATGAGCTGATAGATGACAATTTAAAATTTGTAATTGGTGTAAGGGTAAGAGTCGATAAATTAGGGATTTTGTGTTTTATGTCAAAACTAGTCGCTGCCAGAAATACTAAATACCGTAGGTTATGAACTCTTCATCCACTAAAAGACAATCCAAGATATGATAGCCACCTGCTAATATCAACTGTTACACACCCATCTGTGATCCGATTAGACACATGAATTTGCAGCACACAGTTAAGATCACTTGTGTTTAAAGAATTCTAACTTTGAATACAAGTGTGTGCACAGTGAAATTTCGAGATCTGGTACCCTATGAAAGATAATCCATCTCAGTTATGGGTTTCTTGTTCCAACCTTAACGCCTTCCACGACAATGGGATGAATAGACTGTCAGTGAACAGTGATCACTGATCTAATGAAACACTCTCATACTCGAACAGTGACAGTACATCTTGTGTGATGAATTAGTTGTACCCTGAACCAAAGTAAATTCCTGTTTGTGTTTTATGTGATTGTTTTTCAGGGAGAAATATGAGCAATAATGTTTCCTGTATAACAGAATTTTATGAGAACAGTATTGATTTTATTCAAAGAAAGGACAAAAAATTGCGACTGAACTCCACCGAAAAATAAATGGGAATGTACAGAGTAGTTAAAATTTATGCTTACAGACATGTACTTTAAGGACGAACATTGACACATGTGTTGCCCTGGAAAAATGATTATTACACATATTGATATTTCATAAAGTTACATTTAATGAATAGGTTACTGTGAAAATATTACATAGTCTTAGTGATTGTTTACTTTGACAGATGTTTTAAAATTATTTATTTTGCATTAGTTATCTTGTTTTGTTATCTTATATATATATATATTTTTACTAGTTTTTGCCATGTGTTGTATGGCTTTCTGTGAATTAATACGTGATGTTAAATTCTGGTAATGACCTATCATGATGTTTGTAGATTTATGATAATGGTTTGTGTTTTGTATGATTCAAATTTTGATATAATCGACTTTGATTTATGACTGTATTTTGCGGTTAAATAAGGAACGAAAGTACCACATCATATGAAGGGATGGATGAGTTAATCAGGTAATTGTATGGGGAATAAATGTAGTAGATTATGGTTTTAGTCATAGGACTGAATGTGTGAGTATGTTGCGCAAACCAGTGCTGGGTGTATGAATCAAAGACATTTTATTACAATCTGCAACGTTTCGGTATGATAATGAACAACATAGAGATTTTGATAAGTATGAATGAGTGTAAGCTGAAAAGATTGGGAAATGGAAAAGTTTTTTCGCCAGTAACACTGATGGCTGAGTGAGCGATGCTTCGTTAGCTAAAGAGTAATTAACGTACTACCTTGACAGTATCTACATTGCAAACTGTCTCTCTTACGAGCACGTAAACCCAGTTCCACTTGGGAGTCAAATTTTCTTGGTATGCTTATGATTTGCACACAGCTGCCTCAGCAAAAATTGTGAAGGTTAAGAAAAGGTTGTGGCTGTGTGGCAGTTTTTGTAGTAGTTACACAACACATGTAAGTTTGTGTACATTCGAAGTAGAGACCCATCCTCGACTGAATAATTAACTACATCTGGAGAAATAAGTTGATTTTAAATGTACAAGTGATTGTGAGTTTCTGTTGTAAACTAAAACAGATTTGCGTGCATACTGGAAAGAATGGAGTGTTTCGGATACAGACTGGGTGACAAAGGCACAAAACAGAGCGCTGGAACAGTCAGGGACCCGGCCGAATCCTCCTTAGAAGGTCGGCGAAGGCAGGTGGTGATTGTCACAGCAAGGTACAGGACAAGCCTTTGTGACTTCCCTTGCCACCGCCGTGCATCTGGACAACAGTGAGTACATCGTGTAGTGACTGCTCACGCAAGCGGTTTTCCAAGATGGAGTGAAGAGGAACTTCTAGAGAAATGTACTATTGTCAGCCAAATGTAGAAAGTCGACTTCTGCTACAGACGCTGGAGATTGCTGTGTTACAAGTGAGAAGAGAGCCCCAAACTCGGTCTCTGAAAACCTTGAGATGCTGCTGAACGTGTAGGTCTTACAGAAAACTTTGTCAAGGAAGTGAGACCTACAGACATTGATTTGTCTAAATATTTTCCAAAGTGGCAGAGAGGCACGCCAGTGCCAGAGGGAAGTTGCCTCATTGGCTGACCACCAAAGACAGCAATAATGAAGAGTGACTTTTCTTGTAGGAGAGTGGTACAAAAGGAATCTTTGACTAACCGAGTAAAACATAGCCCAAAAAGAGGGACCCGTGCTCTCTGAGGAGGATTTTGATCAGTTAAAGCATTAAACATTCAGGCCCAGCCAGTCAAATTGGAGAAGTATTAAGAAACACGTCAAAGTAATGTTTGCTTGCGGGACAAGGTGGTACAGGAATCACTTCTCCTTCACTCCTTCTTGCTTGCTAGTTAACTTCCGATCTTGTTATCTAGTCTCTTGAGCACTATTGCCACTCTGTTATCTATGTCAGCCTCAGGCACCAACTGATGTGATGTATTTCGGTGTCTTAGAAACATCTGAGACTATTCAACACTTAGTTGCAGGAAATGGCCACTGACGCCGCCACTGATTGAGATCACAGTATATCAGTCACTGACAGCTGCACTATGGTGAGACCGAACCACTATCGTGTGGGCTGTAGTGAATTTTAAGTGAAACTACAATTTTACAATCTCTAAAAGTCACTCTGAATTTTGTCTTGTAAAGTCATGAAAAATTTACTTCTGTAAGTCCACAACAGGTTCGATGTATTACTTTCAATAACTCTGCGTATTACTTTCAGTAGTTCTATTTATCACCTTTAGTAGTTCTATCCTATGTTAACCAATGTCATGACACTGGCACCTTTTATCATCAGTTAACTCTCTGAGGCTCATGTTATAGCTATCAGATTTGCATGTACTTAAGTCGCTATTACTAAATTTTTATTAGGGCGTTGCTACACGTTTGTGTCACTGTGGATGAAGAATTAACAATCAATGAGTATTTTTTATTTTCATTTTGTCTTAGTTATTAATTGTTTCACTTCTGATATCCAGATATATACAACTAATTAGAATATGTGTTTTTTGTTAACATTTTACCGACCCCCACAAGAAGGTACCTTACAAAGCCCCCCAAAAAAGGTGCTTTTATGTGGTTCGCAAGGGATTCCTGACGGACATAAACAATTCTTGTACTGAAAAGTGATAGAATTTTGATTTTAGATATGTTTTTGTAAAAATTTCATTATGTCTGTATCTTGTGTTCAGTGGCATGAGAGTAAGCTATTGGGAACTTCAGTTATATCCTCCCTCTCGAAAATTCACAGCATTCTGTCATGGCTCGTGTTATCTTTTTTGCGGCTTACCCTTTGGGTTGGATGTCAGTTCGCCTGCATTTCGCAGAAGTTTCAATAGTATTATGCCAGTAGATTGATGAAAGAGTTAAATACTTATGTAGACAATTATTAAATTCTGAGGAGGGCTGGGAAAAACATTATGAGATTTTGGACAGATTAATGAGTGTATTCAAATATTTTGGTGCCACAGTAAACATAGAGAAAACGTTTGGAAGGAGGAAGGTGAAATTTCTTGTATATATTCAGACTCCACCTTAGATTCAAGCAAGTCAAGAAAAGTAACGGTGATTAGCGATTTTCCTGTTACCAAAATGGGGAAACATGTTCATGTTTTCTTGGGATTAATTGATTTTTATAAAAGATTTATGAACACTATGACTATGACACGACTGTATGCATTAATAGGTAAACCATTCTTTCGGACATGGATACTCAAGCACAAGTAGAATTTAATTTCTTGCTTTAGCGGGCTTTTGTCCTGTTACATCATAACTGCAATAGTCATCTTAGTATAGCCTCAGACAGTTGTCAGAAATGCCTTTGTGCTTTGCTGTTCCAAAAATTTGAAGTAGATGGAGGTATAAAGTGCCAGACTATTGCATCTGTGATCTGGGTGCTGATGAAGTGTGAACACAACTTTTTAGTCGCTGAATTTAAAACTTTGGCTATTGTGTGAGGTTTTTTGACATTCAGATGTTACTTATTTGGTTGAGTGACCAAGGTTTACACAGTTCACAGAGCTTCAGAGTTTCTGATGAGTGCGTGGTCGTTTAAGCAGGTGTGCGTCGTATTTAAAAGACTGAAACTTCATTATTGTGTACATTGCTAGTACAGATAACGTTGTTGCTGACGATCTTTCCAGATCTCCTCCAGGTTTGAAGAGTGGGACTGATCAGGATAATGATGACAATAATTTCATTAATATGTCTTTGCTAAATGTACCTTTTATTATCTCGTTATATGTTCACTTGATTTCAAAGGAGCAGGATGAAGATCCATCATGGGGAGAAGTGAACACGAAGAGGAAAGAGCATAATAATTTGAGAACTAGATAGAGTTTCATGGTTAAAGATGAGAGTTCGTTTAAGAAACGAGATGGAAGTAATTCATACTTGGTTGTTTGCATTTCTAAGGAATTACTCAACAAAATTATTTGGCACAATCACTTGAAATATGAAAACTTTGTGGCAAACTTCATAAGGTGTGGTATTTTCTAAACATGGAGAAACATATCTACGAAGTCTTTGGTTTCACACAAATTTTGTCGAAAGGTGAAACGCCAACGGTGACTCATGATGCATCATTATTTCCGATCATTTCTTTGAGACTGTGAGAACTTGCTGGCTCTCTTCCAAGAACACGTCGGAGTCACTATTATACTTTTGTCATTTTGCAGTTGCTTTCCAAGTTTGTGTCACTCCTGCCATCATGGATAGCAGGTAGTTATTCTGTCGTACGAACATTTATCACTGACTTTCGTCGAAAAATTGGTCATGCTGATAAAGTTATCTCAGCCAGTGGTCCACAATTCAGATCAGTATTTTCGAAGAGTGCTCAGCATAACAAAATTATTAAGACAAGTTAAACTGTATTGTATCATCCTTCATTCAATTCATCTGCGTTTGTCGTTATAGATATTGTTAAATTTTGTACACCTGATCATAAATCTCGTACATAAATCTCTTTGAAGACACCATAAATGAGCAGTCAGCCGATTCGACATCCTTGCCAAAGGTCTTAATTCTAATAAACCGGCTTCGAACGGTCAAGATACTGGAGGATGCCCCGTTACCAGCCTCAGCTAGGTTGGGACCAATGGCTGTTCGTGGAATATTTTCGGAGGGATCGCTGAAACATGGTTTACGAAGCTCTAAATAAGTAACATAAGAAGACTTAAACGAGGAAACAATAAATACTCTGCCGAAATACGTTTACATTACGGTGAATATTTGTCTGAAAAATCCGTTCTCTGTGCCTTAAGAACAGAGGTTCCGTCAGTAAAGCATTCGATGAGGTCGACAACACTGCGCACAACGTCCTATTTGATGTAGAGTGCCGCTACCGCCACAAGAGGCTTCTGACTCTTAGTACTGGTAGAAAAGCCTTTAGTACTTTCCGGTCAGAGAAAGGCCGCTCCATCTCAAACGACGTTACGGGTGTGATGATTACGTTCAAGAGTTCCATTATTTGACTGAAAGGCTTCTGCAAATTCTTTTCGTGGGGCAGTTGCAGAAGAAGAACGGCACCTGTGACTGCCAAACTCATTCCCAGTTTATAGTACCTGGATATCTGTTCTAGACTTATTACAGTCAAGGAAGCGATATATTCTGAAAGACCTTTGCAGCAATATTAGCGAGAACTGACATGTATACAACAGAGACTTTTGAGAAATTATTAAATTTGCAGCAGCGTGATGCCCTGTAAAGTCAAAGCGTTCAGCATCCTGAGCGGTAATTGTACCTTCAATTTTTTTTTTTTTTTTTGGAAGAACAGTTTTTGGAATTCGTTTCCCTGCCTGCCTGCATGTCCCTGAATCTTCGCAACAGCTCTCTACAAGTAGAATTAATATCTGTGATATTATCACGGATGTGTTTTTTGAGTGATCTACTCCTTCTTGTAGAGTTGTAACACCAATATCGATTAAAAGTAGGTTATATTATGTAAATGTGTATCTATGATTATGAAGTGTTTGCTCTTTGTTAGTTAAGGTCATAGATTTCGGACAGGAAACTTAAAGTTTGTAATGTATGTATGGTAATATGAAATGATGTTGAAAGTAATGAAATTATATTATATATGTATGTTCTTACAGAAAAATTTGTATATTGGAAGCGGATTCATGCTTAGGGAACTTGTATTGTGAAATGTAGAAGCTGTAGGGAAGTCACTCCGCAACGGAAATGGCTTGTCGCAATGTAAAAGGTGGTTTTGGCGGTCGAACTGGGCGGCTCCTTGGTGGGCACTGTACGCAGTCAGTGGCTAACCGTTGCACGGTACACACCGAGGGTGCCAGTGGAGGTATTTGGAAGCCGTTACACATGGAATTTTGCCTTGGATGTGGATCTGGCTGTTGCAGAGTAGACTCAGAATCTGCTGTTCATTTGACACGTTGGTGGAACGACTAGGCAGGAAGAGAATCCGCACTTTGAGGAGATTCAACAGCAGGAGGGAAAGTGGAGGCTCCTCATGGTTGCTCCAATACTCGGAATAGCAGACACCCCGTTACCCCATTCCCTTTTCTAACCTTCATCGACTTACTCAGAGGCAGGAATGTTGTCCCTGGGGGTTCATAACCGGATTTTGTGCGTGTGTTGTGCCTAGCACATAATAGTTGACGGATAATTTCAAACATGATTGTAGATATCCGTGGGGAGTTTCATGTCTAATACTAAATAATGAACCGACACATAGGCGTCAAAATGGATGATTTTAAATTCGAAATCTTTATGTGCTGTAAAATTCAGTCAGGCGAAAATATATCTATATGTGTTCACTGCTCCATTGGGCCACAGAACGTACCTCCGCTGGTTGCGACGTAGTGATGTAGAAAGTTAGGCATTGGAAAATATCAGAAAGGCTGCCGAGAGCTGCAGGATAAATGACTGGTGGAGGAGGTCAGTGAACATGTTCAGACTAGAGGGGAAAGTGGTAATTAAGTTGCACAATCATCAAGCAAATGGCACCCCTTGATACATTCCTTGTAGGCAGTGTGCTTAGGATCGTACAGAGTGAATGTGCGGTATATTTAAATACACCTGTATTCGAGACGGTCACGAGGTAGGAAGTTTCGTGAGACTCCTCACATTACCAACATTAAGAGATTCAGCATGTAAGGCTGTAGAGACAATCTTACATTAGATAAGAGTTTTGGATTACTTTTGTGTTACCTATTATGTATAATGAGTTTTCATATCTGCATATTCATGAAAGTAAGTAAACAATGTGTTTGCTATATCTGAAATTTTGGAGAGGTTTGCTGTGATGATAGGGATGGAAATAAGAGAAAAAGACGGTAGTACAAATTGGGAAAGTACTGAAACAGTGTAAAGTGTTATGAGAATAGTCTGACAGGTGACATACATGTGGAAAGTAACTGATGATGTATTTAGGCTAGAACTCCTGGAGAAACAGGGGTAAGATTTATTGCTATTAAGATCTTAACTTGTGGCACTTTCTGTAGTCTTTATGAATGCTTACATATTGATACTCCTTTTTATTTTGTTTTGGATGTTAGCTTTATTATTTTTTTCTAGCAAACAAAACAGTGGCATGACCTCTTGTTTTTCTTGGTAATACATTCCAGGGGAAAGATCGACTAATGACAGGAACAATAATGAATGCAATTTCTTCACTAAGCTGATTTCCTTTTTCAGACCGAGTGCATCTATTTTGTAACGTATTACTTGCTTGACTTTTGTAGTATTCTATAGGTAAATTATTTTTGGAGAGAGAAAAGTCATCCAGAGAGTTAGACGAGTTGTAGGCAGTCTATGATTAATTATGTATGTATACTGTGGTATAAAATTTTATTTTCTGATACAGTGAGTTCACAAAAAGGTTTCAGGGCAACATTCGCATCTTTGGGTGCATACAATACCTACGTAACTTAACTAAAGTTGGCCAAGAAAGTGGTTCTCTGGTACATAGCAGAGAGTCACTATATTAACCGCTTTTAGCTATATTGATATTATATGCATCTCAAAATAGGATTAGAACACAAAATTTTATTCGATTGTGTATGGAAATTATCAATCACGAATGATCTGTACAACAGCTGTGGATAGTCTGTCAAGAGAATTATGTGTTGTAGATTGTGTTGTAGATTGTGTTGTAAATAGTTGGAAGTAATCGTATTTGGTATTTGCGTGGTACTGAAGTACGAAATTGGGTGAATCTGGATTTTATGGTGGTAATGAGCTGTGTGTAGTGGGTAGAAGAATGACTAATAAACCCATGTATCAATGTCTGATCATTTCTGCTAAGAATTTTATTTATTGTTTCTTTGTAATATGACACCTTTGTACCAATTACTGTTGGATATTATTGCTATCTTTGGTTTAACAAGCCAACAGCCTTGTCACAGTGGTAACACCTGTTTCCATCAGATCACTGAAGTTAAGCGTTGTCAGGGAGGACTAGCACGTGGATGGGTGACCATCCTGTCTGCCAAGTCTTTTTGGCAAGCAGGGTGCACTCAGCCCTTGTGGGGAAAACTGAGGAGCTACTTGGTTGAGGAGTAGCGCCTCCGGTATATTAAACTGGCATATGGCCAGGAGAGCGGTGTGCTGACCACATGCCCCTCTATCTCCGCATTCAGTGACGCCTGTGTGCTGTGGATGACACAGCTGCCGGTACGTGCCATTGGGCCTTCCGAGGCCTGTTCTGAGTAGTTTTAGTTCTGGTTTAATATGAGGTCATATGTATGATGTTATATGGTTAAATAAATGGTTAACACTATGTAAAAAACCTTGTTTTTAAGCGAGTTACTGAATTGGGAGCGATTGGAATAAATATTAGTGCCTCCCATAAAAGGTCAAACTTTGGAAGATAACATGCACTGGTGATACACACATGAGTATGCTTACACTTTCCATGTGACACTGATAAGCCAATATTCTTTGCTATGGCTGAATATTTTTTGCTGTTCTGTCATGTATCACTCAAGGGTTGGGTGGTATGAGCAAGACTGACACAATACGTGACAAGGCATAGGCTAACTCATCAGCTATTGGTTGATGCTACAGGTGATTGTCATCAAGTGTACAGAGCGTAATGGCGTTGTCCAGCAAAATGGCACTCATTCGATACCAGTCAATGGATCAGTTTACTGTCCAGATGAGGTACCAGTTATGTAATTGGCACGAACTGAGGGATATGAGATCCTGGATCTATGCAAATACTTTAGCAAATTTATAGGATGTAGTAAATGTTAAGAACTGTCCAATCTGTACCACTGTAGCTAACATATTATTGAAGTGTGAGAAGAAAACTGTGTGTGTGTGTGTGTGTGTGTGTGTGTGTGTGTGTGTGTGTGTGTGTGTGTTCCTGTGTACAATGTACAGTAGCAAGCCATAGTGTAGCCCAGTGTCAAACAATTTTTCTGCCAGTTCATTGCCTAGATGTATTTTTTTTCATTAAAATGTTTCTGCACTAAGTTTTAGGGAAGACACACGACAAAAATATAAGGGTAACATGACATTCACAAATAAATTTGTACCACTTGGGGACAACTTAATGGAACTTCACTTCACATGCACAAGCATCTAAGAGTGGTAGTGGCAAAAAAAGAACTAATAGGACATCTTTTGTGACAAATGCCTTCTGAAAAAGAAATGCGTATTATCTTAATATATTTCTCATTATTCTACATGAATATTAAATTCTGTATTATTCTATAATTAATTTTAAGTGCTGGGAAATCAATGGTCTATTATACTGAAAAGTAATTCTATTCATCAGCGTAAAACGAAAGGTTTTTCTTAGTAACCTATTGCACCAGAGATGCTGATCTCATTGACTCAATATCACAAAATATCATTTTCAAAAATCATTATATAAGAATGTATTACATACCTTACGATATTGTAGGGCCTTTGTCATTTACAAGTACGATGATGTGTTCCTTTGGACATGCACGTCCATAGATGATGACATAGGGAAGTTTTGGGCTGGCATTGAAGTGTGTTCGGATGCCCAATGATAAGGTGAACATCTGCATTAAACGGAAAATCCAGATCTGACTCACAATCCCGGACAAATTTTCATTACCGTCATTCCATTATATGTACAGCTGATGGTTGCTGTAGTCACAATAATGCTTGTTCCTTCAGATATAAATGCATATCAGAACAAACATTCCATCATACTTCTGAACAACATAGGCACTGCTATATCATATTTATCCACCGAGTATGGGCAAGCAAAATTAAATTAAAATGTCTCTGTTGTACAGTAATATACATAAAGGATGTACGAACGCTGGTTGCAAGCATATGGTCCTGGTCATGAAGCGTGTTTGGATAACGTAATTGTAAGGTCACTGCTTGCGGTAAGCAGTAAATTTGTGTTTGCGTTCTGGTCCAGCACAAATATTCATTGTCGTCATTCCATTATACAGCTGATCGTTGTCCATATACTCAACCGCAAGTATATTTCATGTATTTACACAGAATGATTCGTATGGTGCTATAACTGTCTAATTTAAATGTAATTCTTACCGAAAATATGATTGTATATTGTTATGTATATGTCTTTCCTAATTAATTTGGGTCATCAGATGTAATGATTCTCAGTCAGTTTTTTTTACGTATTAGAACTAAAATTTTGTCCAGGGTTTTAAATCGATGGTTATCTAAGGTAATTTTTCTTACCACTCACATTTAACTCATTGTTTCTTATTATCTTGTACTATCACGTCATTCTGAAAAACTGAGTGTAAACAAGTAGGAGCACAGCTTAATTTTGTGTCCCTCAAAACCTTAAGGTTCTCTCAGGATGTTAATTATATACCATACTAGAATAATGAAATGAGACCTTAGTAGTTGTGGTTTAGTCTTGGGTAATATCTGCCATGATATTGCTTTGACCAAAATCATTTCTTTTAAAAACCACCATTTAAATTAAGTTTTTCTTATTGAACAACTTCTTACCTTAGAACTCTAATAGGCTACCATATAACAATTTGTCATGTCTTCTGTAGAATACTTTACAAACCTGTTTCAGTTAATAGCAGAGGATGATGGAAGTTTTCTGTTCCTTTGTAATTTCATTTCTTGTTCACAATTGTTTTGCTCTTCTCCGGTCGTGAGTTTTTTAGCGATAATTGCTTGTTTCTATTATTCGAAATAAGTTCTTCGAACAAACTTTTTGTGTGTCCACTGATGCATCCGTATCCTTGCAGGTTTTAAGAAATCAGCCAGTGGGAATCTTTTGTGGGTAATGGAACAGTAAGGTGCTATACTTCGAATTATAGCATTTGCCATTCTGCTGCTGATTCTAGTCAAGCTCTTATCTGTTTCCTTTGTGAGGCAGGCTGGCTTTGCCTCGTGTCAGTGTTCAGAAAAATGGTTCAAATGGCTCTGAGCGCTATGGGACTTAACATTTATGGTCATCAGTCCCCTAGAACTTAGAACTACTTAAACCTAACTAACCTACGGACAGCACACAACAGCCAGTCATCACGAGGCAGAGAAAATCCCTGACCCCGCCGGGAATCGAACCCGGGAACGCGGGCGCGGGAAGCGAGAACGCTACCGCACGACCACGAGCTGCGGACGGTGTCAGTGTGATTTTATTTGGAGTCTCTGCAATGGCGAAGAAAGTAGATGAGATCTCTTCAGCACTTCCCATGGTGACTATTGGACGAATGTAAAGGTTACTTCAGAAATTTATGTGGTCAGTCTGGATTCATACTTGTGATGATATCCTTTCATATTTTGAAGTGAGAGCTCATACATTGTTTACTTTTCTATAAATGGAACCTGCTTGAAAGGATTGATTATTAACCTGTAGATCACCCTGTCTTTTTTACAAAAGGATGACGGCTTTGTTAGAAGTTGTGTATTGACCCGATATGATTCCATTTAGTCTTGCGAGAGTCGTATTTTCATTTGATACTTTGAGGATCTATGAGAGCCTTATAAATTCGTTGACAACAATATATGTAAACATTTATAGCTAGGAAATATCTAATTTCAATACGAAGTCAAGATTATATTGTGATTTTCTGTTCTTATCTTAGTGATCGGGGAATGTGTTAGTTTAAGTTTTCTTTCATTTCTAGATTCAGAGGATACAGATAACAGGCAACATCCTCATTTTCACTGTTGCTTTTGGACAGTTTATTGGTGGAGGATTCGTTACTGTTCAATATCTGAACAGTCTGTTACGCAAAATTAACTTACGATGTGCCTATATCAAGTAAGCGTATGTTTGAGTGTGTGTGTCTGTGACGACTGCATTCAATTTTCGTGGCTAGACTGCGTGCTCCGTTCGCTCTCTGGGGTACAAAAGCTTATACGTTCCAGCATAGCTCAATACTTCAGGGTTTACTTAACTGCTCTTGGTAGATGTTCAGTTTCTACCACATGCTCAATGTTTTCAACTCTGCTAGGACAATAACGCCACAAAATATTAAGCAATCGGTTTGAGAATACCTGCGTTGTTTGAGTGAAGGCTGGAAAATTACAAGGTGACGTGGTACTCATAGTTTAAATGCATAACACAGTTTTCACATATATACTGAAGTCTCAGCTCACTTGGCAAGTTAGTTCGTCCTACTGCGGTGCAAAGAAAGGTGAACGATGTTCGAGAATTCTTTTTTCTTCTCAACCATTCTCATCTGGAATTCTGTCCACACTGAAAGGTATGCGTGCATAGCACTTGGTTCATTTTCGTTTCTAGCCGACAGGTGCAGTTGGGTGTCACATGGTGCTGTCTCTCCTGTATGGCAGATTCAGTCTTGTTATTCTACGTTTCCTCGTTACTATCCGTTTCATGAAAGTTGTTACAAACACTGAGGTTGACAAACAGTTTAAATCAAAAAGAAAATTATGCTTTTCTTTGTGATTACATAAAGCGCTGATTGCTGTGACGCTATCTTTCCGCCTCGCGAAATATTCTGTAATTTATTGACGCAAATAAAAAACTAAATGGAACATGGTAACATGAAGTAGCTTTTATTTCACATTGGCAAGCTGATTCTCCCTTTTTTCATTATAACAATTCACTCTTGCATTTTATTTCTGTACAATTCTCTTCAAATTACAGCGTTAATATGAATGGTATCAACGATATTGGGCTTGTCGATACTGTTTCATACATATCTGAAAATGTAAATTCATGCGTTTTTGCATAACAAAGCCCTCTACGTAATCATACAGTCATCTGTGTAAAGCGCCGCACACGGTGTAAAAGGCCGTGCAAGTTAAGCGAAATTTTGAACAAAATGCTGGTGTAACTGGAGGAATGCAGGTGAAAAACAGGAGACCGCCCTTACTGTTTGCAGCTCATTTTAATGACATTTAACGAAAATAAGAGGAATTAAAGGACAAAGAAGTAAACATGACCATGGCGCGCACTAACTACGCCATCACACCTGTTTTCAGGTAAAACTGAGCGACAATCTTAATTAGAATGAAACAGCGACATACATCATACGAGGACCGACGCTCGACTGGCGTTAATTAAAATGTTCCAGTCTCCGCTACAAGACCATATCAGAATAGCGGTCACTACCGTTCCTCGTTAAAGTTATTGTCACGTTAGGCCAAATAATTTGGCTGCACGGAAATGCTCGAATTAAGGTACAAATTACCCAGCGTAGAAATATTTTGGCAGGAAAATGCATCCAACACCATTTATATGATGAGCTAGCCTAGCGATAGTAATTTTAGCATCTGTGCTAAAAGGTTTTTTAGATGTTTGTATATTTTTCCAATGATATTCATACCAACCTTAATTTTTGGCGAACGTGTAACAACTGTAGCACCGTTATAGTTTGAAATACAATATTAACAGTAGTGCGCATACACGTTGATGTTTACTAATTAAAATTTTACATCAAGTACATCTTTCCAGAAACGTGTGGAAGGGTAATAGCGAAACATTGATGTCTCTGGTGACACTAGTTTTTTCAGTAAGTCTTTAGTGTTTATAGGAACACAGTGGCTTTATTGAAAAAATATAATACTTCTAAAGAAACAGGGTGTGTCAGAGAGTGCTTTACAAATTTGGAGTCATATAGAAATTTATTGAGAAACTTACAGATTCGGTAAATGTTCCACTTTGTAGCTAGCAACCTCAAGTTTCAAATAAAAGTGTCAAGTGTCATTTTGGTACGATGTGACTACCATTAGTGATGCAGGGCACATCTCACCCGTAATCAGCTTCCTCCCACACTCGTTGCAGAAAATCGGGCGTAACTTCGGCAAGGGCAGCGTAGATTCAATTTTTAAGGTTGGCTAAATTGTTTGGTGGGGGGGAACATACAAACGGTCTCTAATGGAAGCCCAGAGAAAGAAATCCAGAGGTGCCAAGTCTGGGGAGCGAGGTGGCCATGGGATTAGCCCTTCACGGTCAGTCCTCCGACCTGGGAAGTGATTGTCCAGGAAACCTCGAACTTCCGTGAAGAAATGAGGTGGTGCACCGTCTTGCAGGTACTAAACGTTCCGTCTTGGTCATCTCTTTATTCGGTTCGAAATTTACGCAGAACAAATGTTGCAGCGCTAGTTCAAAAATGGTTCAAATGGTTCTGAGCACTATGGGACTTAACTGCTGTGGTCATCAGTCCCCTAGAACTCAGAACTACTTAAATCTAACTAACCTAAGGACATCACACACATCCATGCCGGAGGCAGGATTCGAACCTGCGACTGTAGCAGTCACGCGGTTCCAGACTGTAGCGCCTAGAAACGCACGGCCACGCCGGCCGGCCAGCGCTAGTTCCGTGAAATAATGCACACAGCGGGCACACTCCGCACTAGTGAAAGTAGCCATTTTAACTATGCACTATACTGGCGCTCCTTGTGGCGGAATGGGGTACTGATGCTGTAAGCGAACTTGATGTTGTTTGCTACAAAATGACACATCGAACGATTCTCTAAATTATCTCAACAAATTTCTATATCACTCCAAAGTTGTAAAGTCCTTTTTGACTCAACCTGCAGAACGAAGGTGCCGTTAGAGCATGGCGTTATCTGCGCAACGTTGTTGACGACATAAATCTCCAGTTAGCACACTTGGGGTTTAGGTGAAAATAGTTTCTTATCGTAGTGAACACCAATCACAAAGTTGCTCGCCAGCAAGTTGTGAGGTAGAAAACAGGTCTCTGATACTACTGCTACATCAGACGCTCATTTTGATCTCCATATGTCGTTTGGCAGTTTGTGCTTTTGTTGTGTGATGATTTTATTGTTGCTGTAATCAGAAATTGTTTCCCCTACGGGCTAAGCGTATTTTTATTCCTCGGCGAAGCTTAGTTTCTGTTTGATCGCTTGTGGGCTTTGCATGCATCGACGTTGTTAATTATGAAAATGAAGGAACACACCTCCTGTATTCATTTACCAGTCTCGGAGAAATATCTTTAGCCGATAAAACATTCTACACATTCTACTCCATATATTGAATGTGAGTAAAATAAGCTAAAGATGAGTAATTTTTTTAATGTATAGGTAGCCAATTAAGTGAACGTTCAATTTAATCCGCAGAAAACAATTTAAACAGGCATCAAGGGCGTTTCATGTATCTGTCTCCCTCCCCCGCCCCCCCCTCTCTCTCTGTGCCTGTCTCACTCTCTCTCTCTCTCTCTCCCTCTCCCCTCTCTCTCTCTCACACACACACACTCACAGATACACACACACGCACACACACACACACACACACAAGTCCATTGGTAGTGACCGGGCCAAATATCTCACGAAATAAGAAGCATCGAACGAAAAAACTACAAAGAACGAAACTCGTCTAGCTTGAAGGGGGAAACCAGATGACGCTATGCTATGGTTGGCCCGCTAGATGGCGCTGCCATAGGTCAAACAGATATCAACAGCGTTTTTTTTTTTTTATATAGGAACCCCCATTTTTATTACATATCCGTGTAGTACGTAAAGCAATATGAGCGGTTTAGTTGGACCACTTTTTCGCTTAGTGATAGATGGCGCTGTAATAGTCACAGACGTATAAGTACCTGGTATCACGTAACATTCCGCCAGTGCGGACGGTATTTGCTTCCTGATACATTACCCGTGTTAAAATGAACCGTTTATCGGTTGCGGAAAAGGTCGATATCGTGTTGATGTATGGCTATTGTGATCAAAATGCCCAACGGGCGCGTGCTATGTATGCTGCTCGGTATCCTGGACGACATCCTCCAAGTGTCCGGACCGTTCGTCGGATAGTTACGTTATTTAAGGAAACAGGAGTCGTTCAGCGGCTAATCCGCACATCAGTACCAGACAAATTGCGCGTGCATCGGAAATCTCAAAAACGCCGGTGTTGAGAATGCTACATCAACATCGATTGCACCCGTACCATATATCTATGCACCAGGAATTGCATGGCGACGACTTTGAACGTCATGTACAGTTCTGCCACTGGCCACAAGAGATATTACGGGACGATGACGGATGTTTTGCACGCGTTCTATTTAGCAACGAAGCGTCATTCACCAACAGCGGTAACGTAAACCGGCATAATATGCACTATTGGGCAACGGAAAGTCCACGATGGCTGCGACAAGTGGAACATCACCGACCTTGTCGGGTTAATGTATGGTGCGGCATTGTGGGGGGAAGGTTAGTTGGCCCCCATTTTATCTATGGCAATCTAAATGGTGCAATATATGCTGATTTCCTACGTGATGGTCTACTGATGTTACTACAAGATGTTTCAGTGCATGACAGAATGGCGATGTACTTCCAACATGATGGATGTCCGGCTCATAGCTCGCGTGCGGTTGAAGCGGTATTGAATAGCATATTTCATGATAGGTGGATTGGTCGTCGAGGCACCATATCATGGCTCGCACGTTTACCGGATATGACGTCCCTGGATTTCTTTCTGTGGGGAAAGTTGAAGTATATTTGCCATCGTGATTCACCGACAACGCCTGACAACATGCGTCAGCGCATTGTCAATGCATGTGAGAACATTACGGAAGGCGAACTACTCGCTGTTGAGAGGAATGTCTTTACATGTATTGCCAAGTGCATTGAGGTTGACGGACATCATTTGGAGCTTTTATTGCATTAATGTTGTATTTAAAGGTAATCACGCTGTAACAGCATGCGTTCTCAGAAAAGATAAGCTCACAAAGTTACATGTATCACATTGGAACAACTATAATAAAATGTTCAAACGTACCTACGTTCTGTATTACAATTTGAAATACCTACCTGTTACCAACTGTTCGTATACAAGTGTGAGCAATATGTTTGTGACTATTACGGCGCCATCTATTACAAAGCGAAAAAGTGGTCCAACTAAAACAATTATATTTCTTTACGTACTACACTAATATGTAATAAAAAAATGGGGGTTTCTACTTAAAAAAACGCAGTTGATCACCCTTTGACCTATGGCAGCGCCATCTAGAGGGCCAACCATCGCACCATCTGGTTTCCCACTTCAAGCTAGAAAAGTTTAGTTGTTCGTAGTTTTTTCGTTTGACGCTTATTTCGTCAGATATTTGGCCCGGACACGATCAATGGACCCTCGTGTATATATACAGGGTGGTCAGAAAATGTGCGAAATGCTTGTAGGGATGTTACAGGGCAGATGGTACTGAGACATAAGTGTTAAGAAAGGAATTCGATGCGTTGCTCCGTTTCCGAGTTATTTAGCACAGAATTTAGCCAATCAGGGCGTCGCGCGCTCCCGTTCATGCGGCCTGCTAGGGGCGGTGTTGCCCAGCGAGTGCTGTGACTCGTTAGCTGAAACTTGAATTTACGCGCGCGACGATCTGATTCGCTAACTTCAATGCTAAATAACTCGGAAACGGCGCAACGTATCGCATTTTTTTCTTAACGTTTATGTCTCAGTACAATCTGCCCTACAACATCACGAAAAGCGTTTCAGACATTTTCCGACATCACTGTATCTTGACAAGATCTGTTTGTCCTGATATAAATTACAAAATGTTTGAAGAAAATGTTCTTTAGCCATCAGGGGGAAGTCAATCAGCATGATTACCTTCGTTGTAACTTTGTTTTTTACAAAGATATGAACATCGGTATGACTTTTTCAAATGGCACCCTGTCTTTTTTATTTGGCAGTTCATTTCCCCTCCTAAAGACTTATTCAAAAAAGTATCACAGTGTACCATTCACTGAAACACAACGTTAATTATTACATAACACAACACTGACATTGAGCGTGGGATCACAAACTCGTCTACATGCTGGAGATGCCAGAAAACAAATGAAAACCTAGCAAAAAACATAGCAAAAAATTGATTTTGACTCTCCTGTACCATTGTCCTAGAGTGGGACATTCAAATGTTCTCAAAGTGGTGACCCTGTACACCGATACACTGCCGCACTCCTTGAATGAAAGAATTATTTACTGCTTCCAGTGTTGCCTGCTGAAGAGAACTGCAAGTGAGCATAAGTTCCTGCATGTCTTCTATAGTTGTTGGGATATCACGATAGACAACGTCTTTAATGCATCCCCAAAGAAAAAAGTCCGGAGTATTTAAATCAGGAGACGTAGCAAACCAAGTAACTGTTCCTACTCGACCAATCCATCTGGCAGGAACGTTCGGTTCAAAACACGACGTGCACGCAAGGCATTATGTGCTAAACATCTATCTTGTTGATACCACATTAGCTTTCCGGTTCTTAGCGACACTTCAACCAGAAAAGGAGGAAGAATTCATCTGCGGAAGTTAACATACGCTGTGCCGTTTAGACTACCATTGATGAAGTAAGGACCAATAATGGTAATTCAAAGCATCCCACACCAGACGTTGACTCTCCACTGACGCTGATGTTCCACCTGTGTAAGCCATTGTGGGCTGTCGCTGCACCAACAATGCATGTTCCTTGTATTTACCTGTCCTTTGTTTGAGAAGGAACATTAATTGGTAAATAGAACATTGGAGAAAAAGTCCGGGTTGGCGAGGATTTGCTGCTGTGCCCACTGACAGAACTGTACACGAGTCTGGAATTGATTCCCATGCAATTCTTGATGTAGGTGTACATGGTAAGAATACAACGGGTGACGTGTAAGAATATAATGTAAACTGATTTTAGGAATGCCAATCTCGTGTTCAAGCTGTCGTGCGCTCACATGTGGATTCATAGCAACGGAAGCGAGAACACTAACTTCGGCAGCTTTGCCTGTGTGAGTGCTACGACAATTGCGCTGTCGTGGGTTAAAACTTCCCGTTTCATGGAGCGTCGCAACAAGACGAGTAAACATCCGTCTGGAATGTGGCTTCTTGTCAGGATATCGCTCTCTGTACAGTTCCGCTGCCTGCGTAGCATTTCGCCTACCTTCAACAACAACAATAAATGAAAGGTGTACCTACTTGGAGTAGGTACTTAAAAGGACTAAACTACTGCACTAAATGTACCTGTACATAAGAAAACAGTGTTGCATTTATTTTTACTAACTTACATTCCCCATTGATGATTAGCATTTCAACCTTCTCTTCGTTGGTGTACATTGTATTGTATTGTATGTTAACCGGGGACCTAGAAACGACGGAGAGGCTCCGTCCCCGCCGCAGCCGCAGTGGTCCACAACCGCACGACGACAATCGCAGTCCACTTCACCCCTCCGCCGCCCCACACCGAACCCAGGGTTATTGTGCGGTTCGGCCCCCGGTGTACCCCAGGGAACGTCTCACACCAGACGAGTGTAGCCCCTATGCTTGCGTGGTAGAGTAATGGTAGTGTACGCGTACGTGGAGAACTTCTTTGCGCAGCAATCGCCGACATAGTGTAACTGAGGCGGAATAAAGGGAACCAGCCTGCATTCGCCGAGGCAGATGGAAAACCGCCTATAAACCATCCACAGACTGGCCGGTTCACCGGACCTCGACACAAATCCGCCGGGTGAATTCATGCCGGGGACCAGGCGCTCCTTCTCGCCCGGAAATCCGTGCGTGAGACCGCACGGCCAACCGGGCGGGCTGGTGTACATTCTACTCACACAACTCTTGAAATTACGATGGCTGACGGAGTCATGTGTTTGCATTCTACTGATGTTTATATTTATCCTCTATCAATGCCAGCACATGGGTGTGTTCTATTACCCCCAGTACCTGCACCAAGCGCTGAGAGCGTGTTGTGTTATGTAATTAATAACGTTGTGCTTCAGTGAAAAGTACACTGTGATACATTTTTGATTAGGTCTTTAGGAGAGATAATGAATTATCGAATTAAAAAATGCAGGATGCCATTTAAAAAAGTCATTACGCTGTTCATATGTTTGCAAAAAACGTAGCTACAACGAAGGCAATCATGGTCTCAATTGTGTTGGCAGCACTTTTATGAATATTTGAAATTTTTATTAATAGCATATTGTCTTAATGTCCACTTGTAAGTACTGTAACTCATCTGTACAAACAGACTACTAAGAGTCTTGTTCATATGTCAGTACCACCTTCCACAAGTCAATACTAAATGTAGCTTCTAAGAAACAGTGAATAAATTGGTCGCAGCGTATATCATTACACTCTTTCTCTAGCAACCATGCTTGGGCTGCATCTATTGTTTGCATATGTGTAGATATCTACATCTACATACATACTCCGCAAGCCACCTGACGATGTGTGGCGGAGGGTACCTTGAGTGCCTCTGTCGGTTCTCCCTTCCATTCCAGTCTCGTATTGTTCAAGGAAAGAAAGATTGTCGGTAGGCCTCTGCGTGGGCTCTAATCCCTCTTCTTTTATCCTCACGGTCTCTTCAACAAAAGCCCGTACCGAGCTACTGCGCTTCTCTCCTGCAGAGTCTTCTACTGGAGTTTATCTATCATCTCCGTAACGCTTTCGCGATTACTATATAATCCTGTAGCGAAGCGCGCTGCTCTCTGTTGGATGTTCTGTATCTCTTCTATCAACCCTGACTGGTACGGATCCCACACTGGTGAGCAATATTCAAGCAGTGGGCGAACAAGTGTACTGTAACCTACTTCCTTTGTTCTCGGATTACATTCCCTTAGGATTATTCCAATGAATCTCAGTCTGGCATCTGCTTTACCCACGATCAACTTTATATGATCATTCCATTTTAAATCACTCCTAATGCCTCCCCCCCCCCCCCATGAACCATGGACCTCCCCCCATCAACCATGGACCTTGCCGTTGGTGGAGAGGCTTGTGTGCCTCAGCTATACAGATAGCCGTACCGTAGGTGCAACCACAACGGAGGGATATCTGTTGAGAGGCCAGACAAACGTGTGGTTCCTGAAGAGGGGCAGCAGCCTTTTCAGTAGTTGCAAGGGCAACAGTCTGGATGATTGACTGATCTGGCCTTGGAACACTAACCAAAACGGCCTTGCTGCGCTGGTACTGCGAACGGCTGAAAGCAAGGGGAAACTACGACCGTAATTTTTACCGAGGTCATACAGCTTTACTGTATGGTTGAACGATGATGGCGTCCTCTTGGGTAAAATATTCCGGAGGTAAAATAGTCCCCCATTCGGATCTCCGGGCGGGGACTACTCAAGAGGATGTCGTTATCAGGAGAAAGAAAACTGGCGTTCTACGGATCGGAGCGTGGAATGTCAGATCTCTTAATCAGGCAGGTAGGTTAGAAAATTGAAAAAGGGAAATGGGTAGGTTGAAGTTAGATATAGTGGGAATTAGTGAAGTTCGGTGGCAGGAGGAACAAGGTTTCTGGTCAGGTGACCACAGGGTTATAAACACAAAATCAAATAGGGGTAATGCAGGAGTAGGTTTAATAGTGAATAGGAAAATAGGAATGCGGGTAAGCTACTACAAACAGCATACTGAACGCATTATTGTGGCAAAGATAGATACGAAGCCCACGCCTACTACAGTAGTACAAGTTTATACACCAACTAGCTCTGCAGATGACGAAGAAGTAGATGAAATGTATGATGAAATAAAAGAAATTATTCAGATAGTAAAGGGTGAAGAAAATTGAATAGTCATGAGTGACTGGAATTCGGTAGTAGGAAAAGGGAGAGAAGGAAATGTAGTACGTGAATATGGATCGGGGCTAAGAAATGAAAGAGGAAGCCGCCAGGTAGAATTTTGCACAGAGCATAAGTTAATCATAGCTAACACTTGGTTCAAGAACCATAAAAGAAGGTTGTATACATGGAACAATCCTGGAGATACTAAAAGGAATCAGACAGATTACATAATGGTAAGACAGAGATTTAGGAAGCAGGTTTTAAAATGTAAGACATTTCCAGGGGCAGATGTGGACTCTGACCACAATCTATTGGTTATGAACCGTAGATTAAAACTGAAGAAACTGCAAAAAGGTGGGAATATAAGGAGATGGGACCTGGATAAACTGACTAAACCAGAGGTTGTACAAAGTTTCAGGGAGAGCATAAGAAAACAATTGACAGGAAAGGGGAAAATAAATACAGTAGAAGAAGAATGGGCACCTCTGAGGGATGAAGTAGTGAAGGCAGCAGAGGATCAAGTAGGTCAAAAGACGAGGGCTAGTAGAAATACTATTGAATTTAATTGATGAAAGGAGAAAATATAAAAATGCAGTAAATGAAGCAGGCAAAAAGGAATACAAACGTCTCAAAAATGCGATCGACAGGTAGTGCAAAATTGCTAAGCAGGGATGGCTAGAGGACAGATGTAAGGATGTAGAAGCGAGTATCACTAGGGGTACGATAGATACTGCCTACAGGAAAATTAAAGAGACCTTTGGAGATAAGAGAACCACTTGCATGAATATGAAGAGCTCAGAAGGAAACCCAGTTCTAAGCAAAGAAGGGAAAGCAGAAAGGTGGAAGGAGTATATAGAGGGTCTATACAAGGGCGATGTACTTGAGGAGAATATTATGGAAATGGAAGAGGATTTAGATGAAGATGCAATGGGAGATACGATACTGTGTGAAGAGTTTGACAGAGCACTGAAAGACCTGCGTCGAAACAAGGCCACCCAGAGTAGACAACATTCCATTAGAACTACTGACGGCCTTGGGAGAGCCAGTCCTGACAAAACTCTACCATCTGGTGAGCAAGATGTATGAAACAGGCGAAATACCCTCAAACTTCAAGAAGAATATAATAATTCCAATCCCAAAGAAAGCAGGTGTTGACAGATGTGAAAACTACCGAGCCCGCATGTCGTGGTCGTGCGGTAGCGTTCTCGCTTCCCACGCCCGGGTTCCCGGGTTCGATTCCCGGCGGGGTCAGGGATTTTCTCTACCTCGTGATGGCTGGGTGTTGTGTGATGTCCTTAGGTTAGTTAGGTTCAAGTAGTTTTAAGTTCTAGGGGACTGATGACCATGGATGTTAAGTCCCATAGTGCTCAGAGCCATTTGAACCATTTGAAAACTACCGAACTATCAGTTTAATAAGTCACAGCTGCAAAATACTAACGCGAATCCTTTACAGACGAATGGGAAAACTAGTAGAAGCCGACCTCGGGGAAGATCATTTTGGATTTCGTACAAATGTTGGAATACGTGAGGCAATACTGACCCTACGACTTATCTTAGAATCTAGATTAAGGAAGGGCAAACCTATGTTTCTAGCATTTGTAGACTTAGAGAAAGCTTTTGACTATGTTGACTGGAATACTTTCTTTCAAATTCTGAAGGTGGTAGGGGTAAAATACATGGAGCGAAAGGCTATTTACAATTTGTACAGAACCCAGATGGCAGTTATAAGGGTCGAGGGGTATGAAAAGGAGGCAGTGGTTGGGAAGGGAGTGAGACAAGGTTGCAGTCTCTCCCCGATGTTATTCAATCTATATATTGAGCAAGCAGTGGACGAAACAAAAGATAAATTCGGAGTAGGTATTAAAATCCTTGGAGAAGAAATAAAAACTTTGAGGTTCGCCGATGACATTGTAATTCTGTCAGAGACAGCAAAGGTCTTGGAAGAGCAGTTGAACGGAATGGATAGTGTCTTGAAAGAAGGATATAAGATGAACGTCAACAAAAGCAAAACGAGGATAATGGAATGTAGTCGAATAAAGTCGGGTGATGCTGAGGGAATTAGATTAGGAAATGAGGCACTTAAAGTAGTAAAGGAGTTTTGCTATTTGGGGAGCAAAATAACTGATGATGTTTGAAGTAGAGAGGATATAAAACGTAGACTGGCAATGGCAAGGAAAGCGTTTCTGAAGGAGAGACATTTGTTAACATCGAGTATGGATTTAAGTATCAGGAAGTCATTTTTGAAAGTATTTGTATGGAGTGTAGCCATGTATGGAAGTGAAACATGGACGCTAAACAGTTTGGACAAGAAGAGAATAGAAGCTTTCGAAATGTGGTGCTACAGAAGAATGCTGAAGATTAGATGGGTAGATCACATAATGTGGAAGTATTGAATAGGATTGGGGAGAAGAGAAGTTTGTGGCACAACTTGACTAGAAGAAGAGATCGGTTGGTAGGACATGTTCTGAGGCATCAAGGGATCACCTATTTAGTATTGGGGGGCAGCGTGGAGGGTAAAAATCGTAGAGAGAGACCAAGAGATGAATACACTAAGCAGATTCAGAAGGATGTAGGTTGCGGTAGGTACTGGGAGATGAAGAAGCTTGCACGGGATAGAGTAGCATGGAGAGCTGTATCGAACCAGTCTCACGACTGAAGACCACAACAACAACAACATGCCTACTCCCATATAATTTATGGAATTAACTGATTCCAGTGTTGACATGCTATATTGTACGTAAATGATAAGGGGTCTTTCTTTCTATATATTCGCAGCACATTACACTTGTCTACATTGAGATTCAATTGCCATTCCCAGCACCATGCGTCAATTCGCTGCAGATCCTCCTGCATTTCAGCACAATTTTCCATATTTACAACCTCGCGATACACCACAACATCATCCACAAAAAGTCTCAGTGAACTTCCGATGTTATCCACAAAGTCGTAGACTCTTAAGAACGGGAGGTATGTGATTAAAGGAGCACCAGATATCTAACATGAACAATATTGAAAATGAAATTTTAATTTCTTACACAAAGTAAAATTTTAATTTTATTTGTCCACTATTATTTGCGAGAATATTAAGTGTTGTGAATGAAGAATAAATGAATGAATGTGTAAATGTACTTTGTCAGTAACAGAAAGGGGGGAAATGTTATCAAAGAGAATTACAATATTGTTGCTTCAGTATGCTTTGTAGAATCCTTATCTCGAAAATTTCCTTTCAGTTGATTATTCCTTCAGAACCAACACCCAGTTGACCTTACAGATGGCTATGAAAAAGATCATAGTGCATGACCCGATGCTACATTGTTGTATTTGCATTGTTAAACACAAAAGAAACTGCGCAATGCTACGCTGTGAGAAAGTAAATGAAACTGCGGCGGGTAACACATCTCCGACTATTTGTACGCGTGTTTTGCTTTGCTCACTCCTGTTTACTTGTTTGTCGACTGCTACTCGAAATTCAGATTGGAGCAATTCTTCGTAGCACCTCTCTCTGTTCATAGCAGTAGGGTGAGGAAACTGCAACAGACTGTAAGCCCTTTCGCCCAGGTCTTGCTCGTATTTTTTTCCTGGTTTCCCGTTTCCTTTGAACCGCTCGCTCTGCATCTCCGGCAGGCACTGGTCGCTCCGGCGTCTCGGCGTGGCACGGAGCCTGTCAGTCGGAACGGTTTCCTCTCTGGAACTCGCCTGCGCGCCTACACCGCGACTCAAACGGCCCCCGTGCGTCCGCTGATAAGGACTCTCCCCCTACTGCGGCGCCCGTATCCACTGCCTGATTTCATCTCCGGGCGCCGCTTCCTCGCGGAATCTCTGTTTTCTTCGGTGGGACCGGTCTCCGTCTTTATTGTTGAGAAAGATAAACAGACCTCGATCGAAGCGTTTTGCGTGCGCTGTTTGCTGCCGCGCAGCGCGAAGTTCCCGAGGCGAGGGCATCATCGCCTTGTACAATATAATGCCGCACGAAATGTGAACATGGATTTCCTGTAACTCTGAATTCCATTTCACTGCCTGGAATTCAAATTACGATTGGTTTCCGCTGCAGTGATAACAACACTTTTCTGGCTCATTTCTGCTCTGTCTACTCCTACTGTCCAACAGAGTTCCGCACAATGCGACGGAAATATTGCTTTCGTAAAATAAAAACCATTCGCGTGCATTTCGAGTATTGTGGACTCATATCCAGGTACTTCATCGGTGTACATTGTTCCTCAAAATTAAATTTATAGTTCTCCTGTTAAGACGGTATAGGTATATTCCAAAACGGCATACTGTGAACATAATTTTTTCTAAAGTAAGACAACATAGAAAAACAACTTACTTCGTCCAGTAATGGTTAAACGATTTTCAAGAACAAAAAGAGTAGAAATATTAATGTACAATATAGACTTTTCGTCCTGCAGCACATTTGTAAACACAGTTCAAAACAAAATAAAATGTAAAGGTGTTAAATTTCTGCATGTACATAGATTTTGTTATTTCAAAGATGACAGAAAGATCTTATATTTGCACAGATTCCATTTCTAAAGTAATTATTGGTATTTATGACAGATATGATAGTACCTTATGAAATTGTAGCTCAATCAAATATTTGTTTCTTTAAGGAAAAGCAAAATTTTAAAATTGCATAAAGGCTCTGGCAGTTAAACTCTGTTTGGTCGTTAAACATGTTTGCAGAAGATTTTTATTTGAGGACATTATTTCAAATTGTTCTTGTAGATTAAATATTTATACCCTAATTTTCAGTGTGGAGTACAGTTAGGGTCTTGTGGATGTCACCTTGATCTTTGATTATTAACATACATGGTGGTTAGCAAATTGCCGATTTGACAAAGTTGTTGAATCGGAAAACATCAGTGTGTTTCAGCTACATGTATGGGGAGGTCGTCCTAATTTGCCTGTATAAAATACAGGGCAACTATTACACTGTAATTTATATATGGCACTGCCTTCTGCTATTGACATGTTCGTGTTAACAGTGTGACGTTAGTGATGTCCAAGTGTATTGCATGTGGTGAGAGATACACTCCAAGACAATTTCAAAAAATGTAAAAAATGGAAACGAGCACCACGAAGGTGTCATGAAGACTGGTCACAAATCGATATTCGTACAGGTACCGACTGGAAACGGTAAGTGATCAACCTTGGCTGCCGATGGATGAAGGGGCGATGCTGCACTGCAATTTCACCGCACAGCTGGCAAGGCAAGTAAACAGGGGACGTGTTGATACATGAACATAAAGTCTTCGCTGTTTTCATTCCATGTACTCAGTTGGACAGAACATATGCCTCACAGACAGGCGCATGAAGAATACGCACTATGTGATCCGGACATCCCCTAATCTTACGTTTTTCATTTTAGGTGCATTGTGCTGCCTCTTAATGCCAGGCACTTCATATCAGTGACGTCAGTAGTCATTACACATCGTGAGACAGTAGAATGGGGCGCTCCGTGGAACTAACGGACTTCGAACGTGGTCAGATCCCTAGGTCCACTGCTTCCATTGTGACAGTGGAGTGGAAACGTACAGCACAAAAGCATACAGGCCGACCTCGTCTGTTGATTTACAGCGACCGCCGACTGTTGAAGGGGATCGTAATGTGTAATAGGCAGACATCTATCCAGACCATCACACAGGAATTCCAAACTGCATTAGGATCCACTACAACTACTATGACAGTTAGGCGAGAGGTGAGAATACTTGGATTTCATGGTCGAGCGGCAACTCATAAGCCACACATCACGCCGGTAAAAGTCAAACGACACCTCTCTTCGTGTAAGGAGCGTAAACATTGGACTATTTAACAGTGGGAAAACGTTGTGTAGAGTGACGAATCAAGGTACACAATGTGCCGATCCGATGGCAGGGTGCGGGTGTGGCGAATGTATGTGGCAGCGTGTATAGTGCCAACAGTAAAATTCGGAGGCGGTGGTGTTATGGTGTGGTCGTGTTTTTCATGGAGGAGGCTTGCACCCCTTGTTGTTTTGCGTGGCACTATCGCAGCACAGGCCTACATTGATGTTTTAAGCATCTTCTTGCTTCCCACTGTTGAAGAGCAATTCGGGGATGGCGATTGCATCTTTCAGCACGATGGAGCACCTGTTCTTAATGCATGGCCTGTGGCGGAGTGGTTCCACGACAATAACATCCCTGTGATAGACTGGCCTACACAGAGTCCTGACTTGAATCCTATTGAACACCTTTGGGATGCTTTGGAATGTCGATTTCGTGCCAGGCTTCACCGACCCTGAGCATTGTACAGAAGTTTGTTAACTGTATTCTAACACTTAGGTAACTATCCATGTTATAATGATTTCATTAAAAAATAAGTTTTACCTAAAACTGAAAATCTTATGAAATAAACTTGACATTGAAATGAAAGAACAGATATGATCTGAAAGTTTAAGTTGTGTAGAAATCGTTTGCTTGGCTTTAAAACCCTTTAAACATACGAAATGTTTGCATAATTATAAGATTACATCAAATCTTGTACTATTTTCGCTCACACAGATCTGCAGTAAACATTACAGAAATTTGTGTTGTGCCTACGTCAGCTATTGTAATGTGTTGCAGCACAGCCTCGAGAAGCATGTGCCACGCTGCACGTAGTGCGGGTTACTTTCTTCATGTGGTCTGAGGTTCATGTGCTCGAGGCTCTTGACCACGTCCGATACATTTATGAAGCAATATTTGCTTCCACACATCAGTATTACTGTGTTTGACTGGTTTGCCAAAGAGAATGTTCAGGTATTTCCATTATATTTCCCTGAGTTTCTGTAGTATCTCATCCACCTTAAACGTTGCATGGTTTCTTGATTAGCTTTACTTGTCTCCACTTATGACTTCCTTAGACTAAAAACTTTTCCTTTTCCAATACATTTAACCTTGTTTCTGGTGATATACAGCCCATGTATCCTTTACTTCAGTGGCCTAAGTGTATGAAATCTATGTACAGCTTAGTTCCATTTTAATATTTTACCGTCAAGTACAGACGGGTCCGGCGTAGCCAGCTACATCAGCGCTTACAGCCCATTTGCAAGTATTTCCAAAAGCACCGCACATCTGCTGTAGACATGCTGACGTGTAGTTTGCTGCCAGTACCACACTCACGCAGAGCTTCTATAAAAATATTTGTTACCTATCGTTTCATAGGAAGTTTAGGTGACCAAGCAAATTAGATAACTCTTTGACATAAGGCAGGATTTTCCTACCAGGCCTCAGAGGTATTCTACAATGTCTTAACTGCAACTTTGTTTTCCTTAAGCACAACGTTTTTCAACAAATATCACATTGACGTTAATCAGTACCCTGAATTTATACACTCTAAGGCAAAAAAAAAGCGCACAAAGAAATTATTCAAATGGGACGGAAATCGGTAAATAAATTCCTTGATGTCAACAGAGGAAAACTTTCGAAGCTGGAAATGTCTTAACGGATTTCATACTGTCATCCATCACTGACGCTTACGGTGTTTCGAAATAAACTCGGAAGTGAGGTATAATCTGTTTGACAAGCAACCGCCTCCTTTGCATTCCACCAGGGAGCAAGCACCACGGTGGCGAGTTAACGGTGTTTCCCACTAGCTCGCGGTCACTTGTTTTCACCCGGTAACTGCACGATAGCCGTCCTACGACAAGTGGTGTCCTTCATGTAGCATGTGGATGCAATGAGCATTTGCCAGAGCTGAAAGGACTTCGAACAGATGTGTGATTTTCTATTCTACGAAATGACATGCGCGAGAAGCACTTCTCTCGGATTACGTGGAAGAAGGCCTTGCAACTTTGTCTGTTATTTGTATCTACAGAACTCATGAGTGAAATTAATGACCCGTAGTAATCAGTGATTGTTCAACTCTTTGGTGAGCATCTTACTGTGCAGGAAGGACTATTCAGTGTTACCCGCTATGCAGCAGGGCTCTTGAAGCTACGGCGTCTTTGCTATATTGTTTTATGTTTGAATTAATCCTGATTTTATTGGAAGAGTTTAGTGTTTCCAACCTCTCTAACTTACACTACTAATACTGTTTGTACTGCATTTATTTGGGGGAGGTTGTCTAGTTCCTCTTTAATGGGTTTGAGAACTGTTAGTCATTTACACTCCTGGAAATGGAAAAAAGAACACATTGACACCGGTGTGTCAGACCCACCATACTTGCTCCGGACACTGCGAGAGGGCTGTACAAGCAATGATCACACGCACGGCACAGCGGACACACCAGGAACCGCGGTGTTGGCCGTCGAATGGCGCTAGCTGCGCAGCATTTGTGCACCGCCGCCGTCAGTGTCAGCCAGTTTGCCGTGGCATACGGAGCTCCATCGCAGTCTTTAACACTGGTAGCATGCCGCGACAGTGTGGACGTGAACCGTATGTGCAGTTGACGGACTTTGAGCGAGGGCGTATAGTGGGCATGCGGGAGGCCGGGTGGACGTACCGCCGAATTGCTCAACACGTGGGGCGTGAGGTCTCCACAGTACATCGATGTTGTCGCCAGTGGTCGGCGGAAGGTGCACGTGCCCGTCGACCTGGGACCGGACCGCAGCGACGCACGGATGCACGCCAAGACCGTAGGATCCTACGCAGTGCCGTAGGGGACCGCACCGCCACTTCCCAGCAAATTAGGGACACTGTTGCTCCTGGGGTATCGGCGAGGACCATTCGCAACCGTCTCCATGAAGCTGGGCTACGGTCCCGCACACCATTAGGCCGTCTTCCGCTCACGCCCCAACATCGTGCAGCCCGCCTCCAGTGGTGTCGCGACAAGCGTGAATGGAGGGACGAATGGAGACGTGTCGTCTTCAGCGATGAGAGTCGCTTCTGCCTTGGTGCCAATGATGGTCGTATGCGTGTTTGGCGCCGTGCAGGTGAGCGCCACAATCAGGACTGCATACGACCGAGGCACACAGGGCCAACACCCGCATCATGGTGTGGGGAGCGATCTCCTACACTGGCCGTACACCACTGGTGATCGTCGAGGGGACACTGAATAGTGCAGGGTACATCCAAACCGTCATCGAACCCATCGTTCTACCATTCCTAGACCGGGAAGGGAACTTGCTGTTCCAACAGGACAATGCACGTCCGCATGTATCCCGTGCCACCCAACGTGCTCTAGAAGGTGTAAGTCAACTACCCTGGCCAGCAAGATCTCCGGATCTGTCCCCCATTGAGCATGTTTGGGACTGGATGAAGCGTCGTCTCACGCGGTCTGCACGTCCAGCACGAACGCTGGTCCAACTGAGGCGCCAGGTGGAAATGGCATGGCAAGCCGTTCCACAGGACTACATCCAGCATCTCTACGATCGTCTCCATGGGAGAATAGCAGCCTGCATTGCTGCGAAAGGTGGATATACACTGTACTAGTGCCGACATTGTGCATGCTCTGTTGCCTGTGTCTAGGTGCCTGTGGTTCTGCCAGTGTGATCATGTGATGTATCTGACCCCAGGAATGTGTCAATAAAGTTTCCCCTTCCTGGGACAATGAATTCACGGTGTTCTTATTTCAATTTCCAGGAGTGTATTAAGATATTATCTGCTGGTTATCTGTAATTTATTTTGTGCTAAGTCTTACTGAAATTTTATTTTGAGTACAAGCTCATTTAGTTATAACAAGTTAGAATCTGGCTACGTACATTGCTAAAAACTCTCTTGGCTGAGGCTTTCTTTATGCCTAATTCGATGTTTGGCTATTAGTTTCTAAACTCCGGCCCTTAACTAAGTAAACATTACCTATTTATGAGAGTTCAAATAATGTTCCTCTGATTTATATAACTGTTAAGTAATGTCACCAATGGTAGGGACAGAACCGTGATGAAGCTCAGGAGAGCCTCGGTTTGATACATAGGCCCGCACTCTTATGGACGCACGGTAACCTAAGGAGGGATCTGATGACTGTAATGGCAATGAAATGGTGTTCGGCGTTGAATGTAGTCTGGCGAAAGGGCGTTATGTGCTGAATTTCAAGAGCAGAGAAGGAAGACAAGCAATGAACTACTTTAAGATGGGTGCGTTCCATTAAGGAGTACGGAAGAGTGAACTGGGTTGGTTACGGCTGTAGACTACAACACAAGGAGGAGCGCGGAAAGGACACCTTTACGCAGCAGTCAGTGTCAAATGACTGATGATGCTAATCTCAACACCATCTACTAAGTATTAAGCTGTATGTATTTGAAATAGTGACACTGGGCAGTGTTTAATCTCGTTGTTCAGTATGTAGAAAAGCATATCCTCAGCAATTTGTTGAGAGTAAAGTTTAAAAGTAGCTAATACGAGAATGCAAAGAAACAAGAAATTCATAGAAGTGTGTTCAGTCTTTGCAACAAAATGAAAGACAGTTATTTTTTTGACATGTGCGTTTCGCTTCTTTTATTTGTGAAGCATTTTAGCCTGTAATACATCCTCGTTTTTACTTATATAAAAATATATTGTGTATTAGTTACAAGTGTGTTTCTGTTTTACGTTTTCTCAGTTTATCCTCTTATTTTTTTCAGGTTACAAATAACAATGCAGCACAAGTTTCATGAGGGTAAATCACCGTTTGCTGTTACTTGCGATTTCTGGGGTTTAAGATTCCATGGGAATTTCTAAACTCATTGGTTGAAGTGAAGGAGGTATACTTCGAAAAGCCCGGGACAATCGATCAGATTTCAGTTAGATTACATCCTGTGCTCACGCAGAGATTCCGAAATCAGATACCGGATTGTAAGGCGTACCCAGGAGCATATGCAAGCTCAGATCACAATTTAGTAATGATGAAGAGTGGGTTTATTTTTAAGAAACCATTTACTGTGCAAAAAAGTGAGGTACAGAAGCACTAAAGAATGAAAAGCTGTGCTTGTAGTTCTCCAAGGCTGTAGAGGCTGCCATAATGAATAGCCCAGTAGGCAGTTCAGCTGAAGCGGAATGGACGTCTCTAAAAAGGGCAATCACAGAAGCTGGGAATAATAACACAGAAACAAACAAGGTAACCGCGAAGAAATCGTGGGTGCCAAAAGAAATGATAGGCGAAAGAGGAAAGTACAAAAATGTTCAGGGAAATTCAGGAACACAGATGTTAAAGTCAATTAAGAATGAAATAAAATAGGAAATGTAGCTAAGCTAAGGCGAAGTGACTGCATGAAGAACGTGACATAATCTCCGGGAGGAATGACTCCTTATACAGAAAAGTCAAAGTTGCTTTCAGTGAACTTGAAAGTAAGGACGGCAACATTAAGTCTGCAATGGCTAATTCCACTGTTATATATACAGAAGAGAGCGGACGGCTGGAGTAAGCCTTTATCGGCGGGGGAGGGGGGGAGGGGAGGGAGAGGATAACTTATCTGATGAAGTGATAGAGGAAGAAACAGGAGTCAACAGGAAGAGATAGGAGATTCAGTATTAGAGTCAGAATTTATAGAGCCTTGGAAAACCTAAAAAGCAAATAAGGTAGAAGGGGTGGATAACACTGCACTGGAGTTTCTAAAATCATTGCAGGAAGTGACAACAAAATCACTATTCACGTTGGTGCATAGAATGTTTGAGTCTGGCGGTATACCATTGTACTTTCGGAAAAACTACATCGGCTCAGTTTCGGAGATTATAAGAGGCGGAAAATGGAAGAATTATCGCAAAATCGGGTTACCAGCTCGTGCACCCCTGCTACTGTGAAGAATAATATACAAATGAATGGAGAAGAAAAGTGAGGATCTGTTAGATGAAAATCAGTTTGGCTTTATGGAGGGTAAGGGCACCAGAGAGGCAGTTCTGACGTTGCGCCTGATATTGGATTCAAGAATGAAGGAAAGTAGAGATACGCTTATAGGATTTGTCGATGAAGAAAATAGTTCACCAACGTAAAACGGCGCAAGGTGTTCAGATTCCCAGAAAAATACGAGTAAGCCATAGGGAAAGAGGGGTAATACACAATATGCAGAAGAATCAAGGGAAACAGTAAGAATGGAAGATCAAGATCAAGGTTCTGGGGTTGAAAATAGTACAATGAGAGATGCAGTCTTTTTTCCTACTAATCACTTCGCACAAGCAATGACGGAAATAAAAAGAAAACGTATAAATGGGATTAAAATTGAGGCTGAAAGGATATGAATGGTAAGATTTGCTAATGACATAGCTATCCTCAATGAGACTGAAGAAGCATTGCAGGATCTTTGATTACAGTGAACAGTCTTATGAGTAAAGGAAGTGGGCGGAAAGTAATCCAAAGAAAGACGAAGGTAATAAGAAGTAGTGTAAGTAACAATAGCGAGAAACTTAGCACCAGAGCAGGTGGTGGCGAAATGGATGAAGTTAAGGAATTTTTCTCCCTAGACTGCAGAACAATCCATGACGAACGGAGCGAGGAGGACATACAAAGCATACTAGGAAAGACAAAAGGCATTCGTGGCCAAAAGAAGTCTACTAACATGAAACAAATCCCGACCAAATTTTGATGAAGAAATTTCTGAAAATATACGTTTGGAGCACATCAGTGTATGGTAGTGAAACATGGACAGTGGAAAAACTGGAACAGACGAGAACCGAAGTATTTGAGATGTGGTGTTATAGAAAAATGTTGAAAAAGAGGTTAACTCATAAGGTAAGGTTTGTGACATTATTGTTCATATTAAAAAAAAATGTAAATATTATATCGAAACTGTTAAAGTAGAAGTAGAGACATCTTATTTGAAGCAAAGACTGTGAAATCTTCAACATATTGTTGGCAAATCAGTGATTAATCAGTGAAATAATTGATGGAAAGAATAACTGAGAATTTCATAATTAACATTGCTATTATTTTCTGTGTTAAAATGATTACGTACGGTTATGCCATATTCAGAGAGCACATTAGATAAATTCTTTGCTGCTTTCACATTAAGTATTAATGAAAGGAAACACTAAGTTGATGATTAATGGTGATAAATAGTAACGTTAAACAGTTTATAGTGAATCAATGAAATGTTGCGCACCAAATATGTTGACGTAGAATCCCCCCTCCCATGTCCAAATTTATTTTTGTTTTCATGAAATCAGTCTGTTTGATTAAGCAATTGGGTGCTGAAGTATTGTTTCGAGTGGCTAATCTTTTCTTGTGTTGCTGAACCATCTTTTATCTAAATCTAAAGTGAAGTCTGTTAGGTAAGTAGGAAGTTGCAATCTTTTCTGCTGTCCTGCTCAGCTTCATTACGTATGCCTAATTAGACTGGCGAATAATAGTGTACCACCAACCACATATATTGTTGTCGGTGCAAAATAGTAGTCTAACTACTGTTATTTGCCATAGCTCTGAACTAATGGCTTATTTGAAGAAACGAGTTAAAGTCTGATGCTTATTCCTTAGGTTAACACACATGGTTATTACACTTGTTTTGTGGTTTTGCTGTGCGGATAGGTAACTGTATTTCTGTTTGTTACATTGCTTATTATTAACAGTATAGTATAAAAATATTACAGTTGGCTTTGCATGACAGTATGTTTTGTAAAACAATTCAGAGAATATAAAATACACGCAAGTATTACATCTGGTTTAACATATGAGGATAGTAAATAACAACACAAATCAAATGTAGGAATATTACAGGTTCTCGGCAGAATGCCGCGTGGGGTAGGCGAGCGGTCAAGCGCCGTCTTGTCACGGTTCACGTGTCTCTCGCAGTCGGAGGTTCGAGTCCTCCCTTGGGCATGGATGTGTGTGTTGTCCTTAGATTAAGTTACTTTAAGTTAGATTAAGCAGTGCGTAAGCTTAGGGACCGATGATCTCAGCAGTTTGGTGCCATAGTCCTTACCACAAATTTCGAATTTCTCTGCAGAACCTGTGAGTAAAGGAATATGTGGGAAACACTGACAAGAAGAAACGACAGGAGGATGGGACATCCGTTAAGCCTTTGGGAATTAATTCCACGGAACTAGTAGGAGCTGTAGGGTGTAAAAACTGTAGAGGAAGACAGAGATTGGAATATGTCTAGCAAATGACTGAGGACATAGGATGTAGATGTTACTCTGAGATGAAATGTTTGTCACAGGAGGGGAATTCGAGGCGTGTGGCATCATGCCAGTCGGTAGATTAATGACAGAATAAAATATGTATTGACCAAAGCGATAAAAATACATGTCTAGCAAACATGGGCCCTGAAGTGCATTTTAAAAGTAATGAGCATTTGTTCATCTTTACTGATGTTAAACATATCTATTCTACTGAAAGAAAAAGTTCTCGTAGCTCTTAAAGTATGCATTTTCGAGCCCATGTTTACTCCAGAATCTCTTCTTCTTTTGATTCACGTTAAATCCACCCAAAATATGGAAAACAAAGAGCTTTCAGCAGAAAAGATTTACTTCACAGCATCGAAAGTTAAGATGTTCTCATAACTCTTAACTTACGCATTTTAGAGCCTATATGTACTGGCCTTTTTTGCTTCCGGTGATCGTTCCTGCCAAATCTCTGAATATCGACCATTCCTCCTCCCTGTACTTTCCTGACATGAATTTCGTTAGCTCGAGGTTAGGTCCTGAGCATGTAATTGTGGAAGTGAGGTCCCCTCTTCGTCGGCCAGTTTACGCCTCAGAGAACCAACAAAGTCCTCGTATTTCAGCGGACAGGTTCTCTCTGACGCCCAGGGGGAGCTTCCAGCGCAATTACAGGCACACCAGGCCAGGCCAGACTGGCGCGGCGTGGTGCTGTGCCTACTTCGCCGGCGTATCACGTCAAACCGGCTCGAACAATGGGCGCGTGATTGGAGTGGAGCACAGAGCAGTAATCAGCGTGTCACTCAATAATACCGGCCCAATGCCAGTACCGAGGCGGCACCACGGCTGACACACGTAGGGTGGACGGACTGTCGATATGCTGTCGCTCTCACACGTAGCGTCTCTTTTATACTGCACAGTAGACCTAAACGGAATAGACCTTCTTCTTCTTCATTTAGCTCTTTGCTTTGTCATTCGTACGAAATGCCCCATGTATCTAGTGGCTAGCTTCATTTTGGATAGGTATTAAAAGATGGAGACCGATGGAACATACAGGGCGCTAAGTGATGGTGACCGTAGAAATGGAAACAACATTTGCACCCTTAAATCGCAGGCCGGAACACTTAAATACTTTCCCCGATCATGGAGTAAAATTGAAATTAGTCCTAGAAAAAGGATAGCAAAAGAGGTGGTGACCGAAGATACTGCAAAGATGTTAGTATACCATTAGATTAGATTAGATTAGATTAATAATTGTTCCATAGATCATGAATACGACACTTCGTAATGATGTGGAACGTGTCAGATTAATAAAAGGTATCTATACAAGATATTACATTAGGCAAAATATTACATGACGCTCAATAATTTTTTTTGTGGAGGTTGGGAAATTACCCACTTACTATATCCAAAAATTCATTTAATGAGTAGAAGGAGTTGCCATTAAGAAATTATTTTAATTTCCTTTTAAATGCTATATGGCTATCTGTCAGACTTTTGATGCTATTGGGTAAGTGACCAAAGACTCTTGTGGCAGCATAATTTACCCCCTTCTGAGCCAAAGTTAGATTTAACCTTGAGTAGTGAAGATCATCCTTTCTCCTAGTGTTGTTGCCATGTACACTGCTATCACTTTTGAATTCGTTCGGATTGTTAATAACAAATTTCATAAGTGAATATATATATATATATAAGCTCCAGCAATTATTCTGATTACACGCTTTTGTGGAATGTACACTCTTTTACTCAATGATGAGTTACCACAGAACATGATGCCATAGGAAAGCAGAGAATAAAAATAGGCATGGTAAACTAATTTACTCAGATGTATATCGCCAAAATTTGCGATGACCCTAATAGCATAAGTAGCTGAACTCAAACGTTTCAGAAGATCCTCAGTGTGTTTTTTACAGTTCAACCCCTCATCAATGCATACACCTAGAAATTTGCAATATTCTACCTTAGCTACCGATTTCTGATCGAAGTCTATATTTATTAATGGGGTCATTCTATTTACTGTGTGGAACTGTATATACTGTGTTTTGTCAAAGTTTAATGAGAGCCCATTTGCAGAGAACCACTTAATGATTTTCTGAAAAACATCGTTTACAATTTCACCAGTTAATTCTTGTCTGTCGGGTGTGATAGCTACACTTGTATCATCGGCAAAAAGTACCAGCTTTGCATCTTCGTGAATATAGAATGGCAAGTCATTAATATATATTAAGAACAGCAGAGGACCCAAGACCCAAGACCGAACCACGTGATCAAAAGTTCCGGACACCTGACTGAAAATGACTTACAAGTTCGTGGCGCCCACCATTTGTAATGCTGGAATTCAGTATTAGGTTGGCCCACCCTTAGCCTTGATAACAGCTTCCACTCTCGCAGGCATACATTCAATCAGTTGCTGAAACGTTTCTTGAGGAATGACAGCCCATTCTTCACGGAGTGATGTTCTGAGGAGGGGTATGGTTGTCGGTTGGTGAGAACTGACACGAAGTCGGCTCTCCAAAACATCCCAAAGGCTTTCTATAGGATTTAGGTCAGGACTCTGTGCAGGCCAGTCCATTACAGGGATGTTATTCTCCTGTAATCACTCCGCCACAGGACGCGTATTATGAACAGATGCTCGATCGTGTTGAATATACAGTCGCATTCCCCGAATTGCTCTTCAACAGTGGAAAGCAAGAAAGTGCTTAAAACATCATTGTAGGTAGGCCTGTGCTGTGATAGTGCCACGCAAAACAACAAGGGGTGCAACCCCCTCCATGAAAAACAAGACCACACCATAACACCACCGCTCCAAATTTTACTGTTGGCACTACACACGCTGGTTCACCGGGGATTCGCCATACCCACATCCTACCATCGGATCGCCACATAGTGTTCCGTGATTCGACACTCCACACAACGTTTTTCCACTGTTCATTCGTCCAACGCTTAAGCTCCTTACACTAAGTGAGGCGTCGTTTGGCATTTACCAGCGCGATGTGTCGCTTATGAGCAGCCGCTCGACCAGGAAATCGGTTTTTTCACATTCCGCCTAACTGTTATAGTACTTGCAGTGGATCCTGATGCAGTTTGGAATCCCTATGTGATAATATGAATAGATGCCTGCCTATTACACATTAGGACCCTCTTAAACTTTCGGCGGTCTCTGTCAGTCAAGAGACGAGGTCGGCCTGTACGCTATTGTGCTGTACGTGTCCCTTCACGTTTCCATTTCACTATCACATCAGGAACAGTGGACGTAGGGGTGTTTAGGAGTGTGGAAATCTCGCGTACAGACGTATGACACTCTGCTCTCTCACGATGTCTAATGTCTACTGAGGTCACTGATATGGAGTATCCGGCTGTAGGTGGCAGCACAATGGACATAATATGAAAAACGTATGTTTTGGGGGGTGTCCGGATACTTTTTATCACATAATATACCTTGAAACCAGAGGTTGGAGCACCAAAATGCTTTCCGCAATAACAGAATAAAACTGACATGAATCAATTTGTACAGTATGCATTGACATGTGGCATTGCTCCAACTTATATATCTAGATACCAAAAACGGCGTGGAATAAAAGATTACTACGGGGAAGTGAGATCTCTCACGCACTTTTCCCCAGATCTCTTTGGGCAGGTACCAAGCAGGGAGTCATTTCGTACCCTGGGACTTACTGCAGCATCTCCATCTCTTCTCCCTGTTGACACTGAATACTAAAATTTCAGAAGTGATATACTCTGAGTATTGTTTATTGGTCGTTGTTGACACAACTGCTACAACAAGCGTCACGATTAGATGTCCTGGAAAAGAAATCGAAATGTCAGTAAATACAGGGAGGGGCTAACACATATACGTGATGTACTAATGAGATATCTTTTTGTCTTCCTCTTTTCTCGTGAATGTCGCGAAAATCCCTGATTGCAAGTATGTCTGTATGTAAATAGCGAATTTTCTATGTACCCTTTACAGTGATCTGTTGATTAACTGTTGTTAAATGCTTCGACATAAAACGTATAATTCACATGAACAAAGATGACACTGATCAAGTAGTATGTTGAATCTAATGGTTTCAACACAATACTAAAAAACGTGATTGACCTAAGCTCGTGCGTAGAAAGGCACCTCAAATAACAGTAGAATGAGTGAGGCTCTTACCCATACTCGCAGATAGAAGCGTAGTACTTTGCAGAAGATCGAATGAACCATACGGATTGGGAAAAACTGCAAATAGGTTTTGGACGTCATTGTAACTTGAAAAGATTTTAGAACAATATTAATAGAAGTTAAAAGCTTCACTTTCATATTTACCTCGCCTAAAAATATAATTTCTTCCCATAATGTGTTTGCTGGGATAGCCTTTCCCGAATAGTTGTTTATACAAAAAGAAATATTACTTATTATGTTCCCTCTGACTTAACGCTATTTCAGATTTGCATTAAACTGAGGACATAAAATCCAAGTAAGAATTGTTATTTCGCTGCTTTAGACATTACTTACCATTTCTTCACATCCAGTTCTAGAACAAGAAACGCTTGCAGCTTAGTTTCAGTAACAGTCCGCCAGATGGCTTTTGAATGGCAGAACGTGGAGGTCCAGAAATCGTGGAGTTTTAAAGCATTCCGTCTTCAGGTCACGAGTGACCTATCAGGACCATCGGACCGCTATGTCATCCTCAGAGGAGGATGAGGATAGGAGGGGCGTGGGGTCAGCACACCGCTCTCCCGGTCGTTATGATGGTATTCTTGACTGAAGCCGCTACTATTCGGTCGAGTAGCTCTTCTATTCGCATCACGAGGCTGAGTGCACCCCGAAAAATGGCAACAGCGCATGGCGGCTGGATGGTCAGCCATCCAAGTGCCGGCCACGCCCAACAGCGCTCAACTTCGGTGATCTCAGGAGAACCGGTGTATCCACTGCGGCAACGCCGTTGCCCATGGAGTTTTAACTGTTTTATAAATTGCAGATCATTAGGTTTACCCGGGTTCCACCTGGCTTTTGATGCTCTATTTCTGCATTATTTTATTTCAAAGCCTTACAAATCTCCTCCTGATTCTGATTCTAATATTCGCACCCCTGTCTCCTCCTTATCGATTCGTACAAGTCCTCCTCCTCATAGAGGCTATCAATATAATCTTTCCACCTATACGCTTTCTCCTCTGCATAACAGTGGAATTTCCAGTGCGCTGTGATGACTGGGTGTTGTGTGTTGTCCTTAGGTTAGTTAGGTTTAAGTAGTTCTAAGTTCTAGGGGACTGATGACCTTAGAAGTTAAGTCCCATAGTGCTCAGAGCCATTTGAACCAACTGAACTGCCTAGAGAGCTATTTATTACATCAGTATTTATTGTTACACAGTTGTGGTTTCATTCAAGAAAATGTTTTTAGAATCGAACACGCCATTCTGTCTAGAACTCAAAGCGGACGAGACTAATTGATGTATTCCTGTCACTCGTATCCTACGTTGCTGCAGGCAGTACCTTCTGACACGTCCATGCACTGAATCGAAAATATTGCTGTAAACGTTCTCAGCGTCAAACCTTTCAAGGACCTAGTGATACTGGTACCATTAGGATACGGGACTGAACGGGCAAAGCGACTCGGGTTTCGACAGCCCCACGCTTTAATTAGCGTAACTTTCGTGCTCGAGAGAGATCCAGAGAGCCGACCGCGCTACAAGGGAAAGCGGCTTTGCACGGAATTCTCAAGCGTCTGTTTAGGAAGGCCGGTGCTTACTCAGGCTGTTGAGAAGGCCAATTGAGGGGGGACTTCATTGGAGCTTTTTAGAGGGAAAGTAAGAAAGGTGGATGGTGGGCGGGGGAGGCAGTTGGGGGGAGGTGGGGGAGTGCGGGCTGGCCAGTAAACTGGCCGAAGCACTCTCAGGGGCGAGCCACTCAGCGCGCCCATAATGCCGTTACCGGCAAACAGGGGCAAACGGCAACACGCTGGCGGTGGGGGCGGGCGAGGACCCGGGGTGAACTGCGGGGTCCGCCGGATAAATGGGGGTGGCCGCGCGGGCCGCGAGCCTTTTCATTGGGGCTCCGGGAGGTTTTCAGCTCAGCAGCTTTCTCTGCGGTGTTGCCCTCTTCCGCGTGGCACACCTGCCTGTGTTATCTCGAGGCGGAATTCCATCCTTCCACTACTTTCGGAACTGGTACTTCTGCTGGTGAAGGAAACCACAAAGTATATAAGGACTCTCTCTCTCTCTTTTGGTTTCTATATACTTTGTTGACAGTTGATAATGGTGATAGGTGTCATTTGAATATTAATCAACTGTACAAAATTTTCATATCTTTGCTCTTCAGGTGTTACAAGTGAGCGAGCAGCGATATTTAAGGTGTATCGCCGGGAGTACACAACATTCCATTAGACTACTGACAGCCTTGGGAGAGCCAGTTCTGACAAAAATCTACCATCTGGTGAGCAAGATGTATGAGACAGGCGAAATACCCTCAGACTTCAAGAAGAATATAATAATTCCAATCCCAAAAAAAGCAGGTGTTGACAGATGTGAAAATTACCGAACTATCAGTTTAATAAGTCACGGCTGCAAAATACTAACACGAATTCTTTATAGACGAATGGAAAAACTAGTAGAAGCCGACCTCGGGGAAGATCAATTTGGATTCCGTAGAAATATTGGAGCAGGTGAGGCAATACTTACCCATACGACTTATCTTAGAAGCTAGATTAAGGAAAGGCAAACCTACGTTCCTAGCAATTGTAGACTTAGAGAAAGCTTTTGACAATGTTGACTGGAATACTCTCTTTCAAATTCTGAAGGTGGCAGGGGTAAAATACAGGGAGCGAAAAGCTATTTACAATTTGTGCAGAAACCAGATGGCAGTTATAAGAGTCGAGGGGCATGAAAGGGAAGCAGTGTTTGGGAAGGGAGTGAGACAGGGTTGTAGCCTCTCACCGCTGTTGTTCAATCTGTATATTGAGCAAGCAGTGAAGGAAACAAAAAAAAAAAATTCGGAGTAGGTATTAAAATCCATGGAGAAGAAATAAAAACTTTGAGGTTCGCGATTGACATTGTAATTCTGTCAGAGGCAGCAAAGGACTTGGAAGAGCAGTTGAACTTAATGGATAGTGTGTTGAATGGAGGATATGAGATGAACATCAACAAAAGCAAAACGAGGATAATGGAATGTAGTCGAACAAAGTCGGGTGATGCTGAGGGAATTAGATTAGGAAATGAGACACTTAAAGTAGTAAAGGAGTTTTGCTATTTGGGGAGCAAAATAACTGATCATGGTCGAAGTAGAGAGGATATAAAATGTAGACTGGCAATGGCAAGGAAAGCGTTTCTGAAGGAGAGAAATTTGTTAATATCGAGTATAGATTTAAGTATCAGGAAGTCATTTTTGAAAGTATTTGTATGGAATGTAGCCATGTATGGAAGTGAATCATGGACGCTAAATAGTTTGGACAAGAAGAGAATAGAAGCTTTCCAAATGTGGTGCTACAGAAGAATACTGAATATTAGATGGGTAGATCACATAACTAATGAGGAAGTATTGAATAGGATTCGGGAGAAGAGAAGTTTGTGGCACAACTTGACTAGAAGAAGGTATCGGTTGGTAGGACATGTTCTGAGGCATCAAGGGATCACCAGTTTAGTATTGGAGGGCAGCGTGGAGGGTAAAAATCGTAGAGGGAGACCAAGAGATGAATACAGTAAGCAGATTCAGAAGGATGTAAGTTGCAGTAGGTACTGGGAGATGAAGAAGGTTGCACAGGATAGACTAGCATGGAGAGCTATATCAAACCAGTCTCAGGACTGAAGACCACAACATCAACAACATCGCTGGGTTAGGTTATGATCTTTGGTGTGCGCGTAGGCGCAGTAGTAGATAGTGATTGGCTGCGTTAAAATGAAGAAACGGTAGTAATGTTATGTTTCAAATGTAAAAACTGAATTTTTTGAAGTGTTTAATCAAGATGATTGTGTAATGGTAACTAGTCTGAGAAGGAGGGAAGGTAATGGAATCTTTTATTTACGTGAAGAGGAGTTTTTATGAAGTCACTGTTTTATTACTGCAACGCCATTTTTCACCTACCTTTGTCTTATATTTTTTAATCGATCATGGTCTTTTCAAAAGTAGAAAGGAAACCAAGTGTGTTCCAAAAATACTTCGATGGGCAACTAACAAAGAACTCAAATCACCTCATGAGTGTCTCTGTGTAAATACAGTAATCTGCAGCTTTAGCAAAGCAGAGCGCAAGACAAAGCAGTGCTGCAACGCGTTATCAAAATTTGTGCAGAATAGGGATAAGGACTAGATACATTGACTTTTTTCTTTTATTCAATCAGGGCCAACTTATGCCATTCAGAGACAGTTAGGTTTTTCTGAGTTGCGTATCACTTTTAGTTCTGGTGTCTGTGATCTGTTTTGCAAAACTAATTGTCGTAGATTTTATGTCAAAGTTAAACATTCAGGCCGCTTGTACCGTTCAAAATTCTTTCAGTCTCAATATTCGCTTTACCAATATTAAAGGCTTGCTTTCTCATTACGACAGTCCAATTTTCACTATTACTTCCGCACAGCTCTTGTTATTCAAAACAGAGTATGTCAGTTATATTTTTATTATCTGAAGATAATTTTCGATGGAAGCAAGAGTAAAGAAAAACCAAGACACGTTCATAGGGTTTGTCGACCTGGAATAAGCGTTCGATAGTGCCAAACGGAGCAAAATGTCCGAAATTCTGAAGAAAATAGTGATAAACTACAGGGAGAGACGGGTAATATACAACATGTACAAGAGGCAAGAGGGACTTTTGAGTGTGGAAGAATAAGAACGTAGTGCTCGGATTAAAAAGGATGTAAGAGAGAGATGTAGTCTTCCGCCCCTGCTGTTCAGTCTATACATCGAAGAAGCAATGTTGGTAATAAAAGAAAGGTTCAAGTGTGGAACTAAAGTTGAAGGTGAAGGTATATCAGTCATACGATTGACTGATAAATTTGCTATCCTGAATCAAAGAAGAAGAACTACATTAGCCGTTGAATGGAATGAACAGTCTATTAAGTACAAAGAAATCATCACACACATTCATGCCCGAGGCAGGATTCGAAATTGCAACCTTCGTGGTCGCACGGTTCCAGGCTGTAGCACCAGAACCGCTCGCCACACCGGACGGCTGTTAAGTACAGATTATCGATTGAGAAAGACTAAAGTAATGAGAAATAGCAGACATAAAAACTGCGAGAAACTTAACATCAGGATTGATGGTCATGAAGTAGATGGAGTTAAGGAATTCTGTTGCCAACGCAGCAAAACAGCAAATGACGGACACAGCAAGATGGACACCAGAAGATGACTGGCATCGACAAAAGGGCATTCCTGGCCAAGAGAACTCTATTAGTATCAAACACAGGCCTTACTTTCATCATCATCATCATCATCATCATCATCATCATTTAAGACTGATTGTGCCTTTCAGCGTTCAGTCTGGAGCATAGTCCCCTTTATAAAATTCCTCCATGATACCCTATTCCGTGCTAACATTGGTGCTTCTTCTGATGTTAAGCCTATTACTTCAAAATCATTCTTAACCGAATCCAGGTACCTTCTCCTTGGTTTGCCCCGACTCCTCCTACCCTCTACTGCTGAACCCATGAGTCTCTTGGGTAACCTTGCTTCTCCCATGCGTGTAACATGACCCCACCATGTAAGCCTGTTCGCCCTGACTGCTACATCTATAGAGTTCATTCCCAGTTTTTCTTTGATTTCCTCAATGTGGACACCTTCCTGCCATTGTTCCCATCTACTAGTACCTGCAATCATGCTAGCTACCTTCATATTCGTAACCTCAACCTTGTGTATAAGGTAACCTGAATCCACCCAGCTTTCGCTCCCATACAACAAAGTTGGTCGAAAGATTGAACGGTGCACAGATAACTTAGTCTTGGTACTGACTTCCTTCTTGCAGAAGAGAGTAGATCGTAGCTGAGCACTCACAGCATTAGCTTTGCTACACCTCGCTTCCAGTTCTTTCACTAAGTTGCCATTCTGTGAGAATATGCATCCTAAGTACTTGAAACTGTCCACCTGTTCTTTGTTCCTCCTATTTGGCACTCAATCCATTTATATCTCATTCCCACTGACATTACTTTCGTTTTGTAGATGCTAATCTTCATACCATAGTCCTTACATTTCTGATCTAGCTCTGAAATATTACTTTGCAAACTTTCAATCGAATCTGCCACCACAACTAAGTCATCCGCATATGCAAGACTGCTTATTTTGTGTTCACACATCTTAATCTCACCCAGCCAGTCTATTGTTTTCAACATATGATCCATATATAATATGAACAACAGTGGACACAGGTTGCAGCCTTACTTTCAGAAGAAATTTTTGACAACTTACGTTCTGAGCACAGCATTGTATGGTATTGTAATATGGATTTTGGGGAAACTGGAAAAGAAGAGAAACGAAACATTCGAGATGTAGCGTTACAGAAGAATGTTTGAAAATTGATGCACTGATAAAGTAAGGAATTAGGAGGTTTTGTGCAGAATTTGATGATGATGATGTTTAGAATGTGGGACGCTCAACTGCGCGGTTATCTGCGCCCGTCAAATTCCCAAGCTTTGCTCTGTCAAAAGTCGCCACATTCATGAAAGATGATGAAATCATGAGGACAGCAAAATCAGCCAGTCATCTAGCTGCAGGGTAAAAACCCTGAATCCGCCGGGAATCGAACCCCGTGCTCAGGAAGCCAGAACGCGACAGTGAGACCACGAGCTGCGGACACAGAATTTGGGTACAAAAGAATAAGTGAAAAATATTGACAAGGGAAGGTACATTATCATAGGACATCTGTTAAGACGTTAGTGAATGGCTTCGAAGGTACAAGAGAGAGTTGTAGTGGGCAAGAACTTTAGAGGAAGGCAGAGGCTGGATTACATCTAGCAAATAATTGAGGACGTTGATTGCAAGTGCTTCTATGAGATGAAGAGGTTGGCACAGGAGAGGAATTAAAATAACATAGGGGAATGAAATAGGATAAAGTCTCGGACAACGCCAGTATCTCGTCAAGTGGATATCCCTTCATTTTAAAAGCTTAAGTGAAACAGGATATCACAATGCATGCCTATATAAAGCCACATCGGTTGTAGAGAAGTCAACCAGTTAACATAAGACGACGTATGGAAAACGGCGACACGCAAAATGGCTTGCGTCACCGAAAAACCAAAGATTACTAAAGTCGGACATTTATCGATAGTGGACTAGAAATCAACAAACGGCAAACCAGTATTCTACTAGTTCAATCGTCACTTTCTTCTTCTTCTTTCTCTTTTCGTTCTGCATCTTCCCGTTTCCCTACAGAGGAGGCGTTGTTTTACATGGTATTTAGGTGCCCCTATCGCTGTCGTTTCATGCAACCTGTAATGGTGCATTTCGCCTTCATGAACCAAACGCGGGATTATCATACATCCTCGCTCACTATGCGAAACGTATTAGCCCTAAAAAGAAAAAAAATGGTAGACGTTTTACAGGAAATTTAATGTAGATAAATTTAGTACTAGGATAAGTTTCCGAAGGAGTCTACGGTTTTCGAGTTATTCAATAGAAACGTACGAAAGTGACCTTAAAACACACCGCCACTGGTCACTCATTCCTCACGAGTCAGAATTTCTTGCATGTTGTTCGTGGCGCACCCCCCTATTGCTGTGCAAAAATTTGCTAATACACGAGTTATTCCCGATATTCGACCCTCTTTGACTTCCGTTGGTTGCGCTATTACGCCACCAGCATAGTCGGCTAGTTCGTTACCATTATTAATTTAAACGTAGCCGTGAGGGCACATCGCTTGTAAAAATTACGCTGATACTAACGACGTTGACTATTCGACACAAACGTAATCCTAGTAAGCACAGTAGTGTCGTAATCAGAATGCCTGATGAATACTATGAAGTAACAGTTTATTTGATGCTGTTAAAATTCATAAATTAGTTAAGTAAAACGTACCAAAACGTCAGATTCAGAATTTGTAAGTGCTTGAATCGGCTGGTGGGGTAATGAGGCCAGTCGATGAAGACCAACTAAGGTCGAATGAGGAAAATAATTAGTTCAGTCTGAAATATTTTTACAGTGATGCAAAGCCGGCCGCGGTGGCCGTGCTGTTCTAGGCGCTGCAGTCCGGAAACGCGGGTGCTACGGTCGCAGGTTCGAATCCTGCCTCGGGCAGGGATGTGTGTGATGTCCTTAGGTTAGTTAGGTTTAAGTAGTTCTAAGTTCTAGGGGACTGATGACCTAAGATGTTAAGTCCCATAGTGCTCAGAGCCATTTACAGTGGTGCAAGGGAATGCCATGAGCAACATGCAACAAATCCTGACCGTCGAGGAGTTAGTATGGTAGTGCGGGGAGCGTTTCAGGTCGCTTTTGCACTTTTATATCGACTAACTCGAGAACTACGGCCTCTAGCAAAAACGTATCACAATAAAATATTTAACTAAATTACATTTCCTGTAGGACCTATAGTTCGCGCGTAGTGAGCGACAGAATATGAAAATCCTGTGCGTGCTTATGAAGGCCAGCTATAGCATTTCGGCTTGCATAAAACGACTGCAGTAGGGGCAACTGAATCACTCTGTACGTCGGTTTTGAGATGTGGTGGCCGGATGCCCTTCCTCATGGCACCGCCCCACTCCAGAAAATAATCTGTGTACCCCATATGTAGAATTCATATGGAGGTGTGGTAATGTCTTTTAAGTGGGCAGTGTGTACTTGAGGCAGTCAGTGGGTATAAGCCCAGTGGGATGTGGAAAACTGCCTAGAAGCCACATCCATCGTCGATAGTTCAGTAGTCTTAGTCATCAGTCCTCTGGGTGTATTGGATCCTGGCCAGGCACGCCTCCCCGTGTCTTGGAAGCGTGCGTGCTAGCGCTGTCGGCCACCTTGGTGGAGTTTGTTTACTGATCGTCAACGTCAGAAATCATACGTAGTGAAATATTTACAATAATGCTTCTGTTATTTATCACTTATTCACCTGTTTCCACATCTGACATTATCGATAGTGAAATATGAACCAACAAGCAATGGGCCAATAGAATACTTGCACACGCCTTGCTGGTTAATATTTCACTATCGATAACGTCACACGTCGGTCTTCTTTCGTTATCTATAACGTCTGACCTCGGTCGCCTTTAGCCGTGTAGTGGCGTTAACTGTTTACAATGTGTGCTGACCACTTGCGTATCCTGTCTATTCGTTTACTGGCTGGATACGCCCTGCCCATCGAGACTTCAATTCGCCATGCACAGAAATCTTTTGTTTCATTTGCGGCTTGGAAAAGACGAGATTATCACGTGTCGAAATATTGGTGGTTGTCGAGGACGCTTCCCAACAGCATTCTCTTACGTGACGTGAACATTTGACGCACTGGAAGCAGATCAACCTTCACACACGATTTATAATTTTGATAGTATTTAGTCACATTTTGATGCTGACGAGCCACAGAAAGCTGAGATATTTTTAACAAACTGTCATTTGCATGACTGGGAATGTGTATTCTGAACCTGGTTGCCGCAAGATATACTTTTATGTAGGTGCACGGCTGATACAGCCTACATATGTTAATCCAACACCACCTAAAAAATTCTTAGTTTGTTAAGGAATACTCTCTTCTAAATCTACGGAACAAGAACCAACTCAGATTAAAACTGTATGCCGGACCGAGACTCGAACTCGGGACCTTTGCCTTTTGCGGGCAAGTGCTCTACCATCTGAGCCACCCACGTACGACTCACACCCCGTCCTCACAGCTTTACTTCTGCCAGTATCTCGTCTCCTACCTTCCAAACTTTACAGAAGCTCTCTGCGAAACCCTGCAGAACTAGCACTCCTGAAAGAAAGGCTATTGTGGAGACACGGCTTGGCCACAGCCTGGGGGATGTTTCCAGAATGAGATTTTCACTCTGCAGCGGAGTGAAAATCTCATTCTAAGAACCAACTCGTTTGCCAACTTTTTTATCAAGGAAATTACAATAGACCACCAACAGTAACACTCTTCCAAACAAAAGAAATTAACAGTAAGGACCCCTTCTGTGGATCAAGCATATGAAAACTAATTTCTATAATCAGAGTTCCCTTCGACTCTATACCCTTACAACTCTTCCACGGCGAAGTCGGCTGTTAGCAGCTGGTAGATAGCCAGTCACGACACAATCGACGTCTCACAATCGTCGCAGAAGAGAGGATGGTCGAGGTGGTTCACAGCTGGACAGGCCGATTTCCTCCGCATTCAGAAAGTCGAGAACTGCATCCTGAATGGCCTGACGCCGGCTTATCTAACCCCGGGCGGAAGAATATTTCCGGTACTATTTGCACACACGTGGTCGCCAGGACATAGTTCGTTGATCATCACACCCCCTTCCTCTACTGCTGGTTGATGCCTTCTGATGGCCGTTGGCCGTACCTACGTGTTTGTTGTCAACTGTGGTACTAGTTTGTAAACACTCTTGCGTCGGTCAGACTCCGCAACGGAGTCGGCAACCCGCATCGCTGGTCTGTCGGTGGAAATGACGCTGCAGTAGGCCTCTGTGGTGACTGCAGAACTTTCCGTGTATTTTTCTATGAGATACATGGTCATTCTTACATTGTCCGCCCCGATAGCTGAGTGGTCACCGTGATGGATTCCCGTCCTACGGGCCTGGGTTCGATTTCCGGCTGGGTCGTAGATTTTCTCCGCTCAGGGACTGGTTGTTGTGTTGTATTTATCATCATTTCATCCCAATCCGGCGCGCAGTTCACCCAATGCGGTGTCGAATGTAAGAAGACCTGCAGCAAGGCGGGAGGATCTGCCCCGCGAGGGGCTTCCCGGCCAATGACGCCAAACGCTCATTTCCATTTCCAGTGGTACATTGTTACCGAGTAGTAATGCAATAGCGATTTGTTCGGTTTGGTACTCCAGATACCATTCTTCCTGTGAAAAATCCTTCACAGCAGTACAAACGTGCACTTTACAAACTATACAGCTCAGAAGATGGTAAAACATTAGAAGGCCTACAAGATGCTAAGGCGCAGTGCCACCTAGTCCTTACCGCTTTGTATCACTGTCAATGTAAAACTCGCACTGCGACAGAACCGATCTGTACTGAAGGAAAGCTTGAGGCCGAAGAGCAAAGTCAGCGCTATGTTGTTAATAGCAGGTACCGAGGGTGATTATGAACAATTCTTTTTTACTATCAAGGCGTATACCTTCGACGTTTGAAATCTTGAAATTGTTTCAGAACAATAGATCTACAATGATAAATGGGTACAAGAAATCATACGAAAGTGAACTTGTTTATACCGAACCACCATTAACTATGGGTCACTTATACCAGTACTAACTTAGAGCCCACTACATCGCTCTCCTAGACTGCATGGATTGGGCAGACTTTTTTTGTTTTTCTTGAATTGAATATTTATTTTGTTAACAAATTGCAACATCTTCTAATCATTGTGCGCTAATTAAGGCCATGGAAGCGTGGTCATTTCCGAATGTACTTCTGCCTAAAACACAATTTTGGTAACTGGAGTCTGAGGTTTCGTTAACCATCTCTTTTGAGCTCTCGGGGTGAAGTTAACATAAAAGCTTTCATCCCCTAACACATATTTCTTTAGAAGTCAAATACCAATTTCGTAGATTTAGCTTCAAATATGTTTTAATAGAGTGAAATATTTTCATACAACATTTCGTCCTCTATTTCACCAATTAGGTAAATATTTTCAAAAAACAATGACGCACGTGTCTTATTATTTCTAACCAAAAAGCCCAGTACAAATGTTGAGACATTTAGTTACAAGAATGCTTTGGTAATGAAATATTGTCATAAAACATTTCGTCCCCTATTTTACCCCATTATGGGTTAAATTTTCAAAAACACTGAAACACGTATTTCTTTTTTTATTTCTAACTGAGAAGTCAAACATACATTTTCGTAGATATAGTTTGAAAAATGTTTCTATACTGAAATATTTTCAAAAAACCGCTTGGTCTTTGAATATCCAGAAACACTGGAACACTTATTTTATATACAACCGAGACGTCAAATATCAATTCCACAGATGTGGCTTAAGAAATGAGTTAGTAGTACTTCAATCATGATTTCTTTCAGAATAAATTTTCACCTACTATTTTACCCCCATAGTGGTCTAATTTCCAAAAAAATTCTGAAGCATGCATCTCTTTTATTTATGTTCGAGAAACCAAATACTAATTTTCGTAGTTCTAGCTTCAAAACTGCCTTAATAGGGATCTATTTTGAAAAGAATTTTTCATCCATTGCTACAACACATTAGAGATGTAATTTTGCACAATCTCTTACCAAATGATGTCTACAGCATAAGATCAACACATTTGCCACATTTGAAGTTTATATCTTTAGCGGTTTGGCTAGGGTGTTGATAGGTCTGTGAATCAGTCAGGAATTGAATGACTAACAACGCAATTTTTTACTTGTAACCGAGAAGCCAAATTAAAATTTTCATAGATTTCGCTTTAAGAATGATTTCATAATAAAATATCTATTTAAAACATATCATCCCTAGTCTCACCCCTTTACGAAATGAATTTCTAAAAACAATGAAACACGTATTTTAATTTTTAACTGCAAAGTCAAGAACCACTTTTCATAAGCGTAGCTTTAAAAAAGATTCAGTAACTGTTTCATAATGATTTGTTTAGAAAAAAATTTTCGCTCAATGTTTCACCGCCATAGGGGTTCAGTTCCCAAAAATTCTGATAAATCTATTATTTATTTCTGTTAGAGAAACCAAATACTAATTTTCGTAGTTCCACCATCAAAATCCCTTAATAGCGACATATTTTTAAAACACCTTTCAGCCCCTACTTCACGCTTGACCAGATTGAATTTCTAAAACTCTCATTTTACAAGGCATCTGCAGTATAAGATCGACATGCCCGCCCCCAAACTTCACTTTTGTATCATTACCGGTTCGGATTGAGCGATGATGAGTCAGTCACTGAATCAGTCAGTCAGGAAGTTCCCTTTTATATACAAAGATATTCATAAAATATCCTTAAAAATATCCAAAATTTTCATAGATGGGGTTCTTTTTCACCCTGTGTAGCTGGAACTGGAGAACAATTTTTTAAACAAACAATGCTCTATTCTATATTAAAGCCCTGCACAAGCCATACAAGACTGTTAATGCCTGACTCTTTCAGTTATACGTTACTTGATGTTTACTCAATACAAATAACCCGCTGCCTCCTTCTCCCGTCCCCCCTTCTCCCACACACACTCCAGATACTATGGAATTAGGTGTAGGGTCCCGTAATACGTTGTGTACATCAGTATAAACAATGACTAATGTACATTTGATCATCTGACAATTACTCGTATGTAATTCACAGGCCATGTAATTTAACAATACTAATGCAGGCCGTTTCAGTGCCTAGAGCTAACTGTGAACTGCAAGGAACTGAGAAATAACGATAGCACCATAGTTAATTAGCTTACCACACAAATAGGTCATACTTGCAGGGGGTGGAGAAAAATATAAAAACCCACAAGAAAGGTGTGCTTGAACATAAATGCAGATGCTACCAAAACTTGCCATGAACGGCACGTTTGTAATGTCCTCAATATGTTGCAAGTGTCAGTCGCCGTCAGGACAAAGTTCTGTGTAACCTGGAGTGCATTCGGTCGGAGCTAAGCGGATTCATAAGTGGGGAAATTGTTGACCCTCCAATGGTGGGTGCTTCGGCTACAGAGGCAGCCACAAGGTTTGGTGTTTCAAGAGGCACGTATCGAAGACTTATACGGCATACAGGGGAAGCAGAAAAACATCACCCGCTAAATGACAATGCGGACGAAAGTGTGTGTTGAGTGTTTGTGACAGATGGTCATTGAAAAGGAGGCATGTCACATTGGCGAACCCTGTCAGCACAGAAAAGGGTCGACAGGACCTCTATGAGCAGGGACATGCAGGATATGCTACAATTCCAGAAGCACTCATCAGTGACGCAAATACCCGTCACAGGTGAACCTTGTGACGAAACGCTGAAACCTAGACCATTGACCAATGGAACGATTTCACTCGTCGAGTGACTCTTGTTTCATGCTGTTTCCAACTTATGGCGGAGTGTATTCCGAAGAGTGAAACATGGCAGTGATTTACATACGATTCAGGCACCCATATCGTGGCTACTCCACGAGGTCGCATTACTGTCAAGCATTATGTGACCAATTAGGCTGATCAGATGTAACGATAAGGTACCTGCACACACTCTGCATCGTTCAGGACTGGTTTTGTGACGGGAGGATGAATTGTCGCATCTCCATTGGTCACCACAGTCACCAGAACTCGATAGTATTGAGCCTTTGTGGTCCACTTTTGAGAGAAACGTACGTGATCGGTTCCCACCTCCGTCGTTGTTACTTGCAGTAGCAACTATTTTGCATGATGAATGGTATAAGATTGCCTTGAAAACCACACAGGACAGGCATTCATCCATTCAGAGACGACTGCAAGCAGTTTTCAGTACCAACAGTTTTGCTTCACCTTACTAGAAATGGTAATGTGTTGTGGAAAGAACGCTAGGAGCAGTTACGCAGTAACAAGACCCGGTGGAAATCTTTGAACGAAATATGAAAACACTGTCTGTAAGTGACGAAAACATAAAAATAAAAATGAAGCAGACAAAAAGACAATAAAGAAGTCTAAAAATTGAGATTGACTGGAAGTGCAAACTGGTGAAGTAGGAATGGCTAGGCGACAAAAACAGACAAATCCAGGTACAGGAACATTAATGAGACCTTCTCAGAAAAGAGAAGTTTCTGTATGACTATTAAAACTTACATAGAAGCCCATACTAAGCAAGGAAGGGATGGCTGAAAGGTGGAAGAATAGTTAGAGAGTTTGCATCAGGGAAACAAATTTAAAGACAGTATTACCGAAAGAGAAGAGGGGATAGATGAAGATGAGATGAAATGAGATGAGTTAGATGATATTGCGAGAAGAATTTGACAGAACTCCGAAAGACTTAAGTTGGAAACAAGTACCAATGTGCAGCCTACATTCACTCAAAATTATTAATGTCCTTGGAGAGATGCCAACACATACCTATTCCATCTTGTATGTAACATACATCACGCAGGTATATCTTCAGACATCAAAAAAGTAATGATTCCTGGTCCACAGATGGCAAATGCTGACAGGTGTGAATATTACCGGATCATTCCATTAATCTCATGGTTGCAAATGAAGAGGAAAAAACTGATACAAACTATCCTCGGGGAAGAACATTTTGCGTTCCAGAGAACCGTAGGAAAAAACGTGCTATACTGAAGGCCGGAGAGAGCCAGCTTACACTTATATCATTTGCAGTTTTAGAAAAAGCTTTTGACAGCGTTGGCTAAAATATACTCTTCGAAGTACTGAAGGGAGGAGGGGTAAAATGCAGGAAGTAAACAATTGTCTGCTACCTGTACAGAAACAGGACACCAGTTGAGAGTCGGAAGATAAGACAGGGGAGCAGTAATTGAGAAGGGAGTGAAACAGGTTTGTAATATCTGGCGGATGTTATTCAATCTGTTTATCAAGCAAAAGTCGAACTATAAATTTAGAAAGCAAATTCAGGTTCAGGGAGAAGAAATGAAAACTGTAAGTTTTGCCAATAGCATTGTAATACTGTGAGAAACAGCAAAGGATCTGCAAAAGAAATCGAACGAAACGGACAGTGGCTTGAAAAGATGTTACACAACCGATGTCAACCAAAGTGGAACTAAAGTAATGGAACGTTGTCGAATTAAATCTGGTGACGCTGACAGATTTACGGTAGGATATGCGACACAACAAGTACTCAGTGATTCTTACTATTTGAGTAACAAAAACTGACGTTCGCGGGAGTAGAGAGGATGTGACATGTAGACTAGCAACTGCAAGAAAAGTGAAATGGCAAACATATTAACATCAAATATAAATTTAAGTGTTAGGAAAACACTTTGGATGATATTTGCATGGAGTGTAGCGATTTACGCAAGGTAACATGGATGGTAAGTAGTTCAGAAGAGAATACAATAGATTTTGAAATGTGGTGCTATAGAAACATTTTGAAAACTCGACGAATGAATCGATTATCTAATAAGAAGGTACTGAATTGCAGTAGGTAAAAAAAAATGTGGAACAGCTTGTCCACGAAAAGCATCACTTGCTTGATAGGACACCATGAAAGAAACGTGATTATCATTATGAAGGAAGCGAGGGAGGTAAACATTGTTGATAGAGACCAAAGTTGACACCAGCATGCAAGTTCAAGTGGATGTAGGCTGTAATAGTTGCGCAGGACAGAATAGCGTGGAGAACTACACCAAACCTGTCTTAAGACTGAATGAAGACAGTGATAATAATAACAACAATATGATTTTGCAAAATAGAAATGTAAGCCCGCCATTCACGACGGCTGAGGAGCTACGACTACTACTACTACTACTACTACTACTAATGCAGAAAAACAAATCCTCAGTGGAGGCAGAATGACAACTTGGATCAGCGCCAAACACTGTCACAAGGCACCTACGAAAGGCGCGGACTCTGGGGCTTGACGGGGTGTTTGCAGCAGGAGACTCACGAAATTCTGGGGTCTGGATAACAATATTTATTTGTGATCAGACTAACTACTACACTGAACATTAGAAAATTCAAAGGAAGCAGTTGGTTGCAGTCAGTGTCTGAAGCCATTGGGCAGGTGCTAACAGAGGTAGCGACCACTAGCAGCATCTTAAGGACAAACTTGAGGACAGCACTCCAAGTGTGGAAAACAGACTTCGGCACGGAGTCTGCATTCCAGTGATCTGACTGAGAACCCTCCTCTGAATACAAAAACATGGGTTGTCAAAGAATCGTGACGGCGCACCATTTCTCCCGTCCTGTAGTCGACCCACCTATCCACCGGCCTCAACAAGCTTCTGCTAGTCTGGTGAATTGCTCAGCACCTCCAGGACGCCTCTGGCCAACCACATTTACATTCCTCCCTTTCTCCTACTCAGCAACTAGGAGTGCTTCTGGACTTCGTATTAACAGACTCCGAGTTTGGTATCACCAGCGTTCAGCTGAAAACTAAACCACACTTCCGCGTCTATTATGGCCAGCAACAATGATATTTTACGTGACTTGGCCAGCCCTCCGTACTTCTTTGGGCGGGGACTGCTATAGTACCACTCTAAGCTGTATGAACTCACTGACATTGTACATCTCAAGAGCAAGTATCATGCTTGCTGTCTCTGCTAAGAAATGTCTTTTCGTGTCCATCTTCTATAGTGGCACCTTACGACAGCGTCTGGGCGTGGAGCTACCAGTTAATTCTCTGAAGTGAACCTTCTCCCCTCGGACAGCTCCACAGAGCGTCTGCAATTTGCACGGTTCTGTTGTTACTATTTATCTCCGATAACCTAAACGCTACCATTGTTGCCTGCTCTTTGCATTGTGTCTCTGATTTCCAGCTTGGAGTGCTCTTGATCTCTCCAAATAACCTTAAACGTAACAATGTACAAGTCTTTATGTCGTCATTATACGACAGGGAGACGATTAAAGTTAGTGCAGAATTCAGGTTGGGTTCTTCCGGAGGACGGATGTGCGCGTGCTGAGTACGCTGGTGACAAGACCATGACCCAAATAGCTGCAATTCTCCTAGGTCATGGAACGTGTCAGTGCATGAAATTACAACATAAAAGTAATAACAGATAAAAATGAAATGTTTATGAAGCCGAAAAATGTCAATCCATAAGGTTGAATAAACGAAATCAACAATACAACAAGACTCAGCTTAATTATTCAAGGAACTCCTCGTCAGAAGAGAAGGAGTGACCCATGAGGAAACTCTTCAGTTACGATTTGAAACCGCCTGGATCACAGCTAAAATTTTTGGATTCGATTGGCAGCTTATTGAAAATGGATGCAGCAGCATACTGCGCAGCTTTCTGCACAAGATTTAAAGAAGTCCGATGCAAATGCAGGTTTGATTTCTGCCGAGTATTAACTGAGTGAAGGCTGCTTGTTGTTGGGAATCAGCTAAAGTTGTTAAAAAGAAATGACAGTAAGGAATATATATATACTGAGAGGCCAATGTCAAAATACCCAGACTCGTGAACAGGGGTCGACAATAGGTTTGTGAACTTACACAACTTATTGACCCAACTGCCCGTTTCTGAGCCAAAAATACCATTTTAGAATGGGAAGAGTTACCCCAAAATAGAATACCATGCGACATAAGCAAATTAAAATAAGCTAAGTGGACTAATTTTCGTGTCGAACAATCACTCACTTCAGATACAGTTCGAATAGTAAGAATGGCAGCATTAAGTCGTTGAATAAGACCCTAAACGTGGGCTTTCCACGACAGTTTACTATCTATCTGAACACCTAGAAATCTGAATTGATCAATTTCACTAAACATACGACCATTCTGTGAAATAAAAGCATGAGGTTTGTAGAATTGTGTGTTAGAAACCGTAACAACTAAGTCTTACTCTGATTTAATATTAGTTTATTTTCTACAAGCCATTAACTTGGGCATGAGCTGCACTGTTTGAAACCGAGGCAATGTTGCACATAACATCCTTTACCACTAAGCTAGTGTCATCAGCAAACAGAAATACACTAATGGCAATTAAAATTGCTACAAGAAGAAGAAATGCAGATGATAAACGAGTATTGATTGGACAAATATATTATACTAGAACTGACATATGATTACATTTTCACGCAATTTGGGTGCATAGATCCTGAGAAATCAGTACGCAGAACAACCACCTCTGGCCGTAATAACGGCCTTGATACTCCTGGGTATTGAGTCAAACAGAGCTTGGATGGCGTGCACACGTACAGCTGCACATGCAGCTTCAACACGATACCACAGTTCATCAAGAGTAGTGACTGGCGTGTTGTGACGAGCCAGTTGCTCGGCCACCATTGACCAGACGTTTTCAATTGGTGAGAGATGTGAAGAATGTGCTGGCCAGGGCAGCAGTCAAACATTTTCTGTATCCAGAAAGGCCCACACAGGATCTGCTGAAATGTAGGGTTTCGCAGGGATCGAATGAAGGGTAGAGTCACGGGTCGTAACACATCTGAAATGTGACGCCCACTGTTCAAAGTGCCGTCAATGCCAAAAAGAGGTGACCGAGACGTGTAACCAATGGCACCCCATACAATCACGCCGGGTGATACGCCAGTGTGGCGATGACCAATACAAGCTTCCGATGTGCGTTCACCGCGATGTCGGCGAACACGGATGCGACCATCATGATGCTGTAAACAGAACCTGGATTCATCCGAAAAAAGGACGTTTTGCCTTTCGTGCATCCAGTTTCGTCGTTGAGTAAAACATCGCAGTCCCTCCTGTCTGTGGTGCAGCGTCAATGGTAACCGCAGCCATGGTCCCCGAGTTGATAGTCCATACTGCTGCAAACTTCGTCGAACTGTTCTTGCAGATGGTTGTTGTCTTGCAAACGTCCCTACCTGTTGACTTATGTATCGAGACATGGCTGCAGGATACCTTACAGCCGTGCGGGTAAGATGCCTGTCATCTCGACTGCTAGTGATACGAGGCCCTTGGGATCCAGCACGGCGTTCTGTATTACCCTCCTGAACCCACTAATTCCATATTCTGCTAACAGTCAGTGGATCTCGACCATTGCGAGCAGCAATGTCGCGATACGATAAACCGCAGTCGCGGTAGGCTACAAATTGTGAATCACCTCCTCATCATCCTCAAAATGTCTTCCACGAATAGCATCTTTAAAGGCCCAGACAAGTGGAATTCCCATGGGGCTAGGTCATGGCCGTAGGGTGGATGGGGTAACACTGTCGCACCGTGTCTTGCGAGGTGTTCAGCAGTCCTCAGACTTGTGAAGGACCGAGCGTTATAGTGTTGCAGCAAAACACCTCCTGGGTTGTTGTGGCACCGAAGTCGCCGCAAGCGCGTCTTGAGTTTTGTTGAAGTGTTGACATATACTTCTGAATTAATAGTACCACCTCTTGGCATCACATCAATGAGAATCGCACCTTCACAGTCCCAGAACACGGTGATCATTACCTTACCGGCGGGATCAGTTGCTTTGAACTTTTTCATCTGTAGGCAGCGGTAATGGCGCCATTCCATAGATTGTCGTTTTGTTTCGGGCTCAAAATGGTGAACACAGGTTTCATCACCCGACACAGTGCAAGACAAGTAGGCCTCCCCTCAGCTTCAAAACATTGCAACGAATCTAGGCAAATGTTGTTTCTGTGCGATTAGTAAGCCACCGTTAGACACCGCGGGACCCATCTTGCACACACGTTTGAATATTCAAGAGCGCGGATAATTGCATCCACACCTCGTTTGCTGATTGACAGATGCAGCGCCAACCGCCGAGTCGTAATGCGACTGTCCTCGCGAATGACATCATTATCTCGCTGCAACATGTCAGGTGTGACAGCTGTGGATGGTCTTCTCGACCGTTGAAAATCGTGGAGCTACGCCGAATCGCTTTTTGATGACCTCACCCTCCGTGCCCAACGACTAACTCTACCTCTGTTGGCAACAGATGTTCCGTAGACTTTTCACAAGCGTTTGTGAATTTTCCCCACAGTTTCTTTCTCTGCAGAGAGAAGTTCAACGACGGCACGTTGTTTGTAACGTACATCACCTACAGATGCCGTCTTTAAACTGTTCTGCAGCTACCGTATTCGTCGGAAGTGACGGAGACTTAGCGCATTCGCTCAGGAGACTTTAAATAATACGTACCTAACGTTTCGCATTCGTAGCACTGTTTTCGGCTGAGAGAAAAAAAATCGGTGTATTACTTTCTGGGCAACCCTCATACAGCGTGTGGTATAGATGTAGAGACATCACGCAACGTACAACGCATTGTACAACTATGCCTCGAAGAGCAAAGATTTTTGCGGACATGAGAGGTTTTACGACGAGTGTGGACAATGTGTGTTTCAAGATGTGGCGTTCCTTGCATTTCCCGACATCGGACAAATAGTAATGACTAATGAAGTATTCAACAACTGTTGCCTCTGCCTCGTGATGACTGGGTGTTGTGTGATGTCCTTAGGTTTGTTAGGTTTAAGTAGTTCTAAGTTCTAGGGGACTAATGACCATAGATGTTAAGTCCCACAGTGCTCAGATCCATTTGAACCATTTGAACCAATCGTTCTACTTCATATCTTGGCTCACGCAAAACACGGTGAGTATATATATGAAGTTCACATGCTATGTGATAGTTGTTGACCCGCTTTTTATCTGTGATGTCACCACGAGCTTATAAGTTTCTTCAAAAATTTTGAAGAAACTTATAAACTCGTGGTGACATCACAGATAAAAAGCGGGTCAACAACTATCACATAGCATGTGAACTTCATATATATACTCACCTTTGTTAAGGGGCTCTGGAAAGCCTCAAAATCATGAAAAGTTCAATTTTTACTTTTTTGCGTTTTCTGAATCTGCAGACTATTACCTTTTAATAGACATATAATTTATTCAATTCCGAAGACTACAACTATTTTTAAATTTGTTTTGAAATGTGTTCTACATGGGCGTGACCCACTGTGGCGCTGTTAAACTGCTGTCAAATGGTGTTATTATTAACGTCCGTGTGCATCAGGTACATTTTAGTGATGTTAGATAAAGTATGTGTTGTGGCTAACCTGTGATGGTTCAATATATATCGCTGGTGTGATTGTCGATTGTTTCATGTTTATTTACTCAGTCGTTATCTCAAAAATATTCGTAATTAATTCTGTTTCTTGAGTCTCTGTTTTGTTGAAGTATAATAATGAGTAAAAGTAAAGTTATTAGAAATCCTCTGAAGGCTTTTAAGAAAAGGAGAAATGTTGGAAAGCAAAAGGGATGTGTTATTACTGTAAACAATAAAGACGATAACCAAGTGAGTGAACCTAACCTCTCAAGTACACCTGCCCATAGCAGTCAAAGTGGGAAAGAAAATACTTCACAGAACAAGCTTGGTTCAATGAGTGAAAACTATGAACGTTTTATGGGCGAATCGGATGTGAATGAAATATTCTCAAAGGAATTTTTTCAAACTGTGTAAGATGTATTCATTGTAGTGAAGTTGGTCTGGAACTCTTCATAATAAAGCACGTAGGACTTGCTAGTGAAATACAACTGACATGTGATAAGTCTTCATACATGACCACCTTTTGGAACAGTGTTGCAGTTACTGCAACTGAAGAAAATGGTAGCAAAATCTACGAACACAACAACGAGCGATGCTTGCTTTAGACAAGAAACGCCTTCGGGCTGCAGACCGGGCTGTAATGAGTCTAGAAATACAAGCAAGAGAAAAAAGGAGGAGGAACAAGAGGAAGCTGGCGGAGGAGTTTGCAGAGGATGAAGATAATCCATCCTATGGACCTGGAATGCACTAAAAAGTTAATCCAATCTTTGTCGCTCGATTACCAAAACTTCTATTTTCTCATACTAATTACATGTTTTCTAAGGATCTTCCAAACATATTTGTTTCAAACTTTCAGTAAATGTTACACAGTAGCATCTGAATAATTTAACACAGCCTTTTTCCAAAAAACTGTATATTTTTGAATATATAAATAAAAAATTGAAAAAAAATGTTGTGAATTTTCATTACAATTGAAAAAAAATCATCTTTAATAACTGAAATAAAATTCTGTAAAATCCCTGTGTTAAGTTGTAGCCCATATTCCAATAAATAATCTGTAAAAAGTTCAACTTCCTACCTCAAATACTTTGTGAGGAAAGATGAAATTTATAAGCGTTAATTTAACATTGCAAGTTTAGGGCGTTCCGGAGCCCCTTAAGGACGAACGCATTCACCTCACTCATGTCCAACATGTGGGAAAATAACGCCATTGGCTATCAGTGGAAGACGCTTCAACTAGCAGCGATATCTATTTCGACCTAAAGTATTTCTAGCAGACCCTGTAGCTAAAAATTCAGTCTCCACACTTCTGTCTTCATCACTTTCCTCACTTGTTCATTCAAGGAATTCTCACGCTGGTAAAATAAATTCGTCTTCGCTTTATCAACGTTCCTGTATTATTATATTCACTTTGAATTTCATTGACGCTATCTGATCCAGCATCTCTTTCTACACTGTCCTCAAGCCATTTTAGAACAGTATCCTCAAAGTCAGGGTCCCTAATATGAACAGCAGACGAAGACCCGGCTGTAGAATCAATAACACAAAGTCCCAGGTGCGATTTCAGAAAAACCCTAGCGCGAAAGAAGCTGTAATAGTGGAGGTCCACGTTACATGATAGTGGCTACTGGCAAAGGAAACCACAGAAATTTCGAGAAAGAGCAACGAGACCATGTTGTAATCTCCGACGCCACCATCACGCATTAGCAACCGAATAACAGTAAACGCTAGCGGTCCGTGAGGCCGCATCTGGGGGCCAGAAGGATAAAATAGGAGACTTCATACCAGAGAGCACTGGCAGGACGCAGCAGGAACAGACATGCAGCCCGATTGGATTACGCAGCCCACAGGATTACGTTGGAGCGTTATCGCGATTCTGCGCACTCACTGCGTGCAGAGACATTGCATTTCGAGTACCGCGAATATGCATGTAGCAGTGTTGGATTTCACATACGTACGTACGTGAACTACTGCTAGCTCACGCTCTCACAAACAGCGCGTACGAAGTGCTACATGCGCACGTATATCTCTCGTTCCTACGAAATGCGCGAGCGCCAGCGCAGCTTACGCAGATGTCTGCTTCTCTGTCGGTACACGTGTACCTACACCCAAGACCGTGCGCCGACCGTATGTAAATAATCGGCACTGAAAGGCTCCTCATGGGAGTCCTAACAAGCAACAAACGCTCAGCACATGCTGATGACGAAGAAGCTGGTAAGTTTGTCAGATAACAACGACATGGTTCCAAGCAAAACGTTCCCGATTTTCGATGATAAGATAAGGGCATTTCTCGTTAATCGTCTCACATTGGTTCCAGGTGTTTCGTCCACTAAGCGCAGTATACTCCGGGCACTGATCCTAGGTTACGTTTCGGGGAGCGGTGGGGGGCGGGAGAAGGCAAGGGTCAGAATTTCTTACTACTACCACCTCCTTCCTTCCCTAAAGTAATTTACGATAACAATTACATCTAACGTACCACAGATGCCTAAGGCTGTAATAGTAATGACAGAAAAACTTGAAAAGTGTTACACTGTATCGGAAAATAGGGGTACCGTACAGCGGAAATATGCATATCCTTCCAAAATCAATATGTAATATTTAAAAATCACGTTGTAGGTAACATTTTGTTACGTTAAAATTCACGGTCCAGTATTTTCAGCCAATCCACAACACCATCGGCGGCTCTGTGTACATCTTCCATTGGTCCTTCAAATGTCCTTGGACACCGCGGGTCCACATACTGAGTTGTCGCAGTTTTCGCAACTGCTAAAATGGTTTTCAGCTTTCATTAACATTTTTTTTCTCGTTCGTTCCTGGATCGAGACAATTCAATGAATTATAGTAATGAATATTAAACAGAGATCAATTAAATTTACGAATTGGTAAAATAAGTTTCATCCTAACTCTAGGAGCTCCAGCATGGCTTTTTCTTTTACTGGTCCATTCATATATTTTTTTAACCGTGTTTCTTCTCTCTGTGTCTAAAATCGGACATCGAGATAAGACAGCACCCGAAGACGGCGGTGGATCGAGCTAGACGACTTTTTGCTTAGCTGTAAGAACCTTTTGCTATTCCAAGTCATCCAACAATCTTGCACTGACTTAAGATGCAACATAAAACATACATAGGTTAGTAATAACAGTACATTCTGAAATAAAAACACAATTTGAGTTACCAGACTTACAGTAAGCAATTACAAATGCCGTTTGCCGTGAATGTATTAATAAAATAATGTAGTATTAATGGCGGCGTGGCAAAATAAGTCCGATCTGGACAAGACCTACAAAAAAAAGGTGCCTCTTCTTCTTCTAATCATCTGAAGATCAAAAATCTCCAAATGTTTCCAGCGGCTACATACAATACTTATATTTATATTTATGGCTCAGATTACTACTTTATTTCATTACTTGTAATTACGTTTCCTGCTAGTAAAAGCTCAGCATCCAAATGTGCCTTTAAACTGCCCCCTGAGTTGCGAGGTGAAAGAACACACCTGCAGGTGAGCAACTCACTCCAAACACATTGCGTACATAAGTCTACAAATACACATACATATCATATATAACATACATATGATAAAATAATATTTACAGAACACAGATTTTGAATGTTTTAATGTGGCGCGTGCACCTATAACAATTTTATGTTGGTATTCCACAGTCGCGTAAATTTGAGTACAAGCGCGGCCGTTGCGAAGCGAGTTCATCACATGACACATAGTTTATACTCAGTCCGTGTGTTCATGTCCACAGGACGTCGTAAGATTTATCATATGGATTTTGCACATGTGGATTAATATCTAGAACAGGTACAAAATCCTAAAGTTACAACATTCGTTAACATGAAATTACAAATTCTTATTGCTGACAGTCTCTTTCACACAGTATTGCGCTTCAAATGTCTTTTTGTTTCAGATATAACGTCTTTTCACGACGTATCGCCGTTCACAGTTCCATGAACCGAAAACATACGATAACATTAAATAGATGAGCATTGTTTATAGCACTTTTTTTTTTTTTGCTCTAGGTCGTACATCGCCTGATAGATTCCCATTCCACAGAGTAAGTTTGTGAAGGCATAGAAGCAAGACTTCGGACAGCACGATTATGACGTCGATCTTCGTTTGGAGCAGGAAAGGGTGTCGATCATTTCCGAGAACATTTCGCTCACTTGAGGACTCGTCCAAACTTCCTCCAGCCTCCGAGTGCTCTTCATCGTTTTGGAGCAAAGCGACCGTAGATGCCGTAGTGAACCAGTTCTTGCTAGTCAGATTCGCAGATACGCAGATATACAGAGATGCATCGCAATAAATGTCAATTTCCGATGCATTCAGAGGTGTTGGTGCCCTTCTCTATGACAGTTTTTTCACGTACTCAGTTTGTCACGCGGTATACAAATACTCGTACACAAGTAGTTGTGACGTAGAACAAATGTCCGTTGACAAGTCTTTATGCAAACCATTCGTAACACGGCTTTACACTAACACTTTGTAAACAAATTTCAAACATAAATAGTTTTCACGTCTATATACATAGCAATATATCATGAATAGCCTTTTCCAGTTATGCGGTTTTGAACACCAGTTTCCTCGCAGTTACAAGTTCAGCGACGTATACTAAACGTCCACAAGTAGTTTCAGGTAATGCAAGTCTCATAACTTTTCCCATATGGGCACATGTAACAAGTACAGAGAACATATACAAGTGAGCGTACATCATTTAGCTTTACCTAAATACAGATAAATACATAGAAACATGTTACATATAGGTTTTTACATAGGTACAAATACATGGAAACATATTGCTAGCAGCTTCAATACTTCGCTGGGTGAAAGGAATATTTGACGCATTTGTTTATTTCTTTTCATCATTCCACAAAGAGGTGACACGCCGCTTATATGTATACTCCTTGTTCCATCCTGTATAAGTGTGCATGGGTATGAATGGAAGTCTAATGTAGCGGGAGCATGGACCAAAGGGAACAGTTTGAGGGAATAGCAGTCATTGCCAACATTACAAGAATGACGGAAGGTAGGTCAGAGCAGCAAGCAAAGATGAAAACAGGCACGAGGGTAGGTTACAAAGTTGGTGCGGGGGTGAGGTGTCTCCCCACCACCGCGTTTGAATAGAAACTTTGGTCGGATTTTGGCGCGTGGAGAGCACTTTGGGGCCAGCCATGAGACGGACCGGACGCGGGACCACAGCAGCTCGCAGATTTGGTGAGATAGAAATGAGGTAATATGGCTAAAAATTCACGACAGGGTATGCTCATAGCCCGCATTCAACATAGCTTGATCGGTACAGGTTACGGTTTTAATTTATTTGCAATAGTTTTCTCTGAAATGTGTTTGTGAAATTTTGCTTTGTGGTAGTGAACATGCAACAGGAACCATCAGTTCATGTAGCTATTTCCCGAGTTATAAGCTTCACTTTTAGCTCAATGAGTGCAGATTGCCTATCGGATGGTAGATCGAGAAATTTCTGTCGCGAAATTTAATTATTTTTGGTACTTTCTTTGCGAGTTCAGTTCGTACTTCATTTTGGCGCCAATAGTACATCATTTCTGCCCAGAATCGTTTCTCTGATAGAGGTTATCTACCTTCAGCAGTGGCCTACCTTAAATTTCTAGTGGTGTAATTCATGCATGACGATAAGTGAGTCTTAAAGAATGAATGACGATTTTCCCGCTAAAGACGGTGTGGCCCACTTGTGTATATTTAGTGTTATAATGAAATTATGTGTCATATATGAAATAATTCGTGTAGCGTTTTCGTTTTGTCATTGTCCTACCCATGAGAGGTAACGCTGAAGTTTTGAAACTAAAGAAAAATTGTATTGTGTCGGCTTCTTAAGTTTTCATCAAAGTAGAAAATAAATCTATTAAATGAGAGTCAGCATTTCAGTTAAAAAATAGTCCCCCAGTCACCTGACACATGAAATGTGTAGGATGTATCTTATTCAGTCCGATTTTCTCAAGTTATTGAAAGACAGAAATAATCTGAAATGTGAATTTAGATAGGCTATCAGCTGCTATAGGACGGCTTTGAGCTCAGCCACCCAAGAACGTGTTATCTTAGAGAAACTCGCACCAGTTTCTGTTGCGCATATTTCAAAAATAATTAATTTGTTTATGAAATTAATCAAATAAGGGTCACAATATAGACACCTTTCTTACGGGCCTGGAATATTAGCAGCCAGGACGCAAAGTCGGGTACAATTCTCTAAGGTAACGCGGGGAGATGGTCGCACAGGTTCTACATAAATTAAAAATATTTGAAGAACTAGCATACAGCCAACGAGCAGTCTTATAGCAACTTTAAGTTCACGGTGAGCATATAGTCCCATAATTCTATTTGTTTTAGGATGCTTCAGGATGCTCCTGGATGCGGAGTGCTCACAATAACATAAGGACCGTCGTACAGCAGACGCCACTTTGCGTTGTGTCGCTAAAGAGCAGGCGACTTATGGTGAGTAAGCAAAAGGTCTAACATCCCAACTTTAAATTCCTCCTTCCTCTTGACAGTGCGCACATAAGTTTTGTTCCTAATTTTGGCTTCCGCAGTCAGCATCGCAGAGACTTTCCTTATCTCTTCGTCCTGTGTTGTTTGCTGAAAAGAAAGTTTTGGTGACGGCGTTTCCCAATCATTGTCTTCTTTGCGACCGAACATGAGCTCACTAGGAGTGTACGGAAATTTATGGGCACTGAGGTTGTTGTGAACCACTTCAAATAAAGACATATATGTTACCCAATTGGTATGTTTGGTAGAAATGTAGGTTCCCATACATCTGTTAATCTCACGGAACACTCCTACAGTGGGATTACACTTGGGACTATACCTTGGGATACAAATACTTTTAATGCTATTGCCTTTGAGAAATTTACGCCACCTGTACCCAGTATGGTATCCAGCAGTGTCGGATAAAATAGCTTTTGGTTTTCCCACGTGAGGACTGTACTCACATGAAAAACAACGAAAGATGGCAGTAGCAGTAGCACATCTTATAGCATACAGTTTAACAGGCTTGGAGAATAAATCGTAAAGTACAAGAACATATTTCACATCACCACTGCTTGTGGGATGTGGACCACTTATGTCAGAACTTACAATTTCTAAAGGTGTACTGGGTAGAACAGAATGCAAATCAGTCTTCATAGACAAGTTCAGCGGTTTAGGTTTTCGAAAAAAACGCACATGTTTTGAGTATACTGTGGATCTCACGTCTCATATTGTAAGTAGGTTGTTTATGTTTTCTTATTGGCAACGTTACGTAGCGCTCTGTATGAAAATCACTGGGTGTGCTGTGTGCAGTCTGTGGCTAGTTTGCATTGTTGTCTGCCATTGTAGTGTTGGGCAGCGGCAGTTGGATGTGAACAGCGGGTAGCGTTGCGCAGTTGGAGGTGAGCCACCAGCAGTGGTGGATGTGGGAAATGAGATGGCGGATTTTTGAGTACAGAATGGATGTCATGAACTGCTATATATATTATGACTATTAGGTAGATACATTGTTTCTTCTCTATTAAAATATTTCATTTGCTAACTATGCCTATCAGTAGTTAGTGCCTTCCGTAGTTTGAATCTTTTATTTAGCTGGCAGTAGTGGCGCTCGCTGTATTGCAGTAGTTCGAGTAACGAAGATTTTTGTGAGGTAAGTGATTGGTGAAAGGTATAGGTTGAATGTTAGCCAGGGCCATTGTTTTGTAGGGATTATTGAAAGTCAGATTGCGTTGCGCTAAAAATATTGTGTGTCAGTTTAAGTACAGACATGTATAATTGTTCAAAGGGGACGTTTCAATATTGCTAAAGTAACAGTAGGTACTAAGCTTTGATAGGCAGTTATTGGTACCATCATGACCCCAAACAATATGTGTGTGCCAAATTAGGTTGCGTTCAGCATCTTTAGGAATTCAAACTCAGCAGGTATTGGCTTCAGGATGAAGGCGACAAAAGAAAACACCATTATGAATCTAATATTGGTTTGACAGAGGTGGGTCAGGTTGATTTGTAAGAAAAACTCTTACCTAATTCCAGTGAGGATCAGATTTCTGCTACGTTAACATATTTCTGCATAAGTCGATGTAATACTGGTGATACAGCTTATCCTGCATAAGATGTGTTCGATAATCATTCGCATTCTCCAGGTCAGAGTTACACTCATTCAAGCCTTGAGGCAGACGAGAAAAAGTGTCTGCAACGGTGTTGTCTTTACCGTTAAAACATACAATTTCAAAGGAATAGTTTGGCAAAGATAGGGCCTAGCGTAATAATCTGTGATGTACAAGCTTACAAGTTAACAGAACTGTGAGAGCTTGGTGGTCAGTATAAATTTTAGTGTGCTTATCACACTAATAATACTTTAATTTCTTAAAGGCCCACACTATAGAGAGTGTTTCAAATTCTGTGATAATGTATGTGCGTTCACATTCATTAAGTCTGCGGCTCGCAAAACTAATAATTTTCACATGTTGTTGTTCTCAATTCTTTACAACTTGAAACAAACAACAGCCTAAGCCATAGGAGGAGGCTTCATATGTCATATAAAAATCCAAGTTAAAATCAGGGTGATCCAAAATGTTTGCGTTAACCAAAAATCGCTTAATACTGTCAAAGTCTTTCTGACACTGGTCAGACCACATCCATATCTGATTCTTTTTGATAAGGTACCATAGATGTTTGCTGTTTAAAAATTGGTGTGGTAAAAATCGTCGAAAGAAAGAACAAGGAAAGATTTCAATTTTTTTCTAATCCTTGCACCAGGAAAATTCCTGATTGCATCCAACTAACCTGGGTCAGGTCGTGTACCATGAGCATTAATAACATGTCCAAGATATTTAATTTTACAGAAAGCAAATTTCGACGTTTTGGGTTTAGCTGTTACTCCAGTTTGTGAAAACGTATGCAGAATCTTCTACAAAGTATCAGTGTGTTCAGAGCAAGTCTTACTAGGTATGAGCAGGTCATTAATATAGTGAGTAACTGATTCAACCAGTTCATCACCAAGTACAGTATCCAATGCGGAGATAAACACGCCTCAACTGATGTTCAGACTGAAGGGACGTACACAAAATTAATACGTTTGCCCTCTGAATATAAATGCAGTATACTTTCTAGAATATGGCGTGATTGCGATTTGCCAGAACGAACTGGTCAGATCTATCGCAGAAAAATACTTAGAATCTAAAAATTTCTGGTTTTGCTCCTCTAAATTCTCAGGTTTCGTGCGAACAGGTAAAATAATCTCAATAATTGCATAAGCTTCCAAAACAACTGATATTCCCGTTGGGTTTCTTTACAACAAGTGAAGGGTTTGCAGTAAGGTGACGTGGAAAGTTAGATGATTTTCCACTCTAACATTGGTTTCAGCACGTGCCACACAGCAGGTCGTTGGGATAGTGGCATATTATAGGTTTTGTGGAAGAAAACCTGGTGAGGCTTCACTTCTAATTTATACACATATGTGTTGATCACACCTGGTCGTTTGCTAAATACCTGTATATACTTGGACAAAACATCATAATGTTCACCAAGTTCGTCATGTGTGACAGCTGCGGTTTCTGATAACTTATTATTAATTAAAGCTTTCAAGTCCTCAGACTCGGCATCAAGTGCGTGTGTCTGTGTGTGTCAACATTATCAGTGTCCTGTATTAACTGAATCTTCTACCCTAAACAATATTTATCACGCTTCAGAGTCCTGGTATCTAGGTCAATTCCAATTTCGCTGCCTTCATCTCTAAGTACACATTTACGTTGGGAGGAGTGAAAAGTGCTGTCCTCCTTGCACAATATATTTAAATATAAACTACAATTAGTGGCCAGGTTTTGGATGACGAGGAGTGGACATTGTACGATTATATTACCTACCTTGACTGTCACAAATACCTGTTTCTTAACTCTTGAAGACTTATTGCCTACGGCAGGTAAAAGTTTACAGCTCTGGACAATATACTCTGGTACAGGTTCAAATTCACACATTTTCTTGTAAATACCGTAAGACAAGGCACTGACAGCAGATCCTGTGCCAAAAACCACCCACAACACCAATAGTTGAGACATAAACGATTTCAATGATCGATGAACGACATTGTGTATTCTCTTCTTACAGTTCATCATACAACTTTTCGTCATGATTATACGTTATGAATAATAATGGTTACTGTATACAACTGTCATATACACGGTCACTGTGCCGTTGCAAAGTGTGTGTGTCAGATGATAAATTTTAACTGAAATCGCCCCCAAAATCTTCCTCAGCTACGACCTGGGGCACAGAAGTGACATTCTTAGTGTGTGCATTCACAGACGGAGGTGAAGTATCACTAGTCACTTCGATAATATTTACATTTGGTTATTGTTTATTCCAGTCTCCGAACAGTGGAGGTCGTTGGCTTTTCTTGTTTTGACTTACCGTGGGTTCGTAGATGCGTTCCAGTTTTCAGTTTGCACTTGTGGCGACGGCATTTTCCACTGGCCAGCGTTATTGTTTTGCTGCGGTGGTGTCGCAGTGTTTTGATACTGAGCAGACTAGTTGTCGTTACGCTAGGTCTGTTGCTGGTTTCGTGGGGATTTCTCTTAAAATTTTTGTTACCAGTCTGATAATTATTATTACCGTTGTAGTAGTAGTAGTAGTAGTAGTAGTAGTAGTGGTTGCTGTTTCTGTTGCGCCGTCTATTACTTGAACTGCTGCCAGTAGAATAACATTGAGTCTGTTGGCTTGCGTGTCCGGCAGCAGCCAGCGCACCGGAATTGGGTTGGCTACCTGCGTATTTTGCATGGCGCTGGTGTAAACATTGTAGCAATTGTTTCGCCATACGGAACGCTGGTCCTCGTGAAGCATATCAACAGAATTGAGCACTGTGAAAAAATACTCTATGTCGTTGTCTTGGATGCGCAGAAGCTTTTCTTTGATAGTAGACGGCAGTATTTCCTTCAATGTGTAGGGGATGGCGCCCGTTGCAACCGGCTCGTGAAGGAAATGTCCCATATTTAAATACTTCTCACAATACCGGAACAAACTTCCGTGCTTAGGATTGAATGTTTCAGGACCACAATCTGCCTACGAAGTAATTCCTGTACAGATTGTGAGCAAAATTTAGGTAAAACGGCTCTCTCAAATTGTTCTTATGTGACTCATCTGTCGGCTTCATTATACACCCATTCGGCTGCGTCGCTTTGGATAAAACCGAATACATAAGATATCCTCTTACTGTCACTCCACGTACGAGGAAATACATTTCTGAAAGCTTCAAGAAAGATGACAGGTTGTACGGTTCTTTTTTCAGGTATAAATAACTGAAATTGTCTCTGTTTTATGAGGCTCTCCTCTTCGTTGGCATTATAGTAATGTTTGGTTTCAGAATGATTACTGTAAGGTTCAACTGCGGAATGGCAAGGAAAATGGTGTTGATAATTATCACGACTGCAATGCAGTGTGTCATGTCTACATGCGCACTGTTGTTGATGTGAGTAGGTAGTGTGCGGTGTGTATGCGTCATAAATGTACTTGTATTCGTTGCACACTGGTTGTAAGTAATTGTCAAACTGTTTCGATTGCGAAGCGGCAGATTGTGCTGCTTCCCTTATTACGTGTTATTCTTGTTTATAAATTCCACGACAGTGTCGTGGACAACAACAGGCAATTTTTCTTGTAAGCACCTGCCAAATTATTTGTCTTTTTGCTCTAACCAACTGCGAAATTCTTTGTTGATGCATGAGAATTGGTTGTCAGTGCTTAGTCTTACTTTATCAGATCTCTGTTTGTCAATTGTGCGAACCTTGTTTTCGACATCGGAAGTACGCGTTTTTATACCATCATGCACCGCCGGGTAAGATTTAATCTGAATGACTACAGACTCGCATGTTTTACTGAGATTGTTTACTTGTGCTTGGATATCTCTCATTTCTTTATTTGTGTTTTCTTGTTGCAATGAAAGCTCTGATAGTTTTGCGTTGAGGTCGGACACTTGTCCAGTCTGTCTGTTTATTACCTCCTCAACACGGCTACACAAAGTGTCGTTTGACGTTCTACGTGCAGCTGTATCTGATTTAATTTCATCATATTGTGTTTTCATCTCGTCATGAGCTGTTTTCAAGGTGGTGCGAATATACGTAATCTGTTGGTCGATAAGTTCGTCAATGTCCTGTTTATGTTGTCACTTGTTTCATAATAGCATCCATCATACACTCAATACTTTTGATTTGCAACTGTCCCGCCCCGCCACGTCGTTAGACATGATGTCAACATCAAAATGGGTTCGGAACTAGGTTTAGGCATGTTACTGGTGGATGATCTATTTTCTAAATTTACGTCATCAGAACAGTGAATAATATGTGGCTCGTTAGTAATAGAGTCAACCGTTACGTCACTTTTATTATTTAATGCCATGTCAGGGTCGGACTGCGTCTGTATTTGCCGTCTCTGGTTCTCCATCTTTGCTAATTGTTATCTGGTCAATGCCACACCACACATAATGTAGACGCAAAAAAAAGAATGTAAACTCGCATATGTAATCAGAATAAATGTAAAAATTAATCTCGCTGTGCGTCAATGTACAAGAAAATATTTGTCGAATGTAATGGTGGAATTTTGAACACAAATGGGTGAACGCCTTATTACGTCGCACAGAACTAAAATTGGCCATATTTTGAACTGATAAAACTGTATTGTTGCACTGTATGAATAATGAAAATAATTTTGGAAACCGCGATGTAACTTAAAATCACTGCTACCGAAACGGAAAATTATGGTGGATCTACCAAGCAATCTACGATAATACAAAGCACTTGGGCAAAATTGCTAATGAAAAGATGCGGTGCCCTACCTTGTATCGGCGACTACAGCGTAATTTCAGATGTTGAGATACAATTCGTCTTACTTCAATGTATCCAGTTTGTTGTACCCAATAACGAAAGGAAGACAGCGTAGTACAGATAACAATGCGTCCAAACACGAAGTTGCCAATTAATTTTTTTTTTCGGCTCGTTCGTTCCTGGATCAAGACAATACAATGAATTATAGTATTGAATATTAAATAGAGATCAATTAAGTTTACGTGAAAATTAACTGAAACGCTCAACTTCTGACAGGTGCTGTTGATATACCTCGATGGGGACAGCAGAAAATGTGTGCCCCGACCGGGACTCCAAGCTGCACGGTCATCAATGGTACCTGTTCTTTCGAGAACAGTTATATCTGCGTATATAATTTATTTTACGGATTGGTAAAATAAGTTTCATACAAACTCTCGGCGTTTGAACATAGCTTTTCCTCTTAAAGGTCCGTTCATGTATCTTTTAACCGTGTTTCTTCTCTCTATGTTTATAATCGGACCTAGAGATAAGACAGTACCCAAAAACGACGGTGGATCGAGTTGGACGACTTTTTGCTTAGAAGTAAGAGACCTTTTGCCATGGAAGTCACCCAACACTTACAATTACTAGAGATACAAAATAAAACATACTTCGGTTAGTAATAACAGAATATTCTGAAATAAAATCACAATTTAAGTTACACCACTTACATTACGCAAGTACGAGTGCTGTTTGGTTGCAACTCGTGAATGTATTAATGGCGGTGTGGCAAAATGTCTGCGTTCTGGACAAGACCAAGAAAACAAAAAAGGTATCTTTCTTTCCCCTAATCATCTGAAGATAAAAAATCTTCAAATGTTTCCAGCGGGTGCATACAATATTTATACGGCCGTGGACCATATCTATGGCTCAAATTATTTCTTTATTTCATTACTTATAATTACGTTTTATGCTAGTAAAAGCTCAGCATGCGAAATATGTGCCTTTAAATTTCCCCACTGTTTAATCCAGAATTTACATCTTCCACGATTTCTCCTAATTGTATTTAAACAGGCTCAGTCCTGCGATGCAGGCTTTCTAGGCCTGTCAGTACTTCATGATTTACATACATCAGGCTGTGGCGCAAGACATACTTATGTCCCTAACACTCAGTCTTCCACTGCCTCTTTTGATATCTCTGGCTGGAAAACGGAATGGCAGGCAGAGAAATACGCCTAGAACCACGGTCCAATACCCACAAAGTAAAAATCAGCAAGAATGTCCATCCCAGTTTTAGTAAATTGGAATTATGCGGGACTCTACATGGATTGTCGATTAATCACTGGTGGCTAGGATTTTAAGAGAATCTTTTCAACATACCACACCTGAACAGCTTTGAAAAGTGATTTGATGGATTCCTCACCTAGCTTACATGATGGGATCCTAAATTTCAGGCTCACTGTATTCTGGGAGTTGCTGTCCTGATGTGAGGACCGTTGAGGGTTAGTGCGACATTCTTCCATTATTTTAGCAGAGCTGTTTGACTTCGTATGTGAAGGGATTAATGATGGCTAACGCCGGCAAACATTTCAGAGGGGGCGTTTCGACAGTGTCTAATATCCACATCGTTGCATCGTTCAGTTGGAGGCCAACTTACGCAGTATGCGCCCTGTTAAGTCACATAGGACTGCATTATTATGCAAATGAATAGACCAAGGCAAGCGATGACATTTGTACACGCTTAGCGTGTGCTTCCCTATCTGTTCAACTGTGCTTACGTGCTGTATATTGTTAATCGTTTTTATCTTTGCTGTAGCATTGCACAGATGTTTGGTGGAAGACAATCTGTAAATGTTGTCTGCTGTTTGTGTCTATGTAATTCATGGACAAGAATGTGATTACTGAACCATAGTCATTGGCGCTTGTTCGAATAACTTGTTGTGTAGATTCTATGAACAGTTATTCTGAGTTGTTTGCTGTGGCGTATGTTTCTTAAATTATGTATGTTATATTGTTTTAGGTTCCAATGAAACCTATTTTTAATTAAACAATTTTCCATCTCAGACTTCGCTATTTTCCATTGCTGAGGTTGTTAATGCTACAGTTATTCAAGGCAGGTTCTATAGTTTCCGGCTATTGGGTATGATTCCTGTTGGTAATTCATGAATATTACATGTGCTGGTTATGTGTAATTTATTTTGTTCTCAGGATTAGTGCGAGTTCAATCTTATTACTGCCAGCGGTAGTTTGAGCAGTGTTGGCTTCGTTGTTTAAATTTTATTTATATGTGCTTTTATAGACTTAGCATGTATCATGGCAACTTAAAATCAAGCTATGTACAATGGTGCATTCTCTCTTCGCTGAGTTTAGCGTTCTACCTAATTCTATGTTTGGCCATTTGTTCCTCACCTCGCGCTCTTTAATGTGACACCCGCGAATATTTATGAGACATCCAATAATGGCCCTCTCATTACGTAAATGTTACATTTCATACTGTATTTATAGTTTCTCATTGTTAGTTGTGTTAAGTACTTGTTTACTGATGGATGATGTATTATTCCAGAACATTTGTTAAGTGAAATGTTTTTCCGTCTGTTCTAGTAGCGCTTGATTTCATATTGAGCTGTATATAATTTACGTCGAGACAAATCCGCCTGATTAAGATGAAGGTCTACGCAATGTCACGTTGTGAAATCTCGAATTAACGTGGATCAAATTTCAAATACTGGATATCTGTTACAGATTTTCTTCCATTATTATCAATAATCGTATTCACTTGAGCCCGCAAAACTGCGCGTGAGAGCTGCCCGTACCCTTACTGCCTTGCTTTACTTAACTTCGTGTGTTTTGTGTTTTCTACGCGTTGATTTCAGCACCGGGTTGGATTTCTTGGTGGCAGTGCGTATGGTCAGTCCACGAGTGGGTGACAATACCTGCCCGGAATGTTACTTGTTGGCAGTCAGGACAAATAATCATTCAGGTAGGGAAGAAACTGAATCGTGGCTTCTGCTAAACATGGCTTGTAATTTTTAGAACTCCTTGCTTTTTCAAACAGTCTTATTTTCCGTTCTCCGTTATTTTACGCATGGCAGATGACAAACGTTGAAATTGGTATACGACCTGATTTTGCTGAATGGGAGCAAACGGCAGAACATAAGTGGCTCTGAGCACTATGGACCTTAACATCTATGGTCATCAGTCTCCTAGAACTTAGAACTACTTAAACCTAACTAACCTAAGGACATCACACAACACCCAGTCATCACGAGGCAGAGAAAATCCCTGACCCCGCCGGGAATCGAACCCGGGACCCCGGGCGTGGGAAGTGAGAACGCTACCGCACGACCACGAGCTGCCGACTAGAACATAAGTACTGAGTGGGAAAGGACCAAAGAAAGGTCTTATAGACATATGAGAATACTGAACGGATAATTCAGTACATAAACGGGGATAGATATCTACGTAATAGTCACTGGAGATTAGAACGCTGTTGTAGGGGAAACAGTGGAAGAAATTGTTGCAGGAGCACAAGGGCTTGGTAAGAGAAATTAGACAGGACAAAGAATAATTAAGTTCTGCAGTCAATTTTAGGTGGTAATAGCGAGTCACTCCAGGAGAAAATATACTTGGAAAATGGCGGGAGGTACAGGAAGATTTTAATTAATTACATCATGGGCAGGCAGAGATTCCAAAATTAGGTACTAGATTATAAGGGACAAACGTAGACCCAGATAAAAATTTGGTAACGATGAACAGTAGGCTGAAGTATGAGAGACTAGTCAGGCAGAATCAAAGGGCAAACAAGTGGGATACGGAAGTACATAAGGAATGAATATATACGCCGGAAGTTCTCTGAGGCTATAGACACTGTGATAACGAATAACTCAGTACGGAGTTCAATTGGAGAGCAATGGGCATCCCTAGAAAAGGCAACACACAAGCTGGAGCGGAAAACGTAGGTACTGTAAGTAGGCTGTTTAGGTTTTGATGTTGGTAACGCCACATAGTGCTCTGAATGAAAACCACTGACTGCGCTGTGTGCAATCTGTGGCTGGTAGGACTCATTGTTGGAATATCCGCTAGTGTAGCGTTAGGCAGTTGGAGGTGAGCCGCCAGCAGTGGTGAATGTGGAGAGAGAGATGCCAGAGTTTTGAGAGGTTGCTATGAGCGAACGACCTGGACGTGTGTCCGTCAGAAAAAGGAAATTGGTAAAACTAGATGTCACGAACTTATATATAAGGTAAATGCACTGTTTACTCTCTATCAAAATATTTCATTTGCTAACTATGGCTACCAGTAGTTAGTGCCTTCAGTAGTTAGAATATTTTATTTAGCTGGCAGTATTGGAGCTCGCTGTATTGCAGTAGGTCGAGTAACAGAGATTTTTGTGAGGTAAGTGATTCATGAAGTCATGGCCATTCTTTTGTAGGGATTATTGAAAGTCAGATTGCGTTGCTCTAAAATATTGTGTGTCAGTTTAGACATAATCAGAATAAGTAAAGATAAAACAGTCTCAGTACATTTAGTTTTGCTCAGCTGTTTGAAAAACAAATAACGTACGAGTTTTTCCAGCACTGTCATTCTTAACATTCAAAGGGGAAGCCTCATAGTACAACGAAGGTAATTGCGAAGAAACCAGTAGTAACAGAAGAAATATTTCAGTTGATCAACGAAAGAAGTAAGTACAAAAATGTTCAGTGGAATTGAGGAATACAGAAATACAAGTAACTTAGGATTGAAATAAATAGACCTTGGAATGAAGTAAATAGAAATTGCAGGGTAGCTAAGGCAAAACAGCTACATGAAAAATGGGAAGAAATGGAAAAATAAATGATTGCCACAAGTACTGACTTACTACACAGATAAGTCAAGACAACCTTCGGTGAAATTAAAAGCAAGAACTGAAATATTAAGAGCGTAGTGGGAATTCCGCTGACAAATGTAGAGGAGAGAGCGGATAGGCAGAAAGAGTACACTGAACGCCGCTCTGAGTGGAGCAGTTATGTGATGAAATATTAGAAGCAGCATTTAGAAGAACTTTGGAAGACTGTAATCAAATGAGGCAGTAGCCCCAGATAACATTCCTTTGGAATTTTTGAAATCATTGGGGCAACTGACAACCATTAGATTATTCACGTTCGTGTGCAGAATGAAGGAGACCGGACTTTCGGAAAAACATCAACATAATTTCCTAGACTGCAGTAGCCGACAAGTGCGAGAATTATTACACAATCAGCTTAACAACTCATGTATCCAAGTTGCTGACAAGAATAATATACAGAAAAACGAAAATATGAAGATCTCTTAGGCGACGATCAGTTTGGCTTTAGAAAGGGGAAGGCACCAAAGAGGCAATTCTGAAGCTGTAGTTGATTATGGAAGCAAGACTGAAGGAAAAACAAAACATGTTCATTGGATTTGGCCACCTGGAATAAGCGTCTACAATGTAATATCCTGCAAGATGTTAGAAATTCTGAGAAAAATAGGGGTTGGCTATAGGGAGAGACGGCTAACATGCAATGTGTACACGAGCATGAGGGAATAATAAGAGTGGTCGACCGAGACAGAGATGTAGTCTTTCGCGTATTTCGCCCCTACTGGTCAATCTGTACTACGAAGAAGCAACGACGGAAGTAAATGAAAGTTACAACAGTGCGATTAAAATTAAAGGTGAAAGGATATCAGTGATGTTATCGCTGATGACATTGCTATTGTAACCTCCGCGACACAGTACTTGTTAAAGCCTGTGCTATGGTAAGTGAACGGGATTCACCTTATGAGAAAGGATTTTCGTATAGTTATCGACCGCGTGTGCTTGAATGGTGGCAAATCAGACTTTCATCGACTCTCTAATAACAATGATCCGTCAAGTAAGTTCGAAATGCAATTACACGTCAGGATGGATCAAAAGCAACCCAGAAGATGCTACCAATTAGATAATAATACGGTCGCCAGCCTAATTAGGCATTAAATGAGTTTTTTCCCTATACAAGTTGGTATACATTCCTGCAAAACAACAAGTTGTAACACTGCATAATATTGTCGAATTTTAGTACCAGAAAACCTGTTGAACTGATAGTTTCACGTTCTGTACTGATATGGATGAATACATAACACTACACTATAATGTATACTACAAAACTTTATACTATCTATTAATCTGGTTAAAATCGGGCATAGGCTACCCTAGAAATTGCACTTTCGTGCCACACACGCAAAATGTCAATTTTGATAATGATAAAACACTGATAAATTTTGACTTTTGTATTTACTTTAACTTTTGTTGGTCAAACCAATTTAGGACACTTCAGAAATCAAATGAATGAAGGGGGACCCTGAAACTGTTATGATCGCTGTATTTATAAAATTGATTACTAAGTTTATTATGCGTTCAAGATTTCCAGTATATAAGTTACTACTCTTTTCATCTTATTTACTGCTCATTTAAATGCCTTTAAATCTGTCTCGAAATAATAAACTTCATTACTATATCAGTAATAAAGTTATCTTTCAACTTCGTTAGACCTTCGTTATTCATTTACTGGTTCATTAACAAAACATTTCTTTATACAGTTCTGCAAATAATTATTATTAACACAATTTTTTAATTTTCATTTCGGGACACTCGGATTGCACAACGTTTGCAAAGCACCCTGTCTAGGTTAGTTGTGAGGATAATTAAATGATGGGAAAGTCCTGGTAAAATTTAGGTTATTATTGCACCAAACAAACACAGATTACTCTCTGATCCACACGAATACGGTACTAAAATTTTTAACCTGCTAGTATCGATCCGGCGGTTGGCGGGCGGCGAGATGGCGAGGCACAGAGCACACATACAACCACTGTTATGGCTCTTGATGTGTCGGCACTTTAATTCTTCTTAGCGTCGCAATACTTTTCCATTTAGTGCCTATGGAATATTGCCATGCTGTGTGGGCGTTGGAACGGCATACCGGAGGCTCAGTGAAGCTATGTCTTCCAGGAGAGCCTCCTCGCTCCAGAAGTTGTTGCTCAAACCAGTGCCAAACTCCAACTACTGCTGAGCCCGTTGTGCCGTGCAGTCCCCGTGCGCATTTTCCCGTGCTCGTCTGCCGTCCAACTTTTACCGCTCCCTTACAGACAGGGTATTCACCCGAGGTTTTGCATTCTACATATCCTAACACATAGCCTACGTATGGACCAGACGCACAGTTACAATGTTAAACATCTTACAACAGTTCTAAAATTAGTTACATTTCAATTCTATCACAATATTACTTGGCATTTGACATAAACATTAATATTCACATTGAAACTTGTTTACAGTTTTCTTAACACATGGCATGAAAAAAAAAAAAAAAAAGGAAATGAAATCAGAACAACAATTACACAAGTTTATCGAAAAATCAGAAGAAAAAATATTATTTATATGTACAATAGTACAGCGTCGTTGTTGTTACACTAACCTTGGTGAAAATGAACAAGAATTGCAGAACCTGTTGAATGGAATGAAGTGCCTAATGAGTTCAGAATATGGATTGAGAGCAAACTGAAGATAGGCAAATATAATGAGGAGTAGCAGAAATGAGAGCAGCGAGAAACTTAACATCATAATTGATGGTAACGAATTGACGAAGTTAGGGAATTCTGTTGCCTAGGCAGCAAAATAACCCATGACGGACGGAGCAACTAGGACATAAAAAGCCGAATAGTACCGGCAAAAAGAGAATTCCTAGGCAAAAGAAGTGTAATATTATCAAACATAGTCCTTAATTTGAGGAGCAAATTTCTGAGAGTGTACGTCTGGGGCCTATCATTTTATGGCAGTGAAATATGTACTGCGGGAAAACCGGAACCGAAAAGAATAGAAGATACATGAGACGTGGTGCTACTGAAGAATTTTGAAAATTAGGTGAACAGTGTTAAGGAATGGGAAGGTTATCTTCAGCATCAACGAGGAACTAATGTATGGAAAACCCTAACAATAAGAAGGAACAGGGAGGTCTTGAAGGAGAAAACTGTAAGGAGGACCGAGATGGGATACATTCAGCAAATAACTGAAGACATAGATCGCAGGTGCTGCTCTGAGATGAAGAGGTGGACCCTGGAGGGAATTGGTGGCGGACTGCATCAGACGAATTGGAAGAGTGATGGCAAAAATAAAATGCATATAGACCTAAAACGCGTTGCAAGGGAGATACATCCAGTTGAAGGCAGACGTGGAAGCTCTTTGACAGACTAGATATCAGGGACTGAGAGCATACATGTGAACAACCCAGGTAATGCTTGGTCTATACTACCTTTTCAGCCCCACACTCAAGATAACAGTTGTCCACCGTTACCATGAGTCATGCACTTCAATGTGTCCGCCGACTCACTACTGTATAGACCTACGCTATGTGGTCAAACGTATCTAGACACCACCAAAAACTTTTGTTTTCATATTAGGTGCATTGTGCTGCCACCTACTTCCAGGTACTCCATATCACCAACCTCAGTAGTCATTAGACATCGTGAGAGAGTGGAATGGGGCGCTCCGTGGAACTCAAGGACATCGAACGTGGTCAGGTGATTTAGTGTCACTTGTGTCATACGTCTGTGCGCAAGATTCCCACATTCCTAAACATCCCTAGCTCCCCTGTTTCCGATGTGATAGTGAGGTGGAAACGTGACGGGACACGTACAGCACAAAAGCGTACAGGCCGACCTCGTCTATTGACTGACTGAAACCACCGACTGTTGAAGAGGGTCATAAATCGTAATAAGCAGAAGTCTATCCAGACCATCACACAGGAATTCGAAACTGCATCAGGATCTACTGCAAGTACTATAACAGATAGGCGGAAGGTGATAAAACTTGGATTTCTTGGTAGAGCAGCTGCTCATAAGCCACAAATCACACCGGTAAATGCCAAACGACGCCTCTCTTGGTGTAAAGGACGTAAACACTGGACAACTGTACAGTGTAAAAACATCATGTGAAGTGACAAATCACGGAACACAATGTGGCGATACGATGCCGGGCTGTGAGTATGGCACATGCCCGGTAACGTCATCTGCCAGAGAATTTAGTGCCAACAGTTGAATTCGGAGGCGGTGGTGTTATGATGTGGTCGTGTTTTTTATGGAGGAGGCTTGTGGTTTTGCGTAGCGCTATCACAGCACAAGCCTACATTGACGTTTCAAGAATCTTCTTGCTTCCCACTGCACTGCCTTTGGCGGAGTGTTTACCCGACAATAACATCCCTGTCATGGGCTGGCCTGCACGGAGTCCTGACCTGAATCTTATAGAACACGTTTGGGATGTTTCGCAACGCCGACTTCGTGCCAGGCCTCACCGACCGACATCGGTACCTCTATTCAGTGCAGCACCCAGTGAATAATGGGCTGCCATTTCCCAAGAAACCTTCCAGAACCTTACTGAACGTATGCCAGCGAGAGTGGAAGCTGTCATCAAGACTAACAGTGGGCCAACACCATATTGAATTCCAGTGTTACCAATAGAGGGCGCCACGAACTTGTAAGTCATTTTCAGTCAGGTGTCCGGATACTATTGATCAAGTAGTGTATGTTTTGTAGTGCAGCGCTGAGAGGCGATGACACGGTATACTAGCCAGGAACAACCTCACATGGTCTTTACACACGGACAAGCAAATAGCAAAAGGCATGCTTAAAAACTCTGGTGCCGAGAACAGTATCCCCAGTGATAGAGACGACACTATGAAATGTTTGCAATTGTTCCTTCGTTTGTGTAACCGGACAACCATGAAAGGACTGTGTACCCAGATCATACAGAGGCCTTCGAGGAACAGGTGTTGAACACTGTAGAATATGACTCTAGTGACAGCACCAGGCGAAGGTCCGCCTGCTGAATCGACGCAGAGGCCACAAAGGTGCTGGGGTTTCTGTAATCTAACATACCTACGGATGAGAGTATCTGTATGAGTGGGCTGTATGGTCGACAGTCACAGCATGCACCCATCAGCTGCGGAGAATCCCCAAGATATGCTGGCGGTGAACGATCAGCACCAGCTCAGCCTAAATGTGTGAGCTGGATTATGAATGACCTGCTGATTGGATCATTCATCCTTCCCGGAGGACTCACAGGTGAGCCAAGTCCACCCTTAAATGCACATGACCCTGCCTGCCCTGCTGGTCAGCTTGCCTTCGATGGTAATGCGACACCTGCATGATAGTCCTCGAGGTAACTTTGACATCTCCATACAAAGCAACCCCGATGTCTGCCCCGGCTCATGGATCAGCACAGACACAGACACCACTCATTTCAAGCCATGTGTCATACGACCTTTTTATACTTCTAATACATTCAGGAATCGCTCTCTCCCAATTTGATATCGTTCAGCAAAGTTATGTTAACGCTGCGGGTAAAATGTTCCTTAAGGGGGTGGGGATGTTATGACCCGCCACAAAGGCCACCCTTGGATAGTCGCCTGGCACACCCTCCATCATGTTAATTGTGCGGAATGAGAGATGCCTTTCGATGGTTATTTTTTTGATGTTAAGGAAATTTTGTCCCTAAGCGTTGGAAGCGTCAGCTGAACACCTCGTCAGATGAGACACTCTCACGTGGAAACTTTTTCAGGGTAGAAGCCAAATGCAAGGGGTTCACATTCATTTACTAACCCTCAACAGAAGAGCGTATCCTCCCCTACCACATTTAGGATAATAGGCTTCCACTGCTAATGTGGTGTGCGTACTGTAAGACCTTCAGTACACACACCATCAGATTATTTGACTTGTCGCTCTAACGAAGTAGGCGAGTGTCAGCAATATGTCTCGTGGTCTTATCGTGGCGTGTTTATCTTCTGCCGTTAGGTCAGACGATAGAAATGCCACTTGCACGCTTAGAGTAGCAGATTGACGGTGACCAACTTTAAACAGAACTTGATTAATTTTCACACACATTTATTAAAATAATAACAAGCATAAAAATTACTTATCTTGGTTCTGGATGCTATTTACTATTGACAATCTGAAGTTCCTTTCATATTGGTACGTTAATCTGATTCTCACATATATCGCTGATTCTTGACAAAAATGTCTATACATCTATCTTCATGGCTATGTACAGGAATACGGTAATCTTATTAGACACAGACTGAAACTTGACTACAGACTAATGCAGACCGGTGCAGACAAATGCAGACTGGTACAGACTAATGCAGACTAGTACATACTGGTGCAGACAAATGCAGACTGACTAATCAGAGGTCTGTACACTCGTTATAATACCTCGCGTGTTCATGTAACACTGCGCAAGTGTGATCCATGAGGAGAAAAGGTTCTATGTAAGCAGCAATCTCATTGGCTGCGTTACATATTAATATGGGGATCGGCGGAAGCAGAATTCGGTCCGTCTCTATGCCAGCGCCATCTCGTAGTGCCTGCACAGTTGTGCTTAGCGGGGTGCGCTCTACTGGGAAAGTTGTATACGCGCTGACTATGCGGAACTATGTACACAACAGCTAACAAGAAATAAAGAAGAGAAAAGAATGTCATGTAACATTCATACATAGTAAGAGTACAAAAGCAGTAAACACAAAAGTTAAATCAAAAATTTTTGAAATGGCTCTGAGCACTATGGGACGTTACATCTGAGATCATCAGTCCCCTAGAACTTAGAACTACTTAAATCTAACTAAGCTAAAGACATCACACACATCCATGCCCAAGGCAGGATTCGAACCTGCTACTGTAGTGGTCTCGCGGTTCCAGACTGAAGTGCCTAGGATCACTCTGTCACACCGTCTGGCTCACAAAAGTTAAGTCACACGTGTAAGTGGAAGAAACACCATGTTGGCCATCAATTTACTGTGTAGCAACATACACTAACACGCCTGAAATTACGGTACAGCACAGCTCGAACCACACTACATGAAGATTAGGCAATGACAGACAAATGTGTGGCTAGAATACTTTCATACATAAAGGCGGAAATAAATACTCTGTTGACAAACAATGTCTTTCAGCCAGTACTGCCGGCCGAAGTGGCCGTGCGGTTCTAGTCGCTGCAGTCTGGAACCGCGGGACCGCTACGGTCGCAGGTTCGAATCCTGCCTCGGGCATGGATGTGTGTAATGTCCTTAGGTTAGTTAGGTTTAACTAGTTCTACGTTCTAGGGGACTAATGACCTCAGACGTTGAGCCCCATAGTGCTCAGAGCCATTTGAACCATTTTTTTCAGCCAGTACTACGCATTAATCAACGTAGAAAGTATGTGTTTTCCAGTCAGTATCAGATGCAGTTGTCTCTTCGAGTACTACCATCTCTGAAAGTAACCGACACTATTTTTATATCCAGTATAATAATCAGAGTTAGAAGATCAGTAATTAACGCTGCACCTGTAGTCTAAGCGTCTTTGATTAGTAACGTAAACTTCCTCCTTCCCGGGTTCGAACACCGTCACGGCATAAGTTTACAAATTATATTAATTGAAAGCATTTCAGCCCATATGCGTCAAGACGGCCCATGATTGAAACTGGTCGACGGATCTGTTTAAAATAAAAGCAGCTGACGGTCAAACATGCAGGTTATACAATCTTAAGTTTGATGACTTTGCTATCCTCGCAGAAGGTGAAGAATATTTAGAGAAAATGTAGAATGGAAAGAACCTTCTAATCAGTCTAAAATATGGAATGAGAGTAATTGGAAGACTGGGATGTAGCAGGTAAGAGAACAGCGAGAAACTTAACATCGGTATTGGTGGTCTCGAAGTAGGTGAAGTTAAGGAATTCTGCCACCCATGCAGCAAAACAGTCCATGACGAACAGAGCAAGAGCGACATAAAAAGCAGACTAGCACTGGCAAAAAGGGCATTCCTGGCCAAGAGAAGTCTACTAGCATCAAACATTGGCCTCAATTTGAGGAAGAATTTTCTGGCGTACGATGTTGCATGGCAGTGAGGCAGGAACTGTGGGGAAACCAGAAACGAAGGGAACCGCAGCATTTGACATGTTATCCTACAGGAGACTACTGACAGTTAAATGGACTGATAAACTAAGGAATGAGGAGACAGGATGGTAAGACTGCTATTAAGGTATTACGGAATAACTTCCTAACTAGAGGAAGCTGTAGAGAGTACAAACTGTAGAGGAAAAAAGATACCGGAAGACATACAGCAGACATAGGTTGCAAGTGTTACTCTGAAATGAAGAGGTCAGCGCAGGCAGGAATGCGGGGCGGCAGGCGTCAAAACAGTCAGAAGATCGATGGCTCAAAAAAGTAAAACAGGCAATGAAACTAATGCCAGAGTCACGCCATTGTGAAGCATCGTGTGGCAATTGTAACAATCAACCGCTGTAAATCGCTGTGATTCGTAATGTTGAAAGTTTCCGGTAATTCTTGCAATGTTGTACCAGTCGTAGAGGCTATACTAAATAATTTTCAAAGCACCAGTGCACAGTGTTTGCTGTAATACAGTACCTGCTTGCAGGATTGCAGAAACTCAGTCGGAGACAAATTGATTAGCAAGAGAAGGACGCACGGTGTCGTTTGTAGTAGCAGTACTCTGACTTGAACGGTTCTCATTAAGGTCCTGCGCAAAATTTACTTGCAAACTACACGCCGGCCTTCATTAGAGCGTAACAAAGAAGATTCTAATTTAAGTTTCTCAGAACAAAGAAGGAGGCTGCGCTCGGAAAGAGAACCTTCCTTATAGGTCCTCCGGTTTCGATCTTTCGACGGAATAGATTTTCCTATCCATTCTCAACTCCCTTGAAAAGGACTGACAACGGAACAATGGATGTGACTGAAATTAGTTGCACCTGAGTGCGTTGTTGTATGTAAATACTAAAAACAGTGCTTAGAATAGATAAGAAGAGATAAAAGCATATTTCCTCTAGAGAACCACAACTCGGGTAACAAAACAGGAGTCCCACGTTCTATGTGTTCCTACCTATTCCTTTCGCACTATGCTAATTTTTAGATAATACAAAAAAATTGTCATTATTTTATACAAACATACATTATTTCGACATCGGTAACTGTTACATGAAACTGCACGTCCTATCTCGGTCTACATAGGTTACACCATGGAGAGTGTGATTTCTTTTACATATTCTTCGACATTATACTAATAGCATATACAAAAAAAATTGTCTTTCGTCATTGTATTTGTAAGTACGTTGTTTAGGTTTTTATGTTGGTAACGCCACGTAGCGCTCTGTACGAAAATCACTGGCTATGCTGTGTGCTGTCTGTGGCTGGTTGGGCTCATTGTTGGAATATTCGCTTGTGTAGTGTTGGGCAGTTGGAAGTGAACAGCGCATAGCGTTAGGCAGTTGGAGGTGAGCCGCCAGCAGTGGTGGATGTGGAGAGAGAGATGCTGGAGTTTTGAGAGATTACTATAAGCGGATGTTTTGGACGTGTGTCCGCCAGAAAAAGGAAATTTGTAAAGATGGACGTCATGAATAGATAGATATATATGATAACTTATGAACATTATTAAGGTAAATAAATTATTTGTTCTCCATCCAAATCTTTCATTTGCTAACTATGTCTATCAGTAGTTAGTGCCTTCAATAGTTATAATCTTTTATTCAGCTGACAGTGTTGGCGCTCGCTGTATTGCAGTAGTTCGAGTAACGAAGACTTTTGTGAGGTAAGTGATTCATGAAAGTTATAGGTTATTGTTTTTCTGGGCCATTATTTTGTAGGGATTATTGAAATTCAGATTTCGTTGCTCTAAAAATATTGTGTGCCAGTTTAGTGATGATCAGAATAAGTAAAGAGAGAAATGTCTCAGTAAGTTCAGTTTTGCTCATCTGTTTGAAAATCAAATAACGTAAGAGGTTTACCAGCACAGTCATTCATAACTATTCTTAGGGGACGTTTCATACTCAACATGCGAAACAGAACAATGGCTGAAACAAAGGAATGGCAACTGCCTATTTGTGACTGACAAGAATTCAACCACACGAGGCAGTTTCTGGGTTTGCTTTCTAAATGGTTAACATGGCCTGTGCTTTCCCGCCATAAGTTTTGTCTAGTGAAGCTGGCATCTTTTCCTCGGTACTTTCTATTTTCTCTTGCCATTAATGTAATCAGGTGAGGTAAACGTGACAGACACTGCAATAGGAGCCTAAAACATTTCGTATAGAATAATACTTGATTTGAATAAGTTTTTTGGGTCTCACCTATTGAAGAGGAAGATGTAAAACAAGGAACGAGATCTCACAAGACGGACCGGCTTTAAGGGATGAAATAAAAAATGTTGATTTTCTTATGTTAAATGACGACAGGAAAGTCCCAGTGCTCAGAGCCATTTGAACTGTTTGCACTTACTGCCTTCCCCCACTCCTTGGTCGATTCTAGGCGTTCCGTCTGCGGTCCTTTCCCAGCAGAATCGCCCTGAGACGTTCAGGTTTTGGTCTCGTACATCTGACAGCGATCTGGCGTTCTGTTCTTGTCACAGTACACCTGTTACTCTGCCTGGGGTTCGTTCCCCATGTCCACGTCCTCAGTTCTTCCTTAGATGAATTAGGCTGCTGTAACAGTAGCATTTTAGCAGTATCCCAGGCGTTGCTGAGTTATTTCCCAGTGTCACGATTGGTGAGCCATTCTTTCAATTTCTTCTCTCTTGATTCACTTCTAACACTGTCCCAATATCTGGGAGTCTGCGGCAGTATACTCACTTTTTCATAGATCATTATATGACCATGTACCAGACAATGCACGCTAATGGCTGATTTATTTGCCTGTCTCAAGGGTGTTTTCCTGATCCCCTACTTGTCTGACCAATTTACAAAAACCATATTGGCAATGTATGTTACAAATTCGTGATCTTTCCTATTTCCCAGTAGTCCTCTTATTTTGGTAGGTGCACAGAAGAAATACTTGATTTTGTGGTTCTTGAAAATCTTGGTTAAATTACGGTGGTGTGTAATGAAATCCCGATAGCTCTTGGCTACATCTTGATGACAGCAGATATTTTTCTTTATTTTTATTTAATTCGTTCTCCCCGATTGGCAAGAGTGCTCTAGAAGCAGTATATTTCTGTTATTCACACGGGGGCATTTAAAAAATGTGAGTGGGCTGATTTAATATGATCACATATTTACATGTATTTTTAAATAATTAAAACGGATTATTGAGCTTTGTTCGTTTACATAACTCTTTGTGATTTACAGGAAATAAATTGGAATAGTAATTTTATTAAACAAAATGTACTTAACTACATTGCCCTAATCGTGGACCTATATCCTGGAAGAATAAGTAGAGAGCAAGCGTTGTAGCACTTTGATTGAGGGGGTGGGGGTTTAACACCTCAGCTGAATGTTTGGTACGTTGTGATGTAATACTGGGAAAGGACTTCTAGGGCGTGTAGGAACAGAGTTGATGGTAACTGGGGCAAAAACGATAGGGTTGTTCGACATCACGCATTAAGAGACTACAGTATTTTCTCCTTTGGGCCAAAGTGACTGTTCTATGTTTTGCATATACAACATGGAGAACCGATAGGTCTAGCAACGGATTTAATATATAAAGTAACCAGCGTTAAAGATTTGTTTTGTATGTGTATCTCTTTTGGTTATGAATAACTTATTCCTTACAAAATAACTGCTGACGTCAGAAGAATGATGTGAGAGACTTATGTGGCCTATCATGGTAGGAGTAGAAGGGGTGACATATTGCACCTCCCAGCGGAGTGAGTTGTTACAGGAAACGAGGGACGTTGTAGATATTGAATTATTAACTTAAAATATGGTCACGGAAAATCTAGGAGACACCGTCTAATTATTGTAAGTATAAATGATGGAGGCTGTATCCTTTGGATTTTTTTTCTGACTTGGCAATGCTGTTTTAACTAACAACATGTACCGAAAGTAACTGCCCTTAAATACTGAGAGTGAATGGATGTAACATTAGATTACAGTTTTTGTAGGAGATATACACCAAGGAACTTGTTTTACTCTCACTTTCAAAGTTGTGTTATGAGTCGTAATTTTATTTACGAATAGTGGCAGAATCAGATTCGAAAACTAGTTATCAGGACGGCTTTGACAAGGTGTGAAGACCTTATTTTCGTTTGTTATAAAAGAAATGAAACCGATTCCTTTGTAAGTCCTATTTTTTTCCTTTCTAAAAGAAAATATTGGACTGTGCACGCGATACATAGCGATATATCTGTATATTTTTAAAATTTATTTACCTGTCACATTCCATGTCAAAGCTCAATGATCATCGAACGAGGCAACGAATAGCTTACAGAAAGTTGATTAGATAATTTATAAACAATATAACTGAAGAATTACGAAAACCGCAAAATGCATTCTCAGAGAGTATTTGTATACGTTACATGTTACAGAGAAATGTTCTCAGCTACTGCGTGGAACAACTCTTCTTAATAGAAGAATTGAGCCACAAAGAAGCCTTTCAGCTTGGATTTGGATAGTTGAGGTTTATCAGTCACTTATTTCAGTTCTGCTGGCAGTCTATTGTAAATGAAACCTGCTGAATACTGCACACCATTTTTTACTATTGCTAATGAAGTGTTCCATAAATCTGTACCGTTTTTCCGTCTAGTATGAACTGGGTTAATGTTCCAGTTTCTTGTATGAGTCAATAGTGTCAGCAAAAAGTCCTAAAATGAAACATGCTAGGTGCCGCAGGAAAAATGATGAATATTCCGGGATAAGATCAGAACAATTATTCGAAGCAAAAAGTCTAGTAAACGAGGGTTCGCCGGCCGCGGTGGCCGTGTGGTTCTGGCGCTGCAGTCCGGAACCGCGGGACTGCTACGGTCGCAGGTTCGAATCCTGCCTCGGTCATGGGTGTGTGTGATGTCCTTAGGTTAGTTAGGTTTAAGTAGTTCTAAGTTCTAGGGGACTTATGACCTAAGATGTTGAGTCCCATAGTGCTCAGAGCCATTTGAACCATTGAAACGGGGGTTCCAAAACGCATACCTCATAACCCAAGAGGACATATTCATCTTAGATACTGTGAAACAAATCTCTTCCACTGCATGCTCTTTGTTTTCCAAACTTAGTGATGAGGTACTACGGACCAAGACAAGAAAAAATTATCTGGTAGACACGAGCGCTAAAGTGCATACATGAAGACCTCCTTCCAAAGTTTTTAAAGCAAAGGGCTTACAGCAGAAGAGATTTCTTTCATACACTCGAACTTGAACAAATGCTCATAGCTCTTAAGGCATCCACTTTGGAGCCCATGTTTGACAGAGATTTTTCCTCGAGTGATCATTCCGGTGATATCCTTGAATATTGATCATTCCTCCCTGGACACACGTATGTGCCACACACCGGAACAACGACTAAGAGTATTCTTAGTTAGTGCACGGAGTTTTCCCAGAATATAATATCATATAAAACAAAATTGGTAGAATGAAAGCAGGAAAAGTAAACAATCGATCGCGTTTCAGTGTCAGAGGCAATGCAGACAATTATTAATGTCAAGATATCAGAAACAGGTATCCGCACAATGTGTGGAGTGCGATACTTCCAAGAAAACCTACCATCTACTTTCATTCTTAAGCTTAAGAATGACAGATGATCCCGCACAGTGTTTAGATACACATTCCATAGCCTTGTGTCAACTATTTTCTAGCTTACATAAAGTTAGGACTCCATTCCTATGGGCACATAGTAGAAGCAGCTAAATTCTGTATGGTTTGCGTAGGTGCAAGTTTTACTCAGTACGAGTCTTCGGAAGGTTGGATACTATAAATAATATTGTTTTTGCACACACCGCTATTTACCAACCCTCCAAACTATTCCACCGTTGCTCTCCTGTCTTTCAATGAGAGTTAAGAAGTTGAAGGTTTCTCAGAGGTGCTGCGATACTTTAAAAACCTGCAAATCGTGCAAGTTATTACTATAGAACAGCCGCGACATTAAGGCAACCCACAGCGATGATGGCTTTCGTGTGCATAAGTTGCACGTTGCAATACAGCATATTGAAAGTACTTCGGTATTTACTACGCAGATTACTTTGTGGAGCCCATCTTCTTATTTAGTAATTTTCTGTTATATCACCCAGTCAGTTACGTTGACGGGCTTCATCACCTGGAAACAGAAACCGATCAAACTAGGGCATTATTGCTACATAATATTTCGTACACGCAGAAAAATGGCTGGCTTAAATATCCCAGGTGATTCTACTCAGTTATAGGCCACCATACAAATGGAATAATTGATTAGGAGACAAGGTGGAGGCTGAATCAATGATGGAGTCAACACAATAGATAGATTTGTATATTGTGTATCACTCAAATATATTTACAACTACCAAACTTACATCTCCTCGGCCTGAGCTACTAAGAAAAAAACGCGATCTAACAGGAAGAAAACACGTGAAGATTTTACATTCTAGATTTTCAGTGGCTTTGCAGTCACCATCTTGACAAACTCAGGAAGTTCTGCTGTATTAAACTTAGTCTCTGGACATTTCGCTACTATGTTTGTCACATACTATTTTTTTTTTTACAAATTACTCATCCTGCTCTTATTACTCATCGTTACATTGTCAATTCTAAGACTAAAATTCGAGCAAAAAGAGAAGAATACTATGAAATACTTCAGTATCGTCTTAAAGAAGAGTCAGATAAAAATGCCGGAAACATAATGATGTTTATTCAAAGGTACTCATCATTTTTTAAAGCCATTCGTCAAATGTTACACCAGTAAAGTATTCATTATTATTAATCTCCATTTTCAAAATGGAATTAGGAAACAGTAATTTATCGTAGCAGTTAACTGAAATATTTCAAATGAACAGAATTTATGCTACCACTACGACACAAAATAAGCGTAAACTAATTTGTATGTGAGGTACTTTATTAAGTACCGTAATTACGCAGAATGCTATCTCTGCTCGCTCTTCAGCGTATCAGATTCCGGTTAAATACAATCGCTTTGCTATTGGGAACCTGAAATATAATATTGAGGGATGTATATCTATCCCCACTAAATTCGAAACCACTAAGCTTGGGCTTATTAAGTGCTGTCTGTTAATATCCACTCATCTGGTGAGAGGAATTCATTATCGTATTACTAGCTATCTGTGTTTCCAGCTTCGATAGTATACGAAGCCTTCCACACTGCAACTTTTGTAACCCCTCTTCGATAATTTTGCAAACCCTCTTCACCTGTTCTGTAAAGGCCTCGTAGCAACTGCTGTGGAGGCAAAGTTGCCGCTGCTGTTAGGGTAGGCCGAGTTTGTGAGTTCGTGCAAAGGCCTCTGGTGCAGTACACCGCTAAGACAATTTCTCCCTCGCACTATTGCACAGCTATACCTCAGATTGTACTCGGCCGGCAATTGGCCGATACGATGTCGATATCCGCATCTTCAGCGGCGGCCGTGGCGCTGGTGGAACTCAGTGAAGTGGTCCCTACGGCACTAGCAACAGCTCACATCTTTGTGATTTTGCCCTGGGTCTGTATTGTTGGGAAGACACAGAAGTAACCTAAGGTAATGGAGATCCACGTTACGTCACCTACCAGATTACAAAATTCGTTAACACTTGATCATGTCAACTCTGGCTCATCTTTGTGATTTTGCCCTGGCTCTGTATTGCTGGGAAGACGCAGAAGTAACCTAAGGTAATGGAGATCCACGTTACGTCATTTACCAGATTACAAAATTCGTTAACACTTGATCATGTCAACTCTGGCTCAACTCAAGTCTACACTTTCCGATGGAGAGCAAAGACCAAGTTACCTAGCTCAGTGTTCCTTACTGTTAAATACGGTCCGCATTTTTTATTTTAGTGAGATCACGGAGGACAGCTACGAGTATCAGATTAACTGTATGGTAAGCACAGCTTTATCGCTGAAAACATCTCTGGGGTCACATGAATGTTCTCTTCAGCACAATGTTGTTGTTGTCGTTGAAACGTCCCCTTTGAAAACTTATACAAGACTGTGCTTAAACTGACACACAATATTTTTTTAGAGCAACGCAATCTGACTTTCATTAGTCCCTACAAAAGAATGGCCCTGACTAACATTAACCTATACCTTTCACAAATCACTTACCTCACAAAAATCTTCGTTACTCGAACTACTGCAATACAGCGAGCGCCACTACTGCCAGCTAAATAAAAGATTCAAACTACTGAAGGCACTAACTGCTGATAGGCATAGTTAGCAAATGAAAGATTTTGATAGAGAACAAACAATGTATTTACCTCAATAGTGTTCAAAAGTCATAATGTATATAGCAGTTCATGACATCCAGTCTTACAAATTTCAAAACTGTGCCATCTCTCTCCCCACATCCACCACTGCTGGCGGCTCACCTCCAACTGCGCAACGCTACGCGCTGTTGACATCCAGCTGCCCAACACTACAATGGCAGACAACAATGCAAGCTAGCCACAGTCTGCACACAGCACAGCCAGTGATTTTCATACAGAGCGCTACGTAACGTTGCCAATAAGAAAACATAAAACCCTACTTACATGGTCTTCAGTCCAGAGACTGTTTTGATGCAGCTCTTAATGCTACTCTATCCTGTGCAAGCTTCCTCATCTCCCAGTACCTACTACAACCAACCATACATCCTTCTGAATCTGTTTAGTGTATTCATCTCTTGGTCCCCCTCTACAATTTTTACCCTCCACGTTGCCCTCCAATACTAAATTGGTAATCCCCTGATGCGTCAGAATAGGTCCTACCAACCGATCCCTTTTTCTAGTCTAGTTGTCCAAAAATTTCTCTTCTCTCCAATTCTATTCAGTACCTCCTCATTAGTTACGTAATCTTCAGCATTCTTCTGTAGCACCACATTTCGAAAGCTTCTATTCTCTTCTTGTCCAAACTATTTATCGTCCATGTTTCACTTCCACACATGGCTACACTCGATACAGATACTTTCAGAAACGATTTCCTGACACTTAAATCTATACTCGATGTTAACAAATTCGTCTTCTTCAGAAACGCTTTCCTTGCCATTGCTAACCTACATTTTAAATGCTCTCTACTTCGACCATCATCAGCTATATTGCTCCCCAAATAGCAAAACTCGTATACTTTATTAAGCCTCTCAAAAAAAAAAAAAAAAAAAAATGGCTCTGAGCACTATGGGACTTAACTTCTGTGGTCATCAGTCCCCTAGAACTTAGAACTACTTAAACCTAACTAACCTAAGGACATCACACACATCCATGCCCGAGGCAGGATTCGAACTTGCGACCGTAGCAGTCGCGCGGTTCCGGACTGAGCGCCTTAACCGCGGTTAAGTCTCTCATTTCCTTATCTAATTCCCGCAGCATCACCCGACTCAATTAGTCAACATTTCATCATCCTCGTTTTGTTTCTGTTGTTGTTCATCTTATATCCTCCTTTCAAGACACTGTCCATTCCGTTCAGCTGCTCTTCCTGGTCCTTTGCTGTCTCTGACAGAGTTACAATGTCATTGGCGAACCTCAAAGCTTTTATTTCTTCTCCGTGGACTTTAATTCCTACTCCAAATTCTTCTTTTGTTTCCTTTACTGCTTGCTCAATATATAGATTGAATAACATCGGGGATAAGCTACAACCCTGTCTCACTCCCTTCCCAACCAGTGCTTCCCTTTCATGTCCCTCGTCTCTTATAACTGCCATCTGGTTTCTGTACAAATTGTAAATAGCCTTTCGCTCCCTGTATTTGACCCGTGCCACCTTCAGAGTTTGAAAGAGGGTATTCCAGTCAATTCAGCACAATATTTACACTGTAAAAATCAGGATTTTTCTGCTGTAGGCTGATAATGAAAGAGCTACTCTTGACTGGTACACACTGAGGTGACAGAAGTCATGGGATATCTCCTAACGTCGTGCCGTACCTCCTTTTGTCCTGCGTAGTGCAGCAAATCGACGTGGCACGGACTCAACTGCTTGAGTCCCTCGCAGAAATATTGAGCGATGCCGCCTCCATAACTGCCGATAATTGCGAAAGTGTTGCTGGTGCAGGATACTGTGGACACACTTCTCTCTCTATTATGTGCCATAAATGTTCGATGGGATTCACGTCGGGTGATCTGAGTGGCCAAATCATTCGCTGTAATTGTCCAGAATGTTCTTCAAACAAGTTGCGGACAGCTGTGCCCCAGTCACATGACGCATGACCATCCGTAAATGTTCCGCCGTTGTGTGGGAATATGAAGACCATGAATGGCTGCAAATTGTGTAAAACTAGACAAATACAACAATTTCAAGTCAATGATCATTTCAGCCCGACTAATTTCCATGTAAACACAGCCCACATCATCGTGGAGCCACCAGCAACTTGCACAGCGCCTTTTTGGCAACTTGGGCCTATGACTTCGTCGGGTCTGCTCCATACTCGACCTCTACCATCACACCTTTCTTAATATCTTTACTTTTTCCTTTTTTTTGTGTCATCAGTCTTCTAATTGATTTGATGCGGCCCGCCACGAATTCCTCTCCTTTGACAACCTCTTCATCTCAGAGAAGCACTTGCAACCTAAGCCCTCAATTACACTCCTGGAAATGGAAAAAAGAACACATTGACACCGGTGTGTCAGACCCACCATACTTGCTCCGGACACTGCGAGAGGGCTGTACAAGCAATGATCACACGCACGGCACAGCGGACACACCAGGAACTGCGGTGTTGGCCGTCGAATGGCGCTAGCTGCGCAGCATTTGTGCACCGCCGCCGTCAGTGTCAGCCAGTTTGCCGTGGCATACGGAGCTCCATCGCAGTCTTTGAGACTGGTAGCATGACGCGACAGCATGGACGTGAACCGTATGTGCAGTTGACGGACTTTGAGCGAAGGCGTACAGTGGGCATGCGGGAGGCCGGGTGGACGTACCGCCGAATTGCTCAACACGTGGGGCGTGAGGTCTCCACAGTACATCGATGTTGTCGCCAGTGGTCGGCGGAAGGTGCACGTGCCCGTCGACCTGGGACCGGATGCACGCCAAGACCGTAGGATCCTACGCAGTGCCGTAGGGGACCGCACCGCCACTTCCCAGCAAATTAGGGACACTGTTGCTCCTGGGGTATCGGCGAGGACCATTCGCAACCGTCTCCATGATGCTGGGCTACGGTCCCGCACACCGTTAGGCCGTCTTCCGCTCACGCCCCAACATCGTGGAGCCCGCCTCCAGTGGTGTCGCGACAGGCGTGAATGGAGGGACGAATGGAGACGTGTCGTCTTCAGCGATGAGAGTCGCTTCTGCCTTGGTGCCAATGATGGTCGTATGCCTGTTTGGCGCCGTGCAGGTGAGCGCCACAATCAGGACTGCATACGACCGAGGCACACAGGGCCAACACCCGGCATCATGGTGTGGGGAGCGATCTCGTACACTGGCCGTACACCACTGGTGATCGTCGACGGGACACTGAATAGTGCACGGTACATCCAAACCGTCAACGAACCCATCGTTCTACCATTCCTAGACCGGCAAGGGAACTTGCTGTTCCAACAGGACAATGCACGTCCGCATGTATCCCGTGCCACCCAACGTGCTCTAGAAGGTGTAAGTCAGCTACCCTGGCCAGCAAGATCTCCGGATCTGTCCCCCATTGAGCATGTTTGGGACTGGATGAAGCGTCGTCTCACGCGGTCTGCACGTCCAGCACGAACGCTGGTCCAACTGAGGCGCCAGGTGGAAATGGCATGGCAAGCCGTTCCACAGGACTACATCCAGCATCTCTACGATCGTCTCCATGGGAGAATAGCAGCCTGCATTGCTGCGAAAGGTGGATATACACTGTACTAGTGCCGACATTGTGCAAGCTCTGTTGCCTGTGTCTATGTGCCTGTGGTTCTGTCAGTGTGATCATGTGATCTATCTGACCCCAGGAATGTGTCAATAAAGTTTCCCCTTCCTGGGACAATGAATTCACGGTGTTCTTATTTCAATTTCCAGGAGTGTATATGGTGGATATTTTCCAATCTCTGTCTGCCTCTACTGTTTTTAGCCTCTAACGCGGCCTCATCTATCATGGAAGTTATCCCCTAATGTATTAAAAGATACCCTGTCACACTGTCCCTTCTTCTTGTCACTGTTTTCCATACATTTCTTTCTTCTCCGATTCTGCCTAGAATTGACTCATTCCTTACCTGATCCGTCCACTTACTTTGCAACATTCGTGTGTCGCACCACTTCTCAGATGCTAAGATACTCTTCTGTTCCGATTTCTCCAGAGATCATGTTTCACTACCGTCAATGCTGTAGTCCAAACCTACATTCTCAGTAATTTCGTCCTCAAATTATGGCTTATGTTTCATACTAGTAGACTTCCGTTGGCCTGGGATGACCTTTCAGCCAGTGCTAGTCTGCTTTTGATGTCCTCCTTGGTCTGTACATCTTTGGTGATGATGTTTGGTTTATGGGGCGCTCAACTGCGCGGTCATCAACGCCCGGTCCATCTTGGGTTATACTGCTGCCTATGAAGCAGAATTCCTTAACTTCATCTGCTTCGTACCCATTAATCCTAATGATAAGTTGTCGCTGTTCTCATTTCTGCTTCTTCTCATTACTTTCTTCCTTCTTTGATTTACTCTCAGTCCATGTTTTGTACTCATTTCACTGTTCATGCCATTCAACAGATGCTGTCATCCTTCTTCACCTTGATTGAGGATAGCAATGTCGTCAGTGAATCTTATCATTGAAATCCTTTCACCTTGAATTTTAATTCCATTCTTGAATCTTTCTTTTATTTCCATCGCTTTATCTTCGATGTACAGATTGAACAGTAGGAGCAAAAGACAGTATCCCTGTCTTACATCCCGTTTAATCTGAACACTTCGTTCTTAGTCCTCCACTCTTACTATTCCCGGTTGGCTGTTGTACATGTTGCATCTTACCCGTCTCTCTCGATAGTTCTACCATACGTTCCTGAGAATTTCGAACATCTTCCACCATTTGACGCTGTCGAATTCTTTCTCCAGGTCGACAAATCCTATGAACGTGTCTCGATTTTTCTTTAGCCCCGCTCCCACTATCAATCGCAACAGCGGAAGTGCCTCCTCTGTCACTTTACCCTACCTAAAGCCGAACTGGTCGACATCTAACACATCCTCAGTTCACTTTCCATTCATCTGTATTGTATTCTTGTCAGCAATTTAGATGCATGAGCTGTTAAGCTGACTGTGTAACAATGTGACGCTTGCCAGCTCTTGCAGTCCTCGAAATTGTGTGGATTACGTTTTTCCAAAAGTCAGATGGTATATCGCCTGGCTCACAAATTCCACACACCAACGTCAATAGCCGTTTATTTTTCACTGCCTCCAATGAGTTCAGAAATTCTGACGCAATGTTATCCATCCCTTCTCTCTTATTCTGTCTTAAGGCTTCCAAAGCTTTTTTAAAATTCTGATTCTTATACTGGATTTCTTATCACTTACATACCGACGCCTGTTTGTTCTCCCTCACAGGGGCCTTCAATGTACTTTCTCCATCTATCCACTCTCATTCTCTCCTCCCCATTTAATGGTGGAATTCCCATTGCACCGTTAATGGTACAGTCCTTACTTTTAATTTCACAGGAAGTTGATCTGAACTTCCTCAATGCTATGTCTGTCTTCCGAAAATCATTTACTTTCCGGTTTCTTCACATTTTTCCACCAGCATTTACGGCTTAGCTTCTCTGCTCTTACTATTTACAGAAGTTCTTATTTACTTGTGTATCTATATTTCTGAATTTCCCGAATAATTTTCCTTCTTTCATCTTTCATAGATCAGCCGAATTATTTCTTCTGTTAACCATGGTTCTTCGCAGTTACCATCCTCGCACTTTTGTTATTCCTTCCTACTTCTACGATTGCCCTTTTTAGAGATCTCCATTACTCTGCAGACTCAGAAAACTTCCTGCGTAACTCTTCATTCCTTAGTACTTCCGTACCTCACTCGTTTGAGCATTGTTTTTTCCTGACTTCCTCTTAAACTTAGGCTGCTCATCATCACTACAAAATTGTGATCTGAGTCCATCTCTGCTCCTGGGTACGCCTTACAATCCGATATGTGATTTCGGGATCTCTATCTGACCTTGATGTAATCTAACAAATCATACCGTGTCTCTCGGCCTTTTACAAGTATCCTCCTCCTCCTGTTATTCTTGAACAGAGTATTCGATATTAATAAGTGAAATTTATTACAGAGCTCGATTAGCCTTTCTTCTCTCTCATTCTGAGGACCAAGCTGATATTCTCTCGTAAGCCTGTCTTTTTCTACAACCGCATTCCTATTCCCCGCGACTTAGATTTTCATCTTCCTTTACGTAATGAATTATCCATTCAGAATCCTCATACACTTTCTCCATCTACTTACCTTCAGCATGCGACGTCTGAACTATTACTGTCGGCGTTGTTTCTTGTTGATTCTGATGGGAGGAAACCTATCACTGAACTGTTCAAAGTAACACAGTCTCTGTCCTACCTTCTTATTCGTAACGAATCCTAAACCAGTTATACAGTTTTCTGCTGCTGTTGCTATTGCCCCGTACGCATTTGGCCAAAAAGGCCTTTATCCTTTTCATTTCACTTCTCTGACGCCACACAATATCTAGACTGCGTCTTTGCATTCCCCTTTTCAGGTTTTCTAGTTTCCCTATCACGTTTATACTTCTGACATTGGCCGCCATGACTTGTACAAGGTTATCTTTTGGTTGGTCATCAAATCTTTATCTCATGATATAATCCCACATGGCATTGCCCTCCCGGAGATCAGAATGGGGGACTAATCCGGAATCAGTAACTAATGTAGAAATCATGATGACACTTTTTCATCTACAGCGTACATGTCCTGTAGATACACATTATGTGTCATTAATGCAGTGGATTGCATTGCCTTGTGGAGCCTCATGCCGTTGTTCATTGCTGATTCTTCCCCTTTTAGAGGCAGTTTCCCAACCCAGAGGCAAGAGCTCTTACATACGGAAATCGTCAAACCAGGCCATTGTTTACCAGTCGTCTAGCTTCCAATCGATGTGGTCACGAGCCCAGGAGAGGCACTGCAGGCGATGTCGTGCTGTTTAGCAAAGGCACTCGCGTCGGTCGTTTGCTGCAATATTAATGCGAAATTTCGCCGCACTGTACTAACGGATACTTTTTTGTAAGTCCCACATAGATTTCTGCGCTTATTTCAGGCAGTACAGCTTGTCTGTTAGTGCCGACAACTCTACTGAAACGCCGCTGCACTCGGTCGTCAGGGGAAGGACTTATGGGGGACGTCGGCCATTGCGTTGTCGGTGGCGAGAGGCACTGCCTGATATTTGGTATGCTCGGCGCACTCTTGACACTGTGGGTGTTGGAATATTCAATTCCCTAACGATTTACGAAACAGAATGTCCCATGCGAATGGCTCCAACTATAATTCCATGTTCAAAGTGTGTTAATTCTATTCGTGCGGCCATAATAACGCCGGACATCTTTTCACATCACCTTGTAACACTTATATCGATTAGGAGTAGGTTTATTTTGCCAGCCGCGGTGACCGAGCAGTTCTAGGCGCTTCAGTCTGGAACAGCGCAATCGCTACGGTCGCAGGTTCGAATCCTGCCTTGGTGTGGTGTCCTTAGGTTAGTTAGGTTTAAGAAGTTCTAAGTTCTAGGGGACTGATAACCTCAGATGTTAAGTCCAATAGCGCTGAGAGCCATTGGAACCATTTTAGGTTTATTTTAAGTAACTGTGTGTCTGCAATTTTTGAAGTGTGCATTCTGTGTTGTTAGAATTACTTGAAGTATGGCAATAAAGTTAGAGTTTTGTAACGTACATGTGAAAAGAGCATAAGAACATGTTGATATTTTAAATTATTATGATATGAATATGTTTATGAAAGAAGTTAGAGTTTTGTAACATATATGTGAGAAAAGCAAAAGAATATGTTGATATTTTAAATTATTATGATATCAATATGTTTATGAAAGAAGTGTGTTTGTTAAAAGCTGGTTCTATCATAGGAAACTTGTATTTGTGACATGTAAACGCTGTACGGAAGTCCCTTCGCAACGAAAGTGGCATGGCGCGATGTAAAAGGTGGGTCTGAGTGCTCACACTGAACGGCTCCTTTCTGTGAACGGCTCGCAGTGTGTGGCTAGCCTTAGCGCGGTACACCTTGACGGTGCTAAGAGAGGCAATTGGAAGCTACATTAGAACTCAATTGCGTCGGACGTGGATCTGGCTATTATTTGGTATTCACTGAATAGTGGAATCGCTCTAATATGTTGAAAAACAGACGCCAAGAAGAGATTCCGTAGAGCATTCGCACATCAAGTGCCACGAGTACAGTAAGCCACCATATCGCCTGCCACTGATCTTCGCCACTTCTTCACACACTTCATACATTCAGTTACGTAGTCTTCATTGGATGGACCAGTTAATTTGTGTGTTGTTTCAATAATAAGCACATAAATCGTTAATTCGTGTTCGAAACCGTAATTTCAAACCTGATCACGGACCTATGCAGGGTCCTCAACCTAAGTGCTACTAAAACCGAGTATCCCTTTTTAAATGAACAATTCTGGCATTCATGTGTTTAAAAGTAATTTTTTGTCTAAAGTAAAAGGATTAGCAAAAGTTTGAGTAAAATTAGAATGCTTTGTTTATGGATTACTCCAAGTGAAATTGTTAAGGTAGCAAGTTTAAGTACAAAAATTTAGAGATCAATTAATAGGAAATTGGAGACCTTAATCATTTAAAAGCTAAAACCATAAAAGTGAAGTTGGATTGGACTTTGCTAAAGCATCCTTAGTTTATCATAAAATATAGTTTTTTAGGATTACAGTGCAAGATTGTGTAAATATTATTGCCAAGAATACCAGCTTCACAGGCGATTAAAGTACAAGTACGTATAAATCTTTAATGAACCGATTTGCTGTAGTACTATTAGAAGTGAAGTTATGCACATTTTCAAAGACGTGTAATTTTGATACCCATCATGAATGGTTCCTTTCGAAGTTAATTAAGCCTAGTGTTGCATTTTTTTTACCTTGTAAAGTGAATAATTAGCGTTTAGAGATAGTTTTTGCTTTTGCAATAATCAAAGAACCTTGGCTAGCGACACTATACGAGTTTATGGATCCCCATCATATTGTCCTATTACGATAAAAATGAACTATCACCCTTACTACGAAAAACTACTATATGTAGAGAAGCTTAAACAGTGTATTTGATATGCTATTCATCGTTATTTGTGTTATTCATGTCAGTCAAGATAGAAGCTCCTCATGTCCAAATTTAGTTCTGTACTTCATGCAGTGATGTTTCAGTATTTTGATTAAGTAATACTAATGATTGTGGCTGTCACTAGCATGAGCTCGGTGCAGTTTTGCTCCCCATAGTTTACTGGTGTATGTGTTACTGGTAACTGCTGCTACACACAGTACAGAGTGCACCGGGTCAGTTTCTATTCTGTTCGCTATTCAAAGGGATATCTCAACACAAGTAACTTCAATAACTAATATCCAATTTTCTCAAATATAGCCTATATTTCAAAATTAATGTGTCTGATTAGGTTGGCGACCGTTCATATTTTTTCATGCACTTATAAATTTACCACTTCCGTTACCCGTCTCTCCCGATAGTTCTACCCCACGTTCCTGAGAATTTCGAACGTCTTTCACCACTTGAGGCTATCGAACAGTTCCACCAGGTCGACAAATCCTACGAACGTGTCTTGATTTTTCTTTAGTCCTGCTCCCATTATCAATCGCAACGTCGTAATTGCCTCTTTCGTCCTTTTACCTTACCTAAAGCCAAACTGGTCGTCATCTAACACATCCCCAGTTTTCTTTTCCATTTATCTGTATTATATTCTTGTCAGCAATTTAGATGCATGAGCTGTTAAGCTGACTGTGTGATAACTCTCGCGCTTGTGAGCTCTTGCAGTCCTCGAAATTGTGTGGACGACGTTTTTCCGAAAGTCAGATGGTATGTCGCCAGGCTCATACATTCCTTACACCAACTTCAATAGACGTGTATTTTCCACTGCCTCCACTGATTTTAGAAATTCTGACGGAATATTATACATCCCCTCTGCCTTATTCTGTCATAAGTCCTAAGGTTAAGGCCCGTTTGGTTTTACTGACAACTTCACAAAATTCGAAATTAAAGTCCAGTACCCTTTTCCATTACACACATGCACGGTCGAGCTCTGAAATCCCTGAGAAGGTAACATTAGCGTGTTACACGGCACGTTAGTGTTTTAACCTAAGTACAAATGGCGCTCCGCCAATGCACTGCCGTTTTACACCGCGCGTGCGCAATACTGCCGCCATGTGTACCACGCCCATGTCGCTGTCCCGCGACTGTTGTCACTTGAGTGTATTGTACTTTGTTGACTATTAATGTGTTCGATATCTGTAGATGAAAATGAGATGAGGGATTTAGTTCTGAGCAAAGAATTTTACAGAGCATTAAAAGAGTTAAACGGAAAGAAAGGCCCTGTAGTAGATGATATTCCCACAGAACTACGGATATTTTTGAGAGCGCCAGCCGTGAAAAACTACTTCACTTTCTGTATGAGAGGAAAGAAGCAAGCGGTGAGGGACGCGTGAAATTTACACCTATAGAATTAGATGCATTTTATCACAAAACGGATGTTAGAAGTATTTAGGAAGCTGCCTCTTATAATTTTTGAATTATTCCACATTTTTATAAAGTTTAGGAGAGCATAATATTACAGTTAGAGATTTTTACTTCTGCAGCTAGGTCGACTTTATCATAAAAACATATGGTAGAAGTTTTCATGAAGATACGTAATCTACTTTTTTAATTACTCGCATTAAGAACAAATCAAGAGCTCTACCTCATTTTTGTAAAACGAGTTGGATTAAGTAACCTTTGTTATTAACCTACAAAGCCATGATGAGGGCACTATATTGTACGTTATAACGAAACTGTATCAAGTTTCAAGATGACATTGAAGTTACAGAGGTGTTATTATTGTTGTGGTCTTCAGTCCAAAGACTGGTTTGATGCAGCACTCCACGCTACTCTACCCTGTGCATGCCTCTTCATATCCGAGTAGGTACTGCAACCAATATCCTTCTGAATTTGCTTACAGTGCTTATCTCTTGGTGTCCCTCTATGATTTTTACTCTAAACGTTAGAACAGTATACTGATCAGTTAAACGACACAACACATTTATTTATCGTCATGTTTCCTGTCTCGTTGGCGTTATTTGTAGAGTGTTAGAACATTTTACTTCAGTTTCGGTGAACCGGGTAGAGGACCTCGGGCGGAAGATTATTGACCAACACGCTCTCAATCTCTTTCTGGCTGTTTGCACAAATAGTTTTCAGGCACTTGTAAAATGATGTGGTATTCAAAAATCGTACAAGAGTACTGTACACTAACTACGTAAAAAAATAAAATAAGAAACAATATGATATAACATGCTGCCCCACAGTTCGAAATATCCTCAGACTCAAAGAAGAATATAGTTATGCTATTGTTACAGAAAGCGGGTGCTGGCAAGTGTGAATATTGTCGAACTATCGGTTTAATAACTCATGGTTGCAAAACACTGACCTGAATTATTTACATAATAATGGAAAAAATCTGTAGAAGCCGACGTCGAGGAAGTGTGGATTCCAGACAAAAGTGGAAACACACCGAGGGAGTACTAATCCCACTGATTGTCTTAGAAAATAGGTTACAGAAACGGATACATACGTTTAAAGCATTTGTAGGATTAAGAAACATATTTTGACAAAATTTGCTGACATACAATCCAGGAAATTGGAAGGTAGGAGGGATTAAACACTCCTAGTGTAAGGTCATTTACAACTTGAACAGAAACCAGAGGACATTTGTAAGGGTAGGACAATATGAAAGTGAAGCAGGGGTTGGGAAGATTGAGGTGGGAGTAAGACAGGATTGTTCGTTTTCCCTACATGATTGAATATCTACAATGAGAAAGCACTAAGGGAACCGAAAAAATATGAGAAAGAAGATTTAGGGGTAGGAAGTAAAAACTTTGAGTTTTCCCGATGACATTGTGATTAAAGCAGAAACAGGAAAGGAATTCGTAGAGCTTTTGAACGCAATGGATAGTGTGTACATAGGGAATATAAGACGAAGATCAACAAGAACACAACAAGGATAATGGAATGTAATCCAGTTAAATTAGGCGATGATGAGGATCCAGATTAGGAGACGAAGCACTAAAAGTAGTAGGCAAGTTTTCCCATATGAGCAGCAAAAGAACTCATGATGGCCAAAGCAGAGATGATTAAAATATAAACTGACAATTTCCAAGAAAGAGTTTCTGAAGAAGAGAAATTTGTTGCATCAAACATAGATTTAAGTGCTAGGAAGTCTTCTCTAAAGGTATTTATCGGAATATAGCCATGCATGAAAGAGAAACGTGGGCGATGAGCAGCTCGGACAAGAGGAGAGTAAAGCTTTGGAAATGTGGTGCTGCGGAAGTATGCTGAAGTTTAGATGAGCGGATCGTGTAACTAAAGAAGGGGTACTGAGTAGAATTGGAGAGAAAGCAAAAATGTGGATCGGTTGACAGGAAACATTCTGAGACGTCAAGGATTCATAAAGTGAGTACTGGAGGGAGGTGTATGTGGTAAAATTGATTGTAGAGGGAGATCAAGAGATGGATATAGTAAGTAGCTTCAAACGGGTGCAGCTGGCAGTAGTTATTGGAAGATGAAAGGGCTTGCAGAGGATACAACATCATGGAAAGCTACAGAGAGCGAGTCTTCGGACTGAAGACCACAACAACCCGAGGTAACAGACCAGAGAGACATCTAGTCATTTGTTACATGGTACAAGTATTATGAACGATACACTCTTCGTGCTAGCGATTGCAGTGAAACGTGGATAATTGGGGCTATGTCTGATGAAATGCCTCAGTCAGTAATTCGGAGCAAGGTCCCAACACCGGGCATGCGTCAAGTTACCTCTGCTTGTATCGATGACTCACGAACCATTGAGAACGTGCTGTGTTCTCCTTACCAAAACCCCTCAAACAAGTCACAAATACTCTTCGACAGCTCAAATTAACGTATTTTTCTTAATAAGTGTTGCTGTGGATATGATTCATGTGCATTTTGGATGACGAAATATAATGTACTCAAGTAATTTACTTCATCTAACACTTTTCGTATATAGTATCACAGAAGCGCGACTTGGCTTTCGCACGGTCTATGTTTTCGGAACCAACGCCTGTTGCGTGGAGGAGATTATTGTGTTCGAGACTCATTACGTTTGAGCTCGGAATATAAGATTCTACAGCAGATGAAATTATAAGCTCGATTTGTGGATAACTTCTGTTGACATTCTTGTGGACTAGATAACATGTGCTTTTCTCCAGTCACTAGACGCATTTTCTCACTATGTGATCTGTGGTACATTACGGTTAAAATGGAAGCTAACGTAGTTAATATGTACACTCCTGGAAATTGAAATAAGAACACCGTGAATTCATTGTCCCAGGAAGGGGAAACTTTATTGACACATTCCTGGGGTCAGATACATCACATGATCACACTGACAGAACCACAGGCACATAGACACAGGCAACAGAGCATGCACAATGTCGGCACTAGTACAGTGTATATCCACCTTTCGCAGCAATGCAGGCTGCTATTCTCCCATGGAGACGATCGTAGAGATGCTGGATGTAGTCCTGTGGAACGGCTTGCCATGCCATTTCCACCTGGCGCCTCAGTTGGACCAGCGTTCGTGCTGGACGTGCAGACCGCGTGAGACGACGCTTCATCCGGTCCCAAACATGCTCAATGGGGGACAGATCCGGAGATCTTGCTAGCCAGGGTAGTTGACTTACACCTTCCAGAGCACGTTCGGTGGCACGGGATACATGCGGACGTGCATTGTCCTGTTGGAACAGCAAGTTCCCTTGCCGGTCTAGGAATGGTAGAACGATGGGTTCGATGACGTTTTGGATGTACCGTGCACTATTCAGTGTCCCGTCGACGATCACCAGTGGTGTACGGCCAGTGTAGGAGATCGCTCCCCACACCATGATGCCGGGTGTGCCTCGGTCGTATGCAGTCCTGATTGTGGCGCTCACCTGCACGGCGCCAAACACGCATACGACCATCATTGGCACCAAGGCAGAAGCGACTCTCATCGCTGAAGACGACACGTCTCCATTCGTCCCTCCATTCACGCCTGTCGCGACACCACTGGAGGCGGGCTGCACGATGTTGGGGCGTGAGCGGAAGACGGCCTAACGGTGTGCGGGACCGTAGCCCAGCTTCATGGAGACGGTTGCGAATGGTCCTCGCCGATACCCCAGGAGCAACAGTGTCCCTAATTTGCTGGGAAGTGGCGGTGCGGTCCCCTACGGCACTGCGTAGGATCCTACGGTCTTGGCGTGCATCCGTGCGTCGCTGCTGTCCGGTCCCAGGTCGACGGGCACGTGCACCTTCCGCCGACCACTGGCGACAACATCGATGTACTGTGGAGACCTCACGCCCCACGTGTTGAGCAATTCGGCGGTACGTCCACCCGGCCTCCCGCATGCCCACTATACGCCCTCGCTCAAAGTCCGTCAACTGCACATACGGTTCACGTCCACGCTGTCGCGGCATGCTACCAGTGTTAAAGACTGCGATGGAGCTCCGTATGCCACGGCAAACTGGCTGACACTGACGGCGGCGGTGCACAAATGCTGCGCAGCTAGCGCCATTCGACGGCCAACACCGCGGTTCCTGGTGTGTCCGCTGTGCCGTGCGTGTGATCATTGCTTGTACAGCCCTCTCGCAGTGTCAGGAGCAAGTATGGTGGGTCTGACACACCGGTGTCAATGTGTTCTTTTTTCCATTTCCAGGAGTGTATGTATAGAATCTTTACGGCTGTTCATCAACGCCACTAGCACTAATATACTTTAAGTTCTCCTTGCAGTGCGTAACCTCCTACCTTTATATATTTTCGTCATGATTCACGGCAGTAGTCTAGTTTGCTGAAATAGGATATGGGTAGGCGACAGTTAGCGGAAACAACACGCTTCATCGCGGAATTTGACCTTTGCCTAAAACGGAGATGAGTCTCTTTACTTTATGAATAGAAAGTCCCACAAATGTAGGTGGGAAAATGTTGCTTTGAAAGAATAACAGCATATGCCATTAAAACCTGGTAGTCAAGGGAAGGCAGGATTCGGTTACGATTATGGATGGGGCCGTAATCAGTTGCTATTGGTTGCCTTTTACAATTACACACAATTTATTTTAAACTGGTAATCCCAGACTCAACAATAAATAAAAAATACCACACTTTATTAATGAAGGTCTAAACAAATCCGTAATTAATAGTGTTTTCAATGAGATACAATTTAGCAGATCACCATTAAATGCAGATATAAAAGATAATGTTTTAAAAGCAAGACACTGTGATCTCGGCAGCTGGACTTACACTACAGGAATGGCAATAAATTAAGAATTGTTTAAAACTCGCTGCGCCTTACAAATTACAGGCATCGAAATATTAAAGGCAAGTCGCCACAAACACAGCAGAAGCCCTCAGACACCAGGAAAGGCAGTAAATAAGGTTTTAAAGCGTAAATACAAATAACAAATTAGAATTTTAAGGCGAGTGACAACAAACACGGTTGAAGGCCTTACACGCCAAGATTGGCAAATATATAAAAATTTAGAAACTTGCTGTAAAACAGCTAATACGGTAGCAAAGGTTAATTAAAAAAAACAACAAATTTACCACCGTACGGGTGAAATAAGAGAATGGTAATCTTTATAAAAAACCCTTAGCATCCACTGAACACTACACTGCTAGATTTATTCCAGAAGGCGACCAGGACTATTAACTATACATATATAACCTTTAATGTAGACATTAGAAAGTATTGAAATAAATAATGCAATAATAAAACACAAGGACCAGTACACAGGTTCCTTAAAGGGTACTGAGGCAGATTATATCCGCAGAAGGCGTGGACTGAAGGTGCGTTATCGAGATAGATACTACTGGCCATCAGATCTCCTTTTAGAACACACATGTCTTACAAGAAGCCAGGGGCCAAAGACGGTGCTCAAGGAATCGACCTCTAAGAAGGTGCGACCAGAAACACTTTCGCGAGCGATGAGATAGGCAGCCAAGAGTTGCATTCAGTTCACAATGTGGTAACTCAGACTAGTGGCAGCCTAACGAATGACTAATGATAATCTTGCTCAAGCTACCTGACGTCCGGTAACCCAAATGCAACGATGGAACAATATGCCAAAGCCGGAACTGGCGGTCTGCACTATGTCCTCAGAATACTGTGTTTAGAGCGCCCGGAACGGGAAAAGAATCACTACCAACACAGTAGCTGCATCACCAACCGGCCTACGATTAAGAAAACTGTCAAAATTACACGCCTTACCGGACAGCAACGGCAAGACGAGGAATCGTACACTGCCGTTACACACACTAACCCCCCAGGGCAGGTAACTGGGGCGTTAGCACCCACCAGGCAAGAAAAATTACCGCTGGTTGAACTTAACAAATTGTAACAAGTTGAACGCAGTAAATAGTAATAAGAAGTCGAGGAAAGCTATTCAGATCCGCCCTCCCGAAGCACTCCACTCGCTGCTCTTCACCTCGGCGACAGTACGAGCAGCAACACGAACCCAAGTCATTGGAGAATCACGAGATATCACAATGGTGGAGGTTTCTCTACTTGGATTGAAATGCACTCATCTTAAAGCTTGGTGGATCCGGTTTACGAGGAGGTCGTACACCGTCGTGACCACAGCCCTTCCATCCGGCAGTCCATGCGTGCCGCCAGCGGTCCTGGCTTGTTCTGGCACTGCACGGACCTCGCCCACTCACACTCGGAAAAACAACGATGTCGCCCCAAAAGATAGGGCTACAGTTACTACATATCGATAACCGCCACTGCTGCCACTAGCGGACAGACAACGCTTGCGAAACCGAGTCGCGCCAGTCAACACGAGAAGAAGATAAACAACCGCAACCATGGCAACTAAACGATACCGCCTGGCCTCCAACAGAGGGCGGAAACCTACAACAGCACCAACGCGAGCCGCAGCACAGCTCAACCATTCCACCTTGTTTATTGAATTCATAGGTAACCCACTTTCTATCACTGACTAGACTAAACCGTCAATAGTTACATTTATTTCACTTTGACACTGACTTTCACTGTTAGTTTTTTTTTCCATGTAAAATTTCCCACAGAAGCCTTTACAAAAGTTCAAATAGTAACTTATCCTGGCAACGGATGGTACTGACTAAAAATGACAATACTGCATAGCTCAACCACTTCGTGTGAAATTACATGAATCATCTGTAAACCGTTCAAATAATTTTGGTGAGACTCATTGCAAGGGACCACTCCCCTCTAAACCCGAAAAACGATAGCACAGTGAGCTCGTATTAAGCCGCGTGGCCTCTGGCGTTGGGGCATGGTTGACTGTTAAACAGCAAGATCGTGCTCCTGCTGGAAAAAAGCGCTGCTAGCTCCGGAATTCCAGGGATCCATCGATGTCCAGTCAGTACGATTTACTACAACACAATGCTGTTAAGGAACCTTCACTTTCAGTTTTTTTTTTGTCATTCTTGAGTTTCTAGGCACTAAATTTGGTGCCACTGGTAGCCTTCATACATCACCAAAATTTCTTTGTGTATTAGAAATATATTTTGATAAGATTCTGCAGCTGCAGTCGTTGAAGGCGTCATTCAGTTTTTCAAATCCAAACGCGTTTCGCCCAACCCTGTATTTTGTTTTACACCTATTGTGCAGTTGTTGTTGTGTACCACAAACAGACCTACCCATCGCGAACTGTTCTACTGGGTACACAAATTAGATAAAACCATGACAACAGCGGGATAAATGTGTGCCTGCTTGCATTCTAAGTCTGCAGTTGTACGGCTTTTATTTGACCACCACAGGCATCCGACAAGTTTCTCCATACATTAAAAGTATTGACTGCATTATGACCTAGCTAAGTGTAAATTGTAAGTGCTGCATGATGCGTGCTTCCTCACCTGAGGGAGATGAAGCATTTTCTGTTTCAAAAGGCACCCCATTGAAGATTAATACCGCATCAGGGAGAGTTGAGGTACGTCATCGGGCATGTCACAACGCCGACGAATGTGTGTGTTGAGTGACTGTGAAAGACGATAAATGAAGAGAATTGTGACGACAAATAAGTGGACGGCACCTGCAAAGTCACTGCAGAACTGGATGTCGCGCTCGCGGCGTCCCCTGTCAGTACCAAAACAACGCGAAAGGGAACTGCAAGCCGAACTGGAATTCCAACACTCACCAATGATGCAAATGAACGTAACACGGAAACGTGGTGACAAAGACGTAAAACGCGGACTACGGAGCAATGGAAAAAAGTCATTTGGTCAGATGAGTCTTGTTCAACACTGTTGTCGAGTACTGGCCAAACCTACAAATTCCCAAGAGTGTAACATGGCAGGGGTGTGGTAATGACTTCGGCAGCCATATCTTAATATTCGATGAGCGCCATGGTGACTCTGCAACGTCGCATTGTTGCCAAGGACTATGTGACCAGTTTTGGCTCATCAGGTTAAATCAAAAGGTACAATGTCTGTTCCCCAGTGGTCTCGATATGTTCCAAGACGACAGAATCCCCTTCACACAGTTTCCCATGTCCGGGACACGTTTTTTGAGCACGAGAATGCATAGTCGCGTCTCGCCTAACCACCAAAAGTAACAGATCTCAATATTATTAAGGCATTGTCGTCTACTTTGGGGAGAAGGGTATCGTCACCTGAAGTTGCCACTAACTTTCAGACGCAGTAGTTCCCTTTAAAACCATTAGGAACCTGTATCTACCCTATTCCGAGACGACTGGAAGGTCTGTAGATTCCGACGTGTTTCCTACATCGTATTAGGCATGGTAATGTGTTATGCGTTTGGTGTTCCCAAAGGTAACAGATCTCAATATTATTAAGGCATTGTCGTCTACTTTTGAGAGAAGGGTGCTTTATAGCTATTCACACCATCATCGTTACCTGAAATTGCCACTAACTTTCAGAAGCAATGGTTCCCTTTAAACCATTCAGAACCTGTATTTACCCGTTCTGAGAGGACTGGATGATCTTTGGACTCCGACGTGTTTCCTACATCCTATTAGGCATGGTAATGTGTTACGTGTTTGGTGTTCCCACATTTTTGTTCACCTGCTGTACATACGTATTCATCCCTCGAACCATTATCTTTCTGTTTGTTTGAAGAAAGTATCTTCTACGTACTCATACCCAGAGCCAATAGTTTCGAGTTTTTCCTCGAGGTATTACCTGTTTACGTAAGTTATTGTATTTAATGTGTAACCCTTTCTACTTGTTTTAGTTGCCCATCGTACTTGTATAATCATCTTTGCTGCAACTGCTTCGTGATCACAGATACCAATTCCACAGGCGACGTCTTCAGAGAGGACAGGTCTACTTGTTGCAATTAGATTTAAAATATTTACATATATATACATAATTGTACATAATGCGTAAGTAACTATTTGTTCTAAGAAATTTCTACAGCAAGAATTAGTATTGTTTCAGAGAATACCCCGACTGGCGCACGACATTGAGGACTCTAAGCATTGCAGTAGTTTGCGGAATGTGCAGAACCTTGTCAAATGAAGAAAGTATGATTTGGAAAACGTAGCTATTAACGAGCCGAGGTTTCCTTCAAAGCTTTCTATTAGATATTCCATGAGTCTATTTGTCAATAGAAAGATCTAATTATACGTATGTGCTGAATTTTGCCCAAACAGTCTCGCATGAGGCTACAGCATCTATCTCGGTGGATCTGAATATTCTCTGCTGTTGCAATTACACCATCTTCTTCTCCCCACTAGCCTATCCTGCCGGTAAACACATTGATTTCTGCAAAACCTCATAGCTGTGAAACACGTAAGGTTACTCTGCATTCAGAACCTAGTGTTGTGTGATTTTCAATATTTTTAAGAGCACTGCAAACTCCAGGAATTTGTTGCAAAACCGTGCGCAGTAGACATATGGGATTATAACAGTCTCATCTGTGAGGTTCATTCCCTTAGGTGTTACACAATGCGGTTTCCTACAGCTGTCGTCTCTGGACTGCATGGTGAGGGCCTAATCGAAAGAAAACAAAATTATTATGTACCTCACACTCAGCCAGCTACCTGCATACCACCAGCTGATGAGCAGTTGACCAGTGACACAAGTAGGGGGAGACCGTAACGTCCTAACCTCTCACATTACCTTCCAAGTCTGTGGCTCTGCGCTTCCACTCGATTCGGAAACAGAGGGTCACGATCACGTTTGGGGACAATGCTGCAGACTGTGAGCTTTAAACATTTCGTGAGCTTCGCTGCTATTGTCAAACATCTCTGCCAGACGCTGTAACGACGGATGGGTGACATCGGGCCTCATACGGTAGGTATTGTTTGCACTAATTTTCGCCATAATGTGCAGTTTGTTGTAACCTGCTCTCACAACAGCTACCGGATTAGCCTCTTCGTACTGTTGCTTTAGGCTTCCGTACCAACACACTGCGTGCACAAGATTATCTCTACTTTCTTCATTCCCCTGAAGCAGGCATGACCGCTACTTAGCCCTTTGACTTTCCTATATAGACCTTCGATAATAGATATGTCGCCCCACAACAGAAATAATAAATTTAGGTGCCAAGCCGCATCAACCCAGGGAGCTTAACTCACTCAGATAAAATCTTCTGTTTCGGATCTTCCCTCCATGTGCAGTAGCTTTTTATTGTGCATTCCTCTGAGCTTGGACACGTAAATTCTTCATCCACGAGTCTTCCGTTAGCCAGTCCTACATCTACGCGCTATCATTTCCTTCCTGATCTGCATTATAAAATTTATTCGGAAATCGTACTTCATAATGACACTGGGTTTACTACCATGTGTAGTATGCTGTTACCATACAGTGACATCTGTTACGGGTTCTGATTTTTTTATTGTTAGAATTCAAACTTCCTGAGTCTTGTAACCGCTATAAACTTGGTTCAAATAGTATCACTTTCTCCCTCAGTCGATGCCGTTGATAACAGATCTTCCTACAAGAGTGATGTATGTAAAGTGATGTCGAGGAATCGCAGCTGCTAGTGAATGATACACTACTGGGCATTAAAATTGCTACACCACGAAGATGACGTGCTACAGACTCCAAATTTAACTGACAGGAAGAAGATGATGTGATATGCAAACGATTAGCTTTTCAGACCATTCACACAAGGTTGGCGCCGGTGGCGACACCTACAACGTGCTGACATAAGGAAAGTTTCCAACCGATTTCTCATACACAAACAGCAGTTGACCGGCGTTGCCTGGTGAAACGTTGTTGCGATGCCTCGTGTAAGGAGGAGACATGCGTACCATCACGTTTCCGAATTTAATAAGGGTCGGATTGTAGCCTATCGCGATTGCGGTGTATCGTATCGCGACTTTGCCGCTAGCGTTGGTCGAGATCCAATAACTGTTACCAGACTATGGAATCGGTGTGTTTAGGAGGGTAACACGGAACGCCGTGCTGGATCCCAACGGCCTCATATCACTAGCAGTCAAGATGACAGGCATCTTATCCGCATAGCTATAACGGATCGTGCACCCACGTCTCGATCGCTGAGTCAACCATCTGCACGAACAGTTTGACGACGTTTGCAGCAGCATGGACTATCAGCTCGGAGACCATAGAAGCGATTACCATTGACGCTGCATCACAGACAGGAGCACCTGCGAAGATGTATTCAACGACGAAACCTGGTGCAAGAATGGCAAAACGTCATTTTTTCAGACGAATCCCGGTTCTGTTTACAGCATCATGATGGTCGCATCCGTGTTTGGCGACATCGCGATGAACGCACATTGGAAGCGTGTATTCGTCATCGCTATACTGGCGTATCACCCGGCGTGAAGGTATGGGATCCCACTGGCTGCACGTCTCGGTCACCTCTTGTTCGCATTGACGGCACTTCGAACATTGGACGTTACATTTCAGATGTGTTACGACCCTTGGCTCTACCCTTCATTCGATCCCTGCGAAACACTACATTTCAGCAGGATAATGCACGGCCGCAAGTTGCAGGTCCTGTACGGGCCTTTCTGGGTACAGAAAGTGTTCGACTTTGCCCAGGTCAGCACATTCTCCAGATCTCTCACCAACTGAAAACGTCTGGTCAATGGTGGCCGAGCAACTGGCTCGTCACAATACGCCAGTCACTACTGTTGGTGAACTGTGGTATCGTGTTGAAGCTGCATAGGCAGCTGTACCTGTACACGCCATCCAAGCTCTGTTTGACTCAATGCCCAGACGTATCAAGGCCGTTATTACTGCCAGAGGTGGTTGTTGTGGGTACTGATTTCTCAGGATCTATGCACGCAAATTGCGTGAAAATGTAATCACATGTCAGTTCTAATATAATATATTTGTCCAATGAATACCCGTTTATCATCTCCATTTCTTCTTGGTGTAGCAGTTGTAATGGCCAGTACTGCATTAAACGATGCTTATGAAGCAGGGACAGAGTATGTCAGTCACAACTGTCACAGGAAAGCTAACCCAGACACCGTAGAACTGTAACAGCTTACTGACCCCAGGCTATTGCTCCACAATAATCACGTATATTTACGACTAATACATTGTGCACTGCGCTAATGAGTAGGGGAGCAGCTACAATCACGGCAGCAGAACATCAGAGGACAGCGTTCCATTTGTGAGCTGTAGAGGTTGTAACAAGTAGACGCGACCAATTTTTATTTGCTGGGTGTATTTCAGTCCACGCTCTTACATTTATTCCGTGTTTGTCTATCTAAAAGCCACAGTTCTGCGTTTTAATAACTGTCCAGTGTACGAGTAAAACTCCACGGTCTGCATCGTGACAGGAATTTGTTTTCGAGTGAACGGGCAGTTACAGTTATAGAAATCGTTAGTTGGGCGATAGCTCCCGTCTCTGCAGCAGTAGACTTTGGTTTAACCATATTGCCGAGCTTCGCTAACTGTATAGTCTCCAGTTCCGTCACTTTTAGTCTCCATAAGGATTGTGACAGCTACCTTTCACCAGCGAACTAAGTTGTTGACCCTTCGCTCATAGGTTCAGCTGGTGCTGGCTTCAGTCACAGAGTTTGCAACTGTTCCCAATGGCCATTTCTGTGGGTTGGGGGAGACATGAGGATGCAAGATATATATAGCATGTCTCAAGTATCAATCGATCTGTCTACTACTGTGACTTCTTTCGTTACTGCCTGTATTGTGTTTGGCCACCACCAATGGTCGAGTACGACGTTGTTTCAAATTGTGGCACGCAGTAAATGACTTCCTAGGGAACCGATCGAAGGGTTCAAAAAATGGTTCAAATGGCTCTATGGGACTTAACATCTATGGTCATCAGTCCCATTGATCCTAGAACTACTTAAACCTAACTATCCTAAGGGAATCACACAGCACCCAGTCATCACAAGGCAGAGAAAGTCCCTGACCCCGCCGGGAATCGAACCCAGGAACCCGGGCGTGGGAAGCGAGAACGCTACCGCACGACCACGAGCTACGGACCCGATCGAAGGGCTTCCACAGTTTATTTCACAAACAGGTTTTGCGCTCTGTCTGTGCCTGACAAAGATCCTGCACCAGATGCAGTCGCTTGTCCCGTTCCAAAGGAAATCTCTTGGCCTACAAGATCCGGGCATTCACAGACGGATGATGGGTACCCAGAAGCTCGAATGTTACCGACGTAATGGTGTGCCATAGGGATATGGCTGCAATGGAGCGGACGAAATTCAGAGTGCACTCTATGTTCATACCGGCAGGAGACAGTCCAGGTGTGGAACGAAAGCTTCCAGATGCTGTCAAGAGCACAGGGTCTGACCAACTGCAGGTGGTCGCTCATTTCGGTACTAAAGATGTATTAGGTTTTGATCAGAAGAGAATCTCTCTGGTTTACGGTAGCTAGATGAAGTTGTAAAGACTGAGAATCTTGCTTGCACGATGAAGACAGAGCTCACCATCTGTACCATCTTGGACAGCGTGAATTAACGAGCACTGCACTCTCATTTAAATATATGTCCGAAATAGCCAGCCTACAGGAATTGTGAAACGAACCCTGTCGTCCACAACCGCGTGCCACAAAGGGGGCAGATTCACCACGAGATGGGGAAACTCACAGGCGTCTATTGTCTATTGGGGCGTAAGCGCCGTAGTGTGCGAGTGAGACAGACGAGAACCCTACGTCATAGGGAAACCCAATAGATGGCGTTTGTGGCCAGGGAGACGTATCAGAGTTAAGTATGGTGGACCTATGATCGGCCATAAAGGGAAACATTCATGAAAATTATTTAATTCTGTTGCAGTTCAAGGAATTAAGCCACAGTAATTATAATCTACCATCCTTCATAAATTTTCATGGTAATGCTAATAAGACTCGGATATTGTTCATACCTATAATAGTTTAGGATTTACTGTTAAAGTGAAATTCACAGTTTTGTAACAACGACCTGAATGCTAAAATCTGAACGCTTTGGTCGATCTTAACGATCGACATTTCGTATAGAAAGGCATAGTTAAAATTACAAATGTTGTAAATATCGACTCCGTAACTTTATTTACTTAAACGATATAGTAAATTAAAATTATCAGTATTTTCAGTTAAGCATCAATAATCATTTCCCCCACACGAAACACATTGAACGATGACAGCATGACGCCTTATTGATCCACTAGGCAATAGAATATTCGTTGTAAAGTTTAGTGCATCATGGCTACTTTCGTTCTTTATTTATTTATCAGAAAGCACATTGGTGCAAGGCTAATGCCGTGACATTCAAAGTTAAGAAGGAATTTGTAGGGTTTTATGCAAAAGGATATAACGTTTATTATTATTATTATTAGTCGTAAAGCTCCCAACATGGAAGACGCTAAGTAAAGATGGTTCACTTCTGGGGCTTCTTATTCTTCTTGTTTGCCCACCAGGTCTTCATTCTTTGCGAGAATTCAGCTTTTCTTTCTTCGCTCCATTTTGTTCCAGTTCTCGGCGCTTTTGTCTCTGGTTTGACCTCCCATTTGTCAATTTTAAGTTTGAAATTGCTTCTTTTGTTCATGTCTTCAGTAGTAATGTTGGCTAATTCCAGATCTTTCTTTACATTTTTGATCCATTCTCCTCCATTAACAAGGGATGCTACGTATCTTACTATTTCTTTTGTAAGTCTGTGATCGGGAAGTCTCATTATGTGGCCATAGAATTTTAGACTCCTCATCCTCATGTCTATCTCTATGTTAGAATATTCTTCAATTTTAGAATTTTTCTGTAATCTATACCCCTCTTTGGTCCATCTTGGTCCCAGAATTTTCCTAATGATTTTCCTTTCCTCTTTCTTCAGGTTTTCCATATCTGTTTTCCTTTTAAGTGTCAAGGTTTCGCTGGCATATAGCATTATTGGTTTAATTACCGACTTATAATGTTTAATTTTTGTATTTATAGATAGACATTTTTTATTGTAAATGTTTTGGACCAGCCCTAGACCCCTACGAGCTTTTAATATTCTTTCTTGTTGTGAGTATTTTTCAGAAATTATCTCTCCTAAATATTTAAAGTATGGTACCCTCTTAATTTCTCCATATTTGGTTTGTAACTTAGAAATTTCTAGATTTGTTGTTGTAAACACCGTTTTCTCAAAAGATATTTGTAGGCCAACTTTTCCTGCACACTCTTTTAAGGTTTCTATCTGTTTGACTGCCATTTCACTAGAATGTGCCATTATTGCAAGATCGTCTGCGTAGGCTAAGTAGGGGATTTGTAGGTCATCTTTTTTGGTTCCCAGTGATATTGGTTTCCAGTACTTTTCTTTTTTGAGTTCTTTTTCCCATTCTGCCATGACTCTATCCAGAACTAAGTTAAATAACAGAGGTGATAATCCATCACCTTGTCTAACCCCAGTTTTTATCTCAAATGATTTTGAAAGTTTTCCCATGAATTTCACTTTGCATTTTGTATTTGTTAATGTCTGCTCTATGATGTTCCGTGTCTTCTTATCCAGTCCTTGTTCTTCAAGAATTTTAAATAGTGTGGGTCTGTGAATTGAATCATATGCCTTTTTAAAGTCGACAAAGACATATACTGTAGGCTTCCTTCGCATTTGTCTCATCCTTGTAATCAATTTCAAGTTTAAAATTTGTTCTGGACATGATCTGTTTGGTCTGAAACCAGCATGGAAATCTGAGATTTTGGGTTCTAGCAGTTTTTGTGTTCTTTCAAGAAGACAAGCTGATAATATCTTGTATGTGACGGCAAGTAAGGATATTCCTCTATAGTTGTTCACATCCGATTTATCCCCTTTTTTATGTAACGGATGTATTAGGGCACATTTCCAATCTTCTGGTATTTCTTCAGTAACCCATATGTTTTGAATAATTTTAACTAGCTCATTTCTTGAGTTAGACCCTAGACTTTTGAGAAATTCGGCTACAATTCCATCTTCTCCTGATGCTTTGTTATTTTTGAGTTTGTTTATGTGTTTGATAATTTCTTCTTCAGTCGGCGGTACAGAGTCTTGCTGTTGCGGGGCTTTAGTGCTGGATATTGGAAGAGCTTATGTTGGTTCTGGACAGTTTAGTAGCGTTTCAAAATATTTGGCTAATTCTTCGCAGTTTTCTTCGTCGATTAGTGCCAGATTCCCATCTGACTTCCGAAAACAGACATTTTGAGGGATATACCCTTTAATTTGGTTTGCAAAAGTTTTGTAGAATCCATGCGTATTATAATTTTTAAAATCTGCTTCTATTGATTCCAGTTGCTGAGTTACATACTTTCTCTCCTCTTGTCTAATAAGTTTATTTGAAAGTTTCCGTGTTTCTAAAAAGTTTTGAAGAGTTTTCTCATTTTTATTTGAACTGTTCTTCGCAAAGGCTTCTGTACGAACTTGAATTGCCTTTTCGCATTCCATATTCCACCATGGATGTTTGTGCTTCTTCTTCAGTGGTATTTGCTCCTTCGCTATTTTTGTGATTTTTTCCTTGAATGTTTCCCAGTTGTTTGCGGGAGAATTTTCCCATTTTGTAATTGTTTCTGATTCTGTTAGTTTTTGTAGGTCAAATTTTGGGATTGCTGGTGAAATTCTTGGTATTTTCCTTCTTGGGGTGAATTGGACCCGAACTCTTGTGAGATAATGATCTGAGTCAATATTTGCACCTCTCCTAACCTGGATATCTCTGATCTCTTTTTGGAAGTTATATCAGATGGCCACATGGTCAATTTGAAATTCTGTAATGGATGTTACTGTTACTCTGTTTAGAATGTGAAAGGGGTCAAGGTTTCATTATTTAAATACGTTAAAATGTAAAATAATGTAGAATAAGCTGTAGCAAATCAGATGGACGGCTCCAGGAAAGGGAAGTGCCCTAGGCAGTTCAACGATATTTGACGTGCGGGAAACGTGGACGAGGTCAAGGGACAATTTGGATGGAGACGCGAAAGCGGTCAGTTCGGCTGGAGACATCACAGGGTACAGTTCGGATTGCTACGCGAAAGCGGACAGTCGGTCTTTAGGCAGCTAGGAAGTGAGACGATGTAGAAAATTTCGCGTTGTGTGGTATCACGGGACATTGTCTCTGAGCGGTGAGCAGCCGCGCGCCTGATGTGAACTATAACTTTTCGCATAGTTAGAATACTGCTGCGCGGTGTGGGATCCTTACCGGGTGTGATTGATGGAGGACATCGAAAGGGTGCAAAAAAGGGCAGCTCGTTTTGTATTATCACGTAATAGGGGAGAGAGTGTGGCAGATATGATACGTGAATTGGGGTGGAAGTCATTAAAGCAAAGACGTTTTTCGTCGCGGCATAATCTATTTACGAAATTTCAGTCACCAACTGTCTCTTCCGAATGCGAAAATATTTTATTGAGCCCAACCTACATAGGTAGGAATAATCATCAAAATAAAATAAGAGAAATCAGAGCTTGAACAGAAAGGTATAGGTGTTCGTTTTTCCCGCGCGCTGTTCTGGAGTGGAATGGTAGAGAGAAAGTATGATTGTGGTTCGATGAACCCTCTGCCAAGCACTTACATGTGAATTGCAGAGAAGTCATGTAGATGTAGATAGTTAATGAGGTGGAGTATCGAACTTGTATTTGCAATCAGATTGTGAATGAACGAACTGTGTCAACCGATTATACGCTCGGGTGTAATAGTAATTCTAAATACGACCACATTCGCTATTAGTTTTCTTTCTGAATAAACATTTTTTCTAACCAAATCGCAACTGTGAGATCTACATCATTTATGGGTCGTTAATTTAGTTCCCGATATCATTATTTCTGTTATCATATGTTACATTAACTATGTTTCATACTATTTCGCAAACATGCCATTAGCCAAAGAATTCAACCAAAGGGCCTCAAATGTCTAATTTATGGCGTATAATGCGACACATTGTGGCTGACTAGAGGGATAACAATATCCTGTAGAACAAAGTGGCAATTATATCAAAACTACAGAAACAGTCAAACTCTAAATGCAGCAGCCCATTACAAACAGTACGGTAAGGTACTTAGAAAATGTTATTAGGCAAAACGTATGTGGTATGCAGTATAGGTTTAAGTGTCAGGAAGTCGTTTCTGAAAGTATTTGTATGGAGTGTAGCCACGTATGGAAGTGAAACATGGACGATTAATAGTTGGGACAAGAAGAGAATAGAAGCGTTCGAAATGTGCTGCTACAGAAGAATGCTGAATATTAGATGGGTAGATCACATAACTAATGAGTAAGTATTGAATAGGATTGGGGAGAAAAGAAGTTTGTGGCACAACTTGACTAGAAGAAGGGATCGGTTAGTAGGACTTGTTCTGAGGCATCAAGGGATCACCAATTTAGTATTGGAGGGCAGCGTGGAGGATAAAAATCGTAGAGGGAGACCAAGAGATGAATACACTAAGCAGATTCAGAAGGATGTAGGCTGCAGTAGGTATTGGGAGATGAAGAAGCTTGCACAGGATAGAGTAGCATGGAGAGCTGCATCAAACCAGTCTCAGGACTGAAGACCACAACAACAACAACATGCAGATAGAATAGCTAAGTCTCAGGATAAAATTAAAACCATATGGTCAGTCGCAAAGGAAGTGGCTGGTCTGCAGAGACAGGTCGAGGATATAGAATCAGTGTGTAGTGGGAATGTCCGTGTTACTGATAAGTCGCATAAATGTACAGTATTTAATAATCACTTTCTGAATGTAGCTGGTGAACTAAATAGAAACCTACTCCCAACAGGGAATCATATAGCGCTTGTAGAAAAAAGTGTTCCGTGACTGTTACCTGAAATGCTCCACCATGATACTGACAAGAGGGAGATAGAGTTAATAATTAAATCACTAAAGACCAAGAACTCTCATGGATATGCGGGGTATCTAGCAGAATACTGAAGTATTGTTCCATGTGTGTTAGCCCATTACTTAGCCGTACCTGTAACTTTTCATTTAGGAGTGGTCGGTTTCCTGACCGATTAAAGTACTCGGTAGTGAAGCCACGTTATAAAAATGGAGACAGGGATAATGTTTACAATTATAGACCTATTTCTATGCCATCGGTGTTTGCTAAAGTTATCGATAAGGTTGTATATACAAGGTTACTGCAGCATTGAAATTCACATAATTCGCTGTCAAATGCACAGTTTGGTTTTAGAAATGGTTTAACAACTGAAAATGGTATATTCTCTTTTCTCTGTGAGGTTTTGAATGGATTAAATGAAAGGTAGCGAACGCTAGATGTTTTCTTTGATTTAACGAATGCTTTTGACTCTGTTGACCACAAAATATTACTGCAGAAATTGGACCATTATGGAGTAAGGGGAGTAGCTTACAATTGGTTCGCCTCTTACTTTAAAAACAGAAAGCAGAAGGTTATTCTCCGCAATATTGAGAGTGGTAGTGATGTTCAGTCCCAATGGGGCACTGTTAAGTAGGGCGTTCCCCAAGGGTCGGTGCTGGGGCCACTGCTGTTTCTTATTCATATAAATGATATGCCTTCTAGTATTACAAGTGATTCAAAAATATTTCTGTTTGCTGAAGACACCAGCTTGGTGGTGAAGGATCTTGTGTGTAATATTGAAACATTATCAAATAATGTGGTTCATGAAATAAGTTCAGGGCTTGTGGAAAATAATTTTATGCTAAATCACAGTAAGACACAGTTTTTACAGTTTCTAACTCACAATTCAACAAGAACCGATATTTTGATCAGACAGAATGGGCATATTATGAGCGAGACGGAACAGTTCTAGTTCCTTGGCGTTCGAAGAGATAGTAAACTGTTGTGGAAAGCCCATGTTCAGGATCTTGTTCAGAAACTTAATTCCGCTTTATTTACCATTAGAACAGTATCTGAAGTAAGTGATAACACGAAAAGAAGTCTACTTTGCGTATTTTCATACGCTTCTGTCATATGGTATTTTTTTGGGGGTAATTCTTCTGATTCAGAAAGGGTATTTTTGGCTCAAAGACGGGCTGTTCGAGCTATATGTGATGTAAGTTCGAGAACCTCTTGTCGACCCCTATTCAATAGTCTGGGAATTCTGACATTGCCCTCACAGTATATATTTTCTTTAATGTCGTTTGTAGTTAGCAATATTAGCTTATTCCCAAGAGTTAGCAGCTTTCACTCAGTTAATACTAGGCAGAAATCAAATCTGCATGTGGAATGCATTTCCTTGACTCTTGTGCAGAAAGGAGTGCACTATTCTGCTGCATCCATTTTCAATAAGCTACCACAAGAACTCAAAAATCTTAGAGTAGCCGAAACACTTTTAAGTCTAGACTGAAGAGTCTCCTCATTGCTCACTCCTTCTATTCTGTCGAGGAGCTCCTAGAAGAGCTGAAAAATTAAAAAAATTCCATTGTCACATTGTTGATTTTCTTTATTTAAGCTTACGAATTGTCGCCTGAATACGTTTCTTATATTTCTTTTTATCAGTTTCTACTACCGTATTATAATTTCATGTATTGACTCGTTCCATGACCATGGAGACTTCTGCTTAATTTCGTCCCACGGAACAATAAATAAACGAAAAAAAAACATACGGTTCAACCAGTAGACGAGTCTGAGCTAACACGTATAGACGAAGAGGAACCGCACGTCAGCCGGATGACTTTTGGGATGTTGTCTCGCAACAGCAACAGTTGCGGACCCTCGGCACAGTGTGAGTAGGTCGGTGGGGCGTGGTGTTGGGCGGTTGAGGGAGGGGAGGGTGAGGATTGACGCAGAGGCTCAGAGAGTTCTGCATAAGCTGCAGTTCTGTGAAGTGTACCATAGGGTGGTGGGTTTTCGGGTTTTGCATAATAGATCAGGTATCTATCACACACAGAAAGCGCATACATAGGCAGAGGGGCTGTGTGGACTAGTATCCAGTTGATATATTTTATCTGCAGTCCTCTCAGCTCTCGGTTGGTAGTGGATCGATATGTCGACCGCAGCTCATCCAAGAACTCACAGTAGCAATATAACGGCGAAGCAGACTCAGAAATTAGAGTGATTAGCAACCACGCAAATATCGGTGCACCTGTCATGTAACGGCAAGCGCTGTCGCAATCTGTCGGGGAAAAACCTGTACGAAAGTGCTATCTCGGCGTTAATAAAGGACTGGATCTCGCTCCTTCACCATGCACTGTACCTATTGTGGAGTTCGTTAGTGGACTGGAAAAGGCGGTGTGGCATCTCTCACAAGACTATGCCATCGACGTAAGAGTTACCACCAGCTGGATGCTAGCCTCAGCCAAGTCGACCATGTCTAACATCAGCAGAGAAGAGAAAGAGGCTCCGTGCATTGCGAAAAAAATTAAGAGCTTCTGGTTCTTCCTCTTGACAAGGAAAATAACACGGTTGTTGTTAAAACTACTGAATATTACAACAAAGTGACATCGTTCTTAGAAGATAGTATGTACAAATGCCTAAATCTGGATCCATCTCTGTCATACAGCAGAAAAATAGTATATGTCCTTAGTAATTCTGGTCTAATAGAGGATGTTATCGAAAATCTTAGAGTAATTGCTCCTAGCCCTTCTAGGCTGTACGGATTATCTAAAGTCCACAAGGAGTGTAATTCACTGAAGCCAGTTGCTGTTTCTCCTACCTGCAGGCTGGCCAAGTATTTAACTAAGCTGACGACTCCGACAGTTGACTGCTGTGAGCATCACATCAAAAACTCTCAGATGTTCGTTGACAAAATTAAACAAATTACAGATGGTCTAAGTTTTAGTTAGCCTGGTGCGTGGTCTCACGATTTAAAGAAGTTCCCGTGGTGGACAAGTTAAATCTGTTGGCAGATCATTTTCCTTCTGAAACTATGAAGTTGTTCCGACGTGTTACGACGACCACATACATCCCGTATGGCGGTAAATTTTACGAAATGGCGGACGGAATGGCTATGGGTTTTGTGTTGTCTCCAGCAATGGCCAACATTTTTATGGAACATTTTGAGGAATATGCATTAAATTCGGTTCCTATTCGTCCTTTTTATCGTTATGTTTACGACAGATTTATGGTCGGATGGACGTCTCGGCCACTCAGTGTACCGCAGGCAGACGCATACTGATTTATATTTTAGTGCCCAGAGTTTTCACCATCCAGTTCAGAAGAGAGCAGCTTTAATAACACTGGTACACAGGTCGAAAACCGTTTCTGAGGAGCACCGCTTGGATTCCGAAATTAATCATCTGAGTTATGTGTTCCGAAAGAACGGTTATGGGTCTCGTGATATAAAGTCAGCGTTCTCCAAGAAATGGAAAGTTAAAGACTTGAACATTCACATGATGAGCCACCGATTGCATTCCTCCCCTTCTGCGATTCTACATGCAGAAAAATAGGCAGAGTCCGGCGAAGGCGGGATATTAGATTTATTTTCCAACCTCCTAAGAAGGTAAAGCAGATGTCACGCCCTGTTGAGGACAGTCTCGGCCTCAGGATTCCTGGGATTTGCAAAATCCCGTGTGAATGCGGAAGCAATATCATCGGTCTGCCCATCCCCACCATTTTCGACTACTGTGTAGAACATCAAGAATCGTGAAACGCAAAAGTCTGCAGTTGCTGGCATAGCCTCACAAACAAATGTAAAATACTTTTTGATGAAGCAGAAGTTTCTTTCGAAGCTCCCACATGCTGGGACTCTACAATTAAAGAGGCTGTAGGGATAAAATACTTCAACCGCGACGGCGGATGTAATATTGGCGGTGCATGGAAGCGAGCTCTCGATGTAGAGAAGAGCCACTGATATTGGTCGCAATGTTTACGCTATGGCGAGAGTGGCGACAACGCCTGCGCAGACGTTGACATCATCTGCGACAAATAACGTAAATTCCGACCAATTAGAAGCCCTCTTTGGGCTACATATGGCCACCACAGTAGCAATTTCGACAGTCGGTTGTTACTGACGAAGGCGATGGTGGAAATCGTCAAAATCTCGTGGTCTTACCTGAACGGACGCGGCAAGAATTTTGAGAATGTCTTATATACGGATTGTGAGTTCCTGTCAGAAAGGACATAGTACACAGTAATCGATGGAAAATCACCGAGTAAAAGAAAGTGATATCTGACTTTCCCCAAGGAAGTGTAGTAAGTCTTCTGCCGTTCCAAATCTATAAGAACAATTTAGGGGCCGATGTAAAATGCCCGCTTAGTGCCGTTCCAAATCTATAAGAATAATTTAGGGGACGATGTAAAATGCCCGCTCAGATGGTTTGCAGATGATGCTGTCACTTACCGTACAGCGACATCATCAGAATATCAGACCAATTTCAAAACGGCAAAGACTTGGTGCCTGTCCTGTGCTAAGAGTGGCAACTGTCTCTGGACAAGGAAAACTGTGATGTCATCCACATGAGTAGTAAAAGAAATCCGTTAAATTTATGTTACAGGATAAATCACGGATATCTAACGGCTGCCAAAATGGTTCAAATGGCTGTAAGCGCTATGGGACTTAACATCTGAGGTCATCAGTCGCCTGGATTTAGAACTACTTAAACCTAACTAACCTAAGGACATCACACACATCCATGCCCGAGGCAGGATTCGAACCTGCGACTGTAGCAGCAGCACGATTCCGGACTGAAGCGCCTAGAACCGCTCGGCCACCGCGGCCGGCCTAAAGGCTGCCAAATCAACTAAATGCCTAGCAATTACAATTACGAACTACTCAAACTGTAACAATCACATAGACAATGATTTTGCGGAAACGTTTTATGAACAGGACACTTAGAAGAAACTGAAGAAACTGCTCACAGGACGCTTGTCCTTCCTTTGCTTGAGTACTGCTGTGCGGGGTGGCATCCTTACCAACTTGGACTGACGGAAAATATCTAAGAAGTTCAACTAAGGGCAGCTCGTTTTGTACTATCGTGAAATAGGGGAGAGAGTTTCACTGATACTATCAACAATTTGGTGTGGTAATCATTAAAACAAACATGTTTTTAATTGTGGTGAGATCTTGTCACGAAATTAAAATCACAAATTTCCGCCTCTAAATATGAAAATATTCTATTGCGCCCAACATTGTAGGGAAAAATGATCATCGTAACACAATAAGAGAAGTCAGAGCTCGCGTAGAAAGATTGTAGTGCTAATTTTCCTAACGCTCTGTTGTAGAGAGAAACGGTATAGAAATGGTCTGCAGGAAGTTCGAAGAACCGCTACCAAGTAGTGAAGTGTGAACTGCAGAGTAGTAACGTAGTTATAGCTGTAGATTGCCTGTTTTATGCCATTATATGGGAATATCAGTTCTAAACAATTTCCTAGATACAATTATTACAAAATGAGCGTATGGTATAGTTGACTTGGAGGCCCATTTCTTGGAAGCTCAGCCGCCAAGTCCTAGTTCGGTCGAGGGTACAATGGGCGACTTGCACGCCTGTGATGAGGATAAAATTATGATAAGGACAACACAGAACCCAGTTCACGATTGGAGAAAATCCCCACCCCGGCCGACATTCAAACCCGGGCACGCAGCATGGGAGGCAAGCACGTAACCACCCACCTTTTTTTTTAATCTCATTTTTTTTCGCTTTCGTTCGTTGCATCTGATCGGGGCGGACGTCGTAAGACATCCGTTTAAATCCGTCGTTGATTGATTAACACAGTTTTTTATTACAGAGGGCAGCTAACCTACTGACCGAGCACGCTGAGCTACCGTGGCGGCATAAGAAGTCATTATATCAAACATGTGTGCACATGTTCTTACAGAGTTAAGCATACCTGCTGCATGGAAGCGTACTTCACAAACGACATTGCAGTGTATGATTGACGGTATTTCTAATCCCAGTATCATTTCACCCAAATCGTCTTCTGCTAATGAATAAGGGAAGCAAGTGTTAGTAAACGTACGGGCCCCAAATTCTGCTCCTACCGTCATATTTATATCGTGTGGAAGTAACATATAGTCTGATTAGTCTTGGAATATATGCATCTGGAAACTGACAATAAATCTATCACTGCTGGGTAAGGCCTATTTTGTAACTACTGCCTCTGAACTTTGATGACCATCTTCGTAATGCAGTCACTCTTATTTAATGAACCCGTGAAGAGAGGTCAGCTCTTCACTATCGCTTATGTATGTTATGTTTGGTAATGGTCCCAGACTGACCGACAAGCGATATTAAAGAACCGTTGTACCGAATATTTTTAACCCACTTCTTTCTTGGATGAACAACATATATTTTCGAAATGTTCTCGTAACACATTTACGAAACAGTAAACACGTATGTGTTTCTATATTACGAGAACCATTGTTGGGGAACAAATTAGTTACTACTCAATGAATTGTCCGTAGTGAAGTTAGTAGGAATTCGTGGGTATGTAAAAACATCGATGCGCGAAGCATGCAGCAAGTACCCTCTTATCTTCATTTCTTAGCAAAAGATACAGAGAACCCCAGAAAATTACATTCCTACGTGAAAACACTAAGCGGGTCTAAGGGTTCTATCCAGTCGCTGAATGTCCAGTCTGTTGTGGGAGTAGAAGGTAGCTAGAGGAAAGCCGAAGTTTTATATCTCGCTTGTAGGAAATCATTCTCGCAAGAGGATTGTTCAGTCATACCATCTTTTGACCGGCGTACAGACGTACATACTTAATAATAGGCATACCTGACGCAGAGAAGCAACTGAAAGAGGGCCGGCCGAAGTGGCCGTGCGGTTAAAGGCGCTGCAGTCTGGAACCGCAAGACCGCTATGATCGCAGGTTCGAATCCTGCCTTGGGCATGGATGTTTCTGATGTCCTTAGGTTAGTTAGGTTTAAGTAGTTCTATGTTCTAAAGGACTTATGACCACAGCAGTTGAGTCCCATAGTGCTCAGAGCCATTACGGTATTGGCCCTTTAATTATTTTGCATTTATCGTGAATCTCTCACCCAGCATCAAGCCCACGCGACTGGAAAAAAGCGCAAAAAATTCCTGTGTATAAGAAAGGTGAAAGAACCGTCCCTCAAAATTGCAGACCATTATCTTTGACATCGGTTAGCTGCAGTAATATTGAACATATTATCGGTAGGAATATAATAAATTTCCTCCAAATGGAAAAGATTATGTTCAAAAATCAGCGTGCATTTAAAAAGCATCGCTCGTGTGAAACTCAGCATTCACATTTTTCGCATAACGTCCTGTGAACCATGGATGCACGGCAACCGGCAGATCCAACATTCCTGTATTTCAGGAGAACTGAAGACTGTCAACGAGGGTACTAGCATACGTAATGGGTTCCCAGATAATGTGAGTGTCTCGAAGAATTCTTAAGCAATAGAAACCAGTATGTTGTCGTCGATGGCCAATGTTCATCAGATGCAAGGATGTTGTCAGGAGTGCCCTGCGAAGGATGATGGGACCGTTCTTATTCTCGATGCACACATATGATCTGACAGACAGAATGAGCACCAGTCGGTGGCTATGTGCTAACGATGCCGTGGTGTACAGGTGCATCGTTAAGTGACTGTAGGAGGATACAAGATGATTTAAATAAATTTTCTAATTGATGTGTTGAGTGCTAGATTGCCCTAAATGTATAAGTAAGCACATTAATGCGGATTATTAGGAAAAACAATCCCGCAATGTTCTAATAGAGCACTGGTAGTCTATTGCTTGACACGGTCACTTCGATCAAACATGTAGGCGTAACGTTGCAAAACGATATGTAATGGAATGGGCACGAGGGACGGCAATAGAAAAGGTGAATTGTGGAACTCGGTTTATTGGAAGAATTTTCGGAAAGTGTTGTTCATCTGTAAAGGAGGCCGCGTATAGATGACAGTGGCGACCCATTTTTGAGAACTGCTCGAGTATTTAGGAACCCTACCTAGTCGGATTGAAGGAAGACATCGAAGCAATTCAGGGCCAGGCAGTTGGAATTGTTACCGACGGGTTCCATCACACGCAAGTGTTACGGAGATGGTTCGTGAATTCCAGTGGAAATCCCTCGAGGGAAGACGACATCTATCCGAGGAACACTATCGCGAAACTAGTGTTGGATGCTGACTGCAGTGCAGCGACTCTGCTGTCGCCAATGTACTATTCGCGTTTGTACTCCGAAGATAAGCGACATTAGAGCTCATAGGAAGGCATACAGTCAATCGTTTTTACATCGCTCTAGTCACTACTGGCAAAGAGGGAACATGAGCAGTAGTGGTACAAGGTACCTTCCCCCACACATCACAGGGTGGTTTGCAGGGTATTTATGTAGATGTAGATATAGTGGGCCGGCAACTGTATCGTTTATTGACAAATGTGTTCTCCTTTGTAGATTTGGCGAATAGTCAGCACTTCTATCGTTTGAGACTCGTAGTGATTTGCACCACATTTATCAAAATGGCCAACTATTTCCACTTACAGATACTTAGCAAATTGCTTTTTTCCATGGTAGATTTGCCTTTCCCTGTATTTTTTCAATTATTTTTGGTAACCAACTGTATCATTTTGGAAATCTTTTTACTCTCGATCAAGCAGCCATTGTGATTTACGCAGTCGGGGAGTTTGGTAGTTAAAACACCTTGAGATCCCAAGTATGTCTGGTAGTTACACAAGTTCATGTCTGCAGGAATTATTCAGTACCTTAAAGCATATTGCTTTAACATTTATTCCTATAATTTTAATGCTGAACTGTTGCATCGTTTACGTTTATGCTTCCAAAAGTGCAACATTTTTTTGTAATACACTAATTATCATAGTAATGTAATCTTCAGTCTGAATCTTCTGTGAAATAATATATGCTGCAACGTGGAAAAATGTAGTGTGACAGGCAACACTCTGAACTTAATGTGTAACGTATATTTAAATGCAATGCTCCAAATGTCATATGAAGTGTGACCTAACATCTGTGAGTGATAACTTGGTAGCTATTGATTGTTTACACAAAACTTGTTAATGACTGCTATTGTTCTGCTGTAATGCATTGAATTCGTATACTGAAACTAGTAATGTACAACATAGTAATTGTTTGCGTAACCTGTGAAACTTTGTAACGTTAGACTGGAAACGATAATTTCCTTGTCTTTAATAATTAGGAAATTGAACATGAGAAGTGTTTGTGAAATTCGCTACTCAATAACTTCGCATGACCTATCAAAACGTAGTAAGGTTAATTGTCAGGTGTTAGACGCGCGTTCAGATACTGATACGACTTAAGACATATACTGAAAATGGTAAAGGATCACTGCTGCCTAAACACATCTATAATTGTTAAAAATGGCCATTAAATTGTAAAATTACTTGCGCAAACCAAGATCTGCTCTTTTCTGCGACAGTAACTATAATGAATAACGTAGCTGCAATGTAGGCCTGAAAATGAGTCACGCTGCTCGTGCAGTGAAATTGAATGTCATCCTTAAAATAGCTCACACCAAAGAGCAATTTGTGCCTGAAATTAGGTGAATCTAAGCATAGACCTGAGCAACGCTTGACAGATATGTCAGTTTAATGAAGTTTTAATCATCAGGAGGGAATGCGGGAATTCGGGATGAAGTGTATCAAAGACTTTCTGAATCTAAAGTTATATTATAGGTGAGAAAACACGCCATTAAAGGGTTTCTGTTATATTTTAATTGAAAATTTGTCAGTCTCTTTTAGATGACTTAGTCACTTACAATCACACGGGCACTAGCATATAATTGAAAACTGAACTGATCCATTAAACACTTACGATGAAACGTAATCTCCAGATTGGCTCCATATTGCCGGGTTATTAGTGATCGCAGCTATTTACAAAAGTAGCGGTACTTGGTTCTGATACTTCTTACCCCGCTGCATGTGTACAGACAGGAAGAATAATAGCTTTCCTAGTATCAGCCTCACTGTCAACAGCGGAAATTAACGAGCCTGGCGCGAAAGAAGCAATAGACGTTACCTACACGTAACGAGGTTAACTCTGGTTGCCAAAGAGATATACTCCACCCATGTTCTCAGGAACAAAACTTCCTATGGCAAAGATTACACAAGATACTGCCTCTTGTCCTCAAACAGATACCGTACACTCTTCTTTACACTGTTCCCCTTTGCATTTAAACATGCATTGAATATCATATTTGCACACAAACTAGCTATATCGTGTGCTTTTATTTACGACTGCTCCAATCACGAATGATAGTCCTCAGACATAAACAAATAAAACATTTCAACATATCGACTCTACTGCCCGGTCCTCCAACCCTGTGTAAAAATAAATATTTTGCGAAATGTAGCAATACTCTCTTTCAAATTCTAAAGGTGGCAGGGGTAAAATACAGGGAGCGAAAGGCTATTTACAATTTGTACAGAAACCAGATGGCAGTTATAAGAGTCGAGAGGCATGAAAGGGAAGCAATGGTTGGGAAGGGGGTGAGACAGGGTTGCAGCCTCTTCCCAATGTTATTCAATCTGTATATTGAGCAAGCAGTAAAGGAAACAAAAGAAAAGTTCGGAGTAGGAATTAAAATCCATAGAGAAGAATAAAAATTTTGAGGTTCGCCGATGACATTGTAATTCTGTCAGAAACAGCAAAGGACTTGGAAGAGCAGTTGAACGGAATGCACAGTGTCCTGAAAGGAGGATGTAAGATGAAAATCAACAAAAGCAAAACGAGGATAATGGAATGTAGTCGAATTAAGTCGGGCGATGCTGAGGGAATTAGATTAGGAAATGAGACACTTAAAGTAGTAAAGGAGTTTTGCTATTTGGGGAGCAAAACAAGTGATGACGGTCGAAGTAGAGAGGAAATTAAATGTAGACTGGCAATGGCAAGGAAAGCGTTTCTGAAGAAGAGAAATTTGTTAACATAGAGTATAGATTTAAGTGTCAGGAAGTCGTTTTTGAAAGTATTCATATGGAGTGTAGCCATGTATGGAAGTGAAACATAGACGATAAATAGTTTGGACAGGAAGAGAATAGATGCTTTCGAAATGTGATGCTACAGAAGAATGCTGAAGATTAGATGGGTAGATCACATAACTAATGAGAAGGTATTGAATAGAATTGGGGAGAAGAGGAGTTTGTGGCACAACTTGACTAGAAGAGGGGACCGGTTGGTAGGACATGTTCTGCGGCATCAAGGGATCACAAATTTAGCATTGGATGGCAGCGTGGAGGGTAAAAATCGTAGAGGGAGACCAAGAGATGAATACACTAAGCAGATTCAGAAGGATGTAGGTTGCAGTAGGTACTGGGAGATGAAGAAACTTGCACAGGATGGGGTAGCTACATCAAACGAGTCTCACGACTGAAGACCACAACAACAACAACAACAACAACAACCTACGGCAGGCATTACGAAATACAAGTAAAATGAAAAAAACATTATCTTTCAGCACCCGGATTACTGGTTTCTGAATTCTGTGTTGTAGTAAATATACTCGTAAAATTATGAGTTCTACCGATTCGAGGAGTTATCTCACTTCTGTTCCCATGCGTCGAAACGTACTAATGTACGTAGACCTGTAAGCCTTTCAGCTGGTGTTATATGGAGTGGTGTGTGACACATACAGAAATGACTGAAGCATCATTACGCACTAATTGCCTCCGCTTTGCGCTGGTGGAGTTTCCGATAAGTAATCTGCCAGCAATAAATACTGTGCAGCGGTGTTAGGAGGAAAGGTTTTCCGTATGAAATGGTACTTGCGTGTATCCACTGTTATTCCGCGGATAAGGGGTGGGAGTAAGGCCTCTCTGACCACGACATATAATTTAATTGCAAAACCATTTTAACTGGCATAAAGCTGCACGCAGTATTTCATCTGTAGAGCAGTTCGTTTTGCTGAAAATGGGAAACGTCCAGCAGAGCGTCAGTAACGCTGCCGTAATTACACGGTGCTAATTAGCGAAATATTTGCACAAGTGTGCATTCACATCAGTGCTAATGGGCGAACCAGCTGGTACTTTCATAGTGGCACTTCCCATTCGTGACAGCAGACCGTTTCGCCTTTGTTGTTTCATTTCTGAATGGCCGCCAGCGTCATCAGAGGCGCTGAGATGTTAGAACCGGAAACTGCATCCGCCCGAACGATCTCCACAGCAGTTCTTAAGGTTACGGTTCAAATTATGTCCTGTACTTTACAGGCTACATTACAATACTTGTAATACTACATGTTTGTATTGTGTGTGTGTGTGTGTGTGTGTGTGTGTGTGTGTGTGTGTGTGTGTTTGTGTGTAGAATGTAGTGTAACGTTTTGTATGATGATGGTGATGATAGACGTGTGAGGGTGAAACCTTATGCAGCCATAGAGTTTGCTATTAGCGAATAGGACCAAGTGGGATGCCACGGCTAGCGCAGGAACTTCTCGCCACCACCTCTGCTCTCCTTGCTGCCCAATACTAACTATGGAAATTTTTTCTACCATTGGTTCCAAACCAGCTCGAGTATCTGTTAGCGACCTCGGCCACGGAGATGGAGTTCTATACGTCCTGTATGTGCGATGTTCGTTCGAACTGCGTGCGTACAGTGCCTATGATTATCTGTTCCCGGATCAAACGGAGACGGAAAGCCCTTCTGACAAATAAAAACTAAAAACTAAACTAAACCTGTCGCGCACAGGCCATGAAGGCCCAAAGCTACCGACCGGCTGCCGTGTCATCCTCAGCCCGCAAGCGTCACTGGGTGCGGATATGGAGGGGCATCTGGTCAGCACACCGCTCTCCCGGCCGTATTTCAGTTTCCGAGACCGGAACCGCTACTTCTCAACCAAGTAGCTCCTCAGGTTGCCCCACAAGGGCTGAGTGCACCCCGCTTGTCAACAGCGCTCGGCAGACCGGATGATGACCCATCCAAGTGGTAACCCAGCAACAGCGCTTAACTACGGTGATCTGACAGGAACTGGTGTTACCACTGCGGCAAGACCGTTGACGCCTTCTGACAAATAACTGTTTTTAATACAATAAGCAGTCCGTCTCCAGGCCACAAGTAGCCCATTGGAACCATACGACCGCCGTGTCATCCTCATATGAGGATGCGGATAGGAGGGGCGTATGGTCAGCACACCGCTCTCCTGGTTCTTATGATGATTTTCTTTGACCGGAGCCGCTACCATTCGGTCGAATAGCTCCTCAGTTGGCATCACGAGGCTGAGTGCACCCCGAAAACTGGCAACAGCTCATGGCGGCACAGATGGTCACCCATCCAAGTGCCGGCCACGCCCGACAGCGCTTAACTTCAGTGATCTGACGGGAACCGGTGTATCCACTGCGGCAAAGCCGTTGCCCTTTTAATACAGTAAATGATAGTGGATTGTATGGCACCCTAGACAGGTTACCCTAAAATGTGCCCCAACGTGGTTAGAATTGTACATGGAAACGCAAGATCAAGCCACATAAAGCTAGCATGGCAACATAAACAGCACAAGTAAGATGGCGTCAGAATGCATCAGAATAGGGCAGTAATATCTGTCATACTTTACAACGTCTCCTCTCACAGTGCAGTAACAACAATGGAATATCAGAAACGGCGATTGTTGTTTTTGAGCAGGAGAAATAGATTAAGGAACACCTCAAAAGACTGTTCAAAAGAATCGAGTAATGATATTGTTTCTACAGTTGCTAGTTTTAATCCACTGTACCACATTGTTGATACTAAGTGCATTGAACAGAAAAATATTTCTATCCATTTAAAAGCAGCTCGATTTTTAACTGAGGTACGAAAGAGCAAATTATAAAATGACTGGTGTAATACTGACAGTGTATGTAGATACAGATGATCCGAGAACGCATATCATTCAACTCCAAGTCGCCCCTTCCTAAACGTTTGTGATAGGAGAGGTAAACATCAGAGGGGCACCACATTTTGGAAGCAGACTGCAAGAGTTGCAGGGATCAAGGCAACCCGTGAGGATGCTTTTTTGTGGGCAGAAGGCGTGAGATGATACCAAAATATGATAATCTATGTAATATACAAGACCACATCTATTATATATTGCATGTCACTATAATGAAATGCAAGGAAGTGAGTACTATGCAGCAAGGGTACACACTTACGGGCACAAATGTCACCAGCACTGAATTACTGGGACTGGGATTGGGGGGGACGGCTCAACAGATTGGTTATGCATGACAACGGGGCCTATAAACTGGAGACCCCCGTGAAAAAAGATGAAAAAATGAGGACGTAAAACTACTTTTTCGAACATTCTGGATGCCTCAGACCATATACTCAAGTGGTGCTTAAAACTCCTAAACTGTGACAATTTAAGTCGTATTTAGCGAGTATAAAAAAGTATATCAGATTCACAATTAAATTTATTAACAATGTATATGTGATTATTACGCATTATGTCCTAAACCTTGTTGAAGGGAAGAATAAAGGAGAAATACTACCTACAGAACATAAGTCTTTACGCTATATTTAGGTCAGTTAAAAAAACAGATTGGTAAGATTCAGTAAACTGGAATATATTTTGTAAGAAACATTTACCTAGAATCAGTTTTTCGCGTTTTAAAAGATAAATAAAATTGACGTATTGCCTTGACTGTGCTTCATTACATTTCCTCTCGACAAATACCCCGAGTATTTGACCATCAATGGACTGTCGTGCGGTGTTCGATTGTTAGCTATCTTCTCCTGGACGCTCCTCCTACAAACTTACAGCAAAACCCAGCCGATTCGTCCTTCATCTGCCTCATTCCTTCATCACTCGTAGTCGTATTGACAAAAGTCACTAGAAAATAGAAAATTGTCTTTTTTTAGTGAAATATAAATGCATTTGGCTTACTGGCATGTTAGTAAATCCAGCAAGCCATTATTTCTTGCTGCACAAGATCTCTTAGTATGAGTAATTGGTTAAGCTTTGAAACGTTCGTTCAGCGGTGTCAATTTTGTCAATTAAAACTCAACAAGTTTAAATTGCTTTTAGAAAATTACTGGAAAGGGGAGACGTGCATCCTGACTCATCCCCCACCCCACCACCCCCGCGGTGACGCCCACGCGTGTAAGACAAAATATTATGACTACCATCTTTACAGTGTATTGGTCTGTTAAAGAACTCTATACAGCGCTGTTCCTGTGTGCCATGGATTCGACAATTCGTTGGTTGGTTTTAGGTGGTGTTCCCATAGGTTACATTCCTTTGGTCTGCGGGCACCTAGCTAGTGACTGCCATCGTTCGACATGTGTTTCATCGTGTTCAGATAAGGCCAATTTGGTGTTAAAGCATCTCCATAAATTCAGCATCATTCTGCCCAAGACACTGTAACACGATTATGGCCTTGTGACACAGTCGGTCATTCTGCCGGAAAATCACAAACCCGTCGGGGAAGACAGTAAGCGTGAAAGCATGTAGGTCGTGCGCAGTAATGTCCATGCAGGCTACAGCTGTTATTGCGCCTTCGATTACTGCCACAGGTCCCATGGAGGCCCTGGAGAACGTACTCCATAACATAATAACTTCGTCAGCGGCGTGCGTCTGCGGTCCTGTGCATGTTCCCGTTCGTCTGGATGAGAACTTTCTCGGACATGGCCACAGAAATGGTGTGACAAGAAACGTGATTTATTCCGGTTCCACTGATCCACGGTCCTAGCCAGATTATCCAGAGCCCAGAGAAACCATAACTGACAGTGTCGTTTCGTCAACGTTGGGGACACTCCAGCGTCGTCTTCTATGGAGCTCAGTGCTCAAAAAAGTGGGCCGAACTGCCAGCACGGAAATCTCGGAAATAATAGTGGTAGCACCAGCTTCGTAGTTTGTTGTCGGATCTGTCACAGACCGCCATCTACCCTGTTTTACACAGAGGTTAAACCTCTAAATAACTGAAATGTATTAACATGTCAGTTTAGTAGTTTCCAGTAAACAACAATTGCTAGAAGTTCAAACGCTGCTGAACTTCACTATTATATGTTCGTTTCAACTCAAATTTTCATCAGTATTTACTATCAAACACAGTTCAGAAGTAGCTGTAATATTTCCTGAATTTTTCTTCTATTGCTGTCTCTCTCTAACAAGGTTATTTAGCATTAGTTTCATCTCCAGATAGTATCATTTTAACATGAGCTGTGTTATTGGTTAACCCACATACATATCTAAAGATTAACATGGAAAAACTGAACACTGTGGCACACTATTTGCGTCTGCTTCTGTTCAGTGAAACAGTGGCTCCTTCCGGCATTGCTCGAATTATTGACCAAATTATTCTGCATTGCTTCCTAATGTGTTATTGAAACTAGTTGTACACATATAAAGTTTAAGCTTTCTTGACAAAAGTCTTAGTCTGTGCAAACACCCTATAGGTAAGGTGCTAAAATATAACAACTGGTGACATTTCGTTATTCAAGGCTGAATGGAACACTTTTGTTGCACCTTCGTGGTTGGTAAGCTTGGTTATTCTAAGGGTCGTATAAAGAAATTCAACAATGTAGAGCGTACAGTTCATTGTTGATAGCCGTGTGAATTGATCAATGTCTCGAATGAGATGAAAAAAAAAAAGAAAAAGAAAAACACGTGTGTCGTGCTGTTATCAAACATTTTCTTTTGAATGTTTGGACTGCCGTAAAAATCAAAACAGAATTGGATAAAATTCAGGCAGACACTGATGAAGATCATTTTCTTTTCGATTAATGAGTTTAAACGTGATCGGACAACCACTGAAGACAAACCCTGCTCTGGCCGTCCAGTTGAGGTCATCACAAAGGAAACCATTGACAAAATCCGATATGAAAATGCAAGACCGCCGAATAAAACTTCTTGTGGTTTCTGATGTCAACTGAACTGGTGCATAGTATCCTCCACGGAGAATCAGCTATGAAGAAGCTGTGCCAGCTGAGTGCCCCAATTGCTCACAGTTGACCAAAAGCGCATCCAGCCCACCAATTCAAGACAGTAGCTGCCGATGTTTGATCGTAATCCGCAAGGTTTGCCTCGCTGTTAATGAACCTGTATCCAACTTTACACAGTAGAGTCAAACCGGCGTCAAAATCAGCAAACTGTGGTGAAAGTATACATAAGAAGGCAAAGACCATTTTGTCTTCAGGTAAGGTGATACCCACTGTTCTTTTGGGACTCCCAGTGAATAATTCTCACAAATGACTTGGAAAAAGGCGGAACCGTTACTGGATCCTATTATACTTCATTGTTGGGTCTTTTTAAACTTGCGTAGGATGACATTAGACCAAGGCTGCCACGCAAAAAAGTGATCTTTCACCAGGGTAATGGACCGTTCCACAATTCAGTGACAACAATGCCGAAACTGCATGAAATTGGCTTCCTCATTTAGCTTATACATCAGAGGTAGCCCAAAGGTACGTCTCAGTGTTCCCCAACTCGGAACTTTAACTTCTGAGAAGAAACATCCACCAAATGAGGACATTTTAGCGGCATTCAACGAGTATTTTTTAATGTGTGATAGAACCTATTTTTCCGATGGGATGAAAAACTGGAGGACCGCTGGAGGATAGGTTGTATCCCTTAAAGGAGACTTTGTCAGGAAATAAGTTGAGTTGTTTACGAAAGATACATTTTTTTTTGCTTTTTTATGAGACTTATGAGACCATCCCGGTATTTGAAGAAAAAAGTGAGTAGCCATTCTGAAATCCAAATTGTGAAGTTAAGTACATTAGATTTTCGAATATTCTGGAAAAAAGTGTCAATAGATCTGCCATAATTTTTTTTTCAGAACTTACATGTAACGTCTCCTCTAAAGATGTTTAACGATAGCATATTTCAATCTGTGGTATAAAATTCATAGCGGTAGTGACGCGTTTCATACACGACAAAGCAAATGAGTTGTTATATTAGAACATTTCTTCAATATTGTTCCGATTTCTGTCAACAGCAAACTACCTTTTTACTTGCCAACTTTTACGATTCTATTTATTTCAGAACTCTATTTTCGGTTCCACTTAAAAATGCCCCACTTTCTGCTTAATCGTGGTTTCAGTATACCCCACGCATCTTCAGCTGACATATTTGGCCAGATTTTTCTAACATAATTTTAACAAGATCACTTGCGGCATTGTCAGCTACTGTTTCACAGCAACACTATCTTTCTCAACGTCAGAGTGCTTCTTTTTTCTCGTCTGATTATATTCCAGTGTCGAAGTGCCAGTTTTCTCCTTTCTTTCTATTCATAGTTGGTTTAAGTTCGTGAGCAACAATATTAATTTACGAAAGAATGTGCATATTTCTGCATTTCCTTAACAAACCGTAGTGTTAAAGTACGAATCAGTCCTGAGAAAAATGATTTATGAAAACAAAACAAAACAAAACTAATCACACATCGATATTATAACCAGTTTCGATTTTATGAGTAATCATCTTTAGACATTGCCTCATCAGATGGTGAAAAGAAACGATGACTGGAGCATTGTTGAGTGCTAGGGGACATCGCTCATTACTGGTGTCATACCAATGCTCCATTCATCGTCTCTGTTCACAATCTGATGAAGCATGGCCTGAAGATGATTTCCCATAAAATCGAAACTGTTTACAATATCGACGTGAGATTATTAATTCTTAATAAATCCTTGTGATCGAGACTGATAAGCATTTTAAATACCTACCAGATCACTGATATTTTCCCACAATGTTTTCAAAAAGTGTAAACTGCTGTGTATTTTACAAAATGCAAGTAATACACTAGCGTTATTTGTAATGTTTATCACAGAAATCGTCCCTATGCGTTTAGAGCGGTTTCTAAATCTCTGTTATTTATGCATTTTTGCCGTATTGGTAGGGAAATTCACTTTTAAGGGGATACGGAATCACCTATCCCCGCAATGTTAATATATGCCTACTATAGGGAACATTTTCTCACAAACTACTGGAGACAGAGAGGTAAAAATTTTACTGTATGTGCATTCATATGTTACAACAATACTGAAACAACAGTTTATTGTCAAAGTATTTTCTTACAGAGATATTGTACATTTATTTTTAAGTAAATTTTTTCCATCGCTTTTTACTAGACTATCACCCCTAAGTCTTTTGTAAATCAAGTAATTAAAAAATCGTTGTTTCAGTATGTAATAGGGACCTATGTCACTACGTCATAAAAATTTCAGACTTCTAGGTTGACCAGTACCTGAGATAATGTTCCTAGATGAAGTAAAAAGTAAACTTACGGGAAACGGAGAAAGAAGATTAAAACATTCCTGATCCGTAGCTAATACCCCCTTCACAGTCGTCATAATCATCTTCAAGTCTTCTTTTGGCACCCCTCTGCACCTGTCTTGCTTTTTTCACTAATGTCTTGATTATATTATCAGCATGCCTTAGTCTGTGCTGATCTAAAAAGAACATAGCACGTACCGTACGGGAACCAACACACATACCCAACTTTTGAAGGACCTGGCATTTAGTTATATTTCCAAGATTGAAGGTTGCCACAGCATCATACACACCAAAATGTAGTGTATTAATTCCGACAAACACTGTTTTTGGGAGACGATGCCATATCACACTATTCAAGCACTCGCTGGGGTTCTGCGTTTTTCCGTGAAGACATTTCATCAGAAGACTTCTGTCAGCCAGATCTCTGAAAATGGGCTTTATTTCTGCCATGATGGCTGATGGTAGACTGTGGTGGTGAATGTATTTCTCTCGTGTTGTTAGTCCCCTATTGTATTTACACCAGCTGTTTTCACCTTTGGGGCACAAACCATGTTGTGGATGCTCATCCGTGGATGCGGTGTGGAAATATAAAGCCCATATAGCTCTCCTCATTTCTTCAAGATTGCCTGTATTTTGCCTGATTGCAAGGCCATAGCAGTTCTGAATGTGGTCTATTATGGAATCAGTCAATCTTCCTCTGCCATCCAAGGTTTTCCCATCATCTAGTTTTTTCCCTTTCATAACTGATTTTAACCTTCTCAGCCTGGCACCCATTCTCTTCTGCACATGTCCTATACATTCAAGTTTGCTTATATTTACACTGTTCCCATATGGTTTGCTTTCCAAAACTTCTTTGAATGCTTTAGAGTCACCATCTCCCAGATATTTGACATAGCGAACATTATACCACTGTGAAGAGCGATGAAAAATTTTCTTCACCCCAGCAACCTCCATGCCACCACTACTACCATAATAATTAGCAATACAGTCATCACTGTGTTCATTTTTCAGCCTGCCTGTGCACCTACAGTATTTAGACATTATTGCAACATCAATAACCTTGCCAGTATCAACACTAGTTGCTGTTACAACACCATTGTTGGAGGTGTGGCCCCTTTTCTGCCACGTGCCATCAAACGCCACTGTGAGGTCACGACTGCCGTCATTTTCTTCCACTGCTTCTTCCACAGCAACCTGCATTGACTTCTGTGCTACATCTTCAACTGCAGATCCTAGTACATAATTGTAAGCTTCAAACTTTGAAGGTGCACTTGGAAGATTTAGAACACCACATAGCATATCACCAGCTGCTTTGCCCTTACCAATTGCTCGCAATCCATAAACTAACCTAATATTTACACTATAAAGTTCAGTTTTCTTGTATCCATTATTTACAGTTACTGAAACCGAACTTGGAAACTTACAGCTGTATTTACAAACACTGCATATTAAATTAAACTGGGCAGCCAGGCCAACATGGGATTCTACTTTCAGAGAAACGTTTCCATGACATTTTTTGCAGCACAAACTGTTTTCAAGAGCTTCACACAATATATTCGTATCAATGAGTTCAAAAACTTCATTCCCTCTATCAAGTAAATTATATTTCTCTTCCAAATCTCTTAGTTTTTTATGAGAAGCACTGTTTTCATTTGGTGTAAGTTCGTTCGGCAAATCAGTAATAAGTGGATTCACATTTTCCAACAGTGATGATGATGAACTGCTTTGCTTTGCTAATGAATCATTATTTCTTTTCTTTTGCCAGTTCACACGCTTTTTAAATACTTTTGCTTTAGCTCTAGGCATTTTCACTGCGAAAAATGAAGCACTAAATACGAAATAACTCAACAACAACTACTTTGTTATATCACACTGTTTACAAAACAGTCCCGCCACAAAGTCAAAGAGTAACTTGAGGAAACCAGAGAGAAACATTTTCGGGCAACTAGTGTATAAATAGTCGCTGGAAACCGGGATATTTGAATTCATGTCACTTTAAAGGTACTGCCAAAAAGTTCATGGTCAGCCACGAGAGACGTGTATAACTAAAGCGCAATACCCGATCTCACAAATATATAAAAATAAAATAGTTATAATTGTAGTAGAGCTATGTATGATACGTCATTTTAAAGAGGAAACATGGCAGAATATAATACGCCAATAAAAAAAAATCGATTTTTTAACCCAAAATCCGATTCCGTATCCCCTTAACTGAAAATTCTGACTGACATTTATTTATAAATGTTAGAATGAAGCATACTCTTTGACCATTTTGATGTTGCTTGAGGCCTCAGTCCGCTGGCCATCATCAGTGATGTTACTCTCACGAGTGAGCTCCGACTGTTTAGACTCAAGTGAGAAAGGCACATTGTGAGCTCTGTACCTGTACTGCTACGCAGATCAGCCGTTGCAACACCTTGAGCATGCAATTGTGCACAGTAATTGGTAAGCAGTGTAGTATTTGAGCTACTTACTGCGGGCTGATGTTAACACCAAAGCACCAAGTGCTCATTTGTTACAGACGTACTGAATGGAAACGTCCTGGATCCACCAGCAGCACTATCGTTCAGTAATGCAAGTGCTAAATGTGCGAAAATAAACCAGAGTGGATAAGTACGTCAGTGTCTGTTCCGTAGTACACGTTGCAGTTACGGAATGTATTGTGGGCTTTCCACAAAGAGCCTGTTTCATAGCAACTTCACCGAATACTGCTGGCCCACAGCTGACATCTTTACCTTAATTTTGCCACAACAGTTCATGCCACGAAACTATTCCAGAAACTCTTACACACAAGTCAGTGTTCTATATTTTATTTGCGTCACTCCTAACCCGGCACGATGCCTTACATACAGGACGAACCTTGATAAAACCAAAAATCTGGAGGGACGGATTCCCTTCTGGAAATGGAAGAAAAAGTGAACATGTGCCCGGAAATTCGTGGTTGCCACGGTAGATATAACTGAAAACGACCACTCCTCTGAACATATGGCATATATTCCTTGTGAGTTGCATGCTCTGTGATTAACGCAGCGTATTATAAGCAGAAGATTCGTCCGGCATTCGTGTCGGGAACAAGCCGAAATAGAGTTTTTGTACGGTCGAGAGGCAGCACAGCTATACCAAAACAAGTACCCTCACACATACCAACCGTATAAATCAATATTTCAAGCCCTTTTTGGGCGTTTGTTTGATTATAGGCCCTTTCCGACAGATGAACCTGCAGGGAGGCTGAGGTCTGTGCGTACACCAGATTCGGAGGACCAGGGCCTACAGGATATTCACACGAATCCTAGTATAAGCTCCAGGCAAATGCCTCGCCAACGTGGTGCAGGGCAGAATAAGCTTGTGTGTAACCTGAATGACAACCGCTACTGTCCCTGTCACCTGCAACACACAAGGAACACAAGGAACGTGGTCAGAAGAACTGTCTTTTGTCACCGCCATCTACCGTGGCAACAATGCATTTCCCGACACATGTTCATAGGATCTATTTTAGTAAATTTCCAGTCAGAAATCGGTCCCTGCAGTTTGTCGGTTTATTAATGTTCACCCTGCGTACATTTGTTACTCAGTGCACTCTTGTACATGTACCTCTAAGCTGATGGGCCATTCCCATCGTCTGGATGTGTGCTACCTGCTGGATTTCATCTGCATTCTGTGCAACAGCTCATCAAACTCGACGGCTGATGTCATTGGCTTTGCTACGACAAACAGACGTAATCATGTACCAATACAATACTACTATACTCTAATAACCTTCAAAATTAATTGGAATAAAATCACTGGATCTCAGCGTCAGTAATGATTTGTTTGGCCTCCTGGTTTTCTTGCATAGTTGGCGTATGTAATGCATTAGATATTTTTTCGCGTACCTGCTACGTAAACTGTTTTGCATAAACCCTCCAGAGTCTGAAAAAAACACATCTGACGGAGTTTCGAAAATGAAAACTATTACGAATATTTTCCTTTGAGGATGTTGAAATTGAAAGTGTTACTTCGCAGTTTCCTTTCGTGTCTGTCTGCTTTCGGGCATTTTCTTCCCTCCTGTAGCTAACTGCTGAATATTTAAGTAACACTAACACGCTGTTCGGTTATTGAAGCTTGAGTTTCTGATGCTTATTCTTTCTCTCTCCAATATTCTTTATATATACCATTAGTCTCGATGATCCGCTGAAGAAGAATAATGTAAATCAATTTCATTCTTCAACACCTCTTTCGTCCTATCAAACAAATACTAGGCTACATCTGATGTTTTTCAGGAAGGAGCTTGTTACTCTATTCACATCCAAAAATTACACAGCTCTTCTTTATAAAATAAGTAGTTAGGAATGCAATAAAAAGCGCTGTTTATCGGTTCTGTTTTCCGTAATGCCGGCAAAAGGCTACTTTATTCTAAACATTGTTGCAGATGCATGTAAGTTCCCTCAATGGCTGTGCTTTATTATTTTTTCATAGCAGGTTGGAGTATTTTCTCGAGTTCGCCGTATGGCGCAATTGTGGCTGGTTTCCCCAGATGTCACTGCTATAGGTGACTCCATTACTAGACACGAGATGTCATTTCACATACATCTATTTGACAGACATCTCCGCTTACGCAACACACAAACAACAAAGTAATAAAATATTTAGGCAAATAGCACATCACGTTCAATACTAATGCATTCTGCTTCAGATGTTGAGTACGAATAGTATGAAGTCGACAATTTTTCTTCTTTATTGCCAGCAGCATAATACATGTCTGATAGCGGTATGATTATTAGAGTAGAAGCACCAAATAGCTTATAATAAGTAAACTTTATTTACGATAGACTGTTTCGGCTTTGTCGCCACTTTCTAATACCTACGATCAGAATTTTGATGATAACAGGTGTGGATGTCAATGTCTGCAGCTGTATTGTACTCAGGTCTCGATTGATGTGACGTCCGTATTACGCTGTTAGTACACTGTGTCACTGATACGATAGAAAATGCACTTCGGATTCTGGGCAGAATACGAAAATGTTTTGAAATGAACATTCCTGAAGAATTAGAAATCTATATCTACACGAGATAATACCCATCAGAAATATAAAACGAACAAACAGAACTTAGTCACATGTACTACCTGAAAAATTTTATTGAACTTTTAGAACACGAAAATGCAAAAATCGGAAGAACATATGCAACAACCAAAGACAGTTGTAACAAATTTTAGTTAATAAAATAATATCGATGTTCATCTGCACAATCTTTATAAACATATAGCGTCTTAAGAGTGGAGCTGTCAGACTACTGTCACATCGTAATTAACATTTAATTTTCAACGTCTTTACATCATTTGCGAGCTTATTAAAACAATGACAGTTTTAAGACAGTCCAATAACGACGTAATACGGATGTCACATCAATCTAGACGTGAGTACAATGCAGCTACTTTAGTATAAATGACATTCACATTCAAACATGTTCTCATCAGAATTGTTATCTCAGGTACTTGATAACGGAATTAAAACCGATACAGTATGTCATAAATAAGCAGCTATTTCGTGCATCTACTCTGATACTGAAGAACTTTTATAAAAGGTGAGAAAAGGGACAATATGTAATCTTGCTGGATGTAGCAGGTGTCAGCATCCTCTATGCATTTGCAAAACGTTGTTCGTATATCTGTGTTTTCAACTTGTAGCTTCTTCAGTATGGCACTGTTGTAGCCATGTACCCTTTTTCCAGTGCAGAAAGTAAAGGCGATAATGATGGGGTAATAGAAGGGAAAATTCTCGAAAACTTCTCGATAAATATAGTACTCATATATTCTACAAACTTGTTGTATTCAGACTAGTTACAGTTTGGTTACATAGTGGTGGTAATACTTAGACTTTTATGGAGTGTGATGTAAAGTTAAGCCAAATTTCGCACGATGGCTGGATGTGGGCGGCAATTCTTTGCAAGATGGTTGCAGGAGCAGTACCGTAGGAGAAGATTGGCTGCTCGAGCAGGGATTTAAAAGGAGCTGCTCCTGTCTGACTTTCCAGAAATGTTCACAATAGTTTGTCACCACAGAAAAGTCTGCAACGCAGTTTGTCCATCTGCTGTCACGTGGAAGTGTGCCGAATAGCAGAGACTTCATGGAAGCTGATCAGTATTCCAATTGTTTGCACGCAGATGTCTCACGTCGCGGGGGCAGCGACTTCTGATGGGATCCTGGCGTGACTGATGATAGCGGTTGATGTCTGTTTCCAAGCTCTGCTACAGTCCATCCCGTTATAGTAGAAATAGGGACGGTTGGTAGATTTAACTCCTGCAGATAAAAGTTTGTTATCAAATACTCTCCGCAACTCACTAAATGTGAGTTTTGATTTTAGTTTCTTTGTCAGATACGTATATTGAGTAAGTACATTTTTGTATACTCTTGCAGAAGATTTCAGTAAGTGTTTCACGATTTCGCATAACGTAAGTCTGCTTGGAGGGCACACACATTTCACTTTGTGCTATGGGGGAACATTAACGTTAAGCGGCTGTCACCTGGCGAGGACCACAACATTTTCCATAACTCTCCGTCTACAGTATAAATGTTTCACTCTACAGTGGATTCCTCGTTGTTTGAAAACAATCTGAGACATAAAAATTATGTATCGGCCCAGGACTCCAGCCCGAAGTCTTGACGTTTCCACGCAAACCCTTTTATGAACAGAGGTGTCCCAGATCGACTCACGACTGGCCTTCATAGCTCTATAAAATGGCTCGTCAGGCCATTTCAAACCTCCTTAATACTTTCGATAGGTGTTTGTTCAAGGTAAACTCATGCTCATAAATTAACGATAATGCTGATACATTGTGAAACAAAGCTCTGGTGGGTGGTTTGTGGGTTGAAATCACCTCGGGGTATGACCATGGGGTGCATCTGACCTGCGGTCGTCGCACGGTGGCGCTGGCAGCAGTCCACATGCACAAAGGTGTGTTGGTGCATGTCAGAGTACGGTGCAGCGAGTTAAGTGTGCAGACGTTGTGTGTTGAAAATGGCTCAAAGAACACATATTGATGACATTATGAGGGGTAGAATACTAGCGCGACTGAAGGCTGGTCATTCACAGCATGCTCTTAATCATAACACAAAAAGGTGAATATGTCCCGGAGAGAGTTATGGATTTAAAAGAAGAGAAATAACTTTTAGACTTGGTGAATCCATAGTAAGCAATGACTGAGAGCATACATGTAATTGCCAAAGAAGTTTTTCAAAAATGGTTGAAATGGCTCTGAGCACTATGGGAATTAACAGCTGAGGTCATCAGTCCCCTAGAACTTAGGACTACTTAAACCTAACTAACCTAAGGACATCACACACATCCATGCCCGAGGCAGGATCCGAACCTGCGACCGTAGCGGTCGCACGGTTCGAGACTGAAGCGCCTAGAACCGGTCGGCCACTCCCGCCGGTAAAGAAGTTTTTCTTAAGGGATGAAATTTATAATGGTGGATTTGTTCCTGGGGAGACGCTGAATAATGGGTGGGCGGGGGTTAGATTTTTTTTCTGAGGGAACAGTTTCTTCCCCAAATCATCCCCTGTTACATGTATGGTTACGGTTGTAAGATCCAATAGACACCAAATTTTGTGTTTTTAGAAGATTGGATGCGTCTGCAACAGGAAGTACCCGAGAGTGATGACTCATCTATAGTGAGTAGTATCCCAGAGTGGGAATGCGCGGATACTAAACTTTAATGACCCATTGTATCATACTGCACGACATGACAAATGCCATGTTGGATGACCTGTTGGCGTGCCTCATGTTATAAGACGTGACGTCTCGTATCATGTTTCCTCGCTTGAAACAATGCATCCTTTAACACGATCTGGATACTAATTAGAACAAGTAAAAAAGCACGAATATGTCAAGACGCTTCGAATTAAATGCCAGAAAAGTCTAAAAGCTTACTCCCTTCTTTTACATTCCTAATTCTGGCCAGGTGAGATTCACCTTTCATTTGTCCTAAGATAGGGGCATTTTTAATTATTTTTACAATATAAATGACTGTTGACGTACATTGTTAATATGTACCTAAACATTAAAGACAGTTTCAAGAGTAAATTGGACAGTAGTTGGTGATTAAATCTAAGTCATGTCGTCATATACAGCCATAGCGAAGGAGAAAGATGTCTTGCCACATGTAACTGCTCGTCCGTAGAAAATAATATATTCTTAAGAATGACGTAGATTCTCAGTTAGAAATTTCCGAGATTGCACATTATATCTTTGGTAACACAAACCTCTCGGGTGATCAAAAAGTCAGTTCAAATTTAAAAACGGAATAAATCACGGAATAATGTAGATAGAGAGGTACAATTTGACTCACTTGCTTGGAATGACATGGGGTTTTTTAGAACCAAAAAAATACAAAAGTTCAAAAATGTCCGACAGATGGCGCTTCATCTGATCAGAATAACAATAATTAGCATAACAAAGTAAGACAAAGCAAAGATGAGGTTCTTTACAGGAAATGCTCAGTATGTCCACCATCATTCCTCAACAATAGCTGTATTCGAGGAATAATGTTGTGAACAGCACTGTGAAGCATGTCCGGAGTTATGGTGAGGCATTGGCGTCGGATGTCGTCTTTCAGCATCCCTAGAGATGTCGGTCGATGACGATACACTGGCGTCTTCAGGTATCCCCAAAGCCAATAATCGCACGGACTGAGGTCTGGGGACCTGGGAGGCCAAGCATGACGAAAGTGGCGGCTGAGAACACGATCATCACCAAACGATTCGCGCAAGAGATCTTTCACTCGTCTAGCAATATGGGGTGGAGCGCCATCCCACATAAATATCGTACGTTCCAGCAGGTGTTTATCAGTCAGGCTCAGGATGATGCGATTCTGTAACATATCGGCGTACCTCTCAGCCGTCACGGTTGCAGTATTGCTGTCCAGCGCCATCTGTCGGATATTTTGTGAACTTTGTTTTTTTTTATTCTAATAAAACCCCATGTCATTCCAAGCATGTGCGTCAATTTGTACCCCTCTATCTACATTATTCCGTGGTTTATTAAGTTTTCAAATTTATACTGACTTTTTGATCACCCGGTACACTGACTGACAACGTGTTCATCTCGGCATTGTCATTATCAAATATTTTTAGGACCCAATTATTATTATAAACCATTGTTGTTTTATGGTCGTAGATATCGATCCAAGAACGCGTTCTCTACATTTTTCCAGGAAATTTTTCAAATCTTTTTAAGATGAAATAGGAGATATTGTGTGACACACTTTGCGCTGGAATTCTCCACGGGTGGCACCGGCATTAAGTACATGTGTTGGACTGCATATTTAGTAACTACGTAACTGTTTCATTTTCCTTACATAGGCTTCATGAAATGAAAGTTATTTTGATCTTAGCAATTGCCTTTAAATTTTACGCGGGTATTACATGTGCTAGATCCAACTGAGTCAAGCGCTGCTAAAGCAGAGCTGTATCAACCACATTAAATGTATCAAAATGCATCCAAACAAACCATAGTCAAAAATGGCACAAAGTAATTCACGGGGTATCTGAATCAGCAATCACGTAGCTTCTTGATCCGTACTCTGCCAATATTGATAGTGGTCTTACTTTTGTCATAATTTTTGACAGCTTAGAGTCACTGTAATACAATATTTAATACCACAAAAAACGTTACCTATTCGTTATGTGTTCGTTTTCGTTGTTCTGAGAAATCGTGAACGTCATTTATTGCTTTTCTTTACTATACTACTTAAATCTGATCGTGTTGTGACTAAGTTTCGTACATCTGAATACACTTAGTCGGTTCTCTCCTATCAGCGTGATATACGTTTGCAGAAATAGCACACTGAAATGTTCAATAAATTAATGCGAAAGACAACCTCGGATTCAGTTTATACTACGAGTATAATATGACGAAATATCAATAAGCCTGACAATTTGTGACTGCATTTGCTGCTTGAGCATAACGCAAAATACAATTGGAGTAATAGTTCCCAAATTTGTGTATAACGCTCGAGGTCTCTGCACCGGAATGAACCTGAACGCCAAGGGCTCTTGCCGGCTGCATCAGAATCACCCACATGAGTGAAATCATCGTGGCTGGGGCCTGCAGCGGAAATAAGGTCGATGGTTGTGACACGAGTTTCGATCGACATTAAGCGAACCGCTGTGCGCAAGGTCGGCCGCGGTCCGGTGAATTTAAGCGCAGCAACAGGGGTCTTGTTTTGTCGGCAAGGGCTGCAGCTGACACTCGGACATGTTCACAACCCGCGTTACACGCTTGCTCCCTCATTCACCAAAATGTCGTACACAGCGAGCCGCCCCTGCACGAGCGCGTTGTCCGTACACCGACGTCCGCATCGCACATTAGGGATGAATGAAAGGCTAGTGCGAAAAAAGTGGAAACGCTATCTGCGACATCTTCCTAAGCCTTACGTTCAGTCGCTAATCTGTCATCCAATACCAACTGCAATTCTTCTAGGAGTGGGATTCGTATCCAAGCTCCATTGACGTGTATGGCGGAGAATACTTTGTGTACCACTATCAGTACCTCGCCCCCCGTCCCTTTTTCACTGTTCCTACGGCCAATGATGCGATGGAGGAACGATTATCGGCAAGTTTCCGTACGAGTTTTGATTTTACATTCATGATGTTTTTGAGAGATGTACCTAAGGGTAAGGTTCAAATGGTTCAAATGGCTCTGAGCACTATGGGACTCAACTGCTGAGGTCATTAGTCCCCTAGAACTTAGAGCTAGTTAAACCTAACTAACCTAAGGACATCACAAACATCCATGCCCGAGGCAGGATTCGAACCTGCGACCGTAGCGGTCTTGCGGTTCCAGACTGCCGCGCCTTTAACCGCACGGCCACTTCGGCCGGCCCTAAGGGTAAGGGATATACGGGGTATCCCACGACGAATTACCAATAATAAGGGGTATGACAGCCACCACAATCTGAAGCATAAAACTTGGTATGGACGTATGTCCTATAAGGAATGGTTTTCGAAATAGAACTCATTTAATGGACATTTTATGTATATTCTGAATTATTCCACACATCGTCAAGATTACACACTTGCAACAGCTAGTAAACATTGCAACGTGCGTTTCAAAAGTACCTCTTGAAAAATACGTATTTTTTAACATGTTCAGCCATAAACATTATCGCACACATCACATTGCAGGCGTTGTAAAGTCCACAATACATATTATTAAATTGTGCTATGTCATGGTCACGGGGCAGACTTATCTTTTTTCTTCATTTATACCTACATCTACATCATGCTCCGCAAGCCACCTAATGAGGAATGGCGGAGGGTACTTTCGGTACCACTATCTGATTCCTCCAACTCTGTTCCACTCGCAAGTAGTGCGTCGGAAGAATAATTGATAATTGTCGGTAAACCTCTGTATTGGCTCTTATTTCTAGAATTTTTTCCTCGTAGTCAATACACGAGATTGATGTATGCGTGTGTGTGTGTGTGGGGTGGGGGGGGGGGGGGGGAGGGGAGAGGGAGAAGTAATATGTTGTCCGACTCCTCCTGAAAAGTGCTGTCCCGAAATTTCAATAGTAAATCTCTCCGTGATGCACAACGTCTCTCTTGTAACGTCTGCCAGTGGAGTTTGTTCAGCTTATCCGTGACGCTCTCTCGCCAGCTAAACGATACCGTGACGTAACGGGCCGCTCTCCGTTGGATCTTCTCTATCTCCTCTATCAGTCCTACCCGACTGGGGTCCCAGATAGATGAACAGTACTCAAGAATCGGGTGAACAAGTACGTTGTAAGCCACTTCTTTCGTGGATGAGAGACATTTCCTTAATATATTCTGATGAACCTGAGTCTGGTATCTGCTTCCCCCACTGTCTGTTTTATGTGGTTATTCCACTTAAGGTCGCTCTGGATAGTTGCGCCTAGATATTTTACGTCAGACGCTGTCTCCAGCTGTTTGTCATCAACAATGTAGCTGTACAGTACTGGTTCTTTTCCTTTGTATGCACAACATTTTACATTTATTTACTTTCAGGGTCAACTGCCAGAGCCTGCACCATTCATCAGTTCTCTGCAGGTCGTTCTGCAAATTCTTGCTCTCTTCTGACATTGCTACTTCGCTGTAGACAACTGCATCATCTGCGAATAGCCTTAAAGATCATCCGATGCATCCTACTAGATCATATATATATATATATATATATATATATATATATATATATATATATATATATATATTTGTAAAGAGCCAAGATCCTGTCACACTTCCCTCTGGTACTGGGGATATTGCCTTTACATCTGTCAATTTTGTTTCCGTTAAGAGCGACGTGTTCAGTTCTGTCTTCTTAGAAAGTCTTGAATCCAGTCGCAAGTCTGCTCCGATATTCCGTAAGCTCGTATTTTTTTCATTAAACAGCATTGCAATGCGGGACGGAGTCAAATGCCTTACTGAAATCAAAGAACACGGCAGCAACCTCAGCGCTGTTGTCCACTGCACTGTGAATCTCAATGGAGGAGCAGAGAGAGAAGCTGCGTTTAGCATGATCTCTGTTTGCGAAGTCCATGTCGGTTTTTATAGAGGAGATGTTCATTTTCCAAAAACGTCATAATTATTGAGCATAAAACGCGTTCCAAAATTCTACAACAGATTGACGTCAACGATATAGGTCGATAATTGTGAAGATAAGTCTTACGGCCTTTCTTAAAAACGGGAATGACCTGCGCTTTTTTTCCCGTCGGTGTTCGGCTTCCAAGTCCATATGGGCCTGGAAACAAGCCTGTTGTATGTAAAAGTTTGTGTATTATATATTGTGCATGTGTGTTGTAATAGTGTTCTAGATACAAGTTTTCAGCACGCCGAAAGGAAAGCAATGCACGAAGTGGCAGCGAGGCAGTCACTGGTCGTCGCAGAGACGAGAGCTGTAGCGACACTGTGGAATAACTGGCCACGGTACGTGCTTGCCCAAGATGACGACGGCAATGGAACTGCGGTCAATAGTCAAAGGGATTGATGGTTTACATGGTAGGAACTTCGTTGGTGGTAGTTACTGGTGTAATCGATTGTGTCGGAAATTTTTTGGTCCATGTCGATCTGCTAGTTGGTTGGAAGCGCTCCCAGAGATAGGTCGATAGTTGCTCTTATTTTGTCGAGAATTGGGTGGTTTCGTGATGCCTCAAGCTAGGTACTGACTCATGTGTGTAATGTTGAATTTATATGTGCTAGTTACTGTCAAACACATTAAGTCTGTGGCTGGTTGGTCTGAGTATCTGTAAATGTTCGCTAATGATGGCAGCAGCGTCCATGATGCGACGAAGCCTGTCAATTCGCGCATTCACCTCTCGTTTGTACATTTCACACCTCATTCAACCTCATTAACAGAAATCTAACGGCGTAGGGTAGGGTCTGGCAACCTTGGGGGGGGGGGGGGGGGGGGGGGGGCGTGACACGTACTGGAGGAAAAACACTTAGGGAGACTCACAGGGCTCTATTTTGGGTCCACTCCTACATCTACATCTACATCCATACTGCGCAATCTTCCATACCGTTCTTGGCGGAGGGTACCTCGTACCACAACTAACATCTTCTCTCCCTGTTCCACTTCCAAACAGAACGAGGGAAGAATGACTGCCTATGTACCTCTTTACGACCCCTAATCTCTCCCATCTTATCTTGTGGTCTTTCCGCGAAATATAAGTTGGCGGCAGTCAGCCTCAAATGCTGGTTCTCTAAAATTCCTCGGTAGTAGTTCACGAAAAGAACGCCTCCTTTCCTCTAGAGACTCCCACCCGAGTTCGTGAAGCATTTACGTAACTCTCGCGTGATGATGAAACCTACCAGTAACAAATCTAGCAGCCCGCCTCTGAATTGCTTCTATGTCCTCCCTCAACCCGACCTGATAGGGATCCCAAACGCTCGAGCAGTACTCAAGAATAGGTGAAACCAGCGTTCTATAAGCGGTCTCCTAGCCTTCTTGACCGACTTTTTAACTTTCGTAACCATAGTCGTAATGACAACATCATGATCACTAATCCCTGTCTCAACACTGACACCGTCGATGAGCTCTGGTCTGTTCGTGGCCACCAGATCTAAAATATTTCCATTACGCGTTGGCTGTCGATTTAGCTGCTCAAGACAGTTTTCGGATAGTGTGTTCAAAAGTAACTCACACGACGGCTTCTCTGTACCACTTGTAATAAATCCATAGACATCCCAGTCTATACTAGGTAGGTTGAAGTCGCCTCCGACTAATGTAGCACGATCCGGGTACTTCTGCGATACAGAATGTAGACTCCCTTTGAATGATTCTAGAACTGTCTCGGTGGAACCTGGTGGCCGGTAATAACACCCCACAATTAGCTTTATTTCCCCTAACCATGTTAAACGTGCCCAGATAACTTCACAATCACACTCTACTTCGACCTCAGTAGACACAATAATTTTGTCAACTGCAATGAAGACACCACCTCCCACTCCTTACACATGTGTTCTATCTCGGAAAGAGTTCGAAATAGGTCATATGTCCATATGACGTTCTTTACCTCAAATGAGCCTTTGTGTTATATACCTTAATACTGCCCAATGCTCCTGCAACACGCTATACTGGTTGACTCAGCTACAGCTGAAGGTGTCGGGATATTAAGCCAAATCTACACCAGATTCACGACGTTTCTCTTGTATCCGTCTTTCACTGGAATCGGATGAACGCGTCAGTGTCAATTTCACCCTTACAAAGTGAACAAGTGATGGAAATAGCAGTCGTTCTTAGGATTACTTCTGTTTCTTCTATCAGTCGTCTCTGATACAGTTCATAGCCTGAGGTGCACTGGTCAGGTATCAGTCGAATGAGGGTTTTGTAAGCTACCTCCCTCCTCAGGCATTTGCTAATGAATATCAGTCTGGACTCTGCCTAATTTGTGACTAACTGGATGTGGTCGTAACTTTTTAAACCACCGTGCTTGCACACATGTGAGGCTTGTTCTACAATCGTGTGATCATGCAACAACGCTTCTTTTCGCCCGTTTATGGGCAGTACGTTAGTTTTATTTATGTTGATGGTAAACTGATAATCCCTGAACTAATCGTCGATCCTGTTTAGTGAACATCCTTAAGGTTCAAAATGGTTCAAATGGCTCTGAGCACTATGGGACATAACTTCTGAGGTCATCAGTCCCCTAGAACTTAGAACTACTTAAACCTAACTAACCTAAGGACATCACACACATCCATGCCCGAGGCAGGATTCGAAACTGCGAGCGTAACGGTCGCACGGTTCCAGACTCTAGCGCCTAGAACCGCTCGGCCACTCCGTCCGGTCATCCTTAAGGAACTAATAGCATTATTCACTAGGTCGTTTGTGTATACCCTGTCTACTAATGATCCTATATAACTGTATAGGAGCACGCCAGAAGATACTTCTACCTCTGATGCTTTCTCTTCAATAATGTAGAGTGACAAGGTCGAAATTACATATATAGTAGCAGAATCTGATGTGAAACGCCCAGAAGAGGTGGAGGAAACGAAATGAAACGCCACGGACTCAGGTCATATGCGATATTATTTTAGAGATTGCAATATCGAGTCAAATGCGCAAACAAGTTAGTCACAGTATCCAACTTCTCAGTATGGCGTTACACCACCTCTGGCCAGGAGGCATACGCTGATTCGGTAGGGAAGGGTGAGATAAAGCCTCCTTAGGCCAGATGGCCCACAACTCCTGAAACTGGTCCTTCATGTTCTGGATACTGGTGCTGGAACGGAACTGACGTCCCAGGTGGTCCCACAGATGTTCTGACAGCGTCAGATCTGGGGGCCTTACCAGTGCCTTAAAATCACACAGACAGTTTATGTGTCGGTGGGCAATGTTTTGTTGAAAAACGGCACCACGATCTCGTAGCGTGTGGGGTGACACCGGAGGACTCCGAAAGTTCGTGATGTACCGTTGTGTTGTCAAAGTTGAGTCAATCACTACCAGAGGTTACGTGCAGTCACACGCCACAGCTCTCAATGCCAGGACACCTGGAGTAACACCCGTGTGCCTCTCCAAAACCATGGAGTAAAGGCTCTCGTGGATCCAGGTGTCCATCATTCGCACCGGTGATTGTCGTCCAGGGTAGTGCAGAATCGCGATACATCGCTGAACACAGCGGGATGCCCTTTATCAGTAGTACGTGCTTTCGGGTTACGGCACCCGCCCGAACGCAGCCAGTCGGCCGATGTGGCCGAGAGGTTCTAGGAGCTTCAACTGGAACCGCGCGACCGCTAGGGTCGCAGGTTTGAATCCTGCCTAGGACATGGATGTGTGTGATGTCCTTAGGTTAGTTAGGTTTAAGTAGTTCTAAGTTCTAGGGGACTGATGCCCTCAGCTGTTAAGTCCCATGGTGCTCAGAGCCATTTCAACCGAACGCAGCCGCTTGTGTTTTGCTGTTGACGGCTGTCACCTCATGTGGCGGTAATTTCCTAATGTGTCCCGTGCTAATCGCCGACCTATAGTTCGGAATGGTACAGATTATTGCAGGGACTTTATTATACGTTTTCGGATGGCCAGTACTACTATGAATTGGTTATGATGTGGTTGCTGCAAATACGACGATTCTATCTTGCTGTATTCAGACTTCGTCGACCAAAATTCTTGACGACGAGTATGTCTGCACTCATATTTCCATGCTTTCTAATACTGGGACACTATTAGCCGAATGTCCGACTAATTCGAATATTGCACTATACGACCAGCCAGCCAAATGTAGAACGCCCCCCCCCCCCCCCATCACAGTTGCTGGTAACGCTGATAACCGGGCATCTCTTTATACTCGACACCGTCCGCTAATAGTGTGACGCTGTTCAAGTCTCTTATATACTGAAACGTGTACGTTTCAACCAGCGATGGCGAGGCATGACAGAATCTCTGACCAGACAGTTATTTATCGTTGCTAGTCTGCGCTTGAATGCGCGAGCGTTCAGTTGCGAGTTGCACTCTGTATGCAGTAGTAGTCAGTCGGCAGTTGTTGTACGTAGCGAGTCGCGAGAGCATGTAGTTCAGTTCCAAGTTGGGCGATGTTGCGATTTGTACTCAGTCGGAGTCGTGTGTTAGGAGTCGGCGGGCGTCGACATGGGTCTCTGGTCACGATTCAAGACGAGGTATATTGTTATCAAAGGTAATGAAGCAGCATTGTGCTCAGCCAATAACATCTGTTAATTGTAATTAATTTGTTCAAGAAATGCCCCAATAATAATTTTGTTTGCAAAGCAATCGTTTTTAAGAAAAGAATCATTCCAATTGAAACAATATTTCCTATGCTTTTCCTCCCACAATCAATTTATCAGATTAATTATTGCACAGGGCCTAAGGTCAGCGCAGCTGCCCTTATAAAATTTATCAGGTTCACCTTAACGTTAATTTTGTGGGGACGTAACATTTTTGCACATTTTATTATCATTGAGTTTTATTACTGTGGGAAGCTAACATTTGTCTCTATTTGCATTTTCATTCAATTCATATCATTTAAAAATAATTAGCGGGAGGTTACACTTAGCACGATGTCCGATTCTCATTTAAATACTTTATTTTATTTTTGCGGGGAGGTTACACTTGGCGACATCCGGTCCAGGATCGTATTTCTTTGAGAATCTTCTGAAAAGTAGTCGGATATCTGCTTTTATTAACTAAAATATAATTAGCATTTGGCGCAACACGTTTACTAATATTGTGACTTTCTTTCCACAGATCATCGGCAATTCGTTGCTCTCTGTTGTATTTGTGTTTGTTGCTTTTTGCATTGTGCTTATTTCTTTTGTGAATAATTGTGACTATTGTAAAAATGCCGCGAAAGACTGTGAATAGTGCATCGCGAAGTATAATGAATGAAGTTACCGAATTAAACAACTTGACCGATAGTAATTGTGACACGCAATGTAATGATGACAATCCTCCATTTAGTGACAATCAGTATGTACCGACCACCAATGTTAATTTTGATCTTTGTGCTGAACAGATGAATTCAATTGCGTCGTCTGTTAATTTGACAACAATTGATGACGCGGGGCGCTCTAGTGTAATGAGCGCTGCCCAGATTAACACACCCGGTTTGCAGGATTTACATGACGGACAGACAAATTTTTCTAATGAAGGTGAAAAGGATACTCAAAACACGACAGATTTATTTAATTCCGAAATAGTGATTGACAGCGTACATCCGACTGGCAAACCTTTTTATAAATTACAGAATGACCAAATGGTCACACAAAACGCGACAATTGCAGATACACCATCAAACAGTACAGAGAATAGAGTAGATAATGTTACCCTGGAACAAATTATGGCAATATTGCTACAACAGGGTAAACAAAAGAGTGAAAAATTAGACAACAATTCCAAACAATTTAAAGAAGATCTCAAACAACAGCTTAATGAAAATAACGAAAATCTCAAACAACAGCTCAATGAAAAATTAGACAACAATTCCAGACAGCTTAGTGATCAGATTAGAGCGGTTGCCGCACAATGTCATGATACTAAGGAACAGTTACACGAGGAAATTGAGGCTTGTGCTAGGAAAAGTAGCGAAGAAATTAGATCTGTTGCTCAAGAATTAAGGGATATGCGAACAGCTACAATAGAAACACTTAGAGAGGAAATTAGTACAGTCGGTAAACAATGCTCTGAAAAGGCAACACAATTACGCGACGAGTTTAAACTAATGACAGCTGAACTTTCACGCACAATGGATGCAAAGATAGACGCGAAATTCGACCAACAGAACACTCAGATTGACGAACGTTTTAATCCACACATACAAAACAGTGATACGCGTTTCCGCAAATTTATACAGGATCAAAATAAAGTACAACGACAAGTAATGGAAACAATCACAGCACCGAGACAAGAAGACAAACGTAAATTGTTCGCGAAGGCAAAAACATACGTGGACAGCAATATTGCTACAGTGTCCGACGAAATTAATACCATCAAACAGTTGAACATAGAATTACGTGATGAAATTTCTGATCTTAAATCAAAAACAGATACACACACAGCAGATATTCAGACGGTGACAGACAGATTCGAACAATTAGAACTAACACGGATTCCGATGTCGTGAAAGCTGACGTTAAAAAATTGAACGAAACTACACGTAAAATTCAAAAACAAATTAATGCTTGTGGCACTAAAACCGATGATCAGGTAAAAATACTGACTGAAAAATATAATGAATTGGCCAGTCGTATTGGTGTTATCGAAAGTAATAATGACAATAAATCAGACGATACTGCACCGATTTCGTTTAACCAAACACCTGAATTCCAAAATCTACAACAGACAATCAACGAGATCGATTCATCTAATAACAACTTACGTAGAAAATTGTCATGTTTACAGCAAGAAGTAACAGAGAAAAAAAATATTTCAGTTAATAACACATCACAGCAGACGCCACGTTGCGAACATTTGTCAGACTCACGCAGCGCGTATAATTTAGGTAATCTACAGAGAGTACGTGAATTAAAATCCGAAAAACTACGCGACTTAAAATCTGAAAAGCTACGCAACTTGAAATCCGAAATGACACAGACAAACAGATTCTCACACAAACCTGAACGTGTTCTCAAATTCAGTGACGAAAATGTAGATTATGAGCAATTTTTATCTGTAAGAAAATCTAAGGAATTTAATAATGACAGAGCACAGATACAAGATTTGAACTGCATACGACAATTTATTTTTGTACTTTCACCGCTATTACCTGTAATGCAGTAACTAACTTTAAACTGGATATGACAATTTGCTATTGTATTTTCATCAGCATTGGCTATAATGCAGAAATTGGAATTAGCAAGAATACAGCAATTTTTGTTTGGATTTTTACCGTCATTGCCTACAACGCAAAAGCTAAAATTTATTTGCAGCGCGTAATTGACCTCAGGGGATTCATTACGCTTTAATGAATATGTGCCGTAGCGTGCATAGGGCCCCGAGCCGTAGTAGTGCTGTTTCATGTTTAGTTTTCTGCACTGCTGCCTTCTCTTCTACTATCCTTCATATCCATCAAAACAGCTCTTTAACTATTGCTCTATCTAGGATTAAGAAAAGTGTAATGAAAACCCGATACGACAAGTTTTTACCGAAAGTGACAGTTCTCTTTAGACACTCCCGAAATGACAACTATCGCCGTAACTTTAATAACAGATAAAATCGTAATCATCAGTATGTGTAAAATTATTAGCAATAGCGAACGCATTTTGGTAACAATAGAGGTTTTTCACCGCAATAGTATTAAAGCCAGCCGGTTAGCATACCTAACCAACAATGCAGTCTAGAAGGTCAACCAAACTTTAATGTTTCGCCGCGTGCACGTATAGTCTCAGCTCCAACAAACACTAACGCACGCCAGCAAGGAAATAACTATGTACAGAAAACTCAATATTTCAATTCCTATCGCAATGCGCCGTAGAGAAATGACTATCACGACAGACGCAAAAGCAATGAGCACTATTTTCAGCGTACATTTAATAACAGTCGATCTTTTCAGCAGTAAGAACATCAGCAACAACATATTCTCATGAATGAACCAGACAGTAGGTATCATCCAGAGCGCAATACGTCTGGAAGAAATAATAGAACAGTTCAAATAGTCGAAATGCCACAGAATCGTCCTGACAATAATGACACGTCAGATAGAATTTGACTAGATACTGTACAGATCGCATCTTCCAGTAACACAAGCACTACTTTAGACAAGCAGAATGTTGTTCACGAAAATGTTATTACTTTTGACGACATCCGAGACATTCTTTTACAGGAAAGACCAGTTGTTCAAAAAACCATTTCACACCCTGTCATCGAAATTAAAATTGGTTCATCGAAATTTTCAGCAGTAATCGACTCCGGATCACCTATGTCAGTAATAAATGAAGAAACTTTCAACGAGTGTAACAAAGAGAATACCTATCCTACATTACCATTAGGCAAAACGAAAGTAAAAGGAGCAGTATCAAGTAAAGGAGTAGACGTTAAATTACAGACAAATTTATCATTTTGCATTGCAGGTCACACATTTCATTCAAATTTTTGGATTATTCCGTTATTGACAACAGACGTTACTTTAGGTACTAATTTTCTGGTACAACACGGCGCAGTTATTGATTTTCAAAATTCCTATTTAATTTTGAAGGATGAAAATGTACAATTGGCTATAAAATTTCAGCACTCACTATCTGCGGAAGAACAAACAATTAATCGCACACAGGTCATTTCCGTATCACGTAACATAGACTGTAACTCCACATTGTTCACAGATACGTACGTACATAACTATAACACTCCAGACGAAGCTGACTACGACGTAATGCAGATGATTTCTGGTAAAGTTAAACAACGCAGTGCAAATACAGACGGCGAACGCACGCAACTACATAAAATTCTTTTACAGCAAGCCCAGTTTTCGACAACATTCCTGGTACTATGTCCGGTTTTATGTATGAATTTCAAGTCAAACAGCACGACACATTTAAAGCAAAGCATTATCCCATTCCATAAATCCACAGAGAACAAGCTAAAAAAGAGTTGCAAGATATGCTCGACCAAGGAATTATAGAACCGGCAGTTAGCCCGTACATAAACCCGCTACATATTGTTAAGAAAAAAGATGGCTCGCTTCGCCTCGTGCTTGATTCGCGTCATATCAATGACATTATTATTAGTGAAACAGATCGACCACAGACACTAGAGGAGCTTCTACAGAAATTTCACGGTACTGTTATTTATTCTACATTAGATTTAAAATCGGGATTTTGGCAAATTCAGCTCCATCCGAACTGCAGAAAGTACACAGCAATACTCTGTTTTGGCCACTGTTATCAATTTTGCAAATTACCATTCGGTTTAACTATTTCTTCTGCAGCCTTTATTCGCGGTTTGAACACAATACTTCCGACAGAACTTAAAGACAGAATCACGACGTACGTAGACGACATTCTTATCGCAGAAGCTAACTGGTCTGAACACAATATGATTCTTGAACGACTGTTGCAAACTTTTCATGCGCAAGGACTCACAGTTAATCTCAGTAAATCGCACTTTGGTAAAACTTCTATAAAGTTTCTTGGACATGTAATTTCAGCAGAAGGCATTGCGCCTGACCCGGAAAAACTTCAAGCTCTACGTGACATTACTGTTCCTACAACGAAGAAGCAACTACGCAGTTTTATGGGCTTAATTAACTTTTTTCGTAAATTTATTCATCACTCTGCTTTAGACACTCCTAGATTGTGCCAATTGACAGGTAAAAACGCTATTTGGTCCTGGGATAAGCAAGCACATTCTGAATTTATGAACCTGAAACATGCTTTGTTGAATGCACCACTTTTATCGCACCAAGATCTTACCAGAAATTTTTCCATTGCCACCGACAGTTCTAACACCGCTGTAGGCGTACATATTTTCCAGGAAATTGAAGAAGATGACTCTACAATAATTAAAAACATCGCATTTGCAAGCCGCATTCTGTCACCTGCTGAACGAAATTATTCCGTTACAGAACTGGAAACATTATGCGTTGTATGGGCTTTTACGAGATTTCGGCACTTTCTTTATGGAAGACACACCACCGTTTACACAGACCACAGAGCTATACAATTTTTACTTTCAGCTACATTTACACACGACAGGTTAAGCAGGTGGAAAATTTATTTACAGGAATTTAATTTCACAATTTTTCACATTCCCGGCACACAAAATATTGTAGCAGACGCACTATCTCGTTCTCTCAGCAACAATCAGCAAGACAACGCAACCAACTTCTGCAAAGCAAATTTCAGCGTTATGTACATTCAACAAGTTGCATTTGAAAATTTTATTTCGTCGTCATTACAGGACATAGCACAAGAGCAGAATAAAGGCAACGTGTGGAAAGAAATTAACACCTTTCGCAAGATAAGAATAATGTTACGATTAGAAACCATTACACTGTACGCAAGGACATTCTGTTTCGCCGCTCTCATCCTGACAGCAACAATTGGTTATTATGCTTTCCTCACGAACTTTTTAACAAATTAATATGGTATACTCATTTAAGTTATGCGCATTACGGAGCCAGAAAGTGTTTTCTTATACTGAGACAGAACTGTTATTTTGCCAACATGGAGAAACGTATACGACGAGTTTTAGCGTCATGTAAAATTTGCCAGAAAGCTAAGTCAGACACAACTTCACATATTCCTCCATTATATCCCACTGTACCTGTTAAATTGAGACATATGGCCGCTGTAGACATTTTTGGTCCACTTCCGAGAACTAATAGAGGGTTTTGCTACATCTTTGTCGCTGTTGAACTCACTTCAAAATTTGTTACCTTCACTCCGTTACGCAAAGCTACTGCTAAAAGCATTTGTGAAGCATTTTCTATTTCATGTAGGGTATGTGTTGAAAGTAATTTCCGACAATGGATCACAATTTCGTTCTGCTATATGGACACGCATGTTACGAGCCAGAAACATTTCTCCGATCTATATATCCAAGTACCATGCTTCCTGGAACCCTTGTGAACGATTAATGAAAGAAATTGGTAAACTGTGTAGAATATACTACCACAAAAGACATATTGATTGGGACACACACATATTCTCATTCCAAGATGTAATTAATTCCATACCAAATGAATCTATACTGTTATACTGAAAAATGTTGAACCACCTAACAAAATTACAGAACCAGTAAACTTTCCTACATCTCGTCGACTACGACACCATGAAATAATTAACATTGCGCCGAACAACATCAAACGTGCCGCAGAGCGCCGGAGAAGACAGCAAGAACAAGTTTGTATACGCCGTGACTTTCACATTGGACAGAAGATATTAGTACGTATACACTATTTATCTAGCAGAATAAAAGGTAAGTGCAGTAAATTTGAACTTCTATACGCAGGTCCATATCGGATTCGCAGCATTCCTCACCCCAATGTTGTACACGTCGAAACTCTGAGAACCAGAAAAAGTAAAGGCAACCACCATGTCTCCAATATTAAACCCTTTATTGAATGAGGCCACTTAATGATTTAACATACTATGATGCCATTTACTAATTTTTATGATCACTTATGCAATTATATTTATGTGACTACTTATTGATGATTATCGTATTTTTTCTTGGCAAGTGCCCGGCAAGGTAAGGTTAGCAGGTCGCTCTTCTTGTCGTTACATATCAGACTGTGCACATTTTTCCAGAGAAACTTACGTATCTTATGAATAATTATGCAATTTTATCTAGTGACATACTAAATTTATTAAATTCTCTCTCCAATAAAGTCTTTAATTCTCGCCTCTACTAACTACACAACATACAAGGTGAACTCAAAGAAGGTCACATTTCTAGTCATAATTTTTTTTATGTATGTACGATTGTGTTCATATTTTGTTTATATGCACTGTGAAATAATTAAGATATAACACACACCAGTTGACTTTGACATTTTTGCCCTATGATATCTCAACATCGTGACTGTTTTACATTTTTTGCTGCTGCATTGTGATATTCTGTGTACGTTTTTGCATTTGAACACTGTCTATTTTTTTCATATTACGTTTTCTGTCATGGTATGCTGTATGCTTAATTATGTTATCATAAACCAGTCATTATTTAGTGAGTATATGATGTAAATGCAAGACATTAATCTCTGTTCATCAATTCCAAAAAGAAATGATGCGTGAAAGAAATAAATTAAACAGAAATGGCAATTTCACCTTCGGAATGAACGAAAGAAGATGCAAACCTCGTGATGAAGAGTAAATGGATCAGAATTAACAAGCATTAACAGGAATATACTATACACATCGTAGAACAGCAGTCTTAACAAATTTTTTCTTTCAGAATACAAGGCGATTGATGCAGGCAGTCAGACAGAACTACACATCTTAGTTTTACTGATGAAATATGCTAGAGATAAGGAATAGTTATGTAATGAATAATGAAATGATTTTTTTTTTTGCAGATGATAATGAATGCTGATGAATAATGATGAAGAATATACTACTATGGATAATGAAGTTTTTCTTTACAGGTGATGATAATAATGGAGTTATGATAATGAAGTGATGGATAATGAAGTTTTTTTCTTTACAGATGAGGATATTGTTGAAGTTATGTATTTATGCTATGTAGTTATTTAAGTATTTGTTGCAGTTTGCTTTGACAGCAGGCGTTATATTGCATAGTATAATGACGGAAGGTTTTGGAAAGGACAGTTATGGAACACATTTTTATACACATTTCACTACCTGTTAATTCGAAGTTTACTACTTTTCAGCATAAAATGCATTTCTTCTTTCAGCTTAATAATCCATTTTTTTGTTTATCTTTGCAGGAGAAATTATTTATGAAATTAATGTGCTATAAGCAGTTGTTCATTAAATCTATGTCATTTATGAATGTGATTACATATACTCCACTTGTTTCATAATCTTGCAACAGCGGACTCATGACGAATGACGTTACACATTTTCATTTACAGCAACAACCCAGAAGCTAATTTTTTTTCCTTGCTTTCCCCTATAGTTACCCAAAGCAATGCATTGCTAACAAAAAAAAGTATTACCAGTCCCAAATAATGATACCAGTTTAAGAGAGTTTTGAGTAATGCTGATCAGCTATGAATAATATGTAACAAGGAAATGAATGCTACTGATTATGCTTTGTAACTGGGAAAAGAATGCTTCTGATTACTGTATTGAGATGCTACTGATTATGCTTTTTAACTACGAAATGAATGCTACTAATAATGCCTTGTAACAAGGAAATGAATGCTACTGATTATGCTTTGTAACTGGGAAAAGAATGCTACTGATTACTGTATTGAGATGCTACTGATTATGCTTTGTAACTAGGAAATGAATGCTACTAATTATGCTTTGTAACAAGGAAATGAATGCTACTGATTATGCTTTGTAACTGGGAAAATAATGCTACTGATTACTGTATTGAGATGCTACTGATTATGCTTTGTAACTAGGAAATGAATGCTACTAATTATGCTTTGTAACAAGGAAATGAATGCTACTGATTATGCTTTGTAACTGGGAAAAGAATGCTACTGATTACTGTATTGAGATGATTACTGTATTTAAATGACCAATGATTAATTAATAATGCTTTGTAACTAGGAAATGAAAGCTACTAATTATGCTTTCTAACAAGGAAATGAATGCTACTGAATATGCTTTGTAACTGGGAAATGAACGCTACTGATTACGGTATTGAAATGACCAATGACAATGTTGTCTGTAAATCAATTAAATAACATTTTTCTGTAATACTACATACATGGTACAGAAATGTTCAATAACTGGGCTATGAATGCCGCAAACTACTAATGTAATTCCCAATGAAGACTAGTATGTGACTTAATGTCCTTCACTTTCTGACCTAACTACCCTGAATTACTGCAATATCCATTTGTCCTCTATATCCTCTTGATCATGAAGCACTATATTTGGTTTTTGCACTAATTCTACGTTGGTGTGCCTTGTAAGAGCGTGGTGTTGACACGACATGCTGTCCACCACCGTGAGCGTATGAAACGCGTACGTTTCAACCAGCGATGGCGAGGCATGACAGAATCTCTGACCAGAGAGTTATTTATCGTTGCTAGTCTGCGCTTGACTGCGCGAGAGTTCAATTGCGAGTTGCACTCTGTATGCAGTAGTAGTCAGTCGGCAGTTGTTGTATGTAGCGAGTCGCGAGAGCATGTAGTTCAGTTCCAAGTTGGACGATGTTGCGAGTTGTATTCAGTCGGAGTCGTGTGTGAGGAGTCGGCGGGCGTCGACATGGGTCTCTGGTCACGATTCAGGACAAGGTATATTATTATCAAAGGTAATGAAGCAGCATTGCGCTCAGCCAGTAACATCTGTAAATGGTAATTAATTTGTTCAAGAAATGCCCCAATAATAATTTTGTTTTCAAAGCAATCGTTTTTAAGAAAAGAATCATTCCAATTGAAACAATATTTCCTATGCTTTTCCTCCCAGAATCAATTTATCAGATTAATTATTGCACAGGGCCTAAGGTCAGCGATGCTGCCCTTCAATTTAACAGATTAGTTATTGCACAGGGCCTAAGGTCAGCGATGCTGCCCTATTATTGTGGGTTTAATGATTTATGTTCATTTCTCAATTTTTGTGTCGAGTTTACATTGGGCAATTGTTTTTCAATATTTTTGTAGCGAAGGTACAGTTGCTTTTATTTCAATTTAACGATGTTTGTGGAAGCTCAACAACATTTGGTTGTATTCCGATTAACATTTAAATATTGTCATTAACATTTCTGCGGGGAGGTTACAATACCCTACCAGGTCTTCTAACAACACTAAACACGAATAAAACTAAAGCATTCCGAAAGTCGTTCCACCTGTCGCAGAGAATTGCAACCGTAATCATTTACGTACCCATCGATAGCGTGTACGAACTTACACTGATATCCGACCATGTCTACTAACTGGCCTGGCTAGTTTCTCGTGATATTTGTATTGAAATCGCTACTCTTAGTTAAATCTTGCCGGGATACGTTATTATACGAAAGCAGATAATATTTACCGCAAAGTGGACTTCATTAGACGAGTATATAAATAAAGAGACAGTCTTGTAGACGTAAATGTGTATAAAATTCAGATTTTAATCGGAAAACAGCTAGGGTGAGACACCTGCATTGGTGATAGGTATTGTTACATTTTAACGATTGTAAATAATAAACCAGTAATTGTAGAAGGTACATCTCAGTTTTAGACCTATATCTGCTAAATATAGCATTAGAGTTTACAGTTCAAATGAACTGCTTGCTTTGTCAATTTAGAAGCGTCATGCTTGGACAGATAACCTCTCGATTTAGTTTCGAAAAAGCCTGTCAGCCCTGTTGGTGTGGATTCGCTGTTACTTTGATTTCACGCATAACCCATGCTTGTGATAGGGACTGTTACAAAACTTATAATTGCTGGATGGAACTCAACTCACTGTTATTGTTTATATGCAGTCCTCGTTCTCTCATTCACTCTTTATTTGTACCACATTATAGAAGTAAAAACTATTAACTATTGTGAGTGATTATGACGCGGCAATGAAAGTAGTCTGATTCAAGGCTAGATTTCCTTCCAACGACGTCACTTGATACTTCTCTGCGAGCAAAGAAACTGAAATATGTGCTAATAACGACGGACTGTTTAAATAACAGGGAGTAGAGCCTCGTAGAAATCCAACATACAGTGCAACCACATTTAGTGTGCTTATGGATTCGCACCAGGAGAGATGCAATGGAAGTTGATACACTAGCAGCCCCTCTTTGTGGGAGATGGGGAGGGATAGTGGCGAAATTCAAACCTATTTTAGTGACGTATTCATGCTTTTTTTGGGTTGTTAGTGATAGTACCCATAACATTTAAGAGTAGCAGTGGGTGCAGGAAGGACTGAAATTCAAGGCATATGCTGTAGCCAGATTTGGTACACATTCAACTTACCATGTGGATGAGAAAATGGAATTAGGAATGGGATAACACTACAGACAGATTTCATTCATTTTATTTTGTGGTATAGGGCTGGGATAAATGACTAACGAAGGTACGCCCGGTAACCAGGTACCTGTAGTTACTTACGAAACACATCTCTCGTGTGTTCTTTATCTTACTGGAAACTCACACTCCCTTAACCTACAATGCGTAATACCATAATCCTCCCGTCTTGCTGAGACGTTGGCAACCAAGTCCTCCTAATACTTAGACAGAGAAGAGCACACTTTTTAAGTGCAGTGCTGTTGGGGTCACACCGCAGACATCGAGGATAGATGATTATAACGGAATAACGTTTCTGTGCACGTATTTCGTGTGTTGTTCAGATCTACTGTATTTAGTTATCAAAACTTATGAAGTTTTAATTCTAATGAAAATTTCGCATTGAAAGTGCAGCTCTAGATTTTAGAAGATAAAAGAAATCAGTTGTGTATGCTCTGAGCTGATTCGTAATTTAATACTTCTAGTATTACAAAAAGTAGCAAAACATAAAAAAGAATGAAGGAAAGCCACTATGGTTCTAGGAGGCCCAGCTTTTGCCTTTGTCGTTAACGTTTGAAAACGCCTTTTCTATAAGAGAGAAAGACGATGCAGGAAGACCTGATGGACAGTATTGAGGTAAGGGCGACAGGCGGCCTTCTTCCGTCGGTAACATCTTTGAAATTGTAAACACTTTACCGCATGCACTTTGAGCAAGGCAGAAGTAGCCAAACAGCAGTGGCCGTGAACAAGCAAAATTTTTTGTTGGGCCCCCAAAACTTTACATCGTGCTTTATGGAAGGCGTTCATTAATACTTCTGCATTTTAAAAATGCAGGGACTAGAGAAGCAGGTTTGACATTGAGCTTGATAACGGAAGTAAGACTGAAAAAAAACCAAGGCTAATTCGTACAATCAGTCGACATAAAAAAGGCGTTCGACAATGTAGAAATAGTGCGTGATGTTACAAATCCTCAGAAGAAAGAGTGAGCTATAGCAAAAGACGGATGATGTGCAACATCTACCAGAACCGAAAGGGAACAATAAGAGTGAAAGATCTAGAACGAAGTGCTCGGTTGGAGAAGAGTGTAAGACAAGGATGTAATCTTTCGCCCTACTGTTAAACATACACATCGAAGAAGCAATGACAGAAATAAAGGAAAGATTCAAGAGTGGGGTTAAAACTCAGGGTGAAAGGATACCATCGACTGATGATATTGCTATCTTCAGTGAAGAATTACATCATCTGTTGAATTTTATGAAAAATCTATTGAGTACAGAACATGAATTGAGAGTAAATTGAGGAAACACGAATGTAGTGAGACGTGCCAGTAATGGGAACAACGAGAAACTTAACATCAGGAGTGCTGATCATGAAGCACATAAAGTTAGGTAATTCTCCTACCGAGGCAGTTCGAGTTTTCGATGCACATCTCCGCCATCAGAAGCTCGAGCATTTTATTCGAACTGATTTTATTCAGACACGCTGCTCCGAAAGACTCCGAGGAAAGACAACCATTGAGGGACAAAGCAAGGAGGAGATAAAAGGCAGACCAGCACTGGCAAAAAGAGGATACCTGACAAAGAGAACTCCACTAGCATCCAACATAGGCCTTATTTTGAGAAAGAAATATCTGAGTACGTACGTTTAGAGCCCAGCATTGCATGGTAGTGAAACATGGACTTTGAGTTAACCGGAACAGAAAACATTCGAAATTTGAGACATGCTGCTGCAGTGTGATCTTGAATATTGTGTAGACAGGATGACAGGACAAAACTTAAAAAATCAATGAATAGCCTCCATGGTACTAGAGGGAACTATAGAAGGTAAAATCTGTAGAGTTGCAAGGAATGCCATGCCCAGTTGTGGGTTAGCAATGGTTGCAAAACTTTGTTTCATGTACGCCGATCATGTGCAGCCTAGGCGACCCCGCTGTCATATAGTTTCAAACAGATTCGTGAATAATTTGCAGAAGTGTTTTTGACACCACATCATCAACCATACTGTCTGTAATCAATCAAATTTTTACCTGTCATCAATGTGAAGAAGAGCCAGGCTTAATTTAACTCGGTCTGTCATCAAATATGTTTTGTTAACTATGTTGTCGTTTATACCTCCAGACTGTTACCGTCTGCTCTCAAAATTCACTTCATTTTTCTTACGTCTTATGTTAAAATGTGAAACGTCCCCTTAGAAAAATTGTACATGACTGTACTTAAACTGACACACGATATTTTTAGCGCAACGCAATCTGACTTTCAAAAATCCCTACAAATGAATAGCCCTGACTAACATTAACCTATACCTTTCACAAATCACTTACCTCACAAAAATCTTCGTTACTCGAACTACTGCAATACAGCGAGCGCCACTACTGCCAGCTAAATAAAAGATACAAACTACGGAAGGCACTAACTACTGATAGGCATAGTTAGCAAATGAAAGATTTTAATAGAGAACAAACAATATATTTACCTTAATACTGTTGAAAAATCGTAATATACATAGCAGTTCATGACCTCCAGTCTTAAAAATTTCAAAACTCCGCCATTTCTCTCCCCACATCCACCACTGCTGGCAGCCCTATGTAAGTAGGCTGTTTATGTTTTCTTATTGGCAACGTTACGTAGCGCTCTGTAGGAAAATCACTAGCTGTGCTGTGTGCAGTCTGTGGCTAGTTTGCATTGTTGTCTGCCATTGTAGTGTTAGGCAGCGGCAGCTGGATGTGAACAGCGCGTAGCGTTGCGCAGTTGGAGGTGAGCCGCCAGCAGTGGTGGATGAGGGGAGAGAAATGGCGGAGTTTTGAAATTTGTAGGACTGGAGGTCATGAACTGCTATGTATATTATGATTTTTCAACACTATTAAGGTAAATACATTGTTCGTTCTCTATTAAAATCTTTCATTTGCTAACTATGCCTATCAGTAGTTAGTGCCTTCCGTAGTTTGTATCTTTTATTTAGCTGGCAGTAGTGGCGCTCGCTGTATTGCAGTAGTTCGAGTAACGAAGATTTTTGTGAGGTAAGTGAGTTGTGAGAGGTATAGGTTAATGTTAGTCAGGGCCATTCATTTGTAGGGATTTTTGAAAGTCAGATTGCATTGCGCTAAAAATGTTGTGTGTCAGTTCATGCACAGTCATGTCTAATTTTTCTAAGGGGACGTTTCAAATGTAGCCACAAAGCCGCAGTGATGTCCGCAAGAGTCGTAATATTACACAATTATGAAGGGTCGCTTTGTTACTCCATTCGACTGAAGCTCATTTGTATGAAGACATTTCTCAAAATTTCAAGAGTATCACTTCTCTATGTGAACGGTACATATTAGCGAAAAGTGCATTGTGGTTAAGTATAGTGTTCAGAATGCAAGTATTGTTGTTGTTAGAATTCGGCAAAACGCTTTAATATGCTGCGTCAGGTAGATAAAATAGTATCAAAATCGCACTTCAAAGTGACTCTCGAAAAGACTTACATAAATAGAACACTATATTTGATTACTGGAAACAGGGGTACACCCTTGTTATACGCTAATCCGGTCTTTCAGAGAAGCAAGTGACAAATCGCGAAAGAAGTGTTACAGGGAGTGTCTAAAGGTCATGGGAAGGACTGGATGTGATGTCTGCCGTCGGCTGCTGGATGTTGTCCCAGTGCAGTGTAGAATAAAATGGGTTCTTGACGCCCTGCATTCAAATGAGTGGGGATCCGACTCATAGCATACGTATCACCGCCACGTGACGCTCTGCAAGGACGACGTGACCTCCGTTCTCTTGGTCGTCCTGGGTTGATGTTTACGCGAGTGAAAACATTTTGTCATTGATATTAAAGCTCCACTCCTGACACTGTTGACCCGGAACCTCTTGAAATTGCCCACCTGCTATGATCAATGCGGCTTCCTCTGATTATAACAGCGTAAAAAGGTTGACTAATTCGCGACGTGTTGCCCTGTCCACATCAGAGTTGTTTGTAACAGACCCCTCAGATTCCGTATCTACAATCACACGACACGCCCTTTCTGGATGCACGAATCTGGTGTCATACGCAACACATCTTCACCTGAGACAACCTCTCCCCTTATATTTGCCCATTCAGCGTTGAAAAGCAGCTGTATTACGATCCAAATGTCTGTGTGCATTCGTGTAGAATGTTCGTTGTTTGAAGAGTGTCAAGTAACTTGTGATATTATATGAACGAGTACTGGACCACATGCTTCGGCACTAGCTTCGTGACAAGAATGTTTGCACAATCTAGCTTTCTTCGAAGTGCATAATTCTTTCCAAGTTACTACTCATTGCGTCTGAAAAGTGTTTGCGTATCAGAGAATAAACGGAAATTGTAGGATCAAAAATTCATATTGGTGATCCTGAAAGGTAAATGAGCATGACATTGATATCAGTTTCTAAGAAATGAAGTAAATTTGTCACTGTCGCTAAAATTCTACTACGTGCACGTTGTGAGGTTACTACTGACGCACCCGTGTACCCCTGCGTGTGTGAGAAAGAGTTGTATCAGGTGTTCGTACCAATAATAAACTCGCTTTATAGAACCACGTGAATTTCATCAAAGGTGTCGCCCAGTGGATAACTTAATGTGCTTACGTTATTAAACGGGAGTGGTCCCAACATACATGAAACACGGGTGCTGTAACTCACAAAACGATAAAATATGGAGTTTCATCGAACTACTGAATGAAACAATGCTCTCTATAGGACCCTAGTTATCACAATTTGCTATGAACTTCAGGTTAAACACAAGTTCGCAAGGACATGAAATCACTACGTTCATTCAGTTTTAATACAAGTGAAACCGAAATGAAATGACTGCACCTTGGCAAAGGTCGGGTATTGGGGTTGAGGTGACTATGTTAAAGTCAGCACAACATCGGAGGAACAATTAAGTTAACAAAAGTCGCACGCTACCGCCTACTGTTAGTTTGTCAGGAAAGAAATAACTGCTACCTTCACTGAGCCCATTTTAATTTCTAGATTTCTAATAAATGTACTAGAAATAAAAATGTAAATGTCCTAACATCAGTCTGAAAACTCCATGTACATCCTATGACATAGTTTGCGTACACTGCAGTGACTCTCCATACTTAGCGTTACTGGTGCTTGCAAGTGGTGACTTTGGTGGCTGAATATTCGAATTCATCTGGGCTGCACTCCTAAAATTAAAGTCCCTCTCTCTCTCTCTCTCTCTCTCTCTCTCTCTCTCTCGGCTGAAGCGTCTCTTGCCAATCTCGAATGGAGTTATGTTCTACAGAGCGCTCTCAGAAAGAAGCAGAGTTTTTTCTTATACCTGATTTCGCGAACCAGTGACAGTAATTCTTCTGAGTGCCGAGCAGCCATATCTATCGCTATGCATGCGACAACATAATTACTAATATGTCCCAAAACACCGCGCATGAAAACGGGGTTTTCCGGTGTTCACATCTCTGGTTCTAACGGTGATTAAAGGTCACATGTTTTGCATAGCCCTTGGGCTAGGGACAATATATATACTCAGCAGAAGATTCGTCTTAGAACACTTTCAAATTACGATATTGCGATATTCCTCCTGCTTGGACAAATGGAACAAATTGATCGGTTGTTCTTGCATTTGATGTGGCCTGCCATGGGCTTCATGGTACTTATGGAGGCACCATTAGTTCATGGGCGGTTCCTCGGAAAACAATATAAAAAATCTTTCTTCTAATAGTTTCGACGTCACCAGCGGACCAAAACACAGCTGAAGATTCCAAGATGGCTATGCATAGTAGATTGTTGAAAGTTTTTTATACATTCGCACGATCCGTATCTCGAACAGCTTTGAAAATTTTTATTACCCCTTTCCCAGATACAGAGGTTAAAAATTACCCTAATCCTACAGGTAAAATAGGCATGTAATATTAAATAGATGGATCGATTATGGTTGTCCCCGATCAAACTCCAGCAGCGGATTCCTAGACAGTTATTTGCAGCAAATGGCTGTAATTTTCATGATATATTTCTAAGATTCTGGTTTCGAATAACCTCGAAATTTTTCTGGATGTCTTTAACTGTTTTCGTGGTAGTGTTCAACATTACCCTACTCAGGCACTTAAAATACGCACGTAAAATGCGGTGTGAATCAAAAATGTAGTATATAAAGTGACATAACTAGGAGAAATATGATGTAAAGTGGGCCCTGCTATTATAAGAAGCGGTCTAGAAACTCCACGCTGTAGTACTGAAACACATGAAAAATTATTTGGTACATAAAATCCTGTCTCAGCTGTAAAAATTAAGTTTACTTTATCTCAATTTCACATAAGTAAACTACTAAATTATACTGACCCATCAAGTTAATTTCGTATGCCTGATACGCCGTGTTGTGGCACGGCAAAGAATGGAACCAGTGTAAAAATTCTCCTATCGGAGCACAAAAAATGCTAGTGTGCTCCTCGCTCTTTTTAAGTCCTACTCACACAGAACTGTTGTTTCCACCAGCCGGTAAACACTGTAGCGATTCGTGAACTAGCTGAAAAAGAATATGTTCAGTTACGTGTTTTGTTTCATATTTCTCTACATATAAGGATGTAACTGTCTTTTAAGGGGAATGGCAGTACCTTTCGGAATGATTTGGCAACCTACTTTCAATATTACGCCAAGGTAATTTTACGGAAACGTAGCCATGGTCGCTGACGAAGGTCTGTGTAGTTGAGGTCGACTTGCAGGAGAGCCCTTTGAATACTGTGGTGGATGAAATTTTCACTACCAGTCCTTACGGCTATGTCCTGGACCTCTCTGCAGTGTCTCTTGAAGTGAAAGACTGTGATATTGTTGAAGGTAATCCGTCCGCCTGACGAGAACATTAACCTTGGCGGCCCCCTTGGTGCTATTCGACAGGTGTTGGCTATTTGCCTGATCCCGGGTTCAACTTCCTCCTCCTCTCATCAACATCGTCATAATTATAACACCAACATATCACTACACTACTCGCATGCATTACACTCACCTACACTCTACGAATACACATTCGACACACTTCTCACATATCAGCAAGAAAAAGAGCCAACCTGAGCAGAGGATAATCACGTTTCTGACAGACGAGTGAACACACTCTGTGTGATATCCCACCTGACAACAGTGTACGATATTTACGTATTTACCATTTGCAGTAAGACTGACGTTATAAAATGCGCAATTCACCAAATCGTCAGTATATTACTAAGACAAAAAAGCCACGCACCACAAAGAAATCATTCAAACGGCAGGGAAATCGGATGATCAGATGTACAGGTACATACAGAAAAAAAGGAAAATTTTTACAATTTCAGAAAAAGCGGCATGATTTATTCATGAAAAAAAAACCTCCAAAAATTGAGCAGGTCAATAACGTATTGGTCTACCTTCGGTCCTCATGTAAGCAGTTATTCGGCTTGTCACTGACGGGCAGTGTTGTTGAATGTCCTCCTGAGGGATATCGCGCCAAATCCTGTCCAACTGGCGCGTTGTATCGTCAAAATCCCGAGCTGGTTGGAGAACCTAGACCATAATGCTCCAAATGTCCTCAATTCTGGGGAGATTCGGAGACGTGCTGGCGAGCTAGGTTTAGGCAAGCGCGAAGACAAGCAGTAGAGGTGACCGCCATGTGCTGGCGGGTATTATCTTGCTGAAATGTAAGTCCAGAATGGTTAGTCATGAGGGGCAACAAAAGGGGGATAGGACGTCGTCGACTAACGGCTGTGATGTAAGGGTGACCACAGAAGGAACCCTCCTATGAAAATAAATGGCACGCCCGATCATGGTCCATGGTGGTGACAGTCAGGTTGTTACCCCACTGCTGTCCAGGATTAGACACTCTTCGCTGGTCATTGGGGCTCAGTTCGAAGAAGCACTCATCACTGGAGATAATTGTACTCCATTTAATGAGATTGCTTGCCCAAGACTTGTCTGGAGACGCCCCTACAGTGGTGGGTACCAGCCTGACTGTCGCTCGCCATATGGCCCGATAATCAGGGATGATGATTAGGCGTACTATTTATTTTCGTGAAGGAACCTTTTTGGCTGTCATCCGCGGCAGTTCTACAGCACAGCGGTACGTCGACGATTTCGTTGGATGTGGTTGCCCTTCATGGCAAGCCATCCTGGGTTCGCTTTTCAGTATGTTAATTCCCGCCCGCACAAGGCGAGCGTTTCTACTGTTTGGCTTCGCGCTTGCCAGACCTGCTTTGACCAGCAGGATCGCCGGGTCCCTCCCAAACTGTGAACGTTTAGAGCATTATGTTGAGGTATCTCCAAGCAGCTCGGGATTTCGACGATCTAATGCGCAACTGGGCTGAATAAGGGACGATATTCCTCAAAATGACATCCAACAGCTCTATCAATCAATTCCAAGTCGAATAAATGCTTGGCTGAACGTCAGTGGTGGACCAAAGAATTATTGACTTCCGCAGATTGTGCTGCTCTTTTGTCTTGAATACACCACCCAGTTCGTCTGGAATTTTAATCATTTGTTTGTCTGTACATGTACATCACACCCAGTGATTTGCGTTCCATTCCTATATTTCCTTTGTGGTGCGCCGCCTTTCTGTCTAGGAGTCTATTACGCAACTAGGGCATGGTGAAGCCAATGACAATAGGCTATAAATGGCGCTTCTCTACAAGGAACTTAATAACTATCCAAGGCTTCTCCCAGCTACTTTCATGACTTGAATAATCACCTTTCATCTTGTCACACGACCGTTTTTGTTAAAATTGTCACGTATTACAATTAAATTTCAATAAATTAATCTAAATGAATTACAAGTTAAAAACAAGAGTACAAGTATTATTAGGGATAATATCAGTGATTACCACATTCAGTTTCTGTATTTGCATATAAGTTCTTCTTCTGGAAGCCCATCTATATGTACGTGGGACATTACTAACAAGGGAACCTCCCCATCGCACCCCCCTCAAATTTAGTTATAAATTGACACAATGGATAGGCCTTGAAAAACTGAACACAGATCAATCGAGAAAACAGGAAGGAGTTGTGTTGAACTACGAAAAAATAAGCAAATAATACAAACTGAGTAGTCCATGTGCAGGATAGGCAACATCAAGGACAATTTAGTTGATGAGCACCGTGGTCCCATGGTTAGAGTGAGCAACTGCGGAACGAGAGGTCCTTGGTTCAAGTCCTTCCTCGAGTGAAAATTTTACTTTCTTTATTTTCGCAAAGTTACGATCTGTCCGTTCATTCATTGACGTCTCTGTTCACTGTAATAAGTTTAGTGTCTGTGTTTTGCGACCGCGCCGCAAAACCGTGCGATTAGTAGACGAAAGGACGTGTTTCTCCAGTGGGAACCGAAAACATTTGATAGCAAGGTCATAGGTCAATCGATTCCTCCACAGGAAAAGACGTCTGATATATTCTATACGACACTGGTGACGGCATGTGCGTCAAATGACAGGAATATGTTGTCGATCCACCTAACTTGTACACTTGGCGAATGGGTAAATAGATTCTTCTACCTTGCCCGATTTAGGTTTTCTTGTGGATGTGATAATCACTCCCAAAAAAATGTTGAAAACATAAGAGTTTGTCACATAAAGTGCAACAAATGAATGCAACAGTTTCACAGTCGCACAGTTTTCCCTGTGCTCTGTCAAAACATTTGTTTTTTACGTTTTCAAATGTTTCCGTGCGTATACCGTCAAATCCTGTATATGTCCAAGCAAATCTGAACATGTCCTGGAATTTTGGAGAGCGAAGTTGATTATGTGTGAGTTACTGAACTTTGATAATTATCTGAAAATAAAAAATTAAACTTTTCACTCGAGAGAAGATTTGAACCAAGGACCTCTCGTTCCGCAGCTGCTCACGCTAACCGCGGGACCACGGCGCTCGTAAGCTGACACTCTCCTTGATGTTGCGTACCTTTCTCATGGACTACTCAGTTTGTATATTTTGCTTATTTTTTTCATTGTTCCACACAACTTCTTCCTGTTTTCTCGATTGATCTGTGTTCAGTTTTTCAAGACCTATCCCTGTGCCAACTTACAACTAAATCTGAGGGGGGTGCGATGGGGAGGTTCCCTTGTAAGTATAGGTCAAGCAGAGTCTCGTCGAGCAGGCAAGTCAGCATCCGGTCATTAAGAAAGACTTTATGCCTTTTTCAAAGGACAGAAGCCACCAGAGTGACGATGAGAGCAGGTGGAATGTTTGTAAAAATTTCACCACGGAGGCATCGACTGTGTGATATGTCCCTTGCATCGTGGGCAGTTCCCTGGCAACAAAGACACGCCCCACGAGCCGACAATAAGGGATAGCAATATTAGAGGCCCTTCCTACTGCAGGAAGCCAATTTTCTGAGAAACGCTAGGCTCAAAGAAATACAATGATAGAAATCTGTGAAGTGGAGAGAGGCAGAAGGTCATCCGGCGCTTTTGTGTTCAGGAACATGGGACCTCCCGCCGCAAAACTAATTGCCTTGTTTGTGACTCTGTTAAGAAATAGACCAGGTAACACTGGATAATATCAATGAAGGTCAGAATAGGAGAAGAGAAATCGCTATATGTATGTGAAGATGGCCTGGATTGGTAAAGCATGAAACAGGACAGATGGTGCGTGTTAGAAGCTGTTTATTTCTGAACTCCAGCCTGTAACGCTTATATCGATTAGAAGTAGGTTTATGTTATAAAACTGTGAATTTGCCATTTATGATGAGCGTATTCTGTGTTGTTTAAACTCCTTGTTCTATGGCAAGAAAATTAGAGTTTTGTAATGTGTATGTGAAGGAAGCCAAATAATATGTTGAAATGGTAAGTTATTATAATATTAATATGTTTATTTAAAGGTAATGTTGGTTAATAGCTGGTTCACCATTAGCGCACTAGTGTTTGTAACATGTAAACGCTGTAGCGAAGTCCCCCCGCAACGGAAGTGGCATGGCGCGATGTAAAAGGTGGGTTTGGCGGTCGAACTGAGCGGATTCCATGTGTAAAGCCAGCAGTATGGGGCTATCCTTAGCACGGTACTTTCGACGGAGCTAAAAGAAGCAATTGGAAGCTGCATTATAAGGGATTTGCCACGGAAGTGAATCTGGCTAATATTTGGTATTGACTGCATAATGGAATGGCTCCAATAAGTCGAAAATCCGACGCCAAGAAGAGACTCTATAGAGCATTCGTTCTTCAAGAGCCGTGAGTACAGTTAGCTGCCATGTCGCCTGCCACCAATCCTCGCCACTGCTTCACAAACTTCAGAGATTCAGTTATGGAATGTACATGGGCATGGACCAGTTAATTTGTGTGTTGTTTCAGTAATAACCATATAAAACATAAAGTTGTGTCTGGAACCATATTTTCAGTCATGATCGTATTTTCTATCCTGATCACGAACATACTCAGGGTCCTCACCTAAATGCTACCAAAACCGAGTCTCCTGATTTAAATGAACAATTCTAGCATTCATATGTTTTAAAGTGATTTTTTGTCTAAAGTAAAAGGAGTAGTAAAAGTTAAAGCTAAAACTATGAAAGTGGAGCTTTAACTGCTTCACAGGTAATTCAAGTTAAAGTACATTCAAATATTTAATGAACAGACTTACGATAGTATTGTTAGAAGAAAAATTATGCACATTTTGAAAAAAGGTGTAATTTTGGGTACCCATCACAGAAGGTTCCTTTTTTGAAGTTAATGAAACTCAGTGTTGTATTTTATTGTTTTGGAAAGTAGTTTATGTACTACTCCAAGTGAAGTGAATGATCAGCTTTTAGAGTTAGTCTTTACTTCTGTAATAATCAAAGAGCTTTGACTAGTGAAACTATACTACTTCATGTGTCCCCATCATATTCTCCACTTATTAAGAAATAATTGAACTATTACTGTTACTAACGAAAACTGCTATATGTAGAGTAACATAAACAGCGTATTTATGATATAATTCATCTTTATTTGTAATTTTCAAGTCAGCCCAGATAGAAGCCCCTCATGTCTAAATTTAGTTCTGCACTACATCAAGTGACATTTCAGTATCTGATTAAGTCATGTTGTTGAGTGTGGTTGTCATTAGTATGAGTTTGGCGCAAATTTGCTCCCCATAATTTACTGGTGTGTGCGTTATTGGTAACTGCTACTACACACAGTACAGAGTGCACTGTGTCAGTTTGTATCCTGTTTGTTATTGAAGGGGAAATCTCAACAAAAATAACTTCAATGACCAATATTCAATTTTCTCAAATATATATTTCCAAATTAATGTACCTAATTGGGCAGGTAACCGTTGGATTTTCTCTTTCATTTATGATTTTACCACTATCGTTGACGACAAAGGTTTTTCTGTTATTTCTCCAAATTCAAAATTATAGTCCGATACCCTTGTCCATTAGACACACGCGCGGACTAACTTCAGAATCCTCTCAGAGGGTACCAGTAGCGTGTTTCACGGCACGTTAGAGTGTTGTATGTGCGTTTCCCGTGACAGGACTGAAGGTTCGGTTGTTAGGCAGAAGTGACATATCAGCGTTTTATAAGCTCCTATCGGAGCACAGAAAAACAAGTATGCTTCTCTTTATTAAGAGACTCTGAAAGCTGAAGTACCACGTCATTCTACCTTCATTAGCACCTTTAAAATTGTTCATAAAAATAATGGCATGAAAACATTCCACATTTTTTGTGATGAGAGTCAGGGAGACAGTGGCAGTGGGATAGAGCTGGAGGAGTAATAAATACTGGAAAATAGTAGACTGTGGTTGTGGAGTAGAATCAGCGAAGGAGACAATTTCGGTTTTAGAGCAGGAGAAGGACACAGTGGCAGTAGAACACAGCTGACAGTAACAGGACAGCGCTGGGAAAAAATTGAAGGACTTAATGTCAGTGGGAGAGAGATAAGGAGAAGGAGAAAGTGGAAGTGGATGAGAACCAGTGATAATAAGAGAAGGAGGAACAGAGAGAGAGATAGAGACAGTGAGAAGAGACAGCAACAGTGGGTGGAAATGAATGAATTAGTAGCAACAAGAGAGCAAGACGAAGACGAGGGTGATGATGATGATGATGATGATGACGATGATGATGATGATGATTTGTTTGTGGGGCGCTCAACTGCGCGGTTCTCAGCGCCCGTACAAAGTCCGACTTTTTTCACAGTCCAGTTTTTATACACAGTCCAATCGAGCCACTGTCACGAAGGAAGACGAGAGTGAGAGGAGACAGTAGTAGTAGGACAGAACGAAGGCGACTGTGGCTATGAGACAACAGACAATGACAGCTGGAGAGCCACTAAGAGATAATTCTGTATGGTGTGAAAAGTGGCAATTGACTCTGAATATAGAAAAGTGTGAAGTTATTCACATGAGTACTAAAAGAAATGAACTAAATTTAGATTACGAGGTAAGTCACACAAATCTGAAGGCTGTAAATTCAGCTAAATACTTAGGGATTAGAATTACAAATAACCTAAATTGGAACAATCACTTAGATAATATTGTGGGTAGAGCCAACCAAAGACTGCGAGTCATTGGCATTAACACTTAGGAAGTGTAACAGGTCTACTAAGGAGACTGCTTACATCACGCTTGTCCGCCCTATTCTGGAGTATCGCTGTGCGGTGTGGGATCCGCATCAGGTGAGACTGACAGGTGACATCGAAAAATTACGAAGAAGGGCAGCTCCTTTTTTATTCTCGCTAAATAGGGGAGATAGTGTCACGGACATGATACGTGAATTGGAGTGGCAATTATTAAAACAAAGACGTTTTCCGTTGCGACTTGATCTTCTCATGAAATTTCAATCACCAGTTTTCTCCTCCGATTGCGAAAACATAGTGTTGCGACTCACCTATATGGGGAAAAATGATCATCACGATAAAATAAGAGAAATCAAGGCTCGCACAGAAAAATTTAAGTGCTTGTTTTTCCTGCTTGCCGTTCGAGAGTGGAACGGTAGAGAGACAGCTTGAGGGTGGTTCATTGAACCCTCTGCCAGGCACTTAATTGTCAATAACAGAGTAATCACGTAGATGTAGACAATGAGTTGTCCCGAATGAGTGAGTGAGAATGGGCAGTTGGGAGTGGATGGGCTTCAGAGACTTACATCGTTGGATTAGAGGTGTGAGCGAGGGACGGCTAGAGCAGCTTCTGAAAGTGAGAGCACTATGAGACTTAACTGCTGAGGCCATCAGTCCCCCCAGAACTTAGAACTACTTAAACCTAACTAACCTAAGGACGTCACACACATTCATGCCCGAGGCAGGATTCGAACCTGCGACCATAGCGGTCGCGCGGTTCCAGACTGCAGCGACTAGAGCCGCTCGGCCACCCCGGCCAGAGAAAGTGAAGATGATTTACATTATCTGCTAAATGGAATGAACAGTCAAATGAGTATAGAATATGGACTGAAACCTAATCTAAGAAGAAAGGAATGAGAAGTAGCAGAAATGAGAACGTCGAGAAACTCAACGTCAGGATTGACGGTCACGACGTAGGTTCAGTAAAATTCTGCTAACTGGGAAGCCAAACAACGAGTGACGGAACGTGCAAGGATGAGATCAGAAACATTCGAGAACCGGCAAAATGGGCATTTCTGGGTAAGAGAAGTCTACTAGTATCAAACATAGGCCTTAATTCGAGGAATAAATTTCTGAGAATGTACGTTTGGAGCATAGGTTTGTATGGCAGTGAAACATGGATTGTGGGAAAGCCGAAACAGAGGAGAATCGAAGCATTTGAGATATGGTTTTACAGACGAATATTGAAAATTAGGTGGACTGATAGGGAAGGAAACGTGAGGTTCTCCGCAGAATCGGAGGGGAAAGGAACTTGTGGAATACACTGACAAGGAGAAGGTACAGAATGATAAGACATCTGTTAAGGTATGACATGAGGGAATGACTTCCGTGGTAATAGAGGGAGATACAGAAGACAGAAACTCTAGAGGAGGACAGAGATTCCAATACATCCAGCAAATAATTGAGGACGTATGCTGCAAGTGGGACTGTGAGATGAAGAGGTTGCCACAGGAGAGGAATTCGTGGCGAGCCGCCTGAGATTAGCAGATAATTGACGACTCAAAAGAAATAAATATTGGCACTAGATGAGCCAAGAAGCAAAAGGGGAAAAAAGGAAAGATATTTCCTTTAATTTACGTCTATGGTCACAAACTTTTTGTTAACAGATTACCGGTTTCGGTCTATAATGACCATCATCAGATCTATACATATATATATATATATATATATATATATATATATATATATATATATATATATATACTCCTGGAAATGGAAAAAAGAACACATTGACACCGGTGTGTCAGACCCACCATACTTGCTCCGGACACTGCGAGAGGGCTGTACAAGCAATGATCACACGCACGGCACAGCGGACACACCAGGAACCGCGGTGTTGGCCGTCGAAAGGCGCTAGCTGCGCAGCATTTGTGCACCGCCGCCGTAAGTGTCAGCCAGTTTGCCGTGGCATACGGAGCTCCATCGCAGTCTTTAACACTGGTAGCATGCCGCGACAGCGTGGACGTGAACCGCATGTGCAGTTGACGGACTTTGAGGGAGGGCGTATAGTGGGCATGCGGGAGGCCGGGTGGACGTACCGCCGAATTGGTCAACACGTGGGGCGTGAGGTCTCCACAGTACATCGATGTTGTCGCCAGTGGTCGGCGGAAGGTGCACCTGCCCGTCGACCTGGGACCGGACCGCAGCGACGCACGGATGCACGCCAAGACCGTAGGATCCAACGCAGTGCCATAGGGGTTCGCACCGCCACTTCCCAGCAAATTAGGGATACTGTTGCTCCTGGGGTATTGGCGAGGACCATTCGCAACCGTCTCCATGAAGCTGGGCTACGGTCCCGCACACCGTTAGGCCGTCTTCCGCTCACGCCCCAACATCGTGCAGCCCGCCACCAGTGGTGTCGCGACAGGCGTGAATGGAGGGACAAATGGAGACGTGTCGTCTTCAGCGATGAGAGTCGCTTCTGCCTTGGTGCCAATGATGGTCGTATGCGTGTTTGGCGCCGTGCAGGTGAGCGCCACAATCAGGACTGCATACGACCGAGGCACACACGGCCAACACTCGGCATCATGGTGTGGGGAGCGATCTTCTACACTGGCCGTACACCACTGGTGATCGTCGAGGGGACACTGAATAGTGCGCGGTACATCCAAACCGTCATCGAACCCATCGTTCTACCATTCCTAGACCGGCAAGGGAACTTGCTGTTCCAACAGGACAATGCACGTCCGCATGTATCCCGTGCCACCCAACGTGCTCTAGAAGGTGTAAGTCAACTACCCTGGCCAGCAAGATCTCCGGATCTGTCCCCCATTGAGCATGTTTGGGACTGGATGAAGCGTCGTCTCACGCGGTCTGCACGTCCAGCACGAACGCTGGTCCAACTGAGGCGCCAGGTGGAAATGGAATGGCAAGCCGTTCCACAGGACTACATCCAGCATCTCTACGATCGTCTCCATGGGAGAATAGCAGCCTGCATTGCTGCGAAAGGTGGATGTACACTGTACTAGTGCCGACATTGTGCATGCTCTGTTGCCTGTGTCTATGTGCCTGTGGTTCTGTCAGTGTGATCATGTGATGTATCTGACCCCAGGAATGTGTCAATAAAGTTTCCCCTTCCTGGGACAATGAATTCACGGTGTTCTTATTTCAATTTCCAGGATTATATATATATATATATATATATATATATATATATATATATATATATATATATCAGTAGTACTTTTCATTAAGGTCTATGTATTGTTTTTAAGCTGTAGACAATCTGCGAGTGTATTTATATTTTCCCATTTTTTGCTACAGACCTGATGATGGTCATTATAGACCGAAACCGGTAATCTGTTAAGAAAACGTTTGTGACCATAGACGTAAATTAAAGGAAACTTACTGTATATACGGGTCACTGTTTTATTCCCGACAATGTCGCAGCTTGTGAAAAGGAAAGAATAGGTTGCAGCACATTGGCAAATTCCATTATCACATGGTAATACGCTTCAAGCAGGAGCGGAAATGTACCATATGTTTTAGACCAATATAGACAGCCAAAGACGTCATCTGGATTAACAGAACGCAACACCAAATTTCTCGCTGCTGCTGAGAGCAGAGTGGCGCTGCGTACTATACTTTAGCCATGGGGTGTGTCAAATGGTTCAAATGGCTCTGAGCACTATGGGACTTAACTTCTGAGGTCATCAGTCCCATAGAACTTAAACCTAACTAGCCTCAGGACATCACACACATCAATGCCCGAGGCAGGATTCGAACCTGCGACCGTAGCGGTCTCGCGGTTCCAGACTGTAGTGGCTAGAACCGCTCGGCCACCTTGGCCGGCCTGTCGTGTGTCATTTTGTTTTGGACCCCGTAGTGGAGTGCAGCAGCACTGTGCTGTGATGAATCGTATGTGTATCGTATCATAATACACGTACACACAAATAAACAAAATATTAATTGCCTAACAAATGTTTTCGAGTCTTAATTAATCTCTATGATCATTGCAGTTGGTGGCCAAAAATATCGAAAGCTCAAAAAACACATTACCGTCCCCATTACGGTTTAGCAAAACATTTCGCGTTCAAATCAGCTAGCAACCGACTTGGAACGAAAAAATACAAATTCTTTATGGTTTTCAAGGGAATTTTGTACCATTCTACCTGCGAAATAGTGGCAGGATCACGTAACGATGGTGCAGGCGGATAGCGATCACGAACCCTTCTCTGCAAAGTAGATCCCAAGTGCTCAAGGCGTGAGATGTGGTGGCCCTGGTGGGAAGGCAAGATGCGACAATTTATCCTCATGCTCACAAAACCAGTCCTGAACGATGCGAGCCGTGTGAACGTCCTGTCAGCTTGGATCACAGCGTCACTTCTGGCAAACAAACATTGTACCATGGTACGGACATGATCAGACAAAGTGATCACGTAATGCTTGGCGATAATGTAACGTTGCAAAGTAACCAAAGGACCTGTGGAATGCCACGATATGGCTGCTCACATCACACCGTACTCCTCTGTGTGATACTCTTGGGACATAAATTCGGTCGTCACTATAAACAGTGTGGAACAGGCCTAGTACCAAGTGACTTTCTTGCACTGCGCCATAGCACAGGTTTTATGGGTATGGCACCAAATTTCACGGGCATTTCCATCACCGATGAGTGGTTCTAGAATCCTAGATCGCCCTGCAGTTCGCTGCTCACGGAGCTCTTTTCGTGTTGTTTTGGTGCTCGCAGGGTTCACGAGTGGGACATTCAATTAAGCAGTGACTTTAGCCACTGTCACCCTGTTAATTTTCGTCACACATTTTTCGCCACCAAATTTATCGTCACCATGCTTTTGCTGTAGGAGGATTTTACATCACTGAAGAGTTGTTTCGGAATACCAGCTCGCCCTGCAATTTCCTGCTCACAAAGTTCCCTTCTTGTTGTTTTGGCACTGACAGCGGTCGTGAGTGCCATATTCTGTTATGCAGTAACTTTTTCAATTGCCGTCCTCTCAGTTATTGCCACAGTCCCCTTCTATGGCCGTCTATTACGATCACTCAACACGCACTTTCGTCCAAGCGAGACTTATCGTATGACATTTCCTCGCTTTCCCTTCGACCACGTGTACATATTTGATCCGGTTCCTCTTCAAACACAAAAAACTTCAGTTGCTTGGTCGGGGAAGCACTCACCATAGCAGCACCAAACACTTGCCCCTTCGAATGCACTGAGCTTCCACACAAATCACTCACAAGTACACGGAACACTGTTCTGACCACGACTGAACCTTCCTACTATTGTATGTTACACTCTATATCCTCTAGCACACACGTTTAGTATTAATTTTTAGTTTTTATCGACGCATTTCGATACATGATGTTCATGTAAAAATTAAGCATTATTTAACCGGATTATATTGGTGTTAAGTGCGAAGTTGCTCTCATTTTTCTGCTCACCAGAAAGACACTTCAGAGTACAACGTGTATTGCATTGAAAATGTTACATCGAGCCAGTGCAGCTTCGCCATCTAACTACAGCGAAGCACACAACAACAACTTAATCATTTACAGGGTTTCAGCAAATGATTCGTTGGATTTTGATGTCCCATGCCTTGAAATACATACTTTCCACCCGGGTGTACTAATGACATAAGATGAGAGCATATATTAAAGTTTTTTAATGTCATTTCTAGATTAGACCAGATTCACCAGACCGCAGATTGGGAGCACTTTGCAAAATAACGATTAATCAATAGAAATCATTTTGTGTGTGGCAATATGAAAAGAATGAATCCGTTACAGCTGTGCAGTGTGCGTTCCGAATAGTATATCGCCACCAACCCACCAAAGAATTATTCGTTGGCACCGAAAGTGTAAGTGGGCTGTTTCTGTGTTGGCAGCACTGTGTAGCGCTTTGCGTTGGATCTCTGACTGCTTTTTCTTTGTAAGAGACTCTGTTGCTTGTTGGACTCGTTGTTGGAAGTTAATCGCAAGTGTTTGTGTTGGGCAGCTGGAAGTTAGTCGCCAGAAGTGATGGAAGTACTGTTGGGCAGTTGGAGGTGGACCTCCAGCAGTGATGGACATTGGATGTGAGGAGTTAGCATTGATGGAGGGTAAAGGTCTGAAGTGTTAGCATAGGCTAATGACCTGTACATGTTCCACTTGGCGATTAAATATTATACATGATTATATACCTTTGTACTAGATGTCAATAACGATTTATATTCGTGTTTGAACTGGATGTCACATTATAAAGGTAAAAAATACATTACTGGGTTTGCAACAAAATCTTTACTTTGCTAACCACATGCCAATTAGTAGTTAGTGGCCTTAGTAGCTAGTATATTTCATTTAGCTGGCAGTATTGACACTCACTGTATCGCAGTAGTTCGCGTAATGAAGATTTTGTGAGTTAAGTGCTGAATGAAATGTACAGGATATTGTTGAGATTCCTGCCGTGTGGTGGCGCTCGGTCTGCGATCACTGACAGTGGCGACACGCGGGTCCGACATGTACTAATGGACCGCGGCCGATTTAAAGCTACCACCTAGCAAGTGTGGTGTCTGGCGGTGACACCACAGAATATGTACAGATCATTACGTTATGCTAACGCTTCAGATCTCTATCCTCCATCAATACTAACTTCTCACATCTAACATCCATCACTGCTGGCTGTTCACCTCCAACTGTGTGTGTGTGAAATCTTACGGGACTTAACTGCTGAGGCCATCAGTCCCTAAGCTTCCACACTACTTAAACTAAAGTATTCTAAGGACAAACACACACACCCATGCCCGATGGAGGACTCGAACCTCCGCCGGGACCAGCCGCACAGTCCATGACTGCAGCGCCTTAGACTGCTCTGCTAATCCCGCGCGGCTCACCTCCAACTGCCCAACAGTACTTCCATCACTGCTGGCGACTAACTTCCAACTGCCCAACACTACTGGTGATTAATTTCCTACAACTAGTCCGACCAGCCGCAGAGTCTGTTACAAAGAAAACACAGTCAGGGATCCAGTTCAAAGCGCTACACAGCTTTGCCAACACAGAAGCAGCTCACTTACAAAAGTTCAAGGACACAGGTTGCCTCTGTACACAGATGGAACATTGTCCAAGGGGTGTTCGTTTGTAGCCCACAGAAATAAACACCTTATGCGAAGAGCGAACAGTCCATAGCAGCCTGCCTGGAAGATTCTGCGGTTATCTCAGAAGCCATGTAGCATACAGCTGCTGCAATGTTTACAGCCAAGCGATGGCACCATCAGACCCTGGCTTCGTGACGTTTACCAAGAAGCAGTGGTAAATGACGAATTTACACCCTGACTCACGTTCAGTGATGGGGAGATGTCCAACGTAAATGATCAACCGGATCGTCGCAGCGTCCGCATATGGGGCACGCAAGTCCGAATGATTCAATGGTCGTTTAAGGAGATTCCCCGGAAGTGCATGCCTTCTTGCTGTTTCACGTAGTAACGTGTACGGGCCCTGGTATTTTCCCGGAAAATCTGTGACAGGTACAATGGCCTTGCACTTATTACAACGTAGGTTGTTTCCTAAACTGATTGTTGATATCCAAGACCTTATAATCCAAGAAGATTCAGCTCCGCCTCATTAGCATAGATCAGTGCGTCGTCATCTGAACAAGGAACTTCCGATCCGGTGCATCGGCTGCTGCGCTCAGTACGAGTTGGCACTCTTCAACGGCCCTCAAGGTCTCCTGACCATACAGTTTGTGATTTTTGATTTGGGGATACACGAAAGGCAATGACTGGTCTCCAGGGCAGCATCATTGCTGCTCTGGTGAACACTGACAAGGACATGCTTGAACGTGCAACGGTAGAACTTAACTGCTGCATTGACGATTGTCGTGTAACATGAAGAGAGCACATAAAACATTTGTAATGTTGTATAAGAATTTTGAAAACACATTCACTTAGCTATAAAGTGTTTCAGTAATTGTTTCGTATGTAATACTTTGTGGAATATAGTCATTGAGACCCGATGAAGAATCTGTAAGCCCTCCATATATGGTGGCAAGAGTGATGAGACAGTGTAACGTAAAGATATTTGTTGGGCACAGGTCACTCGGGAAACGGGTCGTTTCGAAATAAATATTGACATTCCGGAAGTGGAAAAGTGTGTTATTGGTAATACTGGCAAAGAGTCGCAGACTCCATCCATTTCATATACCATATATTGACATAAAGTACAGCAGTATCACTGTAGAATTAAGTTCTTATCACTTTTATTCCGAAAACCATAAAAATTCACGATTCGTATCTTTTCACCGGAGCTCTTTCTTTCTTATTCTTTATCGCTAATTTAATATACCTTCACGTGCAGATAACTAAATTTCCCGTGTTTATTCTAAACTTTGCTAGTAAATGACGTTATTGATTGGAACTGACATTTGTCTAGAAGCTCCACCAAAAAAATAGAATGGCCATATAATTTACGAGATATGAATCATACCGGAATGTCTTACACCAACTTGTGTCTCTACATGGTAATTGCTAATGTTGTGGGCGGTTTTATTTGCATGTCAGTATAATCACTGTGGCGACATACACAGGGGTCGTTTTTCCATTCAAAGCCTGGCAAATGGTGTTTAAGTTCCGGAATAAAACGCAATTAACAGGGACTTTTGATGTGATAGCGAAGCTCTCACACCGACATTTTTTGCTAATTTCGGCTTGCAGTGTTTCATGCTACTTTTTTTCCAAAATAAATGTCACAACGCAACCATAGAGACAAAAATTTCCTGCTTGTGACGAAAGCTTTCGTTGATTAACGTTTCAAATAAATCGTTCCTTACAAAAACCATAACCAGCTCTAAAACTAAGTAGACTGTATATACTATAAACTCATTTCTCGCGTTCGTCTGGATGCAGAAGGATAGCTACGCCCTATAGTTGATTGTGATCTTAAATTAGACAGTGGTTGTTCACCGTAAGATAATTAGAAAAAATAGCCTAGTCGATTGAACACTTCAATAGTGATAATCTCCAAATCTAAAAATTTGAAGTGATTCGATTTATCATTTTTTTCACGTTTCGACAGTTCATATTTCCACGTTTTGGGCTTTGTTAAATGCACGCTGTTTGCAATCTCAAAAACCTCTGAACAAATATTTTTCCTTACGCTGACAACACCTACGTCTATGTTTACATGATAGCTCTACAATTCACACGTATGTGCTTGGCCGAGGGTTAATATAATCAGTTTCAGACAGTTTCTCGACCATGCCACTCCTAAATAGCACGTATGAGAAATGAACAACAAAATCTTTCCGTGGGAGCTCTGATTTTTCTTATCTTATTTCCACTGTCAGTTTTCTCCATGGATGTGGGAGTCAGCAAAATATTTTCATCTTCGGAGGAGGATGGTGAAATTTTGTGAAAACATCTCGCCGCAATGAAAAACACCTTTGTTTTAATGATAACTACCCCAACACGAGTATCGTATCTATTACACTCTCTTTTTTCCCGTTATCGCTAAAGCATAGTTACTAATCACAGCATTCCGAATTTCCTTCACCAAAGTAGACGAAGTAAATATTCCAGAGTTCAGATTAAGAACAGCTGCCAACATGAGTAACTTAGAAGAGGGTATCCTCGGAGTAATGAAGCAGCTTAAATCACTTAATAAAAGCAAGTCTTACGGTCCAGACTGTATACCCTTCAGAGTATGCTGACACAATAGCTCCATACTTAACACTCATACACAACCGCTCCCTCAACGAAAGATCCGTACCCAACGTCTGGAAAATAGCACAGGTCATATCAGTATTCAAGAAAGGCAGTAGGAATCCGCAAAATTGCGGGTCCATATCATTAACGTCGATATGCAGCAAGATTTTTGGACATTATGAATTACCTCGGAGAGAGAGGTCTATTGACAGACAGTCAACATGGATTTAGAAAACATCGTTCTTGTGAATCACAATTACGTCTTTACACACACGACTTGTTGAGTGCTATTGACACAAGACTTCAAATTGACTCCGTATTTCTAGATTTCCAGAAGGCTTTTGACACTGTACCACACAAGGAGCTCCAAGCGGAATTGTGTGCTTATGGAATATCATCTCAATTAAGTAACTGGACTCATGATTTCCATTCAGAGAGGTCACAGCTCGTAGTAATTGACGGATAGTCATCGAGTAAAGCAGAAGTGATTTCTGGCGTCCCCAAAGGCAGTGCCATAGGCCCTTTGCTTTTCCTTATCTATAGAAACGATTTGGGAGACAATCTGAGCAGTTCTGGTACGTTGTTAGCAGATGGTGCTGTCGTTTATTGTGTTGTAAAGTCACCAGAAGATGAAAACAAACTGCAAAACGATTTAGAAAAGATATCTGTATGGGCCGAAAATTATCAGTTGACCCTAAATAATTTAGTGTGAGGTCGTCGACATAGGTGCGAAAAGGAATGTGTTAAACTTCGGTTGCACGATACATCAGTCAAATCTAAAGGTCGAATCCAACTAAATACCTAGGATCTACAATTACGAACAACTTAAATTGGAAGGAAAACAAAGAAATAGAAAATGACGTAGGGAAGACAAACCAAAGACTAGGTTTTATTGTCAGAAAACTTAGGAAATGCAGTTTTTCTCTTTTCTTTTTTTGTTTTTTTATTTTTTATTTTTTTTTTTTTAGTACTGCTACGCTGTGTCGGATCCTTACCAGACAGGATTAACGGAGTACATCGATAAAGTTTATTGAAGAGCAATACGTTTTGTATTATCGTGAAATAGGGGAGGGAGAGTACCGACGCAATACAGGATTTGGGGTGTACATAATAATAATAATAAAAAAAAGAACGTTTTCTTTGCGGAGGAATATTCTTACCGAATTTTAGTTACTCATTTCCTCCTCCGAATGCGAAAATATTTTGTTGATGCCATACTTCATAGGGAAAACGATCATTATAATAAAAAAAGGGAAACTAGAGCTCGCACGAGAAGACATAGGTGTTCGTTTTCTCCTCGCACTGCTCGATATTGAAATAATAAAATATTACTGTGAAGGAGGTTCGGTGAACTCTTTGCCACACACTTAAGTATGACTTGCAGTTTATCCATGTAGATGTAGATGTAGATATACGAAACGGGCAGCCTTTCATGTCCTCTGCCAATTAGGTCTAGTAATACATGACTTTCCTTGCAGGTTTACTTCAAAGGCATTATCCTTACAAGAATTACATGCTGACTGACATAGTCTAATGGAAATGAGCCACCATTTCTGCAGGTTAAATTATGCTGCAATCAATCGCCCCCTTATTTCGCTGTCACAAGAGTTCTGCGCTTGTTACACCACGCAGGAATCATTACGTTTCACGTTTTTCTCGTTAGCGAGGCAAAGGCTCTCTACCACGATATACTAATAAGAAATATAATTGTTCACATCTTTGTAACACTTGGCTTACAGTATGTCCAAACTACGATACATCGCACTGACACGATGTATGAAATACATACTGTTTTCAGTGCCCTGCTTGATTTGTATAATGAATTTCCGAGTTTTCAGTTTAGCTGCGGGCTTTTATTTTTGGCTCTTCATACAAGCCGGCGTTGATATGCAAGTCCTTTCTTCCTTTATGTCGATTTCCTTCACAGGCGCTGCTAATTTCTGTCACAGTGAGTTTCTCCATTCCATGTGGCACGACTACAAATGTGAATTTCAAATGGTTGAAATGGCTCTGAGCGCTATTGGACTTAACATCCGAGGTAATCAGTCCCATGGACTTAGAAATACTTAAAACTAACCGACCTAAGGACATCACACACATCCATGCCCGAAGCAGGATTCGAACCTGCGACCGTAGCATCACAAATGTGAAGTCAGCACATGTCAGTAACTTGTCGTAATGTATATAGCCTATTCTTCCGGTCTGGTGTCGAAAATAGTCATCGACGGTAACTTCATATTAACTGGCGAATGGGATCACGGTGACTACCAGACCCGCCGAACGACATGTGTAACGTAATCACTAACCTTTCGCTCAATAACTCCAAGGGAACCTTGAGAACGGAGTCTGGTGCAGGGAGGTAACTACGTCTGCTGTGGCCGTAGCTCACCAACACGGTGCTACAAATGTGGTACCGTTCTTCAGATATTTCGCCAACAAGACTGACAGAACACTGAGCGTGCTATCTCTCTCCAAGGTATGATATTCTTGTACAATCAGTACAACCATGGTTGAGGAGCCGTACGTGATGCACATCTTTAATCACATCGCATTCCTAGGTTTATAAGTGGGGAAAGCATGTCATTTCTGTTAGTGAAAGACTTAATCAACAAACATAACTCAAGCTGAACCCTATCACACTGCTGGAAATTCTCACAGAGCATCAGTGACCCAACATTCCGATAAGCTATATGACTGTAATCAATCTGCTACGTCCTTCTCAGTAATTCGAAAATCCCATTTCATTCCACAGTGATATATCGTCGTATAATACTGGAAGAGCACATAAAATATATTTAAAACACTTCTTTTGTGGGCAATACGGTACAAATATCATTTCATATTTTACAGGAACACTGAGACGTCTTCTTCAGCCATTGTTGTTGTTGTGGTCTTCAGTCCTGAGACTTGTTTGATGCAGCTCTCCATGCTACTCTATCCTGTGCAAGCTTTTTCATCTCCCAGTACCTACTGCAACCTACATCCTTCTGAATCTGCTTAGTGTATTCATCTCTTGGTCTCCCTCTACGATTTTTACCCTCCACGCTGCCCTCAAATACTAAACTGGTGATCCCTTGATGCCTCAGAACATGTCCTACCAACCGATCCCTACTTCTGGTCAAGTTGTGCCACAATCTTCTCTTCTCCCCAATCGCATTCAATACTTCCTTATTAGTTATGTGATCTACCCATCTAATCTTCAGCATTCTTCTGTAGCACCACATTTCGAAAGCTTCTATTCTCTTCTTGTCCAAACTATTTATCGTCCATGTTTCACTTCCATACATGGCTACACTCCATACAAATACTTTCAGAAATGACTTCCTGACACTTAAATCTATACTCGATGTTAACAAATTTCTCTTCTTCAGAAACGCTTTCCTTGCCATTGCCAGTCTACATTTTATATCCTCTCTACTTCGACCATCATCAGTTATTTTGCTCCCCCAATAGCAAAACTCCTTTACTACTTTAAGTGTCTCATTTCCTAATCTAATTCCCTCAGCATCACCCGACTTAATTAGATTACATTCCATTATCCTTGTTTTGCTTTTGTTGATGTTCATCTTATATCCTCCTTTGAAGACACTGTCCATTCCATTCAACTGCTCTTCCAAGTCCTTTGCTGTCTCTGACAGAATTACAATGTCATCGGCGAACCTCAAAGGTTTTATTTCTTCTCCAAGGATTTTAATACCTACTCTGAATTTTTCTTTTGTTTCCTTCACTGCTTGCTCAATATACAGATTGAATAACATCGGGGAGAGACTGCAACCTTGTCTCACTCCCTTCCCAACCACTGATTCATTTTCATACCCCTCGACCCTTATAAATGATATCTGGTTTTTGTAGAAATTGTAAATAGCCTTTCGCTCCATGTATTTTACCCCTGCCACCTTCAGAAAGAAAGTATTCCAGTCAACATTGTCAAAGGCTTTCTCTAAGTCTACAAATGCTAGAAACGTAGGTTTGCCCTTCCTTAATCTAGCTTCTAAGATAAGTCGTAGGGTCAGTATTGCCTCACGTGTTCCAACATTTCTACGAAATCCAAACTGATCTTCCCCAAGGTCGGCTTCTACTAGTTTTTCCATAGGCCCTCTATATACTCCGTCCACCTTTCTTGTTTCCCTTCTTTGCTTAGAACTGGGTTTCCATCTGAGCTCTTGATATTCATACAAGTCGTTCTCTTATCTCCAAAGGTCCCTCTAATTTTCCTGTAGGCAGTATCTATCTTACCCCTAGTGAGATAGGCCTCTACATCCTTACATTTGTCCTCTAGCCATCCCTGCTTAGCCATTTTGCACTTCCTGTCGATCTCATTTTTGAGACGTTTGTATTCCTGTTTGACTGCTTCATTTACTGCATTTTTATGTTTTCTCCTTTCATCAATTAAATTCAAAATTAAATTCCATATTTCTTCTGTTACCCAAGGATTTCTACTAGCCCTCGTCTTTTTACCTACTTGATCCTATGCTGCCTTCGCTACTTCATCCCTCAAAGCTACCCATTCTTCTTCTACTGTATTTCTTTCCCCCATTCCTGTCAGGTGTTCCCTTATGCTCTCCCTGAAACTCTGTACAACCTCTGGTTCTTTCAATTTATCCAGGTCCCATCTCCTTAAATTCCCACCTTTTTGCAGTTTCTTCAGTTTTAATCTACAGGTCATAACCAATAGATTGTGGTCAGAGTCCACATCTGCCCTTGGAAATGTCTTACAATTTAAAACCTGGTTCCTAAATCTCTGTCTTACCACTATATATACCATTATATTTATTCAGCCATATGAGTTCCAAAAAGTTGTCATCATAGAAAGCAATGAATGCAGGAAGAAAGCCTTATAAAGTAAGCAATCATTATTTTTTAGAAAAGGTTTAACTTCGGAGCATAGAATTCCTATTTTTCTCAAAATTACATTTTACTGTCACAGTAAGCAACAAACAAAAGACGAAATTAATAAAAGATAAACAATAAACTGTTTTGTGAATGTTGTTTAACACTGGTACTTCTGGGACATCGAGCATTTAAGCACGCATATATTTGAAATCAGTTTCTTTTTAAGGAAGTGTTACGATTTGGAATATAAATTTCAATTTTTTTACAAAATTAATTTTTATTGTCATAATAAGCAACAAATAAATTAAGAAACTGGCGAAAAGTAATCAATCAATTGTTTTATGAAGGTTGTTTTGCCTCGAAATCACTGGTACAAGAATATTTTAATCGCCCATCATCTCATAGGATATATGTGACAAGGGTTTTGCATTTTTCTACACATCTCAAATTTCCATGAACTCATAATGGCTGAAGCAAAGTATGTGCTTAAATACTCGCAACAAGCAAAATAGGGCCTAAAGTTTAATAAATTTATATCAACTGAACATATCGCTTATAACTACCCTGTCGGTATTCCTCCAGGCCCGTTATATTCGGCCGCAGCCTCTCCTTGCTCTTCCACCAATCTTTCCGTACAGCTAATCTCATTAAATTATATGAGAAAACGACTGACTAGCATTTGTGTAGTGCCGTTAGAGAGAAAAGTTGAAACTCCAGGTTTAGACCACCGTTACTTAACTGGGCAGTTCGCAGTACAGCAAAGAATGCATACAACTAGAAATACGAACTGCCATGACAAATATCCATTTTCATCCACAACTTTAGCGTAAATAATTTTCACTTTATCATTGAGCACTTGGGCGATTTTCGGCTCACGCAATGAACAGGTCAGTGTCCTGCCCGAAAGCGCTGTAAAATACATTTCATTCTTCTAGTGATTCACAAAATGCATTATGCTCCACTTCTTCGACTCGTTTTGATTTATACACGCACCAGTTGAGAAACTTCCTGAAACAAATGCACATCACTACAGCTGCACATCCCGATGATGCAATATTTCAGCTCGTGACGAAGAAGCGTCTATTCCCTTATGAATAACTGGAATCACTGGACAGACACAGTAAAGACCACGCTGCCTGACATAACTACTTTCACTAGTAATCTTACACACGATGCCTTTGGGGTGCAGAGTGTGTCTATGTGGTGAATATTTGGCAAGAATCCAACATCACTGATTTAGCGGATCATTCAAGACTTTACATATATGTATTTTTCCTAGCCCATATCATTGAGAAATTCTGCCGTGTGCGCGCACACACACATGCATTCTGTATCCCGCCTTCTATCACAATGAGTCACAGATTTTGTTGGTTCCCACATTAAAAGACAAGTTTCAGCATTGAACTATTTACTGATGTTGACATATTGTTCTATTTCGAATGCGGAATTTGCGACTTCTGGTGCCCTCTGGTACACCAAGGCAAATACACCTTCCGACGATTTGAGTTACAGCCTGTATGCAGATGTAAACAACTTGTACAGACATGTCATGCTACGATGTCTGCCCATTGGAGGGTTGTGATGGGTGTCGCCATACTGTGTAAATTAGACGGTGTGGAGTGTGGTGTAGGATATGTCATGGAGACAGAACTAGTAATCGGAATAGTATGCATGACGTGCTCAGCGATTTGCTGTAATATCCAGAACGACTAATTCGTTGCAGTGGTTTACTCCACAGGTTAATGATGGCACTGGAGGATAAACTGAGACTTGTAATGCGCTACAGATATTTCCACTGTCTCAATTTGGAGCTAAAACTGGTCAAAACGACCCATGCTACCTCCTTCAATCGGTTACGTTGGCTGAAGGAGTGTATTGACGTTAAGACCGAAAAGAGGGCTCTCGCCACGTGTGATTTTCTAAAATATATTTTTAACACATGAACATACCAGCATTATGCAAGACAACAGAGAAGTTCAGTTAAGGAATGAGCATGAAATTCACATAGTTTTCCACTGGCAGGGGCGTTATGGTGCAAGGTATTATATCAGCAGGCCAAATTTTAAGCAGGCCACTACGTTCAGTGTATGATTAGTCGTTGTGGAGGTGCTCAAGGTTTCGGCAGAATTCACGACCCTATTTGCGATAAGGTGACAAAAGTGATTGCCTAGCGATATGCACATAAACAGGGAGTTTCAAAAATGACCGGTATATTTGAAACGGCAATAAAAACTAAACGAGCAGCGATAGAAATACACCGTTTGTTGCAATATGCTTGGGACAACAGTACATTTTCAGGCGTACAAACTTTCGAAATTACAGTAGTTACAATCTTCAACAACAGATGGCGCTGCAAGTGATGTGAAAGATATAGAGGACAACGCAGTCTGTGGGTGCGCCACTCTGTACGTCGTCTTTCTGCTGTAAGCGTGTGCTGTTCACAACGTGCAAGTGTGCTGTAGACAACATGGTTTATTCCTTAGAACAGAGGATTTTTCTGGTGTTGGAATTCCACCGCCTAGAACACAGTGTTGTTGCAACAAGACGAAGTTTTCAACGGAGGTTTAATGTAACCAAAGGACCGAAAAGCGATACAATAAAGGATCTGTTTGAAAAATTTCAACGGACTGGGAACGTGACGGATGAACGTGCTGGAAAGGTAGGGCGACTGCGTACGGCAACCACAGAGGGCAACGCGCAGCTAGTGCAGCAGGTGATCCAACAGCGGCCTCGGGTTTCCGTTCGCTGTGTTGCAGCTGCGATCCGAATGACGCCAACGTCCACGTATCGTCTCATGCGCCAGAGTTTACACCTCTATCCATACAAAATTCAAACGCGCCAACCCCTCAGCGCCGCTACCATTGCTGCACAAGAGACATTAGCTAACGATATAGTGCACAGGATTGATGACGGCGATATGCATGTGGGCAGCATTTGGTTTACTGACGAAGCTTATTTTTAACTGGACAGCTTCGTCAATAAACAGAACTGGCGCATATGGGGAACCGAAAAGCCCCATGTTGCAGTCCCTTCGTCCCTGCATCCTCAAAAAGTACTGGTCTGGGCCGCCATTTCTTCCAAAGGAATCATTGGCCCATTTTTCAGATCCGAAACGATTACTGCATCACGCTGTCTGGACATTCTTCGTGAATTTGTGGCGGTACAAACTGCCTTAGACGACACTGCGAACACCTCGTGGTTTATGCAAGATGGTGCCCGGCCACATCGCACGGCCGACGTCTTTAATTTCCTGAATGAATATTTCGATGATCGTGTGATTGCTTTGGGCTATCCGAAACATACAGGAGGCGGCGTGGATTGGCCTCCCTATTCGCCAGACATGAACCCCTGTGACTTCTATCTGTGGGGACACTTGAAGGACCAGGTGTACCGCCAGAATCCAGAAACAATTGAACAGCTGAAGCAGTACATCTCATCTGCATGTGAAGCCATTCCGCCAGACACGTTGTCAAAGGTTTCGGGTAATTTCATTCAGAGACTACGCTATATTATTGCTACGCATGGTGGATATGTGGAAAATATCGTACTATAGAGTTTCCCAGACCGCAGCGCCATCTGTTGTTGAAAATTGTAACTACTGTAATTTCGAAAGTTTGTCTGCCTGAAAATGTACTGTTGTCCCAAGCATATTGCAACAAACGGTGTATTTCTGTCGCTGCTCGTTTAGTTTTTATTGCCGTTTCAAATATACCGGTCATTTTTGAAACACCCTATACATTGGCAGTAGTATCACGTGTACAAGGTATGAAAGGGTAGTGCATTGACGGAGCTTTCATTTGTACTCGGATGACTCATTTCGACGTGATTACGACTACAAGACAGTAACTCATGGTCTCGTAGTAGCGTTCTCGCTTCCCATGTCTGGGTGTTTTTGTGTCGTCTTCATCACTATCATTCATGCCCATTACGGTCGGAGGAAGGCAATGGCAAACCACCTCCACTAGGACCTGGCCTAGTACGGCGGTGCGGGTCCCCCGCGTCGTCCCCTTACGCTCTGTAAAGAAGTATGGAACTCATCATCATCATCATCATCATGAACGCGGAATCGCACCTCAGTGTGTCTCTATGCGTATATTAGACCTTTCCAAATTCTACATGTTCCACATTCACTGCGTGTTTTCGAGATGTCGTTTCAAACATCCAAAGTTATTTTATATGGATACAGCAGGCTTCATGTATCCGATGAAAAACTGTGATCCGTATGAAGTAATTACTCAACACGTGACAAATTTGAAACAGCTGGATATTCGGTCAAAAACTCATCAAAGCAATTACGTTATCGGCCTAATGAACGATTAGGCGAATGGATAGTTGGCTCCAGGTCAAACACGTACACATACCACACAGTCACAGAAGCGATGCAGAAGCAGTCTACAGATGTGTGCCTTACAGCCGCAACGGCCCTAGCGATTGACAGTTAAAAGGAGCGCCTGATCGGTGTTGTTGGATGTGCTCCGCATCAACCACCGCTTACTGTGCGCCAAGTAAGCATTCGATCGCTAGAGCGAGTGGGAAACGATGTACTGCAACTGAAACGCAGTCTCACAAGGAAACTCGGTCTGATACGCCATGTGACAAGGAGTTCATTCTTGAGAATGGACTAGAGACTCTTCTGTAGTCATGCTATTCACACTGGTGGTATAGAGAAAAAGAGTGGATGGGTATCTATTTATGTGTATTATTTTAATAGTGTAGACGTGCATGAGTGTCTGTGAAATAGGATGGACCATTTGTCATAGTGTTAACAGATGTGCATGCATGCGTGTATGCGTGTGTATGTGTGTTTACGTGTGCGTGTGTGTGTGTGTCTATGCCTGAGGCAGCTGCACACTTTACATGCGCTCTGTGTACAAATTGTTTTTTGTTCCAGACAGTATTGTTATAAAATATATATCCTGCTTCCCACACAAATAATGAAAGACTTTGTATTGAAAAAATTTGGAGTACAGATATTTATTAAAATTTGCCTATCATCTGGACATGTTTTTTGTGTAATTCAGCAATATGAAAATGCTGATATTATAAAAATTACCAACAGAAAAACTTAATGAAGTGCCGTGCAATAAAAATAAATGCAAACTCTATAATTGTGATAAAAACAGGACTCGAGAAGAAAGCTTCTTCACAACAGTAATAGCTCTCTGTAGCATAATACACCAATACAGCATTTCATCTATCATGCATTCTCCATCTATTGTGGTCAGAGCAAAGCTTCTGTTTCTAAAACTTAGAAGATAATCCTGGTGCGTTGTATTGTTGTCATGAGCTGCAGTTACCTCTGCATGATTCTAGTCCAAGAAACCACGTGCTCTAACGTTACCTTAGAGTTCATGATGTACAAAATAATGTTCCCTACCTTTCTGAGTGTACTAAATAATCTCTATCAATAATTTCGTTGTTTGCAAGCTTGCACTGAATTGATTCACTAGTACAGTCTCTTGACGTATCACCTTTAGACTAATATCCCGCTTTCGAAATGTCATATAATTTATTCTCTTTTATGCCGTTCATTATGAAGTAGTACAAAGTTTCATCAGAAATTTGCCAAACAAATGGATCAGTACCGAGTGTGAAATGTTCCTTAACATTGATCGGCATTTCGTTTTCACTTTCGTTTCGTGGAAGTGCCTTTTCTTCATCTTTAGGCTTACTTTGGATATGTATTCTTCCTAGATGAAATTGAAGATATGATACTGCATGATGAATTTGACAGAGCAATGAAAGACCTAAGTCGAAACAAGGCCCTGGAAGGAGACAATATTCTATTAGAACCACTGATAGCCTTGGGAGAGCCAGCCATGACCAAAATCCTCAGTCTGATGAGCAAGATGTCTGAGAGAGGTGAAATACCTTCAGACGTCAAGAAGAATATAATAATTCCAATCCCAAAAAAGTCAGGTGTCAACAGGTTTCAAAATTACCGAACAATCACTTTAATAAGTCATGGTTGCAAAATACTAACACGAATTCTCAACAAACAAAAGGAAAAACTGGCAGAAGCCTACCTCAGGGAAGATCAGTTTGGATTCCGTAGAAATGTTGGAACACACGAGCCAATACTGACCTCAATACTCAAGTTAGAAGGTAACTCAAGGAAAGGCAAACCTACGTTTCTAGCATTTGTAGACATAGAAAAAGCTTTTGAGAAGGTTGACTGGAATGCTCTCTGAAACGCCCGCTAAACCCGCAGGGCAGAACAGGTGATTAGGATTGTGGAAAGGGCCAAATAAGGTGTCGGTCAGTTTCACAAAAAATTGTAATTTACTGTTATTTAATAATACATTTAAACCAAAACGTTACATAGCCGAACATTTACAACTACGGGTTTCAAAATCGAATTCTTTCACGGCTGAAGGACTCCAAACAAGAAATTTTAAAAAACCAACAAGATAAATATCTAGTGTTGAAAACACGTAGTTAAAATTACAAAAATTGCCTCAACGCAAAAGTGGATAAGTGGATAGACAAACAAGATGCAGTACAAACGGCTGAAGGTTCACAACAAAATTTTCTAGATTTTAAAATAAATTACCATAACCTTTCAAAGGCAGAGGGCCACAATGTTTTTGCTTAAATGGTAATTTTAAGAGTAAGGTTTTTAAGCGGCTAAAGGCCCACAGTTGACTTTCCGAAATTCAAAAATACCATAAACCTTTAAGGGCAGAAGGCCTCAATGTTTAAGCTTGAAAGGTGAGACTGAGGGAATTAGATTAGGAAATAAGACCCTTAAGGTGGTAAATAAGTTTTTGCTATATGGGGAACAAAATAACTGGTGATGGTTGAAGTAGAGAGGATATAAAATGTAGACCCTCTATGGCAAGGACAATTTTCTGAAGACGAGAAATTCGTTAACATCGAGCATAGATTGAAGTGTCAGGAAGTCTTTTCTGAAAGTATTTGTATGGAGTGTACCCATGTATGGAAGTGGAATATGGACGATAAATAGTGTTGACAACGTGAGAATAGAAGCTTTTGAAATGTGATGCTACAGAAGAATGCTTAATTTTGAGATGGGTAGATCATGTAATTAATGAGGACGTTCTGAACAGAATTCAGTACATGAGGAATTTGTGGGACATTTAGACTAGAAGACGGGATGGGTTCAGAGTACACGTTCTGCTGCATCAGCGTGTCACCAATTTAATATTGGAGGGTAAAAATTGTTCATCGAGACCAAGAGATGAATATACTAAGCAGATTCAGAAGGAGGTAGGTTGCAGTAGTTATACAGAGAAGAGGCTTGCACGGGATAGAGTAGCATGGAAAGCATCATCAGACCAATCTCTAAACTGAAGACTACAACATCCACAACGGCATTTTTTCCTGATCTTCCACAGTTTCACTTGGGGAGAATGTTTCTTCTCTATCTGAATTCTCTGCAGATTTTACGAAAACGACAAGGCACAGAAGTTCCTGCAGTACTTCTCCTTCTCTCTTCCTTTTTTCTGTCGACAGACATCGATACTGAGCCCCACTTAGTCCACTTAGTCACTTGCTTCCAGTCTTTTTCTTTGGTGATTATCAAACGAGGGAACACGTTGGAAATCACTTCCTATTTGATTTAGCGAACTAGAGAACTGTATTCAGACGTCCAGATGAGAATCATACAGAGAGTATCTGCTACCCTCTGCTGCTATAGGTCCATGCACGAGGTAAAAATGTTTACAAAAATGTGATGATTAGCTAATTCGGCATTGACTCACAGACGTTAACTTTTTTCTGTTTACGAAAGACACCCGGAAAGTGCCAAAAGCACTTTTTTTATGAACATGCCAAAAGATCTGCAAGAAAATGTTGTGTTAAGAGTTTGTTAACAAAGTTAACGAACCCACACTGGTTTGGATGTATTTTAATAACATTACAACATAATTATCAATTGACCATTAAACTTGTAAGAACGCTCTTCCACATGTCACGAAATAATTAATTAGTATCTCTCTATCAAACAAATTTTTTATCTTTGCTAACAGTATCAAGAATAAACAACTATATTGGGCATCAATCAATATTCTCCAGTAAGAGACTTAATTTTTCCCAAAGATCACCTACATCCTCCTAGAAAGCGGCCTGCACTGGGCACTTGCCCAGTTTGAACCCCCACCCTTCCGTCTCCTCTGCCCATTAATGCCATGGGTTTTAGCGCAAACAAAGTATTTCCATACATATATGTATACGTACGTTCCTAGTCATTATGTAAGTATCTCTGTAAGATATGAATTGGCAGTATAATGATAAAAATTATCTCACAAAATATCTATAAGTTTTCAGTTCATTATTAAAGCATGTGTGTGCAGAAAAATTGTTAACATAAATAAAATATGTTGCACAAAACAATTAGCACTGAATAACAGCGTATAATATGTATGTCTTGTTAATAAACCAATTTTGTTAGCACAAAAATGTATTACAAATACATACGTTAAAAAACCAGTAATTAATTTGTTATCGAATATATCCCTGCTGTTATTTACAGAAGACATTCACACCCTTATCCCAGACAAACCCTGACAAATTTTGTGTTCAGCTGCTGCTGAGCACACTGATGATCCTTTCAATACGCTGCATGTATCAACAATGATGAGACACATACAACTAAACTAAAGAGACAGGGAAGGGAAAAGGTGAGACTTGTTTCCCGACATTTTTAATCATCATATTGGCCTAGAGAGAAAAGAGAGGAAAGTAAGGGAACTTCTTTTCCCGACATTTTTGTTGCGTACAACTGGCCTACGGGCTTGGGCAGTGGAAAGTGGAGGGGACTTTATCTTGAAATGCGATAGACGTCAGGAGACACCCTGACCTTGAATATACCACACACAGATCCCCAGGGCAGTGAGCAGTAACCCTGAGATTAGATCTGTATCTGGACCACAATGTTCACTGACACTCACACATCTGTACTTATATATGACATTCCAGGTCACTAAATATACTCACAGTTCAAAAGTAAACTGCTTTCAGTCACCTTCTTAAGTGTGCCATATTATTCTATGTTGGGAGTACTCGACTACTGACAAACACTCGAAAAAGCGCAGATGGTACGACACATACCCTATGTACACACACACTCTCTCTCTCTCTCCCCATCCCTCCCTCGCTCTCCCTCTCACTCTTTTATTGAGATACAACTTTTATAGCTTTTTCCTCTCTATATAAGTTTTCATTTATTGTTCTTTTTCTAATAAACACGACGTAGGTATTACAATTTAAAGCGCTTACGCACAATATTTAAAAAGATGTATGTCTACTTTGTATGAGAGCGGATAGCTAACAAATCTACTTACCAAGCAGCAGCAAAATACACACATAACATAAGGTTATTATTAGGCAAGGTTTCGGAGCCAGTGGCTGCTTCTTCAGGCAGAAGGGTTGAAGGGCAAGGAAGAGGGGTGAAGGAAAGGGACAGGAGAGGTCTAGGAAAAGCGGTAGACGTAGGAAAAGTCACTAAGAACCGCGCGTCATGGGAGACTTACCAGATGGTATGAAAAGAAAGACTGATTGCTGAGGATTGCACTGGACGAGATTTGAAAACCTGAGAGTTTAAAGGTGAAAGACAGTGTAAGATGCAAGGCAGAGATTACTGCTTCCACATCGTGCACGAGATGACAAATTCATTGTGCATAACAGGGATGGGAAGGGGCGGCGGAAAATAGACAAGTAACAAAATTGAAGAAGTAGAAAACTAAAACGGAGTGAAGAAAGGAGTAGTTACTGAGAATAAATGCTGAGACAGATGATATTAACGTTAATTAAGGTCAGGCGAGAACCAAGGACAAGTTGTAGCGATCGTTCACACCTGCTGAGATCAGAGAAACTGATGTCTGGGAAAACAATCCAGGTGGCGCGTACGGTGAAACAGGCATCGAGGCCTCGACCTCATACTGTAGTGCATGGTCTCCAACAGGATATTGCCCATTCATCTTAGCTGATAATTTGGTGGTAGTCATGCCAATGTACAGCGAAGAGCCAAAGAAACTGGTACACCTGCCTAATATCATGTAGGGCCCACGCAAGTACGCAGAAGTGCCGCAACAAGACGTGGCATGGACTCAATTAATTTCTGAAGTAGTGCTGGAGGGAACAGACTCCATGAATCCTGCAGCACTGTCCATAAATCAGTAGGACTAAGAGGGGGTAGAGATCTCTTCTAAACAGCACGCTGCAAGGCATTCTAGATATGCTCAATAGTGTTCATGTATGGGGAGTTTGGTGTGCAGCGAAACTGTTTAAATCAGAAGAGTGTTCCTGGAGCCACTCTGTAGTAATTCTGGACCCGTTGGGTGTCGCAGTGTCCTGCTGGAATTGCCCAAGTCCGTCGGAATGCACATTGGGCCTGAATGGATGCAGGTGATCACACAGCATGACGTACGTGTCACCTGTCACAGTCGTATCTAGACGTATCAGGAGTCCCATATCACGCCAAGTGCACACGTCCTACACTATTGCCGAGTCGCCACCAGCTTCTCTTCTGAGATTCAGGGACCACGGATTCATGAGGTTGTCTCCATACCCGTAGACGTCCATCCGGTCGATACAATTTGAAAAGAGACTTGTCCGACCTAGCAACATTTTTTCTGTCTTCAACAGTCCAATATCGGTGTTGTCGGGCCCAGGCGAAGTGTAAAGCTTTGTGTAGTGCAGTCATCAAGTGGACACGAGTGGTCTTTCGGCTCCGAAAGCCCATATCGATGATGTTTCGCTGAATAGTTCGCACGCTATCACTTGCTGATAGCCCAGCATTGAAATCTGCAGCTATTTGCGAAAGGGTTGCACATCTGTCACGTTGAACGACTCTCTCCAGTCGTCGTTGGTCACGTTCGTGCAGGATCTTCCGGCCGCAGCGATGTCGGAGATCTGATGTTCATTCGCGGTACGCTCCTGAAATGATAGACCGGTTAAAACCCTACTTCATCGCTACCTCGGAGATGCTGTGTCCCGTGGCTCGTACGCCGACTATAACACAACGTTCAGACTCGCATTAATCGTGATAGCCTGCCATTGTAGGAGCAGTAACCGATCTAACAACTGCGCCAGCCCCTTGTTGGCTTGTATAAGCGTTACCTACCGCAGTGCCGTATTCTGCCTGTCCGCATACCACTGTATTTGAATAAGCATTCCTATACCAGTTTCTTTGTCGCTTTAGTGTAAAACGCCGAACAGTTGTTACATACCTGCTGGTAAATGACATGTGTCGTTTCGTAGATGGCTCTCCCTTTGATAGTATATGTTTTGCCAGTTACAGGGCTGGTATAGGGGGTGGACAGTGCATATGGTAAGCTAAATAGTTTACATTTTCTAGTAATTTCTCTTCGTATCACCCAGTATTTAAAATTTTGTATCTTTTCATAAGTTTCCCAGTCAATTTCTTTTTGTTTTCCAATCAATTTTTCGTATCATATAGACCACTTTTCTGACTAGAAATTCTCGCCTACTCATTGCCTCTTGTTAATCATTGTCCGTTCTCGTGATTTTCGTACTAATGTTTCTGATTTTTTCCGAATGCTTTCCTTGGATTTCTTCCATTTCTCTATCTTTTATCCACCCTCTCCTTGTTTTTTTTTTTTTTTTGCCACTCCCACGATTTCAAACACTCCAAACTGTCCTCTCTTGCCTAGATCAAACCAATCTCATACTAAATGCATTCTTTTCGATAACATCCTTTTCCACTATTAAAACTTAAATACCACATTCTGTATCTTCAAACTTGCTTGTCCTTTGGTGATACTCGAAAAGCCCTTATAGTGAAATTTCCTGTCTCTGGATGTAATCCTACTCTACACCAGGCTCTTTTATAATTTCAGATACTGCGATTCGTTGCTCTTATCTGGCAACTCTGCAACATATATGCCTCATCAGCCGATTTCCACTCCATCAGACCTTTCTGCTTCTAAAAAATCCTGCAGTTACCTGCCCCTTATCTTTCCTTGGACGGTGTCATTCGCCATGCCTACTTCAGACTGCAACAACATGCTTGACTTGACCTTAAAACGTCATCCCACGTTCTCAGAGACTTCCAAGAACTGAGGTGTTTCTCTTCCCATCCGTCTGCAGTTCTATAAACAACCACTTGGCCAGCCTCCTTAACATCTCACAGCCTTCACCATTGCCTCCCAGACCAGGAAATAATCGCAACCCCAAGAACCAGTTATAACAGAACAGTGTCTTCAACCTCTCATCTAAGGCATTCTTCCCGTCCTTAATTATCTGTATTGTCTAAAGGTCTCGCTTTCAGCCTTGAACATGGAGTCGAACATGCTTCTTTGGTGCAGGACCTACTTTTCCTTTACGTGTAATGTCAATTGGAACTATCTCTTTGTAACTCAATTCCAAAATCTTTCCAGCAGCAAACCTGTTATTGACCCCTGCCTCGAACATTTCCGACTACGATCCTAACTTTATCCGCTATCACTACCTGAACATAATGCCTTCCAAGGCCTTCCAAGGCCTGCTGATCGCTCCAAAAAACAACGTCGGAGCACACTACTGTTCACTCAATATTATGCTGGTCTGGAATGTATTAATCAACTACTTTGACAAGACCATGGCTTTACAAAATTATGCCCTGAAATGAGATCCATTTCTTCCTGAGATTCCGCCCACCAAACCTAGAATAGCTTTTCTCCGCAATATTCTTGTCAGGCTATGCTCCCAACCGTATGGCTTCTACCCTTGTGACCATCCCTGCTTCAAGACTTGTCCTTTGCACCCTCCCACCAGCCCTGTAACTGGTAAAACATACAGTATCAAACAGAGAGACACCTTCGATAGGACACATGTCATATTGCAGCTGTTATGTAAACACTGTTCGGCCTTTTACGTCAGCATGACTGCCACCATAATATCAGCTAGGATGAATGCGCATAGACAGAGAGTGTATACTGGGAATACGCAATATCCTGCTGCAGAGCATGCAATACAATACAAAATCGTGACCTAGGTGCCTGTTTCACCACAAAGCCACATGGATTTTTCTCCCAGATACTAGATTCTCAAAACTCCGCTGGTGGGAACGAGCGCTACAACATATCCTTGGTTGTCGCCACGCAGCTGGTCTTAATTCAGTTAATTTCTTCTGTTTCAGCAATTATTCACAGTAACTACTCCTTTCTTCACTCCATGTTAGTTTTCTACATCTTTCATTTTCTTATCTGTCCAATTTTGGCCGCCCCCTCCAAACTCTATTCTGTATAATGCATTTATTAACTCGTGGTGCACGACGTCTAAACATTAATCAATGTCTTGTAAAGTACCCCGTATTCCACCTTTAAGATCTCAGGTGTTCAAATATCGTTCGGTGCAGTCCCCAACAATGTATTTCCTTCTCATCCCGTCTGGTAAGTCTCATCTGACCCGCGGTTCTTGGTGACTTTCCCTGAATCTACTGCTTTTCCTAGATATCATCATTTCTTTTCTTTATCTCCTATTTCTTCCCCTTGAATCCTTCTGCCTGAAGGAGTCACCGCCTCAGAAAGCTAGCCTTTTTATCTTTCTTTTATATGTGTGTTCTGCCACCGCTTGGTGAGTAGATTTTTCACCCATCCAATTCTATTACCTTGTCAAAAACTGGTTGCTTTCTTTGTTGTATGATATCGGGTATGAAGCAAGAGAGACCTTCAAGACGCTAGCAGCCAGAAGACTGTTTTGATGGAGCTCTTGATGACGCTCTATCCTGCGCAATGCTGTTCATCTCTGAATAACTACTACAACCTACATCTTTCTGAATCCGCTTAGTGTATTCATCTCTTGGTCTCAGTCTACGATTACTACCCCTCAGACCCCCCCCCCCCCTACCCCACCTCCACTTTCTTCCATTACTATATTGGTGTATCCCTTGGTGCTTCAGAACGTGTCCTGTGAACCGATCCCTCTTTTCGCCAACTTACGCCACAACTTTCTTGTCTCCCAATTTCTGTTCAGTACTTCCTCATTAGCTACGTGATCGGCCGTCTAACTTCATCATTCTTCTGTAGAGACACATTCCGAAAGCTTCTATTCTCTTTTTATCTAAACTGTTTATCGTCCATGTTTCACTTCCATACATAGCTACACTCCAGACAAATACCTTCAAAAAAAATCCCTAATACTTAAATCAATATTCGATGTTAATAAATTTCTCTTCTTCAGAAATGCTTCCCTTCCCATTGTCAGTATACCGTTTATAGCCTCCCTACTTCGGCCATCATCAGTTATTTTGCTGCCAAAATAGCAGAACTGATCTATTACTGTCAGTGTCTCGTTTCCTAATCTGATTCCTTTAGCAGCACCTGATTTAATTCGACAACATTCCATTATCCCTGTTTTGCTTTTGTTGACGTTCATCTTATACCGTCCCTTCAAGACACTGTCGATTCCATTCAACTGCTCTCCCAAGTCTTTTGCTGTCTCTGACAGAATTACGGTGTAATCGGCAAACCTTAAAGTTCTTACTTATTCTCCCTGTACTTTAATTCCTACTCCAGATACTTCTTTGGCTTATTGTACTGCTTGTTGAATGTACTGATTGCGTAACATCGGCGATATGTTACAAGCATGTCTCACTCCCTTCTCAACCAGTTTCCCTTTCATGCCCCGCGTCTCTCATAACGGCCGTCTGTTATCTGTAAAAGCTGTAAACTGCCTTTCGCTCCCAGTGTTTTATCCCGGGTACGTTCAAACTTTCAAAGAGTACTCTATCTTTCTGTATGTCTACAAATGCTACAATGTAGGTTTTCCTTTCCTTAACTTATCTTCTAAGATAAGTCGTAGAGTAAGAGTCGCCTTGTGTTTTCCTACATTCCTCCGATATCCGAACTGATCTTCCATGAAGCGTGTTTCTGTCAGTTTTTTCATTCTTCTGTGAAAAATTTCTGTCTGTCTTTTGCCACCATTACTTATTAAACTGATAGTCCGGTAATTTTCACGTCTTTTAGCACCTGTTTTTTTTGGAAGTCTGAGGATATTGCACCTGTAAAAAAAAAATTGGAAATTTGTGGCAACGTCTTATAGGACCAAACTGCTGAGGTCATCGGTCGCTAAGCTTACACACTACTTAATCTAACTTAAGCTAATTTACGGTAAGGACGACACACACATCCATGCCCGAGGGAGGACTCGAACCTCCGACGGGGGGAGCCGCGCGGACCGCGACAAATCGCCCTAGAACACTCGACTACCGTGCTCGGCTATATTGCACCGGTCTCATACATGTTGCCCACTAGACGGAAGAGTTCTGTCATGGTGGCCTCTCAAAATGCTGTCAGTGGTTCTGACGGAATATCGTCTACTCCCGGGGCATTGCTTCGACTTAGATCTTTCAGGGCTTTATCAAATTCTTCTCGCAGTATCATACCTTCCATCTCATCTTCATCTACGTCCACATCCGTCTCTAAAGTGTAGCTTTCAAGTTCCCTTGTATAGACTATTTTTATACTCATTCCACCTTTCAGCTTTCCCTTCTTTGCTAAGAACGTGTTTACCATCTGAACCCTTGATATACATACGGCTGCTTCTCTGTTTCCCAAAGGCCTCTATAATTTTGCGGTAGCCGGCATCTACCTTTCCCGTAGCTAAATAAGCTTATAAATCTTTACATTTGTCCTCTAACCAAACCTGCTTAGCAGTTTTGCACTTACCGTCAGTCTCATTCTTTAAACGTTTGTTCTCCCTTTTGACTACATCCATGGCTGGATTTTTAAATGTTCTGCTTTCACCAATTAATTTCAAAATTTCTTTTGTTATCCAAGGATTTATGCTAGGTCTTGTGTTTTTACCTACTTGATCCTCTGCTGCCTTCACTATTTTATCTCTTGAAGCTACCCATTTGTCTTCTACTGTATTCCTTTCCCAGTCCCTCTGAAACTCCCTGTGACGATCTCAACAACCTCTGGTTCTTTTAACTTATAAAGGTCCCATATTTTTAGATTCCTGCATTTTTCCGATTTCTTCAGTTTTAATCTACAGTGCATAACCAATATATTGTAGTCAGATTCCATGTCTGCCCCTGGAACGTCTAACAATTTAAAATTTTGTTCCGTAATCTCTCTCTTAACATTATGTGAACAGCGGAAACCTTCCGGTGTCTCGAGGCCTCTTCCAAGTACACAGTCTTTTTTTATGACTCTTAAACCAAGTGTCAACGTTGATTAAATTATGGTCTGTGCAAAATTCTACCAGGTGGAGTCCTTTCCCGCATTCCATATTCACATACTATTTTTCCTTCTCTTCCTTCTCCTACTGTAAATTTAGGTCTCCTAGCACAATTAAATTTTCGCCTCCTTTAACTATCTGAATAATTTCTTTTATCTCTTCACACGTTTCTTCAATCTCTTCATCATCTGAAGAACTAGATGGTACTTCGACTTGTACTACTGTGGTAGAAATGGGCTTCGTGTCTATCTTGCCTACGATATTGCGCTCACTATGCTGTTCGTAGCATCTTACCCGCATTATTCATTATTATTTCTTATTCATTATTAACCACAATCCTACATTACCCCCATCTGACATTGAATATATAAACCTGTGTTCACTTGACCAGATGTACTGTTTCTCTTGCCACCGAACGTCACTAATTCCCTCTATATTTAACTTCAATCTGTGCATTTCCCTTTTAAAATTTTCTATCGCACCTGTCCGATTAAGGGACTCTATTTTCAGCGCTCCTATCCGTAGCGTAGAATGTAAGTTCTGTTTCTCCTAATGACGATGTTTTCCAGAGTAGTCCCAGCCCGTAGATATGAAGAGGGACTATTGTTTTTCTGGAATATTTTACCCAAGAGGACGCTGTCATCATTCAGCAATGTAGTAGAAGTACATGTCCTCAAGAAAAATATGGCTATAATTTGCCCTTGCTTTCAGCCGCTTGCAGTACGAGCACAGCAAGGCCGTTTTGGTTAAAGTTACAAGGCCAGATCAGTCAATGATCCAGACCGTTGCCCCTGCACCTACTAAAAAGGCTACTGCCCCTCTTAAAGAACTACATGTTTCTCTGGCTTCTCAACAGATACACCTTCGTTGGGGTTGCACCTACGATACGGCTATCGGTATCGCTGAGGCATGCAAGCCACCCCACTGGTGGCAAGGTCCGTGGTTCATGAACGAGCCGCTAATATGCCTATTGTGGCAACGAGTAATATTACATCCTCAAAATTTTTCTACTTAGCCGGTAAAAATACAATGTCTTGGTCTTTACGTATCTGATGTAGTGTGTGGCGACTTCTAAGATGTGACAGGTCTAACGATGAACGAAAAATTTAGGAGTGGTTTAAACTGAATTTGTTACGTAAATGTAAGAGAAAATAGGGAAATCACCGCGAATATTTTTTATAACGTATACCGAATCCCCTGAAAACTAAGTCTATTTTATACAACGTACCAATGTTTCATATTTTTCTTTGGACAAATTATAACAACCATAGAACAAAGGCCTACAGGACATTGGCTCTATAAACGAGTCAAGGAGCCAATTATAACTGCGTCGAGGAAAGTGTCGCCTGCAAGCAAGAAATAGGACCCAAATTACCGGCATCCTGATGCAGGCGACGGACGTCTAAGGTAAGATAATAAAGGAGTAATTATAGGGCAGAATGTCGTCTAATTTTCTGATCACAGACAAAGGCTTTAATTAAAGTTAGACATGGAATGCCGCTCTCAGTCTTCGTAGATTATGACGGTTGTCCGATACGGACAATGCCTTCGGTGCATTGTTCCCTATAGTTGCCTCAGAACGTTCTTATCCCCGAGAAAGAAATCCTCTTATGAAAAGACGACACCCAGGCACACCAAATCTCAGATTCGGTAAAACCTAAGTAGCGAATAATGGAAATCTGGGGTTGTCACACTGCGAAAGAGAAGTTGACGATAGCTGAGGAATTTTGGAAATTTGCAGCTACCATATTTCCATAGGGAAAAATAAAGCAATTTGATATACAGACCTGACATGTACAACAAATTACTCGACGAGTCAATGAAGATTTGCATGATATTACCCCAAATGTTCCTTTCCTTATTTCTATATTTTACGTCATACATTGTAATACTTTTCATCTCAGCATTATAAATATACTGCTGATGCTGAAGTATTACGTTGCTGTAAAGGTGTCTGGTAGAGAAATGCGCAGTAACAGATGAGAATATATCACGGGTCCACAAGCAAACCAAGAGAGTACATTCAATCTCTACCCATACAAAATCCATAAATGGATGTTATATCTATGTATGTTTCGCTTCTGCTGAACCACGCCCGTATCTCGTGGTCGTGCGGTAGCGTTCTCGCTTCCCACGCCCGGGTTCCCGGGTTCGATTCACGGCGGGGTCAGGGATTTTCTCTGCTTCGTGATGGCTGGGTGTTGTGTGCTGTCCTTAGGTTAGTTAGGTTTAAGTAGTTCTAAGTTCTAGGGGACTTATGACCACAGCAGTTGAGTCCCATAGTGCTCAGAGCCATTTGCTAAACCACTGGACCGATTTCAGCCAAACTTGGTATACGTATCGTTTACTGTCCAGTAAGAAACACTTGAAGGGGGGGTGGGGGTGGAGAGAGGGGGTAAGAACTACACACCAATGAAAAGGGTGAGGGTGGAGATGAAAAACAATGTAGTTCACGATACGAGAACGCCCATGCTTTAGTTATTCAGTGTTCGGGAATGAGACGGCTTGGAGACTTGCAGCAAACTTTAAATATAATTGCAAACATGAAACTTTTCCTGCATCACAATCCCCACAAAATGATTAAAGGAAAAACTTGGTTGCTCACTATATTTTCGCTGCTCACGCAGTAAAACTGCCACGTGGAGCATAACGTTTTAATTTATTTTTTCTTTATTACTAACTGTATTCGTGACACGTTTTGTAGAAAGTATTCACACATACCACTAAATGTAACAGGAAAATTACATCATTGTACAAAACTTGGTTCAGGAGATACGACGTTGTAAACGTTGAATGCTTGAAGACTACTGCACCACCCAGAACGTTTAAATTCATTACTTCGTTCCTACCAATTCCGTTCGCAACTATTTTATCACACGATATGGACATTTGCAGCTGCATGTAACTACAAAAATAAAATAAAAAATATATCATTTTACAACACGTGGTTCAGGAGATATGATTTTAAATACAGAGATGTCCGGAAAAGTGCCACATCATGTATGACATTTTAATGTGTTACTAACTCTGTTCGCAACACATTTCGCAGTCAGTATCCACATAGGGCGCAGAACGTACTTAGAAAAATTTATCATTTTACGACACATACTTCAGAAGATACGACGTTATAAACATTAATCTGCATGAAAATGAAAATGCAGGGTGCAATTAGCTAGGCATACAGGTGTAGTATGTGAACAAGTACGCGTGAAATGTGTTAAATATGTGTGGTATATTTGAAATAAGCGTATGCGAGCAACGCCGTCGGTAGAAAGCACATCCTGATACCCTGGTATCACTTCAATCAAATTTGGTACACATAATAGCTACAATATGTAAGGAAATACCGTAGCGGTAAGAACCACCAGCACCCTAATCAGGTGAGTGTGATGGTGTGTAGAGAGAAGGGAGGACGGAGAGTAGACAGCGAGGAGGCAGTAGGAGATAGGCACAGATTGGATCTCTAAAATCATTGGGGGAAGTGGCAACAAAACGACTATTCACGTTGGTGTGTAGAATATATGAGTCTGGCGACATACCATCTGACTTTCGGAAAAGCATCATCCACACAATTCCGAAGACGGCAAGAGCTGACAAGTGCGAGAATTATCGCACAATCAGCTTAACAGCTCATGCATCGAAGCTGATTACAAGAATAATATACAGAAGAATGGAAAAGAAAATTGAGAATGCGCTAGGTGACGATCAGTTTGGCTTTAGGAAAAGTAAAGGGACGAGAGAGGCGATTCTGACGTTACGGCTAATAATGGAAGCAAGGCTAAAGAAAAATCAAGACACTTTCATAGGATTTGTCGACGTGGAAAAAGCGTTCGACAATATAAAATGGTGCAAGCTGTTCGAGCTTCTGAAAAAAGTAGGGGTTAGCTATAGGGAGAGACGGGTCATATACAATATGTACAACAACCAAGAGGGAATAATAAGAGTGGACGATCAAGAGCGAAGTGCTCGTATTAAGAAGGGTGTAAGACAAGGCTGTAGCCTTTCGCCCCTACTCTTCAATCTGTACATCGAGGAAGCAATGATGGAAATAAAAGAAAGGTTCAGGAGTGGATTTAAAATAAAAGATGAAAGGATATCAATGATACGATTCGCTGATGACATTGCTATCCTGAGTGAAAGTGCAGAAGAATTAAATGATCTGCTGAACGGAATGAACAGTCTAATGAGTACACAGTATGGTTTGAGAGTAAATCGGAGAAAGGCGAAGGTAATGAGAAGTAGTAGAAATGAGAACAGCGAGAAACTTAACATCAGGATTGATGGTCACGAAGTCAATGAAGTTAAGGAATTCTGCTACCTAGGCAGTAAAATAACCAATGACGGAAGGAGCAAGGAGGACATCAAAAGCAGACTCGCTATGGCAAAAAAGGCATTTCTGGCCAAAAGAAGTCTACTAATATCAAATACCGGCTTTAATTTGAGGAAGAAATTTCTGACGATGTACGTCTGGAGTACAGCATTGTATGGTAGTGAAACATGGACTGTGGGAAAATCGGAACAGAAGAGAATCGAAGCATTTGAGATGTGGTGCTATAAACGAATGTTGAAAAATAGGTGGACTGATAAGGTAAGGAATGGGGAGGTTCTACGCAGAATCGGAGAGGAAAGGAATATGTGGAAAACACTGATAAGGAGAAGGGACAGGATGATAGGACATCTGCTAAGACATGAGGGAATGACTTCCATGGTACTAGAGGGAGCTGTAGAGGGCAAAAACTGTAGAGGAAGACAGAGATTGGAATACGTCAAGTAGCCGGCCGAAGTGGCCGTGCGGTTAAAGGCGCTGCAGTCTGGAACCGCAAGACCGCTACGGTCGCAGGTTCGAATCCTGCCTCGGGCATGGATGTTTGTGATGTCCTTAGGTTAGTTAGGTTTAACTAGTTCTAAGTTCTAGGGGACTAATGACCTCAGCAGTTGAGTCCCATAGTGCTCAGAGCCATTTGAACCATTTTTTTGAATACGTCAAGCAAATAATTGAGGACGTAGGTTGCAAGTGCTACTCTGAGATGAAGAGGTTAGCACAGGAAAGGAATTCGTGGCGGGCCGCATCAAACCAGTCAGTAGACTGATGACCAAAAAAAAAAAAAAAAAAAAAAAAAGTGGAGGAGGAGATGGTCAGAAATGGGGGAGGGAAAAAGAGAGGGATAGGAGGAGATGAACAGACGGTGGAGGGGGGGGGGAGAAAATGTAGAAAGAAAGAGAAGAGGAAGAGATGCGCACAGAAAGAAATGAAAATTAGCAGGGTGTGGGTGGGGATCGGAGGTGGTCAGAGAGATGTATTGAGGTAGAGATAGAGAGAGAGGTAGGAGGAGATGGACTAATATAAAACCGGATAAATGAGTTGCAGGACAATACAGATTTCTCAGCTAATAACTTATAAAGATGGATCTATGTATGTATGTGTGTATGTATGTACAACAAGTCCTCCTAAACTACTAGATAGATATCAGTGAAACATGGTACACATATTTGCTATCTGGAAAGAAGTGGGGTTGCAAAATATGAGTAATACACTGCGCGTAAATACCTAGATTATTTTCGCCCAGTGTTTGAGAATGAGAGCATTTGGTAGCTTGCAATAAACTTCGCCTATAGTTTCAAACCTTTGCTTAGTTCTCTATCGCTGGCAAATACACACAGTAATGATTAAAGGAAAAAGTTTATCGCTTACTGCATCTTCCCTGTTCAGTAAGTAAATAGCATCATCTATGGCTTTTTAATTTGTTACTTCTTCACTACTAAATCTATTCGTAACATATTTTGTAGACAGTATCAACAAATACTGAAACATCCCATTAGAAAAATTTATAAGTGACTGAGCTGGTAAAACTTTCACGTTACTTGATTTTCAGACAGCGGAGCAAAACTGAACATACTCTGACATTTCTCTCTTTACTTACTCTGATCATCACTAAACTGACACAATATTTTTAGCGCAGCACAATCTTTCAATAATCCCTACAAAAGAATGGCCGTGGCTAACAATAACCCATACCTTTCAGGAATCACATGCCTCACAAAAATCTTCGTTACCCAAACTACTGCAATACAGCGAGCGCCAATACTGCCAGCGAAATAAAAAATTTTAACTAATGAAGGGACTAACTACTGATAAGCATAGTTAGCAAATGAAAGATTTTGATGGAGGAGAAATAATGTATTTACCTTAATAGTGTTCAAAAATGAGTTTATATATATATATGTATATAAATCAGTTCATGACATCCTGTATTACAAATTGCCATTTTCTGACGGACACATGTCCAGATCGTCCGCTCTCGAAACTCTGCTATCTCTGTCCACACATCCACCACTGCTGGCGGCTCACCTCCAACTGCGCAACGGTACGCGCATTTCACATCCAACTGCCCAATACTACAATAGTAAATATTCCAACAATGCCAACCAGCCACAGACTGCACACAGCACAGTCAGTGGTCAGTGATTTTCATAGAGAGCACTACGTGGCGTTACCAACATAAAAACCTAAACAGCCTACTTACAATACCACTGAATGTGCCTGTGGAATTGTATTATTGTAAGGTACACAGTAAACACCGAGATGATAGGCTTTCTTGAAACTGTCCGTAGCTCGTGGTCGTGCGGTAGCGTTCTCGCTTCCCGCGCCCGGATTCCCGGGTACGATTCCCGGCGGGGTCAGGGATTTTCTCTGCTTCGTGATGGCTGGGTGTTGTATGATGTCCTTAGGTTAGTTAGGTTTAAGTAGTTCTAGGATACTGATGACCATAGATGTTAACCCCATAGAGCTCAGAGCCATTTTTTTCTTGAAACTGAGTGTAAATACCCTGAATATGGTCTTCTAGAGTCTGGTAATTAGAGCACTTAGTGGCTTTCAGTAAACTTTAAACATAAACTCAGACTTTTTGACCTTATTCTTGGCTACATGCTTAATATCAAATACTCAACAAATTAATTCATTTGTAAAGTACTCAGAAGTTTGAAGATGCTTCACAAAGGAGGGTTCGATTGTTTAAAGAGTCGAAAGTTTAACGATTACTTACGATCTGGATAGAAGTGGTGTTGGTTCCAGAACCACCCACATTCCTTAGGGGTGGAAATGATAACGGGGCGACACTGCAGCAGATCTCAGGAACCCGGGAGAAATATGACTAATTATTTCTATAAAAATACTGTGGGCGTAAGATTTCCTAATTCGACTAGGGGTGAGGTTGCTGATGGGATAAAGGTCTGAAAACGACCTATTGAAATTTTTCATTGGGGTGACCAAAGTCGTGGGACAGCGATATGCACATATACAGATGGCGGTAGCATAGCGCACACAAAGTAGTGCGGTGACGGAGCTGGCAATGGCGAGCAGATGGTTCATGTCAAAAGGTTTCTGATGTGAGTATGGCTGCACGACAGGAATTAACAAACTATAAACGCGGAATTGTAGTTGGAGCTAGACGCTACGGACATTCCATTTCAGAAATCACTGTGATATTCAATATCCGACATCCACAGTGAGTGCGCTGATAATCCCAAATTTTAAGCATTGCCTGTCACCACAGATAATGCAGTGACCGACGACCTTCACTTAACGACCGAAAGCAGCTTTGTTTGCGTACCGCATAGAAACTACTGACACACAAGCAATACTGCGTGAGTTTAATGACCTGTGGCAGTAGACCGACGCGAGTGCCTTTGCTGGCGCAGACTCCTCGAAGTCATGGAGCCAAGATGTCAACAATACTCTGTGCAAGCTGGTGATGGGTCCGTAATGGTTTGGACTGTGTTTGCATGGTTTGCACTGGGTCCTACGGTCCAACTGAACCGATAATTGATTGGAAATCGTTACATTCGGCCACTTTGAGACCTGTCGGAGGCATTCGTAGTCTTCATGATTATGACACTGCGCCATGTCAGCAGGCCACGGTTGTTCGCGATTGGTTTGAAGAGCATTCTGGACAGTTCCAGTGAATTAATTTTCCACCCAGATCGGTCAACATGTATCCCATCGACCATTTATGGGACATAATAGAGAGGTCAGTTCGTGCACGAATATCTGAACCGGCAACGCTATCGCAGAAGGCTCAATATTTCTGCAGGGGACTTGCAACGACTTCTTGAGTCCAAGACAAGTCAAGTTTCTGCACTACGCCGGGCAAAAGATGTCCGACACAATATTAAAAGGCATCCCACGACATACGTTGCTTCAGTGTATTTCGTATATTTAGTTGGAATGCTTTTAAAAGTATGAAGTGCAATTTGACTCTTGTATGAACTGTTCAGTGTGTCAACAAGTCCACGAGGCTGAGCAATGGGCAAGCCAATAGTGTTGTCTAAGGACGTAATAGCAAGGCACACGGCAGAATACCACTGACAAAGTCAACATCGTCTTCGACGCCGTATGGCACAAAAGAGTAGGAAATGTGCTCAGTATAAGTCACGTACGCATATCTTCATTATCTCCTCCTAAATGTCTTGATCAATTTCAGATAAACTTGGTACACGTATTACTTAGTACCTGGAGAGAAGTACTGTGGGTATAAACACCACCAACACCTCATTTGGGTGCGGATGCGTTTAATAGTGGGTGACTCACAGAGAGGGAGGCAGAAGAAGTGGACAGAAAGAGTGGAAATGTGTACATGGACAGAGAGGGGTGGGAGGAGCAGATAGACAAGAAGGACGGGAGAATGCAGGGAGGGGGCGGATAGGGAGAGTCGGGAGATAAAGGATGCATAGAGGAGGAGGAAGAGGTGAACTGAGGGGAGCGGATGAAGAGATGGACAGAAGGATAAGCAGGCAGGAGGTGGACTACTAGGTGATTGGAGAACATACAGGGTGATGATCATTGAACTATACGAAATAAAATCGTCATTACCTCTGTATGGTTTGCGTTCAAAGTGGACGGTTGGCTGCGGGGTATGATAGGAATAAATATGCGCATGCGCACGCATCCTGCTGTTGTCGGCGATTTTCATGCGAAAAGTCACGGTACCAAGGTCCTTAGTGTATAGCGCTTGTGAGGGAACACTATGGGAGCAATAGCAGTCCAGCTGCGGCTGAAAGGAAGTATGCGACGGAATTCAAGCTGAATACAACTGGTCCAAGTGTGCTAACAATCAAGAATTTGATTCGCAAATTTGAGAGAACGGATAGCGTTTGTGGACGGATGGTTGGTTAGATGGAAGTTTTAAAAGGGGGGAAAGGGACAAAACTGCTTGGTCATCGGTCTCTTGTTCCTGTTAAAACAGTCATGCATGGGAAAACGTAAAATAAACGAGACGTAGAGTACAATACCGAAATGAAGGGAAAACCATAAGTACGAAAGAAAGACAACAAACACAACAACAAAAAAAAGAGGACAAGAAAACAACAGAGAGACCCAAGAAACAGGTAGAGGATACTGAAACCACAAATCAGCTTACCATGGCTGGCTGACCATGAAAATATAAAGGAGCCAGCTACTCTGCAACACATTAAAATGTTCAGTCCAAAAAGACAAGCCGTGATAAACACATGAAGCGAAAAGACGAACACCAAGACAAACAAATGGATAGAAAGGGTAACAGACAGTTAAAATGAAGGGAGTGTGGAGGCTCGGAGACAAGGCCAGCGCCCACCCATAGATGGTTCAATAAAAAAAAAAAAACCTCACGAATAAAACGTAAAACTAAAGCCGCTGTTGAGGCGTCGTCACCCAACACCGAAGGCAAGGTGCTGGGAAGGATAAAAGTCCGCCGCACAGTGGCTAAAAGTGGGCAGTCCAGCAAGAAGTGGACGACAGTCATTTGTGAGCCACATCGACACCGAGATGAGTCCTCACGATGTAGGAGGTAACAATACGTTAGCCACGCATGGCCAATGCGGAGCCGGGAGAGAAGTACGGAGTCCCTGCTAGAGGCCCGCATGGAGGACTTCCACACATTTGTAGTCTCCTTAATGGCACGCAGTTTGTTGTGCGTACTGAGATTATGCCATTCCGTCCCCCAAAGCTGCAAAACCTTGCCGTGTCACAATGATCGCAGGTCAGTAACGGGGATACCGATCTCGAGAAGTGGTTTCCATGTAGCCTGTTTGGCCAGCCTGCTGGCAAGGTCACTTCCTGGGATTCCTACATGGCCTGGGGTCCACAAAAACACCACGGAACGGCTGGATCGTACGTGAATGTAGATGTAGATGTAGATGTAGGGCATAGATGGAATCCTGGTTGGTAGCTACCAAAGGATGGCGGTTCAGCACTGGTTCATAGCTTGTAGGCTGCTAAAGGAGTCAGTACAGACAAGATACGACTAGCCAGGGCATGAGCGGATGCGCTAAAGAGCACGAGAAATTGTCGCCAACTCTGCAGCCATCTGGCAAGGAGTGCTGTTCAATATGTCCTCCATGAACATACGCGAAGCCAACGTGACGACGAGCCATCGAGCCGTCGGTGTAAAGCACTTCATGGCCCCGGTACATGTCAAGAATCGAGAGGAAGTTACAGCAGAGAGCCGCGGGGTTAACTGCGTCCTTAAGGCCATGCGAAAGATCCAGGCGAAGCTTCGGCCTAGGTGCATACCATTGAGGAGTACGTGAATGGACCTCTAGTATAGGCGGTAAAGGCCAGGACTCCAGAAGAGACAGAAGAGATCGGACGCGAACTGCAATCGTGAGCCCTGACCTGTGCCACTGATGCCAGGGATGAACCGCCATGTGTGGGAAATGAGATGGTAATTTGGATGCTCAGGAGAACTACGAATGTGTGCAACGTAACTGGCGAACAGCTGCGCACGCCTAACCTTCAATGGAGAGACTCCGGCTTCCACCAGGGTTGTGGACATCGCACTCTTCCTAAAACGTCCCGTTGCCAATCGAACAGCACATTGGTGCAGTTGGTCGAGTAAACGCAACGCTGAGGGCGTCGCCGAACCATAAACCAGACTCACATAATCAAGACGGGATTGAACAAGGGCTCTGTAGAGTTGCAGCAGCGTAGAGCGATCTGCGCCCCAGTTGGTGTTGCTCAGGCAGCGGAGGGCGTTGAGCTGCTGCCAGCACTTCCGCTTCAGCTGACGAAGCTGAAGAAGCCAAGCCAATCGGGCGCCGAAAACCAGTCCTAAGGATCGATATGTCTCCACTACAGTGAGTAGAACGTCATGAAGGTAAAGTTCTGGTTCCGGGTGAACAGTGCAACGCCGACAGATGTCAATGACACACGACGTTGCGGCTGAAAACTGGAAGCCGTTGGCTACAGCCCATGACTGCACCTTGTGGATGGTTCCCTGCAGGCGTTGTTTAGCAACACCAATACTGGAGCAGCAGTACGAAATGCAGAAGTCGTCTGCATACAGGGAGGGTGAGACGGAAGATTCTACAGCTGCTGCCAGACCTTTAATGACCACTAAAAATATACACTCAATACAGAGCCCTGCGGGACCCCATTCTCCTGCATATGGAGGTCACTATGGGAGGCACCAACTTGGACACGGAAAGTGGAAATTTTGTAGAAAAATAGAGATCGGGGTCCAGAGACCCCACTCATAATACGTGGCAAGGATATGAAGACGGCACCAGGTGTTGACGTCTGGAAAAGGCTGTTCGTATGGCAGACTCAGGGACACAAGATTATCAGTGGTAGAGCGACCGTGGCGGAAACCTTCCTGACGTAGAACCAGTAGGCCACGTGACTCCAGGACCCAATGCAACCACCGGCTCACCATATGTTCTAGCAGTTTACAAAGAACACTGGTGAGGTTTGAGCACCGGAATGATGGTGCTCTCCCGCCATTGCGATGGAAAGGCGCTATCGCACCTGATCCGGTTGAAGATGACGAGGGTATGTCGCTTGTATTCGGACGAAATATGTTTAAGAATCTGACTGTGGATCCGATTTTGTCCAGGAGATGTGTCGAGGAAAAGTTCCAGGGCGCTGAGGAGATCCCACTCTGAAAATGGGGCGTTATGTGGTTCACTGAGGCGTGTAGCGAACAAGAGGAGCTTCCCTTTCATCCGCCATTTGATGGTGCGATACGCTGGGGCGTGGTTTTCCGACGCAGAGGCTCGACCATGGTGCATGGCAAAGTGCTCGGAAATCGCGTTTGCGTCGGTAGATAACACTACATCGATGTTAACTCCAGGGGCACCTGTTGGGGTCTGGTAGCCAAAAACACGTTTGATCTTCGTCCAGACTTGAGAAGGTGACATATGGCACCCAATGGTCGAGATTTACCTCTCCCAACACTCCTGTTTCCATCTTTTTATAAGCTGGCGAATGCGGGCACGGAGGCGTTTAAAATCTATTACGTGCTGCAGGGAACGGTGCCACTTATGTCTCTGTAGAGACCTCCTACGCTCTGTAATTGCCTCAGCCATTTCTGGCGACCATCAAGGTACTGACTTTCTGCCGGGGGCACCCTAAGGAACAAGGTATCTGTTTTCTGCTGCAGAAACGATCTTTCTAGTGACCAGCTCAACCACCACATCGATGGTATCATGTGGGGAGATTCACCGGTGACAGCTGGGGTGAAAGCTCCTCAGTCTGCCTTGTTTAAAGCCCATCTCGGTTAGCATCTTTGGGTATGACGCCGAGGGAGTGACAGCTAGATGGGGAAGTGGTCACCACCACACAAGTCATCATGGGCTCACCAGTGGACAGACGGGAGAAGTCTTGGGCTGCAAAGTAATAAATAAATGGCCAAGTAACTACCACGAGCCACAATGAAAAGTGTGGCGGTCCCAGAATTCATGAGGCATAGGTCGAGCTGAGACAATAAATTTTCGATATCTCTACCTCGGCCAGTAAGCACGGTGTCACCCTACAAGGGGTTATGGGCATAAAAATCTCCCAAAATTATGAAAGATTTAGGAAGTTGATGAATCACTGCAGCCAATACGTTCAGAGGTACTGAACCTTCTGGATGGAGATATATGTCGCAGACAGTTGTTTCCTGCGTCGTCCATATCCTGACAGCAACAGCTTCAAGAGTAGTTTGAAAGGGCACAGGTTGACTACATACTGACTACATACTCCACTTGACTAATACATTCGCTGTGGTTCATGTACTACCCCCTATAGCCGTGGAGGGCAGGGGTCCGCATTGCCAAGAACGAATTTTCCTGGAGGGCCATTGCAGATAGCCGGTGCAAAGCTTAACAGTTGCTGTAGCTCAGCCAGGTGGTGGAAAAAACCGCAGCAGTTCCACTGGAGGATGACGTTATCGTGACGCTGGGAAGGCTAGAAGTGCGCAATGAGGCAGGTTACACCTCTAGGTCACCTACTGCCACCGACTGAGTATTTAGATCAGTTCCCACTGTGGATGAGGCATCAGTGAGATCCAGGTCCTCAGGGGACACTAAAATCTCCAACTCATCCTCAGATGCAGAATTTGTAGAGAGTCGCAGTTATGCGGCCACCAGAGGGTCCTGTTTCCTAGCAGTCTTCTTCTTCGAATACTTACGATCTCGCTTCTCTTTAGGAGCTTCCTCAGAGGTCTTCTCTGAAGTAGGTTCTGGTATGGAGCAAGACCATGCAGCTCTTTCTCCTGCAGCTTTTGGCTCCTTTAGCCACTGGCGAGTGTCCACTGTGGCATTAGTGGAAATCTTGGGAGAGTGTGTCCCAAGGGACCCATTCCACATGAGTGGAGCTGGAGGTGGCTGTTGCTTCTCTGGATGGGGCTGATGTCCCCCATGTTTCGATGGGCCTACTTCTTTGGAAGCAACGGAAGGTGACCTTCTCCACCACGAAGGGGGCAGATGTATGCTGGCGGGCTGGGGGCCCCACTGTTCATGGCACAGTGTGTGATACAACTGGCACTTGTGACAGCGACAGTAATGTAGCTGAAGAATAAGTGGACATCGACCAAACAGGGTATAATCACTCAAATTTACATTTAGCGTCTTGGCAAGTCAACAAGTCCAGGGTCTTGTACTTCATGATCTTCTGCTCCTTTTGGAGTACTGGGCAGTCTGTCAAGAAGGTGGAGTGGTGAGTGGCGCTCTCCACAGTTGATACAAATGGGAAGAGGCGCGTATAGAGTACCTGCATGCAGTGGACATCCGCAGTCTCGACATGTAGCTCTGGAAGTGCAGTGGGAAGACATGTGTCCGAATTTCCAGCACTTATAGCACTGCATATGGAGAGGGACGTATGGTTTAACGTCACAGCGGTAAACCATTACCTTGAACTTTACAGGCAATGAATCACCCTCAAAAGCCAAGATGAAGGCACCGGTAGCAACCCTGTTATCTTTGGGCCCCTGTAAACGTCAGATCGGCGCGGAGTGCGTCGTCAGACTGCAAGAGGAGGCCCCGATGGATAACAATTCCCTGGACCATGTTGAGACTTTCATGGGGAGTGATGGAAACAGGAATATCACCAAGCCGGTTACAGGCGAGTAACGCCAGGGATTGGGCTGGGGGTGTTGTCTGAATCCAGACTGCACTGTTTCTCATCTCGGAAAGCGCTGTGACTTCCGAGAATTTATCCTCAAGATAGAGTTTTTGAAAACATTATCAGCGATCTTATATTAATATGATAATTAAAAAACAGTCTTGATCGCAAATTTCTTTTAATCGGAACGACTGGTTTCAATCCTTAAGGTTCGTCTTCCGACTCCAGAACGGCAGGTGGGCTTCTATGGAGCAAGCTGCGCCGACCCTCGATGCTGAACTTAGTGCAGTCAGTACAGCACCGTGGGTCAGCGCAGCTTGCTCCATGGAAGCCCACCTGCCGTTCTGGAGTCGGAAGATGATCCTTAAGGATTGAAACCGACCACTCCTAGTAAAAGAAATTTGCGATCAAGACTGTTCTTTAATTATCATTATCCTTAAGATGTTCAACAAAAAACTGATGCTTCGTAGGTAGAAGGGTGTCCCCATCCATTCTACTACAGACTAAATACCGAGGCGAATATGGCTCTCTTCTTTCTGTGTCCCTAAGTTCCTCCCATGGTGTAGCGAGGGAGGGAAACGATTTAAGGTCATACCTGTCTACATTGTAATCCATCTTGCTCTTCTTAGAGACTGCTGGCACCGTGCGGTCACCAGGAAGAGGTGACTTAGTCCATTGCGGGTCATCTGCCCTGATGCCACCCACTCCGATCAGGGGCACTCCACACAGGAGCCACTCTGCCACAGCAAAGGACATCTGACATGATGGCCGTGCCCAGAGTCCTGATGCCCCAGGAAGATTGGCCTCTACTTCTTGGCATACGTGGGAAGTTTGCACCTCAGTCATCCGCAGTGACGACGCTGTGTTGTCAGGGGGCTATCACCAAATGAATACAAGACGGCCCCGCCACAACGGTCTGGCTACATGCTGGATATTGTGCACAGAGAAATCCAATATTGTTATGGGGGCGAAAGAGGATAAGAGACAATGGAAGAAGATGACATACCCCAGAAAGTGTCCTCGACTAAATAGTTGAATTGCAGTTGGAGATGAATAGCCATCACGACAAGAGATCTAGGAGATCTAATCTAAGGGCGCAATGGATAACTCGTGCATCATGTAAGGCGTCCTTCCCCATATGGCCCACACTTCTGTAGGATTTAGGAAGTGGCAGGTCAAACCACAGGATGGGACTTGAACTTATAGGACCTAAAAGTGTGACACTCCTTTTACTCGCGTCTTACGACAGGCAGGAGTACCTCGGGCGTAGTCTAACCCCTGGACCAGCAGGGGGAGGTAGTGTTCGTGATGACAGTGTTGGCAATGTCGGTCGGATAAAAGGGTGAAAACGCCTGAAAACATCGAGAAGACCCGCGCTGAGTTTCAGACCAGCCCCAGGAAATCGATTAGAAGAACTGCACAACAGGTGGGTACCAACCTGGAGACACTGTAACAAATTGTTGTTGAAGAACTGCATTCTTCCTGTACAGAATTCAAAACCAGCAGTCATTAAGTCACAGAGACATGTAATAGCGGTTGTGTTTCGCCAACAGAATTGTCCACAAAATTGACGAACAGGACTTTATTGTGAATATGGTTTGGTCTAGCGATGAAGCCCACTTTAATTTGGATGGGTTCGTCAAAAGCTAAATTGGCGCATCTGGGGGAATGAGAATCCGCAATCCGAGATCGACAAGTGTGTGATGTGCAGTGTACAGTCACGGAATAAACGGTGCAATATTCCTTGATGGCGCGGTGACTACTGAATAGTAAGTGAAGGTTTTGGAAGATGATTTCATCCCCGTTATTCAAACTGACCCTGATTTCGAGAAGCTGTGGTGCATGCAAGACGGTGCTCGACACCATCGAAGTAGGAGACTGTTTGATATATTGGAGGAGCAATTGGGGCTATGGGGTACCTAGAGACGACTGGCATGGGCCTCGATTGGCCGCCATATTCTTCGGATCTGAACGCATGCGACTCCTTTTTGTGGGACTAGATTAAAGACATCTACAACAATAGCCCCGAAACCATTACTGAGCTGAAAACAGACAGTCAAGGAGTCATCGACAGTTCGGCCGGTCAAGCAGAATTTCGCAAATGGTCTGCGCCTCATCATTGCCAATGATAGCAGGCATACCGAAGTGTCATAATCTAAATCTGAATATCTGCTGTGGCAATTATATGTTGAATAAAGTGCGTGCACGCCTTAATTTGTAACTAATTTACGTTTTTTTTTTTCACACAGTTCAATAGTTTGCACCCTGTAAATGCACGATCTGTGCCGTGTATCTCAGCTATATAAAACACCGTGCGGGCTTTCAGTCATTAATAATGGAATGATGTGATGTGGTGGCCCTCAACTACGGACCCTCCGACTCAGAGTTGAAATATTAAAATTTTTCGCTGATTTCGTTGTCTAGGGGCTGGGATACGTAGTTGCCACGTTACAGGCCAAATACCGCTGACTCTACAGTGTACGACAAGACTACACACATGAATCGAATGGTAGAAGATTTATATCACTCGGCAACTGCGAATTTTTAAAGCAACATAGTAATTTATAAACGAAAGATTGCAATTTAATAAAATCTGCAGGTGCTATCTTAACGACTTTAAATGCAGTGTACAATAGTAGATGTACTTTAGAAGATGCGGTATATTTCTGCAAAGCACTTATTGGTGTCGATGGTCCAGCATTTAAAGAAAATATAAGTTGAATAACAGGGAAACAATAGATTCCAACTGCACGTAATTAGATATGAAAAACAACATAGCTCGAGATATATTCACTTCTAAACCCACACTACGTCTTCATTGTAGAAGCTACGGAAATGTCGCCAGTACACAAGTCGGCACTCCGAAGTGTTTCTATATGCCGCGAGACCACGCGCAAACCACTCCACACTCCAAATATTTCCCGCAACCGTGCGTCGCGCCGTCACGTCCAGCACCCTCTCCGTATCCTCTGTGCCGTACTTCGGTAGTCGCCTCCCTTAGTAACGAGCGCTGTGATTGGCTAGAGCGCTCCCTCCACGTATCCAAGGTAACATACACTCACAAACGTAAAACACATTCGAAATACTGGTATTACATTTAAATAACTTGAAATGAAATAAATATTCCTACGGCTGGACCATAAACACGCTCTGACACACATTATTAGACACGTAAACAAATTAAATAAACATATATCAAAGGAACAGAACAAAAGGTAGGCCAGTAGTCTAATGTCTCTGTGCTTTCTCAAACACAGTAAATACCTAACCAATTTCTTCATGAATACTATATATCGCATATAAACAAAGACATAGATGAATAATTATATTTATAAGTCTGCTGCTACCGTTTTTTCGTGTAACTGTGGAGTACTTATGGCCTGACGCGATCGATAGTAATCGGCCAATTTGACCTCCAATAACTTATGTACTATTCAAGTTACATGCCTGTAATTCATATCAATTTAGGTTCACTCTAATAGCTTTCTAAAGACACAGCAATCGACAAAATCGGATGAAGTGTTTACGTTTTGGAAATTCGTTGCTGGGTGTTACTTGAATATTTTACCGTCGGGTACTAAACTTTAAAGGAATAAAGATATTTAAAATCTGATTACACCATCAGAATCGTCGTGCAAATAAAGGTAACGTACATGTTTCTTTTTGAGGTATCATGATTCATCTGACTACTATTAATTTCCATACGACCTGTGAAATGTCTGCCATTAAGGTTTCACAAAGTCCGCCATCTTTGGCTCTCTCGGCATAGAAGACTCTTACATCGACACAAAGCACCATCGTCGTCACAGCGGAATTCCCAGCCACACGGCTGGACCATGCACTGGGGCTACCCCTCTCGTCCGACTAACGGTTGGCACTACTTGTATGCTGCCGGGCCCCGGCTAACCGAGCGGCCACCCAGCTCCGAAGATATAATATTTCCAGGGCCACACAACTCGCGCGCTACCTCATAGCCGTTTGTACTTCTGACACTCTCCTTGCAAACTGACGTAGAGGGAACGCTAATGATGAGGATTCTTTATTTAACATTTGGTATGTGACTTTCATGCTGCGCAGGATTAATAGCTAATTGCAAATCGTGCATAGTTTTTGCTGATAGGTGACGTAATTATAACATCAACATATCACATTTCTGCTGACAACAATTTTAGCTTTTGTTGTAAGGCGACCGATTTTGAAATACCTAACTTCCTCTCCTCTTTTGTACACCACGAACTATATTCAACGAGATGAAGACCTGAGGAAATTAGGACAAAATGAATTACCTATTAAGGAATTCTCAAATTGCCGATTTGTTTCATTGCCTCACGGCTTGAAGTATTTAGTATGATCCTCTTGTGGACGCCATTTCGTACGGATCAACCCATTAGACGTTTATTTCTTTCGATAGTGTTCCCATGGTATGGAGACCTATTGGAGGAACTAACGTACACTCTGTTCGAAGACTTTCTTTCTGTTTTTGAGGCACCTGAAAAATATCACATGGTATCCAAATGTCACACTGATGACATGGGTCTTGTTCCCCTGTGGCCTCCAAATGGTATTTGGTCCGTTTCCCTGATCTGCTAAACTGATCACTCTGGTGGTTATCAATATCGAGAAAAGTAACAAGTTCAACGCAAAAACGCAGAAAGTGCAATAATTACGATAATGGTAGAGACGATCTACACGATATTGTCTCACATTTTGATTATAGTGTTTTTAAGGGCAACCGGATACAGAAATAGTAACGTAGTAATAATACCGTATTATTTTAGATAAGTAACTGTCCATCAGATGGCGATCCCATTAAAGCAGATATATTCTAAGAAAAGAGAAATGAATCTCTTTCACTACTTATAGAAAGAAGGACGTCAAATTAGCAGCGACCTTCTAGAATAGTGAAGAGAGAATACTGACACAATATCGATATTCCAATACATGGACTCTTGCCTAATGATGAACTATTTCCCCACAGTGAACGTTAGTAGTATACTGGGTGAACATAAGTAAAACCGACAAAATGCTGGGATGAATTCGTGACAGGAAATGGAGAAAAACTGGTTCTATGAAAGCCGGCCGTAGTGGCCGTGCGGTTCTAGGCGCTGCAGTCTGGAACCGCGAGACCGCTACGGTCGCAGGTTCGAATCCTGCCTCGGGCATGGATGTGTGTGATGTCCTTAGGTTAGTTAGGTTCACCTAGTTCTAAGTTCTAGGGGACTAATGACCTCAGAAGTTGAGTCCCATAGTGCTCAGAGCCATTTGAACCAATTTGGTTCTATGAAAATGTGTACGGAAATGCATCGTTGCCACGGTAGATAATGCTGACAAATGAAAGTCGCTCTAACTAAGTGTCGTGTGTTCCTTGCGGTTGCAGGTTGTGTGATTGACGCAGCGTACTGTAAGCAGTTGAATGGTCTGGTATATATGTCTCGAACAATCAGAGATGGTGTTTGTGTACGGCCAAGCAGATGGAAACGGTCGAGAGGCAGCACTGCTATATTAAAACGAGTGCCTTCACCGTCACCAACCACATCACACAACATTGCAAAACCTTTTTTGGGCTTCTAAGTGATCATCGGTCTTTTCACGCAGATTAACGTGCAATGGAGTAGTGGACTATACTGACACCGGCTTTGGAGGACCGGCTTCTACAGGACAGTTTAGAAGCTAGTCCTGTAAATTCAGTGTACGAACAGTCCACCGTCCGTAAACACCATCTTGACTCGTTCCCGACTTGAATACCGGACTGTTCTGCTTCTTACAGTACGCTGCGTTAATCACACATCCTGCAACACCCAAGGAACGTACGGCACGTGGTCAGAGAAACTGTCATCCGTCAGCTCCACCTACCGTGGCAACGATACATTTAAGGACACATGTTCAATGGAACTTTTCTCGTCCATTTCCACTCAGTAATCCGTCCCTGCAGTTTGTCGGTTTTATTAATGTTCACCCTGTATAAACAGAACTATTTTCTACAGTATTATCGATAATTTTGGTCAGGGGGCTGCAGAAGAGGAAACTGCAAATAAGTGATGGGCGAGTGGAGTGGGACGACATAGAGTATTTGAGATTAAACAGGAAAATTCGAAAAAATTGTTTTTATTAAGAAGATACTAACCTGTTGTAGGTCACTTGCTTGTATTTAATAGGCTTACATTCGAAAATAATATGAAACACTTTATTGCTGTCGAATAAGGTGTCAAGGCCACTCCTATGGTATAAAGATGATGTCATTGGATCTCAGCTTTTCCTTCCTGAATGAAATCTACAGAGAGATATACGATGCAGATAAGTGGATAATTCAGAATCTACAACAACAGTAAATACAGCACTTGGAAAAAAAAAATCGGCTTGAAATTTTCACTCTGCGGAGGAGTGTGCACTGGTATGAAACTTCCTGGCAGATTAAAACTGTGTGCCGGACCGATACTCAAACTCGGACCTTTGCCCTTCGCGGACAAGTGCTATACCGCCTTTCCGCCTTTTTTCCCTTGATCTCATTTTGTTCGTGAGTGTTCGTTCTATTTGCTCGAGGCGAACGTCCCATGACGCTTTTTCAAGTTCATTGCCGTTCAATGAACAATATTTTTTTATTATGCAAGGCGCCCAACACTCGTATTTTCGTTTTTATCATGTTGTTCTACAAATTTTCGTTCCTTTTGATCGGGACGGACGTTCGATGACATCCGTTGAGGTTCTTCGTTGATCCGTTCACTGAGGTTTTTTATTACAGAGGGTGCCTGACCCTCTGACCGAACACACTGAGCTACCGTGTCGACTTCCGCCTGAGCCACCCAAGCACGGCTCACAACCTCTATCACAGATTTACTTCCGCCAATACCTCGTCTCCTTTCTTCCAAGGCCGGCCGGTGTGGCCGTGCGGTTCCAGGCGCTTCAGTCTCGGGCATGGATGTGTGTGTGATATCCTTAGGTTAGTTAGGTTTAAGTAGTTCTAAGTTCTAGGGGACTGATGACCACAGATGTTAAGTCACATGGTGCTCAGAGCCATTTGCACCTATCTTCCAAACTTCACCGAAGCTCTCCTGCGAAACTTGCAGAACTAGCACTCCTGGAAGAAAGGATATTGCGGAGATATGGCTTTGCCAAAGTCTGGTGGATGTTTCCAGGGTGAAATTTTCACTCTGCAGTGGAGTGTTAGCTGATATTTCGTAGCAAATTAAAACGGCGTGCCGGACTGAGACTCGAAGGTCCCGAGTTCGAGTCTCGGTCCGTCAGACAGTTTTAACGTGCCAGGAAGTTTCTAGTCGTTTGAGCTACAAGAGGATGAGCTGCCATTGAAGAGGGTGTATGTGTGGCGCACAAGTAAAGAATGTACAAGAGATTCACGCGTTACTCCCAAATTAGTGACAACTTCTCGAAGACATTATTAAATCACTGAAGCAATCACCCGACACATAGTTTGGGCTGCAGACGTAGGGATAATAAAAGGGACAAATGTGTAAAGACAGGATGCGCCGGATTCTTTAGGTCTCAAGGAAAGTGTGATGGTTTAGACTCACAGATACCAAAACTTTATGACGTTCAGAAGCGTTAATGTGACACAGGAAAATTTACTACGTATTGACCGTATCTCTTTTGTTGGAGCTCGTTTCTACGATTAATTTAGCCGATATCCAATCTGGATATTGTACAGTTCCTGACGAAGAAAACAGACTGGTTTCGTATCCCTCTGTTTATGTAAACATTTCCGACAAAATATGCTTGTTCCAAGTATCAGAAAATATACCGAGAAGTAATTTGAGTGCTCGCTAGCAGTCACCATTGTCGTTAAAGGTGTTTCTAATGTTTGACATTATCTCCACTAATTTAGTAGGCCCCACAAGGAATACAGAACTAAATATTTTCGCGTATAGAATTAAATAAAAGTTATTTTCGTGTAATATAGAATACGTGTAAGGCCATATAGCTTTACAAGAAGCTCCACCGAGATACGTTTTCCAGTTCTCCAGTTCCGTATTAAGACGGCGTCAGAAGAAGAAATATTACCACCTCCAGTCAGAATCTCTTCCCCTACCAGGCAGAACTAACCAGTGTCGCCTCCTGGCTCTTTCCACCTGGATTAGCTCCGTCTCCTCACTTCCCGCGGGCTCTTCTTGGAACGAGGAGGAACGAAACGTAATGAAAAATAAATCACCGCGTCTTAAGGAAATCCGTGCTTTTAAAATTCTTTTTTAGCGACGTAGCGAGGAAACAGTGTATTTGTTTGTCGCACAAAAATTCTGCGTCAACGTTTCCTCTGGTCCAGCTAAAAAGAGAAAACCTGTTCTGTGTTAAGGATCGAAAAAAGAGGACTTGTCTTAAGGAAACAAAATAAGTGTATTTTCGAGAAGAAAAAAGAAAAATAAAGAGGTTCTTGTTATCAGTAACTTCGATGCAAGATAAATTAACAATGAAGACCAAAAATTGTTTTCGCAGATGCTCTGTTGCTTTAAGTAAACTTCATGACATCCCAAACCCTTAGAGATTCAAAGTAACAGCAAAATGTCTTCTGTATACAGGCGGTAAAAAGAAATGAACGGCACAAGTTGCATGACAAATTTTTCACAAGTAAATGAAGAAATTATGTTGTATTAACATGGGTCTATAGACTCTTTGTTTCTCGTGTTACAACTTATTTTCTCCAACTCATGGGAAACACACAGGAACAGAACGCACCAGCATACCATTCGTAACTCATTCTCACAGGAGATGTTCAGTATGACCTCCGTGGGCACTGATGTATGAATCAGCCCCTCTCCGTAGTGAATCTCGGATGCGCTGATGTATCCCTGGAGTATTCTGCATGCTTTTGCAGCCTTCCATAAAACGGGCACGGAGGCTCTGTACGTTTTGTTCTGGTGTTCCATACACCAGAACTTTCATATACCCCCACAAATAAATGTCCAGTGGGTTTAGGTTCGGAAAGAATGGAGACCAGGCAATTGGTCCATCTCTACCTATCCATCCGTCACCGAATCTGTTATTTAGAAGCCGACCGACATTAACACCAAAATGAGGAGTTGCTCCATCATGCATGAAGTACATGTTCTGTCGCACATCCTAAAGGTACATCTGCTAACAGATCAGGTAGCACATTCTCTACAAAATTATGATAACTTTATCCGTTTGGCCTCGGTGGAAGAAAGTGAAGATCTACCAAACAGTCACCAACAATGCCAGCCCAAACATTCACAGAAAATGTATGTGGATGACCTACTTCAACAGCTGCGTGAGGATCGACGTCAGATTGTGTGTTTCCCATGATTAATGAGTGGGAGAAAATTAGGTGTAACAAGGAAACAAAGCGTTTCAGACCCATGCTGATAAAACAAAATTTCCTCGTTTACGCGTGAGGGACGTCTCCTGCAGTTTGTGCCGTACGTTTTTCTCATACCCTGTACGATGAACCACGCTAAGGTACCAGCATGGTAGGCTGCCGCGGTACACGAAAACCCTCATAATAATAACCATGATAAATATGTGTGACTGAACGTTGAACCCGGAGAAGACGCAGTAGGTGGAGTAGGAGAAATAACTGTCGTAGAAAGAGGAGAGGTAGTAGTAGTAGCAGTAGAAGTAAAATGAGGAGAAGGAGGAGTACGGCGACGACGGAAAGGAAGAGGAAGGAGTAATCGGCGAAGGTTACGGAGATGCGAGGAAGAAAGAGAAACAGCTGAAGGCAGAAATGCACATAAAACACACACTTTACGGTTTGTAGAAACGGAATTACCGTGATACACACCGAAAGCAGCCTAACGCAGAAAGAAGATTCCAGGAAATGCGTCATTAGTCAGTTGTAGAAGAAATAAGAAAAATAATGAAGGTTTTCAGAGAACACTGCCACATTTGCGATAGTAAAAGTTTTATTTTACCGTTATCTGTTTCGAGTGGCGTAGCATTTAATCATTAGATGAATAACGTACATTATGCTATCCGCTTTGTAGAAGATTTTTATGACACCCATACCTATGTTGCGTAATAAATACAAACAAGGCATCTAATGCGGAGAACAAAGTTTACCGATAGAATATTGACTGACCAACCACTTTCCTCACAGCTGGTGTTTCCACCTTTGACACGGATAACAGCGGCGACGCTTCGTGACATGGAAGCAATGAGGTGTTGGTACGTCGTTGGAGGGAGCTGGTACCACATCTGAACACACAAATCACTTAAATCCTGTGAATTTCGGGGAGGAGGACGATGAGCTCTGGCGCCACGTTCTATCATATCCCAGGTGTATCCGATCGGGTTCGGATGTGGCGAGTTTGCGGCTCAGCACATCAACTGGAACTCGCCACTGTGTTCCTCGAACCACTCCAACACACTCCTGGCCTTATGACATGGCGAATTATATTGCTGAAAAATGCCGCTGTATCGGGAAACATGGTCGTCTGCAACCAGTGTACCTTGGCCATCATGGTGTCTTGCACGAGCTGCACCGGACCTATGGACGCCCACGTGAATGTTCCCCAGAGCATAATGGAGCCACCGCCAGCTTGTCTCCGTGCTACAATGCAGATTTCATGGAGCTGTTCCCCTGGAAGGCGACGGATTCGCGCCCTGTCATCGGCGTGTAGGAGAAGGTAACGGGATTCGTCAGACGGTGCAACGTTCCGCCACTGTGAAAATATCTAGTGCCGATGCTCGTGTGCCCATTTCAATGATAGTTACCGATGTCGTGATGTTAACATTGGCACGCGCACGGGTCATCGGCTACGGAGGCCCGTAGTTATGAGTGTTGGGTGCGCTGTTTGTTCAGACACATTTGTATTCTGCCTAGCATTGAGGTCTGGTGTTATTTCGTCCACAGTTCGCTGCCTGTCCTGTTTTACCAGCTTACCAGCCTGCGCCATCTGACATCTGTAATGATGTGTGACAACCCAACCTCACAACGTCTGGACGTGGTTTCACTGGGTTTTGGCTCATGTTGAAGACACTCACCACGGCACTCCTCGAACACCCAGCAAGGCGCACAGTTTCCGAATTGCTCCCACCGAGCCTCTCGGCCATTACGGTCTGCTCTCGTTCAGGCTCAGATATATTACCCACTTACCACATTCTAATACTACATCCATGCTCATAATTTAGGATAATTGCAGAACGTGGTGCCACACAATGTGCCACTACACAAAACTGGCGCTAATAGCATAGGCGTATAGGGAATACACGCGACACAGATCTGTAAGTCCACGGTATTGGTGATAAGTTGAGAAAACCGTCCATAAACACATTTACTACAAAACGTCACGGTTTCCTGCGCATGTACCCCGACATCAATATGGGATATGATCATCATCCACACGTACACAGGCCGCACAACGGGTTGGCACACTCTGGATCAGGTGGTCGAGCAGCTGCTGGGATACAGTCTCTCATTCTTGCACCAGTGCCTGTCGGAGCTCCTGAAGTGTCGTATGGGTTTGAAGACGTGCAGCGATACTTCGACCGAGAGCATTCCAGACGTGCTCGATGGGGTTTAGGTCTGGAGAACAGAGAGGCCGCTCCATTCGTCTCATATCTTCTGTTTCAAGGTACTCCTCCACGATAGCAGCTCGGTGGTGGCATGCGTTATCATCCATCAGGAGGAAGGTGGGAGCCACTGAACCTCTGAAAAGGCGGACATACTGCTGCAAAATGACGTCCCGATACACCTGACTTATTACAGTTACTCTGTCAAAGACATGCAGGGGTGTACGTGCACGAATCATAATCCCACCCCACACTATCAAAACATGACCTCCATACAGGTCCCTTCCAAGGACATTAAGGGGTTGGTATCTGGTTCCTGGTTCACGCCAGATGAAAACCCTGCAAGAATCACTGTTCAGGCTATACCTGTACTCGTCCGTGAACATAACGTGGGACCACTGTTCCAATTACCATGTACTGTGTTCTTGACACCAGGTTTTACGGGCTCTCCAGTGACCAGCGGTCAGTGGAATGCACCTTGCAGGTCTCCGGGCGAATAAACCATGTCTGTAGACTGTGTCTGGAGACAACTGGTCCAGTGGCTGCGGAAAGCTCCCAAGCAACGCTACCTGCAGTACTCCGTGGCCGTATGCGGGCAATGATGGTGAGATATCAGTCTTCTCGTGGTGTTGTACACTGTGAACGTCCCGCACTGTAGCGTCTGGACACGTTTCCACTCTGTTGGAATCATTACCATGAACTTGAGATCACACTTTGTGGCACATGGAGGGCCCACGATACGACCTTCTGTGTTTGACCAGCCTCCAGTCGCCCTAGTATTCTACCCCTCATAACGTCATCAATATGTGTTCTTTAAGCCATTCTCAACACACAGTCACCATTAGAACGTCTGAAACGTCTGCACACTTACTCGCTGCGCCGTACTCTGAGATGCACCAACACACCTCTGCGTATGAGGACTGCTGCCAGCGCCACTGTGCGATGACCGCATGTCAAATGCACCGCACGGTCATACCCCGAGGTGATTGAAACCCGCAAACCGCCCAGCACAGCGTTGTTTTCCCATGTATCAGCATTATCCTTAATTTTTGAACATGAGTGTACATGCACCGCGCCTGAATCTGACTGTCATTCCTAGCCAGGTGAAGCTGCTATGGCCTGGACGGATTTGTATGGATTGCAGGTCGATGGTCATAATGTTCTGGCTGATCCTTGTGGATAGTTACAACCTGATCGTTTTGGCTCGAGTGTTTACTGTGTACAGCAACGACCAGATGTAAAAAAAAAATGGCAGCAAGTTAAAGTTTCACTGTAGCTAGCCGTAACCACTCCAATGCATATGAACGATATAAGATTGTAGAATAAAAAACTTTGCCATCTCCAAAACGAGCAACAGTTAAATTTGGTAAATTCGGTGTCCCACGATCAATGAGTTGGAGAAATGCAGATACCGGGCGAGAATGACAATGCAGAAACTTAACAGAGTGCACTTGCGAGGACTTAGATGTAGGAAACAAGTGTAACATGAGCACTGAGGACGTGAATTAGGAATGCAGTGATGATAATTGTAATTTGTATCCGGAATAACGTACAATGACTAGCAACATATCATGGAAACTGTAATATATTACGTGATTCACGGTACGGCTATCTGTTTGGAGGTTTACATGATTGTGACTAAATTCAGTTACTGTTTTTATTTATTACTTTTCAAATTATACCATGAAAACTTTCATTCCTGGCAACAGATTCTTGTCAATACTAACTGCTTGTAGATGGGCCAGCGGTGGCTGGCTCAAATGGTTAGGTTAGTGTTGTTTAACGTCCCGTCGACAACGAGGTTATTAGAGACGGTGCGCAAGCTCGGGTTAGCGAAGGATGGGGAAGGAAATCGGCAGTGCCCTTTCAAAGGAACCATCCCGGCATTCGCCTGAAACGATTTAGGGAAATCACGGAAAACCAAAATCAGGATGGCTGGAGACGGGATTGAACCGTCGTCCTCCCGAATGCGAGTCCAGCGTGCTAACCACTGCGCCACCTCGCTAGGTGCCAGCGGTGGACCAAAGCGTCAATCCATTGCTCAGTATGTGAATCACTTTCTCTTGAATCAACCATCCATTTCGTCCTGAAATTGTCATCATATTTTGTCTATACACGTACACCACATCGACCGATTTGCTTCCCACTCGGATAGATCCTTCTTGTGCGTGACTTTTGTGTTGGCTGTAGAGTATATTATAATACCATTTCCAGCCGAATCTCCATTTGCATTTACGCCCCAACACACACACACACACGTTGTACCACACCACAGACTCTTCTCAACTACACTCTACCCTCACCTCTACGACTGTTGGCTAACGATGTTGGTGTACATGACAGATATTCGTTATGCTTCGTACAATAAAAATTTCCCTGATACTGCCAGCGTGTTTGTTACAACGATTGCAGGTAATTATTTCTGAGTTATTATTTCAGTCTACATTACATTTTCGTAAACATTAATTATTGACAAAATTGATAAATACGCAGTTACGATGGTTGCCCAAAAAGTAACACAACGCATTTTATTTCTCAGGCGAATACAATGCTACGAATGGGAACCGTTACGTGTGTAGTGTTTAAAGTCTCCTGAATGAGTGCGCCAAGTTTCCGTCACTTCCGACAGATAGCGTAGTTGCAGGACACATACTGTATGTGATGTACTGTATCAGCAACATGCCGTCTTTGAATTTCTCACTGGAGGGATAGAGACTGTGGGGAATATACACAAACGCTTGTGCGAAGTTTATAGGGCATCTGCTGTCGATAGAAGTACGGTTAGTCGCTGGGGACGGAGGGTCAGGTCCCAAGAAGGCGATTCGGTGGAGATCAACGATTTGCAGCGGTCGGGGAGACCATTGACGGCTTTCACACCTGACATGCTGCAGCGAGCTGATGTTGTCATTCGTGAGGACAGACGCATTGCGAGTAAGCAGTTGTGCTGCATCTGTCAATCAGTAAAAGAAGTGTGGATGCAATTACCCGGACTCTTGGATATTCTAAAGTGTGTGTAAGATAGATCCCGATGTGTCTAACAGTGTATCGACAGCAGATGCCCTATAAACTTCGCACAAGCGTATGTGTATATTCCCCACAGTCTCTATCCCTCCAGTGAGAAATTCAAACACGGCATGTTGCTGATAGCGTACATCACATTCAGAATCTATCCTGCAACTATGCTATCTGTCGGAAGTGACGGAAACTTGGCGCTATTGCTATTCACAATATACATAAATGACCTTGTGGATGACATCGGAAGTTCACTGAGGCTTTTTGCAGATGATGCTGTGGTGTATCGAGAGGTTGTAACAATGGAAAATTGTACTGAAATGCAGGAGGATCTGCAGCGAATTGACGCATGGTGCAGGGAATGGCAATTGAATCTCAATGTAGACAAGTGTAATGTGCTGCGAATACACAGAAAGATAGATCCTTTATCATTTAGCTACAAAATAGCAGGTCGGCAACTGGAAGCAGTTAATTCCATAAATTATCTGGGAGTACGCCTTAGGAGTGATTTAAAATGGAATGATCATATAATGTTGATCGTCGGTAAAGCAGATGCCAGACTGAGATTCATTGGAAGAATCCTAAGGAAATGCAATCCGAAAACAAAGGAAGTAGGTTACAGTACGCTTGTTCGCCCACTGCTTGAATACTGCTCAGCAGTGTGGGATCCGTACCAGATAGGGTTGATAGGAGATATAGAGAAGATCCAACGGAGAGCAATGCGTTTCGTTACAGGATCATTTAGTAATCGCGAAAGCGTTACGGAGATGATAGATAAACTCCAGTGGAAGACTCTGCAGGAGAGACGCTCAGTAGCTCGGTACGGGCTTTTGTCAGAGTTTCGAGAACACACCTTCACCGAAGAGTCAAGCAGTATATTGCTCCCTCCTACGTATATCTCGCGAAGAGACCATGAGGATAAAATCAGAGAGATTAGAGGCATACCGACAATCCTTCTTTCCACGAACTATACAAGACTGGAATAGAAGGGAGAACCGATAGAGGTACGCAAGGTACCTCCGCCACACACCGTCAGGTGGCTTGCGGAGTATGAATGTAGATGTAGATGTATTACTAGCCGCACAGAAAAACCTATTCAATTGTTGCAACGTCTTTTGAAGTTGAGGGAGAGGCCCTCTTGTTCAGGATTGTGACACGAGATGAAATCTTTGTTCACCATTCTGAGGCCTAAACCAAACGACAGTCGATGGAATGGCGCCATTCCCAGTCCCCACAGAAGAAAAAGTTCAAACCAACTGCTTCTGTCCATAAGGTCATGTTCTCCATGTTCTGGGACTGCGAAGGTTTGATTCTCATTGATGTGATGCCAAGAGGCGGTACTATTAATCCAGAGGCTTATGTCAAGACATTAACAAAACTCCAGTCGCGCCTCCGGCGACTTTGGCGTCACAGCAACTCAAGAGATTTATGGCTGCAACACGATAACGCTCGGCCCCACACAAGTGTGAGGACTGCTGAACACATCGCAATACACGGTTGGACATTGTTACCCTATTCACACAACGGCCCTGACCTAGACCCCTCGGACTTCGATTTGTTTGGCCATTAAAAGATGCTATTCGTGAAAGACATTCTGAGGTCGATGAAGAGATGAGTCACACAGTGAAGCACTGGCTCCTCCACCAGGACAAGGATTGGTACCGACGTGGCACACACGCCCTTCTTTCGCGTTGGAAGAAGGCCATAGAACGAGATGGAGATTATGTGGAAAAATAGGGTGTTTACATAGAACACCATTCTTTCGTGTAATTCTCATTTTGTTCAATAAAGAACTGTTGAAGAAAAAAATGCAGTGCACTACCTGCTGGGCGACCCTCGAGCAAAAAAATGCTTTTGGTTTTAAATTCATGAAATTAAGTAGCTGCCGCGCGATCTGAGGCATCTTGTCACGGTCAGCGCGGCTCTCCCACCCCCCCCCCCCCAACCACCCCCGTCCCCCCCCTCACCCATACCACCCCCGTCGGATGTTCGAGTCCTCCCTCGGGCATGGGGGTGTGTTTGTCGTTCTTAGTGTAAGTTAGTTTAAGTTAAAGTAGTGTGTAAACTTACGGACCGATGACCTAAGCAGTTTTGTCCCATAAGGTCTTACCACAAATTTACAAATTAAGTAGCTGAAAAATACGTGAGGCACTGAGTTGTAGTTTTACATGTGGTGCAGACTGTAGTATTTGTCCATGGCGCTGTGAGGTCGTTGTGTTGCTGTGGCAAGACAGAAGAACATCGAAGGAGGCAAGCGTTGGATGTGGCGATGTATCTGGAGTTACAATCTCGTATCTTTGGTGCCCTGCAGTTTATAAAATTTTTAAGAGACTTCTTGTAGTATACTACGACAGCAATTAAAATTATATGTTTGTTTGTGTGGCCATCAAATGCAGCAGCTGTTAACATTTGTTATTATAGGTTATCCATCTTGAGCTAACTGCAATGTCAAGACAGTCAGCTCAAGACAGATAACCTCCAATAACAGCAATTAAAATTATTTAATTACCTCACATGTCTACCAAGTCTGGCAATAAAAGATTTTTATAAGCCGATCACAGTGCCTCCCAAGATGTCACCGACTTATTTACATCATAAAATACAATTGATGACATTACTTGCTGTTAGTGATTCCTTGAGATTACTCCAGAGTCACAAATCACTTTCTAAAGCCTTGTTTATATTCGCTAGTAATGTTAACTCACAGCGCTACGCACACTTTACCACAGGTATTAGCTGACACGTACACTAAGTTATGCAAAATAGCCAAAGAGTGTGACTGAGACTAATTTTAAAAGAATTAACGTTGGAGTAAAAATTTTCTTTGATCATCACTCGTATTTTCAAAATTGTACATTAATCTTGAATGACGGTATATATATATATATATATATATATATATATATATATATATATATATATATATGTGTGCTTAAATTACATTCATTATTAGACTGTTAACATTAGTTACTTACAAAGACTTAAAACTAGGGTTTAGAATGACACGGTGTGATGTATTGCGGGTAACGGGTGTGTGTGTTTGTGTGTTTTGTGTGCTGGGCTGTGGTATTTAGAGTCAACACAGTCCCGGTTTTTCATATCCAATAAGGAATAAAAGTTTTAAGAAAATCAACGGTGACAATCTAGCTGACAAGTAAATATTTTGATAAAAACATTTTCTTGCGCAAGAAAACTTCTTTTCGAAACAGCACTTCAGCAACAGGTGACAACAACGATGTAATGTCATTCTAGCTCATGGAAAAACGTGTATTTCACAAGACAAATGGATTAGGTTATATTTCTGTAATGGGAATGGAAGTGAGCGTCGGCTGAATTTCTCGCCATTTATTTTAGACTGTGTATCTACATAAGAGTAGTTATCTTAAAACAAGCAACTTAAATCTAAATATTAAAATTGTAATAACAGTAGTATAGCTATACAACCTCGCCACACGATTGTTCACAGTTGGGAGGAAAAGTGTTTCCATTTCAGAGAGACGCCGACCGTTTACGAACGGTGCTAGTAGATGAGCTTATTTAAATGCTAATTCTTTAATATTCGCGTAACTCGTTTTGTAACTAAAGTGATTGCCGCTAAAGTGCAGAAGTCTTTGAGTAAGTTTACACATTTCTCGATAATGGAAAACGAAGTAAGTGTCTCGGATGGTCTTCAAATCTGAACAAATTTCCCAGCTGTATCAGGTTATGCGGACATGAAAATTTAAGGTGTATATCGTAAAATTACGGTACAGTACGAGAAACGGGGATTGTGTTCTCAACTGACAAGTACGCATCCTACAATGATTTCTTGAGAAGTAATATCGTTTAATGTTGGTCGTTGACGTAATACGTCCACGACACTTCGTTGGTGCTTCCTTCATCAACCCAAAAGCTGATTCGATGCCTTTCTCCACTCCTTGCAGCTAGCCAACTACTCTCTCCATTTCTTCATCGCAATTGCATTCCTCTTCTTTAACGATCTAGCTTACGTACTCACTCCTAGCGCTGCCCCTACGATTATTTCATTCCATCATCTCTTCAGGCGTAGTTTTGGGCAACGTAATAGTGAGTGGCCAATTATTCTGTTTCTTTGATTCATTTGATTCTGTAGCAGTCTTTGCTCCTCGTTAACTCGTTGCAACACGTCTTCATTGCACACTCGTCAATAAATATGGTCTTCAACAGGCTCCTCTAAGACCTGACTTCAAAGACTTCTATCCATTTCTGTCTTCTGCATTGTCTTCATTTTATATTCACGTAGAACTGTGATTCATGTACAGTTGATTTACGTCTGTACCTACATCTTATGGCGTTCTACCTAACGGGAGGTGATTAAGGAATGTTCTTATGCTGTCTATTGGCTCACAGAGTCGCGATCCCGAAGGATTCTGCAATTATTAAAATCTTTCTCTCAGGTGAGAACACGCACAATTGTGCTCTAATATTCCTATCCCCACAAGAGCGCATTGGTATAATAAACTGGTGGTCACAAACTACGGTTTGACTACGTTGTAGTTAACGCTCTTCCCTTCACGAAGTCATAATGTTCCACTTTTCTTCGAGATTTCGCATTTCCAAATAGCGACTACCTCCTTTCTCTTCGTAGTTATTTTACACATTAAGTAAAACTCTTTCAGCGCATGTTAACCGTAAACTGATAAACTGATTCCTCGATTTTCAGGATATTCACTCAAATAATTACAATCTACCCGACGGGAAGCCCAAGTCACACGACATTTATTTTTACCACCGTAAAAAGCTGTGCTCCAAAAGCATTTTCTCAGAAATTTCCTCCTCCAACTGAGACTTACGTTTGATGCCCGTAGACTTCACTTGGCGAGGAGTGCCCTCTTGGCCTGTGCTAACTGCATTTCATGTCTTCCCTGCTTAGTCTGTTATGTGTTATTTTGCTTCCAAAGCACCAGAGCTTCTTAATTTCGTTTACTTTGTAACCCCAATTTTGATGTTAAGTTTTTAGCTACACTCATTTCTGTTGCTTCTCACTACTTTCGTATTTTTCCAGCTTACTCTTCATCTACATTCAGTATTCGTTAGACTGTTCAAATGGCTGAAATGGCTCTGAGCACTATGGGACTTAACATCTGAGGTCATCAGTCCCCTAGAACCTAGAACTACGTAAACCTAACTAACCTAAGGACATCACACACATCCATGCCCGAGTCAGGATTCGAACCTGCGACCGTAGCGGTCGCGCGGTTCCAGACTGAAGCGTCTAGAACCGCTCGGCCACTGCGGCCGGCCTTAGACTGTTCATCCGATTCAACAGCTCCTGCAATTGTTCTATCTGAAGATAGCAACGTCATTAGAAAATCTTTTCATTAATATAGTTTGCTTTGGATTTTATTCCACTCTTCAACTTTCTATTTGCTTCATCAATTTATGGATTGAACAGTGAGGCCGAAAGACTGCGTCTCCTTGTTACAGCGTTTCAAATCCTAGCAATTTGCTCTAGGTCATGCAGTCTCATTGATGCTTCCTGGTTCTTATACATGATGGATATTACTCATCTTTGCGTGTTGTTTAACATATGTTTCTTAGAATTTCGAACATTTTGCCCCATTTTACATTATCGAATCCTTTTTCTAGGTCGACGGATCCTGTGAAAGTGTCTTTATTTTTCTTTACTCTTGCTTTCATTCAGTCCGGAACTACGCGTCTGCTATGGTCACAAGTTCGAATCCTGCCTCGGGCATGGATGTGTGTGATGTCCTTCGGTTAGTTCGGTTTAATTAGTTCTAAGTCTAGGGGACAGATGACCTCGGGTGATAAGTCCAATACTGCTTAGAGCCATTTGAACCATTTGAATCTTGCTTCCATTTTGAAAGGCAACATCAAACTGCCTTACCTTTCCTAAAACCAAACTGATCGTCGTCAAACAGATCTTCAACTTTCTTTTCAGTTTTTCTGTATATTACTCCTGTCACCACTTCCTATGCGTGAGATTTTAAGCCGATTGTGTGATAGTTCCAACGCTTATCTGCCCTTGCTATCTTCTGAATTTTTAGATGATATTTTTGGAAAGTCTGATGAAACATTGCCAATGCCATATATTTTACATACTATCTTTAATAGTTGCCATTTCCCTCAATGATTTTATGAATCTAGATATTTATTTCGTTCGCAAGGAATTTAATTTGTTATATTCCCCTTCTTTCTCTGGGCGTTTTTGCACTTCCCTCTTTCGTCGATCAATTATCTTTCTTCTCTTTTCCTTGGTTTCTTCTCATTTAATTTCTTTGTACCTATGTTTTTATGTTCAGCATTTGTTACTTCCCTTTCTATGTACGTCTACTCCTTTTCAACTTGATTACCTAATCCGGTATTCCTTATCGCAGTGTACATCTCGTTATCGAACTTAAAACATGTCTCATAATTCCGCAGTACTTCTGTATCCCACTTCCTTCAACACTGATTCGTCCGGACGATTTTCTTAAACTTCAGTCTACTCTTCATCCTTCCTTAATTTTGATCTGAGTCTATATCTACTCCTGGGTAGGGTTTGCAATCCTATATCTGATTTCTAAATCTCTGTCACCATGATGTATTAGAAATGGAATCTTCCCGTTCCTGCTGGGCTTTTCCAAGTTTACCTTCTCCTCTGATTCTCGAAGAGAGTACTCGCTACTATCATTTGAAATTTATTGCAGAACTCAATTAGTCTTTCCCTTCTCTCAGTCCTATTCCCAGGACCATATTCTCCCGTAACTCTTTCTTCTACTCCTTGCCCTACAACCGTGTTCCTGTCCCCTTGATTGTTGGATTTTTATCTTCCTTTACGTACTGAATTATCCGTTTAATATTCTTGTGTATTTTCCTCTCTCTTCTGTTGGCGACGTCGGCTATTGGCTTCATGTCGAATCTGACGATAACAAACACATCACTGAATTGTTCGCAGTAACTCATTTTCCGCCCTGCCTTCCTATTCCTAACGAATCGTGTTCTTGTTGTACCATTTTCTGCTGCTGATGTTATTACCCTATATTTGCCTGACCATAAATCGTTATCATATTTCCATTTCACTTCTCTGAGCTCCGCTGTATCTAGACTGAGCCTTTAAATTTTCTTTTTGAGATTTTCCAAGCATCCTACTACGATCCAAATTCTGGCATCCATATTTCGATTCGTAGAAGAATGTCCCTTCTTTTGTTAATCAATCTGTTTCTCGTGATCACCTCCGCCTTGACAGTCCTCTCCCGGAGATCCGAATGGGAGTCCATTCCGGAATCGTTTGCTAATGGAGAGATCATCGTAACACTTTTTGGGTTTCAGGCCACATCTCCTGTGGGTGTGTCCATATTACTGCAATGGTTTCCATTACTTTCTGCGTCCTCGTGCCGTTGATCATTGCTGATTCTTCCACCTTTTGGGGGGAAGTTTTCCACCTCAAGTGCAAGAGAATACCCTGAACCTCTATCTGCCCCTCCATCCTCTTTGACAAGGCCGCTGACAGAACGAATGTGAACATTTCTGCCGTAAGTCTTTAGCCGCCTTGCTGATGAATTGTATTCAAAATTTAACCAGTGGCGAGGATCGAATCCGAGAGCGAGGATATTTTCATTAATATCCAGTATCGCTGCCTCAGATGCAAAACACATAATTTAATTTCATATTATCCTCAAAGTCGTTGTGGGTACCCGACACCCTATGGGTATCGGAAAATTGTCGCCCTGCACATACAGTCCTGACTGGACACTTCTGTCCCGCTCCAGTACTTGCGGACACTTCATGGCATCGTTTCAAAATCTCCTCCTAACGTTTTCACAACGTTCTATCGCAAGATACTTGTTATTTCGTACGGCGGCTAAACATGTATTTCATAGATTCTCCTACCATTTTAATGTCGTCAAAGGGAAACCGTTACAATCTATACATCTCTGCTTACCACAGTAACATTCCACATTTTCTGAACCAGTCCCAAATGATTCATAGGAAGAATGGTTTCTGGTAACACTTCTGGGAATTGGGATCTCTCTGATTTTACCATAATGGTATTTTCGCGAGATATACGTAATAAAAGCACTATACACGTTGACAACCTGTAACGAGACGCGCTGCTCCTCTTTGGATCTTCTCTATTTCTTCTATCAAATCCATCCGGTACTGCTCTCAGACTAACGAACAACATTCAAGTATTCTTCGAAAGAGTGTTTTTAAACTGCCTCTTTTGTATGTTCCTCCTTCCTGGCGAGTCTTCAAGAGAATGGCAACTTGGGATGTGTGTCTTCTGCGATTACTTTTATCTCGTCATTCCACTCTAAGTCCCTCCGGAGGCCCTATCCTTGACACTTTGTGGATGTTACTGTTCCCAGTGACTCATCTGCAGCCGTGTTACACCCACTGTCTAGGAGTAGCGTCTTTGATTAGTAATCAAAACGTCCTAGATTGCTGGTTCGAAACTCGCCACAACTTATATTCTGAATAAACGTCACCAGCAATGGCGGCCGAACACTTCCGGCATAAGGAGTCACCCTCACTCAGCCAAAGTCGTTGCCAAAAAGGGCGGAAGAGCGAGCAGAGGTTGAGAGCACTCTCTATGCACTTAGGGAGGGAAACTGCCCTTAAGGGGGGAGAATCAGCAATGATCAACGGCATGAGGATGCAGAAGGCAATGGAAACCACTGCATTAAATACAGGTAATGTGCATCTATAGGACATATAGCCTGTGATTGGGAAAGTGTCATGATAATCAATCTATTAACAGAACATTTCGGAACAGTCTCCCATTCCGATCTCCGCGAGGGGCCTATCAAGGAGGAGGTGACCATAAGAAAAATATAGAACAACCAAAGGAAGGGTAACGTTCTACGAGACAGGCGTGAATTTTCAGTAGCTTCAAAGTGGTATGGGAGCTATAAAATGTGAAAAGGGAAATGCAAAGGCTCGATCTAGATATAGTAGGTGTTAGTGAAGTGAAATGGAAAGAAGACCAGGGTTTTGGGTCAGATGAGTATAGGGTAATATCAAAAGAAGCAGAAAACGGTATAACAGTAGTAGGATTCGTTAGGAATACGAAGGTCGGGGAGAGAGTGAGTTACTGTGCACAGTTCAGTGATGCGGTTATTCTCGTCAGAATCAACAGCAAACCCACACTGACAACGATAGTTCAGATTTACATGCCGACGTCGCAAGCAGATGATTAGGAGATAAGGAAAGTATATGAGCAAAGGAAACGGGTAACTCAGTACTTAAGGGGAGATGAAAGTCTGATAGTGATTGCGGACTGCAAAGTAGTTATAGGAGGAGGAAAGGTCACAGGGTTACCGGAGAATATGGACTTGGAAGTAGGAAAGAGATAGGAGAACGACTAATTGAGTTCTGCATTAAATTTCAGCTAGTAGTAGCGAATACTCTCGTCAAGAGTCACAACAGGAGGAGATATACTTGGAAAAGCAAGGAAATACGGGGAAGATTTCAATTAGGTTACATCACGTTTCGTTTGCTAAAAATTTCTTTAGTTCCGTCACACAGCTGGTCTGATATTCCCTTCATGTAAAATTTGTGGTAGCCTTTATGTTGTTATTCTTGGATATTAACAGATTATTACTTTTACAGAAAGCACCGTATCATAGTGCTGTTATTGCTACTACATATTCATAAGCCCTACTTCACCAGTTCAAATTACTGGGTGGTCAATTTCCTTCTCATCTTGAAGAGCTTCTTGTCAAACTTTATTATTTAGGCGTGACGTATGTCAACCTGCTACGCACACTGTCGTTACCCGGCCACAAAATTTTAAATAGGCAGAAATGAGATATAATCAAAGTAAAATTATAATAAGAACCACACAATTTGCTGGCATTCCCTAACACTTTTAAGGTCCCAATGCAGCCGACGAAAGAGTAATATCTGAGATTTCAGCAAATCTGTGTTTAGCCGTACATTTCTTCCGTAGACACGACAAAAAATTGTTCTGACTCTGGCCGTCTGTTATGGCCGAGATGTTCTACGCGCTTCAGTCTGGAACCGCGCGACCGCTACGGTCGCATGTTCGAATCCTGCCTCGGGCATGGATGTATGTGATATCCTTAGGTTAGTTAGGTTTAAGTAGTTCTAAGTTCTAGGGGACTGAGGGCCTCAGATATTAAGTCCCATAGTGCTCAGAGCCATTTGAACCATTTTGTTCTGATTCTAGTAGGTACATCCTCCTACGTTTTCCTTTTTCATAAAAAGGGTGGCGGTTACTTTCATTTTGAGGCGAGACGCTGACGAGGAAACGGAACTGTGTAATGCGCTCGTAGTGCCGTCCTGCTGACAGAGAATACACGTTGTTCGCTTGTTGACTGCACATGTAGCGAAACAGATGCGTGTACGACCAGCTGGAAACAAGTATAACCGTTGCCCCTTTTTGGAACTACCTTCTTTCCTGAGGAAACAGCGACGAGAACTCTTGTCCTCGGTTGCAGCTCCTTCCACCCCCTCTCCCCCCCCCCTCCAACATTTCCCATGCCAGTGTCAGCCTTCGAACGGTTTTTTGAAGTAGTGAGTCCTGATGCCAATTTACAGAGTGGGATGTTGTCTTCCATGCTTGCATGCTTTCACTCAGAGACACAGACGGCAGTAGGAACGGAACGACTTAGGGTGGGGGCGGTGGAGGGGGGGGGGGGGGGGCAAGTGGATGATAGTGTGGAAACTGTAGTGTAACGACGTATAGTTTTGTATAAACGATTTTCTTTTGACATATGACCATGTGCAGACTTCGTCACCTACGTCAGTTACAACACACATCAAAATTATTTAAATTCTTTTTAAATTGTCTCTAAACGGTTCTTGAACGAAACTGTAAAGCATCATCATTTGAGTCGTATGCGCAGAATTACGTCACTCAGTCATATTGGTATGCGCAAACTTTTTCTCAATTTAGATGTCGTTTTGTTTCTTCTCAGAAGTTATATTAATGCAAGTTATCTGATTTAACAAATATTAGAACAACACTGAATAAACTTTCAAGACTCAAACTCGCGATGAATATTGTTAAAAATTAATAATCATGTCAAATAAATCAGTCATCCCTCTTCCTTAATATAATTCTTCATAAATAAATTCTCGGAACACGAATTTAAACTTTTGTAGTATCCACAACTTTATTATCTTCATACATATAGACGTGAACCTGAGCCTTGACAAGATAGGACTGAACATTTACAACATGATTAAACTTTCTATGATGTCATTGTTGTAGAATCATTACAAATTCTTATTTTTTTTTTTTTTTTTTTTTTTTGAAGCACGACGCAGCAACTCGGTTTCAGGATCTTCTGTTCCTCTTTGGCTGTCGACCCGCGATATATAGTGGCCAGCAATTTTCTCTCTGGTCCCGGCAGCGAAGATGCTGTCTCCGTTCGTTGCGCCGCCCTCTGCGTACATGAAACATAAAAAAATAAATACAAACTTTAGTTAATTGACAACCATTACAAAAAATACATAAACAAAACTAAATTAAACTTATATTCACCTGCAAACTGGGCTGACACTGGTGGATGGGTGACGATTCAATTTCTCGTCCCACTACAAAACACTACAGATACAACATATTATCATGCGTAAGACGGGTTGAAAATCGTTTGCATTTGAAAAAATCTCAGTCATCTCAAAATGGATTAATACAGGTTTTCAGGAGAAACTTCTACCATTCCACCTGCAAAAATGTGGCAAGTTCAGAGGAGGTGCATAGAGAACATGCACACTTCTCTCCAAAGTATACGACAAAGGATGAGTAAATTTGAAACATCCTGACTGTGAGGGCCAGGGGAGATGCAACAATTCATCCTTATACTCATAGAACAAGTCCTAGATGGTACGTGTTTTGAAAACAGGGGCATTATCGAGCTGCAACAGACCACTACAGTTGGGGAACGAACATTGCACCACTGAAATGATCTGAGAAGCGAAAATGGTAACATTATTCTGGCCAGCAGTACGACCTTGCCACGTAACCACAGGACCCATGGAATATAGCGATATGGCCGCCCAAATCATCACTTCTCCCCTCCCCCCCCCTTCCACCCCCTCCCGTGTTTCACACTTGGGTCCAAAGATTGCCCAGAAACTGTAAACAGTGCGAAAGAAGACTCTTCCGACCAAATAAGTTTATTCCATTGCTCCAAATTGGCATTATGGCAGGTACCATTTTTATGGCTTCGGCACAACGTTTCCGTCTTACGTATACTTGTAGCACTGATGAGTGGTTTTGCAATTCCAGCTCACCCTGCAGTTCCCTGGTAATGGAGCTCCCTTTGAGTTCTCTTGGTGCTGTCCGAAATCGCGAGTGTGACATTCATTTTTGCAATAACTTTTACAGCTGCTGACCTATTATTTTTCTTCAGGACCGTCCGTCATGATCACTGAACACACACTTTCGTCCGAGTTGTGACTTAGTGAGTGATGTTTTTCCGCTTTCCCCGAATGCGGCACGAATCTTTGATAAGATGCCTCTTGAAGCACTAAATACTCCAGCGACCTTGATTCCAGAAGCACCCACCAAACGAGTGCGACTAACTTCCTTCCGTTCGAATTCATTTAGCTCCTACATAATGCACTCACAACTACACAGGACACTGTTCTGACCATGGTTGACACTTATGACGGATTGAGGACACTGCACGGGTGCCGCTCACGATCAAAGACAACAGCACATCCTGCCGATTCAGTTGTCATCTGCATTTGTATCGACACATGCGTTTGTTGCGATGGTTCCTTATTTTTATCCAAGCCCTGTATCTTAATTTCATCTCAACATTAAGAATAACTGCTTTCTTGAGATCTTTTAGTTTTCGGGCGGTGGGGCCTGCAGAAAGACAGTAGTTGAATATGTTGGAAAAGAATTTTGATTTCTTCGTGCAATAAACGAAGAATTTCTTACGTCTCGTGTCGTCTACGCCTATAATCGTGTAAAAGTGTCATAAACTATTAGGGACGGTTCAACAGAAACTACAACCAGAGCAATAATTTTCTAATTACTTTTGGTACTTTGTATTGTACATTACCAGGTGTACGAGATGGTCATACATAGTAGCTTGTGACTTTAACATAAAACATTTGTCATTATTAATCTTTGATTCCAAGCGTCTTTTGATCGTGGGATATCTTTCAGAAACCCTAACACGACGTTTAAACAAACTAAGAAGATGTAAGGAAAGCGTAAGAGGAACTGATAGTCTCTGTCAACCATATACGGGTAAGCACTCGAGTGATATTCTATTTGAGCGGATATTTCACTTTGTTCCAGGACTACAGACTCGGATCTGCACACATACAATAACTTAATTTCGTATCTTTATATTTTCAAGGTGGCATTTAACAGCTGCCCCTCTTATGAGGCTAAAAAAGAGATTAAATTCTCCATTTCGTATATTTTCAAACGTTAAGAGCGTTATTATTGTAATATGCAGATCCTATTCAGTATGTTACTTTCCCTCTGTGTGTTTTCTCGAAAAGTGTATAGGTCAGATATATGAATAAACAGATACTCTGCTCATAGCAAAACTATTTCAAATGAATTCAAAAGTAATAGCAGTGTACATGGCTACAGCACTAGGAGAAATGATGATCTTCATTACTCAAGGTTAAATCTAACTTTCGCTCGGAATGGGGTAAATTATGCTGCCACAGAAGTCTTTGGTCACTTACCTAATAGCATCAAAAGTCTGACAGATAGTCATATAGCATTCGAAAGGAAATTAAAAGAATTTCTGAACGGCAACTCCTTCTACTCATTAGCTGAATATTTGGATATAGTAAGTGGGCAATTTTCCCATCCCCGATCCAAAAAAAAGTTAAATGTCATGTAATATTTTGTGTTATATAATATCTTGCATAAACACCTTTTATTAACCAGACACGTTCCACATCATTGAGAAGTGTCGTATTCATGATCTATGGAGCAAGTACTAATCTAATCTAATCTAATCTAATCTTTGTTTCTTTCCCCCCTTTGCAGTGTCCTGTTTGTCTAAACCGGCCATAAAACGGTCAACACTTCATAGTGTTAATGTCGGCACTCGGCGAAGTGGACTCACATGTTCTGCGACTGATTTGTTTACCTTGTAAAGGTAAGCAGAAATTATACAGAACTGGAGAAACAAATCCGAAAAGCTTCCAGAGAACGTGTCTGTGGACCAAGCGCTCATTCGTGGCAGCACAGATTCGTAAAACACAACAACAATGACAAATTACGGATTAAACAAGTGATCTGGGTAACATGTCGTGTACATGTGCTCCTTTCTATGCAGTGCTGTGCTGTAACATGTGTTCTAAGAGAAATAAAAGTATATGCTCATCAGACAGCTGACCTGAACTTTTATGTAAATTCTGAGAACTGCCACAAGCAAAATAAACATTTGTACTTACTGTCTCGCCACTATGATTTTTTTCCTGTCGCTAACATACTTCACATACGACCAGAATCTCTTTGGATTTTCTGCCAGGTTTCAAGACAAAGTTTCGTTGAGGAAACTATTATAAGCATCTCGCGTTGAACTCTGCTCTAAATTTCGAGCTTCTGTAAAAGATCGCAAATTTTGGGGATTTAGCGTCTGTTTAAATTTGGGTGTTTGTTTTGTTGTTTCTGCAACAGTGTTCTAACCCGTTTTGTGTATCAAGGAGGATCAGCTCCGTCGTTTGTTAATTTATTTGGTACAAATCTCCCAATTGTTGCCGATACTATTTCTTTCAATTTTTAGCCACATCTGGTCTACAGTTATACTATTAATTTGGAATGAGTAGAGATTGCCTCTCAGGAGGGCGTCAAGTTAATTTTATCTGCTTTTGTGAATAGGTATATTTTTCGCTTATTTTTCGAGGATTTGGTGATTACAGTATTCAATCTCGCTGCGACAACCCTTTGTTCACTAATCCCTGACTCGGTTTTGATGCTCATTACTAACTCGGCATTATTTGTTGCTAAGAGGTCAAGTGTGTTTTCATAACCGTTTATTATTCGCGTGGGCTCATGAACTAACTGCTCGAAATGATTTTCAGAGAATGCGTTTAGCACAAATTGTGATTATATTTTAGGCGTACCTCCGGAATAGAACATGCATTTTCGCCAACATATCGAGGGTAAATTAAAGCCACCACCAACTATTATCGTATGGGTCGGGTACGTGTTTGAAATCAAACTCAAGATTCTTTGAAGCTTTCTACAACCGTATCATTTGAATCGGGAGGTCGGTAAAAGGATCCAACTATTATTTTATTCCGGTTGCCAACAATGAGCGCTGCCCATACTAATAGACAGCACCAAACACGCCACCGCAAACCGTGTTTAGCCTATCCTTTCGGATCACCATAAGGTTCTTCGCAAAAATTTCTGCTGAGCTTATATCCAGCTTTAGCCAGCTTTCAGAGCCTATAACGGTTTGAGCATCAGTGCTTTCTATTAGCACTTGGAGCTCAAGTACTTTCCCAACACAGCTACGACAGTTTACAACTGCTATACTAATGGTTCCTGTATGTACGTTCTTCCTGTGTTCATCCTGCACCCTTTGTGACTGAAGCCCTTCTTGTGTTTTCCCGAGACCCTCTAATCTTAAAAAACCGCCCAGTCCACGACACACAGCCCCTGCTACCCGTGTAGCCGCCTCCTGCGTATTCAACCGAACCGGAAACTCAACCACCCTTTGGCGCAATTCGAGGAATTTGGAGCCTACACGGCCGCAGAACCGTCTGAGCCTTTGATTGAGACCCTCCACTCGGCTCTGTACCAGAGGTCCACAATCGGTCCTGTCAACTATGTTGCAAATAGTCAGCTCTGCTTTCATCTTGCAAGCAAGATGGCAGACTTAACCACTTCTGTTATCCGCTCGAAATCAGAGAGAATCTCTTCTGATCCGAAGTGACTCACATCATTGGTACCGACGTGAGCAACCACCTGTAGCTGGCTACACCCTGTGCTTTTAATGGCATCCGGGAAGACCCTTTCCACATCTGGAATGACTCCACCCGGTATGCACACGGAGTGCACATTAGTTTTCTTAACCTTCTTGTCAGTCTCTGAGGGGCCCCATAACGGGCCTAAAGTTGGAGCTCCCAAATACCAATAATCAGACGCTCTGTGATTGCCCGGATCTTGCAGGCTGAGTGCTTTCCTCTGAAACAGGACAGGCGACAGTATCTGGCTCAGCGACAGTGTCAGCCACAGACAACACCTGGAACCTGTTTGTCAGACAAACAGCGGTAGCCTTACATGCGGCCACCTGGGAAGCCTTTCGCCGCATGCTGCGCCCCAGCGCGACCTCCCACTCGACCACAGGTGAGGGATCAGCCTCATTGCGAGCAGTAACTGGGTTGAGCACTGGTGAGGACCGATCGGAGGACTTGGACGTGCTGGACGTCAGTTGGAACCCCACGGGCGGCCCACAACTGTGGTGCCCATCCACTGCAGCCTCATGCTGTGTAACCGAAGCCACCACTGCCTGAAGCTGAGAGTGAAGTGTCACCAACTCGGCTCGCATCCGCACACAACAATCGCAGTCCCTGTCCATACTAAAGACCGTGGAAAACTAAACTATGCAGATAAACGGACTACCAGTAAAACACATTAATGCGGGCTACATTGTTTCTACACTGTTCCAGCGATGCCGGCCGCGGTGGCCGTGCGGTTCTATGCGCTCCAGTCCGGAGCCGCGCTGCTGCTACGGTCGCAGGTTCGAATCCTGCCTCGGGCATGGGTGTGTGTGATTTCCTTAGGTTAGTTAGGTTTAAGTAGTTCTAAGTTCTAGGGGACTAATGACCACAGCAGTTGAGTCCCATAGTGCTCAGAGCCATTTTTGTTCCAGCCATACAACAGTCGCATGATGTTATTAGCACTTTAGTTACAGTGGATTATTTGCGATGCATTAGATTTTTTTTTTTAATTTCTTGGCTTTGGGGTAGTGCCCATACGGGTAGCTCAACAGTGTAATGTCAGTTATGACGTTACGAGAGTAAGAAAATCACAACACTCAGTTCCTGAGGGTATAACGCTACTGGCGGCACGCGCTAACTGTTTCCTAATAACACGACTTCTAGTTCTGTCACAGGAAAGCCAAGTACAACGCTACCGCGGAATGTATAATGCCAAATATGACCTTAAAATGCAGTAAGCGTCACCCTCTGGGAGGAACTCTGCTGTTTGACCGTGCTTTAACCTAACGGATAGAGGGAACCGGACATGAATTTATTAAGGACGGCAATTAGTAGAGAGCAGAAAGACTATAATTTAGAAAATAAGGAAAGTAGGGAAAATTTACCTAAATGAAACAACAAACGGTCGCCAGCCTAGTTAGGCATAATAATGTGCAAACATTATTCTCAATGGATTTGTGTATACTCTTGCAAAAGTAAGTTTCATAAATTATTTATTAGTAAAGTGCAATGAACACCTACAATAACCAGACGAACTACACTGTTGGTAGCAGTAATTGTGAACAGTATAGGTTAGAAATAACAGAAATATAAAATAGACTTTACCGCTGTTAACTGCAATCATCACATCAACCTTAAACTAATTCAGCATTGAAATTGTTTCAGATTCATGAGCAAAAGCCAGATTAAAATTAACTTCTTCCTGCTGGCATTAAATAAAATAGGGGCACTTAAACTGTTCCTTCCTATATCATCAACTATGAACACCTTACAGAAACGCTTTTTATTACTATAATACTGATTTCCACTCCCACTTGATATTAATTATCTTGCAAAGCCTTATTATCGTTTGCATTGGCAATATACTTAATTAACTTCAAAATGATTTCAAGTTAGAGTTAACTTTCAAATAGGATCAAAATTACGTGCCTCATAATACCACATGTGAAACAAGTTACTTTAACTAACCGTGTGTATACTCCTTCGTAATAACATTTTGGCACTTTGAAAGCAAGAGCTATTGATAGCAAATGAAAGTTTTTCATAAGTTTAATATTACGTGCTTCTTTCTTTACCTATGAAGCAAATGATTTAACAAGCAACTTTTAAATATTTGAATATTGAAACTGAGGCACATTTAAATGAAAACAAGTTTTAATTCTTTCATAAATACGTTACTCGGTTTATAGGATAGGACCCTACTTGGTATCATGAAGAGGGTAGTTCAAAGTTTAAACACGTATTTTACAACACTGATTATTATTGCAAAAGCACACACAAACACATTGGTTCATACTGACATACATATCTGTTTTCCAAAGTTGTTGAATCAGTGGCGCAATAGCTGTTGCAAGCACGTGCCGGCTAAACGGTCTCTTCTCTGGCGGTTTAATGCTCTATTTCCATTCTTCTTGGCAGCGAGTTAATCGATTTTAGAACAATTCCAAATAGAAGAGACCCATTTTACAGTCGGAACCACATCCGAGGCCATTCCACCATAGATTTGGTTCCAGAACGCCTGATTTGGCACCTGCGGTGTTGACTAAGCGACTGCTAGCCACTGACTGCCCAACTTGCTCTCTCTCTCATGCGGCCCAGATTGACCGCCACTTCCACCTTTTCTTGAGCGCCAAGCCCCTTCCGTAATGACGGTGGTTCCCTACGCCTTTTCTTTCCTTACAAAACAACTTCCTAAGTATGAACCAGTTATTTACATACAATTTTGTTTTAAAAATATACATATTTAATAAAATTACATTATTTAAACACACTATTGGTTCAAATCGCTTTGAGCACTATGGGACTTGGCATCTGGTGTCATCAGTCCCCTAGAACTTAGAACTACTTAAACCTAACAAACCTAAGGACATCACACACATCCATGCCCGATGCAAGATTCGAACCTGCGACCGTAGCAGTCGCGCGGTTCTGGACTGAAGTGCCTGGAACCGCTCGGCCACCGCGGCCGGCTACATACACTATTAAGTTAAGAAAATTATACATCATAAAGTTCCATTTCCCTCCAACCATTCGAAGATCTTAACTCGTAAAGATTAAATACTCCATAGCTACGTACACTTAATTACACGGTGCCAATTACTCACAATCTATAATGGTGTTACAAGGGGAGAAAATCTTCGGCCTGACCTGGAATCGAAGCAGGGTTCCTTCACTTAGCAGTCCTCCACAGTGACTGCGCAGCCGCCAAGACGGTCAAAAGCGTCGCACTGAAACCCATTGTCCTGCTCATGGTTGACATTCTTTGTTTACTGTCACCTAGATTACTTGAAAGTCGCTGTTGGGATATTCAGTTCTGCTTCAGATAGTCAGCACAGCTTCTTGTAATTACCATTAGTTCATCGTAACGATAGTACCGGTCGCTTTCACTGGCGTATGTGTAGTCATTTCGAGGAGCGGTTGACTGTTGATGGCACGGTGGCATGGACTGTCCACTCACATTTGGTCACTTATTCCGCAGTAGTCATTCAGTAAATCGAAGTGCCATCGTCGACAATGATCGGGACTTCATGGCGGAAGGTAAGAAGGGGCTTGCGTTAACTTTATATGGATAAAGGTTTGGGGCCAAATTCTTAGGGCCTGTATTCGATTCACAAGATACCTCCAGTTGGTGGAATGGGTTAGGAACTTATAGTACTGAGGAGCGTGGTACCTTACACCGATGTCATGGGAACTGTATTGTCCGGCCCAGAGTTCTTACGTTGAACGCCGAGTTAAGCAAAGCGTCTATTTATCAGGGTCCTCGTTCGTTTGCGAACTGCTTCAACTACTGTATCCATAAGGGGGACTGCGTGCAAGTCAACGATGAGAGTAAAGCGGCCGACCCGTAGTATCCATCTGAGTACCATATATTGTAAAACATGTAGACGGCCAATTTGTGCTGGACTGGGAAGATCATAGACCGAACTCCCATACAGTATTCTGAATAGCACCATCACCTTATATAATCGAAGCTTTGCTGTGGTACTGAGGTCAGTACTCTTGAAAAAAAAAGAAAAACAAGAGTTGTTTCTTGGCCATACCAAAACTCTTGTTCCTGAGAAAGTGTCGCGCGGGCTAGCCGTGCGGTTTCAGGCATCCTTCACGGTTAACGCGGCTCCCCCCCCCCCCTCCCCACCTCGGAGGTTCGAGTCATCCCTCTGGCATGGCTGTGTGTGTTGGCCTTAGCGTAAGTTACTTAGTTACTTTAAGTAGTTTGTAAGTCCAGGGATCGATGACCTCATTAGTTTGGTCCCATGGGAACTAACCACAAATTTCCAAAAAAATTCCTGACTAAGTCAATATGTTTATGGAGAAAGAAGTGTTTGTCCAAAGTGACCCCCATGTAAGTCAACGTTGCCCCAGAGAGGATATCCCACCTGTGCAGTGTCAAGTTGGTAGGCACTGATGGACGTTTCTTGCTGAAATAGATGGCTGTCGTCTTGGCGGGATTTAGTTGCACTTTGTTGGCCTTACAGCAGCGGCGCCTAATAGTACACTAATTTCGTGAGGAGAAGAGTATGTTTCTTCAACTGGAAAAGCAACCAGCTGCACTACGCGAATTTACTGGGTCCAAAGGCCTTCAAGTGTCGGGTCTGAGTAAGTACTAACGTCAGAAAGTCTAAAGACAATTCCGATAAATTGGCACTCCGTATATCCATTTTCCATGGTGTTATCGTAAGATTCAACTCGTTCGCTGGCCGTCAAAATACCGCAAGCGCCTTCGTCAGTATCTGACGACACCAATGGGTGTGGCTAGTGTGGCATTATGCGTGTATCAGGCACCACACCTCCCCTCTCGAGGAAGACTACATGACACCAGCGCCCAGTCCAATTCTGGCACAAAGGGGGCCGACGACCGCTCTCGGGAACAAGTTCGTCAGCGCAGATTGTCTCCACAGTTCGACAGCTCAGCTCCAAGGCTGCCGACGTCACATTTAGTTAGGTATGCCAGGACCAGCGCAGTAAGAGAAATAGATTGCTGTTGAGTCGACAAAAGGCTCTATTCAGATTTGGAAATGCGTGTTATGGTGTACTTGACTGTTTCTGGAAAGATTTATATATGTGCTTGATTATCCAATTACATGGTCGGCCATCCATGAGGTTATTGACGTAGTTTCCTATCATTTTTTCAGTGATCGATGGCGGAGGATTTTTCTCTTAGGTGGCCTCACCTTCAAGGAAGGTCGCACCTTCTAGTTTCCCACGTTGCGGCGACTGGATGATCGGCTGGAGCTTCTAAACGGCGATGGAGACCTTGATCGGTGTATTGGGCGATGTCCTCTCCAGCGGCTAGCTTGCGGTGATAGTGACTTTCGTAATCCTGCACCCACATATTCTTGTTCATCTTCGTCGTCGCAGAGTTGGCGTCGGCTAAGATCGGTCTGCTGTCTTCTGGCGCGGGTGCCATCAAATATCCGTCGCCTTTCTCGACAGTAGCGCACCGCATGTCCCAGTCGTCCGCAGTGGAAACATACTGGTTGGTTATCCTGGGTCCTCCATACGTCAATCTTCCTTGCTGCCCAAACAGGTTCCTCATGGGGCGTTGTAGAAACGCAACTTCGCCTGGATCTCGAATTTGTCACCGTTTTAAAGGGAAATGATGGACGAAAAACTGGGTTCAATGTCTGTTCCACTTCCTCCCTTATGACCTGTTAAAGCGTCTCGGATGTTTTCTCGTCGTGCAGTCCAAGTGCCTTCTGAATTTCCTCTCTCACTATCTGACGAAGAACACTTGTGAAATCAGTTTCTTCCTCCATCACAGACATCGATACGATGGTTGGAAGCCGTTCGAACTTCTTGTGTGTAATTGTTATTTGATGCATAGTCTCGATATATTGGCACCATTTGATGAAGTCGTCTGCTTTCTAAACCTCCTTCTGGAGTAGGGCTTGATACATGACCTAAGCAACACCCTTCCGGAGATGTGCAGCCTTATCTTCCTCCTTCATTCCAGGATCCACTATTTTACGCAACTCCAAGACGTCTTGAATTTAGGATGCTGTCGTTTCTCCTGGGCGCTATGCACTGCACTTCAATTCATCTTTAGCCTTGCACTTCTGTCGTTGTGTATCGCCGAAATACTTGCGCCGTTCCGCCTGGAATACTTCACAGCTTGTGAACCTCTCCTCGTTGTTCTCATACCATCCTTGGCAGTGCCCTCCAAGTAGAAAAATTCGTTTGTGGATACTTCTAGAATGTACTCGAACCGAATATAGAACTTAAAATTTTACAAGGTGAGATTTGAACTCACGACGCTCCATGCGACGGTCTAGTATCATAACCACTACACTATAGTGACTGTGCTACTTAGCTTCTTCACCATCAATATTCTAGAGCGTGCCCAGCTACCCTGGTCTGTCTCCTGCCTCCTTGTCTACGATTTGGTGTTGTGACTACCATGATACAACACTTTCAACTACCAAATCGGTACTACTTTTGTAGTTTGGAGTACATCATTCACACGTAAACACCATCGCAGTCAATTGCTACCTCACGGTATCCTCCGTAACCTGTTACCGGAAAAATACTCAAGGATTGTCAGCGGACTAAATCCTCTGTCAATACTCTAAAAACTGTTCACATGGAATTTCCGTTCTAGGGTACGCATTGTATAATATGCCACTCGGTTTTATGTTATTCCAAACAGATGACGGTTGACACATAAAATCATCTGGTATTTGCACGCTCATCTATACAGTTCGTCGTCTAATATTTTCCGACGTGTCACAATCTTCTTAAGACTACGATCAGAATCAATACATCATTCCGGACCTCAGTGCTATCACACCGGACCATCATGAAGACTGAGCCCCGAGGCATCTAGACTTGAGATTGCAGTCCCTCTTACCTTACAAAATGGGCGCTAAAGTACTCTCTTCTGGATGGCTAGGTACCATTTTCTACCTTGCACCTGTCACATTATCAACATTTCTTTAGGTCAGTTTATTAAATAATTAGTTCCCGAAAACTAGATAATACAAAATTATTAACTTCTTTACAAAACTGAGATCTCGGAGGACGTTTCTAGATTTTACAAAACTGCAAAGCGGCGTATTAAAAATACAAAATTTCCCCGTTGTCGGTGATTCACTTATAAGATGCAGATACATATCCTAAAGATCCTCTAATACACTCAATAAAAATGAAATGATAGTCTAACAGCATTGTTACCCCTGGGCCCCATCAGCGGCAGTTCGGCCGCCAGTTCGCAAGTGGTACTTCAAGGGACGCCACATTGGGTGACTTGCGGGTCGGTGATGATGAAATGATGATGAGGCCAACACAACAAGAATTCCCGGCCGGTAATCGAACCCAGGCCCGCTGCATGGTATGCAAGCACGTTACCACTCAACTTAACAACTGTACAACACGTAGCGTTATTCACATTACAAATATTCACTAGTCAAATATGCATCATACTTATTCCTTCACTCACTCAAAAACAAAACAAATACAACAGGTATTATTCACCATAAATTATAATATCAATGGCAACTAAAAATTCTTACTTAAAATCGCATCATTCAAGAGAAATCTGTTTTTCCTTGTTACTGAAATGCTGGGTGTACTGTCAGACTTTTTACGAATGGTTAGCTAACATTTGTGGACCTGAGAAGAATTTACTGGTTCATTTAATCTTCATATTTTGCATTTTCATATTTTAAAAGTGTGAGAAATATTAGTCTGAAATTTACACAGCTGATACCTATTGACAACTGACAATATGATAGAAACTTTTCTACTACTTGGTACATGGCACTTTTAGCATTTAATTCTTCGATAGCGTACGTAATATTTCGTCGGCTACACGCTAGTGACACCTTTCGACCACGGTCGCAAGCTGCTAGTAAACAACTGACTAACACGAAATGACTTTTGCTAGTGATCTATGACTTGAATGAAGGTAGCATCTGACATTTTGGAAGGCGTGCTTGAAATGTAATGCCTGAGAAATTTTTATTTGAAAACTCTAAAAGCTATTTAAATAAAACACACTTTATTAATAATACACGTCTTAACTTTTAGTGTCTGCTCATTTTCATCTCTCTGCCTCTAGAGGGCTCCGACGTGCAGCCTGTAACAAAGCGGTGTGTAACGTAACTATGTCGGTACGCGAGAAACAGCGTGCTGTAATCGAGTTTCTAATTCAGCGACGTCATCCACACATGGAGCAGTCTCCCTTTCAGCATGATAATGCCGGACCACACACGGGCGCTGCGACATCGGCAACAATCTGACGCTTTGAGTTCACTGTCATCGGTCATCTTCCATACAGTCCCGACTTGGCGAAATCCGATTTTCATCTGTTTCTATAACATGAAGAATACCATAGAGTAAAGATCTCTGGAGTGAGCATTGCGTTCTGCGCATGTTGTCAACATTAAACAAGGATTGTCACGTATTTTCGGGACTTAGCTGTGCGTGTGCGTTTTTTGCAGCGTTTGAAGTTTATAATGTCAAGAGTTTTTGTTGTGTTTCACCGTTTGTTGATAGTGTAATAGCGACGTTGAATTACTTTTTTTGCTACGGATGGAAAGAAAATACGTGAAAGGAGGGATAGTAACTTTTCATGGGTATATACCACGTAGCTCTAATTATAGTTATCATATTAGTAAGAGACACTGTATATGTTTAAAAATTTCGAGACCCATTATAATTAAGGCTTGATTCTGTAGACCTATTTTTCTACGATTTTATGACTATATAATTGATATTACGGTTCGTACAAAAGCTTACAAACAATCGCTTCCTCTCGTAAATTTGCTAGTGGATAGGGAATGGTTAGTTGTTTCAAAAAATACTATCCACCACGCATTTATCAGTGACTTGTCGATTGTGTATATAGATTACTCAGTCTACTATTTATTTAATAAAGTGGCAGCAAGTACCGCAAAATGCGTTAAATAAAACTTCAAAGTGTCACCAGTATGAAAAATTGAGCTTTAGGTCGAAAAAACGAGAAAATAAATACGCAGAAATAGCATAAAAAAGGGACTAATTAGCTGGGATATAATCGCTAATGTGTGGCAAATTCGGTGTTTTTCGTATACTTACAAAAATACTGGCGTACTGTCAAGTAGATTTGCAAGACTATCACTGCAAAAATGTACGTCAGGCTCTGTAATACTATAAAGTGCCGTATCATACTGAAAACTTCCAAAAATCGAGTGCATCTGAACTGTGACACCTATCGCAAAGAAGCAGGATGTAATATCACTTGGCCTTAAAAGTTACGTAGCTGGTTTATTCCCGGTATCAAATGAATACTGTTAAAATGTCTGCGTAACAAATATAATTAATCCACGACACGTTCGAAAAGAATCCGTCTGTACTAGAGATGTAGTGACATTCGAAATATACAGGGCGCTATACGGACAAACACACGACGTTTCGAGAACACGTGACCAGGCCTGCAATGTATGTTGACAACACAAAATCTGCTTTGCGCATGTGAATGCTCACTCCAGAGATATTTACTCTATGAAGAATACCTGCGAGTACTTCGCTTCGGCAGTGGTGAAGCGATGGAAGCAGAAACGAAGATGCAAACATCCTACCGTGGAGATATCAACAAATTTTTCTCTTGTTGGGACCAATTTGTTCGCTGTAAGGTTGACTGTGTTGATAAATTAATCCGTAACACGAACAATAAAAACGTAGAATGACAATAATTTCCGTTTCGTTTAAAAAGCGTTAAGAGTTTTCACATTAAAAATTCGGAGTCATTACTTTTCAGCACTCTTTCGTATATGGACGATGTATGGCGCTACGCCGCAAATGGATAGACGAACGAAAGTATGAGAATTTTAGTAACACACAGTTTATAGGTCTTCCTCAGTTTGAATGTAGACTGACTTGTGACCAAGTCTATGCTAGCTGACTGCGCTATCATCGCATTGCGGCTGATTGTTACCTACGCGACACGACACGTGAATACGGAAATTACACTTTTCACAAGAATTTCCTAATACTTTTGCCAATTAACACTAATATACAACTTGTATGGTGAAGGCTGTAGTCGGCCATGTGTCCACCATTACTCGTGACACCCATAAAGAAACTTACGCACGACTTCATAATAATTACGCTCTCGAGAGAGACAGGGACTATCGATTCTTTGGGGCGGCGATACTACAATACGAATACGAGCATTTAGATAAGAATGATATGTGGTTAATCAATACCTATGACTTTTTCTAGGTTTTGTTACCAAATAAATAAAATGGAGAGTTTGAAAGACTAAGGCTTGAAAGGAAGTTGAAAAGCTTTGTCAAGCCTTTGTTTAGCAACCGTATCTCCTTCTGATTTCAGGAACCACAGCCTTAAGCCGCGATCAAGGTTCTCATTCTTATCGAGTTTGCGGTTCTTTTCAGAGATATACTAGTTGAACTGTATTCTCCTGCTACGACTAAAGTGGAAGGAATGAATAGTTACTGCATTTGTCTTATTGTCATAAAACCAAGGAAAATAGCGTAAAAACCTTGCTTGTAAATATGGGATTGGAACGGCTTTTAGTTTATTTCTGGGACGAAAATTAGCATTGACAAACATTTTTGTTGAGATTTATAAGAAATACATAACACTGTGCTGTCTGTAAAAATGTCATTTTATTTTGCTGCCCGTATCGGTCTACACCGTAATCAACGGCAGCTGTACAGCATACAATAGTGGACAATGTGACAATGCCAAACGAAATAAGAAAAATAGGAAAAAACGTTAAATCGATCAAAATACTCACGAAATTTACCAAAGCAGTACCAAATGTCATGAAAGCCTTAACACAATTTACCGCAGGAAACCATTATTGCCGAGATACTATAAGATTAAAAATCGTAGCAAGATAAAAATATTGACGTAAGGACATGTGGTGTACAGCGAAGTGACTTCAAAGTGAAACATGACAGTCTTCACTGAATCCAAAGAAGTTGCCATTAAATAAATAAGTGATAAGCAGATTACAAATCTGAGGTATCAAGTTACACGCTTGACTGAGATTGCTTAAAACCTCCAATAAAATGATGTATAAAGTAACAGATAAGGAGGATTGATGACTGTAAGAATGTACAATGTTTTACAATCCATTCAAAAAAGTACGCATATAAAAGACAAGCTATCAGATCAATTCCTGAAGTTAAAGTCACTAAAGCCTTGTGTGACGAAAATAAACACTAAATTAATACATAGGAAACACAATTTTTAAGAGTGAAGGAAAATACAAAAGGAATGTAGAGTAAGTTGATGCGAAACATCTATAATTTTATACACATGACAATCGAATCAAAAATTTTTATAAAGGAACTTTTAGACATTGGTTGGAAAGACATGTCATCCGAATAGATGCACGACCACAAAATGAAATTAAAATTCCATTAACCTTAGAGAAATCATTAATAAAAAGACATGTTCTGTACCTACACTTTGACATATTGGCTTGAAAGTATTTCATCAACACCAATACAGAGTCATATGACAAAATCACCACTTAGCATTCAGATAAAAATTAATAAAGTAAGACAATACTCAATTATAAAATCAAAAGACAAGGACCACTACAGAGTCATATGACAAAATCACCACTTAGCACTCAGATAAAAATGAATAAAGTAAGACAATACTCAATTATAAAATCAAAAGACAAGGAACTGATCATATCACATAACATTATTTATTTATATTGACGAAACAAGGGATACAATGGGACAAATAAGAGGGGACGTTTAACTGTGACCTTAAACATAACATAAAAGTAATATAGGTGCGGAAATAATTAAATATTTCGGGTTGGTGGTGTGTCTATAGGAGGGGGTAAGGTAAAGGAACGAAATACCGTATATGATAAAACTTACAAAGTCATGATGTTAAAAATTAATACAGTCATAAAAAGTTACAAAAGTACAGAACTAACGGACATTGCTCCTACAATGATATGGAACATACAGAAGTGTGAAATACAGAGAACATAATAATTGTAGCTAGTCTGGCAAATACGCTATTTCTTATAAAAAATAAATAAATATAGAACACGGAACTGGATCAGGGTTACTGACCAGAAAGCCAAAATCAATGATTACCATATTTACACTCAATCATGATACTAATTATTAGTTGGGGACATAGTTAAGAAAGGTCAGTTATAAAAACATGTGTTATTAATATTATTTCAATTTAGAAATTGGGTGAAGATAAGTAAGGCGTAAAAAAGTGAAAATGATGAAGGGGAGGGTGGAGGAGTGTGCTGGTGAGGAAGGGAGGGTAAGGGATAAAAGGAAAGTGCAATATTTCTGAATCAAATAGCGCGTACGTGTGATGACACTCGGTTCAGCAGTAATCGCGTGCACCACAGAGTAACTGAATGCTGGCACGTACAAATCTTGGATATATATCCATATAATTACAGCATTTATGTTAAAAACTGACGTGTCTGCATGTTTCTGCCTCGTGAATAACTTCAGATGCTTGTAATTACACGTTTAATAAACCCGCAGAGTGATAGTATCATCCCGCCGCCAGCAGGTAGAAGTTGCGCAGATTATTCTCGGAAGTGTTTTGCATAAGAATATCTGCTCTCCTAAGAGGAGGACTCGTAGCTGAGGACTGTCTGTGGACATGACATGTAATTTTAGTTCGCTGCTATGCCTTCAATTGTTCCACGAAGCAGTGCCAACCCTAAAATTTTGGTGATTTTCCGGCTTAAGGTCAGAATTCTGGCCAAAAATTAATGTCCTTTCTTAGTTTCCTTACTTCAGCTCTTCTCCTCAAGATTTATCATCGATTTTTTCTACTTCCAAAGAAAAATAAACGTCTGGCTGAAAGTCCTCACGATCTGATATTAACATATCGGTTTAAGTAACTGTTTTGTGGATTTAAGAATTGAAATGTAATAGCACATATACAATTATCTAGCAATTAAATTTCTATCTGTGTCATTATCAAGCCAAACTTCGTAGAGAAATGCTCGACTTGCAAATGAGACGTAAGTAGAATAACATAAGTTTTCCGATCAATATGGAAAGAAAACATTGAAGACTATTTGTGAAAAACTTGAAACAAACAGCTAACGGAGAAGTGAAACACCAGGTAAGCACCTATAGAAGAAATAAATTCAGTAATCGCATGGTAAAATAGTGGTAAAGAAATTAAATACATTGTTGTAATGGTCTTCAGTCCGAAGACTCGTTTGATGCAGCTCTCCACGCTACTCTATCCTATATAAGCCTCTTCATCCCCGAATAACTACTGGAACGTACATCCTTTTGAACTGCTTATTTTATGCCCCTCTTGGTCACCCTCTACAATTCTCCCCCCCCCCCCCCCCCACACACACACAGACACACACTTTTCTCCAGTACCAAAATGGTGATCCCCTGACGTCTGAAAATGTGTCGTATCAACCGATCCCTTTGTCCAGTCAGGTTTTACCAGAAACTTCTTTTCTCCCCAATTCTAATCAGTACGTCCTCGTTACTTACGTGATCCACGCATCTAATCTTCATCATTCTTGTGTAGCAATACTCATCTACTACTTTAGGTGTCTCATTCCGTAATCGAATTCCCTTTGCATCACCTGATTCAATTCGAGTACATTCCATTATCCTTGTTTTGCTTCTGTTGACGTTCATGTTACATCCTCCTTTCCAGGCCCCGTCCGTTCCGTTCGACTGCTCTTCCAAGTGCTTTGCTATCTCTGAGAGAATTACAGTGTCATCGGAAAACCTCAAAGTCTTTCTTTATTCTCTCTGGTCTTGAATTCCTACTCCAAATTTCTCTTTGGTATATGTTACTGCTTGCTGATATTACAGACTGAACAACATAAGCGATAGGCTAGAAAAATACCTCACACCCTTGTCAACCACTGCATCCCTTTCAAGGCCCTCGACCCTTAAACAGCCGTCTGTTTTCTGTACAAGTTGTAGATAGCATTTCACTATCTGTACTTTACCCACGCTGCCTTTAGAATTTCAAAGAGTGTATTCCAGTCAACACTGTCGAAGGCGTTCTGTAAATCTACAATGCTACAGACCTTCGTTTGCCTTTCCTCAACCTTCTAAAAGGTTAGACATCCAAAAGTAGTTGTAGAATGAGTATTGTCTTACAGGATGCTACATTTCTTCGAATAAAATGGTCTTTCACAAATTCGGCTTCTACTAGTTTTTTTCCATTCTTTTGTAAGAAATTCGCGTAAGCGATTTGCAACCAAGATTTATTAAACTTGTTCTGTGGGATTCACACCGGTAAACATCTGCTTTCCTTGGGATCGGAATTAGTATATCCTTCTTGAAGTCTAAGGGTATTTCGCCTGTCTCACTTATGTTGCTAAACAGATGTAAAAGTTTTGTCATGACGGCTCTCCCAGGACTGTCAGAAGTTCTTACGGAATGTCATCCACTCCGGGACCTTCTTTTCAATTAGGTCGTTCACTGCTCTGTCAAATTCTTCTTGCGTTATCGTACTTTCCGTCTCCCCTCTCTCTATGTCTTCTTCCATTTCTGTAACACTTCCCTCAAGCACATCTCCCATACATGGTGAACATTTTAAGTAAAGGCGCTGAATTATCTCGGAAGCTATATATAGGATGAAAAATTGGTAATTCCTATTCCAGAATGAGATTTTCACTCTGCAGTGGAGTGTGCGATGATTCGAAACTTCCTGGCGGACTAAGACAGTGTGTCAGACCGAGACTCGGACTCTGGACTTACAGCACTTGAAAGCGAAAGGCAGATGTCCCGAGTTCGAGTCTCGGTCCGGCACATAGTTTTAATCCGCCAGGAAATTTCAGTAATTCGACACCTAGTGATACCACACTCAACATCCCCTCTCCCAGCCCACCCCCACTACAACCACCCAACCCACCCCGAGCCTGGGTGGCGGGGGGAACTTTGAAATCTTCATTGGGAACCCCGATTTTTACTGCAGATTACGATTCTACGGCAAAATCTACATACGTTTTGCCTGAAGCACTTTCTCGTTTCGCCAATGATGGCGCTGAAATCGGAGCAGTAGATATGGATCATCATCATCGTCAGTTATCTGCTATATTAGCAGGTTCTTTGCCTCTCCATTTTCTGCGATCCATTGCTTCCTTCTTAAGGCTGCTGTATGTTGTACCGTCCATCATGTCATCCAGTATCTGGAATCTCTTCCTTCCTCGCTTCCTTTTCCCTTCTACAGAACCTTCTAAAACTGTTTTTATCAGTCCGTCATTCTTTCTTAATATATGCCCAATCCAATTTCTTTTTCTTCTCTTTATTACATCTAGTAACTGCCTTTTCTCTCCCACTCTTCTCAGTACCTCTTCATTTTTTACTCTGTCCATCCAACTTATTCCTTCCATCTTCCGCCATGTCCAGATCTCAAAAGCCTCCAGCTTTTCTCTGTCATTTTTCCTCATAGTCCATGTTTCAGCGCCATATAGAAGAACACTCCATACAACACATTTTATGAGTCTCTTTCTGAGTTCTCTGTCCATACCGCTGCAGAAGATTCTCCTTTTCTTATAAAACGCCTCTTTTGCCATTGCTATCCTTGTTTTAATTTCTGTGGTGCACTTCCAGTCGGTGTCTATCCTGCTTCCAAGATACTTAAAATTTTGCACCTGTTCTAGTTTTTCTCCATTCAGCACAATTTTTAGTTCCTTATTTCCTCCTATTGCCAATACTTTTGTTTTATTTGTGTTAATTTTCATTCCATATTTTTTTCCGTTAGTTGCAATGGTGTCCACCAAATCCTGTAATTCTTTTTCCCCTGTGGCTAGAAGGACCATGTCATCAGCAAATCTCAAGCACCCTACTCTTCTTCCTCCAATTTCTACTCCTTTGTCATCTAATGAGCATTGGTCAATCATATTTTCCAAGTACAGGTTGAAAAGAGTAGGTGATAAACAGCATCCTTGTCTTACTCCTTTCCCTAGTCTGATCCAGTTTGTACTTTCTCCTCTCACTTTAACTGAAACTTTTTGATTAAGGTACAATGAGTTTATAAGTCTTCTGGTTTTCCAGTCCACTCTCTTTTCCCTCATAATAGTCGCCAGCTTGTCCCAAACCACATTGTCAAATGCCTTTTCTAAATCGATGTAGCACATATATAGGTCTCTTCCTTTTTCAATAAACCTTTCTCCTAAGATTCGTAGGAGCCCTATTGCATCTCTGGTGCCCGTATTCCGTCTAAAGCCAAACTGCTCCTCGCCGAGATTCTCCTCTATTACTTTTTCAAGTCTTTTATTAATTATTCTTAACATCACTTTGGCTGCATGTGAAATGAGGCTGATTGTCCTGTGCTCGCTGCATTTCTTGGTTCCTTGTTTTTTCGGCAATGGAATCATTACTGTTGTCAAAAAGTCCTCAGGCCATTCACCACTGTCATATATTTTATTACATAACCTCAATATTTCTCTTATTCCATTGTGGTTCAAGCATTTTAGTATTTCTCCCGGTATTGTATCTGTACCTACTGCTTTGCCATTTTTCATTGCAGCAATAGCAGACTTTACTTCTTCCATTATGATGGTCGGTCCTTTCTCTTCATCACTTACACTGTTGTGTGATTCAAGTTCCAGAGTTTCTGGTTTGCTATTTGTGTCATATAGCTCTTCTGTATATTCTTCCCATCTCTGGAGGACATCGTCACGATCTTTATACACCACCTCTTCGTCTTTACTCAAAATTTCCATAGTAACACTTCCCGCTCTGTTTTGTTCCCATGTCATAGTCTTTACTCTGTTGTATAGTAAGGCGTATCTTCCTTTCCTGTCCAGTTCTTCAATTTCATCACATTCCTCTTTTAGCCATTTTTTCCTAGCCTGCTCTGTTTCTCTTCGCAGTTCGTTATTTAACCTTCGGTATATCTTTCTTGCATCTTCAGTGTTCTTGTTTCTCAATTTTCTTCTCTCCTCCATCTTGGAAATCATTTCTTGTGTGACCCATGGTTTTTTTGACCTTTTCCCTTTTACATATCCTATATTTTGCTGTCCTGCTTTAATGATTCCTTCTTTCAGCATATTCCAGTACTCGTTGGCATTATCAGGTGCTTCTTTGTCTCGTAATGTGTTTAGAAAGTCCCGAGACAGCATTTCTGTAATTTGTTCTTTGTTGTACCTTATCTTCACTAGATCCCATTGCTTCACCATTGTCGCCTTTTTCAGTTTTTTCGATCTTATTTCTATTTCTGCCATAAGTAAGTTGTGGTCACTATTAATATCTGCACCTGGTAATGTGTGCACCTTCTTGATTCCATTCCTGTATCTTTCTTCTACCATTATAAAATCGATTTGGTTTCTATATTTATCCCCTCGTGATTTCCAAGTGTAGAGCCTCCTCTTATGGTTCTTGAACCATGTGTTTTCCACTATCAGCTGCCTTTCCCTGCAGAAGTCAATTAACCATTCACCTCTGTCATTTCTCTTTCCAAGACCATGACTGCCTGCTATGTTTCCCTCTTTCCCTTCTCCCACAATGGCGTTCCAGTCTCCCATTACTATTTTGCAGCATTTTTTATTTTCGTCCATTATTCTCTCTAATTACATTGTACGTTTCCTCTACAATTTGGTCATCATGTTCTGAAGTTGGCATATACACCTGGACAATCAGTAAATCTTTTTGTGCTCCTTTCAGCCTTACACCAATAACCCGGTCATTTCCATTGTCTACATATTCCACACATTTAGCCAATTCCTTTGTCATAATCATTCCTACTCCATTAATTCCTTTTACTTCTCCTCCTGAGTAGTAGAATACATATTCATCTGACTGCAACTCTCCATGTCCATTCCATCTTACTTCAGCAACTCCTACGAGGTCCATATGATTCTTTTCCATCTCTCTTTTAAGGTTTTCTAGTTTTCCTGCTTGTAGCAGAGTTCTGACATTCCAGGTACCAATTCTCGTTTTGATTTTTGGCCTCCTTTCAAGTTGTCCCCCCCGGAGATCCGAATGGGGGACTATTTTACCTCCGGACACTGATTTAACATGAGAGGAAGCCATTTTTTGTGCATAAAATGGAGACTGCATTATGCAGGGAAGATAATCTGCGGTGGTATTCCGTTGCCTTCCGCAGTTCTGGAGGCCGCCCCTAACATGGGATACAGACGCCTTTTGCAGCCGCCCGCTCCGGGTCAGACGCTGCATGAGAAGTATAGGTTGGAAAATGAAAGACCCCTAGCCCTCGAAACCTAATAGCGTCAGGGTCGGAAAAGAACAAGAGCTGGCCGAGGGTGGCCAGATAGGAAAGATAAGAGTGAGGAGCCTGGCATAAGTAAGTGGAAGCAATGCCAGGACTCAGCTCGGGGCCCCGTGGTCGCCAGCCACGTATCACTAGGTGTGACTCCCTGAGGTGAGATATGGGTACACAACAGTAATTTACCACTTGCTACACAGTTGCTACCTGAAATGCTACCGTGGCTGTGTTGCGAACTACAAGGTATCACAAGAGGCAGGATAGTGAAACCGCAGCTCACGCACGGAGCAGACGTAGAACAGATAGCACCTCACAACATTACAATATTTGATCAAGTATTTATTGCCAGCTCACTTACCTATCATTTAGAGAACAGGCGTGCACGTGGAGATGACTGTTGCAACCTGTAACACTCCAAGTATCATCCTGACAGTGACGGCAGCTAAGACAACAAAATTTACACTCTTGTTAGTTTGATTAACAGGGATGTTATATAAACACTAGTGATTATCGTAAGGAACGGACAGAATGAAAGAATACGGCGTGATACAGAACAGAAACTTTAAAGAAGGAATTCAAAAATTATTATTTATCATAAATCGGCCAAAGATAACATTTGTCCTAGAAGAGAGTTGTAGCCGCGTCGAGCTGTAAGTTCGCCGTGACTACGATGTAACTCGGCAATGGAGATGTTGACTTCACTTCTCTCTTGTATTCTGCAACAGTAGTACGCGTATTAAGCGCTGCTAGATTGTTTTAAAACTGACTTGAAGTTTAAAGTTTTGCGATATAGCCTGGAAATATTAGTAAGAAGTCGGACTAAAGTAGGATCAGCTTACCGTTAGACAAATGACGGGATTTTCATGTGTCTGACAGAAAAGTGAATCTTGTGATAACCGATTTGTGATGGGACTTAGCCCTCGTGGTACTTAATAGTCACAACATCAATGGACACAGAAAGAGACTGATCACTGACATAAACTCGACGATTATTAGACTTGAGTAGGCCACAACTAAACGCAATCACGAAGAGATTACAATTTCGCCGTATTGTCAGAAGTTATCGTCATGTTCAGGATTACTGATTTTAACGGACATAATTCCGTAAATGACATATCGGTGTGTGTGCTCAGCGTAGGGACAGACAATAATTACGAAGAACAATAAACCTTAATTCTCCGTGTCTCCTACATCATTTCATGGACATTTAAAGTGTATTCGTGAAGTTAACGTATTATTCTGGTAATATAAAAATGCCAAGTGAATTAGTGATAATTCAACTGTGAACAGCACTAACTTAACACCAAAATTACGACGCATTCTGAACATTTCTCAAGGGTATGTTATCCTTGGAGTTACGTCGTGTAGTTGTTGAATACGCGACGCAGCGACTCCATGACGACGGAATAATAATTAACAACTTAACATACGCGCAAAATTCATAATGTGGCCTCGGTTGAGTGAAGGAATGACGTTTCAAGACAGTATTTTTTAACGTTTGAATAACCATTCTCAAACCGGGCATAAGAACTATAGTCAGCAAGTTCGCGTAAACTGAAGGGTCTGTCGCAAACACACAAGGGACTTTTGGTTATTTCAGGTCAGTGGAGGCATAACGTTATCGAGTGGTGCAGTCGCTACATTTATAAGTGAAGATCATCAGACAGCGAACACAACTGCTTTCATTACAAGCAAGGGTGGCGCACACACTCCGGTATGCTGATCCATCGAGACAGTGGTATCATTTTCGAGATACAGTATCTGAAAATTACCAAACCCCGCGAGGAGTTTTTTTTTTCTAATATTTAGAGACTGCCGTTGTCATGATCGACGAACGACGTTCCACGTCATCTCGACTGGGACACCCACCACCATCGAGTCGAGAGAGAACAGCGCCACAAACCACAGAGGAACAAACTGAAATGGCCATAATTTGCGGGGAATGTAGAAGAAATATTGAGGCTGCTGTTGTCTTGTATGCAGAGTGTTTTCCAGAGAGAACTCATTTTCGTTCGTTCTCTTACAAGGTTGTGATAATCTTTACGTCTGATGGCAGCATACAGACCAGCAAAGTGAAACGAAGTCAACGTGGTACAGGAGAAGCTAGTGAAATAGCTGCACTAGCGGTAGTGCACCACAGCCGTCGGATAAGAGCCCGGTAATTACACCGCGATTCCGGTATGTCCGTATATATTTTACCACAGTACTGCAATTTTATAAGTATCATCCTTACCACCTGTCACTACATAAAGAACTTTATGGTGTCGACTTCCATTACCGGGTACTTTTTGTGAATGGGCACGTCAACAAATGCAAACGATGCCCACGTTCTTTGCCGAGGTACTAATTTCCGATGAGTCTATATCCACAAGCCATGGGAGCGGTAACCGGCATAAAATGCGCTACTGGAGTGCAGACAATCTCCACTGGTTATTGCAAGTTGACCATCAACGTCCTTGGTCGGCTAATGTATGGTGTGGCACCATGAGGAACAAACTGATTGGCCCGTATTTTGTTGACGGCACATTGAATGCACTCAAATATCGAACGTTTTTGTAACAGGAGCTACCGCTATTGCTGCAGGATGTAGCATTGGACGTTGGACACCGCATGTGGTCTCAGCGCGGCGATTGCCCACCGCATTACGCAATTGAAGCACGGGAGGTATTAGGTAGTGTTTATACTGGTCGGTGGTTCGGCGCTGCTAATTGGCCCTCTATGTCACAGGATTTGACGTGGCCGATTTGTTTCTGTGGAGATATTTAAAAAATAATGTGCGCGAATACTTGCCAACAGGCCGTGAAGACATAGTCAACAGCATTAGAAACGCCTACCTGACATTACCACAAACATGCTTGTGTCCTGTGTACAATCATTTGAAAAGCAGATGTGGGTTCAGCATAACGGTTGCACAGCGCATTACGAAGTAGAATCACGGGAGGTATTGGGCAGTGTTTACACTGATCTGTGGCTCGGCAGAGGGTGCCTGCTAATAGGTCCTCTAAGTAGCCGGATTTGGCGTGGCCGATTTCTTTCTGTGGAGATATTTAAAAGATAATGTGCGCCAGCAAGTGACAACAGGCAGTGAAGCGTGGTCTGCAGCATTAGAATCGCGTACCTGACATCACCGCAAATATGCTTCTGTCCAGTGTACAGTCATTTGGAAAGCGGAACGCTAAGTGTATCTGAAGTTCTCGGTACTACTTTCGAACACTTACTCTAATTGCAAGGTAGAATAGCGTTCGCCTCGAGCTGCTGTCACAGTGGCGCGAAGAGAAGTCCCCTGCTCGACATGTCAGATGATGTGATGTGAGTGTTGGTCTGTGGGGCGCTCAAAATCGAGGTCAACAGCGCCCTTACAAGTTCCCAATCTTTACAGTTCCAATCTCGTTACTTCCCATCATGTCAGAGGAATACGACGTTTCGAATGCTGTTTCAAGTTAGGAGTTACGAAATACCATGGAGGTGGGGGTCTCACGTGAGACTGAATATTCAAGGGCCATTGATTACCATGTCGTAAATTTTTAATTGTGTACCCATTTCTGTTCCTCCGATTACAGCGCCATCTCAGGCGAAAAGAAGAAAATTTTTTCAGACGAAACGTATACAGATTTTTCTGTAGAATCGTAATCTGCAGTAGAAAACGAGGGTTCACATTGAAGATTTCGAAGTTGCCCCTCGCCATTCAGACACGGGGTGGTTTGGTGAGTCGAGTGTGGCATCACTGCATGTCACCGTCCGAAACAAACAAATTTTAATAACAACGTTTCGTCATCCGATATGTAGTTTTCGAGATATTTCAATGTCTTCAGTTAAATTGATCAACCTACATGTAAAACATGAATCCATAGTGCTTCAAATTTGAAAGAATAAGTCACAGTTATGGTATCTTTGTAAAGTAATATTTATCTTTTTCTGTCGTTCTTCTTTTGTTTCTTCCTTCGTTACATTTCCATAATCTGTTAAGGTCGAAGTATCAATATAGGTTCGTATGAAAGGGAATAATTACACATTTCCGTTAAAGCATTGTCTACTGTTCTTTTAACTGATACCATTAACCTCATTAAAATGGTATTGACAGGTTAACAAGTGCAAGGGCGGATGTGTTGGTGAGTTATTATATGAATGAAAATAGCGGGTGTGGTTGTTTAGCCGCCATTGCGTTCATCTCACCGACATAACTACGAACCGTAGTAATTACTTAAAACCAGTCTGTCATTTAATTAACGAAGTCCAGTTGCCCAGTGCCAATAAAACTGGCACACTTGAGGTGCTCCAAACTTTCACAGTCGCGAAAATACGAAACCAAACCAATTATTTCGAGAGAGCAATAGTTTAGCTCTTGAAAAACTTCAGTCTGTAGACTTTTCGTCAAACTACCCCACCCCCAGCAGAAGACAGGGGAGTTATGCCTTCAACGCCCTTACACGTTTTTCAGACTGTTTCTGAGCACATTGTATGTTATTGGTTAAAGCAGTTACCATCATCAGTAAGGTATGGACTAAGAGCGTTTTCTGACGGCAGCGGTCGGCACTAGAACAGATCTCACATTGCTGGCAATAACTTGTACAATTCAACTTGGATCTGTAAGGGCAGATGTACTAAACCGACCATATGCATTGCTCATTTCAAAGTAATGGACTAATCTTACAAACTGTATGTCACGCCAGCGACTGTGTAGTGGAATAGCCTACGCTGGAACTTGTGAATTGTCAGTACCTAAATTTTGAGATTGTTTTGGATGCAGTTATGTTGGCGGTAAGCTATTTCTCAGGCCCTCAGAAACGGCACAATTATTGTCAGCGTTAATATTTCAGCTCACTTTCACTGAGGAGCAGAAGAATTAGCACACATTCCTCATTAAGAAATTAAGAGGATTAATACCAGTACTGTTTCATTAACGTTCATTGAAGTTGTATCCGAAACATTATTTTATCGAATTCATTTATTTTACTGCAAGGTAGTTATTAACCAAACATGATGGCTGTTTAATATCACATCAGGATTCACAAAGAAGCGTTGCGCTTTTCATTTTTTTAATGCTCGCGTAATTTGCTCAGCTTTATATAGCAGATTTTTTAAAAAAATGGGGTTTTCCCTTTTACGATTTTTTTTTTTTTTTTTTTTTTTTTTTTTTGGAAGCGACTGCACTATGTCAACACGAGTGACAAATAGAAGTTACCAAAGGTGTGGGATAATTGCTGTACTAGCTTGCTGGCCGCATTATTTTCTTTTGCACTACGAGACCAAGCGATGCAATTAAACGGTGTAATAAATCGGAAACCACCACCAAATGCAGGATTCTCATTTGTGGACGAACCCCTTATGCATTATAGCTTTACGTCACCTGGCAAAACAATTTTTATCGGCGTAATTCTGTCGTAACGGTATATAGATATTTTATTCAAAGAGAAAAAAAATGTGGCGCTATTGAGTTGTAAAAATTTCATTAACAAACGCGATCCTAACTCTCTGATCATCAAAGCCCTTCAAGTATAAAAACATACAATCATTTTTGTTCTGAATATCTGAAAAAATGCAAAGTAAGCAGTAAGGGACATATCTTTTTAATAAATGCGAAAATACAGCGAGTGTTAATGAGTCAACACTTCTGCGAAATGATGCAGATGACTGCTGCCGGTCTGGAGATTACACTTGTTATATTACAATGTAACACGTCTCCATCACGGCCATGAATGGCAGCGTTGGAATTCAAACATTTTGTATCAGACATGACGCTGCGACAATTTCGCAGGTGTCACCAATAATTTTCAATGCTGCGAAAGGTTCCGTTTCAAGTATGTTCGGAATCTTCACATACAATGGCCACCAAACCAAGAAAATAAAACGTAAATTCCATAAATGATACCTCTTTTCACCTATCGGAATAAGATAGTTTTCCGGTATTGTTATTAGTTGGGTTGGGTTGGGTTGTTTTGGGGAAGGAGACCAGACAGCGAGGTCATCGGTCTTATCGGAATAAGGAAGGATAGGGAAGGAAGTCAAATGGCTCTGAGCACTATGGGACTTAACATCTATGGTCATCAGTCCCCTAGAACTTAGAACTACTTAAACCTAACTAACCTAAGGACAGCACACAACACCCAGCCATCACGAGGCAGAGAAAATCCCTGACCCCGCCGGGAATCGAACCCGGGAACCCGGGCGTGGGAAGCGAGAACGCTACCGCACGACCACGAGATGCGGGCAGGGAAGGAAGTCGGCCGTGCCCTTTCAGAGGAACCATCCCGGCATTTGCCTGGAGTGATTTAGGGAAATCACGGAAAACGTAAATCAGGATCACCGGACGCGGGATTGAACCATCGTCCTCCCGAATGCGAGTCCAGTGTCTAACCACTGCGCCACCTCGCTCGGTATTGTTACTAGTCGGAAGTACTTCAGAAAGTATACATTCTGTAGCTGAGATGAAAAAACAAGCGAAATACTTTCTGTAGAAGTACCAGCGTCCGCGCTTTGCTAACAGTTCTGATATAGTTGGTCCTAATTTAATCAGAGGTTTCATGAAATGCAGTTAATCTACGTAATGGTTGCTAGAAGACCTTATAGCGGTACGCTTCATAATGGGCTGTCTTCCCTGACCACCACAACAGAGCCGGCCGCTGGTGGCCGAGCGGTTCTTGGCGCTTCAGCCTGGAACCGCGCGACCGCTACGGTCGCAGGTTCGAATCCTGCCTCGGGCGTGGATATGTGTGATGTCGTTAGGTTAGTTAGGTTTAAGTAGTTCTAAGTTCTAGGGGACTTATGACCTCAGATGTTAAGTCCCATAGTGCTCAGAGCCATTTGAACCACCACAACAGAATCGACACTCACCATCTTGGCTGACAAGTAAAACTGTATTCACCAGCAATTAATTCTCGAAATAACTGCGAATAAATTATATCCATGATATCTTCAGATTTATAATACATAAATATTTAACAGTATCACAAACTTGACAAGTCGTTTATCTGGAATGTTCTTGTCAGACGTAGCATGTACAGGGTGAAAAGTAATTAAACCGACCAACTGTGTGGGATTGCAGGGGGCATCAAAACAAATGTTTATCCTTAATGTCATTTTTTCCTATGAGGAGTATTTAAACTGGCAGAGGAAGATTTCTCTGGCGGCAAATTAATTAAACCAATAAACACTTTTCCATTTTTTTATGACCAACAGACAACACATCAACACAACCTAATTTCAATTACAGTAGATTTTCAAAATTGCCTCCATTGACACTTAAACAAATGCTATACCGTCGGATCATGTTCTGCCTGACACGGGCAAAAACCCCAGGAGTATCCTGAATTGTTCCTGCTGCTGCTACTATCCGGGCAAACAGATCCTCTTCTGGTGCAACAGGAGTTGCTTAAACAAGGTTGCGCACCTTCCCCACACAAAATATCTGTGGATCGAGCAGGCCATGGTACAGGACCACCTATGCCAATCCACGTTTCTGGGAACCATCGGTCCAGGAATCGTCACACACGACGACTGCAATGTGGCGGCGCCCCGTCATGGTGGAACCACATGCGTTGTCTTGTAGGGAGCGGGAAGTCTTCCAGCAATTCTGGCATTGCTCTGGCGAGAAAATTGTAATAGTGCCTCCCATTTAATGACCTAGGTACAGATACGGCCCAATTAAACAGTCCCCAACAACAACGACCCACACATTAACGAAGAACCGCACTTGATGAGCGCTATTAACTGTGGCATTTGACTTACCCTCACTCCAAACAGGCGAATTGTGCATGTTGAAGACTCCATCACGACCGAACGTTGCTTCATCGGTAAACAACACAGAGGATGGAAATGTAGGATGTATTTCAAACTGTTGCAGGTACCACTGCATAAACTGCGCACTGGGTGGATAACCAACGGGTTCTAGGTTGTGAACACGCTCTAAGTGAAACGGACGTAACAATTGTTCTCGAAGGACTGTTCTTACATTCGTCTGATTCGTTCCCATGTTACGTGCAATTGCACGAGTGCTGACTGAAAGATTCTGCTCCACATGCTGCAAGACAGATTCTTCAAATTGCAGCGTTCCTACCGTGCGACGGCGTCCCTGTTCAGGTAATATGCTAAATGAGCCGGTCTCATGCAGACGTTGGTACACAGCAGCAAAGGTCGTATGATGCGGGATACGGCGATTAGGATATCGTTATTGATAAACCCGCTGTGCAGCTCGTCCGTTGTGGTGCGCTACGTAGTACACAGCAACCATATCAGTGTACTCACTCCAGGTGTATCGCTCCATTAGTAAACAGAGACAAAGCACTACTACACTGGTGGACAGCAGTTGCCTACAACTGAAGAGTGTAATTCGCCCTCTAACAATTTAAGATCGTAATATGGCCTCTAACGACAGAGAGTAATATGGCGTCCACCGGTTTAAATAATCCTCATAGGAAAAAATGACGAGAGGGAAAAATATTTGTTTTGATGTCCCCTACAACTTCCCTGAGTTTGTCGGTTTAAATACTTTTCACCCTGTGTAACTGACTCCTGCATCAGACATTCAGTACGTATTGCGTTGAGGTTGTGCTGTCGTCAGGACAAGTTTACTGATTCCGTGGAGTGTGTATAACGTAAACAGAGAAATAGTAGATATGGTATTCCGTTATTTTTTACTCTACAGCGCTAATCGACAGGTACATGTGATGTACAGCAAAGCATCCTCAAAAACGCTCAATTCTGCCTTAAAAAATATCCAACAGGTTCTAGCAGTGACTCCCTACGGGAGATCGTTCGCAATTAGAAGACGGGATCACGACAGATCTCGAACAGTTCAGACGCCGGTTACGATATTTCGAATGATGCAACTGGTAAAAGATGATCTGGAACGACAATGTGAGGATCCGGATCCACTGAAGGAGGTATCCACGCTTTTTCGTTGTCAGTTCCGTGCGATTCTTACTTTACCTATACCAGTGACTGTGTGTGCAGGGCCGCGCGGGATTAGCCGAGCGGTCTGGGCGCTGCAGTCATGGACTGTGCGGCTGGTCCCTGCTTAGGTTCGAGTCCTCCCTCGGGCATGGGTGTGTGTGTTTCTCATTAGGATAATTTAGGTCAAGTAGTGTGTAAGCTTAGGGACTGGTGACCTTAGCAGTTAAGTCACAGAAGATTTCACACACATTTGAACATTTTTGTGTGTGCAGGGTCTCGGACCGCAAGATCACCGTAACGAGGTTCAGTTCTTCCACTATATTTTAAGATCGATCACTGAAGATTCATAGTTATCAGCGGGCATTTAACAACGGAGCGGGGTTTCACATGGAATATCGCGCGTTAGCAGCGGAAAATATGTGACCGTTCATGTGAGCAAACCAACTGATTCGTGTTATATCTTTGAGTGGACTTGTGACGTAAGCATGTGGCTAAACACTTATTAGGGGAGATTAAGAGGTACTGTTTATCATGAAATGTCTGCGTAACATTTTACCAGTGCCGCTGCAGAGCGTTACTCTTTCAAAAAGACTGGTCGTCCTATCCCTCTCTACGCCTCTTATGGCAATACCCAACACAAAATTGAATGAGCGACAGATTCTTCGAGTGTCTCTAGTAGCATAGTCGCCTGATGAAGTGATCTCAGTCGTTTACAAGGGTAACTCCCCATCGCACCCCTTCTGATTTAGGGTACCCCATCAAAAACTGAACACACATAAAACATGAAAACAGGAACACGGTGTACTTAAATGTGAAAAAATAGCAAAATAGAAACAATGAATGGAGTTGGAGTGCGAAGGAGGAGAGCTTCAAATCCCTTTGTGCCTAAAATTCTTTTCACAAAATTGAGGACTTTCAGTCCTGTCATTGACGTCTCTGTTCTCCTGTAGTCCACGCAGTTGTCATACTGCACATGGGTTATACACTGAAGCACCATAGATGCTGGTGTAGGAATGCGTATTCAAATACAGAGATATCAAAACAAGCAGAATGCGACGCTGCGGTCGGCAATGCCTATGTAAGACAACAAGTGTCTGGCGCACTGTTAGATCGTTTACTTCTGTCACAATGGGAGGTTATCAATATTTAAGTGAGGTTTGAACGTGGTGTTACTTTCGGCACACGAGCGATGGGACACAGCATCTCCGAGGTAGAGATGAAGTGTGGATTCTCCCGTACTACCATTTCACGAATTTGCCACAAATATTAGGAATCAGATAAAATATAAAATCTTCGACGTCGCTGCTGCCGGAAAAAGGTCCCACAAGAACGGGAATAACGAAGATTGAAGAGAATCGTTCATAGTGACAGACGTGCAACCCTTTCTAAAAGAGCTGCAGATTTCACTGCTCGGCCATCAACGAAACATTATCGATATGGTCTTTCGGAGGTGAAGACCCACTCGTGTATCCTTGATGACTGCATGACACCAAGTTTTACGCATCGCCTGGACCCGTCAACACTGGCATTGGATTGTTGAGGACTGGAAACGGACGAATCTCGTTTCAAATTGGACGTGTGCGGGTATGGAGACAACCTCCTGAATCCATGTACCCCGCATGTCAGCATGGGACTGTTCAAGCTGGTGGAGGCTCTGTAATGGTGTGGCGCGTGCATTGTTGGAGTGTTATGGGACCCCTGATACGTCCAGATACGATTTTTACAGGTGAGACATATGTAAGTAGCGTGCCTGATCACCAGCATCCATTCATGTCCATTGGGCAATATCAACAGGACAATGGTACACCCTACAAACCCAAAATTGCTACGGAGTATCTCCAGGAACACTCTTCTGAGTTTAATTACTTCCGCTGTCTACCAAATTTTCCAGACATGAACATTATTGAGCATATCTGGGATGCCTTGCAACGTGCTATTCTGAAGAGGTATCCACCCCGTCGTACTCTTACGGATATATGGGCAGCCCAGCAGGATTCAGGATGTCACTCCCCTCCAGCACTCGACAACACTAGTCGAGTTCATACCACGTCGTGTTGCAGCACTCCTGTGGACTCGCGGATACTCTGTACGATATTAGGCAGGTGAGCAAGTTTCATAGGCTTTTCAGTGTAGAATTCGAGTCACATGGTAGAAGCATATTACCGTCTCATTTAAATGTGATCAATGGTGAGACCAAGTGAGACGTTGCATATGCCTCTCACAGAAATTGAAACACTAATGAACAGGTGTGAACTATGTTGCAACAAAGGATTTCGAGAGTCAGAGTTTACAAAAGTGCTCACAAAAGTCATAATATGTGGTACTTTTGTATGTTGAGTGGTACTTAAGATAGGTAAATAAATTAATGGAATCAATGTGGAGTGAAGTAGAAATTAGAAACTAAATGAAAAACTTAGTTTAGTTTAGAAGAGTTACACACTGGCAAACAATAGGCAGAGCAGCAGTAGTAACGGCTGTCGCTTGCAAGTCAGATCATTCAAGAGAAGCCATCGCCCTCCCCACATTAGCGGAAGCTGTCGGTTCAGCCGTCAGGGAATTGCCAAAGCAGCTCACGTTTTTCTCAATTGTCACATGTGATCAAAGGCCCTCGCCTACATTCCAAGAGCCAATGACCGGCATTGAGAAGATTCCTCGAGGCAATGACCGTGAAGTCGTTCACCTCCAGTGAACTGAAATAAATACGGTAGACGCAGTGGGCCCGACAATAGTTTTCAGTACAGTTTCGGTTCTAGTTCAGTACCAATACAGTTCAGTCGGTGCTGAAGACCGTCATGCAGCAAGAGACTACATCGTACACAGAAGCACCAAGTCCGCTGCTGTAATGGAATAGCAAGCAGCAGCCTCGCCGCCAGAAGACAGAAGTTAGAAGGTATTTGAAGAGTGATTTTTACGTACCCGGGTGACTCGTGAGGACGGGAAGAAGACGGCCTCACATCAGCAGTCACCTGTGAGCTGGTGATGAAGATCTGACAGCCGAAGACTGGCAAGCTGGAGTCTGTTGTTCGAGTCCCGGACACCCGCCTTCAGCCGCCGTGCCGCTCTGCTGGCCGACGCAAAACACTGACACACGAGGCCACATAGAGAAGAGAAAAACTGGGACGGCACATCCAAGGTATCACCATCCGATTCACGACTTCGTTCTCAACAATGCGCGTCTCTAGTCAACTGGGCGAGACGGCGACACGAGATACACTCTGCCACGCCTAATCAGACGCCGCCGCTCACGCAGCAGAAGGCTTCGCAAACGACACAGCTGCCGATCTCCCAGCCAGAACAAACCAGTAAGGAAACCATTGTACAAATCTTTCAATAAAAGTTATCTTATGTAAAAATACTGTTTCATTCTACCTCATACCCAAGCCAAAGATGAACCCACCCTTCCCACATGTTGTTAAGAGAGAAAATGTAATTTATTTAGTGTTTTACACCCTGACATAATGCTTTTGAATCAATACCCTTTGCACTAATGCTTTTCCTGACAATTGACTAGCATCAAAAGAGATTACCCAGTTACATTTGGTGTCAGAGAAAAAACCTTTGGCTCAATATGAGGTGTGGATGACAGTCACTAAAGGTGCACAGTTAGTATTGTTTAATGTGTGAAAGGATAGACGTTTGTATAGCAGTCGTAATATTTTCTTTATTTAGAGGTATATTTTCTCTCATAATTTTAAGATTTTGTCGAAAATTCTTAAACATCTTTTTAATTCAGTGTGGTAAGATTGTATAACTAATAGTTTGTAAAGTGATGACATGAAATCGTACAAAATCAGAGTCAGCACCACAAGCGGTTTCTACTGAGGAAGCTATTCAGAGCTTAGTTAATCAAATATCACAGCTTAAAAGTGATAATAATGCATTATTTAAACGGTTGTGTGAGGTTAGGCAAACCGGTTCAATCCCTCCCACCCTAGATTCGTGAGCAGCAGCCTTGGTAACTCGTTTTTCAGGTAATCCTGCAAAGGGCATAACAGCACTTTTTGATGATTTAGTAGCAGCTGCAAAGTGAGCGTCATGGTCAGATGAACAGCTCTTACAAATGACAAAGTTAAGGTTGATAGGAGAGGCTAAAGCACATATTATATCATGAAAAATTACAGAATGCTCCAACATTTGAGGAATTGAAGAAAGAATTACTCAAACGTTTTCAAAAACAGAACAGCTGTAGATTTTATAGGGAATATTAAACACTATCACTCAGAGGCAAAACGAATCGTTAGTAAGCTTTGTAGATAGGATAAGAAAAGTTAATATTAACATCTATCAGTTGACAACTAGTGATGAAGAAAATAAAGTTATTTTACAAGAGGCAGAAGATAGAGCTCTGGATACATTTTTACGTGGGTTACCTCCTGAGACGTCCCGTTGTGTCAGAGCAGAGTTTCCTAAAAATTTTGCGGAAGCTATATCTGTGGCGACGGCTTTCGAAGAAATAGACATTGCCACCAGATACAAGGAGAAGCGAAATGTATTTTCAGCAGGAGGACGACGTTTTTGTTGCGAACGACAGGGACATATAGCAAAAAACTGCAGACAACCTCAATGCACTAATTGTCAAAGAACAGGTCACACATTCAAGGAAGGCAGGTCTAAGAAAGCTTTTGGAAATAGAAATCAGTTTAACTCAAACGGGAATGTGGGAGCCGCCGCCAGGCGTTCGCAATAAAATTTCATGCCATTAAGGCGAATGTGAAGGCGGAATGCTGGTTATCTGCTACCATACAGGATAAAGAGGCAAGGATACTGGTGGGTACAGGCGCAAACGTATCAATAGTGAGTAATGAATGTATTGGAGAAAAGAAATATGACCCTCCAAGGTATAGATTGAGTGGAGTAGGAGGAGGTACAGTGAAGTCATTAGGACGTACGTCATTGATTTTCTATGTTCACGGTGTACAATTTCAAGAAGATGTAGAAGTGGTAACGAAGGTAACTGACGGGTACGACGCGATCCCAGGGTTGGATTTCCTGAATAAACATCACGCTAAAATCGACCTCAGACAGCAAACTGTAGAACTTAGCGGAATAGTGTTTCAGCTAGGTGACACCGCTGCAAAAGGCCCGCTGGCGCAAGATTTCCCCAACCGGAAGGCGAAATCAACTACACTGCGTGCAACGTCCTTGAAGGTTGATTTGCGGTATAAGATACCATTTGGCTCAGGAAAACTTTTCTGGATGACCGTTGACCCCGAGGTACCTACAGATACAATGTGTCTAATAGCGTCATTAGAGAAAAATGAGGAATTAGATGTATCACATAGTTTTGTTTATTGAAGTGTTGTACCGGTTCAAGAGGTTGAGGGAGAAAGAAAAGTACTGGTACATATTGACAATTTCGGAGTGGAGGACAACGAGTTGCATAAGGGAATATTAGTGGCTAAGGTCAGTACTTTTCAAGAACAAAATTTCATTTGGTCAGATATTACTGATGGTCAGAAACCAGACGCCTACAAAACCGCATTACACCAGAAGATTGAGCATTTGAAAGGAAATGACACAATAGAAGCAGTTTTAGTTGACTTCGAAGATTTTTTTAATGCAGAAGGTTCACTGCCAGCAACAGATATCACACAGCATAGGATCCCAACAGGAAATAGCCCCTCAGTTTATAGGTAGCCTTATAGAGTTCCGCATCACTTACAGCCAGATCTGGATGAATTTTTAGAACAGCATCTAAAAGATGGAATTATAGAATATTCTTATTCCCCTTATAATTCAAATACTGTAATTATTCCAAAGAAGTCTCCCGACGGTACGAAACGATATAGATTTTGTTGTGACTACAGACACCTTACAAAACAAACTATCTCAGATGTTTATCTTCTTCCAAATATTATAGATATCATTGACAGTTTGGGTAACAGTAAATAATTTTCAACAATCGATTTACATAGCGGACATCATCAATTGGATGTTACACCTGAAGATAGGCATAAAACATCATTTTCTAACCCTGGAGGCCACTGGAATTTTAAAAGATTGCCTTTCGGTTGCAAAAACGTCATAGAAACTTTTAAAAGAATACTCGATGGAGTATTGCGAGGACACAAAACTCAGCAATGTTTTGTATATCTAGACGATATTATTGTATTCTCCAAAGACATTAATGAACATGCTGTGCATCAGCGTAACGTTTTTCAGAGACTTAGAAAAGCTAAATTAACATTAAATATGGAAAAATGTAGTTTTGCATTGACAGAGGTTACATACCAAGGGCATGTCATTAGTGAAAAAGGAATTAAAACAGATCCTCGATTAATGTCGGCAGTTAAGGACTTCCCAACACAACAACACTTTAAGGAAGTACAAAGTTTCATTGGTCTCGCATCGTATTACCGAAAATATGTTCAAAATTTTGCTGAAATTGCTTGACCCTTAACCCAATTACTGAAAAAATGAGGAAAATTTCATTGGTCTGAAGACTGTGAATCAGCATTTCAAACCCTTAAAGATATGTTAACACACAGTCCAGTGTTAGTCTACCCAGATTATAATAAAGAATCTATTTTATCCTGTGACGCATGTGGTCATTCAGTAGAAGTTGTTTTGAGTCAGAATATTAATGGCTTGGAACGCCCCATAGCCTATGCTTCGAGACAACTATCAATGGCAGAAAGAAATTATTCCACAACGGAGAGAGAATTGTTAAGTGTTATTTATGGTATCAAATACTTTAAATGCTCTTGTATGGTAGGAAATTCAAGGTTATTACAGACCACGCAGCTTTAAAATGGTTGCTTGGGTTAAAGGAACCATGTAGTTGTCTCACCCGTTGGGCCCTATGTCTTTCCGAAATGGATTTCGATGTTATCCATAAACCAGGCAAAAAACACACAAATGCCGATTGCCTAAGTCGGAAAATAGCACTTTTGGAAGCAACAGGCCGAGATACTGAGGACTGGAGAAAGGCAAAAGATGGGGATACAGAATACAAAAAATACGCAACTCAAATACAATTTTGCTTTGAAGATGGTGCATTATGCCGAAAAACAAAACTTGGACCGCGAATTGTTGTTCCACAACACCTTAGACAAGAAATAATGACAGAGGTCCACGATCATATTCTTGCAGGACATGGTGGAGAGCAGACAACCGAAAGACGCGTAGCAAGGCGATTTTCGTGGCAAACCAGAAAGCAGGATGTTGTGCAGTATGTTCGTAATTGCATCGCATACGCACAACGAGCTGAACATTCTCTTTTAAAAATACCCTTACAGAGGCTCCCCGAGGCTTCATGCCCACTTAAAATCTGTGAACTAGATATTTACGGACCATTCCATAAAACACCTGCTGGTAATAAGTACGTTCTTACGATTATAGATCACTTTTCACGCTATCTAGCTATGGTGAGTCTCCCAGATCAGCAAGCAAATTGTTGCCCTAGCTTTAGTTAACAGCTGGATACTTAATTTTGGCATACCTAAAGCTATTATCATAAATCAGGGACCTAATTTTATGTCTGAATTAATGATACAGCTATGCCACTTACTAAAAATACGTAAATCATGCACAATTCTGTTACACCCTCAGTGCAACGGACACACAGAAAGAGTTCATCGGACAATTGACAAGATGCTTATTTATTACATTAACGAACAACATTCTAATTGGTATACGTATTTACCAATAATCGTGTCAGTATACAATGCCAAAACGCATGAAGCAGCTGGCATGTCACCTTATGAAGTGGTCTATGGGAGGAAAATGCTCTCCCCTTTTGATGTAATCAGGCAGAAAAACTGAAAAGTCAGAGAAACAGTAAAAGATTTCTGTCGAATGATGAAGGATGTATGGAAAAAGGTTCAAAAATCTAATACAAAGGCTTTGGAACGACAGGAAAGATTAGGTAATGCCCAAGCTAAATATCCAAATTACAAAATCGGTCAGTGGGTGATGCTGTCAACCCCATACATAGCGAAAGGAAAAACGAAGACATTAGTAACAAACTACAGAGGTCCATATCAAATTATTGAGATCACGTCATCAGTCAACGTTAAGCGGCAACTGCCCACCCGAACTACCATTGTGCATGCAAGTCGTTAAAAACCTTTTAAGGGCGCTCCAGATGTAATTCCTTTGACAATAGTGTCTGATTTTCCGAAGGGTGGAGGAAGTGTCCGAAAAGGAAAAAGAGTGGCCACACCAGCACAACATACAGACATGGCACCATACAATCTTCGACCACGGGTGTGAATGTCCTACTTGAATCATAGTAGACTGTGGATAGTATACCAATGTAAATAATTCATAAATAATGGTTTATTTTTTAAGAAAAAAAATTGAATGTAGAAACATGCAGATCTTGTAGTTAACAATGTATTCCTTCTTTTCTCTGTTTTTGTTTTTATTAGGTTGGTAGGTCCATAGCCATGTTGTTTGCTTTTTTCAGGTAACGCCTCTAGCATACTGGACAACTACAGTGTGGTTGTACTGCTCATCTTAATTGCATCATTGACTAATGCGAGCAATGGACTACAGATCAAGCAGTTGATGAGTGGTGTAATTTTTGTAAAATGGGGTACTGTAATTCTGACCAATCACAAGTGGACTATTTCGTTAGAGTATAGTTTATGGGCCTTACGTATTAAACTTAGGAACCTTGAATTAGAATTTGATACACTACATGAAAGGGCAATTTCACCATAGATATTTGAGGAAACAGCGAGTGAATTTAAAACATTACACTAGTCATATAAACAGTTGAGAGGACAGTTGCGTCAGTTACAAAATAAACTTCCGCAGACCATTAAACGAGCTAAACGTGGATGGGTGGATGCAGGAGGTAAACTACTAAAGACCATTTTCGGTACAGCGGTTAGCGAAGATATTAATCAGTTAAATAATTCATTACAGAACATAGAGAGATCCGCGGAATTAACTAAAGGCACTATAGAATGGCACACAACAAGATTAAACGGATTGGAGCAAACAGTTTTTACTAATACCAAGGTCATCAGGAACCTTACCCCAGAATTAAACGATTATCTTCTAGATACTACTGCTACCCTGAATGAAGACATAAAAGTCATACAAACAAGGCTCAATATTGTGGATAAGAAACTTGTAGTAGGAACATCGCTTAGGCTACTCACTGATCAAGTGATAGATGCACGGCTAGCAGCAGAGGAATTAAAGGAAGCCATCCACTATGCAGTACAGGGACATTTGTCACCCACATTTCTATCACCAGCTACATTCATCTCATTATTAGTTAAAATTGAAAAACAATTGCCAGAATCACTAAAGTTGACATTTCATGCAAATAAGAAACATTTACCGCAGTATTACCACTTAGCTACAGTACTAGCGGACACACATAATGCAAGAATACGAGTAAGTATACCTTTCCCTGATACAGATAAAATGGGAATATATGACCGTTACAGAGTACACTCATTTCCGGTAAAATGGGGCAAACTAAATAAATTTGTACAGTTCTGAACACACCAATCTCCCAAACAACTAAAACCAGCATGGTAATACAACTTAGGAATTAAGTAGTTGCCTGTCCGAACAAGTTATTGTATGTCCATCTCGCGCAATCGAATTACATACCATTATTTGTGAATCTCAATTATTTTTCGAACAATCTGACGCCACCAATTGCCCACACGATATATTGACTTCTACATCATGTATTTTCGAGCAAGTAGAAAATCACTGGTTATAAGCAGTCAGTAAACCGACTGATATTTTTGCGCAGTGTTACGAGAACGGTGTAGCTACAACATTACAACATTTTGAACTTCATGAAAGCGAACTAATAATTAACGGCACGTTTTGTTCCATCTCAGGAGCGAATTTTCATTTACCCGTAACAATCACTGGTACAACTAATGTTAATTCATCCTTCCCTCTAATTTATTGGCCAGATAACGTCATGCAAGCATTTCCTATACAAAACCTATCCTACCTCAATGACTCCCTCGACAGTTCCATTCTGAAGTCATTAGATATGTTCATAAACTCCCAGAAAGGCAAAATTGATGTCAATGTTATAATGCAACATGTCTTAATGTTAAAAAGTGAACACAAAACTAAAATTATAATGCTAGGAATGAGTATATCTGGTACCTTTGTGTTGGTGTTTCTGCTTTGTACAGTTTTGTTTCATTTAAGACGAAAAAATAAGCCAAATAATAATATACCACTTCATCAAAACCCTGTTAATGGAGATACCACACTCTTAACTGGTGTACTTCAGTGGTTACTTTTGAGCATTAGTGTATTAATTTTGTTTATTGTACTTCAGTCTCTATTAAACAGTCTCATATTGAAATAAACAATACTGTAGAATAGATATTCTTGCATTAATATTGGGTAGATTAAACATGTGTTGCTATGTAATTTTCAAAGTGAAAAATCTCTTTCTTTAATTCATTGTCATCAAGATTTGTTACATTTAGTATAACGATTTATGTGTGAACTATGTGATCCATGAGCACACATTGCTTTAGTAAAGTGATAAAATATTTTCAACATACTTAATCTGAAGCGTGTGTAATCGTCTAAGTCGAGAGTTTTCATTGTTTGTGTTAGTACTTTTGCCATGTGAAGAGTGCAGGAATTAGGTGTTAGGTTAGGTTAGTGGTGTTTAACGTCCCGTCGACAACGAGGTCATTGGAGACGGAGCGCAAGCTCGGGTTAGGGAAGGATGGGGAAGGAAATCGGCCGTGCCCTTTCAAAGGAACCATCCCAGCATTTGCCTGAAACGATTTAGGGAAATCACGGAAAACCTAAATCAGGATGGCTGGAGACGAGATTGAACCGTCGTCCTCCTGAATGCGAGTCCAGTGTGCTAACCACTGCGCCACCTTGCTCGGTGAGTGGAGGAATGTCGAGTGGTAAATTCGAGGGCGAATTTCTCCGCAGAGTGGAGGAATGTTAAGTGGTACTTAAGATAGGTAAATAAATTAGAGAAATCAATGTGAAGTGAAGTAGAAATTAGAAACTAAATGAAAAACTTAGCTTAGTTTAGAAGAATTACACACTGGCAAATATCTGGCAGAGCAACAGTGGTAACAGCCAGCGCTCGCAAGTCAGCACGTTCAGGAGAAGCCATCGCCCTCCCCACATAAGCGGAAGCTGTCGATTCAGCCGCCAGGGCATCACCCAACCAGCTCACATGTTGGTCAATTGTCACATGTGATCAAAGGCCATCGCCTACGTTCCAAGAGCCAATGACCGACATAAAGAAGATTCTTCAAGAATCCTTTCAACGTGACAGAAAAGGCAATGACCGTGAAGTCGTTCACCTTCAGTGAACTGAAGTAAATAAATACGCTAGACGCAGTGGGCCTGACAGTAGTTTTCAGTTCAGTTTCGGTTCTAGTTCAGTACCAGTACAGTTCAGTCGGTGCTGAAGACCGTCATGCAGCAAGAGACTACATAGTACACAGATGCACCAAGTCCGCTGCTATAATGGAATAGCAAGCAGCAGCCTCGCCGCCAGAAGACAGAAGTTAGAAGGTATTTGAAGAGTGATTTTTACGTACCCGGGTGACTCGTGAGGACGGGAAGGAGGCGGCCTCACATCAGCAGTCACCTGTGTGCTGGTGATGAAGATCTGACAGCCGAAGACTGGCAAGCTGGAGTCCGTTGTTCGAGTCCCGGACACCCGCCTTCAGCCGCCGTGCCGCTCTGCTGGCCGACGCACAACACTGACAAACGCGGCCGTATAGGGAAGAGAACACTGGGACGCCACATCCAAGGTATCACCATCCGAATCACGACTTCTTCTCAATAATCATACGGGCCACCTCACGATGCGCGTCTCTAGTGAACTGGGCGAAACAGCGACACGAGATGCACACTGCCAGGCGTAGTCAGACGCCGCTGCTCACGCATCAGAAGGCTTCGCAATCGACACAGTGCCGCTCTCCCAGCCAGAACAATCCAGTAAGGAAACCATTGTACAAATCTTTCAATAAAAGTTATCTTATGTAAAAATGCTGTTTCATTCTACCTCATACCCAAGCCAAGGAAGAACCCACCCTGCCCACATGTTGTTAGGTGAGAAAAAGTAATTTGTTTAGTGTTTTTCACCCTGACATAATGCTTTAGATTTAAAGGCCCTTTGCAGTAATGCTCATCCTGACAATTGACTAGCATCAAAAGAGGTTACCCAGTTACATGTTTAACAAATAGGATGTATGTACGTCTGGAAGTCCGTTCCTTACATCTCGCTGTTGCAAACGGACGTTACACCACGACACAGATACAAATTTGAATACACCTAACAGATATGTCACTGATGTGATGGAGAACTTACAATTTTGTGGGAAAAAAATACGGGGTATGATGGAGACGGGAAGCTTCACTTCTTACATTTCTTGCTCTGGGAACATTTCATGGCAGTAATTTGAAGGGAATCTATTTAATTTTCTTTCTCAGCTCTTCTCGTCCTTTGAGCACACATATTTATTCTAGGTTGGTAGAAGTTGTCTCTCTTTGGTCGTAAGAATAACGTCAACAGAGCCACGTTCTGGTAAGGTTATCTTTGGCCCATGTTTCTGTGAAGTGACAGGTAATCACGTAGATAGTTATGCCTTGTGTTCTCTTTCCCGGTTCCCTTAAAATCTTACGGTGTGCATTGTAATGGCTCGGCGAGTTGAAAAATGTTTTGTAGAATGCTAATGAATCCTGTTCCGTTATTTCACCGGGATGATTTCTGTTTCCCCGTAAAGTATATTTATTTTCACGATCAGATATTGACGTCTGAGAACTCGGTCACTATCTCGCCAAGTGAAAGAGAGATTATCTTCATTTCAGCTGTCTGAGCATAAACTCCCCTCTGTTGATGTCTTGGTCATTCTAAACTGCAACATTATGAAGGCAACAAAACGGACGTCAAGTGGGCCTCGATATACAAGTGATAAGAATATAAGCGCAAAAGTATAGTATCTTCTATGTTTTATCTTAACTTAGCGCAGTCCACAAGAGGCGTAGAAAAATTTATTACTCAGAAAATTACTCTCCCGTGATCTATTCATCGTCTGCATTAGAACCTTATCACCTTCAGTGAACATAATTTGTCTGATTGAACAATTATGGTTTTCTTTGTATCTTTTTGATCATCCCAATGCATATATTTAACTTGTACAAAGACACACGCAGTATTTCCCATTACTATCTCAACTTCCAGTGCTTGTTGACGATACTCATCTCTTAGATCGAATAGCATGCCCAGCAGTTCATCCCTGTCATTATTTTTCTGTGTCCCATCTACTGTCTCCCCTGTTCCAACCATCAGAATCAATGTATACTTCTTGTGTCTATAAGACAACTCTTCCCCCCGTTTTTATCGCCAATTCTCTGTTCATGCATTCATACTCATCTCCCCTCAAATCCTAATCTCTCTCAGGTACATCTAACATTGAGTCTGTCTACCTTCTAACATGAAAAGCATTAAAAGTTTTGTCAGCCTCTGCTCAAGTATTGCATCCTAAGTATCAAAAATTCATCACCTCGCCTTCAGAGCTGCTGATCCAAACATACTCCTACACATCATTACCTTAACCACATCCTACGGGACCCTATGCATCTCCTTCTACGGTTAATTCCGTCAGCGTCTCTGTTCTAGGAAATTCTGACAAATCTGGTTATTTGCCCTCTCCTCCTTCTTCTCCTAATTCCTCCCTATCCAATGGCAATAATTATTCATTATTGTTTCTTGGTACAATCGGTAACATTTCATTGTCCTTGTCCACCGAACTGTCCGAATTATCCCTGAAATTTAAATTAATTTTTCTCTCAGCGTTATACGCCTATGCATGTCCCTGCTAAAGGTACAGACTCCATAACATGTAAAGCCTTAAGATTGCTTTCATTGTGAGGTTGTGTATAACTATAAAATTAGCACTAAGTAAGTCTGACTAACTCAGGAAATCGGCCATGGCCCATTCCTTAATCCTCTGCACTTCTTGTGTATTGAATCACTTACTCTCATTCCTTGCATTCTGATCATTGGCGACTTCCTGTCCTTGTCATACATTTTGTAGGCTTTCTCAGCTTCTACTGGAACTTGGCTGGCTTAGTCAAGAATACGTATCACTGTTACATTACTCAATATCGCATCAGTAATGGGATAAAAATATCCTCTCCTTATTTGTCGAGCTTCATAAAGCTTGCTGACAGATTTCCATTTAATTCATCGAAATTAGCGAGTAAGGCTCCTAGAATCTGGATACAATTTAACAACGAATTTTGAGACACAGCTGCTAATCAGTCAAGCCTTGTATTTCTGTCACTTTCATTGTCTCGCTGACTACTTTGCAGATCTGGACTGTATACTTCTGCAAGTTCTCGGTCCTCCATGATTCCACCTGTCATCCAATGGGCAAAGTGGCACCTGTTTTCCATGAGGATCATTTCTACGCCACTTATTTCTGATCTTGCACGGCGGAAACTTTGTGCAGTGGATACTGCATGTTGTACCAGCCCATAAAGTATTTGCACAAAGTGTACTACCTTTCTAAAAAAATGGTTCAAATGGCTCTGAGCACTATGGGACTCAACTGCTGAGGTCATTAGTCCCCTAGAACTTAGAACTAGTTAAACCTAACTAACCTAAGGACATCACAAACATCCATGCCCAAGGCAGGATTCGAACCTGCGACCGTAGCGGTCTTGCGGTTCCAGACTGCAGCGCCTTTAACCGCACGGCCACTTCGGCCGGCTACTACTACCTTTCTAACTTCCCTCGACATGCAAGTGTGATATCCTTCCGTATTCTGTTCCGCAAGTTTGTGTGACACATTTTTACAATTTTTTTTTTTTTTTTTTTTTTGCTCAAATGATGCGTCAAGCAACTGATTTTATTTCACCATCTCCTTAATGTACTGAAGTGGGTTGCGAAATTGGGATTCAGGGTAAGGCACCATCATCAATATTCTCAATTTCACACACTCCTATTTCTCTTGCACAGCACTCATTTAAAAATGCCAGTTTTTCTCCAACAGTTCTCCATTTGGCTGACACTATTTTCATTACAATTGCTACATCCTCTTGGAGATGTACAAATAAGAAATTTACTTTTTACCTTACGCACCATGACCTTAGAATTTCGTCTTGGAATTGTTTCATCTAAATCTTTGGCTGCAGACTGTTTGATCGGCGTGTCAATAACACATATTCCTGTACTGACAAAAAGTGCCTCTGAATTTCATCCTCTTCGAATTCTTGTTGTCCCATTCCTAAGGTTACTGCTGGTTCATTTGTAAATGAATGTTCTGAGTCACAGCATATGTGGCATGGCGTGTCACTTAGCTCACATAAGTCTTCTTCTTCTGCTTGTGAAGTTCAGTTATTATTGTTTCACTGGTTCTAATTCCATCACCAAACTGCACCTTCGTTCTGTTTCCTTGAATATTTCTACTAATGTTTCTCAGTTACGATGGTCGATGTCTGCCAGGATTTGTTTGAATTGGAGTCACACATTCATCTGATCTCTCCAGTTCACCCACATAACTATGCAATGAAAGTTTCTCAATTTGTTTCCAGACCAGCATTACGTCAGCCATTAAGTCGTTCTTCCATTCTTTAATAATATCTATATACTTGTGCAGTTCATTTGTCATGCTCTTCACTTAATAAGATAATGTGTCCAGCTTATGAGGGTGGCGTGATAGGTCTTTCCTTGAAAGAATGGGACATTTTTGTTGCGCATTCACGCTTGAAAAAGTTGAATATTCCAAGGCTCGTATGAAGCATTTTAACGATGTGTAGCTGTCTGAAATCGTCAGTGTGTCAACTGTGATTGAAAATGGAAAAAACCGAGATTTTGTTGGTAACCAATATTTTCATTTGAAGGGCTCGACTGCCATACAGATCAAAACAGAACTGGATGAATTTCATTACGGAATGGGCACCATCATTGTAGACCATTTACTTTTGGAATAATGATTTTAAATTTGACTGGAGCACCGAAGACGATGCGTGTTCTTCTGTCCAACTGAGGTCACCTCAAAGAAAACCATTGAGAAAATCTATTACATGCTAATGTAAGATCTTACTTACTTTACTTTACGCGATCACGCCCAGATTCCGTTCCTCCATCTCTTCTTTGATCCTCGTAGTGGGTGTCTTCCACAGCGAGTATAGTCAATAGCTTTCAAAGGCCATCGGCATTTATCCATCTGACTAACATGTCCTGCCCACACAATGCACTTGGCTCTCATCAGTCCTACAGTGTTTGGTGTATTCTACATTTTGTCTAGTTCACAATTACGTCTGATCCTCCATTCTCCAGTGATCGCATCTTGTACAGGACCAAATATCTTCCTTAATACTTTCCGCTCAAAAACAAGAAGATTGTTGAAGTCTTTCTTCCGGACACTCCAAGTTTAACAAGCATTCAGTACTACAGGTTGAATCGTTGTTTTATTCACCAGGAGTATCCTTGAGAGACCTCGCGATGCAAGAAGTTGACTGCGACCAAAGTGTGATCGTTTGGTGGCTTGGATCCTCGCTTTGATTTCTGCTACACACGCTGCACCTTTTGTAAAGATTACCCCCAGATATTTAAAGTCGCGAAGCCTTTTGTGGGACCGGTTTCCGACTATCAAATGCTGAAGTGGGTCTCTTGACTAAGGATGGGTCCTGCTCATCACCAGAGATTCCATCTTTGATTCATTCACAAGGAGTCCAATTTTACTTGCTTCCACCTCCACGCTTTCACTCATCTGCATTAGTTCCTCCTTAGATCTGGACAACATGGCCACATCATCAGCAAATACGAGAGGTGTGATTTTCTCACCCTCTACCTCTATACCCTCGAAGCTTTTACGAGAGACTTCTCTCATTATCTTTTCAAGTGTCAGGTTGAACAATACCAGTGACACACCATCTCCTTGTCTCAACCCTGTGTTTATGTTAAAGCTGTCCGTGAGTTGGTCCCGAACTTCGTTTTACCTTTTGAATCAGTGAGACAAATTCCAACTAGACTGACGAGTTTCTTAGGTATTCCAAACTCCGTTAGGCAGTTCCTCAGGGTCTCTCGGTGGATGCATTCATGCACCTTCTTAAAATCTATGAAGAGCACATGAAGTTTTTCGCTCTACTCTCACAACTTTCCGGTTAGTTGTCGCAGCACAAAGATGTTGTCGACAGTTGAATGGCCCTTTCTGAATCTTCCCTGATATTCACCAGTCACTTCTTCTGCTAATGGCTGTATTCTATCCATTATACAGTTGGACAAAATCTTGTAGCAGACATTCAGTAGTGCGATTCCTCTGTAGTTAGTGCAGTTCATTTTGTCACTTTTCTTATGTAAAGGGCAATTGACAGCTGTCTTCTGATGTTCTGGGATCTCCTCCAAAATCCAGATCCCCTTATTAATCGGTGAATTTTCTTGAGGAGTCCCTCCCCTCCAGCTTGAATGATTTCTGCCTGAATTCCATCTTCTCCTGTGCTTTTGTTCTTCTTTAGATTCATTATATGATTTTTTATTTCTTCAAGTGTTGATGGAGGACAGTCTAAATCTGCAATGTCAGGAATCTGAAATTCTGACTGATGTTTAGGTTCATCACATTGAGGAGTTCCCTGAAGTACTGTTTCCACCTTTCAGCGATGTCAAGCTCACTAGTGAGTATGCTTCCATTATTGTCCTTGATGAATTTTTGGTGGCTTTGATGTCCCTTCTTGAAGAATTTTATTTTCTGGTACATCTTTCGCGCTTCTTTCCCCAAGAAATCTTGTTGAGCCTCATCTATCAGTCCTTCAGCGTACATTCTCTTTGATCTTCTCAGGGATGCTTGAGTAGTTCTCCGAACTTCTTCGAACTGTGCTTTACCGTGTGCAAAATCATCCCACTGTAACCAGGTCCCCTTGGTTTCTCTTCTCTTCGCTAATGCCTTAATGCATTCATCCCCAAACCAAAACCTTTTCCCCTCTGATCCGTTTCTTGATGTCTGCATTCGCTACTTCATTTACGGCATCCTTAACTTCCTTCCACACTTCATCAGGATTCTCTCGTGAAACTTCTTCCTACAGATTTTCAAAGTGGTTGCTGAAGTGGACATGAAATTCTTCTTTCTTTGTATTATCTCTCAGCGCATCGATGTGGTAGTGTACAAATTTTGTAGGGTTGTTTCTAGATTTGGCATTGGGTTGTACCTTTAGCCAGCTGTTTACGATTTAATGATCACTCCCACACTCTCACCCTTGTTGTCTTTACATCCCTCTCCCAGTTCTTTGCTTTAATATCTGTTGCAATGTAGTCTACCTGATTAACTGTTTTACCATCTGACGATACCCAAGTTCCTTTATGTATATCCTTCCGTAAGAAATTTGTGGTGCTTATGAATATTCCTTTGGATGTTGTAAAGGGTATAAATCTGATACCACTGACAGTGCTGAGTTCATGAAGACTGTGTCTTCCGGTTGTTGACTGGAATACGTATTCTCTTCCTACTTTAGCATTCATGTCTCCCACTAGAAGCTTACAATTATTATTTGGGATGGCGTCTATGACTACTTCGAGTTCCGCGTAGAATTCATCCTTCACTTGGGATGTACTTTCTTCTGTGGGTGCATGGCAATTCACAAACGATATTTTACATCTCTCTACGTCTATTATTGAAACTGCTACTCTAGGGCTCACAGCCTCAAACCCAGATACTTTAGCAGCCAGAGCCTTACTCACACAGAATGCTGTACCCAGTTTGCGTCCTGTCTCACATCCTCCATAATAGATTGTGTACTTCTCGATATCTAAGTTACCAGTGTCCCCCCAACGGACTTCCTGCAAAGCGCCAAGATCCATGTTATATCTTTCGATCTCCTTGAGTAGACTGATTGCGGCGCCTGTTTGATATAAACTACGAATATTCCATGTTCCAAATGGTAAACCCTGTTCTCGCACTTTTCGCCTATTTTGGCTTCCTTGTGGTTTGTTTACCATTAACAAATTTTCCATGATGAGGTGTTAACCCATCGCCAACCCCCAAATTGGAGGACCAGGGTATTTGATTTTGGGGTAACCTTCCCCCAGATGAATTGCTTTCGTTTCAGCTGTCGAGGTTGATCTCCCCTTTTCTTAAAATGTGAATGGATGAAGGACAGGGAGTGGAAGGCCCTACCAGTAGCTAAGCAACCGCCGCCATAGCTCATAGTGTCATCTGAATATGAGAATCTCTCCGCCCACAAGGACAGTGCTTCTTTAAGGCTGTGTCTCCTTGAGAGGGTAATGTAAGACCACAGAATATGAAAGATTGCCGATATTGTAGACATCTCATCTGAACAATTACATAATATCCTGCACCAAGAATTGCGTATGAAGAAGATGTGTGCTAGGTGGGTGCCACCTTGCTTGAAGCACAACAATTCAACCCAATGTATTACGATGATTAATCGCAATCTGCGCCGATTTCTGACTACTGGTGAAGCGCGGTTTCAGCATTACCTAACTCAAAACGTCAGCCGAAACACTGAACAAAATCTGATGAAAGCTCACCCTAAGAAGTCAAAGACCATTTACCAGTTGGTAAGGTGATAGCATTGGAGGGCAGCGTGGAGGGTAAATATCGTAGAGGGAGACAAAGAGATCAATACACTAAGCAGATTCAGAAGGATGTAGGTTGCAGTAGGTACTGGGAGATGAAGAAGCTTGCACAGGATAGAGTAGCATGAAGAGCTGCATCAAACCAGTCTCAGGACTGAAGACCACAACAACAACAACAACAAGGTGATAGTAATTTTTTTGGTGTTTGCAAGGTATAACCCTTACACGAGAAAGGAAGAACCATAACTGGGCCTATTATGCTTTGTTGTTGTATCGCATGAAACTTGAGTTGGTTGGGAAAGAACAAGGCTAGCATGAAACTAATCCACCATCCCACCCATCAGCGATGCCAATGGCGAAAGTGCCTCAACTGGGCTTGAATTGACTCCTCGTCCACCCTCTTCACCAGACGTTGTCCCAAGTACTTTTTCCTGTCCCCTACCTTGATGCAGTGGTTTGCTTGGAAGAAATTTTCATCAAATGAAGACGTGATAGGGCAGTCATGCAGATTTTGGCAAAAGCTGTTTCAGCTACAGGTTGAAATAGCTAGAGGATTGCTGGACCAAGTGTGTATCTGTCATAGGTGACTACGTTAAGACTTTATGTGAGTTCTTTATGGAAGAAACAATTTGTTTTGCTTTTTTAACAGACTTCACGAACCACCCTGGTGCTGATATAACTAATCTCTTTGTCACCATCAATTACTTGAGCCGTTTTGACCTCAGATTTTTTTATTTATGTTCCGATCTTATTGTCCATTTCTATGATCTTCAAGTTACACCCATTTACATGAAACACTACCTGTTGTTCTATCTTCAATAAATGTTTCCGATTTTCCTTGAGCAGTTCGTCTGTCTTCTTGAAACGTGCCCGGTATTTATTCTCTTGTTACTTACTGATCAATGCAAGCGTCGCGAAATTCTTGTACTGCCTGTCGTGCTGTTTCTTTTTTTCCAACTGTTGTGTACATAGTTCTGCGTAGTCAGCGCGTACACAACTTTCCTACTAGTTCGCGCCCCGCTAAGCACAACAGCGCAGGCGCAGCACTCGTCCGTCTCCGCACTACGAGATGGCGCGCTCTTAGAGACGGACCAAACTCTGCTTCCGCCAATCCACGTATTAATATGTAACGCAGCCAATGAGATTGCTGCTAATGTAGAACCTTATCTCCTCGCGGATCACACTCGCGCAGTGATACCTGAACGCACGAGGTATTATAACGAGTGTACAGACCTCCGATTAGTCAGTCTGCATTAGTCTGTAGTCAAGTTTCAGTTTGCGCCTAATAAGATTACCATATTCCTGTACATAGCCATGAAGATAAATGTATAGACACTTTTGTCAAGTATCAGAGATACGTGAGATTAAGATTAACGTACCAAGACCAGAGGAACTTCAGATTGTCAATTGTAAATAGCATCCAGAACCAAGTTACGTTATTTTGATTCTTGTTATTATTTTAATAAATGTGTGTGAAAATTAATCAAGTTCTGTTTAAGGTTGGTCACCGTCAATCTGCTACTCCAAGCGTGCAAGAGGCATTTCTATCGTCTGACCTAACAGCAGAAGATAAACACGCCACGATAAGACCACGAGACATATTGCTGACACTCGCCTACTTCGATTGAGTGACAAGTCAAATAATCTGATGGTGTGTGTACCGACGGTCTTACAATACGCACACCACACCAACCTATTTCAATCAGAAAGGACTAAACTTTGCCTTCTCTAGATTGCCGCACAGATGACAAAATGTTAGATATCGAAATAGACGACAGAGGGGTAGAGAAACAATTAAAATCGCTCAAAAGAGGGAAGGCCGCTGGACCTGATGGGATACCAGTTCTGATTTACACAGAGTACGCGCAGGAACTTGCCCCCCTTCTTGCAGCGGTGTACCATAGGTCTCTAGAAGAGCGTAGCGTTCCAAAGGATTGGAAAAGGGCGGAGGTCGTCCCTGTTTTCAAGAAGGGACGTCGAACAGATGTGCAGAACTATAGACCTATATCTCTAACGTCGATCAGTTGTAGAATTTTGGAACACGTGTTATGTTCGAGTATAATGACTTTTCTGGAGACTAGTAATCTACTATGTAGGAATCAGCATGGGTTTCGAAAAAAACGGTCGTGTGAAACCCAGCTCGCGCTATTCGTCCACGAGACTCAGAGGGCCATAGACACGGGTTCACAGGTAGATGCCGTGTTTCTTGACTTCCGCAAGGCGTTCGATACAGTACCCCACAGTCGTTTAACGAACAAAGTAAGAGCATATGGACTACCAGACCAACTGTGTGATTGGATTGAGGAGTTCCTAGATAACAGAACGCAGCATGTCATTCTCAATGGGGAGAAGTCTTCCGAACTAAGAGTGATTTCAAGTGTGCCACAGGGGACCGTTGCTGTTCACAATATACATAAATGACCTGGTGGATGACATCGGAAATTCACTGAGGCTTTTTGCAGATGATGCTGTGGTGTATCGAGAGGTTGTAACAATGGAAAATTGTACTGAAATGAAGGAGGATCTGCAGCGAATTGACGCATGGTGCAGGGAATGGCAATTGAATCTCAATGTAGACAAGTGTAATGTGCTGCGAATACATAGAAAGATAGATCCCTTATCATTTAGCTACAAAATAGCAGGTCAGCAACTGGAAGCAGTTAATTCCATAAATTATCTGGGAGTACGCATTAGGAGTGATTTAAAATGGAATGATCATATAGAGTTGATCGTCGGTAAAGCAGATGCCAGACTGGGACTCATTGGAAGAATCCTAAGGAAATGCAATCCGAAAACAAAGGAAGTAGGTCACAGTACACTCGTTCGCCACTGCTTGAATACTGCTCAGCGGTGTGGGATCCGTACCAGATAGGGTTGATAGAAGAGATAGAGAAGATCCAACGGAGAGCAGCGCGCTTCGTTACAGGATCATTTAGTAATCACGAAAGCGTTACGGAGACGATAGATAAGCTCCAGTGGAAGACTCTGCAGGAGAGACGCTCAGTAGCTCGTTACGGGCTTTTGTTAAAGTTTCGAGAACACACCTTCACCGAAGAGTCCAGCAGTATATTGTTCGCTCCTACGTATATCTCGCGAAGAGACCATGAGGATAAAATCAGAGAGATTAGAGCCCACACAGAAGCATACAGATAATCCTTCTTTCCACGAACAATACGAGACTGAAATTGAAGGGAGAACCGATAGAGGTACTCAGGGTACCCTCTGCCACACACCGTCAGGTGGCTTGCGGAGTATGGATGTAGATGTAGATGTAGAGATGAAAAGGTGGCGGTGATTGAGGACTTGGCATATGAACCATAATGAACCATAACACTCTGTCACTATCTGGCATCCGACAGCTATGGAGTTTCCTGTTGCCTGTGACTTTCTCACATTCTCATCAAGCAACGAGTCAATTTCAGAATGTTCTCTACTAAGCTGCGTATTGTACTGGTCCCGGCAATTTTCTGCCTCGACTTTCCTTTACTTGGAAACTACGTAAACTGCCTTGCTGATCTTCCATAGCCCAATGGCAGTTGAAGTTCTAGCTACTTCCCATTCAGTCTTCAAATTATATGTACAAGTACGGGTTAAACTCGACATACCCAAACACTGATACAAGTAAAATACTTCCTATCTCTTACGAAACTTCTAACCTATTTACACCATAAAGCACAATTAAAACCTACGAAAAGTACAAACACACAAAATTTATTCCTCAGAATTACAACGGCGAGACTCAGGCCAACAACAGACTCTGTCTACCAGCCCTCTTCTTCATTTGAGAAAAGGACAAATTAGTACAGCGCATGCAACTGAAATGTGATTTATCTCCTTAAAGGTTTTTATTATTGTGCTCCTGGCAATACTTTTCCAGTTAAAAAGGTAACGAATAAATGATTCAAACTGAAGACGGAAGATCCTTATGTATCGAACTATAAAATAACTGAATCAACCTGAGGACCGCAGATTTTCGAATATGTATCCTGAACAGGAGTCGCCAAATTCACATGTGAGGTGTCGGCTGGGGAATTCAGCTTTCCACTGAGATGCTGCAGGATGTGTCCTCAGTGAGCTATAGTGATAGATACCTCCGCACAACATCCTGTGAATTAAAATAAATCGAGGTCACACAATGGATGAATACATTCAGCAAGAAAATATACACTACTGGCCATTAAAATTGCTACACCAAGAAGAAATGCAGATGATAAACCGGTATTCATTGGACAGATATATTTTACCAGAACTGACATTTGATTACAGTTTCAAACAATTTGGGTGCATAGATCCTGAGAAATCAGTACGCAGAACAACCACCTCTGGCCGTAATAACGGCCTTGATACGTCCGGGCATTGAGTCAAACTGAGCTTGGATGGCGTTTGCAGGTACAGCTGCCCATGCAGCTTCAAAACGATACCACAGTTCATCAAGAGTAGTGACTGGCGTATTGTGACGATCCAGTTGCTGGGCCACCATTGACCAGACGTTTTCAATTGGTGAGAGATCTGGAGAATGTGCTGGCCAGGCCAACAGTCGAACATTTTCTGTATCCAGAAAGGCCCCTACAGGACCTGCAACATGCGGTCGTTCGTTATCCTGCTGAAATGTAGGGTTTCGCAGGGGTCGAATGAAGGGTAGAGCCACAGGTCGTAACACATCTGAAATGTACCGTCCACTGTTCAAAGTGCCGTCAATGCGAACAAGAGGTGGCCGAGACGTGTAACCAATGGCACCCCATATCACCAAGCCAGTATGGCGATGACGAATACACGCTTCCTATGTGCGTTCACCGCGATGTCGCCAAACACGGATGCGACCATCATGATGCCGTAACCAGAACCTGGATTCATCCGAAAAAAATGACGTTTTGCCATTCGTGCACCCAGGTTCGTCGTTGAGTACACCATCGCAGGCGCTCCTGTCTGTGATGCAACGTAAAGGGTAACCCCAGGTATGGCTCCGAGCAGGTAGTCCATGCTGCTGCAAGCGTTGTCGAACTGTTCGTGCAGATGGTTGTTGTCTTGCAAACGTCCCCATCTGTTGACTCAGGGATCTAGACGCGGCAGCAAGATCCGTTACAGCCATGCGGATAAGATGCCTGTAATCTCGACTGCCAGTGATACGAGGCCGTTGGGATCCAGCACGCCGTTCCGTATTACCCTCCTGAACCTACCGATTCCATATTCTGCTAACAGTCATTGTATCTCGACCAACGCGAGCAGCAATGTCGCGATACGATAAACCGCAGTGGCGATAGGCTACAATCCGACCTTTATCAAAGTCGGATAGGTGATGCTACGCATTTCTCCACCTTACGCGAGGCACGACAACAACGTTTCACCAGGCAACGCCGGTCAACTGCTGTTTGTGTATGAGAAATCGGTGGGAAACATTCCTCATGTTAGCACGTTGTAGGTGTCACCACCGATGCCAACCTTGTGTGAATGATCTGAAAAGCTATTCATTTGCATATCACAGCATCTTCTTCGTGTCGGTTAAATTTCGCATCTGTAGCACGTCAGCTTCGTGGTGTAGAAATATTAATGGGCAGTAGTGTAGGTATCGTGACTAGCACGGATATAATGGTAACAGGATCCATCAAACTACAAAAAGGAACTCAGAGCCACTAATAATCTGTTTTATTGCTGAACTGATAATACAATCACTTCTTAATGCAACGAGGAATTGAATACACACACGGTAGCCTTGGCTGTGTTTGCGAATATTATGAATCATCGCTCAATAAGTTAAAGAAAAGTCGCCGAAAAGCATGAAAAAACACTGTTGCTCCCAACTAACTGCGTAGTGAGTGAAGCAAGTTGGTTGTAAGAATTGTATCAGCAGTACTAAACCAATCTGCGAGATAAATGGCTTCACGCTCGTCTCGTCTTGGTGAATGCAAATGTGTCTTTCACTTACCAAACCAATAATGAGCAAGAGCAGAACACAGCGACAGTAATGGCTGAGAATTCTGAATTCCGCCCCAGCATCTGACTTTAGTTCAAAGTAGGAGATATCTTGCTCTGCAGCTCTTTGCTGTTCCTTTCGGTACTCCCACAGCAATTTCTTTCTTGCTCTTCTCTACAAAACATAGCAGATTGTTTCCGTGTCAGAGTCTTGCCAGCTAATTGTAACAGAACCTGCGAGTTCCGAGCAACGATATAATAATATTAACATCAGAACACGGAAAATGAAGTACCGATTTTTGGTATTAATTATACAAAGAAGCCAATGAAATTTATGTTATTTGAAACGAACACAAAAAAGGTATGTGTGCACCTAGTCTCTAAGAGTGGTAAAACGAAAGAAGATTCTTTCATATTCGTAGCTCAAAACATACCTTCCCTATCACGCATTAAAATCTTCAGTACATGAACATGGAAAATTGGACTAACACCAAAATCTGCCCGTGTACCGATCAGATGCTGTGGTAGAAATGAGACAATGATTCGTGAAATGACATTCTTGGGACGTTCATGTTTAATTGTTACATATCGTTCATTTGCAGTAACACATGCATACTGGACAGCTAAAATACCACAAGTGTTACGTTGTTGACGCCGTCAGCAATAGAACACGAAACGTAATAACTAGGCCGTCGGGGGCAGCAAACGCCGTCTTTAGCGTCGTTTTTCGCTTGCTTTCGTCTGAAAGTAGACGGAACTAACTTTGTATCCGTTTGCCGTCATCACCACAATATATGAAGTTTTCCTAATTTTCAGTGTCTTCAATATGAATAGCTACGGCTCCCCTTACTGTACTATTACTTAGTGTAGACAAAACTTTTCTCTTTCTCTCTTCGTGTTTCTGTCCGGCGTTAGTGTTTTTCTTCGACGTATAGCCTAAAACAAATATATTTCCGTACAATAAGGGAATCCGTATATTTCAGTGCTTAGTAAAAGCCGTGAAAATGAGCGGAGTAGATTGTGTATTCATTTCAAATAAAATAAATGAGATCATAGATTAGCATACGCGATGTGGGAGCCGAAACATGTTGAGAAATATATGATCCCTTTCTCCATAGTATTGAATTTACAATCATGTGCCACTAAACGGATAGCTATTATAAACGGAGTAGAACCTATAAAAAATTATTCGAATGGAGAATTGGCATAGAATACGGTAACACATAATAAAATAGTTTCAGTGTTTTGATAAGAAATAACAATCTGTTAAATGTAAATTTATATTTTTCTTCGATTTCAGACTCACGCCGTATGTATATACCGATTATATGGAGTGTAAAACTTATTTTGTGTACAGATTCTTTCTTTAACTGAGGCCATTAGAGTCGCTGCTAGAATCCACATACATTATAAAAGCAAATATGTATGTACGTGTGCATGTGTGTGTGTGTGTGTGTGGGTGGGTGTGTGTGTGTGTATGCGTCAAATGTACAGAAACTGTCCGTGTTTTTCTTTCTTACCACGGATATTGCACTTGAACGTTTGTACGAACAGCACAAATCATTAGCAGACTGCTGTTAACGTTTGCTTCTTGTTCATTATTTCTGTCGTGTGCACGCAACAACTGTTTTAAAACACTAGAAATTACAATGCTTACATGAATAACATAGTACCAGGAAGGTAATTTCGAATGTTTTTCTGTTTTCGAATGTGTATTTGCTCTTGTAATGCGACACATTTTGCCTCGTTAATGTAAATTGTTTTTAGTTGATACGTTTCGAAAAACCGATGAGAGTGGGAATTGATGTGATAATGGTGCTTTCGGAATCCTTTTAATTCCACTTCTATGTTCTTGTATCGATAGGAAATGAAGTTGTAACTTCGAAACCGGTGCTTGTTCACTTTTAGATGCCGCTTCTTGCTCGTACATTTTCAGCTTTCAGCTGGTACGCACAACATTTTTAATGTTCACCTTTGCTAAAATTTACCTACGTGTTCTTTTCTAGCCCGTAAACGTGTGCAATGAAATAACCCATGCTGTCGTATCTTGTGCATGTCAACCAAGTGACCGATAGCTAAAATTCCAAAGAAACAGAACTTATTTTATTAGATTGTCGGTGCATTAGTTTCACTGTACTTCAAACATCTTGTTACTTTGAAACTTCACTTATGACGCGTCATTCAGCATGTGAATAATAATACAAATTCACACGGTAAAGAAAACGATATAATTTGTTAAATATATTCCAACATTGTGCGTCTTCATATTTTCGCTGCGCAATAATTGCTCCATTAAATTTCGGGTGTGCAGCCAACTTTGTTCCAACATTGTGCAGTGCTATAAGTGTAAATAATAGAATTTTCTCAAGCGCATTGATCCAGTAAAATCGATATTTCGCTTTAACATGTAAGTAAGTAATCTTTTGAGTAATTATTGCACCTGTGTAACATATAAGCTACTTTTCACGGAACATTTCTCGCCAGTAACAGTCAGTTTTTCAGGTATAACGAAATATATTACGACTGGAATGTAAGTCTACTTTGATAATCTGCTTGATTTTACATTTGAATCTCATTTTGAAGTTTTCAGAGAATGTAGGTTAGTACCATGCTTTGTTAGTTAATTAATTAGCTTTATGTTCCATGTATCATTTGCACAATAAATTGTAATGATGTGGAACTAGTCTCTTATATTAACATCAGTTTCTGTAAATATGCGTCAATGGCGATCATTAATTAGTTTTTTACTTTTTAATTAAAGACAGACAGATGTTAGTCAGCAATTGCTACCAATTTCTATTTGCATCTTACACTAAGTAATAGTTATCCGCGGGATAGGAGGAGTTGTCAAAGAGAAACATTTCGTTTGAAATCATACTTTGATATCCATCAGGCATTTTATATTACTAGGTTAGTGATAAAAACTTGTGGTTGCAGCATTGTGAACAACAATTTATGCCTGAGACAACCTTAATGTAGCGTAATGAATTTCACTGTTTTCTTCTCGTATTGTAATTATGTACATCACCGTTCCTATTGAAGTGCAGTGAATTACTTCCAAGAAACTTCATGAGGGAACAACTATACTGTGAAGCGGATAGATTGCTACTCGGACTTTGAGCAGCAGGCAGGCACGACGGAAAGTGTGGTCACGTAAGTTTTCGTTCAAAGCCTTCTTTAGAAATGAAACATAGCACGCAAACACACACACACACACACACACACACACACACACACACACACACACACACACACGCATGATCGCGGTCCCTGCTGTTCTTACTAGAACCTTTTTTAAATACGGAGGAAATGTGAACAAAGAATAATTATTGGCGGTAAGAATTTAGGGCATGAGATGCTGCTCCACCGTATTCTATACGTTGACGAAGCTTTGTTACAGTGTGGCTCGAATGTCGGAACGTTTGCGGTTTGAAAGGCAACGGAAAACACAAGAAGGAATAAAAGTAAACAGCGCAACCATAATTCATGTTTGCAAAAGAGAACATTTCTTGAACGGCTCCACATATCGAATGAAATGTGAGTCCTTTAAACCTTAGGTCGTGATCAGGTAGATTAGTACACTCGTAAACGACGAAAGTGGACATTTTTGATGAAACAAGTTTGTCTCCACACAATTAAAGCACCGGATGCTGTTTAGGATATGATCACAAAAGTCAACAGATATCGCCAACAGTTGAAACTAATCACGGGCATGTCAGAGTGACATCCTGGGGAAGTATCACCGTGGTGAACTCATTGATGTATAAATGCGGGGAACCTAATGTTTTTGGTTACATAAGATGGAGAACGTCGGCTTCACGTCCCTGACGTAATGACGACTCCTTTTTCTTACTTCCATGGTACACCATCTGTATGTCGATCTTCAGGAGTCTGAAGTGCCGGCCAAAGTTGGTCTTCTTTCGTTTCTTGCCTGACTCCAAGATGGCTACCATGAAATGTCATGAGAACGAGAAGTTTTTTTTCTATTCCGCTCCCACCTCAGCCTGTTCCACATCATATTGATAAAAAGTTCAAAGCCAGAAATAAGTAAGGAATTCTTTATCACGTACGGACCGCCGGACTTCTATTGCCTGAGTACAACACGTAGGACTGCGGAGATGAGAAGAATCTGCCGACACGCCGACGTTCCGTGCTCTGAGATCAGAGATTTATAACCAGTTGCTTTAGAAGTCACTGACTATCTTATTTGTGACTAAAATTACCTCAGACCGAGGTTAACCGCTGCAGTATTACTTCCACATTTACTAAATTTTTGCGAATATAATTCCAACTTACGGTAGAAGGCGAAAAGCATATTATGTAACTCCAACCATCAGACATGGTGATTGTTTATGGGTGAGTAACTAACTGTGCAGAAATCTGAAAGCTGCGGTTAACTGAAGACACAAATCGGAACGTGACATACTGATGTCAAAAGTAGGTTTGGACTGGAAACATGAACACATGAAGTACACGGACTACTGCAGCAGATACTATAATGTTGTTCCTGTACTATACTCCATATCAGCTGAAGACACAGAAATCTTCCGATTTATACATTTTGCCAATATATTCATCACCTTATTATAATGCAGTAAAAGCAATCATCTTTCAGATGAAAACGATATGATGAAGATGTTTTCAGAAGGGTGGAGCAAAATTTCAGTAATTGAGGAAATGAAAGCGATATGATTAAGATAATTTCAGAAATGTGGAGCAAACTATCAGTAATGGATGCACTGAAACTAAAAAGCAATACACGGTTCCAAAGAGTAAGTGAGCAGAAGGAGCAAGACATTTGTTTATGATGGTGTTCAGTAAGACATAAGGTACGTTAAGCATTCTTATAATAATTTCAATTTCTTATTTATGTAAGTAACTCACCATTTCGAGTTTTCAGCTTTCTCGGTACGTTTATATAGTCGCGACCGCGACGTAAGCATGCTAATATGAAAGAATCAGATTCAATTTTGTGTTAAATATTCAATACGTTTACGTGAACGGTACAGTGTTATGCATTTTTGCATAGGTATTCAAAGTGAAGGGTACTATTTAAAAAAAGACATAAAGATGTTCATGTCTTCGTAATGAACAGAATAACATGAAAGGCAAATGTGTATGGCTGGTCCAAGAGTCACGAAGTGGCTACAGCTGCGTATAATGTATTTACATACGTTTCTCACCTTAATTTTCTTTCGGACTTTGAGGTTAGAGGTGAGAATAATGTTCCATCCTTCCTCTTTAAGTGTGTGAAACGTCAATATAAATAAATCATAAATAAAAAAGTGGAATGCGTAATTCGTGACTTTTGGCCCATTCTACGTATGCAAACTTGCCTTACGTGTTGTAGTGAGGATACCTGTGAATGTAAAAAGTAATCAGAATGCTGCCGCACTGAGAGATAAATTATTTCCGGAGCATTCATTAAAGTTTGAGAGCTTATTGGAAATGGCACTCAGTACAAAGAAAATTATTGAAGATGCCAAATAACTTTACCTAATCAGTAAAGCATAGACATCACGATTGCAGAAAATCAGGAAATGTTATTATGAATGTGCGTATGTGATCCATTTTTAATGAAAGCGGGATTAAGAGTAGGCTACTTTCATCATAGGCCGTGTGGGCTGGATGACGCTTTCATGGGTAAGTATGTATAACTTCCACCTAAAGCCAGGAGAAAGTCTTATGAAATTGTATACAACTCGTAAGTATAGGGTATCTTCACCACTTACTGATTTGAAACATCAGCTTACATTACAGTATTACATAACATTCTGTCGGTTTGGTGATATCAAGTTAGTTCCTGTAGTATAATAAAAGATGTATTTGTCCTGACCACCGATGCGTAATAAAACACTGACCAAAAAAGGTAATAAATTTCAGTAGAAATATCACGCACTGAAGGGTTGTAATTAAATACTGACGGATTACATAACTTTAAAAATGCGTAAGGTCCCTTTGTAGTGAGAAATTCTTGTTCGCTAAGAGGCTCAAATTTGTAATGTTCAATAGAAGCACAAATCGTTCCTCGTAACCTTTCTTTTTCCAGAATTAAAGAGACGTTCTCTGTGACTCTTATAAATTGGAGTAGGAATTTGTTTCCAAACATTTCGTTAATTGGACTCCGATCTGACATCGGATTCAGGCTTACACAACTTTTAACAAGCTCTTTATTCTGTGTACCAATTTAAACAGAAAGCTCCTTTCATTTCTTTGCAGTGAGTTTCTGCGACAGCAGTCGACCCGTAATCTGAACCACAGCCAATTTCTCAGAGTTGCTGTTTGCGCCTCTCCAGCGGCATAGAAACCGATTTTTCTGACAGGCGCTAGAACGGTAGGTGACAAACCAGCTTCACCTTATATACTCTTTCAGGAATGAAGGGTACAGGAGAGACAGTTTGTGACGAATGAATTTCATAGGTCAGAGGAGATTTCTAAGGCGCTTTGTTATCTCTAACGACAGTGCTGCCAACCCTTCGGTAAGTAACTCCTCAATAATTCGCAGTACTCACTGATTAAAAGTATTATTAAACAAGATTTCCAAATTTAAATCACATTCATACTAAAATATCCATCATAAATGTGAATCTTTATTAGCACTGAGTTTCAATGTCGTGTAGATCGTTACGCTTTCAGCCAGTTAGCAGACACACGCTTCGCTTGACGATAATGCATAATAACTTTTGTTAGATCTCTAAAATATTTTACAAATTCTTGCATGGTGATCATCTGTCAAACAATCCATGTTATTTAAAAATACTTCTGAGAGCAGCTTACGAAGCCTATTTCTCGGTAAGTCTTCAATTAGCTAGGTTGCCTTTCAGCTTCCCTTCGATGCTATCATATCCCTTGCAAACTAAGCCAAGTGGAGAAAGGTATTTTGCTGCAAAAGTAGTCAACTTGTATTAAGTACTAACGTGGCTTTGAGGAAGATATTTCTGGAAGATTACGTCATAGCCATAGAATTCCATCATAGTGAGAGGTTGATCGTAATAGAAACGTAGAGGATGAACGAAATGATTTAAGGACTGGTGTAACAGATGGGTGCTAAATATTGTGAGGACCCTGATACGAAATAAACAGTGCTAAAAAGGGAAGCAGAAGAAAGAATATGCATCTCTTGCCAGAGAAAGCAATAGATGTGGGGAATTGGAAATATTGAGTTCAGGAATAGTTTATTTGACAATGACAGCAGTAGAGTGTTACAGGATTATGCTAGAAAATGAAACAGATGTGAAAATATTGGTTAAACACAGTATGAAGTGGGAAAATGCATCAAAAATTTCCACAGAATTAGGATCTAAGAATGTTTTATATTAAGCTTACGGGTAACTGAGAAAATCTATTTCAGTTAAGCTGTAAAATTAAGTTTTGTTAATAGTTCAGGAAACAAATTATTTATCTGGGAAATAACATATGTAGAGTCACAAGAATTAAAAATACATTCACTAACATCATTTTTTTCAGAACCATGTCCTTCCACAAATCTTCAAAAATGGTTCAAATGGCTCTGAGCACTATGGGACTCAACTGCTGCGGTCATTAGTCCCCTAGAACTTAGAACTAGTTAAACCTAACTAACCTAAGGACATCACAAACATCCATGCCCGAGGCAGGATTCGAACCTGCGACCGTAGCGGTCTTGCGGTTCCAGACTGCAGCGCCTTTAACCGCACGGCCACTTCGGCCGGCTCCACAAATCTTTATTCAGTGTCATTCACATAAATAATTTTTAAGAAAATTATTTCGTAAACAAGTAGACAATATTTGAAATAAGCTTCAAAAGGAATCATGTCCTCAAATGTCTAATTAATATTAGTAAACTAAAATACAGGTATGTTCTTTAAGTAAACGCCATAAAATATTTAAATAGACAAAATTTTCTTGAAGGGTAAACGTCCATAATGCCTCTTGTACATAAAGGTGTTATGGTACGTACTGTACTTTGTATTAGAATATTTTGCGATCTACATTTTCATTCTAAACTTATAACAAGAGATTATACCACAGTTTGCCTGCATAAAGTCAATAATCAACTGTCACATAAATATTGAAGGCAATGTTGTTGAGAAATTCAGAACAGGACTTTCCGGTTTTATGCTCCTCTTTATGCAGAGTACTACTGCAACATATGAAACCTTCATGGGGATCCACTTCAAGTTAAAAATCTGTTCATAAACGACGGCGACACATTGTACAGCCAGGTGTTCGGCTTGGATTTACTTCCCGTCCACTGCGGAAAACTTATTTTTTTTAAGAGTATGAGGAAGGAATTTTTTTGGCTACAAATGCAATTCACATTTCTATACGCAAATTGGAAGCATTGCCTCTGATGTACTTACTCATCAGTTCTGTAGACCTACTACAGAATCAGTGCGTCTATGAAGGATCATTATTTTCATAATACCTCTCCATTGCTACTCTACAGTTTATAATTAAGTGTGCCGCGTGGAGTAGCCGCTCGGTTTGAGGCGTCATGTCACGGACTGCACTGGCTCTGAGCACTATGCGACTTAACTTCTGAGGTCATCAGTCGCCTGGAACTTAGATCTAATTAAACCTAACTAATCTAAGGACTTCACACACATCCATGCCCGAGGCAGGATTCGAATATGCGACCGTAGCGGTCGCCCGGTTCCAGACTGTAGCGCCTAGAACCGCACGGCCACTCTGGCTGGCTCACGGACTGCGCGGCCTCTCCTTCTGGAGGTTCGAGTCCTCCCTCGCGCATGGGTGTGTCTGTTGTTCTCAGCATAAGTTAGTTTAAGTAGTGTGTAAGTCTAGGGACTGATAACCTCAGCAGTTTTGTCCCTTAGGAGTACACATGCTTTTGAACATTTGAATTAAGTGTTTGTCAGAAGGGGCGTGTAACCACTTTCAGACCAGGCCTACTTCTCTAGCATTCAAGTCTCAGAAGTATATGGGAAAATAAACACCTAATTCCTTTCGTCCAAGCTCTGACTTTCTATTTTACGATGGTCATCCATGTCTATGAAACAGGAGTCAACAATATACTGTGCGATTCTCAGGACAATATTGGTGAAACAAATTTCGTGGAGCGACGGAAAACGCCTCTGTCTTAATGATTCTCCATCCAACTCGATTATTATGTTCATGGTAGCCTCTCCTGTTTCCTGAAAATACGAAACAGGCTGCCTTCCTTGGGTTTTCTATACATTATCCTTCGACCCCTTCTGGTAAGGATCTCATGCAGCGCACGAATATTCCAGAAGAGTAAATATGTTACACACTGTTACTGTGAAAAAAGGCGTTCTTTTCTTCGCCTTGTCCACAACGTTTTGTATGTTATGGTCTCAATTTAGTTGTTTGTAGTTGTAATTACTAGGCATTTAGATGACTCTATAACCTTTTAATCTGCGTAATTTACAGTTTAACCGAAATTAATAGGAATGGCTTAGCGCTCACGTGAAGGGCCTCACACTTTTTATTACTCAGGGATCAGTTTTCACTTTTCTCACAATACCAACCACTTGGCTAAATCATTTTGTAATTCCTTTTGGAAATGTGCCTTTTATACACGTCAAACGATAGGATCATCTGCAAAGAAAGATGACGGCTGAGATTGTCTCCTAAATCGTTAATACACATTAATAAAAGAAGAGGGCCTACAATGCATCCCTGAGTGAAGCGTTCACGTGACATCTCGTCAGTTAGTATGCACTGTAATCTTCCTGAGAGGTTCTCATGAATGTGTTCGCACATGACAGACCGTACTCAATATGCACGAAATTTGATTAAAACTTGGTTATGATAAGTGGTGTCAAAAGTGTTTTGGACATTTAGCTATGTGGAACCTACCTGAGAGCCGATGTTTGTAGGACTTTTTATGTTGTGAATATTGCGTGACCATTTTCTTCCAAAACTGTCCCATAACTAATTTAAAATCTGAATGGAATGACCTATTATACAATAATGAGAAATCAACATAAATGAAATGCAGATTAGTACCAGTGATTGTCAGTAGTTAATTGCCTTGCTTTACGTTTTCATTTAGATGTGCGAGGTAGGGTGAAACAGATATAGGTAGCCATAGGAGGAAGGTGGCCAACAGCTGCGGTTCTCTAACTACCCATTTGATAGTGCTGCTGCTGTTCAGTTGATAGTGAGTCTCTGTTACGAGTCACACGTTCATGCTTCGCTTGAATCTTTATTTCAACAGAAATAAGTATACTTCATGATTTTTTGTTTTTGATAGATATTATTATATGGCATGTAAATACTACTCAGTTTTTTAGTAAGTAAGACTGACTAGTTACGGAAACTTACATTTCATGGCTGCATAGGTCTACCTGCCGATAGCGAGATATGGCCATACCATCTCTGAGTCAGGTAACCACCCCGGATAGATTTTTAGTTTTGACGGGAATTAATTTAATTAATTAATTCAGTCATTTATTTTACAGTTGCCAGCTAAGTAGATTCCCAGGACTGGTTCCACTAAAGGCCGATGTAAAAAGGAAGACTTAAAATTGCTTTTAATAAACTAGACAGCTATTCAGTATTCCAAAGAAAACCTTAAAGTGAAGTATTTAACCGGGTTGTGATTCTGAAGCTACAATGGTTCCAGGTCTCTGTACGGGTTTAGTCAATGAGAAAAAAATAATGTGATTTTCTTTCATTTTCTCTACAAAACTTATCTGTCATAAGTAGTTAAATAAAAAGGTGTTAAGATTATTGGATAGTCATTTAATCCGATTTCCTCCTTGTTTTTAAAGTGTTCTGCCATTTTGTCATCTATCCCTTGCGTGTTGGGCCATATAAGCCAGAGAAATGGGTGAAATGACCGTGTATTACATAATTTAATAAAAAGCAGGAGAGAAACGATGATGACACGGGGCGGGAAGGCCACCTCCGGACGGGAGTCACACCCTCACTGGATTCGAGTAAACGCGCTGACCAACCGGCAGAGACGCAACACAATGAGAGGATGCGAATTGCATCCTGTGCAGCAATGAATTGCAACTAACCTTCGACTCAATGCTGTCAGCAGCTCAGGTACGAACCACAATCCAAATCGAGACCAGAGTGGAAAACCATTATCAATGCCCAGTCGTCAACGAGTACATAGTAGCACGGTGAAGACAGTAACGAACGCTATCAGACAAAGTGCCCGACTGTCTAAGCGTTCTTTCTTTCTTCCTTTATTGGCAAAGGCCCAATTTGCTGCTCTTGATCCGAGTGACATGAGAACCAATAAAAGGAGAAAATTATACATATAAAGGCGATAAAAAGGGGGACATAAAAACAGAGAAAGGGGAGACAATGGAGGGGGAAATATACACTGACACGGAGACATTCATGGGGGGACAATTAAAAATGTCTACATACAGTTAAAAAAACATTTGGCGATTCGTAGAGCACAAAAAATACAGTGAAGTCACACAATCTGTTTAAAAGTTCCCCGTAGTATTAAAACACTCCATGAAGCACACATGACAAAGAATAAAAACTGCCAGAAGGGACGTGCTGAGGGAGAGGACTGGGAGGATGGAAAAAGAGGGGAGAGGAGGTGTAGTGGGGGAGAGGGCAGGATGAAAGGAATAGGAGGATCTGGTGGTGTACCAAAAGGCAGGACAGAGGCGGGGTGTGCGATGAAGAGGGAAGGCAAGGCAGAAAGGAGTGCAGAGACATTGAAGGGAAGAATGGGAGAGGGAGGGGGTGTAGGAGGGAGGATGCCACTCAGAAGAAGGGAGGGGGAAGAGAGGGATCTCTGAGGAGGAGGCAGGAGGAAGATGGAAGGTGGGGTTAGAGTTGGTAGGAGGGGTAGACGTCAGAGTGAAGTTTGTCACTTGGGAGGGGTAGGTGCTTGAAGTTACATTGGGATAGGAGGTGGAGGGTGTGGAGATAGACAGGACTTGACACAACAGTAAGGTGCGGCAATGGGCTTGGGATGGAGAGGAAGAGGGACACCACGGGGTGGGGGGGGGGGGGGATCGAGTCAGCAGTCAATATGCAGTGTGCGGATGTGTTCAAGGAAAAGGAGAAGGTGGGGGAAGGGGATGAGCCTATGGAGGATGCATGTCGGGTATGGATGGCGGATATGGAAGGTGACGTGAAATGCATGGTGGTCAAGGATTTGGAGGGCGTAACAGAGCCTGGTAGGCGCAGAAATCCAAGCAACGCTGGCATAACAAAGGATGGGGAGGATAAAGGATTTGTAGGTGGCGGAAGGATGCAGTCCTCATGTCCGGCTGGACAGGAGTTTCAGGGGGTGTAGTCTGTCGTGGGTTTTGTGTTGAAATGTAAGGAGATGGGGAGACCAGGTGAGGTGTCGGTAGAGGGTGAGGAAAAGGTATTTGAATGTAGGAGTGAGGTGAACAGGATGGCCACAAATGGTTGGGTAGAAATCATGGAGATGGAAGGAGCAAGTGGTGCAGCCAATGATTATTGCCTGGGTCTTGGAGGGGTTGATACAAAGGATTGACTGGTTGCACCAAGTCTCGAACTGGTCAAGGTGGGTTAGGAGGTTACGTTGGGACTGTTGAAGGGTAGGATAACGCGCTAGGACGGCGGTGTCATCAGTAAATTGGAGGAGATAAACAGGTGGGGGAGGTTTGGGCATATCAGCAGTGTAAAGGAGATAGAGGAGAGGTGAAAAGATGGAGCCTTTGACCCGCCAGTGGAGGGCTAGAAGGTACGTGAGTTGTAATTGTGGATAGTGACATAAGAAGGATGACGGGAGACGAAGGAAGCTACGAGCCAGACGAAATTTATAAGGAGTTTGAAGAGGAGCCTGGGATACCAGACACGGTAGTAGGCATTCTGTAGGTCAAGGGAAACGTAGACAGCAGAGCGACAGGGGTTAAGATGCAGGGAAAAAAGATTCGTAAAGTTAAGCAAACTGGTCATTAGCTGAGAAGGAAAGCCATTAGCCACATTGCATAAGGGGAGGGAGGTGGTGCTGGTTAAGCTCTTGAAGACCTTACTGAACATGGAGGTGAGGCAGATGGGACGATAGGAAGAGGTCTCTGAGGGGGGATTGTTGGGTTAAGGGATCAGCAGGACATGGGAAGTCTTCCACAGGTCATGGTGAAAGCCACTGGAGAGGAAGACACTGTACAAGGTAGCAAGGACAGCCATGAAGGATAGGAGGATTCCTTGAGGTGGCAGTGGGTAACACCATCTTGACCAGGGGCAGTGTTGCATTTGGAGCAGAGGATGAGTGTGATGTCATGTGTGGTGATGGGAATGTTGATATATGAGAGGGGTAACTGATACAAGTATTGGAAGATAGGGGCAAGTGGTGGGACGAATGTATCACTGCAGTCAAGGATGATGGGGAAGAAGGAGTAATCAAAAAGGGGACCATCAGGAATAGAGAAGACCTCGTAGAGGTCTTGAAGGATGGGGTAATGTGGGATGGGATGGCTACCGGTTAGGCGGTAGAAGGTTGACCATTACTTGGAGGAGTTGACAGGGAGGGAGGAGTTGAGGTGCATTCATGTCTGGCCCCTGTCCCTGCTTTTCTTTGCTGCAAGGAGGTTCTGGATGTATCCCTATAATTTCTGGTGGCAGATGATTGTATCCCAGTCACAGATGCAGAGGAAGGAGCGGTAGAAACTGGAGGATTCCCAAAGAAGAAGGATGGCCTGCGGAGGAAGTTTAGGGCAGTGACGGTGGATAAGATTGGTAGGGACATGGTTCTCCACAGCTTCAGTGATCGTCATCTGAAGGAAGGAAGAGGCATGGGTGATGTCAGTGGGATGGTGAAAGATGAGGGGGTGGCTTTCGATCTTTGAGTCATTGGATTCCTGGTAGGCATCCCAGTCAGCACAGTGGTAGTCGTGGACAGACTTTGGAGGGGCTGGAGGGTGGGGGGATGCTGGGGGCCACAGGCCGAGGCAATGGTGGGAAGTATGGAGATGTGGTCACTGTCAACAGGATTGAGGATGTCCATGGCATTGCGACCAAGGAGGTGGGGGAAGTGACGATAAGTTCGGAGGTGGAGTCACTTTTATGATGGATGTGTTGTGGGAGAGGAACAAGGTCAGAATTGAGGGTGGCAAGGAACTGATGCCACTGGCGAAGGGTGGCAGGTTCACGGCTGTGGATTTTGAGGTCAGCAGTAATCACATAGGTGGCGATGGTACTGTTGACATGGGAAATGAAGTCGTAGGGGAGAGGAGCTTTGGGACGGCTATAGATAGTGGCACAAGTGACGGTGATGGAGGCAAAGAGGATGCTCAGGAGAAGGTGTTCATTTGGGTCGTTGAGGAGGGGTTGTGGCCAGACAGAGAGATACTTTAAGAGGCCAATAGCGACCACACCTCGGGTGAGAGGAAGGAGGCTGTCAGTGCAGTGAAGGAATAGAGAGAGGTGTGGTTGGAGGAAGGTTTCATTAATGATGAAGGAGTCATCTTTTTGCTGGGATAGTGTATGCACGAAGAGGTATTTGTTGGCAGGGAGGGAGCGAATGTTGAGGTAGAGAAGAGGATACTGGTGATGCACCAGGATGTGGGGGGGGAGGGAAGTGGGGCGAGGAGAGAGTGGCTTATATGTGTGCCTCTAGACAGGTGAAGGTAAAGTGGGTCTGCTTGTGGGAGTAGGTGGCGTAGGTAATTAAATGGAAAATATAGAGGGCAGGGAGCGAAATCTGCTGGAGTGTGTGACGATCGTTAGGAACCAGATAATGTCTTGTTCTGTAGGGGGTGGGGTGGAGGGAATTGGTCAGCTGGATGGGTGGGTGGAGACAGTGAACTCTGGGTTGGTGGGAAGGGGTTTTGCTTTGCATTTGTAGGAGTAGGGGGGGAGGGCGGGCTTCGTTACAGGTGTTGCAGAAGGGGGACAGGCTAGGTTAGGACACTGTATAAGGATGTAGGATGCTTTACAATGGGGGCAGGTGGGGGGGGGTTCTCGCAGTTTTGTGTGATGTGGCCATTTTACAGGAGACAGCACTGGCAGTGATAGCATTGAGGAGGGGGATGGTACAGGTCAACAGGGTGGCGGTGGTTGAAAATCAGGGCTCCCTGTGTGAGGAGGTGATTGACGGAGGAGGTAGACTCAGTAAAGATATGCAGGAGTTGTAAATATGGTGGGCTGTCCGGATTTCCAGGGAGGGATGGGCATTCAGTTATGCCAACACCTCTGACTCTGTGACCATAGGGCTGCGTTCTGTTATCACTGTGGTGAGGGTTGGTGGATGATGAGGCAGTTGGGGCTGATGAGGAGAGGATGAAGTAAGGAAAGGGGTGAGGTAACCTTGGGGGCCAAAGGTAATGCGGGGAAAGAGGTGGAGGAGATCAGTATGGAAAGAGGGAGGGGAGGACTTGATGACAACAGAGTCTCTGCGAGGGATAAGTTGGGTAATGAGTGCACGGGGGATGTATTTCTGGATTGAAAGAGTGAGCATTGGCAAGGATGAAGGTATACAGGTTTGGGCTTGGGAGGCGGGAGGAGGAGTGGTATCCATGGTGAAATCAGAGGGAACTGTGATGGGCGGTGATTTTTGGGGGAGGGGGTGGAGGTGAGGTTTTTTGGAGAGTGTGGCCTGGGAAGGGGGATGAGGGACTGGATGGATGGGGAGACGGTGCGAGGCTGGCTCCTCTTGTGAGGCGGCGGCACTGGTTAAAGTGGTGGCGCACTCTGTGGTGGCGACTGTGGCAAGGCAGGCAGTTACTCGGGCAGGGGAAGTGGGAGTAGTTGTAGTGGTGCTGGTGGGGATGGGGAGAAGGTAGTCTCAGCGGGCGACAGCAGCAGGAGGGGGGATGAGTAAGGGCAGGAGCAGGGGAAGGAGCATGGGAAGTAGCAACATACAGGTGGGGATACGGGGATGAGGGGGAGATAGAAGGAGAGGATACTTCGAGTAGGGGAGGTGGATCAGACGGGTTAAGCGCAGAGGAAGCACTCCACGAGGTTACAGTGGGGGCAGGTGAAGGAGATGTGTAGGTGATGGTGGTAGTGGGGGCGTCCACGATTGAAGGCGGCGTCCACTGGCGATAGGAGTCTCCCAAGTGCGAAAGGAACTAAAACAGGGCCTCCAGCGGCGGCGGCAACCGGGCGGCGGCGAGGAACGGGCGGTGGGCTTCGGCGGCAACCGGGTGGGGGCGGACACCAGGAGGCGGCGACCGGGCGGCAGCAGCGGGGGCGGCGGAGGCGGCGGCGGCGGCGGCGGCGGCAAACACCGGGCGGCGGCAAACACCGAGAGGATGTGACGGCGGCAACCGGGCGGCGAGGAACAGCGGGAGGCGGCGACCAGACGGCGGCGAACATCCGAAGGCGGCGACGGCGGTCGGACGACAGTTGCCGGTCGGCGGCAGGCAGGCAGGCAGGCGGACAGGTAGACGGATGGCCGGACGGGCAGCAACAGCAAGAGGCGCTTCGGAACAGTAGATTGCACCATGAGGGTAGCCCAAGCTCTGTAATTCGTCCACTTCGAAGTGAGAGGATTCAACCCTCGAGATGACTAAGTGCTAGAGGTGCGGCGGTATTTAAGCCGGCCGCGCCGGCCGCTATTGGCCGGTGTATTCACGTGGCGAGGCGGTGACGCACTCAGTAGGCGAGTGTAGCGCTGCGACGACACTGCACTCTATCGTCCATAAGGATCCATTTGCTCCGGCGGGCATTCAACTTTTGTGCAGCCCGATACCGGAGAGGCGAGATGTTCTCTTTTAGTAGTTACCAGGAAAAGCACTATTGGAAACAAGAGTAGCAAATTGTGTTTCTTTGGGACACATCGGATGCCATAGGCAACCTCAAGAAAAAGGAGTGAGAGTCCACACTTGGGGACCTCTCGATAACCGTGAGGTGCCACCGAAAGTTAGGTTCAGAAAAACGAAATGTTTCCCCAATATAGAAACTGCCAAGACTGGTTAATGTAAATGAACTGCAAGTTAGAGAGAGAAAACTCGACTGCGTTTACCGATATCCCACTTCATTGGCCATAGCATAAGATGGAAAGATCAGAAAAAGTGTGTGTGTGTGTGTGGGGGGGGGGGGGGGGAGAGAGAGAGAGAGAGAGAGAGAGAGAGAGAGAGAGACAGACAGAGAGAGAGGGAGAGAGAGAGAGAGACAGAGAGGGAGGGAGAGAGGCATTTTGTGAGGGTGTGTGAGAGACAGAGAGAGAGAGAAAGAGAGATAGACGGAGAGATAGACGGAGAGAGAGAGGGAGGGAGGGAGGGAGGGAGGGAGGGAGAGAGACATTTTTTTCAGAGAGAAAGACATAAAGAGAGCGAGAGAGAGGGAGGGAGAGAGGTCTTTTTTCAGAGAGAGAGACAGAGAGAGAGAGAGAGAGAGAGAGAGGCCTTTTTTAAGCATTAAATGGTAGGAAGCATGTTACTGCTTAGCACCAGAAGAAAGACTCAAGGAAGTGGACCAGTGTCTTTTTAGAAATTTTCTGCTGATTGAAACTCGCAATATCTGTCGCCCAGCTAGTTAGACCAGAGTAAAATTGTTATATCTTAGGTAATTATGATGCAAAAAAGGTGTGTGAAACCCTGGTCCCATGTAAGACAGGGCTTGGTGGTTGTAATCGGATCAGGTTAAATAAATAAAGTAAAGGAGCGTAAAATTAGGAGCTTTTCTTTTAAGAATCAGTCGGTAGAAATCACTCGATTTTCGACACTTGACTGTAGGATTTCTTCATCTCTGCGAGCCTTCACCATGAGACTTCTTCTCCACTGGTCTGCAGCACTGTCAGGGTCCATCTAGGAGCAGATGAGCCGAGGGACATGGAAATGTTTCGGATTGCCTCGAACTTAGCCACATGCGAGGGTGGTTGGTGCACCGCCAAAGACTGATTGAACAGCCGCTTTAGCCCCCACCTATTTATCAGCCGGCCGAAGTGGCCGCGCGGTTCTGGCGCTGCAGTCTGGAACCGCGAGACCGCTACGGTCGCAGGTTCGGATCCTGCCTCGGGCATGGATGTGTGTGATGTCCTTAGGTTAGTTAGGTTTAAGTAGTTCTAAGTTCTAGGGGACTAATGACCTCAGCAGTTGAGTCCCATAGTGCTCAGATCCATTTGAACCATTTGAACCTATTTATCGATATGGTCAGACCAACCCCGACAGCGAGATGGTCCGTAGGGACAGTTAAGTCATTTTGATAAAACTGCAGTAATCTCACGCTCTGCACTGCGAAGGCTTGCTTTTAGATTCCAATGACCAATTTGCTTCCAGCTCCGACCACAGACTAAACGCATAACCTTCCGTAATGCTCTCTGTCTTTGTACTAACATTAAGTCAAGACACGCACAATTTCGCAACCGCTGTTATTTCACTTTTTTATAAGCGTTTATTAGAATCGTACTCCAACTTTTTTTTGTCAGATGTGCCATGGTTTCACTTTAGGGTTGTTATACCTTGTCAGATGCCTTATGAGCCACTTTAACGTAATAAATCTGATCATTTGTGATTTTTGTTTCATTTGGTAGCCCTTGAATTCCTAATTAGTTACTTTCGAGGATTTCTAGAGAGTTAATGACAGATAACAGGGCCTACTAGCCTACTTTCAGATTGGGCAGCGCATGTCTCCTTGCGTAATAAAGAGCAAGATAAGTTCCACAAGAGCGATATTGTCCAAATCCGTGCTGGTTTTGTATGAATATAAAGTTTTCTTCCATGTATTTCATAATGTTGAAGCACGGTATATCTTACTACATCTATATGTCAATGATATGGGTTTATAATTCAGGTATCATGTGCATTGGTGTGACCTGTGTAATTTCCTTACCCTTAGATACAGACACGTTACTACCCGGTAAACAAATTTTGAAACTCGTATTTCTGAGATCTGATGCAAACTGGAAAATAATTTGTAATCATGGCAGGCATCACCAGATGGTGGCTGCGAGCATATTGCCGTGCGTAATATGTACGACTCTGAGGAAAGAAAGGAGAACAAATCAGGCAAGCTTCGTGCCGAGTTCAACGAGAAGCCGAATGCATAATATATTAAAACTACCATCAAATTCAGTTAATCGGGGGGGGGGGGGGGGGGGCGGGAACTATGTCCGATTCTTGCAGGCACTACAACCACATGATTGTTAGATGACGAATGACCTAATTATCTGGTGTATGGCTTGCAAGAAAAATTCCACAAGATACAAGAAATGACCGGTACAAATATCTCATCGACGTATGGGGTAATAGGTAATTAAAAGCAACGACGGAACACAATAACTTTTCTATCACTAACGTCCGCTAACAATGTGCCGACGACTCCTCTTTTCAAGCACGCCTCTCTGAGAACACGTCATACGAATTAAAGAACACAGAGAAGTGAAGAGTTTTAAAATATAATTGAAAGGCAGAACAATTTTGACATTGTAGTGTATTAATAATACTTACATATTATTTAATTAAATAAGCGCGGAAGTGCAGCCAATCTTGCAATGATAACATACAGAAGACGACTCTAATAAGTTTATTCAAAACATTAGAAGAGTAAAGACAGCGGACAAACAAAATTAGTCCAGCATTCACATTTATCTTCTAGACCTGAGTTTTCAGCGTTCGATGCAGCAAAGTACCTGAATATATTTAGACTAAGAGCACAGGTGCCTAGTTTACGTAGTTATTGTATGAACAATTCATACCTGAAAATTTAGGGAAATAAAATGTAATAGTTCCGTACGCATTGGTTGTATACCATTACTAAAAATGGAACTATTTCACTTGCATACTCTGAAGTGTACTTGTAACATTAACCAAAACGGCCTTGCTGTGCTGGTACTGCAAACGGCTGAAAGCAAGGGGAAACTACAGCCGTAATTTTTCCTGAGGACATGCAGCTTTACCGCATGATTAAATGATGATGGCGTCCTCTTGCGTAAAATATTCCGGAGGTAAAATAGTCCCCCATTCGGATCTCCTGGCGGGGACTACTCAAGAGGACGTCGTTATCAGGAGAAAGAAAACTGGCGTTCTACGGATCGGAACGTGGAATGTCAGATACCTTAATCGGGCAGGTAGAAAATTTAAAAAGGGAAATGGACAGGTTAAAGTTAGATATAGTGGGAATTAGTGAAGTTCGGTGGCAGGAGGAACAAGACTTTTGGTCAGATGATTACAGGGCTATAAATACAAAATCAAATAGGGGTAATGCAGGAGTATGTTTAATAATGAATAAAAAAATAGGAGTGGGGGTTAGCTACTACAAACAGCATAGTGAACGCGTTATTGTGGCCAAGATAGACACAAAGCCCATGCCTACTACAGTAGTACAAGTTTATATGCCAACTAGCTCTGCAGATGATGAAGAAATAGATGAAATGTATGACGAGATAAAAGAAATTATTCAGGTAGTGAAGGGAGACGAAAATTTAATAGTCATGGGTGACTGGAATTCGGCAGTAGGAAAAGGGAGAGAAGGAAACTTAGTAGGTGAATATGGATTGGGGGGAAGAAATGAAAGAGGAAGCCGCCTTGTAGAATTTTGCACAGAGCATAACTTAATCATAGCTAACACCTGGTTCAAGAATCATAAAAGAAGGTTGTATACCTGGAAGAATCCTGGAGATACTAAAAGGTATCAGATAGATTATATAATGGTAAGACAGAGATTTAGGAACCAGGTTTTAATTTGTGAGACATTTCCAGGGGCAGATGTGGATTCTGACCACAATCTATTGGTTATGAACTGCAGATTGAAACTGAAGAAACTGCAAAAAGGTAAGAATTTAAGGAGATGGGACCTGGATAAACTGAAAGAACCAGAGGTTGTAGAGAGTTTCAGGGAGAGCATAAGGGAACAATTGACTGGACTGGGGGAAGGAAATACAGTAGAAGAAGAATGGGTAGCTCTGAGGGATGAAGTATTGAAGGCAGCAGACGATCAAGTAGGTAAAAAGACGAGGGGTAATAGAAATCCTTGGGTAACAGAAGAAATATTGAATTTAATTGATGAAAGGAGAAAATATAAAAATGCAGGCAAAAAGGAATACAAACGTCTCAAAAATGAGATCGACGGGAAGTGCAAAATGGCTAAGCAGGGATGGCTAGAGGACAAATGTAAGGATGTAGAGGCTTGTCTCACTAGGGGTAAGATAGATACTGCCTACAGGAAAATTGAAGGGACCTTTGGAGAGAAGAGAACCATTTGTATAAATATCAACAGCTCAGATGGCAACCCAGTTCTAAGCCAAGAAGGGAAGGCAGAAAGGTGGAAGGAGTATATAGAGGGTTTATACTAGGGCGATGTACTTGAGGACAATATTATGGAAATGGAAGATGATGTAGATGAAGATGAAATAGGAGATATGATACTGCGTCAAGAGTTTGACGGAGCACTGAAAGACCTGAGTCAAAACAAGGTCCCGGGAGTAGAACAACATTCCATTAAAACTACTGACAGCCATGGGTGAGCCAGTCCTGACAAAACTCTACCATCTGGTGAGCAAGATGTGTGAGACAGACGAAATACCCTCAGACTTCAAGAAGAATATAATAATTCCAATCCCAAAGAAAGCAGGTGTTGACAGATGTGAAAATTACCGAACTATCAGTTTAATAAGTCACAGCTGCAAAATACTAACGCGAATTCTTTACAGACGAATAGAAAAACTGGTAGAAGCGGACCTCGGGGAAGATCAGTTTGGATTTCGTAGAAATGTTGGAACACGTGAGGCAATACTAACTTTACGACTTATCTTAGAAGAAAGATTAAGAAAAGGCAAACCTACGTTTCTAGCATTTGTAGACTTAGAGAAAGCTTTTGACAATGTTAACTGGAATACTCTCTTTCAAATTCTGAAGGTGGCAGGGGTAAAATACAGGGAGCGAAAAGCTATTTACAATTTGTACAGAAACCAGATGGCAGTTATAAGAGTCGAGGGGCATGAAAGGGAAGCAGTGGTTGGGAAAGGAGTGAGACATGGTTGTAGCCTCTCCCCGATGTTATTCAATCTGTATATTGAGCAAGCAGTAAAGGAAACAAAAGAAAAATTCGGAGTAGGTATTAAAATTCATGGAGAGGAAGTAAAAACTTTGAGGTTCGCCGATGACATTGTAATTCTGTCAGAGACAGCAAAGGACTTGGAAGAGCAGTTGAACGGAATGGACAGTGTCTTGAAAGGAGGATATAAGATGAACATCAAAAAAGCAAAACGAGGATAATAAATGTAGTCAAATTAAATCGGGTCATCCTGAGGGAATTAGATTAGGAAATGAGACACTTAAGGTAGTAAAGGAGTTTTGCTATTTAGGGAGTAAAATAACTGATGATGGTCGAAGTAGAGAGGATATAAAATGTAGACTGGCAATGGCAAGGAAAGCGTTTCTGAAGGAGAGAAATTTGTTAACATCGAGTATAGATTTAAGTGTCAGGAAGTTATTTCTGAAAGTATTTGTATGGAGTGTAGCCATGTGTGGAAGTGAAACATGGACGATAACTAGTTTGGACAAGAAGAGAATAGAAGCTTTCGAAATGTGGTGCTACAGAAGAATGCTGAAGATAAGTTGGGTAGATCACGTTACTAATGAGGAGGTATTTAATAGGATTGGGGAGAAGAGAAGTTGGTGGCACAACTTGACTAGAAGAAGGGATCGGTTGGTAGGACATGTTTTGAGGCATCAAGGGATCACAAATTTAGCATTGGAGTGCAGCGTGGAGGGTAAAAATCGTAGAGGGAGACCAAGAGATGAATACACTAAGCAGATTCAGAATTATGTAGGTTGCAGTAAGAACTGGGAGATGAAGAAGCTTGCACAGGATAGAGTAGCATGGAGAGCTGCATCAAACCAGTCTCAGGGCTGAAGACCACAACAACAACAACTCTGAAAGGGAACTAACTTGACAACACGGACGAGAGTAGTCTCCTCAATTAAGCTGTTCATACTAATAAAAGTTGCTCACACTGGGAAGTGTCCTTTGGTCGATTGAGACACATTTACTGCATCTTACCTGGTGAAAGAATTACGAAACATTGTAGCACACTTTTTTACGGTTCACCAATGTTTCGTGCAGTGTGCGCCCTTTAATACGGAGGAAACACCTTCGTATCAGATTGGCAATAAATACTAACGAAAAGGCATACCACAGACAACAAGTTTGGTAGTAAACTAGCCCACAACATTAGTACACGAAAGCCACTTATTGACACAGGTTTGTACAAAACTGAAAGTATGGAGTGCGACTGCTTCTACATAGGTCAGACAGGCAGATGATTTGAGATTAGATTCAGAGAACACAAGTCAGCACTAAACAACAAAAAAATACAACATATCAGAAAGGGCCACCCACCTGCATGAAACAAAACACCATGTTAACAAAACAAGTATCAGGATCCTACCATCCAACCTAAAGGCGAAAACTAGACGTTCTTGAAACACAGAAAATATACAAACACCAAACAAAACAATATGAATCCATCTTGAATGACAAAATTGACAATATTTACGATAGTATCATCTCTGTTTTTAGAAACTGACTGCATTATTAAATTATCAGTGCACATACACAGACACATGGAGACACCCACACATACACACACACGTAAATATTTACCATTAATATTTAGTTACGTTACCACGACATCACCCAAATGTAAAAAGCGATTGACCTCATTTAGATATATATAATCACACTAACAGCTTGTATCCCCTGTCACCTTGAAACTATAGATGCATCAACTAATGCCATGAATTGTACTTCCATCTGCATGTTTTAAAGCAATAACCAATGCATTAACCCAATCGTTAGACAGTTATTGTAAGTATCGGGATCCTACCATCCAACCTAAAGGCGAAAACTAGACGTTCTTGAAACACAGAAAATATACAAACACCAAACAAAACAATCTGAATCCATCTTCAATGACAAAATTGACAATATTTACAATAGTATCTTCTCTGTTTTTAGAAACTGACTGCATTATTAAATTATCAGTGCACATACACAGACACATGGAGACACCCACACATACACACACATACACATACACACATCCACTCACTTCCCCCACCCTCTCCCTCCCTCTCACTTTCTCTTTCTTTTCCTCTCCCTCTGCCTCGAGCCTTTCATCTCTATCTGTGACTCCCAACCAAAATTGTAATTTGTGTATAATTTTACCACTGTAGCCTACATAAATGTTGTACTTACAGGTTGTAACATGTCACCTGATTATATAAACGAGTACAAAGTTGAAGGTATATTAACTTGACAAAACTGGCTTGATGTACCACCTGAAATATTTCTTCCCAAGCATATATTCAACACCTCAAAACCAAGATCTCCAATATTCTTTAAAATGTAATCTGTAATATTGTTGTTACGATGTATATTCGTTGTACTTAGTGATAATGCTCTTCTGCTATGTGATAATGTTATTCTGCTATATGATCCTTTCACCTAATAGTTTCCAGACACCATATTTGTTTGCAAAATATGACAGTATACATGTGATGTGTTGCGACAGTGAAAGGAACCTGTGACCACTGGAGATACTCTGTTTTAGTTGTTTTATTTTTACTATTGGATATAAGTTTAGTTTCAGTCTAAAAAATCCAAAAGTATGTTCTGAAATAGTCTTGTTTCTCCGCTTGACGGTGCCACAAGTTCCTCCAAAAATCCGTAACAAAACACACAAACACAAGTCATAACAACAAATGATGATGGAGGTTTAAACATTTGAAACGCGTCGTGACTGGTAACAGTAAACTTGTTGTTTCATTCAATTAATGTCAATAACGGTTACAGTAAAGCCTAACGTAAAAAATGGTCGCATTTAATCCTTCGTTTTCATTTTGAATTCTACAGGGCCCGCAGCGTTATAGAAGCCTTTTAATGACATTATTTGTGTAATAAGCCCAAATATTGGTATATTCAAAGTTTCTGGTGCTACGAGCTTATTTGAGCTCCACGGCCATTAACTAAGTACCTGCAAACACACGGAGTTGTCAGTGCACATAACTGTGTCAATTTGTAACTAATAACAATTTTTTATATATCTGTCGTAGTGCTTATTAGCTTTCATCTTCGAAAACGTAACTAGTGAATCGAGCTGGAATAACTCTGACATAGATGTAGCAATTGAATTACCTACACTGCTTTACCTTTACCTTTTCCTGCCATTTTATATCTGAAAGAGACACTTACAATTAGACTAGAGCTTAGAAAAGTAAAGATATGCCATAAATCAGCCATTAATCTCCGTTTCAAGAAAACAGCTGTGTCCTTCAAATCCCTTCCGTTTCTTGCGCCCTCTTTTTCTGTCTTCTCTGCTTTTTCCTGGGATATCATCAGCGGCGCTGTTTCAGAAAGTAGATTCTATCGTGTGGTATGCAAAAATTTGCAGTATTATGCGTCTGCGAGACATTTCATTTCCAGTCTTAAGCACCACTTCAGAAAGGAGCCCCAAACTCTGGTGGAGATGAATCCGACAGCGCTCCCTCTCGAAAGAGCAGGAGACGCCCCACCGGAGCCGGCGGGCGAAATTTTTAAGGGACCAAGTTTCTTGCACGTGCTTGCCTCGTCGAAACGGCAGAAGTTGGGGCGAAAGCAATATGCGTAGTAGGTAGTGGCCACACTCACAAATAAAGTACAGTCTCTTATTACGCAACAAGCAGGGCCCTGCCTTAATTTACGATGAAACATGAAAATGTTTTCACTGTTCTGTTGGCAAGTATCAGAAAACGGCTTAATTTTGTTTTTTGCGTGTACTGTGGACCATGGCCGCAACAAGTAATCGTGACGTCCAGTTTGGCATTGGGTTTACAAATGAGACACATTTTCTCTGTTAAATCATAGCTAAATACAGTAGAACGACCAGTCCAGTAGAAATAATTTCAATAAATTTTTTAAATCTTTCATTACCTGTCAGTACCTTAATTCAAAAGCGAGGTGGTAACATATTTTTTATGCTGTATACTTTATTCATTCCTTTGAAAGAGCAAGTTTAACTGTGGACTGTAAAGGCTTGTTTCTGTCCTCGTGCTTTGTTTATAGCACTACACTGTTGTACTGAAACTGTACCTTAGTTTTCACAACAACAACAAAAAAATCTTCATAAGACAGTAAATGTACTGTGAGGTTGGCGTTAATGTGCAAACAGAATCTTTAACCTTGCCTAGATGAAATGCGATGTTGCATGGTAGGTATTATCGACATGGCAAGTTTCTTTCGAAAGACTACTTTGGGTATGTTTGTAGCATTATCACAGAAAAATATTCTATTTCACATCAGTGAACGGAGGTAAGCAAAGTAGGCTAGTTTTATAATGGTTTCATAACCAAAATAAGCAATTACACGTAGCACAGACGTTGCTGATCTCATCCATTTGACAAGTGATTTTAAGTTCAAGTTCCGATCAAGATGCACACTAAGTGATTTTGAATCTCACCTGTTTGGATTTCTTTCCCATCCTGCTGAATCGTTCATGATGATGGTATTTTGTGGTACAGAACTGAAAGAATTAGTGAAAAGGTACTCCACTTGCATTTTGTAGCGCTTAATTTGCAGACAAACGACTTTTCGCTTTATATTAGGCCACTGTCAAGTGCATATTCTGCTGTAGTGATCATTTGACATTGCATCTTTGCAGCGTAACGTGCACTTGATATTGTCCTAATATGTAGTGAGATTTAATTATTATCTATCTATTTTATTCATTTATATTCGAGTCCCATGGACCCTCGATGCTAGTGTATCGTTGGAATATTGAACGTGTCAACAAAGTTCTAAGAATAGCAACTGGAGAGGCATTTCGTTAATTGAACGACAGTTACGGAATTAACCAAAAAATGGAGAATTTAAGAACTGAATTAATTGTGTTTCTTCAAATGTGTACGAGATAGCGTGATGAGCACCAACAATAACACATTTTAATTTTTCACTTATTGATCGCTCCCTTGTTGCAACATGAGTGACCTTCATTGGATCATTCGGAAGAACAATTACTGTCTCATTGCTACAAGATGAAAGATTATTCATACATATCAAGAACAATAAAGTCTCAAAAGTGAAGCCTGTGGAACTCTATCAGTAATTTTTTCCCGTTCAGAACAATATTCGTCACAAGCGCTGTGTGATCTATCTAACATGACACTTTCCTTCCTATTAGTTAAATATGAACTGTAACACTTCCTCATTTTACTTCAAAAGGCATGAAGGTGAAGTTTCATTATATGTATATTGTGATTACGCCGACAAATACAGGTACCTAAGACTCTTCACAAAAAAGTTCATGTATATCTAATCTTGTCATTAAGAATCTTCAGTACACTGTCAGTGAAATGATTGATATCATGTTCGACTGAGAGCTCCTTCTACAATCGAAATTGTGCTTTCCTTTGAATCACACATTCGAAGGTCTTAGACGTATTACATGAAAACTATTAAGAATAAAATTAATAGTGAAATGAGTCAATGGTTATTAATGCATGTGCTGCTACATCTCATACAGACTAATAATGGCACACTTTTGTCTGCAGGAAAGATACTTTATGAAATAATGTACAATAGTAACGTATTTTTGTTAACCCAAAGCCTCATTGTACGAAATAAATATAACGTGCTTCCCCACGGTGACATAAAACTGCACAGTAGAAAATATTATTATTACTTGCGATCAGAGTGAAATGTAGAACGTAAGAAAAAAGATTTACACAATTATATGGACACAACTATCACAAAATTAGTTTAATAGGTCTTCAATAAAATTCTTCAGGGTATCAGACCGCATCGTCATAATTTTAAATTGCGCCAACGTTTCGGCCAGCGTTGCAGCTAGCCTTCATCAGGGCCTTACGTTAACTGCAGTTAACGTAAGGCCCTGATGAAGGCTAGCTGCAACGCTGGCCGAAACGTTGGCGCAATTTAAAATTATGACGATGCGGTCTGATACCCTGAAGAATTTTATTGGGGCAGTTAACGTAAGGCCCTGATGAAGGCTAGCTGCAACGCTGGCCGAAACGTTGGCGCAATTTAAAATTATGACGATGCGGTCTGATATCCTGAAGAATTTTATTGAAGAAGACAACGGCCGCGGAAGCCTACGCTTACATAGTTTAATAGGCTTACTACAAGAAGACCCAAGGAACGAAGTAATGTCAGTAGCAAATAATTACGATTTACAGACAACGATCACTTAGGTGTAGTTTAATCACCAAGAGTTGTGACGTGGTGAAGACCTAGAGGTGCCGTTTTAAATGACCTTGTCACTAATACGACTCGTCAAAAGGCTACAGGAGATCAGTGACAAAAGGAATACTAATTGGAAGGGACACATAGAAAATGTTGTGGGGAAGGCTAACCAAAGACTGCGTTTTATTGGCAGGAGACAGAAATGTAACAGACCTACTAAGGAGACTGCCCACACTACCCTTGTCCGTCCTCTTTTAGAATACTGCTGCGCAGTGTGGGGTCCTTACCAGATAGGACTGACGGAATACATCGAAAAAGTTCAAAGAAAGAAAGCACGTTTTCTATTATGGTCAAAAATGGGAGATAGTGTCACAGAAACGATACAGGATTTGGGCTGTAAATCATTAAAAGAAAGGCATTGGTCGTTGCGACGGAAACTTCTCACGACATTCCAATCACCAACTTTCTCCTCCGAATTCGAAAATAATTTGTTCACACCGACCTACATAGGGAGGAACGATCACCAAGATAAAATAAGGGAGCCGGCCGAAGTGGCCGTGCGGTTCTTGGCGCTGCAGTCTGGGACCGCAAGACCGCTACGGTCGCAGGTTCGAATCCTGCCTCGGGCATGGATCTTAGTGATGTCCATAGGTTAGTTAGGTTTAAGTAGTTCTAAGTTCTAGGGGACTAATGACCTCAGCAGTTGAGTCCCATAGTGCTCAGAGCCATTTGAACCATTTGAACAATACGTGTTCCAAAATTCTACAACTGCCACATTAAGGTGACCACCGCGGATGTTGGACGTCAGTAACCAATACAGTAGCACTAGCAGGGGAGAGTACATAAAGCGTATGGGTGGGACGCGGAAAACAGTGCACTGGTTGTCACTATGCGGAAATGGTGCTAATAGATATCCAGCTGTTCAGCAACTTATCACGCAAATGATTCAAGCGGCTACCGACAGGGTCTCCTGTTTATCGAACGTTGCTGCTTATGGGCCAACGTAGCCGGTGCCTGGTTCACGTACCCATGCTAACAACGGCGACATAGGCTGGAATTTGCACTCCAGCATCGCAAGCGGAGTTGACAGAAAATCCTAGGAAGTTCTGGTCATACGTTAAGTCAGTAAGTGGTTCGAAAGAGCATATCCAGATGTTTCACAGAGGAAGACCGCACTGCAGTTCCTTCTGTAAATCCTCGCTCCAACGAAAAAATGGCTGACATCGAAATAAGTGTCCAAGGAACAGATAATCAACCGGAATCACTCAACAGATAAAAGTCCACTGGACCTGATCGGATACCAATTCGATTCTACACAGAATACGCGAAAGAACTTGCCCCCATCTAACAGTCGTGTACCGCAAGTCTCTAGAGGAACGGAAGGTTCCAAATGATTGGAAAAGAGCACAGGTAGTCCAAGTCTTCAAGAAGGGTCGTCGAGCAGATGCGCAAAACTATAGACCTATATCTCTGACGTCGATCTGTTGTAGAATTTTAGAACATGTTTTTTGCTCGCGTATCATATCGTTTCTGGAAACCCAGAATCTACTCTGTAGGAATCAACATGGATTCCGGAAACAGCGATCGTGTGAGACCCAACTCGCTTTATTTGTTCATGAGGCCCAGAAAATATTAGATACAGGCTCCCAGGTAGATGATATTTTCCTTGACTTCCGGAAGGCGTTCGATACAGTTCCGCACTGTCGCCTGATAAACAAAGTAAGAGCCTACGGAAAATCAGACCAGCTGTGTGGCTGGATTTAAGAGTTTTTAGAAAAGAGAACACAGCACTTAGTTCTCAATGGAGAGACGTCTACAGACGTTAAAGTAATCGCTGACGTGCCACAGGGGAGTGTTATGGGACCATTGCTTTTCACAATATATATAAATGACCTAGTAGATAGTGTCGGAAGTTCCATGCGGCTTTTCGCGGATTATGCTGTGGTGTACGGAGAGGTTGCAGAATTAGAGGATTGGGGCGAAATTCAGGAAGATCTGCAGCGGATAAGCACTTGGTGCAGGGAGTGGCAACTGACCCTTAACATAGACAATTCTAATGAATTTCGAATACATACAAGGAAGGATCCTTTATTGTATGATTATATGATAGCGGAACAAACACTGGTAGCAGTTACTTCTGTAAAATATCTGGGAGTATGCGTGCGGAACAATTTGAAGTGGAATGATCATATAAAATTAATTGTTGGTAAGGCGGGTACCAGGTTGACATTCATTGAGAGAGTCCTTGGAAAATGTAGTCCATCAACAAAGGAGGTGGCTTACAAAACACTCATTCGACCTATACTTGAGTATTGCTCACCAGTGTGGGATCCGTACCAGGTCGGGTTGATGGAGGAGATAGAGAAGATCCAAAGAAGAGTGGCACATTTCGTCACAGGGTTATTTGGTAAGGGTGATAGCGTTCCGGAGATGTTTAGCAAATTCAAGTGGCAGACTCTGCAAGAGAGGCGCTCTGCATCGCGGTGTAGCTTACTGTCCAGGTTTCGAGAGGGTGCGTTTCTGGATGAGGTATCGAATATATTGCTTCCTCCAACTTATACCTCCCGACGGGATCACGATTGTAAAATTAGAGAGATTCGAGCGCCACTGGAGGCATTCCAGCAGTCGTTCTTCCCGCGAACCATACGCGACTGGAACAGGAAATGGAGATAATGACAGTGGCACGTAAAGTGCCCTCCGCCACACACCGTTGGGTGGCTTGCGGAGTATAAATGTAGATGTAGATGTACACAGAGTGGCGACACGTGGCCTTCACCGATTAATCACTTTTTATACTTCATCGGTCACACGACCGTTGGCGTGTACGGCGTGATATGTCTCAAACAAACACCCTGTAACAATCGTCGGAAGGGTCCAAGTAGTAGGACTGGGCGCTGTTGTCTGAGAAATGTTTTTGTATCATTCTCTGATTGGTCTCGTCATTCTGGTAGGCACGATGGATCAACACATGTATGCATCAATCCTTAGGGGCTATGTCCACCCCTACATGGAGTTTGCTTTTCCTCCGCCCAGCGGCATCTACCAGCAGGACAACGCAACGTGTAACACAACTCTCGGTGTACGATCTTGGCTCGAAGAGCAGCAGGATGAGTTTACCTTGCAGCCCTGGCAATCAGAGTCCGCGGTCTTAAACCAAACTGCAAAACTGTGGGACCACCATGATCGGGCTGTTCGCGCCATGGATCTCCAGCCGAGAAACCTAGGGCAGCTGGGCATGGCACTGGAGCCGGCATGGCACCACATCCCTGTTATCACCTTCCAGAACCTCACTGACTCTCTTCCAGTACGTCTTGCAGTGGTCTTCCCCCCACAAGGTGGTTACTGGGGTTTGAGGCAGATGGTCACATTAATGTCACGGGTCAGTGTCGATATATTCAGTGTTTCTTCAGCCGTCACGTAAAGCTCCTGTGTGCTGTAGTATTCTATATTCCAGGAATACCCGATAATAATTTCAGTACAGAATGATACATTTAGTAGGGTACCCATGTTGATCTAGCAAGTCGAGGGCTGGACTTCTAGTCTGGTGATCCCACGTTCTTTCCTCACAGAGGGGAGGGAGAGGGAGTCGACTTTTCCTCGTTGCAGTCGTTCTAGCACAGTCGCCGGTTTACACAGTTTCGTGTCAAAATCAGTACCGTTGACGTTCCCTGGGGTAACAGGCACCCAGGCAGAGGGACCTGCTGCCACTCCCCCTTTTAGTGCCACAGCGCAAAGAAAATCATCACGCTACCTGCAGTCCAGCTAGTAGTCCGGTTAATGATGCGCCACCAACTTTACTTTTATTTTTACAACTCAAAGTGAGATGAACCCAATAGTTAGTTATAGGAGATTATGTGGTCGGTTCTTGTCATATATTAGTCTAGCTCTAGCAGATTTATTCATCACTGTGTAATGACTGTATAAATATATGTCTAAATAGTTTTACAATTACAGTTTGTGCCATATAACACGTATTAGATAACGAATCTGCAAGTTAATTTTGTACCAACAAATAACAATATTAACAGGAAGTTTCAAATACCTGGGAGTAGGAATTAGGATTGATTTAAAATGGAATATCCATACAAAATTAATCGTCGGTAAAGCAGATGCCAAACTGAGATTCATTGGAAGAATCCTACGAAAATGCAGTCCGAAAACAAAGGAAGTAGGTTACAGTACACTTGTTCGCCGTTGCTTGAATACTGCTCACCGGTGTGTGATCTGTACCATATACGGTTGATTGAAGAGATAGAGAAGATCCAACGGAGAGCAGAGCGCTTCGTTATAGGATCATTTAGTAGTCACGAAAGCGTTACCGAGATGATAAACTTCAGTGCAAGACTTTGCAAGAGAGACGCTCAGTAGCTCGGCACGGGCTTTTGTTGAAGTTTCGAGAACATACCTTCACCGAAGAGTCACGCAGTATATTGCTCCCTCCTACGTATATCTTGCGAAGAGACCAGGAGGATGAAATCAGAGAGATTAGAGCCCACACATAGGCATACCGACATACGAACAATACGAGACTGGAATAGAAGGGAGAACCGATACAGGTACTCATGGTACCCTCTGCCACAAACCGTCAGGTGGCTTGCGGAGTATGGATGTAGATGTAAATTTAGATCGTATAGAAGACAGGACTGAACTTGACTTCCTATGAAAAAAGGATCACAAAATTACCAAAAGTTTACAGTCTTACTTGCAGACGTTACAACAAAAGAAGTATGTTCATCAGTGTTGAATTAAGACGCAATAGTACAGCAGTGTTTCCAGAGGGCTTGTATGCCTCGGAAACAACAGTCCCAATTGAAGAACGAGCATCAGGGAGGTGGTAAACAAAAGAGGAAAACACTGAGTAAGATCCACGGATCGGTTCAGAAACAGGGGATTTGGTTAAAGAGATCACAAAACAACTGCACAAAAAGGCAGATACGATTACCAACAAAATCAGGAAAACAAGAGAAAAGTTCTACGGACACGTACATAGGATGAACTAAAAGACATTGACCACGAAGAATTTTAACATAGTGATGACTAATAAAATGTAAACCGATTGGGTATGGGAAATTATGGAAGTTCTCAAGAAAATGAAAAGCTCAACAGAAGGAAAAACAAGGAAACTATAGAGAAAAAAATCAGAAAACAGAATCTCTAGCGGACGCCAGCAGCACAGAAGACATGAAAGATGTTGACAGAAAGAACAAGAAGAAGCACAGTGTACATAGGAGAGACATTTGGGAAGAAAAAACAAAGAGACAGGAAAAATACCACGAAAATTATGTTTTAGCACTCTCCTTAAGGGGAAATTAATGATAGTAATAATAGTAATAATAATAATAATTATAATAGTAATAGTAATGAATGAGACAGTCTCTACAGATCATCCCAAAACATGTCCAGAACGAGTAGAAAAATATCGAGGTGAGGGTATTCTTGTGTTATAGTGTTCAATGTGGCGAACCTTCTACCATACACGAACAATTCATAACCCTTATAGCAGACGAATCATGAGAGCGACTTCTTTTTACTTTAACTGTAAACAGTGTAAACGATAACTGTTTGCAACGTACTGCAGCGGTGTAGAGGAAGTCGAGACGAATACTTCAAAATACTTGTGGCCTATGAAGCAGGTAAACAAGCTCAAAGTGGCCTCCAAAGGCCACATAATCTGCAGCGCATATGAGCTGCTCGAGAGTTTTAATATTCTGTCGCCCTTTTGCGCCACCAGCTTAACTGTGCACTTTCAGATAGCAAAATCGACGTTTGTGTGATTTTATACCCGAATGTTAACAGCGTATCATTAACGATTAAATCTGCTATTTCCCAGTTATTCCTATGACGAGAAAACTGTGCGTTTAATAGTTACCTTAAGACTGAAATGTAAAAGTAATTAGTTTTTGCGTAATGTCTCCAGAAGACTTTTCGTTTCATTACCCTCATTAACAAAAGCTGGTGCCATAAAATGGGTTCCCATTACTGTCACGTTTCGCTACGCAATATTGATTCATTTTGACCACTAATTCGCTGTTCATTTTATTTAACGTGTAATGATCACATTTACCAAGATGAAAGCTTTTCATTTTCCTCACTGGCAACGTGTTCTCCCAGTGTGATGACTACGTCCTCCTTATTGGAAGTAGGCGCTCAATGTATCTGATTAGGAAGGGCGAAGGTCACGTGTTCAGTGGTCATGGACGTAAGGCCGTGGCCTGCTTCATGCTATAAGTAGGCTGTTTATGTTTTCTCTATGTAAGTAGGCTGTTTATGTTTTCTCTATGTAAGTAGGCTGTTTAGGTTTTTTATTAGTAACGCCACCTCTATATGAAAATCACTGGCTGTGCTGTGTGCAGTCTGTGGCTGCTTTGCATTGTTGTAATACTCGCCATTGTAGTGTTGGGCAGCGGCAGCTGGATGTGAACAGCGCGTAGTGTTGCGCAGTTGGAGGTGAGCCGCCAGCAGTGGTGGATGTGGGGAGAGAGATGGCGGAGATTTGTAATTTGTCATGAACTGATATATATAGTATGACTTGTGATGATATTAAGGTAAATACATTGTTTGTTCTCTATTAATATCTTTCATTTGCTAACTATCCCTATCAGTAGTTAGTGCCTTCAATAGTTTGAATCTTTTATTTAGCTGGCAGTAGTGGCGCTCGCTGTATTGCAGTAGCTTGAGCAGCGAAGATTTTTGTGAGGTAAGTGATTTGTGAAAGGTATAGTTTAATGTTAGTCAGGGCCATTCTTTTGCAGGGATCTTTGATAGTCAGATTGCGTTGCGCTAAAAATATTGTGTGTCAGTATAAGCACAGTCTCGTATATAAATTGTTCAAAGGGGACGTTTCATATGTCGACCCTTAGCCTAGGATACCTCACTGGAATCTTCTGATTTTTTCTTGTAGTTTGTGTAATTAGTGTAGATTTTGTTTATTGCTAGCGCGTAATTGTAGAGAAAATCTCCTTTGTAGTTGCAGTCTTTCATTGTTGTACAGTAAAACAGTTGTGGCATGCATATAGATTTGCACCAAGTATTTCGCAGCTGTAATTAACTAGATATTATTTTCAGTGTTATGTTAATGTGTTCTCTTATTTTTGCTCTTCAAATTGTGTTTTTCTGTGTTGTCGTGTGAAATACTGTGACAATAATGGCGTGTGAAAAACGTAATACTAGGCTCCAAAGTAAACTGAGAAATGACAGTGAAAATGAGAGCAGTGTGTTAGCGCCACCGAGTAATGAATTAACTGATGTTCAAAGTAGTAATTTGGTAATTGTGCATAGGGAAATGGAGCGGGCGGCAAACAATGGCGTGGACAGTGAAACAATTAGTGAAGAGGGAAGCATTATCGATCGATCGGTCGGCAACAGCTCGCCTCAGGAATCCGAAATGACAGGACACAATTTCGCAAATACTGTAGATTCAGGTTTTGGGTCATCACCGTTTTCTCAAATAAGTCAAGACACATTTTCTGCTTGTCAAAATGTGAATGTTGTCGGTGCAAATGCACTGCCGAAAAGCGTAGAGAAACAGATTCCAGACACTAATACATTATTATTGCAATTAATGCAACAAATGGAACAAAATCAGAGACAAACACAGCAACAGTTAGACACAGTGGAACAAAATCTCAAAAAGTTAGACGCAGTGGAACAAAATCTCAAAAAGTTAGACACAGTGGAACAAAATCTCAAAAAGTTAGACACAATGGAACAAAATCTTCAAAAGTTAGACACCACACTTGAACAAACACGTGAAGATTTAACTAGTGAGTTACATAACATTGAATCGAAATGTCAAAAAGTCTGTAATGACGTAAAATCACAAATTTGTGAGCATTTCCAACCTATTTTTTCGCGGCATGAAAATGCATTACAGAATCATGAAGCAGCCATAAAAGAACTGCAAACTATTTTTCATGAAAATCACAACATCTTGCAAGCTAAAATTGACTCAGTTGCATCTACCGATTCGGTTACGCAACTTGCAAAAACTCAGGAAAACTTAAAGGTCACAGTAGACACGATTGCAACACAAATGGACACTCTGAAACTTGGTTCAGAAAAACATACAGAGGAAATGATTTCACTATCGGATAAAGTAGCCGAACTTTCAGATCAGTTCACTAACTTATCTACAAAGGTAGATGATGATCTGAATGACACAACACCTGTAGCCTTCACTGACACAGAAGAGTATGAACAAATTAGAAAATTCAAACAAAATCAAAATCAAATCAATACACAGTACAAAAGAGAAATCCGGGAAGTGCAAGATCAGTTGGCACAAGTAGTACAAGAATTACGTATTTTGGAGGACACTCGCGCCCCAATACGGGAAGAGGGACATACAAATACGGAACAGACACAAAATAACAACACAGGGCACTTCGGAAATTGTGAAAGAAATTGGCAAGGCGCATTGGATTTTGAGATGGAACCGCCGAAACGACGTAACTATGACCGAGATGCTACTCGCCGACACGATGATTTTGACTATAAGCTGTTCATTACTACACGTAAATTCAAAACGTTTAAGAATTCTGGCAACGACATTCATCCACAAGCATGGCTCCATCAATTCTCTCATTGTTTTCCTCCCAACTGGTCGTTAGAACACAGATTAGAATTTATGTGTGGCTACTTGGAGAATGAACCAGCTGTAAGAATGCGATCGGTAATTCACGATTGCCACAGTGAAGGAGAGTTTTACCATGCCTTCCTCTCAGCATATTGGTCTCAAGCCACACAAGACCGTGTAAAACATAGCATCATAATGATGAAACGTTTCGAACAATCTGAATTTTCCAGTCTTATGAAATATTTTGAAGACATGTTGCATAAGAATCAGTATCTTTCAAACCCATACAGCCCCTCAGAACTCATCCGCATTTGCTTAATCAAACTGCCTGAACATTTACGACATATTATTTTGGCAGGACGTTGCAAAGACGACATTGAAGCATTTCAGGGACTCTTACAAGAATTAGAAATTGACACTGACAATCGCGGAACGCGAAACCAGGAACACAGCAATTACAGGTCACATCCGTCGCAATTCCGCAATGAAAGAAGCAATAACTTTACACGACAAGGCTATTCTCACAACACAAATCGTGACCAAAACAGACACCACCCGTATGACAACCGTTGGCAGAGTAGTAATAACTACAGGGAAAGATCACCTCTCAGTGGTAATGACTATCACAGAGACAATAAGAGAAACAGACAATATGGGAACCAAAATAAATACTATCAAGGGAGACAGAATAACTTTAGACGCAACGGACCAGCGCGCAGTTACGATTCAGGGAGAAATTCTCCACCATGTGACCGACAAGAAAGAAACTATGGAATCTACCGACATGACGACAGACGATATGATCGTAACGACAGACCTGAATTGCATCAGAACTGGCGGGATTCAAACAGAGCAGGGCCCTCTCGTCACGGTGAATTTGTAGAAGTTAGGTCTCCAAACCCCAATAACGACGTGCGCCAACAAAGAGACAATAGGCAATGACTCACACCGCTGGCAGCCTCAAAACGTTCTTATGACACTAACGACGCAGCTGCCGTAGCTAGTAATTACGTAAAAATGGAAGATATTAGGGACATCTTACTCCAAGAACACGACGTAAAACATAACAACGTTGCATATCCTGTGATTTGCATTACAGTAAATGACGTAAAATTTACGGCAGTACTTGACTCTGGCAGTCCCATTTCAGTAATCAGTGAAACAGCCTTTAGCAAATGCAACAAATCGAACGATTGCCCCACACTTCCGTTACGTAAGATTAAATTACAAGGTGCAATCTTTGGAAAAAGTGTAGATGTACGCCAACAAACCAACCTAGAATTCTTTTGTCAAAGCCACAGCTTCTCTACGAACTTCCTTATTGTTCCATTATTGTCGACGGAAATTATATTGGGAGTAGACTTTTTGAATGAATACAAAGCAATCTTAAACTTTCACGATGCTGAAATAAGTTTAGAGAAAGAAGGTAAGTCAATAGCTTTGAAATTTGAAGATTGGCTCTCAAACCATGACGAGGAAATTAATCGGCTTTACCTTCTGTTAGACAACAGTTCTGATTTGTCTACGGAACTAGACACTAACAATCACTCTGCAAGTACTGACAGGGATGATATCGACGGCGCATTTGACACTAATAAGTTAATTCAGAATAAAATTCAAACAATTGAGAATTGTAATGACAATGATAGGCAAGACCTTTTTGAGATTTTACAAGCACATTCCACAGTTTTTACTCACAAAACAGGAACAATCAAGGGATTCCAATACCAATTTCGTGTTCGTGAGCATACTAAATTTTGTGTTAGACCATACGTAATTCCGGCGCATTATAGGGACCGTGTTAGAACAGAAATACAATCTATGCTTAATGAGGGCATTATTGAGCCTACAGTAAGCTCATACAACAATCCATTACATGTTGTTGAGAAGAAAAATGGATCGATCAGGCTTGTCTTAGATTCGAGACAAATCAATACGATCATTATTCCTGAAACAGACAGGCCGCAAACGTTAGAAGAACTTCTTCAAAATTTTAATGGTGTAAAAGTGTTGTCTTCCATTGATCTCAGATCCAGCTTTTATCAGATCGAACTTCATCCAGAATGTAGAAAATACACAGCTTTCCTTTGTTTCGGCGTTTGTTATCAGTTTCGGAAACTTCCCTTTGGTTTGAACATTTCTTCGGCAGCATTCATTCGCGGGCTAAATTCCATATTACCTGAGTTCTTAAAACGTCACATCACCTTATATGTAGACGATATTCTGATAGCAGAAGCCTCATGGGAACAACACAATCGCATCCTCAACAGCGTGTTACATATTTTTGCAGAATCTGGAATTACAGTTAACTTGGAAAAGTCTGAATTCGGTAGGTCAAAGGTGAGGTTTTTGGGACATATTATTTCTTCTGAAGGCATTCAGCCGGATCCTGAAAAGTTAGAAGCAATCAGAGCCATTCCAGTGCCATCCACAAAAAGACAAGTCCGCAGTTTTCTAGGTCTCGTAAAATTTTACCGTCGTTTTCTGAATATGCAAATTCTAGCTACACCAAAACTTTGTTCTCTCACTGGAAAAAATACTATTTGGAACTGGGACGAACAAGCACAGTTGGAATTCAATTCTTTGAAAGAAGCGTTACTTCACGCGCCAATCTTAGCTCATCCAGATCTGTCACAAGATTTCTGCCTTAGCACGGATTCTTCTAAAGTCGGTCTTGGTGCCCATTTATTTCAAGAAGCCATAGAAAATGACACTACCATTCAGAAAACCATTGCTTTTGCTAGCCGAGTGCTAACAAAATCTGAAAAAAATTATTCCGTTACTGAATTAGAAGCTTTAGCTATCGTTTGGGCATTTAACAAATTCCGTTTCTTTCTTTCTGGTAAGCACGTAAAAGTATACAGTGATCATCGTGCATTACAATTTCTTATGTCTTCAAAATTAAATCATGACAGGTTAAAACGTTGGGCATTGTTTCTGCAAGAATTCCGCTTCACAATAGTCTACATTCCCGGCAAGGAGAACATTGTTGCGGACGCACTGTCACGCGCACCGGCTGGGCTTGAGAAAAGTACAACAGAAGGCAACCTCCAGAAAAATTTCAGTATTCTTTACATTCAGAAAGTCGCCTTTGAAAACTTCATCACCACATCTTTAAAGGACATTGCTCATGAACAAGATAAAGATCCGATTTGGAAGGACATCAAGAGCAAATGGCATGAAAAGACACACACACAGATTCGGCATTATTACCTGGTTAGAAACAACATACTCTTCAAACGCTGCATTGTTGATGACAAGCTATGGGTACTTTGCATTCCAGACGATTTTGTTAATAAGCTCATTTGGTACATTCATTTCAGCTACGCACATTTTGGCCCACGAAAATGTTATCATATTCTTCGAACGACTTGTTATTTTAACAATATGGAAAAAAGAATTCGAAGAGTCTTGTCTATTTGTAAACTTTGTCAAAAGGCGAAACCATCTACTGTCTCACATCGTGCTCCGTTGTTTCCTATTATTCCTTCTAAATTAAAAGAATTTGCGGCTGTTGATCTCTTGGGACCGCTTGTCAGAACATCTAATGGATTTTCGTACGTTCTAGTCGCTGTTGAACTTACTTCAAAATTTGTTTCTTTCACACCGTTACGTAAAGCCACTGGACGGTCTGTATCCAATGCCTTTGTTAAAAATTTCTTACGTGAAGTTGGACACGTTAGCAAAGTCATTTCAGATAACGGACCGCAATTCAGATCTGCTGTTTGGTCACGTATGCTTCGCAACCATAAAATCAAACCTGTTTTTATTTCATTGTACTCACCACATTGTAACCCCTCCGAACGGATTATGAAAGAAATCAATAAGGTTTGCAGACTTTATTGTCACAGAAAGCATCAGCATTGGGACAGATATCTACACTTATTTCAAAACGTGGTGAATGAAATGCCTCACGACTCCACTGCTTTACCACCTACTCTTGTACTGAAGAATGAAGAACCACCGAACAGAATCAGAGAGCTTGTACCTTTCCCGAATACACGTAAACTTCGACATAAAGACATAATTGATTTGGCTCTTAAAAATATAAAATCTGCAGCAGACAAAAGGAGAGAACTACACGGTAAAGCAAATGCAAAGAAGTTGTATATTGGTCAGAAAGTTCTCATTAAAGCTCATTCATTGTCACATAAGAAGAAACACTTGAGTCACAAATTCTTTCTAGTTTACAATGGACCTTACAGAATCCGACGTATACCACATGATAATTGCGTTGAAGTTGAAACTCTGCGTACTAGGAAGAGTAAAGGTTTACACCACATTTCTCATGTAAAACCATTTATTGACAGATAATCTGCCTTTTAACTTTGTCTTTGCCATAAAACGTTTCACTTCACGTTACTAGTATGCTTTAGAAACTGTTACCATGCAACAATGTTTGAAGTTCAATATCCAGCCAAGAACCAAGTGAAATTATTTAAACAGAAATTACGAATGCATTGTTATTGCGAACAGACGACACAGTGTAATTGTGTGTGTACATTCTTGCTTGTTAGTTGTACGATTAGAACATTTACCAGTACTGCTAATGAGATTTTAATGCAACATTTTGGTTTACTTGAAAATACATTCCGGATTTAAAGTACTTTCTGAGAGATACCAGATGACACAGAGGTTAGTTTATGTGACAGCTACACGATTTTTATCACGACGCTACTAATGAGTGACAATTTACAATGTTGCTTTTGCAGTGTATCTGTTTTATATCTGCACAGTTTTCTGAATTCTTCTAGGAAGAAAAACATGTTTTAGTAGTAACTTTTGTGGTATAGCAACAATGAGACAGCCTTTTTCGTGGCATAACAATACGTTACTGTACAGTACTTTCCTCATCACGGCAATAAGCGTAATAACTAAGACATCTATACGCAAAGCATTTCACTTTTGTGTATCATGAGGTAAGTACATTGACTTTAGCAGAACTTTGCTTACAGAGGACGATAACTACGACAGTTCCACAGAATTATCTTACAGCAAGACGCGCATTTAGCGCTACAGGACACGCATTTGAGAGATTTTGTACTTAAGCCATTTATTTTTCAAGATTTTTGAATTACAAAGAAAGTTTTCCGTGATATATTTCATTCTATTCCTGTAATCTGTAACACCTGAGGGTATAATTACATTAATCCTCAGGGGGGTACACGCTTACTTTGTGTACCATGTGTGTGGCAACCACAAGGAACCCTAGCTGATATGGTATTTGCTTATACAACTTTACACATCGGTACCATATTTCTCTAACACAGAATTACACAGCTATCTGATTATTTGACAGAGAAACAAACATTCTTTTTACTACATCAGTGACACATGTTTACGCAATACACAGTTGGGTAACTTCACACTTATGAAACTGTATTTTCTCTGTACTTTGAGAAACGCTCATATTTTTCGGAATCATTGTGATACTATGAGAGCTTTGAATGATGTATTTGGTATGGATTCATGATTTTTGAAGTACGTTTGAGGCAGCTGACACTTTTGACATGAGCAGAGAATTTTTTTAGGCTTGGAAATTATTGGAGGAAGTTACGACGATTTTGAGATTTGACTGAGGTGTTATGATGTTATTATTACGACGACGATGTGTATTATGTTGTTGAGGAATGTTTATTATGCTACGTATTTCTCATGATGAAATATTGAAGAAGTGTCGACGAATATGTATATGTATAATGAGGTAAGGAATAATGAGTAGTGTTTAGGGACTCTGATTTATGAAAAGGATGTTGGAAACCAAGAAACGTACTTTAAGAGTTATGAAATGTGTGTGTATATTCGTGAATGTATTACAATGCAGACGAAAATTTTTTTTGGACACTGTTATATTTATAGGGTTTTGTTTCTACAGATTTGCAACGCTAATTCTTGACCTGTGAAATATTTTTATATGAGACTACCACGGTAGCAGAATCTCCTGTCGTAAATATTTCCGTACGAAAGTTAAGTGACCACCTGCACGTAATGCGTCGCAGGCACCCAGCTGTGTCAGACGCCTGGAGAGAAAGCCATTAGCGCGTGCCTTTCAGAGCACAGGAAAACACCTGGAGAACAAGCCATTAGGGTGTGCCTTTCATCGCTAATGCGACACCCTCGTTACTTGAAAACATATGATTACTCGTACTTTGTGCTAATTGCTGAAATGCTTATGAATTGATGGGAAATATTCGTACATCTGCACACCTGATTATGACAAGTGTCTTTCTATGAGAGTTGAGAGCTACTGACTTACGAAATGCCACATGACTATTGAATGATGTTTTTATGCTTTGGTTTGCGTAATTGCTTATTTCACTTGATATCTGGTTTCCAGCTGTGTTGCAGCATTGCTTTTATAAAATGAAATGCATTTGCTAATGTGAACACTTTCTGTCAACAGATCTATTAAATAATTATTTTATGATCCACATTCTTTAAAAAAGGAGCACTTGGAAAGGAAAGAACAATAAGAAGGAACTAGTAACTGCATTCATAATTTTCTTTTCAAGTAATTGGTAACTTTTTGGTAGAGTAACTTCTTGTGGTGCACCACTTTAATTACATGGATATTAAGATGTGAATATACATTTCCCTTATCTGTGTTGTTGTCTTTAGTGTACTATTTTTTTTGCTTGTGCGTTTGTCATGTTTAGATATAAGTTATTACATTTGCTGCTGCTAGCTTTGCCAATCTGTATTTTTTGTCATTGCTGTTTGTGTTACTTATTTTGTGCTGCTGCATTGCCTCGTCCCTTAGTTTAGCATCTGAGCTCAGTAGATTTAAGTTAGCTTAAGAGGGGGTAGACTATATAAGAAACTGACTATGGACAATATGAAAAAGATTTGGGCCACAATGAGTATTGTACACTGAGAAATAATTATATTGAAAGAAATATGAATAGAATACAGAAAGCATGCTTAGATAGAATTTTTTGGTGGAAACAAAGGATGAAATAAGAGGAAAGATATATGAAGTTTTGGGTTGGACTGCAGTACCAAATGTTACACTGAAAACGAACCCTGTCCTTTCCTATTGGTGTTATCCCACTATGCGTGTGTGTACCCTTGTGTCTTTGTTTTCTTCCAGTCTCTGTGTAGTTTCATAGAATTTTTTCTTCTTTTAATATTAAGCTACATTCACTATGATGAGGAATACTGTTATCCTCAAATATAATTGGCATTAATAATATGTTATTTACTTTGTAAAGATGTTAGACTATTCATTCTGTTTAAATGCTCATGTGTAAAGTTGATGTTTCAAAAGTTATTCTGATCTTTTATGTATTTACTAATGTCATAATTCCTCTAATACTGATGTATATGTTATTTCGATTCTTTTGTAAAGCCCATATTACTACAAATGTTATCTGTATTGTTATGTTTTTAATGATGTATTGTATACCTTTGTTATTGTATTCTCATGTTATAAAATTGTAATTGTTACCAGTTCTTCAAATTAAGTAACATTTCACTGCACACGTTTCTGTTGGTCATAGTACATGGACAATATGTGAGAAGTAGGGACTGATAGTGTTTGCACGTGTGTTAATAATTCAGCAAGGGACTGGATAACAGCATTGCTGGTTCTAAGGACAATTCCAAAAACGTTGTGAGTGCACAAGTGGTGGTTTATGGACTTGCTATATTCTCTGCAAGACTCTTCGATGGTGATTGTGCACCTGCACATTTGCAACAGATGGCTGCTGGCCGTCTCTACAAGGACTACAGTGGGTCTACATCTTTGGTGGCCCACCAATACCGTAATCTCTACCAGGACTACAGTGGGTCTGCTCTGTGATGACCTACCTACCAATATTCATCAAAACTTCGACTGACTCTGCTGTGGGTTTGCTTTGTTGTGGACCAATACTTGTCTGCATGTCGAGAGTCAGCACTGTCTTTCCATTGGAAGGACAACACTACTTCTTCAAGACTGCATGGAAATCCACTACTTCTGTGTGCATTTTCTTTTACTGCTCAGACTTTGAGAAAAGCACTGCTATTCTCCTGTTATGTACGATTAGGACTGTCTTTATGGACTGTGAGAAATTTTTAGCTTTTGACCAACAATGTATCAATAAGTGTGTGCATTTTATATCTTTGTTACTGTAATTGTGAAAAATTTTTGTCAAATCTGTATTGGCCAGTGCCCAACACCATTTGTAAAAATTTTTGTGGGGAGCATGGGGGCTATGTAAGTAGGCTGTTTATGTTTTCTCTATGTAAGTAGGCTGTTTATGTTTTCTCTATGTAAGTAGGCTGTTTAGGTTTTTTATTAGTAACGCCACCTCTATATGAAAATCACTGGCTGTGCTGTGTGCAGTCTGTGGCTGCTTTGCATTGTTGTAATACTCGCCATTGTAGTGTTGGGCAGCGGCAGCTGGATGTGAACAGCGCGTAGTGTTGCGCAGTTGGAGGTGAGCCGCCAGCAGTGGTGGATGTGGGGAGAGAGATGGCGGAGATTTGTAATTTGTCATGAACTGATATATATAGTATGACTTGTGATGATATTAAGGTAAATACATTGTTTGTTCTCTATTAATATCTTTCATTTGCTAACTATCCCTATCAGTAGTTAGTGCCTTCAATAGTTTGAATCTTTTATTTAGCTGGCAGTAGTGGCGCTCGCTGTATTGCAGTAGCTTGAGCAGCGAAGATTTTTGTGAGGTAAGTGATTTGTGAAAGGTATAGTTTAATGTTAGTCAGGGCCATTCTTTTGCAGGGATCTTTGATAGTCAGATTGCGTTGCGCTAAAAATATTGTGTGTCAGTATAAGCACAGTCTCATATATAAATTGTTCAAAGGGGACGTTTCAATGCTATTTTCAGCCAGCTTCGCTACTCCTAGGCCTGAGTGGGAGGCGCCGTGTGGGCACTACCACCCCACAGAAAATAAATGAGCATGACATTTTCGTCTATTCTGTTGATAAATCAAAGGACGATACACAGAGATGCCACCTGATCAGAAAGGAGGTCGATTGCTTTCGTTCAAAAATTAGATGTTTTAAATTATTTATTTTTCATTTTTTTGAGATATCAGTCTTCTATCTGGGTTGATGGGGTCCACCACGCCACGAATTCCTGTCGTTTGCTAACCTCTTCATCTCAGAATAGCATTTGCAACCGACGTCCCCAATTATTTGCTAGACGTATTAAAATCACTGTCTTCCTCTGTAGTTTTTGCCCTCTACAGCTCCCTCTAGTGCCATAGAAGCCATTCCTTGATGTCTTAACAGATTTCCTGTCATCTCATCCCTTGTGCTCCTCACTGTTTTCCTCATTCTCCGTTTCCTCTCCGATTCTGCGCAGAAACTCCTCATTCGTTACCTTATCAGTTCCCATAATTTTTGACATTTGCCTGTAGCAAATTAGATGTACCAAATCGAATAGGTTCGCCCCATCACTGGGTCCGCCGTGAAGAAGCAGACAAACGTATGGAATACTGTGGCGTCCCAGAATCTATCTGCTTGTAATATCTCTTTATATTCGATGAATTATTCTGATACAATTCTACCCTTGAATGACGTTTACTAATTTTCTATCTTCATACTCGCAGAATCCATGCGCAAAGTAGTTTCATACAATAGCTATGCAATGAGCGCATAATTATTCTTTGTAGTACTCTCTCTGGTGGTTGTTAGAAAAAAAAGCTTCCGAGATTGTCTTCGTGCCGATTAGCCTGAACATTGTTTGAAGAATTGTAATCAGAATATTGAGATTTATGACAAAAGATAACTGATACGAAATTGTACGATTAAAAGGGATATATATATATATATATATATATATATATATATATATATATATATATATATATATATTGCTCCTTCATACAAAAGGTGTGTAACAATTTCCATTATTTGACATCTGAGAATTAATGGTATTCATCGATATATTGCCTAGATGTTAATCAGAAGGGAACTTCCGAAAGACTGGATACGAACCTGCATTTAATAATCCAAGAGCTCCATTAATTCTTCGGAAGGTTAAACTTCATCAAAGCCAAATATCCGCTTGATCTGAGATTTCCCGACTGTTTATACAACGCTCCCAAAAATACGAGGCATTTTATTTGTACAGATTGGCAGACTGCCGCAAAGCACGAGCCTGCAGAGAAGAAGAATCATCGCCTGATATCATTCTAACAAGTAAAATTTCTGAATCATTTTGAGTGACTGAGTTATGACTGTGTTTCCTATTATGAATGATTGATTGCTCGAATGCATTGAAAATTACTTAACTACATAATTAGATAGATAGGAGGAAAAATTACACGTTAATTGTACGCCAAGAGTAGAAAGTTCCCTCAGCCTCCCCTCCTTTTTCTTCATGAACTAAGCTTCGTCCACCGTATCTTATACAGGACTGAGTCCTGTCCTCCAATGTACAAAAGTTGGGGAGGGAGAGGTTTCGTAGTCATTTGATGACCAGCCTCTCTTAGGATCACTCGTCACCCGGCACCGTCTGCTGCTAACGCGACCACTGTTTGCTAGTTTTGGGAAATGTAAATGATTTACTGCGAACAGTGGATGAAAGGCAACAGGCAGATTCCATATTTCTAGATTTCCGGAAAGTATTTGACACTGTGCCTCATTGAAGGCTGTTAACGAAGGTACGAGCGTACGGCAAAATTCCACAGATATGTAAGAGGCTCGAAGACTTCTTAGGTAATGGAAGCCAGTACGTTGTTCTCGAAGGTGAATATTCATCCGAGTCAAGGATACGGTGACAGAGCCACTCTTGTTCTCTATACGCGTAAATAATTTGGCGGACAGGATGGGCAGCAATATGCTGTTTTCAGCTGATGATACTGTGGTGTACGGTAAGATGTCAAAGTTGAGTGACTTTAGGAAGATAGAAGACGACTTAAACAAAATGTCCAGTTTGTGTGATGAATGGCAGATGGCTCTAAATGTGGAAAAATGTAACTTAATGCGGATGATCAGGAAGATCAAACCTGTAATATTCGGATACAGTATTACTAGTGTTCTGCTTAAATATGTGGGCGTAACGTTGTAAAGCTACATGAGGTCGAACGAGCAAGTGGCAACTGTGCTGGGGAAGGCGAATGGTGGACTTCGGTTTATTGGGAGAATTTTAGGAAAGAGTGGTGCACCCGTAAAGGACACCGCATATAGGACGCTGGTGCGACCTATTCTCGAATCCTGCTCGATTGTTTGGAAACCGTACGAGGTCAGGTTGAAGGAAGACATCGAAGCATTTCAGAGGTGGGCTGCTAGATTTGTTACCGGCAGGTTCGAAGAAGACGTAAATGTTACAGAGATGCTTCGGGAATTCAAATGGGACTCCATAGAGAGAGGACGACGTTCTTTTCGAGAAACATTTGAAACGTCTCTGTGAAGTCGTTTCATAAGACGCTTGTCGAATTCGGTACAACTTATTCACTTTACTAACTGATTTTGGCTCAATTCATGAACTCTTCCAGAAAGACTGAGCACTCAGATCAGGCCTATTGAATATTATATGTGTGTTTTAATGTGGGTTTTTGGTTTTGTTTTGTGGGAAACGCTGAGTTGGTCATCGTCTGCTGGGAGCAGACGATGTTGCTTCTCGTTCGAAAGAGAGCACAGGATGACCAGGTTAGGTTTTCAGTACCTGAACAGAGAGGTTTAACCATCTTAGTCGAAGGCTGTTTTTGTGTGAGAGGTTGGTGACGGAGGGCTACCCCTCTGGCAGCTTCCGCTGCACGGGGAGCTGGGTAATCTCGAAAGAGAAAGCGGCCCTCTTCGGTGAACGCTTGGTGAGTGCGGATCGTAGCTCTTAATGGGAGTTTCAGGTGATAGGAAGCAGGTTGAGTTAGGACTTCGTTATGTTCGACTGTGGAAGTACTTAAGAACTTCAGCGAGTTATTTTTCCGAATGTGCCATAATTATATTGCTTTAAATAGGCGATTTTTGGGTGTTTGAGTTAAAAGTGGGGAAATGTTGAACAACGATGAAGTAGAGTTTCAAACGATAAATCTGTTTAGGAAAAGCTGGTTAGGATCAGTTCAACCGTACGTGAGTGTAATAGTGTGTCGAAGCGAGTATGGTTTTTAATCTTATATTTTGTGGGAGTTGCTTTTGTCATTATGTGTCGATTTTGTGCCACGTCTTTGGTAATCAATGACTCTTCTGGTCCCCCACGGCTCCGCAATAGGCTTTATCTTAACAGTTTGCTTGTTTCATGTGCTATAATTTCTGCATGAATATCTGTTCTATTGTTCGCTTTCGACAAAGGAGCACAACAGTTTGATTCGGAATGCACCACATGCTCTCGTTCGGCCGTTTGCAAGCAGCAGACGCAGTTAGTATGTTGAATAATTATCGCACAACCTCGTGCACTGGTGAAACCTCTGCCCAGAATAGTGCATGTGTAGAATCGTAATGCGAATCTCACTGAGATATATTTATGGTTTGAATCCAAAGAAGATGATAGTATCATTGTCTCCCACCCCAATATTCTGTGTTTCTTCTTGCTGCAGTTAAATTGTGCTCTGTTACATTCTCACGTAATTCTTACTTACATATTTCTAGTCAGGCACCAGTTATGTATACTTAGGATGTGCAACCAAATACTTAGATACAATAAATAATCTACGTGAATGATAAATTCTGTGGTGTTGATCTTACCCGCTTACCTCGATTTCCAATGCTGAATTAATCAAGTTGCTTCATGCGCGACATGGAGTGCTATTTATCTGGCTACTTAAAGAAATTTGCATATTTGTAATTAAATTACTAAAGTAATTAAACTAATAACTTTGCAGCTTCGTTTCTTTCTAAATGGTTAGGAAGGGCTTGGGCTGGTGGCGACCCTGATTTTCTGAATTTTTATCATTATTTGTGTAGAATCAGCTAGAAATGTGAGATAACGTATATGGCTCGAAGAGAAACGTCGTAAACATAGTAATACGTTACGCATTATTGAAAAAATTTAGACGACCGGCATTTGAAGCTAACTACGGAACGATTCTACTGCCGCTACCATACACTGCGTGCAAGGACCACGAAGATAAGGTACGAGGATTTAGGGTTCATACAGAGACAGTGGTTTTTCCCTCGCTCTATATGCGAATGGAACAGGAAAGAATGTAGTGGTACAGGGTATCCTCTGTCGCGCACCGTTCGATGGCTTGCGGAGTATCTATATAGACGTAGAACTGTCGCTATTGAGACAGCCACACTCACCGATCAGTGATATTAAGAGTACAGAGAAAGGAACGAACATTCCACACACTGCTTTTGTATGATCAGAGATTTAGTTCACAACGAGGAGTGGAATTACGCTTCTCTACTCCGTTACAGAACTGGGACGCCACATTGATGGGCGAGAGGTTATGAGAAATATGAGGCGGTGCGCATGAGTGGTGAATTAAAGTGGCTTTTGTAAAGCAATTTCACGCTTAGCGAGCGGCTGACGTAATATTACGGTACTTGTGGGAAAGGGAATGTGCGCCTGAAGTAATATTACGTCACACCTATTATGATGATCTCCATAGTGTCAGACGTACACGCACAGCTTCCACAAACGTCTGTCAGCATGTCAGCACTCCTAGTTTTCCCTAGATGATAGCAGCTAATGTTCGTCTCTGTTTCGTGGGGTTTCTTCTTCTTTTTTTTTTTTTTTTTTTTTTTTTTTAATTCTGAGTTGATTTTGCGTTCCAACTGCGCGGTTAAGAAGAGAAACTTCTAGTGTAAACAATTTAAGAAGTGTAACGTAACGTGGTTCTCTGAATAACTTTGCCGGTTTTTCGATAATAGGTTTAGGCCCATCTAAATTTTAGGGAACAATTCCTTCACAGATTGAGTTTATAAAGATCGCAACGGATAACGCAATTAATTATTACGGGGCAGTCAGAGAAAACTACGTCCTGTTAGCTACGGCTGTGCCAAGAAAAACGTATTTTAGTAGCGTAATCATCAATGAAACAAATGTGACTCTACTTTCAAACGTGTTGAAAAGGGATAAATTAAACGAGCGCGGAAATAGCTTCAGATGAAGAAATATTTATTTTGGCTAAGATTTGGCATGACTAACCGTAGTATTTTGTATTTGATAGATAGACAAAGCATTCTTGATACATTTATATAAACGAACCCTTGGCCTCACGTTCCCCTTAATCTGGCGAGTCCTGCGGGGTGGGGGAGATCTGGAGAGCACGTAGTCGCTGCACACTTTCGAAACACATCCACATGCTGAATAAAATGTTAATAGCATTTTGTAAAAAGTGTTGTATGTACCTCGTGGTTGGCATCGAGCAGGATTTTGGGTGGCTGCATACCTTTGCGTGAAGCACTTCGAATCAAAACGATTCATTCTTTGCCAAATTTTACTTATAATTTAAAAGTCAAACACAAATAAAATAATATGGCAAGTCGGAACTGTTAAGGCTTGGGCTACGATTTGAATCTAGGGACCGCATCGTCGCGACTAACGGAAATCTTGTTATTACGTCACTGATTAACTGAACCAAAATTGTAACCAGAACCTAAATGGTAAATCAAAATAGCTAGGAGAAGCAATTGTTGAGATTAGAAATTATTATCACATTCAAATACCTTTTTGTCCTTCGTTCGACGCAGACGTTCTGAAGGAACATCTGGTCGCTTACCCGTCTTCCGAACAACTCCCTGTAACCGTCGAGCGGAGCCCTATCCGAACCGCCCGAGGTGGTGGGGGAGGCCCATGACCAACCTCTGCTACGAAAAACGTTTTTGCTTTACTCATCTTTGCGCAAGCTCTCCTGTTCCTGCTCTCTGCCTTCCACCGACATCGTTTAAGTTTGTAGAAGATTAGGAAACCCACCACTTCTCTGGTCCGCCTGCTACTTCATTTAATTTATTCTCACTTGACCACACACTTCCACGATGGGTGAGAAATGGAAATCAGTGCGCAGGACGTCCTCATGAGACCGAAAAGAAATGTGTCGACCCATATTGTTTTTACAGGCATGCACTTGTTGGAGCAGAGATTAATTAGTTGCAAAGAGATTGATTTAATTTTACAATATAATATGACAGGTAGTACGCAGATTTGTTTTTGTATTCATTTTTGGTCGTTTAACAACACCTATCGTGGCGTTACAGAAGTTCTTGACGAGTCTGCTGATGATGAGATCGTATTACGTTTGCAAGTTGTGTTGTTATAAAGGCTCTTACTTTAGATAAATCTGGAAATCAGTCTCAGCATTTGATTCCGGGGAGTTTAATGCTGGACCATGTATCTCTCTAGTTTTCAATTTGTGTCACACTGTGCCCCACTACGAATTTATTTGGATTTAAGTCGGCTGTAAAAAGAATTTTAAACTGAAGGTTCGGTTGTTAGCTTATAGGAGTGGAGTATGTATCCCAATACGAGAACTCCTTTTCAACCTCTTTTCTGCGATTATTGCTATTAAATTTAAGTTTATCTGTGGATTTAGATTAAACACCAGCAATGCCAAAACATGCTCATTTAAAGTAGAAAATGTAATGAAATTCGAGCTACATACACTGGTGTTTAAAATTAAAGCAACAAAGTGTAGTTTCACAAGGTAAACAGTGTAAACAGGTTATAGTAAAGTAGGAAAATTGTTATGAATAGAGAACGTAAAAAACTGCAATATAGATAACGGTAGACCAAAATATTCTTCTTTTTTATTAACTCAACGGATTTGCACACACATTCCGACAGTTGCTTAATGCGCTCAATATTGGGTGTGAGCAACTATGGCAGCAATACAGGTCTGATAACTACTTTGCACGGTGTGATTATTGTCATCAGTCCCTCTTCCGCCAGAAGTTCGAGTCCTCTCTCGGGCATGGGTGTGTGTGTCGTTCTTAGTATAAGTTAGTTTAAGTAGTGTGTAAGTCTACGGACAGATAACCTCAGCAGTTTCGTCCCTTAAGAATTCACACAAATTTGGAAATTTTTTGACATCAGTTTCATGTAGAGCCAATAACGCCCATTCTTCCTGCAGAGCTACGCACAGTCTTGGAAAGTGACGTGTGGATGCTGATGCAATGCAGCCCGTCTGCCTAGTGCATCCCAGACGTGGTCGCCGGCCGGTGTAGCCGTGTGGTTCTAGGCGCTACAGTCTGGAACCGCGTGACCTCTACGGTCGCAGGTTCGAATCCTGCCTCGGGCATGGATGTGTGTGATGTCCTTAGGTTAGTTAGGTTTAAGTAGTTCTAAGTTCTAGGGGACTGATGACCACAGATGTTAAGTCCCATAGTGCTCAGAGCCCAGACGTGGTCCACAGGCATCAAATCGGGAGACCGACCAGACCACCCAATGCGTGTGCTGCACTAGTGTCAGACCTAGTCGAGGGCAAGGGAAATTTTATCAAAATTCAATGAAGGCGCGGTTGGGCGATGAAATGTGGGATGGCTGACAGAGTGTGCTAGCAGACGACAGCCAGCAGGCCAGGCTAGGTAAACATTGCACTTGTGGGCGGGGACGTGCGACGGTGGTATTGCATGCACGATTTGTTTTGAGTTGAGCCACAACGAAGCAGGAAATTGCAGCATTGCTTTAAGTTATTGCTATGTATGAGGTGAGGCACTAGGCCAGAGCACGGAGTGGCGATTTGTAAATGGCTAATTGTGGGAATTTATCCCTGTCTTAGATCCTGTCTCTATCTGACACTATGTCAGAAGCAAGGGAGAAACCAATATAAGTACCTGGGCAATTTTAACTTGACAGGGTGTGCTAGGTCGGTCGAGCATCAGGATGGACCTGTGCTGGTCTACGCTGATAGGGACCAGTCTGGCAGCAACGTTATAAGTATTCAGCATGAACCTGTATTTTGTTTCTATGTACTTGTTCAGTCTATATTCCGCCTCCAGGAACACAAGACTCGGGCGGGGCGAAACGGCAACCTGGAATTTGGGGGTGCATGATCTGCCTGAAAGAGGGCAGTGACAGTGGTCTGCAGCGCGTCCAGGAGGGGCTCGGTTCCACTACAGTGTACTGGCCACGTTCGCTTCCCACCTGGCGGACCGGGATCCGGGGCAGGCGTATACTGCGGAGGCGCAGCAGCAGTGCGACAGTGCCAGAGACGGCTGCAGGTGTTGCCATCCGGCAAGCACCATTAGCAGCAAGTTGCGGCACAGCGTCCAGGAGTGCGCGGGTTCAAGACCGGTCCAGTCCTGGGATCAGCAGTGGCCCGAGGGCCACGGGTGACCAGTACACCCACCTTTGTCCCATGGTCGGACACAGCAGGCGAAACGGGGTGGAGGGCGGTGAGGATCAGGGACTGTAGGAGTCTCTAAAATTGCTGGCAGCAACGCAATGCGAGTCGCAACGCTTCACCAGGCGGCGACTGGGAGAGTGGCTGCCGACCTTTCATCGGTGGGTGGTCTTGATGACGACAGCAGCGGTGTCGGCATAGCAGGAGTTTGGTGAGCCGGCTTGACTACTGAGACATCGGCGGGCGATAACTGACACTACGCTTCACCATCGAGTGCTGTAAATTAGCTGAATAAAGCAATGTCACTGAATACCGCTGTATGACGCTGCACTGCCCCTCGACGCTCTTGAACTTGCTTGGCCTCTTGACAAAATGCGGCGCGGTGGGTCCCGGCTTCATCTCCGCCATCTGGAGTCCTGAGTTCGACACACTGATCCCGAAACACGTGCAATATCTTCCGATTTCAAGAAAACATAAACCACCCGTGCCCTATGAGGTCGACCATTATCGTCCATCGATGCGAAATCTGAGCCCACAGGACCTCGCCACAACCGCACATGAGGTCCCAATATCTCGTCACGATATCTGACAGCAGTTAAATCTTGCCTGTTCACCCATAGAATTTCATGAGGAGATGTTCAAGTGGTCAACACAATTCTTGCGCACACCTTGAAGAATCCTCCTCGATATCGGTTTCCTTCCAAAAACGGTTTGGTCCCGAAATCGTGTTCCATGTTTCCTACAGATGTAAATTCGTCGATAATCACTCTCCAGACAAAATCGGGACACATGTGTGAAAAGAACATCGGCCCACTATTTCACCGCCCAGGTTACATTTTGACGACTCTACCCAAGACGTTTCCTTCTGTGAAGACGAGTCAGAGGTACACATACAGCAAATCTCCGAAAGTGAAGGCCACTCTACCGACATCTTCTGCACACCGTTTGCCTCGATACAACACGTCCATTGTATGCAGAGCGGTCAGATGCCAGTTTCAGTGCGGTACTAAGGCGGTACCTTCGTGCCCTTACATCCAAATAAATGTCCTCTCTCTCTCTCTCTCTCTCTCTCTGATGTCACAAGTGGTCGGCCGTGTCCTGATCTTTGATATACTGTGTCGGTCTCTATAAATTGTCCCCACTTCCGAGAAACTACAGAACGATTCACATGAAGCCACCGGGCCACTTTACCCGATGACTGTTCTGCTTCCATTCTTCCTGTGGCCCTTCCCTGAAGAGTCTGGTACGCCTCTTCTCTGTGCCACACCATCCCCTATTGTAGATACCCAGACGTCATCATTCGCGTGGTCGTGTATTGACCGAAATGTCGCCGGCTAGTGTGGCCGAGCGGTTCTAGCACTTCAATCTGGAACCGCACGACCGCTACGGTCGCAGCTTCGTATCCTGCCTCTGGCATGGATGTGTGTGACGTCCTTAGGTTAGTTAGGTTTCAGTAGTTCTAAGTTCTAGGGGACCGATGACCTCAAATGTTAAGTCCCATAGTGCTCAGAGCCTTTTGAACCATTTGAACCCAAATGTCATCTTCCGCACAGAACACGATCGTACAGTCATGTGTTGACAGTTTGTATGATTATATCGTGAAATAGACACAGGAAGAGTTAATGGCAGTTTGTTGCTTTAATTTTGAATACCAGTGTATTTTTGCACAAGAGCTACAGCTCCCAAAGACTCACATATTTTAGCCACACCACAAGCACTGAAACTTACGTATAAGGTCAGCACCGTAAGTGTTAACGTTGTTTTCGGGGGCGACAGACCACAAGTATCTTATACCAGATTGTTCATTCTGACCCACCCTACATAACGGTGGTATGTTGTGAACAGTTATCATTGACATCCAGCATACTTTTTTGTGAAACAGGAAAGAGTCTTCGAAGGCATCACGTGTGCTGGACTGCTGTTGAAATTGCTTGCCAGTATTTTATAAAGTTTTAGACTGTAGATACTTATTCTGAAGCTTATTTGTGTTAAATTTGCTGCGAAAACAACTTATTAGTGGACTTTCATTCATCTCAGTCTTTCTTTCTGTGTTATTAATTCGAGTGGTTGTGGTTATAAGCTCTCTGCACATGTAATGAGAGAAAATATGGAGAAAGGAGGAGTTTTCCATATATGTCAAAAGTTATCATTGTGCAAAAAGTATAGAAACAAAAAAGTTTTGTGTAGAGAAACATATAGAAGCATGTGCCTGTGAGCTTAAATTAAATAAAGGCACATTTATAATTGTAACTGTATATAGGTCCCCATCAGGAAAGTTTCATCTCTTTCTGAAAAATTTGGACTCCTTGTTGTGCTATCTGTCAGACAGGGGGAAGCAAATTATTATTTGTGGGGACTTCAATGTAGATTCTCTGAAAGAGGGTAATAGGAAAAATGACCTTGAAGTATTACTTGGTTCTTTCAATTTGACACCTGTTATTGATTTTCCTACTCGGGTGGTAAAGGATAGCAGCTCACTGATAGATAACTTCTTTATAGACCAAGATAAGTTTAACCAGATAAATGCTCAGCCTGTTGAGAATGGTCTTTCTGATCATGGTGCACAGCTAGTTACAATATATGACATAGCTCCATTCAGCAATACTAAACAGCCCTCCAAAGTAGTACGTTCAGTCAACGATTTAACAATTGCAAATTTCAGGGAAAGCCTACAGCAGTTAGACTGGGATGAGGTGTACCGTGAACCTGATGCCAATTTAAAATATAATTTATTTCATGACATTTTTGTAAATGCATTTGAAAACTGCTTCCCCAAGAAAATAGTTAAATATACTCATAAGAAACCTTGTAACAAACCATGGCTTACTAAGAGTATAAAAATATCTTGTAACCGGAAAGGGGAAATGTATCTGACAGCAAGAAAGAGCAGTGACCCAGAAACTATCAAAAATTATAAAAACTACTGTGTTATATTAAGAAAAGTTATTAAAAAATCCGGGAGTATGTGTATCATGTCTGAAATCAGCAACTCTGATAATAAAATTAAAACAATTTGGAATATTATTAAAAGAGAAACAGGTCAACCAAGAGCGGAGGAAGACAGTATTACCATCAAATTGAATGAAAACTTTACAAACAAAAAGTCAGAAGTTGAAAATATTTTTAATAATCATTTTCTAAATGTTGTGGATATAGTAGGATCCAGGTGTTCATTAGAAGATGCTAGGCTGTTAATGGAAGAGGCCATACCTATGCAATTTGATACAATTGAAATCTCACCCACTTCTCCCTCTGAAATTAGGAAAATAATAAACTTGCTTAAAAGCAAAAACTCACATGGAATTGATGGCATTTCCAGCAAAATACTAAAAGCTTGTTCTCAACAGATAAGTAAGATTCTCAGCCACCTGTGTAATAGCTCTCTGGAAGAGGGCATTTTCCCTGATAGACTGAAATATGCTATTGTTATACCCTTGCATAAAAAGGGGTATAGATCTGATGTCAACAATTACCATCCAATCTCCCTTCTAACAGCTTTATCCAAAAATTTTGAGAAAGTAATGTATTCAAGAGTAGCTTCACATATCTGTAAAAATGAAGTACTAACAAAATGTCAGTTTGGTTTCCAGAAAGGTTTTTCAACAGAAAATGCCATATATGCTTTCACCAGTCAAATTTTGAATGATCTGAATAACCGAACACCTCCCATTGGGATTTTTTGTGATCTCTCAAAGGCTTTTGATTGTGTAAATCATGAAATTCTGCTAGACAAGCTCAAGTATTGTGGCATGAGTGGGACAGTGCACAAATGGTTTAATTCGTACCTAACTGGAAGAGTACAGAAAGTTGAAATAAGTAGTTCTCGTAACATGCAAAGATCAGCACATTCCTCAAACTGGGGAACTATCAAGAATGGGGTTCCACAAGGGTCAGTCTTGGGTCCTTTGTTGTTCTTATTATATATTAATGACTTGCCATTCTATATTCATGAAGAGGCAAAGTTAGTTCTCATTGCTGATGATACAAGTATAGTAATCACACCTGAGAAACAAGAATTAACTGATGAAATTGTCAATACTGTCTTTCAGAAAATTACTAAGTTGTTCCTTGTAAACGGACTCTCACTGAATTTTGATAAGACACAGTACATACAGTTCCGTACAGTGAATGGTATGACGCCATTAATAAATATAGACCTTAATCAGAAGCATATAGCTAAGGTAGAATATTCCAAATTTTTAGGTATGTCCATTGATGAGGGATTAAATTGGAAGAAACACATTGATGATCTGCTGAAACGTTTGAGTTCAGCTACTTATGCAATAAGGGTCATTGCAAATTTTGGTGATAAACATCTTAGTAAATTAGCTTACTACGCCTATATTCACTCATTGCTTTCATATGGCATCATATTTTGGGGTAATTCATCACTGAGGAATAAAGTATTTATTGCGCAGAAGCGTGTAATCAGAATAATAGCTGGAGTCCACCCAAGATCATCCTGCAGACATTTATTTAAGGATCTAGGGATATTCACAGTAGCTTCTCAGTATATATACTCTCTTATGAAATTTGTTATTAACAACCAAACCCAATTCAAAATTAATAGCAGTGTGCATAACTACAATACTAGGAGAAAGGACGATCTTCACTATTCAAGATTAAATCTAACTTTGGCACAGAAAGGGGTGAATTATACTGGCACTAAAGTCTTTGGTCACTTACCAAATAGTATCAAAAGTCTGACAGATAACCAACAAGTATTTAAGAAGAAATTAAAAGAATTTCTGAATGACAACTCCTTCTACTCCATAGAGGAATTTTTAGATATAAATTAAGAAAAAAATATTTAAAAAAAATAAAAAAAATAAAAAAATAAAAATAAAAAAACACAAAAAAATTAAGTTGTTATATTAACTTAAGTATGTTGTTAAATTAACCTAATTATGTCATGTATTGGAAAATTTGACTCGTTCCACATCATTACGAAATATGGTATTCATGATCCATGGAACTAGTAGTAATCTAATCTAATCTAATCTAATCTAATCTAGTGGCCTGTTATTCGTGAGTGTGCTTACGTCGTTCATCCAAGTCTTAGGCCTCAGCAGTGTGTTTACATTTCGCAGCGTGTAGTCGCAACTGTAGCGGTCCTTGCGTTCTATCTAAGTTGTTTGCGCACTTGGTCCAGTGGAACTGTCAGAAAAAAAGCCTGTACCTTGCAGAAGGTGGGGTAGAAGACTTAATTTTTTTAACTCGTTCGTATTGTTGGAACGGTTAGAAAACCAAGTTTTGCCAATAAAATTTCTCTTGGTAAAACTTCCTGCAGTCAGAAAACTTCCAAAATTTCGGACTTTTTTCAGTTTTTGCAAAATATCTCAGTTTTATTTGCTCCTATCGCTATGAGCACAAAATTCTCTACAAATTTGATTCTCACCGTTTTTTTCTACTCCCAGTATCTAAGGCGCTACAGCGCGTCAAAAAATACCAATTTCTAAAATTTCGAGCAAAGTGGCAAATTACTTAATATTTGAACGCTGTTATTTCAGTTTCTATTTGTGTAGTATAAACATATTACTCATCATGTTATTAATTGGATTTTACCATCTCACTTTGCTGCAGGGCCAGGACAAACAGCATAATATTCAGTAACTACGAACACATTCACGTCGGATTGCGTGAAGTTTATTTGTGTTACAATATGTAATACGATTGCATGCAGGTGCCGTACATTTCCAGCAGTTGATTGACATTAATGATCAGTTATAAGAAAAAGTATGTAGGAATTGTTCTTTAGCGGACGAAAGCGTATTTATTCTTTGGCGGGCGGAAGGCCATTATCTCTGGTGATTGTTCACAGCGCGCTGATAGCTATTAGCGCACAACAATAAGGGTCCTACAGTTTGGAGTCGCTTCCATTCAGTATATGGTGTGGTGCTGAAAATGAGTATGTCTGACATGAATTCGTGTTTCATTTGCGAATAAACTGTGGTGAGTGGTGGACGCAATGTGAAAAAGAAAGGACTGAGCACACTTACCGATTATAGTGCTAAATGCAGAGAGTCTGCTCACACCCGTTCTTTGAAAACGCTCAGTGAAGTGATGGTGCATGAAGCATGCTACAAAAAGTACATTAATGAGAGAATGATAGCAGCTAGCCTTCGACATCCTCAGGAACCAACAGGCATGCTATGTCGGTCGCAGGAAAAAGGTCAGATCAATTTCAAAGAGAAATGCTTCTTATGTGCAAAAGGGGATTCTGATGACTTTTTAACCAAGCAGTTAGGATTGCCATATACCAAACGAAATTTTGTTTATAAAGAAATGAAATTGGAAGTACAATCGACAGTATTAGAACAGGCTAAACGACGTGCTGATGAATTTGGTCAACTAGTGATAGAGCGGATTCAAAATGTAAGTGATTTGGTTGCTGCAGATGGGTGGTACCACAGATTTTGCTACAGAAAGTTCTTTCACCGTGTTTCAGCTACTGGACAGAAACGAGGTTACCGACCTGCAGCACAAGTAGATGAAGGCATGGAGGCTATATTCGCCTACATGGAAACCAATGTGGAGGAATGTCAGTTTTCTATGGACGATCTGTTAGAGCAAATACCCACATCATCTCGTCCTGATATTCGAACTGTCAAGGCTCGCCTTTTCCAGAAATATGGTGACGATGTGGTGATAACTGAAACAAATTCAAAGCCAGCAGTCGTACGTTTCAAGAATGTTGGGCACCAACTACTCAGTGAAAATTGGTACACCAAAAGAAATTCAGATCCTCAGCAAGAAAGACTACGAATCGTCAAAGCAGCTGCAAATATCAAATTAGACGATATAATATCAGTAATGTACGATGTAAAACAGTACCCTCCCTCTGATAATTTTTTATGTGATGTAGAGTCTGTCATACCAGAATCTGTAAGATTGCTCTTTGAAACTATAATTTTGAAACACAAGCAGTCTCCCAGAAAATGGGAGAAAATATGTGTCTCTCTCGCTCATGCACTCATAAATGCTGCGACGGCACGTTTATTTATGTCATCACTTTTGGCTGCTATTAGTGCATACTTGTACCGGAAGTTTGGCTCAGAATATCTCATCCAGGTTTTGTCTTCCCTTGGCTTTGCAGCATCTTATACGGAAGCTGCCCTATTGGAAGTGTCTTCAATCTTTCAGCTTGACAACGAAAGACAACGAAGTGACGCATTTTTCCAATTTGTGTTTGATAATGCAGATTTCAATGTAAACACCCTAGATGGAACTGGTACTTTTCATGCAATGATGCATTGCTTTCTCGGAAAAATATTAAAAAAGTTGAATCATCGTCCCTCAGTTCAAGTTGTTAGTGAAGCCGGAGAAAATGACATACAGACATTCCACAGAATACAAGTTGGAGGGCTGAAGGCTATAAAAATTGAAGATTTGGAGATAATTGCTCCTGCAAAAGGTGAGATCGTCATCTCAAGAGCGTAAATTACGTGGTTATATTGTAAATGGTCTCAGAATGCAGTTGTTTCAGGATGGAATGGTTACATGGAACGCTTGACGGCAGGCAAACAATATGAACGTTCCAAAATAAAGTGTCTTCCATTTCTTAATTCATCACCAACCCATTATGACACCATATATACTGCCTTGATGATAGTTAGAGATGCATCTAAAAGACATAATCAGACTACATGCTTTGTCACATTTGATCAGCCTCTGTATTGGAAGGCAAGGGATATTGTGGAGATTGACCTTCCTGAATTTCATAATGTGGAGGTCCGACTTGGAGTTTTCCATTTCCTTATGTCGTTCATGGGTTGTATCGGTATATTCATGGGTGGAAGTAGATTGAAGGACTTATTTGGCGTAATATTCGCTGAAAACAGCGTTGAAAAGATTTTGTCAGGACATGTATATTCCAGAGCCGTGCGAGCGCATTTATTGTGTCACCTTGCTTTGGCCTGTCAAGTGTGGGATCACATTGAGCTAACAGAAGATGAACGTGGGTCATTGAATGACTTGTCTTCTCCTTGTGGTGAGTCAGAACTGTCAGTTGGCCAGGAGACCAGTGCTCTCAGGGAACAAGTCACAAAAAAAATTGTAACTGCCCTGAAAACGATTGAAAGTAAGGGACCCACAGCAAAATTATGGGTTCAGTACTACAAGATGGTCACTCTCATGAAACAATTTACTGAAGCGGATCGATCAGGCTATTGGAAACTACAAAAATGCAGCTGGACATTTTATGTACGCTAAAAGTGGCCACCTCTACTTACAGGATATGTTGAGACTCGAGGAAAAAATGGATTTATCAGAATATGAGAAGTTCACAACGAAAGGACATTTAACAATCCGGCGATCAGAAAAGTATTGGTCGGGGGTTCCTTCTGACATGACTATAGAACAAACATTGATGAGAACAATGAAGAGTTTTGGAGGACTTACTTCTGGCCGAGGAATTGTAGTAGAAGATGTTGACCTGCTTGTACTCATGACCGGTTTGGGGCAAGGCATTGAAAACTTATTATTCTTAAAGCCAGGAAGAGGAAATGCAGAAAACAAGTGGTTTTCCACTGCATCTTACAAGTTAGACAGTGAATATATTATGTTCAATCACGCCTTTAGCGGATGTGATACAACATCCGCTTTCTTTGGTCAAGGAAAAATTAAGTGTTGCAATATTGTTGCGAAAAATGAACACCTAACCTTAGCGCTTTGCACGTTCAATAAACCACTTGCTACCCGTGAACAAATAATAACATCACGAAAACAGGTTACTATCGCATTGTATAGTGGAGGTGTCAGCAGTTCCCACATATTAGACCATTTGTGGTACCAGCTATTCGCCAAGTCTGCCACAAAAAGCAAACTGAATCTTCCACGGTTGCCACCTACACAAGATGCTGCACAACATCATTCGCTGCGGATTTACCAACAAGTCCAAAGTTGGATGGGAAATTGGAAACCTCCTGAGAAATGGGGCTGGAAACACAGTGACCACGGTCCAATGCTCGTCATAATGAGCCAAGATCCAGCACATGAAGCACTTCTTCACACTGCCTCATGCTCATGCAAGCTGAACTGTGGCGAAGCGTACTCCTGCAGAAAAGCGGGTTCGAAATGTTCTTCAATTTGCAAGAAATGTATTGGGGTCAACTGTGAAAACGTGCCAATATTTTTATATGAAGACAGTGAAGAAGATGTTATGGAGGATGTTGAGGAAACCGCTGATCTAGGATCCACTCTATATACAGACCCTGAATCCGTAACTCAAGGTATTTCTGGTGACACTGAGGAACCTGGCCCATCAAAACGTTGGAAGTGATGCTCATATGTGTCTCAAGTGCGCTAAAGTGCGATATTACAAGTATTACACACGCAGAACTGTCAACATTTTTTAGTAACTGACAATGCATTTTATTTGTAATAAAGCTAGTTATTTTTAATGTCAACTGGGTGGCTTTTATACACAAGAATAAATACCCACCTAATTAGGTTGCCTCTGGCAGCTAATAATAGTTCAGTTTCCTGAGACAATTTATTTTGTGGGCGTGTGTATGTGTGTTTGTGTGTGTGTGTGTGTGTATGTGTGTCTATGTCTCTTAATGATGTATTTTTATATTTATAGTTTCACAAATACCAGGGCTGAGGTGGCCCGTGGTGAACTCCAGTAAATGATGTAAGAATCACAATAGTTGGGTGCCCAGCAATCCTCATGTTGCATACAGAGAAATTGAATACCTGAAAGTGAGGTGGTAAATTCCAACATATAACATGATGTATAATGTATTTATACTACATAAACAGAAACTGAAAAAATAGTATTAAAAAATAAGGTATCTTGCCACTATGCTCGAAATTTGAAAAATTGGTATTTTTTTAGGCGCTCCAGTGCCTTAGATATTGGGAGTTGAAAAAAATGGCAAGAATCAAATTTGTAGAGAATTTTGTGCACTTTAAAAAAGAAAATAGACGTTAAAGCGATAGGAGCAAAAAACTGAAATATTTTGAAAACACTGAAAAAGACGAAATTTTCTAAGTTTTTTGACTGCAGAAAGTTTTTCCAAGCGACTTTTTGTTGGCAAAACTCGGTTTTCTAATCTTTCCAACCATAAAAACGAGTTGAAAAAATAAACTCCTGTACCCCACCTTTTGCAAGGTATATCTGCTATTTGACTGGACTAACTGTTATGCAGTTACTAAATTTAGTAGTTTTCAATGGTGTCTCTTGCTGTTTCTGAGGAAATAATGGTTTAATAAACTTTCGGAGACTATCACTCACTGTGTTTTTTAGAGTTGTTAGTGCGCTGAAATTGTTTAGTAAATATCGTGCGGTAGTTTACATCAGACGTTTCTTATCGTTTCTAGTGAAATATTTCAGTAAAATTTTTATTCACTGTTTCAATTTCGCTGATTGTTTAAGTGGCTGCTTGAATTTTTGGTTTTAGCTAAGGAATTGTGTGAAGTTTTGGTGGTATTGTTATTAGTTGCGTTTTAGTAGCATTAATAGTAGTGGTTGCTTTCTTGACAGGTAGAGAACTTCAGACCACTATTGTTAGTTCTTTAAATAGTTCTACTGCTGTATTTGAACTTAGATAGCGTAGACTTTTCGTTGCTCCAGTAACTGTTAAAACTTCATCACGAATAAGATGTGTGGGCTTTGTCGCAGGTTTGTGAGTAGTGAGTTACAGTGTGGGATTTGTTCAAAGTATTTCTGTTGTGGGGAATGCAGTGGGGAAGCTATTCTAGTGAGATCCTCTGCTGGAGATGCAGAATCTTTATCAGAAGTAAGTTGATATAGGAGCAGGACCGTAAGACCTGTGGCCTTCAGGTGCAGTTACAAGACACGAAGGAGGAAGTAGATTAGTTGAAGAGGGTGATTGGTGCTGGAGAATGGGAACTGGGAGTTGGCACGGAGGCAGGTAAGAGGAGGAGGTATTCAGAGAGTTGTACATTTTGTACAAACAATAAATTTGACCAACTGTTACAGTTGAGTGGATAGGAGCCTCTTGCAGCTGTAGGTGTAGGAAACATGCAGCAGTCTTCAGCAGGTAGGAAGTGTAGGTCAGTTGTAAATTCTGACAGAAAAAAGGAAGTTCTGCTACTACGTAGTTCCCTTGGCAGAGGTGTAGGCCAGCTGTTGCAGGAAGTGTTGGAGAGTGAGTACCAGGTCACAAGCATTGTGAAGCCTAGTGCAGGGTTGACACAGGTGGCTGACAGCGCAGCGGAGTTACGTAGGAATTTTATGAAGGAGACTCAGATGGTGACTGAGGGTGGAGCAGGGAAAAGTCATGATAGGAATGGAGAATTTGATGTCGGTGGTGACGTGGTGAAGATAGCTAACCAAACCGGTGGGGCTAATGTGCCCTTCGTGCAGCTGTTTCGGCATCATGATCGGCCTCATCTTAATGCTGCTGTTAGGCTTGTTAACATAGGGCTGGAGAAGACACTGACGGCGGAGGACATGGCTCACATTATGGTGGTCCCAGTTGAGTCTATCAGTAGATCGGTTTTCACTAGGCATGGCCTGCACCTCAACAGATATGGGGAAGGGTGGTGGCAAAGCTTATAGATGACAGTGTAATGGGTGGTGGTGGCATCACTCATTGGAAACTTTCTGTAGTAGTTGGGATTAGAGCTGCACTTTTTTTAGACTGAAGTCAGATGATAGACATACATGCTTAAAGAACGCCTTATAACAAAGGAACCACCTTTAGAGGATGTCAGGTACCCAAGTAGAAAGGAAATTAGCATATTTCATCAAAATATAAGAGGTATTGGGGATAAATAAATAAAGCGAACTGTTTATAGATGTTGACTCTGACATTATTGATATATCTGAACACAACATAAATAATTTGAGAATTCAGAGGTTTTCTCTACCAGGATACAGATTAGCTGGCTGTGTGTCAAGGAGTTCGTTGAGGAGTGGGGGAGTGGTCGTGCATGTAAAAAACAGTATTCCATTTGAGTCTGTAGATGTGTAAAGGCACTGACTGAACAGGTATTTGAATGTTGTGCTGGGGCAGTTGAATTTAGTGACACTCAACTTCTAGTTGTTTTTGTTTATAGGTCCCCCTAACTCTGACTTCACAGCATTTCTGCTCAAGCTAGAGATGGGTCTTGGGTCACTTTATAGGAAGTAACAAAAATTAGTTATAGGTGGTGATATCAATATTCATTTTGTATATGACCGTGCAACAAAAAGTAAGCAAAGAACGCTACCGGCGTTTTACTTTTACACGTTGCCCACATTAGAAACTTTTCGACATTAGTTTGTGAGGGACGTCTTTTTCTGACGTCAGGACGGTGTTTGCCGGTGTCGTTTTCTTAGTAACATTTGATCAGACTAGAACATGTGGTTAACGTCCTCTTCGAAGGTCGTTCTCAGTGCCAGAAAAGGTACATTGTAGCACGAGGAAAATTTTGTTCCACAATTCAGTAGATTTAAACGTTAACACTTCTTAAGTACGCCACAAAATATCCCACGGAACAAGACGAACAGAAATTAATTGTTGTTCAAAAAAAAAAAAAATGCACTGAAATGATTCATCACGGTTCTCTAGACACTGAAAAAGGCGAGACATCGATCCTAATGCCGTGTGTGTTCTATGCCGACGGTAATGCTTCCTCAGCAATGTGCTCGCACATTGCTCACAAGACTGATAGGAAGCTTTTGCGGCACGGCATACCACTGCTCCACCAGCGCAGCTGAAAAGTGCTCGATGGCAGCTGGTGCACGTGAACCTGCCACAATACGTCTCCCGCCACGCATTCCACACGTGCACGACGGGACTTGCGTCGAAGGAAGGGGCAGGCCTGCCCTTTCGCCGAATACTCTCTCGTTCCAAGACCTTCTCCGCTTGCTCCGCTCGAAGCGATTGCGGATTGATACCCATAGAAATGAAGTTAGAGCCGAATGCACCCACGAAGAGACGCACATGGTGAAGGAGTACAGTGCCACAATAATGTTGACTGGGGAGTGTAAAATGAGGAATTATCTTGAAGTCAGGGTGCCACACCACACCATAAAGCCTGGAGCACCATAGGTACCATCTTTGACAATGTTCGTGAATGTAACACGTGTTGAAGCACGTCCGTACGCACCAAAGACCATCCAACAGATGTCAACGGCTCTGGTGAGGGAGTGGGACGCTTTACCACGGCAACCACTTATTGACTAGATAGGAGCAGGTTGCTGTCCTTTGCGATCGCACATCCTTTTAAGAACCACGTCCCGCCTTTATAATGTCCAGGGGACTACCATAAATAGCGCTGACTTCAGAGTAATTATATTATCTGAATAGTAGTGTCAATCATATTCGTATTATTGCGTACATCTCTCTGTACTATACTGCAGCAGTTCTTTCTATGTGTGGTACAGGTTTGATCTAGCCATATCACTTAACAGTGACACTTCCTCGGAGAATTACTTTCGTCCGTCAGTTTTGCATAAAATTGTAATTACTCCTTCTGGATATATTTTAGGTCACCTGTCAACTGTTTCACCGAAAGCAATCGATGTTTCAGCATTACTATAAAGTATGTTAAATATATACTTTACATTGTGAAACATATGAGGAATTTCTATACTTAACTGACCGACTGAATCTGATGATAAGAATTAAACGCACCCTTACCCGTTGGGGTAGCTCCAGTTCAATTCATAACGGAAATAGGGTGGTGAAATATACTGACTGTGTCCTGCAATCGGTTTCTTTTGACTGCCTAAGTTAGAGTCGGATCTTTATTCTAGACCCTGCTACCTGACATTATACTTCATTTTTATAACACTCTCTTGATAGTTAAAGAAACCACAGACCATTTGCAACTTTCGTCTTAAGCTCTACATAGACATATTAACAAAAGTTTTGCATCATCTCGGTTCCGAGAGTTCCGAAACCTGTACAGAACATTGGAACAGAGATCTACAGAAACATCATTTCCGCCCTTTTTATTACTCATGGAAACCACACATTACATGTTGTACCACCACACAGCGAGACCTTCAGAAGTGGTGGTCAAGACTGCTGTACACACCGGTACCTCTAATACCCAGCCAGCACGGTAGCTCAGTGTGTTCGGTCAGAGAGCTGGTTGGCCTCTGTAATAAAAAACTAAAAATTAGTGCAAGGATCAACAAACGAACTTCACCGGATGTCATGTGACGTCCGAACCGAACAAACGCAACGATCAACAACGAACTAAATGCAAAAAAAAAAAAGCAGTAGCACGTCCACTTGCATTGATGCATACATGTATTCGTCGTGGCATACTATCCACAAGTTCATCAAGGCACTGTAGGTCCAGATCATCCCATTCCTCAACGGCGATTCAGCGTAGACCCCTCAGAGTTGTTGGGGGCTCACGTCGCCAATACACAGCCCTTTTAAATCTATTACAGGAATCTTAGATAGGATTCATCGTTGGAGAACATGCTGGCCACTCTAGTCGAGTGATCTCGTTACCCTGAACGAAGTCATTCACATCGTGTCTACGATGGGGGTGTGAATTGTCGTCCTAGAAGACGAATGCATTGCCAGTATGCTGCCGATATGGTTGGACTATCGATCGGAGAATGGCATTCGCGTATCGTACAGCCGTTACTGCGCCTTCCATGACCACTAGCGGCGTACGGCGGGCCCACATAAACATCAGGGAACCTGCAACTTGCTGCACTCGCTGGACGGCGGTCTAAGGCGTTCAGCCTGATCGCATTGCCTCAAAGCAAGACACCGACAATTATCTCGTTGAGGGCATATGCGACATTCACCGGTGAACAAAACGTGATGCCAGTTTTGAGCGGTCAATTCGGCATGTTGTTGGGCCCATCTGTACTGAGCTGCATGGTGTCGTGATTGCAGAGATGGACCTCGCCCTGGACGTCGGGAGTCAAGATACGCATCATGCAGCCTATTGCGCACAGTTTGAGTCGTAACACGACGTCATGTGGTTGCACGAAAAGGATTATTCAATATGGTGGTGTTGATGTCAGTGTTCCTCCGAACCATAATCCGTAGGTAGCGGTCATCCACTGCAGTAGTAGCCTTTGGGCGAATTGAGCGAGGCTTGTCATCGACAGTTCCTGTCTCTCTGTATCTTCCCCATGTCCGAACAACATCGATTTGGTTCACTCCGAGACGCCTGGACACTTCCCTGGTTGAGAGCCCTTCCTGGTACAAAGTAACAATGCGGACGCGATCGAACCGTGGTACTTGATCGTCTAGACATGGTTGATCTACAGATAACACGAGAAGTGTACCTCCTTCCTGGAGGAATGCCTGTCGGACCCCCTCCGTCTAATAGGCGCTGCTTATGCATGATTGTTTACATCTTTGGGCGGGTTTAGTGACATCTCTGAACAGTCAAAGGGACTGTATCTCTGGTACAATATCCAAAGTTAACGTCTATCTTCAGGAGTTCTGGGAACCGGAGTATGTATGTATATGATTGTGCATATCAAATACATTCCCCCATGAGCATCGTACAGACATTTGACCCTCATGAATGATAACGAAAGAATTAATACTGTGCAATGCGAATGAAGGACGGTTGTGAGGCAAGTCTTGTCTCATTTTGTAGCGAAAAGGCCACATAGTCACACCTTTACTAGGTACATACAGGAAAAAAATTATCTGGTCCCAAAATAAGTAGAAATAAAATACTGAGTAAGTCTGCAATGCACTATGGAGAAACGATTCATGTGAAACAGACCACTGCCCTCAAAAACGGTAACTTACAGGTGAAATTCTCCATCGCAGCCCCAACAGATTTAATGAGAAAATGGTCCAGTTGATGGACCGCTTTAAAACTGAACGCAGATATAAGATGTACCGAACTGTGAAAATCTAGGAAAACAGGAACAGTGGACGGTTCAAGCTCAACATGTGGAAAATGGTGCAAGCTGTAGCAATCGCGGCGTAGTGGTTGTGTGGTCATGGCGTTCTACTACAATGTAGGACGTTCCGATTCGAATCTCACTCAAACTAGACATTTTCTTTTCACAAAATTATAATCATACTTTCCGGTCATTGATGTGTCTGTTCTCCGCTTACAGTCGTGCCAATTGTCACACTACACATTGGTTATAGAATATGAGCCATATATGAATTTATTACCGTCGCAAGTAAATGTGATGAGCATTGAGAGAGAGATAGTGTTATAAGATCCACGATATATATTTTAATGTGACGAGTGGAATATGAACATGTGGGAAATTACGTAACTCAATAATGTTCAAAAATGTTCAAATGTGGGTTAAATCTTATGGGACTTAACCGCTAAGGTCATCAGTCCCTAAGCTTACACACTACTTAAGCTATATTATCCTAAGGACCAACACACACCCACACCCGAGGGAGGACTCGAACCTCCGCCGGGACCAACCTCACAGTCCGTGACTGCAGCGCCTGCCTTTGACCGCTCGGCTAATCCCGCGCGGCAACTCAATAATATTCTTTCAATTATGTAATTATTTCTTAAAAAGATGATAATTATGTAAAACAGAGACAACATTTGTCTCACATACTTTGTTAATCTATTTCATTCTTTTCTTTTGTTTTGTACCCTTTTGTCGTCTTCTTCTGATGTACGTCGCCGACGCAAGACGCGAATCGATTTGAGGTCTGTTGAATGAAAAACATTTAACGTAAAATTATTGTAGTTTTATGTTCATTTGCTGGTAGAAAACAAATAGAGCCAAATGCGTTAAAACTATTTATGATTAATTAATGAAAAAACGCTTCCTCTTTTATTTATAATTTTGTAATAATTGTTTTATCATAGCTGCAAGAAGCGCAGCCATTGTTATTTGGACTATATAGCAACTTCGTCTGTACTTCTGGTCGAAATATCAAGGGTTTGTGGTACACTATTTTGCAAAACAGAATTAATAATTTTTTTTGGTGGCATCAATTTAAATGATTAATTATTTATTGAGGGAAGAAAAATCTTAGTTAAAAAAGAACTCCTCTGTCTTTTGTTGGCCGCCATCTTAACTTTTATCTCAGCGGCAGATTTAAATTACTTGAAACTGCATACAATATTCCGATGTGTAAGAAATAAATGTGTACCGGTGGTACTGAACTGTATATATATATATATATATATATATATATATATATATATATATATATATTAATCGAATCAGACTGCATCTCCTAAGAAGAGTGCTGATGGTATTTATTGTTGAACAAGATTTCATTGCTGATGTATGAGGCCAAAATTAAACCATGCACGAATTCACGGAGAAAAATATTTCTAGTAGAAAAATATTTCTGTCAGATGACAGTGTGGTTGTCATACCGCCGTACAAACCGTGCACAGCCCCAGATTTTCACCTGGTCGCCAAAAGTAAGACTAATTTTTTTTCAGCGTAAATATGTTCCGCATTAAGGCATTAGCATATCAACTAAGTTTCGCTGCCAGATGATAGTTACAGCACACGCTGAACCTCCATGAATAGCTGCACTATCATTATAATCACCCGGTAGCTTCCGCGTATATCAGGACTACATGTTACTGACTCCTGTTGCCGTACAATGAACTCACAAGATGTGCAGAAGCGACCGCCCAGACACCACACGCTGTTCGGTGACTGGTGAGCGAAGTGCAAAGCCGGGATGCCTCGGGTGGCGCTGACCCCTTGGCGACATCTGGTCCCCAGCGGCGCCGCGCCGGGCTTAACTTCTGATATTGCAGACTTTCCGCTACAGCGGGCGGCAGGCGGACGACGGCCAGGCGGCGACAGCTGTCAACAGGCCGAAGCCGCCTGCGGGCTTCCGAGGGCATAAGCGGCCGGCTCACTAGAATTGCAGAAAGGTCTTCTGCTTTCCTGCCTTGCTGGGAACAATACTTGCAGCTTCTCTTTCTGCAAATGGTAGCCCCGGCAGCTCGCACTGTTTACGAATTAGAAGAGCACAAATAACCTGCTGGTGCTGCTAGTGAACCTATAACGTGATGACACCATACACTTTAAATAATTCCTAAAATTCATAATGAGGTTTTCTCGGGTTGTCAGACTAGCCAAGGTGTCGCTGTGTGGCAACATTTCAACAGGCTTCCTACTTGTCATCTTCAGGTGAAGTAGGAAACTTGTTCAAACGCTGCAGCAGAACGACGGCATGACTCGGCTGATAACCCGAGAACATCATCGAGATTCGCCGAGAAATTCTAAATTCGCATATATTCCAATATTTTTTCATTAAATTAGTTTCGATGTTCTTGTGATTCGATCGTAACTAGACAGAAAACATTGTAAAAGCACACTATTATCTGTGGACTCAAATTGCAAAGCGCTTTCGTTGTGTGTCTGGACTGTTAATTGTAAATGATCTGCTTCGAACTATATTGTGTCGAATTTATGATTTTAATAGTTATTTAAACAAGCCGGGGAACCATAGAGCTTTTATTTCCTTCGGTGTGTTTTTTGTACGACTGTGACGCACTTAGCAGGCGAATGCAGAAGTGAGTAGTGTCAGACACATTTGAAGGCTGCGAAGCAGTGGAGTCCATGTTGTGCAACACAGAGTTAATAATGTTTGTTATAGTGCGGTGAAACTTTATTGAGAATGTCAAGGAAGGTGTCTGGCAATAATTTTCACAGTTATAAGTTGTGTCTGTAAGGTACTTGCCGCCGATGCAAGATTTTCAGGACAAAAATTGTTGCGACGTAATTGCGCCACTGGCACGACAAGATGGATGGCGTCATACTGAACCTTATTTGCCTATATTAATAAAGACACGAAGAAGCAGCGTTATCTTATTCGTCACCATAAGATAAGTACTACGTTATTTGTGGGGAATAACATTCAGAACAAAATACATCTACATTTACATTACTATTCTGCAAATTTGCAATTAAGTGCCTGGCAGAGATAAATCTTCCCACGCTAGTTGTGATTTTTCTTTTTTTAGTGTGATCATCATTCCTCCCTATGTAGGTGGGCGCCAACAAAATACTTACGCGCTCTAAGAAGAAAGTTGGTGATTGAAATTTCTTGAGTATATCCTGCCGCAACGAAAAACGCTTTTGTTTTAATGACTGCCAGTCCGTTTTACGTATTGCGTCCGGGTCACCCTCTTCCCCATTTTACGATAAAATAAAACGAGTTGCCAATCTTTGAACATTTTTGATGTCACCTGTCAAACCTATCTGATGCGGACCCCACACGGCACAGCAATACGCCGCGAGAGGGTGTACAAGCGTGGTGTAAGAGGACTCTTTAGCAGACCTGTTCCTCTTTCCAAGTGTTCTGACAATAAATCAAATTCTTAGGTTTGCTTCCACCACAACATTATGTATGTGATCATTCCAATTTAAGTTATTCGTAATTGTAACCCCTAAGTATATAATTGAACTCACAGCCTTTATATTTCTGTGTTTTATTCTGTAATCGAAATTTAGAGGATTCCTTTTAGTGCTAATGTTGATGACCTCAAACTTTTCATTACTTAGAGTCAATTGCTACTTTTCGAACCATACAGATACCTTTTCTACATCGTTTGGCATTATTTATTGGTCATCTGATGACAATATTAGACGGTAAATGACAGCATCATCTGCCAACAATCTGAGAGGGATGCTCAGATGTTTTCCTAAACAGTTTATGTGGATCAGGAACAGAAGAGGCCCTACAACGCTTCTTTGTGGCACACGGGATATCACTCGTGTTTTATTGGATGGTCTTCCGTCGATTACGAAGTACTGTGACCTCTCTGACAGCAAATCACGAATCCAGTCGCTGAACTGAGACGACACTTCACATGCAAGCAATTTGATTAGAAGTCACTTATGAGAAACGGTGTCAAAAGCCTTCTGGAAACTTAAAAATACGGAATCAGTTCACATCCCCCGTCGACACCACCTGAGAATAAACTGCTAGTTATGTATTTAGTTCCCAAAAGCTCTTATTTAATCTGAACACAGCAATTTGCCTATCATATTTCCACTTACCATCTTAAAAATAATAGATTTATTGATGAGCTACGACTCCAGTAATTACTATTAATGCCGGCCGCGATGGTCTCGTTGTTCTAGGCGCGCAGTCCGGAACCGCGCGACTGCTACGGTCGCAGGTTCGAATCCTGCCTCGGGCATGGATGTGCGCGATGTACTTAGGTTGGTTAGGTTTAAATAGTTCTAAGTTCTAGGGGAATGATGACCACAGCTGTTAAGTCCCATTGTGCTCAGAGCCATTTGAACCAATTACTATTAAAAGTAACGAATGCTAATATACCGTTTACTTAATATAGTAAATAGTTGTATTAATTACCAAAAATGAGAATGTATGTTTGAAGTGGTCGGATTTATCATTGGCATGTTGTTACCTGTAACAATGATACAGTATCATTTCCTTAACAAAGTAAATGGCTGCGTTAACTGCAAAAAAATTAGAGTATGTATTTAAAGTGATCGGTTCTCTCTTTCCCATGATTATTTTCGCTTCAAATTCAATTTTTTTTTTTAATTTTCAGAGTAAATACTCTTAGGAAAATATTTCCGATTAGTCCTTGTAAACCATATGTGAAAAGCTAGGTGTTAATAATCTGACTTGCGTCCCGGGATGCGTATTCAAATACAGAAATATGTAAACAGGTAGAATACTTCACTGCGTTCGGCAACGCCTATATAAGACAACAAGTGTCTGGCGCAGTCGTTAGATTGGGTACTGCTGCTACTATGGCAGGTTATAAAGATTTACGTGAGTTTGAATGTGATGTTATATTCGGCGCACGAGCGATATGGCACAACATCTCTTAGGTAGCGATGAAGTATAGATTTTCCCCATACGACCTTTTCACCGGTGTACCGTGAATATCGAGAATCCGGTAAAATATCAGATCTGCTACGTCGCTGCAGCCGGAAATAGATTCTGTAATAACGGAACCAACGACGACAGGAGAGAATCGTTCAGCGTGATAGAAGTGCAACACTTCCACAAATTGCTGCAGATTTCAGTGCTGCGCAATCAATAAGTGTCAGCGTGCGAACCATTCAACGAAACATCATCGATGTGGGTTTTCGGAGCCGAAGGCCCACACGTGTACCTTGATGACTGCACGACACAAAGCTTTATGCTTCGCTTGGGCCCATCAACACCGACATTGGATTGTTGATGACTCGAAACATGTTGCTTGGTTGAGCGAGTCTCGTTTCAAATTGAACCGAGCGGATTGACGTGTATGGGTATGGAGACAACCTCATGAATCCATGGATCCTGCATGTCAGCAAGCGACTGTTCAAGCTGGTGAAGGCTCTGATGGTGTGGGGGGCGTGTGGAATTGGAGTGCTATGGGATCTCTGCTACTTCTAGATACGACTGTGACAGGTGGCCAGTACGTAAGCCTCCTGTCTGATCACTTGCGTCCATTCATATCCAATACGCATTCCGACGAACATGGACAATTCCAGCAGGGCAATGCGACACCCCACACGTTACGAATTGCTACAGAGTGACTCTGGGAACACTCTTCAGTATTTAAAGACTTCTGCAGGCCACCAGACTCCCCAGACATGAACATCATTGAGCATATGTTGGATGCCGTGCAACGTGCTGTTCAGAAGAGATGTCCACCCCATCGTACTCTTAAGGATTTATGGATAGTCTTACAGGATTAATGGTGTCAGTTTCCTCCAGCACTACTTCAGACAGTAGTCGAGTTCATGCCACTTTATGTTGCGGCGCTTCTGCGTTCTTGCTGGGACCTACATGGTATTAGGCAGATGTACCTGTTTCTGAGGCTGTTCATCGGATTAAAAGAAAAGAAAAAGAAGCAAAGAAAAAGAGAATACTGCAAGACACACAAACAAAGCTACAGAGAAATAAAGAAAGAAAGGAAGTATCTCAAAGACTGAAGAAGTATTGGGCAGACAAGAGAGCAAAACACCCTTCACTGAATACTGAACTGTATTGTATTACTGAATAATAGCAACCAGTGTATGCCTTTGTATACCCAACTCGAGTAGTCAGATGAGGGCCATAAAATAAAAATAAATACAAATAAATAAAAGAAAAGCTTCCAATAATTTATTCCAGTAATTGACTAAAGCCAAGTACGCCATCCGGCCCTTCGGGGCGGGTTACCGTTATTTTCTATTTTTAGTATGTAATTTCACATGAAAACACTAACGATAAGCTAGCTGCTGCTCCGATACTGGCACTGAAGATAATGACTATCGTTGAAGGATATAACTCAGTTATCAAAACGATACCACAGGAAGCGCTGTGAAGAATTTATGATGATATTTTATGTGGTAACAATCGAACCGCATATTGACGCAAAGCTTCAGATATTACGGACTGACTATTACAATAGTCCTGATAGAGGTCAAAACACTGCTCCAGTTTCTCAAAATTGTAGTTAGTAACGTCCACATATAACTTCGTAGCAAATTTTAATTTCACGGTTTGTTTACGGTTGAAAAAGTTACGACACGTGCGGGAGTCAAAGTAGTGTGGCAAAACAGTGCGAACAGATGCGCTATGGAACTCGAAGACAGACAAAAGACAGAACTATGGTACGCTTGTTGACTGGTTTAATAAATGTTTTGACAATGGACTTAAAATGTCGATGAGGTTACAAGCCAAATGCATCACTGACGCTCTTAAGAAGGATCTGACCATAAGCAGTTTCTTCTCCCTTTGTGGTAATAAGCACGTTTCACTTTTAGAATAGAGCTGACACTTGAATTTAGGAATGTTATGTCTATGACTGCAACATTGCCAGTCTTATCTTGCACGTATCAGCATCTCACACCTACTTATAACAGTCAAAGGAGACCCCAACTGGTAATGACAGGGAGATCTCGATGCAAAATAGTGACTGCTACGAGTTAAAAGCAAGATAAGAAAAGAAATATTTATAAACTGACAGTCATTAAGAAAGAAAGTTGTGTCTTATGTATTCGTACCTAGCATGAGAATCAGCTGCATTAGTTAGTCATAAAGGGGTCCAAAAGAATACATCTATAAGATGCGTACAGCAGCTAGGAAACTATGGGTAGAAAATTGCACTTACTATCCATGGAAATGGGAATACTGCATCTTTGTCATGCAGTGGAAAAAGTTATAGTAATATCATTCTTATAAGAAAAAAAAACGCTAGGTTACTTTACACCGAAGGAGGCCGGCGGTTGTGGCCGAGCTGTTCTAGGCGCTTCAGTGTGCAACCGCGATGCCGCTACGGTCGCAGGTTCGAATCCTCCCTCGGGCATGGATGTGTGTGCTGTCCTTAGTTTAGTTAGGTTGAAGTAGTTCTAAGTGTAGGGGACTCCTGACCTCAAATGTTAAGTCTCATTGTGCCTAGAGCCATTTGAACCATCTGAACCCCGATGGAAAGGACAAAGAAAGATTTGACGTCAAATTTTGAGAAATTTTGGGCAAGAACGGAGTCAGAAGCCAAAAATACTTCTTCAAGATCCAACCATAAATGAATTAAATATGTCAGACGAGAATGTGGATAGTGAAATACATCATACCTGTAGACAGAGACTCTGTAACCTTATACAACATTCTGTAGGTTTTATTAAGAAAATGTTTTCCCTTAAAACGAGAGTTGGTTGTTTTATCGAGTTTCTGAATCATGCAGATATCGTGGAAGTGAAGAAGCTCATATGAGAAATTTAATATAGATACTGAGGACGTCAAACAAAAACATACCCGAAATAACTCCACTAAAAAATTTCACTATATACTTCCAATATCATTTCTTGAGAGCAAGCGATGAAAGTATTTATTGCACTATCGAGAACCTGTAACTTTTCGAAACTAAGACATAAACACGTACATTTTGTTTTTTAAATGTCATTTTGTACTATTACTATTTCGTACGAGTATTTTAGTTTATATATCATGTAACAGTGAAATAAAATCTTAGTATTTAGATCTGTAATAAACTTAAATTTGTTGAAATGGCAGTTATCACTAAAATCAAGTAGTAAAACTGATTACGCCATGTTTACAATGCGGATATAGTGGAAAGAGTTAAACAACCAGAAGAGTCTTGTAAGGCTCAGTATAAATGGCAGGATGAAATTTACAAGCTCAGATCTGCAACGGAAAAATGACGTCCATAAGCGTGAAGCCACCACAGATGTATGCAGTAATGTTCCAAGATAGAAGGAACTGTTTTTGATCTACTCACATGTAATGTTACAGACAATACACCATTTTAAAGAATTTCGTCTATGGAAACTGTTGTTATTGTTGTAGATGAGGTGTGAACCAGCTCATCTCAACAAGTTGCGAGTGTGAAAGTCACTGGGTGACGGATTCCGTGACTTCCCCATAGGGGTCAAGCAAAGAAGTGGAGAAAGTAACTTAAGACCGCGCACGCCTGAACAAACCCTCCCTTAGCTGACATGCTCGCTCTTTGCGGTTAAGGATTGCTACAAGTGCTTACTCCACATATGACATGGTGGGAGTTCGCATCAGTGGAGGCAATGCCTACAGTGGTGTGGTGTTGCATTTAGCGGTAATCGTTTTCTGTCTGTGGTGCTGGATAAACCCAAGGAAATCTACTGCCGAGAGAATTTGAAACCCTTGGCCTTGAGCTGTAGAGGCATGCACGTCGATGTTTGGTGTGCCATACGGCAGTTGATGAGGTGCGAATTTCACCAACACTCTGGAATCTTACTGAATAAGGCGAGCCTGAATTTCATGAAATTTTAACTCTGATTGACTAGCCGTAGGCCCTCTGCCTTGCAAACTTTCTTTGCCAAGTTTCAGGAGATTTGAAGCTAAAGTTAGGCGAATCTTGTTATTACGTTGAGAAGGTATACCCCGTGCGCTCTTTGTCAGCTAAAATTCTAATTTTGGGAGTAACGGCGCTGGAGTCCATTCGCATGTTTTCATGTGGATCTGATGTGCTGGTGGTAATCTGGCGACATTATGGAAACTGCTTCAGGTTATACTTTTTTTTAGATGCTCTTGAGTTTTGTAATTGCTTTGGGCCAATTTTACCTCTAGTTTGAAACTTTTAATGTGTACCTTTTAATATACAGAGTAGCTTACGCGTCTGATTGTCTGCCACGTATTGCTTATTCATGTAAGTATTGTAAGCAGGCTGTTTAGATTTTCTTATTGGTAAGGCCACGTAGCGCTCTGTATGAAAATAATTGGCTGTGCTGTGTGCAGTCTGTGGCTAGTCTGCACTGTTGTCTGCAATTGTAGTGTTGGGCAGCGGCAGCTGGATGTGAACAGCGCGCAGCGTTGCGCAGTTGGAGGTGAGCCGCCAGCAGTGGTGGATGTGGGGTGAGAGGTGGCGGAGTTTTGAGAGCGGATGATCTGGATGTGTGTCCATCAGAAACAGTACATTTGTAAGAATGGATGTCATGAACTGCTATATATATTATGACTTTTGAACACTTTTAAGGTAAATACTGTTGTGGCGTAGCAAGACAGCCACGCCACGGAAGTAGCCGAAAGGCACGCGTTTAGTTCACGCAGGCAAGAGATAGGTCTGTAACAGGATATGTAATGAATGCTATAAAGAAAAGTACGTAGCTGCTGGAATACTTAACTTTAATCCATCCTTGTGGTACATCGTTCTTGATGAGACAAGTGAGACTCTATAGATACATGCAATAAACTACTAATGGCGCCTTGCTACGTCGTAGCCATTGACTTAGCTGAAGGCTGTTCTAACTATCTGCTCTGCAAATGAGCGAGGCTTCGTCAGTGTGCATCGCTAGCTACGTCGTCCGTACAACTGGGGCGAGTGCTAGTACGTCTCTCTAGACCTGCCGTGTGGTGGCGCTCGGTCTGCTATCACTGAAAGTGGCGACACGCGGATCCGACATGTACTAATGGACCGCGGCCGATTTAAAGCTACCACCTAGCAAGTGTGGTGTCTAGCGGTGACACCATATTCCTCCCCCGCAAATCGGCGAACGATCGTGTTATAAGGCTTCCGCCCGCCGTGGCGAGGACCCCATGTTGACGTATGCGATGAGGTGGGGAGCCTAACAACAGGCGAGTCTGTGCCACCCGCACCCGCCCATTCGGTCCGAGGGGAGCTAGGAAACGCCTCAAAATCTAGTCCAGGGTGCACGTCAACATGCGGTGTATGCGCCCTTAGAGATATAGGAGGGGCCAAAGGGTCGACCTCCATTGCGTCGGGGCACCCGACGGGCGAAGATGACATCTGGTCCGGAGCGGGCAAAAGTTCCATGGCGGAGGACATCTGGTCACGGGAAGCGATCGGCGGCGCGTGACCCCGGGAGGCGCCAGGCGGTTGCAGCGACGCTTCCACTGCAGGCGGCGCCGGCGGGAGAACAGGCGGCGGCGGTTGCGGCGGCGCGTCGCCATGGGGCAAAATGGAAGGCAGCGTCGGTAACACCTGGGGATGAAGCGAGCCAGTAGATGGGTCCCCAGGGCGCTGACCGGACGACACCGTCGCAGAAAGCAGACGGGAAGCGGCAGAACCCAGGCGACGACAAAGGCGCAGCTGATTGAGATGCCGACGCACCTCACCAGAGGCCGCCAAAACCAAATACATCGCGCGGCCGAGGCAGCGAAGAATGCGCCCTGCGAGCCAACGCCGTGAACCTCGATAGTTGCGATAGAATACAACGTCGCCTGGAGCAAAAGCAGGTGGCTGCCGCTGCACAGGAACCTGATGCGGCGGATGCAGCAAAGGCATCAAGGTTCGAGGAGGACGACCGTGGAGCAACTCAGCCGGCGAGCGACCATCTCAGGGCTGAGAGCGATACGACGACAAAAAGAGCAACAACGCGTCCTCCCGAGAATGCGACGCTATCAACTTCAACATCTGTGAGTTGAAAGTCCCGACCAATCTTTCAGCGGCACCGTTTGATTGAGGCGATAACGGCGCGGATGTCAGATGGTGAATACCATTGGCCGTGCAGAATGACTGAAATTCTGCGGACATGAATTGTGGGCCATTGTCGGAAACCATAGTCTGTGGAAGACCTTCAGTGCAAGAAATAGCGGATAATTTCTTTGCGCAGATGAGAGCAATTTGGACGGAAAGGCAATAGGGCGATCATGTGATCCATCTTTGTGCATAAGCACAGCACCGATCCCGAAATCCGATGCATCTACCATCAACAAAAGGGGTTTCAGGGGATCGAATGGTGTAAGGCAAGTATTAGAAAGCAACGCCGATTTCAACTGGTGAAAGGCGCGTTCGCATTCCGTCGTCCAGACGAACGGAACACCTGTACGGCGTAAGCGATGAAGCGGAGCTGAAATGAAAGAGGCATTGCGCACATTCAATCACACCGTGTGACCCCAAATCGTGTAATGTTCTTGCTACCTCATCACGCAATGCGTGGGGAACATTGCGTGCTCTGAAAAATGTCGGTTGCGCGTTTACTTTCAGTTCCAAATGTGCTTTATAGTTCTCAGCACAACCAAGGCCCGGTGCAAAAATGTCTGCAAATTCTTCACATAGAGTAGAAACACTGGCTGAAGGCACAGTCTCGTTCACTGATAGTACCTGATTGATTATAGACATGTTAAACAATTGAAATAATTCTAAACCAAACAAGTTCACTGCAGTAGAAGAACGAAGAACGTAAAATGACACAAGTTTTGTTTGTCCCTTGTATGTTGCAAGAAGGCTGCACTGTCCGAACACAGGGATCTGCTGTCCTGAATATGTAGTTTTCTTAAAATTTGCGGCACGCAACGGAGGTTTGCCCAGCTGTTTGTACGTGTCGTGATTGATCAACGAAACTGCAGCTCCGGTATCGAGCTGGAAGTATCACTTTGCCTTCAAAGTCCAAGTCCACAAAAAGTTTATTGTCCTGCTGACAACAAGAGCGACTGTCTCATGCAATTTGAACTGATACAGGTACAGAAGCACTTGCGACCTGACGGGATTTCCGTCGACGTCGACGCACACGTTTTGTAGGACGAACACAGTCACTGTTAGAGAAAGTGACACTGGACAGAGTGGAATTAACTACATGAATGTCCATGGGCGAAGGTTCACGAGCCTGATTGTCCATGGTTCGATTCCGGTGCGAAGCAAAGGGCCTGGAATGGTTGTGAGCGGCCGATCGGAGCTTTTTCTGGCAAACACTTTGAACATGTCCTTTCCTATTACAGTAAAAGCAAATAGCTTGGCGTGATGGGCAATGTTCACGCGAATGTCTAGTCGCACACCGCGGGCATGATTTCACTGCAATTGCGCACTTACGCGGCACACGTGGAGAGTGAGGCAGCAGCTGCGCGGACGAGCGCGAGGGCTGTTTATCGTTCCGTGCAGCGCGCCCGGCGGGCCAGTTAATGTGACACACGGCTGGCGAAGGTTCAAATGATTCCTGTGCAAAGTCAAGTGTGTCTTGCCTATCTAATACGTCTATCACTTGTTGAAGGGAGGGATTAACTAGTTTCAAAATCCGTTCCCGTATACGAACATCAGAAACATTCTGTGCAATTGCATCACGTACCATTGTATCTGAATAAGGGAGTCCACATTCACACTCAAAAGCACAATCCCTAGTAAGGCCCTGCAATGTTGCAACCCACTCCCTATTAGTCTGACCGGCCATACGTTTTGTACGAAGGAACGTATACCTTTTTGCAACGACATTTACTGTTTCTTCGAAATAGGCATCTAATACCGACAAAATTTCTTCATAGGACAGAGTCGCTACGTCGCGTCGGGGAAACAATTTCACTATCACACGGTAGGTGGACACACCTACACAGGCCAATAAAAAAGGCTGCCGCTCGTTACCTTGAATTTTGTAGGCGGCGAGATGAAATCCTAATTGGCGTGACCACTCCGTCCATGTTTCCATCGCCGCATCATACGTACGAAATGCAGGTGCAACTGCGTGTTGTGGCTGCGGTAGCGATGAAGCGGCGGCGTCCGCATCGTTTTGCAGTGCACGTTGACCCTGGAAGAGCTGTCCAAGGGCATCCAATAACGCCTGCGTCTGCTGATTCTGCAAGCGATAAAATTCGGACAGTACATCTGGAGATTGTGGCGAAGCCATGGCACAAGCAAATGTAAGCAAAGCAAGTGTAAAGAAGAAGACCGCTTTTACTCTCGTCGCCAACTGTTGTGGCGTAGCAAGACAGCCACGCCACGGAAGTAGCCGAAAGGCACGCGTTTAGTTCACGCAGGCAAGAGATAGGTCTGTAACAGGATATGTAATGAATGCTATAAAGAAAAGTACGTAGCTCCTGGAATACTTAACTTTAATCCATCCTTGTGGTACATCGTTCTTGATGAGACAAGTGAGACTCTATATATACATGCAATAAACTACTAATGGCGCCTTGCTACGTCGTAGCCATTGACTTAGCTGAAGGCTATTCTAACTATCTGCTCTGCAAATGAGCGAGGCTTCGTCAGTGTGCATCGCTAGCTACGTCGTCCGTACAACTGGGGCGAGTGCTAGTACGTCTCTCTAGACCTGCCGCGTGGTGGCGCTCGGTCTGCTATCACTGAAAGTGGCGATACGCGGGTCCGACATGTACTAATGGACCGTGGCCGATTTAAAGCTACCACCTTGCAAGTGTGGTGTCTGGCGGTGACACCACAAATACATTGTTTGTTCTCTATCAAAATCTTTCATTTGCTAACTATGCCTATCACTAGTTAGTGCCTTCAGTAGTTTGAATCTTTTATTTAGCTAGCAGTATTGGCGCTCGCATGTATTGCAGTAGTTCGAGTAACGAAGATTTTTGTGAGGTAAGTGATCTGTCAAAGGTATAGGTTAATGGTAGACAGGGCCATTCTTTTGTAGGGATTATTGAAAGTCAGATTGCGTTGCGCTAAAAATATTGTGCGTCAGTTTAGTGATGATCAGAATAAGTAAAGAGAGAAATGTCTGAGTAAGTTCATTTTTGCTCAGCTGTTTGAAAATCAAATAATGTAAGACGTTTATCAGCACAGTAATTCATTAATTTTTCTAACGGACGTTTTAGAATGTGTACAGCTCTCTTATGTATCCAGTTGTCCACGTTGTTTAAAATACACGCCACACCGTTGGGAATGCAGGACGAGGGTGCAGGATATCGTCAATCAGAAAGATTCCCAATAATTAGTAATAAAATGATATTTATTCAATACGAAGAAATACGTTAAGACGGACGTTGTGGCCGAGAGGTTCTAGGCGCTTCAGTCCGGAAGCGCACTGTTGCTATGGTCGCAGGTTCGAATGCTGCCTCGGGCACGGATATGTGCGATGTCCTTAGGTTAGTTCGGTTCAAGTAGTTCTAAGTGTATTGGACTGATGACCTCAGATGTTAAGTCCCATAGTGCTTAGAGCCATTTGAACAATTTTACTCACGCTAATGGTGTTTCTTCTTGTGAAAAGTCCAGCACAATTAGACGTTTAACATTATTATAAGGGCTCTAAAATATTAAAGTCCTGCCACTGTGCCTCCGAGTGATGCCTACGCAGAGTCCAGAGCTGGCCTACGATGCCTACGGAGCCCAAGACCCGGAGAAGGGAGGACGAATAATGCAGCTTGTAGACTCGGCGGTAACTGGAGACTGTGCACGACTCGGCGTACTGAAGAGGATTGTCCGCCGTATCCCAGTGCTCCGGTCTTTAACGACGCATCTACCAGTCTCTACCCTTAGACGTGATGCCCTTGGGTTGACAGCTGTGGCCCTTGAGGACCTCGGTATAGTTCGTACTGCCAACCTATACAGCGGCAGTGGTGAGTACCGTCACCACATACAAAATCTTAGAACTGCGGAGTATGATATGTGCTGTTATGGGTGTTCTCATAACAAAGCACCAATGTCCAACTTGTTCTTCGCAGAGGATCAGGTAGCAGTGGGTAGTGAAGGGGATATCTGATGGTTCTTAAGATAATTGTTAGAATAATATGGTAAGTGCGAACAGAAAGTAAATTATGATAATACTGAATATCTACGCAGTGGAGAAAATGTAGTAAGGATAATAGCAAATGACCAGTATATGAAGGCACATAAGAGATTTAAATAATGGGTTAACATCCTATTGGACGACTGCTCGAGTTATGGAAAATACAGCAACCAGCAGCCCTTGGAAAGAAGCAATCCAGAGGCTGAACCTCAGGTTATGGTCTTCAAAGACAAGCCTGAAAGTAAAGAAGACGCTCCACAGATGTAATGTAGACCCTCAAACGACACATGATTCCAAGTACTGGAAGCTTCCTGAAAGAAATATAAGAAATAATTGAGGGTTGTAGAAATGGATTACCTCAGAAGAGACTGTGGAATATCAGAAACACAACGATTAAGGAAACGATCGATACTCAAGAAACACAGATGTAAGAACAGCAGCTCGCACGGTGCGGGCATACAATGTGAAGGTCTTAAGACAGATAGCCAAAGAAGACCTTAGGAAAGAAACAGTAAAGGAAGGGCGAAGGTAGCCAGCCCAGGTTAGTTGGTGTAAAGAAGGCAACAAAAAAAGGAGGAACTGGAGAAGAAGAAGTAGTATGTGAAGATGGAAAACGTCGTCGACAGACATATGGTATGCGGCGACAGATGTAGCAACGTCACAAGGAGGTGGATAGGAAGAAGAGTGATACAAATAAATACTGAAGACGGCTCCTCGTTCGCGCTCGTTGACCGCGAGCAGCAGTGTTGGCCACAGCAGAGCGTTGTCACAGGAGAAGCTAAGTCCTGGCGCAGCGGAACCGCGATGGCAGGCGCGTTCTTGCTTCCATCAAACTTGCAGTGACAGCAGAATCTTGGCTGGCCGAGCACTGAGCTGTGAATATGTTGACCTACCAGCATGTGCCTCCACCGGCAATATGTCCGGCTGTGGCGCATAGACCAGCGACTAGCGAAGGCAGCTGCGAGTAGTAGCTGAGGCTGGATGATCCACATAGGTTTGGTGGCTGGCGTGGAGCAGTCGACGATAGACACGATTGCGCCGGGGTGGGCAGTATTTATACTTGCTTAGTTAGGCTATATTATGACAAGGTGCCTCTTCTGGCAATGGAGGTTGGTCAAGACAGCGCAGCCTCAGCTGTGCTGGGCTCATGGCTTGAATCAGTCAGCTCAGTAACTCTCTGGCCCCCACACAGTTTCTGAAGTATGCTAGCGACGGTTTGGGCACAACAATGCGTCATTCAAATTATGGTAACAGTGCAGTATCGGAGATAAAAGTAGATACGTAGCATAATTGTTGAAAGAAGCTGTCATGTTCTAATGTCCCCTTGAGCATACCAGGAATGAAATTTATTTAAACATTTCCGAGGATACATCATTGTAATTCATTCTACAGTTTCGTGATGAACCTCCTGTGGACAAATGACAACTGTTTTCCGTCATTTCCCTAAATCGCTTCAGGCAGATGCCGTGATGGTTCATTTGAAAAGGCACTGCCGACTGCCTTCATTGGTTCAAATGGTTGAAATGGCTCTGAGCACTATGGGACTTAACAGCTATGGTCATCAGTCCCCTAGAACTGAGAACTACTTAAACCTAACTAACCTAAGGACATCACACAACACCCAGTCATCACGAGGCAGAGAAAATCCCTGACCCCGCCGGGAATCGAACCCGGGAACCCACTTCCTTCATTCCCTAATCCGATAGGACCGATAACCTCGCTGTTTGCCCTCCCCCTCTCAGCCAACAAACCAACCAACCAACAAGACGATCACTACCATGTCACCGGCCTGCGCCTATGCAGTACTGTTATGGTGAAATATAGGCACTGTATCGTACATTTACTCCTGCCCTAAATAAACTGACCTTAATTCCAGAAATAATTTGTAAGGTTATTTGGAAGACTGGATTATGTGGGGCAATCAACACACCTGCTATTTGTTAGATTTACGGCACTTAATTGCCAATGGGTAATATTCCGGAAGAAATACCTGAATTCCCTTCTTCGGTGAATCGGAGCTACAGGCGATGTTAGGTCGTGGCACCTGTTGGTGACCGGTATTTTGTTTCTTATGATTGTAGCTTCTGCTGCAGTTTATGTGACGGTTTTAACGAAGTGGTCCATACACAGCCATTTGTTTGGGATGTGCACATTAACTACCAGAGAACTTATTTACGTATACATGTTGCGTGTAGATGGATGACGAGAGCGGCGTAAGAAGTATCGACCACCGCAGAGATATTGCACAGCAACGCGATATCACGAGCCACCAGGGCTAGGAATAAGCCGTGCCTCCCGTGGCTCCGAGGTGCGACCGTTGCGTCTCTGTCCTGAAATACCGTCGCCATACACCAGGAGGGCATTTCTGTTCGATGTCGGATCCTGTCAACTCACAGGAAGTTCCTGTCGGAGTATCGTCGTTGTGCTGTCTACGCGCCGTGACACGGCCTTTGTTGACCATCGGAGAGTCAAGAGACTTCCGTCTCCTATGAACTATAATCTCGTACGAACTCTATCAGAACTGTATCAACAAGTGTCCACGAACTTGTGTTTTGTAGTGACTGTAGTGAAGCCACAGTAGGGCTTTTCTGAACTTACATCAATTCGCAACATAGTAACCGTGGCTCATTTAATGTGTTCTGAAACGCAAATCCATATGCACAGTTTCATAACTACAGCTGAGCATCGCGATGAAAGGTAAAAATGTTTGTTATTAATAAAGTATTACTTATTCAGAGCGTTCCAATAAACTGTGTTATTATTAGTCATCTCAGTATTCAGCAAGTTGGACACAACACATGTTCTTTGAACAGCCCCAGCTTCTGTTACAGCAATTGCTGATGTAGTGAAAGCGGCAACGTGGTGGAAAAACAGTGGTGCTTGAAAGGTCAGTTGGTGCAAAAATTCGGGGAAGATAAAGAACGCATAACTGGGTGATGCTTCACAATGGGCTCACAGATTCTGTCGTTCACAATAGTGGTCATTGTTTCCTCACGGGCTCTCCCTCAGTGTCATCCTACAAGGTGGTGCCATAAAACAACGTTACTGAAAATCCATCTGTCCGACGGTGACTTAATTATTACGTCAGTTAAGATTATTTTTTTCCATAAACGGGTTTACAGTGTAACAATTTTCTCCTGTGGTCCCACATTTTTCCTTATTAAAAGGTACAAGTGAGGTAGCGATGGTGGTTATCGCTGAAATAAACGGTTTTCGCTTATATCGATTTTTTTCTTCTCCGTTTTAACCTGGATGATAAAACCGTTCAAAATAACCGGTTTCTGAAATTTAATATAATGGAACACATACAGCTGTCCTTACGACGTTATATGGCTACCAGTTTCGGTGCTTCAGTGCACCACCTTCAGACAGTAACTGAGACTGAGGGAGTTAGTTCCAATCATATACAGGATTCATCAGTTGATGACATCTATCAACTGGTTTTCGCAGACAGCCTGTAACAACGATATTGTGTCTCCAACCACCAACTATCTACTGACAATACCGATTTCCTGATTTGTCTTGCTTTTACTTCCAATGGAAACTAGCGGCATGTTTGTTATCAAATGGTTCAAATGGCTCTGAGCACTATGGCACTTAACTTCTGAGGTCATCAGTCCCCTAGAACTTAGAACTACTTAAACCTAACCAACCTAAGGACTTCACACACATCCATGCCCGAGGCAGGATTCGAACCTGCGACCGTGGCGGTCGTGCGGTTCCAGACTGTAGCGCCTAGAACCGCTCTGCCACCTCGGCCGGCCATGTTTGTTATCAAGGGACCGTAAGCTGACAGGCAAGTCAGAGGGCAGAATCACGATGTTATGGAAACCACACCCAATTCGACTCATATTGAATCTGCACAACATATGAAACCTGATCTTATAATGGCCTTGATGTAAATCATACGTGGGGTAGCTATTCATTAAGTGATCAGAGGCCCCCTCCAAAAATCATGATGGGAAAGGATTCTGGTGAGTATAACTGTCTAACAGACTAATTTCGTCCTAAAAAGTTACAACTGCATTCCTTTTCTTTATAGGGAACACTAATTTCGTCATTAATTTATATAAGGAATGTATATTAATATAAATATAACATTTAAATAGTCCTCACTTCATATAGGTGTTGGCAAGAACTTACTAGCAACTACACTGCCTGAAGACTACCGTGTTTCTCCACAACGACAATGAGGAGCAAAGAGAACAGGTGAAATGTTTAATAACGATAAACAAGTGCGTAATAGGATGCAGTACTACCTCAGGAGGAGAGAGAATGTGGTTCCACGGATGCCATCTCTAAGAAATCTCACTTCGACTTATGGGCGGATGATAAATCAACTGAAACCCTATAGGCCAGAGCTGTGAGTATTACCGACAGTATGCCACAAGAGAGCATGCTGATGACGGCTGCTACTCGTGGTTGGATGCGCTGTATGGACATGGGGGCCCACCTTGGACACCGATCGAAGTGCTGTAACCTCCCCCTCACTTATCGACCTTAATGACAGTGAAAAATTAAACCGCGTGTACCTAATGGAAATTTGGGAAAAGCAATCGTCACCGAAGTTAATCTGTCGATAAAGAGGGAGGAGAGGGTTACATCTAAATGAAGGGAAAAATGCAAATGAAACTGGTGGAAATTAATTTTGAAAAGTGGTAAAGTTAATAAAGAAAGTAAATGTGCGGCCGTTACGTTAACAATTAACTAGCGGCAATTAGATATTTGAGATTTGGGGAAAATTACGGTCGCCAGTCCTACGGACAATTACTATAGTAACTGAAAAAGAAAGGTTATTGCACATATAATTAGCACTAGAAGCGTGGCAACTGATGGTTGACACGTGTAGTGTGAAAACTGAAAGTTTGTCACAAGTAATGAATTTCGCTACACTCTGACTTAATTTAGCAAAAGAATTAATAAAACCGGAAAATTGAAAGTTAATATAGTGACTGAAGTTAATAGTGAGATTTGTTTCTGAAGCACTACGAAATTCAGTATAATAAGGTTGGTCTTGGGCTACCTCAACAATCATTTCCAAAGCTACTTGAATGTACTCAATTTAGAAATAAGAGATTTAACTTTGAACTCGAAATAAATGATTCTGAACAATTAACAATAGTAAAATTTAGTACGTACCAAGTTGAGCGGCAGTCACAGGTAAGGTAAAATACGGTAACAAAAATCGCACTCTTAATTTGTGCTTGCGTAATCTAAATATGTAGCCAGCTATGAATACCTTAACTGAACTTTGAAATTAAAGCAGTGAAATCGAATGATGCTGGCGTTTGAATTTCAACGACACTCAGGTTCATTCCGGAAAAGGAAGGGACCCTGCTTGGAATGCAATTGGGACAATGAGCAACAAAGGTTGATGCTAAGTTGCTGTAATTTTGTGATGCAACAATTTTAGAAGTTTGAAAAGCTGAGGTCTGCCATACAGATCTAAAACTTTGCGTGCTTCCAGTCTTCCTTGTTGGTTGATTGACGGTTTGAAGCCGTCGATCGAGGAGGTGGCGACAGTCACTCGTTGTCGGCCGTCGCTGTTGCAGAAGCTGGATGTTGGCGCGCCTTCTTCTCGACACGGTCACCAGGCGAAACGGGCTCTTGATGTGCGCCAGCTAATGTTTCCCATCCGCGACACCGTGTCAGAAACTATAATCGCGAGTCGAGCGCAATTACGTGCTGCCAAACCCCAAAAGCGCGGCAACTCTCGGGAGTGTCACACAACACACCTGCTCCACTGCACTACTCCAGCCAGACTCTCCTCTGCCCGCGCTCCACGCGACAGAGTTAAAACTACCAAAGATCCTAAACACTTTGGTTCTCCACACGACCTATCGATGTAATCTTTCGATTGCATAGTTTTCCCTAGGCAAGACCCAGCGTGAAAATGCAAATAATATTTACAAAACAAACCAATTATACATCGACATAAATGCATATATATCTTCAGGTGACAAAATAAGGAAAAAATTTATAGTGCAATAGATGGACATAGGAGGATATGCATTTCCGGCGTTACAGTGCGAGTGCGAAAATGTTGTTTGTCCTGCTGAAGGACATGTGGAACTCCGAATCCAGTTACTTGCAGCAATAGCGCCAAAGTACTCGACCGACTCCTGCGCCACAGAACTTTCGCCAACTCTGGCGCTACAACAAATTCGTCTAGACTGTAACTACCATAATACGTCAACCCAGCCACCAATACCATTCCTTCCCGTCAGTTCCCGACGTTGACAGGAAACATGTGCTGATGTAACAGTCAATCCGCCTATCAAAGTTTCTACGATGGGTTGGTGGGAGAAGCTTTTGGTGACAGGCCGCATTATAAGCTCGGTGACAATTTCTCCGAAACGTCCCAAACAGTGTCCTGCGCGAAACGTGAGGCCAGAATACTTCCACCAGTCATTGCAAAAATAGCGAGTGTCCATCACTTTGGCCACTCAGATACGGCAACAAAATTGAAAACCGCCAGCCAGTGGACGGCAATTCCCAGTGACCAGATTGGCCCCCATCTCTTGCTATTGTATGTGTGTGTGTGGGGGGGGGGGGGGGGGGGCTGGTCTCCTCATAGCCCAAACGTTCCCGCTCGCCTCCTCCTGAGAGAAATGAGCAGAACAACAAAATCAATCTATCCTATTGCTGGTCATGTACGTGCCTGTACATCGGATCCGATTACCTACTTTACAACACGATGTACTACAACTGCGGAATTACATTAATTTTCATATCTGCAAATTCAGAATTTTGAAATGGAAAACGTTTTGACCTGATGGCCCTTCATAAGTGTATAAGGAGACCAGAGGGCCTGCCATCTTGCAACAAAGATTGAAAAACTCTTAAGACTCCCTCCAACTTTGACATAATATGTTTCATGTGAATATGTACACCGAAGAGACAAAGCAACTGCTACACTTGCCAAATATCGTGTAGGTGCCTCCGCGAGATCGCAGAAGCGCAACACGACGTGGCATGGACCCGATTAATCTCTGAGGTAGTGCTGGAGGGAACTGTCACCATGAATCCTGCAGGGTTGTCCATAAATCCGTAAGAGTACGTGCGGGTGGAGATCTCTTCTGAACACCACATTGCAAAGCATCCCAGATACGCTCAATAATATCCATGTTTGAGGAGTTTGGTGGCCAGCGGAAGTGTTTAATGTCAGAAGAATTTTCCTGGAATCACTCTATAGCTGTGAGGTGCCACACTGTCCTACTGAAATTGCCCAAGTCCGACGGAATGCACATTGGACATGCATGGATGCAGGTGATCAGACAGGGTACTTACATACGTGTCATCAGTCAGAGTCGTATCTACACGTATCAGGGGTCCCATATCACGCCAACTGCACACGCCTCACACCATTACAGGGTCACCACCAGCTTGAACAGTCCCCTGCTGACATGCAGGGTCCATGGATTGAAATGGTTCAAATGGCCCTGAGCACTATGGGACTTAACATCTGTGCTCATCACTCCCCTAGAACTTAGGACTACTTAAACCTAACTAACCTAAGGACATCACACACATCTATGTCGGAGGCAGGATTCGAACCTGCGACCATAGCAGTCGCGTGGTTCCGGACTGAGCGCCTAGAACCGCTAGGCCACCGCGGCCGGCTCCATGGATTCATGGGGTTGTCTCCATACCCGTACACGTCCATCCGCTCGGTACAATTTGAAACGAGACTCGTCCGACCAGGCAACATATTTCTAGTCATCAACGGTCCAATGTCGGTGTTTACGCGGCCAGACTAGGCATTAAGTTTTCTGTCGTGCAGTCATCGAGGGTAAACGAGTGGCCCTTCGGCTCCGAAAACCCATATCGATTATGTTACCTTGAATGGTTCGCACGCTGACACTTTCTGATGGCCCAGCATTGAAATATGCAGCAATTTGCGCAAAGGTTGCTCTTCTGTCACGATGAACGATTCTCTTCCGTCGTCGTAGGTTCCATTCTTGCACGATTCTTTTTGGCCGCAGCGATGTCAGAGATGTGATGTTTTACCGGTTTCCTGATATTCACGGTACACTCTTGACATGATACTACTGGAAAAACCCCATTTTATCAGCCGGCCGGTGTGGCCGTGCGGTTCTAGGCGCTTCAGTCTGGAACCGCGTGACCGCTACGGTCGCAGGTTGGAATCCTGCCTCGGGCATGGATGTGTGTGATGTCCTTAGATTAGTTAGGTTTCAGTAGTTCTAAGTTCTAGGGGAGTGATGACCACAGATGTTAAGTCCCATAATGCTCAGAGCCATTTGATTTGAACCACTTTATCGCTGCCTCGGAGGTGTTGTGTCCCACCGCTCGTTCGCAGACTCTAACACCACGATCAAACTCACAGAACTAACAACTGCGCCAGACACTCTAGGCGTTGCGGATCGCAGTGCCGTTTTCAGCTGTTTACATATCTCCGTATTTTAATACTCATGGCTATATCAGTTTCTTTGCCGCTTCAGTGTATAATCCGAATATCAAATGAAATATGTTTTACTGTCGCTTAAGTGTATAATCAGAATATCAAATAAAGTATGTTAATAAAACTTCACCTCTAGCGTTAACTGATTTTCTCAAAAAGTAACGAGGGGTTGAATACTGCTAATACTACTATTTACTCCATTTTTTTTTTTGGTCGGCTCAGAATCATTTTGTAATGAAACATCATATCACTGTTTGGGTATTATAAATAGCTGTTACTAAAGGATGAAATCTGGGTTTGGAGAACTCTATTCTTCGTGTTAAATTGTCTTGATTCTAAGAGCTAAAGGCGAATAAACGCATAGTGCGTAAACACAGGCAGCAGATAAGCGAGTTTCTATTTTCATTACAAACTGTGTATGAATTGTTAACTTTTTAATGTATTACTGTTGCCTTAATTCTTTGTCTTTTATTGTTTCATAGTGATGGCCAATAGGTATATAGCTTTATGTAGAAAATACAGCATTTTTTAATTATCTCGGACACCCGTTTAGTAGTTAAATATATCTCTTTACTTTTTAACAGTAGCTAAAATAGAATTAATTTTTTGCTGACATAGCTAAAAATGCTCGTTCAAAAATTTATATGAAAACTTTATTTAATATGCGAAACAGAACATGTGCCAGGAACAGTAACATGGCAATAGTTAACATTTTAGTAGCGAATTAATCCAATGGCCAATATTTATTTCCCCAGCCTATTCATAAATAATGTGTAGATCTGTACGTTGACGCCTTTCATTAGTAGCAATATCTTTCAAAGATGATACTAATCTCTCAGGAATCACAAAACTTCCTAACAACGATAATTATTGTTGAGATGCAAATGGCAATCCTGACATTCACGTTTTACTCTGCCGCAAAAAACCAATGGATCACTAGTTCTGGGAAGCTATGGAAAATAGAAACGGTATCGTCTTAGGAACCCTGTAGCAATTCTTATGTCATGTGTCTGTCGCTAGTCTATAACTGTCGTCGATGTTTTTAAAACAGCATTCGTCACTTTCCCCATTTTGTATTTCAGTCCAACATTTCAAAGCAATAGGAATTTTACAGATAACCTTTACTCATTTGAAGACTTTTATTAAAAAACAAAAAAATCTTAATACCGCTGCTATGAAAGATTAGTATAGAGAATTTTTACCCAGTTACTAGCAAAAAATAAAAATACCGGTTTAAACGAGACCAAACAAACCACTGGATATTCCGAACTGAAATACCGGTATCCTTTTTAACCGTTATTTTTCCCCATCCTTAAAATGCAGCCTTAATATTTCTCACTGCTGGCCACAACAATACCAGGAAGAAGAGCAGGCAGTGAAATTTTCCCCATTTGTTGGTGCACAGTATAACAGTAAAAATAGACGACTGAAGTTGTAGATGATTTGGGGATGTACTGAGTGCGGAATTTAGTACAGAATATTTTCCGGAAAATTGTCCTCGATAATAGGGATCGCAGGTATATCACTAAAATGTTCAAAAAACGTTCATAAAAATTATATTTAAAGTGGTGACTGGTTTCGATCTATTACACTTAGACCACCTTCAGAACTTGTTCTCCATGATGTTGACAGGAGCTGGGTTGGATGATGGAATCGGCTGTCGATTATATCTCTCTAGAGCACTCTGCTCATCCAGCCAACTCCTGTCACCATTATAGAGTACTAGGTCTGAAGATGATATAAGTATAGTTGATCGAAATCGGTCACCGGTGTAAATAAAACATTTATGCAATGAAGACCATTTCTAGCAAAATTTTATTCAGTACATTTGTTTAGCAAATGTCCTGGACAGGCATAGATGATGCAAGTGCGTTGCATGCACATCACACATCCCCTGTGCCAGCTGCAGTTGCATACGAGGCCCTCTGAGAAGTGGTTGTATAAGTGTTTTGTGCGACGAGCAATGTCGTCGTGAGCCGACGCCGATGGAATTGGTATGATGATCGGTGCCCATGTGATCGATGCCCGACGGTTGGGGATTTCGGTTTAGGCAACGGTGGATGTTTTGGCTTCACATGTTCAACCATGTCCAGGGCATATGGTAAATGGTTGAATGATGATCACAATGTCCACATCAAATGAACTACCGGCTGTCCGGTCACCGTCGACGACCGTGACTGGCGACCTCTGAGACAGATCCCCAGTTGTGACAGAAGGACACCTATGTAGCAAATCAAGGTTCAATTAAACACAAGATATGCTAGACGTGTATCCCACTGGAAAATCTGTAGCAAAGTAGGTTCCACAGAGTGTGGGAGCCCAACTGCTCATGCGCATGGGAGGCACTGTGTGTGGCAAGGACCACATGAACTGATGGATCCCGCACGTCAAGAAGATGTGGTTCAAGATGATGGTGTCTTTGTTATGGTGTGAGGCGCATTTTCCTCGAGTTGTTCTTGAAGGTACTTTGAATGGTCCATGGTATGTTGAGCTGCTCAGGGACCAACTCCTCCCATTTTTGGTCATTCAGCACCGTGACAGTTTTGCGGTTTTCAAGATGATAACGCGCTTCCACATTGCTCCCACGTCGTTCTGGAATGGTTCCAGGACCATGCAGAGGAGATTTAAGGACAGAGGTGGCCACTATGGAGCCCAAATTTGAACCCCAACTAGTATATCTGTAATGTCTGCACCTACGAACAGACCAGAATTAGTCTCCGCTCTGCAAACGATTTGGTGTCAGCTGCTCCCACAGGACTACCAGGGACTTGTAGACACACTTCCACAGCGCCTCAATTCAATCCCCAGTGACATTTGTTAAGTCAGTGTCGACCTCTTGCAACAACAATCCTCTAACATGGTTGAGTACTGAGTAGAAGAGAGCTTGGATTTCAGATGCAGCTATGCCACTCTTTTCTTGAGCTCTGTGAGGGAATTCACCAATTACAGTGGCTGGCTAGTAGGGGCTCGCCAGTCTTCCAGCAATCCATAAACAGATGTCTTCTCTCTGTGAGTGATATGTATTGAGTTAAATAGCGTCAAAACGAGGAGCATGTTGTCTAGCGTTAACTTATTGAAGGGTAATGTGACATAGTTCTTGAAGTATGGGCACAGCCCAAAGACTTAACATGTCAGAACTATGACACCCACTGCGAAAATTATCCGCTAGGAGGACCACAGGTGATCACCCTGTATAGTCTATGGCACTCCATACCATTCCACCAGATGGTATGCCGGTATAATACGACAAATGCAGTCTGGTAACTTTCATTCCCTTCAGAAGTTGACCACGTTTACATGTCCATTTAATGCCATATGCACAGCTGGTAACGACAGTGTGGTACCAATCCACTGTCCACTGTTCGCAGTGGGCTCAGTTTTATGGGAGAATCTCTATCGGCGTATCCAAAGAAGGAAGCTGCGGCAGTGGTGTCCATGTGACCTGCCAGTCATATTCGCACCGACAGTACGAATGTTAGTACATCTGGGAAGAGGCTTTCCTGGCAGGTGATGCATGAAGACGGTGTAAGATTTTGCACAATCTAGTGGACAATATGGCTGTCCTCTTGGACACTAGATGCATTGAACCATAACAATCCTGCAGTGTGTTGAATATGGGCCTCCTAAACCTACGGAATACATATGTTTGTGAGACTTACGGGACTCTTGCTAACAGGAGCGTGTATAGTTCGATATTCTGCCGCTGTTGAGTTCTGAGAAGCGCGTATATGCATTACGCTACCACATGCATTGCACAACCAAGAAGGAAGTGCCCATTTCACACTGACAGGTCCTTAGCGTAGCCTTTCCCTATATACGGAATCCAAACGTCGATTGTCTGTCTTCTTTGCGCAGTTCCATTGGAACTCTAATTATTTAAATACCATCGCTTGTAGTACACTTCATGTGCAGTTGCCATTTGTCGCATATCAACTTAGTTGTGTAGCAGTTTGAGTGGCTAATGGAGAACAAAATGGTTTGTGATTGTGGTTTTGATGAGCTATTCATTGGATGCCCTACCTTCCCACCACTCATCTTAGCTAACTCCCTCCTGACAGTCAATGTTGTTGTTGTTGTGGTCTTCAGTCCTGAGACTGGTTTGATGCAGATCTCCATGCTACCCTATCCTGTGCAAGTTTCTTCATCTCCCAGTACCTACTGCAACCTACATCCTTCTGAATCTGCTTAGTGTATTCATCTCTTGGTCTCCCTCTACCATTTTTACCCTCCACGCTGCCCTCCAATGCTAAATTTGTGATCCCTTGATGCCTCAGAACATGTCCTACTAACCGGTCCCTTCTTTTCGTCAAGTTGTGCCACAAACTCCTCTTCTCACCTATTCTATTCAAGACCTCCACATTAGTTATGTGAGCTACGCATCTAATCTTCATCATAGTTCTGTAGCACCACATTACGAAAGTTTCTATTCTCTTCCTGTCCGAACTATTTATTGTCCATGTTTCACTTCCATATATGGGTACACTCCATACAAATACTTTCAGAAACGACTTCCTGACCCTTAAGTCTATACTCGATGTTAACAAATTTCTCTTCTTCAGAAACGCTTTCCTTGCCTTTGCCGGTCTACATTTTATATCCTCTCTACTTCACCCGTCATCAGTTATTTTGCTCCCCAAATAGCAAAACTCCTTTACTACTTTAATTGTCTCATTTCCTAATGTAGTTCCCTCAGCATCACCCGACTTAATTCGACTACATTCCATTATCCTCATTTTGCTTTTGTTGAAGTTCATCTTATATCCTCCTTTCAAGACACTGTCCATTCCGTTCAACTGCTTTTCCAGGTCCTTTGCTGTCTCTGACAGAATTACAATGTCGTTGGCGAACCTCAAAGTTTTTATTTCTTCTCCACGGTTTTTAATACCTACTCCGAATTTTTCATTGGTTTCCTTTACTGCTTGCTCAATATACAGATTGAATAACATTGGGGAGAGGCTACAACCCTGTCGCACTCCCTTCCCAACCACTGCTTTCCTTTCATGGCTATCGACTCTTATAACTGCCATCTGGTTTCTGTACAAATTATAAATAGCCTTTCGCTCCGTGTATTTTACCCCTGCCACCTTTAGAATTTGAAAGAGAGTATTCCAGTCAACATTGTCAAAAGCTTTCTCTAAGTCTACAAATACTACAAACGTAGGTTTGCCTTTCCTTAATCTCTCTTCTAAGATAAGTCGTAAGGTCAGTATTGCCTCACGTGTTCCGATATTTCTACGGAATCCAAACTGATCTTCCCCGACTTCGGCTTCTACCAGTTTTTCCATTCGTCTGTAAAGAATTTGCGTTAGTATTTTGCAGCTGTGACTTATTAAACTGATAGTTCGGTAATTTTCACATCTGCCAACACCTGCTTTCTTTGGGATTGGAATTAGTACATTCTTCTTGAAGTCTGAGGGTACTTCGCCTCTCTCATACGTCTTGCTCACCAGATGGTAGAGTTTTGTCAGGACTGGCTCTCCCAAGACCGTTAGTAGTTCTAATGGAATGTTGTCTACTACCGGGGCCTTGTTGCGGCTCAGGTCTTTCAGTGCTGTGTCAAACTCTTCACGCAGTATCGTATCTCCCATTTCATCTTCATCTACATTCTCTTTCATTTCCACAATATTGTCCTCAAGAGCATAACCCTTGTATAGACCCTCTATATACTACTTCCACCTTTCTGCTTTCCCTTCTTTGGTTAGGACTGGGTTTCCATCTGAGCTCTTGATATTCATACAAGTGGTTCTCTTTTCTCCAAAAGTCTCTTTAATTTTCCTGTAGGCAGTATCTATCTTACCCCTAGTGAGATAAGCCTCTACATCCTTACATTTGTCCTCTAGCCAACCCCGCTTATCCATTTTGCAATTCCTGTCGATCTCATTTTTGAGACGTTTTTATTCATTTTTGGCTGCTTCTTTTACTGCATTTTTGTGTTTACTCCTTTCATCAATGAAATTCAATATTTCTTCTGTTACCCATGGATTTCTACTAGCCCCCGTATTTTTACCTACTTGATCCTCTGCTGCCTTCACTAGTTCATCCCTCAGAGCTACCCATTCTTCTTCTACTGTACTTCTTTCCCCCACTGCTGTCAATAGTTCCCTTATGCTCTCCATGAAACTCTGCACAATCTCTGCTTTAGTCAGTTTATCTAGGTCCCATCTGCTTAAATTCCCACCTTTTTGCAGTGTCTTCAATTTTAATCTGCAGTTCATAACCAACAGATTGTGGTCAGAGTCCACATCTGCCCCGGGAAATGTCTTGCAATGTAAAACCTGGTTCCTAAATCTCTGTCTTATCATTATATAACCTATCTGATACCCTTTAGTATCTCCAGGATTCTTCCATGTATACAACCTTCTTTTATGATTCTTAAAACAAGTGTTAGCTATGATTAATTTATGTTCTGTGCAAAATTCTACCAGACGGCTTCCTCTTTCCTTTCTTACCGCAAATCGATATTCACCTACTATATTTCCTTCTCTTCCTTTCCCTACACTCGAATTCCAGTCTCCCATGACTATTAAATTTTCGTCTCCCTTCACTATCTGAATAATTTCTTTTATCTCATCACACATTTCTTCAATTTCTTCATCATCTGCAGAGCTAGTTGGCATATAAACTTGTACTACTGCAGTAGGCGTAGGCTTCGTGTCTATCTTGGCCACAATAATGCGTTCACTATGCTGTTTGTAGTAGCTTACCCGCACTCCTATTTTTTATTCATTATTAAACCTACTCCTGCATAACCCCTATTTGATTTTGTATTTATAACCCTGTATTCACCTGACCAAAAGTCTTGTTCCTCCTGCCACCGAACGTCACTATTTTTTGCTATATCTATTGCACGGGGAGACAAATGATTTGCCTTAGAAAACCGACAAACAGAGGGAAAAAACTGGCCGTGGAACCATTCTTTGAACAGCTTACCATCCATGCATGCTTTTTACTGGTTGCGATAATATAGGGGCAGGGACTTCATGTTGCAGTTTTTAAAAGTTCTGGGCCTTGCAGATTTGCCGATCAGCATTAAAGACAGCTTTTGATTATCAGCAGCGTTGCTGCACGCTAATAGAGTCACACGATCTTTTCACGTTTTAAAACCAGGAGCATGGTCTTCTGTTTTTGATGCCAGGCTTTTTGTTGGCAATGCCCTAAAACTAATGCCAGTCTCGTCAGCGTTATAAATTTGTTGCTGAGAGTACTTTCCCTCTCTTATCATTTTTACAAACTCACCCTTCTTTCGCTGCATTAGGGTCAGAAGAAAGATTCTCTCCAGTAATTGTTAGTGGACGTATTCCATGATGTTTTTTCAATCTGTCCAGTCAACCCGTAGTCGCACTAAAAGACTCATCATCATTCATTAACTTGCTGAGGTACACTGCCTTCTCCTGAACCAGTGCTCCACTCAAAGGAGTTCCCCTTTCTCATCCCTGACTAAACCAAAAGAAAAAAGCGTCATCCACTTTATCGTACTGGGACTGTTTCAAAGTCTGCCGACTTTCGAGTGTTTTTTCCGAAGACGTTACACAAGACAGTTTAAGCTTCACTCGGTTCTTCTTGCAGTCACAACTGGTAACTTTACAACACACACTTCCGTTGCCAATTTAGATACATTCTCACCGTTGTCTATCCGCTTCAAAGTATTCTGTTTATCCTTGAGAATTAACCTAGTATGTTTCCGTTTAGTCGTGACGAAAATACGTACACCACTACATCTGAACGAATACAACTATTACAAGTGCCAGCGATAGATAACTAACGTAAACAAGCACTTTGAGAGCCTACTGGCAGTGCACTGACTTCAGACACCACAATCATCTCAACATTGTACAACAACAAGGGCAGGGAGTGAGAGTGAGCCATTGCTCCCACATTTGTTCCCAATTGTTACCATGGTGTACCTACTTATCTGCTTGGTATACTTAATTCTAGAAACTCCTCGTCACCGTAATTCCGGCTAATCCGAGCAAATCGGTAATCCGAACAAGGTCCGGTCCCAATTAGTTCGGATTAACGGGACTCTACTATATATATATATATATATATATATATATATATATATATATATATATATATATATATTGTTTCAAAGTCCTTGCAGTGAAAGGCTAGGGGTGATAAATGGCTATGGATGGCAGATCACATAGTGAGGAAAAACTTCTGTTAGAGACAAAATGCTTGCTGACGTGTCCTGGCGATGCTAGTCTTCTGATTAGTAACCTGACTGGCGGCAGGATGTAAGTTTTCTGCTGCGTACGTATGAAATGTGTGTTGCCTGTAATTCAGTCAACTACCCAGCCTGAAAGGGGAATGCCAAGCAAATTAAAGTTCCTGATTCTCTCCTAAAATATTTCTCTCCACGTAAAGTGGAGAAAAACAAGCTTTTAATTTAATGGGCCAGGTAGTATAGGCATGCTGGAAAGTGTCTACGCCCTTTTGCTTGTTTGGGGAATAACCAATAAAAGGCCGAGTCGCTGGGAGGCTTCAACGAGCATCCTGCATCGAATAAAAGTTGATCCTTGTGAAGTGATGTTGATGAAGATGTTTCGTCCTTGGGGCGTTCAACTGCGCAGTCATCAGCACCCGAACCAAGACCTAATTGTACACAGCCCCTTTTATTTCCACAATCCAATCTAGTCACTCTCACAAATGATGATCATGATAATGAAAAGATGAGGGCAACACAAACACCCATTCCCCAGGCAGAGAAAATCCCCATCCCGGGCGGGAATCGAACTCGTGACCCCGTGATCCAAAGGCCCAACGCTAGCTCCTAGACCACGAGCCGCGGATCCCCGTACACTTACACATATCGCTCTTTAGCAAGAAGAATGACATTACTCTGAATCGCATTATTTGAGAAAAATCGACTTAAACCATCCAACAAAACATTTAGGAAATATTAAGACTCTTTTCAATTTCAATTAGGTATTTTGTGTGTGAAATTCCACTACTACTGTCGAAATATAATTAACGTGTTATTTTCAATGTACGTCATTTACCAACTAACCATATCATTGGCACTTATAAGACAATTCACTTGCGAAGTAATATAGGCGTCACACCATTCTACGTCTACTTGACAATGGCGATAATTGTCAAATTAGTCTGTAGTTAATAAAGGTTAACCATTATAAGCAGCTTTTCTGGTGCATATTTTTAGTAATCATGGGATTATCTGGCATACAAAGCTGGAAGATATTAGCGCAGGTGGAAAGACCACGTCGATTTTGGTTTAATGACGACATATGCCACGTGCGAGACAGTAGATGTACTGATGACGTCGTCCGCCAAAAGATAGCGTCGTGGCATAGCTACCACAGCGCCATCTGTGTCTAGGCTTTCATAGGGAATACTCACAGCCAGAAAGCTCAGAGCGGTGCTAACGTGTGACGCAAGCAGGCAACCATACCACGGAGATGCACTCGTGCTGGTTAGAGTAATCTGAGCTAGTCTGAAGCGGGTCAATGTGCTTCCTTCTGAGTATCGTGATGGTCACTTCGGAGAATTGCCACACAAGTTGAGCACGCCGTGTAAGTTGTACCACCGTACCGCTGTCAGTGGTCATTTGAATATTCTCATACCCGAAGACGAGATTCTGCACAGACGACCGCCACGATCGTCATTTTGCAAGGACAGCAGCAGCAGATCGCACAGAAAAGAAGGTCTGTGAGACCAGACGTGTCAACACGAACTGTTGCGAACCGATTATTAGCAGTGGGATTACGGGCACGCACACTTCTTAAATTTGCTCCACGGTATCAACGTGCATTGCTCGACTGGTGCCATCAGAGGATCATATGGAAGGTGGAAAGGTATGCCGTGGTTTTCATCGATGAAAGCAGATTTTGCTTGCACACAAGTGATGCTCATTTGTACCTACATCGTACACATGGTGAGAGCTGCCTCGCGGAGTGCCTTGACCCAAGACATACTGACTTCACCCCGTCCTTACGGTGGTCTGGGGTGCAGTAAGCTACAACTCTTTCTCACCTTTGGTGTATCTGGAGGGGACTACCGTTCTTACAACAGGAAGGTGATATGCTTTTCCAACACGATAATGCTCACCCACAGACTGCCCGACAAACTCGACATGCTCTGCAAGGCGTACAGCAACTTTCCTGGCCAGCAGGATTTCCAATCGAGCACACGTGGGAAGGGTCGAGAAGTGACTTGTGCGATTCGTCAAACAACAGTTCTTACAGAACTACTTAGTCTTAAGCAGATCGAGCAGACGTGGAATAACGCATTTCAGGACAGTATTCGCCATGTGCAAGGTAGACTGGATGCCAAGAGTCGGTGCCGGCAGTACCTTCCTTGGAAGATACACCACGTACTAATACGGGTGTTTGAACAAGGGTTGATATCTGGTACCAAAGAACCGCTTGTGCTGTTGATGTTTAAATATTATCATTTCATATGCACAGTTGAAAGAATAAATCCTTAATGAGTCGAAGACGTCTAGAACTGTGTACTACATTTTTGTCCAACGGTGTACACTATGCTCCTAGCCTTAATGAAGAAATCAATTTTGTTTTTGTTGTGACAACTCATGTAGTAGTTTTGCCACTTCTTCTAACCCATGTTTTTTTTTTTTTTAATTTGCTGTAAAATAATCTGACATTCGAATTTCTGTCAGGCGAAACCACTACTCAGGATAAAAGTGAAAAACAAGTTTAATTTGTTTTATTAGAGAAACACAGAATCCAAAATTATAATTTACGAAAATCTATAAAATTTGATAAGGAACACCAATTACGCTCTATTTAAGGAACACCATATACGAAAACATAGGATCATCAACAGTTTTTGTGATGTAGGAATACTTTTCACCGCGGACAGGCATTGAATATGAATTTTCTTTATAGCAGAAATTTCAGTTTTTTCTAGTACGCAGCTGTGCACGATATTTCGTAATATTTTCAACAGCTGTAATCGTCAAAGGAGAGTTTATTCCTTCAGACACCATAAACTTATGTACAGGCACTGTTTAAGCAACGACATAGTATTAATCACATATATCAAAAATTTGATTCAACTTACCTTGCCCATGAAAAGCGTCCCACCGAAGAATGTGTGCTCTTCTTGAATTTCCCTTGGACACCCGGTAGTAGCAACGTTGAAGCAACGACACTCTTCTTGCCATGGACAAAAATGTAGGAGACCACAAAAAAACTGACACATCAGCCCTGAAGTGGACAAACTGTGATTTACGGATTTGAGTTTCTTGTGCGCCTTTTGTCTTATGTCACCTTTCTTTTCTGGATGTGATACGTTTATTCGGTATCGCTGCTTTATTGAAAACTGAGATAAAGGTATAGGCCACAATTTATTTCTTTCAACGGAACGATTCGACTTTATGGCACCATAGCAACTGACATCGATTAGAGAAATTCAGTGACATAACTCCGCTGAAGATCTAATAGTAAGTGACGGAGTGAAAGCGCAGTAATTATAACGACTGCACTGGAGCTTGCCACCCGGAAGTTTACACCTCTCCAAGGAAATATGCTCTGCTCAGGTAACAGGCAGATGATGTCGACCCTACTAAAGATGGCTCTAAGCACTATGGGAATTAACATCTGAGGTCATCAATCCAATACGCTTAGAACTACTTGAACCGAACTAACCTAAGGACATCGCATATATCCATGCCCGAGGCAGGATTCCAACCTGCGTCCGTAGCAGCAGCACGGTTCCGGACTGAAGCGCCTAGAACCGATCGGTCACAGCGGCCGGCTGTTCCTTACTCTCGACGGAGAACTGTGAGATCGAGGCAAGAGATACGTCGTCAGTTATGAGTCGCCCGTTAGAGGACTTAACTGAAGTGAAGGCAAACCACTGTCTACTTAGATCAGCGCTTTTCTTTAATGAGGTATACTGCAGTTCATTCGCAGTTTGTTGTTCGTAAGCCGAAGCGACACTAATGCATGTAACATTTTGAGGAGTACAAGATTTACTAATAAAGAATTGGTGGTCATACACCTAATGGAGCATAACACCAAATTTAATCGAGACCAAGAGAAAGGTACGCAGAACCGTATCCAGGCAGAGGCTGTGAGACTCGGCATGCCACGTTTAATACCACCGAAAGAATTAGCAACACTGAAAGTTTTGTCCCTGGTGAGATTATTACCTACGAAGGTGACTGCCGCGAGGGGTAACCGCGCTGTCAAGGACACCTTGCCACGGTCAGCGCGGCTCCCCACGGTCGGAGGTTCGAGTCCTCCCTCGGGCATGGGAGTGTGTGTTGTCCTTAGTATACGTTAGTTTAAGTTAGATTATTAGTGTGTAAGCCTAGGAACCAATAACCTCAGCAGTTTGGTCCCATAGGAACAACCGTTCCATATTTCTCTACATTAAGAATACATGGCTCAGTCTCTCAAAAATGGTGCAAATGGCTCTGAGCACTATGGGACTCAACTGCTGAGGTCATTAGTCCCCTAGAACTTAGAACTAGTTAAACCTAACTAACCTAAGGACATCACAAACATCCATGCCCGAGGCAGGATTCGAACCTGCGACCGTAGCGGTCTTGCGGTTCCGGACTGCAGCGCCTTTAACCGCACGGCCACTTCGGCCGGCGGCTCAGTCTCTCAATTTAGTTTTGAATACTATTAGTGTGTTGTTGAGCAAGATAGAAAAAAGTTTTGGAAGAACTAAGTTTTAAGTTCTATATCAGTGAAACATGATTTAAAACGCACGTGTTACTGGTCAATGGGAAACCGACATTGGCTTTGTTATGTGTTCAACCGACGATAGTGGAGACTTTATATGTGGTTTGACGTAATTCCACAACACGTCATCGACACACTGGCCCATTGAACGAGGAAAAGTACAGAATTTTTTTTATAATTACTTTACCCTTCTCATTAAAAAATCAGTCGTTGAGAATTCGTCAAATGATGTAGTTCTAATACGATGTATGACCTGCACAAACATCTCTAGTAGCAAGAGAAGCACTAACGCGATTAATTCCAAATCTGTGGATGGGAATAGGCAGTCCTGTTCATAGGTATTCTGCTTCATCACCTGACTTGAAGTCGTTAAACGTCTTCACCTTTGATGACGTAAGGAATATGCTCTATATGGTGTTGCCAACGTCTGTGAAGTGCGTTGGAGAGCGAGTGACTGCCGTTTGTAAAGCAGTTACTCCAGATATACCATTTGCAGTGTCTGTGTTTAACGGTCTACTACACAACGTTCTCATGTATGCATGTCCGAATGAAATCGTGTGGTAGACGGTTAAACACAGACACTGAAAATAGTATTTACATACCTAGGTAAAGGCCGAGACAGTAGTAAGTCTTTCCCTGTCATAGCGGTGGTCACAGCGATGGTGTGAGTGTTGGGTGTAGACATACGAACATATATGGAGGTTTGCATCAGTACTGGTACGCCGCTCGGATAGCCAAAGTTGTTAATATGACCGCCAGCTCCAAGCGGGAAATCAAGGTTCTAGGCCCGATCCTGCACAAAATTTTGTTTTATCGCCGGTAAATAGTACAGTTGGAGTCTCATCGTATTTACAACTGCGAATAAATTTCGTCTACTCCAGATATGTTGACAGGAGTTCAGCCCGTAAGTGATGGAGTGTGTACGAAATAATGGTGACGCAAGTAGTGTTCACATACTCATTCAAAAATTTGTCAACAGAAATGTGAATGCACATAACAAAGTGTCAACTGCTTTTTGGTCACAATATTTGGATTCATTAATTTTATCTACTAACTTTTTATGATTTTTTTTACCCATTCGCGAATGACACAGTACTAGAAAAAAAAACGGACGAAAAGTTTTCTGAAAATAAAAATCGGTCAAATGGTATTTGAAATTATTTGTCAAAATGTAGAAAATAAAGCAAATTACAGAAATATTTAACGTGCGTTATTTGCTGCAGATGATATCGAGTATTATCCAAATCTCTATTATGTTCTACTCTTAGATGAACGAATAGACAACACACTGGACCATTTTTTGAGTTTTTTCTACTTTTAACGTGCTCCCCAGTGTAATGTATTACTTGGGCCAGCTACAAAAGAAGAAGGGAAATAAGAGAAATTAGTTCTTTTTACGCGTCTCCTGTCGCTTTGTCCTGCACAAAGAGGTGGATGAGTGTCTCGCTACAAATTGGACACAGACATTGAGGAACAGACATGGCAGTGGTATGATATGGCGGTACGTTGAAGTCTCTGTCATTATTTCATGAGGCCCGTAATATCACGTATCTCCTACATATCGTAGCGAAAATGTATGGAGAAACTAGCAGGATACATTCATTGTCCGTAGAACAAGCAAATGTGTTACATGGATTTGAGTCCATAAGCTTTAATTTGTACTTCAGACGCATTTTCTAGAGTTCTCCGTCGTTTATTCATTGGAAATACACTGGAAAACAACGTACCAGCTCTTTTCTATATTTACGTACTCATTTATACTCTGAAAGCCACCTCAGATTGTGTGCTGGAGTTTACTTCTTGTACGGTCACCTTTTCTAATTCCTTTCACGAATGAGCCGGTCGCAGTGGCCTTGCGGTTTCCATGCGCTTCAGTCTGGAACGGCGGGACTGCTCGCAGGTTCGAATCCTGCCTCGGGCATGGCTGTGTGTGATGTCCTTAGGTTAGTTAGGTTCAAGTAGTTCTAAGCTCTAGGGGACTGATGGCCTAAGATGTTAAGTCCCATAGTGCTCAGAGCCATTCGAACTTTTTTTTCGTATTGATCACTTCGCGTGACATTTATGTATGGGAGAAACATTTTTCGCTGCTCTTCTAGGAAAGTACGCGCACGAAAGTTGAACGGTAAAACTCTCCGCGATACACACAGCTTCTGATGTAGTGTCCGTCACTCAATGTATCATCATGGAAATGCGATTCTGCAGTGAGAAAACACAAATTCTTCTTGCTTAACATCAAGATATATGTTGGTGAAGCTTGGCCCTCATCATTGCCTTTATTGTTCCTCTGTCGAACCACATGTAAAGTAAGTTTCAACGATAATGCGAAACAGGTTTTTAGATTACGGTATTTACATTTATAGCATTGTTCTCAAACCTGTCATGTTTCGTCATAGGAAATTATATTCTGTGCTATTTGGCAGAGGACAGATTAACGTCGTTACCTTAATTTATATTAGGATACAAACAGGAAGATAAAGAGAACTCTACACGATCAAGATCTGGCAATGGAGTTCACTCACGATCTCCATAAGGCTGCCGCAGAAAGTAAACGGTCTCTCGACGAATTGGACCACTCTTCGATTGATCTGTTCTATCTCTTCTAATACTCCTACATGGTAATGGTCCCAGACTGATCATCGCTATTCAAGAATCGATCGAATGTGCGATGAACCGTATGACGCCGCCATCCGCGTTTTGTGCAACACCGTCAGTGATCCCGTGCTGACTGAGAACCCTCCTCCTCCTGCACCACAATGCACAAAACGCGTCCTTGGATGGCGACCACCCTCTGGAATGATTCCGTATTGCCAAGGGAATCTGACGACGCGGAGGAATACGGCAGTGAGAGTGCTTCAGCAGTATTTATTCTTCCTCCCCCAGGGCCACCCAGTCATCATCCGACTGCAGGGCTACGTCATGGTGCTCCTCCTATGTCGGATGCTGCCGTGAAGACCACGACGCTGTTGCGTCGCAGCCGCCGCCACCACCGTCACAGGTCCTCGAACCCTCGACTCCTGCCTTACTGCCCAGGTATTTAGTCACCCTGCAGTCTGGCGATACCGCAGGTCTTCTTGCCGAGGACTAACTGCCTACACACTTTTCGGAGTAGTGCCGGATCTACTGGGAGGCAAACCGTATAATTACCCAAAGGCGGCAAGTTTTCGGGGGCGGCAAAATTTTAATGTGGCTGCAGAACAATGAGTTAAACAAGACAATGAAAGTTTTACATAAATGAAGAACTGTGAGAATAAACTGGAAATGCTAGTCATATATCAACTTCTACTACCTTATACACAACACTTGGCATCTTGAAAGCGCCCAAGGAAGAGAAAAACTTTATAGTTAAGAAATAAAGGTAAAAGTCGGCATATCATGGCCTAACAGTTAATGCACGTCAAACCTTAAACGCTTACGGCAGTATCACTTATGAAAACACTTTCTAATAACTAAATAAAGAGCACATAAAATCAGCATTGCAGATCTCATATCATAGCCTTTTGAATCCATACATTGTGATTAAGAGACTTTTACCACTTTGTCTGAGCCGGCCGGTATGGCCGTGCGCTTAAACACGCTTCAGTCTGGAACCGCGTGACCGCTACGGTCGCAGGTTCGAATCCTGCCTCGGGCATGGATGTGGGTGATGTCCTTAGGTTAGTTAGGTTTAATTAGTTCTAAGTTCTAGGCGACTGATGACCTCAGAAGTTAAGTCGCATAGTGCTCAGAGCCATTTGAACCACTTTGTCTGATTTGGATCTGCCATTAATACACGCCACTTTTCTTCTTTCCACGCACCTGTACACTATATATATATATATATATATATATATATATATATATATATATATATATATATATATATAGGCAATCTGGCAACACTGGAATCACGCTTACGGTAACTACCTCTGCCAGGTGGTAGCAGTAGTGCTGTGCAGTTGGTGCAGTGGATAGCGTTTATGTTCAGGATACTGGAGGTTGATGTTCGATTCTGGATTTAGGTTTATTTGTTTTCATTTGCTAAAAGAAGCTTGCATGGTACGATATGTGGAGTCTTAAGCGTTATATAGGGTTTACAGTGGGTCTTCTACAAAACATTTGCAGTTACGTACGACGAACACAGAAATGGAAATACAATCGATTTCGTTGGTCAGCTTCTAAAGAAACATTTAGCACGTCGTGGAAGCGAATTGTTTCACACCACTTCATCTACTAGATTCACAACTTGTTTTGTGTGCAGCCTTCCCCAGTAGTCCCTTCGATTAATACGAACTATTATTCTTGCCACTTTCAGATCCATTACAATTTGGTAGGGTGTTACGGCACCAGTAAGGTTAGCTCTGTGGCTTGTAAATAATGCCGATGGTCGCATTCTGGGAGGGTACACAGAATACAAGTTTGGAATCTACAAGATACAGTGGTACGAAACAATTCGCGTCCATGACGTACAAAAGGCTCCTTTAAGAGCTGACCGAGGGAAATGATTGTACTTCCATTTCTGTGTTCATAGCAAGTAACTGTAAATATTTTGTAGAACACCCAATGTAATCGAGTATGACTAGTAAGGCGCCAGATATAGTACCATGCAGACTACTTTTAGCAAATATAAACAAATAAGCCTCGATGCCGAATCAAACCCTCGACCTACTGCTTCCTAACCCAAAACACCATCCACTACACCAAATACACAGCACTACTACATTTTATGACAGAGGTAGTTATCGTACATGTGATTACAGCGTTGCCATATTGCCTATCTTTAATGTCTATTTTCTGCCCGAAATATGCAGAGGACAAAATTTTGTGACGGACAGTTTTGTATTGCCAATATGTGAGGCTTCGCGGTGCAAAGTCCGAGTGTACGAAATTTTCTTCATATATACAGGGCGAGTCAAAAGTCCTTGGAAACCTTCGTAAGTTGGAAGATTAAAGGGAAAATTGAAATGTGATGATGGGAACATAGGTTTGACGTGGGGCCGCATCTTTTGGAGTGAATGTCATTCATGGCCGCGATCTTGAAATCCTCCATTTTGGTTTCAAGTCATTTTTTTTAATGGGAGGGGGGTGTATGACACATCAAATAACACTCGCTTGAGCTCTGGTATTGTGTGGTGTAATTTCCTTTTGTCCATCTTGTACAGTTTAGAATTTATTAATGTTCAAAGTTACCTTGATACGGACTCATGTCTCTCTTTGTCCCAGGTGATCTAAAATAGGTCTGACACGTGAACAGAAAATGGAAATCAACCTTATATCAGGGGAACGCAGCTACCGAAAAATAGCAGCTGACTACAACAGATGGCACCCAGACAGAGAACTGGTATCGCACAGAATGGTGGCTCACGTGATCACCAAATTCCGGGAGACGGGATCTGTTCACGATAGGGCACGTAGTTGGCGACCAAGGACTACCACCAATGAGGAAACTGCTGTTGTTGCTTCGTTTGTAAAACATCCGAAACAGTGCTTGTCGTGTGCCCCTGGCATGTGGAATAAGTCTAACCACCGTTGTCCGGATGTTGCATACCAATTAGTGGCATCCTTACAAGCTGCAGATGCAACATCGACTTAACGAGGATGACCCTGATGTCCGGTTGGAGTTCTGCCTTTGGGCTACTGAACAACACGTACTGGAACCTTCGTTTTCAAAGGGCATACTGTTCAGCGAGGAAGCGTATTTCACTTTGAGGTTGATCGACATAATTGTCGATACTAGAGTGGCGCAAATCCCAACTGGGTTGCTCCAATTCGAGAACATAGTCCAGCGACGGTGATGGTGTGGTGTGGCATATGGGACACGCGCATTATTGGGCCATTTTTCATTTACAACAGCTTAACTGCACCACAGTATCTGATGCTGCTGCATGACCTTGTGTTCCCTTTGACACTGAACGCTGACGGCATTTACCATCTTATTTTCAGCACGATGGAGCCCCTCCACACTATGGCATTGGTGCCCGTGAATGGTTGGAGGAAAAACTGCCAGGGAAGTGGATTGGTCGCCGTGTTCCCGTGGAGTGGCCGCCAAGATCCCCTTAGTTGACGCCCCTTGATTTTTATCTATGGCGACATCTTAAGCAGAGAGTGTATGCTGAGAGCATCCGTGATTTGAGACACCTGGTGGAACGCATACAATACGCCTGTGACGAAATTGCAGGAGACACTCTCCTCCGTGTGCAGTCAGAGTGATTGCGGCGACTGCAGTTGTGCATTCCACGGGATGGACAACACGTAGAACAACTGTTGTAGCAGGCGGTTGAAGGTAATTTCCCAACTTTGAACATTAATAACCTCTAAATTGTACAAGATAGACATAATCAAATTACACCACTAAATTCCAGAGCTTAAGCGAGTGTTATTTGATGTGTCATACACCCCCTTCCCATTTAAAAAAAAAATTACTTCAATCCAAAATGGCGGATTTCAAGATGGCGGCCGTGAATGACATTCACTCCAAAAGTTGCGGCAACACATCAAACCTATGTTTTCATCACCACATTTCAATTTTCCCTTTAATCTTCTAACTTACGAATGTGTCCAAGGACTTTTGACTTGCCAAGTAATAATCAAATTAGAATGATGGGAAAAAGGTTTCCGAATATTCAGTTTCGTTCTTTTATTTGGTGTGCAAAGTGTACGATTTCCTCTATGCGTCTGCGCGACGCTGAGCGTTCTTGTATGATCACATATCTACACTAATTTTGAAGTCATTTGGTACAATAGGATGCGCAAGTGGAATTGAAGTTGGCACACTTCTTACGTATAACACAGGACAGGTCTATAATGCACAGGTTGAAATAAGCGAAGACGAACATACCGAGTCCGCAGCTCGTGGTCACGCGGTAGCGTTCTCGCTTCCCACGCCCGGGTTCCCGGGTTCGATTCCCGGAGGGGTCAGAGATTTTCTCTGCCTCGTGATGACTGGGTGTTGTATGATGTCCTTAGGTTAGTCAGGTTTAAGTAGTTTTAAGTTCTAGGGGACTGGTGACCATAGTGCTCAGAGCCATTTGAACCATTTGAAAATACCGACAGAATGGGTGCACTTGAGGCTGAAAGTTTGGCAAATCGGTTCCGTGGTTTTTCATTCGTTTCTTCAGAGATGATGTGGTACGATATATTACTATACACTAATGCTATGAGCGAAAAACACACATACGATTACCACAGACGTATCAAAAGATACTGACTTTCTCGAAGTGACAGCAGAATATTTAATAAGCTTCCGAGAGCACCTGAAACTCCAACTTTACCCACTACACGCTAAGGAACTGGCAACTAGACTCCAGGTAGAAAACCCGATCGTAGGTGGTACAACGTAGATGCGAAGGAGAAGATAAACGAAAAGTTTCAGTATGAGGAAGAAGATTTGAAAACTAATCCAGAAATGTACACTCCTGGAAATTGAAATAAGAACACCGTGAATTCATTGTCCCAGGAAGGGGAAACTTTATTGACACATTCCTGGGGTCAGATACATCACATGATCACACTGACAGAACCACAGGCACATAGACACAGGCAACAGAGCATGCACAATGTCGGCACTAGTACAGTGTATATCCACCTTTCGCAGCAATGCAGGCTGCTATTCTCCCATGGAGACGATCGTAGAGATGCTGGATGTAGTCCTGTGGAACGGCTTGCCCTGCCATTTCCACATGGCGCCTCAGTTGGACCAGCGTTCGTGCTGGACGTGCAGACCGCGTGAGACGACGCTTCATCCAGTCCCAAACATGCTCAATGGGGGACAGATCCGGAGATCTTGCTGGCCAGGGTAGTTGACTTACACCTTCTAGAGCACGTTGGGTGGCACGGGATACATGCGGACGTGCATTGTCCTGTTGGAACAGCAAGTTCCCTTGCCGGTCTAGGAATGGTAGAACCATGGGTTCGATGAAGGTTTGGATGTACCGTGCACTATTCAGTGTCCCCTTGACGATCACCAGTGGTGTACGGCCAGTGTAGGAGATCGCTCCCCACACCATGATGCCGGGTGTTGGCCCTGTGTGCCTCGGTCGTATGCAGTCCTGATTGTGGCGCTCACCTGCACGGCGCCAAACGCGCATACGACCATCATTGGCACCAAGGCAGAAGCGACTCTCATCGCTGAAGACGACACGTCTCCATTCGTCCCTCCATTCACGCCTGTCGCGACACCACTGGAGGCGGGCTGCACGATGTTGGGGCGTGAGCGGAAGACGGCCTAACGGTGTGCGGGACCGTAGCCCAGCTTCATGGAGACGGTTGTGAATGGTCCTCGCCGATACCCCAGGAGCAACAGTGTCCCTAATTTGCTGGGAAGTGGCGGTGCGGTCCCCTACGGCACTGCGTAGGATCCTACGGTCTTGGCGTGCATCCGTGCGTCGCTGCGGTCCAGTCCCAGGTCGACGGGCACGTGCACCTTCCGCCGACCACTGGCGACCACATCGATGTACTGTGGAGACCTCACGCCCCACGTGTTGAGCAATTCGGCGGTACGTCCACCCGGCCTCCCGCATGCCCACTATACGCCCTCGCTCAAAGTCCGTCAACTGCACATACGGTTCACGCCCACGCTGTCGCGGCATGCTACCAGTGTTGAAGACTGCGATGGAGCTCCGTATGCCACGGCAAACTGGCTGACACTGACGGCGGCGGTGCACAAATGCTGCGCAGCTAGCGCCATTCGACGGCCAACACCGCGGTTCCTGGTGTGTCCGCTGTGCCGTGCGTGTGATCATTGCTTGTACAGCCCTCTCGCAGTGTCCGGAGCAAGTATGGTGGGTCTGACACACCGGTGTCAATGTGTTCTTTTTTCCATTTCCAGGAGTGTATTACAAAATAGAATTTCATTTTAAAGTACTGTACGTTATGGTAAGTGCTCTTGGCAACAGATTTCAGCAGCTTAAAAGTCATAGTTTGCTTATCGATATTTTGTACATTAGCAAGATGACTTTAAATTGGTCTCAACGTTGGTAACGCCTGGTAGCACACACGGTGAAACTTTGAAACTCATAGAGAGATTATAGCTTTGGGCTCAACGCTAAGTGGAGCCTTACGAAGTTTTCGAACACAACCAGTAACAGCGGCAGGTGGATAAGGAAGTTTTTCGAAGCTTTAACTGGTTAAAACGTACCAGTGGTCACCAGTGGTCAAGCGAACGACTGCGTGGGCTACCAACGTACATTGAACGTGAGCTGGCTGAATGTTGGCATTTCAACGATTTTGTAGGAGTCCACTGGTACCAGAGCAAGAAAAACATCTTAATATAAGGTAAGTGTTAAGCGTACGTTTAGCGTTAATTTTATTGTTGGTGTAATTATGTATGTACATATGAACGATATGTTTTAGGACAGGCATACACTTGTTTTGTCTAACGGCGAAATACGTTGCCACTTGAGCAAACCCAATGTGGGAGGTGCCATTTGACATTGTACACTCTGTTAATTTTCCCTTGTCCACTGAGACCCACAGCTGTAGTTGACGTAACTTGGATTGTATCGTGCCCTCCTCAACTTCTCCCCCGTATGCGATCCACCACTTTTCAGTGCAGTAGTGAACAGTCATACAGAGCGTGCTGAACAGGTGTACGTTTGTTTCTTTGACTCTGCAGTGTGCTAAGAATATTTACCACATGTGAAGGTAAACGGTAAGTAAATTCGCGCTTTCACTAAACCCGTGTCTCTCGCATGTCACGTACACCAAAGAAAGCAAGTGGCAGAGTCCACACAGGACACGGTGGCCTTTGGGTAGTGACCAGTTTTCGCCCTTAGCACTGGACGAGCTCATTAGTTTGTCCGGAACGCATGGGCAACAGCGCTTTCCCACGTTCCGCTGGTCAGTGTTGAAAGAATCGAGGCGCACGCCCTGCTGTCTTCCTTTCTGACATGATTTAACGGAAACTATTCGGCAAAAAAAATTTCATTGTTCCCTTACTTAAAGATTTATATGTCAGCTTTATAATAATGTGCCGATAACTTCGTTAATGGTCACAGTTATTGTGATATTTCCATGTAAGTAAGATACCAAGCGGATTCAAAAAAAGTTTTCACTCAATAATATGGGTCTGTATGATTTTGCGTTTGGTGGAGGTTACATAATATGTTCCTGCGTATGAAATTTAGTTAAGATACTGAATTTTTCTTTAGACTAGTTAGGAGATCTCCACCACCAATCTTGAGGAAAATGATCTGACGTCGCACATCTATTGGCAATCATGCACGCCAGCAGTAAAGTCAAAGACAAATATCTAGAATATTCCTCATTTTTCAAAAACAGTTTGAGAAATCTAAGTGAGATTTTGGAAAATGATATCACTGAAAGAGCAGAGTATATGGCATTTGGTTATTACGTGAAACTTCATTATCTAATGTGTTATTACACTAAATAAGGACTTTTTAGATGAAAGAATGTAATTGTTAAGGGCAATCGATAGCTGGTCCAACGAAAAATTCAATTGGTTTTGGAAAAACGTAAGTCACCTATTTCACATCTATTTTGCACCTGCCTCGTGATAACTGGGTGTTGTGTAATGTCCTTAGGTTAGTTAGGTTTAAGTGGTTCTAAGTTCTAGGGGTCTGACGACCATAGATGTTAAGTCCCATAGTGCTCAGAGCCATTTGAACCATTTTTTTATTTTGCACCAACGAAGTGTGTTTTTTCATAGCGTACTGACCTTATTTTCCTCAGTTCCTCACTTCTTAAATTCAATAAAAACCCTGTTTTAGAAATCTCTCGCAGTTGCGTTTGCAAAATATGTTACTGAGATGACACTGCATAAATTCCACAGTATTTTTGCAAAGGAAGCGAATTGTAAGATGGCAACAAGAGAAATGTAGGTTTTACTGAAAAGAGCCACTCACAACACTTCTCTGAAAGTTACAAATGGTTAGCAAGCCTGGCAGTAACATCGCTGCCTTTTTTGCGGAATTCTTTTTGGATAGGGGAGGCATGTTGGCCATATTTAAAAAAAATAATATTCATTTTTTTCCATATGAAATTATTGCTAAATATTTGGGGCAGTCTTACTGAATCTGGATCACAATTATTAACCTTGAAAATATGAGCTAAAAATTTAAAAAAAATTAATTACTAGACATATGTCAAGCGGGCTAATCTGCCCCTACCTTGGGGTAAGTTGGCCCAGAGGCTGTGGCACGTTGACCCATGTAATATTTTGATAAGTTAAACTAGTATAACTATAGGATATCATAATAAAACTGGTTATGTTATTGGGAGTTGCAGCATTTGGAAGTACTACTCGCACTATAGACAGGATGTAGAAAATAGTCATATGCCGTTTATTATTGTTAACCCATGCACCACATGCTGAGTTCACGAACTTTCTAAAGGGCCCAGCTTGTGGCTACAATGCATCGGAAAAGATTGAAAGGTGATTCCATTATCTTTGCAATAATCAAGAACTTCAGAGTCGAGATGTGAATTGTGATTGTCAATCAAAACCAAGCAAGGGTCTTCTTTTGAGCAGCGAGCGTGTAGAACAAAATGTTTCATATATTTTGCAAAGTTTGTCTCCGTCATCCATCCCAAAGGATGAGCTGCTAAATCACACCTAGTCGGGCCATCAAAGATAAAATGAGGCTTGAAGTTGACCCTCAGGAAGATGAAGAAAGGAGGCGCACTATTACCCAACGCACTAACTGCAAAAGGGATCGTAACAAGTGACCCTCTCTCAGCCGATGTCACTCGCCCTATTTGGCGAAAACCTCTTCGAGCGACTACACTATCAGGACGCTGGACGGTAGTTACTCCTATTTCGTCAATCTTCCAGGTGTCCGCAGGGGTCACTTTTACTCTTTTTAAAACTATGTCGAGATTATTAAAAACAGTTCTACATCATGCTTTTTGAAATTGGTGCACCGTGCTAAACTAGTTGCTTGAGGAGTCCGAATGGAGAGTTGAGGGTGCCCCTTCAAGAATACTGTGAACCAGTCACTTCCCGTCATTTCTGTCTCTGTCCATGTTTGGGGTATTTTATTGTTGCATGCAATATCATATCTATACAGAAACTGCCTGACTTCTTTCGGGGAAAAACCATAATATATGTCACTTCCCTTCATGAGGTATTGTTCAAGCATATCTTGTTGTTCGGAATTAAATATCCGAAAATATACAACTCTAGTTAAGTTACTCATAGAGGCACAGGTTTTCTTTTCATGTTTGTCTGTGAGAGAGACAGAGAGAGACAAATCAGTAGCCCTACAGTGCACAGCACAAGACGACGTAGAGATAGACACAATAACAATGGCAGAGATAGAGAAATAACATTAGACATTGAAAAATAGCTTTGCAAATAAAAATAATTTTAGTTAAAAACATTTCATATCTGAAATTTTTTGTCACAGCCAAATTTATCGCAAGGCTTCTTTTTGTCATTAAGTATTTGTAGGTTTTGGTCCATTGGGATGGGTTGAGGTTCAGTTTCACTTTCCTGAAGTTCATTTGACTGTGTAGGCTGACATGAGGTCTGTTTGTTATTAGCACAGAACCTCCCCAAAATTTTTCTTGGAATCCCAAATACCTCACTAGTAGCCCTCACCGATTTTCCCTTTTCTTTTACATCTAAAACTGCTTTTCGCATCGTATTTTCAGAATTCATTCCTCTTTCACTTTTTCTTTTAAAAATTCGCACCATTTTTATGTTCCTATAGATAAAACAACTGGTTTAAACTAAGGCCGTAACTCTGACGTTCTAAAAACAAAGAAACGAACCAGATTCTGACTACTCAGATCGCTATTTAAGATTGTAACAATATTTACAGGTTGGTGTTTTCTTTTTGAAACGCTTTTTATCTCGTGCATATGACGATCTTTTGACCTTTGAAATGTATCAAAATATGGTTAACTTCGAAAATTGTGTTAATAATTTCATAAACTGGACGAATTATAAATATTATTATCATTAAAAATAAAAAATCTTTCATCGAGTTTAAAAAAATATATACGACGGGGTAGGTTGGCCCGGGTGGCTATTTTGCCCCGTCGTCTCTTGGCCAACCTATCCCATATTTACAATAAATTCTATTCGTCACAAAATCCACTGAAGCAATTTAGATTGTATGCCATATAGAAATAATCCTTAAACTACGATGTTTAATTATACTACTCACCTCTTGCGCCTAAAGTAAACAAACTTTACATAAAACACCTTTAACTGACGAGTAGAATTTGACTCACACGCGCACAAAAACAATTAACCAACACAACCTGTCCAAAACTGCTCCGCCGGACATATTGCTCCTGTAGAGGGAGCAGGACAGTGCTACCAATCTGCTGATCGGTTCCCAGCACGATCTAGCGTCTATTGTAAGAACTAACTCGTCTGGACCAACGTGCCCCGGTCTCCCCAACTAAGCAAAGCAAAAGTGACGGTTTTTTACTTTTATTTTTTTTTTTTTTGAGTGGTCACCATGCAAGTGTGGGTGTGGAGGGACTCAATATTTACAAAAAGTGTGAATGCAGGCTTCGGGTTAGAGCAACACTTACGCCCCAGCACTCAGCATTTCCCCTACAGCGTCTGCCTGTAACCCCCACCACTACTGCTCGCCACGCCCGTTACCTGCAGATTGCACATCTACTGGCAGATTTATTCTGCACGCAGTCTATAAATCGCAAACCATCAACGTTGGAAGTATTGCGAGAACGCTACTCCCAGCTTGTTACTCTGCTCTACCTTCACACCCCACATTCCCTTCTGCTCAGGAATGAGGGAAAAGGGAACAGATTTTAGTTATTTACTCTGCAAATGAGATATCATTTTTTAGACGACATAAGAAACTTTTAAGCTATAACTCAAAATGTATTACGCTTCTTCACTGACTGGTATCCCATGCCCTACCATTGTCATAAAGATGTATTCACATCTGAAAGAAGCATGAGTAAGTACGTGTGTTATGTGAAAATAAGATGTAATGGGTGAATGGCATTTTGAAGAAGTTAGACTACTTTCGAAAGTGCTTGGACAGGTTACAGTAGCTAAGAAGGGACAGAGCTTTAAATTATTGCACAGAGCTGCGAAATCTCTGGAGCTGGCCCCGTTCCGGGACTTAAACCGAGTACTGTCCAGGCGTACGCAACTGGGGTCTCGACAGGACGTCGTAGCTTTCCAGCATGCGGTGTCCAGTTCAGGGCACAGGTCTTCTCTTTGGCAACGACAAGCGGCGCGGCAGGCAGCACACAGGTCTCTCACCTGACGTCACGCTACCACCGAAAAGGCCGGAACTGTGAGGCTGAAGCTCCTCGAGAGGCCGCGTATATTAATTTGTCGCGCGATCGCCAAGGATCCGAAGATGAACCCTCGTAGCACCTGAATAGTGAAAGACTGTAAATAACAAAAGATAAATGGAATCCGTATACGCTAGCTGGCTCCTTCTGCGGCATCCAGACCTATCTATGGCAGAGAATCACGCACCCACAGCAAGCTATCCTGACACCACATTACAAATGAGTGTTTGGTAAGCTGCGTCTTTTGTGCGTGAATTACATACGTAAAATTGGTCGCGCGGGGTAGCTGAGCGGTCTTAGGCGTCTTGTCGCGGTCCCCCGTCGGAGGTTCGGATTCTCCCTCGGGCATGGGTGTGTGTGTCGTCCTTAGCGTAAGTTAGTTTAAAATAGATTAATAAGTGTGTAAGCTTAGGGAGCGATGACCTGAGCAGTATGGTCCCATAAGACGTTACCACATATTTCCAATTTTTTTACGTAAAATTCTCCCAACGAATCTCAGTCTGTTCCACTTTATGTTGCTCTGCTTGGTTACCATTAGGTATTTTACATTCATTACCGTTTACAGTGATTTATCGCCATTACTGTAATGAAACAGCAGCTAGGATTGAAACATCTACATTCGAAATATGATTGAAATTACTAAACTGACAGTAGTCTGAAACACAACTCTTTGAATTGTAATGGCATACGAACGTGTATTTCATCTCGTTGCTTATGTGCTTTGTCCTTTCCTGAAATTTTCTGATTACGAGAATGTAAATTTAATTTAGCAGCGAAAATGTAAACTGTCAATAACTTTAAACTGAACCAAAACTGCATGAATTTGAGTAAGACAAAACTGAATCTGATGCAACACTATTGATCTGAAATGGGCCCTGGTGATAAAACAAAACTTGATCCATTTGAAAATAATGGACCCTGTGCTTAATGAATGCAATAATAAAATTTGTTACCTTCATCTGCACAGTGGTAACGCTGTTCGCACTGCTCTCTGTTAGCACTTCAAATTTTATAGTTAGCAAAAGCTATTGTGCAAGGCCGCTACTTAGCTTACATTTCATTGAAATCGTATATGACAGACAATAACTTTTTGAGAAAATTATTTAATCAAAATTATGTGGATCTGGGAAATAATATTGACTTGGGGTAAGTAAGAATATAGCACCAACGTTAAAACTTGTATTTTGACTCTTTGAAAACTAATAATGCTCACAATGAACACACTCACGGAACTGATTAGGCATTAACAATTAGCTTTACAAATCATTGGATTTGAGTGCACGCATTGTATTAGGAACAAAACAACTCTCTTTAGCTTAATTATTTCCGGCCTCTGTTGAGATTCCTTTTACAGTTACAAAATATCAAGTATCCTGCAAATAAAAATCGTTACTGCCCGTAGCGAGTAAGTATATACCAGCACACATCAGATCACATATGTTTTTACACTTGAAAGTCCTGCATACATCTCTCGATCTAGTTACTCTAACACATTACCCATAACACCTTGAAAGAGCGAGCGCTCTTGAGCATCGCCGCTACTACACAATCGATACTATATTTGACCATCTCCGGTTCAACATATTATTTTTTCACAAAACTTGAATTATAGTTACCCCGTGTATATACCTTTCCAGCTCTTCACCTATGTGATCGCAGTACGTTAGATCGGTTTACGTTCAGCGCCAACTGCCAGTCCGTGCTCCAGTTGTTGATCTATAAGTCTTCCTGCTTTTCGCTACCGTCTTTTGGCGGAAAACCTCAGGGAGCCTGCACCTTATCCACAATGTCAGCAGTGTGACAATGCCTATTATGATGAAAGGAGCTCTACCAAACCATCAGAGTTTTTTTTAATCTATAAAAGTAAAAAGAATGTTAGGAAACTCAAGGTTATATGGAGATTTACAAAACCAAAACTTTGGTAACTAATCTGAGAAGGAAGGAAAACCGATTTCTGTCAAGGTCAGTGTTCTGCACTTTTGTTGATCATCATTACATCAGAGATAAAAGTGTAAGGGGACCAATTACTAATTGAAACTTCGCATAAACCTTCTAGCCGAGAGTGGGTCGTGTTTCAAATGGCTATAGAACGAATTGGGTTAACTAGATTGCGTAGAGTTTGTGGTAAAGGTAAATAAAGAAACGAATGCTGGCCCCCATACGTTGATCACACCTTCGAGATCTTGCCACACGGAGAAGAAGAGCTTCAGGGCTTCGCCCAACTCAGTCAGCAGCACGACGGAATCCTGTTCACTATGGAGACAGAAAAGACTGGATTTCTGCCTTTCTTCGACGTGGAAGTTTTCCAAAACCTGATGGTAAACCTGGCCATAGATTATATAGAAAGGCCACCAACATGGAAACATACCTACATGTCTCCTCCAAGCATCACCCTACGGAGAAGAAATCCACCCGGCACACTTTAACCAAGAAGGCCCACCGGATTAACGAGTGAGAACATCTGAAGACTCTACTGCAAAACCTCAGGTCAATTTTTGATCCAGTGGTTATGGGATGATGATGATACATACAACTACTATACGGGCGAAGGATGAGGCAATAAAATTCAAATGGTTCAAATGGCTCTGAGCACTATGGGACTTAACTCCTAAGGTCATCAGTCCCCTAGAACGTACAACTAGTTAAACCTAACTAACCTAAGGACATCACACACATCCATGCCCGAGGCAGGATTCGAACCTGCGACCGTAGCGGTCACGCGGTTCCAGACTGTAGCGCCTAGAACCGCTCGGCCACCCGGGCCGGCAATGAAGGCAATAGCGAAGTACAGAAGGAATTACGAAATATCGCCCTACTACCACATATTCAAGCGTGTGGGCACAATTATCCGCTGGGCAGGTACCAAGCGTGGTTTTCTAAGCAGTAACATAATAAAAGATATCCTTGGCTCAACTGAAGATGCAGTTGACAACTGCACGCTGCTGGAGCGTGCACTAGTCCATGTGGGCGAACCGGCGCGGTCTATCAGCACACGTATATTTGAACACGAAAGATGTATCCGACTAGATCAAAATACCAAAAGTCAGCGGTGTCAGAGCTCCAGACAAGAGTGCGGCAAAGTGACAGAAATCCGAGAACCCCGCGTACTGGCGAAACAGCCTTTCACCTTTAGGAGGAAGGTTAGAGAGGCGATAGAAACAGCAAAGCGACCCGCCAACATGAATACAAAGGACAGGTGCCAACTTCTGTGGTAATGGCTGCCAGCAGTAACAGCGCTCCGGAGCGGCAGCTCACGCGAAGCAACACACACACGCACACACACACAGAAACACACACATACACAGGTGCGCGGGAGACCACAGCGGCCGCAGATAGAGTACACAGAGTACCGGCATGCCTCAGCCGGCACCAGGCAGCAAGTAAACAGCGCTACGTCACAATTGTCACCTGTTCCTCGTTTGGCTATTTCTGCCAGTGCTAACACCAATGAAGAACGTCTAGCAGGCATCTCCTCATCCTCAAACATGCTATCTGACTACGTTAACAACTTCTTCTGCCAGTAGTAGTAAGAATCAAACTTTTTTCACTCAGCAAAAACAAGCTGAGTAAGGCCACTTGCCAAGGTGGCCAAAACGTCGGAAGTTTTACAGACCGTTTTGCGCTCACAGACCTAGAAGACTTCAAAGGACTCTGGAAACTGACAGGTGAAACAAAATAATTTATGGATCAGAAACTCTGTCTGAAGATTTTTTTTCAGTGGTATTGAGCCACAGTCATGCAATAATTTTTAAAGGGTAAACCGCCATATGGCTGTGTACTACTGTATTCTGTATATCTAGATTTTGGCTTTCATGCCATTATCAAGTACAGTGCTAAAAGTTTTTAGAGAATTAAGATGTCATCTTTATGACGTATGTCAGTCTTGTTTACCTGCTTTGGACTGCCTTAACAGATATGATATAATAATCGTCTAACAACTTTCAGCATTTTACTTGATAATCGCATAAAACCCGAAATATAGGCAGCACAGAAGATAAATATAGTAATACAGGGTGAAATGACGTTTTAACGCCTCATGTTGCTGTTGTGGTTTTCAGTCCGAAGACTGGTATGATGCAGCTCTCCATGCCACTCTATCCTGTGCAACCCTCTTCATCTCCGAGTAGCTACTGCTATATACATCCCTCTGAATCTACTTACTGTATTCGTCTGTTGGTCTCCCTTTACGAGTTTTACCTCACGTTTCCCTCCAGTACCAAACTGGTGATCACTTTATGACTCAGAATAAACCCTGCCAACTGATACCTTCTTTTGGTCAGGTTGTACCTCAACTTTCCCTTCTTATCAGTTGTATTCAGTATCTCCTTATCAGTTACGTGATCTGCCCATTTAATCTTCAGCATCCTTCTGTAGCGCCACATTTCAAAAGCTTCTAATCTCTTCTTTCCTAAACTATTCATCGTCAGTGTTTCACTTCCATACATGGCTGCACTCCGTTCAAACACTTTCAGAAAGGACTACCTGACACTTTGAGACCTAAGTTTCTCCTGGCGTATACAACTTTCAAATAACTTCCGGGAATTCAGCCAGGTAACACTTTCAGCGACCGCCCATATTTCGGCGGGAGAACACCCCGCCATTTTCAAGGCAAACTGCAACGGACAGGCGGCGTGCATGCAAATTTAAAACATCGGTTCTCGGACTGAATCAGGAAAGATAATACACACTGAACACTAGTGCCACCAAAGATGACCAAAGTGAGAGCTATCGATAATGAGACTATGAATTCGCAGGTGAGGTAGCATTGACTCTGTCCCTCTGTTTTTTGACAACGGAGAGAGCCGGATTCCAAACAGAGTTTAAACAGAAACCTCCATCCCTGTTAACGAGGTTGCTCGCTAATTTTATCTCAAAGCAACTGCTATTCACTGACAACAGTGCTGCTGAGGGGAATCATAATTCTTTGCCATATCCCCTGTTCTCCGGTACCTCATTTTCATGATCGTAGGACACCAGTTCGGAAAATCTGAACAACACAACTAACTGCGTTGAGGCGATCTGTAAACGAGCGCCGGCCGGGGTGTCCGAGCGGTTCTAGGCGCCACAGTCTGGAGCCGCGTGACCGCTACGGTGCAGGTTCGAATCCAGCCTCGGGCATGGATGTGTGTGATGTCCTTAGGTTAGTTACGTTTAAGTTGTTCTAAGTTCTAGGGGACTGATTACCTGAGAAGTTAAGTCCCATAGTGCTCAGAGCCATTTGAACCATTTTGTAAACGAGCGCAGGGGTCTCAGCTGGTACAGCAATGTTCCGAGTGCAAGATATATGTTTTCACGAGTCCACAAGGCAGATTTGCTGCAACTGTCACAATCGTAATCGTGGGTAAACATCTGATTTCGCACTGAAAGGTGCAACAGAGTAGAAAAGCCGTTGGAACGGATAATTAAGTTCAACATTGGCCAGGCTGTTATGCATGCGAAGGATATCAGCACAATATATAAAGTGATAGACTTTGACACACTATGTTTCCAACAATTGAATCTGTATGGTAAACAAGAGGACTTTGAATCCTACCTTTAGTTTCATCTCCTGGAAAGCTTTTTTTCGTTTTTGACGTCTTACAGACGATTTTTTTATTTTATATTTCATACGAGGTGCATCGTATAATTTTCTTTTAGCAGAGCTCATACATTTTCTGGGTTGGTTTCACTGGGATATATGTGGCACGGGGTTATCCACTAAAACACTCCCACCAAAAGCAAACTGCATAAAAGGCGCAGTATTCGCAGTAACGTATAGGATATGATACGTCATCGCCAAAACCTGGAGCCTGCAACGGAAGAGACAAAAACTTGCAATGCTAATGCGTACTGCGCTGCGTTTCAGAAGACAGTATATTCTTGGACAAGCCGTTCTATCCGAGAACGAAAAACAACGCGTTTCTCTGGCTCCTAGCAATCATCTGCTCATGGGTCAATTAGCAGGAAAATCGAAATCATCCTCAGAAATTACTGGTATTACATGACTGTGGAGCACAACAAACCGCTACACTGCAAGAAATAAATAGACAACTTTGCACTTTTTTGACATTTGTCCTGCCATACAAACCTATGCTACTAAACAGAGACTGTAGTTAAAAGGAAACACAAAGTCTTAATCTGTCAGGGAGTATGAATATATTAGTTTACTTAGGAATGTGCACTGTTTTGAAGTTTCCTGACAAATTAAATACGAACGTGATCTTAGACACTAACATGAAACGCGGAACTGGAATGCAGTATACGGTTTTACTGGCAGAAGTAAAGCTGCGACAATGGTTCGTGACTGATCGCTAGGTATGCCATAAATATTATAAATGCGAAAGCCGAGTTGTTACTCTTTCCCGCTAAAACGGCACGACAGATTTGGAAGAAATTTGGAATGGAATGAAATTATACCGTGATTTAACACATAGGCTACTTTTAAAAGTGTGTAGTGCAAGATGTCTATTGATTTGAATAATACAAAACTGAATGTGTATCAATAATATCATAAGCTGCGACACTGTCGCGAATAAAACAGTGACCCCTACATACAATAAGTTTCCTTTAGTTTACTTCCATGGTCACAAAATTTTGTTAACAGATGAACGGTTTCTGTCTATAATGACCATCATCACATGTGTTTTATAAAAACAAAGTCCTAATGTACTGCAGCCATAGTGACATCGTTTTTATAAAACAGATCTGATGGTGGTCATTATAGGCCGAAACCGGTAATCTGTCTACAAAAAGTTTGTAACCGTAGACGTAAATTAAAGGAAACTTGTTTTATCAATAATTACTCTAAGGAGAGGCTACACTCATGCTTATAAATTAAGGATAATGCTGATACATGGTGAAACACCGCTCTGGTGGGAGGTTTGTGGGCTTAAACCACCTCGGGGTATGACCATGCGGTGCATTTGACCTGCGGTTGTCGCACGGTGGCGCTGGCAGAAATCCACATACGCAGAGGTGTGTTGGTGCATGTCCTGAAGTGTCATAGGTGTTTGAAGACGTGCAGCGATACGTCGATCGAGAGCATCCCAGACGTGCTCGATGGGGTTTAGGTCTGGAGAACAGGCAGGCCATTGCATTTACCTGATATCTTCTGTTACAAGGTACTCCTCCATAATGGCAGCTCGATGGAGCCGTGCGTTATCATCCATCAGGAGGAAGGTGGGGCCCACTGCACCCCTGAAAAGCCAGACATACTGGTGCAATGTCACGTCCCGATACACCTGACCTGTTACAGTTCCTCTGTCAAAGATATGCAGGTGTGTATGTGCACCACTCATAATCCCATCCCCCACCATCAAACCACGACCTCCACACAGGTCCCTTTCGAGGACATTAAGGGGTTGGTATCTGGTTCCTGGTTCACGCCAGATGAAAACCCTGCAAGAATCACTGTTCAGACTGTACCTGTACTCGTCCGTGAGCATAACCTGGGATCACTGTTCCAACGACCATGTGGTCTATTCTTGATATTCGGCTTTACGGGCTCTCCTGTGACCAGGGGTCAGTGGAATGCACCTTTCAGGTCTTCGGTAGAATAAACCATGTCTGTTCAGTCATCTGTAGAATGTGTGTTTGGGGATAATTGTTCCAGTGGCTGCGGTAAGGTCCCGAGCACGGCTGCCAGCAATACTCCGCGGCCGTCTGCGGGCAGGGATGGTCGGATATCGGTCTTCTTGTGGTGTTGTACATTGTGGACGTCCCGTACTGTAGCGCCTGGACACGTTTCTTGTCTCCTGGAATCGTTGCCATAATACTGAGATCACACTTTGTGGCACACAGAAGGCCCGTGGTACGACCTGCTGTGTTTGACCAGCCTCCAGTCGCCCTAGTATTCTACCCCTCATAACGTCATCAATATGTGTTCTTTGAACCATTTTCAACACACAGTCACCATTAGCACGTCTGAAAACGTCTGCACACTTACTCGCTGCATCGCACTCCTTTTCCTGGCACATTTTAAAATTCGCTATTTGGTCGCGAAAAATATTTTCGTTTAGTAAACTAGTTAGTTGTGAGCGACATGTATCCTGTCAGTTTCTCACATCGTCTGAAAATTTGGTGATTTTTTTGCTATGTGTTGCGATTTGGTGGGCCGTAAGTGGCTCGCCCCTGATACCCTCAACAGATAACTTTTATAGTGGCGTGGTTAGTGAGTTTCGATATTAATATTTCTTCATGAATAACTGCTTAACCGGTGGTGGCATCGGCGGACGCAGCTAGTGTCAGAATACAATCATTTGGCAGATTGAAACTAGATACTTCCTGGTGCTAAATGGTGTAAATTACATGTAAAAAAAACTTTCTATAACCTATATAGCATAAATTCTTCTTTATTTTCGAGAGCTGGTTTCGACAGACTTTGCTGCCATCTACCGGTCTTCAAACCTTTTTGTTATGAGAAGTTGTTCATTGTGGTTAGAACCTCACCTGACATATTAGTGGATAAAATGCACATTATACAAAGGTTTGTCAGAAATAAAATATTTTATGCACTGTTATAGTATTGTCCTGCCCAATCGCTTAGTACAGGGTGCCTAGGGAAGCTGCTTTCTCGGATCGCTAGACAACAATTCAAGCAAATCGTTAAAAGGTTTTTATTACAGTAACGTAAATGACGGTACTTAGCTTTTGTTAAATAAAGAAGTTTCGCAAGCAGTGGGCGACAGACAAATAAGAAGCCTCTTCTGTATATACAATTCGTAATACGAGCGCAACAGTATAGTTCCTAAGTCAATGCTGTAGTGTTAGTAGATCGGCTAGTCTTCCACTGGGCCACAGCGCTTATGTCCCCTTTGTTTAGATGGTGCTGTTTTCTCGGAGTCGTCCTAGAGAGGGGTCGGTCAGCGTACTATTGGCTGACGCCGTCTCACAGCCCTCTCTGCTCTGATGTTCTTAACCGACGTTCCGTCGCTTGACGTCTCGCCGTAACAGTTACGACAACTTGTATGAATTAATTCCCCACTATGAACACGTTGTGTACCAAAAATTTTTCAACCCAGAAAATGACAGCAAACTCTGTCTAAAACGGGTACCAAAATTAAATAAGTACTTATGCTATCTTGGCTACAGAAAGTTTTTTGACATATAATTTACACCATCTAGCACCAGGAAGTACCTCCATAGCTCCTCCCCCCTCTGACTGCATAACTGCAGCTGACACAAGGGCTGAGAATACGCACTCGGCAGTCGGCAATCAGCACTCAGAAATGAGCAATCACATTAGACATTGTTAGGAAGGACAGGGTACTAATATTGGCATTTCCCATGTGTTCGATGGCGGTGGGGGTGGCCATGACGTCATATGTCCTGATTTTTCCTCGATGTAAGCTCTCCTGTTGGCTTCAGATCGCTACAGTCGCGGGTTCGAATCCTGCCTCGGGCATGGATGTGTGTGATGTCCTTGGGTTAGTTAGGTTTAAGTAGTTCTAATTTCTAGGGGACTGATGACCTCAGGAGTTAAGCTCCATATTGCTCAGAACCATTTTAAGCATTTTTTGGCTTCAGATTTTCGCAACCTCACCTTGCAGAGGCCCTTCTCTGTTCGTCCGGCACCTGAATACTTGAAAGTTTCGTTGTACCTAGCCTTCGTTTCGAAAATCTGCTATGTCGGTAGTACGACGGTATCTCTCTGCTTCTGCGATGTCATTATACTTCTCTTGCAGACTTGGGCTCTCGGTCGCTACCACGCGTTGAGATAGCTTTCGTGTTTGCCACAGCTCGCTTAGCATATCCTCCTAGCCGGCAGTCTGCTGACACAGGCAATTCGTCAGCGGTCAAGGTAGAAGCTGGAATAATTTTTACTGTCTGCCGGAGATACTATCCTGGGGCATAACGTGAAGAAGTATTCGTGCGAACTTGGCTATAGAATGTTTTTAGCAGGTAAAACAGATCGCTCCTTCTCACTTATCAATAGGTGGAAATTTAGGTACTGTTTATGTATTGTAACACCCCACCCGTTGCTTGTCCGATTTTGCGTGTGACAAACAACATACAGAGAAATTGGGAGTGGAACTGTATGCAAAAATGGATTCCGCTAGATTTAAATGTGTCCTGTCAATCCTAATTAATCTGCGGTTGTTGTGTTGACGATAAATCAGACCTATTTTTCATTCGGAACATGAACGATCACGAACACTTAGGGTGTTCAGTGACAACAAACACATACACAAATATAAAAAATAAGCACTAGGGTAAATTCAGGATCAACTACTGAAAGTAGAGGCTCTACTGAATCACAATAATTTTATTATAACCTTCAGATCAATGCTGAATAAAACACAGTGAACAATTTACAAATTAACCTCCTAACTGGCACTGGCAGTGAATTGTGACAAAATCGGTACAAGACGGGATCTCTTATTAACTGACTGACCAACTGACATTGACACAAAACGTAAAATACGAAGAACCATTACACCCCAAAGTACCGTGAAACCTCTGTGGAAACAGCAATTGCACATGGTCCAACTATTTAACGTTATTCCTAACACAGGCCGAAGCGGGAGCGATCTCACCGTAATGTTCCTGTTGTAGCGGCGGTCTCCGACGGTGACGGCGCGGCCGTGCGATCGGCGTGTGGCGTTTCGGATAGTACAGTCCTACAGTATTCAAACACCAGACTGCTGTCCGAAAAACTTCTCTAATTGCGACAATGTTTCCGTCAGCAATGAGCTGGCACGGCTAACGTCCTCTCAGAACGAAAGACCAAGAGGGGAGACGACTTGGCTAGCGTCCTCACAGTACGAGAGCCCAGAACTGAAGACCTCTACAGAGAGTCGAGCAAGATCGCTCCTCACCTTTGTTCTCTCACCTCAACTTTCACCGAATGAATCACATCAGTAGAAGCTCTCCAAATGCCCAGTTTGCCAGTGCCGACCAATGTACGGCCTGGGAATAGAACTCTTTTTCACAATTCCTCACTTTCTACAAAATTTCACAAGTAAACTCCGCCCACGCCGCCTGGGAAGAACGACAGCTGTGGGCAATAACACGTTTACTGGAAGTTTTCTCCCAAGAGACCACTCGAGATTGTCCCGGGAAGATTCCCCGTCGTAGCGAACACAGACTCCTGCATTTAAAATTTTGTTATTCGGAAGTCCTGGCCTGTCCCACATGAGTTACCCGTAGGCGTAAAATTAGTGGGACATAGGCGAGGGCACGCACAGGAAAGCTCATCCAGCTATCCACTGCTCTGTTTTGGTAAACCCTTGAACATCTGTAGCCGTGCATCCCTCGTAGGCTAGCGGTCGCTGTGGCCCCTCTAAACGGATTACAGAACTTCCCCAGTTCACCATTCATACCGTCAGGCTGTGGCCTTCGGCGGCTAGCCGGGGACGTAGCCGAGGTCTGTCTCACATACTGCCTCTCTGCAAAATCTTATATTTACAAAATCGCTAAATTCTGGCTGTATTACATAGCCAGCGGGCCGATGCGTTTCTACATACACTCCTGGAAATTGAAATAAGAACACCGTGAATTCATTGTCCCAGGAAGGGGAAACTTTATTGACACATTCCTGGGGTCAGATACATCACATGATCACACTGACAGAACCACAGGCACATAGACACAGGCAACAGAGCATGCACAATGTTGGCACTAGTACAGTGTATATCCACCTTTCGCAGCAATGCAGGCTGCTATTCTCCCATGGAGACGATCGTAGAGATGCTGGATGTAGTCCTGTGGAACGGCTTGCCATGCCATTTCCACCTGGCGCCTCAGTTGGACCAGCGTTCGTGCTGGACGTGCAGACCGCGTGAGACGACGCTTCATCCAGTCCCAAACATGCTCAATGGGGGACAGATCCGGAGATCTTGCTGGCCAGGGTAGTTGACTTACACCTTCTAGAGCACGTTGGGTGGCACGGGATACATGCGGACGTGCATTGTCCTGTTGGAACAGCAAGTTCCCTTGCCGGTCTAGGAATGGTAGAACGATGGGTTCGATGACGGTTTGGATGTACCGTGCACTATTCAGTGTCCCCTCGACGATCACCAGTGGTGTACGGCCAGTGTAGGAGATCGCTCCCCACACCATGATGCCGGGTGTTGGCCCTGTGTGCCTCGGTCGTATGCAGTCCTGATTGTGGCGCTCACCTGCACGGCGCCAAACACGCATACGACCATCATTGGCACCAAGGCAGAAGCGACTCTCATCGCTGAAGACGACACGTCTCCATTCGTCCCTCCATTCACGCCTGTCGCGACACCACTGGAGGCGGGCTGCACGATGTTGGGGCGTGAGCGGAAGACGGCCTAACGGTGTGCGGGACCGTAGCCCAGCTTCATGGAGACGGTTGCGAATGGTCCTCGCCGATACCCCAGGAGCAACAGTGTCCCTAATTTGCTGGGAAGTGGCGGTGCGGTCCCCTACGGCACTGCGTAGGATCCTACGGTCTTGGCGTGCATCCGTGCGTCGCTGCGGTCCGGTCCCAGGTCGACGGGCACGAGCACCTTCCGCCGACCACTGGCGACAACATCGATGTACTGTGGAGACCTCACGCCCCACGTGTTGAGCAATTCGGCGGTACGTCCACCCGGCCTCCCGCATGCCCACTATACGCCCTCGCTCAATGTCCGTCAACTGCACATACGGTTCACGTCCACGTTGTCGCGGCATGCTACCAGTGTTAAAGACACTGGACGTAAAACTGCCACGGCAAACTGGCTGACACTGACGGCGGCGGTGCACAAATGCTGCGCAGCTAGAGCCATTCGACGGCCAACACCGCGGTTCCTGGTGTATCCGCTGTGCCGTGCGTGTGATCATTGCTTGTACAGCCCTCTCGCAGTGTCCGGAGCAAGTATGGTGGGTCTGACACACCGGTGTCAATGTGTTCTTTTTTCCATTTCCAGGAGTGTAGATTTCCTACACCGTAATTTAGGTTATTATTCCAACAAACAACATTTTATTTTGCGTATGGCTAATACAGACATATCATGAAATTACATATACATATGTACATATTGACACACAAGAAGCTTAAGTTTGTCTTTACAACTGAATATCCAGTCGTTGAATCCAGCGCACTGCATCTGGAGTTGCTTGCAGGAAGTCCTCTTTGGCGCCGTGATAGGCTCGAATCCTGCATTCACTGACAATGTGGTGAACAGTCTGGTATGGAGCCCCGCAGTCACAAGCTGGATCAGGCAGCTTCTTCCACTTAAAGAGAGCATCCCTGCATCGCCCATGGCTGGTGCGGATTCTGTTGAGAGTAGACCACGTCTTGCGTGGTAAGTCGAGTCTACTTGGAAGTTTAGCACCTGAGAAGATGTTATGCAGGTGCACATCTGTCACTGCTTCCCACCGACCTTTCCATTCTTCAAGAGGTTTGAAATTCTTAGCAACGATGTCAGCAGTATCGCACAGAGTTGGATGACGTGATTTCAGTCTCTTGCGATTTAAAAGTGGCAGGTCGCTATGCACCGGTAGGTTAGAATTCCTGGAGATCTTGTGGAATTCTCTCATAAGGGCAGTACATCTGCGTAGATCAGGAGGCATTATACCGGTTAACAGTGGAAGCCAAAAAACTGGAGTAGATCTGATTGTGCCAGATATTATGCGCATTGTCGTATTCAGCTGGGTATCAACAAGCCTTGTATGATGACTATTCATCCAAACAGGTGCACAATACTCAGAACTTGAGTATACCAAGCCCGGAGCTGAAGTTCGCAGGGTGGTTGCTGAAGATACCCTGGTAGTCCCGCATAGCTTATGGAGGATGTTGTTTCGAGTCCTCAGCTTTTGAGCTAAGTTAAGAAGGTGTTGTTTGAAGCATAGTGTACGATCCAGGATGACACCAAGATATTTTGGGTTCCAGTTGTGACGAAGTATTCTGTCTCTGAAACTTACCTCCAGTTTTACGTTCGCCAACTGGTTATTTAGATGGAAGCAACACACTTCTGTTTTACTCAGTTTGGGTTGGAGTCTCCAGATTTTGAAGTAATTGTCTAATACAGACAGGTCATTGGCTAAAATCTCTTCTGTTGTCTTCATTTCCTGGTGTTTGACAAACAACAACTACTTATCTACAAAACGATCGCGCCGCTGTCGGTCGTTAAATTGACTCATGTAAGGCGTAAAACCATTGCCACCTTATAAAGGTTGTTACGAAAAGGTACGGCGAAACTTTCAGGAAACTTTCCTCACACACATAGAAAGAAAATATGTTATATGGTCATATGTCCGGAAACGGTTACTTTCCATGTTAGAGCTCATTTTATTACTTCTCTTCAAATCAGACTAATCATGGAATGGAAACACATAGCAACAGAAAGTACCAGCGTGACTTAAAACACTTTGTTACAGTAAATGTTCAAAATTTCCTCGGTTAGCGAGGATACATGCATCCACCCTCCGTCGCATGGAATCCCTGATGCAGCCCTGGAGAATGGCGTATTGTATCACAGCCGTCCACAATACGAGCACGAAGAGTCTCTACATTTCGTACCGGTGTTGCGTAGACAAGAGCTTTCAAATGCCCCCATAAACGAAAGTCAAGAGGGTTGAGGTCAGGAGAGCGTGAAGGCCATGGAATTGGTTCACCTCTACCAATCCATCGGTCACCGAATCTGTTGTTGAGAAGCGTACGAAAACTTCGACTGAAATGTGCAGGAACTCCAGCATGCATGAACCACATGTTGTGTCGTACTTGTAAAGGCACATGTTCTAGCAGCACAGGTAGAGTATCCCGTATGAAATCATGATAACGTGCTCCATTGAGCGTAGGTGGGAGAACATGGGGTCCAATCAAGACATCACCAACAACGCCTGCCCAAACATTCACAGAAAATCTGTGTTGATGACGTGATTGCACAATTGCGTGCGGATTCTCGTCAGCCCACACATGTCGATTGTGAAAATTTACATATGATCACGTTGGAAAAAGCCTCATCCTTAAAGAGAACATTTGCACTGAAATGAGGATTGTCACATTGTTGGATGAACCACTCGCAGAAGTGTACCCGTGGAGGCCAATCAGCTGCTGATAGTGCCTGCACACGTTGTACGCGGTACGGAAACGACTGGTTCTCCCGTAGCACTCTGCATACAGTGACGTGGTCAACGTTACCTTGTACACCAGCAACTTCTCTGACGCTGACATTAGGGTTATCGTCAACTGCACGAAGAATTGCCTCGTCCATTGCAGGTATCCTCGTCGTTCTAGGTCTTCCCCAGTCGCGAGTCATAGGCTGGAATGTTCCGTGCTCCCTAAGACGCCAATCAATTGCTTCGAACGTCTTCCCGTCGGGACACCTTCGTTCTGGAAATCTGTCTCGATACAAACGTACCGCGCCACGGCTATTGCCCCGTGCTAATCCATACATCAAATGGGCATCTGTCAACTCCGCATTTGTAAACACTGCACTGACTGCAAATCCACGTACGTGATGAACACTAACCAGTTGATGCTACGTACTGGTGTGCTTGATGCTAGTACTGTAGAGCAATGAGTCGCATGTCAACACAAGCACCGAAGTCAACATTACCTTCCTTCAATTGGGCCAACAGGCGGTGATTCGAGGAAGTACAGTACATACTGACGAAACTAAAATGAGCTCTAACGTGGAAATTAAGCGTTTCCGGACACATGTCCACATAAAATCTTTTCTTTATTTGTGTGTGAGGAAAGTTTCCTGAAAGTTTGGGCGTACCTTTTTATCACACCCAGTAGTATCTTCTTCCGTTGAATGGTTGATGCAAACGTAATTATAATTAATAATTGCTGAATATCTGTCATGTGACTTCGAATCAGTTTGTTACGCTCTGTGAACAACATTCACGGCGAAACAGCTCTGCAGTAGACAAGTACTTCGTTTGTTAAAACCCCGCTAAGTGAAGGCGGTACTGCCGGTGACACAGTGGAAGCAAAATTCCAGCGACTCGGAGCAAAGCAAATAATCCCGGGGCGACAGGGGCCGCTACACAGCGCCTCCCTCCCACCGTCTTGTGCGCCGCCGCCGTCGCTGCCTGTTGCGGCTGACAGCGCTGTTTGGGTGCCCGCAATTTGTCATCGCACTGCCCGCCCGCGCCTGCCTCTCACCCTCCCCCCCCCCTCCCCCCCCCAGCTCTTAAACCAGCAAGGACGGGCCTTCTGCCTGTCTGCCTGTGTACCCACACACACAAACCGCATGTTTCTGCTAGCTGGCGGAGGGCGTAGTCTCGACAATTGCGATAATCTGCAAAGTGGTTACGTCTGACAAGGGGAGGGTCAGACTAGTGGGCCAGCGATGTTCATCAAGTTTTAGAAGGACGTTCCATACTGAGCATAAATACACATGTGATTCGACTTTTAATAGAAACATCCTAGTTACTGAAAATAAAATTGTTGTGAAAGTTCATGTCAAGTTTTTGAAGGACGTTCCATACTGAGCATAAAGACACATGTGATTCGACTTTAGCTAGACACATCCTAGTTACTGAAAATAAAATTGTTGTGAAAGTTCATGTCGGAGAACCGTATTTTCAATGCTATACACCGAAAGATCGTCTAACATAAACATTTCTTATCAATGTAATGTGGGGTTCAAAGATAGTAATGTTTGAGTTATTAACGTTATTATGTATTCATGTTATTGTTTGGGTACCTGTCGTTCTATCTGTGCAAGAGAACAAGATCGGCCGTCAAGTGGTCCAGGCATTAGACCATCACCGAGGGAAGTGGCGCAGTGGTTAGCACACTGGACTCGCATTCTGGAGGATGACGGTTCAATCTCGCGTCCGGCCATCCTGATTTAGGTGTTCCGTGATTTCGCTATATCGCTCCAGGCAAATGCCGGGAAGGTTCCTTTGAAAGGGCACGGCCGAGTTCCTTCCCCATCCTTCCCTAATCCGATGAGACCGATGACCTCGCTGTTTGGTCTCTTCCCCCAGACTACCCCATTAGACTACGAAATTGCTGTTCCGTGTTAGAATTTTGTTTGTGGCCTTTCTTCTTCGTGCGATAGGGTTTTCGATGCATCCGATAATACTCCGGTAGTGGAAATACATTTCTTTCCTTTTTTTGAATTAAGACATTGGTAGGTGCGGTTAATAATCAAATAGGTTTATATAATGCGTTGTCAGTTATTTCATCGTGATACACTATGTGCTAGATAGAAATTTCCTAAATTATTATACTCAACCCACCTGTATCGTGAAATTGATACCACCGAAATATGCCTCTCTCTGTCATCCGTTTGATGTTTACTTTTTCCACCAGGTGAAGAATTTCGTTGGACGACTTCAAAATCATGCGACATCACAGCACAGCGGAGAACTAGAACATAGGTAGCATGCCACCTAAATTCATACTTTCGTACATAACCAGTTCTCCATGCCTGCCCGTCTTTCAAAATATGTTTTTATACGCTTGGCAGGCATCCAAACTGGTATCTATTAGATATTTTTATGTAATTTCTTTTTCAACGTTAATCAGAACAATGTACCGGGAAACATGTCAAAGGGGTGAGATTTCGTTTCTGTGTTGCGCATAGTGCGACAAATATTTATGTTTTTCGTACTTCTTTTCTCCCTATAGGTTGCGGGAACGCTCAAAAATAATGTTGGGATTACGCACTAATATACTTTACGCATATTTTTGTACTGTATATCATGATGAAAAGAGCTGTCAATACATTATATATATTTCTTTAATTAGTAATTGCTCCCCCCGATGTTTTACTTCAAAGAAGGGCAGAAAAGTATCCGATCATCCGATTACCGTCACATGCACCGAGACAAATATCGAATGAAAAAAAAAGTACGCCCATGAACCGAATACGGACAATCGGTTACGTAGTCTAATGCCTTCACCGCTACACCACCGAACACGCTCTGCTACAAACATGAAGTCCCAGTACCTAGATAACAGCATGAAAACCCAAAAACATGATAACTAAAACATAATTAGCTTTGAGCCCCATATTATATAACAAAAACTGTTTGTTTTTAGACTATCTATCCATGTATAACACCGAAAGTATGACTTCCAATCATCAATTTTCTCCTCGAATTTTTTTAAAAAAGTAGCGAGTGTCTAGCAAAACGCCTAAACGCGTATCTGTTTATTTTCAGCATAGAACGTCCTTGCAAAACTTAATCTATCCGTGGGCCACATGTCTGACCCGATCCATGTAAGTCAGTCTTGTAGTATATGAAGATTCTCCCCTCTCTCTCTTCCTTTGCCTTTATCCCGTTCTGTACGGTCCGTTATTGTCACGGTTTGGGATATTCCATTTTACACTACTGACTGTTAAATTTGCAGCATACTAGGAATCAGTCCATATTAACTTCGAAGGTGGTTTGGGAGTGTACAGCATGTGAATTTTATTACACAGGTGTAACCTCCGGGGACTTCAACTGAGCTTTGATTGCAATCACTGGTACGTCATCCTTACAGCTTTAACCATACGGCAGAGTTCGTTACTTGTAGTGGCAGGCGGATGGTGGCAGTGTCAGTGTTTCAGCAACCGATGACAACATATTCTCAACGGGTGAGTGATCCCGAGAAGATTCCACACAGGGCTACGCTCAAGAAATCAGATATCTAAGGCCACTACGAGGGATGACGATCGAAAGGATCCAGCACCGGATTCAGAGTTTAATAGAGCTTGGGATGACCTGTGATAAAGTAAGCCAAACTGAACAGGTAACATTTTCTCAGAATTTCTGAGATCATTTCTGGGGGAAGGACAACAAAGCGACTTTTCAAGTTTGAATACGTAATCTGGGAGTATGGAGGTACAGTACATTAACAGACTAAAAGATCGTCCACATTACCTCGAAAATAGTAAGGTCAGATAGAGGGAGAACTATCGCACAATCAGCTTAATGGCTCATGTCTGCAAGATACTGAAGAAAATATGTACAGAATAACGGAAAACAAAATCGGGAATCTGTTAGATGACGATCGGTTTTGCTTTCACAAAGGCAAGGGTACCAGTGAGGCAGCTTTGACGTAGCACCTGATGAAGGAAGGACGACGCAGAGAAAATGAAGTCACCTTCATAGGATTTGTCAATCTAGAAAAAAACATTCGAAAGTGTAAAATGGTGCTAAATGCTTAAAAGTCTGAGAAAAAAAGCAGTAAGATACAGGGAAACACGGATATTGCACAATTTATACAAGAAGTAAAAGGGATCTATAAGAACAGAAAACCGATAAGGAAGTGCACGAATTAAAAAGGATGTAAGACCGGGTTGCAATATTTCGCCCCTAATGATCAATCTATACATCGGAGAAGAAAGGTTCAAGAGTGGGATTAATATTCATAGTGAAAGGATGTCAGTGGCAAGATTCGCTGATGATATTGCTGTCATCATTGAAGGTGAAGAAGAAGAAGAACATAATTTGTTGAATGGGATGAACAGCCTAATGAGTACAGTATTTGGATTGAAAGTAAAGCGAAGAAAGATGAAAATAACGAGGAATAACGGAAAAGAGATCAGAAATTCAGAATTAAGGACCACGAAGTAGACAAAGTTAAGGAAATGTGGTTTCTTGGAAGCAAAATAACAAGTGACGGACGAGGCAAGTATTACATGCAAATGGATTAGCACAAGGAAAAGAGGACATTCCTTCCCAAGAGAAGTCAGCTAATATCGAACATAGGCATTAATTTGAGAAAAAAATCTCTCAGAATGTGCATTAGCAGCACAGAATTGTGTGGTAGTATGTCTTGGAATTGGGATGACGAGAAAGGATGAAATCGGACCGTTTGAAATGAGGAGCTTGCAATGCCCCCCTCCCCTCTTTCCATTTATTACACCTTACCTTCTGTTTCTCAATTCTGAGTTTTTGTTTTGTTTTGGAAATGTGAAAGTGACTAAAAATACTTTGTTATTTGCGACTCAAATCATCTATGAAAGGAAATCATATGGCCCTAAGACAATCGGACAAATGTGGGAGTGGGAGAGGCCGCTGCAATGCTGCAGCGATTATTAATGCTAATGGAAAAATAAACGGCCGCCAGCAGTGCCTATCTCTAATTTTGAGAAGTATTCAATTAACTTATGAGTCATGTTAAAATACCCTTAGTTATAAAATCTTCCCAATAATCCCAGAAACGCTCATGAAATACATAAAACCAAAACAGATCAATTAATTATCACTTCTCCCCAAAAGAACATATACTCTAAATATTACTTTCTTATTGACAAAACACTGATTTATTCACTAATAATACCCATAATGAACAGTTAATTAATTATTGAATCTCTTTCAGGCTTGCACTACAACAATAAATCTACAAACAGCGGCAAGTGTAACATTTGATAACACGAATATCAATTGTGTTTTTGGGATAAGTAGCACTAATATCAGTTTTAGCTACTCCTGATAATTGCACCAATAGCATCATGTTTGTAACAGCAGAATTATTCTCAGACCAATTAGTGCTGGTTTCCAGTCACTATGCCTTCTGTAAAAGAAAGTAACTTGCATTTATATGAAGTTTACCCTTACCTGCCTTCCAGCTTCACGGTATTTAACTAGGAATCTTTAAGCCTTCTGCACGAATAACTCTGTAATATATGGCAACGTCTGCTCTATTAAATGATAATGGAAAGCTTAAATGAGTTTGTACTAGTACAAGGATACTACAGTAATGAATGACCGCTTTTCGTAACAAATACTTATTAAATATTTTTTGATTTTTTTTGACAAGGGATGGATTAATTGAATTAAGTAGCCTGATCCTTCCTATCAACCCTTACGAAAGTTCAGCTGTTGTCGAAGAGAAGTGGATTTTTGTCGGAAACCCTGCATACAAAGTCGTATCTTAGTATTTGTGTGCCTACTGTCGTGACGTATGATTTAAAAACTTTCCAGGACCTCCAGTCGAGTGCATAATAACCACAAAGAAAATTTATCTGCCCACACAAACATTAGCCATGCGCTTCATATCCTTCCGTCGTTCGATGTTCATTATAAACTTCTTACACAGCACTGTTCATCCGTAACTACGCCAGTAGTTGCGCACAACATTGTCTTGTAAGCTGTATTAATTTATATTGTCTCAAAAAATCTATCCTTGTTTATAGAGACTCAAAAAACCGTCGTGGAAGTTATATTTCACCACAACTGTTCTTGGCTGTATTACCAGCAGTATATAAACAGCCTTCTGATACATTTACATCATTAGGTTCGTACCTAAATCACTCTCGTATTACAAATGGATTCTTTATCTTTCTAGACTATTTATGTGGTTTCAAACACTTTTACTACATTATAGAACACATTAAATCCGATTAACAGAATTATATCTTATGTACACTTCACTGACATGAATTCGGTATCGTGTCGTGCAAATTACACCAACGTGCTATACTGTGGTGGCCTACAGCCTTTTGACTTACAAGGGTAGTAATCGTAACTAAATTGATTAGATAAATTTTGTATATAAAAAGTTGAACTCTTTTGATATATTAAATTTTGTAATCAACAGTTTAACGTTTTTAGAAATAAAACAAAATAGAAAAAAAATGTTTGTGCCAGCGGGAACAGAACCGTGGACCACTCAACCACTGTGCCGTTGCGACAGTAGCTCCTCAAAAATCCATCGTACCGTACGCGTAAATCTTTTGAGAGCATACTATATTTTCCTATGGCCCAGTCAGTCGAAATATTCTAGGAACCTGAAAGGGGCATAAAACTGCTTTCTCATTTTATCTATAGTTTCTGTCAACGGAATCAACGGCCTTTTGGACATCAACAAATATCTTTAGAATTCAGTAATGTGTAGCAAATAACTGACTTCAGGTTAAGTGTTTGTCAGATCATGGTCTGCTTTTCCCAAAATCACCTTGGAATTCACCTCCGTTCAGTACAGTCTTGGAAAATATGATACATGCAACTGATTGGAAAAATATTCCTGTGTAGCTGTTAACATCTTTTTTAATACCTTTCTTACGTAGTGGATGTATTGTACCATTACCTCCTTTCTGGGTAATTGTTATGGTGTTCAATTAATTTAGTTATTCCGTATAAATCAGTGCAGATTGGTACGTGCGGTTAGAAATAGGGGCGCAGGTGTTAGTCGCAACCTACAGCGATGATAATGTAACGTAGGAGTCTACATTCTGAATATCGTGTTTGGAGCACCACATATATTTTAAACGCGAGTTAATGCGTCTTAAATATACGTAGCGTGACTTAATCTCAACATATAGGCAAAAAGTTAATTGAAACTTCCTGGCAGATTAAAACTGTGTGCCCGACCGAGACTCGAGTTCGAGTCTCGGTCGGGCACACAGTTTTAATCTGCCAGGAAGTTTCATATCAGCGCACACTCCGCTGCAGAGTGAAAATCTCATTCTGGAAAAAGTTAATTATTATTAATGGAAATGTTACGCTCTCTTTCAATGAATGACCACGTAACGTAACCTCCAACTAACCCAGAGATGATATGGAGCACGAAATAATGTCTGATACACAGAATGAAAGAATGGTGGCAATACCTGCGTATTTTAAAATAATTGCAAAGAATTTCTTCAACTTTATCTCTTTAAGATTTGAGTTACCTTTCAATCAATTGAATGAACTGAAAATATTTTAAATCAGAGGTGAAGCGTCCCTAAGCCTTGCGGTGTTAAATCTCTGAATGAGTTTCGTAATCAAAAATATTAACTAACTTTAACACTGAAAACTGGCTGTAAAAATTCAAAAAATCACTTAGAATTATTTCCCTTTGCGACTGAAGATGGTAATCATTGAAATATATTTTAGTACACGTAATGGCGGACTTAGTGCTACCATAACAGTCGAAGCCAGATGGGTAATCGACAGCAATATTATTATTATCTTTAAACAAAGTTCACTTGGAGGGAGAGGTATTTTTGAAAGGAAACATAAGATACTTTCAGTTAACAATATATTGCAACCTGAAAATACAGACAGCTAGTTATTCATAAATGGATCCAGCGGCGAGAAAGAACAAACAGGCGAAAACCAGAGAACAACCTGGAGCGAACAACATGGCTCTTTTGTGTATATATTAGACTTGAACTTCCGTGCTTTCATGGAACGTATTCAAACATAACATTCTTCTCTGATATTAATGGAAAATATTTACAATATTTTTCACAGAATATTATCAGACTCTACAAAATGACTTCTGATATTATAGGCATTGTTTTCTCTTTTTAGATTTCGTTAATAGCAGTTGTATAAATCGCGTCATACATTAGATAAGTGTCCAGGTGATGCCACAGTATGAAGGCCACCTTCCACTAACTTCGAAGTTTTTCCATTTTCCAAGAGTTCTCAAAGATTAACTGTAGGTAATTCTTTATTTTTGATAGAGACGTGGTGTGGGTTCCTGTAGTCATGTCCTAGTTCATGAACCACGGGCAACGTTTGAGTGGCCAAGTAAGTGGTCCCGACAGTCGGGATACCATTTACTTTGGAATAAGGCTGGGCATCTCGGACATATTCTGAGTCGTGGTCACCTTTGTGCTCATACGGCAAAAACTACCAAATCCACCGGTTAGTCCCTCAGCCGTTAGGGGTAAAACCCAATGGGACTCGGGGCAAGTAAGGCTAGCAATCTGCTTCCCTGGTACTTTAAATATGATGCTGGCAACAATCAGAGCAAAATGCCTCGGACCTTTGGAGGTGACGGAGTCCCACCTCTAACTGACAAACCAGGGACTCCTAAGATACGACTTGGCAAACAAATGGGAATGAGATGGGGAGCTATTAATATCAATGGGGGCTACTCTTGGAAGAAGGTAGAGCTGGCAGAGGCTGCAAGTAAGATGGGGCTGGACGTTTTAGCTGTTAGTGACATTCGGGTAAGGGGTGAGAAAGAAGAGTTAGTGGGAGAATACAAGGTCTACCTGTCAGGAGTCAAAGCAGGAATAGCACAATGGGGTGTAGGGCTTTACATCAGGAAAGAAATGGAACCCAGCTTAGTTGCAATAAGGTATGTAAACGAACGACTGATGTGGATAGATTTGACAGTGTCTAGCAAGAAAATTAGGATTGTGTCAGTATATTCGCATTGTGAAGGGACTGATCAAGATAAGATGGATAGTTTTTATGAGGCACTCAGTGATGTAGTTGTTAGAGTAAAGGACAAGGACAGTGTTCTGCTAATGGGTGATTTTAACGCCAGGATTGGAAATCGAACAAAAGGGTATGAAAAGGTTATGGGTAAATTTGGAGAGGATATGGAGGCCAACAGGAACGGGCCGCAACACTTGGATTTCTGTGCCAGTATGGGCTTTGTAATCACAAACTCCTTTTTTAAACATAAGAACATTCACCAGTATACTTGGGAAAGCAGGGGAACCAGATCTGTCATTGACTATATAATAACAGATCAGGAATTCAGGAAGGCTGTGAGGGACACACGTGTATTCAGGGGATTCTTTGATGACACTGATCATTATTTAATCTGCAGTGAAATTGGGATTGCGAGGCCGAAAGTGCAGGAGGTCAGATCCATATGTAGGAGGATAAGAGTGGAGAAACTTCAGGATAAGGAAATCAGGCACAAGTACATAACAGCGATCTCAGAAATGTACCAGTTAGTTGAATGTAGTCAATTACCGTCATTGGAAAAGGAATGGACAAGATACAGGGACACAGTACTAGAAGTGGCTAAAGAATGTCTTGGAACAGTAGTGTGTAAAAGTAGGAGGAAGCAAACAGCTTGGTGGAATGACACAGTCAAGGCAGCCTGTAAAAGGAAAACGAAGGCGTATAAAAAATGGCTACATACTAGAACTCAGGTAGACAGAGAAAGTTATGTTGAAGAAAGAAACAAAGCCAAACAGATAATTGCAGCATTCAAGAAGAAATCTTGGGAAGATTTTGGAAACAGGTTGGAGACATTGGGTCAAGCTGCTGGAAAACCATTCTGGAGTGTAATTAGCAGTCTTCGAAAGGGAGGTAAGAAGGAAATGACAAGTATTTTGGACAGGTCAGGAAAACTGCTGGTGAATCCTGTGGATGCCTTGGGCAGATGGAGGGAATATTTTCAAGAGTTGCTCAATGTAGGTGAAAAAACGATCAGTAATGTTTCAGATTTCGAGGTAGAATAGGATAGAAATGATGATGGAAATAGGATCACGTTTGAGGAAGTGGAGAAAATGATCAATAGACTGCAGTGCAATAAAGCAGCTGGGGTGGATGAAACTAAGTCGGAACTCATCAAGTACAGTGGAATGTCAGGTCTTAAATGGCTACACATGATAATTGAAATGGCCTGGGAGTCGGGACAGGTCCCATCAGACTGGACAAAAGCAGTAATCACACCAATCTTTAAACATGGAAACGTAAAAGATTGTAACAACTACAGAGGTATCTCTTTAATCAGCGTTGTGGGTAAAATCTTCTCAGGTATTGTTGAAAGGAAAGTGCGAGTATTAGTTGAGGAGCAATTGGATGAAAATCAGTGTGGGTTTAGGCCTCTTAGAGGTTGTCAGGACAGGATCTTTAGCTCACGACATATAATGGAGAAGTGTAATGAGTGGAACAGGGAATTGTATCTATGCTTTATAGATCTGGAAAAGGCATATGACCGGGTTCCTGGGAGGAAGTTATTGTCTGTTCTACGAGATTATGGAATAGGAGGCAAACTTTTGCAAGCAATTAAAGGTCTTTACATGGATAGTCAGGCAGCAGTTAGAGTTGACGGTAAACTGAGTTCATGGTTCAGAGTAGTTTCAGGGGTAAGACAAGGCTGCTACCTGTCTCCACTGTTGCTCAAATTATTTATAGATCATATGTTGAAAACAATAGACTGGCTGGGTGTGATTAAGATATGTGAACACAAAATAAGCAGTCTTGCATATGCAGATGACTTAGTTGTGATGGCAGATTCGATTGAAAGTTTGCAGAGTAATATTTCAGAGCTAGATCAGAAATGTAAGGACTATGATATGAAGATTAGCATCTCCAAAACGAAAGTAATGTCAGTGGGAGAGAAATATAAACGGATTGAGTGCCAAATAGGAGGAACAAAGTTAGAACAGGTGGACGGTTTCAAGTACTTAGGATGCATATTCTCACAGGATGGCAACATAGTGAAAGAACTTTAAGCGAGGTGTAGCAAGGCTAATGCAGTGAGCGCTCAGCTACGATCTACTCTCTTCTGCAAGAAGGAAGTCAGTACCAAGACTAAGTTATCTGTGCACCGTTCAATCTTTCGACAAACTTTGTTGTATGGGAGCGAAAGCTGGGTGGAATCAGGTTACCTTATCAATAAGGTTGAGGTTACGGATATGAAAGTATCTAGGATGATTGCAGGTACTAGTAGATGGGAACAATGGCAGGAGGGTGTCCACAATGAGGAAATCAAAGAAAAACTGGGAATGAACTCTATAGATGTAGCAGTCAGGGCGAACAGGCTTAGATGGTGGGGTCATGTTACACGCATGGGAGAAGCAAGGTTACCCAAGAGACTCATGGGTTCAGCAGTAGAGGGTAGGAGGAGTCTGGGCAGACCAAGGAGAAGGTACCTGGATTCGGTTAAGAATGATTTTGAAGTAATAGGTTTAACATCAGAAGAGGCACCAATGTTAGCAGTGAATAGGGGATCATGGAGGAATGTTATAAGGGGGGCTATGCTCCAGACTGAACGCTGAAAGGCATAATCAGTCTTAAATGATGATGATGATGATGATAGAGACGACTTCAAAAGTTCAGCTGTAATAGAGTCTTCCCCACTAGCTTTATAAGATTTGCGCAACTTCTTCAATTTCTTTGACAGTTGGTGGTAAATCTTCTACTAACTTTCATGAGTGTTTGAGTATTAAAGCTTATGTATTTAATCTGGACAATTTTGAAGCTGATCAAAATATTTGGCAAATATTACGAAACTTTCATTGTTAAATGAGCCAAATCGATAACCCTCATCCAAAGCCACTGTGCAGTTAGATTTAGATATGAAGTACATCTAGCTTTTATTTCAAATCTCACTTTCTCCTCCAAAGATAAAATGGAAAAAAGCCTCTTTAACAACACATACGCGGAATTCACTTTCATCTGAAATTTCGTCGTATACTGGGTTTTTTTACCACCATATACCCTATAGCCTTTTGACTTAACTGTGTGTATTAATACTTCGTATATAAACTGAAGTGTTAGAGTATAAATTTTAATTTTATAAGTGACAGTTTAACATTCTGGGGAGTAAAATAAAATGGAAAAATATCGTACCAGCAGAAATCGAACCCAGGTTCACTGATTACCACTCTGTGCTTAACATCACTTTTTTTTAGATCTCTCATCCACTGAGATGTTGCAACAATAGTTTTCCGAAATCTCTCATATTCTACTCTCGCACAATCTGCTACCCACAATTTAAAAAAAAAAAAAATACTGACATGGTGTCGTGAGTAACGTAGCAGTCGTAGTACCGGAATGGACGACGTCACATGAAAAGCATGAGCAGTTGGAATCAGACAGCTGCGTCGCTCCTCTGAATTGATCGTTGTGCGGCTGACCGTCATTTCAGCACTCGAAGCTGGTTTCTACTTATCGCGGAGATAGCACTACAAACCATGTTTCCGTCTAGTTAATTTGCATACCGGCATGCATTCGAAGACAAATGGCGTAACGTTTGTGCGATTTCTGCCTCGCATTCGAAGAGAAATGGCATAACTTTAGTGTGTGCTGTAGAACATTAGCATATGATAACTAGCTGCCACTGCAAGGATTATTGTTTCTTCTTGAGATTCTTAATGTGTAGTACCGCCTACAGACTGCTAGCTGTAAATGAATTCACACTTGTACTACAGTGTGTATCAAAAAGAATCATCCGATGAAAAAATAAAGATAACTACTATGTTATAGGAGACATGTATGTGAGCAGTGTACTTTTGGAAAGAGCAAACTCTCGAGTTTACGTGGGTCCCTCTAGGTAGCAGCAGGGTGCGCCCCCTTTAGTTCTAGTAAAAAAGGTGTCGAGGCAGCAGAATGCATTTTGTGTTCTACGTTCTACGCAGTGCGTGCTAGTAATACCGGTCCAGCGTGTCTTTCGTACTAGGTATAGTATGGATCCTCGTTCTGCGCAGATGGCATAAACTGTTCCGAGAAACAGGTCGTCTGTGTAAAGGCAAATCGCCACGCCGTCCCCGAGTGTCTGACACACGTCGAACTCGTTCGCCGAGGACACATATTTCGATATACTTGAAAACTTTCTTTTAGCACAGGTGGAGACTGATTCGAACAACATGATTTATGAACAGGATGGGGCACCGCCACACTGGCATATGGAAGTGCGGCAATGTTTAAATCAAAGGATTACTGAAAGATGTATGAGTCGCATTGGACCAAATGATTCAGCCTTACATTGCTTACTACCAAGGTCACCGGAGCTGACTGCGTATGATCATTTCTTGTGGGGGCTTATAAAAGACTCTGTTTATGTGCATCCATTACCAACAACAATGAAACATCTGAGACATCCCATAACAGCAGCTTTGGAAGCTGTAACTCAAGACATGCTCGCTGCAGTGTGGGAACAATTTGAATACCGCACTGACATACGCCGTGCATGTCAAGGCGGGCATATTGAACACCAATGGAAAGGTATGAAGAAAAAAAATTTTTGCGTTTCTCGTTCATCAGAAAACTAAATTCGTTGTATATGTTTATTAGTTTCAGAAATATAGATGCGCCAAATTTGATGATTCTTTTTGATGCGCCCTGTATTCAGCTATGAGGTGGGATGAGAGAGCGCCTCCCATTATTAGTGCAGCTGTTACTATTACTCGCCCCCATTGTCATGTTCCGAATTGTAGGATATAGATGGCTGAATCACGTGTTTGCAGATGATAAGATAAGGGCTGATGAAGTTATCAGTAAAACTTGTGAAGAAAGGAAAATGCGGAAAACTGTGAGATGAAGAATGGAAAGTGTGGTGTCACCGCCAGAAACCGCACTTGCTAGGTGGTAGCCTTTAAATCGGCCGCGGTCCGGTAGTATACGTCGGACCCGCGTGTCGCCACTGTCAGTGATTGCAGACCGAGCGCCACCACACGGCAGGTCTAAAGAGACTTCCTAGCACTCGCCCCAGTTTTACAGACGACTTTGCTAGCGTTGCTACACTGACAAATACGCTCTCATTTGCCGAGACGATAGTTAGCATAGACTTCAGCTACGTCATTTGCTACGACCTAGCAAGGCGCCATTATCAGTTGCTATTGATATTGTAAAGAATATACAGACAAGAGCTACGTTCAACATTAATGGATTAAAGTTAAGTATTCCAGCAGCAACGTACCTTATTGGCTATATTAATTACATTGTCCTGTTCCAGACCTCACGCCAGTTTGCGTGAGCTTAAACGCGTGCCTTTCGGCTTCCTCCAAACTCCGTGAATTGGCTCATGCCAATTCACAACAGAAAGGATGACAGTACACGTGTTAAGATACCAAATCCCTCAAATAACTGAGGTCATAAGGTGGGAGTGCTATAGATCAATGTAGTTTTGCTTCACATTGGTCGAGGTACGCTGCATATCGATAATCGTGCCCCACGAGCGCCAGTGAGATACAGAAATTGTCAGTAACTGGAGTGCAGGCAGTGTGTAGGGCCAGAAGTCGCTAAAACAGTTATAAGCGAGCAGGGCGTGATCGGTGTAATGGCGGAAGGCCGCCCGAAATGCGTATTGCCGACTGAGCGAGTTATGACAATAGGGTTTATTTTGAAGTGTTTTACTATCTACATTGCGCCGTGATTACGCGTTACGCGCCAACCGCGCCATCCACCTACAATTGGATTGCACTGAGGTCTGTGGTGTTTGTGCCAGTTAATACTACAGCGTGTGAACATACCCAAGAGTGACCTGTGATGAGTATAACCATCATTAAATTGTATGGCGAAGGAAGTAACTGTCTCATATTCGTGTAAAATGGAGAATATAACACTTAAATTACCGGCGAACACCGAAGCGATTATTGTTACAATAGAACCTTACTGATTGTGCTAATGCATTATTCATCAGCCGAAACACTGATACGAAACAACTCCCACAGCATTATTAGCCGATCAGCCACTTACGCTTAGGACACGATCAGTATAACGCATTTATTACACTGGCACTCCGTGATTAATAATATCCAGAGCAATCGGAATAGTTTCATCATGGCTTCCCGTGAAAGGAGATTTGAATTTTTCGTGCGAAGGGGATTGTGCCGCGATTTCATCTTGATTTACGGATTCACAAAAAATTGCATAATTTTGAATCAAGATCAGTGTTTCCATGTCCAATACTTTATCGTCGCTAGCGTGGCTGGAATCTGTGATTGGAACTGAATAATAACGTTTATCGAACTTCGGACAGTCTGTTACAACGTAGTGTGCAAAATAAAAAATCGCGAAAAGAAACAATACATATCCAATAGCACACTGCAAGAGAGTATCACAATAGTGAATGACTAGTTTCAGCATTTCAAGACAGTAGAAATGGTGTGAACAAACTGTGTCGCAAAAGGCAAAAGCAAAAATCCGCGAAAAAAATTGTGAAAACTGGAGTCATGTGTCATGTGTGTACCTACTAACTGGGATACAGACGGTAATAAACGTTTTTGATGTGACTGTTGAATGATATGATGCAGACTCGCGCAGCAGCCACGCCAAAGAACATCGAGTAGCAAGGTCATACTACAAGACGTATTAGCAGGCGGCGCAGAGGAACTTTTACAACGCGGACAAAGTACATTGGACAGTTACTGCAGTAACAACGAGGCCGTCAATCTCGACATCTCGTGGCGAATCTCAGAACTGTCTGCTATGACGACGACAGACGGCAGACTTCGAAACTGTGAGGAGGAGACGGCGAACGCACACGGCCCCACAGCACGCCCCTGTCATCAACGACGATACAGCATTTTTCTGAATTGTTGGTCAGAAATATAGTGTGCACGTATATGTAGGTTTACATCGATGGTAACGGTACTAACAGCTTCAATGCTGATGCTGTCACTCTAGTTATTGATTACATGTTTATATGTGTAGTAATTTTGATGCTTATCCTGTTTTGATGCTTTGTATAACCTGGTGAATGTTGACACTGGTATTTGATTTTGATAGGCTTCTGAGGTTTACTATGTTCAATGGTGATAGACATTATGTTTATTTATGTTATTTGGGGTGCTACAGTCAGTGTTTGTTTAATTTGTTGGTAAATAGGAGTGTCTGGGTTATCCAAGTTTACATTATAATACATGCCAGTGAATAGCACATAACAAAAAAATGGTTCAAATTTCTCTGAGCACTATGGGACTTAACTGCTGTGGTCATCAGTCCCCTATAACTTACAACTACTTAAACCTAACTAACCTAAGGATATCACACACATCCATGCCCGTGGCAGGATTCGAACCTGCGACCGTAGCGGTCGCGCGGTTCCAGGCTCTAGCTCCTAGAACCGCTCGGCCACAACGGCCGGCAGCACATAAGAAAAATTGTCTGTTGTAGCTGAGCAAGAGATTGAGGGGATAAATTTCGTGAAGGAGGAGATGGTGAAGGAAGATAGGGATGCTTCAGGAATCTGTTTTTGTAGATTGTCAGTTGAAATTCGGTTAGCTCATTGAACAACTTACAGGTATAGTGAGAGAGCAATAAAACCAACACAAACCAAAGGAGATACAGATGAAGAGATGTGGGAAAAGAAGAAATCGATGGTGGCAATCATGTTCCGAACCAACAAATCATGTGATCACAAGAATTAACAAATATTAGCAGAATTTGACCGGAAGAATGAACGAAGATTCCAGAAAATGGACAGGAAAAATGAGAGACAGTTATGAGAAGTACACTAGAAGACTGAAGAAGGCATTACAAGGCTGTCACTGCAAGAGAGAGTTACAGGAGTTTCAGGCGGAGATGAAGAGAGAGTTCGATGAAAGCAATACCAGAAACAGTTCTGAGAAGGTATGGCAAGATGGAAGAGAAGGTGACAAGCAGAATCGAAAAACATGTTAAGAAAGTCAAGGAAGTATTCAAGGGGAAGATCCTAGGCGCTGAGTCACAACAGATCGAAGAGGTAACAAGATGGCAATGACATTGTGATGCCACTGTTCCAGGAATAGGAGCTTAGTCAGCAATAATTATTAATTGTGTCTATGCAGTATTCAACAGCCGAAACAGTGATACGAAACAATTTCCACAGCGGTATAATGCGAGCAGCCCCTTATCCTTAGGACACAGTGAATAGAACTCACTTATTCGGCTGCTACTTGGTGATTAATATTATCCAAAAGAATCGACAGTGTTTCAAATGGCTCCCCATACCATCACCATGATGGCGACGAATGCAGTCTGCCAATATTCGCTCCCCTCTCGGAGTTTTCACAGATGGACTTGTGCATCTTATGATGCATGAGGAATGAGGACTACTCTGGAAAGACTTCTTGGTCCAGTGAGTGTGTCCAGTGTTGGTGTTGAGGAAACAACTGCTGGCGCGCTTTTCTGTTGGTGCCGCTGCATAAAATGAAAGAGTCAAACACGGTCGCTATGCTCTGAGTCCAAGGCGGTTGGGACTGAATATCGACTCACAATCATACGTTTACGGAGATACATATAGTCGCGTCAAAACCGAGAATTCATCTTTAAATCTAACCTCTTCTTTGGCACAGTCACCATATGTGCACCCCATGGTCTTGTACTTTTCTCAGTAACACCGTCCAGCAACTGCTGATTTATAAATTCCTCCTCATCCAATAGGTACTTGTTACAGATATGGTGTACAGATCATTCTCTCCCTGCTGTGTTGTCACAGCTGATAAAGGCCCACAAGAACTCAGCTTCTGCTAACAATTCCTTCTTCGCTATTTTCTCCATTTGTTTTCATCAACTCATCTTCTCCCATGATGTAGTTACATGGACAGCTTGGTTACTTCTAGCGTCCGAATTTCTACAGCACACATAACTTTCATTTAGAACATCTGACCTGGTATCCAACCACCCTTTAGTCAGGTCCACGTCTTCAGTCCCAGAACTGTCCATACTAAAGGGCACCACCTGCTCAGCGTTTATCTTCCACATGTTCAAATCAAATGGATCTCAGCACTATGGGACTTAACATCTGAGGTCATCAGTCCCCTAGAACTTAGAACTACTTAAACCTAACTAACCTAAGGACAGCACACACATCCATGCCCGAGGCAGGATTCGAACCTGCGACCGCAGCGGTCTCACGGTTCAAGACTGAAGCGTCTAGAACCGCACGGCCACACCGGCCAGCCTCCTACATGTGAACAATACTTTACGTACTTCATCATTTTCACCCACTGGCTGAACCATGCGTAACACGTATAGCCGGCCGCGGTGGCCTCGTGGTTCTAGGCGCTCAGTCCGGAACCGCGTGACTGCTACGGTCGCAGGTTCGAATCCTGCCTCGGGCATGGATGTGTGTGATGTCCTTAGGTTAGTTAGGTTTAATTAGTTCTAAGTTCTAGGGGACTGATGACCACAGATGTTAAGTCCCATAGTGCTCAGAGCCATTTGATCCATTTTTTTTTTAACACGTATAAAGATAGATCAGTTCCTCGCTAATCCACATTAAATTTCCTGTACCATGCGGTAAGTCTAAGTGTTTTTGCATGTAGTTTGATTCACATTCCTGGAAAGACAAGCAACGCACCAGTGTGTCATTGTTAACAGTTTTCCCCAAGTGGAACAATGTTCGAATGAGTTTCACTATGTGTTGTCGAATGTCATTTTTAGCGCGACGGTTATGAAGGGAATCTAACATTAGAATCAGGCACTAATCTTCACCTATTCCAGGCGTTACTTTCACATTTTCCCAGGAATGTTTTACTGCCACCTGAGAACACAATATTGCCCGCTCTAGAGAAAGCACGCCATAACCTCTACTCCATATAATTTATACTCTTGCCCAAGAGTTCCTAACTTATCACAGCCACTTGTGCGACTGAGTGAAATAGAAATTTGTGTGTCCTTCCATCCACTACTACAATCGAGGAAAATTGCGCCTCTGCACCATCTTTAAATACGTTAAATATCACTGGGACCTCCGCTCAACGACCCCAGGGCTTCTAGGTTGGTTATTTTCATTTCGTCCCTATCGATAATACCCTTTATTTCGCCTACAATACTCTCGATGTCCTGCTGTTCCACATTTTCTATGACTGACGGCATCTCGCCGTATGTGGCCCGGACATTCACTCCGGTAACATTTAATGTCAGTAAAGAAAACATACATTTTTCTATCATGGCTCGTGTGCTAAACATCTTAGATTAGGTTTACAGCCGAGCGAGGAACCAAAAGAGCCTTCAATTATCTTGATATTACTGTTACAAGACAGGCGCGTAAATACTCTTTCGGAGTGGAGACAAAACGTGCTGGTCCACACATTATTACCACTCAAGATGGCATTTTATCTATGTATGATTAATAGGTTATTAAAACTGCCAGTAAGCGAGCAAGAGAGGAAAACAGTAACCGTCGTTATAAAACAAGTTGCAGTTAACTGTGGTTAACAAAGTTGCTAAAGAAAATTAAAAGGCAACAAATAATTAAAACCAGTGGTAGTATGCTAACAAATAAACAGGAAGACAAGAAAATCGTGTACGTGCCCATGACTTACGCAGGACGGGAGTCGGAAATAACTGCTACATATTTTCGTAGTACCAGTTTGCGTATAGGTTTTCAAACTAATGACATTTATGTGCTTCAGACTGAAGCACCGTGCCAATAAAAGGAATTCAAAATTCCAAGCAGCAGGTGAGTACAGACTGAGCTGTAGGGACAGTAATTGGAAGTAGTTGAGATGTTTGCGCATCATTTACATGAACGTGGTAATTCACGATGTCAGCAGAACAAATTTTAAAAGTATATTTTGTCGAAACTGAACATTGACACAGCACTCATATGAGCAATAGTAAAAATAATGGAAAAGAGACAATTGTCAAACATCGTCTCACACAGTCTTAGCACCAGGACTGTGTACAGACTGGCTTCTGTACGTGCTTTAGAACTGTACAGCGTACAGCTCCACGAAGAAGAAGCAAATAAAATTAATTATAATTGTCACTCCCGTGTTCCGTGTAATAAAAGATACTTCATGCAATTCACTTTCGTACATTTATTCTTTTACACTTTTTGTAGTTTTAAACTTCCAACACTTTCAATATTTTAAGAGAATTTAATTTTATATTATTTACATAATCCGATTTTTCTAATTTTAGTATTTGATACGTTTTACATTTTACACTTCTTCTGTTCTACACTCTTTATATCTAAACGAAAAATGTTATTAAATAATTTAACTTTATTTTAATTTTGGTCCGTAGCTCTTTCTTTTTACACAGGTTACCATAATGTTTTCCTGAATGCTCGTGACATCTCTCACGGAACTCCCTGCTTTGTTTCGCCTCTCTCAATCTCCTCCGATCCAGTTTCTCTCCCGCCTCTTTAAATTACTTTTACTTCTCCCTACCTCCCACAGCAGTCTATTTAAAATATGTACCACAGTTGCATATCACATTAATGGATATCTAGTTATGACATAGACAACGGATTTCTAACGCATCTAAATAGGTAGATTCAACATATGGGTACAACACTTCTATAAATTTTGTAAAATAATAGACTCTACCTAACTACAGTGGTGTCCAAAGTAAAGCAACAAACGGAAATTTTCCAAGGTTGCCTTTATTTTGCCACAAAACGATGTAAACAGTTGATAGTTAAGTAGAAACAACGTAAAGAATACAGAACATAAAGGCAACATCCAAAATGGTGACAAAAGTGTTTTTCGTTTATTCCAACTTCACGGATTTGCACCCACATGCCCACAACTGGTTAATGTGCTCAGTATAGGATAGTACCACCTCTCGCAGCAGTATAGGCCTGACGACGACGGGACGTGCCGTAGCCGGCCTGTGTGGCCGAGCGGTTCTAGGCGCTTCAGTCTGGAACCGCGCGACCGCTACGGTCCTTCGATTAGTTAGGTTTAAGTAGTTCTAAGTTCTAAGGGACTGATGACCTCAGATGTTAAGTCCCATAGTGCTCAGAGCCATTTGAGCCATTTTTGACATGCCGTAAATAATGTCATCATTCTGAGGCCGTAACGCCCATTCCTCCTGCAGAGCAGCTGGCAAATGTTGGAGAATGGTCGGTGATGCTGGGGTGACGCAATTTGGCTCCCCAGTGCATCGCACACACGCTCTATGGCATTCAAATTGGGAGAGTGAGCATGCCTCGCTATGCGAGTAATATCTTCCGTTTCCAAGAAAACAGCAGCCACCTGTCCACAATGAGGTGGAACATTATCGTCCATCAATGCAAAGACTGGGCGCATAGCCAAATCTGAGGTCCCAAGGTATGGTCAGTCGTGAAGGATGTGTCTGGTCATCAGCGCAAGGTCGACGACATAAAGTCAGTTCGTAGTAAAAATATATCTGTTACTGAAAAGCCAGATAGACGTACAGTATTTAACAATCATTTTCTGAGCAATGCTGGTGAATTATATAAAAACTTAGATTCTACTGGGAATCATATAAATCTCCTGGCTAATGCCTTTCCGAGACTGATGTCTGAAATACTCCTGTGTGATACCGGCAAGGGGGAGACTGAGTCAATAATTAAACCACGGAAGACTAAGGACTCTCATGGGTATGATGGAGTACCTGGCACATTATGAAAGTACCGTGCCCCGCTTGTTAGCCCTGTACTTAGCCACATTTGTAATTCTTCTTTTAAGAATGGTCTGTTTCCTGAACGGTTAAAGTACTCACTAGTAAAATCATTTTATGAAAAGGGAGGAAGGGATAATTTAGACAATTTTCGATCTATTTCTATTCCACCAGCGTTGGCTAAGGTTACTGAAAAGGTTGTGTACATAAGGATAATTGATCATTTTATTTCACGTAATTTGTTAATAAGTCTACAGTTCGATTTTAGAAGTGGTTCATCAACCAAAAATGCTATACTCTCCTTTCTCTGTGAGGTACTGGATAGAGTAAACAAAAGATTTCGAACGTTTGGCTTATTTTTTCATTTAACTAAGGCGTTTGACTGTGTTTATCACAAAATATTGATCTGTAAGTTGGGGTTTGCCTCTTACTGTAACAACAGACAGAGAAAGGTCACTATACACGGTGTTGAGAATGGTTATGATGTGGGGTCTGAGTGCGGAACAATCAAATATGGGGTGCCCCAGGGATCAGTGCTGGGGCCACTCCTGTTCCTTATTTCCATAAGCCCTCTAGTATTACAGTTGATTCTAAAATATTTGTGGGTGCTGACGACACTAGCTTGGTAGTAAAGGATGTTGTATGCAACACTGACTCGGTTTCAAATAGTGCAGATGACGACATAAGTTAATGGCTTGTAGAAAATAAACTGGCGCCAAATCACAGTAAGACCGAGTTTTTACAGTTTATAACCCACAATTCTACAAAACCGAACTCTTCACTGTCTTATCAGCTTGTTCTCAAATTAGTAGTTTTCACTCAATTAATACTAAGCAGAGATCCAATCTGCATCTGGATCGCACCTCCATGACTCTTGTCCATTTTCAATAAGCTACCACAAGAATTTAAAAATCTTAACAGTAATCCAAGTGCTTTCAAACCGAAATTGAAGGGTTTCCTGGTGGGTCATTACTTCTGTTCTGTCGAGAAGTTCATTGAAACATTAAACTGATTCATGAGGTATGTTGTTGACTACGTTTACTTAAACTTATGGCTTGTCTTTCTTTGGCTACATAAATATTTTATTTTATCTGTTATTACTTTTATGTTGTAATTTAATGTACTGACCCGTTCCATGACATTAGATATTTGCTCCTCAGTTTGTACTACGAAACCAGACGCGTAAAATACGTAAAAAGTGAAAGACAGAAGAACATAGATTACGTCGTTAAAACTTAAAGTAATACACTATCTAAATGAAGCACTTAACCTTCTTTCACTTTCTAATACGTTCCTGTGATCCTGACTCATGCACAGCGAAAACGGCGGAATTCTCTGTGCAGTTCAGATATGGAGTTACGTGCTCTTATGAACACAATGGAAAAAAGAAATACGTATCAGAATGCCGACACAAAAGTAAAACACATGAAAAATCATTTGGTTACAACACTTTTTTCAGCGGTACTACAGGTTATTGAAAAATTAACCGTGCTGTGAAAGAGGAAGTGGCAGATACTGCAATTGACGTAGATCGCTTGGTATTTTTCCACACTATTGACTGGAAATTATTTCTTTGTGTGTGAAGTGCACAATGATGGCAGCTCGACTGTGCAGCAAAACAAATCCGAGTAAGGGGGAGCTGGCGTAATTTGCTTTTGGATTTCTGCGCCAGCTTCGGAAAACTGGGGACGCTCTTAGTGGAGCTGGTTACGACTGCAGCAGTCGTGATGGTACTTTGGTGTTAGATAAGATCGGCCCTATAAGTTGGCAGCGCAGTTCTGGACCTGATGCTATCTCCGCTGCGCCCCCCAGATGAGGTCCACGCACGGCGTATCTCTCTCACAGTGGGGTCGTATCTTGCATTCGTAGTCACTGGAGAGGCCGCTCGCCAACGCACTGGTTCGCCTCCCTCCAGCAACTCCCCCCCTCCCCTCTCTACACTCACACACCCTGACACAGACACACACACACACACACACACACACACACACACACACACACACACACAGTCCCTGCTAGGACAGGCGTTTTTTCGCAGGATGGAGGACAGTACATTAACGTTAAAGACATTCATTATTTCAAACAAAAAGAATTACCTGCATTGTCTATCTCTACCGCCACTTGCAGTGTTGCATTCGTAACCCTTATTATTGAGACTGCAACAGAGTGTATCCTACTACACATCACACATGCATTAGTCTGACAATACTCTTAATATAACTAATAAAATGTTCCTGTCTGTTAAGCCGTCGTCGAATGGATTCCCCATTCAAACCGCACGTTTCGTCCCATTCTGCGAAAAGACGTTTTCAATGGCAATCGTGGTGCGCTACTGATTGCAGCAAAATTCCGGTAATATACATTCGTCACATCTGTGCAGACCATTCTGTGCACCCTAAACAGACCGATGTTGCGGATGAAAAGTTTGTAGTGCAGTATGCAAAATTTTTCTGTTGATGCCCAGAAGGGCGAAACGTGTCAATAAAAGTATTGTTCCCCATACAACCGAGACTGTTATTATTTCGTAATAATACCTGTGGTTGCTCTACCACATACGACATTAAATGGGAGTAATATATACTTGAATCAAGTACATTTCGCTGATACTGAACTTCAGGTACTACTAATGTTAGTTATGGCGCTTTACTACGTATTGTGTCATACTGTTCCTTATACTTCGAGCAGGTGTTTATTTCCCTGTCATAGCTAGCTTCTGTGGGACTTATCTCCATTAGTAAGCTAACGTTAATTATACTTAACGTATTCTGTCATATTGTACCTTATACTTCGAGCAGCTGTTTGTTTCCCTGTCACAGTTAGCTTCTGTGGGACTTAGCTTCATTAGTAAGCTAGCGTTTGGTACATTTAAATAGGCAGTGCACCACTTTAGCTTAAGCACACTCACGGTTTTTACGAGAAGTAGCAAATCTGATTCTTTATTCAGTCAACTGGGAAACAGTAAGGCCACTTATTACATGAGTGACTTTCCTTTCCATTTCATTTTACTTTTGATGTAAAACGAAACACAAATTTTTTGTCATCATTCATATGCTCTAACAATGCTCATTCCTCTACAGTTTCATTTGCCACATCTGAGTAGTCGTATAGCAAAATAATGATACACTAAGTTACTGACAACTTAGTTGTCTGCTCTATCGCTCTCACGTTCATGTGAAGATTAGAGCTGCTACAATCATTTGTGGGACAAAAATTATGCTTCTTAGTCATTTCTGAATTGGGAATCAGTCATAGTTTCCAAGAGTTTCATTCTTCCAGGGTGGCACCCTTTTCCATTCATCGTTTACTTCTTTTTCCAGCATAATGTTGGAAAAGTGTAATGAAAATGGGTGAAATGAAATGATATTTTGAATAGAGGATAGTACCCTCAGCAAGCTTTATAATACTAGGTGGTTCATTGCAGTTGATTGGATATCCTGAATCTGGTGTTGCGAAAAAGCTATTTATTTTTGGTCGTATTTGGTTTAATTTTATTCTTTTTTAAAAATCGTCTTACACTGATCATATATTTCGGAAAATATTACAAAAAAACCTTAACAAGTAGATATAAGAAAATGATAGACCAAAGAACTGCACAATGAGGCCCAGCAGTTCATACTTTGCCTTAATGGGTAGTTGTCCAAGAAAATGTTCCGCCCCAATGCTCTTCCCCCCTCCTTCTCCTTGAAACTGAGAACAGAAAAGAGTTTACAAAAGGGGCACTTCCGACGAATAAAAACTGCAGTGGAATAAAAAATCATTCTTAAAATATAATTTGTGTAATAAAATGCTGATCAGTACAAGAAGACTCACTTGCAGTTTGCAAAAATTGTGCTCCACTCTGTGTGTCACAAAATAAATGTATTCGAAAAATCTAAATGTAGTACGCGGTAACTTTGCAATTAAAATAAAAAAACAGTGCCATCATTTCGTCGATATTCCAACACTGTTGACCTTAAATAAGATTATAAACGACGTAAAAAAGAAAAACCTCGTTCATTTTGCAGAGTGATTCACGAATTGTAACAAGAAAGCTTTCAAAGTGCGTAAACTTTGTAATTAGTCCCCTTATCCATTCGTAATTTTTTGAAAAAACACTACAACTCTAAAGATTTTTGCTCACTTTGTCTATTCAAAATCTGGAAGGACGTGTCTCTATCGCTTCGCAAACTTACTGCATCAAAACTATATTTGTAAAATTGTACAATATGTTCGTCTCTTCGTCGTCTGTAGGCTGCACAAGAGTAAATTTTTTCAGCTAATTAAGAAATTTCGTGGTATCATTGTCAAATCGACTCTTGACGACAGTCTACTGGTAGAAATCTTCAAAATATGATTTTCTGAAAAATGTTTGAAGCGTTTAGGATTTGGCGTTTTCGTTGTAACCTTGATAGAGATTGTTTTAGAGTTTAGTGCTTACGCAGGAGTTTAGCTTCTTCAGGAGCATGATCAAGAACAGCTGCAATACTTTTATGCCAAGCTTTCTCAAATTTAATATAATGGGAAGTACTTAAACCACCAGTGACTGCTTCTATCTTCTCATACGACTCGATGACACATAGATTACACGTCTGAAAGACTATGTTTAAAATTTCTATTCGATGAGTAATTTTTACCAAAACTGTTAAAATAGCACTCAGATCTTTGCCAATAATCGTAGAGTCCTGACTCTTTGGCCGATACCTTATTGTTAACTCCTTTGCCAAGACAACGGTTAAATAAAACCTGCATCCATTGTTTATAGTCTCCCCGTATAGCCTTCAGAAACTTAATCCGTACCACCCATCTTTAAAATAAACGTGCTATGTAACATAATTTCCACCATGAAACACCAACAACTCAGCAAAGTTTGTAATCGCAATATATACCTTGCTGAACACTACGCTGGTATAGACAGTAAACATTTCAGTTTCTTTCTGAACTACAATTAGTAGCTCTATGAACTTAGCAACAGTACTTCAGCGAATACCATAGAGAATTTATTAATTCTTTCACTACTCCAACAAATTTTAATGCTGGTGAAACGTGTTCCCTGTAGAATGACGTTAAGGTATCGAGCATTACAATGCACAAAAACAGTCGGGGATGTTCTGTGTGTGATCGTGACTGCAGTCTTCTGACTCTGTCGGACACATTTTGTTCTTCGTAGTATTACCGGCCTAGTGAGTTTTGAGATTGGTAGCTTGTACGAGATTGAAATGTCTTTGACGATGGCAAGCAACATTTCTGCCAAAGTAGTATCCGCTGAATAAAATAAAAAAAATTATCATTCGCTGTCAGATCTTCAGAATAACTTTGAGCGAAACAGACACTTGCTCCTTTTGGAGACGTCACAGGTTTCATCGAATAATACTGAAACGTATTTAGCACTTTCTATGTGTTCCAAGATTTTCATTCTTCCGCATCTTCTACTCGAGCCTTTGAAAACGTCATAAAGTTGGAATTTCCTTCTTTTGGATCCTTGTATCGGGAGACCCTGTCTCGTCAGTGTCATCTATGTACCGAATATTCTGAGTATCGTGCTTCGATTATCCATCATTTGTTCCAGCTGAAATGACGATATCGATTGAACGACATTGGTAGTTTCAACATTTTTTAAGGTTTCGCTGTGATTAATACGAGTAGAACTTGTTCATGCCTCCTTATAGACTCCGATGCAATTTCAAAATCCATTTTTTATCCAAAATCTTTTCTAATTGATGACCTGCCTGTCGGAAGTGACTTCCAATTTTCGCTTACACAGTTCAATATAGATGTAACAAATTTCTTTCTTATCTTTGTTGAATTCAAGCCATGGATCACGCTTCGCTCAATTCCTAAAAACTGAAGGCAATGAATTGTGCATTTACAGACGACGATGAAATCAAAAGACGTTTAAACGTTATCCAAAACACATATGAAAGGAATCATGACAAAGCGTAAAAAATTGACCAAGTGCGAGTAGGACTGGTGCTCGGATTGGGAGGGGGGTGGGAGGAGAGGGGAGGGGAGGCGGGGGTGTTCGTTCAAATTTAGTTATGTATACAGCCAGCTCATCAATCCCGCAAATCGAGAATATCAAAGATTTTTGCCTCTTATTGACATCGATACTGGCAGGATATCAATAAATGAAATCCCATGATTTCCGAGAATGTTTTAATTTTCAGTTTAGAAACGGATAACAAATGAGAAAAACGAAAGCAAAAATTGTGTGGCATGATTATAAATTGCACAGGGTAGAGTACCATGGAGAATTGCATAAAACCAATCTTTCAACTGAAGACCACAAAAACAACATTTACCAATCAACATTTTTAGTGTTTTTTGCTTTAGTTATACTGTGAAACCTTGCCTCTCGTCAAATTCCATGATTCCACGTCAACTGGGTGTGTATTGTAAGGTTTGTTACTATAATTAAAATGTATGACATAAATGGCTGTGTGTTTTGACTGCACGGACTTTGAAGCTTAGTATGTGACACAAATTCCATCTTGATACATCAATCCGTTTCTGAGAAAAAGGGGTCTTAACAGACCGCCGGACAGACAGACAGTCGGACAACAAGTGACAAAAAATTGTTAGCGTGAGGTATATTTACAATTAAACAAGTTTCGAACTTTTTGCTTTAGTTTTACTGTGTGAACCGTGCTTCTTACCAAATTTAGTGAGTCCAGACCTACGGGAATTTTCCTAGAGGTTTTGTGAGTTCGTGACATAAATAGTCGTATCTTTTGATTGCATTCACTTAGAAGCTTCAATTTCGTACACAGCCAAGGGCGATAGACCATAGCTTGTAACATATTTCAACTTGAAAGGGTATGTCCGGGACATTTTGACTATACTTTTTCAAAGTAATTTTGTTCATAAACTTTCCAGTGTCTGGCGTTTCGTATATACTTTTATAACATATATCTATATGGCCCTGTCAGGCGTATGAACCTCCTCAGCTGCTACTCTGATTACATTGAAGTTATTATTTTTTTCTTTTCTTTACTCGGTGGTCCATATATCCCGAGGGTAGTCAGGTTAGACAGACCACCTCTTAGAGGTTGATAGACCTCTGGTGTATACTACCAAATTAGGACATAACACAGGAAATCCAAGTATAGACTTTTAAACTGCTTGAAAAATGAAAAGTATATACAAACTATCTCAAAAAGGTTAAGATATTTTGATAGTCAATATACTTAGAAAATATAGGTAGTTTAATTTATTTTCACATGGTTCAGAACATTTTATCATTCTGTGGTTACCTTTTTTTTTGAGATTCTCACTTTCCACAGTAGCTGCGTGCCTTCACGTGTCGAGTGAGAATACGCCAGCAGTTACTCAAATCGTCATCTCGTTTAGTTTCACTGTAGTTCTCTTTACACCATATTCAATAATCTTCATTCTAGTCACTGTCATAAAAATTATCGTTGCAGATTCTATTAGCGTCACTATCTTCAAATTCTGATGGCGACGTAAGTTCTTTCTTTTTTTGCGTTCTTTTTCTTTTGTTAATCGTTGTTTACTTCTTATTCTGACTTCCTTTCTCTAACTTCTTTTTCTCCCTCCCTTTTTCCTCTTCCTCTCTTTCCGATTTTCCTCCGTGTCTTTCTTCTTTCCATCCCCTTCTTTCTTTTTTTTCTCGTGTTTCAATCTATAATACTTTTTCCATTCTTTTCTTTTCAGGGCAATTATATTTTCCGGAGAGCTGAAAACTATTAACATCCGAACTTTATTGACGTAATGCTCTGGATGTACTGTGCCCAATAAATTCGATGGGGTTGATTCTTAGATATATCCTTGAATTGCTATAAACACTCAGATACAGGAATATATCAGCTTTACTAACGTTTCTTGAGCTTCTACGATCTGAAACAGAGACATAATTTCTTGAACTACTAGAACCAGTAACAGCGACACCGTTTATTTCAGTTTGGAAACTGATGTGTCTAGAGGCCTGGAGTCTTTACATTCTGACCGAAAAGCATATTCTGTTATCGCATCATGTTCAAAAGAAATGATTCCACAGGCTCTATAATCACTAATTCCGTTATCTATGTTTGATGACTCTCCCCAGGCTAAACCAAGAACCGTACCAAACTGCAGCCAGGTAATCTAACTTTAGGGATTATTGTTCATGTAGTTGAAGCAAGAACGAGAGTAGTTTATTTTTGAGGACTAAAGAAAAGTTCGATCTAATGGCTGAAGTCAATGACTAGTGTGGGGAGGAATACTCATCAAAATTATTTAATTATTTACTGCGAACTCCAGCATATCAACCCAGACAGTTTGCCATGTGTCTCCACGTAGAAGGAGGAGTACCTTTCCTGCTGGTTTTTCTGAAGTGAAATGGGTTTTCATCCAATCAAAAAATACCTCAGTATTTACATAGACAGACTTTGGAGACAAACCGTCATAAAACTCCTGACTGCATTCTTTCCTTGCATTATAAAAAAATTGGCAAGAATGTGCCCTCTAATCTTACACATGTCAGTACTAAAATAGTTTCACCCGTTCTTCCTGAGGCAACAAAAATCCCATTCTTAGAACCTTTTAAGCTACAATTTTCTAGCTTTGTTATTCACTTGCAAATCTCATTCATCCACATTCGATATGCTTACAAGTTTATCTATAAAACCATATTCCTCCGAAACGTTTTAAGAGGTAAAAGTACTTTTTGACAGCTACACTATGTGATCAAAAGTATCCAGACACCCCCCATAGCACACGTTTTCCATATTAGGTGCATTGCGCTGCCACGCAGTGGCCATTACACGTTCTGAGACAGCAGAATGGGGCGCTACGAGGAACACCCGGACTGCGAATGTGATAAGGTGATTGGGTGTCACTTGTGTCATACGTCGGTACGAGAGATTTCCACACTCCTAAACATCACTATGTCCACTGTTTCCGATGTTACAGTGAAGGGCAAGCGTGAAGGGACACGTACAGCACGAAAGCGTATAGGCTGACCACGTCTGTTGACTGACAGAAACCGCCGACAGCTGAAGAGGGTTGTAATGTGTAATAGGTAGACATTTATACAGAGCATTACACAGCAATTCCAAACTGCATCAGGATCCACTCCACGGTTTACGAATGGTATTCGGAAACTGTGTTCAGACTGGCCACAAACTGAAAGCCACTGAGAAAATGAAAAATCTTTTACTTTCAACAGTTAGTTACAACTTCCTGCAACTTATCGACACAGTAGCTGCTTCGACATGGACATCTGTCGTAGCGTTATACCAACTTTCTAATATCCTCGTCACAGAATGCAGCCGCCAGTACTTTCCGCCAATTCTCTACAACAATCTACATTTTGTTGCCTTCATAGCCAGCGGTTCATGTGAATAGAGGTGAAACTCGAAGGGAGCCAATTACAGACTGCATGGTGGGTGATCAAAATCTTCCCATCGAAAACGCTGTAAGAACCCTTCATTGCCCCTGCAGAAAGCGGCTCAGTTCTATCTTGAAGAAAGAAACGCGTGACAGTTCCGTTATGTGGGCTGCATAGCTTTGGCGAAATTTCTCACCAGGCCCTCGTACTTGGCCGGGAACACTTTTTTCTAGGCATTTTTACGTGCTGACCGTGCGATCACAACTGAAAATAGCGACGTGACACGATCGGCGGGCATACTAGAGACACTGCCCAACACTTCTATGCAAGCTGATTCGGATCTCCACAGTGGTTTCCCTTTCGCCACCGATCGGAACTTATTTTCTGAATAGCCCTCGTATATTGCACACAGGGAAGGTGTTAAGACGCAACTTGGAAAAATGTGTATGTTGAGTGATCGTGACAGAGGATTGTAACAAGAAGTAAAGGAATGACAGCTGCAAAAATCACTGTAGAATTGAATATCGCAACCTTGAACCCTGTCAGCAACGAAACAATCCGAAGGGTGTTCTATAACCTGCAAATTGCAGAGCGGACTGGAATTGTAAAACCACTCATCGTCATGCAAACGCCTGTGATACGAAAACGTGGCACCGACCTTAAAGCCTGGTCTATGGAAGAAAGTCATTTGTTTGGATATTCATGTTTCCAAATTCTGGACGAGTTTTCGTCCCGAGAGTGAAACATGGTGGGGGTTCAGTGATGCTTATAGCAGGCATATCTTAGTATTCCATGTGCCCCATGGTTACTCTGCAGGGTCGCTTAACTGTCACTGGTTGTGTGATTATTTTGGCTGATCACGCCCAACCCATGGTACTTCCTCTGTTCCTCAAATGTGACACAGTGTCCAAAGACGACAGGGACCCTATTCACACAGCTCGCCTCGTCCAGGAGTGGTTTCACGTACACGGAAATGAACTGTCGCCTCAGCCCTGGCCAACACAGTCACGACCTCAATAATGCTGAGCCTTTGTGGTCTACTTTACAGAGAAGGGTGCGTGGTTGCTATCCATCTGCCCCTATTTTGCAGGAAGAATGTGATAAGATTCCCTTGAAAACCATATGCGGCCTGTATATATCCTTTCAGAGACGAGTTCAAACTTTTTACAAAGCCAATGCATTGCCTACACCGTATTAGGCAAAGAATTTTCTTTTATATCTTCGTCCACTCCGTGTATTAATTATGAGTGGCATGCAGAGGGAGAAACCAGCTCCGCCGGATGTTTTCAGGAATATTTTCTGAGTAATTTGCTATTAGTGGCCCGTCTTCTCCAGCAACTAATCACACGGCAATACTGTCGCAGCTGGTGGTCCAGTGGCTAGCGTTGCTGCCTCTGGGCCCCAGGGTCCTGGGTTCGATTCCCGGCAGGCTTGGGATTTTGTCTGCCATGGGGATGGGTGTTCGTGCTGTCCTCATCATTCCACTATCGTCATCAACATTCGTGACAGTGGCTAGACTGGAATGTGTAAAAAAAATAGGATTGTGTTAACGTTGGGCCTTTATATTGGCGCTAATGACCACGCAGTTGAGCGCCCCACACAACAAACATCAAACAGAGCAATATTGTAATTACACTTTATTTTATTTGTTCCTCAACTACCTTCGTTTTTGTGAAAATACTTTCACAACAGTGCAAGAGTCGGCAGTATACTATCACGAAAATACAGCACAAAAAGCAACTAGTCACGCAAGAACCCTCACGTCCACACTAATGTGCATCATTGTTAACGTTTAACTAACAATTCTGGCGAAAGAACTATGACATAAGTGAGCAATATTGAACGCAGTTCTGAGTCCGAAGTGTAAAGTGCAAATTTTGTCGAGAGCAAGCACTGGGAGTGAATTCAAGAACAAGTTTGTATGCTAACAAATCGCACTGACTGCACTGTCATCATTAGAAATGCTGTGCAGATATTTCAAGTTTCATAAAGGAATAAAAATTAATGGAAATAAGAAATACAAGAAATTCGAATTACTCTGTCATAAGCTGTCACGTACCACACGTCAACCTCTAAAAGTTTTGTAGTTGGCGTTGGGTTCACTCTGCGTAGGTCAAGCTGGATTGTCATTCCTGTCCTCCGACTTTTGAGGCTACATCCAACAACAGTAGAATTAGAGGCAACGACTTAGTAATTTGAGTCACCCAACTTAGCCTTGATGAGAGACCATTAGAGTTGGGGAACCACATTGATCCATAGCTGATGTAAGGCTCCCAAACTGTTATTTGGTTCATCTGTTCTGAATGTTGAAATCTTATAGTCTGCTTTATTTTGGTAATTTATTGTACAGTTATATTCCTTGGTAGAAAATGCTGCTTTGAGCTTTATATTTATTTTTTCCTTGGTAAATGTAAGTTGAGTCTAGCTCTTCTTCTATGGTCATGGCAAGAGCTGTTTGTGCAGTAATTACCAATGCTTTTTTTTATATGAGAGCTCGATTACAATTTCTGGTTATTATTCTCATGGCTCTTTTCTGGAGTTGGAACACTGTGTTCATATTTTGTGCATTTGTTCCCCAAAAAAGGATGCCATAGCTAATAATTAAGTGTACATATGAATGGTACGTAACTAAAAGACACAGCATGTTACACACTGATGACAGGATTATAAGGGGATAACATGCTGATGACATTCCGTTTCTGATTGACATGTTGTCCGTCAGCAACTAACATATCGTATTTTCAGTGATAAACAATACATAAGATGATAGTGTTACGTAATATGTACGTCTTAACTTCTTTTATTTCAGTGCATAACCATTAAATGTATTCTGTAAATATATTGTCATGTTCTATATAACTTGTTGATAGTATGTTGTTCATATATTGTGACTCATGTAAGACGTAAAACCACTTTTGTTTCATAAATGGTTCCAGCCATCAAAACAAAGTGTTCCGCAGATTTACTCCTGGTATACATTATATTTTTTTAGAAACAACATATTAAATAATGAAGTGCCACACTGTTCACTCGTATCTCACTCTCAGTCACTGCACACACTATTCACACATTTTTTCATATCACTTCACTCACTACTCACACAAACATATGCTTATGGGTACGTAATGTTCCGTATTTATAATGCTCAGATGCCTGGAATCAGTATTTTTTATGAAACTGCATACTTTGCATAACTGCGTTCAATAGCTCTAGGGTATCGAATACAGAGATATTATAGCGCATGTTTCGAAAATAATCCGAGATATGTACAAAAAAAAAAAAGCAGTGCAACCATTGTCGACTATTACCGTGTAAACACCATCACGGTTTCTCACGGCAGCCTCCATCGTTACTTGAAGCAAGACACGTCTATGGTACTGTAAGATAAAACCTCATATACGTTACCACATATATACGGGCTCTGTTATGATTTTTGTATGTGGAACTAGGGGATGGGCTAACTTCTGCCGCATCAGATTGGGCTCAGGAAAACTACCACTTTCTCGAAACATCTACAGTTACGTCAAGCAGTTTTCCATTTAAGCCCTCTCCGTTGCTGCTTACACTACCATCGTTCGAAAACATTGAAAAATTGAATGTCGTCTCCCAGCCGCTGCAGAGCAAAGAGACTAAATTCTATAGGACGCTCAAACGACGTTGCCCGGGTGCCTGAGATAGTGACGGATGATAAAGGTGGAATCTATGTCGATCCAAGGTGCGAATGACAATCATATGGCTGATCACACATTCCTTGGCAATGGGTCTTGCGCTACTATCCGAACTGATAAGCGTCATTGCCAGAACACTTTTTTTGTGGTGTGTCGGTTGCAGTTATCGTTCTCATTCTCTGCTTGACGTTGAAGCTGCCTGTTCGCAATGTTGACTTAATACACTGAAGAGCCAAAACGTTATGACCGCCACCTTAACAGCTTGTTTGTCGCTCTTTGGAAAGAAATAAACCACTGATTCTGAGTATCAGGGATCCCGCAGTTTGTTGGTAGGTTTGTGGAGGTATGTGGCGTTAGATGTCTACGCACAGGTCATATAATACGCGGAATAACGGGCCGCTGATTTGCGTACGCGCTGATGGCGCCCGATAGTGACACAGATGGTTTCCATGGGATGCACATCATGCGAATTTGGTCGTCGAGAAATCATCAACGCGAGTTCACTGTGAGGCTCTTCAAACCACTGTAGCACAGTTCTGCAACGAGAGACGGACAATTACGCTGCTGAAATATGACATCGCCATCCGGAGAAGACATCAAGCGTGAAGGGATGCAGGTGGTTTGAGCTGTCAGCGTGTCTTAGATTGCTACCACAGGCCTCATGCATACGCAGGAGAATGCTTTTATATCACAATACTGGTCTCGCGAGCATTCGTCTGTGGCACTCTGCGCGTTCGAGCCACCGTTCACCTTGATGACAGTGTTTATGGAGAGGACAATCGTCCTTGTGTCGCAAAAATGGGATTCACCCAAAAACCCTACACGTATTCTTTGATCGACGCTGGAAAGCTGATGGTCCCGTACCCACTGCAATCGTAACTTGCGATGTCGTTGGATCAGCATAGGGGTGGTCTGCCATGGTCAACAATATACGATGCTCCGAAACAGTTGTCCGTAGACAAGCATTGTGCTCTTTGGCCAGAGAGGCCAGAAATCGCCATCTGTCCTAGGTTCCAGAGCAGGCAAGCCTCCGAACCCCATGTTCTTTGGAGAGTCGTGGACGTCCAACCATTTAGCACACAGTGGTAGTTTCACCGTCCTTCTACCTCTTTCCATAGCTGCTGACGACAGTAACACGTGAACATTCTACCAGCTTTTCCGTTTTCGAGGTACTTTTTCACGGACTCCACATAATAATAATAATATTTCCTTTGTCGAAGTCAGTTATCTCAATGGCTTTTCTATTTGCGGCCTATATCTTCGCTCGCGTGATCCCCTAACCATGTCTGCTTTGCTTAATACTTTTGTTATCTTGTCACGTGCCCGTAACGCCACCAGGTGTCATCACACGTCGCTGTGGGCTGTCGTCGTAATGTTTTAGCTGATCAGTGTATAATTCATTCAAGTGCCTAGCGCGACTACCTTGGCAGACATTCCTGTACGACGGTATCGTTTCAACAGCATTTCTTTGATATTCGCTGTATAAAAGTAGCATGTCAAGTTTGTATTCAATGGCGTACCTGTCTTCACGCAAGGAATGTCGCTGCAGAAATCACCTGCCGATAGACGACAGTTTCTATTAGTTCTGCAGTGCAGACAAGTTAACAGACGGCAGGCTCGAAACAGCGACGAAGCAAGGTACGACCAGTGTTTACAACGTAGTAGCTAATTCTGACCGATTTGCTGTTCAATTTCAGAATATTTCTCGGATTCTTTTGCGAAGAGTTCCAATCTCAGAATTAACAAGGATTATTTCAGTTGTATTCCTTTCCTCTGGCGCTTTCGGATGGCGTTAAAAAAGTTTATTTTTCCATTTCTAAGAAATCACACTTCCTTCAATACCTCGATCATTAAAAGAGATAACACTATTTACCAAACAATAAAAGTACGTGACCCTTAGCATACTGTCATATGCCGGAAACCTCGTTTCAGTATCTGGAACCATTCACTAAATAAAAGAGGTGTTACGTCATACGTGACACACACTGTATGTAAAAGAGAATGTTTCGGTGCTATAGGTGAAATGTAATCAGAGTACATTTTGTCAACACAGAAGCGACAAGTGAAAGCGAGATAGTTGAACCTCGGGCCTTGATGTGTAAAGAGGGACAGGAGGGTTGGCCATTTAATTTGTGGAAAAAAGCAATAATTTTACGGAAAGGAGGCAGTTCTTTTTATAGTTGGAGGTTGTTTGGTGGAGAAAATGATTGTAATGCTGAGGCAGGAGAACACTTTTTGCGTGCAGAGTTGTGAGGAAAACAGAAGCTACCATCAAAATATCGTAGCGGCATTGTTTTAGCAAGATACCGAACTCCCAGAGGACTTTTACAAAATTGTCGACGGAGAAAAGAAGGCAAAGAAAAAGCAAAAGATAAGATTCAAATACTTAATAATAAGAACAAGACAGACGACGACAAATAATTATCCAGACATCGCTAGTACGAAAAGGATACAGGCATCGACACTGAAAGGCGAGTATATGATTAACTAACGCAGACTGTGTGCTTAGTAGATACAGAACTTAACTGCGTAGGCATCCGCGGCCAGAGTCAATCGACATAAAAGTTTTCTGGGTATGCCTGCCGAGGTGGTCGAGCGGTTCTAGGCGCTACAGTCTGGAACCGCGCGACCGCTAAGGTCGCAGGTTCGAATCCTGCCTCGGGCATGGATGCGTGTGAGGTCCTTAGGTTAGTTAGGTTCACATAGTTCTAAGTTCTAGGGGACTGAAGACCTCAGCAATTAAGTCCCATAGTGCTCAGAGCCATTTGAACCATTTTGGGTATGGTACCGCGTCATAATGTAAAAAAACTACTTCTGCTGGAGAAAAAAACAAACCACGGTTGCTGCGGCCTTCTTCTACATTCCTGTACGACAGTATCGTTTCAGCAGAATTTTGGATATTCGCTGCATAGAAGTAGCATGTCAAATTTGTATTCATTGGCATACCTGTCTTCACGCAAGCCCGCTGCAGCCGTGGCCGAAACGTTGGTTTTTTTTCTCCAGCAGAAGCAGTGTTTTACATAATGACGCAGTACAATACTCAGAAAACTTTTATGTCGATACAGAAGTTGTTTTTACTACGAAAAGAGGAGACACTTCACCAACAGCGATAGCGCGGACTCTGACAGTTGCTACAGATTTTCGTGTTTGAGATGGACAGTGAAGTCATCAATTAATGCTAACGTGAGGAGAAAGGCGTGCTCTAAACTTGACAGTATAATGTTAAAAAAGTGACACCACGCTACTCAAATACATCGTTATGTCGGTCTCAACTGTTTTACACAGAACAGTAATTGCTGTGTTAAGTGCTAGTGTGTTTCACGTGGTGACAAGCAAGCTTCACCAACTTTGCATACTTCCGTACTTCACGTTATTTATATTTACAAGTTTATTTCGTAACCGGACTGTGTAAATTTTGTACCCAGGTACACATCTCAATAAGCATAGTTCAGAGTTGCACTCTAACACTTCATTGACTTAACAGTGTGTTGTAACGTGGTTCATTAATGAGCATATATTAAACGACCGAGCTGTAGTTCACCATGGGTGTTAGATACAGTGTCATTATGTAGAAGGTTGTTTAGCAGTCGAAACTAGTAATCAGTTGTAATGTAATATATTCTTTGCCATTAAGACTGTTAGAAGATTTTCTGAAAATCTTTTTAAAACATGTTCAGTGTGCATGATATCGGTTTTCTCCATCACCTTGTTATTTTACCTCTGTTCTTTGTAATTGTCGCCTATCAATGGATTTCACCATTTGCCACCCGTATCATCACTGGAATGGATCTCCATTCCTTTCTGTTCCAGCATTTGGTACAAGTACTGTCGGTCGTCTTACCCTCTCAAAAGATTCCCCTCTGGATTTGAGGGAATACAGATACACAAAGGAACGTTTGTGTTTTGAGCGGCTGTGCTACCTGCAATTGTAGTAACATACTTACGTTTTATTTGCGCGCTCTCTTCTACTTCTGGAAGAGCTACTCTACCGAATAATAACCCGATGACGCCAACGCACAGCGCGTTATCCGTATCTCCTTTGAGAGAGCTGCTCTCCCAAACGATAGCGCACTCATTGGAAAGTGGGGCGGCAGTGTCACGAAAGTGTGGTGCCGCTACTGAAGTAACGAAATCTGCTGCTGGCGTACAATTGGCAACGCTGCGCTCCGAAAATGAAAAGCAGCTTACTTCTGCAATGGTATCAGGCTAATCTTCGTGATGTATCTCTCTGTGAATGAACACATACATCTAAGAAAAGATATGATAGTGGTAACAAGCTTGAAAAACGGCAGGAGGATATATATATAACGCCTACATGAGACTACAAGTGTCTGGCGCAGTAGTTAGATCGGTTACTACTGATGTAATGGCAGGTTTTCTAGATTAAAGTGAGTTTGAACGTAGTGTTACAGTCGACGCACGAGCGATGAGACACAACATCTCCGAGGTAGCGGTGAAATGGGGATTTTCCCGTACGACCATTACATGCGTTCATCGCGAATATCAGGAATCCGGTAAAACATCAAATCTCCGACATCCCTGCAACCGGATAAAGATCACGCAAGAACGGGATCAACGACGACTGAAGAGAACCTTTCCACGTGACAGAAGTGCAACCCGTTCGCAAATTGCTGCCGATTTCAGTGATGATCAACAAGTGTCAGCATGCTAACCATTCAACGAAACATCACCGATATGGGCTTTAGAAGCTGAAGGCCCACTAGTGTACCCTTAATGACTGGAAAGCTTTACGATTGGTATGGGCCCGTCAACGCGGAAATTGGACTGTTGATGACTGGAAACATGTTACCTGGTAAGATGAGTTTCGTTTCAAATTGTATCGAGTAGATGGACGTTTGCAAGTATGGAGATTACCTCATGATCCCATGGAGCCTGCATGTGAGCAGGGGACTGTTTAAGCTGGTGGAGGCTCCGTTATGGTGTGGGAATTGTGCAGTTGGAGTGATATGGGATCCCTCATACGTCTACACACGACTCTCTGGTGACACATAGTGAGCATCCAATCTGATCACCTGCATCCATTCATGTCCGTTGTGCATTCCGACGGACTTGGATAATTAAAGCAGGACAATTCGACACCCCACACGTCCAGAATGGCTAGAGAGTGGCTCCAGGAACATTTCTTCTGAGTTTAAACACTTCCGCTGGTCATCAAACTCTTCAAATATGAACATTATCGAGCATATCCCGGATGCCTTGCAACGTGCTGTTCAGGAGAGATCTCCACCGCCTGATATTCTTACTGATTTATGGATAGCCCTACACGATTCATGGTATTAGTTCTCTCCTGCACTACTTCAGACAATAGTCGAGTTTATGGCACGTCCTCTTGCGGCGCTTCTGCGTGCTTTCGGGGGCCTTACACGATTTCAGCAAGTGTACCAGTTTCTTTGGTTCTTCAGTATATATATTCCGGACGCCTACCATAGACGAGCTGTAGGGGCTGTCTTTCGGACTTCAAGCGCTCATTAACTGACACATTGCCCACCTATTGTTCAACATAAAGGGGGTAGCGAAATCATTTTTCGTCAGACTGTGTTTGTCGTAAGTCCTGACTAGTCGGTTTTTCATCTATAACCATTTTCTCGTCTTTGATATTTGTATTGTCGCATTACCTTATATAATTTACCGCAGCGAGTCAAGAATATTATAAGAAAGCAAGAAAGTGTGTACAGTAGGCGTGACAGTGTTGTATGTGACGCTCACCTTTCACTATTGAGAGTCTCATTGTAAAGTCCACGCAGGATACGGTGGCAGATTTGCAGTAACCAATTTTCGTTCAAAGCGCTGGGCGACAACATTCGTTTGTTTTCGAAGGGGAGGCCGATTGCCTCTGACACCCTTTGGACGGTCAGCGATGGCAGAACCTACAGTTTTTCTCAAACGATTTTGCGGAAAATATTTGATAAAAACTTGCATTTATATGTTACTTATAGCTATATATTGTCAGGTTCATAAAGTGACCACCATCTCTTTAATGGTTATAGTTATTGTGATATTTACATCGTAGTAAGAGACTGCGGGAAACTGGAAAAAGTTTGCAATGAAAGCAGGTGTCCATACAATACTGTATTCCATATATATTACTTGTCCTGTTGTTGCGTATGACATTTAGCTAACAACACTGAACTTTTCTTTAAACTTGGGTGGACGTCTCAGTCAGTCACCAATCTCCAGAAAATTGAACTGACGGAGCACACTCATTAGCGCTAGTGCCACGCTGGCGATAAAACCAGAGTGAAAAATCCACAACATCCCTCATATTTCATAAGCTATTTCAGATATTAAAAAGAGATTTTGGAAAATTATAGCACAGAAAGAGGAGTGTATGTTTTTCAGTTGTTTGTTATGCAAAACGTCATTATGGTATCTACTGTATTATTAAGTTTATTAATGAAAGAATTTAATTTTTAAAAGTCATCGACAGCTTGAGAAAAAAGAAATGCTATGGATTTGGGAACAAGATAATTTACGAATGTATTTTGTACAGAGGGTGGGCCTTTTCATAAGCTACTCATCTTCCTTCTCCTTTGTTCCTCATATAATAAACCACTGTTTCAGAATTCTCTCGTGATTGTGTCTGCACACCATGTTAGTGAGGTGACATTTTGTAAACTCCGCTGTGTTTTGGCAAAAGAAAAAAATTTTAACGTGGCAACAAGAGAAACTTGTAGGTTTTACTCAAAGTTCACCTCTCATAACGCTTCTCTGAAAGTTACAAATGGTTAAGAAACCAATCGAAAATAAGTTCAGCGGAATTCTTTTTAGATGCTAACCTAAGTAGAAGTGAGAGTAGATCTTTTTGAATGGTTAACATAAATGTGTGGATGTTGTGTGGGGCGGCGGATGGCTATTTTCTTTCAATTTTATGTTGTTTATATAAATGTTTGGTTTGTAGAATGTAAAACCAGTTCCTATTATTTAGAATGTTATTTATGCTGTCTTTCGCCGTTCTCAACACTGGCTCTCTAACTACAATATTGGCAACCAGAAAGTGATTAACAAAACGTGAAGCCCGTAATTAGAATTCCTAGTGCCCACTTCCTCTGGGAATACACTTATAGTTACAGCTTATAGCTCTGAGAAATTAGGAGATTGTCTGGGATTTATAATCAAAAACGGTCGTGAAAAAACATTCTGTATTCTGAAAGTCACAGATGAAAATAAAAGAATCCACACAATCTAACTAACAGAGCAGTTCAGAGTCTAATGCGCTGATGCCACTATAACTGTCCAAATTAAATATTTAAATGAATGCTCGCCATAATTTGATGATTAGGTTCATCAAACGCCACGCTAAATGATGGTAGAATGTTTGTCCCGCTGCAGCACGTGAAAATACGACATACGCAAACTGAAGATCGATAATTAAAGTTATCCCAGAATTAACACTTCACTCGAAAATGATTTCATGGTTACGCGTATCCCGAGTAACTTCATACGGCATCCGAGGCTGTTTGTAGCAATGATACCGACGCGACGCGACTCCCGACACAGATGGCGTGCTATTCAGCGTCTGGAGGGACCAGGGGGCATGCTTCCTCCCGCAGCGTTCTTATATATAAAGCCGCGGTGCGGACGGCTAAGGGAACGCCTGATCAAATCGGCTCTCCCGACTACCCGCTGGGCTAGTAATGCACCACATTAAGTTACCGAATAAATCATAGCTTCTTTTGCTGATGGCCGATGAAGCTCTCAATTTAAATGTGCATTCAACACACAGGTAAGTAATTATATTAAAAGTTTGAGGTGGCTAAGTTAAATCTTTTGGGCGAGAGAATTAATTTAATTACACTTCACGCAGTAGACGAGCTCTGAACTGCTCTGTTAGTTAGATTGTGTGGATTCTTTTATTTTCATCTGTGACTTTCAGAATACAGAACGTTTTTTCACGACCGTTTTTGATTATAAATCCCAGACAATCTCCTAATTTCTCAGAGCTATAAGCTGTAACTATGAGTGTATTCTCACAGGAAGTGGGCACTAGGAATTCTAATTACAGGCTTCACGTTTTGTTAATCACTTTCTGGTTGCCAATATTGTAGTTAGAGATCCAGTGTTGAGAACGGCGAAAGACAGCATTAATAACATTCTAAATAATAGGAACTGGTTTTACATTCTACAAACCAAACATTTATATAAACAACATAAGATTGTGATTCTTGAGTTTCTACCGGCGTATTTGATAATCAAAATATCCACGGGTATACCGCCGGTCTATAGTGTCCAACGGGCACAATATTTCGGCGATCAAACATGTCGCCATCATCAGGTGAACTGACGGACTGAGCTCCTGTGAACGTGCCGGCACGGAGATCCGTACGCTATGGCTGCTCAGAGGGAACTGGGTTCGGTCGCGGCGTCGGCCGATTTAAATACCCTCCGCCCGCGGCGCGCTCCCTCCGCCGTCCGCGCCCAGCGCCATGGTCGCGCGGTGGAACAGATTGCGACGGCGTCTCAGATGACGTCGGTGTGATGGCTCTGTCCGCCGTGGTCGTCACAACTATACGTCTGCTCGATTTACTCTTGATTAACCCGATCGCTGGTTCCCAAGCCTTGCTAAGATTATAGCCACAGTCACGGTTTATGAGGTCGTCATTGGTGCGAATTTCGATGGCCTCTCTAACAACGCTGTCCCAGTATCTCGACGTCTGTACCAGAATCCTCGTGCGGTCATACTCCATGGCGTGATTTTCCGACAAACAATGTTCAGCGAACGCCGACTTGCTCGGATACATCAGTCGAGTGTGCCTCTGGTGTTCACGGCATCGATCCTCGACGGTACGCATCGTCTGACCAATATACGACTTGCCACATTGACACGGAATCTGGTACACGCCGGCCTTCCTCAAACCGAGGTCATCTTTGGCGCAACCCACCAGTGCACGAGTTTTATTTGGAGGACAAAACACAGTTCCGACCCGGTGTTTCTTCAGAATGCGGGCGATTTTCCCCGAGAGTGCGCCTGTGTATATAATAAATGCAGTGCCTACCTCCTCCCTCGTGACTTCATCCATCTCAACAGGTTGTGCTGCAGTGGTTGGGCGGAGAGCACGTTGAATCTGCCACACTGAGTACCCATTTTTTCGAAATACAGTTCTCAGATGTTCCAATTCCTGGGGTAGACTCTCTGCGTCAGAGATAGTGCGCGCCCTATGTACTAGAGTTTTAAGTACCCCATTCCTCTGTGAAGGGTGGTGGCAGCTGTCTGCATGCAAATACAGATCAGTGTGCGTAGCCTTCCGATACACTCCATGACCTAGGGTGCCGTCAGCCCTTCTCTTGACCAAGACGTCAAGGAAAGGTAATTTACCCTCCGTTTCAGTCTCCATAGTGAATTTGATGTTGGGGTGTATGGAGTTTAGATGTGTAAGGAAGTCAAGGAGTTTATCCATACCATGTGGCCAGATGACGAACGTGTCGTCCACGTAACGGAAAAAGCAAGTAGGTTTCCATACGGATGACGACAGGGCTTCCTCCTCGAAGTTCTCCATGTACAAATTCGCTACCACCGGTGAGAGTGGGCTACCCATGGCGACTCCCTCCGTTTGTTCGTAGTATTCTCCATTAAAAAGAAAATACGTGGAAGTCAAGACATGCCTAAAAAGTTCAGTGGTCTTCTCGTCAAACTTCTGACTAATCAATTCTAGTGACTCTCGCAGGGGTACCTTCGTAAACAAGGAAACGACGTCAAAACTCACCATGATATCTGACTCATCCAACCTGAAGCTATCAAGGCGTTTAAGAAAATCCACGGAATTACGGATGTGATGAGGGCATTTACCCACATAAGGACTTAATATTCCCGTCAGGTATTTGGCCAACAAATATGTAGGTGCCCTGATGTTGCTGACAATGGGGCGTAATGGTACCCCCTCTTTGTGAACCTGACGGGAATATTAAGTCCTTATGTGGGTAAATGCCCTCATCACATCCGTAATTCCGTGGATTTTCTTAAACGCCTTGATAGCTTCAGGTTGGATGAGTCAGATATCATGGTGAGTTTTGACGTCGTTTCCTTGTTTACGAGGGTACCCCTGCGAGAGTCACTAGAATTGATTAGTCAGAAGTTTGACGAGAAGACCACTGAACTTTTTAGGCATGTCTTGACTTCCACGTATTTTCTTTTTAATGGAGAATACTACGAACAAACGGAGGGAGTCGCCATGGGTAGCCCACTCTCACCGGTGGTAGCGAATTTGTACATGGAGAACTTCGAGGAGGAAGCCCTGTCGTCATCCGTATGGAAACCTACTTGCTTTTTCCGTTACGTGGACGACACGTTCGTCATCTGGCCACATGGTATGGATAAACTCCTTGACTTCCTTACACATCTAAACTCCATACACCCCAACATCAAATTCACTATGGAGACTGAAACGGAGGGTAAATTACCTTTCCTTGACGTCTTGGTCAAGAGAAGGGCTGACGGCACCCTAGGTCATGGAGTGTATCGGAAGGCTACGCACACTGATCTGTATTTGCATGCAGACAGCTGCCACCACCCTTCACAGAGGAATGGGGTACTTAAAACTCTAGTACATAGGGCGCGCACTATCTCTGACGCAGAGAGTCTACCCCAGGAATTGGAACATCTGAGAACTGTATTTCGAAAAAATGGGTACTCAGTGTGGCAGATTCAACGTGCTCTCCGCCCAACCACTGCAGCACAACCTGTTGAGATGGATGAAGTCACGAGGGAGGAGGTAGGCACTGCATTTATTATATACACAGGCGCACTCTCGGGGAAAATCGCCCGCATTCTGAAGAAACACCGGGTCGGAACTGTGTTTTGTCCTCCAAATAAAACTCGTGCACTGGTGGGTTGCGCCAAAGATGACCTCGGTTTGAGGAAGGCCGGCGTGTACCAGATTCCGTGTCAATGTGGCAAGTCGTATATTGGTCAGACGATGCGTACCGTCGAGGATCGATGCCGTGAACACCAGAGGCACACTCGACTGATGTATCCGAGCAAGTCGGCGTTCGCTGAACATTGTTTGTCGGAAAATCACGCCATGGAGTATGACCGCACGAGGATTCTGGTACAGACGTCGAGATACTGGGACAGCGTTGTTAGAGAGGCCATCGAAATTCGCACCATTGACGACCTCATAAACCGTGACTGTGGCTATAATCTTAGCAAGGCTTGGGAACCAGCGATCGGGTTAATCAAGAGTAAATCGAGCAGACGTATAGTTGTGACGACCACGGCGGACAGAGCCATCACACCGACGTCATCTGAGACGCCGTCGCAATCTGTTCCACCGCGCGACCATGGCGCTGGGCGCGGACGGCGGAGGGAGCGCGCCGCGGGCGGAGGGTATTTAAATCGGCCGCCGCCGCGACCGAACCCAGTTCCCTCTGAGCAGCCATAGCGTACGGATCTCCGTGCCGGCACGTTCACAGGAGCTCAGTCCGTCAGTTCACCTGATGATGGCGACATGTTTGATCGACGAAATATTGTGCCCGTTGGACACTATTGACCGGCAGCATACCCGTGGATATTTTGATTAACATAAAATTGATAGAAAATAGCTATCCGCCGCCCCACAGTTGGGAGGCCGCTTCAGCACTCGACATTTTCCCTAGACTGTATGCCCGTAATACCCATTACGTCGATATGCAGTGGCATTTTGCAGCATATATTGTGTCCGAAAATTAGGAATTATCTCGAAGAGAACGGTCTATTGACACACAGTCAACAACGATTTAGAAAACATCGTTCTTGTGAAACACAACTAGCTCTTTACTCGAATGAAGTGTTGAGTGCTGCTGACAAGGGATTTCAAATTGAAATTGATTTTGTTATTTCTGGATTTCCGGAAGGATTTTGACCCTGTACAAAACGGCTCGTAGTGAAATTACGTGCTTATGGAATATCATCTCAGTTATTTGACTGGATTCGTGATTTCCTATGAGAGGGGTCATAGTTCGTAGTGACTGATGGGAAGTCATCGAGTAAAAGAGAAGTGATTTCTATGTTCCCCAAGGTAGTGTTATAGGCCCTTTGCTGTTCCTTATCTATATAAACGATCAGGGAGACAATATGAGCAGCCCTCTTAGCTTGTTTGCAGATGATGCTGTCGTTTATCGACTAGTAAAGTCATAAAATCAAAACAAATTGCGGAACGATTTAGGAAAGATATCTGTATGGTGAGAAAATTGGCTGTTGTCCCAAAATGACAAAATGTGTGAGGTCATCTTCATGAGTGCTATAAAGAATGTGTTAAACTTCGGTTATACGATAAATCAGTCAAATCTAAAGGCCGTAAATAGAACTAAATACGTAGGAATTACAATTACGAACAACTGAAATTGGAAGGAACACATAGAAAATGTTGTGGGGAAGGCTAACCAAAGACTGCGTTTTATTGGCAGGACACTTAGAAAATGTAACAGACCAACTAAGGAGACCGTCTACACTACACCTGTCCGTCCTCATGTAGAATATTGTTGCGCGGTGTGGGACTCTTAGGTGACAGGACTGACGGAGTACATCGTAAAGGTTCAAAGAAGGGCAGCACGTTTTATAGTACCGCGAAATAGCGTAGAGAGTCACTGAAATGATACAGGATTTCGGATGTACATCATTAAACCAAAAGCGCTTTTCGTTGCGGAGGAATCATCTAACGAAATTCCAATCACCCAATTTCTTCTCCGAATAGGAAAATATTTTGTTAACCCCGACCAACATAGGAAGATACGATCACCATAATGAAATAAGTTAAATCAGAGCTTGTACGGAATGATATAGGTGTTCGTTCCTTCCGTATGCTATAAGGGATTGGAATAATAGAGATTGGAAAAGTTGGTTGGATGAACTCTCTGCCAGGCACTTGAATGTGATTTGCAGAGTATCCATGTTGATGTAGATGTAGATGTACCACCGCTTTCCCCACGTGCGCCCTGCCGACTGCACATTTCCCAGCCATAGTATATTTCAAGGATTCTAGATTCTCTTCAAACGGACATGGGTGAACCCGTGGTGGGCAGCAGAATAAGGAAGAGACTCTCGCACCATCTTTGCAGGCACTGTGAATAGGAGCATTTTGTGATGAGTATATTGAGAAAGCTGGCCGTGAAGGTAGCAAGTTTACTATAAAATCACTCAGTTTTTCTTTTTCTAAAACTATTTAGAGTAATTGTGAACAAAGTGAACATTGTATTTCATTACACAAAGTTAAGAAGTGCATGATAAATCCAAGTGTGCAGCGCCATAATTTTACACTCCTAAGCATGTAGCTTACATTCCTGCGGTTTACCAAATGAATCACAGTGATTTTAATAAGTAGTTTGTTATCAGCAAAAAATTTTTACTTTCCAAATGGATTACCTACCTGAAGTATAAATGAAAAATGTTTAGTAATGCAGAACATCCGTGTCAATCGTGTTGTTTTTAGGTTTCTGCTGTACCTCAATCAGTAAAAACGGAACACTTACAGAATCACTTTGTTCTCTGTCATCCTGTCTATTAGACCGTTGAAAACAGTTTATCTCAGGAATGGGAAGACGTAAAGTAAGTCCGGGATAGACGGACCACAGTATAGATGGACCAGTTAAATATCTCCCTGGTCTGCCACAACAGCGCTTCAGTCGGTGTCTATAGTGGTTCTTCTTGAGTAGACGGACCCACACTAACGTCTGCTCGTAATTTCATGTGTATAAGAAGAAAATTTCGTTCATTTCTTTTGATGAGTTGAAAAATATTTTAGACTAGATTTATTTGTTATGTAGTTAATCATGTTTCAATGATTTCGACGTATAGTCAGTGCTATAACTGAAGTGTACACTTGGGTACAATCTTAATTTAAAAATGTGTGCCGGTAGCGTTGTTCGTCTGAACGGGAGAACTGCTCCGTCTATCCCCGACAACTGGGATATATGGTTAAATGAAATTTGGGACAGTTGGCCCACTTAAAACGACCTGGAATATTCGGACAATATCTCCTAGTAGGGCTTTACTTTCTACATAAATGAAATAACAGTTACAAAAAGTATTTTAAATATGAAGGGGCAACCTGATAAGTTAGTGCTCGTTTTCCTTTTACAGAAAATTGTTTACTTTTGTAAAAGAAACGGCACGTCTGGGAGTGTCGAGTGGTCTGAAGACAGTTCGCTTAAGGCAGTCAAAACTGTTCAGAATAAAGAAATGGGAGTTTACGCTGCAGCAAAAGAATTTGGTATACCGAAAACCACCTTAAAAAGGTGCCTTAAGTCACAGACCTTTATTAGGGATTCCATGGGGAGAACCTGATCGTTAGGAATTGAAAACGAAAAAAAAAAGTCTTTGGCCATATTTAAAAAATACGGTCAATGGAGTTTACTCCAACAAGAGTTTCAGTACATTCTATGGCTTATTATTTAACGGAATGACTGCAGTTAAAACATAATTCTAATCAAGAAACCAAAGAAGCAAGCTATGGCTCGCTTTCTTCTTTTCTTCTAAGCAGTCCTCAACTTTCCATTCGGCGCACTTACGGGGTATCTACTGCAAGACCGAAAGGCTTGAATATAATACACTATGAGATCCAAGGTATCCTGACTCCGAGTTGAAAATTACTTACAAGTCCGTGGCGCCCTCCATCGGTAATGCTGGAATTCAATATGGTGTTGGCCCACCCTTCACGACAGCCTCCACTGTCGTAGGCATACGTTCAATCAGGTGCTACAAAGTTTCTTGGGGAATGACAGCCCATTCTTCACGGCGTGCTCCACTGAGGAGGGGTACCGATGTTGGCCGGTAGGGCCACGCACGAAGTCGATGCTCCAAAACATTACAAAGGTTTTCTGTAGGATTAAGGTCAGGAATATCAGGACTCTATGCAGGCCAGTCCTTTACAGGGAAGTTATTGTCATGGAACCACTCCGCCACAGGCAGTACGTTATAAACAAGTGCTCAATCGCGCTGAAGGATGCAATCGTCATGCCGGAATTGCTCTTCAACAGTGGGAAACAAGAAGGTGCTTAAAACATCAGTGTAGGGCTCTGCTGTACATCGAAGCATGCTTCTGTCTCTGTGTTTCCACTTTTTTGTCGAAATTTCTCTCATGGAGCTCTGAAAAAGTTAATCGTCATTGTTGAGATTTTTATTTATATTTTAGCATCACATCCCACAAGTGGTGTCATTAATGGCTTCGACCTATGAACTAATCCTCAGATGATCTCTTCATAAAAGAAGGAAGTGAGTTATTTAGAAATTACTCTCCTTTGTAAGTAGAGTTTGTTTTGTTTGTGTCTACCTTCTCTTAAGTTACGTTGCTATACAACAACAGCCAATGAAAACAGATAGGGTAGTGAATAACTTTACTGCTCACTGCGGTATACTTTGCGAATAACAAATAACTGGGAAGGCAGTAAGAGGATCCGGTGTGAAGATAGGTGCACCGCGTGCAGAAAGCGATGAGATCTCGGCCGGCTGTTTGTCTAGACTAGATGCGGTCCCCACCCAGCGCTCAGTAAGCCCGTCGCATCTCTCAGTGCTAGCGCCTGCGGCCGCTACCTGTTGAACGAAGCCGTGCACCAACAGGTCTCTTCCCCTTCCTAAAGGCATAATTTTTTCTCCAGCATCTCTTCATACTAACGAAAAATTCAGTTTGAGTGAATCGTATACTCTTCGAACAACTATAGTAATTGGACATTGGTGGCAGTTACATGTAGATCCCGTTATACATTCATTCGTTATCGGCGGTTTCGCATATATGCGATTTTAGTTTTAAGGGGACCACCCCGTGGTTCAGGTCGAAAAAATCGATTTTCGGTTTTCATCATATTTCGATAGATTAAGGTTTTATTTAAGTACTCTGAAAAGGATTTTGGTGAAAAAATTTTTTTTCGAGCATTTAAAGAGCATTTACCTACCACGTGTGTTTATGTGCCACGCCAATTTTTCTGTCACCCACTTTTCTTCATATATTTTAGATCTTTATATCTCCTACATTGTACGTTAGGGATCCTTGTTTTTTTTTGTTTTGTTTTTTTTCCCTCCCGAGTGTGTTGGCTATCCTTGAAATGCAACGGTCGGTATTCTTTTCTTTCTGCTGTTTTATAAACAACACGCTTTCAAGCACGCGGTTAGTTTTGCTCAAGTGAATTATGAAATAGAAAACTTGCGGGTATATTATGGGCAGGCAATTAGGAGAAATAAAGAAAATCTGGAGGCAATGAAGAGAGATGTTTGGGCCATATTCTTCCATAAGCCCTCTACTGATGATAAGCCACGTCATAGATTGTGCCCATCAGGAGAGAATTCCTGGTGAAAATACAAAAGAGCTCAGGCAACTAGAGATTCTTATTCTCACCAGCATTATCATCCTGCTGCTGTTATTACAGCTATTAAACCTATTTTCAGAGACTTGGCTCATCCTGACCTTCTTAGGAAATGTGTGCATGGACAGCCACAGTACCCAAATGATTGTTTCAACAGAATAATTTGGAATCGCCTTCCTGAAACTGTATTTGTAGGCATGCATACAATGAAACAAGGAGTTCATGATGCTGTTATTACATTCGATTGTGGTAATACTGGAAAGTGTTGGGTACTGAAAAAGCTGGGAAATAATCCTGGTGAAAATATGATCACTGGGCTGCAATATTGCGATAAAATGAGGATGGCCGATGCAGACAGGTCTGTATCAAATATGGCCAAGAAACCAAGACAGCCGGCCGGAGTGACCGAGGTTCTAGGCTCTTCACTCCGGAACCGCGCGACCGCTACGGTCGCAGTTCGAATCCTGCCTTGAGCATAGATGTCGTGATGTCCTTAGGTTAGTTAGCTCTAAGTAGTTCTAAGTTCTAGGGGACTGATGACCTCAGGAGTTAAGTCCCACAGTGCTCAGAGCCATTTGAACAATTTGAAACCAAGACAAACATCCAAGAAGGTGAAAAAGAAGCTGGAAGACATGCTAGAGGCCAAAAAAGGGCCATCATATGCAGCAGAACAGTTTTAATGAACTGTAAGTATCAAATATCAATAGGTTTTTCTTTAAATTCAATTTCCCGCAAACTAAAATTTTCAGTACATATGCCCCATTATATCAGAAACTATCATAGATAAATGAATGAAATTTTCAGAGACTCTGCATAACATAAAATACACTGGTACTACACTCATTAATATCCCCCATTAGGAAGTTTACAAAAAATATTTTCTACAGAAAAAAACTTAATATTTTTTGTTAATAAATTTAAGAAAGTATTCCTTAGAAACTATAAAATGGATAAAGTACGTTTTTGTAGTGGCGTGGCAAGACAGCCAAGCCACTCGGAGGTAGCCGAAAGGCACGCGTTAAGCTCACGCAGATTGGCGTGAGGTCTGGAACAAGATAAAGTAATTATCCTATAAAGAAAAGAACGTAGTTCTTGGAATACTTAACTTTAATCCACAATTGGAGAACATCGCTCTTGTTTAGACATTATTACACTGAATATAAACTGGTAATGGCGCCTTGCTAGGTCGTAGCAAATGACGTAGCTGAAGGCTAAGCTAACTATCGTCTCGGCAAATGAGAGCGTATTGGTCAGTGTAGCGTCGCTAGCAAAGTCGGCTGTACAATTGGGGCGAGTGCTATGACGTCTCTCTAGACCTGCCGTGTGGTGGCGCTCGGTCTGCAATCACTGACAGTGGCGACACGCGGGTCCGACGTATACTAACGGACCGCGGCCGATTTAAAGGCTACCACCTAGCAAGTGTGGTGTCTGGCGGTGACACCTCAGTTTTAGTACAGTTGAGTCTGTTAGCGTCATGTAACATACAGTAAAAATATTAAGGCCCTGCATCAAACAGTTTTTTTCAGAAATGGGTCAAATACTTGCCTAAATTAACATGAGTTAGATACACAGGGTGTGGTTCCCTAAGACCAGTGCTGATATCTGTGAATAGTAAGTAGCAGTAGAGCTGTGAAGCTGCACTAAAATGTCGGGTAAAAGGAAAGAAAGTGCGCTTGTCGGGGGAAAGAAGTATGTACGAAAGTCCACTTCTTTACAAGTAAAGACAGAAGGTTTGTGTCGCAATAAGATAGATGAGTTCGATGGTGACGTTCAGCGTGCTTTTGGACTTAGTGAATCCATTATGAGAACTGTTCACGATACGCAGAATCAATTCGAAAAACTACTCATTGTTCAACTGACACTAAATATCATTAGAGTGACAATCTCGCTAGGAGGCGTTGCGAAGACTGAAAAACTTGCTAAGCCTTGGAGTAAGCACCACAGCCAACAGCACATTACTCGCTCTGAAACTACTATACACGCTAAAGCCAAGAAAAGCTTGCTCGCAGATTTAAGAAAAGAAGAGGACGATCCAGTACATTTCTCGGCTATCTCAGGTGCGTTTGATCGCTTCAAGCACCGTTTTGGCTACCACAACATTAAAATAACAGGCCGGGAACCTGCGGCTGACAACGGTGGAGCTGAGAAATTTACGAAGAGATTGAAAGGAATTCTGGCAGAAAAGGCTATACTGGAAGCAGGTTTTCCAACCTTGTTGAAACGGGCCTGTTTTGGAGACGATCCCTACCAGCAGGTTCATTTCTATTGAGGAATATACAGGACCAGGATTTATGGCTGTCAAGGTCCGACGCATCTTTTTCAGAGGAAATTCTTCAGGGGATCTGAAATTAATACTCCTCACGATCTACTATCCTCGAAATCCTAGGGTTCTAAATGGTTGTGGCGAGAGCAGGCTGGGAGTCCATTTAAGATGGAATAATGATGTTAGTTTATTATTGCGTGGAAACTCTACCTGAGGTAGACAATGCCGATATCTAGGACAGTTTTAATTTAAAACTATTTGTCATTAAAGTAGGAATTACTCTGCAGGCCATGCAGTTACCTCTGCACGTGCATAGGGGCGCTCTCAGATGAAATGGTAAATGGTTTCGTAAACAGCTCGAAAATAGGTGTAAGATTTGCAGTGTCCCAAAAACGTTTAGGGAACTACCCTTGAAGGCCACAAACCAAAGAGAAGTTGTTTCTCGCCTTGCAAAGTCTTACTGCGCGAATGTTGCAGTGAAGTTCTAATTTTCGTTCCTCTACTCCTTTTTCCTTCATAAATTCAACAACTATTTGCTTTAAATCGAAATATCGTTCCAGACATGCCTCTTAGCTTAACCAATGTACGATGCAATAATATATAAAGTCTCCATGCTCTCCTTTCATTTCTGTCTAGAGCTGTTGCCGTAGACAGTGGAATAATGTATGTGATTTTAGAAATTTTACTATTCACACCATCAGTTTCTTTCTGTGCTGTATAGCTTAAAATATTGCACAATGTGCTTCTTGATGTCGACAACACTCAATTCCTTTAGTCGATCGGTGCAACCTTCTACTGTTTCATTGCCCAATTAATTTTTCAGTTATTTCTGCATCGTACTCTAATATCCTTTCATAGCAAATCTGTAGTACTTGTCAATTATGCGACTACGTAATAAGAGGAATGTGTCGGAAATTCTCATCCCTCTTTCCACTCTTTGGATACATTTTTAAGGGTTTGTGACGCTAGACTGCTCCGTTGCTTCTTTTGGTGTCAACATCCACTAGACCTGTGAACGTCCTTCATATCAGGCACAAATAGCCAAGGTCAAACAGCGCTGACACCATGGTTCTGCCGAATTGAAGCGAATTGAGCGGACCGAAAAGCACTACACCACAATACTGAATGAAATTTTGCAATGTACCTTCCTGGAAGGACCGAGCAAAGCTGAGAAATGCTGAGCTCTGGCCCGCACGGGGCTCACGTAGCAGGCCCACATGTCGTTTCTCACGCCGTGGCCGACCCTGACCTAACCGAAGAAGAGATAGGAAGTTGGAGAGGGATGAGGGTGAACCCTGCTGCAGTGAAATAGATCCACTGTGAAGACCTTAGAGGAGGAAGAGTTACTAGTAGCTTTCAAGTTCAAATGTGTGTGAATTCTTAAGGGGCTAAACTGCTGTGATCATCGGTCCCTAGACTTACACACTACTTAAGCTACCTTATGTTAAGAGCAACACACACACCCATGCCCGCGGGAGGAGTCGAACCTCCGGCGGGGGAGCAGCGCAATCCGTGACATGGCGCCTCAAACGCGTGGCACGTTTTAAGTCTCATTAGAGTCCCAGGAGAGTGGTTTGCTCAGAAAATGCACTAAACGCCAGCAAATGACACGTTAAGAAGATGATAAAACTACAGCTGTTCGACAGTGATGGCTCAAAACATTCTAACCACTGCACAGCGAGAGACTTCGTGCCAAGTGTTGGTGTAGCGGGTTTGTAACGCCCTAAGGACAATATGTGACTAGCAGAGACGAATTGGAAATCATTCCAGCGAGATATTGGCAAGTGCAGACATGCACTGACATAAGCCACTTTTACAAAAGTCAGATTAAAGAACGCCTGGGAAAGAGCACGTCGGAACCAGCGACACTGGGGAGCTGTTCGCGTAATGCAGTTGTGAAGGTGCATGGAAAGTGCTTGTAGGGCGGTGAAATCACGCGGAGACGACAAGGTGGTGCGCTGCCAAGCCTCGTCACATACCACCGAGTATGGGGGGGGGGGGGGGGGGGGTCACATGCCGGCTCACTGCATAAAGTAGAACAGACGGCGACATGTTGCAAATACGACGTCAGGGAACGATGCTGGTGTACTCCACCTAGCAGACCTTGGCTCCACAACAGGCTTCATGTGTTCGTATATCGACTCAACACATAGTCAGTTACGGTTGCATTGGATATATATTATCGCAGATATAGGACTGTGGATTAATCTCAATGTGTTGCCTCGTTGGATAAATAATAGCTCTGCTTAATCGTGTGAACAGCTACTCGAAATATGCCTGACGTGACGGGCGCAGGCCTGTGAGAGCAATATTATGTTAGGAGCTACATTCTCCAGGGACTCCATGCGTCATGTGGCAGTAATCGAAGGGATCATGACAGTTATACACCGCCTGCTCCCATTGGTGTTTGATATCTTGGCAGAAGATAGCATAGGCGCAGCTCTTCAGCCGAGAGACATTAAGTATATAACAGTAAGACATTTAAAACAACATAAAGGAGAAAATTTGGTGAAGCATGGATAAGAAAGGGGGAACACAATGGATAAGACAATGCAAAACGGGGTGACTGTAAAAATGCAGATAAAAATCTAAAAAAACTCTTTTACACAAGAATCAACACACTGTAAGGTTTAAAAGAACAAAACGTGAAGTATGGCAAGAGCATAAAAGTTGAAGAATGATTGAAACAGCCACGTGATTGGCAGCGTAGCACAGAACAATCATGGACAGCAGAACTATACAAAGTCAAGCACAGAATTAAAACAACAGCATTTGATGTCACTGTGGAATGACACCGAACACAACACCGACGCAGCACACTGATGACGAAGATGAAACTGGGAGGATTTGTCAGGGGTAGGGATACAAGGTCGAAGGGAAGAAAGGGGGGAAGCGGTGGTGCTAGAAGGGGGAGAAAGGGGGAAAGGATGGGAGCGCGCCGAAGTGGACTGGGGAGGGAAGGATGAGAGAGGAAAACAGCTGAGGATGGAGTGCTGAGACTCAGAGTGGGAAGGAGGAAATTCTCTCTGGAGGAAGGAGGGGAGTGGAAAGGAAGGGTCCTGGGGAGGGTGGAGGAAGACCACGCTAGTGTTGGTAGGAAGGGTAGACGTCATGGTGAAGTTCATCATCCAAGAGGGGGAGGTGCTGGAAATTTTCCTTATGAAAGATATGGAGCGTGTGGAGGTGGAGAGACGGAGGGATACAGCGATATAAGTGTGGCAATGGGTGGAGGGTTGGAGAGGAAGGAGAACATGAGAGGGGGGTGAATAAGCTTGTGGATAGTATAAAGGATGCAGGTATGTTGAAGAAAAGGAGGTGGTGGGGGAAGGGGATAAAGTCCAACATGATGCTATACATGGTCATAAGCATTTTGGACGTCGAGGGAAACAAAAATGAAGGAGCGATGAGAGCTAAGTTGGAGGGAAAGTAGCTAGACAAGGTGAAGGAGTTGGTCTTTGGTGAAGAAGGAGGGCTGGGAGCCACAATGGGTAAAGGGGAGGAAGTGGTGGTGATTAAGATGGTGATGGATACGACAGCAGAGGATGGATTCAAAGACCTCACTGAGGACAGATGTGAGGCAGATGGGACGATACAAACAGGCAGCGGAAGAGGTCTGTTAGGTTTGAGGAAGAAGAGGACGTGGGAAGTGTTCTACAGGTCAGAGTAGAAGCTAGTGGAGAGAGATCATATACAAATTGGCAAGGCTAGTCCGGAAGGAGGGGCATTCTTTGAGGTGGCAGTAGGTGATGTATTCGTGATTAAGAGCCGTGTTGGATTTTGACTGGAGGATAAGTTTAATCTCTTATGCTGTGATTGGAGTATTGATGTTGGAGGGGTAGCTGCCCCAAGTACTGGAGATGGGAGTGAGTAAAGCTACTAAGGTGTCAGCACATTCCATGATGGTGGGGAAAATGGAATAATCAAAGTGGTGGAGATGAAGAAGACCTCAGGAAGCAAAGAGATCGGTCTTACTGAGGTTCTCGGGAAGGAGGCAGTCATTATGGAGAAAGGGGTAATGGGGTGTGCAATGGAAACCAGTAAGGCAATGGAAGGCCAACCAGTAATTGAAGGAGTATATAGGGAGGGTGGAATTGAGCCGGGCACAGGTCTGGTTCCAATCCCGGCGTTTGTTTGCTGTTATCAGGTTCTGAACATGTTGCTGGAGTTGCCAGTGGTTGTAGATTGTATCCCTGTCCTCAGTGCAGAGGAACAGTTGGACAGTGGGGATGGATGGATTTAGTAGGAACATGGGCCTCCACAGCATCAGTAATGGCTTCCTGAAAGAATGACAAGGAGTGCGTGAGGTCGTTGGGATGGTGATAGGTAAGAGGGTGACTTTCGACCTGGGTGGCGATGTATTCCCGATAGGCATCCCAGTTGGCGCGATGGTAGTCATGGACTACCTCGGGAGGGGTGTAATGAGAAGATGTAATGGTGAGAAGGACAGGTAGATGCTAACTCCCTGTGTTGTGAAGGATATATATGGTGATATGGCCAAGGAGGTTGACAGAGGCAATGACAACATGAGGTTTGGTGTTGCTTTTGGGATGAGAGTGCTCACGAAGAGGTACATGGCCAAGTTGGAGTGTGGAGAGAATCTGATGCCACTGCCGAAGGGTGGCAGGGGAGTGGCTATGATGTTGGTGGCTATCACATAGGTGGAGAAGGTGCAATCAACATGGGAGGTGAAGTCATAGAGAGAAGGAGTAGTGGAGCAGACATAGATGGTGGCGCAGATCAGGGTGAGGATGGGGTAAAAGACACTGAGGATGAGGTGTTTGGTGGGGACATTAAGAAGGGGTTATGGACAGATGAGGATGCACTTAAGGTGGCCAATGGTGACTCCACCCGGCACTCGGGGACCAGTAGCATCATTTCGGTGGAGAATGTAGGGAGAGGTGTGGACAATATGGTGGGGCTGGAGAAAGGTTTGTTTCAGGAGGGAAGTGTCGACTTGGTGTTGGGGGAGGGTGTTCATAAGGAGGAATGTGTTGGTGCAGAAGGAGCAGATGTTCTGGAAGAGGATGCGACACTCATGCTGCACCTTAACAAGAAAAGAGGGAGAGTGAGGGAGAGGAGAGGAGAGACAAACTAGGGTGTCAAGGCAGGTGGAGGTGAAGTGGGCTTGGCTGTGGGAGTAAATGTTAAAAGTGTTGAGGTGAAAGACAGAGCAAGTTGTGAGGGAGATCTGTTGGAAGGGGTGGGGGCATTGGAAAGGGTGGAAGTTTTGAGGACTATGGTTAAGAAACAGATGTTGTCTTCAGCCCTGGGAAGCAGATAGAGGGAATTGTTGGTGTGGATGAGGCATCGATGGGAACGATATGGATGGTAAGATCAGGTGAGGCAGGATGAGCTTTAACCTTACATTTGTAGTAGTAGATGGGATGCAGTCCATAGGAGGTGTTACAGTAAGGAGGGGTGGCGAGTTGGGACAGTTTTTGAGAAAATGGGAGACCTTGAATTGGGGACAGATGGGGAGGGGGGTTTACAGTTGGGGTTCAGGTGGTCATTACACATTAAGCAACGCTGGCAGCAGTAGTTTTGGGGAGGGGATTTGGAGGATTCCACTGGGTGGTGGCAGTGAAAAATCAGGGCACCCTGGGTGAGGAGGTGGTTGATGGATAGAGCCAACTCTGGAAAGACCTGCGTGAGGTAAGTGGGAACTGAGGCATTGTGGATATGGTGAACAATGCGAATTTCAAGGACAGGGTAAGAGTTTAGTTGAGCCAGCACTGCAACCTCTGTGATCACCAGGGTGAGATTGATGATCATGGCAGTGCAGGTTAGGGGTGATGAGGAGGCTGGACCTGACAAGGAGAGGAAGAAGAGAGGAAGGGTGTCAGGGATGTTTAGGGGGGGCCAAACATGATACGTAGGTTATATGGAGGAGGTGTACCCGCAGTCTAGGGGTAGCGTCTTTGATTCATAATCAAAACGTCTTCGGTCCCGGGTTCGATCCCCGCCACTGCCTAAATTTTGATAAATAATCAGCATTGACGGCCGAAAACTTCTGGCATAAGAAATCAGCCTCATTCTGCCAACGGCTTTGTCAAAGAGGGCGGAGGAGCGGATAGAGGTTCAGGGCACTCTTTTGTCCGAAGGGTGGGAAATCGCCCCTAAAGGCGGAAGAATCAGCAATGATCAACGACATGAGGATGCAGAAGGCAATGGAAACCACTGCATTAAAGACACGTAACGTGTATCCACAGGACATGTGGCCTGTAATTGAAGAAGTGTCATGATGATCTCTCCATTGGCAGAAGCTTCCGCAATAGTCCCCCATTCGGATCTCCGGGAGGGGACTGCCAAGGGGGAGGTTACCATGAGAAAAAGATTGAATAATCAATGAAAAGATAATGTTCTACGAGTCGGGGCATGGAATGTCAGAAACGTGAACGAGGTAGGGAAACTAGAAAATCTGAAAAGGGAAATGCAAAAGCCCAATCTAGATATAGTAGGGGTCAGTGAAGTGAAGTGGAAGGAAGACAAGGATTTCTGGCCAGATGAGTATCGGGTAATATCAACAGCAGCAGAAAATGGTATAACAGGTGTAGGATTCGTTACGAATAGGATGGTAGGGCAGAGGGTGTGTTACTGTGAACAGTTCAATGACCGGGTTGTTCTAATCAGAATCGACAGCAGACCAACACCGACAACGATAGTTCAGGTATACATGCCGACGTCGCAAGCTGAAGATGAACAGATAGAGAAAGTGTATGAGAATATGGAAAGGGTAATGCAGTATGTAAAGGGGGACGAAAATCTAATAGTCATGGGCGACTGGAATGCAGTTGTGGGGGAAGGAGTAGAATAAAAGGTTACAGGAGAATATGAGCTTGGGACGAGAAATGAAAGAGGAGGAAGACTAATTGAGTTCTGTAACAAGTTTCAGCTAGTAATAGCGAATACCCTGTTCAAGAATCACAAGAGGAGGATGTATACTTGGAAAAGGCCGGGAGATACGGGAAGATTTCAATTAGATTACATCATGGTCAGACACAGATTCCGAACTCAGCTACAGGATTGTAAGGCGTACCCAGGAGCAGATATAGACTCAGATCACAATATGGTAGTGATGAAGAGTAGGCTGAAGTCCAAGACATTAGTCAGGACGAATCAATATGCAAAGAAGTGGGATACGGAGGTAAAGAGGAATGACGAGATACGTTTGAAGTTCTCTAACGCTATAGATACTGCAATGAGGAATAGCGCAGTAGGCAGTACAGTTGAAGAGGACTGGACATCTCTAAAAAGGGCCATCACAGAAGTTGGGAAGGAAAACATAGGTTCAAAGACGGTAGCTGCGAAGAAACCATGGGTAACAGAAGATATCCTTTAGTTGATTGATGAAAGGAGCAAGTACAAACATGTTCCGGGAAACTCAGGAATACAGAAATACAAGTCGTTGAGGAATGAAATAAATAGGAAGTGCAGGGAAGCTAAGACGAAATGGCTGCACGAAAAATGTGAAGACATTGAAAAAGACATGATTGTCGGAAGGACAGACTCAACATACAGGAAATTCAAAACAACCTTTGGTGACATTAAAAGCAACGGTGGTAACACTAAGAGTGCAACGGGAATTCCACTGTTAAATGCAGAGGAGAGAGCAGATAGGTGGAAAGAATACATTGAAAGCCTGTATGAGGGTGAAGATTTGTCTGATGTGATAGAAGAAGAAACAGGAGTCGATTTAGAAGAGATAGGGGATCCAGTATTAGAATCTGAATTTAAGATAGCTTTGGAGGACTTACGGTCAAATGAGGCAGAAGGGATAGATAACATTCCATCAGAATTTCTAAAATCATTGGGGGAAGTGGCAACAAAACGACTATTCACGTTGGTGTGTAGAATATATGAGTCTGGCGACATACCATCTGACTTTCGGAAAAGCGTCATCCACACAATTCCGAAGACGGCAAGAGCTGACAAGTGCAGGAATTATCGCACAACCAGCTTAACAGCTCATGCATCGAAGATGCTTACAAGAATAATATACAGAAGAATGGAAAAGAAAATTGAGAATGCGCTAGGTGACGATCAGTTTGGCTTTAGGAAAAGTAAAGGGACGAGAGAGGCAATTCTGACGTTACGGATAATAATGGAAGCAAGGCTAAAGAAAAATCAACACACTTTCATAGGATTTGTCGACCTGGAAAAAGCGTTCGACAATATAAAATGGTGCAAGCTGTTCGAGATTCTGAAAAAAGTAGGAGTAAGCTATAGGGAGAGACGGGTCATATACAATATGTACAACAACCAAGAGTGAATAACAAGAGAGGACGATCAAGAACGAAGTGCTCGTGTTAAGAATGGTGTAAGACAAGGCTGTAGCCTTTCGCCCCTACTCTTCAATCTGTACATCGAGGAAGCAATGATGGAAATAAAAGAAAGGTTCAGGAGTGGATTTAAAATAAAAGGTGAAAGGATATCAATGATACGATTCGCTGATGACATTGCTATCCTGAGTGAAAGTGAAGAAGAATTAAATGATCTGCTGAACGGAATAAACAGTCTAATGAGTACACAGTATGGTTTGGGAGTAAACTGGAGAAAGACGAAGGTAATGAGAAGTAGTAGAAATGAGAACAGCGAGAAACTTAACATCAGGATTGATGGTCACGAAGTCAATGAAGTTTCGGAATTCTGCTACCTAGGCAGTAAAATAACCAATGACGGACGGAGCAAGGAGGACATCAAAAGCAGACTCGCTATGGCAAAAAAGGCATTTCTGGTCAAGAGAAGTCTACTAATATCAAATACCGGCCTTAATTTGAGGAAGAAATTTCTGAGGATGTACGTCTGGAACACAGCATTGTATGGTAATGAAACATGGACTGTGGGAAAACCGGAACAGAAGAGAATCGAAGAATTTGAGATGTGGTGCTATAGACGAATGTTGAAAATTAGGTGGACTGATAAGGTAAGGAATGAGGAGGTTCTACGCAGAATTGGAGAGGAAAGGAATATGTTGAAAACACTGATAAGGAGAAGGGACAGGATGATAGGACATCTGCTAAGACATGAGGGAATGACTTCCATGGTACTAGAGGGAGCTGTAGAGGGCAAAAACTGTAGAGGAAGACAGAGATTGGAATACGTGAAGCAAATAATTGAGGTCGTAGGTTGCAAGTGCTACTCTGAGATGAAGAGGTTGGCACAGGAAAGGAATTCGTGCAGTCGGTAGACAAAAAAAAAAAAAAAAAAAAAAAAAAAAAAAAATAATATGGAGGAGGTCTGTATGCAAGGAGGTGGAGGGGAACTTGATGACGACTGAGTCCCTGCAGGGAACATATGAAAGGAGGTGGAGCGGAACTTGATGTGGACTGAGTCAATGCAGGGAATCAATTAGGAGGTGGGAGCACCTGCTAGATACTTTCGTATGTGAGGGTGCGGGCATTGAGGAACTTGGGGTCTCGGCTCGACAGGACGAACAAGTGGAGGATTGGTGTACAGGAGAGAAGAGACTGTATCAATGGAGGAGGGAGTGGTGATTCTTTGTTTGAAGTGGCGGGAGCAGAGTCAGCATTGATGAATTTCTGGGGTTCCTTGGTGAGGTTAGCCTTGGAGAAAGGGAGAGGCATGAGGCAGAGAGGAAGTTGATGGGTGGCAGATCCTGCAGGCGTGGTGGAGGTGCTGGGAGATGCGGTTGGCTCCATGGTGGCAATTGTGGACCGGTGTAATGTGATGCAGTTGGGGAGGCAGACATTCAAATGACGGTGGCGAGAGAGGGATACGCTGACCACCTGTGGAGTTGCAGCAGAGGCAGCAGCTGAGGCATATGTGAGGATGGGGCCAGGAGTGGGAGCTATTGTAGTTAGGGAGGGTTGGGGAGGGAATAGGGGTGGGGGTAGAGAGCAGGGGAAGAGATGGGGGAGTGGGTGAGTAGGGTGATGGGAGGCGAGGTGTAAAGGGCTGGCCAGTGGCGGCACTCCAGGAAGTAATAATGGAAATGGAGGAGGGGTTGGCGTAGATGCCACTAGATGTGGGAGGGCTCATGGCGCAGACGGCGATGGAAGGACATCGGGCGGGCGGCGATGGACTGACGCAAGACAGACGGCGGTGGTGGACAGACGGCAGTGGCGGAAAGCAGTTAGCCTAGGCGGTGTAATCCTCCGATTTGGAAGCTGAGGGGACCCAACCGTCGAGACACCGTGATCGCCTCCGACGTGGTACTAAATACCCGCACAGTGGAGGGACACTTCCTCCTGAGTGGCTGACCGTGAATTTGGTGGATGCAGCAAAAGATTCGTGGTTCGAGCGACCTCTCTTGCTGATTTACACTCCCTCTCTTCTGTAGTTCGGGGTACGCGGCGGCCCTTTGCAGGTCGCACTGCAAATGACGGAGTCGGAACGTCGTGTTGTCACAGGGGCTGAGCTGGCAACCTGCCCGACGACAATATGTTGCCGTGTTGCGTCGGCACATGGCGTGTTTGGCGACACAGCACTTTGTAAGTGCAATCGCTACTGTAGGCATTAGGATGTGAATGCTCGATTCCAGATCGATGGATCTCCTCGTATTAAACTGTGCTGTGTTTTTCCATATAGTTAAATATGTGTAAACATGACAGCTTAGTCGCGCATGGTAGCCGTGCTGTCTGAGGCTTCTTCCACGGTTTGCGCGGCTCTTCCCGTCGAGCCAGCCGATGTGGCCTAGCGGTTCTAGGCGCTTCAGTCAGGAACCGCGCGACCGCTACGGTCGCAGGTTCGCAACCTACCTCTGGCGTGGATATGTGTGATGTCCTTAGGTTAGTTAAGTTTAAGTAATTCAAAGTTCTAGGGGACTGATGACCGATGTTAAGTCCCATAGTGCTCAGAGCCATGTGGACCATTTGAACCTCCTGTCGGGGTTCGAGTCCTCCCTTGGGCATGTGTGTGTGTTGTCATTCGCGTAAGTTAGTTTAAGATAGATTAAGTAGTGTGTAAACATAGCGACGAATGACGTCAGCAGTTAGGTCTCATAGAACTTAGCACAGATTTTTCCATGTCAGCTAACCAAGTATGTTATAATGGCTAAAACGTTGTAACGTTACATGTAGGAGAATTATTCGTCCACCTAGGCTTGGTATTGGAGAGAGATGAATTAGTTGCACGGTTGAACGTTAGCCTGCCCAACGCATAGGACGCGCGGCAGCCAGTCTGGTTAGTTGAACGTTTCCGCCCCAGGCGAGCGCAGGTGCAGAGACAATGAGCGAGTCGTCAAAAAGGGGTAAATCCCAGAGCTGGGAATTAGGACGGCTGAAGCTCGCATTCCCTTTGTGCATAATATGCTCCCGGATCTGGCGGAGTGTCAGACAAAGACGGCTAAGTAGCATCTCTTTGGGATTCGACAATAACTCATATAAAATTTTAATGAAAATATGAACACAGAATGAGGTTTCCACTCTCCGCTGATATGAAACTACCTGCCACATTAAAATTGAGTGCCGGACAGAGACTCGAAATCGGGACCTTTGCCTTTCGCGGGCAAGTCCTCTACCAAGCACTACACACACGCCGTCCTCACAGCTTCACTTCTGCCAGTGCCTCGTCTCCTGCCATCCGAAATTCACAGAAGCTCTCCTGCAAACCTTGAAGAACTAGCACTCCTGGAAGAAATGGTATTGCGAAGACATGGTTTAGCCACAGTCTGGCGGATGTTTCCAGAATTGAGATTTTCACTCTGCAGTGGAGTGTGCTCTGATATGAGACTTCCTGGCAGATTAAAACTATACTGGTAGAGCACTTCCCCGCGAAAGGCAAAGGTCCCGAATTCGAGTCTCGGTTCGATACAGTCATACTTGACTCGGAGCGGGCGGTGAGTGGTTCGTACCATACTTTGCCATACATTGACTTCTGTAGGGACTTCACACGCTATGTTTCCCCAAACGTAGATAAATGTAATATAATGCGCATACATAGGGGCAGAAATCCATTCCAGTACGATTATGCCATAGGTGGTAAATCATTGGAAGCGGTAACGAGGAGTTACTATCCGGAGCGATCTGAAGTGGAATGATCACATAAAACAAATAGTGGGAAAAGCAGGCGCCAGGTTGAGATTCATAGGAAGAATTCTAAGAAAATGTGACTCATCGACGAAAGAAGTAGCTTACAAAACGCTTGTTCGTCCGATTCTTGAGTATTGCTCATCAGTATGGGACCCTTACCAGGTTGGATTAATAGAAGAGATAGACATGATCCAGCGAAAAGCAGCGCGATTCGTCATGGGGACATTTAGTCAGCGCGAGAGCGTTACGGAGATGCTGAACAAGCTCCAGTGGCGGACACTTCAAGAAAGGCGTTACGCAATACGGAGAGGTTTATTATCGAAATTACGAGAGAGCACATTCCGGGAAGAGATGGGCAACATATTACTACCGCCCACATATATCTCGCGTAATGATCACAACGAAAAGATCCGAGAAATTAGAGCAAATACGGAGACTTACAAGCAGTCGTTCTTCCCACGCACAATTCGTGAATGGAACAGGGAAGGGGGGATCAGATAGTGGTACAATAAGTACCCTCCGCCACACACCGTAAGGTGGCTCGCGGAGTATAGATGTAGATGTAGATGTAGATGTGATGAAAAGTACCCGGACACCCCCAAAAATATACGTTTTTCATATTAGGTGCATTGTGCTGCCAGCTACTGCCAAGTTCTCCATATCAGCTACCTCAGTAGTCATTAGACATTGTGAGAGAGCAGAATAAGGAGCTCCGCGGAACTCACGGACTTCTAACGTGGTCAGCTGATTGGGTGTCACCTTTGTCATACGTCTGTACGCGAGGTTTCCACACTCTTAACATCCCTAGGTCCATTGTTTCCGATGTGATAGTGATGTGGAATTTCAAACTGCATCAGGATCCACAGCAAGTACTATGAGTGTTAGGCGGGAGGTGAGAAAACTTCTATTTCATGGTCGAGCGGCTGCTCACAAGCCACGCATCACTCCGGTAAATGCCAAACTACGCCTCGCTTGGTGTAATAGCGTAAACATTGGATGATTGTACAGTGGAAAAACGCTGTGTGGAGTAACGAATCACGGTAGACAATGTGGCGATCTCATGGCAGGGTGTGTGCATGGCGAATGCCCGGTGAACGTCACCTGCCAGTGTGTGTAGTACCAACAGTAGAATTCGGAGGCGGTAATGTATGCTGTGGTCGTGTTTTTCATGGAGGGGGCTTGCAACCCTTGTCGTCTTGCGTGGCACTACTACAGCACTGGCCTACATTGGTGTTTTGAGCATCTTCTTGCTTCCCACTGTAGAAGAGCAATTCAGGGATTGATATTGCATCTTTCAACACAATCGAGCACCTGTTCATAATGCACTACCTGTGGCGGAGTAGTTACACGACAGTAACAACCTTGTAAGGGACTGACCCGCACAGAGTCCTCAACTGGATCCTATAGAAAGTCTTTGGCATGCTTTGGAACGCCATCTTCGTACTAGGCCTCACTGACCGACTTCAATACCTCTTATCAGTGCAGCCCGCCGTGAAGAATGGGCTGCCATTTCCGAAGAAATTTCCCAGCTCTTGGTGGAACGTATGGCTGTGAGAGTGGAAGCTGTCATCAAGGCTAATGGTGGATCAACACCATATTGAATTCCAGCATTAGCGATGGACGGCGCCACTAGCTTGTAAGTAACTTCTAGGCAGGTGTCCGGATACTTTTGATCACATGGTGTGTTTCGAGTGGTCAGAATGTTGTCCAGAGTAGGACTCTAATTTATTCGGCTTGATTTAAGGAACTGAAAACAAAGGATTAGTTGCTATTCTTCGTATCGCGCCTTTTAATTTGTGAATCGTCATGTTGAACTTTGAACAATGCTGAGCTGTTAAATCTTTTATTGTATTGTGAACACGAAATTGAATTATTTTCCTATATCTTTGATGACCATTCTCGTATCACTCTCAACGTAACTTCACTGCATTTCATTGACTCGTTCTCCACTTACGCACTTTGGCACATACTGTATACAAGCACTGATACGGCACTACACTTGGTACAAAGTAACAGTAATATGTATGTCTTTTAAGTGAACATTGTTGGACCATTACCCATTTATTTGAGAGGTCCTTTCTTGGATAAATATTATTCAGTATAAATCTCTGTTACCTACGTCAATCACAGATGTTGGAGTAGGGCCCCTGTTATTAAATTAACAATTTATCTTACGTTTTATATTTCAGTTTAAATTATTAATTAGCAGTTCTAGCGAATGCATAGACTATTTGACTGCAGGATTTTCTCGGAATTGACAGAGTGATGCACCTTACTACTTGAATATTATGTTTTCTAATGGCCTATTAAAGCTGTACAAAGTTTGAAGTAAATATGAGGTCCTAACGTCATGGTCTCCCATTGTGAGATATGAGATCCTTCGCGTGGGCACGGCTACTGATGGGGCCCCAAATGCTGCGAGCCTCCAGCTCTCAACATGAGTCATATCGAACTCACGTTCGCCAAGTTATTGACGTACCAGCACCTCTGGAGTTAGTGTTGGGGTCGGTGGTGGCGGTGGCGGTGGTACATTATCGCACTGACACACGGTAAAAGGCGATATATATTTTTATAGGTTGTTCGATTGGACGAGGTGGTGTTTGTGAATTAAACAACAAGATTTTCTTGCAAAAACAGTGTGCATTATTGATTTTTCTTGTCGACAAGTCTGACTGCAAAGTGGCAGCACAGAATATGGAAAATAGCTGATGTCTGTGTACCTCGAATACGTCTTGTATAAAATTTTAGCCAGTAGGCAGCATTACCCACACAGGAATTCTTTCAGTGTACGTAGCCTCTAAGAACTTGACTCGTTCTCCACTTACGCACTTTGGTACATACTGTATACAAGCACTGATGCGTCCCTGCACTTGGTACAAAGTAACCTTATTTGTGCTCAAATAGTCAACAAACCCTTAGCATGCCGCTCTCACACACGACCGGCAGTGGCACTACCAATCTGCGTCGATCGATACAGAGTGACAATTATTGAACTATATGAAATAAAATCGTCGTAACTCCTGAACTGTTTGCGTAGGGACGTTCAAACAGCCCGGTTGGCCGCGGGGCATGATTGGAATTAGTAGGCGCATGCGTGGTTTGGTTTAGCGACAAAGCCCACTTTCGTGTGGTTGGGTTCGTCAACAAGCGGAATTGGCGCATTTGGGTGACTGAGAATCCTCATTTCGCCATCGAGAAGTCTCTTTATCGTCAACGGGTGACTGTGTAGTGTGCAATGTCCAGTCATGGAATAATCGGTGCGATATCCTTTGATGGCACCGTGACAACTGAACGGTACATGATGATTTTGGAAGATGATTTCATTCCCATTATCCAAAGTGACCATGATCTCGACAATATGTGGTTCATGCAAGACGGAGCTCGACCCTGTCGAGGCAGGAGAGAGTTTGATGTCCTGGAGGAACAGTTTGGGAACCGCATTCTTGCTCTGTGGTACCTAGGGGCCATTGATATGGGCCTCGGTTGGCGCCATGTTCTCCAGACCTGAACACAAGCGACTATATTTTATGGGACTATATTAAAGACAAAGTGGACAACAATAACTCCAAAACCATTACTGAGTTGAAAACAGCCATTCAGGGGGTCATCCACAGCATCGTTATTCCGACACTTCAGCGGGTCATGCAGAATTTCGCTATTGTCCACGCCTGCCAATGATGGCAGGCATATTGAATATGTCTTAACCTAAATCCGAATATCTGTAGTGATGTTTACATGTTGGATAAAGTATGTGCACGCCATACATGTAACTAACTAGCTTTTTTTCCACATAGTTCAATAATTGTCATACTGTATCTTTCAAAACCACAGCGCTTTAGTGTTTCATGAGAAAGTTCCTGATCACTAATGCAAATAATGTAAAAGAATACAGAATGCGTTGTTGTTTACTTACAGATCACTAGTTTAAAAGGGGAAAGTTTCGTAGTACTGATACAGCCGTAGTAGTATATTATGCCATAACAGGTTGTGAAATCGTAGTGCTGTGGAAAACAATCATTGTCAGAATTAACTGTGAGACAGGTCTACACTTACAATCAGTAATTCGTTAAATGTCCATAACGGACTGAGTAAACGCTTTGGGAGCTTTGGGCCTCGCAGTGAAATGTATGCTTGGATACTGACAATTCTTTAGTCAAAAACATATATTCTTATAGCCGGTATACTAACTACATTCTTCAAAAGCAAGATTTTGCGTGACTCTGATTTTATTACCAAAAATTGATATGCACGAAAAAATGAAATGTAATATGAAATTACTTGGTGTACAGTTAAACGTTGATTATGGTGAAACTGAGATAATTCGAATAGCAGTTGGCAAAGTGAAATGGTGGAGATTTGGAATTCGCTATGTAAGGCTAACACCGTCCACCTTAACGGCAGTTGATGCTAACGTTGCATCTTTGTGAGTAATCTTTGAAAAGTTGACCGTGAGGTAACCTAATCGAAAATGAACACTCGAACTGGGACTCAGCAAAGTATAACCAACAGTAAACAAGTGGGTCGGGAACATTTGTTCACCCAGCACGAAAACAAGCATTAACATTACATATTAAAACCGGTCACCAGCCTAATTAGGCATCCTTCTGTCAGCCAAACTCATAAGCCAGAGGACAGTGCTAAGGCTAACCCAAAATTGTTTTCCTTATATCTGTTCATACTACAGTGCAGTAGCCGAACCTTAAAGATAAATGTGCTACTAACTAGAAAGTCAAAGTCAGAAAAGCAAATGGCCAATGAGACAGTAAACAGCAACATATGCCTCTCAACGACACGTATCTTAAATGATCTAGATACAACAGTTTATTAAACCAGTTACCGACACACATGACGCTAGTAGCCGTACTGATCAGGGAAAAGCTTGAAATGATCCTGAATTTAAATCATGGGATCTGTTAATGACCATAGGCTCTAAAATCGTTGCCAAATACAGGGTATATATGCCTGAGAAATAACCAACTTACATTATAATAGATAAGACAGTAAATAGTTCTTTCTTAAACTCGGCTTTGCCGGCCGCGGTGGTCGAGCGGTTCTGGGCGCTTCAGTCCGGCACCGCGACTGCTACAGTCGCAGGTTCGAATCCTGCCTCGGGCATGGATGCGTGTGATGTCCTTAGGTTATTTAGGTTTACGTAGTTCTAAGTTCTAGGGGACTGATGACCTCAGATGTTAAGTCCCATAGTGCTCAGAGCCATTTGAACCATTTGGAACTCGGTTTGAAGCAACTAAACAGAATGCAAATCTAACTACACTGGCTCTGAAGGAGCCTTTGCATTGCTTCGTAAACTAACTAGCTTAGTTCATGAGGAGCCTTTACTTTCATGGTTTGAAGAACCAAGCTCATTAAGCAAAACGACAGCAGCATGTATGAGAACTGATCGGTATTCTTATCATTAGTTATAAGTTAAGTAAGCACGAAAAATTATAACAAACAGTTCAAATGGCTCTGAGCACTATGGGACTTAACATTTGAGGTCATCAGTCCCCTAGAACTTAGAAATACTTAAATCTAACTAACCTAAGGACGTCACACACATCCATGCCCGAGGCAGGAATCGAACCTGCCACCGTAGCGGTTTCTGACTGAAGCGCCTAGAATCGCTCGGCCACACCGGCCCGCGGGGCTTCCCCACATCTTTTACATTCCACCCTATGTTCCATAACTATGGACCAAGTGATTTACACTACAGTGCTTAACAATTATTCCATCAGTTATTTAAATCGGCAAACATAATTTTCAACAACATCGTTCAAAAGTTTCACATAACTAAAACATGTTTACATAGTCAAAGAATTTCCATGACAGATGCAATATTTTATATCGGAAACACTACTAAATGTCACAGAAATATCGATACAAATACCAAATAGATCTAAAATATTGGTCACATATGCCGCCTGGTTCATTGATGTTTCTTGTTAGGGATCCTTCAACGAAACATCAACAATACCGAAATGGTGTTGAGCAGTAAAAAAAAAGAAATGAATCAAACCAGAGTTGAGCATGAGAAAGTACGTCACTAAATACAATGAAACACAATATACTTTATATACGCATCATTACCAAAACAAGACATAAGCATCAATAAGCAATTCTGCACACCTATGAGGATTGACACTCATTTTGTGAAACAATAAGTTAAATAGTAATCAAAATATCTCTGTATTATTAAGAATATTGAGTAGGATGTTGGACGCATTCAAAATATGCAGCTATACATGTCCAAGTATATACCTGTGAGAAATGTTTAATTCTGGTCTTAATAATAGCAGTCCATCTTTGATATTTTCATAAACATATAAACATATTTGAATTGAACCTAGTATTATTTTCTCACTGTAATTCTAAACTGACAGTCCCTCTTTGAAAATCATAGCAAGAGACATACATTAACTCGTGGGCTGTAGCACGTGGCAGTCAATGTTTGCAAACATTTCAGCACCATATACATATTTCATTAATCAATTAGCTGCTAACTTTCGGTTTTGGCAGTCTATTTCACTTGCCCGACTTTGGCTGGTCTTTTATGGCCCCACTCTGTATTTATGGCTGTCCACATATCTTTTCAATTTGGCAACATTTTGCCTATAGACATTTACAACAATTTCTAGACTCTGAAACTTACAAGAAAATATAAGCAATTTTCTATGCTTATCAAGCTTTTTATAAATGCATAAATTACGGTTAAATAGATTACAGTAACTTCATAAGATAGGTATATTTCTATTACAGTATAATATACATTTTTGTTCGGGTATCATGTTTGAATATACTTCATTACTCATTCCTTGGGACATATGGTTTGAGATCCACTATGTTGCGGACAACAAGGGACTTCTGGTCTTTGGATAGATTAAATAGTATGTGTTGTTATGAAGTATATCTTGTACTATGAATGGCCTATTATGTATTTTCAGATTTCGTGGTTAAGTTCACTTGAATTTTCATGGGTCTTTAGAATAACGTAGTTTACCATCTTGAACCTGATCGGCTTCAGGTTCTTGTTTCGCCTTTTAGATCTCGCTTCTAGTTTCTGCTTTGTTTTATCTTTTACCAATTCTTTCTTCTGTGCTAATCCCAAATCTGTACACGGTGGGAACTCTAGTTTCTCCTCAATTAAACATTTGCTCTTTTATTGATCAGGATTTCCTCAGGTGTGAACCCGTAGATTCGTGAGGCATTACACTCTCAAATTGAGATACAAATCTGTCCCGTGCTCGATTGTTGTGGTGGAAATAAGTCATACGTAATCTTCTCATTTCCCTTGCAGATCACCTATATCACGTAGCTTCTTCAGTTCCTTGAATTCAAAGATTTTATTTACTTGATCTCTTCGTTGAAATGGTACTGTATCATCCGGTGGTTCTTTCTTTCTTTATTCAGTAAGGGATTTTGTTTGGAAACACCGTCATTAGTTGGTACAACATTGCAGTTAGTTGCACCTTCGTTAGTTTCAGGTACACCGAAATTTTCGTCATCCGAGCATTCGTCCGAATCCGACCACTCAATTTCGCTTTCGGGATCTAACATCAACGCTCTTCTAAGGCAGGCACTAAGTTCGTTTCATGATTTCTCATCAGATCTTAACTCAGGTTCCCCTGTTTTCTTCTCATGAGCTTTCATTCTCATTAGTTCTCATAACGTCCACAGTTACTTCATACCTCGTATTGCAACGGTACTTTCACTACCGCGCCTCCGCCAATACAAAGATATGATTTACGGTCGCGCATGCAGAAGAGCGCTGCGCCAGCGACCGATTTTTATAAATAATTTTGATCAAATTTTTTTTTTTTTACTTTTGCGTAGGTGTTTGTTTTTAACAACTAATTGAATACGCTCTCTCTCTTGTCTTCATACGAAAGACGTGTATTTTTCGGCGCTGTGTTAAATATGCTTTTAAGTGAATACTAAAACTATATTACGAAACGAAGTTATTTCAATAGTGATTCGAAATGGTTATCGCCAAATTTATAAATTAATCCTGACAGTGACAACTAAAGAAATTTTCATCAGACGGAGAACAATGAAAACAGGTCATCCTACAAGAAAATTAAGAAGACAGCCGCGAAGACTATATTGTAATTAATACTACGTTTCTAAGAAGATTATAAGGTAAATTTCAACTAATTTCTGATGCTATTTCCGTACAGTCGCTTTTTGTAGTGTTGCCGACCCGGTCTGCCATGCACAGTCAAATTACAGCACCATCTCAATCAATAATACGAAGTCCGCCTTATCCGTAACTTATTCCATCAAAATTCAAAACCCAATCAGGTTTTCATTTTATATTTTCACAGGAGAACCACGAGGAAAGGAAAAACTACAATTGGCGTCCTGGTGACAGGACTTACATTCTCCAGATATGATACAAGTGCATTTATTATAAATTTTGGACATTTTATCTAATTTTAATCACTTAACAGCATCAGAAAATGAATTTGGATTAATTCTCATTCATTTCAATTGTAATGTTACGTGCATGAAATTTACAACAATATTGTTTGCCCTGTTATTAATTCGTGTTAATTTTCATTTTCATGCTGAGGAAATTAATTTGTTAAAAAAAAGGAAAAGGATAACGTTCCATAAAATAATTTGCACGGACGCGAAAGAAAAATTTTGGATTGAAAACTGTATATGTGACGCTACATTTGCAACAAAAGACTGAAGAACAAAAAAAAAAAAAATTTGTGAGTACAGAAATTTACATTTTTTCCAATTTCAAGCAGCCATCTGTACTTCCTTTATTCCGATCCATTTATTTCGAAATTATTTTTCCAAATTGTAGTTAAAATTGGTTTACTATTATTACAAATGACAAGTGAAGAGCATATTCACATTCATTTATTTGTGAGATGGAAATTTCAGTACCAGTTTAATAATTCAATTTCTAATTAAAAATCATATAGAAATATCCATTTCCATAACAGAAATTTCAGATTTCAACGTATCATATTTTTAATTTATTTATGCCATTGGAAAAATTTATTTGCAATAATTTACGAAAATCGCAAGGTGGATGCTAGACGCGTAGAAATTGTTTCTGCGGACGAGTTTAGTGAAAGTGACACATTGCAAAACATGTCCGACAGTCAAATGAATATTGAACTTAATAGTGAGGTTGTTCAAGACATAATTATACCGGATCGATTAAGACAACAACCCCTATACTTAAACAGATATACAGGCGAATGGAGAGTGAGTACTACTCGACAAAACGCGACATTGACAACGTCAACTTCAGAACCAGTCATCAATCAGACACGAAAAAATGACGAAACTAAGACACAGGACTCTGACATGCTCAACCAGATTCCGAAGTTACTTGCTGACCGACACAGAAAATTTAACACTTTAGACAAAAGATTTGACGCTTTAGACGACAATTTAAAACGTGTCATTGGGAAATTTGACACTAAATTCGATGAACTGACACGGGACATAAAACAAAATTTTGAAAAACAATCGAGACAAATTGCCGACTTGACAGAAACCACCAGTAGTCTTGGAAGGAAATTTACTGACTTATCAGACAAGGTTACGAGACAAGAAAAGGTATTTGTGGAATTCAGTGACGAGACCAAAACTGACTTACGACGATGATTTTGAACAACAGAAAACCAGTACCCAAGTCGACGAATTACGACAGTCACACAATTTCGTAAAAACAAACCAGGAACACTTAGATCTGACGATTACAGACCTTTCAGACAGATTAAATGTGGTAACATTGGGGCAGAAATCCTTACAGGAAAAGTTAGAAAAACTTGAAGACAGAGCAGATATACCATCTTTAAAGAATGACAAAACTGTAGCAGAGAAACTTGTAGATGAATGCAAATTATGTGATGATTATTTAGATGAGAAATTTGAGACAATAACACAGATCATTTTAGATAAGACAAAGGAACAAGTAAAGGGAGAAATAGATAATATTCAGAAAGCGGTACGTAAACTAAAAGAAAATATAATACCAAGTTTGTCAGTGATAACAAAACCCATAACAGGCAACTAAAACACAAATGAGAATCCGAATAATGCCAGGTCCAGCACACACCCGAAAACAGAATTACGAATGCGAGATACAAACCCCAATGAACCATTTTCAATGCTACCATAAGATCAGAATTACTATCAAACATCACTACATACTATGCACTGTTTGGCACAAAATGCAGGACCCATAATACCATCGGGATTAGGTGATGAAACATTAGTACGACAAGGATACTTTCAGACATTTTCATGTGATAAGAAAGACAAAGTGCATCCGATATTTTTCATCCGCTCTTTTGACGGTATTTTCCCGAGAAATTGGTTATAAGCTAATAAAATTCAATATGTTACAAATTTGTTACGTGGAAGAGTAGCTAAGTGGGGAGCAGCAATGAAAAGACGATGTTTAACATTTGAACAGTTTGATCAAGCATTTCTTGAGGAATTCTGGTCGATCACAGAAAAGCAAAGTTTAAAACGAGAAGTATACAAGCCAGAAATTTACAACCAGAAGAAAGAGACATTACGTCAATACTTTGAACGCTATCTAGACAAAACATTATATTGGACAAAACCAGCAGATTACCAGACGTAATTAGAACACTTAAAAGCCACTTACCATTTCCTTACCGTGATAAATTAATAGGTGCGTCCAAGGACAACATAAAGAATTTTTTCAGTTATGCTAATGAGATAGATGTTGTTTACAAAGATGATATCAGGAATTTCAATCAATTGTATGCGAGCCATCCAAGCAATTCGCGTACGCACAACAACAGAAATGGCAGAGGCTATTGGAATCCGCCTCCGACACCACAACAAAAAACTCAAAGAAACAATTCACACTACACTGGGACAAATCCATTCAATATTAGGAGAAACAACTCTCAGCGTTGGCAAGGAAACGGTAATTATTACTATAATGGTTATCCAAACAATAATTACAATCAGAACAATAACAGTTATATTGAAAGTAACAACAACACAAGAAGGAACCGAAATCATAGAGATCAAAGAAGAGAGGATAACAGGTACCATCCAGGATATTTTCAGAGAAACAACATACAACAACATCCAAACATGTATTGCAGGAATAACAGTAATGACAATACCAGTTACAGTCATGGGCGAAATAATGTATGGGGAAATCACAATGGACCACCACCACGACACATCAATACAACAACCCTCAATTCCTACCTAACGGAACTCCCAATGCGACGCGAGTTAACGTCAACAACCAAACAGCTGATACTTAGGCGACGCGCGACAGAGATGTAAATATTATTGAGTCGGGCAATGAACCCAACCTGCAGCAACAGCCAAATTTGTCGGAAAACGAACGACGACCGAGCTAAGCGCTCGAGTTACGGTCGATAGGGAGCAGAGCGCAACGGAACCGACGATTCGTTTTCTCCGATATGATGACAGTAAGAAAATAGAAAAAGAATTACATCAGGATGTAGATTTTAATAGTAGCAGTAAAATAAAGAAGATTATTCAGGCTATAACACGAGTTATGATTGGTAGTTATGAAGTGGAAGTAATGTTAGATACAGGAGCAGCAGCAAGTGTCATTTCAGTGTCTTTATATAATGAACTCAGACAAATAATGAACATGCAAACATTGCCAGTACAGAATTGTCATATTATAAGTGCCACTGGTAACAAATCGAAGAACGTGAAATTTCAAGCTCTCATTAACTTCACATTTTCAAATATACCACTCAATTACAGTTTTCTGGTATAGACATATTAGTTATGCATTGCATATTAGGAATTGACTTTTTGAATGAATATCAAGCAATCACAGATTTAGGAAAAGGAAATGTCATTTAACCGTATAGCAACAACAACTGACAATAAAATTAACACAGGGTAAAGACACAAGGGAAAGCACCAACATTTCAAGTTGATGAGTTAGTTTTGCTGAGAACACATCCTAAACCCACAAATCTGAAACATTTAAACAGGAAATGGCAGGTTTTATACTCTGGACCATACCGAATTGCAAATGTTCCACACCATGACGGTTATTCATTAGATTATCCATGAACACATAAACCCAGAGGTCTACATCCACACAGACATTTGAAAAAGTACTTACAGTAAAATGTTAGCTAATGAGAAGAAGATATGGTATACAGTTATGATGAGCCTACATTGAAGTTATACAGATACTTACAATCTAAGTATCTAGAAAGCAATGTGAACCATCCAATAGCTAATTAAATATTTGGTTATAAGAGGAATTGCTATTGAGGCATATAACATTAGAGGAGGCAGAGAACTGAACAGAACGATTTTCTTCAGAAGGTATGTGATAATAGTAATGTCATATGAGTGATGTGAGAAACTGAATGTAATGAGTGAATGTAATTTTAGTTTAATATGAGTATAAATAGTTATATGGAGAGAGGTAAATGAAATATAAGATGAGAAAAGGGTATTATTATTATTATTATTGTTGAAGTAGAAAGTAAGTGATGATGAAGAAGAGGAATATATATATATATATATATATATATATATATATATATATATATATATATATATATATATATATATATATAATGCTGAGGAATAAGTATATGTTATTTTGTGAATAATGAATAATTGATAGGTGAGAATGTTATGAGTAACTAAGAATATGTTGAGAGGAGAGAAACTAGATTTGAACGCTATATCACATGTACTCAGGGAATACAGAATGAAAGTAGTGCAAAGAGTATTATTTATTGAAAGATTGGTATGCCTGAGATAATAACTTATGTGATGTCTTATATCTTCTTATAACTAAAGGTGAATGTATAGATTTATGTGGAAAGAATTATTTACAGCAGCCACTGTTGAAAATATACCAGAATATTTAAATCTATAACACTTTAACACTAATCTAATGGGAACTTGTAATGAAATTTTTGGAGTTATGTAGGCTTGACACTTCAGATTGGAAGAGTTATTTAAGAGAACATATTTAGCAGTCATCTCATGGCATAATTAAAGCTCATCTACTGGACTGAACTAATGCACCATTAAATAGAAAGGAGAATAAGGAGAAAACAAAACCTCAGTCTTCTGTTGCGGCTCACACTCTCATCCCTCCATTAAAAAAAAAAAAAAAAAAAAAAAAATTATACCTGTTGATGAAATATTTGACATTATATAATTTGTGATTATCTGACGGTATGGAGAGACATACACACATATTTATTTTTGAATAGAATTTTACAGGTACCACAAGGTAAATACAGAGTGGATATACAGCATGGAACGCAGCAACAATTATCTGACAAAAACTAAGAAGATTTATATATTTATTTATTAAGTACCCCGAGGAAAGGTTACACTACAGTATAATTTTTGTGGGCTCCACGAACACGTAGATAATTGTCTATATTTTTATTATCTTCAAATTCTGGCCTTTCTGTAGCTGTTTGTAGTGTTGTTTTAAATTAAAAAAAAAATGTTACGAATGGCTCTGAGTACTATGGGACTTAACTTCTGAGGTCATCAGTCCCCTATAACTTAGAACTACTTAAACCTAACTAACCTAAGGACATCACACACAATCATGCCCGAGGCAGGATTCGAACCTGCGACCGTAGCGGTCACGCGGTTCCAGACTGCAGCGCCTAGCATCGCTCGGCCACCCCGGCCGTCTGTTTTAAATCCGGAAACATAATTTTCAGCAACATCGTTCAAAAGTTTCACATAACTGCAACATGTATACATAGTCAAAGAATGACAGGTACAACATTTTATGTAAGTAGCACTACAAAATGACACAGAAATATCGATACAAATGCAAAATAGATCGAAAGTAGGTACTACAGCTATACACGATCTCCCTGTCCTAGTGAATTTACTTCGATTTTCCGCGTTAATAACTGTGACTGTGTGGCTCGAAAAGACAACAAGTTATCCATGCAACTGTGACTGTATTGTCGAATATGAGAAGGCTAAATCGAAGCTGAAGCTGAATGCCTAAGTTTAGTTCGTCGTAAGGTACCCGTGCTGCAGGATATTCTCAGCATAGTCGTTGACGTGACGCGAGCAGGCTGGCTGGCACCCATTTTACATTGGACTCCGTCAGTCTCTGTTGCAGGGGAGAGATGACTTCGAAGTCTGCCTTCTCAGTTGAAAGCAAAGCCAACCGTCTCGTACCACCTCAGAAGAAATAGTTCCCCGCCTCGTTCCACATCCCAAGCTCGAGACCCGTTCGTCAGAAGCTATAATAGAGACTGTTTGCGTTTCACGCATAGAAAATTTCGTCTACCAAACCTTAAGATGTTACATTTTCTCCGCCTTATGATTTTGTCCATTATAAACCTGAAAGTGCACTGTGCGCTGAAAGTTACGAGTGATGTTTCACATTTGTGAGATTCTGCACAAATGGGCCATAAGAAAACTAAAAATCAACAAAACAAAGCAGAACGGCACTCCTCGAAATTATTATATAAAAATGGCGTAGTACACAGAAATACACACAAAAAACGGGAATCATTTCCCGGAACGAGTCGTGTGGTATATGTGTAAAAGTAAGTCGTGACTGGTAGCAGAAGCGTTACTCACAAACAAATCCAGAATTTCCTCCACCAATAGCGACATTGTTTTGTCGTTAAAAATCTCCAACGAGAAACTGGCAAAATCTTCAAATAAAATAATTTAGCTTTCTGAGTCTCTATTCTCGGCAAAATCAACGCGAACAACTCATAGTACCGATGCTCCACTACAACTACCAATCAGTGATCTCATTTGCTGCTAGATAGCTTTCCTCTAGCCGCGGAAAAGGAATTAAGGGGAAAACAGTAGCTTCGTTCCCTGGCAACCGCTTGCCGACCACTTGCAAGCTACAATTTCTTGTAGAGTCGCATTCCCATGAATTAAGGCAGCTAAGAGATATCTATCTCGCAAGACGTTTCTTTGACACAGACCTGACTGCTGCTCTCTGCTTCGCCGAATTGCTCGCCGCAGGATTAAAGCCTTCAGGGTATCTTTCTGTAACGGAGCATGGGCCGTAAAAAGCACCTTTCCCCAGCTGTACCTCGCCTTTCCGTGGCTCATGCCTGGAGGTCGCCGCTGGACAGGCGCCCAAGCCTCAGCTTCCACGGACACAGTGCGTACGACCTGAGTCACTTTTACTTCTGTCGGCCACCTGCCATGTCCTTGTCCCCTACCTGCGCTTTTACGCTTTACTTGCGTTTCACCCTGGATGCCCTGCCCGACAAACTGTAGCATGTCACAGTTTGATAGTTCAATAAACGAAATAATTATAACATATGCACTAGGGTAATGGAATCCGGTACAGAAAAGGGAATGAAATCGCTTCTTACAGTCACTGTTTTAGCTTGATCTGCAGAAATTTATTTGGGTACATTGCATCCACATATCAACGTGAATGAAAAGTGACCATCCAGAATTGGTTGAGTCTCTTTAAAGTTAAAGTTGATCAGCTTTCAAAATGTATGGGTAATATTTTTAGATCAGTTGTTTACTTGAACGGTTCACAGTGCAGCGCCTGTTAGGTGACTGTCATTTTACTTACTTCCCTCAAAAATGTTCTGAAGGTCACTAACTTGCTCAGTTCGTGAATATTGTCCGGTACCGCTCCACATTAATCATGGTACCAGATATACATGATCCCATTGCTAGGCCATCTAGTTGCTTATAAATGTGGTCATTAACGGTAAAATAGTTGTCACTTAGCGTTAGCTGAAGGATTCCATTCATTCGTCAATCCCCATGTGTGAAAGTTTCTTGTGCTGCATAAGATTCTTTTGTATTTCTGTTAGAGCTTCTTGTATGGGTATGCTTGAGTAAAGGTTGGTGACGTCAAGTGGTACCATAGCTTATACATACATAAATCTTAGAATAGAATTATTTGACAGCCAAAAACCTTGCCTAACGAAAATAGAATTTTATAGGAGATATCTAGATTACACACTACTGTTAGTGAAAGGGGTTCCAAATATATCACAGACATTCGAAATTATTTCAATAATCTACATCAGAAAATAAAATTTACAGTGGAACATATTTTATTTCCTTTTTCCTGTACTTTCTTTTTCCTTGTTTTCTGCTGTATTTCTGTGATACACTGAAAGCTTTATTACGGTATGAGCTTTGTAAATTAGTTCCTTTGACAACTTCACATATGTTTACGTCATACAGCTGAACGTCTACATCCACAGGTTGCAAGAGACATTTACGATGAATAATCACTCTAACCACATTTTTGTAGTGTTGGCGGTATTCTATAAATTGTAGAGCTATGTTGTGACGTTTGGGAAACATAAAGCCATACTCTCCAATAACGGATCACAATTTACATGTAAGAAACAGAAGGAAGGTTCAGCGGTGCCCAGACGCTCAGGATAAATTACGTATAAGGACTGGACCAGGGTTCTGCCACACATCATTCACCATTTGCAAAATATTTATTATAAAAAATTACAAAGTGTAAACATCCAGTTCTATAACGGCCAGACTTTCTAAATATACCCATCGGCTATAGCCGCTTAATAAATTTAAAGTAGACTGGATAAAAAAACCTTTAACAATTTAAGAACAAGCCCACAAGATTGTTAAATAAAACTTGAACAATGAATAAAGTAATTTACCCTAATTTTCGGTTTACATATTTAGGAAGAAACGGAAAAAAACTTTCAGTGCCAACATCCGGCCCAATATACATCTACATATGCGTGATTACTCTGTTATTCACAATAAAGTGTCTGGCAGAGGGTTCAATGAACAACCTTCATGCTGTCTCTCTACCGTTCCACTCTCGAACGGCACGCGGGAAAAACGAGCACTTACATTTTTCTGTGCGAGCCCTGATTTCTCTTATTTTATCGTGATGACCATTTCTCCTTATGTAGGTGGGTGCCAACAGAATTTTTTCGCAGTCGGAGGAGAAAACTGGTCATTGGAATTTCATGAGAAGATCCCGTCGCAACGAGAAACGCCTTTGATTTAATGATTGCCGCTCCAATTCACGTATCATGCCTGTGACACTATCTCCCCTCTTTCGCGATAGTACGAAACTAGCTGCCCTTCTTTGTACTTTTTCGATGTCATCCGTCAGTCCCACCTGATGTGTATCCCACACCGCACACCAATACTCCACAATAGGGCGGACAAGCGTGGTGTAAGCAGTCTCTTTGGTAGACCTGTTGCACTTTCTAAGTGTTCCACCAATGAATCGCAGTGTTTCGTTTGCTCTACTGACAATATTATCAATTATTCTGATGACGAGGGTTACCTAGCCTTCTAGAAACTTACACAATAATTGACCTCTACAAACTTTATCCCGACTAATATGAAAGTATGAATATGATGGGCAGTAAGTACGAGGGCTATCCACAAAGTACATTACGTTTTCGTTTGTGTCCGTTAGGGGCGGGGCTAGCGCGGGCATCTTGGTGTCTTGGCATTCCACCGCTCAGTCGGCATCCTGCCGCGCTAGTGAGAGGTTCGTGTTGTACTCCGTTGAGTTTCTGTGACAGTTTGAAATGTCAGTGTTAATTGAAAACGCCGCGAAGCGTGAAGTGCGTGCTGTAATAAGGTTTCTGACTGCAAAAAACTGTACACCGATAGAAATCAATCGGAAGCTTTGTGAAGTGTATGGGGACAACATAATCACTGAAGGTGGGGTGCGTCAATGGGTCATAAAATTTAAAAATGGCCGAATTAACATTCACCACGAAGAGCGAAGTGGAAGACCCAGCATAGTGACTGCCGAACTTGTCGAAAAAGTCGATGCCGCGGTCCGTGAAAACCATAATATCACAATAACGGAACTCTCTATGAGTTTTCCACAAATTTCACGAAGTTTGTTGCACGAAATCGTTACCGAAAAGCTTGGTTACCATAAGTTTTGTGCAAGATGGATACCAAAAATCTTGACAGAGACTCACAAAAATCAGCGAATGGCTGCAGCGTCAACGTTTTTGGACGCTTACGAGAAAGATGGCGACTCATTACTCGATCGCATCGTTACTGGTGACGAAACATGGGTTAAGCATGTGAACTGCGAGACAGAATTGCAGTCAATGCAATTCCCCCCCCCAAAAACCCAAGAAATGCATGCAGACAATGTCGGCAAGGAAGGTGATGGCGACTGTCTTTTGGGACAGAAAAGGTGTGATTTTTGTGAATTTCCTGGAAAGAGGCACTACATAAACTCTCAAAGGTATTGCCAAACTCTGCACAACCTCAGAAGAGCAATACAAAACAAGCGCAGTGGAAAGTTGGGCTCAAAGATCTTGCTGATTCACGACAACGCCCGGACCCACACGGCAAATGCCACTCGTTAAGGTCTCGAATCCTTTAAGTGGGAGTTGTTTCCTCATCCGCCGTACAGTCCCGACCTGGCACTGAGCGACTTCCACTTATTCCCAGCAATGAAGAAGTGGTTGGCTATGCAGCGTTTTGATGACGACGCACAGCTTCAAGAAGAGGTAACGACGTGGTTGAAGGCGCAGGCGGCCGAATTTTACGACGAAGGAATTTCCAAGCTCGTCCATTGCTACGATAAGTGCCTTAATTTAAATGGCAACTATGTAGAAAAGTAGTATTTAAGCGTGGCTTTCATCTGTATATAATAAAAAAAACTTCCAGTACTTTATTTATTTTTAATTCCAAAACGTAATGTACTTTGCGGATAGCCCTCGTACAATTACTGATAAATGCCTCCCATTATCGTATTGCTTGTTCATCTGAAAAGCCCTTTATTTATGAAGACATGGCCGTTGCGAAATAATAAAATCTCAAAACAAATTTTAAAAATTAAGGAACTGACTATCACGGGTCTTAAAAAATTTAAACCTAGCCAGGGCCAGATAATAAAACTTAAGAAAAACTAACAAACTGGACGTCGGCCGTCTGTAGCCCTGCAAAACAATAACCCAAGAGAGTGAAACTCTTGCACGCACGTTAATTCAAACATGAAATATGATAATATCGCTTTTAAATAAGGAAAAAAATACAAAAATATTACAATTATTGCGGCGGAAGCCCGTAACAAGGTTACGGAGCTTATTTCTATGCGACGGAAGGTTCTCTTCAGCGGAGGTGATGCAGGAGGCGGCAGGGGAGCGGAAGACGATGGCGGCATCCGATGCACACAGGAGGGCGGTACACAAGAGACTATAGTCAGCAGGTTCGGCGTCCTCTGCGCGTGTCACAACAACCATAAGGCTCGAACAAACTAAGGGAGCCCATAAACTACGGCACCACTGGCCCCTTTCACAAATCACCGTAACCGGCTGTTCAGTCAGGAAAGGATTCCCTTAGCAGGCACCAGCTCCGTAGAAGTCGAAAGTTCCCCACACAAGGAGTCACAAATCGTTTATACAATTTTAAATAGTTTAGCGCCATCAGATTTACTGCTGAGCACAAGAACCAGCAATACGATTTTTTTGAACCACTTGTAAAGTGCTATAGCGATTTGATTCGCCCAGCACCGGGAGACAAGATACTGGGACAGGAAATAAACCCAGGTACCACCAGTGTCGCCCTGTCACGAGTTTGCCTGTCTAACGTTCTTAAGCAGCTCCACTCCCACTGTGGCCACAAGCGGCATGGTAATCCCGTGATACAAAGGCCAAGTACCTAATGAATCGGAGTCTCCAAAACAACATACTCTCCGTACATTAGTTCATATGAAGTGAATCCCCAAATGAGAGGAGAAAGACTTGAACGTAAAAATGAAATAATTTTGGTTCTCAAGGGCCATGGTCGCTTACAATAATGCTCCCTCGGGAATAACGTCGGAGAGACGGCGTGCCAACAGATCTCTTACCAAATACCAACGGCCAACTAGTCCAAAAGCGGGCCCCAAAGAGCACATCACTCCCAGCCGAAACGTGTGAGACTTGAGGCCGCAAAACCGCTCTGCCGCTGTGTCGCTCGCGGGGACACTGCTTCGCCCCCTGGTTGGAAAGTTCTTTCTTTGGAGAGGATTGGCTAGTTCCCTGGTGCACACGGCAAGAGTTTGGAGTAAGGAAACCGCCGCGCCTCAGAAGGTCTTACCAACCAAGGAGTGACACTTATACACACTTCAACTTGTCACCCACAGGAGATCAAGTAGAAAGTTACACCAGGGGAAACTGCCAGGGAGTGCTGCACACATTGCCATGGCTCATTGGGAGATGTTCTGAAGGACATTGAGGACGTAATGAGTAGTGTTGTTCCCGATGCAGCAGGGTTAATTCATTATCTAGTTATGAGAGGTAAGGCACCTTTAAATTTGGAAAACAGAATATCTTTCTCTCCTAGAAAGGAGCTAAGTTGGGAAGAGAAAAAGAAGAGAGAGAGAGTTTGGTAGAGAAAAAACTGTTAGAGAGGAAGAAAGAACAGGATGATGAAATGAAATGTGTTGCTATTAAGGTCAGCGATGCGGTACTAATAAATAAGTACGACAATTTGGAATAAATAAACAATGAAATATCGAAGTATTTTTTATGTACACAAAGGCCTATATGAAGCAGCCAGTACACCTCACTCAAACGCTCTCTACCTCGTTTACGCTAAACCAACGAAGAAATTTGCCCTCAAGAATGTGGTGGATGTGAGGCAACGACAAGCAAGGATGGTACACACGTAAACTGTGAATGTAATGCGTACAATGATTTTTCATTGTGAAACTTGGGACGCACAAGGGGAAGTGAAATGAAGTGTGGCGACTATGTAATTTTGTTCTAAATATAAACTGAGAAGTTTTGTATACTTTTTTTTCGTTTTCAAGGCCATTGCAAGTAGAGCATGGCTCATAGCGTAATGAGTGTAAATGTTTCAGTTGTTCAACTCTTTTTTCTTACTTCGTCTAAAACGTGCAAATGAGGGAAAAACACTGGGAAAGATAGCAACAGAAAACAGATATGCAATTTTGCAAATAAAATTAGAATTGTTAAATATCTGTAACTTTTCGTGTATAGGTCAGTAATAAAGAATAGGTTGAGGGACCACATGTATCACAAAATAAAACAAAAAGCCTTAATTTCTTAACACTTGTAGCTAAAGTACGAAAAACAGTAAGAACTAAAAAGTGATTTGAAGATGGTATCTGTTCTTTCGCACATTTCCGAAAGCACGGATACCATTGGTGAACATGCAGCTCTCCAAGAACGAAATTATAATGAATATCCAGACCATTAGCTGCTTATAGACGTTGATAAATATCAACCGGGGCAGTTAAAATGTGTTCCCCGACATGGACTCGAACGTGGTTAAAATGGTTCAAATGGCTCTGAGCACTATGAGACTCAACTGCTAAGGTTATTAGTCCCCTAGAACTTAGAACTAGTTAAACCTAACTAACCTAAGGACATCACAAACATCCATGCCCGAGGCAGGATTCGAACCTGCGACTCGAACGAGGGATCTCCTGCTTACATTGCAGTGATAATGTGGGTTCTATGTAAAATGTCAATTGTATTATGTTTTGTTGTGTGTCAATATAGAATAGACGAAATTTGTTATCTTTTAGACTGTTTCAAATTATATTTATTATTGGTGACATAATTTAGGAATTTCGGTAAAATGAGGTTATTCTTGCCTTTATTTGTGGTAATGACAGCTTGTATTTAATTTTGTATGTTCTCAAAACATAACTCTGCAATCTTGTGCAGTGTTTCATTACATAAATACAAACATTACACAAACAAAGTTTTCCGTTTATGTTTGAAACATTTTTTTCAGGTTGAAGGCAACATTCCGTAATAAAATGGGGAATACATGTGATGGTAGCACTACAGAACAGTACAGAGATTTTCCTCTTTCCTGTACTTTCTTTTAGCTTGGTTTCCGTTTTGTTTTAGTTACACATTAAAATAATTGGTTCAGGATGATCTTCATGAGTTTATTTTTTGTAGAACTATATTTATGTTGTCACGTATTTGTCATGAGTGAAGTTACTGTTTTCATTCGTTATCATGTGGTTGTTCTCAGTTTCATTGACATTTTGTTTAAAATCATTTTCCACGAGCAGAGTAATGTGATGATGTAATTATGTATGTAACTGTCAATCGACGTAATGGCAATTTTCGAAAGTGTAATGTGCAGGGAGATATATTGAGCTATATAGAAACATATCGATAAGTCGACAGAGGAGAACACCAAAAAAAGAGTCTGGAGCGCAGACAAGAAAGTGACTGTCGTGTCAAGGGAGCATTAGAGTGAATTCAGTCCGTGACCGATGTAAAATAATTGTCAGGACGGTGATATATTTTGTAATTTCGGTGTGAACTGCGGACAAGGAATTAATAATCAAAGCAGTCCTGTTGGTTACCAGTTGGAATTGCTACTTGGCACATTGATGATAAATATCATGTTGTGCTGACCGCTAAACTGCCTGAACGCTGTAAGTTCACTGTTTTGATTGCAGACAGCAAAGACTGTTTACTGCATACCGCGAACAGAAATATGGGAAAGCTTTTCCTTTTCGTGAATTGATATAATGAACTTTAATTGAGAATGTTTGGAGTGCCGATCACCGCAGAATTGACGTGACTACGCAGACTACCGTGCACGGTGCTAATTGTTTGATGCATGGGGCAGACTGTTAACTCCAATAACAAATATGTTAATACCCTCTCGTATTACGGACAGTTGTACTATGAAATTTACCGCGCCGCGATCAAACGGAAACCCCCATATATATGAAACTGTGAGTTGTAACGGCTAACGAATACTATGACGTCGGGATATGTCACGCTATAATTGACTGGAACGTAACTTACTTTCGTCGCTGCATGCAGATGTGCTAAATAAGATACGTCTACGAACATTGCTCGATGCTAATACCTTCCCAACGGCTGGCTACGATCATGAGGAATAGGAAGACGATGGTAGTTGCTCGACTGTGTGCTAGAGAATTATGGATCAATGGCACGAACGTCGACGACTCACTGAAGCTACCACGTAAGTGGGGACTGATTTCGAAAATAATAAAAGCTTAACTCTTCCGAACAGTTTCTCTAAATATTGCCGTAAATATATTTTGGAGAAGCAATGATAGTTTCTCATTGTCACTGAGTTTATGTAACTGCAAAGTACTACATCGAACTGCGTTTCTGTATAACATTCGGAATAATAATTAAAACTTGTTTCGTTCGTATAACCATTTTTTACTATATATAATATGAGTTTACAAACCCATTAACTTCGTACGCTGTCCTCGTTATTCCAAATATCTACTCTGATAATTAGTGAAATGAGAATTCTTCAGTCTTTATTTTTTATTCGCTTTTTTATTCCTTACTGATATTTATTGCTATTGTTTGCTAGTGTTAATTTTTTTATTTGCATTTTCCATGAGTTTTGCGCCAACCATCGTGTGGATTGTTGTGTACTGAGCAGTTGTTTGGTGAATACATTTGTTAGGGTGAAACATTTTTGATTTTGACAGATATGCCCCAACTCATTTTGCAGTTTTAAGAACCTTGCTTGCAAGTATCATCGTAATATTACATTAACCGAGGGAGAAGCTAAATAATATTGGCTATATTTACTTCAAAACTTAAATACGTGAGGAATCAGGGAAAGTGGGTGAGGAAACAGGGGGACACATATAAATCGTCCTCCAATTTTAGTAGATGAAGCAGGCCGTTTCTAATTAAATTAATATTCGAGGCGATCCTGTTACGTGACCAAGTGCTCTAAGGACTGAGTTTTTGCGCAAACACAACTCGCGAATCACCCTTAGAGCTGTACATCCGCTCCTGGAGTGCTAGTCCAGCAAGGTATGGAGAGCTCCTATGAAGCAGGGAATGTTATAGAGAGGTACTGACTGATAGAAAACTATGAGGGCAGCTCTAAGGTCGAGCCTGGACAGCTCTGTTTGTAGAGTGCTTGCCTGCGGAAGGCAAAGGTCACAAGTTTGAGTACTAGTCCGGCACAGAGATTTAATCTGTTACGAATCTTCATAGTCTAGAATCATGTTCATGGTACCGTAAACCGGGTATACTTTGACCATCATGGTTACTTAGACCACTCACACACCATACATTTTTCAGTTCTCTGCTGGCTCCAAATTGGATGTTCAGTGTATATTGTTTGGTGATAAAGTTCCCTCAACCTACACTAAATGGAGCCATGTACTGCCAATTGTCTTGCGCAACAGATGGTGAATCTGTTGTGATTTATATCTGGATATGAAATGTTATATTAAAACCTACTGTACAAATTCACCTATATCATGTAACTAAAACGTTATGAGTGTTTTAAACTATGTCATGTATGTTACTCGATTAAATCTGGATCAGGGCACTGATTAGTTTTTCTTTCGCCTGTGTATATCTGTCACTACATTACCGTGTCTGATATCAGGTGCATCATTTCTCTGTTCGGTGGTACTCTGACGACCTTCCATTGTTACGCGTAGGATTACACAGAAACAAATTACCAAACAGTCTTGATGCCAATTACAGTATTGAACTAGGGAATACATACGTTAACCAGTTGTGTACAGACGAGCGGTCAATTGTATTAGTTAATTTTGCTGCAACTAACAAACATAAAGTCACAAGCTTCACGCTTCAGGCAGTGATTCAGGTGCAACATGTAATGTCAAATATCTCCAAAAACAAGCGACGATATTTGTTTGGCCACCAACGTCAGATACTGTCCCGATAAATGAAGACGAGATAACCTTAATTCTAACAGTGGATGTTGTGCAACGGTGATTTAGGTCTAAGATGGATGAAACAGAAGGTATTACGCTCAACCTACTCTGGAGCTATATGTGTGGTACTCCATCTTCGTACCTTTGATTATATTTTTGATGATGGAGTATGCTGCTTTATTTACGTACCGTACTAGGTTTTTTCTTCTTTTATGAGGCTTAATAAGGCACTTAAGAAAGATTTAAATGAAGTTATTTATTTCCGGTTGGTCCAAGTTTCATTGTGTTTTTCAGATATTGACCACAAATGGCCTGGTAGCTGACAGTTGTGGCGGAAGTAAAGGCCGGTCAGTGTATCTACAGATCCATGATAAATTTGGCCTCCTACATTTTTTTACATTACTTCCTCTACATTTTAGAAAATGAAATGTATTAATTAGTATGAACCCCTTTCACACAAGCACCCATGTTCACTAAAATATATATCACATACTCTACAAACAGTCATGATAACCACATTTGAATCTGTATAAAGGTCAAAGCATACCCGGTTGACGGTAGTATACCCTTCAGGCCAAAACAACGCCTCCACACACTGGTGTTGAATGCCCCATTGAGTGGTAATGCAACTGACGCCTTGCAACGATTGAAAAGAGGAAAAATCGCGTTTCGTCAGTCCACACCACACACACTGCATCAATCCTTTTTATGTGTTGTTTGGCCCATTCGAGATGTGCATCCCTACGGGTTGCTGTGAACAGTCGAGTTTTGTGAGGTACTCGACCACAAATCTCCACTGCGTGCAGCTCCTTGGTAATGTTCACTCGGAAACTGGTTGAAATTGGCCTGATTTCACCGCGAGCAACAGGCCCGATTAGAAATCGATTGTCATTCAAAAGACGTTACACCCGTCTCTGCTGGTTAGCATCTTCTCATGACAACTGTTTTTACGCCGTGCGACAAAGCACCCAATGTTTCACCATTATTCGAAGACACGCTAGACAGTCCACCTTGATACATCGATGAATCGGGAAACTATACTGAGGTGACAAAAACATGGGATACCTCCTAATTTCATGTCGGATCTCCGTTTGCCTGGCGTATTGCAGGAACTAGAAGTGACGTAGACTCAACAAGTCGCTGGACGTTCCCTGCAGAAATATTGAGTTTTGCCGCTCCTGCAGTCGTCCTTAACGGTGAACGTGTCTTCTCGGAACTCTCTTGACACTGTGGATCTCGGGATATTGAATACCTTAATGATGTTCGAAATTGAATGTCCCGTGCGTCTGGCTCCAACTACCCTTCCCAATTCAGAGTCTGTTAATTCCAGTCGTTGGGCCGTAATCACGTCGGAAACCCTTTCACATGAATCACCTGAGTACAAATGACAGCTCCGCCAATACAGTCCCCTTTTATAGCATTTCTACACGAAACTGCCGCCATCTCTATAAGAATGTATTGCTATGAAATGACTTTTGTCTCTCAGTGTATATTAACGATGGGATCATATTCATGTCTGAGCTCAATAGCTTTAGCTTCCGTTCTGTCACTACCAAAGTAGTAAAAGTTTATATGCCAACTAGCGCTGCAGATGACGAAGAAATTGAAGAAATGTATGACGAGATAAAAGAAATTATTCAGGTAGTGAAGGGAGACAAAAATTTAATAGACATTGGTGACTGGAATTCGACAGTAGGAAAAGGGAGAGAAGGAAACATAGTAGGCGAATATGGATTGGGGCTAAGAAATGAAAGAAGAAGCCGTCTGGTAGAATTTTGCACAGAGCATAACTTAATCATAGCTAACACCTGGTCATAAAAGAAGGTTGTATACATGGAAGAATCCTGCAGATACTAAAAGATATCAGATAGATTATATAATGGTAAGACAGAGATTTAGAGACGAGGTTTTAAATTGTAGGACATTTCCAGCAGCAGATGTGGACTCTGACTACAATCTGTTGGTTATGAACTGTAGATTAAAACTGAAGAAACTGCAAAAAGGTGGGAATTTAAGGAGATGAGACCTGGATAAACTGACTAAACCAGAGGTTGTACAGAGTTTTAGGGACAGCATAAGGAAGCTATTGACAGGAATGGGGGAAAGAAATACAGTAGAAGATGAATGGGTATCTCTGAGGGATGAAGTAGTGAAGGCAACAGAGGATCAAGTAGGTAAAAATACGAGGGCTAGTAGAAATCCTTGGGTAACAGAAGAAATATTGAATTTAATTGATGAAAGGAGAAAATATAAAAATGCAGTAAATGAAGCAGGCAAAAAGGAATACAAACGTCTCAAAAATGAGATCGACAGGAAGTGCAAAATGGCTAAGGAGGCATGGCTAGAGGACAAATGAAAGGATGTAGAGGCTTATCTCACTAGGGGTAATATAGATACTGCCTAGAGGAAAATTAAAGAGACCATTGGAGAAAAGAGAGCCACTTGTATGAATATCAAGGGCTCAGATGGAAACCCAGTTCTAAGCAAAGAGGGGAAAGCAGAAAGGTGGAAGGAGTATATAGAGGGTCTATACAAGGGCGATGTACTTGAGGACAATATTATGGAATTGGAAGAGGATGTAGATGAAATGGGAGATACGATATTGCGTGAAGAGTTTGACAGAGCACTGAAAGACCTGAGTCGAAACAAGGGCCCGGGAGAAGACAACATTAAATTAGAACTACTGACGGCCTTGGGAGAGCCAGTATTGACAAAACTCTACCATCTGGTGAGCAAGATGTATGAGACAGGCAAAATACCCTCAGACTTCAAGAAGAATATAATAATTCCAATCCCAAAGAAAGCACGTGTTCACAGATGTGAAAATTACCGAACTATCAGTTTAATAAGTCACAGCTGCAAAATACTAACACGAATTCTTTACAGACGAATGGAAAAACTGGTAGAAGCCGACCTCGGGGAAGATCAATTTGGATTCCGTAGAAATGTTGGAACACGTGAGGCAATACTGAACTTACGACTTATCTTAGAAGCTAGACTAAGCAAAGGCAAACCTACGTTTCTAGCATTTGTAGAATTAGAGAAAGCTCTTGAGAATGTTGACTGGAATAATCTCTTTCAAATTCTAAAGGTGGCAGGGGTAAAATACAGGGAGCGAAAGGGTATTTACAATTTGTACAGAAACCAGATGGCAGTCATACGAGTCGAGGGGTATGCAAGGGAAGCTGTGGTTGTGAAGGGAGTGAGATAGGGTTGTAGCCTCTCTCCGATGTTATTCAATCTGTATATTGAGCAAGCAGTAAAGGAAACAAAAGAAAAAATTGGAGTAGGTATTAAAATCCAGGGACAAGAAATAAAAACTTTGAGTTTCGCCGATGACGTTGTAATTCTGTCAGACACAGCAAAGGACTTGGAAGAGCAGTAGAAGGGAATGGACAGTGTCTTGAAAGGAGGATACAAGATGAACATCAACAAAAGCAAAACGAGGATAATGGAATGTAGTAAAATTAAATCGGGTGATGCTGAGGGGATTAGATTAGGAAATGAGGCACTTAAAGTAGTAAAGGAATTTTGCTGTTTGGGGACCAAATAACTGATGATGGCCGAAGTAGAGAGGATATAAAATGTAGACTGGCAATGGCAAGGAAAGCGTTTCTGAAGAAGAGAAATTTGTTAACATCGAGTATAGATTTAAGTGTCAGGAAGTCGTTTGTGACAGTATTTGTGTGGAGAGTAGCCATCTATGGAAGTGAAACATGGACAATAAATATTTTGGACAAGAAGAGAATAGAAGCTTTCGAAATGTGTTGCTACAGAAGAATGCTGAAGATTAGATGGGTAGGACACATAACAAATGAGGAGGTACAGAATGGGATTGGGGAGAAGAGACGTTGGTGGCACAACGTGACTAGAAGAAGGGATCGGTTGGTGAGACATGTCCTGAGGCATCAAGGGAACACAAATTTAGCATTGGAGGTCAGCGTGGAGGGTAAAAATCGTAGAGGGAGACCAAGATGAATACACTAAGCAGATTCAGAAGGATGTAGGTTGCAGTGAGTACTGGGAGATGAAGTAGCTTGCACAGGGTAGATTAGCATGGAGAGCTGCGTCAAACTAGTCTCAGGACTGAAGACCACAACAACAACAACAGTATCGTCTTTGTAGGGGTACCTATATTTTGTCCGTTCAGCATAGCTGCTGGTTGATAGTGACATGCAAGCGATTCACTATGCCGCGGGCTGAAGAATGGTTCAAATGGCTCTGAGCACTATGGGACTCAACTGCTGAGGTCATTAGTCCCCTAGAACTTAGAACTAGTTAAACCTAACTAACCTAAGGACATCACAAACATCCATGCCCGAGGCAGGATTCGAACCTGCGACCGTAGCGGTCTTGCGGTTCCAGACTGCAGCGCCTTTAACCGCACGGCCACTTCGGCCGGCGCGGGCTGAAGAGATAGTGCAAAAGATACTTGAGGAAATTACGGAATTAAGGACAGAACGACAAGTGTAAATTTCTAGTTTAGAAGGTCTTCTCCTCCCAGTTAAAGAGCAAATATTTAAAGGCACGTTTGCATGCTGAGCTCTTATTAGCAGAAAACGTAATTATGAGTAGTGAAATACAGAAATATTTTGAGCCATAGATATACTCCACGGCTGTATGAATATTGTATGCAACCGCTGGAAACATTTGAAGATTTTTGATCGTCAGATTAATGGTGGAATAAGAGGCGCCTCTTTTGTTTTCTAGGTCTTGCTCAGATCGGACGTATTTTGGCACACCGCCATTAATACCACATAATTTTATTAATACATTCATGAGTTGTAACCAAACGGCACTCGCAACTGCATAATGCAAGTTTCAATGTAAGTGTCGTAATTTATTTGTGTTTTATTTCATAATATACTGTTATTACTAACCTATGTATGTTTTATTTTGTATCTTTAGTCATTGTAAGATTGTTGGGTGACTTGGAATGACAAAAATGTTCCGTACTTCCAAGCAAAATGTCGTCCAGCTCGATCCAGCGTCTTATTGGGATGCTGTCTTATTACGAAGTCCGATTTTAGTGAAATCACAGAGAGGCGAAACACAGTTAAAAAGACATGAAAGAACCTTCAACAAAAAAATAAATAAATAAATAAATAAAAAGCCTTGCTGAAGCGCCGAGAGTTTGTATGAAACATAGTTTACCAATCCCTAAGCTTAATTGATGTGTATTTAATATTCATTACTGTAATTCATTGTATTGTCTCGATCCAAATGCAAACGAGCTAAACAATTAAACTGGCGACCGTGACAGGACGAACTGTTATATGTACTATATTACCATTCGTTTGTTACATGTTTATTGGATACTGCAAACTTGATAAGAGACCCTATTATTGACCACTGGAATACATTGAACGAAGATGAATTACTGTTTTGTATGTCGACACCTGAAATTATGCTGCAGTCACGGATACAAGGTAAGGCACCACAACTTTATATGAGCAGTCTTGCGCATGAGCTTTGTATTATTGTAGCATGATTGGTTGATCCATCACTATTTTCCGTTTCTGCAGCAGTCATTTTAAGCTACATCGCTGCTTCCAATATTATTTTCGTTATTCATACAATGCAACAATGTTCACAATGTGGCCGACTGAAGTTCTGTGCGACGTAATATGGCGTGCAGCCATTAGTGATCAAAATTCCTTCAATACTTGCGACAATTATTTTCTTGTTCAGGCATTGTTTCACAGACAGATTAATTTTTGCATTTATTCTGATTACACATACTAGTTTAAATATTTACTCTGTCATACATTATAGGTGGCATAGTATTGACTAAAAAACAATTAGCAAAGATGGAGAACTAGAGACTGCAAACACAGACGCAATCCGACTCTGACATCTCATTAAATAATGAAATTGACGTTACGTTTGACTCTAATGCCAACGAGAGACATATTGTAGAATATTCTGGTGACGTAAATTTAGAAAATAGACTGTATACCAGTAATACGCCTAAATCTAGTAACGAACCCATTTTGATGTCTGACGTCATGTCAAATGACGTGGTGGGGGCGGAATAGTAGCACATGACTAGTATTGACAGCATGTTCGACCCTATTGTGAAACAGATGAACGAACAAAAACACATTATGACTGACATCAAACTTCAGATGGAATCCATTCAGTATCAAATGATACAACATAAACAGGATACTGACCCACTTATCGACCACCAGAAGATGCCTATACGCACCACTTTGAAAATAGCTCATTGAAGAGATGAAAGAACGGCATCATGAAATTAAATCAGGATTAGCTGCACTTAAAACGCCAAACGACAATTTGTATAGCCGTGTTGAGGAGATAAATAATAGACTGACTGGTAAAATGTCAGACTACAACGCGAAATTTTCAGAGCTTTTGTTACAACAAGGGAAAAAGATGTGACATATATTCAAGCACAAGTACTCAATCTCAGTAAAACATGCGAGCTTGTAGTTACACAGATTAAATCTTATCCGGCAGGGCATGACGATATGAAGACGCATATTGTCGATGTCGAAAACAAGGTTGACACAATTGACAAACAGCTATCTGATAGAGTAAGACTACGCACTGGCAACCATTTCTCATGCATCAGTGGTGAATTTCACAGTTAGATAGAGCAAAAAGACAAATATTAAGACGAGTGCTTACAAGAAAAATTGTCTGCTGTTGTTCTTGACAAGTCGTGGAATTTATAAATAACAACAAACAGGTAATTAAGTTTGATAATTACGTACACCAGTGTGCAATGACGGTAACAGGCACCAAAATACACAGTTTGGCAATGTACACAACTACATTTATGACGCATACACACCGCACAATACGTACTCACAACAACAACGGTAGGCACGTCGACATGACACACTGCATTGCAGTCGTGATAATTATCAACAACATTTTCCTTGCCATTCGCCAGTTGAACCTTACAGTAACCATTCTGAAACTAAACATTACTATAATAGCAAGGAGGGGCACAGCCTCATAAAACAAACACAATTTAGCCATTTATACCTGGAAACAGCCTTAATAATTGCATTTCTTCGTGCGTGGAGTAAGCGTATTATGCCGCTTATGTCCAAGGCGACGCAGCGGTATATGGGCGTATAATAAAGCCAACAAATGCGTCATGTACTAAAAATTTGATTGAACCTTTTTATCTAAACTCACATTCTGTACAAGAACGACTTCGTAGACAGATTGTGGATCCTGAGACATTTAATCCTAAGCACTCCAACTTCCGCCTGTGTTTTGAGAAATATTTAAATTGGCACATTTTCTTTACGAGCCGGTTGCAACGATCGACATCCTCCACGCACTGAAGGGAAGACTGCCTTTTAATACCAAAGTAAATCTTCTGCACATCCCGGACTACGACGCAGAGTATTTTCGCACAGTCCTCGATTCAGCTGATATACTTTACTAGGACCAGCGTTCCGTATGGCAAAACATTTGCTACAATGTTTACATCAGCGCCATGCAAAATACGCAGTGTAGCCAACCCAACTGGGGCGCGTCTGCTGTCGTCGGGCACGCAAACTAAAAGAATCAACCGCTTCACATGGCAAACGTATATACACAACAGAACCAACACGCTGAACACAGCAGAAACACCTATTATACACTACTGGCCATTAAAATTGCTACACCAAGAAGAAATGCAGATGATAAACAGGTATTTATTGGACAAATATGTTATACTAGAACTTACATGTGATTACCTTTTCTCGCAATTTGGGTGCATAGATCCTGAGAAATCAGTACCCATAACAACAACCTCCGGTCGTATTAACGGCCTTGATACGCCTGGGCATTGAGTCAAACAGAGCTCGGATGGCGTGTACAAGTACAGCTGCCCATGCAGCTTCAACACGATACCACAGTTCATCAAGAGTAGTGACTGGCGTATTGGACGAGCCAGTTGCTCGGCCACCATTGACCAGACGTGTTCGGTTGGTGAGAGATCTGGAGAATGTGCTGGCCAGGGCAGCAGTCGAACATTTTCTGTATGCAGTAAGGCCCGTACAGGACCCGCAACATGTGGTCGTACATTATTCTGCTGATGTATAGGGTTTCGCAGGGATCGAATGAAGGGTAGAGCCACAGGTCGTAACACATCTGAAATGTAACGTCCAGTGTTCAAGGTGCCGTCAATGCGGACAAGAGGTGGTCGAGACATGTAACCAATGGCACCCCATACCATTACGCCGGGTGATACGGCAGTATGGCGATGACGAATACACGCTTCCAATGTGCGTTCACCGCGATGTCGCCAAACACGGTTGCGACAATCATGATGCTGTAAAGAGAACCTTGATTCATCGGAAAAAATGACGTTTTGCCATTCCTGCACCCAGGTTCGTCGTTGAGTACACCATCGCAGGTGCTCCTGTCTGTGATGCAACGTCAGGGTAGCCGCAGTAATGCTCTCCGAGTTATAGACCATGCTGTTGCAAACGTCGTCGAACTGTTCTCCTGCAGATGGTTGTTGTCTTACAAGCGTTCCCATCTGTTGACTCAGGGATCTAGACGTGGCTGTACGATCCGTTACAGCCATGCGGATAAGGTGCCTGTCATCTCAACTGCTAGTGATACGAGGCCGTTGGGATCCAGCACGGCGTTCCGTGTTACCCTGCTGAACCCACCGATTCCATGTTCTGCTAACAGTCATTGGATCTCGACCAACGCGAGCAGCAATGTCGCAATACGATAAATCGCAATCGCGATAGGCTACAATCCGACCTTTATCAAAGTCGGAAACGTGATGGTACGGATTTCTCCTCCTTAGACGAGGCATCATAACAACGTTTCACCAGACAACGCCGGTGAACTGCTGTTTGTGTATGAGAAATCGGTTGGAAACTTTCCTCATGTCAGCACGTTGTAGGTGTCGCCACCGGCGCCTACCTTGTGTGAATGCTCTGAAAAGCTCATTTGCATATCACAGCATCTTCTTCCTGTCGGTTAAATTTCGCGTCTGTAGCACGTCATCTTCGTGGTGTAGCAATTTTAATGGCCAGTAGTGTTACACTTCTTATTCTACTGGCGGCAATACGAATAAGAGACGGCGCAATAACAACTACAGCGGTAATAATAATTGTCAGAATGGTTAGAAAAATTTGTAGAGAAACAAAAATAGCTATCAGTCTCCACCAAACCAGCAACAGAGCTGGAGTAACAACTACGCTGCTCTGTATCAAAACACTACGACACCACCGCAAGCAAAACAATAACGCAGGCCAGTGGCAATTGCCGCCACCGCAAATGCAGGCTCAAAACTGGAAAGCATCTATAAACCCGCAGGTGAGTCAAACGCAACGACCGCCCCAGTTTTAAGACTGGAATAAACAACCTCCTAATGTAAATATTATCGAAGTAACAAGTGATACTCCTCGTCTGTCTACGCCTGCATCCACTACAAATGTTACGACGCCAAACTAAAAACAGTCACTACAGCGTCCCAGGTCGTGTCTGTGGCAGATTTGGGTGGCGACTTCAGTTTAAATTAAGTGTTTGACACACCCACTTGGCAACAGCACAATGGTCATATACCTGGCAGTTATATGCAGTAACCATTATTATTCGTAGTGTACAATCATGACGAAAACTTGTTTAAGGAACTGTTGCAAGAGAACACACAATGTCGTTCATTATCCAATGAAATTGTTCTTGCGTTACCTATTGGCGTTGTGGGTGGTATTCCCACTATTATTATTCTGTATACAGAAGCCTCTTGTAGTGTCGTGTCCTATGATTTTTACAAGAAAATGGATGAGTTTGAATCCGTACCAGAGTGCCGTGTCCAGAGCTGTAAAAGTTTAACTGCCGTAGGCAATCAGTCTTCTAGGGTTAAGAAACAGGTATTTGTGACAGTCAAGGAGTCGTTCAATTCCTCGTCGTCCAAAACCTGGTCACTTATTGTATTTCAGGTTTAGACATCTTGTGCGAGAAGGACAGCACTATTGACTTCTCCGAACGTAAGTGTATACTTAGAGATAACGGCACTGGAATTTCAATTGATCTGGATACGAGGACTCTGAAGCACGATAAATATTGTAGAGGGTACAAGATTCGGTTAGTACAGGACACTGATGATGTTGACACACAGACACAAGCACCTGATGCCGAGTTTGAGAACATGAAAACTTTAATTAGTAATAAGTTATCAGAAACCACAGTTCTCACACATGATGAACGTAATGAACTTTAAGATGTTTTGTCCAAGTATATACAAGTATTTAGCACCACCAGGTGTGATCAACACATATGTGTAGAAAATAGAAGTTAAGCCTCACCAGATTTCCTTCCACAAAATCTGTAATGTGCCACTATCCCAACGATCTGCTGTGTGGCACGAGTTGAAAGAAATGTTAGAGTGGAAAATCAACGAACCCTCGATGTCACCTTCCTGCAGCCTTTTACTTGTCACAAAGAAACCCAATGGGAATACCAGAGTTGTTTTGGATGCTCGTGCAGTTAATGAGATTATTTTACCTGATCGTACTAAACCTGAAGATTTAGAGGAGCAACTGCAGAAATTTTTAGATTCTAAGTATTTTTCTGCGATAGATCTGACCTATTCGTTGCGTCAAGTCGCAATCACGCCAGATTCTAGAAAGTATACTGTATATATATTCTGAGGTCGAACCTATAAATTTTGTGTCCTTCTCTTAAGTCTGAACGTCAGTTCAGGCGTTTTTATCACCACATTGGATACTGTACTTCGTGATGAATTGGCTGAATCAGTTACTCACTACACTGATGACCTGCTCATAGCTAGTAAGTCTAGGTCTGAGCCTCGTGGAGTGGCCGGGCGGTTTGAGGCGTCGTGTCGCGGACTGAGCGGCACCTCCCACCAGAGGTTCGAGTTCCCTCGGCCATGGGTGTGTGTGTTGCTCTTAGCATAGGTTAGTTTAAATTCGTATAAGTAGTGTGTAAGTATAGAGATCAATGACCTAAGCAATTTTGTCCCTTAGGAATTCACACATATTTGAACATTTGAACTTGGTCTGAACACATTGATACTTTGCAAAAGATTCTGCATGAATTCGCACAAGCTGGAGTGACAGCTAATCTCAAAACGTCCAAATTTGTTTACAGTAAAATCAAGTATCTTTGACATATTATTAATGCTCAAGGTATGAGGCCTGACTCAGGTAAGATAGACGCTACCAGGAATTTTCCTAGTCCACGGACTAGAAAGCAGTTGAAATCTTTCCTTGACCTTTGTTCTTTCTTTCGACGATTTTTAGGGCACCAAATTTTATACAGCATAAATCTATAGAACCCACTCAAAAAAATCAGATATTGGTATGGTCTGAGCAGTGTCAGAAAGACTTTGATGGTATTAAGCATGCGTTGGTTAACGCAAACATTTTGGATCACCCTGCTTTTAATTTAGATTTTTATATGCCTCGTGAGGCCTCATCCTATGCCTTAGGCTGTTGTTTGTTTCAAGTTGTAATGAATGGAGAACAAGGACATGTGAAAATTATTGGTTTTGCAAGCCGCACTTACCCAACCCATAGGACTTGAAACACTCTCTATTGTGTGGGCCTTTAAGAAATTCGATTATTTTTTGTATGGTAAGCACACAAAAATTTATACTGACCACCAAGCTCTCACATTTCTGTTAACTTGTAAGCTTGTACATCACGCTGGGTTTTATCTTTGCAAAACTATTCCTCTGAAATCGTATACATTAAGGGTAAAGACAACATCATAGCCGACACTTTGCCTCGTCTGCCTCAAGGCTTGAATGAGTGTAACTTTGACTTGGAGAATATGAATGAGTACCGAATACTTCTAATCCAGGATAAGCTATATCACCATTACTATATCGACTTACATAGAAATATGTCAACGTTGCAGAAATTTGAACCTCACTGGAATGAGATAAGAGTTTTACTTACAAATCAACCTGACCGTCCTCTGTCTAAACGATATTTGATATGTTATTTGATGTGTTATTTTATCGCCGTCATCCTGAAGCCTCTTCCTAAGGATTCTGAACGCAAGCTAATTTGTAACACACATTTTGTTTGGGTTCATTATGCTGCCAGGAAGTGCCTAGCAAACCTTAATACTTACTGTTATTATAGCAATATGAGACTTAAGACTCACAGTATACTCAAAACATGTGCGATTTGTCAAAAATCTAAACCTCTGAACTTGTTTACGAAGGCTGACTTGCATTCTATTCTACGCAGTAAACCTCTATAAATTGTAAGTTCTGACATAAGTGGTCCACATCCCAGAAGCAGTGGTCGTGTGAAATATATTCTTGCATTTTACGATTTATTCTCCAAGCATATTAAACAGCATGCTATAAGATCTGCTACTGCCACTGCCATCACTCGTCTTTTTTTCATGTGACTACATTCCTCACGTGGGAAAACCAAAAGCTAATTTTTCCGACAATGCTGCATACCATACTGGGTAAAAGTGGCGTTAATTTCTCAAAGGCGATAGTATTAAGAGTATTTTTATCTCAAGGTAGAGTCCCCAGAGTAATCCCACTGAACGTGTGTTCCGTGAAATTAACAGATGTATGAGAACCTACATATCTACCAAACATACCAATTGGGTAACATATTTGTCTCCGTGCACTCCCAATGAGCTCATGTTCGATCGGAAAGAGGACAATTATTGGACAACGCCCAAAACTTTCTTCTCAACATGCAACTTACGACGAAAAGTTAATGGAAGTCAGTGCGACGCTGTCTGCGGAAACCAAAATCAGGATGAAAACTTATGCGCGCACTGTCAAGAGGAAGCAGGAATTTAAAGTTGGTGTTTTGCGTACTCGCAGTAAGTCATTTGCTCTTTATCGGAGCAATGCGAAGTGGCGTCTCCTGTACGACTTTTCTTATGTTATTGTCAGCATTCCGCATCCTGGTGTGAAGTATCCTAAAACAAAGGGGATTACTGGACTATATTCTCACCGTGAATTTAGAGTCTACCATGCTCAACAGTAACACATATATGGATCATGCTTAAGTTATACACATCAAATACACGCACGTCACAGTATTTCTACACAGAAGCTACGTAGTAAAAGAGTTTTATTTCAGCTGGTCCTGTCAGCAGCTGAAGAAGAAAGAAGCGATACGTCTTCGCGAATACTTACAGTATCCACTTTAAATTTTAAAGCAAATTTCATATTAACTTTTATACAGGTGTGAAGAAGATATATTTTCAGCGAACATCTGCACAGTCAGTCCTCGACTACTAACGATTGGTTGACGTGAATACATAATCACTCTACATGTTTACAGTTTCACATTGAAACTGATTGGATACGCATCTCACCATTGAACGCACACACTTACGAGTAGCTAGGGTTATGCTTACGCTACACATTTGCAGTCGGCTCACGAATATTTTTTGTGTTTGACGTTAGTTCATTGCTTTTGTTATTTGCTTATTTGTAGTTGTGCTCTTGGTCTTATTGCTGGTGTGGGATGTCGTGTCTAATCCTCCTCTATTTCAGGTGACATCATTTGCAAAAACAAAACATAGATCTTAACTTGTAATGATTGTAAATACTGTATACATTATAAACTTATGTAAAGCTATAAGAGAAATATTTCTACGTGACCAACCATGCTTGTGTGAAGACAAGAGAAATATGTTTCTACGTTTACGTAAAGCCAATATGTAATACATTTGTTTGTATTTGTACATATGTAAAAATCTGTATGTAACATGTTTCCATATATTTATCTGTATTTAGATAAAGCTAAATGATATACACTCACATGTTTATGTTATCTGTACTTGTTGCATATGCCCATATGGGAAAAATCATGAGACTTGCATAACCTGAAACTATCTGTGGACGTTTACTATACGTCGCTGAACTTGTAACTACGAGGAAATGGCCAGATTCAGCAACAACAAACACCTCCTACATCTGCAAGGAAACTTCCAAATTCAAAAAGCAATAATGGAGAAGAGACACGCAATAAATGCACAGACAAACGGCAGCAACCAGACGCTATTTAAAGTAATAAAACATAATGCTGAGAAAGAACGACACCCCTAGACAGCACAAAATAATTTCCTCACCATAGATCATCCTCCACTATGTCATAGGAAAGCAATAAATTTCACACTCGTTAACCAGGACGTGTAAGCTCCATTCACACACACACACAAAAAAAGAAGAAAAGAAAGTGCTTTACAAAAAAGACATCTCCCCACCCCCCACACCTCTCTCTCTCTCTCCCTCTCTCTTACACACACAAACCCAAGCAAAGGCGAACACCACCAATTAAAATAAAATAAGGAACAAATAAATAAAAGTGATTACATAAATTTAGAAATTAATCTTACACACATACACACACACACACACACACACACACACACAAACACACACACACACGCACGCAGTCTCTATCTTTCTCTCTCTTTCTCTTTTTAGTCGAAAAATATGATCACTTACATCTCCGCCGCTATCAAAACATACAAACTACGAACGCATTATGTAGGGAGACAAAACACGCAAATTAGCTAGAGGACTATAGTACCTCCCAACTCAGAAGTGTAAATGTGTTAGGGGCAGTGGAAGTGCTATATGTAAATACTTAGCGCATATACGTGTAAGACGAAGGATAATGTAATAAGCAACAATAAAACCGTGAGCAGAACAGAGTAAAAACTGTTTGTAGTAATAAGGAAAGCAAAGCATGCGAACTGTTAACAGTTGCATATCGTACGGGATACTGGGGGGGCTGGGGGGGGGGGGGGGTTAGTAACTGTCCCCAACGAAGTTTTTAGGCTAAAACTCTTGTCGTGTTCAGTAGTTTATTTAATAAATACATGACATTTGTCGTAATTATAATTACTACAATCGACAATAAGAAGAGCTTTTGGTTTACATTCATTGTTGAGTTATAGCAGTTGTTAAAACTGAAGGTGTAGCAGGTCAACAATCACCATTCGCAGTCAACCGGTAAACAGTGTGGCGAGTGGAAGGTAATATCTTTGTGGCATTTGACAGAATGTACAAGAAGATGAAATTGACAGATGACGAAATTAGAAATCAGCTTGAGAGTTTAGACAATGAATTTAGTGGTGAAACATCCGAAAGCTCAAGCAGTGAAACTGAAGATGTAGTCATGGAAATTCCAGAGCAAGTAGTTTCTGACAGCAGCGACTAGGATGAAAGTGACCAGGGTAAGTATTGATTTTTATTACTTCTTGCAGATATTTTGGAGTATATTAGAATGTATGTCTCGATAGAGTGCTTAGTTTGCTAGTGTTCGGTTCTATTTTCATATTTTTTATAGATATTCAACCAACAAGAAGACGACCCAGGCCGAAAGCACAAACTGATCAACTTGAAAAAGAACATGGTGGCCCCAACAGGTATGATATGGAAGAGAAGCCCTTTCGTAAATCAAGGGAGGAGGTTTGTTGCTAACGTAATGAGAACCCCGAAAGGAACTAAGTCAGGGATAGAACCTGAAACACCCAGGTAAAGCTTTTCTCATGTACTTCGATGATAACATCCTGGATAAAAGTTTGATTTGTACCAATCAAAAGCTTGGAAATCTTAGGAAATCTTCTGAAGAGATTTTCATAAAAAATTCGAAAGTATTTGAAAGGGAAGAAATTGTGTCAGCAACTTTAATTCTATTGAACTGTGGAGTCCACAGACAGAACAAGGACAGTTTACGTGACTTATTTAGTAAAGAAAACTTTCCGATGTACCGAGCTTCATTTTCGGAGCGTAGACTGAGCCTCTTACTGAAGTGCTTGCGTTTTGATGATGCTCTGACTCGAGAAGCTAGAAAACAGAACGACAAATTTGCTCCTATCAGGGATATATGGAACATGATAGTAAATTTCCTGAGTTTTATAATACTAGGGAGTCAGTGACAGTGGATGAAGAACTTGTGACCTTCCATGGGCGATGCCCATTCAGGCTATATATTCCAACAAAACCAGGAAAATATGGAATAGAGGTGAACCTGTTATGTGATTCAGATACTAAATACTGCTTCGCTGCGGATACCTATGCTGGACAGCACGCTAATGAGAAGAACCATAACAGTGGCCTTGAAATAGAAGATTGATTGAAATGTCTAACTTGACACAATCTGGAAGAAATGTTACCATGGACAGAAAGTTCATTACCGTTCCACTCCCATCTGATCTATTGAAAGAGAAAATGACTACAGTTGGTACTATTCGAAGTGACAAACGCGATGTTCGTACAGAACTCCGTCCTGTTTCTCTAAAAAAAGCTACACCGGGAACAATCCGATTTGCCTTCAGTGATGATGCCACTTTAGTCAGTTACGTGCTTAAGAAAGGAAAGGTTGTTACAGTATTGTCAACCCAACATCATGATATGAATGTGACGGAAGAGAAGCCAGACATCATCCTATTCTACAGTTGCACAAAGTCAGGAGTGGATACATTCGATAAGTGTAAGAACGTACAGCTGCCGTCGAGCAACGTTTCGATGGCCAATCGCGGTGTTTTTCAACTTGATTGACATTGCAGCATACAATTCATATGTTGTATTTAGAGATACACACAAGGAATGGACAAAGAATTACCCGACAAAGAGTTCGGGAAGAAAGAAGTACCTGAAAGATCTTGTTCGTGAACTTTGTGACCTCAACATGAAAAGACGCGCTCAAAATGATGTAGGCCCACACTCAAAATACACTAGAGCGTTATCCAATTTTGGGTATGAGTGTAATCAAAGTCAAGGTGCTGTGGGCAGAGGAAACAACGTTACGGAGCGGCGACGGAAAATAACTCGTGCAGCTGTGCATAATCTGCCAAAAAAAGGACGCTGTTACTTATGCGCCAGAAGCAAAGACCGTAAGTACATGAAAGCTTGCACTTCTTGCAGGAAGTATATCTGCCCTGCACACACCAAGAAAGATGAAGTAGTTCGTATTGTGAAGTATTCTGAATGTGAATCTGAGTAATCCTTGTAATTGTGAAATTAATACAAATAAATGAAAAAAACTAGTTATGTTTTACTAAAAATGTCCCAGAAACCCTTTCCCAGTAATAATAATCAACATTTTAATCTTATAATCTGCCAAAATTATGGAAATACATAAGTAATGTGATTTATCCTAGGTAGAGAATGTGAGATGGTTGTGGGGTCAGTCGCCGACCCCTCCCATTGGCGTTGTCCAGTGCAACATACAGCGATGGTATGCAACTGTTAATGTTCATAACAAACGAAATTGTAAGAGAAAAACCAATATTCTTACAGTGATCTCTGAAGATGCTATAAAAGGAAGCGAAAAGCGTCTGGTCGTAATTAGACTTTTATTATGGTAGCTAAATACAGTAGTTAATCTATACAACTAGTGTAACTACGGAAAAAAGAGGCCAAAGTACAAAGAAGACAAAACGTAAATGAACGTATGTAAATTTTCTACAGACATCAGCATTTAGATATTTTTCTCCGAATTAACTGTTGGGACTCAATAGCTGGTCGAATATTGGCGTGTTATGGTTGTTTGAGAAAAAAAAAACACTTATTTCGCTCCAAATCTTTGTTATTAAAGGTTGTAAATTAATGAATTCCCCACAATTTAAGCTGAATACAATGTAAACTGGTTTCATCCGTTATAACAGCTACAGAACTAAGTAAAATTTCGAAATCACATTGTATTTAAATTTTGGGGAAATGTAACTCTGTCTTTCACGTCTTTTTATTTTATTTATTCTCACCCAGACGAGTCTGGGTCAAGTACATCATCGGGTACCTGGGTTCCCAGCCTCTAGATCCAAAGAAAGAGAAAGAGGGGCAGCCTTCTTCTCGTTGACAGTGGCAGTGCAAAGGGTGTATTTTGGTGTTACAACCCAATGACAACAAGATTCAATTCGTTACGTTTACACATGTTAAGAATGGCGTCAACTGTAAGTTTTGCTTGTGATGAAGTGGTCGATAACGACGTACGGAAAAAGAGGTCTGAAACCGTTTATCAAGTCGAGAAGGAAGAAACAAGTTGGTGAGCATGTGGAGCTAAGTAAAAAAATCAGCAATTGAGGCTGACAAGCGATGTCGTACAAATTACTGTAATGAAAGAATGCTTCCCACTCGTTTCAAGAACGTGGAGTATGGTAGGGAGCAAGTCAAAAGACGTTCTACTAAGGCACCTTTCAGTTAAAATAGTCGCTGCTTCATTTTATATTGAATCTTCTAAGTTAGTTTCTAATAGTTTAATTATATTTTGTACAATAGGCCTATTTCAGCTGTATTGCCATTGTCAAGTACATGTCTAGCAGTGTGAGACGTACATATTGCATCATTGATAAACACTTCACTTTATGTTCATAAAAACAGCGATAGCTGACAACAGGATTTATCACTGATGCAATACATATGTTTTGCCCAGCTAGATGTGTACTTTCCAATGGCAACACAGCCGAAATAGGCGTATCGTACGAAATATAATAAAACTATTAGCAGATAATTTGGAAGATTCGGTTCAAAATGTCATATTACGACGTGTTCATGCTGTGGTCACCACTACACACACACACAAAAAAAAAAAAAAACATAGCTTTATTTGAGACCTCATCACAACGCCTGAGTTTATAGAACAGCTACGAAAAAAATGCCAGCCGCAATACCGTGTACACTAGCACTCCGTCATTAGGCCACAAGTGGCCCATCGGGACCATCCGACCGCCGTGTCATCCTCAAAAATGGTTCAAATGGCTCAGCACTACGGGACTCAACATCTTAGGTCATAAGTACCCTATAACTTAGAACTACTTAAACCTAACTAACCTAAGGACATCACACACACTCATGCCCGAGGCAGGATTCGAACCGGCGACCGTAGCAGTCCCGCGGTTCCTGACTGCAGCGCCAGAACCGCTAGACCACCGCGGCCGGCGTGTCATTCTCAGTAGAGGATGCGGAAAGGAGGGGCGTGTGGTCAGCACACCGCTCTCCTGGTCGTTACGATGGTTTTCTTTGACCGGAGCCGCTACTATTCGGTCGAGTGGCTCCTCAATTGGCATCATGAGGCTGAGTGCACCCCGAAAAATGGCAACAGCGCATGGCGGCCCGGGTGATCACACATCCAAGTGCCGGCCACGCCCGAAAGCGCTTAACTTCGGTGATTTGACGGGAACCGGTGTATCCACTGCGGCAAGGCCGTTGCCTCGCAATACTTTGTGCCAGGGTCGATTTTTGGAACTCAAGGAAGTTATATAAGAAAACAAGAAAAATGCAATTAGTTGGACGAATTGAGTTACATGCGATACGTACCTTTGTCGTACAAAAGTAAAATCCATATAGCCTCACCATCCACCAGAGAAGCTGTTTCACGAGGGCATTCACAGGGAGTCAACTTTTATGTGGAGCAGTGGTTATCCGATCAAACGACACTCGATGATCATCAAAGAGACCCCAACTGGTCGGGGTAGAAAGCAACAAGGAGCACTCTTCAGTGGGCTCGATACTCCGGCATACTCTTTGTAAATGTCGAAATGGCTGCCAACGCAACTGTGGATGCAGGGAGGCAGGCCTTCATCGGTCCCCAGTGCGCATCGTATGAAGGGCTGTGTGAAAACTTTAAGGCGCGGAAGACAGCATTGACACAGATGAAGAAGTGACCAAGAATGGACAGAAGAAAAATGCTTACATGGTGCGAATTGTATGTCGAATTTCACAATTTATTTCCTAATTACTCATTTGCCCTTGAGATAAGATACAAGCAACAAGTTGTTTCTTCACCACCTCTTTCATTTTCCAGATCAACAATTCACGACGCTGACGAACAACCCCAACAGTGTGAGAAACCCCCGACTTCGAAGAACCTTAGCCAGGACCCTCTAAACGAAAATGGCACATTAGCTCCTACTCATTTAACAATGTAAGACATAATCATATGTAATACGATAAAATAAAATGTAATAAATTTTCAAGAAGTTTCGTTGGTGTTCGAACATTTTTGTAACCGGATTTCTACAATTTGAACAATTTAGAACTTCATTAAATAATTTCAACATTATTCATTTTCTGAAAAAAAAGATCTGAACCTTTACATATGCGACCTACATAGTGTACGTCCAGCGAACTGGGAGGAATTGCAGTGACGGCCTTTACAAATATATTAGTTTTTAGAGTGGAGAGGAAGTGGTTTTGCGGAGAAAGCCGAAATACGCCAGTTTTCCATCGGCGCTTGAAGCTCAACGATTCGTGTGAGACAAATACCTCAACAATGAAATTTGTAGGAAATTTCAGGTACCTTCATTTCGAATGGGGAGGTTATTTACTAAAAGATTATTGTGCCACAGTTATCAGCGCGACAAAAATTGTAATTTTTACTGTATTTGCAATTTTTATTTTATTTTGCGCCACAAAATTTTGGTTGAAAACCTCACATCGGAATCAGCACCACAAGAAACATATAGAACCGAAAAACTACTCTATAACCTTCCTGGTAAAAACGAGAACTGACTGTACCAACTACGAAAACTGTTTTTATTTACTTCAGCTTTATGAGATGGGTCATTAGGGTGGCTGTAACCTCTTTTTATCTTTGGGGTTGTTAACGTCCTGCAGGAGTCATTCATTTCGTTATTCCTCCATCCTTAACAACCAAGTTTATTATAATAAAATACTGTATTTATTTGCTATATAGCGTGTTATTGCGCCTTTCGCTCGCCTTTCCACCCTCGCTGTTTCTTCATTGAGAAGATTTCAAGGCCACTGAACTGCGTTGTGACTTGTGCCAGAGATACTTCTTCGTGCCAGCATTTCGACTGCTATGTTTGACCGCACAATTTCAATGTATTGACGTACTCTTGCAGACATACACAACGTTACCCAAGTATCACTACACATTCGTAATTTAACAACAGGGAAAGACTGCAAAGAGTTCCCATGTAACAACATACTGACCAACAAAGTGCGAAATTTCAAATGGAAACCCGGCCGTTGTGGCCCAGCGTTTCTAGGCGAATCAGTCCGGTTCGAATTCTGCCTCGGGCATGGATGTGTGTGATGTCCTTATGTTAGTTAGGTTTAAGTAGTTCTAAGTTCTAGGGGACTGATGACCTTCGATGTTAAGCCCCATAGTGCTCAGAGCCATTGGAACCATTCAAATTGAAACACAAAACAAGAGCAACCTATGGAACCGGGGCATACACTACAGAATGATGGAAGACATTCAGCAAGACTCAGGTAAGCTAGGGAAGCATGAACCTGTTGACTTTCAGTCACTGTAAATTGTTTTAGTGAGACAGACTTACAGAGATTTAAGAATAACATACAACATGTAAGACCATTAAAAATTAGTAGTACACACTTCACACTAGAAGTGAATCTCATTAATGACACACAAATAGACCATTACTAGTTGTTGACAACTGAAGAAAATTATCACATCCAGAAAGATCTTTCACAGGGAAAAATTCTCGTTAGTGACCAATCAACACTTTGCAATAGGACACTATTCAAAGCACTACTTGAAATACGGAACATCTCTCTCTCTCTCTCTCTCTCTCTCTCTCTCTCTCTCTCTCTCATACACACACACACACACACACACACACACACACACACACACACACACGTGCACACACATACACATACATGCATTGCCTTCCAGTTACAACCACGTCCGGCCCCCAATCCTCAAACACTCACACACATAAATACACGAACATCCAAGTTTTGAGCGAAAACGAACATACTGTATAACTGTGTTTTACTAGGAAGTGAATACGGATAACCACTATTTTGCAAACATGAGCGCAGAGTCTAAAAATGCAGGATGACTAATTTGCTAAGTTGGTCCTCTGTTTCCATCAGTGGTCTGTGTAGTGACTTAGCCAGACAGCCAAGCCGAAAGGCACGCGTTTAGCTCACGCAGGCTGGCGTGAGATCTGGAACATTACAAGGAAATGAGAACGTAGAAAACGGACGCAGTTGCTGTAATACTTAACTTTAATCCACAATTGGTGAACATCTCTCGTTACTGTACAAGCCTCACAATATTAATTGTCAAATGCTATGGCACCTTGCTAGGTCGTAGCAAATGACGTAGCTGAAGGCTATACTAACTATCGTCTCGGCAAATGAGAGCGTAATTGTCAGTGAACCTTTCCTAGCAAAGTCGGCTGTACAACTGGGGCGAGTGCTAGGACGACTCTTTAGACCTGCCGTGTGGTGGCGCTCGGTCTGCAATCACTGACAGTGGCGACACGCGGGTCTGACGTATACTAACGGACCGCGGCCGATTTAAAGGCTACCACCTAGCAAGTGTGGTGTCTGGCGGTGACACCACAGTCTGCAAATGGATATATTAGTGTCTTCAAATACTAATTATGTGGTTATACTAAGGTCGCCAAAACACTGTCTCATATACTGAGAGGCCATGTGACGTGCATATGGCTGAGAGAGTACGAGAAGTTGCTGTGTTGTGAGCACAGTATTTGTAGCACTGATCAGTTGCGCATTACTGCTTTCCCCCTTCATTACAGCACGAAAAAATGGTTCAAATGGCTCTGAGCACTATGGGACTCAACTGCTGAGGTCATTAGTCCCCTAGAACTTAGAACTAGTTAAACCTAACTAACCTAAGGACATCACAAACATCCATGCCCGAGGCAGGATTCGAACCTGCGACCGTAGCGGTCTTGCGGTTCCAGACTGCAGCGCCTTTAACCGCACGGCCACTTCGGCCGGCCAGCACGAAAAGTTTGCCTGCTTTACTCTTGGCACTGTATTACGAGGAGATATGCGCAATCAACACTGATGGGATAGACGTCTAATGTATCAGCGAAGAGTGGTGCTGTTCTAAATGTAATCCACAATGATTACTATCAGCGACAACTGAAGAGGACCATCAAATTAACTGTTGCGCTTGTGCGGAGTAAGGGACGTCCACAATTAAAACATCTTGTTGATGAACCTCTCACACTAATGACAGTACGACGTTGTGTATCCACGGTTTTCATCACGTTCTGCACTAGACCTGCCATATAGGCAAGTCAAGCGCCAATGTTTAAAACCAACTACTATGTTTTTTCGTATTTTACTTATCCGTATATAGATGCTCTTTTATAGAAAATAGGTTTTAATAAGTCTATATAACGCAACTAATGATGAACAAACAATGAAAGAAGGATACAGCCCTTACTACCAAATCATCAACTACAAAAAATTATCCTAGTGTTCTGAGTTAGATCTAAGGGTAGACGTAAAGCTGTGACAACGTCATATGCCAAAGAAGAAATGTTAGTAAGTGCTTTTAATTTCAGTTCATTAAAGTCATTGGCTACTGTCATTGCACATACTTAACGCATGTTAACTTATTGTTTGTGGATTTCCGACTTTGTGATGGCAGAAGGAACAAAAATTTTATTTAATTTTACTACTTCATTGACATTCTTTTTTAGTTGTGTGCACATTTGAGTTTAGAACGTATGTGGTCATTTACAAACCATTACCTGAGTCACTCTCACGTAAATCGTGAAACAACTTGATGAGTAACATTTGAAGAGTGGGATGTCAAACGATCCACGTTCCAAATGTCACGTTTGTCAGCAGAATCAAAAACCAATAGATGTCCTTTTGTATATAACTTATTTGTATTGAGTAAATTGAGAATTTTTTTCTAATACCACATTCTTATGCTGTTCATCTCATCACTGCAAAAAATGTGAGGCACTTTGGTAAATAAATAATTTATTAAGAACATTGTAGGTGCCAAAAAGAAAGATTTTGCTTGAAGTGCCGTAAGTAATGAGACACTGCGTTTTATCAAGAGAATAAGAAAGTTAAATTTGGAAAAATTGTCAATGCTGAGTATTGTTCCTTACATGTCCACGTTCTTGCTACGAGATGCAAAGTTTACTGTAGAATCCCCTGTGCAGTTGAAGAAGAAATGGCAACATCATCCAGAGGCATTCCTGATTTGCGGCTGATTGACATGGCCGGCCTTCCAGATGGAAGTTCAGCACGTCGCACATCAGCCATAGTGCGAAAACGGAATGTCATGTGGCGTGTCGCGTCGAACGATCTCCTGATGCAGCTCTTTTTAGTTGACATCACTTGGGCGACTTGCGTGTAGATGACGATGAAATGATGCCAAAGACAACACAACATCCAGTTCCCGGGCAGAGAAAAGCACCGACCCCGCCGGGAATCGAACCCGGCATGGTATTCTGCCACTCTGACCACTCAGTTACGGAGGCCAACAGCTATAGCGTTAATACTTTTGAATACGTTGATAATTATCCATTCTTATCCTTCGGAGTAAGACTTTGTAATAGCTATTTCAGAACGATGAGTACGAGATACTTTGGTCATACTACAAAAAAATGGTTCAAATGGCTCTGAGCACTATGGGATTTAACAGCTATGGTCATCAGTCCCCTAGAACTTAGAACAACTTAAACCTAACTAACCTAAGGACAGCACACAACACCCAGCCATCACGAGGCAGAGAAAATCCCTGACCCCGCCGGGAATCGAACCCGGGAACCCGGGCGTGGGAAGCGAGAACGCTACCGCACGACCACGAGATGCGGGCGGTCATACTACACCTGGAGCTCTTACACGCCTGCGTTGGCGACACTGCTTCAGCAGCAGCTGTCGATTAAAAAAAAAAAAAATTATGTGCGTTTCAAACACATGGAAGGGTCCACAGGTTTGATTGACTCAAAAATCTGGCTCAAATTTTGCTGAACAAATGAGTTGTTCGCCTTTTTTTCCAATGTTCTTATTAATTTTGAAATCAAAATATTTTCTTGCGTTATAAAGATGATACAAACAGATAGTTACATGCACACTGCTTTCCACACAACTATACCTGAACTAAATGGAGGAGATGCAAGTTTAGGGACATGACACTGAGTACCGACAACGCAACAGCATTGACCACGCGTTTTATGGAAGAATTACAGTTGGTACGTTTGACTTTTCTACTCTGTTTACACATTTCGAGCAATTTTCGATCATCGTCATTTGCACACTCAGTGTTCTTCGTCCTAGTAACTATTATACACTGACTCAACTTATTATTAAAAGAAGATGAAACCATCTTTACGCAGCAGAGCGAAGACATAGCGATTGTGTCACGTCTGCATGACAGGGAAAGCATAGACCAAAAGCGTTACCGATATAGTTCATCTGTCACAGCCGGCCGTTGTGGCCGAGCGGTTCTAGGCGCTTCAGTCCGGAACCGCGCTACTGCTACGGTCGCAGGTTCGAATCCCGACTCGGGCATGGATGTGTGTGATGTCCTTAGGTTAGTTAGATTGAAGTAGTTCTAAGTCTAGGGGACTGATGACCTCAGATGTTAAGTCCTATAGTGATCAGAGCCAAAAACCGTTTCATCTGTCACAAGGTTGTAGTACATGCTTCCACATAAAACACTGCTATAGGGCGATGGGCAACTCAAGCGGTTCCCAGATACCGAAGTTCAAAGTTTTAGTAACCTGTTTAATAACGTAAGGGGCACTATCCGCTGACACGCGGCGTCAGAGCGACCGGCTAAGGTTACATTAATTAATTAATTAATTAATTACTAATGTTGTATCATTACTAATAAGCTGTTTATTCTGAAACAAAATATGGAAGGAAGATCAGTGTTTAAAATGCCGTTGACATCGAGACTATTAGAGACAGAACACAAGCTCTGGGGGAACGAAATGGGTTCAAATGGCTCTGAGCACTATGGGACTTAACATCTGTGGTCATCAGTACCCAAGAACTTAGAACTACTTAACCTAACTAACCTAAGGACATCACACACATCCATGCCGGAGGCAGAATTCGAACCTGGGACCGTAGCGGTCACGCGGTTCCAGACTGAAGCGCCTGAAACCGCACGGCCACACCGGCCGGCCAATGAAATTGGCCTTGCCCTATTACAACAGTCGTCCAAGCATTTGCCTGAAGCATTTTGAGGACAGCTAGGAGAACCTAAATCTGCAAGGTCGGATGAGGAGCTGAACCATCGTCTTCCGGCGTTTGTCTTCTGAAAGGAGCAACAATAATATTGTGTTGTATTCTTAGCGATATATAATGAACGTGTAACAAGGAATTGCTGTGAGACGTACATTTATTTATCGCATTATTTTTGCTCACTATTGCAAATATACCGTACAATTTCGAAGAAGGTATGGCCTGGTTTCACTTCACTGTGGTATGTGCTACACTCTTGCGAAAGATGAGCATGGTAGGTCACTCTTCGCGTGTAGCTATGCATCGCTTGTGAGTTGATGGTGCTTCCACTCTGCTAAGGGAGAGTCATCAGTCTCTACCTTACTAGCGTAAGAGACATGTGGAATACCCTCAGACTTAAAAAAGAATATAATAATTACAATTGCGAAGAAAGCAGGTTTTGGCAGGTGTGGATATTACCGAACACTCACTTTCGTAAGTCGGTGTTACAAAATACTAATAGGAATTCGTTACAGAAGAATGTAAAAACTGGCAGAAGCCGACCTCAGGGAAGATCAGTTTGGGTTCTGGCGATATCTAGGAACGTGCGAGGCAACTCTGACCCACCGACTTATCTTAGAAGGTAGGTTACGTAAAGGTAAACCTACGTTTACAGCATTTGTAGGCTTAAGAGAATGCTTTTGGCACTGTTGACTGCAATATTCTCCTCTATGAAACTCTGAAAGTAGCAGGGGTAAAATACAGTGAGCGAAACGCTGTTTACAAACTATACAGAAACAAGGCGGCAGGTATTAGAGTCGAAATGCATGAAAGGGAAGCAGTGGTTGAGAAGCAAGTGAGACACGGTTTTAGCTTACCCCCATGCTATTCAGTCTGTTCAGTGAGCAAGCAGTGAAGGAAACCAAAGTAAAATTTTGAGTAGGAATTAAAAGTTCGGGGCGAAGGAATGAATTAAGACACAAAGTGATCACAGACACCGGCTGCGAGTGGGCGTTGATGGAAATCAATGAGGAAAGTTGAAAATTTGTGCCGGACAGAGATTCGAACCCAGGTATCCTGATCGGACTTCTGGGCCGTCCGGACATAGTGGACAGTGCTGCTGCGCTGACTGCCCTCGCACGCCTCCCTTCAGACCCAACTCTCAACTTATGCATGCTCTACTAATGTAGTACCCTTTGCCCAGTACGTCTGTTCTGTCCTGCATGTCGTTACACTGGAACTGGACGGGGAACCCGAAACATTGTCGGGACAATGAAGTTCTGAGACCGGTCCTTCTTGATCGGACGGCCGCGTATACACCTCTGAGTGTCAGGCGGCACCTGTGCCCTGTGCCCGCAATGTACCTGCTGCGCTAATTAGCAGTGGCGTGGCGGTGACGCGCGCTGGCAGCCACCACAATCCAGTCCCCCCACCCCCACCCCCTCCGCCCCCTCACTCTCCACCGCAACCCACCAATGCAGTGCTCGCCGCTCTCCGGCTTGTCTGACATGTCTCACACCGACGGGCCGCCCAAGACCGCAACTCCACACCACCGCCGAGCGTTCCGCATTTAGCAGGTACGCAGGTCGCGCTGCGCCCTTAAAAAATCATTGAGAAAAAAAGGGAAGGGAATCCAGCGACCTTGAGTGTACTACAGCTACAGCATATTACAGTTCTGCATGTGTGGGTGTATGGATGAGAGAGAGAGAGAGAAACAAAGAGATGTTGGTTGGAGAAAGGAGGGCATCAAAACGGCCAGAAGGCATCTGTAACACCAGACATGGTCACCTGGTGAGGAGTGATAGCTACCAGCACAAAACACGAGGGGGGAACCCAAAAAGAAACCAAAATAAAACTGCCGTGGGCCGAGCTTGTGTAATACGCATTTCTGCCGCTAGGCGTGTATAGTGCAACTCATTGCCAGTTCGGTGCCACCTGTGTTGTCGACCCGCTGATTCTGTTCATCTGCAGTCATTGTTTCTGCCGGCGCTGTTTTGTTCTAGTTTCGTTTTTCATGATAGCAAGTGTAAGTGAACCACGTGTCGCAGTTAAACTTTGTTTTCTATTCGGTAAATATGCTACTGAAACTGTTTTAATGTTGGAAACAGCTTACTGAGATGACGCTATGGTCTACCAGTGGTTTGCTCGATTTAAAAATAGTGACATGCCGATCGGCGACTGGCCGAATCGACGAAAATATTAAAAACTTTTCGAGAGCTTCTGCTCACAGGCCGTTTTAAGAAGATTTAAGAAGATTTGGCAACAGCGTTCATCAAAAAAGACCCGATTTGTGGCAGATAGGAGACTGGTTGTTCCACCACCACTACGCACCTGCACACGCAGTCATCTTAGTTAGACAGTTCTTAGCTAAAAATGGCATGGTTCCGGTGCCCCACACACCTTAATCCCCTGGCCTTGTTCCGTGACACTTTTTATTTCCACGCATGAAAAAGGACATGAAAGGACACCGATTTGACAACATTGAAGAAGTGAAGGAAAAAACAAGCGAGGAGCAGTCAGTCATTTCTAAAGATGACTACAAAAAATGATTTTAGAAATTCTGATGGTATGTTATCTATCCCTTGCGCCTTATTTGATCTTAAGTTCTCCAAAGATCACTTAAATTGTAATTCTAAAATTGGATCCCCTACATCTTCTAAATCGACTCCTATTTCTTCTTCTATCACATTAGACAGATCTTCCCTTTCATAGAGGCCTTCACTGTACTCTTTCCACGTATTCGCTCTCCTCTCTGCATTAACAGTGGAATTCCCGTAGCACTTTTACTTTCACCGACGGTTGTTTTGGCTTTCCTGTCTCCTGAGTCAGTCCTTATGACAGACATTTCTCTTTCGATTTCTTCATATTTTTCATGCAGACATTACATCTTAGCTTTGCTGTATTTCGCATTTATTTCCTTTCTCAGGGAATTGTATTTCTGCATTCCTAAATTTCTCTGAACATTTTTGTACTTTCTTCTTTCATCGATCAAGTGAAGTATTTCTTCTGTTATCCATAGTTTCTTCGCAGTTACCTCCTTTATACCTATGTTTTCCTTTGCAACTTATGTGATTGCCCTTTTTAGCGATGTACATTCATCTTGAGCTGTACTGCTTACATAGTTATTTCTACCGTCATTCCTTAGTGCGAATTGATTCTTGCTGAATGACATCTTAAACTTCAGTCTGCTCTTCATCACTACTATATTATGACCTGCATCTGGTCCTGGGTGCGCCATGCGATCCAGTATCTGATTTAGGAATCTCTGTCTGACCGTAACGTAATCTAACTGAAATCTTCCCGTATCCGTATCACCCTACCTTTTCCAAGTATACCTCCTCCTCTTTTCTTGAACAGAATATTTGCTATTACCATCTGGAATTTATTACGGAATTCAATTAATCTTTCTCCTGTCTCATTCCTAGTCCCAAGCCCATATTATCGTGTAACAGTTTCTTCTTCTCCTTCCCCTACAATTGCACTCCAGTCCCCCATGGCTATTAGATTTTCATCTCCTTTTACACACTGCATTAAACTTTCAATATCCTCATTGACTTTGTGTATCTCTTCATCTTCAGCTTGCGAGTTGAACAACTCCGGTATACCATTTTCTGCTGCTGTTGATATTAGCCTACTCACCTGTCCAGAAATCCTTGTCTTCTTTCCATTTCACTTCAATGACCCCTGTTATATCTCGATTGAGCCTTTGCATTTACCTTTTCAGATTTTCTAGCTTCCCTACCACATTCAAACTTTTGACATTCCACGCCCCTAACGAACACACGTACTCATTGTACTAGTCCAGAAGTGCATAGTACCCTGTAAGACGAACAGAAAAAAACCTGAGTGTACTGTGTATAATGAAAAACCCTTAATAATAATTATTGATGAATGCACAAAGTACCTACCAACAGTCATCTCCTCGACTGACCTGGCGGCGCTTCATGCTGAAAGGACGCACAGACGGTAAACGACGGTGCTCTTTTAAGTGAAAAATAAAAACTAAAAACAGATTGTAGGGGGTGGGAGGGCCGGCCGTGGTGACCGTGCGGTTCTAGGCGCTGCAGTCCGGAACCGCGGGACTGCTACGGTCGCAGGTTCGAATCTTGCGTCGGGCATGGATGTGTGTGATGTCCTTAGGTTAGTTAGGTTTAAGTAGTTCTAAGTTCTAGGGGACTGATGACCTAAGATGTAAAGTCCCGTAGTCCTCAGAGCCATTTGAACTATTTTTTGGGGAGGGAGCGGTGGTGGGACGAGTCTGCACGTCAATAACCAGCGAAAACGAGTTACGTTATTGTCTAGAGGAGGAAGGAGGAGGAGCGAATCCAGGGAATAAAGTCATTGCCCCAGTGCCAGATGTTGTTCTCACTGATTCGCAGAAAGCCTATGCAGATATCATCAGTGTCAGCAATGCTGATGCCAACTACTTTTGGGCCCTAACATACACTGCCCCTCTACTGCTGTCTTCTTATCGTATCAGCTGTCTCTTAATTGGACTATCTGATCAAAACTATCTGAATACCATCATGTAAAGTGGAACAGACCACGAGATGTAACGAGAAACGGACCTGCTAGTGTAAAATGGTGCGGGATTAATTTTTTGTTAGCAGGGAAGCAATAACAGGAGAATGGGTTAGTTACTAGAGGTCAGTGACTTCAAAGGTGGACTCGTCACTGTGTGTCACCTAATAACAAATCGACCAGGGATCTTTCAGCTGTTAAAAAGCTGCCCAAGACAGCCGTTGGTGATGTCTGGTTGTGAAGTGCAAACGAGAGGGAACAGCCACGCCATATAGAAAAACCGGACTGACGTCATGTAGGTTACCGACAGACAGGGACTGCACAGTAGTGCAAAGCGCCGTTGTAAAAAACACGAAATCAGCTGAAGGAATCAGCAGTGAATTCCAGCATACTACTAGCAGTTCAACTAGTTCAATGTGCAAAGGGTGCTAAAACAGTGGGGCACAGTAGTGGAGCATTTCCTCATAATCAATAGATCTCTGCAGTGAATTCTAAGCGACTGGTGCGGTGGTGTAAAGAACGATGGCGCTGGACAGTGGAGACTGGAAACGAGTGAACTGATGAACATTCTATGTCCTGTGGCAGTCCGATGAAAGGGTTTGGGTTTGACAAATGCCTGGGGAGCATCATGGGCCATCATGTTTAGTGCCAATCGTGAAGTACAGATGAGGTCGTGTTACAGTACGGCGAATTCTCCCTGGTTAAAACGCTAAATGTGGAAGGGTATCATCACATTTTTGCAGCGTTGTGTACTAAATATCGTATAGACTACGATTGTATGCATCAACGTCATAAAGCACACTGTAAATAAAGCAGCATGTGGGACGAGATTGTTTGTAAGTGGCTAGTTCTGAATTGGATTTGTCTGTCCCGCGTCCCATTCTGTGCCCAATGGAACCCCTCTGGGTTAAGTTAGAATGTCGACTTCGCTTCATAATCTATCCTGCAACATTGCGATCTAGCATCGCCTCTTGAGGAAGAATGGGCTGCCGATCATCCAAACACTTGATGGATTGTGTCCCCAGCAGGATTAAAGCCGTCATTAAGGCGAACGGTGAATACGTCCCATATTAATATCCACTAATAAGCGTCCGGACACTTCTGATCAGATATAGTATGTAGTGGCTCTTTGCATGAGTAAATAGCTTTGCATTACATTTGTCGAGGGAATCAGATTAATTGAGTTATCTAACTTAAAGAAATTTGTCTGAACCTGATCTTCTCTAAATAAGTTACTTCATACATAACTAAGCCGTTACAGTCAGTTTCGGTTAACTCTGCTGTACATTTAAAACCTTGAGAGTTGATGTATCAGATGAACGACAGTTGTTTCCTTTTAGTGTACATGGTGTTGTTTCACTGTATTGTAAAACAAATTCACGTTTTTCACTATTTTTAGAGATATTTATGTGCTTCAGAGTTTTCCTGCATGTATTGAAACTGACAGTGTTCATTTTGTTACATTAAGCGTTTGGTCAAAACATGTTGGAAACTACAAAAAATGGTTCAAATGGCTCTGAGCACTATGAGACGTAACGTCTGAGGTCATCAGTTCCCTAGAACTTAGAACTACTTAAACCTAATTAAACTAAGGACATCACACACATCCATACCCGAGGCAGAGTTAGAACCTGTGACCGTAGTAGTTGCGCGGTTCCAGACTGAAACGCCTAGAACCGCTCGGCCACCGTGGAAACTACACTTTGAGAAAAATATTTGAAACACACAGTGTAATATTTTATCCAGTCGATAGCCTGACAAGAAGTCTTTCTCACACCGCACTTCCATTCACCGAGGAAGCTCTCTCGCATCAGAAAGATTTTACCGCACAATGAACAGACATCGTAAAGATGTCAATTTTTACGAACGCGGACAATGAAGTAAATAACACATCGCTCCTACGGAGTTTTATCTCATGCCCGTAACAAGCCTCAGGGCCACAAACCAGTCAACGTAACAGTGGAAAACAAAATAAAAACTGTACTTACCCTTCTGAGTACATCAATACAATTTGCCCTTCTATTGATCTATTTACGACACTCACATAACCGCATTCGTCGTACTCGTCGAAATGAAACGAACTAACAACGCTAAGACTGATATACATCTGACGTTTACGACCTGCAGTACTTGAACGCACCTGACCCCTGTTTGCACGACTGCCAACAGTTTTCAGTGGTCGTAAAACATTGGTCTATTAGACTGAATCAAACATTTCGAACACTTCTACTACAGCCTGTGATCTATGACCTGTGAATACTATTGGCAGAGTTACAGCGACTGGCGTAACCTTAGGGGTGTTTTATGATACAAGACATAGTAGTTTATTTTCAGATGCTATGTGTGTGTACAGATGATCATGTCAGTTTAAGACAGAGACTCCAGTTTCCGACGTATGTGTCATTCGTTTCTTCATGTTCAAAACTACTTCACATCGCGCCACTTGTAAAGGAAATTGAACAAATCGTATGTCAATTGAGTAGCAGTTTACTACAAGAACATACTGCAATTCTACAGCTTTTTTTTAGATGCTGTTCTAGTCAAGCATCACGAGTGAATGGGACAGGGAAGATAGGCCTGGAAGATACCATAGTGCTGCTCTTCAGCAAATAATATTAACGAAAGTTAATTACATTTTACTTTTAAAACGAATTTTATAATATAATGGAAATAATGAAAGGAATTTCTTTGGATTGTTTATTATAAGGTGGACAGATGCTTATGGTATGGCCAGCAACATGAGGTCAATGACGACGGTTTCTGGGAAGTACTTAAAGCACAGCCTGCAGCAGGAGGTGCGAGAGTAAGAAGGGCAATACAGGCATATGGGACAATACTGGTTACTACGTACATCAGGGAGGGAGGTGTGTTGTTACGTTGTAAAATGTGATAGATAAGTGACATGGGGAGGTGTGTTGTTACGCTGTAAAATGTGATAGATAAGTGGGACTGAGTGGAGATGGCGAATAAGACGGTGCAAGGCCTCTACTGAGGTAGCGATGTTTGGAGGGGTACTAGAGCCTTGATCTAAGGCAAGAATATGGTAAATAAAAGTACTACAATTTAATGTCCCATCGATGATGAAGTCGTTATAGATGAAGTGCACGCTAGGACTATATAAGCATGTGAAAGGAAATTGGTTGTGCTTTTTCGAAGGAACTACCCCGGTATTCGGCTTAAGCGATTTGGATAAATCATGGAGCACTAAAATCAGGACTGTCAGACAGGGATTTAGTCTGCTTTCCCTGCTCTCCTCCCGACTATGAGTCCAGTGCCTTATCATCGCGCTGTACCGCTAGCTACAAACGCTAGAAGCTAAGGCTATATCTAGCAACATGGGTGAATGTCAGGAGAGATTTGTGGGTCAAGGGTAGGGTGTCTCCTGAATTTCCCCTGGTATGGGATAAGTAGGGTGTGGCGATTGATTAAGGAAGAGCAGGACTGAGGAGGTAATAGGGTTAGTTTGCGGTATGTATAGGATTTGCAGAGGTGATGAGGCATTTGAGGAGAGTGGGAATTTTATCTCGTAACAGAGGAAGCACGAAAGAGAACTACGGACGCAGAAGGCGTGGGAGAATGAATGGTGCCTTACGATTTACGAGGAATGGTCAAAACGGCGCGAGATCCAAACTACATTTGTGAGGGAAGGAGAGGGGACATGATGGCTCAGACAAGGTTGCTGTAGATATAGAGAACCGGATAGTATAATTTCCTTGCTGTGATTCCTTTGTAGAAAGATCATTTGGTAAAAAGTTAATGTGTCTTTAGCATAATGATGATGTTCCTACGAACTAGTGGCGAAGTATTTAGACCAGTGGTTTACGGCTTAAGAATTTGGACCCGACGAATAATATAATTCTCTTGATGTGGATTTTCAGGATTGTAGGGTTCATATACCCAGTATTATCGGATGTATTTGGTGGTTTTTGGTTATTGAGTAGGAGGATCACTAGTGTACATTTTTACTTTAGAAAATATGTACCTTAATGCTTTTCGGCCACAGACATCATGAGAATGACGTAAAATCTTTATGGCTAGTCATGGTACAAAATTATTTTTCTACGTTTAGTGACAGCACGTACTGTAATCCTTCGAATGCAATATATCTCCACCTAAATTTCGGGGACCTTAATGTTGTTATGTGGAGAGATCGGTTTTAGTTTGGGCAACATGTTATATTTCCCAACAAAACAAAATCTCTTCGTTAAACATCCCTTACTCACGATCGGTCACCGGAAAATAAGCCGTTGAAATGCAGCAGGAGTAAAATATATAGGGGAAAGAAGGTTAAAATACCGTTTATCTCAATAATTCGTCGATGCAACTGCATTCTATTTCCGCTCAAATGGTGTCACTTTAAGATTAGATTTATGACCTACGCAAAGAGGCAAATATTTGAATAAATGCCCTGACACTAATGTGGTTTTAAGGCACTTGCCATTGCAGATGCTAGACGTCACAAAAATAGCAAAATGGAAACATGCGATACTTCTGTAAGACGCATAAAAAACAACAAACGCACGACACTGCCAGAAATAAATTAGTGCGCTCTTTAGAGGTTTCCAGCCCAATCAAGATTTATTGTTGGAATAGTGCATATGGAATGGATAAAATGATTACATTTTCAGTTCGATAGCACAAGTCGTTCCGAGGTACCAGGTTTCGGCCCATGTTGAACCACCTATATTTGTACGTGGTGTAGTCTCCGCTGGCGGCAATGCAGGTTCTGACTCTGGCATCTAGCCGATCGTACAGACGACGATTACTGTCCTGGGGTTCGTTGTGTCACGCCTGCTTGACCTGTTCACGTATTTTTGTAACAGTTGGTGGATGACATGTCGCATGAGTCACTTCTCGTCTTTTTGGCGCTTATGCTTTCCGGCTATGATGTGTACAGGCAGTTGGTCGGTTGGCATGGAGTAGCGAGGAAATCTCCACAGCGCGAAGTTTGGCCTGGCCCCCTGGCGGCCTCTATGCAGTGTCGGAGTGTGTGGTGCTGTTCTCACTGCTACGAGGTCCGTGGCTCACCGATACTGGACAAGAAAGTTGAGTTTTAACTTAATCTACCAGCAAGTCACGACTGTTCACATTGTGTCGTTCGGAGTTCGTTGTCGGCTGTTGGGATATTCCCACGAGCAACAACGTGTGTTTTCAAGTTGGCAAATCTTAGCCACCCTCTGGTGGAGTTAAAGTGTACTTGGTTATTTGAACTGAAGTGCACCAGCGGAATCTTCTGCCTTGTAGCCGTTAATGTTCCGCTTACCTGCCCTGGTCATTGACGTACATTCAAGCATTGTATTTTCCTCATCGTGTTGTCACTGTCCAGCACGGTGTGTAGTTTGACAGCTTAATGTATAATTGGTTGTGGGCGCCAATACCTTCTACGTTGTTCCATTGAACTCCCTGTTGTGTGCTGGTCGGGTGAAGCGGATGTTATCTTGTCGGTGTGTCCATTGACTGTCTGTCGGTTAGGTTGTCGTCGGATCGACAATGGTTGGGCCGACTGCCTGTCTCACCTAAGCGAGCGTTAGCGTTTCAATTCCAGGCCGACCTTCGGAACTTCTGAGCGGCCTTGGGTGTACAGCCTTTTCTTCTTTGTTCTTTTTGTTTGTAATTGTATGGCTTCTAGCCGATTTTTAGATTAAGGTTGCTTTGCCCTTAAGGCGCCAGATGGTTTGGGCCTTCAGCCTAATTTAAGAACTGTTGTAAGTAAAGCCTTTGGCATTTTTAAATTTAATGTTATTGAGTCATACGTGTTGGACCTTCAGCCGATTTTGAATTTAAGTTGTTTGGTCTTGAAGTGTCAGATTCTTTGGGCCTTCAGCCTAATTCAGGAACTATTTTAAGATATGGCTTTGCCTTTTAAATTTCTGATTTCAGTTGAGCCTTAAGTCATTGGCTTTCAGCCGTTTTAAAAATAAATTGGACTTGTCCTTAAGTCATGAAATCGTACGGAGCATTCGGCCGCTAATGAAGTTCCAAAACTGAAGCTGTGTTTCTTTTTAAAAATATTTCTTGGCTCTTGTTGTGGTTGATCAAATAAAAGATTCTATGTTCGAGTGTAACTGACTGCTGCTTATTTTAGCCTCTTTCCACAACTTAAACTATCTGTCCTGTCCTGCGTGTTTAGCAGGACGTCTCAATGTGGAACTATGCACATCATACGAAAAAGAACTTAGTATCCTATACTACAATTGAAATCGGTCCGCTCGAGGAAATCTTGGAGTGAAACAATTTTTCGAGCTATGAAATGGAATGATTACATTGGATCAGCCGTAGTTAATGACAGGCTGCAGTTCATTAGCAGGTACGTTATTGGGAAAGTGAAACCTGTCCGTTAAGGAGATTGTTTAGATAACACTCGTATTAGCCAACCTAACATATTGCACCTATGTGTAGGTCCCATTGAAAATAGATCAAACACGGAAATTGAACCGTATGCACAGAAGGACTGCACAGATGGTCACAGGTTTGGCTGAATCCATGGAAAAACGTAGTGAAGATGCTGTAACACCTTAATTGACAGACACATAAAACTAGATGCTAACGTGTCCACGAAAGCTTGCATTCAAAGTAGGTCTATTAAACGACGAACCTAGGAATATATCACAGTAGCTCTACGAATCTCTCCTCAAGTCACCGTGAAAATAAGGTTAATTACAGCACGCACACTGGCATTTAAGATCCTGCTCATCCAGCGAAATGAACGGAAAGACAGCTCAGTAAGTGACATAATGGAAAACACCCCTCTGTAGTGCACCTCAATGTGTGACTCAGATGTGTCTTCAGAAAGTGGAGCATATATTACATCAAAACCAAATTCGAAAGTGTGGAACTGGAGCTTAGAGGAACGAGAAGCATTTAGTCAAGAGCAGTCGATCAAGTATCAGCCGTTTGCTGTTGCTATTTGAATGTTGACAGCGATGACATTGTGAGATTTACATTTCAACCTTCAGCAACTATATGGAAGCTGACGAATTGCCACTCGTTTAGTGAATTCTAAACTGACAACATGCGGCTGGAGATATTGCTTGACCATAATTCTACTGGACACTAGCTAGCAAAAGAGATGACAGGGTCACAGTCACTCTTCCGACCCACACTCTTCATGTGCGATTGTTGAGTGGTGACGGATCAAAATTATTGTCCATCATGTCTGATTGTGAATTCTTTGATATGAAAAATGTGGTGGTATACATCCTAATTGGAAGAGGATGTAGATGAAGATGAAATGAGAGATATGATACTGCGTGAAGAGTTTGACAGAGCACTGAAAGACCTGAGTCGAAACAAGGTCCCGGGAGTAGACAACATTCCATTAGAACTACTGAGGCCTTGGGAGAGCCAGTAATGACTAAATTCTACCATCTGGTGAGCAAGATGTATGAGACAGGGGAAATACCCTCAGACTTCAAGAAGAATATAATAATTCCAATCCCAAAGAAATCAGGTGTTGACAGATGTTAAAATTACCGAACTATCAGTTTAATAAGTCACAGCTGCAAAATACTAACGCGAATTCTTTACAGGCGAATGGAAAAACTGGTAGAAGCCGACCTCGGGGAAGATCAGTTTGGATTCCGTAGAAATGTTGGAACACGTGAGACAATACTCACCTTAAGGCTTATCTTAGAAGACAGATTAAGGAAAGGCAAACGTACGTTTCTAGCATTTGTAAACATAGAGAAAACCTTTGACAAAGTCGACTGGAATACTCTCTTTCAAATTCTAAAAGTGGCAGGAGTAAAATACAGGGAGCGAAAGGCTACTTACAGTTTGTGCAGAAACCAGATGGCAGTTATAAGAGTCGAGGGACATGAAATGGAAGCAGTGGTTGGGAAGGGAGTGAGACAGGGCTGTAACCTCTCCCCAATGTTATTCAATCTGTATATTGAGCAAGCAGTGAAGGAAACAAAAGAAAAATTCAGAGTAGGTATTAAAATCCATGGAGAAGAAATAAAAACCTTAAGGTTCGCCGACGACATTGTAATTCTGTCAGAGACAGCAAAGGACTTGGAAGAGCAGTTGAACGGAATGGACAGTGTCTTGAAAGGATGATATAAGATGAACATCAACAAAAGCAAAACGAGGATTATGGAATGTAGTCAAATTAAGTAGGGGATTTATATTGGGAAATGAGACACATGAAGTAGTGAAGGAATTTTGCTAATTGGGGAGAAAAGTAACTGATGATAGTCGAAGTAGAGAGGATATAAAATGTAGACTGGCAATGGCAAGGAAAGCGTTTCTGAAGAAGAGATACTTGTTAACATCGAGTATAGATTTAAGTGTCAGGAAGTCGTTTCTGAAAGTATTTGTATGGAGTGTAGGCATGTATGGAAGTGAAACATGGACGATAAATAGTTTAGACAAGAAGAGAATAGAAGCTTTCGAAATGTGGTGCTACCCAGAAAATTAGATGGGTAGATCACATAACTAATGAGGAGGTACTGAATAGAATTGGGGAGAAGAGGAGTTTGTGGCACAACGTGAAAGAAGAAGGGACCGGTTGGTAGGACATATTCTAAGGCATCAAGGGATCACAAATTTAGCATTGGAGGGCAGCGTGGAGGGTAAAGATCGTAGAGGGAGACCAAGAGATGAATACACTAAGCAGATTCAGAAGGATGTATGTTGCAGTAGGTCCAGGGAGATGAAGAAGCTTGCACAGGATAAAGTAGCATGGAGAGCTGCATCAAACCAGTCTCAGGACTGAAGACTACAGCAACAACAACACATCTTTATAAATAAATCAGTTAGTTCTAGTTTAATGGTTCGTTAGTATGATTGTCGTCAGCTGTCTTCTTTTATTTTACCTTTCAGTGGGCTATTGATACCGGCACGATTCATTAAACATTCCACTTTCCAAAAGTAAGTAATTAACACTCTCGTAGATGGCGATACAGAACTTTTCTGTAGGTGAACATTCTAAATTTACCTTATTATCCTGCATTTTTCATTTAAGTGTTTGGCAGAGGGTTTAAAGAACGATTGTCAAGAACTAAAGTGGTTCAGTTGTTGTGATTCTATCCTAAATGATGCCTCTTTCAGAAGCTGAGCTATTTTCTCCTCTATGATACAGGAGAAGTAATTTTCACTGAGTAATAATCACCGCGATTTAGATCACCAACCTCTCGCTATGTAACAAGGCAACGGGAAATGCATTCCAAAACTGAGTATGCGTGGTAGAATAATCCTTGCGGGAAAAACGCCTAACTTGCACTCATACTCACAGTGAAATTCTAGCGTCATATGTACAACAGCCGCGGCGAAAGGGTGCCAATAATTTGATCACCACATCACAGAGGTGGGTGAGACCGATCTGGAAGAAAAGCCAGCGATATCAACCACAGTTTACAGTGTTCAAAAATCTCTTGGGCGAGCTGAAAGAACATCTGAAACGAAAGAGGTGTTGTAAAGACGAAGACGTTCACACAGCAATTCTCCAATAGCTTCGTGCCCAAGACGCGGAATCCCATCGTCGAAGAGAAGAACGATTTTTAGAAGTTCCGACCATTTTTTTTTGCAGCGACTTGGTGACTAAGTTGAAAAGTATTGTCATGTATCCGTGTCGCTTCGAAATTTAGTGTAGCATTTAATAGATGTTACACAAAAAAGCATCATCTGAAGAGGCCTTGACACAGCGGTTCCGACTGGCAGCCGCTGCATCCTCCACCCTTAGGCATCACTGGGTGCAGGTATGGAAGGGTACGAGGTCAGCACACCTCTCTCCTGGACCTTGTCAGTTTTCGTGATTGTTGCCGCTAACTCTTAATCCAGTAGCTACGCAGCCGGCCTCACAAGTGCTGGGTGAACCCGACTTGCCAACATCACTTGGCAGACCCGGACTGTGACCCATCCAAGCGCTAACAAAGACCGACAGCGTGCAAGTTCACATCAGATGAATTCGCAGTTGCGAACAGTGGCTACCATCAGCGGCAGAATGGAATGACGACAATGAAAATTTGTGCCGGACCGGAGCCCGAACCCAGATTTCCCGCTTATCGCTAGCGGTCACTTTACCATTTGGCTACCCGTGCACCACTCACGCCCAGACCCAGATTTCCATATGTCGTGAACCATGCGCCTTCGATCTATACTCTCACATTCATTATATGTATTCCCGTACAGATCAGACGTTGTACTTGAAAGTCACATGCGCGGTATCGCCAGATAAATACGATATTTGAGTGCCTGTGCTATTCTGATGACGATGCACTGTGGGGACCACAGCCGTTATGAAACACATCAGATCAATTCGTATTTGCTAATAATGACTACCATCAGCTGCAGAGTGGAATGACGACAATGATCTGTACGGGAATACACATAATGGATGTGCGAGTATACATAGTGAACGTTTGGTTGACGACATATAGAAATTTGGGTCTGACCGTGAGTCGTCCACTGATATCTACATCTACATCTACATCTACATCTATACTCCGCAAGCCACCCAACGGTGTGTGGCGGAGGGCACTTTACGTGCCACTGTCATTACCTCCCTTTCCTGTTCCAGTCGCGTATGGTTCGCGGGAAGAACGACTGCCTGAAAGCCTCCGTGCGCGATCGAATCTCTCTAATTTTACATTCGTGATCTCCTCGGGAGGTATAAGTAGGGGGAAACAATATATTCGATACCTCATCCAGAAACGCATCCTCTCGAAACCTGGCGAGCAAGCTACACCGCGATGCAGAGCACCTCTCTTGCAGAGTCTGCCACTTGAGTTTGTGAAACATCGCCGTAACGCTATCACGGTTACCAAATAACTCTGTGACGAAACGCGCCGCTCTTCTTTGGATCTTCTCTATCTCCTCCGTCAACCCTATCTGGTACGGATCCCACACTGATGAGCAATACTCAAGTATAAGTCGAACGAGTGTTTTGTAAGCCAATTCCTTTGTTGATGGACTACATTTTCTAAGCACTCTCCCAATGAATCTCAACCTGGTACCCGCCTTACCAACAATTAATTTTATATGATCATTCCACTTCAAATCGTTCCGCACGCATACTCCCAGATATTTTACAGAAGTAACTGCTACCAGTGTTTGTTCCGCTACCATATACTCATACAATAAAGGATCCTTCTTTCTATGTATTCGCAATACATTACATTTGTCTATGTTAAGGGACAGTTGCCACTCCCTGCACCAAGTGCCTGTCCGCTGCAGATCTTCCTGCATTTTGCTACAATTTTCTAATGCTGCAACTTCTCTGTATACTACAGCATCATCCGCGAAAAGCCGCATGGAACTTCCGACACTATCAACTAGGCCATTTATACATATTGTGAAAAGCAATGGTCCCATAACACTCCCCTGTGGCACGCCAGAGGTTACTTTAACGTCTGTAGACGTCTCTCCATTGATAACAACATGCTGTGTTCTGTTTGCTAAAAACTCGTCAATCCAGCCACACAGCTGGTCTGATATTCCGTAGACTCTTACTTTGTTTATCAGGCGACAGTGCGGAACTGTATCGAACGCCTTCCGGAAGTCAAGAAAAATAGCATCTACCTGGGAGCCTGTATCTAATATTTTCTGGGTCTCATAAACAAATCAAGCGAGTTGGGTCTCACACGATCGCTGTTTCCGGAATCCATGTTGATTCCTACATAGTAGATTCTGGGTTTCCAAAAACGACATGATTGTTGTTGTTGTTGTGGTCTTCAGTCCTGAGACTGGTTTGATGCAGCTCTCCATGCTACTCTATCCTGTGCAAGCTTCTTCATCTTCCAGTACCTACTGCAACCTACATCCTTCTGAATCTGCTTAGTGTATTGATCTCTTGGTCTCCCTCTACGATTTTTAGCCTCCACGCTGCCCTCCAACGCTAAATTTGTGATCCCTTGATGCCTCAAAACGTGTCCTACCAACCGATCCCTTCTTCTAGTCAAGCTGTGCCACAAACTTCTCTACTCCCCAATCCTATTCAGTACCTCCTCATTAGTTACGTGATCTACCCACCTTATCTTCAGCATTCTTCTGTAGCACCACATTTCAAAAGCTTCTATTCTCTTCTTGTCCAAACTGGTTATCGTCCATGTTTCACTTCCATACTTGGCTACACTCCATACAAATACTTTCAGAAACGACTTCCTGACACTTAAATCTATACTCGATGTTAACAAATTTCTCTTCTTCAGAAACGATTTCCTTGCCATTGCCAGTCTATATTTTATATCCTCTGTACTTCGACCATCATCACCATTTTACTCCCCAAATAGCAAAACTCCTTTACTACTTTAAGTGTCTCATTTCCTAATCTAATCCCCTCAGCATCACCCGATTTAATTTTACTACATTCCATTACCCTCGTTTTGCTTTTGTTGATGTTCATCTTATATCCTCCCTTCAAGACACTGTCCATTCCGTTCAACTGCTCTTCCAAGTCCTTTGCTGTCTCTGACAGAATTACAATGTCATCGGCGAACCTCAAAGTTTTTATTTCTTCTCCATGGATTTTAATACCTACTCGACATGATACTCGAGCAAAAAACATGTTCTAAAATTCTACAACAGATCGACGTCAGAGATATAGGTCTATAGTTTCGCGCATCTGCTCGACGACCCTTCTTGAAGACTGGGACTACCTGTGCTCTTTTCCAATCATTTGGAACCTTCCGTTCCTCTAGAGACTTGCGGTACACGGCTCTTAGAAGAGTGGCAAGTTCTTTCGCGTACTCTGTGTAGAATCGAAACAGCTCATTCAACTTTTTCGTGTTTGTATGTTTGTAACGTTATACAAATGCCTAAACGCAAGTGTACCTATATTGTTATTTTGCAAAATAATTATCCGTGTGGTACATAACATGTTACGCGTGAAATTTGTCGTACTGATTTTAGTGTTGGTCATGGTGCCAGCGATACTGAGAAGCATATGAAAGTGGGGAAAGACGGGTTTTCCGAACAAGCTGCTGCTTTCAGCTCGTCAATGCTTGCTTTTTTTCAAAACAAACGGTTTGCCGACTTCGAAGTACTTGGCTATAGCTGAAGCTGAAGGTGCATGGGCATTTCATATGGCTCAAGAAAACCTTATTTTTCGCTCAAATGACTGTGCCTCTAACATAATTCAAACAGGTTTTGAGAAAAAACTGAGATGTGCTTGGACAAAATTCCAGGCTATTGTTGTAAATGTGCTGCCATTTACGGTGATTGGAAGAATTAAAAGAGCATCTTTGTGATGCCCACTTCGTATGTTTATTAGCGGATGCTTCGAATCATGACTTAGTAAATTTATTCCGTTTTCATTCGATATTTTTTACCTTATGGAGGTGTGGAAGTGAAGATTTTTAGAATTTCGAGGGCAGCCTGGTGAAAGCGTCATTAAGAGAAATGTTGATGGCTGTTAATACATTAGAATATATTTAAGTTTCATTTAACGTAACTAGTAATATGGTATCTAATACATAAAGTGAACCTACATACAAGAGCGTAACAACACCAGTGCACGTGTGCTACGGCGTCTGACCAATCATCGCGTTTGTGTTTCATTACATCAGGATTAGTTTTATGATGAACAGATTATAGTAGTGGCTACATTAAAGCATACGCGAAATAATTTTGAACTGTTGCATGCTACCGTAATGGTTTTGTTTATTATTTGGTAACTGTTCCGTGAAGGCACACTTGCGTGAGACGATGAAGTACCAGGCGTATTCCGAACGTAAGGTCCGATTATACTCGAAGTGGAAACCTCTGTGAAAATCTGATGGAATTCTGCACAGGTGTCTTGGGCAGTGTCTTTAGAGTGCCTGTCGATCGCTTCACATCGCTCTTTTCAGTTCAGAGCTGAGAAGTAGTAAAGTTAGCTTTGAGAAGCGCGCCGCAGCGCGCAGCGTGAAGCAGTCGCCCTCCGTTTTCTGACGGTGGCGCCGTTGTCGCAATTGAAGGCTTCGGTGTCTCCCTCTAGCGGGAAGGGGGAAAAGTGGGCTGTTCACGTGGGTTTAAGAAGTGGCTGTATGGGCTCTCGTGGAGAGTTGGCAGTCGGGGCATCAAGAAGCAAATTCTCTGCCGGTGCTAGAGGGACAGCACGCAGACCGCGGCTTCAGTGTAAGCGACGCGAGCAGCGGCTCCGTGGTATGGGACATTAACTGCTCCTCGCGAAAGGAATTTTCCTGAGCGTGGGTCCGTAAGGGGCCTAATCTGAAGTTCGGCCGTATGCTGTCGACCGGCCAGGCGATTCTGAAAATCGGCGCGCCTTCCTGCGTCTGTTGAAACGGCTGGCAGCGGGCGGCTCGGCAGAGCATTTGGAGGTGCTGCGTTGGTTCAGTCCTGGGAGTCGTAACGCACCAGAAGTTGAGTTGATTTTTAACAGGATTTATGAAGTTTAATTGAATTCAGTATACTTATTCTTTTTAATTATAACAGCCCTGTTTTTTTTGTGGGGAGGGGGGGGGGGTGTTCTCGCCATTCATTCTCGTCTGCCCACCCACGGGAAGGTGGTAATATTAGAAAGGGTGGTCCGTTTGTCCCCTTTTGAGGACGAAAAGGGGGGGGGGAAACAGAGTAAATCTGTGGTTCGCATTGCTTCTTTCCCCTCCTAGCTTACCTACGGGTTAATTCGACTGTTAGCCTCTGCCATGTCTGTGGAAGTGTAAGGCAACAATGACTGTACTGATTAAAATGCAAGGCACTACGGCCTGATCCATTCTCTCGCCTGCCATAACTAGTATTACTAGACTCACGTGTAAAAGGTACTCTAAGAAAGAAGAAAAATACCTTTTGCCTCGTGGTAAGAACTAGTCAATTGCATAACGAATTCCTGCTCATCTGGAAGCTGTAACTTGTGTTTATGTATATTTGGCTATAGGTAAGCAAAGTTGTTAATGTACGCCGTAATGGAATTTTTTATATTGTTTCTAGTCAGCAAAAACTGTTGAGTGTTTTTCCAATTCAATACCTTTTAAGGCTTTTACTCAACATGCTTATGTGTTTTATACAGGTAGTGGGTTATTAGTGTGTTTACTTGCCATGCAAAAGTTCGCCATTTCATTACAGGTAGAAATTGTTGCCCTGAAAGGAGAATGTTGTAAAAGTTCTCAAGCCCTAGCTGGCGAGCGTGTGTGTTTGCCGAAACCTAACTGGCAGAAACTTGTAAAATTTATTTTTTTATATATTTTGGAAATGTTAACGTCATTAACTGTGAGTGTCCCACGCATGTGCGTGACTCATGATTTTGGGTTTTTCTATTTTGAGAACTTTTGTAAACAAGATTGTCTTTATACGTTGCTGACAAGTGAGATTGTGCTACATTTAGTGAATGGAGTGAAATCCACCTGTAATTTAGCTCAGCTTGAAATATTATACAGCGTCGCATTGTATATGTTAAATTGCTTGCCTGTACTTGCCTCTTACGGGCGTGAAATTTTTTATAATAATTTAATAATTTAAAAGTTCTTTCCTATCGTAAATTGTGACTTATTTGTTAAATGATTGTTGGTTTTTTAAATATCGGAAGGACTTGCACTAAATTTGAATAAAAAGTGTTACTCAAAATTGTGTGTAATTTCACTAGTTATTTCTTGGCACCTACTTCCACTCTACATTTTGTGTATTGATTGAGATTAATAACCTTTGGTGAACCAGGAGTAATTTTACGGTTCAAGCGCAATGTGATCACGCAGAAATGCCTAAAACAACAGTGTCTCCCGGAAAGTACCGTAGTGCATCTGGTGAGAGATTGCCTGAATCTATACAGCTCACATAACATAAATATCATGCTTTTCTTTCTTCAACACAATTTGCAGCCGTATTCTATAGAGACAATGAAGATGCTCCTGATAATCACAATACAGCCCTTAATTTGCTCCCTCTGTTGTTCATCTCTGCTCACATGAACTGCTGGCTACGAAGCCCACATTTTGGCATAAACAGCGAAAGGCAGACTAGCGTAGAGAATTGGCGGAAAGCACAGGCGGCTGATTTCTGTCACGAGCGTACTGAAAAGATTGTACAACGCCACGACAAATGACTAATTCGGAGCGACGACTATTTAGAGGGGTAGCTGAAAGGTGTGGCCAACTGTTGCAAATAAAAAATTTTTGAGTTTCACTGTGGTTTCCATTTCACGATTGATCGGACCTTACTTTCTAAAAACCCTTCTTATATACGACATTATGAAGGCGAAGTGTTGTGCCACGGGTCAATGAACATTCATATTCTTGCGCGAGGTACAATTGTTGAAAGGGAACTTAATCTGTCCGTTATCACTATCACCGCAGCTTCTGGTGACACCTGCCGGTGTTACAACTTACCACTGCCCCCTTTTTACCAGCGAGAATATCTCCGTCATCGCTAATACAGAAATTTCAAAGTTCTCATTTAACATAGTGAGATAATGCCAACGGAGACACGTTGCGTGCTTTCAATAACTGAGACCCCTTTCGAGATATAGCTGTCGGTATTTTTCCAATATTAACGGCTATTTCAGTTCGAAATCAGTCATCCAGTCTTCCGTTACCAGCGCTTTGTTTGCACTTTACAGGCTACTGTAACAGCGGAACGCCCATTACATTTACTCACACATTATCTGCCATCTGGAAAGCGACTGATAATTATTAGCGCCGGCTTTAATCCGGTAATGAGCGCACACCACATCAACAAATATTCGAAATTTGCTTGCCTCGTATTAACTTTAGACTCTGCTGCTCCCGCTAATGACTTGTCTGTTTGCAAATTATGACTGGAAAGTTAGCTGTATCAAATTAATCAGGTTGGTTGTAGAGCTATTCTGCGAACTTATTTATAGGGCTATGATTTTTATAAACTGCAAAGGGGTAACGGACGAGCGGGTTTCAATTTTCTAGTCAACCCACACTGAGGACGTAGGTAAATAATCAGTCTAAAAATGAGCACTTATATACCAATGAAATTCCTGGAAACGATGGTGCTCCAATTTGCTATTAGTCATTTACTTTAATTGGGAGTGAGTCATAATTATTGATGTAGAAATGGGAATAGTCATTCGATGTGTTTAGCACTTGAAAATTAAAATTGTAATTGAAGTAAATTTGTGCATTCGGAGCTAAATGTATTATTCCTTGCTTACTAGCAACACAAAAACGTCTGGAAGAACACTTTTTCTCTCCATATTTTTGCAGAAAATGTACGTAAAAGAACAAATTTTCCAAGACTGCAGTGACATTTACACCTTTAAAGTGTGGTAAATGAAGTAGTACGAGATAATAATGCTAAGTGTAGTTTTTGTGTGAGTTATATGGATGAAGAGTACCTACCTATATAAACATTGGAGAGTAAAAGATGCAGTAGTATATTAAAAGGGATGTAGAGGGTGAGGCAAATAACAACAGCCTAGACGTCTGGGTACGACTGGACGTGAATATTTAGCAACATTAACGGAGGAGGGAAAGACCTACAGTTACTTCCAAAAGGATGGAGCAGCTGCCCATACAGCCGACCGAACCTTCCAGCACATTTACACAATCTCCACATCTGACAGAGTTGTCAGAAAACGCTGTGTCTGATGGCGGCCCTAGCTAGCCACCCAGCTCAGCTGATCTGTCAGTGAGCGATCACCTCCAGTAGAAGGTGTATCGCAACGACCCTCTTTGTTTTCAAGAACTGCTGCAGAACATTTCGGATGAGACTGCAGCAGTTCCAGTAGTTCAGTTTCCATCCGCCTTAAGCAACCTGCTGACAAGGGCCCAGAAGTGCCAAGAGATTAGTGATGGTCACTTTCAACAGCTGCTGTAGTCATATAAAAACTGTATTTCCTTTTTCTCTGCTGCATCTCTTTGTTCCCCGGAACTCTGCTCTCCGGGCCACTTCTATTTTTCCACCGTATATAGGCAGTTTTTTTCGATTTCGTTTATCAAGAAAGGGTGTAGGGTGATACCGATCATCACGTGGAAACTATGGAAGATTGACTGCATGTTAAGAGACGAGACCGAACGAGTAAGACAAAAAGTGTCTTAAAAGGTGCGATATCAAGAAACAATTTACTCGGAATTCTCTAAACGTATTGGGCAAATTGCTACTGTTGTGCACAGGACCTGCTGTAATTTCCGTATAACGATGAAGAGTCTAGGTGCCATAGCACGGAGTGTGTAACATAGAAGTAAATACAAATAAGGCGACGTGTACTGTCGAAACATCAGCCTTGAGTATTGCAGTGCAACGTTCTAATCAATGCACAAAATGGTCAGTGCTGCTCCACCACATTTGTTATAGATACTAGTGCATGTAATAAATGAGTTGTCATATCTTGTCCTTGAAATCGGTGGTGTTATGGAAAGAAGTTTTGATGTAGTTAATCTTCTAATGCTGTCATGTAACGAACCGTGCTACGAAGTCCCTGTACGTGACTTTTTCTTCTCTCTATATACGAGAAAATGTTGCTTAGAGCTAATAGTACAGATAGTCCAATATCAGAAAATTATATTTCAAATGAGAATTTACTGAAAAACTTAGGCTTTCTCTCTTATATTAAACAAGGTATATTTTACGGCCAAAGAGGTAGAAGGCTGCCAGGTCAGGAAACGGTCAGTGTCACTATAAATTGATCAGCGAAATCCCGATCTTTAGTTGATTTCGTAATTTGGTTGGCCGATTCGCGAAATGGCGTGGACACATCGGCCAAGGTACGAAGGAAAAAATTTGGCTGATTTGCAGAGTCTGTATAATTTCAAATATATATAGGTTCTTCATTTTATCAGTCTCAATTAATATAATCTGTCGTCGCTTAAACTGTAATTTGAACGTTTATGACATTTGGAATTGTACAACTGTTTCGATGTTTGATGCGTGCATATGATTTCTAACTACACTACTGGCCATTAAAACTGCTACGCAAAGGAGAAATGCAGATGATAAACGGGTATTCATTGGACAAATATACTACAACGGACATCTGATTACGTGGTTCAAGTGGCTCTGAGCACTATGGGACTTAACATCTATGGTCATCAGTCCCCTAGAACTTAGAACTACTTAAACCTAACTAACCTAAGGACATCACACAACACCCAGTCATCACAAGCCAGAGAAAATCCCTGACCCCCCCGGGAATCGAACCCGGGAACCCGGGCGTGGGAAGCGAGAACGCTACCAAATGACCACGAGCTGCGGACGTGTGACTTCATTATCACGCAGTTTGGGTGCATAGATCCTGAGAAAGCAGTACCCAGAACAACCACCTCTGGCCGTAATAACGGCCTTGTTACGCCTGGGCATTGAGTCAAACAGAGCATGGATGGCCTGTACAGGTACAGCTGTTGCAGCTTTAACACGATACCACAGCTCATCAAGAGTAGTGACTGGCGTATTGTGACGAGCCAGTTGCTAGGTCACCATTTACCACACGTTTTCAATTGGTGAGAGATCTGGAGAATGTGCTGGCCAGGGCAGCAGTCGAACATTTCCTATATCCAAAAAGGCCCCTACAGGGCCTGCAACATGTGGTCATGCATTATCCTGCTGAAATGTAGAGTTTCGCAGGAATCGAATGAAGGGTAGAGCCACGGGTCGTAACACGTCTGAAATGTAATGTGGACCGTTCAAAGTGCCGTAAATGCGAGCAAGAGGTGACTGAGACGTGTAACCAGTGGCACCCCATACCGTCACGACCGGTGATACGCCAGTATAGCTATGGCGAATACGCACTTCTAATGTGCGTTCACCGCGGTGACGCCAAACACGGATGCGACCATCACGGAACCTTGATTCATCCGAAAAAATGACGTTCTGCTATTCGTGCACCCAGGTTCGTCGTTGAGCACTACATCGCAGGCGCTCCTGTCTGTAATGCAGCGTCAAGGGTAACCGCAGCCATGGTCTCCGAACTGATAGTCCATGCTACTGCATACGTCGTCAAACTGTTCGTGCAAATGGTTGTTGTCTTGCAAACGTCCGCATCTGTTGACTCAGGGATCGCGACGTGGGTGCACGATCCTTACAGCCATGCGGATAAGATTCCTGTCATCCCGACTGCTAGTGATACGAGGCCGTTGGATCCAGCACGGTGTTCCGTATTACCCTCCTGAACCCACCGAGTCCATATTCTTCTAACAGTCATTGGATCTCGACCAACGCGAGCAGCAATGTCGCGATACGATAAACAGCAATCGCGATAGGCTACAATCTGGCCTTTATCAAAGTCGGAAACGTGATGGTACGCATTTCTCCTCCTTACACGAGGCACCACAACAACGTTTCACCAATCAACGCCGGTCAACTGATGTTTGTGTATGAAAAATCGGTTGGAAACTTTCCTCATGTCAACACATTGTAGGTAGCGCCACCGGCGCCAACCTTGTGTGAATGTTCTGAAAAGCTACTCATTTGCATATCACAGCATCTTCTTCCTGTCGGTTAAATTTCGCGTCTGTAGCACGTCATCTTCGTGGTGTAGCAATTTTAACGGCCAGTAGTGTATATGGTGTTCATTCGCTTCATCAGTGTACCTCTACACAGATGCTCCGCAAGCCACTATATAGTGGTGGCGTAGGCTATCCTGAACCGCTACATTCCTGTTCCTCTCTCAGGTAGAGATAGGGGAAAACGAATGTATGTATGCCTGCGGACGAGCCCTAATTCTCTAACATTATCTTCGCGGTCCGTAGGCGAAATATCTATTGGCGGTAATACAATCTTGCAGCAGTCAGCTTCAAATACCGGTTGGCTACATTTTCTCCATAGTGTTCCTCGAAAAGAACGTCACCTACACTCGAAGGACTCCTATTCGAGTTCCCGAAGCATTTTCGTAATACTTACGTGTAGTTCGAGCCTATCAGTAACATATGTAGCAGCCTGCTTCTGAACTGCTTCGATGTCTCCCTTTAATCCGACCTCTTGGCGACCCCAAACACTCGAGCAGTACTCAAGGACAGGTTCGCACCAGCGTCCCCTTTGTGGACTCCTTTACGGATGAACCACACATTCCCGAAATTCTCCCAGAAAGCCGAAGTGGACCATTCGCCTTCCTTACACGATCCACACACGTTCGTTCCATATCATATCACTTTGCAACGTTCCGCCCACATATCTAAACGACGTGACTGTGTCAAGCAGGATACTACTAATGCGGTATCGCAGCATCACGAGGTAGATCTTCCTATTCACCCGCATTAACTCGCAGTATTTTATATTTGGAGCTACCTGCCATTCATCACAACAACTAGAAATTTTTAATTTCATTTATTACAACTAGCCTACCTTACGCTTATATGACACATCGAAATTACACTCCTGGAAATTGAAATAAGAACACCGTGAATTCATTGTCCCAGGAAGGGGAAACTTTATTGACACATTCCTGGGGTCAGATACATCACATGATCACACTGACAGAACCACAGGCACATAGACACAGGCAACAGAGCATGCACAATGTCGGCACTAGTACAGTGTATATCCACCTTTCGCAGCAATGCAGGCTGCTATTCTCCCATGGAGACGATCGTAGAGATGCTGGATGTAGTCCTGTGGAACGGCTTGCCATGCCATTTCCACCTGGCGCCTCAGTTGGACTAGCGTTCGTGCTGGACGTGGAGACCGCGTGAGACGACGCTTCATCCAGTCCCAAACATGCTCAATGGGGGACAGATCCGGAGATCTTGCTGGCCAGGGTAGTTGACTTACACCTTCTAGAGCACGTTGGGTGGCACGGGATACATGCGGACGTGCATTGTCCTGTTGGAACAGCAAGTTCCCTTGCCGGTCTAGGAATGGTAGAACGATGGGTTCGATGACGGTTTGGATGTACCGTGCACTATTCAGTGTCCCCTCGACGATCACCAGTGGTGTACGGCCAGTGCAGGAGATCGCTCCCCACACCATGATGCCGGGTGTTGGCCCTGTGTGCCTCGGTCGTATGCAGTCCTGATTGTGGCGCTCACCTGCACGGCGCCAAACACGCATACGACCATCATTGGCACCAAGGCAGAAGCGACTCTCATCGCTGAAGACGACACGTCTCCATTCGTCCCTCCATTCACGCCTGTCGCGACACCACTGGAGGCGGGCTGCACGATGTTCGGGCGTGAGCGGAAGACGGCCTAACGGTGTGCGGGACCGTACCCCAGCTTCATGGAGACGGTTGCGAATGGTCCTCGCCGATACCCCAGGAGCAACAGTGTCCCTAATTTGCTGGAAAGTGGCGATGCTGTCCCCTACGGCACTGCGTAGGATCCTACGGTCTTGGCGTGCATCCGTGCGTCGCTGCGGTCCGGTCCCAGGTCGACGGGCACGTGCACCTTCCGCCGACCACTGGCGACAACATCGATGTACTGTGGAGACCTCACGCCCCACGTGTTGAGCAATTCGGCGGTACGTCCACCCGGCCTCCCGCATGCCCACTATACGCCCTCGCTCAAAGTCCGTCAACTGCACATACGGTTCACGTCCACGCTGTCGCGGCATGCTACCAGTGTTAAAGACTGCGATGGAGCTCCGTATGCCACGGCAAACTGGCTGACACTGACGGCGGCGGTGCACAAATGCTGCGCAGCTAGCGCCATTCGACGGCCAACACCGCGGTTCCTGGTGTGTCCGCTGTGCCGTGCGTGTGATGATTGCTTGTACAGCCCTCCCGCAGTGTCCGGAGCAAGTATGGTGGGTCTGACACACCGGTGTCAATGTGTTCTTTTTTCCATTTCCAGGAGTGTATATCATAGTTTCTTATTTCTACATCTGCAGTGCTCTGTTGCGCATTTACTAGCACAATTGCGTAGTGGGTATCCTTGGCCGCCGTCCAATAATTGTGAAGAAGGGCCAAGTCGCATAGATATTTGTCCTGTAAGCACGGATTGCATCGTGAGTAGTTTCTTGTGCAAACTGGAAAGCTAACTCCTGGAATACAGTTCCTTTAGAACACTAGTCGCTGTTCCTAGGTTGAAGAAACCACCCTCGACGTTCATGACAAGCGCAACAGCGCTTCTGGGCACATCAGGACCATGTTTTGCTAGTGGGAATGAATTTTAAGAATTTTAGCACCTTGTGTTAGCAAACCGATACAAGCTCCCGACTTCCTTTCCCCGATTTCGTATTTACTTTGTCAGAGTCGGGAAGTAATTCTTTCTTCATACTATTCGTCCTCCTCGTTACTTATTCCAGAATCAGACTGGATATCTACGCCGCAGGATAGAAAACAGTGGGCTACACTGCACTCTGATTGACGCAGCTATACAACATTTTCGCTTTTTTATTTTCAGACAGCTAGTCTGTAGATTCCGATGGCTCCACCGCCACTGCACGAATTTTTTATCGCGCGGAGTGCCTCCGTTCGTAACTTCCTCCAGTTCTTGCTCAACATTATCAAGTTTTTCGTCTTTGGATATGTTATCCGTAACCGCTTTGAGCAGATTTGAAGTACTCGGACCATCTTTTGAATTGCTTCCAAACATAGCCTCATATCGAGACTGCTGAATGCCTTGATGAAATCAACGGTTTTTCATTAACTCAATAAATCGGAGACTGTCAATACAATGTGTTGATTTCTTCATTTGCATCCATATCTTGTCTTGTTCTAAACATTCTGGTAGACACTTTCGACAAACCATTGTCTTTGGCTATGTCTAGGTTTTCTGTGTACCAGTTTCAGTTCAGGACGCATGTTATTTAGTTCATTTACAATTCGGTTCGAAGACTCTCTTCCCGTTATCTGACCGAAGGACACTTGGAGGACGTATAGTGATGAAGATGCCAAGTAGCTGATAAGCAATTTCTCCTCTTACTTTTCACGGGTCCCGATAGTATAACTTGGTCTAATGGTCCTGGTAATAGAGTATAAACTTGTACTCACTGTCACGGATACTTTGCAGATCCATCAAATGTACCTACCATCTAGACTTATGTTCTTTAAATAGCAGAGGATTGCAAACTAGGCCTTCCTTGAGATTAGACAACTTAGTCTGACGAGGCTTACTTAAGAGGAGATTACAATGATATGCTTGGTGATATTTTTGTATTTAGTTTGTAGTTCTTTTTTCATTTGTGTGCGACCTATACGCCGAATTCCCAAGTGAGTATCAGGCAGTATGTTGAACAATTATTCTTTACGTACTTATTACAAAATAACATTGTTGTATCCTGTTACTGGCGGAATAAGTTTCGTTCCTCATCAAGTATAATAACTTCATATTTTCTTACCCGACCACAGCCAACAGTCTCTTTTCTCTGTTTTGCTTTGGCTTGTTGGACGACCTGTATAAGATAACAGTATATGTCTTTGGTGAGGATTCCGCAATCACTTGCTTTTGTTTGCAGCAGAATATTCAAAATGTCAGAGAAACGGCTTTTCATGTCAAATATTGGTTCTCCCTTCGCATGTATGCCAACTTTGCACAGCTGATTTCTCCTGTGTGAGTTAGTTAGTTACTTACATGTTCCATTGATAATTATAACGACATTTTTTGTCGAAATGATGTGGGACATATATGTTTACAGTGTATGTATACATGATAAACGTTAACGTTAGTGAACATTTTATTCTTTTTAGCCCTACTAATGCAACTACACTTCTTCTTACCTTTCCGGCTATCAGTTTTTAAGTAGAAATTCGTCAGTCGAATAGAAGACGTTCTCCAGGAGAAATGACTTTAAATTTCAAATTAGGTTTAAAACTTTCTTCACTAACTGTCAGGTGTATTATGTTATTGCGCAAATGATCAAAAATTTTTGTTTCCGCTTATTGAACTCCTTTCTGAACCAATGACTGCTTTAACAATAGGTAATAAATGTCGTTCTTCCCTTGTCGCTCTAGTATCGACTTCACTGTTCTTCTCAAATTGTGGTGGATTATGCATGACGAATTACATTAGCGAATATGTGTTGCGACGGTGCAGTCAAGATGCCTAATTCCTTGAAGAGCTACGTACATTAGTCCGTGAGTGAACAGTACATATTATTCTTACTTCTCTCTTTCTACGGTCAATATGTTGTTTTTAAGTAATGAGACACTAGAAAATAACTCCGTAAGACATTATTCATTGGAAACATGTAACATATGTTCGGAGGCGGATACGTTTGTTATCAAGAGTAGCAATTATACGAAGAATAATGTGGCTGAACTTAATTCTTTGATAAGGCCAGTAATATGCTTCTTCCAGCTCAAGTTTTCATCAATATGTACACTCAAAAATTTGGAGCATTCTGACTCAAGCTTATGCGCTACGTCAGTTATTGGTATGACCCTCTGTTGTACAGAACTGAATGTAGTGTGTTTCTTCAAAAGTCAGGGAGATACCATTTTCAGGTAACCACTTAATAATTCTTTGAAAAATATCATTCACCAGTTCTTCTGTTGCCTTCTCTGTAAAGAGAATTATTATAATACTGGTATCACCTGCAAAAAGTACGAATTTTGATTGTAGATTGTCAAGTGGAAGGTCATTCACGTTTATAAGGAATAGGTATGGACCCAAAATTGGACCTGTGAGACTTGCTTTGTGAGTTTTCCCCCAGCCGATAAAATTTTCTACCCCTCCGACGATGTCTGACTCATTCAGCACAATCTTTTCGTCCCGTTTGTTATGTATGATTCGAAGCAGGTGGGAAAAAGACATCCATCCCATAAAACTTGAGCTTTTGCAAGAGAGTAGCATGATCAACTCAAACACTTTGGAAAAAGAACAAAAAATACCAACAGGCGATGTCTTATTATCTAAGGTTTGTACTATTGGATTAGGGAATGTATAAACAGCACTCTCAGTTGAGTAACCCTTCTGGCATCGAAACTGTGATTTGCTACGTACATGGTTTCTACACTCCTGGAAATGGAAAAAAGAACACATTGACACCGGTGTGTCAGACCCACCATACTTGCTCCGGACACTGCGAGAGGGCTGTACAAGCAATGATCACACGCACGGCACAGCGGACACACCAGGAACCGCGGTGTTGGGCGTCGAATGGCGCTAGCTGCGCAGCATTTGTGCACCGCCGCCGTCAGTGTCAGCCAGTTTGCCGTGGCATACGGAGCTCCATCGCAGTCTTTAACACTGGTAGCATGCCGCGACAGCGTGGACGTGAACCGTATGTGCAGTTGACGGACTTTGAGCGAGGGCGTATAGTGGGCATGCGGGAGGCCGGGTGGACGTACCGCCGAATTGCTCAACACGTGGGGCGTGAGGTCTCCACAGTACATCGATGTTGTCGCCAGTGGTCGGCAGAAGGTGCACGTGCCCGTCGACCTGGGACCGGACCGCAGCGACGCACCGATGCACGCCAAGACCGTAGGATCCTACACAGTGCCGTAGGGGACCGCACCGCCACTTCCCAGCAGATTAGGGACACTGTTGCTCCTGGGGTATCGGCGAGGATCATTTGCAACCGTCTCCATGAAGCTGGGCTACGGTCCCGCACACCGTTAGGCCGTCTTCCGCTCACGCCCCAACATCGTGCAGCCCGCCTCCAGTGGTGTCGCGACAGGCGTGAATGGAGGGACGAATGGAGACGTGTCGTCTTCAGCGATGAGAGTCGCTTCTGCCTTGGTGCCAATGATGGTCGTATGCGTGTTTGGCGCCGTGCAGGTGAGCGCCACAATCAGGACTGCATACGACCGAGGCACACAGGGCCAACACCCGGCATCATGGTGTGGGGAGCGATCTCCTACACTGGCCGTACACCACTGGTGATCGTCGAGGGGACACTGAATAGTGCGCGGTACATCCAAACCGTCATCGAACCCATCGTTCTACCATTCCTAGACCGGCAAGGGAACTTGCTGTTCCAACAGGACAATGCACGTCCGCATGTATCCCGTGCCACCCAACGTGCTCTAGAAGGTGTAAGTCAACTACCCTTGCCAGCAAGATCTCCGGATCTGTCCCCCATTGAGCATGTTTGGGACTGGATGAAGCGTCGTCTCACGCGGTCTGCACGTCCAGCACGAACGCTGGTCCAACTGAGGCGCCAGGTGGAAATGGCATGGCAAGCCGTTCCACAGGACTACATCCAGCATCTCTACGATCGTCTCCATGGGAGAATAGCAGCCTGCATTGCTGCGAAAGGTGGATATACACTGTACTAGTGCCGACATTGTGCATGCTCTGTTGCCTGTGTCTATGTGCCTGTGGTTCTGTCAGTGTGATCATGTGATGTATCTGACCCCAGGAATGTGTCAATAAAGTTTCCCCTTCCTGGGACAATGAATTCACGGTGTTCTTATTTCAATTTCCAGGAGTGTAGTTAAGTATGTAACTACTCACGAGTAGATTACATTCTCGAATATTTTGCAAAAAGGTGTCAGTAAGGAAATTGGATGGCAATTATTTAAGTCCGTCTTGTCACCTTTCTTATGAAGTGGATCAACAATTACTTACTTAAACCTGTCCTGCAGGCTTGCCTGCCTGTGAGTGGCAGCAGGAGCGCTTGTCGATAAGAGCACCGTCGTAGTATCTTTGAAGCGACAGCTAGTAATTTCGGGGTCGTCGTGTGTCGGGAGTTCAGTGGGGACGGAGCAGCACTGAGGTCCGGACAGCCATGACTCGCCCGACCGTTGCCGGCACACGTGACTTCAGTGGGGACGACCTCGGTTGGTCGTTCGGTCGTTCATCTCATCGGACGACGTGTATTTGGCCGCCGACTGCTTCCGGGTTCTCTGTGTGTGTCGACTTGTCATTCCACCTAGTTGTTCCACAGTGACTGGCTTTAGTATTGTTTTAGTTTTTTGTGGAAGTGCTTTGTGGAACCCTGTGTAGCTTTTGTGGTTTAGACTGAGCAGTTATTTTAATGCTATCTGCATGCTGGATTGAGTAAGTCGGTTGCGACGGAGCAGCGAGGAACTCTCCATGGCACGGGGGCAGGCCGGGAGCGCTTGCGGCCTGCATGCGCTGTCAGATCGTGAGGCGCTAGCTGCGAGAGTGACAAAGTTCGTTGCCCACCGAACCTGGACGCTGAAGTTGAGTGATCAGTTAAACTGTTATAAAGTCTCAACTATTCTGACATCTCTTCATTCAATTGAGGGTTGTTGCTCCCTGGGCCGTTCGTTACCAGTGAAGTTCCCCGGCGGTATTTTTTGCCCTGTGACCATTACCGCCCCAGTTACCTGCCCCTGTCATTAGTGTACTTTTCCGGCAGTGTGCCCTTCCTCGTCGTGTTTATGCTACTCGGCACGGTGTGTAGTTCGACAGCCTTTTAAGTAGTTTGGTTCATATTTTGCTTCGAGTCGTTATTGTACCCTTCGCTGTTTTTAGACGCCAATTTCTGAAGACGTAGTGCCATTCATATCCTCGCCCTCGGCCGATATTTCCCATCGTTGTGCCATTGGTCGGATGGAACGGAATTGGTTAAATTGTTGGTTGGCCCTGGGGCCGTACGTAGTTTGGGTTGCCATCCGATTACTTAACTTCAACTCTTGGCTGCTGTCTCTCCTCACCTTACGTTTGAGCTACCTTCTCAGGCCGATCCTTGGAACACTTCTGAGCACCACTTGTTCTATTTGTTTTAGATTCTTATTTTCATTTTAGTTTGAAGTATTGTGCTAGGCCTACGGCTGTGTATTAATTTAGTTCTTCTTCAAATTTACATAAAGGCCTTCAGCCGTGTTAAATTAAAATTTTGAAGATTGATTTTATTTTTAAAAATATATTTTTCCTTTAAATTTGTTCTATCTGAAATTGTTGTGTGGCCTTCAGCCGAGGATTTATGTGAATACGTTTTAATGAAATTTTTTTTATAAGAAGCAAGGAATTTATATTAAATTGTTTGTCAGACTTGTTGTTCAGGCCTTCAGCTATTGTTTTAAGTTTGTTTGCGGCCTTCAGCCGTGCAGCAAGTTAATACTTCTTTAATTAGGCTTTCGGCCATTCTGTTGTAAGTTTAAAAAGAGATATCTTGAAAAAAAACTGTTTATTAATATCTTCATTTAAAACATTTAATATGTTTTAATTATAGTTTTCCTTCAGATGTGTAATGTAGGCCTTCAACTGCTAATTGTTTTCAATTGCATGTTTTTTTTAAATTACCTTCTATTTTTAATTGCTTTTCATTTCTAAGCAAGGCCTTCAGCGATTCTAGTTTTTGTTGTGGTTTAGGGCCTTCAGCCCAGAAAACATCTCAAGTTTTCTTTAACTAAGCTTTCAGCCTTATTATTTAATTTTGATCTTTTAAAGCAATGTGTATATGAGTAGTTCTTAGAAAAATAAAGTTGTGTGTCTGATTGTGCCACTCACAGTAACTTTTTGCAGTCCCATCCATAATCATAACCTTATCCTGTGCGCTCTCTGAGCGCCTACCAACCAGGTTTTACATGTATCACTAAGGACAGTACTTCTAGCACAGAATATTCTCTGACTTCTAGCCACGTCAGTTCAGGATGAAACCTCGATGTTTCGACGATTTCCACCGTCGTCTTCGTCAGAAGGAACTGAATGACAAAATTGCAGCTGTGGTGGCCTTATATAGCATAAAGGCGGCCTCTGATTGGTCGGTTCTTACGTCATGCTGTCGCAGATGGTGTCAACATCTGCAATGGTGGCGCCATGGAGGTAAGAATAGAGGGAGACGCCGTGACGTCACCGCTGTGAAGCTATGTGAAGCCGAGGGTAGCCATCTCAATCCGACCAAAACATTGCTGCTGTGAGCTTGTGTGCATAGGGTTGTCGCTCGCTTTTGGAAGGATTTTGCGCTATTACGGTGACTTGTGTGGTGTTCGGATGTACGAATTGTTCTGATTGTGATGCGAAATCGAAGGGAATAACATTTCGTGTGTAATTTGTCTCTTTAAATGTGATTTTACAACTTCATTGTGAATGAACGTGTGCTAAATCGGTACTTGTACTATAGCGTGTTTTTCTCCTGTATGATTTTAGATTTCCTAAAATTGAAAGTCGGGAAGCTCTGTGGGAGAATGCCGTGAGGAGGAAGAATTGGCGTGCGTCTAAATGAAGTACTATATGTTCTCAGCATTTCCGAGAAGAGGACATAGACCGAACTTCCCTTTCAACAGTAAGGCTCCGAGAAAATGTTGTACCGTCAGTTTTCCCTACACATCCAAAACATTTGCAAAAGGTATGTTAATTCAAAGAATTAAATTCTTAGTTTTCAAGTTCAAGTTTCAGTATAATACGTACGTATCGTCGATAATCGAAGTGTTGAGTAACTCACTTTGTCTTCATCGTGTACCAAATTAAAAGCTAACACTACATTAACTGGCATAAAGTATAAGCCTAAACAGGACACTGTGTAGATTTGCCATTCTATGTACCGTATTTCAGTAAATATTGGTTGTAATGAACAGTGTTTCCCAGTAGTGTATCGTAACTGAAATGTCCCAGTACGTATTAGAAACAAGATGTATTTATGGGGCTTTGGAGGGAGGGTATAGCTAACTTAGTTTTCAGTTTCTATTATTTAGTTTGTGAAACACGTTTATTACTGAATTAACAAAATTGTATCGTTTACATTGAAGGCTAGCTATTCGTAATATTACATTAAAAACTACTTTTAATCAGAAGAAACGCGGAATTTCGCCTTTACGAGATTTTATTTTAAACAAAAACTTTGAAACAACCAATCTGATCACGTTACATGCGTATATGGTGCAATTAGCGACTGTAATACACGCAGCGCTATAGCACACTGGCAATGTTTTGGTCAGAGTGTCATGGCAGCGAGCCACGCCCCCATGGCTTCAAAACGTAGTACGGCTGGGATACGTAGCGCCATCTCCCCTTATTCTTACCTCCATGGGTGGCGCCACCGCTTCCGCCGTTGGGTAAACATTGCGACGAATATCTCTGGCTCTTAATAGGGTAAGCATTGCGACGAATATCTCTGGCTCTTATATGCATCGAAAGCTCGTATCCAGGCACGCACTAAGATTATATCTGCCGTCACGGTTGAAGGTTTTCTGGCACAATTCTTATTTCTACCGCCTCTTTATTTATACAGTCCCAGTGTGTGGGAGACTGGGATAAAACTTTTCTTTTGTCAAACAGTATTTTGTGTTTGTTTGTCAGCCTGTGCTCAGCAACTGCATATTTCTCCAGCTCTCGGTTTTTAATATGCCTTTGATGTACCGCACAACGGTTGGAAACGGTGCGGATGGAGTTACCGTTGTAATTGCGTCCGCGTTCATATGGAATGTTGTAAAACAAAGGAATCCTGAGGTGAAGACTGCCCATAAAAGTTAATGCATCTGAAGTTTGTGTTCCGAAACAACTGCTGTCGTGTGATATAAAGCCAGTGTTCTCCAAGAGAAGGAAACGTGAAAATGTTGAACAATCACATAATTAGCCAGCGATTACTTTCCTTCCCTTCCGTGGGTCTACATTCAACAACATTGGCAAAGTCCTGGGAAGGCAAGGTATCAAATCTACTAATAAGATAAAGCTGATGCCGCGGTCTGTAGGCTTCCGGGCCTTTTGCACTATATTGTCACTTGGGTGTCGTGCTGTCCAAGCGGGCTCTGTGGTCGCTGGTCCTACTGCTGAGCTCAGTTACTTATTTATTTACGGTATTATTCAGTTCACTTCTGTCCGGAACCCTGCTCAAAGTTACCGTTTATGTTCAGTCTCATTTGTTTGTTTGACGTGGATGTGGCACAGCAATGACTGACTGGCCTTACCGCCACATATTTATGTCTTCATAATTACGTGATTACACCAGTTTCCACAACTGTAACTTTCATTATATTATGTCAGTCCCATAGTACATGTACGTCAATAGCCCCTCCTCTAGTTGGGTTGGGTGTGGTGGCACTTGAAGCTTCTAGCATCTGAACCGGTCGTGGAATAAATTTATAAAATTACTAGCAACTGAAACGGACTATTATTCTATAAATATTTCTCAGCACAACCTACCCTACAACATCCTTAGAAGCTTTTCAGACTGTTTCTGACCACCCTTTACGAAAGAGCATTTTTGAACTTGTAAAAAGGAAAAAAACTCGTCTCTGGAACAAGTGGTTCCAAAAAATGTGAAGTTATTTGAAAGAGACGAAGACTGAAGTGTATGAGGATTTACAAATAAGATTTTAGATTCGCATCTCGAGAGAAAGCCAAACTGAAAGCTGAGGGAAAGAGGCAAGAAGTTCAAAAACTGCAACATTATGATAGAAGGAAAAACTATAGTGAAACCGCAAGTCCACTCAAAAGTTGTTGTATACGTGGTTTAAGGTGGCCCAAATCGATTAAAATATAGTTCCATGTTCAAGTTAAAATTTACTCCAATATTTTATATTCGTTGATATGGAGGATAAAGTCTCGTTGTTGTGATACTTGGTCTACCGTTGAGTAGTATCCACAAAGAAAAAGAAGTCTTTTAAGAAAATTAAAAACGTTATGCATAGTAGAGAAATTTACGGCAGGAAGTTAGCCGCCGTCTGAATTCACAACGCGATAACACTTCAGGCTGTGTACACAGAATGGCTATAGGGCCATTGATTATGTTGGCGTCAGACATGGTTGTAGTTGTATTCCACCCATGTAACGACAATAACAACGAGATAGAAATTCCCAGGTTAAGACAGAGAGGATGGGATAAGAAGGATAGAGAGAAAGAGAGGGGGGAGTCTCTAGTACGGACATTTATACATCACGAGAGGCCAATAATGGGCTTAGGGCGCTGCATTCGACCACATCAGGAAAGATACTTCACTCCCTCCTGCCCCTCCATCGAGCCTCTGGAATAAGTGCACAGTTGGAGCCAAGGAGGTGTTAGCATGTCTGAGACATCACGACATGCCAGGGACAGACAGAGGCGAATGGGAAATATGTACAAAACTGAGGAGCAGGTCGATGACGAAAGAGTATGAAGTGTGAGAGAAGAGTGAGACAAAAGTGAAGGTCAGAGTGGAGGGAGAAGTGCAGTAGTGGGCAAAAGTGAGAAGGAATCGGAAGAAGTTAGAAGCAAGACGGGGCTAGTAGTGCAGCCATAGCGGAATCGCTGATGAAGTCGTAAGTGAATAGGTGGGAGTCCCTGCGTGTCGTACCACCTGAGCGAGAAGAGTTCCTACAGATAGTTTCATTTCAAAGCAGACGGAATGGGGATATCCATTCACCATCTCTGTAATAAGATATGGCCATTTGGTGAATGCAGTTCCTAACGAGCAAGAAGAGCAATATTTGAAATTATTTCTCAATAAAGTTGGAAGCTGTAAAGCATTTTCAGCTGAGATTATTTCAGTTAGGTCCACTTTCTACCTTTTGAGATATGGTATAGTGAGGTCATGACTTCCCACCCCACATTGGCCAAACGGTTGGTTGGTTGGTTGAACTTTTGTAGGGGCCAAACAGTGAGGTCAATGGTCCCATCGGATTAGGGAAGGATGGGCAAGGAAGTCGCCCGTTCCCTGTCAAAGAAACTATCGTGACATTTGCGCGAAGCGATTTAGAGAAATCACGGAGAACCCAAACCAGAATCGCAAGAAGCGGGTTTGAACTCTCGTCCTCCAGAATACGAGTCCAGTGTGCCCAACACTGCGCCACCTCGCTCTGTAGGCCAACCGGCTATTTCCCTTCCCATGAGCAGTGTCGCTCAATCCCAGACAATACCATCATTTGCGACGCAACAGTTACATCCCTAAGAATTTTGCCCAGTCTTCGCTCTACGGTGAAATACATTATGTAAAATATTTCTATGTTAGTAGTTGTTATCTACGAAGGAATGCAAAACGTCTGGTGGTGTTCCCTGGCTGCAGGTGGATTTTCGTGTCTCGGTACGAAGTTATCGAGTCATGGGATCGCAGTATCTCCCATACGACAGCCCGTTCTTAGCAAAATGATACCTGAAACATGGTCATGAATTATGTTCTGTATCACTGTAATTTAAAAGTAAAAAACGTCCATGTTAACTTTGTTCCAGTTTTTATTTAGACACGCTGCCTTTCACACACACTTGCATTAATAACTTAAATGTTGATTACCTGGCAGTGACACATATGGTGCTATACACTACAAATTTTTATTGGAAGCGTGGAGGATAGAAAAAGGTTTCTCTGATGAATTTACGGAAGATATTTGAAAGGATTTATTTAGCACTGTGTCTATTTGAATAATTCTTGACAAAAACGCAATACGTGAAACAAATGTGAAATGCAGCTATCGGTAAACTGTCATCGTAGATCTTCTCTGATTCTCCATGATTTCGATGTCATTTACTTATAAAATATAAATGTAGGCTTTCTTGAAGGGAGGAATATCCAATTATTCTATTAGTGTAAAGTATTACGTTTTACTATCTAAAATGCGATCAGTGACCGGATATAATCGCACGCAAGCAATTAATTTAAATTTTACATGAATATCCAACTCTATTCAGAGATTAAGGCAATCTGGAGAACGCGCTAACATAACATCGTCGGTGCTCAACGCACCACCCAGTCCCTGAGCGGAGAAAATACCCGACCCCGCCAAGAATCGAACCCGGGCCCCTTGGCATAGGAGTCTGCCGCGCTGACTCACCGCAGTTAACTTCATCAGCGTCATTTCATCCACATCGACGCTCGAGTCCCCGAAGTGGGGTCAACTCAAAGGACTTGCACCAGGCGACCGGTCTACCCTACGGGAGGCCCTAGCCACACGACATTTATACATCGGTTCTCAAGCCAACAGGCCGAACACCTAAGCAAATATTATGAAAGATTTTAATCTGAACTTTCAGTGGCTAAAGGTGAAATCAATTTTGGACCCATTCTTTCTAAAATTAGACAAACATTCATCAACATTCTTCAGAAAGGATGTGTAAAACTAATCCTAAAGTAGCAGGGCAATTTTATTTCGAGCGTCGAATACGAATATTATGGCATATCTTGCACTCCATTAGGTTGTCTGGTGCAGCAACAGGTGTATAAGACATATGAACTGGAAAAAGTCTTGGTTGCGATTTATTCTTTTGTTAACAACGCGTTTCATCGACGTGGTCTATATTCAGATTATCTTAAAATATTACATTTACAACTTTTTAAAAAGCCATTAAACGGCTCTGCGCTACAATGAAGCACGCTTCAAATCAGATGAACCCGCGGATACCTTCTAGAACATTTTAAAAACCATGAAACGGCTCTGTGCTAGACTAAAGCACTTGCAGAATCAAATGCACCCAAGAGAACGTAATTAAGTCGTACAAACAGGTCAGAATGGTGCATACGGCTGTTTTATTGTTTTTAAAATTTTGTAGAGGTAATAGGTCTTTGCAGGTTTATCTGATTCGAAGCCTGCTTCAGTTTCGCATAGAGCCATTTTATGATCTTTTAAAATATTATAAAAGGAATGTTTTAAGATAATCTGAAGATACCTGAAGAAGGCGAAACATGTTATTAATACAAGAATAATTTGCAGGCAAGACTACTTGTAACTAAAAAATTATTAAACACAAAACCACGATGCAGGGAAGGCAACGCTTTACTGTAAAACCAAATGATTGTTTTTTAAACACACGATGTGAAGACTCACAGCGTTTGCGACACAGGAAACTGTATGGTGGAGCATTAACAGTCTGGCGAGGGGAGGCTGCGACGTAGTGATGACGGATGTACTTCAAGCTTTGGACACCTTTAGTGGACCATTTAAAAAACATAATATGCAATCAATAAGGCGCACTAATGTGGCAATTCAGAGAAAACCGCAAGAGAAGTGTTACGCAACAATTATGCAACTTATGTATGTGTCTGACGATGCTGACCGTAATAAGTGATTGTGCTCAAGCGATTAGCAGTCGCGTGTTGCAAGCTAGTCGTGAACGAAGCGGCGGTTCGAATCCCCTTAGGCACGCTAGCGGCAAGGACGTCTTGTTTACGTCCTCGCCGCGCAGCTCTCTCGTTGAGTTGTTTACGTGATTCTGCCGTCTTAGCGTGCTGTATTTCCTTGGAAAGAGAATGGCTTATGCCCACAGAAAACGACACTGAAGATCAGTTTTTCACCTGAATATGCCCGACCAAAAGCACTTGTAATCGAGCAGTTTTCAGAGAACAAGCGAAGATTGATTGCAGCGATCTTGTTGGCATCCACCTGTCTGTCGTGAGCAGTTTGGAATACGTGAAACTGATTAAAGAAGAAATATGTGAGAAAATTCTATGTGCAACTCGAAGTGATCTTAAGTTTAGTCACTCTGACAGACACTTCAATGGCGTAACTGTGGAACACGCGAGCCTTGGACTGCGCACGATATTTGTATTTGAACTCCCTTTCGATGTGCCTTCAAAGGTAGTGGTATCTGTATTCTGCCCACAAGGAAAGGTGAAATGCTGAAAAGTGGGTTCAATTCACCACTTAGCCGGTTCTCCATAGAGTCCGAAGGATCCGCATAGAGCTACCAAACATGTGCCGTCCTGCTTAGTATATTGGTAGCTGCCGTGCATTTATAATTTATGATGGCCAGCCGAAGACATGCTTGGGATGTGGCCAAGAAAGAAACCTCCGTTCCTGCTGTCTACAACGCAGAGTCGCACAGTTGCCGCCTGGGGACCAGCAGGCCACGATCGCTCCATCGATGCTCCCACTGACGTTTGTCGAAGTTCTCCATAACGAACTCCGACCACGATCACCATTGGGTCCTAATACTGTCATATCGTCATCTCCTTTAATGCCTCAAGCTGTTGTAGGTGGACCAGCACCCTTGCCCCTTCCTGTTGTCTTGTGCAATAGCGAGCAATCCATGGTGCAGGAGATCGCCCTTGACTCCATGGTCGTGGCTACTGATGCTTTTGAGCCTGAGCATCCGGATCCCTAATCCCCAGGCATCTTCCGACACTGAAGCTCACGTGCGCAAGCAATGGTCGCCAAGTGGACGTCGGAAACGGCGGATCGCCCCGTCTGACACCTGCAGGATGGAATCGCAAGACGATGACGATCTTACCTCTCAAGATATTTCCCCAATGGACGATTTCGTGGTGAAGGTACCAGCCTGCCCCCTGTCAGAGTTACAACCATCTTCGCATACACCAGGCGCTGTGACTACGGACTTGAACTGCAGTTGAGTCAGAACCGCTCTTCCAACGCCGACGTGATGACGCCCTCGCACTCGACAGTTACTCCATTGGACACACGCCATCCACGCACCTTTCGGTGGTCTGACGATGTAGACGGCAAAGCATCTATCGTTGTTACAGCAGCGAATGCTGCTGCTCCAACCTACGACTGCTAGTCGACAGAGTTACTGGGTGAGGATGTGCAGCCTGCTGGGATAATGTTCCTGTTCACTGCTGCTCTTCGTGCCTCCATGAACATCCCAGTAGTCCCAATTCCGCAACGAGCTTGCAGGATTCATATGGTTCATATGGCTCTGAGCACTATGGGACTCAACTGCTGAGGTCATTAGTCCCCTAGAACTGAGAACTAGTTAACCCTAACTAACCTAAAGACATCACAAACATCCATGCCCGAGGCAGGATTCGAACCTGCGACCGTAGCGGTCTAGCGGTTCCAGACTGCAGCGCCTTTAACCGCACGGCCACCTCGGCCGGCTTTACAGGATTCGCTCCATCAATGTCAACACCATCGGTCCCCCTGTCAAACTACAATTGCTTCGCAAAATCTTGAGGGCGTCTGTAACCTCCCCCTCACTTATCGACCTTAAAGACAGTGAAAAATTAAACCGCGTGTACCTAATGGAAATTTGGGAAAAACAATCGTCACCGAAGTTAATCTAACGGTAAAGATGGAGGAAAGGGTTACATCTAAATGAAAGGAAAAATGCAAATGAAACTGGTGGAAATTAATTTTGAAAAGGGCTAAAGTTAATAAAGAATGTATATGTGCGGCCGTTACGTTAACAATTAACTAGCGGTAATTAGATATTTGAGATTTTGGGGAAATTACGGTCGCCAGTCCTATGGACAATTACAATAGTAACTGAAAAAGAAAGGTTATTGCATATATAATTAGCACTAAAAGCGTGGTAACTGAAGGTTGACACGTGTAGTGTGAAAACTGAAAGTTTGTCAGAAGTAATAAATTTCGCTACACTCTGACTTAATTTAGCAAAAGAATTGATAAAACCGGAAAATTGAAAGTTAATTTAGTGACTGAAATTAATAGCACTACGAAGTTCAATAAAATAAGGTTAGTCTTGGGCTACCTCAACAATCATTTCAAAAGCTACTTGAATCTACGCTATTTAGAAATAAGAGATTTAACTTTGAACTTGAATTAAATGATTCTGAACAATTAACAATAGTAAAACTTAGTACGTACCAAGCTGAGCTGCAGTCACAGGTAAGCTAAAATACGGTAACAAAACTCGCACTCTTAATTTGTGCTTGTGTAATCTAAATATTGTAGCCAGCTATGAATACCTTAACTGAACTTTAAAATTAAAACAGTGAAATAGAATGATATTACTTTAATGCTGGCGTTTGAATTTCAACGACACTCGGGTTCATTCCGGAAAAGGAAGGGACCCTGCTTGGGACACTGAGCAACAAAGGTTCATGCTACGTTGCCGTAATTTAGTGAGAAAAATTTAACAGTTTGAAAAGCTGAGGTCTGCCATACAGTTCTAAAACTTTACTTGCTACCAGTCTTCCTTGTTGGTTGATTGAAGGTTTGAAGTCGTCGATCGAGGAGGTGGCGACATTCACTCATTGTCGGCCGTCGCTGTAGCAGAAGCTGGATGTTGGCGCACCTTCTTCTCGACACGGTCACCAGGCGTAACGGGCTCTTGATGTGCGCCAGCTAATGCTTCCCGTCCGCGACACCGTGTCAGAAACTATCATAGCAAGTCGAGCGCAATTACATGCTGCCAAACTCCGAAAGCACGGCAACTCGCGGGAGCGTCACACAACACACCTGCTCAACCGCACTACACCAGCCACTCTCCCTCTGCCCGCGATCCACGCGGCAGCGTTAACACTACCAAAGATCCTAAACACTTTGGTTCGCCACACGACCTATCGATGTGATCGTTCGATAGCATAGGCCAGACCCAGCATAAAAATACAAATAATATTCACAAAACAAACCAATTATACCTCGACATAAGTGCATATATATATATATATATATATATATATATATATATATATATAAATAGTAAAACAATTACAATATATAAAGAGACAGAAATGTCATGTCTTCTGGTAACAAAATAAGGAAAAATCTATAGTACAATAGATGAAAATAGGAGGATATGCATTTCCGGCGTTACACGTCGATGCCCTTCTGCAGGAATTTCACCTAGCGGCGTTTCCTAATAACTATGACTGTGTTTCTAACATCACGCCATGTGCTGACAGTGGTAGTGGGACGGCTATCATTTTAAAGGAAGGCATTGAGGCAGACGACGTTGTCTACCTACCATCGTCTAGGGGTCTCGCTATGACTTTAATGGTGTCCGAATCAATGTTGAGCACGGCCAAGCGACGGGAACGGTCGGCATTCTATTCAGAGCAGGTCACATCTTTGTGTCTGAGCCACTACGACCGTATTATCCTCGGTGGCGACCTCAGTTGTGTGTTATCCTAGAAGGACCAACATCCCCATTTCACCCGATGGCGGGAACTCAAGCTTCTCGTGCATGAACTGAACGTCACCTATACTTGGGGACCGTGTATGGTGATACACCTATATATATATGTATCACCAGCCATTCAGAAAGTCGTCTTCACCGTATCCACGTTTCCCAAGGAATCGTAATGACTACCCTTGAGGATGACTTATGGCCTACCAACTTCAGCGACCGTATCGGCTACAGTTGCACTGTTTCCCTCCAGAGGCAGAAGGTGTGGCGCGGTCGAGGCCTGTCAAAGCTGAATGTCGCCCATCTCAAGGAACCGGAATGAAGCCAGGTCGTAAAGACGATGTGGAACAACTGTGTTAGCCTTCCAGCGGTTCCTTCAACACTCTGTTGGTGGCTCGACTGCATCAAGCCTGCTTTACGTCGTTCGATGATGAATAACGGTCGCGACGAAATGCTGTGGCAATGACAAACATTGAATATTATTTCACAAGTCTGTGCAAACTCTCAGGTCATGTCCCCTCTGTTCAACGAATGGTTGAAATTTAACGGATTAAGGCGAAGATAATTTCGTTTATGAGTCACCCCCTTGAATACACAATAGTATGCGCAAGATGTCACGATTGGGCACTAGCAGAATCCTCGTCCACGGCCCATATTATCCAAGAGAAGCTGCGGTGTCGGAGGAAGCTGGTCAATGACCTCGACATGCCACATGGTCACCGACTGACGTCCCTCAATGATACTGCTGACGCCTTTGCGGATCAATACACACACTTCTATGCAGCAGACGACCAGACCATCGCGGTAATGACTGATGTCCTCCGTTTCGTTGTCAGGAATCCTTGACGGGGCTGCTGTGGAGATTCCTACAGCGACGATTTCTGCTAATGACGTCGCTGATGCTCTTCATAAGGGTGCGGCGAACAAATCCCCAGGTCCCGACGGCGGTCCGCTGGAGCTCTACCGCACATTCCACGACCTTCTTCGATCCCCCCTGCGACTGTGGTATCACAGGTGTGAGAAGGTGATTTCAGTGTGATTGTGTTATACTAGGAGTCGGTCCAGCGTACCAGCAAAATGGAATATTCTTCGCGAAGACGTGCCCTGAACATGAGTGGCTGCCTTGGGATTCTGGGTACGTCTACCCACAAGCTGGCGGCGCGGGGATGCCATTTTGCTTCTTCTTGCAGGGGGCTGTTTTTTAATTCCGTTCATGTTTTGTTTGTTATTGATGCTAATTGAACGTCATTATTTCTCGCCTGGAGGGCGTCCTATGTGGTCTAAACAGATAAAAAAGCACGAAAAAAAAACCTAAAAGGAATATGATACATGTCGTGAAAACAAGTGATGTTGAAAAATATACTTATTTGCGTTTTCAAGAAATAATTTGTGTTTTATGAAGAGCAACGTCTTTTATTTTGGAACAACAGAAATTTTCATTTGGTTTCTCTTTTCCTGCAACATTTTACTCATGTAGTTGGCGTTCAATTTCTGTTCTCTACAAGGAAGACGTTACTTTTTATTACAAGAAGAGAGCATTCACTCATTTCTTTCAATAAGGAAAAAATAGGGTGATGCCTTTGAAAAAGAATAGCAAGCAGGAGACCGCGGAATCGAATACCGGTCAGGTAGAAGAACATGGTAGAGCGAACACCTGCAAGCGAAAGGGAGAGGTTCCGAGTTCGAGTCTTGGTCCAGTACGTAGTTTTAATCTGAAAAAAAAATAAAATTTAATATATCCCCTCACGTTTTAATCTACATTTGTTTTATCACTGGTCACATTATTTAATTTATATGACATTTGAAGCGTAATATAATTTAAAAGATCGAAATCCATTTCCGTAAAGTTGTAGTTAATTTCGTATGCTACGTGACTATTTACTATCTGTAATTAGCCTTTCAAGGACGAAAGAGAAGCTTGGAAAACCAAAGTCAAACCTCGATAAATAATTACGCGAATGACGGTATTCTCAATCACAAATATAGAAAGTCACAATGTGCCATACCACAAGAGTCACGTACAATTACTCGTCGGATGTGCTCTCGACATCACACGTTGTAGGATGGTATTTGTCATGGAAAACAAGTTGACATGGAAAACGTAAACTGAAACTTCATGCAAATACGTCATACAAATACAAGTGTTTCTTTTTCCATTATGTTGTCCTTCAAATGTCATAAATCAAATAATACGAGCAGTGATGAAGAAAAGAGAATAATAACTAAGTTTGGACGGGAGTTGAACCGTCACCTCAAACACATTTATGCTACGAAGCTGGAACTCTAATCACTCGACTGCCATGAACTCTAACGTCGACCTCTATGCACAGATACATACCAGATGTAGAAGTATGAAACCGGAATTTGGTTGCAATAATTACACGTCTGTTGTTTGAAACTGGCAAACAATATTTAATTCAAAATAATCTCCATTGCTATTTACACATCTCTCCCACCTCCGCTACAGTCTGGAACCGCACGACCGCGACGGTCGCAGGTTCGAATCCTGCCTCGGGCATGGATGTGTGTAATGTCCTTAGGTTAGTTAGGTTTACGTAGTTCTAAGTTATAGGGGACTTATGACCACAGCAGTTGAGTCCCATAGTGCTCAGAGCCATTTGAACCATCTCCCACCTCTCCGGTAAGCTATGAATGCCACCAAAAAAAAAAAAAAAAAAAAAAAAAAAAGCATCCGATGCGACTGTGCAGCAGTTTTCTTCAAATGATAACAGAAAAATAATGTTGTCTGCAAGTAATAGTTCATAGGCATAAAAGTTGTCATGTTTAGGGGTTTGAAACATACACCGATGTACGGAACTTGGGTTACTGCTTGTTGACATTCGTCGTCAGCCGTTACGGGAAGCAGATGGCGCTTCAGACATTGCCTCACGGGCCCTACACTGACGGCTGGCACCATTTATAGGGAAATTCCGGTTTCATACTTCTACACCTGGTAAGCCATGTAATATACTCGCAAAACTTCTCTTGCGATTTTCTCCGAATTGCCAGATTATTGTACCTTTCTATATGCAAATTAATTTTTTTAATGGCCTACTAAAGGGGTACAGAGTTTGAAGTAAATCTATGATCCCAACGTCGTGGTCTCCCCCTGTGAGGTAGACCAATTTGAGAAGCACATTTCACTTGGCCACGAAGAAACGGCGCTGGTACAATGAATAACTGCGGCTGATGGACTGGAAAAATGTGTGGACATGGGCCCTTTTCTTCTTTAAGAAGCGGATTATATAGGCGAGGCGGCGGTCTCTCGTGGCTACTCAACTCTCGCTCCGGCAAGCAGGCGACTTTCCCACAAAGGCCGCCGTACTGTTGTGTGAGCTCGTAAGCAAACTGGACGCCGAGGACCCTTGTGTGCCGTCGCGTCGGCTGAAGAATGCGGCAGCGCGCCGGACACAAAGCAGAGCAGACTCCAGCCGGGTCGGCGCCGGGCCGCTGGACGCTGGACAGGGAGGCCATGCGGGCGCCGTCTGCAGTCCGCAAACAGCGCAAGCAGCCGCGCCGACAACACAAGTGTGCTGCAGAGTGCGTGGGGGTGTGGTTGGGGGGTGGGGCGCTAGGGGACGGCTAGCGGCTGCAGCCCCTGCAGTCTGGTTGGTCGCTGCCCGCCTTGCATTCAGTAGCGGGACGCCATACGGGGGGAGCAGCCGAATATTCTTAATACATAGAGTGTTATGGGTACAAGTGGAGATATAGTGGTCATTGGTGCCTCAATATCAACCCACTCTAGTGTGTTGTTTTCTCTCTGCAACGAACAGTCTTCCCATAGACATGTGACGCAATTTACTAGCCCATGTTCTTTCCACGGTAGTAACAGTGCCAGTAAATGGACTACTTCTATCAGTATAGATTGATTGTTTTGCCTCCACCCGTCCACAGTTCAACACCTGACCCGCTGCTCAGTGAAAAACTAATTGTTAATTTCATGCTCTTGCCACATGCACTTGGAGGTACTCAAACCTAAAATCAATACTACTCCTAATAGTTACAATATGTTTATCAGTCAGCTGATGAAATAAACAGTGATTTAATTTTGTCCATCACACCATCCTCAGTCACTAATAAAGGAATTTGCATTTATAGTAATAATAGTATAATGAAATGGTAAATTGGTCGAGAAAACGCGATTTTTCAGGGAGTCATATGTCGGGTTCTATTGATCACAGAGATAAGGAGTCTCGTCTTTTTGATAGCCCATGGCCTACTGACAATTTTTATATCGCAAGAATGGGTATATTGCTACTACCCCACGGTACAGAGTCAAAATTTAAACATTACATACTTCCTTCAGCGCATGCAAATTGAGCCAAGTTGTTTGTGTCTCTTGGATTATGCGTGGTCCACGGTGGACAATTTCTTTACTTCGTCTTTTTTTTTTCTTTTCTTTTTTTTCTTTTTTTTTTTTTTTTTTTTTTTTTTTTGACATCAATCTTCTGACTGGTTACTGTACTGGGTAACCTCTTCATCTCAGAGTAGCACTTGCAACTTACGTCTTCAGTTGTTTGCTGGATGTATTCCAACCTCTGTCTTTCTCTACAGTTTTTGCCCTCTAGAGCTCCCTCTAGTACCATACATGTCTTAACAGATGTCCTATCATTCTGTCTCTTCTCCTTGTCAATGTTTTCCATATATTCCGAAGCTGCGAGCAACCATTTCATTCCTTGCCTTATCACTCCACCTAATTTTCAACATTTGTCTGTAACATTACATCTCAAATGGTTCGATTCTCTTCTGTTCAGATTTTTCCACCGTCCATGTTTCACTACCATACAATACTGTGCTCCAAAGGTAAATCCTCAGAAATCTCTTCCTCCGATTAAGGCCTATGTCTGATACTAGTAGACTCCTCTTGGCTAGAAATTCCTTTTTTGCCATTGCCCGTCCCGTTTTGACGTCCTCCTAGCTCTGTGCGTTGTTGGTTATTTTGCTGTCTAGGTAGCAGAATACCTTAACTTCATCTACTTCGTGACCATCAATCCTGATGTTAAGGTTCTCGCTGTTCTCATTTCTGCTACTTCTCACTACGTTCATCATTCTTATCGTTACTCTCAATCCATACACTGTACTCATTAGACTGTCCATTCCACCCAGCAGACCATGTAATTCTGTTTTACTTCCACTGAGGATAGTAATGTCATCAACGAATCGTGTCATTGACACCCTTTGATCTTGAATTTGAATTCAAATCCTGTATCTTACTTTTATTTCTATCATTTCTTCTTGGATGTACAGACTGAACAGTAGGGGCAAAAGACTACATCCTAGTCTTACACCCTTTTTATTCCGGGCACTTCGATCATGTGCATCCAATCTTATTATTTTCTATTGGTTATGGTACACATTGTATATTACCTATCTCCCCTTATGGCTTACCCCTACTTTTCTCGGAATTTCGAATATCTTCCACCATTTTACACTGTCGAACGCTTTTTCCTGGACGACAAATCCTATGAAGGTGTCTTGATTTTCCTTTAGCCTTGCTGCCATTATCAACCGCAACGTCGGAATTGTCTTAGGTGGCTTATAAAAGCATAATTGTTCACATGCAGTCCCTGAGAAAACCCCGAAAACTATTAATTTTCGGTACGAGGAGTACCACTTGCGGGAATGGCCACTTCTGTAATTTCTAATCCTGGCAATTAGTCGAAATCTTAATCGTATGTTCTTAAGATATCAGTATCCGTTACTTCAGATCAAGAGGTTCAAACCTACTTTACGTATGGGCGTAATATATGCACACCCGATCAGAGGCGCAAACGTAGTTGTAACTGACGTAGTGAACACGTCCAAAGGTTCTGGGTTGATAGCACGGTTTCAGAGGTCACCAAACAATGGCTTTGGCCGCCATTTTGACGCCAATAAAACGTCGCGGAGAGTTGCCTCTGTGTAATATCCATTACACATCTGGGCTATATAGGCTGTCTTTACATGGAAGTTATTCGATGGTCCCACCTGTGGCATAAGCACATTACAAAAAATTTTCATACGAAATACTTTCTACCTGCAAGTCAAACACAGCATTTTTTTGGCGTACTGTAGCGTAAAACTGTTGAAATTTGAGATAAATTAGTGTGAAGTGAACTTGCGTTTGAGTGGAGACTTTTTGTGTTAACCTTGTAATACGCGTATTTATTTCGCGTATTTTGTCAGACTACATAAATATATCGAAGTATATAAATACTAACCTACGGAATTGGATTTGTGTAAGCAGTACACCCTGATGTAAGAGGAAAAAGTATGGAACCACTAGAAAAACGATCCTTTACAGCACAAAAGAGGCGAGTATGCTCCTCCTTAAAAGACTGTGACAGATGAGTGGAGAAGCGACTGTGTCTATCCTCATTCCGCCTTCGTCAGAAAAACAATAGCCATGACAAAACACTTGCGCTTGTTGTGCCGATGTAGAGTAATAGAGACAGTGACGGTGGAAAAGAGAAGAAACTGTTCCAGTGGAGGAGAAAGAGAGAGGAGACAGCGACGTTCAGAGAGAGAAAGTGACTGTGAAACAGAAAGGGAGTTGAGTGATGGCAATAGCAGTTGGAGGTAAAGAGAGAGCAGGTAGTAACGGTTAGTGAGAGATAGTGGCATTAGAAGAGAAAGAGAGAAGGATGTACATGCAGTGGGAAAAAAAAGACGGGCGGATCCCTAATTTCCCGCATCCCGTATACCCACGTTTCCTGGACTCGTGGTCAAAACCCTGAGCAAACCATCCACAAACACATGTCCGTAGAGGGACAATGAGGTTGACGAGAAATACAGCAGACTGTAAGTGAAACAGTAAGAGTTAGTGGCAGTGAGAGAGAAAGACAAGTATAATGGCAGAGAGGCAGTGAAAGTGGGAGAGGAGCAGGCAGCGGTAAGGAAGCGCGAGAGAAAGGGGTAAAGACAACGACAATGGGAGGGACAGACAGGGAAAAGCACCAAAGGGAGGAAAAGGAAGGAGTGACAGAGGCACATATAGGCAACTAGGAGTCTAAAAAGCTTATAAGGGTGTTAAAGGAGAAGTTGTGCTGAACACTGAAGTTAGCCAATTACATCATCGTGCGCGCTTATTCAAGCTGTTGCCCGCTCTAAAATGGACTAATGCGGAGACTTCTTGGTTCAGTTGAGGAAATGTAACGGAAAACATGTTTAGCGACAATGTCTGTGGTAGGCTGCTTGAATCAGCACCTGCGACGGTCTCTTTGGCTAACTTCAGTTCTAAGCAATTCGATAAAGGGGCAGGCTATCAAATTTCTTTCTTAAAATAATTTCTCAGCGCAAACCCTTATGAAACACCCTTACATGTTTTTCACAGTCTTTCCGACCAGTCTGTATAGACAGTGGAAGTGAAAGGGAGATGCTGACATCGAAACCTCCGGGCGTCTGACACTCAGATCGGTACCAAACGTTGTATATCCGATTTAGCTCGTACTACACTCCTGGAAATTGAAATAAGAACACCGTGAATTCATTGTCCCAGGAAGGGGAAACTTTATTGACACATTCCTGGGGTCAGATACATCACATGATCACACTGACAGAACCACAGGCACATAGACACAGGCAACAGAGCATGCACAATGTCGGCACTAGTACAGTGTATATCCACCTTTCGCAGCAATGCAGGCTGCTATTCTCCCATGGAGACGATCGTAGAGATGCTGGATGTAGTCCTGTGGAACGGCTTGCCATGCCATTTCCACCTGGCGCCTCAGTTGGACCAGCGTTCGTGCTGGACGTGCAGACCGCGTGAGACGACGCTTCATCCAGTCCCAAACATGTTCAATGGGGGACAGATCCGGAGATCTTGCTGGCCAGGGTAGTTGACTTACACCTTCTAGAGCACGTTGGGTGGCACGGGATTCATGCGGACGTGCATTGTCCTGTTGGAACAGCAAGTTCCCTTGCCGGTCTAGGAATGGTAGAACGGTGGGTTCGATGACGGTTTGGATGTACCGTGCACTATTCAGTGTCCCCTCGACGGTCACCAGTGGTGTACGGCCAGTGAAGGAGATCGCTCCCCACACCATGATGCCGGGTGTTGGCCCTGTGTGCCTCGGTCGTATGCAGTCCTGATTGTGGCGCTCACCTGCACGGCGCCAAACACGCATACGACCATCATTGGCACCAAGGCAGAAGCGACTCTCATCGCTGAAGACGACACGTCTCCATTCGTCCCTCCATTCACGCCTGTCGCGACACCACTGGAGGCGGGCTGCACGATGTTGGGGCGTGAGCGGAAGACGGCCTAACGGTGTGCGGGGCCGTAGCCCAGCTTCATGGAGACGGTTGCGAATGGTCCTCGCCGATACCCCAGGAGCAACAGTGTCCCTAATTTGCTGGGAAGTGGCGGTGCGGTCCCCTACGGCACTGCGTAGGATCCTACGGTCTTGGCGTGCATCCGTGCGTCGCTGCGGTCCGGTCCCAGGTCGACGGGTACGTGCACCTTCCGCCGACCACTGGCGACAACATCGATGTACTGTGGAGACCTCACGCCCCACGTGTTGAGCAATTCGGCGGTACGTCCACCCGGCCTCCCGCATGCCTACTATACGCCCTCGCTCACAGTCCGTCAACTGCACATACGGTTCACGTCCACGCTGTCGCGGCATGCTACCAGTGTTAAAGACTGCGATGGAGCTCCGTATGCCACGGCAAACTGGCTGACACTGACGGCAGCGGTGCACAAATGCTGCGCAGCTAGCGCCATTCGACGGCCAACACCGCGGTTCCTGGTGTGTCCGCTGTGCCGTGCGTGTGATCATTGCTTGTACAGCCCTTTCGCAGTGTCCGGAGCAAGTATGGTGGGTCTGACACACCGGTGTCAATGTGTTCTTTTTTCCATTTCCAGGAGTGTATATGTTGTCGTCCAACAGAACGGACGTAAACTCTAATTAAAAGTAACAGCAGAACTATGAAGCACACGAGAAGCATAAATGTGATTAACTAAGACATAACGCTTACGTGAGAAAGTTGGTAGAGCGTAAGATCGTCCTACCAGGGGTCTTGAGTTCAAAATACCAAAGATGACAATTTTTTTACTGCGTTATTGGTGAAAGTGTTATATGAGCCTAACAATACTTCAGCACGTGTGATTCTATTTTTCTCTATTTTACTGTTCCGATTGTTCATGTTTATTCTACGGAACTACAAATGCGCTAGTTGCTTCATCACGTGTGGTGCCAGTTCTGTCGCACATGCCCGACTGAAGAGTACACCTTTCTATACAAAAGGACTCTATAGAAGTTAGCTACTTTCAACTAAACGAATCGATAGCAGTCTGCCAAAATAACATTGCTACGAACTCAGGAAAAAAAAAAACGCTAGGGACAACACACACACCCATGCCCGAGAGGGTAGTCGAACCTCCATCGGGGGGAGCGGCGCGAACCGTGACAAGACACCTAAGACCACATGGCTACCCCAAGCGGCTGCACACTCCGAAAAGTCCTTTTACAATTTCAGGTGTAAACAGTTAAGAAAGTTATTCTCGGTGAGGTTTCGTCGCAGGATGTTTGATATGACGGTATAACCTCTACCGACTCACAGACGCTACTTCTTCATATGAATGATTCACATATACGCTTTTTCGTGTCCTCCGACGTTCTGCTGTTAGTTTTAAATCCTGTTTGCGCGTATGCTACTGGACCAGAGCACACAGCACGTACTAAATCGGTGTTTTGGTTGACACTCTATCGACATAAAACGTTAGATGCCGATCCGAGTGTCTGTCACCTGGAGGTTTGGGTGTGAATAAGAAGATTTTATTGTAAACAGAGACTGGGTGAAAGGTTCTAGAACGTGTTGTGTTAAAACAGCGCAGAAAGGTTCTCAAGGTAATATTTTTAGCGAGAAAGGAAGAATAACGATTGATGGAACTGGTTCCCCACTTCACTCTCAGACACTTTTAAAGATGAGAATATTCTCCGTTTATATTCTCCTACAGGACGGTTTCTCAGCTGGTATTCTACTTCTCCGTTTCTCTGCTGCTATTGCATGTGCGAGATGTATTACATTACGCAATAACTGAAACTGTCAGCTGATCCTAGTTGGAAGACTCCAATCTACCGACATGTAGGGGTAAGAAAAATTTTGTTTTCTGTGTTTTCATATACGAGTACACTGCTCTGCAAAACGAGGTCGAGAAAGATGAAGTAACATAGCGTACTAACTAGTTCGTGGAAATGAATGAAAGTGCAGGAGCATATTGCCAGAGGTGTGCCAGCTGTGCACAGAAAGTTGGACATCACGTGACATGAGGTTGCAATCTACCCCTCCCTTCTTTGCTGTTGCTACTGTCCACTATGGTAAAGTCCTTTCAGAAGATTCGAGAGGAGTAAGATCTAGAACAAACGTTTTACTTATCTCTCCTCGCACCCTTGCTTACAGTTCTTCATGTCTAGCGGTCTGATTCTTCTTTTCTCGCAGCCTTTGCTCCCTTTCTTCGTGTCTAGCGGTCTGATTTTAACAAGCTGAAATTCTCACATTTTAGGTTCTCATGGTTCAATTGTCTAAATAATTTTTGATGAATATCATTGCAGAATTTTTGTTTTTATGGTTTTTTACTATATTGCGTCAAATTTTGCTATAGTACACTGTCTTTTGAATTTTCACATTAACAAAGCCGAAATTACATTGTTCGTCCAAAATACAAAAATACGTTCTATCACATCAGAGGCATGCTTACTACTACCTAACTCTGCGGTGATACAGTATTCCAAAGAGATTACAGTTTTTCTTGACAAATGAATTAGTTTACATTATTATTTTCTAAATGAATCAGCAAATAAACGTAGTAAACAGTACTAGATTGTGTAATTAATAACAGAAATTTTAAGTGTGCCTAATATTTGGTAATTTCAAATATTTCTAAGAAGAAAAACAGTTTTAACTGTACATTCAGAGCTAGTACATATCGATTGTAACAACGAAAATAACGTAATTCCTTTTGATAAATTTTAGATAGAAATATAAGATATTGTGTATAAAACTATACGAAATTTAAAAAAAAAAATAGCAGGTGAGATAATACTGATCTGTCCAAAATTTGAAAAATATTTCTGGTCTGGGCTACTACTATCAAGGAGAAGTAATGTGAGGGCAGGATGTCCCTTTGTAAGGTCAGCGTGACTGCAGAGCCAAATGGGGCTGGTCCCGCAACACGAGACAGCTAAAGGAACGGGAAGAGATCAAGTGGTTCAAATGGCTCTGAGCACTATGGGGTTTAACTTCTGTGGTCATCAGTCCCCTAGAACTTAGAACTACTTAAACCTAACTAACCTAAGAACATCACACACATCCATGCCCGAGGCAGGATTCGAACCTGCGACCGTAGCAGTCCCGCGGTTCCGGACTGCGCGCCTAGAACCACTAGACCACCGCGGCCGGCACGGGAAGAGAGAGTGTGTTTTAATAAACGAGCGACTACGGTTAAGTGGAATGTGCAAGTGTTCTTCATTATAACACAATCCGGAACCGAAGTGGGATGACTTCACACGAGATAGCCCAGGTGTTTGGTATTGCACACAGCATTGTTTTACGTGTAAGGGCAGCGTTTCGAACAACAGGCACGTCTACCCGAAGGAGAAGAAGTCGTTAGCAACTGCCAATTCCAGTAGCAGATGAGCACTACACTTTGCAACAGCCAATATGGCATCAACGTCAAACAGAGGGCGAATTGATATCAGGACAGCAAGAAACGCAAGCTCGCGCTGCACACTGGCGACTGAATAGGGGAGCTCTCCTCGCCTGACGACCAGTAAGCTACGCTTGTTCTGTGGAAACATGTGCCAAGAGCGTAGGGACGAAACCAACGAGGACTAGTAACACTTGTTCTTCTCGCATCAGAACAGATTCTGCCTGGCAAAGGACCCAACAGACTTTTTAACCACGGATATTGATGTGTATTAGGTATGTTGTGGAGGGTCCTTCCTGAATACCTCACTAGCGACTTTTCATGCGACGATCCTTAGTTTCTGGGAAAATCAATGTTAAAGCTTTATGCATACCTCCAATAACTGTAAACGTTTGGTTTTTCCTATCCAGCGAGGTTAGCGCATCGCCTGATTTTCATGGTTACTACTTTGACGGCATCGAACAGAAATTTTGTACTTCTTGGTTTTCAACTTGTTCGTACACAGCATCATGAAATACTGCCTGTCATGCAATATTATTCGAAAATAGTCATGTCACTACAATAATTTAATTAAAAATCAATCATTACAGTAAGCTTTCATCAACTGTGTACAGCTTGTTGTGAGATGACACAAGTCATAGGGTAGCGTTATGCACATACCTTATACAGATGGCAGTAGTATCGCGTACATGAGGTATAAAAGGGCGCTGCCATGATGGAACTCTCATTTGTACTCGGGTGATTCATGTGGTAGGGTTTCCGACGCAGTTCTGGCCACACGACGGGAACTGTCAAGAGTCTGCTGAGAATACCGAATTTCAGGCATCACCTTACCACGGGCAATGCTGTGGCCGACGGCCTTCACGTAACGAATGAGGGAAGCGGATTTTACGCAGAGTTGTCAGTGCTCATAGGCAGGCAACACCGCGTGAAATAACCGCAGAAATCAATGTGGGACTTACAACGAACTTATCCGTTACGACAGTGCAGCGAAATCTGGCGTTAATGGGCTATGGCAGCAGACGACCGACGCATCTTTACTCAGAGCACGACACAGCCTGCAGTCCTGTCCTAAGCTCGTGACCGCATCTGTTGGATCCCAGACGACTGGAAAATTGTGGCCTGGTCAGATCAGTCGCGTTTTAAATTGGTAAGGGCTGATGGAGGGTTCCGAGCGTGGCGCAAATCCATCGAAGCTATGGACTCAGGTTGTCAACAGGGCACTGTGCAAGCGGATAGTGATTCCTTATTAGTGTGGGCTGCGTTTGCTTGAAATAGACTGGGTCTTCTTTTACGTTCGGCTACTTGGAGACGTTCCGCAGCCATTCATGGACTTAATGTTCCCAAATACCGATGGAACATGGACGCCAATGAGCCATCTCACCAGGCTGCAATTGTTCGAGACTTGTTTGAAGAACATTTAGGTTAATTCAAGTGAATGATTTGGCCACCCAGATCGCCCGACGTAAGTCCCATCGAACATTTACGGACATAATCGAGGAATCAGTTCATGCAGAAAATCCTTCACCGGCGACACCTTCGCAGTTGGGACCGCTGTAAAGGTAGCACGGCTCAATATTTTTGCAGGGAACTGGGCTCCACGTCACGTCGAGATGCTGCACTACGCCGGAATAATGGAGGTCCGACACGGTACCACGACGTATCGCATGACGTTTTTTACAGAATAGGTTACAGAATCGTTTTGCTGGCTATAGTGTTCATGGCTTGCTTAGTTCGAACAGAAATCCGGATGGTACATATCGTAGGAGCAAGAAAAACGCAAATCCGTAGAGCGCCATATACATTTAAGGAAAGCTACTGTCTTGCGGGCGCACGTATCTTTCAGAGGGGATACCGGAAAACGCATTGCGTTTACATTTTTAAAAAATATTGTTTTTTCTGCGGTAATATTCGATGCTTACTAAGCATTCTAATTATTCGTGTGAAAGAAGGTGCATTAAATTGATACGGAATTAAAGAATGTCTCGTTATGGAAACACTCTGTGAACGTGACACACGGCCAAGGAGACAGTATAAGATCACACCCAGAACAATGCCGCGAATTGTCGAAAGGAGTCAGCTATAATCGTCTCAATACTTCCACATACAGATGGCAGCAAACAGCGAGAGGCGTGTCTTAGTTATCGATCTCATAACTAACCGGAGATAAACAGCAGGTGCGCTCGGTTTCCCTAACGATCGCCATGTCTATAAAATCTTTACACCCGAAAATAGCTCAGAATTGCGTTTGTAAGTGCGTGCACCCCAGTCAAGCTCGTATATACTACGTTTTCTTTCTCTGATACTAACTCAATGTGACAGCAACTAAATACGAGGAACCTTGTCATGTATAATAATGATGACCTAGGCTGACTTTTCGATAACCTGCGATCTGGTACTCGACTGCGCGCAACTCGCTGTGATCGTCTTTGGTGACGTACCATACGTTAAAGGCCAAAGCCATTCGTGAAACTTTTCTTTTATGCTGAGTTATGCCGGCCGGTGTAGCCTAGCGGTTCTAGGCGCTTCAGTTTGGAACTGCGAGACTGCTACGGTCGCAGGCTCGAATCCTGTCTCGGCCATGAATGTGTGTGATGTCTTTAGGTCAGTTAGCTTAAGTAGTTCTAAGTTCTAGGTGACGGATTACATCAGATGTTAAGTCCTATAGTGCTCACAGCCATTTGAGCCATGATCAGTTATGTACAGGAAATGAATGTTGACATAGCACATTAACTAGTACTTCTCTCTCTTCTTCAAATATTTTCCTTTGGGTAGTGTTAAGTATTAGGAGACTCATCCCCTGATACGATAATCGGTCGATGCCTGTTAAGTCCTGAAGAGTCAGCTGACAGCAATGCCGATACGCAGTATACTTAATATTGAATTTCTTCCAGCAGAACAACACCAGCCTCACACCTACCTAAGGCTGTCAAGAGGTCGATAGCGGGCGAGTATGTCGCATGTTTCTTCTCGAACTGCAGAGAACATTTTCTTCGATCCAATTTATGTAGTGAATCGAAACCATGGACCTCCTTTAGTAACTGTAACTGAAATGCTTACATAAAGAGTAATGTATGGAAAATGAAGACCAAGAATACTTTCTAGCTTCGCAGACATGATACTGCAGTAACTTGTGACGATATGTTTCACTATAGTTCATCTAGGAGGTGAATAAAAACCTATAAAATGACTGGTACAGACTTTCGTATCGGTTTGAAAAGCGACAGAGTAAATATCGGGCTATAGACATATAAATGTTTTTTTTTTTCAAGCATGATTTATGCAGATCATTGAATTTTAAAATTGTAATATCTGATCACGAAACATATTCTTTACAATCTAATTTACGTATGTTGGCCGCTAGATCAGACGCCACAAAAGTTGACAAAACCTCACATGGCACGGCAGCATAAGAAAGACGGCAAACATTGGAAGAAAACGTTAAAAATAGGAAAACACATAATACACGTACCATAATTTGCATTGTTAAGTTACGAGACTGAAGTAGGCAATGAAATTTGTGGAAACTGTTAAGGTTATCACTGAAATTCCGAGTGTTGTGTACAACGTCGTGCACAGTGGCGAGGAAACGAGACGAGGCTACTGAGTGGTGCGGCATATGTCGTCGTAGCAAAGATGAAGAGGGGCAGACATGATTAGCGAACGAGTTAACACAACACAAAAAAATTACTTCACTTGTATTTCTTCAAGCTTATAAAGACTCATAACAAGTAAAGCAGTAAGAATCAAAGCTCAACTTTTAGAATCAAAAGGGTCTCTGTATTAAATACGAGGGATGGTGTCATTGTTATGAGGCTCCAAGTATGAGTCGGCTGCATCGCTGCCGCCAGTCGCCCTACATCGCGGCGATAGAGGGCGCTCGTGGTACGGAGACACTGGAGGCGCGGAGCAGCGGATGCGCACCGTTGGATCTGCCACATCCCGGCCGATCGCTGTCAGCGTCACATGGAAACTACGACGCCTGTGGTAATATCAGTACGTGACACCACACCAAATTATGAACAAAATTGCTCCCTGAGAAGCGCCTCAACATATGGTAGGCCAGAGGCAAGAAGAAGTAGACCACTGAAATGCCACATCCAATTACTGTATCTCCAAAGCGTCTACAACATCTAGTTTACTATAAAAGTACTAACTAAATTCAACCTGAACACACTTCGGAATGCCCAACGTTACCGACCGACCGTCGTGTCATCCTCAGCTAATAGGCATCACTGGATTAGGAGTGGTATGTGGCCTGCACACAGCTCTCCTGTCCTTTGTCTCTTTCGTGACCGGAGCTGCTGTTCCTCAGTTAAGTAGCTCCAGAATTGGTCTCACTAGACCGAATGCACACCGCTCTCCAATGGCGCTCGTCAGAACAGGACGGTCGCATATGCAAGTGATAGCCAAGCCCGAGAAATTCGGTTATCTGACGTGAATCGGTATTGACACTGCTGCAAGGTGGTAAGTGAGTTTAATATGTATATCAATTATCCATAATGCAACAGAAATAATTCTAGTAGCATATTTTCACTTTTTTCCAATATATTACCTTACCTCATAATTTAGTGATAAACTATAGAATGGATAGTAGGAATCATCTCATGAATTTCCTATATTAGTTGAAGATACACATCGTCACCATCACGTCAGCAGTAATGACAATTTAAACTTTGACTAAAACTGGTCCGTGACACACGATATGAAGAAGAAATATACACTCATCGATTAAGTAAATAATGAAGTTGAGTGATTTTCTTAAAACTAAGGCAGATTGCTGACTGCAAAACAGTGTCGCAGCGTGAAACAGACATAATTAACATGCCTTTCCAGATTCCCTCTTAGCAGTAGCATGATAGAACTTGTGGTCCAATAGAAAAGATGTCTCCAGCCACAGCCAAAACGTTAACGTTTTGATAAATATTCCACGTGTAGCAGGTGTTTCTAAAATCCTCTGAAAGATCTGCAGTTTCATAGTATTTCTGAAAAGTAGTTACCTGGACAAACAAGAAAAATAAAAAGAGACAACAGAAAAGTGGGACTAGTTTAAAACTCCACGAATGCTGCCACCGTAAACCGAAGAGACCATCCGATCCATCAGCAACCATACGGTCTCCACTATCTCCACTCGAGCCTTGTAGTCGTTCTCTCATTGCCACATCTCTAGCTTTAGAACCTCGGCAGCCATTTACGTTTATGGTATATATAAACTTCAAGCAGCAGAATTTTTCTGATTTCAAGCTCTCCAGTCTTCTGGCCTTTTGGTTTTATGCATCATTTTTATAATTACTTTGGTCAGTGATAAAAGGAGAGATGTAATTTAGTTCCTGTCTCAAAGAGACAGAGCTGCATCATTTCATGCGGGCAATCACCTCCATGGCGTGCGATACACGTTTTGTTTTCGTTTGTCTGTCACCCACGCAATTAAGCGTAAGCTCCGTCACAGTGGCTTTCGGTTTGTTAAAGATATATAAGTTCAATGAGACTTTTTCACATACAAGTATTTTTGGTAGGATGATGAGTTTGCAGTGGCAAAGACGTCTGATATTACGCATAGTCTGCTGGAAGCAGTTCCTGTAGTCATCTACGTAATACAGTATTTTGTCCCTACACAAAGCAGTGCTGTTTTAGACCTGACAGAAGAGAATAGTGTAGTCACAGATGTAACTGTCCTGGATCCAATGTCGTCAAGTTATTCGAGACATTTTCTTGGTAGTGGCTGGTCGACTCTGACGGAAAAAAACACAAAAGTAAAAAAAAAAATTATTAATTTATTACAATGAAATTATGGGAATAGGGGCGGTTAACGCTAATTATGGATGACGCTGGAGCTCTCGACCGATGATGTCCAACACGTAATCGATTGAAGACAGACCTGCCGGTCGAGCAGGCCAAGGTAACATGATGACACCATGTGGAGTATGTTGGCTTACAGCAGCGATGGAAAATACCCGCCTGGAATGCTGTTCATGAATAGCAGCACAACACGTCGAATTACCAGACCGACGTACTAATTTACAACCACCGTGCGTGCTCACGACAATGTTCCTGCTGTCATAAGGAATCGCACCCCGGGCAGATATACACTCCTGGAAATTGAAATAAGAACACCGTGAATTCATTGTCCCAGGAAGGGGAAACTTTATTGACACATTCCTGGGGTCAGATACATCACATGATCACACTGACAGAACCACAGGCACATAGACACAGGCAACAGAGCATGCACAATGTCGGCACTAGTACAGTGTATATCCACCTTTCGCAGCAATGCAGGCTGCTATTCTCCCATGGAGACGATCGTAGAGATGCTGGATGAAGTCCTGTGGAACGGCTTGCCATGCCATTTCCACCTGGCGCCTCAGTTGGACCAGTGTTCGTGCTGGACGTGCAGACCGCGTGAGACGACGCTTCATCCAGTCCCAAACATGCTCAATGGGGGACAGATCCGGAGATCTTGCTGGCCAGGGTAGTTGACTTACACCTTCTAGAGGATACAAGCGGACGTGCATTGTCCTGTTGGAACAGCAAGTTCCCTTGCCGGTCTAGGAATGGTAGAACGATGGGTTCGATGACGGTTTGGATGTACCATGCACTATTCAGTGTCCCCTCGACGATCACCAGTGGTGTACGGCCAGTGTAGGAGATCGCTCCCCACACCATGATGCCGGGTGTTGGCCTTGTGTGCCTCGGTCGTATGCAGTCCTGATTGTGGCGCTCACTTGCACGGTGCCAAACACGCAAACGACCATAATTGGCACCAAGGCAGAAGCGACTCTCATCGCTGAAGACGACACGTCTCCATTCGTCCCTCCATTCACGCCTGTCGCGACACCACTGGAGGCGGGCTGCACGATGTTGGGGCGTGAGCGGAAGACGGCCTAACGGTGTGCGGGACCGTAGCCCAGCTTCATGGAGACGGTTGCGAATGGTCCTCGCCGATACCCCAGGAGCAACAGTGTCCCCAATTTGCTGGGAAGTGGCGGTGCGGTCCCCTACAGCACTGCGTAGGATCCTACGGTCTTGGCGTGCATCCGTGCGTCGCTGCGGTCCGGTCCCAGGTCGACGGGCACGTGCACCTTCCGCCGACCACTGGCGACAACATCGATGTACTGTGGAGACCTCACGCCCCACGTGTTGAGCAATTCGGCGGTACGTCCACCCGGCCTCCCGCATGCCCACTATACGCCCTCGCTCAATGTCCGTCAACTGCACATACGGTTCACGTCCACGCTGTCGCGGCATGCTACCAGTGTTAAAGACTGCGATGGAGCTCCGTATGCCACGGCAAACTGGCTGACACTGACGGCGGCGGTGCACAAATGCTGCGCAGCTAGCGCCATTCGACGGCCAACACCGCGGTTCCTGGTGTGTCCGCTGTGCCGTGCGTGTGATCATTGCTTGTACAGCCCTCTCGCAGTGTCCGGAGCAAGTATGGTGCGTCTGACACACCGGTGTCAATGTGTCCTTTTTTCCATTTCCAGGAGTGTAGTTCCAGTCTGTCTTGGACGCAGACAAGTTTTTTGAATGCCCTCAACTAGCCTCCTTCTAACAAATACATCACTGGCACCGAAACGGAACCAACGTTTATTAGAAAACACAACAGACCTCCATCCAGACCTCCAGTGAGCTCTCGCTTGACATCACTCCAAATGGCGGTGGACTGGGGTCAGTGAAATACACGCTATAGTGCGTCTGGCTCGGAGCTGTCACTGAAGTGATTGACTGGTATAAATCCGTTGCGTCACTATGGTGCCAACTGCAGCAGGTGCAAGACCATACGCCAGAGCACTATGCCGAAAACCATGGTCTTCTCTGTCAGTAATTCCAAGAGACCATCCGGAGCCCGATCTTCTCGTGACCGCAAATTCTGCTGACCACCGCTGCCAGTATTCATGTACAGTGGCTACATTCTTGCCAAGTCTTTCTGCAATAACGCAGAGGGAACATCCAGCTTCTCGTAGCTCTATTACATGACCTCGTTCAAATGAATGAGGTGTTGGTAATAGCGTCTATGTCGATTTAAAGGCATTCTTGACTAACATCAACTCACTAGGTCCTATCTCAGAGATAACCAACGTTCATGACCGTTACAGAGCGGATTTAAAGCAAGCCTGATTTACATCCTCATGTCAGCGTTATTAGCTCCAGTCTTATGCGACTGGTGCAAAATTTGGACAGACATCATCTTTCAGATAGAAGACCACGCCTACCAACTTTCTTTTCTGTAGCACAACTCCTTTGTGATTTTTTCCGTCAATGTATACATAATTTTACAGCTATTTAAGTAGCAGATTATTAAAATCATTAATATATTTTAGGCCATAGCTTTCCTCCTTCAGTATTACGTCACTTCACGAACATAGCTCTAGTGAGGGACGTAAGAGATTTGTGGCATCTTATGACTTCTGAAGCAGGAGTGAAATACACAAATCAAAAAAAGTTTAGGATCACCTCGGTTCCGAGAGTTCCAGAACCTGCACAGAAAACTGGAATGGAGATCATCAAAAGCATCATTTCCGCCATTTTTATTGCTCATGAGAACCATACGTATCGTGTTGTACCACCGTACAGCGAGACCTTCAGAGGTGGTGGTCCAGATTGCTGTAGACACCGGTACCTCTAATACCCAGTAGCACGTCCTGTTGCATTGAAGAATGCCTGTATTGGTTGTGGCATACTATCCACAAGTCCATCAAGGCACTGTTCGTCCAGAATGTCCCACTCCTCAACGCCGATTCGGGGGCGAGAATTGTCGTCCATGAAGACGAATGCCTCGCCAATATGCTGCCGATATGTTTGGACTATCGGTCGGAGGATAGCATTCACGTATTGTACAGCCGTTACGGCTCCTTACATGACCACCAGCGGTGTACGTCGGCCCCACATAATGCCACCCCAAAATAGCAGGGTACCTCCACTTTACTGCACTCCATGAACAGTGAGTCTAAGGCGTTCGGTATGACCGGATTGTCTCCAAACACGTCTCCGACGATTGTCTGGTTGAAGGCATATGCGACACTCATCGGTGAAGAGCACGTGATGACAATCCTGAGCGGTCCATTCGGCATGTTGTTGGGCCCATCTGTACTGCGGTGCATGGTGTCGCGGTTGCAATGATGGACCTCGTCATGGACGTCGGGAGTGATGTTGCGCACCATGCAGCCTATTGTGCTCAGTTTGAGTCGTAACACGACGTCCTGTGGCTGCACGAAAAGCATTATTCAACAAGGTGGCATTGCTGTCAGGGTTCCTCAGAGCCACAATCCGTTGGTAGCGGTCATCCACTGCAGTAGCAGCCCTTGGGCGGCGTGAGCGAGGCATGTCATCGACAGATCCTGTCTCTTTATATCTCATCTACGTCCGAACAACATCGCTTTCCTTCACTCCAACACGCCTGGACACTTCCCTTGTTGAGAGCCCTTCCTAACACAAAGCAACAATGCGGATGCAACCGAACCGCGGTATTGACCGTCTCGTCTAGTCATGATTGAAATGCAGACAACGTAAGTCGTTTACCTCCTTCCTGGTGGAATGGCTGAAACTGATCTGCTATCTAATAGGCGCTGCTCATGCATGGTTGTTTACATCTTTAGGCGGGTTTTGTGACATCTCTGGGTAGTCAAAGGGACTGCGTCTGTGATACAAAATCCACAGTCAACGCCTATCTTTAGGAGTTCTGCAAAGCGGGGTGGTGCAAAACAATTTTTGATGTATGCGAAACCTGGTAATTAAGGAAGGCAGGATTGGGTTACGATTGCGGACGGGCCCCGAATCAATCACTATTGGTTTCCTTTGCAATTTCACCCATTTATTTTAGTAAATAATTTTTGAAAACAAACCAATGAGGTCGCATTCCGACTTTTAAGCCACGTAATCACAATCACAGGTGAAGGCCTTTAACGCCCACAATGGCAATTATTAAAGAAATAAACAAACATACACAACATACAGACAGCAAATAATTTTTGAAAACAACCCAATGTGGTCTAAATAAGAATTTTAAAGCAAGTTACCACAATCAAGCCTGAAGGCCTTTAACGCGAGAATGGTAATTATAAAAAATAAAAAAAACATACATATAATACAGACAGCAAATAATTCAGGAAAATAAGCCAACGTCATCGGAACTAGAATTTTAAAGGAAGTAACCACAATCACAGCCGAAGGCTTTTAGCGCCCAAAATGGCAATTTTAAAAAAATTAACAAATATACTGACAAACGGCGAGTGACGTAGCAAAAGTTAATTTAAAACACAAACAACAGATCGATGGTTCAAACGGCTCTGAGCACTATGGGACTTAACATCTGTGGTCATCAGTCCCCTAGAACTTACAACTACTTAAACCTAACTAGCCTAAGGATATCACACACATCCATGCCCGAGGCAGGATTCGAACCAGCAACCGTAGCGGTCACGCGGTTCCAGACTGTAGCGCCTAGAACCGCACGGCCACACCGTCCGGCAAACAACAGATCACCAAAGAGGTGAAACAAAAGATGGTAACTTAATAATACAATAATAAAATGAAACACAAGGGCCTGTAACAGACGGTTCTCCAGGAATCACACGAAAAACACTTTCGTGAGCAAAGAGAAAGGCAACCAAGAGATTCATTCAGAGCACAAGATGGTAACTCGGACTAGTGGCAGTCTAACGAGCGACTAATGATAATCTTGGTGAGGCTACCTGTCATCCAACAAAACCAATGCAAGATGAAATATTACGACAAAGTCGGAACCGGCGGTCTGGGCTCCGCAGGCAGAATACTGTGCTTAGGGCACCCGGAACAAGAAGGAATCACTACCACTAAGGTAGAAGAACGCCACCCAACCTACAATCAAGAGGCTGTCAAACTTACACGCCTCACCGGACAGCGGCGGCAAGGCGAGGAAACGCACACTGCCGTTCCATACACTAACCTCCAGGGCAGGTAACTGGGGCGTTAGCGGCCACGAGACAGAAATATACCGCTGGTTGAACTTAACAACGTAAGAAACTGAAAATAGTAAATAGTAATTAGAAGCTCAGGAATGCTAATCAGATCCGTCTTCCCCAGGTACTCCACTAACTGCCTTTTGCCTCGGCGACACTATGAGCAGCAACACGAACCCAAGTCACTATAGAATCGCGAGATTTCAGAATGATGGAGGTTTCTCTACGCGAATTGCAATGCACAATGCGGTTTCGACGAGGTCGTGCACCCTCGTGACCACTGTCCTTAGATTCAGCAGTCCATACACGCCGCCAGCAGTCCCAGCATGGTGTCGCTCTGCACGGAACTCGCTGCTCCAGCGTCCCCAACCGAACTACACACTCACATCGCATGGAAGAAACATGAGGTCGCCCAAAGATAGGGCAGCTTGAGGCTGCAGTGGATGGGCATCACTGTTGTGGACCGGCGGTGGGGATCGAACGGAAGTCCCGCATGACTCATGAGTCCACCAGTCGTTCTGCTACGGTGGCGAGTTTAGTGTCTCCCTAGTTCGTCTGACCAACAGGTTCCTAGTGCTGTCTGTGGCTGAAAATTTCCCTCAGCCAGTTGTAGTCGCTTGTCCTGTTTCAGAGGAAACCTCTCAGCCTACAAGATTCTGCAGTCACTGAGTGTGGTATTATTGGTAACTGGGACCTCCAATGTCAGGCGCATTAGCAGGCCTCTGAGGGACATGAGTGCCATGGAGCTGAAGAAGGACAGTTTGTGTGAATACCGGGTGGAGTCATTCCAGACATGGAATAGATTCTTCTGGATGCCACTAAGAGCACAGGGTGCTGCCAACTGCAGGTGGTGGCCCATGTCGGTACGACTGATGTGTGTTGTTTTGCGTTGGAAGATTTTCTCTCTGGTTTCAAGTGACTACCTGAAATGATAAAGGCTGCCAGTCGTGCTTGCAAAATGAAAGCAGAGCTCGCCATTTGCAGCACAGTGGACTGGAGCGATTGCGGACCTCTGGTACAGAACCTAGTGGGGGGTCTGCATCAGAGGCTCTGACGGCTCTGCGACCGTGTAGACTGCAGATTCCTCGACTTGTGCGATACGGTGGTGGAGTTTCGACCATTACATGCAGGAATCGGCTGCACTTGTAGCAGGGGCTACATGGCGTGGTATGTTTGCTTATAACCTATAGAACGTATCTGGGAAACACAAAAACGGCTTCAGTCTCACACGGTGCAGATCGAACAAAGGGAAAACGTAAATATATGAATAATCAGTATAGCAGTTGTATATTTTCATAGTTGTATTGAGAGAATAACAGAGTTCCAATGGCTAGTGCTTAAATCGTTATAGGCACTGAATTCCGAGGTAAATTCAGCCGAAATTAATTGCCAAGAACTTACCAGTGTCCAGAAACGATATGCTACACAGAATTGGCGGTGGCATATTTGTTGCTGTTAGAAGCAGTTTATCTTGTAACGAAACCAAAGTAGATACTTACTGGGAGATAGTGTGGGCAGAAGTCATTATTGGCAACTGGAATTATATAATATTAGGACCATTCTACCTACCTCCCAACTCAGATGATACAATTACTGAAAGGGTCGAAGAAAACTTGAGGCCAATTTCTAACACATAACCAACTCACACAATTGTAACTGATGACGACTTCAATTTACTCTCGATATGATGGCGAAAATACATGTTTAAAACCGGAGGTATGCATAAAACATTATCTGAAATAGTGCTAGTCTCATTCTCTGAAAATTATTTTGAGCTAATAATTCATGAGCCCACTTGGATAGTAAACGGCTGTGAAAACGCACGTGACCTCTAGGCAACAAATAATGATGAGCTAGTAACGAGCATCAAAACGGATACAGGGTTCAGTGAACACAGGTTCGTCGTAGTGAGACTGAATATAGTATCTTTCATACCGTCCAGAAATAAACTATAAGTTAATCTATGTAAAAAAAAAGAAAAACAGATAGAAATTCACTTGACGTCATCTGGCAGAAATCCGAAAAAACTGTGGTCTTATGTAAAGTACACTAGTGCGATAATAACCGGAAGACTTACTTTTATTAACTGATTCGAGTTGCCTTACGTCTCGGAGAATATCTACTAAGTTATTCACGTTGGCAGTTGTTCTTGATTCGAATTCTGGAATATTTACTTCATCTTCTTTCGTGAAAGAAATACGGAGGGCTGCGTTTGCGTTTGCACTGTAAAAGCAGAGTTATTTAACGTTTTCTTGATTCGAATTCTGGAATATTTACTTCATCTTCTTTCGTGAAAGAAATACGGAAGGCTGCGTTTGCGTTTGCACTGTAAAAGCAGAGTTATTTAACGCAGCCCTCCGTAGTTCTTTCACAAAAGGAGATGAAGTAAATATTCCAGAATTCGAATCAAGAACAACTAACAACGTGAATAACTTAGTAGATATTCTCCGAGACGTAAGGCAACTCGAATCAGTTAATAAAAGTAAGTCTTCCGATTGTTATCGCACTAGTGTACTTTACATAAGACCACAGTTCGAATTCTGGAATATTTACTTCATCTTCTTTCGCGAAAGAAATACGGAGGGCTGCGTTTGCGTTTGCACTGTAAAAGCAGAGTTATTAAACGCAGCCCTCCGTAGTTCTTTCACAAAAGGAGATGAAGTAAATATTCCAGAATTCGAATCAAGAACAACTAACAACGTGAATAACTTAGAAGTAGATATTCTCGGAGTCGTAAGGCAACTTGAATCAGTTAATAAAAATAAATCCTCAGGTTCAAATTGCATAACAATTAGGTTCCTTTCAGAGTATACTGATGAAATAGCTCCATATTTAACAATCATATACAACCGCTGTCTCGACGAAAGATCCGGACCCAAAGACCTAAAAGTGGCACGGGCCACATTAATATTGTCCGCCACTGGTAGCTGAGTGGTCAGAGCGACGGAATGTCAAACCTAACGGCCCGGGTTCGATTCCCGGCTGGGTCGGAGATTTTCTCCTCTCTGGGACTGGGTGTTGTGTTGTCCTTCTCATCATCATTATATCCCCATAGACACGCAAGTCGCCGAAGTGGCGTCAAATCGAAAGACTTGCACCAGGCGAGCGGTCTACCCGACGGGAGGCCCTAGCCACACGGCATTTCCACATCAGTATTCAAGAAAGGCAATTGGAGTAATCCATTAAATTACAGACTCATATCATAATCGTCGATATGCAACAGGATTTTGGAATACGTACTGTGTTCGAACATTATGAATATCCTCCAAGAGAACCGTCTATTGACACATAGTCACCACGGATTTAGAAGACATCTTTCATGCGAAACGTAACAAGCTACTTACTCACACGATGTGTTGAGTGCTATGGGAAGGAATTTGAAATTAATTCCGTATTTCTTGATCTCCAGAAGGCTTTCGACACCATATCTCACAAGTGGCTTATAACCAAATTGCGTGCGTATGGAGTATCGTTTGCGTTATGCGACGGGATTCGTTATTTCCTGTCAGAGTGGTCACAGTTCGTAGTAACTGACGAAAAGTCGTCTATTGAGACAGAAGTGATTTCTGGCGATTCCAAAGATAGTGTTATAAGTCTCTGCCGTTCCTTATCCACATAAATATTTTAGGAGGCAATTTGAGCAGGCGTCTCACGTTGTTTGCGGATGAAGCTGTCGTTTATCAGAAGATCTAAACCAATCACAAAACGATTTATGTAAGATATCTGTACGGTAAAAAATTGGCAATTAATCCTAAATAAAGATAAGAGTGGAATGATCCACACTAATGCCAAAAGAAATCCGTCAAATTTCGGTTACACGATAAATCAGCCAAATCTAAAGACTGTAAATTTAACTAAATTCCTAGGAATTACAATTAGGTACAGTTTAAATAGAAAAGAACACACGGAAAATACTGTGGGGAAGGTGAACCAAAATTATATTTTATTGGCAGAACATCTAGACGATGCAACAGATCTTCTAAAGAGACAGCCTACACTGCGCTTGTCCGTCCTTTTTCAGAGTAGTGCCGAGTGTGGGATCCTTAACAGATAGAATTAACGAAGTACATCGAGAAAGTTCTAAGAACTCCTGCACGTTTTGTATTATCGAGAATTTGGGAAGACTATACCACAGACATGAAACAGGATTTGTGGTGGAAATCTTTAAAACGTAGGCGTTTGTCTTAGGTGCGAGATTTTCTCACGAGATGTCCGTCCCTGGTAGCTGAGAATGTCATACCTAACTGCTCAGGTTCGATTCCCGGGTGGGTCGGAGGTTTTCTCCGCTCACGGACTGGGTGTTGTGTTGTCCTTACAATCGCCATTTCATCCCCATCGACACGTAAGTCGCCGAAGTGCCGTCAACTCGAAAGACTTGCACCAGGCGAACGGTCTACCCGACGGGAGGCCCTAGCCATATGGCATTTTCATTTCCATTTCTCACGAAATATCAATCAACAACTTTCGCCTACGAAAGCGAAAATATTTTGTTGATGCCAAAGTATATGGGGAGAAACGATCATGGTAATGAAATAAGGGAAATCGTAGCTTGCACGGAAAAATGTAGGTGTTCGCTTCTTCTGTGAACTGTTTGAGAGTGAAACAATAGAAAATTAGTGTGAAGATGGTTAGAACCCTCTGCCAGGCACTTAAATGTGATTTGCAGAATAGCCATGAAGATGTAGATGTAGATCTAGATCTCATCAACGTGATAACATTTTGTACGATTTTCTTTTAGGTTGTTCGTTGCTGGTCTGACATATAGTGGCAATAAAAGTCAAGCAATTCATATACGCTTCTTTAGAACAATTTTCACACCCTAATCTTCCCAGTTCATCAATCATGTTTTTCTCAGGTTATCGGTCCTTATTACGAGGCGTATCCTAAAAGTAAGTTCTGATCGGTCGCGAAATGGAAATCACTGCGAAAATCTGATGACACTTTGCACAGATGTGCTGAATAGTGTCTTTAGTATGCCCGTTGATCCCGTCACGTCTGTTTTCCAATTCTGAGCGCACTGTGAGCACGTAAAGACGCCTAGAATACAGTGTCTACCGCTAAGTATGAGTGCCCATGAGAGATTTCGCCTGATATGATGCAGCCCACACAACGTAACTGTCATGCATTTCCTTCTTCATGACCTTTCTCGACTGCACTCTGCAGGGGCAATGAGGACGACCCTGCAGCGTTTTCAGTGAAGTGTTTGATCACCCTCCATATAGCCCGGACTTTGATCCCTCTGATCGTCATCTCTGCTGATATGAACCACTGGCTGTGAAGTCAACGTTCTGGCACAGACAACGAACGTCAGATCAGGGTAGAGAGTCGGCGAAAAGACAGGTGCCTGCCTCTTATAACGAGGATATTAGAAAGCTGGTAAAAAGCTACGACAAATGTCTCAGACGCAGCGGCGACTATTGCTGGAATATGTGGCTAACTACTGCAAATAAAGCATTTTTTTTATTTTCGCTGTGGTTTCCATTTCGGGAACGATCACTTATTACTTTCGGAAAACACCTTGTAAAATGGAGAGCAATTGCTATGTCCCTCCAACGAGACAGCAAGCGGCAGCCAACCACACGCTCTCGTCCCGCAGTTGGCCACGTTTCATGCATCGTCTGCCACAACAGGTGCAATCGCCTGTTGCCAAATGCCGATCCACGCTCACTTGATATGTTCGTAAATGTTCCGGACAACAACAGTAGCATGGCTACTTTTTGCCCACGGAATCTCTGACAGCCGCCACGAGAGGCGCCATGTGTGCTGTCAGCAGAGCGCCGACCTCTAGCTCTATTTTCCTACAGGACGTCGTGTGCCCACTATCGGGCACGCTGCATCCGTGAGTAGTGACAGAATTTATGCCAGTGCACCACTATGCAACGGCACTTCGGTCTCCGCCACATAACCATTAAATCCTTTGACTTCTCTGTATCAACCACAATAGTGGTCCATCAATCAGCGCTCTTGCCAAGGAGCCAGCATCAGGCAGTCGTGGTGCAGTGTTTAATCCCTTCTGAACATACGGCGGTGACTTGAGATCATGAAACTATCACCTTGCTCTAATTAAATGCACATTACCTCCCTTTCTCGAGATCACGACTGATACGGTTATTAACTGCGGATATTCCAAGTGAATCTGCACCTAAATATTCTTCGTTAATCACTTTGGCCTTCTGCCATTTGATCATTATTTGCTTCCCTTGTTGGCACTCAGAGTAACAACCAAACTTTCATTTGTATTTAAAGTTAACTCCATGCAGGACACTTGTGTTTCGAATATTTAACAGACTTGTTGTACATTGTTTACCTGGTCTGTGTTCTCATTGGGAATCAACGGGCACGCAGATTGTCAGTAATCGTGTAACTACTTTTATGGCGTAACATTTCTAGGACATGCCCATATCCTTAAACCACTATAAGACCAGTCTTCGAAACAACTGCATTAGAAATGAGACTTAAAGTTCTGCACTGACGAACCAAAATACTGTATAATTTTTTAATAGTGTGTTGGTCTACATTTGGGAAAGCAGTCTAGCAGAGATTCTGCGTAACTTGGGTTCGACAAGTGCTTAATAGGTTTTTGGACGTACGTGAAACAAGATGTCCCTTTAAAATGTCCCTTTAACATGTCCCTCAAATCACTGTCGCACGATGCTGGAAGATATCATCGCTGGTGGTGGAGACATCAAGTATGAAGGTGTGTGTGTGTGTGTGTGTGTGTGTGTGTAGGTGGTCCCCAATGATGCTGAGGTATGTTCAAAAAGATTTTGGGCATGCAGCCGGTCATCGTAAACTTCATTGCACGATATTTCGGCTGGACAACTGCCAGCCATCTTCAGGTGAGCTGAATGAGGGCTGACGAATACTTTTTTTTTTTCCTTCATTGTATTTCAACTCCCCATCGGGGCGGGATGGCCGCAGCAAATGCGCTGCTCTTCTGCCTAAAGACATAGAACAAACAATAGAAGACATTTAAAAATATACAAAGGAGAAAACATGGAGAACATAGATATAAAAATGGGGAACATCATGGAAGGCAATAGAAAAAAAGGGACAACTGTAAAATGGAGATAAAAACCGTAAAAAAGTAGCGCATACAAGAAACCACACACTGGGACAGTTAAAAGAACACAAGGCACTGTATGACTGGGGCATAAAAGTATCGACAGATGGCGTAGCACATAACAAACACTGACAGTGACACCAAGTACAAGGCCAGCACACAATTAAAATTACACCTCTTGACGCACAGGAGAAACAGCACTAAACACAACACTGACGTGGCACACTGACGACGATCAAAACGGAGGATCTGCCAGGCACAAGGAGATGAGGGAGACCGGGAGAAGGGAGGGAGGGGAAGAGATGGGGGGAGAGGACGAATACGTTCTCCGCTCCAGCTTATATAGTGCGCTGATAGTACTGCCGCTCATGCGTTGCAGTCGAGGAGACAGAAGGGTCACATCGCCCAGCGATGGAACTGCAATACTCAGCTGCCGTCGGTATTGTCGCTGGCCGCAGCTATCGAGGTCTTCTGGCCTCTTCGTCTCGAGAAAATTTCGAAGATGACGGGATTCCATGCGTTATTCAACTGGTAACCACTGTCACAGTTCACCAGCCCTCGTTCGGCTCACCTGGAGATGGGTGGCGGTTGTCCAGCCGAAATATCGTGCAATAAAGTTTACGACGATCGGCTGCAAGACCGAAATCTTTTTGAATAGTTGATTCGTCGGGAAAATTTAAAATTTTACATTCTGAGGTATAACTTTGCTGTCATTGTACCTTCTATTACTATTACATGTCCATGAAAGACCAAATGGATTTCCCTCCATACCAAATACTGCCTCTAGCATCTTGCGTCCTTGGTCAGAGCATGTTCCAGGCAGTGGTTTGCCTGCATGATGGCTTATCTGGGCACGACCACTGACATGGTGTAACGTGGCACGTAATTACTACGACCAGATGTACGTTACTTCCATCCACGGTCCAGTATCGACGATGATGCTGCGCCCACAGCAGTCGTCATTGACAACGTCGTTGGGTCGACATAGGAACCTGTAAAGACAGTATGGTGAGGAGCCCTGTTGCTGTTGTAGTAGTCCTGAGTATAAAGACTGCTGTGTTGCAGCTCTCCATGCTGCTCTATTCTGTACATGCCTTCATTATTGAGATACTGATTACTGTATCATCTCTTGGTCGCCTTATACGATTTGTACTCCACACATCTTCCTCTAGTACTAAGCTGGTGATCCCCTGATGTCTCATAATGTGTTCTGTCAACCGATCACCTCTTCTAGTCACGCTGTGCCACAAATTCCTCTTCTCCCCAATTATATTCAGTACCTTCCCATTCGTTACGTGATCTACCCATTTAATCTTCAGCTTTCTTATGTAGCACCACATTTAAAAAGCTTCTGTCGTCCTCTTGCCTAAACCGTTTACTGTCTATGTTTTACTTCCAAACATGGCTGCACTCCACAGAAATATCTCCAAAGCACATTCCTGACACTTAAAACAATATTCAATGTCAACAAATTTCTCTTCTTCAGAAACGCTTTTCTTGTCGTCGCCCGTCTACATTTTATATCTTCTCTACTTTCGCCATAATCAGTTATTTTGCTGTCCATATAGCAAAACACATGTACTTTTTTAACTGTCTCGTTTCCTAATCCAATTCCCCTAGTGTCACCTGATTTACATCTGCTTCGTTCCATCATCCTTGTTTTGCATATGTAGATGTTCACCTCATATCCACCTTTGAAGACATTGTCCATTACGTTCAACTGTTCTTACAAGTCCTTTGATTTCTCTGGAAGAACTACAATGTCATCGACAAAACCCTGAATTTTTATTTATTCTCCCTGGACTTTAATTAATTTTTATTCTTTTTCCTTAGTGCTTGCTCAATGTACAGATTGAATAACATCAGGGATAGACTACCACCCTGTCTCACTCCATTGTCAATCATTTCTTCCCTTTCGTGCCATTCGACTGTTACAACTGCCCTTTGGTTTGTAACACCCGATTGGCTCGACGAGTTAATTTTGAAGGACTACGTTGGGAAGAAGTTTGAATTCGTGCAACATTTTTTTCAGGAACACGAGAGCAGCCAGGACTCTTCCCTTTACATACACATCCTGTATCTAGAAATTGTCGATACAATCCGCGAATGTTCCACCCATTCAGAGGATCAGTTTGGTACCTCAACCTGAAACGTTATTTGCACCTTAATAACGGAATTGCACTTCGAAAACTTGAGAACACAAAATGATTTGTGATGCGGAGTAGCCATTTTAAACATATGACTGTTACCAAGCAAGAAATAAGACTACTAGCTGCTATTAATATAAACCAGTCTATGTATTCGTTTCTCCAATAGCCGAGCCGAGGCGCAGCGATCGATAGTTTGGACCAAATAATGCTTTGTAATACGTATATTCTTGATAAACTCCCTGTATTTTTCTTGAAATCTGAAGGTACCTTCAAGCACATCTCTCTGTTATAGACCCTATATATATACCTCCCAAATTTCAGCTTTGCCTTCTTTGCTCAGGACTGATTTTCCATCTGAGCTCTTGATATTCATACAGCTGCTTTTCTTTTCTCCCAAGGCCGGTGTGGCCGTGCGGGTCTAAGCGCTGCAGTCTGGAACCGCGTTACCGCTAGGGTCGCAGGTTCGAGTCCTGCCTCGGGCATGGATGGGTGTGATGTCCTTAGGTTAGATAGGTTTAAGTAGTTCTAAGTTCTAGAGGACTGATGACCTCAGATGTTAAGTCCCACAGTGCTCAGAGCCATTTGAACCATTTGACTAACACTTGACTTGGATGGGTGACTCTCGGGTCTGCCGAGTGCTTCTGGCAAGTGGAGTGCGTTCAGCCCTTGTGAGGCCAATTGAGCTACTTGATTCAGAGGTATCGGCTATGGCCTCGTGAACTGACGTACGGTCAGGAGAGTGATGTGCTGATCACATGACTCTCCATATCCGCATCCTGTAACGCCTGTGGCCTGAGGATGACACGGCGGCCGGACGGTACCGTTGGCCTTCATGGCGTGTTCGGGCGGAGTTTAGTTTTTTTTTTTTTCATGATCCATACGCTCAATCTATGTTGGAGGCCGTAGATCGTTCTGCAGTCAGTTTCAAATTCCGGTTCTGTAAATTTTCACAACAGTGTCCCTTGATAAGAATGTCTCCTTACTTCCAGGGATTCCCATTTGAGTTCCCGAAGCATTTCCGTAACACATGCGTGTTGTTCGAATCTACCGGTAACAAAACTAGCTGCCGGCATTTAAATTATTTCGATTCCTACCTGTAATCCATCCTGGCGGGGATCCCAACGCTCCAGCAGTACTCAAGAATGGGTCACACTAGCGTCCTATGTGCAGTATCCTTTACAGATGAACCACACTTTCCCTTATTCTCCCAATAAACCGAAGTCGATCCTTCGTCTTTCCTACTAGAATCCTCACACGCTCGTTCTATTTTGTATCACTTTGTAACGTTATGCCCACATACTTAAACGACTTGACGATGTCATGCTGGACACTACTAATGCTGTATTCGTCAGTAACAGGTTTGTTGTTCTTACTCATTTCCCTTAACTTCCCTTTTTCTTTATTTAGAGCTAGCTTCAGTTGATCACACTAACTAGGAATTATGTCAAAGCCACCATACATCCTCCTTCAGTTTCTCAAGGACGACACCTTATCGTAAACCACATCGTAATGAGCAAAGAACCGCACGTTCCTGCTTACGCCATCAACCAGGTTACTGACGTGTACACAGAATAACATGGGTCTTATCACCCTTTGTGTTGCATTCCTTACGATACTCCCGTCTCTGTAACGTGGGCATAATACGGGGCTCTACTGCACAAGAAGTCTTCAAGCCATCCACATACCTGGGAACCTATCCCATATGCCGTACCTGCGTTTACAGTCTGCTGTGGAGCACTGCGTCAAATTCTTTTCCGTAATATAAATATGTAATCTGACAGTTGCCCTTCATCCACAGTTCGCAGTATACCATGTGAGAAAACGGTGAGCAGAGTTTTGCACGAGCGGTGCTTTCTAAAACCCTGCTGATTCGTCGACATAAGCTTCTCGGTCTCAAGGAGATTTCTTATATTCTAACTAAACATATGTTCAAGATTTCTACAGCAAACAGTTGTTGACGACATTGGTCTGTAATTTTGCTAGTCCCTTCTTTTACCCTTCTCATATAAAGGAGTCACTTGCACTTTTTTCCAGTCAAAATACATTGATTGATGTTAAATTCTCTTTTTCTTAAGTATATCTCTGTGAAATTTCATTGCCATCAAAAGTTATTTTTAGCTTCTTACATACGTTTGTAAACATTTCTGTTAACATTATCGGTGCTGAACGGATTAATTAGAAGTATAACACCACAATATTGTAGACAAAAGTCAAAATTATATTATTACACTTTTATTGTTTTGACTGTTAAGGAGCACATAATCCCTGCCTTCATCTCCTACGTTAGCTAGTATAGTTAGTAAATGAGTCGACCAGATTACATTACACAGCGCATTTTGACGATAGTTTCCCTTATCTAATGGCGGCACCCTGCTGCGGAGACCCCAAACTCTGCAGCCGTGGCTGACTGCGTATTAAATGGAGCCCGCGCTGCAGGTGGCCTCTCGTAATCACCCACACAGCCAGACCGATGGAGCGCAATGATTTATGACATTTCGTGTTTCTGTGGAGCGCAGCGCACCGTATTAAACGTACAATGGGCGTATTTGCTTCTCACAGTTTTCATCTCACGTAAGTGATGAAACCTCCAGGTAGAACAATGCTCTTTGGAAGTTCTGATGTTTCAAGATAGTCACCGAAAAGCGAAGGTTAGCATCATATGCCTTACGAAATACAGATGACCTCTACGGTGGCCTTGACTGTAGCGTGCGTGTTACAGTCGTCTTAGCGAATTCAGGTACCTTTGCAATGTTCTCATTCATTTCTGTAACTGGTATTCTATTCACAAGAATGGTACCTTGCAGTTATTATCACGCTGGTATTAAACGACACTATTCATAGTTATAGTACGGTAAGCGCTCTTCTGCTTATGGTAAAAATCTGCTCTTAACGATCTTAACAACATATATTCTATCAGTTGTCTTTGCACCTTGTGTTTCAAGAACTTACTTTTATTAACGGTAATAGTTATTTCTCAACCGTAAAAAAGCTTTCCGTACCAAAAATGCTGTTCTCTTGTGTAGAACTCGGTTCTGTTTTAAATTCTGCAGCTGTCTTTGATCAGGCTTATGAAATGCGTCGGACCGTACACTGTTCAGCATGATGATTCAAAACTTTTAATTATTAAAGTTTCTCAAAACTTACTCTTTGCGTGTGTTTAATAATCATTTGTTTCTATACTGAGAGAGGCATATAAAAATGTTCAAGTGTGTGTGAATTCCTAACGGACCAATCTGCTGAGGTCATCGGTCCCTAGACTCACATACGACTTAAACTGACTCATACCAAGAACAGCACACACGCACATGCCGCAGGGAGGACTCGAACCTCTGGCGGGGGTATATACTCTGATGAGCCAAAACGTTATGACTAGTAGCTTAAGTAGGCCGGAGTGGCCGAGCGGTTCTAGATCACAGGTTCGAATCCTGTCCCGGGCATTGCTGCTTGTGATGTCCTTAGGATAGTTAGGTTTAAGTAGTTCTAAGTTCTAGGGCACTAATGACATCAGATGTTAAGTCCCATAGTGCTAAGAGCCATTTGAACCAACAGTGTTCTCGGAAACTCCCGTACGCGCATCAGCATTGTGCTCTTTCGGCAGAGATGACACGTACGACCATTAATCCTACTTTACGGAGGAGAGAAACCTCCGGACCCCACGTTCTGTGAAGAGTCGTGGACGTCTTACCATTTAGCCCCTAGTGGTAGTTTCACTGTCATTCTACTTCTTTCCGCAGATGCTCACGACAACAGCACGTGAACAATCGACCAGCTTCGCCGTTTTCGAGATACTCGTGTATGGGCATTGCGTAGTAGTAATCTATCCTTTCACAAAGTCCCTTATGTCAGTGGATTTTCCCATTTTCAGCCCATATCCTGACTAGGGATATCGCCAACCGTCTTTGCTGCACTTACATACACTTCATAGGGCGTCACGTCCCCACAACGTCACCAGTCGGCATCCAACGTCCCCGTGGGCAGTGGTCAAATGGTAAAAGTGATCTGGCTTATCAGTGTGAGACTCAAGTACATATAGCTAGAAAGAGCAAATATTGCAAATAGAAGTGAGGTCTTCGTAAAGCTGTAGCGAGTAATGGGTGGAATTCTGTGATGTAAGCATGAATTAATTAACTTTAACAGATACCGCATCATAGCCCCAAATTTGCTTTCTTCCTTTCGAAATTTATTACCGTGGTTCTGGTAAGAGGCGTCGAAGATGACTTCAATTACGTAACTCCTTCTCTGTCCTGAGAAAAGGTCATACAGCGTCTAGCCGACTGTAAAAGATAACCAAATACAGAACCCAGAGGCCGTTCAAGTCGTTACCACTGTCCTTGATGACCATCAGGTCTGTAGCTCTTTTCTTGACGGGCGAATGTTGACAGACAGAGTAGTGGTGCAAATCTGTGCTGAATGGTACCCAGATTCTGCCAGCCATCGCACCCTCTATTTGGAAACGCTATAAAATGGGTTCAAGGAATTGGAAGTGTGAAGAATAAAACATCGCATTACAAAAGATAACATTACTCTGTTGGGAAACACAGCAAAATTTTTATCGGAGGTACAAGAAGCTCTTCGTAGAGCAGTTGAGAAGGCAGTAGTGACAAGATGACGTAATGTGGTGTGAGATATCGATTACACATGGTTTGGTCAGTACGGTCATCATGAGAAAGACCGCCTTAATTGTGGTCCTTGTCCACGATCGGCTAGTGCGTTCGGAAGTTACGCGAAAAGAGGATAAACTGATATTAAAATTAGTAAAACTAAACAGCGTGTTCATTTGCATTTCATATTAAGGCATCTCTCTGTAGCGTTCTATCATGCTATTAATTCACAAGTAATAATAACCAGCAGAATGATAAACATCTACATCTACATCCATACTCCGCAAACCACCTGACGGTGTGTGGCGGAGGGTATCCTGAGTACCTCTATCGGTTCTCCCTTCTATACCAGACTCGTATTGTTTGTGGAAAGAGGGATTGTCGGTATACTTCTGTGTGGGCTCTAATCTCTCTGATTTTATCCTCATGGTCTCTTCGCGAGATATACGTAGGAGGGAGCAATATACTGCTTGATTTTTCGGTGAAGGTATGTTCTCGAAACTTTAACAAAAGCCCGTACCGAGCTACTAAGCGTCACTCCTGCAGAGTCTTCCACTGGATTTTATCTATCATCTCCGAAACGCTTTCGCGATTATTAAATGATCCTGTAACGAAGCGCGCTGCTCTCCGTTGGATCTTCTCTATCTCTTCTATCAATCCCATTTGGTACGGATCCCACACTGTGGAGCAGTATTCAAGCAGTGGGCGAACAAGCGTACTGTAACCTACTTCCTTTGCTTTCGGATTGCATTTCCTTAGGATTCTTCCAATGAATCTCAGTCTGGCATCCGTTTTACCGACGATCATCTTTATATGATCATTCCATTTTAAATCACTCCTAATGCATACTCTCAGATAATTTATGGAATTGACTGCTTCTAGTTGCTGACCTGCTATTTTGTAGTTAAATGATAAGGGAACTATCTTTCTGTGCATTCGCAGCACATTACACTTGTAACCTCCCCAGAGAAATTTGAAAGACAATATTTAAATGTTAACGAGAATAGAACCTAGTGTAACATCCCAGCAAATAAAATAATTTATTGACAATGGCAATTAAATGAAAAATAGCAATCTGACCCATGTGTAAGCTCCCCACAAAAATGAAAGTCAATTCAATAAAAAATGAAATCTCAGTGACAATGAAAACGCAAATAGACCGAAATGTCGATCTTAGGCCCTGTTCTTACCTCAGTAAAATTGCATCTGCTCTTATTTTTCGGCATAGCTTGGAGGAAATGCATCGCAAAAATTCTTTGAACTTAAGTAAATTTTTTCTTTAAGGAAATGCATGGGAAATTTTCTTTCAATAAAATGTTTGGTTTGTTAAAATGCTTGGTTTGAAAACAGAATTATTATTGGGGCGATTCTTGAACAAATTAATTACACTTAAGATGCATTACATTATCAGATGAGCGCAATGCTGCTTCATTACCTTATTTAATAAGTAAACCCCGCCCTGAATCTTGACCAGAGTCCCATGTCGGCGCCCGCCGAGTCCTCACACACAACTCCGACTGTCTTTCGCGCGCTACTAGCACTGACTGAGTGCAACTAGCAACTACAACTATCGACTCCCTACATGCAACTGAATTCTCGCGCGGCCAAGCGCGGACTAGCAACAATAAATAACTCTCTGGTCTGAGATTCTGTCGTGGCTCGCCATCGCTGTACTGAATACATACGCGTTTCATAACCCTCCACTGGGGGGGCAAAAATTTGGCAGAGATGGTGAGTCATTTGGACTTGCCATGAGCAACAAATTTTTTCTCAATTAATTAACTTTTATAATTTACAGAATATTCAGATGTAGTACATGAATTAAATGTGGTGCACATGCCTCAAGTACAAAACATGTTAGACAATGACAAAATGTGAGTACAAAACATTAGCAAATCAGAAAAATGTGTATACAAATTATTTGATAGATAACAAAAGTGCACACGCACTGAAAAACTCTTTAGCATTTTCAGAACAGAATGGCAAAAAATCATGTTGACAAGTGACATGAGTGTACATGCACTGCAGTTCAGAACATATCAGCAAATCAAAAATGTATATACAATATAAAAGATAAGAGTGCACGTATACTGTACTTCAGAACAAATCGAAAAAAATATGTCTTTAGCATTTTCACAACAAATAAACATAATGGCAAAAAATCATGTCGACAAGAGACATAACTGAACTTGCACTGGAGTTCAGCAAGTTGAAAAAAAAATGTATAGGCCATGAACATAAATGATGTTAGCAAAAAAAGATTTTCACTATGTTACTAGACTTAGGATAGGAAAGGGAAGGATTGCATCATGGTTGTAGCACTTTAGGTTGCACACAGCTGCTCTGAAAGTCCATATCTTTCCACAAAAGTACAACACCAAGTGAGACAATCTGAAGTTCTTCTCCCAGAAGTGTTTATCAGCGTAGCCAAGACACTGAAATGTCGTAGTAATCTTCCATGTTATCATTTTGGCAGTACATCAGGTACACCAAACAGTGGGACCAAAATAACGTCTCCATCGCTCATGGTGGTGGACAGCATGTCGTGTCAACACCACGCTCTTACATGGCACACCAATGTAGAATTAGTGCAAAACCAAATATAGTGCTCCATGATCATGAGGATAGACAGGACAAATGGATATTGCAGTAATTCATGATAGTTAGGTCAGTAGTTGAAGGACATTAACTCACAGACTAGTCTTCATTGAGAATTACATTAGTAGTTTGCGGAAATTATAGCCCAGTTATTGAACATTTCTGTACCATGTATTTAGTATTACAGAATAATGTTCATAAACCATCTGATTACAATCAATATTGCCACTTATCGGCCAGTTACAAACGTCAAAAGTCATCATTGAAAACAGGAGCTAATGAATGGCATAGTATTAAAATAATTCATTTAATTATACAAATTATTGGCACTAATTGGCCAGTTACAGACATCAAAAGTCATCATTGAAAACAGGAGCTAATGAATGGCATAGTATTAACATAATTCATTTAGTTATACAAATTATTGCCACTAATTGGCCAGTTACAGACATCAAAAGTCATCACTGAAAACAGCAGCTAATGAATGGCATAGTATTAACATAATTCATTTAGTTATACAAATTATTGGCACTAATTGGCCACTTACAGACATCAAAAGTCGTCATTGAAAACAGCAGCTAATGAATGGCATAGTATTAACATAATTCATTTAGTTATACAAATTATTGGCACTAATTGGCCAGTTACAGACCTCAAAAGTCATCATTGAAAACAGGAGCTAGTGAATGGTATAGTATTAACATAAAATCACTTAGTTATACAAATTATTGGCACTAATTGGCCAGTTACAGACATCAAAAGCCATCATTGAAAACAAGAGCTAATGAATGGCTTAGTATTAACATTATTCATTTAGTTATACAAATTATTGGCACTAATTGGCCAGTTACAGACATCAAAAGTCATCATTGAAATCAGGAGCCAATGAATGGCATAGTATTAACGTAATTCATTTAGTTATACAAATTATTGGCACTAATTGGCCAGTTACAGACATCAAAAGTCATCATTGAAAACAGGAGCTAATGAATGGCATAGTATTAACATAATTCATTTAGTTATACAAATTATTGGCACTAATTGGCCACTTACAGACATCAAAAGTCATCATTGAAAACAGGAGCTAATGAATGGCAAACTATTAACATCATTCATTTAGTTATACAAATTATAGGCACTAATTGGCCAGCAAGTATTGAATAGTACAAAACATTTTTAATTCTTCCAGTGACATATATTGTATTCAAAATGTTAGCAATGCATTGCTTGGGGTAAATATAGGGGAAAGCAAGAAGAGAAAAAGAAAAAAATTTGCTTCTAGCTTGTTCCTGTAAATGAAAAATGTGTAACGTCATTCGTCATGAGTCAGCTGTAGCAAGGTTGTGGCACAACTGGGTAAAAAAAATGCAAGTACTAGTATAGGTTTAATAAGTAACAAGTTTACTAAGTATCATGAAAAGCTTCTCCTGAAAAAAAAATACAAAATGGGTTATTGAGCTGAAAGAAGAAACGCATACTATATGAAACTTCCCCTTTGAACAATTTATACATGACTGTGCTTAAACTGACACACAATATTTTGTTAGCGCAACGCAATATGACCTTCAAAATTCCCTACAAAAGATTGGCCCTGACTAACATTAAACTATACCTTTCACAAATCACTTACCTCACAAAAATCTTCGCTGCTCAAGCTACTGCAATACAGCGAGCGCCACTACTGCCAGCTAAATAAAAGATTCAAACTATGGAAGGCACTAACTACTGATAGGGATAGTTAGCAAATGAAAGATATTAATAGAGAACAAACAATGTATTTACCTTGATATCATCATATATAAATATAGCAGTTCATGACAAATTTCAAAACTCCGCCATCTCTCTCCCCACATCCACCACTGCTGGCGGCTCACCTCCAACTGCGCAATGCTACGCACTGTTCACAGCCAGCTGCCTAACACTACAAGGGCGAGTATTACAACAATGCAAAGCAGCCACAGACTGCACACAGCACAGCCAGTGATTTTCATACAGAGGTGGCGTTACCATAAAAAAACCTAAACAGCCTACTTACATAGAGAAAACATAAACAGCCTACTTACATAGAGAAAACATAAACAGCCTACTTACATAGCCCCCATGCTCCCCACAAAATATTTTACAAATTGGTTTGGGCAGTGCCCAATACAGATTTGAAAAAAATTTTCATTGTTACAATAACAAAGATATCAAATGCACACACTTATTGATACAACGTTGGTCAAAAGCTAAAATTTTGTCACAGTCCATAAAGACAGTCCTGATCATTCATTACGGTAAAATATAGTGTTTTTCTCAAAGTCTGAGCAGTAAAAGAAAATGCACACAGAAGTAGCGGATTTCCATGCAGTCTTGAAGAAGTAGTGTTGTCCTTCCAACGGAAAGGCAGTGCTGACTCTTGACATGCTGACAGGTAGTGGGCCACAATGGAGCAAACCCACAGCAGAGTCATTCGAAGTTTTGAAGAATATTGGTAGGTAGGTCATCACAGAGCAGACCCACTGGAGTCCTGGTAGAGATTGTGGTATTGGTGGGCCACCAGAGGTGCAGACCCACTGCAGTCCTTGTAGAAATAATGGTATTAGTGGGCCATCAAAGATGTAGATCCACTGTAGTCCATGTAGAGATTACGGCATTGGTGGGCCATCGAAGGTGCAAACCCACTGTAGTCCATGTAGAGACGGCCAGCAGCCATCTGTTGCGACTGTGCAGGTGCACAATCACCATCGAAGAGTCTTGCAGAGAATAAAGCAAGTCCATAACCACCACTTGTGCACTCACGAAGTTTTTTTTGGAATTGTCCTTAGAACGAGCAATGCTGTTATCCAGTCCCTTGCTAAATTATCAACACACGTGCAAACACTAACAGTCCCTACTTCTCACATATTGTCCATATACTATGACCAACAGAAACGTGTGCAGTGAAATGTAACTAACAAGTTAATAAAATCATGAACTGGTGACAATTACAATTTTGTAACATAAGAATACAATAAAGGTACAAAATACATCATTAAAAACATAACAATATAGATAACATTTGTAGTACAGGCTTTACAAAAGAATCAAAATAACATATACATCAGTGTTACAGGAATTATGACATGAGTACATACATAAAAGATCAGAATAACTTTCGAAACATCAGCTTCACACATGAGTATTAACAGAAAACAGAATAAATAATGTCTAACATCTTTACAAAGTAAATAACATATTATTAATGCCAATTATATTCGAGGATAACAGTATTCCTCATCATAGTGAATGGAGCTTAATATTAAAAGAGGAAAAAATTCTATGAAACTACACAGAGACAGGAAGAAAACAAATACACAAGGGTACACAAACATATAGTGGGATAACACAAAATGGAAAGGACAGGGTTTGTTTTACTGCAGTATTTTGCATGGAGATCTCCCTTTGTTCATCATTATTCCCAAAAAGGTCCTATCTATACCTCCTTCCCGTACTTTTCTCGTATAGCCTCTCAGTGCATTTCTTCAAATTCATCGCAACTCATTCTCTTATAGGCTACCCCCTCTTAAGCTAACTTAAATCTACTGAGCTCAGATGCTAAACTAAGGGACGAGGCAATGCAGCAGCACATAAGACAATTAATATAAACAGCAATGAAGAAAAAATGGAAAATCGCAAAGCAAGCTACAGTAAATCTAAATTACCAAGCAATTCAACATTACAACTAATATGAGCCAATGTGCAGCAAACAAAAAAATAAATCTGGCTTAGCAGAGTAACACAAATTAAAGTTCAGTAGCACTATGCCTGGCAAACAGCAGCTTATATCTAAACATGACATAGCTCAAGCAGAAAAAAATATTACACTAAAAATGGCCATGTCTAATACCTATGTCACATCTTAACACTAGAGTGATGCATCACAATTTATTCTACAAAAGAAATTACCAAGTACTTGAAAAGAAAATTATGAATGCAGTTCCTGTGAAGGTAAATGTCGCTTTGTGCTCCCTCATTTTTTTGAAAAACTTATTATATACTCGATCTGTAGACAGAAAATATTTATATTAGTACATCTATAAAATTTTATTTTAACCAATGCTGCAGTGCAGCTAGAAACTAGATATCAAATGAAATAAGCAACTATGTACAAAGCAAAGCGTAAGTACATCGTTCAATAGTCATGTGGCATTTCATAAGTAGTAAAGAAATCTCTCATCTAGAAAGACAGTAGTCATAGTCAGGTGTGTAGACAAACTATTTCTTGTCATTTCATTAGGCATTTCAGTAAATATCAGATAGTACGATATGTATCCAAGTAATTAGCGTGTCGGATTTGCGATGCTTTCTCTAAAGGAATGACAATGGCCAGGATAATGGCCTCCCTTTTTTTTTCCTTCCTGTGCTATGAAAGGCATGCGCCAATGGCCCTCTCTCCAGGCGTCCGACACAGCTGGGTGCCCACGACGCATTACGTGCAGGTGGTCACTTATCTTTCTTACGGAAATATTTACGACAGCAGTTTCCGCTACAGTGACAGTCTCACATAAAAATATGTCACAGGTCAAGAATTAGCGTTGCAAATCTGTAGAAAGAAAATCCTATAAATATAAGTGTCCAAATAAAATATTCGTCAGCATTGTGATACAGTCACGCATTTACGCACATTTCATAACTCTTAAAGTACGATTCTTGGTTTCCAACATACTTCTTATTCCTCATATACGGTAGCAACATCTTATTGATCATAAACATATCTCAACAGCATAGTCCACATCGTCATCGTAATAATAACATCATAACACCTCAGTCAAATCTCAAAATCGTCGTAGCTTCCTTCAATAATTTCAAAACCTAAAAAAAATTCTCTGCTCATTTCAATAGTGTCATCTACCTCAAACGTACTTTAAAATCATGCTCCCTTACCAAATACATCATTCAAAGCTCTCATAGTATCACAATGATTCCGAAAAAATATGAACAGTTTACAAAGTACAGACAAAATACAGTTTCATAAGTGTGAAGTTACCCAACTGTGTATTGCGTAAACATGTGTCACTGATGTAGTAAAAAAATGTTTATCTCTCAGTTAAATGATCAGATAGCTGTGTAATTTGTGTGTTAGAGAAATATGGTACCAATGTGTAAAGTTGTATAAGCAAATACCATATTAGCTAGGGTTCCTTGTGGTTGCCACACACATGGTACACAAAGTAAGCGTGTACCCCCCTGAGGATAAATGTAATTATACTCCCAGGTGTTACAAATTACAGCAGTGGAATGAAATGTATCACGGAAAACTTTCTTTGCAATTAAAAATATCTTTAAAAATAAGTGTTTTAAGTATAAGATTAATCACTCAAGTGCGTGTACTGTAGCGCTAAACTGTGCATCTTGTCGCAACATAATCTCTGTGGAAGTGTCGTAGTTATCGTCCTCCGAAAGCTAAGTTCTGCAGAAGTCAATGTACTTACCACATGATAAACAAAAGTGAAATGCTTTGCGTATAGATATCGTAGTTATTATGCTTATTGGCGTGATGAAGAAAGTACTGTACAGTAACGTATTGTTATGCCACGAAAAAGGCTGTCTCATTGTAGCTATACCACAAAAGTTACTACTAAAACCTGTTTTACTTTCCAGAATAAAACAGAAAACTGTGCCGATATAAAACAGAAACACTGCAAAAGCAACATTGTAAATTGTCACTCATTAGTAGCGTCGTGATAAAATCGTGTAGCTGTCACATAAACTAACCACTGTGCCATCTGGTATCTCACTGAAAGTACTTTAAATCCAGAATATATTTTCAAGTAAACCAAAATGTTGCATTAAAATCTCATTAGGAGTACTGGTAAATGTTCTAAGTATGTAAGCCTTATAGTCGTTCCATAATCGTGCAACTAACAAGCAAGAATGTACACACACAATAACACTGTGACGTCTGTTCACTATAACAATGCATTCGTCATTTCTGTTTCAATAAGTTCTCTTGGTTCTTGACTGGATATTTAACTTCAAACATTGTTGCATGTTAACAGATTCTAAGTCTGACACAGCATACTAGTAATGTAAAGGGAAACGTTATATGGCAAAGACAAAGTTAAAAGGCAGATTATCTTTCAATAATCGGTTTTACATGTGAAATGTGGTACAATCTTTTACTCTTCAAAGTACTCAGAATTTCAGCTTGAACGCAATTATCATGCAGTATACGTCGGTAAAGAATACTGAAATTTTTCACAAGGTTTGCGTCAATGTTATTTTTCTCTGAGCCAGCCGGCGCATGTGGGTGCCTGCGGCGCGAGTCATTGTCTGTCTCTTTGTTGGCGCGCGTTGTTATTGGGATTAGGAGACCTAACTTCTACAAATTCGCCTTGCCGAGAGGGCCCAGCTCTGTTAGAATCCCGCCAGTTCTGATGAAATTCACGTCTGTCGCTTTGTCGGTAGTTTACATAGTTTCTTGTTTGTCGGTCATGTGGTGGAGAATTTCTCCCTGAATCGTAACTCTGCGCCGAACTGTTGCGTCTGAAGTTATTCTGCCTCCCTTGATAATAATTGTTTTGGTTCCCATATTGTTTGTTTCTCTGATTGTCTCTGTGATAGTCATTACTACGGAAATGCGATCTTTCTCTGTAACTATTATTACTCTGCCAGCGGTTGTCATACGGGTGGTGTCTGTTTTGGTCACGATTTGTGTTGTGAGAATAGCCTTGTCGTGTCAAGTTATTGTTTCTGTCATCACGGAATTGTGACGGATGTGACCTGTAGTGATTGTTTTCCTGTTTTCGCATCCCGCGACTGTCTGTATCAATTTCTAATTCTTGTAAGAGTCCCTGAAAAGCTTCAATGTCGTCTTTGCAACGTCCTGCCAAAATAATATGCCGTAAATGTTCAGGCAATTTCATTAAGCAAATGCGGATGAGTTCTGAAGAGCTGTATGGGTTTGAAAGATATTGATTCTTATGCAACATGTCTTCAAAATATTTCATAAGACTGGAAAATTCAGATTGTTCAAAGTGTTTCATCATCATGATGCTATGTTTTACTCGGTCTTGTGTAGCTTGAGACCAATATGCTGAGAGGAAGGCATGATAAAAATCTCCTTCACTGTGACAATCGTGAATGACCGATCGCATTCTTATAGCTGGTTCATTCTCCAAGTAGCCACACATAAATTCTAATCTGTGTTCTAACGACCAGTTGGGAGGAAAACAATGCGAGAATTGATGGAGCCATGCTTGGGGATGAATGTCGTTGCCAGAATTCTTAAATGTTTTGAATTTACGTGTAGTAATGAACAGCTTATAGTCAAAATCATCATGTCGACAAGTCGCATGTCGGTCATTGTTACGTCGTTTCGGCGGTTCCATCTCAAAATTCGGCGTACCTTGCCAACTTCTTTCACAATTTCCGAAGTGCCCTGTGTTGTTATTTTGTGTCTGTTCCGTATTTCTATGTCCCTCTTCCCGTATTGGGGTGCGAGTGTCCTCTGAAATACAAAATTCTTGTACTACTTGTGCCAACTGATCTTGCACTTCCCGGATTTCTCTTTTGTACTGTGTATTGATTTGATTTTGATTTTGTTTGAATTTTCTAATTTGTTCATACTCTTCTGTGTCAGTGAAGGCTACAGGTCTTGTGTCATTCAGATCATCATCTACCTTTGTAGATAAGTTAGTAACCTGATCCGAAAGTTCGGCTACTTTCTCCGATAGTGAACACATTTCCTCAGTGTGTTTTTCTGAACCAAGTTTCAGGGTGTCCATTTGTGTTGAAATCGCATCTACTGTGTCCTTTAAGTTCTCCTGAGTTTTTGCAAGTTGCTTAACCGAATCGGTAGATGCAACTGAGTCAATTTTAGCCCACAAGGTCTCATGATTTTCATGAACAATGGTTTGCAGTTCTTTTATGGCTGCTTCGTGATTCTGTAATGCATTTTCATGCCGCGAAAAAATAGGTTGAAAATGCTCACAAATTTGTGTTTTTACGTCATTACAGACTTTTTGACATTTCGATTTAATGTTATGTAACTCAGTAGTTAAATCTTCACGTGTTTGTTCAAGTGTGGTGTCTAACTTTTGAAGATTTTGTTCCATTGTGTCTAACTGTTGCTGTGTTTTTCTCTGGTGTTGTTCCATTGTGTCTAACTGTTGCCGTGTTTGTCTCTGGTGTTGTTCCATTGTGTCTAACTTTTTAAGATTTTTTTCCATTGTGTCTAACTTTTGAAGCTTTTGCTGTGTTTGTCCCATTTGTTGTATTAATTGTAATAACAATGCATTGGTGTCTGAAACATGTTCCTCAGTGCTTTTCGGCAGTGAATTTGCACCGGAAACATTCACATTTTGACAAGCAGAAAATGTGTCTTGACTTATTTGAGAAAACGGTGAGGATCCAAAACCTGAATCTACAGTATTTGCGAGATCGTGTCGTGTCATTTCGGCTTCCTGAGGCGAGCTATTGCCGACCGATCGATCGATAATGCTTCCCTCTTCACTAATTGTTCCACTGTCCACGCCATTGTTTGTCGCCCGCTCCATTTCCCTATGCACAATTACCAAATTACTACTTCGAACATCAGTTAATTCATTACTCGGTGGAGCTAACACACTGCTTTCATTTTCACTGTCATTTCTCAGTTTACTTTGGAGCCTAGTATTACGTTTTTCACACGCCATTATTGTCACAGTATTTCACACGACAACACAGAAAAACACAATTTGAAGTGCATAAATAGGAGAACACATTAACATAGCACTGAAAATAATATCTAGTTAATTGCAAGCGTAGCTGCGAAATACTTGGTGCAAATCTATTGCATGCCACAACTGTTTTACTGTACAACAATGAAAGGCTACAACTACAAAGGAGATTCTCTCTACAATTATGCGTTAGCAATAAACAAAAGCTACACTAAATACACAAACTACAAGAAAAAATCAGAAGATTCCAGTGAGGTATCCTGGCAGGGTCGACATATGAAACTTCCCCTTTGAACAATTTATACATGACTGTGCTTAAACTGACACACAATATTTTGTTAGCGCAACGCAATCTGACTTTCAAAATTCCCTACAAAAGAATGGCCCTGACTAACATTAAACTATACCTTTCACAAATCACTTACCTCACAAAAATCTTCGCTGCTCGAGCTACTGCAATACAGCGAGCGCCACTACTGCCAGCTAAATAAAAGATTCAAACTATGGAAGGCACTAACTACTGATAGGGATAGTTAGCAAATGAAAGATATTAATAGAGAACAAACAATGTATTTACCTTGATATCATCATATATAAATATAGCAGTTCATGACAAATTTCAAAACTCCGCCATCTCTCTCCCCACATCCACCACTGCTGGCGGCTCACCTCCAACTGCGCAACGCTACGCGCTGTTCACAGCCAGCTGCCTGACACTACAAGGGCGAGTATTACAACAATGCAAAGCAGCCACAGACTGCACACAGCACAGCCAGTGATTTTCATACAGAGGTGGCGTTACCATAAAAAAACCTAAACAGCCTACTTACATAGAGAAAACATAAACAGCCTACTTACATAGAGAAAACATAAACAGCCTACTTACAACTATGCTGAAAAGTAGTGAACTTCGAATTAACAGGTAGTGAAATGTGTATAAAAAATGTGTTCCATAGCTATCCTTTCCAAAACCTTCAGTCATCATACCATACGATATAAAACATACTGTCAAAACAAACTGCAACAAATACTTAAATAACTACATAGCATAAATACATAAACTTCAACATCAACCTCATCAGTAAAGAAAAAACTTCATTATCCATATTATCATAACTTCATTATTATCATCACCTGTAAAGAAAAACTTCATTATCCATAGTAGCATATTCTTCATCATTACTCTTCATCGGCATTCATTATCATCTGCAAAAAAAAGTCACTTCATTACTCATTACACAACTATTCCTTATCTCTAGCATATTTCATCACTAAAACTAAGATGTGTAGTTCTGTCTGACAGCCTGCATCAATCGCCTTGTATTCTGAAAGAAAAAATTAGTTAAGACTGCTATTCTACGATGTGTATAGTATATTCTTGTTAATGCTTGTTAATTCTGATCCATTTACTCTTCCTCATAAGGTTTTTGTATCTTCTTTCGTCTATTCCGTAGTTGAAATTCCCATTTCTGTTTAATTTATTTCCTTTAGACGTTATTTCTTTATGAGAATGATGAACAAAGATTAATTTCTTGCATTTACATCATATACCCACTAAATAATGACTGGTTTATGGTGACATAATTAAGCATACAGCATACCATGACAGAAAACGTAATATGAGAAAAAAAATAGACAGTGTTCAAATGTAAAAATGTACACAGAATATCGCAATGCAGCAGCAAAAAATGTAAAACAGTCACGATCTTGAGATGTCATAGGGCAAAAAATGTCAAAGTCAACTGGTGTGTGTTATATCTTAACTATTTCACAGTGCGTACAACAAAACATGAAACAATCGTATATGCATAAGAAAGACAAAAAATGTGACGTTCGTTTTATTCAGCTTGTATGTAGTGTAGTTAATAGAGGCTAGAATTGAAGACTTTAATGGAGAAAAAATGTAACAAAATTAACATGTCATTAGATAACATTGCATAATTATTCATAAAATACGTAAGTGTCTCTGGAAAATGTGCACAGACTGATACGTAACGACAAGAAAAGCGACCTGCTAACCTTACCTTGCCGGGCACTTTTAAAAAAAATGCGATAATCATCAGTAATTAGTCACATAATTATAATTGCATAAGTGGTCATAAAGATTAGTAAATGGCATCGCAGCATGTTACATCATAAAGTGGTTTCATTCAATAATGGGTTAAACATTGTATACATGGTGGTTCCCCTTACTTTCTCTGGTTCTCAAAGTTTCGACGTGTACAACATTGGGGTGAGCAATGCTGCGAATCCGATATGGTCCTGCGTATAGAAGTTCAAATTTACTGCACTTACCTTTTATTTTGCCGGATAAATAGTGTGTACGTACTAATATCCTCTGTCCAATGTGAAAGTCACGGCGTGTACAAACCTGTTTTTGCTGTCTTCTTCGGCACTCTGCGGCACGTTTGGTGTTGTTTAGCGCAATGTTAATTATTTCATGGTGTCGTAATCGACGAGATGTAGGGAAGTTTACTAATTCTTTAATTTTGTTCGGTGGTTCAACATTTTTCAGTATAACAGACGGAGATAGCATAGTGGATTCATTTGGAATGGAATTAATTACATCTTGGAATGAGAATATGTGAGTGTCCCAATCAATATGTCTTTTGTGGCAGTATATTCTACACAGTTTAGCAATTTCTTTCATTAATCGTTCACAGGGGTTCGAAGAAGCATGGTACCTGGATGTATAGACCCGAGAAATGTTTCTAGCTCGTAACATGCGTGTCCATATAGCAGATCGAAATTGTGATCCATTGTCAGAAATTACTTTCATCACATGCCCTACATGAAATAGAAAATGTTTTACAAAACAGTTTTAGCAGTAGCTTTGCGTAACGGCGTGAAAGTAACAAATTTGGAAGTGAGTTCAACAGCGACAAAGATTTAGCAAAAACCTCTATTAGTTCTGGGAATTGGACCAAAAATGTCTACAGCGGCCATATGTCTCAATTTAACAGGTACAATTGGATATAATGGAGGAATATGTGAAGTGGTGTCTGACTTAGCTTTCTGGCAAATTTTACATGACGCTAAAACTCGTCGTATACGTTTTTCCATGTTGGTAAAATAACAGTTCCGTCTCAGCATAAGAAAACATTTTCTGGCTCCGTAATGTGCATAACTTAAATGAGTGTACCAGATTAATTTGTTAACCAGTTCGTCAGGAACGCATAATAACCAATTGTTGCTGTCAGGATGAGAATGTCATTGCGTACAGTGTAATGATATCTAATCGTAACATTATTCTTATCTTGCCAAAGGTGTTTAATTTCTTTCCACACATTGTCTTTACTTTACTCTTTTGCTATGTACTGTAATGACGACGAAATAAAATTTTCAAATGCAACTTGCTGAATGTACATGACGCTGAAGTTTGCTTTGCGGAAGTTGGTTGCTACATCTTACTGATTGTTGCTGAGAGAACGCGATAGTGCGTCTGCTACAATATTTTGTGTGCCGGGAATGTGAACAATCGTAAAATTAAATTCCTGTAAATAAAGTTTCCATCTGCTTAATCTGTCGTGAGTGAATTTTGCCGAAAGTAGGAATTGTATAGCGCTGTGATCTGTGTAAACGGTGGTTTGTCTGCCATAAAGAAAGTGCCGAAATCTCGTAAAAGCCCATACAACACATAATGTTTTCAATTCTGTAACGGAATAATTTCGTTCAGCAGGTGACAGAATGCGACTTGCAAATGCGATGTTTTTAATTACTGTAGAGCCATCTTCTTCAATTTCCTGAAAAATATGTACGCCTAAAGCGGTGTTGGAACTGTCGGTGGCAATGGAAATATTTCTGGTAAGATCTGGGTGCGATAAAAGTGGAGCATTCAACAAGGCTTCTTTCAGGTTCATGAATGCAGAATGTGCTTGCTTATCCCAAGACCAAATAGTGTTTTTACCTGTCAATTGACATAATCTAGGTGTGTCTAAAGCAGAGCGATGAATAAATTTACGAAAAAAGTTAATTAAGCCCAAAACACTGCGTAATTGCTTCTTCGTTGTAGGAATAGTAATGTCACGCAGCACTTGAAGTTTTTCCGGATCAGGTCTCAATGCCTTCTGCTGAAATTACGTGTCCAAGATATTTTATTTAAGTTTTGCCAAAGTGCGATATACTGAGATTAACTGTGAGTCCTTGTGCATGAAAAGTTTGTAACAGACGTTCAAGAATCATATTGTGTTCAGACCAGTTAGCTTCTGCGATAAGAATGTCGTCTACGTATGTCGTGATTCTGTCCTTAAGTTCTGTCGGAAGTATTGTGTTCAATCCGCGAATAAAAGCTGCTGAAGAAATAGTTAATCCGAATGGTAATTTGCAAAATTGATAACAGTCACCAAATCAGAGAAAAGCTGTGTATTTTCTGCAATTAGGATGAAGTTGAATTTGCCAAAATCCCGATTTCAAATCTAGTGTGGAATAAATAGCCGTACCGTGAAATTTCTGTACTAGTTCTTCTAATGTCTGTGGTCGATCTGTTTCATTAATAATAATGTCATTAATGTGACGTGAATCAAGTACGAGGCGAAGTGAGCCATCTTTTTTCTTAACAATATGTAGCGGGTTTATGTACGGACTAACTGCGGGTTCAATAATTCCTTGGTTGAGCATATCTTGCAATTCTTTTTTAACCTGTTCTCGGTGGGTATATGGAATGGGATAATGTTTTGCTTTAAATGTGTCGTGCTGTTTGACTTGAAATTCATACATAAATCCGGACATAGTACCAGGAATGTTGTCGAAAACTGGAGCTTGCTGTAAAACAATTTTGCGTAGTTGCGTGCGTTCGTCGTCTGTATTTGCACTGCTTTGTTTAACTTTATCAGAAATCATTTGCATTGCGTCGTAGTCAGCTTCGTCTGGAGTGTTATAGTTATGTACGTACGTATCAGTGAACAATGTGGAATTACAGTCTATGTTACGAGTTGCGGAAATGACCTCTGTACGATTAATTGTTTGTTCTTCCGCAGATAAGGAATGCTGAAACTCTAAAGCCAATTGCACATTTCATCCTTCAACATTAAATTTTGAAAATCAACCACTGTGTCGTGTTGTACGAGAAAATTAGTACCTAAAATAACGTCTGTTGTCAATAAAGGAACAATCCAAAAATTTGAGTGAAATGTGTGACCTGCAATACAAAATTATAAATGTGTCTGTAATTTAACGTCTACTCCTTTAGTCGATACTGCTCCTTTCACTTTTGTTTTGCCTAATGGTAATGTAGGATAGGTATTCTCTTCGTTACACTCCTGAAAAGTTTCTTCATTTATTACTGACATAGGTGATCCGGAATCGATTACTGCTGAAAATTTCGATGAACCAATTTTAATTTCGATGACAGGATGTGAAATGGTTTTCTGAACAACTAGCAACAATAAATAACTCTCTGGTCAGAGATTCTGTCATAGCTCGCCATCGCTGTACTAAATACATACGCGTTTCACACTTGTCTACATTGAGACTCAATTGCCACTCCCTGCCCCATGCGTGTATTCGCTGCAGATCCTCCTGCATTTCAGTACGATTTTCCATTGTTACAGCCTCTCGATACACCACAGCATCATCTGCAAAAAGCCTCAGTGAACTTCCGATGTCATCTACAAGGTCATTTATGTATATTGTGAATAGCAATGGTCCTATGACACTCCCCTGCGGCACACCTGAAATCACTCTTACTTCGGAAGACTTCTCTCCATTGAGAATGACATGCTGTGTTCTGTTAACTAGGAACTCTTCAATCCAATCACACAATTGGTCTGATAGTCCATATACTCTTACTTTGTTCATTAGACGACTGTGGGGAACTGTATCGAACGCCTTGCGGAAGTCAAGAAACACGGCATCTACCTGTGAACCCGTGTCTACGGCTCTCTGAGTCTCGTGGACGAATAGCGCGAGCTGGATTTCACACGACCGTCTTTTTCGAAACCCATGCGTATTCCTACAGAGTAGATTTCTAGTCTCCAGAAAAGTCATTATACTCGAACACAATACGTGTTCCAAAATTCTGCAACTGATCGACGTTAGAGATATAGGTCTATAGTTCTGCACATCTGTTCGACGTCCCTTCTTGAAAACGGGGATGACCTGTGCCCTTTTCCAATCCTTTGGAACGCTACGCTCTTCTAGAGACCTACGATACACCGCTGCAAGAAGAGGGGCAAGTTCCTTCGCGTACTCTGTGTAAAATCGAACTGGTATCCCATCAGGTCCAGCGGCCTTTCCTCTTTTGAGCGATTTTAATTGTTTCTCTATCCCTCTGTCGTCTATTTCGATATCTACCATTTTGTCATCTGTACGACAATCTAGAGAAGGAACTACAGTGCAGTCTTCCTCTGTGAAACAGCTTTGGAAATAGCATTTAGTATTTCGGCCTCTAGTCTGTCATTCTCTGTTTCAGCACCATTTTGCTCACAGAGTGTCTGGACATTTTGTTTTGGGCCACCTACCGCTTTGACATAAGACCAAAATTTCTTAGGATTTTCTGCCAAGTCAGTACATAGAACTTTACTTTCGAATCCATTGAACGCCTCTCGCATAGCCCTCCTCACATTACATTTCGCTTCGCGTAATTTTTGTTTGTCTGCAAGGCTTTGGCAATGTTTATGTTTGCTGTGAAGTTCTCTTTGCTTCTGCAGCAGTTTCCTAACTCGGTTGTTGTACCACGGTGGCTCTTTTCCATCTATTACAGTCTTGCTTGGCACATACTCATCTATCGCATATTGTACTATGGTTTTGAACTTTGTCCACTGATCCCCAACACTATCTGTACTTGAGACTAAACTTTTGTGTTGAGCCGTCAGGCACTCTGTAATCTGCCTCTTGTCAGTTTTGATAAACAGAAAAATCTTCCTACCTTTTTTAATATTTCTATTTACGGTTGAAATCATCGATGCAGTAACCGCTTTATGATCGCTGATTCCCTTTTCTGCGTTAACTGTTTCTAATAGTTCGGGTCTGTTTGTCACCAGAAGGTCTAATATGTTATCGCCACGAGTCGGTTCTCTGTTTAACTGCTCAAGGTAGTTTTTAGATAAAGCACTTAAAAAAATTTCACTGGATTCTTTGTCCCTGCCACCCGTTATGAGCGTTTGAGTCTCCCAGTCTATATCTGGCAAATTAAAATCTCCACCCAGAACTATAACATGGTGGGGAAATCTACTCGAAATATTATCCAAATTATCCTTCAGGTGCTCAGCCACAACAGCTGCTGAGCCAGGGGGCCTATAGAGACATCCAATTACCATGTCTGGGCCTGCTGTAACCGTGACCTTCACCCAAAATATTTCACATTTCGGATCTCCGTCAATATCCTTCTATACTATTGCACTTCTTATCGCTATAAGCACGCCTCCCCCTTCACTGTCCAGCCTGTCTCTGCGGTATACATTCCAACTGCTAAACCATAAGGCAGACGAAGAACTGCAGTAGTCTTCGGATCGCGCCTGATATGGATGGCGAGCGAAGTGGTTCGGCAGTAAGATCAGAGCCGGTTCGACAGTCTCGGGGAATGGACATTTTGGCTGCCCTGGCCGGCATCATGTTAAGACTTTGTTAGCAATGTATGGTTATTTGGACATGTGGTTGAGAATAGTGTGGTGGTGATTACGGAAATACGCCGATCATTATTTCCTTGAAAAAAGGAAATTATTTGTGACTCTAAAGTGGAATGTAATTGTGCTGTTTCTAGTGTTCTACACCTAATTCTTTCTAATATATTTGTTGCTCGCTAACAGTTTATTACAGCTTCAAAGTAACGGATTCGCGACCTTCGTGTTGCTTTATGTGGAGGGGACAACTATAGAAGACTGCAAGTTGGTGAACATTTGTTGGAACTTATGCATTCCACTCAGGGCGGTGGAAGCAAATAGCACCTCGCGTGCCCTGCAGTCTTAGTAAAAATGAGATCAGTGACACGTCATCTGAGGTAAAACGAAGGAGGTATGAGAGGAAAGAAATTGTCGTGGGAATATATAGCCTACTTCCTTCCACCAACTTGCAGTCTTCTATAGTGGTTGTCCCCTGCGCATGAAACAGCACGTAGGTCGTGATTCCGTGACTTTGAGACTGTAATAAACTATTGTTCAACTTGACTTAATGTCATTTCTAGGGAGCAAGTACATATGGGTAGAGTCAGCCAGAGTAATGTTCCGCAAATACTATATTCCAGCGTTTCTTACTCTACTCATACATCAGTCCATCGTCAGTACGTTGACCATAACTTTTCTAACGGTTCACAATGGTGCGTTCGAAAGCTACAGGTTGGGGCAAATGAAAGTGATCCAGAGAACAGAGTACCAGGATACAAAGAAATACAGCAGAGGAAAGTTAATACAGTACTAACCTGTACAAGATGTTGAAAGTAACCTCCATTCACCTCTTGGCACTTCTGGGCATTGGTAAGAAAGTTTCTGAACGCGGGTAGAAGCTGGACTGCTGGAATTGCTGCAGTCTCATCCGAAACGTTCTGCTGCAGTTCTTGAAGGCTATCGGGGTTGCTGCGATATGACTTTGACTTGAAGGCTCCCCACACAAAGTAATCGCACACTGACAGATCAGGTGACCCGGGTGGCCAGCTATTGCCGTGGTCAGACTGACCTTTGCTAACAACTCTGTCAGTCATGAAGATTGTGTAAATATGTACCAAGGTTTAGCCGGCTGCATGGGCAGTTGCTCCGTCTTGTTGGAAGTAACTGTCGGTCTTTTACTCTTCCGTTAATGTTGCCACAAATACTTTCACGTCCAATCGTTTCCACTCGTCCCGGCCACTTTTATTTGGATCACCCTGCACAAAGTGATGTTCCGTTAATAAGTAAGGTTTTGTTTCCTGACGAAACGTTGGTTACAAACATGAGCAATGTACGCAGCTAATCAGTTGAAAACCCATGCATGGAAACAGAATTGGGTGGTCAACGGTCTTGGTCTGTCTTTGTACAGTACAGTCTTATTAAGAAACGTGTCATTGGTTCTGTTTGTTGGGACTCTAAATAATCACAACTGTCTGCAGTTCATATCATACATACTGTATAACGCAACCGTTATTGGAAGATATCTCACAGGACATGAAGCAAGCTCTGCAGAGGTAATTACAAATCGCCATAACAGAGAATTTAGAGATCCTGGGATCCGTCATTCGGGGGAAACAAAACAATCGTAAAATCTCGCCATTTTTATCTGAAACGAGAGGTCTGTAAGAGAACATCAGTAAAATCTTGCAAAATACGGGATCGTGCTGCGATCGGTTCAGGTGAAACTGAACAGTCAGTCTGACTGTAATCGATCTACAGCACGTATCACAGCGCTAGCTCGAAATTTTGAGCAGTTGATACGACGGTCATAATAATAGGCTCATGAACCGTGCCTGAGCTATTTGTTTTACTTGCATTTGGTACAAGAGGGCACACGTTTGTGCAACGTTTTCTTCTTAAGGCAGCCGGCAGGAGTGTGGTTTGTGGCGCAGTTATCTTGTTACTATTTGATCAAGCTTATGATGTAATTGGATGGCTTGCTGTCAGTCGATCTATGTATCGATCTGCTGTGCTTTGCCTGCAGGCCAAGGGGTTGTTGAACGGGGCATCTCCGTCTGCCGAGCTCTTGAGGGGAAGGGGGGGGGGATTCTTAGTACATTATTGAAATCTGTGAGGCTTCTGCTCCAACCTGGTGTTTTAATAAGAAATAATGTTTATTTTATTAATGTCGAAGACATTATCCCAGGAATAGTACGCGATGCACGTGTAAGTTCAAATGGCTCTGAGCACTATGGGACTTAACGTCTATGGTCATCAGTCCCATAGAACTTAGAACTACTTAAACCTAACTAACCTAAGGACAGCACACAACACCCAGCCATCACGAGGCAGAGAAAATCCCTGACCCCGCCGGGAATCGAACCCGGGAACCCGGGCGTGGGAAGCGAGAACGCTACCGCACGGCCACGAGATGCGGGCCACGTGTAAGTGTTGAAGGTTTTCGGATTATCTGTGTCAAAGGATTTTCTGTCCACCGTCGCATTCTATTTGTAAAAGTACTGTTCGTCGAAAATACCTGTAAATGTTCCTAAATAGTTACGATAACGGTATGACTTCAAATTACGATAGACGATACGCGTGAGAATGAAAGTTCATTTTCCTCAGACATACGAGCATAGTGTGGTTAATCACACTGGCTCACTAACGCTAACATATTCCAAGTACCATTGAAGACGAGAATAAACCTTCTAAGTCTCAAAAACGTTTACCGTGTGGAGCCTAGAATCGCGTCCAGCGTTGAGTCCCTTCAAAAGTTAAAGTATCGCGAGGTGATCATCAAGAAACAAGTCCCTCCGAAAGATGGATTCCTCAGATTTCGTACTTCTTGCGACCCATGCTTTATCAACTCTGCTAGCCCGCCGCCCAAACCTACACGAACGTGGCTCGTATGGCAGTCCCTCCTCACATTCGCGTGGTTCTTATCTTTTGAACAACATTTAAAATTTACAAAATATATGTTCTATGACGTACACGGTTAATTTCGGAACAAATTGCCGGTGAACACTATACCTCTAACTTAAATCTTTTTTTTTTTTTTTTTTTTTTTTTTTGAGTTAGAGCGAATTGAAGGATTTATGTGAGATAAGACTCTTTGAACAAACAAAATTTATTTTAATTTTATGTTGACATGATACGTATGGCGTTTTCCCTCTCCGAAAAAAATCCTCCTCTTTCTAGCTGTAGACTCATTACTGAAGTAGAATTTCTGGTTGTGGCGTATTTGTCGGTACTCATAACACGAAAAGGGGTTAATGGATAAATGGGAAGAGTACACTTAAATCCTTTATGAGGGGTCGAGAAATTGTCTGATGACGTGATAGAAGACACCAGATTCGACAGGCAGAAGTAGGGGATCCAGTATTACACTAAGAATTTAAAAGAGTTTTGGACGATTGAACTTCAAATAAGGCAGGAGAGATGGTTAACATTCCATCAGAAATTTTAAAATCGTTGGGGAAAGTGGCAACAAAGTGACTAATTTGCTTGGTGTAGAGAATGTATGACACTGATAACATACCACCAGATTTACGAAAATACATCATCCACATAATGCGGAAAATAACAACAGCCGACATGTTCGACAGTTATCGCACAGTCTACTTAACAGCTCATGCATCCAATTTATTAAAACTAAACCCCGTCCGAACAGGCCATGAATCCACAACAGTACCGACCGGGCGTCGCGTCATCCTCAGCCCACAGGCGTTGCTGGATGCGGATACGGAGGAGAAACCGCTCTCCCTGCTGTATGTGAATTTACGAGACCGGAGCCGTTACTTCTAAATCAAGTAGCTCCTGAGTTTGCCTCATGAGCGCTGAGTGCACGCAGCCTGCCAACAGCGCCCGGCAGACCGTAGGGTCACCCATCCAAGCATCCAAGTTACTGACAAGAATAATGTCCAGATGAATGGAAATGATCATTAAGGAGGATCTGTTAGTTGATGACCAATTTTTCCTTGGGAAAGGAAAAGATACCTGAAAGTTAGTTCTGACTATGCGGTTGATAATGGAACCAGGACCGTAGAAAAATCAAGACACGTTCATATGATCTCTCAACCTGGAAAAAGCGTTCCAAAATGCTTACGGTATGACATTCGAAATTCTGAGAAAAATAGGAAAGGGGGAAATATACAGTATGTACAACAACCAAGAGATAGCAATGAGACTGGAATACCAAGAACGAAGTGGTGGAATTAAGAATGGTGTAGGACATCGATGTACTCTTTCGCCCCTACTGTTCACTGAATACATCCAAGAAGGAATGGCAGATATAAAGAGAGGTTCAAGAGTATAAATTAATTTCAAGTTGGAAGGAGATTAATTTTAAGATTCGCTGGTGACATTGTTATCATGTGTGAAAGTGAAGAAGGATTACAGGATTTGCTGAATGGAATGAAAAGTCTAATGAGTTGAGCATATAGACTGAGAGTAAATGGGAGAAAGGCAAACATAATGAGGAGTAGCAGAACTGACAACAGTGAGAAACTTCACATCGGATTTGGTGATCACGAAGTGGATGAATTTAAGAAATTCTGCTTCCTACGCAGAAAATAATACACGACGGAGGGAGCGGGGAGGACATACGAAACAGACTAGCATTGGCAAAAAAAGGCAATCCTGGCCAAGAGAAGTCGACAAGTATCAAAGATAGGCCATAATTTAAGGAAGAAATTTCTGAGTTTGAACGTTTGGTGCACGGCAATGTATGGCAATGATACATGACTGTGGGAAAACCAGAACAGAACAAAATCGGAGCATTTCGGAAGTAGTGCTGCAGAAGAATGTCCGGAATTTAGTTGACTAATAAAGTAACGAGCGAGGAAGTTCTCCGCAGAGTCGACGAGGAAGGGGATATATACCGAACACTGACAAGAAGAAGGGACAGCATGGCATCTGTAAAGATATCAGGGAATAACCTCCACGGTAATAGATGAAGCTGTAGAGGGCAATAAATATAGAGGAAGACAGAGACTGCAACACATACAAAAAATAATAAAGGACATCGGTTGCTAGTGCTGCTCTGACAGGAAAATTTGGCACAAGAGGTGAATTCGCGTCTGTCCTCATCAAACTCTTCAGAAGCGAATACCCCCCCCCCCAAAAAAAAGAAGAAAATGTCGCATAAGATACCAGAAGAAGATAGGATGAGGGCAGAGATGTTGAAGGTAGGAGTTGGAACGCTTAAGAAAGAGACAACCAGTCTCACAAGTGAAGTATGGAGAAAGAAGACCCCAGAGAGTGGAAGTTAGGTACTTCCATCCCACTGCAGAAAAAGAACACTGAAAGAAATTGTTGAAATAACTGATGTATTTTCATACTATACGTACCATACAAAGTGTTATCATTAATAATTCTTGAAATCAGAAGCCTTTTGCTGAAGATATTGTTGGAAGGTGCCAGGCAGGTTTTCGGGCAGGATGACCAAACATGGATTAATTTTTCACAATGAGACAAATCTGCGAAAAGTGCTGGGAATTCAACCATCGATTCCTGGTAACATCCGTAGATTTCTCAAAGGCGTGATATAATATACGTAGATGTATAACATCCCGAGAGCGATTGGCACACCACGAAAGTTAATTAACTGCATGAAGGTGTGTACAGGAAAGACAAAAGCCAAAACGAAATACCACAGGGAGCTATCCAAGGAATTCAATATCAGAACAGCTGTAAGACAAGGTGATGCCGTTTCACCATGCCGTTTTTCATTTGGTCCTGGAGAAAGTACTTCGCTAAATCAAAAGAGAAAGTAAAGGGGTGAAACTGAATGGAAGAACACACAGTCCGCATATGCAGTCACCATTGCAACCTTAGCGGAGTCAGAGGAAGAAATGTCACAAACCATAGAGATTAAGAATGCCAACAAGATTGGCCTGGGGATGAATACGAAGAAGACGGAAATGATGAAAAGAATTCAGAGAATGCCGTAATAATGCTCCGTAGCAGATTGGTATATGGAATATAAACAGAGTGAAAAATTGTAAGTACTTTGGTACAAGGTTCAACAAGCATAATAATCTGAAACAAGAAATTAATCAGCTTATTGTCAATGGGTCTAAAATTTATTGCAGTCAGAAGCAGATAATACTATCAAAAATCGGTCAGTTAAGGCCAAATTTAAAGCCATTAATACAGTGACAGTATCAGTATTGTTAAGTGGGACGGAAAAGACAGAAAGAGAGAGAGAGACAGAGAGAGAGAGAGACAGACAGACACACACACACACACACACACACACACAGAGAGAGAGAGAGAGAGAGAGAGAGAGAGAGAGAGTGAGAGAGAGAGAGAGAGAGAGGGAGAGAGACGGAGAGATGGTGAATAATGGAAGAACCTTCTGATCTTTGAACGAAAAATTATGAGAAAAACCTTGGACCAACCCGCGAAGAGAGCGCCTGGAGATGTACAAGGAACCATGACCTTTACTTCCTTATGAAAGAGACGAACTTCGCGCAGAAAATGAAAGCACGGGGAATAAGACTGGTAGGGCACATTGCCATGAGGTCGGAAACGTGCTTACGGGAAAACCTAATGGAGCTCATCCAATTGGAAGACCAAGGAAGACGTGGGAGGATGAACTGCAGTAGGATCTTCAGCAGCTGGGTGTCCATGAGCATAGGATCCATATTGCACAAAAGCACCATGTATGGAGCAACATTCAAAGATCGGTGGACAATCTTTAGGGCCTGTGATCGCCGATATGGATGTTTATGTATGTTTGGCGTCGTCGAATATTGATCTGTATTTACATATAAACACAAACCTCTACATTTATACTTTTAGCTAGGCTTAACTACTAGTTCGTGCTGCTATGTGGAACATTCTATTAACTATATAGCCTCAGAAAAGTGATCTAACAAATAAAGTAATTAGTGACGCCCTATCGCCAACTAAGCAAACGTGTGAACAATGTTAGGTGAATGAGATTCAAAATGTGCTAGTGAAATATGCTTTCTGCTTTGCTGTCTATCTGGCACTACTAACTACTGGCAGTATTAGAGAGCTCTGATAACCAGTAACTCCATCTTAATTTTAGCTTTCATTTGCCGGTTATACATACTGAAAATTTTTATTCCTTCGTGAAATATCACAATAATATAAAGTTCATAAAATACGAGGTGATTCATAATGAATATGCGGGTTTCAAGGCTTTGTAGAATTTATTACATTCACTTTCCAATTATAAATAAAACATTTGGTATCCCTTCTGGAAGGCGGGGAGTGGGTCCGCTCCTGTGATCAGCAAAATAGGCCAAATGAAGGAAGCGAGTAGGAGCAGGAGAGGTAAAGCGCTTCCCTACTGCGCTTAAAAATTAAAGATGTTTACTCTAGGCAAGAACAAGTTCATAAATGATTACATAACTTTACGATGAAGAGCACGTAGGTGCGAAGCCGTATTCCCGTCGTAAGTAGTATAACGTTTCAATAGCGAGCCAGTACATTCTAAAGTAGATGCGATGTTTCCCGGCCGTCTGCTCGTGATGAAATTATGATACTGGTAATTTGAAAATTGTGTGAAAATTCTCGGAAAACTGGAAAATCTTTATTCTATCTTAGAGGCTTATAACTTAGTTCATTCTTATAGGCGATGGGATTATCTTGCCATTTTCGTTGCATTTGAGTGAGCTGCCGTCCTTGTCATTATTTTGCCTTCATTTCTGTCTTTCTTTACTTCTTTCTCCTTAGTTCCTAAAATCATCACTTGCTTCACGCCTGCAGAGGGAGGTGTGTTTCCGAATAGTGTGTCGTCACCCCTTGAGGCATAGCAGAGTATGCCCACCCTTTTTTTCTCGTTTATGGCAATAGGTCTTGCTACTGACAGCACCCAGTTTCGCGTGCTGCGTCGACACTAGAGGATCGCGGCATTTTTTGGAGAGGAAACGGTAGGGCTATAAAGGAGGTAGGAGGCCCAAATTAAAAAAAAAAAAGGTCAGAAAGCAGAGTGGCGCTTGTTGAGCTCCACAGCGTCGGCTAGAGGGCACTGTGGTCGGCGTAGTTCGTCCGCTCTTGTAGTGCCAACCTACGAGCGTGAATCTGCACTGTGGCATCGTAACTATCGATACCACAATACATCAAATGAAAGAGCAACTCTAAATTTTAGTTTTTGTGCCTATATGCAAAGGGAAGGGAATGGAATGAGCCAAGAGTGACAGAGTAACGTGTTGAACGAGTGAGAGCCTTTCACTCGCAGCACCAAGAAATCAGTTCGGGAGTCTAGCGTTGAATTAGCAGTTCCAGTGACACTTGTGTGGAGACTTAAGGAGACGCCTACAACTACGTGCAGTTGTTACTAGCTCCAATGCCTACAGAGTACGGTTTACGTGCCAACTTTGCAACCGAAACATTGCTGCATGGCGATGAAGATTTTCTGGATTGTATCGTCTTCGGTTGTTTGTTGTTGTTGTGGTCTTCAGTCCTGAGACTGGTTTGATGCAGCTCTCCATGCTTCTGTATCCTGTGCAAGCTTCTTTATCTCCCAGTACCTACTGCAGCCTACATCCTTCTGAATCTGCTTAGTGTATTCATCTCTTGGTCTCCCTCTACGATTTTTACCGTCCACCCTGCCCTCCAGTACTACATTGGTGATCCCTTGATGCCTCAGAACATGTCCTACCAACCGATCCCCTCTTCTAGTCAAGTTGTGCCACAAACTCCTCTTCTACCCAATTCTATTCAATACCTCCTCATTAGTTATGTGACCTACCCATCTAATCTTCAGCATTCTTCTGTAGCACCACATTTCGAAAGCTTCTATTCTCTTCTTGTCTAAACTATTTATCGTCCGTGTTTCACTTCCGTACATGGCTACACTCCATACAAATACTTTCAGAAACGACTTCCTGACACTTAAATCAATACTCGTTGTTAACAAATATCTCTTCTTCAGAAACGCTTTCCTTGCCATTGCCAGTCTACATTTTATATCCTCTCTATTTCGACCATCATCAGTTATTTTGCTCCCCAAATAGCAAAAACTCCATTTACTACTTTAAGTGTCTCATTTCCTAATCTATTTCCCTCAGCATAACCCGACTTAATTCGACTACATTCCATTATCCTCGTTTTGCTTTTGTTGATGTTCATCTTATACCCTCCTTTCAAGACGCTGTTCAACTGCTCTTGCAAGTCCTTTGCTGTCTCTCATAAAATTACAATGTCATCGGCGAACCTCAAAGTTTTTACTTCTTCTCCATGGATTTTAGTACCTACTCTGAACTTTTTCTTTGTATCCTTTACTGCTTGCTCAATATACAGATTGAATAGTATCGGGGAGAGGCTACAGTTATGAATCGACAATTCACTTAAGTGGAAATGTGAACACAAGTAATGTTCGCAAGTGGGGGTCAACAAATCCCCACGTGACGATATACACTCCTGGAAATGGAAAAAAGAACACATTGACACCGGTGTGTCAGACCCACCATACTTGCTCCGGACACTGCGAGAGGGCTGTACAAGCAATGATCACACGCACGGCACAGCGGACACACCAGGAACCGCGGTGTTGGCCGTCGAATGGCGCTAGCTGCGCAGCATTTGTGCACCGCCGCCGTCAGTGTCAGCCAGTTTGCCGTGGCATACGGAGCTCCATCGCAGTCTTTAACACTGGTAGCATGCCGTGACAGCGTGGACGTGAACCGTATGTGCAGTTGACGGACTTTGAGCGAGGGCGTATAGTGGGCATGCGGGAAGCCGGGTGGACGTACCGCCGAATTGCTCAACACGTGGGGCGTGAGGTCTCCACAGTACATCGATGTTGTCGCCAGTGGTCGGCGGAAGGTGCACGTGCCCGTCGACCTGGGACCGGACCGCAGCGACGCACGGATGCACGCCAAGACCGTAGGATCCTACGCAGTGCCGTAGGGGACCGCACCGCCACTTCCCAGCAAATTAGGGACACTGTTGCTCCTGGGGTATCGGCGAGGACCATTCGCAACCGTCTCCATGAAGCTGGGCTACGGTCCCGCACACCGTTAGGACGTCTTCCGCTCACGCCCCAACATCGTGCAGCCCGCCTCCAGTGGTGTAGCGACAGGCGTGAATGGAGGGACGAATGGAGACGTGTCGTCTTCAGCGATGAGAGTCGCTTCTGCCTTGGTGCCAATGATGGTCGTATGCGTGTTTGGCGCCGTGCAGGTGAGCGCCACAATCAGGACTGCATACGACCGAGGCACACAGGGCCAACACCCGGCATCATGGTGTGGGGAGCGATCTCCTACACTGGCCGTACACCACTGGTGATCGTCGAGGGGACACTGAATAGTGCACGGTACATGCAAACCGTCATCGAACCCATCGTTCTACCATTCCTAGACCGGCAAGGGAACTTGCTGTTTCAACAGGACAATGCACGTCCGCATGTATCCCGTGCCACCCAACGTGCTCTAGAAGGTGTAAGTCAACTACCCTGGCCAGCAAGATCTCCGGATCTGTCCCCCATTGAGCATGTTTGGGACTGGATGAAGCGTCGTCTCACGCGGTCTGCACGTCCAGCATGAACGCTGGTCCAACTGAGGCGCCAGGTGGAAATGGCATGGCAAGCCGTTCCACAGGACTACATCCAGCATCTCTACGATCGTCTCCATGGGAGAATAGCAGCCTGCATTGCTGCGAAAGGTGGATATACACTGTACTAGTTCCGACATTGTGCATGCTCTGTTGCCTGTGTCTATGTGCCTGTGGTTCTGTCAGTGTGATCATGTGATGTATCTGACCCCAGGAATGTGTCAATAAAGTTTCCTCTTCCTGGGACAATGAATTCACGGTGTTCTTATTTCAATTTCCAGGAGTGTAGTTGGAAAGAGACTAAGCTGATTTTTTTTTTTTTTTGTGCCATATCCCGGGGGAAAGTTTTGAGGAGCCTTTCTTATTAGGTGAAGCAACCATAACTGGTGTTTCTTATCTTGATGCTCTAAATTATGACTCTTTTCCTCAACTGGAAGAAGCTGAACAACATAACTATATTTGGCGGCGGGATGGTGCGCCTCCTCATTGGCATAACTCAGTGCGCGATTGGTTAAACGACGTGGTATGTTAGCGCTGGATTTGCCGCGAGGGGCCGATGCCAGAGCTTGTTTCGCATGACCTCCATTTCACACACGAGCTGAGTCAACGCGCCTTTTACGTTTGGGGATTCATAACGGATCTTGTGTATGTGTCTTGTCTACCCGCTGGGCCACCTGACTTCTGAGACAGCATCGGTGCAACAATTGTACCACATCCACTGATCAAAGTATGGGAAGAACTCCCACACCGATTCGATGTCAGACGAATGCTGGTCACCTTGAACACTTGTAGGAAAAGCTGTTTCAGCTGCACTCTCATTTGATGTATTGTCTATAATTGGAAGTTGAATGTAATAAATGGTACAGAGCCTTAGCAACCGTACATTCATTTTGAAACGCCCTGTACTACTAGAACATTTTTAAAATCTGAGAACCACCACCTCTTAACCCAGACAGCCCGCATCATTTACAACTACCATTTTTTCCCGCTGCTAATCGAAGACAGCATGTCGTGGGGGATGACGTAAGGCAAAGCCCTTCAAAGGAACTTTAACTCGTCAGGAATCTGACTGATGCCTCGTAAATACGCAAACAACCACGCAAACCGCTAGTTGTCACTCTTCTACCATAGTGGTTAGGAACATCGACATCTCGTCTGAGAAGCATCTCACCTCGTTAACATACAAATAGCATTATGCTCTGCTCGCGACTCTGGTCAGGACTGTGGACGATGAGTATTGTTGTAGAAGGTAAAGAAGCAGCATTGTGCATATCTAATAATGTATGTTAATTGTAATTAATTTGTTCAAAAAATGCCCCAATAATATTTTTTTATTTTTTATAAAGTAACTCTTTTAAAGAAAACATTCATTTCAATTTAAAGAATATTTCCTATGCATTCCCTCCAAGAATCAAGAAAATATATATATACGTCAGCATTGCACGAAGCTGTGTCGAAGAATGTACAGTTAAGAGCAGATATAGATGCAGTTTTTATTGAGGTAAGAATTTTTGTTTTTTTTATTCAGAATACAGGGCCGAAGATCAGTGCTGCTGCCCTTATAAAATTTACCAGATATTATTATTTCTGTTGAGAGGTTACATTTGGTTCATGGTTCATTATTTAATTACTATTATTGCGGGTTTATGGTCAATTTTCATTCCTTAATTTGTGTGCGGAGTTTATGCTTGGCTCATCTCCATTATTAATTAACATTTTTGCTGGGAGGTTACATTTGGCTCCATTTCTCATTATTATTTAATATATTTCGTGTGGAGAGGTTACACTTGGCGACATCCGGCCAGGATCGTATTTCTTTGTCAATCTTCTGAGAAGTAGTCATATATCTGCTTTTATTTAGTTAAACGTAGTTTGCATCTGGCTCAACGCATTTACTAATTTGTCACTCTTTCTTTCACAGATCATCGGCAATTTGTTGCTCTTTGTTGTATTTGTGTTTGTTGCATTTTGCATTGTCTTTGTTTCTTTTGTGAATAATTTAGATTAGTGAAAACTGCCGCGAAAAACTATTAACAGTACATCGCGATGTGTAATGAGTGAAATAGCCGATTTGAATAATTTGACCTATAGTACTTGCGACACGCAGTGTAATGATGACAATCCTCCATTTATAGACAATCAGTGCGTACCGACCACTAGTAATGATTTTAATGCTAATGATGAGCAAACAAACTCAGTTGTGTCGTCTGTTAATTTGACGACAATTGATGACGCGGGACGTTCTGTTGCAATGAACGCTGCCCAGCTTGACACACCTGGTTTGCTAAATTTACGTAATGGTAAGACAAATTTTTCTAATGAAAATGAACTGTGTACTCAAAGTACGTCAGATTTATTTAATTCCGATGTAGTGACCAACAGTGCACATCCGATTGGCAAACCTTTTCAAAAATTACAGAATGACCAAATGGTTACAGAAAACGTGACAAATGCAGATACACCAACACACAGCACAGAGAGTATAGTTGCTATTTTTGGCTAGGATCAAATTATGGCATTGTTGCTACAAATTAATGAACGTAATAAAAAACAAGACGAAAATTCCAAACAGTTGAATGAAAGACAAGAGAACAATCACAAACAACTTAATGAAAAATTAGACAACAATTCCAAACAACTTAGTGTACAGATCAAACAGCTTAATGAAAAACAAGACAACCTTAATGAGAATTTCAAACAACTTAATGAAAAATATGACAACCTTAATGAAAAATTAGACAACAATTCCAGACAGCTTAGTGAACAGATTACAGCCGTTGCCGCGCAGTGTCATGATACTAAAGAACAATTACGTGAGGAAATTGAGGCTTGCGCTAGGAAAAGTAGTGAAGAAATTAGATCTGTTGCTCAAGAGTTAAGGGATATGCAAACAGCTTCAACAGAATCACTTAGAGACGAAATTAGTGCAGTCGGTAAACAATGCTCTGAAAAAGCAACACAGTTACGCGACGAGTGTAAATTAACGACAGCAGAACTTTCGCGCACACTGGATGCAAAAGTACATGCGAAATTCGACCAACAGAACAGTCAAATTGACGAACGTTTTAATCATCACCTACAAAACAGTGAAAGGCGTTTCCGTAAATTTATACAGAAACAAAATAAAGTAAAACGACAAGTCATGGAAACAATTACCGCACAGAGACAGGAAGATAAACGTAAATTGTTTACGAAAGCAAAAACATACGTAGACAACAATATTGCTACAGTATCGGACGAAATTAATGCTATCAAACAATTGAACACCGAATTGCGTGATGAAATTACCGATCTTAAATCAAAAACAGATACACACACAGTAGACTTTCAGACAGTGACCGACAGACTCGAACAATTAGAACTAATACAGGATTCCGATGTCATCAAAGCTGACGTTAAAATATTGAACGAAGCCACACGTAAAATACAAAAACAAATTAATGCTTCTGACACTAAAAACGATGATCAGGTAAAAATACTGACTGAAAAATATGATTAATTGGCCAGTCGTATTGACGTTATTGAAAGTAATAATGACAGCAAATCAGACGATACTTCACCGATTTCGTTTAATCAAACACCTGAATTCCAAAATCTACAGCAGACAATCAGTGAGATGGATTCGTCTAATAGTACATTACGTAAAAAATTCTCAACTTTACAGCAAGAGGTAACAGAGATGAAAAATGTTTCAGAGTTTAATACATCACAGCAGACGCCACTTTGCGAACGTTTGTCAGACTCACACAGCCAGTATAATTTAGGTAATTTACAGAGAGTACGTGAGTTAGATTCCGAACAGTCACAGACAAATAGATTCTCATACAATCGTGAACCTGTTCAGACATACAGAGACGATAATTTTGATTACAAACATTCTCTATCAGTGCGAAAATTTAAAGTATTTAAAAGTGACAGAACACAGATTCACCCCATGGATTGGATACAACAATTTAGCTTTGCTTTACCACCAACTTATCCTGTAACGCACAAACTTGAATTTATTTGCAGTTTTTTGGAAGGCGAACCGGCAACTCGTATGAGACCGATCGCGAGGCAATGCTATTCGGTAGAAGAATTTCAGAATGCTTTTCTGTCAGCGTATTGGTCGAAGACGACACAGCGCGGAATTAAAGATCAACTAATTAGTTTACCGAATTATGAGAACTCAAATTATTCCACTGTCACGCAATTTTTTTAACACATGGTTCAACAAAACCAGTACTTGAGTGAACCATACAGTGAATCTGCACTTATTCAATTATGTATTTCTAAATTACCACGATCATTAAGAGTGTCTCTTTTAACAGGTCAGCAGAAGGCAAATGTTTCGGCATTTAGAGATCTGTTACAGCTTTTGGAAGTGCAGCAATCGGATTATTCCTTTATATTCAAAAATTTTTCATATAATAACCAAGGTCAACAGACATAGAGCAATTACGATCAGCCACGCAATTTCAATAGCAAAGGTAATACACGCTTTAGGAACGACAGCCACCAGAACTTTAATAACAGACAAAATTTAAATTATCATTATCGACAAAATTAACAGCAAGAGGAACCACATTTTGGTAACAATAGACATTTTTCCCAACAACAGCAACAAAACCAACCGGTTAGCATACCTAACCAACAATGTAATGCATAAGGTCAACTAAGCTTTAATGTTTCGCTACGTACGCGTAAAGCGTCGCCCCCAACAAATAGTAGCGCACAGCAACAAGGGAATTAGTACGTACAGAAGACACACTACTTCAATTCCTAACGCAATGCACCATGTAGAAATGACTATCATGACAGACGTAAAAATAATGAGCACAATTTTCAGCCTACGTTTAATATCAGTCGGTCTTATCAGCAGCAAGAACATCCGCAACAACACATTATCATGAATGAACCAGACAGTAGGTATCATCCAGAACGTGGTACGTCTGGAAGAAATAACAGAACTGTTCAAATAGTCGAAATGCCACCGCACTCCCCTGAAAATAATAACACGTCACATAGAACTTGACTAGATACAGTACAGGTTGCATCTTCCAGCAACGTAAGCAATACTTCAGATACACAGAAAATTGTTCACGAAAATGTTTTTACTTTTGACGACATCTGAGACACTCTTTTGCAGGAAAGACCAGTTGTTCAAAAAACCATTTCACACCCTGTCTTCGAAATTAAAATGGGATCATCGAAATTTTCAGCAGTAATCGATTCTGGATCACCTATGTCAGTTATTAATGAAGAAACTTTCAACGAGTGTAACAAAGAGAATACCTATCCTACGATACCATTAGGCAAAACGAAAGTAAAAGGAGCAGTATCGAGTAAAGGAATAGATGTAAAATTACAGACACATTTATCATTTTGTATTGCAGGTTGTAACACTACGCTACTGCGCACGATACTTATTAAAGCCTGTATTATGGTAAGTTAACGGGCTTCACCTTATAAGAAAGGATTTTTGTAAAGATTTTGACCGCGTGTACCTGAATGGAGGCAAATCAGACTTACACCCACTCAGTAATAACAATGATACGTCAAGCAATTCCGGAGTGCAACCACACGTTAGGACGGACAAGAAACAACACAGCAGATGCTACCAAGTTGTTAACAATACGGTCGCCAGCCTAATTAGGCATTAACTGAGATTCTTCCCTGTACAAGTTCTGTACTTTCATACAAAACAGTACGTAATAACACTGCATAATATGGTAACTTTTAGAACCAGAGAATCTACTGAACTAATAATTTCACTTTCTGTACTAATATGGACGAGCCATAAATACACAACAATACACTATAATGTTTACTACAAACTTCGTACTGTCTATTGATCTGATTAAATTCGGCCATAGGTTACCCTATCAACAGCACTTTCGAAACACACATACAATGTCAATTTTGAAAAGGGTAAAACACTGATAAGTTTAGGTTTTATATTGACTTTAACTTTGCTGGTCAAATCAGTTCAGTTCACTTCAGAATTCAAATGAATAGAAAAGAAAAAAAGATGGGGGGAGACCCTAAAACTGTTATGTTCACTGTATTGAAAATATTGATTATTGGATTCATTAAGCACTCAAGATTTCCAATAGGTGAGTTACTACTCCTTTTAGCTTATTTCCTGCTCATTTAATTACCATTTTATCTGCCTCAAATAATTAAACTCCATAGCTAAACCAATTTCAACTGTATCTTCCAACTTTGCCAGACCTATATATTCATTAACAACAAAGTTCTTTAGACATCATTCTAACATAGATAGGCCTGCAGGTAAGTATTATTAAAATAAACTTTAAATCTTCATTTCTGGACACTCGGATTGCTCAACATGTGGAAAGGACCCTGTCTAGGTTAGTTGTGAGGATAATTAACTGATAGGACAGTTCTGGTAAAATTTAAATTGTTATTGAACAGTATGGAACAAAAGTAACACTGGTCCACACGAATACAGTACTAAAAGTTTCAACCTGTTCGTGTCGATACGGAGGTTGGCGGGCGGCGAGATGGCGAAGCGCTAAGCACACATACAATCACAGCTTTGGCTCTTGATGTAACGGCACTTTGCTTCTTTTTAGCGTCGCAATACTTTTCCATTTAGTGCTTATGGAATATAGCCATGCTGTATACTCGTCGGAAACGGCACATCCGAGGCTCAATGAAATCACGTTTTCCAGGAGAGCCTCCTCGATCCAGAGCGTGTTTCTCAGACCGATGCCCAACTCCGACTACGACTGCTGCCGAGCCCGTTTTGCCGTGCCGCGCCCGCGTGCATTTTCCCGCGCTCGCCTGCCATCCACCTTTTACCGCTCCCCTACAGACAGAGTATTCACCAAATGTTTTGCTTTCTACATATCCTAATACATTGCCTACGTATGGACCAGGCGCACAATTACAACTTTAACATCTTACAACAGTTTCAACATTTCTTACATTTCCATTTTATTATAATATTGCTTGCAATTTGACATGAGCATTAATATTCACATTGAAAATTGTTTACAGTTTCTTTAACATAATGACATGAAAAGAAAAAAGAAATGAAATCAGAACATCGCTTACACTAAATTATCGAAAATCAGAAGAAAAAAATTATTATATGTACAGTTGTTCTTGTTACAAGGTCATACATTTCACTCAAAATTTTGGATTGTTCCCTTATTGACGACAGACATTATTTTAGGAACGAATTTTCCGGTACAACACGATGCCATTATTGACTTTCTAAATTCCTAATTAATGTTGAAGGATGAAAATGTACAACTGGCTTTAGAATTTCATCACTCTTTATCTGCAGAAGGACAAACAATTAATCGTACAGAGGTCATTTCCGCAACTCGTAACATAGACTGTAATTCCACATTGTTAACAGATACGTACGTACACAACTATAATACTCTAGACGAAGCCGACTATGACGTTATACAGATGATTTCTGATAAAGTTAAACAGAGCAGTGCAAATACAGACGATGAACGCACGCAACTACACAAAATTCTTTTACAGCAAGCTCCAGTTTTTGACAATGTTCCTGGTACTATGTCCGGTTTTATGTGTGCATTTCAAGTTAAACAGCACGACACATTTAAAGCCAAACATTATCCCATTCCGTATATTCACAGAGAACAAGTTAAGAAAGAATTGCAAGCTATGCTTGACCAAGGAATTATTGAACCGGCAGTTAGTCCATACATAAACCCACTCCATATTCTTGAGAAAAAAGATGGTTCACTTCGCCTCGTACTTGATTAGCGTCACATCAATGACATTATTATCAATGAAACAGATAGCCCACAGACACTATAAGAACTACTACAGAAATTTCATGGTACTGCTATTTATTCCACATTAGATCTGAAATCGGGATTTTGGCAAATTCAGCTCCATACGAACTGCAAAAAGTACACAGCATTTCTCTGTTTTGGTAACTGTTATCAATTTTGTAAATTACCGTTCGGTTTAACTATTTCTTCAGCAGCTTTTATTCGCGGTTTGAATACAATACTTCCGACAGAACTTGAAGACAGGATCACAACGTTCGTAGACGACATTCTTATCGCAGAAGCTAACTGGTCTGAACACAATCTGATTCTCGAACAACTGTTGCAAACTTTTCGTGCACAAGGACTCACAGTTAATCTCAGTAAATCGCACATTGGTAAAACTTCTATAAAATTTCTTGGACATGTCATTTCAGCGGAGGGCATTACGCCTGACCCGGAAAAACTTCAAGCTTTACGTGACATTACTGTTCCTACGACGAAGAAACAACTACGCAGTTTTTTGGGTTTAATTAACTTTTTTCGTAAATTTATTCATTACTCTGCTTTAGACACCCCTAGATTATGTCAATTGACAGGTAAAAACACTATTTGGTCCTGGGATAAGCAAGCACATTCTGAATTCATGAACCTGAAAGAAGCCTCGTTGAATGCTCCACTTTTATCGCACCCAGATCTTACCAGAAATTTTTCCATTGCCACCGACAGTTCCAACACCGCCTTAGGCGTACATAGTTTTCAGGAAATTGAGGAAGGTGGTTGTACAGTAATTAAAAACATGGCTTTTGCAAGTCGCATTCTGTCACCTGCTGGAACGAAATTATTCTGTTACAGAACTTGAAACATTAGGTGTTGTATGGGCTTTTACCAGATTTAGGCATTTTCTTTATGGAAGACACACTACCGTTTATACAGATCATAGAGCGATACAATTTTTACTTTCGGCAAAATTTACACACGACAGATTAAGTAGATGGAAACTTTATTTGCAGGAAATTAATTTTACAATTGCTCACATTCCCGGCACACAAAATATTGTAGCAGACGCACTATCCCGTTCTCTTAACAACAATCAGCAAGACATCGCAACCAACTTCTGCAAAGCAAATTTCAGCGTCATGTACGTTCAACAAGTTGCATTTGAAAATTTCATATCGTCGTCATTACAAGACATAGCACAAGAGCGGAGTAAAGACAACGTATGGAAAGAGATTAAACACCTTTGGCAAGATAGGAATAATGTTACCATTAGAAACCACTACACTGTACGCAATGACATTCTGTTTCTCCGCTCTCATCCTGACAGCAACAATTGGTTATTATGCATTCCTGAAGAACTTGTTAACAAATTACTCTGTTATACTCATTTAAGTTACGCACATTACGGAGCCAGAAAATGTTTTCTTATACTGAGACGGAACTGTTATTTTACCAACGTGGAGAAACGTATATGACGAGTTTTAGCGTCATGTAAAATCTGCCAGAAAGCTAAATCAGACACGACATCACATATTTCTCCATTACATCCAATTGTACCTGTTAAATGGAGACATATGGCCGCTGTAGACATTTTTGGTCCGATTCCCAGAACTAATAGAGATTTTTGCTACATCTTTGTCGCTGTTGAACTCACTTTAAAATTTGTTACCTTCATTCCGTTACGCAAAACTACTGCTAAAACTGTTTCGAAAGCATTTGTAAAACATTTTCTATTTCATGTAGGGCATGTGTTGAAAGTAATTTCCGACAATGGACCACAGTTTCGATCGGTCACGTATGTTACGAGCTAGAAACATTTCTCGGGTCTATATATCCAGGTACCATGCTTCTTCGAACCCTTGTGAACGATTAATGAAAGAAATTGGTAAACTGTGTAGAATATACTGCCATAAAAACAATATTGATTGGGACACACACATACTCTCATTCCAAGATGTAATTAATTCCATACCAAATGAATCTACTATGCTATCTCTGACTGTTATACCGAAAAATGTTGAACCACCTAACAAAATTAAACAATTAGTAATTTGAGCTTCTATACGCAGGTCCATATCGGATTCGCAGCATTCCTCACCCCAATGTAGTACACGTCGAAACTTTGAGAACCAGGAAAACCAAAGGGAACCCCCACGTGTCGAACGTCAAACCTTTTATTGAATGACATGAACACCTACTGATGATTATCGTAATTTTTTCATGGCAAGTGCCCGGCAAGGTAAGGTTATCAGGTCGCTTTTCTTGTCGTTACACATCAGACCGTGCATATTTTTCCAGATGAACTTATACATTTTATGACCATTTATGGAATTATATTTATGTTACTACTTACTGATGATTGTCGTATTTTTTCTTGGGAAGTGCCCGGCAAGGTAAGGTTAGCAGGTCGCTCTTCTTGTCGTTACACATCAGACCGTGCATATTTTCCATTTTTTTATGTATGTATGATTGTTTTCCTGTTTTGTTTGTATGCACCATGAAATATTTAAGATATAACAAACACCAGTTGACTTTAACATTTTGCCTTATGATAGCTAAACATCGAGACTATTTTACATTTTTTTTTTGCTGCTACATTGTGATACAATGTGTAAATTTTTGCTTCTGAACAGTGTCGATGTTTTTGACATATTACGTTTTCTGTCATGCTATGCTGTATGCTCAATTATGTTACTATAAACCAGTTTTTATCTAATGGGTATATGAATTAAATGCAAGACATTAATCTTTGTTCATCATTTTCAGAAAGAAATAACGTGCAAACGAAATAAATTAAACAGAAATGGGAATTTCATCTTCGAAATGAACGAAAGAGGATGCAATACCTCGTGATGAAGAGTAAATGGATCAGAATTAACAAGCATTAACAAGAATATACTATACGCATCGTATGATAGTAGTCTTGACTAATTTTTTTTTCAGAATACGAGGCGATTGATGCAGGCTGTCAGACAGAACTACACATCTTAGTTTTAGTGATGAAATATGTTAGAAATAAGGAATAGTTGTATAATGAATAATGAAGTGACTTTTTTGCAGATGATAATGAATGGTGATGAATAATGATGAAGAATATGCTACTATGGATAATGAAGTTTTTCTTTACAGGTGATGATAATAATGGAGTTATGGTGATATGGATAATAAAGTTTTTCTTTGCAGATGAAAATAATGATAAAGTTTATATATTTACTGTTAGTTAAGAGATCCTATGTAGTCATTTAAGTATTTGTTGAAGTTCGTTTTGACAGTATGTCTTACATCACATGGTATGATGACTGAAGGTTTTGGAAAGGACAGCTAGAGAACATATATATCTTTATACACATTTCACTACCGGTTAATTAGACGTTCACTACTTTTCAGCATAATATGCGTTTCTTCTTTCAGTTTCATAATCCATTTTGTATATTTTGCAGGAGAAATTATTCATGAAATTAATGTGGTATAAATAGTTGTTTATTAAACCTATGTCGTTTATGAATGTGATCACAAATACTCTACTTGTTTCATTACCTTGCTACAGCTTACTCAAGACGAATGACGTTACACATCTTCATTTGCAGCAATAACTCAAAAGCAAACAAAGTAATTACCTGTCCCAAATAATGATACTGATCAGCTCTGAATAGTATGTCACTTCAATAATGACTTCTGAATAATACATACAAAGAATATGCTTTGTAACTGGCCAATGAATGCCACTGCTTATTGCAATAAGATGACCTATGATGCCAATGATTACTATAATTAGATTAATTATGTATAAATGGTATGCCAATAATTAACTCATTTTGAATAATGATCTCTAAAGAATACAGAAAAAATGCTTTGTAACTGGCCAATGAATGCCATTGATTATTGTAATAAGATGACCTATAATGCCAATGATTAGTATAATTAGATTAATTATGTATAAATGGTATGCCAATAATTAACTCATTTTGAATAATGACTTCTGAAAAATACAAAAAAAATGCTTTGTAGCTGGCCAATGAATGCCACTGATTACTGTAATAAGATGACCTATGGTGCTAATGATTACTATAATTAAGTGAATTATGTTAATACTATGCCATTCATTAGCTTCTGTTTTGAATGATGACTTCTGATGGTTTGTAACTGGGCAATGAGTGCCAATAATAACTATATTCAGATAATTTATGAACATTATTCTGTAATACTACATACATGGTACAGAAATGTTCAGTAACTGGGCGAGGAGTGCCACCAATTACTCAAATCAGTTGTTAGACTAGTGTAATTCTCAATGAAGACTACTATGTGACCTAATGTCGTTCACCTTCTGACCTAATTACCAGAAATTACTCCAATATCCATTTGTCCTGTCTATCCTCGTGATCATGGAGCACTATATTTGGTTTTTGCACTAATTCTACGTTGGTATACTTTACAAGAACATGATGTTGACACGACATGCTGTCCACCACCTTGAGCGATGGAGATGTTATTATGGTCCCACTGTTTGGTGTACTTAGTGTAGTACCAAAATGATAGCATGGAATATTATTACGACATTTCAGTGTCTTGGCTACACTGATTAATACTTCAAGGAAAAGAGCTTGAGATTGTCTTACTTGGTGTTGTGCTTCTGTAGAAAGATATAGACTTTCAGTGCAACTGCGTGCAACCTGAAGTGCTACAACCATGACGCAATCCTTCCCATTCCTTTCCTAATTCTTGTAAAATGATAAAGACATATACGGTGCGTGTGCACTTTATGCCATTTGTTAATATGATTTGTACTCATTACGTATGCATTTTTTTCTTGTGATTCCCAGATATGTTCTGTATTACAGTGCGTGTGCTCTTTCGTCATTTTGTTAATATGATTTGCATTCATTGCATTTTGTCTTTACTTGATATGTTCTGAACTACAGTGCGTGTGCACTTTTGCCATTTGTTAATATGTTTTGTACTCATTGTGTATACATTTTGTCTTTACTTGATATGTTCTGACTTCAGTGCGTGTGCACTTTTGTCATTTGTCAATATGATTTGTACTCATTATGTTTATTTGTTGTAAAAATATTAGAGAGTTTTACAGTGCATGTGCACTTTATGCCATTTGTACTCATTACGAAAACATTTTTTTTTTTTTTTTGTGATTCCCAGATATGTTCTGTATTACACTGCATGTGCACTCTCGTCATTTTGTTAATATGATTTGTATTCATTGCATTTTGTGATTTGCTGATATGTTCTGATCTGCAGTGCGTGTGCACTTTTGCCATTTGTTAATATGTTTTGTACTAATTGTGTATACATTTTGTCGTTGCTTGATATGTCTGTACTCAGTGCATGTACACTATATTTTATATCATGTTCTGCACCTATATATATATTTATATATTCTGTGATTGTAAATTTAACTAATTATGAAAAATTTGTTGCTCATGGCAAGTCCAATTGACTCACCATCGCTGCCTAATTTTTGCCCCCCCAGTGGAGGGTTATGTATGGTGTATGCTTCGCCGGCGATGGGCGAGGCATGACAGAATCTCTGACCAGAGAGTAGTTTATTGTTAGTTGTTGCTTGTCGCGAGTCTGCGCGAGTCGACAGTAGTAGTCAGTCGGATACAGTAGTAGTCGGTCGGCTGTAGTAGCGTGTGGACGGTTGTAGTGTGCGGGAGTCGGCATGCGTCGACTGTGTGCTCTGCTCGCGACTCTGGTCAGGACTCTGGACGATGAGTATTGTTATAGAAGGTAAAGAAGCAGCATTGCGCATATCTAATAATGTATGTTAATTGTAATTAATTTGTTCAAAAAATGCCCCAATAATATTTTTTTATTTTTTATAAAGTAACTCTTTTAAAGAAAAACATTCATTTCAATTTAAAGAATATTTCCTATGCATTCCCTCCAAGAACCAAGAAAATATATATATACGCCAGCATTGCACGAAGCTGTGTCGAAGAATGTACAGTTAAGAGCAGATACAGATGCAGTTTTTATTGAGGTAAGAATTTTTGTTTTTTTTTATTCAGAATACAGGGCCGAAGGTCATCGCTGCTGCCCTTATAAAATTTACCAGATATTATTATTTCTGTTGAGAGGTTACATTTGGTTCATGGTTCATTATTTAATTAATATTATTGTGGCTCCATTCCCATTTTTCATTTAATAATTTTTGTTGGGAGGTTACACGCTCGTTCCTAAGACAGGCATAATATCTCTCATATGTACTAACGGAAATCCCGAAGTAACGTGTTTGTTCAATTCTGCGACTATCTTGAATGTGTGTGACTGCAAATGGTGTTAACGTGTTAAAATGTCAAGGAATGAACAACCCTCAAATAAAACTAAGATATCAGCTGCATTTCATTTTTTATTTTGGGAAGACTACTATCCAAACATATAAAGCGTCAGTTTCTGCAAACCATGTCTGCATTACCTCGATGCCTTATCTCCTAAATGACGTCAACTTAAGCCGCCAAAGGATTCACTCTCACGAGTGATTTGGGCATTAATAACGTGTTCCACGACGTGTACCTATGGTATCTTTAAATAACTATGATGGAATACGCAAGTTCCACATGTGAAATGTCACAGTGTGTGTGTGTGTGAGCGTGTGTGTGTGTGTGTGTGTGTGTGTCTGTGTGCACCTCTGTCGGAGCACCGATGTTTTTTATAGTCGTGTTTGGTGTGCATTTCTGCGTCCTCTGACAGCGCCATCGATGTTCACTTGTTTTGAAATGGGCGTATATTTGTTGTCTACTCCTCCCCTACATTCCCATTTGCAAACTCAAGTAGATTCGCTAACAAATGTTTGAGTGCCTTGTGGGCGAATAAATTGTATACCGTGCGTGGTACAATGGTCGACCACGACCTTGATTCATTAAAGTAACACATCTAGGCCATACATTCACCAACTGATGTAACCCAAAGTGCCACAAAGTAGCTAAATAAATCAACGGAAATGCTGCGAGCCATCATGATCACGCAGCGACAAGCTATTAACTATTTAGTTGTTTCACTGACCATTATCTTTGATAGTTTTGCAGAACACTCTGAGGCAAAGGGTGCAGGATAATCTTAAATTACTAGATGGCTCCTATCAGAAAACTGAACGCTTATTACAGAATTTACTAACCAATAGGACGCAGGAATGAACGTAGATAAATTCGTATGCATTAGTCCTTTACGTACACATAACTGAGGGATGGATCACGCTACTTTAGCCCAGGACTCCAGCACGATAAAACTTCTTCTTACGTTTGGGAGAATGGTCTACTAGGATGAATCTACGGTCGTGCACTTACAAGGCGGCTCCCAGCAGATGGAAGTTAACGAAAGTGGACAGCCTAGTATACGAGACTATAGTAGAACGTGTAACAACAACAACTGTACATATAATAATTTTTTCTCCTGATTTTCGATAAATTAGTGTAAGCGATGTTCTGATTTCATTTCCTTCTTCTTTTCATGTCATTATGTTAAAGAAACTGTAAACAATTTTCGATGTGAATATTAATGTTTATGTCAAATTGCAAACAATATTATAACAAAACGGAAATGTAAGAAATGTTGAAACTGTTGTAAGATGTTAAAGTTGTAATTGTGCGCCTGGTCCATACGTAGGCAATGTATTAGGATATGTAGAATGCAAAACCTTTGGTGAATACCCTGTCTGTAGGGGAGCAGTAAATGGTGGATGGCAGGCGAGCGCGGGAAAATGCACGCGGGCGCGGCACGGCATAACGGGCTCAGCAGTAGTAGTCGGAGTTGCGCATCGGTCCGAGGAACACATTCCGGATGGAGGAGGCTATCCTGGAAAATGTGGTTTCATTGAGCCTCGGATGTACCGTTTCCGACGACTATACAGCATGGCTATATTCTATAGGCACTGAATTGAAAGGGATTGCGACGCCAAGAAGAAGCAAAGTGCCGATACAGCAAGAGCCATAGCTGTGATTGTATGTGTGCTGTGCGCCTCGCCATCTCGCTGCCCGCCAACCGCCGCATCGACACGAACAGGTTGAATCTTTAGAGTTGTATTCGTGTGGACCAGTGTTAATTTTGTTCCTGACTATTCTATAATAACTTAACTTTTACCAGAATTGCCCTATCAATCAATTATCCTCATCACTAACCGAGAAAGGGTCCTTTCCACATGTTGTGCAATCCGAGTGTCCCGAAATGAAGATTTAAAGTTTATGTTAATAAGAATTACCTGCAGACCTATCTATGCTAGAAAGATGTTTAAGGAGCTTTATTGTTAATGAAAATATAAGCAAAGAACGAAGGTCTGACAAAGTTGGAAGATAATTTTGGAATTGGTTTAGTAATGAAGCTTAAATATTTTGAGACAAAAATAATGGTAGTTAAATGAGAAAGTAATAAGACTAAAAGAGTAGTAACTCACATTTTGTAAATCTTGAGTGCTTAATGTTTCCAATAGTTAATAGTTTCAACACAGTGATCATAACAGTTTCAGGGTCCCACCCCCCCCCCCCCCCTTCCACTCTTTTCTTTTCTATTCATTTAAATTGTGGAGTGTACTGAACTGATTTGACCTGCAAAGTTAAAGTCAAAATAAAACCTAAATTTATCAGTGTTTACTCTTGCTAAAATTGACATTGTAGGTGTGTTTCAAAAGTGCTATTTCTAGGGCAGTCTATGCCCGATTTCAGTCGGATCAATAGACAAAATGCAGTTTGTAGTAATCATTGTAGTGTAATGTTGTGTATTTACAGCTTGTCCAAATTAGTACAGAAAGGGAAAATATTAGTTCAGTAGATTTTTCTGGTTCTAAAACTTACCATATAATGCAGTATTACGACGTGTTGTTATGCTTATACGTACACCCACTTGTACAAGGAAAAAACTCACTTAATGGCTAATTAGGCTGGCGACCGTATTATTAACAATTGGTAGCATCTGCTGTGCATATTTCTTGCCCGTCCTAACGTGTAGTTGCACTTTATACTTGCTTAACGTATCATTGTTGTTACTGACTGGGTATAAGTCCGATTTTGCTTCCATTCAGGTACACGCGGTCACATATGTACTAAAATCCTTTCTTAAAAAGGAGCGGAGACATTACAAACGGAACTGCCTATAATTTACTTAATGCCTTGACTATTAGGCTTCAGTCGATTCGTAAGCCTGAGACGCTCCCAGCCAAGCAGGTTACAGAGAAAATTTGGCGGTCAGCGACCACGCGGCGTCTTATACTATGGCAAGAACGACTAGAGAACCAGCGCAGCACTGACTGTAAATAGTAAACAGAATGGATACTATGGCCTCTTAGCTGCATCTGAGGATTACGACAAATAACCTATACAAAATAAGAACACCTTATCGTAGCATTTACACAAATTAATACAGGGTGCCATGTCTGCTCACGCAAGATTACTAAAATGAAGGATAATTTGACTTTAAACAGAATTTGAATTTAATCTCTGGAAAGAACTGTTAAGCATAAATGAAGCATACGACCATTGTTGATGGTGGATGCATTTCTGTTAGTGGCCAAATCGACTTCTAGAAGAATGCTATAAAATTTAGGAAAGATTGCAGCTTTCAATACCACCATCCGTTTTGCTGGCCCGGTATCTGTTGTTTGTAGGCGAAACGGAAACATTGTTTGGAGACTGACCAGATCATTTAAGGCTCCGCGCTTGCATTTGATTTTGCAAAACGCTTCGTGGTGATCAACGATTAATCTCAGGAAGGCTTTAGCACGTTGCAAATGAATAAATGGCAGAATACTAATTGTATTCGGCCACTGGGTCTCCATGCCACGATCCGTTAAGCTCGCATTGATCGTTGGATTTAACAATAAAGTATTAAATTATTCCCTGTATCATGTATTTATTAGGAGAACTGTTAGAATTAGAACCCATGGGACTCGACTAACTTACATTAACTTAACCGCAAATGGTTCTACAGTTAATGCATAACACATTACTTTTATCTACACAAAAGAAAATTTAATGAATGATACGCAAGGAAGGTAGCTGTAGTGCATCCTAATAAAGGCTAACAGACAAGAGAGAGAGAGAGACAGAGAGAGAGAGAGAGAGTGAGAGAGAGACAGAGAGACAGAGACGAGCTGGAACGCTGTTCACTTACTTTCTCAAACAAAAGAACATATTACAATCGTTTGCAGTCAGCCACACGCTCACTGCCGTTATATTTTTGAAGCTTTATTTATGAAATAATAATTACATTTAACAAAATTAATTTATGTAAGTTATTAGATCTGAAGTTGTTAACAATAAATAGATAGGTAATAGCACTTTTTTTTCCATCCGTCGTTTTTGGAAAGTTAAATCTTCATGAACTTACATGTGGCTGTCCATGTAATGCTTCGACGGACGCACAAAAACTCGAAGTCATAATTTTAAATTTCTCTCGTAAGAAAACTGATCTTCACAGAGGTAATAAAGTAAGTGAAAGGAATCACTGCACACACCTCGGGTTTGCTGATGCCAACAGCTTCGAATGGAACCTAACTTATAAAATGTCAACCCGTCTTAACGTCTAACACCACATTCCATAAGAAACGTGTGTATTCACCAGCTGCTCGCATGCCCGCCTTCGAGTGCCTAAGTCTAAATATCACCAGCTTCCATCCAGCCCCGAGTTTTGAGTCACTACTTTACGGAGAGTCGGTAACCGACCAACACCCAGCATCTGTCAGAAAGCATGATGTGACGTGCTCTTCAGTGCTGCATATTCAGTGACTTGTCCTCAGACTGAATGTTAGTCTTTATTTTGAAGTGAGTTTAATCGAAAGGCATACCCACAAATTATAATACCAATTTTTGCTTCATTGATTGTCTTGATCAAGCCCCTACCACGCCGTAGCGGAGAAGCGAGGCAACTGTCCCTCAATTGAAGCAGCTGATCGTCGCCATTTGCAGGGGTGAATCCTAGTACCGGGTTTGTTATTTGAAGTATATGAGACGCAACAAGAGCAAATTGAAGCACAAATTAAACACGGCTCTCTCCTGACAAGGTGGAGCGAGTTTACATCGAGCTATTTGCAATATATATTTAAATGAAACTTTAAAGTAGCAGACAGTACGATTATTATTTAATTCACATAATTTTCCTGTCAGATCCTGTTTGCTTTTTGCCGACTACTGTGTACATTCTGCACGCTTATTTTTGTTTAGCACAGTATTGTCTACACTCGAATTTTGGTATGATTAATTGTAATAGCCCATATCACTTTAAATACCGTAGGAATTTCATTCGCACATTAGTTTTTAACACTGATAGCACCTCTGAAATTGGTTGAGTTTGCAACATTTGATCAAATATTTTACCATTTACGAAGTGTAATCACCACCTAACAACACATGTTAAGTATCTAAACTCAATTTTTCGACCTACCTCTGATTCATACGCAATACATATTTGATTAAAAATCTAAATACCTATCATGTGCCCAGTTCTTCATTCAGTTCAACTTAGTACATTAACCCTGTTAGTATTTTTACTAATTTATATGCAAATACGATGTAAGTACTTGATATGCAACAAAGTACCTTTGTCTGTAATCTAACACTGCAACTTTCTCCCTATGTAACTTGCAATTTTTGTAGCAGAAAGTTTATTAGATACAGTATAAGGTGTAAATATAGACATGAGGTTAGGCTATAGAACAATCTGCTGTCACCTACATTTAGCATTTGCATTAATTGGCTTTGCAAATACTATACCTTTTTTAAAGGAATTGGATATCCAAATACTGTCGGTATAGCATCGTCCTTCAGTTGACGTCTGTTTCCATAATTTTCCATGTAACAATTCTCTTCAAAATGAAGAGAGCACAGCAAATGATTTGCTGTCGGTTGGAAGTTCTCTCTCTGAGTAGCAACAATCCATTTCCGATATAGAAAATCATTTGTTAGGGGAAATCTAAACAAAAACAAACGCTCATGATGTATTATTTCTCCATGAAAATACCATATACAAGTAATAGAAAGTATCAAACAACCAGAAATGACTGACTTGTGAAACGTAACATTGTTTCCGTCTTCGACTTTGCTTCCATTCTTACTGTTACAATTAAAGGCAGCACACTAACCACCATGTTTACGCACAGTTTCCCTGCAAATGGCCGCTACTATCACGTACAATGTGGGGACGTGACACTAGCGCCAATGCGCGGTCTTGTTTTTATTTAGTAAGTCTATGGTCTTGATATTTTCTTCGTTGTCTTTTTAGATATATGATAACGTCTGCAGATTTATCTACAGTACGGAGATTTAATCGATGGAAGAACTGTGAACATCAGGCAGTTCTCGAATAACTAAACGAAGGCAAATATCTGAATTTTTAAACATTTGTATTTTGAGAGTTTGGCACAGTTTGAACGCACAATAAAAATAAAACATGTACCTTCTACAGTCTCATAAATGAATTGACCACCATTTACCACCACTTCCCGCCAAATCTGTACAGTATGAAAGAGAACACAGATGATATACTAAGTAAAGAGTGTACATCTTTGTCACATATAATGACATGTATATTTAAGCAAAATTAGTAAACTAAAATTAACTAAACTTTCTTTTAAAACTGCAACATCGTTTTAACTTTATGGAATGTAAATATTTAGGTGTGAATTAAGTAATATTTATGGACGTAGTCTTTATATGAACTTCTGAAGATATCGGTACACTGTTATCGTAGGATTACTAATTTATCATGGTTTGATTACATTACACTGGCCCTCCGAGCAAACCAGGACTGCCTAAAAAGCGTGAGTGGCCATTGCTCTTAAGCTCTTGGCAAACAACGAAAATTTGCAGAAAGTTCCAGACGGATTTGCGAGCTTTCTGCAGAGCCAAGCAAAGAAAGCGATTTTAAAAACGATGGGAAGGCTAGCTTCTACCATTGAGTCTAGTTCTCCTCAGCCAGATATAAGGAAAGGCCAATGAACTTTCCCTCGCTTCCCAACGAAAGAAACAATGGAAATTCCTCTAATAGGTGGCCATGTCGTCATATTCGGATTCAGTGCAGGTAACTCGACTGAGACTTCGTATATGTAAAGGACTGAGGCTGCTGATGCCCATAACAGAAGAGAAAATCAAATAAAATCAATTGTCCAGCAGAGAGTCCTCCTCCAAATATCGCCACGCAGTAGACAACTAAATATAGCTGAGAGAAGACATTGTTTAGCAGTAAAAATTCGCGGAATGGTGAAAGTATGAATATGAAAGGGAACTGCGAATTAACCGACCTCTTTCTGTTTCCCTTTCTGTATTCAACATGGGGCGCATCTCTGAGCGCTTTTTGCTCTGTGTGTGTGTGTGTGTGTGTGTGTGTTTTGGCGATGACACTGTGAAATGTATCAAAAACGTACCATTCCTCAGCTGTATAAACTAAAAAATGACATGATGAAGGCACATTGTACCCCTTTCCTATCAATGACTCTTTATCTGATAAAAATTCATTTCTGTCTGCGCTGGATACCTAGGATTTTCGTAGTTACCGCAGCAACATCCCTCCACCACTAATTAGGGTACAGTTTACTAAACTTCAGGGTTTTTAGAGACAACAGTTCTGCATTCATTTCCATATTGGTACCTGCAGAAAGATGTTGCAATATATGTAGCAAGATGTAGCTTTAAAAAGAATATATTTAGTTTGCAAGCCAATAATAAATTTCAAAACAATTTCTCGAGCCACACTGTCTTGTGCTGTACACAGTTATGGTATTTATAATATGTTACTTGATTCAAATAATAATATATCACTTGATTCAAAAGCAGGCCCGATATTTTGTGAAACCTACGACGTCGACGTGGAATCTATTGTGAGATGACCGACACGTACATTGAATAGTTAGCTTCAGACTTGCAAACACAGGACTGAAAGGAGAGGCGTTAATTGAAAAGTTCATGTATTGAACACTACTAAGTAAGGTAATATTTCAAGCTGAGGTCTGTGGTAGCTCACTTCAACACATTCGCATTTATCTCGCAAGCCCTTCCTGTTTATTGGATTATTTTGTATCTGTTGGCGCATATTTTCACCAGTGTCAGTATTTGCTACTGGTTACGGTGAACTCCGTGACTGTACCTTTATGGGATTAACAAAAATAGCCGCTAGTATCCCCAACCAGAAAGGTATCTGTTGGTTTCCTTTCATGTTAATTTCTTAAATCTGTTGTCATTTATGGCATACATTCCTCTTCTAAATTTACTGTGGCGTTTCTGACTATTTGGGAGGAGACCGAGTAGTGGAACATGTTACTTTTACACATAAACAAAAACGATATGTCACACTACTACACTTTAAAACACAGTTCATATGTAATTCATGTCACACAGTCTCATACGAAACCTACATCCGCTTTCTTTTATATAGTCTGTATGATAAGATACTGTCATCCCCCTTCCCTTCTGTGTGAGAGGATGAATGAGCAAATGTATTTCTAGTTGCATGCTTGAGGGTAGCAGGCAAGCCTGTCTGCTAGAGAACAGTAAGACCAACGTCGGAACAGGTAGCTACGCTTTCTAAAAGCAGAGAGGTTTCTATTCTTAGTATGGTCCTGTCCGTCCCTTGTCATGTTGGTATAGGAAGCTGCTCTCTGGCCACTTCCGTTTGTATTTGTGAGCCACTCTCAGGAAGGGAGCACGGCAGTCTGTCCGCGGCGAGCGTCTGAAGTGGTAAGATCTCCTGCTAAGCACGTGTCTGCTAAGTCCGTAGTACAATGGATTTCTTAAGTTCAGCCTAACTGAAAATTTAATCACCTTTATTTCAGGTTTAGCTATAAAACATCTAATGTTAACTTCAATTGCAACACAGTGTGATTCGAGTCTACAGTTCAGAATATTCCAGTAGTAGCTTTGTCACTTCTTTGTGAGTAAAATGGAACCATGTGTTGATCAATAACTCTGACTAAGATCATCAATCTTAAATGCGAATGTGCGTGAGATTATAACGTCTCGTCTTGACAATATTTTTCAATATAGCAACTTTTCTTTATGTTCAACCCACGTGGGGTGTACTTTGTGAGAGCAGTACCACGTGCTTATACAATTGTTTGGCCCATCAGGTTAATAGTAAGACGTTAGTAACCAGTTCGAGGTTTTTCTTTTGTAAATTGCTTTTCGATCTAATTTATTTTAATTATCAAAATTATGGTAGAGTTACACTCTTTGTGTAAACCAAGTTGACCACGTGAAGCATGTGGTGTAATCATCAAAGTAGCCCTCAGCTATTCTTTTCGGGAAGATTTCACAGAGAGTTTGTATGAATTTAGTATACCAGTGTGTGGTAATTACATAACGGACAGGATTGCGCTATGAACGTAACTTCTTTGCGTGAAAATTGAATCGGTTGCTTGGGGTTAATTTCCTCTTGGATATGTTGCAACGTTCTTCGTGTGTTATTTTATGAATGCAGTGTTGTATGTAGTCTCCCAGTCTTGGCTCCCTATTTGATGTGTTCGGTAAGATTACAAACTCACATTTTCACAGTCCTAAATAAGGCAGCAGCTTAGTTATGACTCAAGTTTAATATGCTGAATTTTCAATGATCAGTGTCAAAATAAATTTCCAAATATAAACTGATTTACTTCTTTTTATTTAAATTCTCTATTATACTTACTTACTTACTTATCGCGAATGGACCCAGAAGGATCACGCAAAGCTTTCTGACGTCGTTTCTTCCATACTTCTTCCATTCGTTCTCCATGTTTTCTTTTTCTTTCTTCTGTCCATTTTGTTCCTGGTCTCTTTAGTGCTTCCTTCTCCGACAATACAATCCACTTTTCCACCTTATTTCTAAAAGTTTTTCTATCTTTGACATCTTTAAGTTCAATATTTGCTTTTTGTAAATCTAATTTTACTTGGCTAATCCATGGTGTTGTTGATTTGACTTTTTCTATGTAAGTGAGAATTCTGTTGGTGAGTCGTGTGTGGGGAAGTCTAGTGACATGTCCATAAAATTTTAATCTTCGCCTTCTTATGTCTGCTGCCAGGTTTGATATAGTTTCTGTGGTTCTTCTTGATTGTATCCGGTATCCTTCTTCTGTTAATTTTGGACCTAAAATCTTTCTCATAATTTTGCGTTCTTCTTTTAGTATTTTTTCTAAATCACATTTTGTGTGGAGTGTGAGCGTTTCACTAGCATATAGTGCTGCTGGCTTAATTACTGCGCAGTAGTATCTGATTTTTGTGTTCGAGGAGATGCATTTTTTATTGTATATTTCATGTGTCATACCATATGCTCTCTTCATTTTCTGTTGTCTGATCTTCTGTGCAACTTTCTCTCCTCCGGTTGGCTCCAAAATTTCACCTAGGTATTTAAAATGTTTTACTCTATTTATTTTTCCATATTTTGTGTTCAAACTGTGTATATGGAATTTAGTACAGAAAAATTCTGTCTTTTGAAACGAAATTTGTAAACCTACTTTATCCGCGCATTCCTCAAGGATCTCTATTTGTTTGGTGGCGATTTCTTCATCATCTGCAAGTATGGCCAAGTCGTCCGCGAATGCTAAACAAGATATCTCCACGTTGTCTTTGGTTCTACCAAGATGGATTGGTTTCCAGTAGGATTGATTTTTTAATTCTTTTTCCCATTCCTTAATGACTTTATCCAGGACTATATTAAACAGAAGTGGAGATAGCCCGTCACCTTGACGTACTCCAGTTTTTATGAGAAAAGGTTCAGAGATTTCTCCCCTGAATTTAACTTTAGATACAGTGTCTGTCAGTGATTCTTTGATAAGCCTTAGTGTTTTGGAGTCAAGTCCAAGTTCCTCTAAAATGTTAAACAAAGATTGCCGGTCAATTGAGTCATAGGCTTTCTTAAAATCTACAAATGTACAAATTATGGGGGCATTTCTAATTGCTTTGTGTTTTAATATTGTCTTTAAATTAAATATTTGTTCTATGCATGAGCGACCGGGGCGAAAGCCTGCTTGATAATCACCAATTTGGCGTTCCAGCTGCTCTTGTGTTCTTTTCAGCAGGCATGTTGAGAGAATTTTGTAGGTGACTTGTAAAAGTGAGATTCCCCTGTAGTTATTGACATTTGTTCTGTCTCCTTTTTTATGCAACGGGTGAATAAGGGCACATTTCCAATCCTCTGGTAATTTTTCTGTTTCCCATATTTTTGTTATTATTTTTGTGAGCTCTTGCAACGTCTTTGGTCCTAGGTTTTTTAATAGCTCTGCAACAATGCCATCTTCGCCAGATGTTCTATTATTTTTTAAGTTTTTATTGTGACATTTGATTTCTTCCTGTGTTGGTGGTAATGAATCCGGTTGAGCGTTGGCACTGATTTCTTTGGGAAACCTTAAACTAGGTTCTGAGCGATTTAGTAGGTTAGAAAAATATTGAGCCAATACTTGACAGTTTTCCTGGTTTGTTAGGGCTAATTTACCATCAGGTTTTCTGAAACATAAATTTTGAGGTATATATCCTCGTATTTTATCTGCGAAAGTTCTGTAGAAGTCTCTTGTATTATAGTTTTGGAAATTTTCTTCTATGGCATCCAGTTGTGCCTTTCTGTACTTCCTTCTTGCTTGCCTAATGGATTTTGAAACCTGTTTTCTAACCTCGTTAAATAAATGTAGACTTTCTTGTGATTTTTTACTGTTATATTCTTGAAATGCCTTTTTTCTCCTTTCCAATGCATTTTCACAGTCTGAATCCCACCAAGGGTGTTTGAATATCTTTTTCAAGGGAATAGTTTCCTTAGCTATTCGCGTGATTTTAGAATGAAATTCTTCCCATGTGTTTGCCTTTTCCTTCTCCCATTCTTCTTTTACTTTAGATTCTTTAATCTTCTTGGTGTCATATTTCTGTATTTCTGTTTTCTTCTGATGACTTCTTCGTGCTGTAAACTTGATTTTAGTTCTAGTTAAGTAATGATCTGAATCAATGTTTGCTCCTCTGCGTACTTGGACGTCGTAAATTTCTTTTTGTACTGGGTATGAAATCGCCACATGATCTATTTGAAACTCGCCAATTTGTTGTATAGGAGATCTCCATGTCTTTTGTTTTCTTGGACATTTTCTTAGAGATGTTGACATTATCTTCAGGTTATTCTGCTTACATAGTTCGACGAGCCTTGTACCATTTTTATTGGTAAATTTATGTGCAGGATATTTGCCTACGGTTTTTTGGTGGATTTTCTCTCTACCAATTTGGGCATTAAAATCGCCGAGTAGAACTTTTGTATCATCTTTTGGAATCTTCGCCATTATATTCTCCAAATTTTCCCAGAACTTTTCTGTTTCTATGGGGTTTTTCTTGTTGTCTCCGTTTGTGGGAGCATGAGTATGTTTTGTTGGCACATTGTAAGCGCATCGTCATTATCCTATTATTTACGGGAGTAACTTCCTTGATGGAGCTGAGCACGCTCTTGTGTATGATAAACGCCATCCCGAGATGGGGGGCTCCTCTTCCGATTCGTTTATCCGTCTTGCTCTTAAAGATGCGATAGTTGCCATAATCTGATGTTTCTTCATCTGTAAAACGTGTCTCCTGTAAAGCTAGTATTACTATCTTTTGCTTTTCAAGTTCTGTTGTAAGGTTTAGAAGTTTTCCTGGTTGGATTAATGTATTTATGTTAAAGGTTCCAATGTATGTAGGTGTTTTAAGTGGAAGTTTGCCAGAGAGCTCCGACTTTCTCTGGTGTAATCGTGTAAGTCCAGGTTCCCCAGAATCCGAATTCCTGGTTGCCATCTGTTGATGGGTGGATTGGTTACCACCTGGGGTAATGTTGTTATTACTTGCACGAGTCATACTTGCTTGTAATCAAGTTGGTCCAGTGTTTCCACTGGGTGTTTAGAACCAGGGATTGTTAGTTCCTGGCGCATTATGACCAGCCGCACATTGTGTGAACAGACGCTGACCAGGATGCCGATGGTTCCCACTTCAGACGCGTCCTGGATTTGGGTGTTGACAGTGCTTATTGTAATGGCGGCACTTACTCGCCATGACACAGCAACGTCTTCGGGTTCTGTGCTTTTTGAATGAGTGTGACCCTTGCCAAAAGTCACCCTCCCACACCCTCGTGATGCTGCCGCCTCGGTCCGGGACTGCTTATTTGGGTTTCCCCTTATTCGCAGCTGTCCACCATATCTGATGGATCGTTCGCTATCCGCCACCTGCGACCCGCCCTGTACCTGAGGCTCGGCTAGGGCTTCTCTATTATATATATATATATATATATATATATATATATATATATATCACCGGTTGTCGCATGACCTTTAAAAGATTATAATTAATGTTAGTCTGGTTGGGAATTTGGTAAGCTAGACTAGATACCTGGTGAAACAGTTGCTCAGTAATGCAAGCTTAACTTCCCCAGACAGCACACAGGTTTAACCCACTTTTATTGTCTATCAGTACCGCTTTCACAGAAGAGATTAATGCAACAACGTTACAAACTGAAGGTGATTTTATCTAGCACATAACGGTTTGGGGCTTGTACTCACGTTCAGGTGCTTTACAATCATGAATGTAAAACACCTAAAGATCGCCACAAGCACAAAACCGGTCGTTTGTTGAATAAAATCTCGTTCTGTTGTGACTATTACTGGGAACTGTTCAATATTCTTGCTTATTGCATTATTTGGGCCTCATCACACTGTCTTTTTTATCTTTAAGAGGCTTGAAAATGTGTAATCGTAGAATGAAACTTTATATTATCATAAAAATAACTCGATATTATACTGTAACTAAAACCATTTTCTAATTTAAATGTTGCTAGTTTCTGCTTTGGTCTTGGAAAAGTGTTATTTGTTTGATTAACATTCAGTTATTGTAAAGATAGAATCATGAGAATATTACACTGTCAGAGACACTATGTATAGTAAAAAGGTTATGCAGGGTGTAAATCTCAATTTGGCAAACCAGAATAACTCGAAGATAAGCTTCACACGAGAAAAGTGTAGAATACGAAGTTGATTATTTTCGAGGGGGACATCTGCTGGTGCTAAAATTAGCCCGCCACCCCAGCTCCATGGAGGTGGGGCTGGAGGCAACTTTAAAACTTCAAATGGGAACCCCCCGTTTTTATTGCAGAATCAGATTCTACATACCTACGTACATTTTGTCTTACACATTTGATTTGATTCTTGGAAGTTGGCGCTGTAATTCAAGAAAATCTATGTTCTCATTTTTGCGTGGAATATTTAGGTCAACATTTGTGAAACTCTAATTCCTCTGTCTCAAACCTCACCCTATGGTGAGAGAGGGAGAGTTTTTGCTTTAGCGAATCAAAATTCAGGAAGTAAATAAGTATTTTTTATCTACTGTAACCATTTTCCACGCAAAAATGAGAACATGGATTTTCTTGAATTACAGCGCCAACTACCAAGAATCAAAACAAATGTTTAAGACAAAATGTACGTAGTTTTTTATGTAGAATCAGATTCTATAACAAAAATGGGGGTTCTCATTTGAAGTTTTAAAGTTTTCTCCAGCCCCACCCCCAGGGGCTGTGGTGGCGTGATAATTTTAGCAGCAGCAGATGTGCCCCTCGAAAATAATCAACTTTGGATTCTACACATTTTTTCGAGTGAAGCTTATTTTTCGAGTTATTCTGGTTTGTCAACTTAAAATTTACACCCTGTATATCCGATGCAAGCGATGATGGGTTCTCTCACACATACTCTGGACTAGCTTTGCTTGCGGTCTCTGTTAACCAAACAGAAACTGAGGAAAGGAGAAAAAAGGAAGAGAGAAAGACAGAACAGGACAGGGAAAGTTGACCAAAGTAGACGAAAGTGAAGGGGATGTGTGGGACAGTCGGTGGGCAATGTTTCGCCTACACTTGACCAAATTTCTGTCTGAGGAGCATGCTTGACAGATGAAAGCATACCGCCGAGCTGCAGTCTAACATTTGGCAACAAGCTTGCGGAGTTGTAGCGGATTCTGTAATTAGAGAGATCCCAGCCGTTGCCCCCAGCCTCTGTGGGCGTTGCCCTGCTGTCTGCAGACGCTCCTAATTAGTGTGCTAATCCACAACAAAAGCCCGGCCCCTATCGCCACCTGCAACGAACGGCTTAAACTGTTGCTAATGCCCGCGGGAAACGTAAGTCAGGTAACGAGCCGTCTGTAATTAACGCTTTCACGTTTTGAAACGACTGTAGTAAGTTACTGTCGTCTGAATACAGACTGCAAACTGGTTTCAGGTCACCAGTGAATCCGAGGCCTAAGATAATCTAAAGCGGTAAACATAGGAAATAGAACATAGGTTAAAGTGAAGGGTGTGTGTCATCGAGAGTGTCGTTACCGGCATTGTTACTGATGCAGACTTGTTGCTTTTCAGTTTAGACAGTGCTACGCTTGTATGGCCTACACATTAACATAAGGAATACTTTACTTGCTGATAAAAAAATGGGAACTACTGTCGAGTTCCCACACGAAATAAAATGATTAAGACACTAAATTGAATTTACTTTTTACTGTGCTAGTGTCTATTCCATTGACGTGAAACCGTTTCTAACTCACCTCGTTCACATTGCGATACTATAATTTCCTTTGCTGATTGAATACAAAGTTTAACCCATGAATTTGTCTATGATAGTTCCACAAGGTAAGCATATTTCGTAAAAGACGAAAATTAAGATAGAAGAGGACCACGGTTTTCATAAATGGCAGCCTACAATCGGACGAAATCGATACTGCGCTGTCCTTATATGTTGTCAGCAAATACGTTAACAGTTGAAAAGAAACTTACTGTACTACACACGTAACCCATCAGTTTTACGGGCAGTTTCGTTGTGAATACATTATATCCCTTACTCATATCTACGGAGTATTTATATTGTTATGCAGCCACTGTATCACCTTAATTGAAGATAAACTCCACAAATATAACAGAAATAGACTTTCTCAAAATTTTAAATTGTCAGCACTGTTTAAACAGAGACAATAGTCGATATTGTATTTTACTCTTTGGTTTAATCTATGTATATTGTAATAGGAGGTAAAATGTAACACAGTGGAGATGCTAGTGAGAAATGTCAGGATAATGAAAAAGAGAAAAAATGTAGTGAAATTTCCGAAACATATAGCCATAAAACGAAAAAGAGTGAGAAATGAACATGCAAAATTTGGAAAGGGAATATAATTCCACTTAAACATCGTGAATATGATTGCAGTTGGGCTCAAACCTGAAACTTAGCGTTAGAGCCACAAAATACACTCCTGGAAATTGAAATAAGAACACCGTGAATTCATTGTCCCAGGAAGGGGAAACTTTATTGACACATTCCTGGGGTCAGATACATCACATGATCACACTGACAGAACCACAGGCACATAGACACAGGCAACAGAGCATGCACAATGTCGGCACTAGTACAGTGTATATCCACCTTTCGCAACAATGCAGGCTGCTATTCTCCCAAGGAGACGATCGTAGAGATGCTGGATGTAGTCCTGTGGAACGGCTTGCCGTGCCATTTCCACCTGGCGCCTCAGTTGGACCAGCGTTCGTGCTGGACATGCAGACCGCGTGAGACGACGCTTCATCCAGTCCCAAACATGCTCAATGGGGGACAGATCCGGAGACCTTGCTGGCCAGGGTAGTTGACTTACACCTTCTAGAGCACGTTGGGTGGCACGGGATACATGCGGACGTGCATTGTCCTGTAGGAACAGCAAGTTCCCTTGCCGGTCTAGGAATGGTAGAACGATGGGTTCGATGACGGTTTGGATGTACCGTGCACTATTCAGTGTCCCCTCGACGATCACCAGTGGTGTACGGCCAGTGTAGGAGATCGCTCCCCACACCATGATGCCGGGTGTTGGCCCTGTGTGCCTCGGTCGTATGCAGTCCTGATTGTGGGGCTCACCTCACACGCATACGACCATCATTGGCACCAAGGCAGAAGCGGCTCTCATCGCTGAAGACGACGCGTCTCCATTCGTCCCTCCATTCACGCCTGTCGCGACACCACTGGAGGCGGGCTGCACGATGTTGGGGCGTGAGCGGAAGACGGCCTAACGGTGTGCGGGACCGTAGCCCAGCTTCATGGAGACGGTTTCGAATGGTCCTCGCCGATACCCCAGGAGCAACAGTGTCACTAATTTGCTGGGAAGTGGCGGTGCGGTCCCCTACGGCACTGCGTAGGATCCTACGGTCTTGGCGTGCATCCGTGCGTCGCTGCGGTCCGGTCCCAGGTCGACGGGCACGTGCACCTTCCGCCGACCACTGGCGACAACATCGATGTACTGTGGAGACCTCACGCCCCACGTGTTGAGCAATTCGGCGGTACGTCCACCCGGCCTCCCGCATGCCCACTATACGCCCTCGCTCAAAGTCCGTCAACTGCACATACGGTTCACGTCCACGCTGTCGCGGCATGCTACCAGTGTTAAAGATTGCGATGGAGCTCCGTATGCCGCGGCAAACTGGCTGACACTGACAACGGCGGTGCACAAATGCTGCACAGCTAGCGCCATTCGACGGCCAACACCGCGGTTCCTGGTGTGTCCGCTGTGCCGTGCGTGTGATGATTGCTTGTACAGCCCTCCCGCAGTGTCCGGAGCAAGTATGGTGGGTCTGACACACCGGTGTCAATGTGTTCTTTTTTCCATTTCCAGGAGTGTAGAGCTATAAGCTATATTTATTGACTTCCAAACAAAAACTGAACAGGGTGAATTTCTTCAAAGCTTCACAGAAGTAAAACCTACGATAAGAAAGAAGCGTAAAAGTGATATGGAAATTGGAAGGAAGAAGTCAGAAGGACAGTCGTTTATTGGTTACCAGGGTCCAAAGGTAAGATTCAGGTTTCTACAACTGCGTTCCAAAGTGCTTTTAATGTCAGCAGTGACCGAATAGGGCGCCTTTGCAATCTGTTGAAACAAGGTGTATCTCCATAAGATAAGAGGGGAAAATACCTTCCTGGAAAATTCGAAACCAGTGGCCTTATCAGTGGAAATAAAATGTCAGATCAGCTCATTTCCAGTCACCAAGCACTTTATACCAATGAAGAATGGAACTATCTTGACCCTAAACATAATGCAAGATTATGTGGCAAATGTTCAAAAACATTAAACTGGATATTCAAACATTTTCTACAGGCTCATCATCAGAGCACCACATGCAGGACTCAACTACAGCATTCAGACGTACATACAATGGGTCTAGTCAATAATACAATGGACGACACAAGTCAAAAATGACCCAGAAAAAAATAAATCGATCCAACAGAAATTGAAGACAGGAATGTTTACAGTGACAAGATAAGTATGTGAGATATTATGTCAGTAAGTTATGTCTCGAAGGAACCAGAGATATAGTGTGCTGAAGACAGAAAGGTACCTCACACAGGAAAGATGAGAGAATCGTGCAAGTTCAGGAAAAATGCTCAAATGAGACAGAATGCTTTTGCGTGACCCTACAGGGTCTCAACGCAAATAATATTAGTACACGTTTTCTAGGTTTCTATTACATTTCACCAGTCTGCATGAACCACTGAAATCAGTTCTGTGTATGCTTTACACATCTAGGTGATAGGTGAGGTCTGTGTCACTTACAGGTATTTAATCAGTCTATAAAATAAGGTCACTTAAATCATAGAACACCGATTTATGAATGAGTAATTGTTTTGTTTTGCTTCGTTAATAGATGATTTTGCATTGTAATAGTTCACAGTAGGAAATTAACAACAATTCTGTAATGTCATTAATGTCATCAAGTTTCCCTTGCTATAATGGTGATGATTGCTTCTGATTATTGATCGTGGTTTGTGTCCCCAATAGATAATGACTCAGTTAAGGAATCATTAGGTCTGTCCATCAACTTTCAGTTGAATTGCCTTTCATTTCTGTGCATTCCTCCTGATAAGACTCATGCAAGCCACATGTCACCCTGTAACCTCCCCCTCACTTATCGACCTTAATGACAGTGAAAAATTGAACCGCGTGTACCTAATGGAATTTTGGGAAAAGCAATCGTCACCGAAGTTAATCTGTCGGTAAAGAGGGAGGAAAGGGTTACATCTAAATGAAAGGAAAAATGCAAATGAAAATGGCGGAAATTAATTTTGAAAAGGGGTAAAGTTAATGAAGAAAGTAAATGTGCGGCCGTTACGTTAACAATTAACTAGTGGTAACCAGATATTTGAGATCTGGGGGAAATTACGGTCGCCAGTCCTAAGGACAATTACTATAGTAACTGAAAAAGAATGGTAATTACACATATAATTAGCACTAGAAGCGTGGCAACTGAAGGTTGACACGTGTAGTGTGAAAACTGAAAGTTTGTCAGAAGTAATAACTTTCGATGCACTCTGACTTAATTTAGCAAAAGAATTAATAAAACCAGAAAACTGAAAGTTAATTTAGTGACTGAAATTAATAAGACGCTTTCTTTCTTAGCACATCGAAATTCAGTAAAATACGGTTAGTCTTGGACTACCTCAACAATCATTTCAAAAGCTACTTGAATCTACGCAATTTAGAAATAAGAGATTTAGCTTTGAACTTGAGTTAAATGATTCTGAACAATTAACAATAGTAACATTTAGTACGTACCAAGCCAAGCTGCAGTCACAGGTAAGCTATAATACGGTAACAAAACTCTCACTCTTAATTTCTGCTTGCGTAATCTAAATGTTGTAGCCAGCTACGAATACTTAAACTGAACTTTGAAATTAAAGCAGTGAAATGGAATTATGCTGGCGTTTGAATTTCAACGACACTCGGGTTCATTTCGGAAAAGGAAGGGACCCTGCTTGGAATGCAATTGGGACAACGAGCAACAAAGGTTCATGCTAAGTAGCTGTAATTTTGTAATGCAACAATTTTAAAAGTTTGAAAAGCTGAGGTCTGCCATACAGTTCTAAAACTTTACGTACTTCCAGTCTTCCTTGTTGGTTGATTGAAGGCTTGAAGCCGTCGATCGAGGATGTGGCGACAGTCACTAATTGTCGGCCGTCGCTGTTGCAGAAGCTGGATGTTGGCGCACCTTCTTCTCGACACGGTCACCAGACGAAACGGGCTCTTGATGTGCGCCAGCTAATGCTTCCCGTCCGCGACACCATGTCAGAAACTATCATCGCAAGTCGAGCGCAATTACATGCTGCCAAACCCCGAAAGCGCGGCAACTCGCGGGAGCTTCACACCACACACCTGCTCCACTCGCTACTCCAGCCAGACTCCCCCATGCTCTGCCCGCGCTCCACGCGGCAGAGTTAACACTACCAAAGATCCTACACACTTTGATTCTTCACGCGACCTATCGATGTAATCGTTCGATAGCAGTTTTCCCTAGGCAAGACCCAGCGTAAAATACAAATAATCTTTACACAACAAACCGATTATACATCGACATAAATGCATAAATATATATATATATATATATATATATATATATATATATATATATATATATATATATATATATATAAAAACAAGGAAAAAAAATAATAGTACAATAGATGGAAATAGGAGGATATGCATTTCCGGCGTTACAACCCCTGGGACGTCAATTTCATCTCAGCAGCTTTCTGTGATTAATCTCAGGGGAAAACGATATTTAATAGTCACGATGACGTACAACATTAAATTTAATCAAGACTGGAACATCTATTTGTTTTACTTTTACACATGATGAAACTAATTTCAGTCTTATTGTGATCATATCTCGCCACATGCAAAGTGACATAAGGCAATGTTTAGTACCACTTTAAGTCCACATCATAACAGTGTTAATTGCAGGCCAATGCTACAAACTTTCTTAACAGAGAAGGATGCCATTTTCCAGCAGATGTGCGTGTAGGAGTTTTTGTTTATTCGAATGCAGAACTGTGACTATTTCACGATTAGATACGCTCCTATGAGGATGATTTACGGCTTTATCTTGTCCCAAGAACGTTTTTTATCTTGGGTGATTCTTTACTAATACTTCGACTTCTTGTTGAAATGATCTGAAATCAACATTAGCGTTATGGTCGTTAGTCCAGATAGTTACTCTTGAATCCACATTATTTAATATTTGATTCATCATATTTTCCTGTGTTATTATTTTATTTAATCTGAAAGCTTTATGTATGATTAACAGTATTTTTCTTAAATTACCCAAGTAGTAGTTGATTTGTAGTGTAACAATTAGTAATATGACGCACTAATTATAAACTGACAGAAAAATAATCACGACACCAAAGAGGAGTTGTCTGACATAAACGAAAGCTGATTGGCATGTTCCTATATCTGAAATATGATGTGTATTCAGATTCTGCGCCAGTTGAGTAAGAGTGGCGCTAATAGCACCGCTATGAGAATACGCATTAGGTTTGTTTCAAAAACATGCTGTAGTAGTAATGACAGTTAATTACCATCGAGAGTGGATGTGGTGAGTTTGGTGAGTTGACGTTAGCCAAGAATACTTTGAAGGCGAGACACCTCACCTGAGTTCGAACGAGGGCTACGACAAGCTGTATGTACCTTCTGTGGTACTGCAGAAAGAATTGACAAGAATGTAGCCACTGCGTATCACTGCTTACACCGGTGGTCACGAGAATGCATGGTCGCAAGAAGATCGGATTCCGTACGGCCAAGTGGCCCAACCGAGAGGAGAGATCATCTTGGTCAAAGTATATCTCTGGCACATCATACTCCATCTGCAACAGCAGCTTGAGCAGCAATTGGCACCATAGTGACACAACGAACTGTTACAAATAGGTTATTTCAAAGGACAGCTCAGAGCGAGCGCGTTTCCCGGCCTCCAAACCACCGTCATTTTCGCCTTCAGTGTCATGAAGCGGGAGCTCGTTGGAGGGCGAGTTGCACGTCTGTTGTGTATTGTGATTAAATCCGGTTCTGCCTTCGTGTTAGTGATGGCAGTGTTTTGGTTAGATGAAGCTGAGCTGAGGGTCTGCAATCAAGCTGTTTGCGTGCAAGACACCTGCACCTAGTTATAGTCTGGTGTGCGATTTTGTATGACAGCAGGACCCTCTCGTGAGTATCCCATGCACATTGATTGCAAATGTATGCATCAGTCTGCTGGTTCGACCTGCTGTGCTTCCACCCATGAACAGCATTCCAGGGGATGTTTTCCAACAGAATAATGCACGTCCACATACTTCTGTTGTAGACAAACACGCTCTACAGAGTGTCGACACGTTGCCTTCGCCTGCTCGATCACAATATCTTGTCTCCAGTGTAACACACATTGGGCTTCGTCGGGCGACAACTCCAGCGTCATCTACGAACGGCATTAACCGCCGCTGTAATAACGAACCAAGTGCAGCACTCATGAAACTACATCCCACAAACTGACATCGGCCGCGGTGGTCTAGCGGTTCTAGGCGCTGAGTCCAGAGCCGCGCGACTGCTACGGTCGCAGGTTCGAATCCTGCCTCGGGCATGGATGTGTGTGACGTCCTTAGGTTAGTTAGGTTTAATTAGTTCTAAGTTCTATGGGACTGATGACCATAGATGTTAAGTCCCATAGTGCTCAGAGCCATTTGAACCAAACTGACATCTTGCTCCTGCACAATACAATGCATGCGTATCTGCATGTCTAGATTCAACATTCTGGTGCCTACACTTCTTATTAATGTACAAGCATTTCACATTTTCAGTGGCTTATCTCGCACTTCCATTAAACTGTAATCTTGAAACTTTAATCACTTGCATATGTTACCTGGATTAATGTATTCTCAGAATTTCATTAATTTATATTAATTATTTCTTGTTGTTGCGGTTTTTTCCGTCATTATAGTTTGAAGATCCTCTACATAACTGATCCATGTCCGTTGTCTGTTGTGGCAATGTGTTCTTAGATATTGTGCTGTCTTTTGTATCAGCCTTGGTGTTAGATATGCTGTCGGATAAAACTATAGATTGGATGTCATCCTTTTGCTACATTTATTTCCATATGATGCAATCAAATTGTCTACAGTTATCCGAAGTAATGCTTTGCTTATCAAAGACTACAGATAATAATTTTTCTTTCAACGTTCTTGGCAACAGACTTCATGATGGCCCTTTGCAATCGGTACTGTTAATATATTGAGATTCTAGCTCAATTTTTATCAAGGTGTAGGTCTTTCTGACCTCAGTAATGGTCCCAGAACGTCAGTTGTCAACGTTTGAAATAATTTATCTGCCAGTACCTCCCCATGAACCATAGACTTGGCCGTTGGTGGGGTGGTTAGCGTGCCTCAGCGGTACAGATAGCCGTACCGCAGGTGCAACCACAACAAATGGGTATCTGTTGAGAGGCCAGACAAACGCGTGGTTGCTGAAGAGGGGCAGCAGCCTTTCAATAGTTGGAGGGACAACAGTCTGGATGATTGACTGATCTGGCCTTGTAACACTAACCAAAACGGTCTTGCTGTGCTGGTACTGCGAACGGCTGAAAGCAAGGGGAAACTACAGCCGTAATTTTTCCCGAGGGCATGCAGCTTTACTGTATGATTAAATGATGATGGTGTCCTCTTGGGTAAAATATTTCGGAGGTAAAATAATCCCCCATTTGGATCTCCGGGCGGGGACTACTCAGGAGAAAGAAAACTGGCGTTCTACGGACTGGAGCGTGCAATGTCAGATCCATTAATCGGGCAGGTAGGTTAGAAAATTAAAAAAGAGAAATGGATAGGTTAAAGTTAGACATAGTGGGAATTAGTGTTGTTCGGTGGCAAGAGGAACAAGACTTTTGGTCAGGCGAATACAGGGTTATAAATACAAAATCAAATAGGGGTAATGCAGGAATAGGTTTAATAATGAGTAAAAAATTAGGAGTGCGGGTAAGCTACTACAAACAGCATAGTGAACGCATTATTGTGGCCAAGATAGACAGGAAGCCCATGACTACTACAGTAGTACAAGTTTATATGCCAAATAGCTCTGCAGATGACGAAGAAATTGAAGAAATGTATGATGAAATAAAAGAAATTATTCAGATTGTGAAAGGAGACGAAAATTTAATAGTCATGGGTGACTGGAATTCCAGTGTAGGAAAAGGGAGAGAAGGAAACATAGTAGGTGAATATGGATTGGGGCTAAGAAATGAAAGAGGAAGCCGCCTGGTAGAATTTTGCACAGAGCACAACTTAATCATAACTAACACTTGGTTTAAGAATCATGAAAGAAGGTTGTATACATGGAAGAACCCTGGAGATACTAAAAGGTATCAGATAGATTATATAATGGTAAGACAGAGATTTAGGAACCGGGTTTTAAATTGTAAGACATTTCCAGGGGCAGATGTGGACTCTGACCACAATCTATTGGTTATGACCTGTAGATTAAAACTGAAGAAACTGCAAAAAGGTGGGAATTTAAGGAGATGGGACCTGGATAAACTGAAAGAACCAGAGGTTGTACAGAGTTTCAGGGAGAGCATAAGGGCACAATTGACAGGAATGGGGGAAAGAAATACAGTAGAAGAAGAATGGGTAGCTTTGAGGGATGAAGTAGCGAAGGCAGCAGAGGATCAAGTAGGTAAAAAGACGAGGGCTAGTAGAAATCCTTGGGTAACTGAAGAAATATTGAATTTAATTGATGAAAGGAGAAAATATAAAAATGCAGTAAATGAAGCAGGCAAAAAGGAATACAAACGTCTCAAAAATGAGATCGACAGGAAGTGCAAAATGGCTAATCAGGGATTGCTAGAGGACTAATCTAAGGATGTAGAGGCTTGTCTCACCAGGGGTAAGATAGATACTGCCTACAGGAAAATTAAAGAGACCTTTGGAGAATAGAGAACCATTTGTATGAATATCAAGAGCTAAGATGGAAACCCAGTTCTAAGCAAAGAAGGGAAAGCAGAAAGGTGGATGGAGTATATAGAGGGTCTATACAAGGGGGATGTACTTGAGGACAATATTATGGAAATGGAAGAGGATGTAGATGAAGATGAAATAGGAGATACGATACTGCGTGAAGAGTTTGACAGAGCACTGAAAGACCTGAGTCAAAACAAGGTCCCGGGAGTAGAACAACATTCCATTAAAACTACTGACAGCCATGGGTGAGCCAGTCCTGACAAAACTCTACCATCTGGTGAGCAAGATGTATGAGACAGGCGAAATGCCCTCAAACGTCAAGAAAAATCTAATAATTCCAATCCCAAAGAAAGCAGTTGTTGACAGATGCAAAAATTACCGAACTATCAGTTTAATAACTCACGGCTGCAAAATACTAACGCGAATTCTTTACAGAAGCATGGAAAAACTAGTAGAAGACGACCTCGGGGAAGATCAGTTTGGATTCCGTTGAAATACTGGAACACGCGAGGCGGTACTGACCATACGACTTATCTTAGAAGTTGGATTAAGAAAGGGTAAACATTCGTTTCTAGCATTTGTAGACTTAGAGAAAGCTTTTGACGATGTTGACTGGAATACTCTCTTTCAAATTCTGAAGGGGGTAGGGGTAAAATACAGGGAGCGAAAGGCTATTTACAATTTTTACAGAAACCGGATGGTAGTTATAAGAGTCGAGGGACATGAAAATGAAGCAGTGGTTGGGAAGGGAGTGAGACAGGGTTGTAGCCTCTCCCCAATGCTATTCAATCTGTATATTGAGCAAGCAGTGAAGGGAAAAAAAGAAAAAATTCGGAGTGGGTGTTAAAATCCATGGAGATGAAATAAGAACTTTGAGGTTTGCCGATGATATTGTAATTCTGTCAGAGACAGCAAAGGACTTGGAAGAGCAGTTGAACGGAATGGATAGTGTCTTGAATGGAGGATATAAAATGAACATCCATAAAAGCAAAACAAGGATAATGAAATGTAGTCAAATTAAGTCGGGTGATGCTGAGGGAATTAGATTGGGAAATGAGACACTTAAAGTAGTAAAGGAGTTTTGCTATTTGGGGAGGAAAATAACTGATGATGGTCGAAGTAGATAGGATATAAAATGTAGACTGGCAATGGCAAGGAAAGCGTTTCTGAAGAAGAGAAATTTGTTAAAATCGAGTATAGATTTAAGTGTCAGGAAGTCGTTTCTGAAATTATTTGTATGGAGTGTAGCCATGTAACGAAGTGAAACATGGACGATAAATAGTTTGGACATGAAGAGAATAGAAGCTTTTGAAATGTGGTGCTACAGAAGAATGCTGAAGATTAGATGGGTAGATCACATAACTAATGTGGAAGTATTGAATAGGATTGGGGAGATGAGAAATTTGTGGCACAACTTGACTAGAAGATGGGATCGGTTGGTAGGACGTGTTCTGAGGCATCAAGGGATCCCCAATTTAGTATTGGAGGGCAGCGTGGGGGGTAAAAATCGTAGAGAGAGACCAAGAGATGAATACACTAAGCAGATTCAGAAAGATGCAGGTTGCAGTAGTTACTGGGAGATGAAGAAGCTTGCACAGGATAGAGTAGCATGGAGACCTACATCAAACCAGTCTCAGGACTGAAGACCATAACAACAACAACAACATCTGGCAGAAATTCATGACGAGCAACATCCGTCCATTCTGCTTGTCGCAATTGTATTAAACTGACGTTCATGACATTACTTTAAAATATTCAGTATCTTTTTTTTCATTAAAAGTTAACGTGATTGAGATAGTGTTAAGTAATATTTCATTGCTCCAAAGTGTCCAGAAGTGTTGTGTATATACTATATTAATGGTAATCGTAAATTCTGAGGAATGATCACTTTCCATTCAGAGGTTTGACTTTGGGGTACTGCATAACAAGGGGTTATGTAACAGATAACCTTTAACAGAAGGCTCTGCAACTTTTCTAAAAAAATCTCAATTTAACATCTTTAGTTTTTAACCAAATGGAGAACGATTCTTCAAAAGGCTTGTGCTATAGAAATAAAATCTTGCGTTATTCTCTACTTCCATCATTCCTGTCAGGAAACTTGAAAGACAACTTTAGCTCTTCCTGTAATGTAGGTATTACTATATCAAATTGTTCTAAGTACAAATCCCAATGTGAGAGGCTTTCATAGGACAATTTTTGTCTGAAGCCAAATTTGTAATGCTTTGTGGCTGGAATATAAATGTATTTCTCTCCCAAAAGCGTATTTAAATAACATTTATAATCCAGAATGAGATTTTCACTCTGCAGCGGAGTGTGCGCAGATATGAAACTTCCTGGCAGATTAAAACTGTGTGCCCGACCGGGACTCGAACTCGGGACCTTTGCCTTTCGCTGGCAGGTGCTCTACCATCTGAGCTACCGAAGCACGACTCACGCCCGGTCCGCACAGCTTTACTTCTGAAAAGTTTGGAAGGTAGGAGACGAGATACCGGCAGAAGTAAAGCTGTGAGGAGAGGTCGTGTGTCGTGCTTCGGTAGCTCAGATGGTAGAGCACTTTCCCGCGAAAGGCAAAGGTCCCGACTTCGACTCTCGGTCGAGCACACAGTTTTAATCTGCCAGGAAGTTTTTTAACGTTTATAATGACCATACGATGTCTAAAGCTTCTAATTCAGATATCGAATATTGTATTTTACGTGCAGAAAATATTCTACTCGCAAAAAGAAGTAGTTTTATGATCCTCTGTTTCTTTGTCACACAATATTTGTAAAGGTTCACTTCCAACCCCGTCAAATGGACTGTCAACACCTATACAAAAATCCACTGCTAAATTGGAATGATATAACATTGTTACAGTTAACGGTGATAATTCTATTTTCTACTCGAAAATTCCATGGAGTATACTTTTTCAGGGGTCGATAAAGATTTTCAAATCTCACAAAATTTCAGATATATGTTCGATAAAAAATTAGCTAATCCAAAAACAGCGTAAGATGTCTTCTGTCCCTGGGTGTTGTAAATAAGTGTATACCATCGAGCTTAGGTTAGTTTGTCTTATCCTCTTTTGAGGTAAGATATGGGCAAGAAAATTAATCTCTGACTGACATAAATTGGTTTTCCCCAAACTGACTGTCTCTTAAGTGGTCGAAAAATAGTCCAAAATTATTTTCAGATCATTATTGTGTATTTTGCCATAGGATTTACTATAAAGGATGACGTATTTAAATAATTCAGATCTTGTCACCAATCTTAACACATTTTCTGAGGCGTGAATGAAGGCCATGTCACTATTTTTCACTAGAATTGGCAGTTTTTGAAAGTGATATTCTTTACCATCAGTGAAGAAGTCACTACAAATCCAGATTCTGGATTGCAACACAGTCTGCCGATACGCTGAATTTATATCTTCAGATGTCTAGGGTCAGTCTCTTTCTGGAGTTATAATTTCATTCAGTGATCAGGCTTCTAAAATCAATCTAACCATCCCATTTCTCTAGGTCACGGGGTACATGAGTCTAATAGGTAGAGTTACAGTAATACCTTTGTCTCTAATCTGACATTTCACTTTGTCGGCGACTTATTTCTTTGAATGAAGAATTTGATACTGGTTTTATACGTTATACTTTCTATTGTTACTGCAGAGTCATGTAGGAAATACTTTCTTTCGACGGCATGGTGCGAGAAAACAGTGTAACAGGTAATCTTTATCTGATGTGGGTTAAGACGTTCATAATCGGAGAGTTGGCTACTATCATTGAGTTTTTAATAATAATTCCCTCCGCTTCACTGTTTTGATCGATATTATTATCCGAAAGCAGTTCGTTTTTTTCTAATTTAAGGCTACATTGCTTTTGTGTCAAACTGATCTTAATTGGAAGATTTATTATTCCCCTCATGTTAGATGAAGCTCTGTTAAAAAAATGACGTTTATAATATACAATTCCTGAAATGATGAATGGGCGTTGGAGTAATTTAAGATAGCCTGGCAGTCACATAATGAGTAATTCCTAAAGACTGCATCCACTGCCAGCCCTGAGATAGCAAAAATGTGCACTCCTCATAGGCATCAAATAATCTGAACCCTAAATAAATCAGCTTGTCAACAGAACAACGTTTGCCTTTTGATGTTAAGTTTTCTAATAACAATCAGGTAACCTCTCTACACTATCAGTATGGTGTAGCTTCTTTTATAACACATCACCAACTGCAGATAAGTCCATTCCAATAATCATTAGGCTTGGTACGACATTGTCACAAATTTCTCTAGTAAAACTAGGAATTACGTTTTGAATTTGAGATGAAAATCGTTCATCAGTCACATCTTTTATAATTCCATGTGACCCTCATGCCTCATCTGTATAATTTCGAATGATTTGTCCTGTTACATGAAGTATCAGACTAGTGTAGTTTATTTTAGTATAATGAATTCCTGAATCATCACACACATGTGATGTTGTGATGTGAAAGATAATTTGTTTTTATGTAGTTCGTTCATTTCACCAGGAGTTTCTTGCATCAGCACACACGGATGCATCTAGTCATATGGCTCCAAATTTTACACGTGATCATTGTGGTGGCTAATTGTTGGATCTATGTATGTCCATTCATCGACAAAGTTACTACCCTCAAAGAATTGTTCATACCTACACAAGCGACATAGCATCAATACTCACAAGTATCATTATAATGTTTTCGCTGATTCTTAATGTGAATATTACCTTCAAATTCCAGCAAATCGATGTTCTGATTATGTTGAGGGTTGTGCGTATTGTTGCGTTTAAAATTAAAATTAGTTTTATTTTAATTCTCGTAACCTTTATTATTACTGCCTTTTGTAACCTGCTGGTTGCAACATTGCCTCCGATTTCTGCCTTTACCGTTAGTGTTATACTGACTCAGAGAGAGCGCAGATGAATCCTGCTGAGCGCTTTGATATTGTGCTTTATTGTTCTAAAACTGATTACCATTGTAGAACAGATTTAACAGATTTTTATAACTGTTATAATTGTTTCCCTGCAATTTCGAGGAACACAGTGTAATTTTTTTAATACACGAGTCAATTCAACATCAGCTGGTATTTGGCAGTGACTAAAGCAACACAATCCTGTTGTGAATTTAATTGTCCCAAACTTCCATTTTTATTTGAAAATGTCATTAAATGGTTGGTTAGACATTTACTATCCGATTCGGAAAAGTATTTGGTAAAATAAATCTCTGATCCCAGACGGGTTTGTCTATCCGGTGAGCATAATTTACTGAAGAACACTATTCCAAAATGTTGAAAAGTTTCACTGGTTTGTGTCATTTGTAAACTGTCAGAATATAATTCCGGGTCTATACAACTCATCAAATAGTCTAACTTCCCACGTTCTCTCAAATGACCCAGAGAGATACAGTTAAACCGTCATCGAAACGCTTTTGAGGAAATTTTATCATTTTACTTAAACGTACGAAATCGTTTAAATTTGTGATATCCATCAGGATCTGCGTTATCACTCATGTGCGTTTTCGACAAATGCATATAACACGTTAGTAATAATGCTTGTCAAGTTATTTTTGTAACCGTGGAACTGCTGTTTCTCACATCAGGTTGCGGCGATTCTTGCGAAGTGCAGGTTATCCTTATCTGCTCCGTCAGTTCATTACAGCGGATTTGCCTTTGACCAACGGCGATGTTTCCTCCCGCGGATTTAGCAACAGATGCTATGTGTCGCAAAAGTTAAGGGCCTATATTTCAAGAGAGTAAAGCATTCATTAAGTAGTGCCCGATCAAGTCTTAAGTTGTTCTGAAAGCAGTTTCAATATGTCCGCGAGATCATTAATCAGTTTCGACAACTGCTTCCTACAACCTTCAACCGACTTTAATATATGGATTACTGAAGTGTTTCGTACGTGGCCTTGACTTCTGAAGTGGCACTATCCTTCAAGTTTGGTCTAGCGGGAAAGAGAAGAATATCACATTAGCTTCTAATTTCATTCTCGGTATCATCTAGTTTAGATTACTGTAAGCGTAATAATAAGAATTGTTTGTCTTACTATTGAGAATAACTCTGTTAGCCGTCAGTGTCATTTCTGTCATCGGACCTCTCACGTACGCTAGTACCCGTACCTTCAGTTGTTTTGCACGTCGTCAAGGTTTCAGTTTCGGAAGTGGCTCCTAATCCCGCTTCGTGTTGTTGGTTCTTCGTTTGTTTAGAACAATTGAAGACTTGGTCGTCACAATATAATGGACGCTCTACTCCCGTGGAAAAAATCGTTAGAACAGTAACCAACATTGCTATGACAACAGCCAAAATCATCAACACTTAATATAGAGATTAATCACCTCTATGTAACGCATAGGTATACCACACTACTGACCCATCAATATTTTTGTTTAGTCGTCGAGCTAAATAAATTGTCGAAGAGTTATTGAGTTTCCCAGGAATAAACTGTTGCAGTTTACCTTAAATGGCGTTCGTTGTCGATGATCACATCCATATTATTCTCAAACCATCCTTTTTTAACGTCGGAAGTGTTCCGCATATTGATGTGTAAACAAGTCAACGATGCTAATAATACCGTTGACGAAGATCTTCTTTGTTGATAATGAGCATACGAGTGTATCACAGAAATTTACAAACCTGTTCTTGATAGTGAGCAAATGTGTGTAGCCACAGAAATTTACTTATCTGTTCTCACTAAAAACTATTCTCATGATCTTTTAAATTTTTTGTATGGTGCTTACAGATATTAGAAGTACGTAACTTAAACAGATTACACGTAGTTTCAACTATGTTCTACTTCTTTCCTAGCAGTGACAAATACCATCAATGACATGAACAAGTCACATAGACACATTACTTCGTTGGCACTTAGTAGCAGAACAGTTTTCTGTGCTTCCGATGAGACATGAAGCAGCAATACGTAATAATTTTTTACGGGTATAGTCAGAGTGATGATAGAAGGTGTCGCTAAAGAAAATACAGGTTGAAGTCACTTTCAGTCTCTCCGTGAACTGAAGGATGTCGCACCTTCTGATGACAGCGTTAGTAATCATGTCATGTACATGTGCCCAACTCATTCGCTGCATTCTTGAGTTTGTCACAATACGTCGATTTACTTCGTTACCACGGTCTCACTCTTCACATCAGAGCTTCCGTCTTTTTTAGTGTTGCTGACTCCCATATTTTCTAATTCTCACTGAATGAGTGTTAGTGGTTCCTCATTTGAGAATGGTTGTGCTGTTAAATGTATTTATTGTGCTACATCAACTAGTTAAGGACATGAAAATCATGTCAATAACAACGACATCAGATTAGCAAAACAGTTCTATAATAATTGCTGTTAAAAAATTTGACGAGTTGTTTCTTTCGTTTACGTTTTGCTTTCCTTTTTGATTTGGCAAAGATAATAATTCGGTGAGAATTCCGTCTGCAACGTAGATTCAATATACACTACATCTGTTTTGAAAGATCATAGAATGAGAATCAATAATTATCGTTTCGTTCCTTGTAGTTTTAAGATTTCCAAAATTTCGTACATTTCGCTTTCAGTAACAACTGTAAATATCATCAAAAAAGTCTGAATATGTTTATCAAATTGTAAAATACAGACCCATTCTTATCGTTTCTTCACAATTCTATTCAAAACGAAACTAATGTAAAATACTACAACGTGACTAAAATTACTTTAATACTACCTAAATAATCTGAAATAGTTGTTACATAAACAGTGCACCAAAATTATTTCCACAGTCGTTAATATACAGTGTGTCCCAGCTAACTTGTCCACCCAAAATATCTCTGGAACAATAACAGCTTTGGAAAACGACTTTCACCGGTATCAATGTAGGGCTGGGGCCCATAAATGTACATATTTGGAAACATTCTAAAACGAAAGAATATGTGTTTTTTAACACAAACTTATGTTTTTTTAAATGGACCTTCTATATTTTTTCTTCAGCAATTCATAGCATGACAAAGCACATACACATTGGCGTTGATTGCATCGCAATATTCCCATTATATCCCGAGATATGAAGACGCGAAGTTGACGCTTCAAACACCCGACATGCGCTGACAGCGCACGTCCTGAAGCTCAGGCGTGAACCCCATGCAGCCCGTAATCGCGATGTGATTGACATGCGTAATCACACTTCCATACTTATCAAGAAGTTCGAAACGAATGATACGGTCTGCTGCCATCCTGCATTAACGTCGTACATTCCAGCAGGTATTTATCCCATAGGCTAGGGGTGATGCAGTTCTGTAACATTCCTGTGTACCGCAACGTTAGTCACAAAGTTAACTTCGCTTATCGCTAATCCGTTACTAAAAAGGTAATGCCGTTCAACGTTAAAACTTTACTTTAATGTAGATCTAGCGCAAGTGGCAGTTAATCATTCACTCGTAACAGTAAAATTCATGTTGATGGTTTTAGTGAAACGAGCAAGTGGACTAAAAGTTTAACCCTTGTTTAGGTAAAAATGTTTTGATTTGTGAAGTTCAGGTAGGACATAGAAGATGAATGTAAACATGTTTAACCAAAAAAGTTTTATTATCACATAATTATCAATGTTATGTTTATCTAATTCTTTAAATGAGAAATTCTTGCAAACAAATGTTTCTTAACATCACCGGGTAAAATGGCTCTTTGTAGAAACTTCCACTGTGATACCAGCACTACATAGTAAACATAGCGTTCACATCTCATGCTCAAAGTGATGCCCATCGGCTAGCATACATAGAGTCACTCTGCGGATGAAGGATGCCCTACTTCGTGCTACTGTTTCCTCTTTGATGGCTGTACAAGCATCAATAATGCGTTGGTTCATGTCCTCTGGTATTGTTGGTTCATGTTGGTAAACAGCATCCTTCACTGCCCCCCAAAGAAAGTAATCCAACGGTGTAAGGTCCGGAGATCGGGCAGGCCACCTAACTGGGCCACCTCGTCCAATCCACCTACCAGGGAACTTACGGTTTTGAAGTCGTCGTGCACGTAAGGCGTTATGTGCAGGGCATCCGTCATGCTGATACCACATGACCATTCTCGGTTCAGAGGTACGGTGTCCAAGAGAACAGGAAGATTGTGTCGTATAAATCTGGAGTATTGTCTGCCATTTGGGATGCCATTTATAAAGGAAGGTCCGATAATGGTATCCCCAATAATCCCACACCAAACATTAACTTTCCGCGGACGTTGATGCTCTACCTGACGGAGTTATTTTGGATTGTCTGCGGACCAATAATGCATATTCCTCATATTGACAATTCCTTTGTTGGAGGATGATGCCTCGTCGGTAAAGAGAACATCTGCAAAAAAAAAAAAAAAAAAAAAAAAAAAAAAATTGGATTAGTCAAAAGTTTTTGCTGCGCCCACCGACAAAATGTTACCCCATTGCGGAAGTCATTTCCATGAAGATCCTGGTGTAAATGAACATGGTAAGGATGAAATTTATGACGTTTAAGAATACGCTGTGCACTTGATTTCGACACACCTACTTCACGTTCAAATTGACGTGTACTGATTTGAGGATTCACAGCTATGGTAGCGAGCACAGCAGCTTCAGCACGTTCATCTGTGCGTGTTCTAGGACGATGTCGAGGTCTTGGATTTTAGCTTCCCGTTTCACGTAGACGAGATGTGAGACGACCAAACAACCGGCGCGAAAGCGATGGCTTGTCAGGGAATCGTCTTCTGTACAGTCGTTCTGCCTGAACAGCATTTCGTCCACCTACAACAGGGCACAGTACAGGTATCTAGAGTAGGGTAGAAAACAGACATATTAACTTAATAATCATAATGTTCGCTAACAGTACTATCAACAAACAAGCAATCTCTTAACGTATTTCCCGTCAACGTACATTCTCCACAGATCAACAGCATTTCTACCATATCTTCATGTGTGTACATTATACTGTACAGTATGAGTTCCACAACACAACGTTTATTCACAATGTGTACTACCTCCGTGCCGTCACTAGATTACTCTGATGCACGACTACACTGGCAAGCGGTGTACTGCACGCCAAAGCAACAACAAATGGGATGCTCGGAGGGTGGTGCAGTACAGGAGTTTGTATGGGTCGCAAATCATAAACAAGGCGAAGTGGTAACTGTGGTAGTAGTGGGAACTACGTTGGACACTTGACTAGGTAGAGCCCGGCCCTGCGCGACAGGCACAATGTGTCATATAACGCTTCAGATAAACCTTATTTTGGGTGTGCAGGATAAATAAGACAACCTGACGGGTGTACACCGATCGGTACTGGTTCATATTGTGTACGTAGATACGTAAAACGCGCAAGAGGGAAACCATTATGTGCTTATGAGAGTTGATGGCAGCAGACCGTATTATTCGTTTCGGACCTCTTGATAAGTATGGAGGTGTGATTACACATGTCAATCACATTGCGATTACGGGCAGCATGAGGTTCACGCCTTAGCCTCAGGACGTGCGCTAGCAGCGCATGTCGGGTGTTTCAAGCGTCAAGTTCGTGTCTAAATATCTCGGGATGTAATGGGAATATTGCGATGCAATCAACGCCATTGTGTATGTGCTTTGTCATGCTATGGATTGCTGAAGAAAAAAATATAGGAAGTCCATTTAAAAAAACATAAGTTGGTGTTAAGAAACACATATGCTTTCGTTTAGAATGTTTCCAAATATGTACATTCATGGGCCCCAGCCCTACATTGAAACCGGTGAAAGTCGTTTCCCAATATCAGTTATTGTTCCAGAGATATTTTGGGTGGACAAGATAGCTGGGACACCCTGTATATATGGAAAAACATCCTGTTTGAGGCTTAATTTGTTGTTTCTTCTCCATGTGTGCGAATTTTCTAACAGTTCTGACATACGTCAGAGCGTTTGTGAGCCAACAAAGTGGTATCTATGCGTCACTCGTTACAACGAAATTGGCGTAATTGTATTCTTGGCTGCGACAAAAAGGAACCGTAGTGAACATACATAAACCTGTGCGTGCAGTTTCTGGTAATGATACAGCTGATAGAAGTGCTTTCGAGAGGTGATTAAAGAGATTTAAAATGTCAGGAAGTGCAGGAATTCATTTCCGTGATCGGTATCGTTTAAGAAGTGCTGTCCCATCGGTATGGCCCACCTAAGGATCCTCTACATGGGACGCACTTTGAAGATGATGACAGCATAGTCCGTGCAGTGAAAACATGGACGCGAGCACAGTACAGGAGCTTTTATCAGCAGGAGATACACTCTCTGACACTGCGCTGACATAGGATCATGGGGCATTATAAGGACTATGTAGAAAAATAGCATATGTAAGAGAACTGCTCACTAAGACTGTCATCAAATTCTAACTCTACGTTCTCAGAAAAAATTGTAGTAAATTATGTACTGAACTGCCCTGGTATAGTTTTCGTTCACAATCGACGTATCAATACATTTCCTGCTCAATAGTTGTAGCAGGTCCTGGGTCGTGGCTTCCTTGGAGCTGAATGACGTGATCGGTGTGCTCATTCTAAATGAAGAGTTAACACCCTCTATCCCTATCATTCGTTAGTAAATGGCTATTTAGTTACTCTCACTGTATTTCGGCAAGTGTTCTTGAGGCAAATAGAGTATTCTTGAAAAAAAAAAGAAACGAAAACATGGAAGAACTTTTCACCTCATCAACAGTTTTCTGTGTTGCCTTTCATATCGCGCATTGCGCAAAGAGATTTGGAAAACGTGCGGAGTATGAGATAGGTTGAAGTTTCGAAACCATGGAAAGTGATTTAATGTTTGATATATTGTCCGTGGTAACAGCCTTTAACCAGTTTCAAGTATTTTCTGTAGTTTGTCTTTCTTCAGACAGGAAACACACCAAAAAGTAGGATTTTGATTGAGTTTCCTTATGTATAGAATGTGCCGTGAAAACATAGTAACTAAAACTGTTTATAGTACGATTACTATTGAGCTTTTCAGGCACGTAATGCGCTGTGAATGCATTTGCAGTTGTCTACCAGTCACTCACTGTGCGTCAGCCAAGTCTTCTTAACTTCATAAAATAACTATGCATCAGAGAGTATGAGAGCGTTTTAGAATTTGTCAACTGTATTCAGTGTAGAGGATATGCATGAATTTATTTTAAAAGGTTGCTTATCTAGTTTAATAATTATTTGTAAATTGTCGACTTTATACAGTGACAGATTTACTTATGAGTATTTGAAAACAAAAATTGTCTGAGAGTGACAGAGCCCCAAAAGTAAATAATGGATATCTGGTAGAGAACCAGATGACAACAGCAGGCTGGATACAGAATGAGACTCACTTCGATTTCCTGGAAGGAAAACTTGGTCTTAAATGGAAGGAGACATCAGTAAAAACGATTCGCAAGAAACAGGTTCTCGAATTGCTGCAGATGTATCATCAGTTGAATACGATCTTAATCAGCATTCCAGCCCACATATTTCCGGAGAATCTGTTGGGTACGTGGAATTTATACATCGCTTCAAGTGCGATGAGGGAAAAAAGAAAGAGAGACAGCAAGTTTCTCCTGATAGTAACAACCCATTCCTTTTCTTCCCAACATGAATAACTTAAAATAAGTTATCCTCGGTGTAGCGAAGCAGGCTAAGCAGTGTGATTGGCATACAAGTGTAACAACAAAATACTCTAAGACCTCAGTAACAATTGAAACTGTCATAATTATTTATAAAAACTAAAAAAGTCAAGAACAATGAGGTGTATCCAAAACCTGCATAGTTGTATGAAGGTGCTTTAATTGCAAGTACCGGTTCCACGTCAGTATAGATACAACTTGAGGTTTATCTGCCAAGGATACAAATCATTGTGTGTGAAATTTTATGAAATGGTAGAAATACAGAACCAAAGAAATTGTTACCATTCAACAAAAACAAACACAAATACTCACGGTCGTTATATTTCATACAGTGGATGGACAATTACAGAGTCCCAGCATTCCCGAGTTATCCACGTCGTATGTCAAAACACATTCGTTGGTTTTCACAGAAAATTGAATACACCTACAACATGTCAAAAGTGTAGAAATCAGGAATACTGAACGAACCAGGCCTAGAAAAAACAAGAAAATAGAAATAATGAACGAGGCACTAATGTGCCTGGGGATAATACGCCTAAAAGGTAACTTACTACTTGGAAATGTATTATATCAACAGGGAACGATGTTCTAAAAAATTAATGCTGTAGTATGAAAGCCAAAGGTAGCGAATGGAAGAGATATGAAAAATAGCTTAACGGATAGCATCTCATAGGTTATATTACAGAATTCGTCAGAAATCGATTGTACAAAACCGGTGTAAGCAGAACCTAAAATGCTGTATGGCGTGCATAAATCCGCCGTATTGCTAAGAACCGATGTGGTGAAAGCAGCCTGTGGAGCCGACCAACACACTAGAAGGTGAAAGGCCACGATTCCGAACAGGAAAACAAGGTAAAGACATGAACAGCTGCAAGGAGGAAATCATAACTAGGAAAACAATCTAAGCCAGGGAACAGCATTACATAACTAAGAAATCCGTAGTTTGTTGCTGGTGCCAAATAAAAGTTAGAACATAATCCGCTTTACATTACTACCCCAATGTTATAAAATTACCAAAGTTGGAGTATTTGAGGATTATACAGTTACTAGATTAACGTGAAAACCAGATTAAACTTTGAATAATCACACTGAATTGAGACTCTACAATATCCTATCGAATTTTGATTATTCAAAGTTTCGCCGGTGGTTACTAGGGTGGTTTTTATGTAGTAAATGTTTAATAGTCTGATTCTCCTCCTTGGATAATTTTACAATACTGAAGTAATATTGTAAAGGAAAGTATATTTTGTTTTTCTATGTCTGCAAAACCGTACAGATTTTTATTGTTATTAACTCGATTGTCAGCCTGCGACTCTTTTCCTAGTTCTGATGTCTTCCTTGCAGCTGTTCGCGTGTTTACTTTGTTTTGTCTTCGGTACCGTGGTCTTCCGCCTTTCAGCGTATTACTAGGCTCCACGTGCTGCTTTCGCCACACCAGCTTGTAAGGAATACGGCGGATGTACGCGCTTCATACAGGATTTTAAGATTTACTTATATCTGTTATCTATAGCTTGGGTCTGCCATACTCTGTAATATATCCTACGAGGTGTTATCCATAAAGCAGTTTTTAATTTTTTTCATTCCCGACATTTCGGCTCCATACTAAAGTATCAAATTTTGGAAGATATCTTCCTGTGTGCATTTAGAACTGGTCTCTGGCGTTAATTTGTAGTCACCGTATCACCGTTCAAATTAGTATCCCATTCAGTCTTTGTTTTTTACCCACTTTTTTCTCGGCATGGTTCATTCAGGAGTCAGGCGTTGTATTGTTTTAAATGTTTAGGGTGTACGCAATTTTATATGACAATCTGCCAATATGGTTTACCCTTAAGGTGGATAACTTGGCAAATAGCTGGACCTCTGTAATTGTCCATCAACATTATGAAAATATAACCATTGTGAGTAGTTGTCATCGGTCTATGTTGAATGCCAGCACCATGTATGACTTTCTATTTCCACCATTTCATAAAATTTCACAGACAGTGATTTCTGTGGTTGACAGACAACGCTGAAGATGCCTCTATACTGACATGATACCAGTCGTTGCGACTACAGGATTGACATGCAGGTAGGCGGCTTTTGAATACACCTCTTTATTCCTGAGCTTTTAATTCTTACAATTTTATGATATTTCGGACTGTTCTTGAGTGTTAAGCAACTTCTTATTGTTATTCATAATGCCTCTGAGATGTAGTTGCAATTCAAAGAAAGTTTTCTGTGGCATGTCACAGCCATCAAAAGCGGTTAATGCTGTACGGTACAGTACAGTAAAATTATGATTTGTCGATATAAACTTTGGAAGAAAGAAACATCACTTAGACATAACACTCCCTCAGATTATGCCTATTGCATATACTGCTTGATTGCATCAGTGATTATGGGAGCGGCGCTACTTAACGCTGCGTCAATAAGAGTTCGGTGCAATATATTGAACAGGCGGATATAAGGAGAGTAAGAGCCGCAGTTTTGCAAATTGCTGAAGTGAAATGGCTGCGCTACCAGTGCTTAGAATCAGCTATTAAACCGATAGCCAATACGTCCTCCACGCCATCATCAGGGGTCGAGACAATGACTTTGAGTTGGAGGTGACGTTAATGGTGATGGCACGGTCGGTTTAGCCAGGTAATAGTGATCCGACAAGGTCAATTAACTGATTGGGGCGCGGCCCACGCCACCGGCAACGCACTGCTATTGGCTTAGGATGTGGAGCAGCGGCGTGGGTGTTCACACACCGTTAGTGGTCGACAGAGAGAGGACTTTCACAGATCTACTTTGTAACGCCCCTGCTCTCACTGTTCCAGACTATTAGATTCTTACTGACTTTGAGAGTGCAATTTACTTCAAACTAACGAGTTTGTTATAACATATTTAAATTTACTCAAGCGTCTGAACCAAAATGTACATTGCACATTTCCTTTTGGTTCGATGATATCGACCATTATCTGCCTGTAATCTTTAACATTTTGTTTTTCTAACTGTGGGACCCGTGATTTTAATTTAATTTCAACCTAGTAGTTTAATAATTCTTCCATTTATTCACAAATTGTTGAACTACATTAGAGGAGGAGGAGGAGATTAGTGTTTAACGTCCCGTCGACAACGAGGTCATTAGAGACGGAGCGCAAGCTCGGGTTAGGGAAGGATTGGGAAGGAAATCGGCCGTGCCCTTTCAAAGGAACCATCCCGGCATTTGGCTGAAGCGATTTAGGGAAATCACGGAAAACCTAAATCAGGATGGCCGGAGACGGGATTGAACCGTCGTCCTCCCGAATGTGAACTACATTAGAAACTGTAGTACTGCATAGTAGCATATCTTTCAGATATGATTGCTCTATGACATCTTAACGCACCGGTTTACATTACACTCCTGTGGTACAATACTATTTCCCACCAAAATTCATGGTACAAAGGAAATGCAAGATGTAGTCTTACATAGAAAACTAGTGGAATACGACTTTTATGCATTGAGAAATAATAATAATTGTCATTTCTTCCCCTTTATTTCTATAATCGTGACATTATTTTGAGTGTACAGAAATTAATTTTGTCGAATGACATAATTATTTTGAATCGTTTACCTTTATATTTCAAGTAGGACAAGTAAATAAAGTATTAGTAGAAACTGGTGTTGAATACGACAAGATCACACACACTACCGTTCTTTGGGCTGTCTTTTCACGAAAAGTATATATATACAATCATTTGTACAAATTTTTCGTACGAAACTGATACACTGGACGCTTAGATATCGGATCGAGGTGTAAAATTAAAAGACAGATACTCGTTGTAATGAACTTGTGTACATTAAACGTATTTCAGCGTAAATGTTATATTCCGTTTTAAATCAGTATCTTTGTTTATAAAACTCCGAATCTGCTAAAGTTGTCTCATTCTTAGAGCGGATATGACAATTAAGACGGCGTCGTTTTGCGAAACGAAAAGAAAATATCGTTTCATCTCCCCCACTCCCCCAGGCCTATTTCCCCAAACGAAGCGGGTCACACAGCTTTGTTCTTAAACGCGTGACGTTTCCACTTTCACAGCACTTCGCAGGCTACTGTGGAAGTGGTCCTTCGTTCATTTGTATTGGTCATACCAGCATATAAGTTGTGGTTTTAATTAACACACCTCGGACATGACATGACATCTCACCCTTATAAGACCCAGGACACCTGTGATGAAGTAGATAGATGGAACATTCTGTGCACCGAAACTAATCATTTATCTCAGAATACGTCTTGCTCTTCTTTACTACTTATAAAACTGTAGTGACGAAACTATGCTACGAAGTATCGTACTGATACTTCAGACACTACGTGCGTCTGATGGGAAGTAATGAGGCTATATATATATATATATTAACGCTTGTGTTTCTGTACGTGCTGACAGACTTTTCTCCATGCCCAATAACGGCCACCCACCCGTGATTGAGGTGGTAGGCAGCCCTCGTTCTCATGCTGTTAGTAAGGGAGTTTGATCGCTGTGAGTGGTAGTGAGCGTGTGTGACTAGTGAAATTCCGCGAAATATGGAGCAATAAATACTCCTAGGAAAAGCTACAAGCTGTGAGACTTAGGAACTTTGTCATAAATGTAAAAATGCGTTTCTTGTTTTATTCGTCCGGCATAATACGATGCTTGCGTGGTTGCGTAATTCAGAGTTTAATAATGACGTGGAATATCAAACAGATCAGTTTTAAATCTCTCAGCGCGTTTTCATCACTCACGTTTTACCGACGATCAACAGAGACACAAACAAAACGAAATATAGATAGATTCAAAAATAAAAACACTCGTAAGTAACAAATAAATAATCGAACGGTACAATACAGTGGTTCCGGATAAACATTTTGCTTGTTCTTCGAGAGTATAGCCCTTTTCATAATTTAGCGTGTTTTCATCAATCACTTCTCTTATTCTTCTTCTGAACGTATTGTTCGTGAGTATAATCAACCACCACAGTATGGATGAAAGACGTTGAGGACTCTACCACCATTACATTGCATCGTGAATGAAACAATAACAAGATTTTCTCCTATACGGAAAAGTTTGTGAGTCATATACTGTTTAGGTATACCTATGAGTATTTATTATTTCCTATTTCGCGGATTTTTGACCGTCAGCCACACCCACTGACACACACTGCGAACAAACTTCCTTACTAATAGCATAACCCATTCATAATATCCTCAATGAGATGTACGTCTGCATCCATCTCCAACCTAGAATGATACTCACGACTTCTCCTGTGTCATATTCGTTTTCTGAGCCAAGTAAAGCTTTGATTCTCAGATGGTCTTTAATATTACCCGAAGAATATTGAGAATTACCTTACGAGTCCTTCTCGCTACTGATACCATGGTAAAAACCCCGTTTCACAATCTGAGGATGGCATCAAAGTGCGGATGGTCACAACAAAGGTTTGAAGGCTCACGTTACTTGATAACGTTTGAAATAACATGTCGGAAAACACAACTAAATTTACACTGGTGCAGAAACAAGGACATATCAGCCTGTGTGAAACGATGAAACTAAGTAAAATGCTATCACATCCAACACGTCTCCATACCCGTACCACAAAGCAGATAAAAATTACAAGACGTCCAGAGAAAGACAGCAACACCACAAACTATATCAAACTACAAGAAAGAACCACCACTCCACTCTCAACGCTGACCCTAGCAACTGGCCCTACGGGCAGCTCCATAAAAATCATAAAACTGATACCACGTGACCTCCAAGAAATAAGAGATAGGTATGTAAATTCCAACGACAAGCAGTTTCTTTTTTTTCTCTCAATCGAAGTATGGTCACCAAACTAGATGAGCCGAACAAAGCAATATAATCACGTGCAAGTACATGGAAGCATATTTGGAACTCAGAAAGATACAGGCGCATAGAATGGAAAATTCATGACAGGAATTCAGTCAACAGAGTAGCAACTAGAGCACAAGCCGATCGTCTCTACCTGCGCGCGATAACACGGAGAAGACATCTAGCATACGAATTCAGTACACACGCAATGACTCAAGTTAACCTCAACACTACACACCTACCAAAGATTTACACCATCAACTACACTCCTGGAAATGGAAAAGAGAACACATTGACACCGGTGTGTCAGACCCACCATACTTGCTCCGGACACTGCGAGAGGGCTGTACAAGCAATGATCACACGCACGGCACAGTGGACACACCAGGAACCGCGGTGTTGGCCGTCGAATGGCGCTAGCTGCGCAGCATTTGTGCACCGCCGCCGTCAGTGTCAACCAGTTTGCCGTGGCATACGGAGCTCCATCGCAGTCTTTAACACTGGTAGCATGCCGCGACAGCGTGGACGTGAACCGTATGTGCAGTTGATGGACTTTGAGCGAGGGCGTATAGTGGGCATGCGGGAGGCCGGGTGGACGTACCGCCGAATTGCTCAACACGTGGGGTATCGGCGAGGACCATTCGCAACCGTCTCCATGAAGCTGGGCTACGGTCCCGCACACCGTTAGGCCGTCTTCCGCTCACGCCCCAACATCGTGCAGCCCGCCTCCAGTGGTGTCGCGACAGGCGTGAATGGAGGGACGAATGGAGACGTTTCGTCTTCAGCGATGAGAGTCGCTTCTGCCTTGGTGCCAATGATGGTCGTATGCGTGTTTGGCGCCGTGCAGGTGAGCGCCACAATCAGGACTGCATACGACCGAGGCACACAGGGCCAACACCCGGCATCATAGTGTGGGGAGCGATCTCCTACACTGGCCGTACACCACTGGTGATCGTCGAGGGGACACTGAATAGTGCACGGTACATCCAAACCGTCATCGAACCCATCGTTCTACCATTCCTAGACCGGCAAGGGAACTTGCTGTTCCAACAGGACAATGCACGTCCGCATGTATCCCGTGCCGCCCAACGTGCTCTAGAAGGTGTAAGTCAACTACCCTGGCCAGCAACATCTCCGGATCTGTCCCCCATTGAGCATGTTTGGGACTGGATGAAGCGTCGTCTCACGCGGTCTGCACGTCCAGCACGAACGCTGGTCTAACTGAGGCGCCAGGTGGAAATGGCATGGCAAGCCGTTCCACAGGACTACATCCAGCATCTCTACGATCGTCTCCATGAGAGAATAGCAGCCTGCATTGCTGCGAAAGGTGGATATACACTGTACTAGTGCCGACATTGTGCATGCTCTGTTGCCTGTGTCTATGTGCCTGTGGTTCTGTCAGTGTGATCATGTGATGTATCTGACCCCAGGAATGTGTCAATAACGTTTCCCCTTCCTGGGACAATGAATTCACGGTGTTCTTATTTCAATTTCCAGGAGTGTATTTCGAACATGAAATACCAACAGAGAAATTCTACCCTTTGACCGTATGTATAGATGAGAATATAAAAGCGCCTAGGCTAAACATACAAAAGATAAATGCTTCTGGTCTCTGCAGAAATCATTGTAACTCTAGAAAACGCGCGTTAACTTACGACTTGTAGAGGGAAAGAGAATAAATGCGTACAAATCACCCAACAGCAACAGCTACTGTAACGTTGCGAGTCACACCGCAATAGCATTTTATTGCAGTAAGCTACCCTTGCAGTACGGGCTCGTAGCTTTGGAGAGAGATGGGGCCCCTCCACGCCCGCACCAGCGTGGTGACCAGGCCAAAAGTTCTACTGTCTCCTCCGTCAACATGTTAGTTATATAACAGGTGGATCACAGGATGCTGGGCTGTTATGTTGTCCGTGCGTCTGGGTAAGACTACGCATTGACACGGTCCATCAGGTGATAGATAGTGGACGAAACGCGAATGGGGGTAGCAATTTGAAGAGCAGAGGAAAAAAAGTGCCAAGGCTGGTGCCGTGGGAAAAAAATCTCTGCGACAGTGGGATGGGTAGTAAGAGCAGTAGTGGCTTACTAGCTCCGATAGTTCATGCAAAGTTTGGTTTGTTAGTATGGGTATCATGCATCATTACCGTGGCAAGCGATGGTCATGTATCCCAGTTTGCTGCAGCCGCTGCATTCCTGGAACAATCAAGATCGGTTTATAGTAGTGCGAGATGGGCCATAGATCATTTCACTGGGGGGGGGGGGGGGGGGGGTGGAGCTTGTCTGCATGCAGTGTACGGTACGGCTTCCCTGAGTGGTGCCTGTCATTCGGCAAGTGTTAGGAGTCGGTGCGGTGACAGCAGCTTGTATCTCGCTAGCACGGCCGTGGGAAGCGCTACTTGTGTCAGTTCCAGCGACAGAATATTCAGATCCTTAAGAATCTAAATAAACTATACTAAATCTAATTCAGTTTCGAAACAAACTTTATATTTAGCCTTTTGTTATAAAAAATGCTGGTTGCAAAATCTCAGCTTTCTGGTTGGGGTACTTTCAAAGTTAGAGAAAACTACAAAAAATACCAATAACCGATACTAGTAAGATTAAAGTCAGTTCAGATGCATAAGAGTTTGTCCTTTGCTGTCAGATGTAATCATTACAGAAGTTTACAAAATATTAGGTCAGTATTTTTGAATTTTTATACTGAAATAACGCTCACTATTTTCGTTTTCGTAACAGATAATTCAGTAAGAATTTATATTCATTTAATAACTATTTGTTTTCTTCTGTAAATAAATGAGAGTGTGTATGAGGGACATACGTAAAGATTTAGTATTATCTCGTGTTAGACACGTAACTTGGTCATGGGAAAGTGTGCATCAAGCTGTTGCAACGAAAACTGTAATTCCCCTTACTTGCTTATGACATATGTCCAAAAGTACTGGATTTTGCAAGAAGGAAGCAAGAATAGTTATTTGCAATGTTTTTCTAAAGTTATTTCAAGATTAGTTTTCGTTTGATTCGGTTTGGTGGAAAATTTAATTAATACTTGCAGCATATAATGACGTAAATGCATCTATGAATGTTGATTGGAGTGAAACAGTCTAGGAGCGAATATGATCTTGAAAGAGTGATCTGATTGGCTGTTCATTTGATCAACCGATCAGAGTGAAGTCTTTCCCGCGCTCTATCAAGCGCTGTGAGTAACGGCATTGAGGCGGTCGTAGACTCGCTATCGGATGCTCAGTTCATGTTGAATGGGTTATATGTAAAATGAAGAAGATACTCTTATTTCGCGATCGGTTTATATCGCCGTGAAAGCAGATGCTTTTACGGACAGTTTGTGAAAATTTGAGCTTTGTGAAGGAATTAGTTGGTGAAATGAACGCGTGTGAACTCTCGGCTTTGTGAAGAATTCCGCATGGCATATTTCGTAATCGTTTACAGAATAGTTGGCGAACAACTTCTTTTAAAGAAATCCAGTGAAAAGGACCGAATGTAAAACTCATATTGTAGCTGAGTATAAACTGTGAAAATCGCGTAACAATTCGGGTTGAACTTTTGTACATTTCTGGCTGTCTTATGTGTGTACTAGGTGAGATGAGGACCGTGATATTAGCTGTAAGGTTTAAATACGGACTATGCTAACGTAGGTATTGACGATGTTTTTCCTCAACGGTGCATTTAAAATAGTCAGAACAGTATTTACTTTGCAGAGAAGCGGGGTATTGACCAGACGCCATACTGAGGTAGGTGGAACTTCCGTGTTTGACAGTACGACGAAAGAAGCAGTAAGCAGTTACTCGAACTTAAGCCCAGCAACGCCACACTACTAGCCACAAACACTGGGTGGTTGTACATGAATACCTGGATAACATAATTGAGTGCTGGCCTGAATTAAGTCCTCATCAGGTACAGGTCTCCATGCCACTAGGTTTCAAAAATCCGTTCCCAGATGTAGAGGGAACTGGCACTGTTACAGAACAACAGAAATCCTGACGCCGGTGTGCTGTGTACGACTTGATATACAACGGTAAAGACAGGTACACTACACACTGGTGCAGCCAGTGTCATCGCAGGAATGACAGAGAGGAGCAGAAGTGGTAAGCGAACAAGTTAACACAGTAAATAGGAGTCTTATTTAACTAATATTTCTCTAAGCATACGAAGACTCATTATAAATAAAGAGCGAGAAATAAGTCCACCTGTTGCAGTAGCAACAAGAATGAGGCTACCTGAACAAAAGTATGAACTATGTACAACAGTGTCGGATCTGTGACTATGCAGCGTTGGCGTAGCATCATGTTGCGAACAGGATCAAAGTGTGAGTGGGCTGTCTGGCTGCCGCCGGCCGTCGTTTGTCGCGGTGGCAGAGGGCACTCTTCGTACGGAGCTGCCAGCGGAGTGGCGCGGCAGGGAAGCTTCATTGGGTCTGCCAGATGACGCGTAATCGCTGCCGGCGTCTGACGGAAACCTACAATTCTGCCGCCAACTTTAACGCGTGTGGACTGATATGAATATGTGAAACCACACAAAACGAAACACAAGCTATAGGTAGCAATCACACTGCTGCTAAGGACTTTTACACAAAGTTGTTATTAGCAAACAGAGCGAGCTACTTTTATTTAAAATACTACTGAAGATAGCATCGGAGAAAATATAAAAGATAATAATGTAAACACATAGCTGTGTAATCAAACAGTCATACTAACTCCCTGAATGTAATTCTGAATACTGTGGTAAACTGTATGGCGCCTGCATGCACACGTGTATACACACACACACACACACACACACACACACACACACACACACACACACACACTGTTTCAATCTTCTCAATCAGTTGTTTTTAAAACAGTTAATTACTGTAACATGATCACAGAAATGACCTCCATTAGCCGTTATAGAATCTATAGATTCTATTTCCTTAAGTCGACTCAAATTTTTCTTGCCTTCAAATCCAGAGGAATTTTATAACGCCCTCATTACCATGAAAGTACGCATGGAAACGAGAACTCAAAACAAGTTTGTATACATGGGATCACACCTTAGTAGCTCGATATTAGGATTCTGATGACAGGTGGAAAGGGAACTATTTTTGCCATCGGCTCTAAAAATAAGCAAATCCGTCATCAACGCACACTGACATGATTGGGTAGAACTTGGTGTACTATCGAAAAGGGTAAGTTAGAAGATAGGAGAAAGGAACACGGGATTAGGTTTTATCCACAGTGTTAGTTAGTGCTAAAGAAGCAATCACAAAAAAATTTGGGTAAGGATTTTTCTGTCTACGCTGTTACTTCGAATGTCTATCGCCTAATACCATATAAGGCCTTTTACAACGCAAAAACTGACTGACAGAAGAATGACACCTTTTAGACAATTTTGAACCGAAGTGTAGTAACGTATTGTAACACAAGTATTATCCTCAGTTATCATTACAGTTCACATTAGAAGCTCTCTGAGTCTATAAGTGTTCCTATTTTATGTTTGTGCATGCGTTTTAAGTCTGTCGTTGACCTACTTTTAGCGTATTTTTCCTGTAAAGAAGTACATATTTCCTGAATTTCTGTACTGTTGTGCATAAATTCACGCGTACTTTGATTTTTTCCACATCAGTCCGCCGTCTAGTCGTACCATGAATAAACTACATACCTATAATGATCATCCATAAACTAAGTTTCACGAGAATTGTTCCTGGCTAGCATCTAGCATTTCTTGAAATACAACTTTCTTACAACAGGTATCGATTTACATCTATATCTACATACCATCGAGCAAGGTGGTGCAGTGGTTAGCACTCTGGACTTGTATTCGGGAGGACGACTGTTCAAAGCCACGACCGGCCTTCCAGATTTAGGCTTTCCGTGATTTCACGCGAATGTCGGGATGGTTCCCTAATCCGATGAGACCGATGGCGTAGCTGTTTGGTCCCCTCCCCCAAATCAACCAACCAAACAATCTACATACCACAGTCCGTTTCACAGTCTGCAGCACTCTCTACATTGTTACAACATTCGCGATTTTCTGTCACGTTTGGGCGTCTTTGTGGAGTGGAATACTTATCGTGATCAAAGAAATAAAGTAGCTGCGTTTTATTTATGGGAGTTATAATGTTATGAAGTGAAACTACGCATTACATGGCGTTGCACACTCCGAACAAAGTGATGAACGATGTCGAGATTGTGTTGGCACAGTTCTTATTATTATTCAAAACAAACTGAATTACCCTAAGATTTGTAAAAGGTTATTTGGCAGAGAGCCTACCGTTCGCCACAAAGAAACTAACATTTGCACCGAGCTCAAAGCTAGTTTCATTAAGGAAGCCACAGCATTTTTGGACAGGATTTAAATATGTGATGAAACTTGGACACATTATAAAATGCACACTTGAAGCGTATTCGCAATAGCGAATACGAACAACCATCTGCTGTATAAAGGAAATTTATGCTGGAACGGGACTTGGACCTGGCTTTCCCGTTTTACGCAAGCGGTCGCTCTAAATGTTTCGACTACCCGTGCAGGACTCACCGAGCGAGGTGGCGCAGTGGTTAGCACACTGGACTCGCATTCGGCAGGACGACGGTTCAATCCCGAGTCCGGCCATCCTGATTTAGGGTTTCCGTGATTTCCGTAAATCGTTTCGGGCAACTGCCGGGACGGTTCCTTTGAAATGACACGGCAAACTTCCTTCCGCATCCTTCCGTAATCCGATGAGACCGATGACCTCGCAGTTTGGTCTCCTTCCCCAATCAATCCAACCACGTGTAGTACTCGTGTGCTGCGTCACAACCTGTACTCGTACACATATTATGTAGTACCCGCACAGCGGAGGACATTTTAATTGAAAGTTGTTGCCTGGTATCGGCACATAAATACGGTATAGCAGTGCCTGTGTTATTATGTAGAACAATCGAATGTTCCATGAATTCATGTCCGAAGGAACGTTCTATCGTTCTTAACTGCACAGGAACTGCTATACCCTATTGGACACATCATTTTGAGCCGTAGTCGAAACGTCAAAGCATTCAGTGGAAGTAGACTCAATTCACTGTCCCTGGAAAAATTCAAAACGCAACTATCGTCGGGTTCGAGCATGTTAACCATACTTAGGAGTGTCTTGGCCATATTGTCTTCGCGTATTTGTACAAATTGTTTTGTTTGCCACTGACGCCCCCTGCCAGGCAGTCTACACTCAAGACACCCCTGTGTATCATGTAACATACACAAGCACTTGCAGGCGCAACCGAGAGAAATAAACAGAACTTGGTAGAGACTAATGCGAACCTTTTTCTGCAGAGGTCGCCTCACAGACACAGGGAAAGTTGGAGTACTCCACCGGCCTCCGCCGGCTTTATAAGGCCAGCGCAGCAGCAGTACAGCAAGTTCCTCGCCGATCTAGGATCAGCTTCGACGGACCTCACCGACGCTCGTAATGAATAGTCGTCTATATGTCATTTGTTTTCTTTGTGTGTATATAGCGATGTTTCGAGAAGTGCAGTTCAGTTTCAATAAACTCACTCACCCTTCCTACATCTCTGGCATTGACTCATCAGATTTTTATCTATTTAGTTCGCCGGAACAAGCTAAGCGTGGCATCGACTTCAACGGCAATGAAGAGGTATGAAGAAAGGTACAAAGAGATCAAAGTAGGAAAAGATCAAAATAAAGCTGTGTTCGCTGAGGGGATAAGAAGATTCGTAAGAAGACTGGAATTGGTGAGGGTTACGTAGCCGAACAGACAAAAAGCTCTATCGATTTAATAAAACATTTTGCTGCATAGTTATTTCTTTGTTTGGTGATTGAATTACCTCAGCACGTTTAAACGTCTATTTTCACATTATGGACACCATATGGCTGGTTCTGGCGGCGTAGTTAACAGCTGCGTGAGCTCACAACGGAACGTCTCGAAAGCGGTATTTTAATAAATCAGATATTCAGCAATTTTGATAGATTTTAGTAAAAGATTGCACGTTTGTATGTAAAGATCAGTTTCATGGTTAGCTATTTCTTATCGTCATACATGTGTTAAGGTAATCGTTACGTCACTCTTCAGCTGTCAATTACACCAAATGCAAATGTAATGATAAATATGTTTAATGCATCCATGTTTTCTATTTCTAGGCTCGTGCCCAAGTGACTGTTAGAGTCAATATTGTTTAAGAGACTCATACAATTACACTCAAATATTTAACTCTTTAACATTCCATGTTTTCGTGGTTAAACTATAGCAACTAAACTGAAAAAGGTTTTTAATTTACTTGATTCAGAACTCTAATATTTCCTCTTAATTAGCACGAATTACCTGACAAGCATTGCACGTGCGCATGATTAGTTTAACAATTATGCAGGCGTTGCACGTATCGTGATTTATTTTTATATGCACTGGAGATTAGTGTGCTTCATTTCAGGTCAGTATGCAACAAAAGCGATCCATAACCGGCAATATGGCGAGCAGACCAGATATACCATTGTGCAGGTAAGGAATAATTTTAGTGCCACAACGGATTATTATTTGGTATGTTTAACATGTAACGATTGTTCCTTTATCTCTGTGTAGCTTCCAAAGTAGCGTTACTAATTCTACGAGGTCTTACATACTTTGGTTGTACCAAAAAAATTATGAGTGTCGGTGGGTAGGTTCTTGAATGATATGCCTCATAGGCGGCTACTGCTCATTTTAAGACTATTAATTATTAATGTCACAGGGAAGACTGCACTGTATTCTTTACGGTTTAACGTAGTAAAGTTTCACAGGTCAGCCAGACAAATACTGAATTAGGCGGCACTAGTCTCAGTGTACGAAGTTCGCATGTCACTGAAAAAAATAGCAGTCATTAACAACAACAAAAAAAGACTCTGAGCACTATGGGACTTAACAGCTGAGGTCATCAGTCCACTAGAACATAGAACTACTTAAACCTAACTAAGCTAAGGACATCACACACATCCACGCCCGAGGCAGGATACGAACCTGCGACCGTAGCGCTCGCACGGAGCTAGACTGTAGCGCCTAGAACTGCTCGGCCACACCGGTCGGCGAGTCATTAACAACGTTTCGCATGAACAACTTGCAGTTATTAATTTTCATTCAAGGTCTGCTATGTGAGAATCCACATTAAAGTTATACGTCAGCACATTTAAAGTGCTGCACTGCAACATTGCGTTTGTAAGTAGCAGTATAGGCCATTCCTGAGAAATTACAGGCTAAAGACTGCATAACAGGCATAGTTAGAGCATAATTAGATCTTTACACGTAAACGTTACACATTTAGAAACTTGTGAAGTTTCTCTGTTTTGAAGGGTATCCATTTTCCCAAATTTTGCATTTATTGCAACTTGGCAGATAGCCGCAGTCATTTGGCTGCTTTAAGCACGCAGTCATTTCGCTGCATTAAGCAGGGTGGCGGAATGAGACGGCAGCAAGTAGGAAGCTGGTTTCCAAGGGGGCAGAGTTGGTCTGACGCGAAGTGCCGAGTTTAATATATTAAAAATTGATTACCAAACTCCATCCATGCCGTAACTGGTTCTAGAAGAAGTCTACGTGACCCCAGAGGGATAATACGATAATATTGATGTGCAGTAAACCAGTAAATTCTGTAAACAAATGAATATTGTTAATTTAACTAAGTTGTACGAAGGGCGTCGAAGTTATACGCTATGAGAAAGAGTGATAGGATGTACTCGGAGCTTCTTCATATGTAATAGCGATAGGACATACACGGAACTTGTTAATGCGTTGAGAATCTTTTCCTATTTTTTTGGCCACTGTCATGTAATAATGTTTCAGTGATATTTGCACCATTTGACTGTAGAAGCGTCCTTATTTTATACTACTATCACGATTCGGTCTTGTACCATTATCAGGTACAAAACGGAAAAAAAACATTGTACAAATGCATGGAAAGTGAAAGGAGAAACATTTAACATCAGTGTGCCCTTCCAAATGTCAGATTCAAGATTATCGAAGTAATACTATTTAAACGTGGAATATAATTATACTGTGTTAAGTGAAGTCATCGTCAAGATCTATTGAAGTGGTTATCCAAGCATGCGGATGTGAAAAAAAATCACCGAAACGTAAGGCAGACAGGGAACAATCATGTTTTCCACCCCTAAAACAAGTGAACCACAGAATTAACATCAAAACAGTAGTTATATGCGCAGTGAGCACTGCCTGAAAAAGTGCTATGCAAGTTACTGGATGCGTGCTGGTCAAAGACGAACGGCGTAGGTTGAAGTGTATGTTGCATAATACATTATTACAGAAGATCAGAGGTATATAACATCAAACTTCTTAGGAGGGACTGTGTTATCTGTGAAGACACCTATAGATACATCTCTGGAACAAGAGTGTTATCTGTGAATACGAGGTATAAACACTATGCTTGTAGCACGAAGATGGCGCATATGGCGGAAGGGATCCCCTACATCACATATTTTTTAAATGAGAATCGCCCATACATCAGTGCAGTGTAGAGCGATTATGACTGTGACAGGACACAACCATCTGTCGAAACTTATTACAAAGTTGGTTTATAAAAACATGCTATAGAAAATTACGGAAATTGTCGTTAAAATATTATGTATTGTAGCCAAAACGTAGTAGAGATACAATGCATGAAACACATGCAACATGATCTATTACATGTACAACTGATATAACGATCGGATGTTTTTAAACATGGAGTTAGGCGTTCATATGGCGTTGCGGATGGGACCGGGGGGGGGGGGGGGGAGTGGTGGAATGGAGTCGGGAATAAAGCTTGTGGAAATGGAGCTGTGGTTATTCAAGGAACACAATCGCGTAAGTGCGTCCCTGGTGTTTTAGGTCTTTATATGTGACACCTGTACTTTCCATAAGATTAAGCTGAAGTTATTTCTGAACATGTATCGGTCGTTGTGCGTTTGAGGGAAGTGCTGTTGGCAAATCAGGCCGGATTTTAAATTTAGCTGGTGCTGTTAAGTTTTGCTTGTCTTGCTATGGCTGACAAGTGAGTGACAGTAACATTAGGCTACCAGTTTATGCAGTGCTTAATGAGGCTTATGGTCACCACGGGTGCTTTAGTTGAACTGCATCGAACCTTGGGTGCAGGATGTCATTTCTTAAGTTAGTGTTTTATGTAAAGAAGCACGCTTTTAACCTTATGAACAGTGGTAAGGACACGTATCGTGTGATAAATCGTGTATTCTTGTTTGCCATTTTGATTTTACAGTTATCTGTTTCCTTACTGGCTAGTGTGTGGTAATTGTGAAGTGCTCATCGAATAAGATCTGTCACGCTGCTTGGTGAAGTAAATATTTCGCTTGACATTAGCAATAATTTAAGCTTACTATAGTTGCCTGCTATGCGTGTTACAGGTTTATGATAGTGACATAGAGACGATTATTACAATTATCTGAGAGCGTTAATATCTGTTTGACTCTGTATCGAGATCTGCATTGTGTTCTTATTGTTTGTTTCTCACGGATTTGGGTATGTTTGTTTTTAAAATCATATTTTTATGTGTGCCTGTCTAATTGTTTTTTCAACTCCGTGTTGTCGTTTAATCGGTTCTTACACAACTACGGTCTTGACGCATTTCTTCAAAGTGAGGAAAGTGTAACTGTTAAGCCGGCCGCGGTGGTCTAGCCGTTCTAAGCGCGCAGTCCGGAACCGCGCGACTGCTACGGTCGCAGGTTCGAATCCTGCCTCGGGCATAGATGAGTGTGATGTCCTTAGGTTAGTTAGGTTTAAGTAGTTCTAAGTTCTACGGGACTGATGACCACAGATGTTAAGTCCCATAGTGCTCAGAGCCGTTTGAACCATTTGTAACTGTTAACAACTGCAAAATGCTAAAGGTGGCCAGTAATTGGTAATTCTTTATGGTTAGTGTGGAGAGCGTTTTGGTTTAGGCAATTTCTCCTAAGTACATTGAACTGGTAAACCAAAAGTTCGAGTACTGACATGTAATGAATGCTCTCTCTGTTTAAGGTTGGATCTTATGTACAATACCCAGAACTCTTGAATTTATTTGGTGATTATTCTTTGGTAGGATTGGGATATGGATGCGGGCCCTACTACACGCTCCGAAAAGCTAAAGGCTGGGTTCATCGCTAACCAGACAGAGACGCGTGGAACTGCCAGGATTGACGTAAAACGCAAAAATGAAAAATCATGTACCCCGAAATTATGGTAGCGCAGCTGATACAGGTTTCCGGGTTCCGGGATAGTGGCTTAGTAATGCAGATAATAAACACACGAACCTGAGTTACGCATTTGCCTTCTTTGGTACAGAATGGACCTCTTATGTTGATTCAGGGGACAGCGCATTGGGGAGCTGTTATGTTGCTACTATTTAATGAAGTTTCATCCATGTTACGTATGGACTTCTGAAAGTAAGTTACATCAGTCGTTCCACGCTACGAAACAGGACTGGCGCATTGTTATAAAAGAAGACATGTTCCAAGTCTCCGACAGAAGAGGTTCTGTTGCGCCATGGCTAACATGAACATCACAGGAACGAGTGAAATGGCGTAGCAATTGAAAACAACCTCCAATGTATGCGAGAACGTATGACTCTTTTGGGCAAAACGCGAAGAGAAAGAGGCAGGGAAATCCTGTAACGCATTGTTCTCCTGCACGCTAATGCAACGCCTCTCATGATTCACACAACACGAACTAGGTTTCATCGTTTAGGACAGGAGGTCAGGAATCATCTGATATACAGTCCAGAACTTCCGCTACGTGATTCACATCTGGTGGGGAGGGGGCCGGGGGGAGAGTTTTCCCATCGAAGAGAAATGTGACTTTCCTGGGCAGTAGGATGAAAGAATGGGATAGATCGATCGAGTATCGACAAAAAAATTTTGTACATTTACTCAAACACAATTTGGAAACTTTATAAAGGGTTCACTTCATATCGCTCCACAGAACATCACAATAGAGTCTTTTCACTTGACATCGAGTAAACAGAGACAATACTAACAAGACGATTCACTGCAAAACGACAGAACTCACAAGAAAAATGACTTCATCTCTTAAGGGTTTAAGGCCATTAACAAACGTCTAAACGCCATGCTCCCCAGAGTATTTTTTTTTTTTTTTTTTTTTTTTTTTTTTTTTTGAGATGCTGCATAATGACAGTACAGAAAATCTTTGTAGAGCTTCAAGCTTTTTAAAAGAAACATGCACTGAAGAGAGTCGTTTTCATAACGAGGTTGGTTCATTCTTGATCTTGATCCTGTCCCAAAACTGCTCAAGGCCTACCTACAATGACATATGCGGCCTATTCCATTAATCGTCTTTATATGATAACTTTATATAAACAATCAGTCACCATGTGTGAATGTAATTCACATTACATTGAGCCATTACGCAACGTGCTACCCGAAAAGCTTCATTACTGGAGACATGAAACAACAACTTGTAACGAAATTTGGTATAAAATCCGAAGAAATTCTGGTCGTATGTAAAGTACACAAGCGGCAAGACGTAGTCAACACCTTCGCTGCGTAGTGCCGATGGTACTGTTACCGACGACTGTGCCGCTAAAGCGGAGTTATTGAACGCAGTTTTCCGAAATTCCTTCACCAGGGAAGACGAATGGAATATTCCAGAATTTGAAACACGAACAGCTGCTAGCATGAGTTTCATAGAAGTAGATACCTTAGGCGTTGCGAAGCAACTCAAATCGCTTGCTACGAGCAATTCTTCAGGTCCAGATTGTATACCGATTAGGTTCCTTTCAGATTACGCTGATACAATAGCTGCCTACTTAGCAATCATATACAACCTCTCGCTCACCGATAGATCTGTACCTACAGATTGGAAAATTGCGCAGGTCCCACAAGTGTTTAAGAAGGAGTAATCCATCGAACTACAGACCTATATCATTGACGTCGGATTGTAGTAGGGTTTTGGAGCATATACTGTATTCAAACATTATGAATCATCTCGAAGGGAACGATCCATTGATACGTAATCAGCATGGCTTCAGAAAACATAGTTCTTGTGCAACGTAGCTACCACTTTATTCGCACGAAGTAATGGCCGATATCGACAGGGATCTGAAGTTGATTCCGTATTTCTAGATTTCCGGAAAGCATTTGACACCGTTCCTCATAAGCGACTTCTAATCAAGCTGCGGGCCTATGGGGTATCTTCTCGATTGTGCGACTGGATTCGTGCTTTCCTGTCAGGAAAGTCGCAGTTCGTTGTAATAGACGGCATATCATACAGTAAAACGGAAGTGATATCGGGTGTTCGCCAGGGAAGCGTCCTGGGACCTCTGCTGTTCCTGGTCTATATAAATGACCTGGGTCTGAGCAGTTCTCTTAGGTTGTTCGCAGATGATGCTGTAATTTACCGTCTCATAAGGTCATCCGAAGACTAGCATCAGTTGCAAAGCGATTTAGAAAAGATTTCTGTATGTTGTGGCAGGTGTCAGTTGACGCAAAATAACGAAAAGTGTGAGGTGATCCACACGAGTTCCAAAAGAAATCCGTAGGAATTCGATTACTCGATAAATAGTACAATTCTCAAGGCTGTCAGTGCAACTAAGTACCTGGGTGTTAAAATTACGAACAACTTCAGTTGGAAAGACCACACAGATAATATTGTGGGGAAGGCGAGCCAAAGGTTGCGTTTCATTGGCAGGACACTTAGAAGATGCAACATATCCACTAAAGAGACAACTTACACTACACTCGTTCGTCCTCTGTTAGAATATTTCTGCGCGGTGTGGGATCCTTACCAGGTGGGATTGACGGAGGACATCGAAAGGGTGCAAAAAAGGGCAGCTCGTTTTGTATTATCACGTAATGGGGGAGAGAGTGTGGCAGATATGATACGCGAGTGGGGTTGAAAGTCATTAAAGCAAAGACGTTTTTCGTCGCCGCGAGATCTATTGACGAAATTTCCGTCACCAAATTTCTCTTCCGAATGCGAAAATATTTTGTTGAGCCCAACCTACATAGGTAGGAACGATCATCAAAATAAAATAAGAGAAATCAGAGCTCGAACAGAAAGGTTTAGCTGTTCGTTTTTCCCGCGCGCTATTCGGGAGTGGAATGGTAGAGAGATAGTATGATTCTGGTTCGATGAATCCTCTGCCAAGCACTTAAATGTGAATTGCAGAGTAATCATGTAGATGTAGACGTAGATGTAGAATCGAGTCAGTGCCCACTACCCACTGAGAAAATTTGTTGAGAAAAAGTAAATTAGCAGAGGTTGAAAGTACCGATTCAGTTGTAAATTTCCTTATTTTCACACGACCGGTTTCGAACTGTTAAGCCCATCCTCAGGTGTCGTAGCTGTGTTGTGGTCCCCGATCGCCGCGTGTACCAGGTGCAGTGTGCTGCCTATGAGCGCAGATCTGCCTGTTTCTCTCTTGAATTCGAAAATCAACGGAAGGAAGTGCACAGCGGTCATAAAAGATGTTACACCTACGCTTTGAAATAGATACTACTCTAACAGACGTTGGTGTACAGTAATTGGTTGAAATGGCTCTGAGCACTATGGGACTTAACATCTGATGTCACCAGTTCCCCAGAACTGAGAACTACTTAAACCTAACTAACCGAAGGACATCACACACATCCATGCCCGAGGCAGGATTCGAACCTGCGACCGTAGCCGTCGCGCGGTTCCGGACTGAAGCGCCTAGAACCGCTCGGCAACCACGGCTGGCTCTCTACAGTAATTCTAGCTTGTAACTGCATACAGAAAGCAGATCTTTCACGTACTCTCTCTTGCAGCCTGGGTCCCGAGTTCGAGGCTCTGCACTCTGTCTGCCGAGAAGTCCAAAAACATCTCATCCTATGCTACAGAGTGAAAAAGTCATTCTGGAACTGTATTTCTTGTTGACAAAATGGAACCATAATTCTATTTATGTCGTCGTCATCATTTTACAATCATAAGCATCTTTTGTACGTTTACGAGCAGTGATTCAACCACTGCTGGTAACTGTCAAACTTTCCCTTACTCAGGCGTTTTCATTTCCAGTATCGGCTGTTTTTAATTGAGTCACCGTACACCCTTAAATACGATACTCCGTGTTCATCTGCCTTACTGAGTTTGGATCGTGTACTCTAAAACGGTAACAAATACCTACGAACGTCTTCAAATTAAGATTTTGGTAGGGTTGGAACTTTCTTACTGCCTGACTCATGAAGACGTTCCGGACTTCTCTTGAGAGATGTTTTGGAGCTGTGGCGTGTGATTTATGAGGTTCCCGGTAATCCCTCTTGTTTGTCGCGTGCGAAGAATCCGTGTTTTGACGTCACAGCGCCGCAGAAACTCAGGGAGCGATTTGTCAAGTATTTCTTTCTCCTTCCATATCTAGTCAAGTATCTTGTTGCAGAAGGACGCATAAAACACGTTGCATGCAGATAAATACTAGGTCCTCCACTTTTTCCTTGCGTAGACGGCAATGGTCTTAGAGTGGCAGCTTCCTGTGCAAGACATGTGAGTCAACGTAATGAATATTGAAAGGTAAGTTGGATTACAAGTTAGACGGTCGAAAATTCTAAACTTCACCGTATATTTAAATGAAGAAGAGGAAACTGAAATTCGAGAAAGACGTACTTAGGACCGAAACTGAGGGAGTACTTCGACCGCTAGTAAACAAAATTTTCTCTGTCTTGCATTTAATATTAATCGAGAAGATCAAAAGCAGACGTCAAAGGAAACCGACATAAGCGGATTAGTGCTTTAATCACTTATATGACAGATAACACCGCACGACCGCTACGGTCGCAGGTTCGAATCCTGCCTCGGGCATGGACGTGTGTGGTGTCCTTCGGTTAGTTAGGTTTAATTAGTTCTACGTTCTGGGGGACTGATGACCTCAGATGTTATGCCCCATAGTGCTCAGAGCCATTTGAACAGATAACAACTTGAGCATTCAGTGTGTATATCAATGGTCATATTTCATAAATAAGTGGAAGAGGACGGCTTTTAGCAATTACAATAAAAAGTCGAAAACCTGGAATTAGTTTGTAACAATACCTTCAGTAGAATAATAGCAGACGCAGGTCTGCTTGGATTTAGATACCGTAAATAAACACTTGAAAACTTCGTGAAGTCAATACATATAGACCAATTAAACTTTAAAGGAACTACATTCTTGCAGAAAATAACGACAAGAATCATAAAATTATTCGTGTTTCTGTACAATTTACAGTTGCTTACCGTAGCTGTCCAGACACTTTTTTAAGTTTGAGTTTTCGTGTCATTCATATCATATCAACACTGTTATTGCCAAAAATCTCATTATTAAAGAGGAACTCAGTGCTCAACTATTACACATACGTTTACATATACGTCTCCATAAACTTGACCACAACAGGCCAGTTGATTTATTACCGTTTATTACTGTTTATTTATTACCGATTAGCTCAATTTTGAGATACTATATAGTTGGCGAAGTGCGTGACTGAGAACAGAATCTCGTTCATTTATTTAAAATTATTGTTTGGAACATAATTTATGCCTAACAATATTTATTGTGTTGAAGTTTATGTAATGTAGACTTCAGATACACTTAAAATCTAGTAAATTCACCCTCTACACGATTGTTCGTAAATATTCTATAACATTATAGTTGCTTCACTGAGTATTTGGCATTACTTTTGTTAAAAAAAAAGATTGAGTGCACCACCCCCTAAGATTTTACTAATGTCGAATACGTTTAACGTGCGTTGCAGTGTCTGTTGTGGAGAATGTAATGCCTACTGAAATTTAATCTGTCCTCCATTTAATGTGGGATCCCTGTCCATGTAAACTTTTCAGTAATTTATAAAACTTTTAGTACTGATTTTAAACATCCAAACAGCCGTTGAGAATGTGCGCTTAGTACCTGAGTTGTAATTACAAAGAATATATATGTTATTAGCTTAGCGCTCGCTGCTTGAGTGGTGTAGACTGTACGGTTTGCAATTCCCTCCCCTGATTTTTAATGTTGTTTACAAATTGCAAGACCTTTTAACTTTCCACGCTACTTAAGGCTGTACAACCATAGTCTTTTTCCGGATGTACCTCTGACCAAACAGCGATTCTGGCAGCTGGACTCCAAGGTTTTCCTTAATCATTCATTTTGCTTTCTTGTGGGGATATTTCTATAGAAACTTTCATCCCCTTACATGTATTACTTTATATCTAACCGAGTAGCGAAATACCCTTTTCCATCAGAAAATTAAATGTTTTAACATACAGAAACATTTTCTTAAAAACTTTTATAATCTATTTCGCCTCCTTATGGGATGAATTTCCAAAATCAGTGAAACATGCATTTTTTAAATTTCTTCACGAACTTTCTATTTCTGTAGATTTCACTTAGAAAATGCTATCTTAATGAAATAATCTCATAAAAATTTTCATGCCCTATTTCACTCTCTTAGGGATTTAATTTCCCAAAATGCTGAAAAACGTGTTTTTTTTAATTTTTAGTATTGAAACCAAATACGAGTTTTCATATCTGTAACTTCAAAAATGCAATAGTAATTTTTTAATAGTGATTTATTTTCAAAAAAGTTTCACCTACTTTTATCCGTTTAGCGATTGACTTTTCAAAATTGTAATTTTTTTTAAGTGTCTGATTGGCAATCCCAATACCATTTTTCGTAGTTCCAGCTTCGAAATTGCCTTAATAGGGATATATTTTTAAAAAACTTTCATGCCCTATTTGACCACCTTCCTTAACGACGCCTACAGTATACGATCAAGAACCTCTCCATAATTTAAGTTTCTGCCTTAGTATATATATATATATATATATATATATATATATATATATATATATATATGTATATAGAAGGTGTACTACACCTGGCTGCCCGGTTGCGGGCAGTTTATTGACGAAGACAGCAATTTTACTTATATGTGAAACATACACTGAAGCGACAAAGAAACTTGTATAGGCATGCATATTCAAATACGGAGATATGTAAACACGCAGAATACGGCGCTGCGGTCGGCAACGCCTATATAAGATAAAAACTGTCTACGTAATTGTTCGATCGGTTACTGCTGGTACAATAGCAAGTAATCAAGATTTAAGTGAGTATGAACGTGGTCTTATAGTCGGCGCACTAGCTATTGGGGGCAGCATCTCAGAGGTAGCGATGAAGTGGAGGTTCTTCCCTGCACGATCATTTCACGAGTGTACCGTGAATATAAAGAATCCGGTGAAACGTCAAATCTCAGACATCGCTGCGGCCGGAAAAAGATCCTGCAAGAACGGGACCAACGACGCCTGAAGAGAATAGTTCAACGTAACAGAAGTGCTACCCTTCCGCAAATTGCTGCAGATTTCAGTGCTGGCCCATCAACATGAGTCAGAGTGCGAATCAATCAACGAAGCATCGTCGATATGGGCTTTCGGTGGCCCATTCGTGTACCCTTGACGACAGCACGACGCAAAGCTTTACGCCTCGACTGGGTCCGCCACCACCGACAATGGATTGTTGATGACTGGAAACATGTAGTGTGGTCGCACGAGTCTCGTTTCAAATTGTATCAAGCGGGTGGACGTGTACGTGTATGAAGGCAGCCTCATGAATCCATGGACATTGCGTGTCAGCAGGAGACTGTTGTAGCTGGCGCAGGCTCTGTAATGGTGTGGGAGTTGTGCGGTGGGAGCGATATGGGACCCCTCGCACGTCTAGATACGACTCTCACAGGTGACATGAACGTAAGCGAGTATTCCGACGGACTTGGGCAATTACAGCAAGACAATGCGACACCCTATAGGTCCAGAATTGCTACAGAGTGGCTCTAGGAACACTCGAATGAGTTTAAATACCACTTGTGCTGACCACCAAACTCCCCTGAACATTACTCAGCATATGTGGGATGTCTTGTAACGTGTTGAGTCCATGTAGCTTCGTAGTGCGGCAATTCTGCGTGCTCGCAGGGCCCTACACGATATTAGGCAGGTGTACCAGTTTCTTTGGCTCTTCAGTATGCTTTAAAACTTGCATGGGGGCTTAATTAAATAAAATGCAAATATTTTTGGTAGCTGTGAGTCCGATTACGCTGTTTCGCAAACGGTTGGCCCTGACTAGTTTTTGTCCGCAATCTGACTGCATGGAACAACAACAAAGAATGAAATGAAAATTTTCGTTAATACAATTAATTAATTAAGTCCCCAGCAACTATAAAACATACGAATCCAACAAAGCACAAGTGTAGCTGTTCTGTGTGTGGAAGTGTGATTCAACGTACACATCTGGCACGGTTCTTCTTCACTAAGACAAGAAATTTTAAATATCATTTATACTGAAGTAATTAAAAAAATAGAAATACTATAATTGCGTAAGGGAAGCAGAATTACACTCTAATACAAGAACACAAGCCAGATGCTTTGTTGACTGAACCTGTAATGCTGCATTATTTAAGACATTGAGATAATAAAAGGAAAAGGAAAAATTTTTTTTTCTTTTACCTTCATATATTGACGAAAAGCACTCTAATCATTACAATATTTCCACACCGACTCGTTACTATCACATCTCAACAAGCACTTTCCAGTATCACATCTCAGCAAGCACTCTCTGCTACGAGTTCTCAACAAGCAGAAGCAAGCACTGACTCCGACGAGTTCTCAACAAGCACTAACTACTACGAGTTCTCCCCAAGCACTGCCAGTGGAGGCGGCTGAATAATACTCTTTGGCGCAATCTCTGGCGCTGTGGCTCAGTGTAGCCACCTTTCAAACTATAATGGAGATATGTAATTTCTAAATCACCACATTCGCAATTCGCACGAAACTAATAACAAGTATCATTATTTACAGGGTTTTTCTTGTCTAAACTCCACATGGGCTTGAAATTAGGAATTCAGATGTCACATTTGTGAGAAGCGATTGATAGTGAGTTTACTGACTCCGGCCTAAAATATTTTTGGACAAGCTATACATATAATTCGAAGAAATTGAAACCTGTTGTCATTGGAGGTGACAATAAAGACTTCTGCGGAACATAATTAGTGAAAGTAAAGAATAAAGTGACGGAATATGTGCTTTGCATCTCAGTCAATTTAACGGTATTAGCAGCCAACAGAAACTAGTGACGTGGGCGAAGTTTGACGCGTGAATGACTCATATAGGCCTCGAATCCGACCGGCAAAACGACGCTGCGTTTAAGCGCCCGTTCATTACACGACGGCAGATCTCGCTGCTTTGTGAGCCAATGAGATGAAAGCGCCGCAGGCACACGATGACGAATTACGGCTGTCACACAGCTGATGAGAACCAATTAAGCGAACCCGCTAAGCCCGCTGCGGATGCAGCCGTACAAAAGCGAAATGTTGTCGTTTCATCTACTGCGCCCTTCGCCACTTCTCCCCGCCACGCGATCCAATTTGTCCTGGAATATTTTAAGCCATCGGGTTCTTCTTTCGGCCGTTAATGCTGCCGAGAAATTAACCTGCTCGCGTTGCTTCGTTAACGGCACAGGAAATTGATGGTCCGACGATCTAATTGATTTCCGTTTCGCCAGACTGCCACTACCGGAGTAACTTCCAGTCCGGTTGATTTGGTTCCCGATGGTAAGTGCTTATTGGCTAAGGCTACTGGGGTTGATTATAGAGGATATCGTATGCCCTTCCGTGCTATCTTAAACGTGAATTTCGTTAAACATAATTAAATATAAAATATTAATAAGGAAAATGGACACACACACACACACGAAGTCTATCTCTCTCTCACACAGACACGCGCACACACACACACACACACACACACACACACACACACACACACACGTGCGCACGAAAGCATGAACACACACAAAGCGAGAGAGAGAGAGAGAGAGAGAGAGAGAGAGGGAGAGGGAGAGGGGGGGGGGGAAGACAAACAAAGTTCGAATCAGGCGTCATACGAAGAATGAAAACTTCAACATTAGTAAGGACAAAAGACAGACAGAAATGAATGATTAACTTGCCGTTTCGGAAAAGCCTCAATTTGTAAGTGGGATTTAGTAATACAAGGTAATGTGTTTATGTGTGCATCTCTGCAGCAGATGGGCATATAGACATGTACCACGAAAACAACTGTAAGTAATAGTGAAACACAGTCGCCACATATTTGCGTGCAAAAAAAGGAAAAAAAAATTAGAAAAAACCTCTCCTGAACTCGCGAAGTGAAGTTCAAATAACATCATTTCGTTACTGACAGCTAGTTATAGAATAATAAAACAATGTCTTACTCTTCCTAACATTATAAAGAATAAGGTAATTATCACAGCAGGCATAAATATTTTCAAGTTTAAATTTTGTCATAATAGTTATTTTGTAAAACAAACTTACATTTCACAGTCACAAAGATACTTAACCAGTAATGATGGCAGAAGGATGCTGAAATGTTTTCAGGCAATGAAGAAGAATAGTTATGTACGTAATAGGCAGACCTGAATTCATGTAATTACTTCAATGTTGCCATGAACAACTCAGTTACGAATAGAAAACAGAAGCTATTTGCATTGATGAACTTTCACAACACTAATTTTTGTCTCGTTGACGTATGGAAAGCCCTGGTGTGAAATGATCATTATTGTCATCTGATCGTTAATCCTATAACGGTCGGGCGAAAAATAGTTTTAGGAATGGTCTGTGGGAATCAATAAATAAAACGCTTGTAACAAGTGACAAGCAGCATATTTAGATCAAATGCCGAATTTTTATTTTGTTCGGTAATACTGAATGTTATAGTGACATTACTTAAACTTTTTAAACTATATAATAAGTATAAAAAATAGCGGAAATACATATTTCGTTATGGCACTAAATGTAAGAAAACTGGAAATACAAGAAAATTTTAATGAAATGCGAATATAAATGGGAATAAGTTGTAGAATTCAGAGAAAAATTGTTGAATTTTCATTATGTAAGTGAAAACCATGGACCTTGCCGTTGGTGGGGAGGCTTGCGTGCCTCAGCGATACAGGTAGCCGTACCGTAGGTGCAACCACAATGCAGGGTTATCTGAAGAGGGGCAACAGCCTTTTCAGTAGTTGCAGGGGCAACAGTCTGGATGATTGACTGATCTGGCCTTGCAACACTAACCAAAACAGCCTTGCTGTGCTCGTACTGCGAACGGCTGAAAGCAAGGGGAAACTACGGTCGTAATTTTTCCCGAGGGCATGCAGCTTTACTGTATGATTGAGACGCAGTGAAGGAAACAAAAGAAAAATTCGGAGTAGGTATTAAAGTCCATGGAGAAGAAATAAAAACTTTGAGGTTCGCCGATGACATTGTAATTCTGTAAGAGATAGCAAAGGACTTGGAAGATCAGTTGAACGGAATGGACAGTGTCTTCAAAAGGAGGGCATAAGATGAACATCAACAAAAGCAAAACGAGGATAATGGAATGTAGTCGAATTAAGTCTGGTGATGCTGAAGGAATTAGATTAGGAAATGAGACACTTACAGTAGTAAAGGAGTTTTGCTATTTGGGGAGCAAAATAACTGATGATGGTCGAAGTAGAGAGGATATCAACTGTACACTGTCAATGGCAAGGAAAGCGTTTCTGAAGAAGAGAAATTTGTTAACATCGAGTATAGATTTAAGTGTCAGGAAGTCATTTCTGAAAATATTTGTATGGAGCGTAGCCATGTATGGAAGTGAAACATGGACGATAACTAGCTTGGACAAGAAGAGAATAGAAGCTTTCGAAATGTGGTGCTACAGAAGTATGCTGAAGATTAGATGGGTAGATCATATAACTAATGAGGGGTATTGAATAGGATTGGGGAGAGGAGAAGTTTGTGGCACAATTAACTAGAAGAAGGGATCGGTTGGTAGGAAATGTTCTGAGGCATCAAGGGATCACCAATTTAGTATTGGAGGGCAGCGTGGAGGGTAAAAATCGTAGAGGGAGACCAAGAGATGAATACACTAAACAGATTCAGAAGGATGTAGGTTGCAGTAGGTACTGGGGGATGAAGAAGCTTGCCCAGGATACAGTAGCATGGAGAGCTGCATCAAACCAGTCTCAGGACTGAAGACCCCAACAACAACAACAGCAAGTAGAAATTGTGGATATAATAAATTGCATGTGAAATATCACCCTCTAAAATCATCATTTTTCAAAATAGTCGCCACAAACCATTTCAGCATGCCCCAAACATAACTACACCTTACAAACTTTGCAAAAGTATTTAGTTTTTCTGACCTTGCATTTGTAACATGTACCCCTCTCAACTCGTTGTCGATCTTCAACTATTCTTAGTTTTTGAGTGTGGGGGAGATTACGGCTAAGCCTGAGAATTTCGCGCTTCAGATTACGCTGGGTTGCACGCATTGTCAAATATGGTGTTATGAGAGACTTCCCTTGGTTTCTGAGGTATTCTCTTCCGACTGAAACGTTTATGTCTGCTTTTATCACAATGTATCCATTGAGAGCTGCAGTGTTCAACAACTGAAAAAAGTGGCAGAGAGGTTGCCGTGTTGTCCCTCTGGCAACAGTATATCCGGCACGGAGCATCAATGACATGTACACAGCCCTTTGTTTAGCTGTAGTACTTTATTATAATTGGTTTCCCTTTCGCCGCTGTCACTGTCAATATAATCATGATGCACTTACGAAATAAGCGGTGAAATTTAAATTTTTCCCAGAGAATGAAATGTTCAAAGACATTTCCGGATTGCAGCCGATCGTCGTAAAATTCCACGTAGTTACCTGCAGTATTGCTTTGTTTCGATCTGATGCATATGAAAGCAGTGTGACGCCTTCACGAAATCCAAACATACTTGAGTATGTTTTTTAAATTTTTTCGGTAAGAGTTCAACAGGAACTGCAGGCTTCTTTTGTCACCGTACCTAAGTCAGTTGCAGGAGTTGTACTTGAATCAACAACAGCAGATGCATCGCTGCTGGCAGAAGGCTAAACATCTTCCTCCTCACCGTCACTTATTTCACTATTACTGTCACTATCGCTGTTTATTTAGAAATTTGGGTCCGCGTCAGAATTGTCTACTTCACTCTCATCATCGTATGAAATTGTACAAATTTCACTGTGTGAAAAACTTTCTCGTGCCGTTTTATACTGTAAACTATTGACAATGATAATTCTGGTTTAGGACATCACAAATGTTCTCAACGCAACTTAGTGATAGGTCGAAAACAAAAGAAAAATCTGATCACAATGGCAGAAATTAGTAACGTAAACGGTCGGGCGGGGTGAGCAGAGCCCAAGCATTTTTTGGGACACTGACAAACAATGATTAAACAAGGGAAAACCTCATTCACGAAGCGAATGCTTTCTCTCTGAAGTTTCATAAAGGTAGCAGAGCTCTGGAGTTCAAACAGCAACTATAAGAATATAAAATCAATGAAACAAAAACTCGTGGGTCACACAGATCCAGCCCGACGGTTCAAGGGTTAAATGAGTGTCTGACAGATGCATGAGTTGGAATCGTTAACGATGTCTGTCTAAAGGGTTAGAATGTCAGTACCCAAAAGGTGAAGTAATATAAAATTTATTGCAGTCAAATCCCGTAATTACTACTGCGCATTAACGGTTTCGAATAGATAGTCGCTTGTAATATTTCCATTAAGAATATTAAGATAAGTAGCTGCATTAAAACAGATACCGTATCTATAAACTAAATTAAATTTAAGGACTATCAGCAGGAATGAGACATTTTCTATAGCTGCACTACAGTGAATGCAACATCATTGGAGGAAGTATACGCTCAATTTTTTAGGTGAATATGGGAAGGGATACGGTTCTACAAAGAGTTTAAAAAAACGAACAACAGATGCTGATTTACTCAACAAATTCTCTTTTCCCTCTTCTAGTTTATTGAATTGCAAACAAATACGTCGAACGGTGATCGTCATTCATCAGAAGAAAACCGTACTGTTTGAATTGCTGAGCCAGAACAAAAATCAGCCACTCTACACCTTCGGCATGTTAAAAATAATGTAAGACACTCGTTTACTAACAAGCATATGAGAAATTGACGTTCACTAAAAGCAGGCTAACGATTCTGGGGCATTAAAGTTGTAGGATGAAATAGACTCATTGCCACTTGCATTTTTCCTGGACGTTTGTAGCGGTAAAGTGGGAGGCACGATTATTCTCCATTGTTGGAGGCTGGGCCGATTTACCGCCCAAAAATCGCAAGTGGTTGTTAATGCAAACTTAGTACACAAGGTAATTATCATTAGTAAAGAAAAGAAACTGTTTTACATTTAGATTCATATTTAAAGGTCACACCGAGCCCAAGGAATGGCGACTTATGTACGAGTAACGGTGAGTGGGAAAGAAGGGGGAGGGGTGGCGTAACGCCAAATGATTTGCCGGTTGTGGGGAAACTGCAATGCTCTGGAACTGGCCATGGTTGCAGATATACATTTAGTTCCGTGTTTAGTGTGAGAGATAGGACTGCAATTCTCAAGTTCACTGCAAGCTGAGGGTGCGAAAGTTAAATATTTCGCATTGATTCGGAACCGTATGTAAATGGAATTAAACTCCCAATTCATTTCTGTTATAAATAATAAAATACGCTCAGAAAAATAACTGAAATGCTACAAGAAAAGAAGAAAAGGGGATTATGGACATGTTTGGGGGAAAACAGGGCAGAAGATCCCAAAAAATGAAAGAAAAGAAGGGGCTTGAATAAGATGTGTCTTTTCGCAAGTGGAGGTTAAATTTTGCCTTGTGTTACATTTGCTAAGTGCTTTAATTTACTATAAGAAGGAAAGTGCGCACCTAACAATCCTAATACTGGTCATCATTGAAGCGAGGCATCTGTCTATAGGCTCCATGCTTTTTCCTTTGGGGCTTCGTCAAGGATCGTGTGTACTTACCTCCGCAACCAGCAGACCTCCCTGAAACCCTAGAGCAACAAGGTGCTAATCCGGAGATATAAATAACAAGGTGGGGTAAAAATTAACCCCACGTTTTTCTGAATTATTTGTTTCGCAGAAGAGGTTCTGGAGCAACATAAAGTAATAATCACACAATATGAAACATTTATTACAAAGTGTAGTTATGTTTTATAATATGACAAAGCAAATCATAACTATAATATCAATGTATTTATTGTATCGTGGTTGTCATATACAGAAATATGACACTGCACTTATCTATTGCATTCAGCTACCCTTTGTGTTATGACATTGTAAAACACAGTAGAGTAAATCAAAAGGCATAAGAATCATCCAACGAAATAAAATGTAAAGTGGTAAAAAGTATAAAGCTAACAACTACGAAAAAATAGTTCTTCATGTGAAAGGAAACACAGATTTCATAAATTATTTTCAAAGTTTTATGGTCTTTTGAATATACCAAATATGTTCGAACTAAACTGTTACGGGAACTTTGACAAATATTTTCCAGATAGTCCTTGCACACTGGTCTCGAACAGACACAGCATTCAAAGGAACTTTTCCGGTCTTCTTTTCGACTGCAAAGAAAGCATCGTCCACTTTTTTCGAGATCGTTTCTGATAGCGCTGATGATCTTGGAATATCGCTCCCAAAATGTGTGAAAATATGTTCCATGGTTATGCGAAGATCTTTGGGTAAGTTTTTTCTCGTGATTCTGTCCTTCATTTCTGCTTCAACCAGCCCGAATGCCAATGACTTGAGAAAATTTCTTCGGATGTTTGTGCCGCCATTATCCTTATACAAGACATAGGCATTTATTCCTGACGCAGCTAAAACCCCATACGTGTATCGCATTTTCCAGCGCATGGTTTTCCGTGCTGTGGTCTTGTTGTGGCACATTAAATCAAATACATCGACTCCCCCTTCGTTATCATTGTAGATAAGTACTATGTTCGATTTATTTGTCTTCTCATCTACTTCACCTATCTCATGCATCGTTGACAAAAGAATAATGTTTTTATTTTTCTTTGGAATCTGTGACTCCAACATTGTTTCGCTCCTGTAAATGAGTACATATGAAGAAACTGGTCTATTCTTGGTTTGAAGGAGGGATTCAGGTATTTCTGGTTTATTCTTGCATAAGGTGCCAACCATTGTCAAATTTTTGTCAGCCAGTTTGTCGGCTACTTCACAAGAAGTAAACCAACTGTCCATTGTAACGTTCCGGTTGGTTTCATATACAGGTTCACATAATTTCATCACATACTATGTGGGAACTCAAACACATTTGTCCCTAGTCTCTTCCCCCAAATATGGAATTCCTGCATAAAAATAATATGTCTTCGCGTCATATAATGAAATTATCTTTAGCCCACATTTGTCCGGCTTGCTCGGCAGATACATTTTGAATGGGCATCTGCCTCGGATGCTAAGGAGTGTCTCGTCATTGGTTAGGAGGGCAGAAGAGGTGTAGAGTTCTTGACTATGTTTGACAAACGTACACCATAAATCACGAAATGCAGAGTACTTGTCTGCCGTTCTTCTTTGCTATCTGGTATGTTGGTCATCAAATCTTAGATTATTGATCAAAAACTCGAAGCGGTTTTTCGTCATAGCCCCTCGGAAAAATGGGGACACGTATACTGCAGACCACGCATCAGTACAATTGAGATGCGCATTTTTAGAGCTCCACTGATAAAAAGTATACCAAATAAAGCTTTAATTTCGTTTTGGATGGTATCTCTAATATACCACTGCGGTGATGAGAATGTTTCCCTTGAATTAGCAATTTTTTGGTTTGTGTACTTAACTGTCAGTGAAACCATGTCACTAGTAAACAACAGTTCAAATAATTTCAGGAGAGACGTTTCGTTTATTGCCTTGCCTAGTGCACCAAGTGCATGTACCACTATATTCTTTGCAGGCACTCTCGACGCTTTTTTAGGGAAGGGATGTGTGTTCCAACAATACCCATTTCTGCCATATAAAATTTTCCTTACTTGGCTATCTCCTTCGTCTGATGAATCAACCAAAAATGGCGGTACATCGAATTCGTCATTCTCGTCGCCTGTGAAGTGACCGTCTTTAGGTTTACTCACATCTTCGTCTGATTCACTGTAGTATACGTTTTCAGCCTCTTGACGCTCAAATTCTCTTATTATTTCCTCTAGCGTTCATGAGAAGATATTTTCTACTCCTGCAAAAGAAAATACCACCTATTTTATAGACAAAACAGTGTAAGGTAAATAACAAGGTGGGGGTGGTTTTTATTCCGAACGCAAAATTTCAAACGTTACCTGTTAAAGGAGCATGGAAAATAAAACCTGAGACATTATAGCCTCCTCAACGTGAACAACAAAACTGACTGGAAAGGTAAACCATTACTGCCGTCGAGAAGCCAGTGGTACCAACATACGATAAAAAATTATATCGACTGGGGTAATTTTTTACCCCACCTTGTTATTCTAGGGGAAACGGGATTGACGCAGCTGTTGCTACGATCACTGAAGACACACTTATCAACGTTTGGGAAGAACTCGGCTATAGACTTGATGTGTGCCGTGTGACAAATGGTGCTCACATTGAACATTTATAAGGATCTTGGTAAAACGGTTTGAGCTATTCTTTCATTTGACATATCATTTATAAGTGTAAGTTTAATGTAATAAATATTATAAAGCGTTAAAACCCCGATATTCATTTATAAACACCCTGTATAATCGTCATGCTTGATGCTGGAGTTTTACTGAACAAACAGCGAAAATGCAGCAAGCAATGAGACTTTCTTCTTTTCATTACTTTGTGTAGAGTGTTAGCGAGAAATGGATTAGAAAAGGTTTGAAATTGTATGTAAAGTAACTTGGAAGCCGCAATATGCTCTGATTCTTAAATAGTTGCGGCATATAGCCTCTGTAATTTGCACACCGTGAACTATGTCGAATGAGGACATACACACAATCCCTAACTGTACTACTTGTCTTATTATGTTAAACATTTAGTAAAAGTTCTTAACTTATTAACTTCGATCAATAAATACCAGGGTCGTTCAATGAGCAATGCAACACATGTTTTGCCTGTAAGAATGTTGGTCTTATTCAGGATCCCTGGACACCATACTATTCTCGCGATTTCTAGCTAAAACACCCTGTCTTCCAACAATCTGTCCGTTCACTGCGACAACTTACGCCACATTATTGGGAAGGTCTGTAGGCCCACATTGCACCCACTCGACTGGTCGACGTCGGAGTCAACATCTTGCCTACTCATCGTCCAGTACCGCTTTCTGCGGAGTGCATCCTTCATTGGGCAAAACAGATGGAAACCGGAAGCTGCGAGATCCGGGCTGTAGAGTGGATAGGGAAGAACAGTCCAATGAATCTTTATTGAGCTCCTCTCAGGTACGCAGACTTTGGTGCGACCTTGCGTTGTCAAGGAGAAGGAGAAATTCGTTTCCAGTTTTGTGACGACAAACACGCTCAAGTAGTTTCTCAAATTTCCTGAGGGTAGTACGTCACACTCCATACTTGATTGTTGCATCATGAAGGAAGGCATCAAACGGGATAACCTCTTCAGAGCCCCAGAAGGCCGTCGCAATTAATTTAACGGCTGAGGGCGTGGCTTCGATCTTATTCTTCTGAGGAAAGGAGGTGTGCGTGACTCAATGCAGTACCATTTTGTTTCCTACTCGAAGTAATGAACCCATGTTTCGTCGGATTTGACGATTTCGACAGAAAAAATTGTCACAATGAGCCTCGTAACGCGCACGCAATTCCGCACTGGTGGTCCTTCGTTGCTCTTTATCGTATTGTGTTAGGCGCGAGGGACGAAGCGGGCGCACTCCTCTGAGCACCCCATATAACGGTGGACCAGTGTGTCAGCGCTTCCAGAAAAGGCGTCCAGTTGCGCAGTCGTGTTTGGATAGGTCAGTTCGTTACAGAAGTTGCGACCGAACCGCCGAATCTTTCCATCAGTAAATGGGGTATGTTCTCAAGTGACTCCGTTGTTTTAACCCCTCCACTGACAGAATGACCCGCTTCCTACTTCCGTATGTATAAAGCCAATACGGACTTGTAGCTGTCACGCCTTTGCGCTTACTGCTACGTATTTTAACCGTAAATAGCTCAGCCCTAATGGTAAGAGTTAGTAGTGAATTCTGGCGTTATTAATCTTTGAAGACAGCACAGCTGCCACAAGCTCAGCTCACTTTTACTCCACTCCTACCCTCGCCATTACACCACATTAACTAGGTGCTACATAGACCTTGCTAAATTCACTTGCGTATACATTTCTGACCGTTACTCGCCAGTATTTACCTATTGGATTAGTACACTCCTAACCGGACTATTTCTCAAAGAGCTGTGATGATTGAACGGGTTCGATCCACGGCCTACAGTGCCCTACAGTTCACACGGTAACACTGCCTACCTGACCCACTTAACTTGGTAGTGAGCTTATGTATCCAATCACCACTGCTAGCAGCAGTAGATAATCCTATCAGCACGACAAGAGCAGCAGACTTACCGTCGAATCCTCCTGAAAAATACTTATAACTACGGTCGCCAGCTCTGAAGGAGCAAAAGAATAAATCAATTTTTTGGCTCGTTTCAAAGTGAAACGGCTTAAGTTGAATTTAAACTTAATTCTGAATATTACTATTTCTGATCATTCTAGGTGATTCTACAAAGCAAATACTCTCTCAATTTCTGTGAGTTGGCTTGGTAATTTACTACCAAGACAATTTATGCAACTTAGGTTAACAAAATCCTATCCTTCAACTTATTTAATGATTTTGGGATATTACTCTTTGGACAATTGCTATAGAATTAGTTAAGTGACTTTATTTGAAAGGTTACTCAGAAAAATTTAAGTAACTATGAATAGGCGACTCATTCTGGTATGACCATTGCTCTTTTCAAAATTCTTATACGCTAAAGTATTCTACACCCAAAAGAATTGTAAATGGAAGAGGCGATGGTGGCCTCAGTCTGATTTCACTACACTATGTTTCAGGTTACTACACTTTACAATGAACAACATGCGTCGTAATTTTACTCATTACTATATTCTGTCTTCTGCACTTGCACAAAAGAAAACTGGTATTCTCCTTTTACATGTATACAAAGTTCGACTTAACAATTTCAAGCAGTCTTGCCTTGGGTAGACGTGTCGGTGCTGGTGGTGAGATGCATGTGGCTAACGCAGCTCTTCCTCTTCACGCCTCGTGCCCTTAATGGCGGCTGGAACTACGAGCTGTAGCACTCGTATAAGCTACTGCGCGTCCGCCATAAAATCTGGGCGCAGGAACTCTTACAATCAGCCCCAGTGGCATAGAGACGGCTTCGACAACCATTCGTCGCGTTCTACTCCGTAAACGGCGACGATATTCTCCTTTTCGCTGTTGCACAGTCACTTTTGCATGAGCACAGTTATGCACGTCCGCTCACGTCAACACTCCCCAGGCCATTCCATTGTTCAGTCCCTGTGTCTCCAGCTACCTCTAGCTATGCTCGTATCACCAAGAGTGGGGGCGTTCCCCTACCACCTTTTCACCGAAATCATTTAGTATCTAAGAATATTTATATTTATTACCCTGGAGTTCATACCAGTCATAATAATTTACTGCTAGCGCTTTATAACATTAAATCATACAGTAATAGCTTATAATTACCAAGAAAAAGAATACATTTGACTCCGAGAGCTCTGTGCATTGTCTGAGACAGCGCTAATTCCCATTTTCGCCAATAGATGGCATCAGGGTGCACTCCCTGGCAGTCTCACACCAGCGCGCCCGTTTCCGACGCGCGGGTTCCAAATTACTGTCAGCCCACCATCATTTCAGTTCCGTTACACATGCCCCACTTCTTATTGAAGAATCTAACAGTGATAATTCAATAAGAAGTCTCTCCTATAATGAATCTGAAATTTTCGTTAAGCTTTTTACCAAGGGTTTTCCCTTTCTTACTGATACACCTCGGTACTTATATTACTTATTTAAAATTAAACACCAATTCTTTCTATCTTTCCTGCTAAACATTACATAAATGATTTACATATATTCTTTACAATTTTCTTACATCTAAACACAGTACACTTTAAACATCATTTTTACAAAAATTTTAAGTACACTTCTTTTATCTCAGGCAAGTAAAACACACGTTATGCGCCTATTACTTTATAGCCCGTCCTTTTCACTTTACCTCCTCACTTTTCTACCTCTTCCACAACACTTATTTACACATCTATTAAGGCTTTCTTAGAAGCTCAGTCTTTCCCAGTCTGTTTAGTCTCTACTTAAACTAGAAGTTTCATTAGAATACTACAACATATTTTAGTGAACATTTACCTTTCACATAGAACAAAAGAAACAAAACTATTTACATATTGGTTTACTTTATTATTTATTTATATATTTATTTTCAATCTGGTAGAATTCGTGGTTCATACCTTTTGAGATCCACTATGTTTCTTACTCCCAGGCGTTTGCCTGTTAATGGGTACTCTAAATAATAAGCATTCACATTGGGTATGGACACTATTTTAAATGGTCCATTATATATATATTTAAATTTGCTGATCTCGTTATTAATTTCACTTGATTTTTCATGTGTTTTTACAAGAACGAGATCACCTATTTTGAATTTAGGATTCCTTACTTTTTCGTCATGACGACGAAGTCTCGCATCTGCTTGTTTTCTCATCTTGTCTTTTACTAAGTTCTTTTTACTATCATAATCTAATTCAACTCTATCTGGAAATTCTAGTAGGTCTTCTACTAGACTTTTACTTCTCGTCTTTTTCAGGATTTCTTCTGGAGTAAATCCAGTGCTCTCGTTTGTTAATGAATTCATGATTTCTTCGAATTCACTCACATACATGCCCCACTTCTTGTGGTTACTATGGCAGTACGTCCTAAATAACCGACCTATCTCACGCATATATCTTTCTGCCGGATTGCTTGATGGGTGATAAGCTGAGATATGGACCACTTCTACCTGTTTCTCAGTTATCCCATCCTTCCACATTTTTGAGCAAAACTGAACACCATTATCTGATAGTATTCTCTTTGGCTTCCCTACTTTCACAAAATAATCGCACACCATTTTATCATACACAGCTCTGGCAGTAGCTTTTCTCAAGGGATATAGCTTTATATACTTTGAGAAAAGTTCAACTGCTACAAATATGTACACAAAACCCCCCATGGTTTTCGGTAATGGTCCAAAGATATCTACTGCTACTATTTCTAATACTTCATCAGGTTTTATTGATTGCATGGGCCCTTGATTAGTTGCATTTGTTACTTTCGCCTTTTGGCATAGATCACAAGATCTTATCCTCTGTGCTACCCTTCGTGCCATGTTGTTAAAGGTAATGCATTCATCTAACTTATCGGTACACTTCCGTGCACCACAATGGCCATATGCCAAGTGAACATAATCTATCAGCACTTCAGTGTGTTGTTCCGGCCAACATACTCTCCACTTCCCTGGATTATTTAATCTTTGAAGATACAGTACACCTTTGTGTATTTTATATGAAGCCCTTATGTTAGTTGCGTCCGGATTGTCAAACTTGACCTTTACCAACTTGAGTGCATCATCATCACTTTGATATCTTCGCATATTCCGACATATTTCCCTAATTTTTTCTCTTCCTTCCGCTTTTTTGAAGTAATTCACCTCAAAAACATCTTCCCTATTCTTTACACTTTCTAGTGCCTCACATCCTTCCGGTAATCTCGACAAAGCATCCGGTACTGCATGTTCTTTCCCTTTAACATACTTGATCTCTATATCAAATTGTTGTAAAAACAGCGCCCATCTGGTCAACCTGTTATGTAACAATCTGCAGTCCTTCAAAAATATTAAAGCTTTGTGGTCTGTATGGACCACAGTCTTATGCCCCCATAAGAAAAGTTGAAATTTCCTAAAACCCCATACTATAGCTAAAGCCTCCTTCTCTGAAACCGTATAGTTTCTTTCGTACTTAGACATGGTTCTACTCGCAAATGCTATTTGTCTATGAGTTTTTTCCCCATCTATCATTACCTCCTGAAATATGGATACTCCCAATCCATAATCTGAACTATCTGTTGCCATGTGGAATGGTTCACACAGGTCAGGGTGCCATAACTTTATGTTTTTAGCCAAATTGTCTTTTAGCTGGTTGAATGCTGTTTCACATTCCTCAGTCCACATATACACACTGTTCTTCTTAAGTAGGTTGTTCAGATGTGGGCTATTGAACACCTGATCATCCACATACTTACGATAAAAGGAACAAAGTCCTATAAACGACTTTAGTTGTTTTTTATTCTTGGGAGCCGGACAATTTCTTATTGCTTTGACTTTATCGGGATCCTTTTCAATTCCCTCTGGTGTTACTATGTGACCTAAAAACTTTATTTCTTTCTTCACAAACTCGCATTTTTTCAGGTTCAGGGTCATTCCTCCTTTAATTAAAGCTTTGAACACCCTGTCACATATCTCCACGTGCTCTTCCCATGTCCTTGTAGCAATTAACAGATCATCTACATAAACCGTGATTAGCGAACTAAGTTCATTCCCTAAAATTTTGTCTAAAGCCCGAATGAACACTGAAACGGAAGTATTTAGGCCAAATGGTACCACGGTGAAATGGTAGCATTTGCCATTGAATAAAAATGCCGTGTACTTCCTAGACTCCTCACTTAATGGGATTTGCCAGTATCCTGCAGTTAGGTCTAAACTAGTCACGTACTTTACACCATTAAACTTCTGCAATAAATTATCTATGTTCTCTGGACGATCCAACTCCCTCTTAACTACTTTATTCAGAGTACGAGCATCTATCACTATTCGTACTCTCCCATCCTTCTTACCTACTATCACTAGTGGGTTATTATATGGGCTAGAACTCCGTTCAATGACCCCACACGAAACCATTTTATCTATTTCTTTTTGAACTGCTTCTTTCTTAGACAAGGGTACATTATATGGTGGTTTAAAGAAAGGTTCATGCTCCTCTACCTCCATGCAGTACTCATAATTTATCACTCGTCCCGGTTTGTCCGAAAATACCTCCTGATTTTCTTTCAGAATTTGCCATAGATCCCCCCTTTGGGCATCAGATAGTCCTTCCGTTTTATCCACTACATTTCAAAGGAGTGTCTCCTTATTTCCATCTTCAACTATCTGCCTCACGAGAAACCAATCAAATTTTTGACCTATTCCTGAATTATGATCGTCTATAAATTCTACCCATCTCAGCTGGTTCTCTTCCATTACTCTAGATGATTCAAATGGTATTTCTAATACCGCACTATCAACTTTACAAACTATTATCCCTTTGTCACAATCTATAATTACTTTCTGTTTTATTAACCAGTCAATGCCTAAAATGATCTCGGCACTGAGCTCTGGAACTACTAAAAATGCATTCGAGAATAGCTTGTTTTTTATCTTAAATTCCATCATCACTTGATGTTTAACAGGTTTACTACATTTCCCTGTCGCCCCTATCACTTTAACACCTGTTACTGGCATCATGACTACTCCTCGTTGCTCTTTGATCATCTCAAAAAATGCGTGCGAAATAGCACTTATTTGAGCACCCGTATCCAACAATACATATAAATCGTATCCACATATATTAATGGGTAGGATTGTTTGCATCCTATTGTCCTCTTTCATACTTTCTTTATCTTCCCATAATAAATCCTTTTCCACCGCCAAGTCTTGCCATATTATTTTTCCGGTTTTTATACTGACCATTCCATCTGGAGGTTTCTTTCTCCTTTTCATCCTAAATTCTTTCACCACTTTTTCCAATAGTCCTTCGTCTAGGCTCTTTAATGCCATCTCGTTCTCATTCGAATCTGTCATGCCTGAACTCTCGGTTGCAGAATCGGAAACTTCCTCTACTTCTTTTTCTCCCTGGATGCTTTCTGATGATTCTGACGATAATTCCTCCTCCATAGAAATATGACCTTCTTCGGATTCAAATAATTCTCGCAAATTATAATCCCTTTCTCTACTTTCCCTTTGTTGGATAGTGCATTCGCCACTCTTACTTTCATAATTTTCCCCTACTAATGGAATTCCAGTCCCACTCAACTCATTTGCTTCAGTACTACAGGGATCACTACACTCTTTCTCTTGGTTAGATACACTTTCTCTAATTTCTCTAAAAGAATCTTCATCACAGTCATGTACTCTTGCTGTCACTAGGTACACATCATAATCGGTATGGCTCTCTAACACTGTCATATTCGGGTCCAAATTAATCACTTGAGTGGAAGATCTTTCTAATTGTGCTGGCTGGCTTTTGAGCTGATGTACATATTCTGCATACGAGGTAATTTCTAAATCGGCATGCGTCTCTGCACTATGCCCCTTTTTCTTATCCACCCTTTCCTCTTTAATTACTTCTCGATGCGATTCGTCGACTATTCGTACGAACCTTTTACCATAAATCACATCACTCCTACCTTGCCCCTGCCTCTCTGCACAGTTGCCATCCCTACCGACAAACAACGCCTTCTCTGACTCTTCCTTCATCAATTCGTCACTCTGACCTCGAATTGTACTTATTTCATTCACGTGAGCCTTCACATCCGACCGATATTCTTTTCCTACTTCATTTCCCTTAATAATTCCTCCCTGCTCTCTCTCCTCTGTTTGTATCCCTGCATTATACTTCGCAAAGTTTCGTTTATGTAACTGCTCTTCAGGCGAACGACGCACTATCCTACTATAGTACTGACTACTCCGATCTTCTCTATATTTGGGCCATTTCTTTCTTTCCGCGCGCGTTAGGCCCTTGACCTGCGCGGTATTTAGTTTTCCTGATTTTGATAATGCATCCCGTTTCCCTGATAGTGTCCTCTCCCTCGCTGAGAGTTACCTCCTCGACCTCTTCCTCTCATCATGTTAATTTGCGGTTCATTCCTACCACCTTTTACTATTCCATTCTGATTTCTGAAACCTCGAAACTCTCTATTTTCCCGCCACCTATCTTCATTCTCAATTTTTTCTAAAATTTCATCGAATGTTCGATGAGTGCCTCCTACATAACGCTTTGAATCGTCAGGTAGCTTTTTCCACAACTCCCACACTATCTCCGATTCTGATCTACGATCTTTAAGATACTCCAAACGCTTGAACCATCCTTCACAGTATTCTTTCATGAGCCCACGCCCATGTTCTGGCATTCTGGCGACAACGAATTCTCTCCACAACCTATCCCTCTGTTGTGTGCCCCAGAATTCCTCAAGGAACTTTTCTTTGAAGTCTGTAAACTTCAGATTGTCGATATCCAAATTCAATCCCCAACGTTTAGCATGACCTGCTAAAGCGTCTATTACTAAATTAATTTTTTCTTTATCCAACATGTCTGTTGGTAAGACACGTTCACAAATTTTTATAAAATCCATTGGATGCCATCCACCTTGTTTCTTTTGAGGATCGTATTTTTCCTCCCTACTCAGTATTTCCGATTTTTGCATTACCAATGTGATACCACTACAGTTAAGAAACGTCTGATTCTGAACTTGCTGACTTAGCAATTTTATCTCATTACGCAGTGTATTTTCCTGCTCCTGCACACATGCATCAAAACTCAACATGGTATTGCGCAGTGTTTCAATATCAGCTGCCGTTTCTTTAACAATCTCTTTCTTTACAACTGGTACTATCACCTGTAATTTACTTTCAATTATCGGTTCTAATTTTTCACTAATCAAAGGTTCCACTGATTTCTCTATTTTCTGAATTTCGGTATCAAATCTTTTCTCTATTTCTGTGACTTTTCTCTGAACATTTGTTATTTCAGCCCTAATGCTATTTACTGATTTGTTTACCTCTGTGATACGTTGGCTTTGCGTATTCAAAATATCTAAATTGGCTTTTATTTTACCAGATAGGTTTTCATCCAGTTGGGATATATGACTAGCCATTTCTGCTTTCAAACTAGCATTCCCTTCTCGAATTTGCGCCATCATACTATTTAACAAACTTGTTAATTCCATATCCTCTCCCTTGTGACTTGCATCCACAGATACATTGGGTTCACTTTTCACTACCTTTGGTTTCACTTCCCGTTCCTCCTGTTTTGTGGGTGTGGATTCATCTATAGGATTTTCCAACCCTACAACAGTATCTATGGTCCCTAATTCTGGGTCTGACCTTGTAATGTTTTCGTCTTGCTTGTTACTATTCGACTCCATCTTATGCTGCTGTATTTCGTGCCTAATAGAAATGTTTATTAAACCAAGTATTACTTGTTTAACTCCTACTATTGGACTTTGTTTTGCTGCTTTGCAGGCTGTCGTCTTGAACTTACCAATTGTGGTATATTTGTCTACAACAGAATTTTAAATTTAAAATTTTCCTCAAACTAAAAGTTTATATAAAACACTTTTATTGCAGCCATTATTCTACAAACTTGGTAAGTCCTGTCACGGTCGCCACATGCGACCGAACCGCCGAATCTTTCCATCAGTAAATGGGGTATGTTCTCAAGTGACTCCGTTGTTTTAACCCCTCCACTGACAGAATGACCCGCTTCCTACTTCCGTATGTATAAAGCCAATACGGACTTGTAGCTGTCACGCCTTTGCACTTACTGCTACGTATTTTAACCGTAAATAGCTCAGCCCTAATGGTAAGAGTTAGTAGTGAATTCTGGCGTTATTAATCTTTGAAGACAGCACAGCTGCCACAAGCTCAGCTCACTTTTACTCCACTCCCACCCTCGCCATTACACCACATTAACTAGGTGCTACATAGACCTTGCTAAATTCACTTGCGTATACATTTCTGACCGTTACTCGCCAGTATTTACCTATTGGATTAGTACACTCCTAACCGGACTATTTCTCAAAGAGCTGTGATGATTGAACGGGTTCGATCCACGGCCTACAGTGCCCTACAGTTCACACGGTAACACTGCCTACCTGACCCACTTAACTTGGTAGTGAGCTTATGTATCCAATCACCACTGCTAGCAGCAGTAGATAATCCTATCAGCACGACAAGAGCAGCAGACTTACCGTCGAATCCTCCTGAAAAATACTTATAACTACGGTCGCCAGCTCTGAAGGAGCAAAAGAATAAATCAATTTTTTGGCTCGTTTCAAAGTGAAACGGCTTAAGTTGAATTTAAACTTAATTCTGAATATTACTATTTCTGATCATTCTAGGTGATTCTACAAAGCAAATACTCTCTCAATTTCTGTGAGTTGGCTTGGTAATTTACTACCAAGACAATTTATGCAACTTAGGTTAACAAAATCCTATCCTTCAACTTATTTAATGATTTTGGGATATTACTCTTTGGACAATTGCTATAGAATTAGTTAAGTGACTTTATTTGAAAGGTTACTCAGAAAAATTTAAGTAACTATGAATAGGCGACTCATTCTGGTATGACCATTGCTCTTTTCAAAATTCTTATACGCTAAAGTATTCTACACCCAAAAGAATTGTAAATGGAAGAGGCGATGGTGGCCTCAGTCTGATTTCACTACACTATGTTTCAGGTTACTACACTTTACAATGAACAACATGCGTCGTAATTTTACTCATTACTATATTCTGTCTTCTGCACTTGCACAAAAGAAAACTGGTATTCTCCTTTTACATGTATACAAAGTTCGACTTAACAATTTCAAGCAGTCTTGCCTTGGGTAGACGTGTCGGTGCTGGTGGTGAGATGCATGTGGCTAACGCAGCTCTTCCTCTTCACGCCTCGTGCCCTTAATGGCGGCTGGAACTACGAGCTGTAGCACTCGTATAAGCTACTGCGCGTCCGCCATAAAATCTGGGCGCAGGAACTCTTACAATCAGCCCCAGTGGCATAGAGACGGCTTCGACAACCATTCGTCGCGTTCTACTCCGTAAACGGCGACGATATTCTCCTTTTCGCTGTTGCACAGTCACTTTTGCATGAGCACAGTTATGCACGTCCGCTCACGTCAACACTCCCCAGGCCATTCCATTGTTCAGTCCCTGTGTCTCCAGCTACCTCTAGCTATGCTCGTATCACCAAGAGTGGGGGCGTTCCCCTACCACCTTTTCACCGAAATCATTTAGTATCTAAGAATATTTATATTTATTACCCTGGAGTTCATACCAGTCATAATAATTTACTACTAGCGCTTTATAACATTAAATCATACAGTAATAGCTTATAATTACCAAGAAAAAGAATACATTTGACTCCGAGAGCTCTGTGCATTGTCTGAGACAGCGCTAATTCCCATTTTCGCCAATAGATGGCATCAGGGTGCACTCCCTGGCAGTCTCACACCAGCGCGCCCGTTTCCGACGCGCGGGCTCCAAATTACTGTCAGCCCACCATCATTTCAGTTCCGTTACAAAGTGCTCGATAAAGTCGAGGTTAAGAGTTCGAGTCTCCGTGTCCCACTCAGTTTTAACCCGCGACGAAGTTTCAAAAAGGCTCTTCATTAGCTTTCTTGAGAATTTCACGTAAATCGACAACGCACATTCCTGCTGTATTAGAACGTCCGTTCACCTGTTGGAATTTCCCATGTTTTGAGGTCATGTAAATGGTACTACACATTCAGAAAATAATTGAGGATGTAGCTTGCAAGTGCTACTCTGAAAAGAAATGTTGGTACAGGAGAGGAGTTTTTGGCAGGTTGCGTCATCAAGTCAGACGACTGATACCTGAAACCAGAAGAAGGAGAAGGAGAAAGAGAAGAAGAAGAAGGAGAAGAAGAGTATGCCGCTGTCAAAGCAACAACACAAACATCGGTATTTGGAGTACGCTGCCATTATCATCAAAAGACGAACGACTGGACTTGGAGTGGTTCCAAGACAAGGAACCATGGACTGCTGATGAATGGCGCCACATCGAGTTCATCGACGAATCGCGGTCCTGCTCTACTCCGATTGATCATTGTCGGTGAGTATGCCCTATATCTGGGTTCAGGTTTCATTCTTCCAGTATTTTGGAGTGGCTCAGCTCTTTGCGTCACGGTGTGCGGATCCGTCAGGTATGACTTCACGTCTCGGCTTATAGTCATTGAGAAAATACTTATGGTGTAACGGTACGTCACGTGCATCCTTCATCCTCATGTGTTTCTCCTCATGCGATAGTATATGTGAGTCATTTTTCAACAGGATAAGACTGGTCAGCTAATAGCACACGTCTCTACGATCTGCCTCCACGATCAAGATCCCCAGATCTGTCTCTGATGGATCATGTGTATGATCAGCTCCGACATCAGCTTAGTCCCTGTATCAGTGCCCAGTACAGGCACAACAGTTGTCGGCCATCTTGCCTCAGGAGACGGTACAATGGCTTCATAACAACCTTTCCGACCAACTATTCCACGTACTGTTGGCAGAGGAGGTGCAACGTCCTGCTGCTAAGTTGGCTCATACTGCAAAGTTCTATATAAATGAGACATTATTTTGTAATCACTGAAATACCATCACTTATCATCACAATCAGTGCCGCTTCACTTCGTTTCTCCTCTTGCTAAGAGTGCTTGGCTTTGTTTGTCAGGGAATGTACACGACCAGTATCGAATCGCCACTGACGGATAAGTATTCTGTTCTAGCAAATGAGCCTATATCATTTCACGCTACACTCTGTGTGGTGTCACAGACGAAGTTTCTCCATATCCTGAGGACGGAAGTGTAGTAACCGAATTGTAACCATGCTATCCTTTCACTCTCAATGTGATCCGAATTATGATTCTTTCTTTTATTTTCGTCATTGCATCTTCGACGTATAGAGTGAACAGTAGGAAGGAAGATTACATCCCTGTCTTACAAACCAGATCCATTATAATGTGATGACTTCAACCTTTATGTTCGATTCTAATTTTTCTGTCTTGGCTCTTGAGCATATTATTTTTCTCCGTCTTCTGTACATGTTATGTTCCATAGACATTTTTGGTTATATTAGTAGTCGAACGGTTCATGTGCGTTGACAAATTTCATAAATACATACAGATTTTTCTTTAAATTCTTGTTTCCATCATCAAGTACAATGTCAGAAACACCCCTCTTTTTATAAAAAAAAAAGCCAAGCTGATCATCGTTTAACAGATACGCTAATTTATTTCTCATTCTTGTGCATATCACTGTTTTCCGCAACTTGGATACATGAGGTGTTTAGCGGGTTGTGAGATAATTCTCCAACTTATTTGACGTTGCCATCTTCTGGACTGCGTTGATGATATTTCTTCCCAATGTCAGAGAGTATACTTTCAGACTCGCTGATTCTACAAACCAGCTTACGTCCTCGATAGCTGCCAGTTCCCTCAATGTTTTGGCAATTCTAAAGGACTGTTAGCTATGCCTTCCGCCTACCACAATCCTTACGAAGCTCCTTTATACTCTGAATCAAATACAAACTCCTCTATGACTTTAACATCGACTTCCACTTCTTCTTCTGTCACGTCATCAATTTTCCCAATCCTAGGCGCCTTCAAAGAACATTTTGCATGTACCTCCTCTAAAAAAAGACACTAAAATTAATGCGATATTAAGGGAAAATTTGTCTTATATTTCCATGTCAATAAAAAAAGTATTTGATTCTTAAAAACGGAAAGAGAAATGTCAGTTAACTAAAACTCATCAGAATAAGCTCTAAAGTGTTTGGGTCTAGTACTGATGAACCAATACCACGAATATGAACCTCAAGCGATATTTTACGGGACTAATGTAATCTTCTGTAGATTATCTGGAATTAAACATCGAGAGGTAAAAGTTTAAGAACTTGGAAAATATCTCCCTCACATCACGGTGCATTCACATACTACATTTCTCTACAAACTCTGTTCATTGTAAATATTTCGTGATAATGGATATGTTAAGTTCATAGCACAGCAGGGATTCAGATCAGCTCGTGACACTGAAACTCCTAGAACTGTTACAGAAGTAAAACCTGCATTCGCTGGAAAGCACTTTCTGGGCATGATGTTCTGACATTGTGTATAGAGACGCAAACATGCGTTACAAATTGTGTTTGGTTTTCTGACAATGATGAAAGGTGCAGGACATTTCAGTATACTTCGTCGTAGCTAAAGGTGGACAAATCTGTATGTTACTTAGTTTAAATATGAGTGATGTTTCCCGACTCATGAATGCGCTCGGCAATTTCATAAAATTGCTGTTTGTACAAGTTATAGTGGTTCGGAATAATGGGCCCAGGATTAGTTACAAATCGGTACTGGGACTGGAGAATACTTGTGATAAACGTGCATGTACTGGGGAAGTGATAAACGTAAGATGGTGCGTAGTACCACACGGGAAATCTCGGAGGTATACGACTCGTACGTGACCATGCACACGAACAAAGAATGGCAGCAGAGCGAGGAGAATATGCGATACGTGAAGAGTAAGTAAAAGATTTAACACGGAAATTTCCTGTTAGTTCTCGGTCTGGTACTTACGTTTCCAAATCCCTGAATGAACTGCAGAAGCACGTATCAGGAAATCTTCCGATTGATTCCCAGAGGTATATCCGGCCAGCAACATTTCTACTACTTCTCCAGTAAATGGCGACTGAACCATTACCAGAATGCGTTTCAGAATATTACCGCCTGCGCTACACGCAGTAAGGCCACCTGTATTTCCTCCCGTTACATTATTACTAGTTCTGGCAACGTTCCACTAAGAGAACTGCTGAAATGTATCATAATGAATCAAAAGTAACTTTCTTACTTAAATGTTGAATTGTATTTTCTGTTTAGAAATGGCTTTATCCGAACTATATATTTGATTGGTTTCTAGTTAATTTAAAATAATTATCTTTATTGCATGATAAGCTCTGCCTACGCTATAAGAAGAAACCTCTTACTGAAAGTTTGATAGTTTTTTGAAACAGGAAAGACGCAATCTCGTCATGTTGTGAACATATTATATACAGTGTTGAGAAAAGTCCATGGGGCCGTGGAGTATGTGCTTCGAGTAGAACACTACAAGAGCTAAACGACAAGTGCCTTCAGAACAAATCTGAAAATTTTTCGAAAAATTTATTTCTAGATCATGTATTAGTATTGTAGGTCTAATTACTAGTGTCATAGAAATTGAATGCAGAGGAGATGATGTTAATTGTGTGCCATGATAATCTTTGTGACCGTGGTGAGTACTGTCCCAACTGGTATCATACAGCCATATCAATATTTCATTAGTACATTCTCATTAGGTGTACAATATGTACAAGGTATGTACGCTACGTCAAAAAAATTTCATTCCCGTGATTGATTAAAATAAATTGAATAGTAGTTCAAATTTGAGTATGCGTTAGGTTCGCTTGATATTGTTGTAACTGTAAACCTCAAAACTAACATGAAATGTAATTGCGGTTAGAGAATTGATTATTGTTTACTTCATCCAGCTGTCCTGACTTTATTTCCCAGGTGAACTAGAATGATAACTGGTGACATATTGTGAGAGACATTGGTTCTTCCATCAGGTGTTGTAGAAAAGAAGTAGATTTTTAATCTGTGTGTTTCTTATTAGTGTAGTAATCTAAATCGGATTTTCGTTTTGGAATATCACTGTTAAATTTTTTCTCGTACTGATCTCTTGTTTCTTTAAGAAAGATATGAATATGTTACGACATGTTCTATAATACTGTAAAATTAACACACTGCAGTTCAGTGAAATTTGAGCCAATGCTGCAGCAGAAAAAGAATGAAACGTATCCCGTAGTTCCCATATAGGTATTATAGTGTATTTGCTCAATTTGAGAAAGAAATTGGCTTTATTCGAGATTATCGGAAGATATTAACAGGACATAGTTATATGTTGTAACGATTACAGCTTTGCGTTTCATCTGTTGTACGTTGAGTGTTGATATGGGTTCACTGGGCGACCTAGTTTTGGTTTATAGATAGCTTATCGGAAACACAACCGCTTCTAGCACAGATCGTAAACAACACACAGACCTATGATGTGTATGATACTCCGTATCTTCCGTCAGTTTGACTTCGTAGCTTGCGGAGTACCCTGCGACTACAACCGTAGGTACGACAGTCACTGTACGTACGAGTGATTCGAATGTGGGACCAACTGTGATGAGAATATCGCTATGAAGAAACAAATGTATTAGGACGCATGTCGCACAATACGATACTTTTTCTCTAAAACAGCACCGATAAAAGTTAAATTGTCGACAAATAAGAACGGAAGTTAGTACTTGGTTTTTAAATAAACGGTTAACACTCAGCTAATTGAAATTTAAGAATTTGTGGAAATAAAATAGAAAATTGGCTATGCGGTTTGTTTTCTCAGTTTGTGACAAGCCATCAAAAACAATTACGGTAGTCAGACACACAGGCACAGCAATAGCGGAGAGTGTTGTAACCTGGAATGCATTTCAGGTTTTCCCCTGTATCCAGTTCCGTAGTAGAAGTTTTCCTTTTGCATTACACTGCATTATATTACTTTGTCCTATATATCTTGCCTAATGACCTTGAGGACCAAATTCGAGAAACTGGAGCCAATACAGAAGCTATCATTCTTCCCTTGCACTATTAGCGACTGGAAATGGGTTGGAGGGCTCGGTTTTGGTGGTAAAAAAAAAAAAAAAAAAAAATACCCTCCTCCACCCACCTTGCGGAGCATGATGTGGATGCAGTTTGTATTTCTAAATGACAAATTCACATTTGTGATGCTGCCATCTTTTTGTTACTTACAGTAACTATTCCAGAAATCTAATCTTTTCCAAATGTGATAAAATGTTCAAAGCTCCGACGTGCTCATGTACCCAAGAACAAATATTCCGCTGAAGCTTGAAAGTGTTACAATCAGGAGAATCTTACCAATACTCTGTTTAATAACCTTTTACATAATTACGCAACTAGAAACCAATAAGTAGTAAACAAAATTATATTAAATAGAAGTATTATAAAACACCAGTTACAATACAAATTTCCATTTTGAAGCCAGATAAAATTATTAAGACATTAAAATTAGTTCGATTACAAATATCGCTTGTTCCATCAAAGATGACTGTCTCCTATTTCCAGGTACAATGCGGTACACAACCAATGAATTATGGCTTAACAACCCACATGTTATGTAACTAGCCTTAAAAGTATATAGAATTTAGCATACCATAAAACTCTGAAAATGAAGAATTAGCGTTAGCAGCAGGATGACATTACCATATGTAGCACATTTTTATCTAATATACGACAAGACCCATGACCCGCTGATAAGATAGCAACTCAATTAATTGGTCTCTGATTGGTCTCTTAAGTAACATCATTCTCCATCTGGGCCATCTTATTCCCTCCCACACTTTCCCCTTCTCGTCCCTATCCCCACCTCTTCCTCTCAATTATGTCTAGTGTTTTGCATAGTCCGGTAGTGTTTGAGTATCGGTGCCCTTCAGCAAAAGGACTCTTGAGAACGGGAACTCCACGTGGAGTAGCGTTTCATACTGTCAAACACTGAGCATCACCATCAAAACTTGTATCGACTACTTTGAGCTGCAGTCATTATGAAGAGCATCCAGCACTACCGACTATAACCAGAATAATAAAGAGACTGCATTTTAAAAGTAACTACTTGCTCATTATTATTACTGTAGCTGTTATATTACAGTGTGTGTATATATACTTACGCTATTGTTTATTATTGTTGCACAATTGCACGACTCTACATGGTCACCAAAGGTAGCAGCGGCAACGGTATCCCTAGCAGGTGGTATCCCCCGACCTGTTGGCATTCGACCAGCAGCAGTAGTCTGCATTTGAGCTCCCAGAGAAGCTAGCGTTCGATCGACCCTAGCCAGCTGGAGCAGCAGCAAGCAGCATCGAGACAGCAGTCCAGTGTTATTATTAGCAGAAAGCTGCCACAGTTCCCCAGTGAGTACAATTTAAAAGCAAGTAGTTGAATGTGTGTGAATGCTGGACTAATGCCAGACCGGGACTCTGGAGCTGCTATCGACACAGAGAATATGCAGTGAAATGGTAACGAAATGGCTACAATTGGAATGATTGGGTAGTATGATTGAGTACTGTGGAAGAGAAAAGACTGATGAGAATGTTTATCTGCTTAAACCAATTAATGTTCCAATGTTAAAAGGTGAAACAGGAATAGTGGACATGTGTCGAGTGGCAATTCTCGAGTTGAGAGACTATAGTGGAGCCATTTGCGTCAGATATTCAAGTGTACGGCATATCCCGATCTGTGCTGCTCAGTAAGGATTGTGGCAGACAAACTGTATCTCTGGTGACAATATTTTAGAGCATCATTCCATGACTTCACTACATATTTGCCTGCCAACAAAATGAAGGTATACTAGCTAGATCAGTGTATTAGTACATGTAGTCCACATGTGCTGCAGTCTATAAAAGTTGATCCTGGAAGGGTTGACGCTGAACACACTGATGGGATACCAATGTCTGCGATCGCCCCAATACCATTATAGTCAATCCCAGTCGAATTCATGGTGCACGAACATGAAATGTTTGGGCAGTACTGCAAATGTAGGTGTACGTATGTATGTGAAATAATAAAAATATGTTACGTACAAAAAGTGTCTTTTTTTAATTTTCTGGCAGTAGTCATCATTAGAACATAAAAAGCTTGTAAACTTGGGGGGAGGGCATTTCATTAATACCGAAGAAAATATTTTATCATTCATATATATAATTTTTTAATTTCGTATTTACAATTCAAATTTAAAAAAAAATCTTTGGTGGTTCTTATTTACAACATATTTACAAAAGTTCCTTGGTAGTTTCGTTTCTTATTTACAAAATATTCTTTTGTAATTTTTTATTTACAATGTGTGTGTGCAGAAGTAAGCAGTTAACACTAGCTCAGACAGAGTAGTCAAACTTTGTATTTACAGTGTATTTGATATTGCAACAGCAACAGCAGGAGGCAAACCACATAGTCTCACACACACACACACACACACACACACACACAGGTTTATTTAAACAGTATGACACTGTAAGGTATTATCTGAATGGGACAGAAGTCGGTAAATATGGTGTATATGTACAGACAAACAAATTACAATTACAGAAAATTTGGTTAATTTATGCGGCTTGGCATGGATTGAAAACGTTATTGGATGTCCTCCTGAAGGATACCGTGTTGACTTGACAAACTCCCAAATCGCCAACATACCAAGGTGGTTGGAAAGTCCTGTCCATAATGCTCGAAACGTTCTCAGCTCGGGAGAAATATGGCTACCAAAACCGCCAAGCTATAGTTTGGCAAGCACTAAGATAATCAATAGAAACTGTGTTTTGTGCCAGCAGGTATTAACTTGCTGAAATATAAGCCCACGATGTTTCACCATGAACGGCATTCTAGGCTAACATTTCATACACGGTGAGATTTTCCACTGATTGTATTCGTGTTTGCCAAACTGTACTTTGCCCAGCATGTTAAGAGCATTTTGTTCAGGGCACACTATTCTTGCCTGTAGCAGCTGTTCAAAAACCTGTGCAGTGTCACGCCCAGTCTTTGCTATAACAGGTAGACCTCTTTAAGAGGTAGACTGCATGGGAATTTGAAACACAGTTCTATAACCTCTCATCATCCGTGAATATTCTCATATCAACGAGAGCTGCATGGCACACATCATCCAAACCTTTTTTTTTTTTTACAACACACATATATGGGACTGTTTTGTGTGCTCGCTTGCATAATTAATGAACCATCATCTGAGGCGAATCCGGCGCTGTATCATTGTAAGAGGGCACAAAGGAGAGTGAATGGCCCAGGGCGTACCCCAGTTCACTACTACTGGGGCCACGCCATCTTCACGCGCCTGTGCTTAACATGCAAAGGACTGCATCATAATCTAAGAGTGAAATTAAAATTTAAAATAACTTTTCCAAACTTTGTCAGCGTATCCTTCAGTCTATTAACGTTAACACTTTAAGGTCTCAGAAAGAGCAAATGAATATACTGTATTAGGTAATGTATACAAGTTTAAGAGACGGCCGGAGTGGCCGAGCGGTTCTAGGCGCTACAGTATGGGACAGCGGGACCGCTACGGTCGCAGGTTCGAGTCCTGCCTCGGGCATGGACGTGTGTGATGTCCTTAGGTTAGTTAGGTTTAAGTAGTTCTAAGTTCTAGGGGACTGATGACCTCAGCAGTTCAGTCCCATAGTGCTCAGAGCCATTTGAACAAGTTTAAGAAAAAGTAAATGGCGCTGGATAATAGTACTACAAAGCGAAAAATAGGTCAGCATATGCTACTGTATTTCACAGCCAACAGTTACTTGATCAGATCAAAACTTTGATCAATACGGCGTTCTTAAAAAAATTCAAAGCTCTAAATATTAGACCCAGAAAGATGAAAATTCGTATGAGCCGCACTTTTCATATAAAAACATTAATTATGTGACACCAATAACATACTTCTGTTGTTTATTAAGTTATATAGTAAAAACCGACATTGGAATGGCAATGTCCATGTTCATGGTAGATTAAGTATCAATGTAATTTGTAATAGAAAGTTCTAATTACAGCACTCGGGCCGGGCGTAGTGGCCGAGTGGTTCTAGGCACTTCAGTCTGGAACCGTACGACCGCTATGGTCGCAGGTTCGAGTCCTGCCTCGGGCATGTATGCGTGTGATGTCCTTATGTCAGTTACGTTTAAGTAGTTCTAAGTTTTAGGGGACTCATGACCTCAGATGTTATGGCCCATAGTGCTCAGAGCCATTTGTACCATTTTGAACAGCACTCGATTACATTCAGGCGATAACACAGCTACACCAACTTTCAAGAATTTATAGCAAACAATTATAGTTATTTGAACTCTTGATGAGGCAGTTCAGAGGTCATGTTCCTATCTAAAAATTCCAGCTGGCGAAGTTTCAATGTAGTCGAGCAACACCTTTTTCAGTAACTAAAACAAACTTAATTAAATGCATATAAAAATTAAGAAGAATGTAAGCTGTTAAACAACAGAGCTAGTAATAGGTAAGTGTCCGAAAAAGAAACCATTTACATGCTGCTATCTCTGTCTAGGGTGCGTGATAGGAGAATTTCCGTTTGGCGGCCCTCTTTGCCCGTATGTAAATACTGCCAGAGGGGCCGTGAGGAAGAGACCTTATCACCGAGACTGTCCGTGTCAGTCTAATAACGTGAGCGTAGTGCCTCGGATGACGTCAGAGCTGGACCGACTTGGAAGCTTTTTTGATAAAACTAGGAAGCGATCTCGCGAGGACTGTACACCGTTCGGATCGCTTAGGTTTCACGAAAGTAACTGTTAGTGTGCCGCTTATAATGTTGACAAAACCGTGTAGCAAGTGGCGATGTTATTTTCCACTTTTCAGGCGAGCAATTAAGCTTAGGTGATTAGAAGTCAGGACTATAGACAGTTTTACTTGGAACTTCCCGTGCAGGTTGCCTCTGAACTGTTAATAGTGCACTTTCTCATAGGGATATTATTATTATCACTAGTCATATTATTACACTTTGTGTATGTGAACTTAAAACTTAAAACTGTCATTTATTCTCATAGTTTCTGATCCCCATGTGTAAACAGCAAGTGGGAACATTTTCTTTCAGTGTGTACAAAGAATAATGTGTGCTTGCAGGATGGAAATTATGGTCCGCACATTCTCCATCGCATTCTGTCTGTCCCCAAAAATAGTTTTCAGGCCCTTTTAAACGGCGAAGCGAACTGTGAAGCTCGCATAGACAATTTAAGTGTCTTTTCATAACGACATTAATAAGTAACGACAATACTAATTATTTACCCGGACCATTTTTTTTTTCCTGTATTGTAATTTTCATCACCTGATACAGGCGGGCTGTCAGCAGCATAGTACGCTGCTCTTCAGCCTTAAGCGGAACAATAACAAGACATATGGGTGATACAGACACTACAGTAAAAACGGCGGGTAAAAAAAAGGAGATTTAAAAAACAATAAACATGAAGCCGTTCACGCTGGACTCGAAAAAACAGGAAACACTTGGTGACATGGCGCACAGAACACGGATGACGGCGACGGCACACGTGAACAGTTGATGCGTGACGGTCACAGAACACTAAACACAAATCGAGGCACACACACGACACACAGATGGCGACGATCTCCGGCGCGCGGTTGTTCACTGAGCGTGTACGAGTCCGGGGACCTGCCAAGAGAGGAGGTGGAGGAGGAGGAAGGGGAGTGGGAGAGCGAGAGGGGAGAGCAGAGATGCCACGGGCAGGGCAGATAGGGGGGGAGGGAGGAAGGGGGAGGGGAAGCCCGGGGGAAGAGGGGTGGAGGGAGGGGACGTGGGAAAACGAAAGAGAAGGGATGGGAGGAGAAGGGAGGGAGGGTGCCTAAAGGAAAGGACACCGGAAGTGGGGGGTGGGGCAGGGTCAAAGCTGATAGGAGGGGTAGATGGAGGGGAGGAGGACATCATCAGGGAGGGGGAGCTGGTGGAAGCCACCTTGGGAGAGGGTAAGGAGGGTGGAGAGATGGAGACTGGGTGGGACGTGCGAATACAGGCGCGGCAGCGGGCGGGGATGGGAGAGGATCGGGGAGATGGGCGGGTGAGGAGGATCGAGTTTGCGGGAGGTGTAAAGGATCCGTATCCTTTCAAGGAAAAGGAGGAGGTGGGGGAAGGGGATGAGATTGTACAGGATCCGCGTGGGGGAGGGGAGACGGATGTGATAGGCGAGGCGGAGAGCATGACGTTCAAGGATTTGGAGGGATTTATAAAAGGTAGGGGGGGCAGAGATCCAAGCCGGATGGGCATAACAAAGGATAGGGCGGATGAGGGACTTATAGGTGTGGAGGATGGTTGAGGGGTCCAGACCCCACGTACGGCCAGAGAGGAGCTTGAGGAGACTGAGTCGGGAGCGTGCCTTGGCTTGGATTGTCCGGAGGTGGGGAGTCCAGGAGAGGCGACGGTCGAGGGTGACGCCAAGGTACTTAAGGGTAGGAGTGAGGGCGATAGGACGGCCATAGATGGTGAGATAGAAATCAATGAGGCGGAAGGAAGGGGTGGTTTTGCCTACAATGATCGCCTGGGTTTTGGAGGGATTGACCTTGAGCAACCACTGGTTGCACCAAGCGGTGAACCGGTCAAGATGGGATTGGAGAAGGTGTTGGGAGCGCTGTAAGGTGGGGGCAAGGGCAAGGAAGGCGGTGTCATCGGCAAACTGGAGAAGGTGGACGGGGGCTGACGGCGGCGGCATGTCCGCCGTGTACAAAAGGTACAGAAGGGGGGAGAGGACGGAGCCTTGGGGCACACCGGCAGAGGGGAAAAAGGTGTAGGAATCTGTGTTATGGATGGTGACATAGGAAGGACGGAGGGTGAGAAAGGAGCCAATCAGATGGACGTAGTTAATGGGAAGGGCGAAGGTTTGGAGCTTGAAGAGGAGACCGGAATGCCATATGCGGTCATATGCACGTTCGAGGTCCAGGGAGAGGAAGATTGCGGAGTGACGGGAATTAAGCTGTTTGGAAAGGAGATGAGTGAGGTGAAGGAGAAGGTCGTTGGAAGAGAAGGATGGCCGAAAGCCACTCTGGGTAACGGGAAGGAGGCGGTGCTGGCGGAGATGCTGGTGGATGCGTCGGGTGAGGATGGATTCCAGGACCTTGCTGAAGACCGAGGTAAGGCTGATGGGACGGTAGGAGGAGACGGCGGTCGTCGGTTTGCCAGGTTTATGGAACATGAGGATACGGGGGGTTTTCCACAGGTCAGGGTAGTAACCGGTGGACAGGACTACATTGTAGAGCCTGGCCAGGGTGGAGAGGAAAGAGACAGGAGCTTCACGAAGGTGACGGTAGGTGACACTATCGTGACCAGGAGCGGTGTTGCGTTTTGTGCGGAGTGTAGCAATGAGATACTGTGTAGTGATAGGGGCATTGACTTCCGTGTGTGCAATGTTGTCCAAGTACTGGAAACCAGGAGCGAGGGGAGGGACGGAGGTGTCAGTTCGAACGCGGACATCTGGGAAGAGGGAGTAATCGAACTGGGGATCATCGGGGGTGGAAAATACATCGGAGAGGTAGGAGGCAAAGTGATTGGCCTTACTAAGGGTGTCAGGGAAAGGGTGATCATCATGGAGAAGAGGATAGTAGGGGGAGGGTTTAGTTCTGGTAAGGCGACAGAAGGCCAACCAGAACTTGGACGAGTTTCTTGGGAGGGTAGCATTTAAACGGGTGCATGTCTGTCGCCAGTCCCGGCGTTTCTTAGCCGCGAGCATATTACGAATGTGTTGCTGGAGTTGCCGGTGGCGTCGTAGTGTGTCCGGGTCACGCGTGCAGAGGAAGGCACGGTAGATACGACGGGATTCACGGAGGAGGAGAACGGCCTGTGGGGGTAAGGTAGGACGGTGGGGGTGGATGGCGACAGTAGGGACGTGGGCCTCCACGGCCTCAGACAAGGTCTGCTGGAGAAAGGAGGCAGCATGGGTGACATCATCGGGATGGCGGTAGGTGAGAGGGTGGCTATCGACCTGGGACGAGAGGGTATGCCGGTAGGCATTCCAGTTGGCATGAGAATAATCATGGACGTACTTGGGGGGAGGGTCATGACGGGGGTCAGGGCGGGGGCGACGACCATCTGAAATGGTGAGGAGGACAGGGAGATGGTCGCTACCAATAGGCTCCAGGACATCCACCGTTATGTGGCCAAGGAGGTTGGGGGAGGAGAGGATAACTTCGGGATTGGAGTCGGAACCCGCCCCACACGTCACCCTATTTTATTTACTCGATGATGCAACTTTCCCATAACTCTGAAACCGTTGATATAATTGCATTCGAATGAACCGGATTCCCTGCGCAGGCTGATGCTGTTAGCAGTTGTAACTGTTCTATAATTTGATGTAATTCGTCGTATTATACAAGGTGCATTCAAGTTCTAAGGCCTCCGATTTTTTTTCTCCGGACTGGAAAGAGATAGAAACATCCACATTGTTTTAAAATGAGGCCGCGTTCATTGTCAATACGTCCCAGAGATGGCAGCACCGTACGGCAGATGGATTTTTACCGCCAGCGGCGAGAATGAGAACTGTTTTAAATACTTAAAATGGCGACGTTTTCCTTACTTGAGCAGCGTGTAATCATTCGTTTTCTGAATTTGCGTTGTGTGAAACCAATTGAAATTCATCGACAGTTGAAGGAGACATGTGGTGATGGAGTTATGGATGTGTCGAAAGTGCGTTCGTGGGTGCGACAGTTTAATGTAGGCAGAACATCGTTTGACAACAAACCGAAACAACCTCGGGCTCGCACAAGCCGGTCTGACGACATGATCGAGAAAGTGGGGAGAATTGTTTTGGGGGATCGCCAAATGACTGTTGAACAGATCGCCTCCAGAGTAGGCATTTCTGTGGGTTCTGTGCACACAATCCTGCATGACGACCTGAAAATGCGAAAAGTGTCATCCAGGTGGGTGCCACGAATGCTGGCGGACGACCACATGGCTGCCCGTGTGGCATGTTGCCAAGCAATGTTGACGTGCAACGACAGCATGAATGGGACTTCCTTTTCGTCGGTTGTGACAATGGATGAGACGTGGATGCCATTTTTCAATCCAGAAACAAAGCGCCAGTCAGCTCAATGGAAGCACACAGATTCACCGCCACCAAAAAAATTTCGGGTAACCGCCAGTGCTGAAAAAATGATGGTGTCCATGTTCTGGGACAGCGAGGGCGTAATCCTTACCCATTGCGTTCCAAAGGGCACTACGGCAACAGGTGCATCCTACGAAAATGTTTTGAAGAACAAATTCCTTCCTGCACTGCAACAAAAACGTCCGGGAAGGGCTGCGCGTGTGCTGTTTCACCAAGACAACGCACCCGCACATCGAGCAAACGTTACGCAAGAGTTTCTTCGTGATAACACCTTTGAAGTGATTCCTCATGCTCCCTACTCACCTGACCTGGCTCCTAGTGACTTTTGGCTTTTTCCAACAATGAAAGACACTCTCCGGGGCCGCACATTCACCAGCCGTGCTGCTATTACCTCAGCGATTTTCTAGTGGTCAAAACAGACTCCTAAAGAAGCCTTCGCCGCTGCCATGGAATCATGGCATCAGCGTTGTGAAAAATGTGTACGTCTGCAGGGCGATTACGTCGAGAAGTAACGCCAGTTTCATCGATTTCGGGTGAGTAGTTAATTACAAAAACTCGGAGGCCTTAGAACTTGAATCACCTCGTACATAATCCCGTGGAAGACAGATAATTCTGTTCTGCTAGAAGTCAGTCCTTACACAGGTGCTACGTTCGCCCTCAAATGCTGGTTTAGTATTATTTTTGTATTTCACACTGAATGGACTATTCTGTTCTCCATAGACCCTCTTATGAACACCTATCAAATGTATTACCTTACCGTGTATTGTACTGTGTACTGAACCAGTGACATAGAAACGACGGAGAGGCTTCGTCCCGCCGTAGCCCTCAGTGGTTCACAACAGGCCACAAGAGACCACCCCCCCCCACCCCCTGCCTCACACAGAACCCTGGATTATTTTGCGGTTCAGCCTCCCGTGGACCCCTCCCCCCTCCCCCTCCGCATCGGGGAATGTCTCATACCAGAAGAGTGCAACCCCAAATGTTTACGCAGAACGGTGACCGGCACGCCTTCCCGCTCAGGAAACAGCACGTCACCGTAATTTTGTAGATCTCCATGCAAATATTTCTCAGGTTTCGTTGCTCTTTCGAATATTATACTGTGTAAACTAGGTGTGGTTTCCAACTCTCAACTGCCAGCCCGTTTTGTGTGCTCTATTAAACTCATGGGCTGCGTGTCCAGCACATATGGTTCTACACTGCTGACGCCATACATTTTGTCTATCTCCTTACTACTGTGATACTTAATGAAATCAGCAATTGCATTTCCTTCTTCTTCTTCTTCTTCTTCTTTTTTGTCTTCCACAGCCTTGGAGAGTTACTCTATATAATCAGTAACTGGTTTAAATGTTTTGCGTAGAGTTTGATCACGCTGCAGCAGTCCTGCTTTTAGCATTCGTCATCTCGATGGAATAGCCTTCTGCACCTTTCTGGCTTTGCGTTTAGTCGATATTTCCCTGCATACTAAGCTGGCTTTCAGATTACCCGCATCTTGTATACTCTCTCTTCGTATGCCTGAAACTGTTATTTCAATCTCGGTGACCGTTATATTTACCACACTGACTAACGTAGAAGGGTTCTAGTGCTTCCTTCATGATCATTATCCTCTTTAATATTTACTGGAGGACTATGTTCTGTATCTTCCAATGTCCCTTCTATTTCATGGACCTTTACAGTTGACAGCTTGCATTTCCGTGGTATGATGAGTAAGAGTTTCGTTAATGGATTCAAGCGTTTCTTCTATTTCATGGACCTTCACAGTCATCATATGCACGATGTAATCCATCGCCTGCATTTTCAAACTATGAGAATTGTGATTCGTTGATAGCCCTAATTTCCCGTCCACGTACGGACGAATGTCTATGCATAGCCATCCTATCGTCCTGAATGCCCAATATAAATCTGCACATGTCCGCTGCATATAGTACTCAGCCACTGGTTTTTAATAATAAGAACCCCATGGAAGTTTCGTCTATGCCTCCCGTCATTCAATTTTCTAGTTTTGTCAATAACCACAAACTAATTTTGTGTGTATTTCCAGCAGTCTGTACAGTTCATTGAATGTCATGTCAGTACCTACACGCACCTGGTAAATATGCTTTAACATCATATTGTCCTGTTCCAAAGCGGTGATGAAGCTACCATTATCACGAACTAACTGCTTTGGAATCCAGGAATAAATATGACTCAAATGTCCAGTTTTACAAATCCTACAAATATACTTAAATGTGAACCTAACTCCGTGCCAATATCTGGTAGTGTTGTTTTACACATAAATCCACCCACTGAAATTCAGATGGTGTCGTACAAATGAGCAAGGGATTCTCCAATGGGTAGTTGCATATTTGCTGCACTAGATCCAGCAAACTGATTAAAGATTTCTTGTAGAAACTGTTGACAACTGGTCGCCAACTGAGTCTTTTTTCTACTGTCAGCTGGGTAGCATAATTAGCATGCATTAAGTTTGTGAATCCAGATTCCAGCATGTAAGTACACTTGTTCTCATAGATTTTTATTGTTCGGAAGGATCTCTAGGCTGCCCAACCCAGAGGGAAACTGGATATTTCCATAGAACACTGACTATTGCATTGCGTTATCGCACAGACAGTGCCACTCATGGTTGGAAAGTGTTACCTCGACTCCCCGTAAAAGGTATTCCCGAGCATTACTACTGGAGAAAACTCACGGTCAGAAGACATCCTGACAATGGTGCACTTACATGTGTTTATCTTGTGTCATGTGTGGCACAGCAGTATTTGCTCGGCAGGTACTGGTTTCGCTTTCTTCTGACTACGTTAATGTTTATCACAACCGTTACTTGCATGACTGCTGTCTTGCTACTGCTGTGCGTCACGACGACATAACATATTGAAGCTTGGCTGAGTTTTCGACGTGACGGTATCTGCTTTTTACAGATTTCGCTGGCCGTGTTGCAACAACTGAAGCATATAGATACTGTATAAGTTCACAAAGGAGACAGAGCTCAGTTTAACCCAACAGTAGCTACAAATACAGTCGTAGTGTTTCTTGAAGCTAGGACCAGAGCACTCGCTGTCACAGCTTATTGGTGTGAAGGCAGTGAACGTCTAATTGGCAGCACTTCACCCAGTGGATTGAAGTCACCGGTGTTGTTGCAGGAGGGAGAATGCAGGACCCTGCTTTATTTGCAGAAATATCTTAAAAATTGGTTCAAATGGCTCTAAGCACTATGGGACTTAACATCTGAGGTCATCAGTCCCCTAGACTTAGAACTACTTAAACCTAACTAACCTAAGGACATCACACACATCCCTGCCCGAGGCAAGATTCGAACCTGCGACCGTAGCAGCAGCGCGGTTCCGGACTGGAACGCCTAGAACCATTTTAGCAGTGACGTGAATACTATGGATTCAGTGTTCAAGAAGACTGCTTCGATATGTTTCAAATGTAATTTTGATTGAAAACAGAAAGCATGTGTAAGGTGCTTACTGATGATACGAAAAACTTCTAAAAAGACAGCAGTGCCTGAATGCTGTGAATTATTGCTTATTTCCAATGGGACTTATACCATAATAGTATGAGGTTGTAACCTCCCCACAAAATTTAAATAAATATTATTTGGTTAATGATTCTAATTTTTGTGTAACCTCAGAACAAAATTGGTTCCTATTTAATGTACCCACAAAATTCTTTTCTCATTTAATGTAAGGTCGAAACAGAAAAATTCCTAAACCTCGTAATAAAAAATAAATTCAGTAACCTGGTAAATTTTGGACGACAGCAGTACTGCGTCATGGCCCTGTAAGATCATTCTGAATCAAAAAGCAAAAATTCTTACCTCAATAAAGTCGCCAACCATCTGCTCTTACAATAACTTTTTCCGGCACAGCTCTGTGCAATGCTGGCCGATAGATTTGTCGTTTATGAAAGGAAGCAACTGATTTTTCTTTTGCAACAATCGGAATGATCATGGATTGTAGAAACTAGTAAATTCTGTAAAATGAAATGAGTGCTTGTTAGAAATTACTTTATATGACAAAGATTATTATTAGGACATTTTTAAAAGATTTACATGGGAATTCACATAACATTACTAGACATGCGCGAGGCTGCTTTTTACCTTATACAATAATACTCAAGCTCCGGCATCGCTGCACCGCAACCGGCCCAGCCAACACGATACACCATACCAGACCAGAGCAGACTGCAGACCAGACACAGACTAGCGAAGACTAGCAACAACTTACTGCTACAGCTACACAGTTCGTACTGCAGTCAACACTGCTCTCTGGTCAGCGATTCTCTTATACCTTGCATATCGCAGACAGCGAATGAGCAATACATCGAAATTACATCCGCTCGGACCTCTTACATAAAATTACATCTGCTCGGACCTCTCACAAGGTCTCACATGGTTTTCATTTGCTACCTGAAGTGTTCAAAAATGACTCATCATGACTTCATGATTCAAATGATCAAGTCGTTGAGGCACTGCCCACAAGAATGAATTCTGTTGGATGTAGAAAGGTGAACAACAAATTATGTTGTTATTAGACCTGTATCAGTTATTCATTAACATGTAAGTGATCAAAATTACATTTCAGTCAGACTGTCTCGTTAGTACCACCAATGTAGCATATGAATCAAATCTTCTACCAACGCATATGCAATGACTGTGTCCATGATTCAAATGTACTTTTAATTCATATACGTCAAGAGCAATGCAGAGCAGCGTCTTAGCAATTGGGCCCAGTGGCATTCTTTCTCTCTTCCAGACTGGTTGGGGGTAGCTGACTGTCTGTACCTCGCGCTCTTCCAGATGGCTGTAGGTACCAGCTAGCTGAGGGGGAGGTTTGTATCACGAGTGCACTCTACAGAAACAGCAGTCTCTCATTAAGCTAGCCAAGAAAAACAACAAAAACTCAATTCTAAATCCACGCATCAGATTAAGAACAGACAGTTATTCTTGGGCGCCGTGACTACTTCTGTTACTCGTTGATAACCAAGTACATGAGTACAGACAGTATTATCACTCTATGTTTCCATGCTATGTCAAGCCGTAATTGCCTGACAGTTATGACCTTAGCCCCGCCTGGGGGCGCTCACTGCTGCAGCAGCAGCCACTCATATGGAGAGTACCTCCAGTATTCGCAAAAGGCTGAACATATTTGTGTGACATGAATTGGCTTTTCACACTGCAGAAGAAAATGCTGTTTTCTGCAGGAATTTTAATTTTTATACTTTTTAGTGCATTTACGACACACACTGTTTCATCCAGAATATTTTTTCACCTGGCTGTTTTCTCCTAGTCTTGAACCTTCTGCGTGGCACTCTAGACTGCAACAGCGCAGTCATCTTTCCCAGTCTTTTACATAACTGCAGAAAATATTCTCATCACAGTTTCCATACAACTGCATGGCAAGAAGTTTCTTCAATCGCCGTCTCTTCAGCAGTGCAACTAGAACTTTGTGTGCGTATGATAACCTTTATGGCTCACTGTTTTGTGATGTGACAATGGTGCATTCACATTTTCAAATACTTACAACTGTCGTCTTCTATCACCATCTTCCTCAAGCCCCAAACGGTGCGAGAGAAAAAAAAAAACCTGCTGGCTTTTTCACAGTGTATGAACATCTCCTTGGGGCCGTGGCGCAGCGCTGCTGTCGTCATAAATTCTACCAGGTTACTGAATTTTTTTTTATTATTTTGTGGTTTCGGAATTTCTCTGTTTCGAACTTAACATTAAATGAGAAAATAATTTTGTGGGTACATTGAATGCGAAAGCATTTCTGTACGGAGATAATAAATGGGAACCAATTTTGTTCAGAGGTTCCTTCCCACAAAAATATTTAAATAAAAATATGAACCATGTGTAAACTCCCCACGGAAATAATAATTAAATGAATTTTTAAATATTGTTACTTCCGAACGAAATTGGTTCCCATTTATAGTCTCCGTGCAGAAATGCAGTCACATTTAATGTAACCACAAAATTCTTTCCTCATTTAATGTTAAGTTCGAAACAGAAAAATTCCTAAACACCAAAATAAAAAATAAAAAATTCAGTAACATGGTAAATTTTATGACGACAGCAGCGCTGCGTCACGGCCCTGTATTCTGAATAAAAAAAGCAAAAATTTTTACCTCAATAAAAACTGCGAATATATCTGCTCTTACCAAAAAAATTTTCGGCACAGCTCCGTGCAATTCTGGCCTATGCTTTGTGACTCGTGAAAGGAAAGATAATCCATTGAATAAAATCTTTAAATTGAAATGAATGCTTTTTTAAAAAAAATTACTTTATATTATAAAAATTATTATTGGTGCATTTTTTTTGAAAGAAATTAAATGACAGTTAACATACATTATTAGATATGCGCAAGGCTGCTTCTTTACCTTCTACAATAATACTCATCCTCCAGAGTCCCGACCAGAGCAGACTGCACACAAGCGCAGACACGCGCCGACTACCGCTGACTCACGCAGACTACTCAAGACTACTGCCGACTGATGCCGACTAGCGACAAGCAACAATAAACTACATACTGCTCTCTGGTCAGATACTCTCCTAAGTCTTCCCTGTTGCAGGCAGCGCATACATCGCATACCTCTTACATAACCCTCCACTGGGGGGGCAAAAATTTGGCAGCGATGGTGAGTCAATTGGACTTGCCATGAGCAACAAATTTTTTTTAATTAACTAAGTTTATAATTACAGAAAGTATACATATATATAAGTGCAGAACATGGAATAAAATATAGTGCACATGCACTGAGTACAGAACATATCAAGCAAAGACAAAATGTGTACACAATGAGTACAAAACATATTAACAAATGGCAAAAGTGCACACGCACTGTAGTACAGAACATATCAGGAAATCACAAAATGTATAGGCAATGAGTACAAATCATATTAACAAATGACATAAGTGCACACGCACTGTAGTTCAGAATATATCAGCAAATCACAAAATGTATACGCAATGGATACAAATCATATTAACAAATGACATAAGTGCACACGCACTGTATTTTTTTTTACAATTTTACATGAACTACGATAGGAAATGGAAGGATTGCATCATGGTTGTAGCACATTAGGTTGCACGCAGCTGCACTGAAAGTCCATATCTTTCTACAGAAGCACAACACCAAGTGAGACAATCTGAAGTTCTTTTCCCTGAAGTATTAATCAGTGTAGCCTAGACACTGAAATGTCGTAATAATATTCCATGTTATCATTTTGGTAGTACATTAGGTACAGCAAACAGTGGGACCATAATAACATCTCCATCGCTCAAGGTGGTGGACAGCATGTCGTGTCAACACCACGTTCTTGTAAGGTACACCAACGTAGAATTAGTGCAAAAACCAAATATAGTGCTCCATGATCATGAGGATAGACAGGACAAACGGATATAGCAGTAATTTCTGGTAATTAGGTCCGAAGGTGAAGGACATTAAGTCTTATGCCAGTCATCATTGATAATTACTAGTCTATCAACTGATTTAACTAATTCGTGCCACTCATTGCCAGTTACTGAACATTTCTGTACCATGGATGAAGTATTACAGAATAATGTTCATAAGTAATCTGTTTACAGAGAACATGGGCACTCATCGACCAGTTACAAACCATCAGAAGTCATCATTCAAAACAGGAGCTAATGAGTGTAGCATCAAGCTACTGGTATTCATATATATAGCATGTAAGTGACATAATACAAGTTGTATAAGAAACTGTGGCATTCGTTGGTCAGCAAGTATTGAATATTACAAAACATTTTTCATCATTCAAGTGACATATGGCATATTTGAAAATAATTATTGGCACTCATAGGCCAGTTACAAATCATCAGAAGTGATCAGTCAAAACAGGAGTTAATGAGTGTAGCATCAAGCTACTGGTATTCATATATATAGCATGAAAGTGACATAATATAAATTTAAAGTAGAAGATACAGTGGCATTCGTTGGCTAGCAAGTATTGAATATTACAAAACATTTTTCATCATTCAAGTGACATGTGACATATTTACAAATAGTTATTGGCACTCATTGGCCAGTTACAAACCATCAGAAGTCATCATTCAAAACAGGAGTTAAAGAGTGTAGAGAATGCATGCATTATTATAAAATATCATTCACTATTACTTAGAACTCATCGTTTAAGTGACATAAGACATAATTAATATGTAACATACTGTAACTATTACTCAAGTCTGTGGTTGAAGAAAAATCATTCAGGATTACTCATAACTCTTTTAAATTGGTAGCATTATTTGGGTCTGTTAATACATTTTTTTTGGTGCTAGCAATGCATTGCGTTGGGATCGATAAGTTATTGCTGGGGGCATAACAATATTTGCTTTTGACTTATTGCTGCAAATGAAGATGTGTAACGTCATTCGTCATGAGTCAGCTGTAGCAAGGTTATGAAACAAATAGAGTGTATGTGATCACATTCATGAATGACACAGGTTTAATGACCAACTGCTTATGGCACATTAATTTCATGAATAATTTCTCCTGCAAAAAATACAAAATGGATTATTAAACTGAAAGAAGAAACTCATATTATGCTGAAAAGTAGTGAACTTCGAATTAACAGGTAATGAAATGTGTAAAAAATATATATGTTCTCTAGCTGTCCTTTCCAAAACCTTCAGTCATCATACCATGTGACATAAGACATACTGTCAAAACGAACTGCAACAAATACTTAAATAACTACATAGCATAAATACATAAACATCAACATTATCCTCATCTGCAAAGAAAAACTTCATTATCATTACTATCATCACCTGCAAAGAAAAACTTCATTATCCATATCATCATAATTCCATTATTGTCATCACCTGTAAAGAAAAACTTCATTATCCAAATTAGCGTATTCTGCATCATTATCCATCACCATTCATTATCATCAGCAAAAAAGTCACTTCATTATTCATTATACAACTAGTCATAGAATAGAGTTCCTTATTTCTAGCACATTTCATCATTAAAAACTAAGATGTGTAGTTCTGTCTGACACCCTGCATCAATCGCCTCGTATTCTGAAAGAAAAGATTAGTTAAGACTGCTATCATACGATGTATATAGTATATTCTTGTTAATGCTTGTTAATTCTGATCCATTTACTCTTCGTGACGAGGTATTGCATCTTCTTTCGGTCATTCCGAAGGGGAAATTCCCATAATTTATTTCTTTTACACGTTATTTCTTTCTTCTACAATAATACTCATCCTCCAGAGTCCCGACCAGGCAGATTGCTGACAAGCTCAGACACGCGCAGACTACCGCCGACTACTGCCGACTCACGCAGATTGCTACTGACTACTGTCGACTGATGCCGACTAGTGACAAGCAACAACTAACTGGTCAGAGACTCTCCGAAGTCTTGCCTTTGCAGGCAGCGCATACATCGCATACCTCTTACGACATCTCCTCTAGCACTGCAATAGTAACAACAGCAAAACCATAAGTATATATAAGTATAGCGTAATACTAACATGATGATAGTAATTATAATAGTTACATGAGCATTTATTGCAGTAGTTTATGGTTCCTGCGTGGAGGGAAACTGTATAACCCTATTGCGAAACATCTGAAATACCAACACACGCAGCACGGTATGTTGGTGGCGTAATGCAGCTTCTTAGCAATCTGCTGCCTGTCCATCATTGGTAACACAATATTCTGCCTGCTTGCGATCTTTCGCTCCGTCACTATCACGGCGTTCCGATTTAGAGAACAGTGATCACATTTCTCTGCTTGAGATTTACAACAAATGGCCTGATCAAATTATTCCTTTCTCAATGCAACCATCTCGTCAATTGAACACATGTCTTATGGTGTTGACATAGACAGTTATAACAGTAACAATATATTTCTAGAGTATAAATATTTGTCAAACACTAATACTTTTTGTTAATAATCAATGGCTGCTGCTTCTGTTGGCGGATGAGTGAAAGTTGTGCTGCTTTGGCATTCGACAGTATGAAATGCTACTCCACACAGAGTCCCTGGGGTGAGGGTCCACTTCTCGCGGATACTCAAACACTGTGGGACCTCCTAAGATACTATGACAAGAGGGAGGGAGGAGAGGATGGAAACAGGGGAGGGTGGGAGGGATTCAGAGTGGCGATACCGACAACGCTATGACATAAAAGATCTATTAGAGACCAATTAATTTAATCCGTGTCTTACCATGGTTCAGCTGTCCAGTCGTAATGTACATATGTGGCAAAAGCGGCACTGTCATACTACTGACATCTTGCAAATAGCTTTGTTATTTTATACAGCACAAAAGCACTAAAGGTATTTACAAATGCTGAACGAAACTCAAATCTTTGGTCTCACAAAATAGCAGAAAATTCTGGAAACTACTTATGGCTTTCTACAGCACGTTTTTCTTAACGTGATTCTGTAATCGGTTTCTACGTCGAAACATCGACCAGGAAACAACATCTGTGTCAAGATACGCTATTGGCAGGGTAAAACACTTACCCATAAGGGGAAACTTAGTAGGCTATATAAATATAGTTAATCGGAATATTAGATACCACTGTGAGATTCATTTACCGTCCTTCTTTCAGAGTATAGCTCGTCTACGGAGGATCTCACTTAAAAACTGCTTACCTGGTCAATTCTTGATCAATCTTTCGCGTAAAATTAAATTACAAGATGACTGAAGGTAATTTCAGAGAAACGTATTGTCGTTTGAAGCGGTTTTTTTGGACGGGACGAGTGTCTGATATTTACAAGACTCCTACACTGTGGGAACTGCAGATGCGTCACAAACTTGCTTAGCCTAAATACCTCGAGGATGTAAGTAAAGAAGGTTGGTCTCATGAGGAAGGGTACTAACAGAATACATAGCAGAGAACATTATTTTCCGAGTGTTGACTCTGCGTTACTTTGCTTTCATTAGTAACATGAAAGTAACCCAATAAGCATCAGCTGTCCAAAATATCAGCGGAACATTGTGTGCGTGGTGTGTGTGCCGACAGCGTTACTGGGTGGACCACCTACCCGTTCACAAAGCGCGTTACGCTATCATGGTACACTTTTAGCTGTGCATATTGACAGCTTGAAGAACGCCTGACAGATTTTGATACCATATTGGAAATAAGTTAGTAACGTTTCCCTAACAGAACTGTCGTCATCAAAGGTTAAAGAATGAATCAAAAATTGTATAAATGTGCACAATGATACATTCAATTCTACTCAATTCTATAAAAGAGATTAAACATTTCATGAAAGACATGTTTTCGTGCCAACGTCTGAAAATTGTTTCTGAGAAATTTTGCCGGCCTTGTTGGCCGAGCGGTTCTAGGCGCTACAGTCTGGAACCGCTGGACCGCTACGTTCGCAGGTTCGAATCCTGCCTCGGGCATGGGTGTGTGTGACGTCCTTAGGTTAGTTAGGTTTAAGTATTTATAAGTTCTAGGGGACTGATGGCCTTAGAAGTTAAGTCCTATAGTGGTCAGAGCCATCTGAACCATTTTTTTAGACATTTTCGATTTGTTTTCATCATTGCTGTCTCTCATTATTCCTTGGTTGACTTATTCCGAATATTGACTACAGAAATGGCATGCATTCGGTATTAATTCTTCTGCTTTCTCGATATACTGCCTTCGGGAAAAAAGGAGAAATGAAGGAAGGGAGGGTGGGAGAGAGGGAGAGAAGGGGGGAGAGAGAGAGATAGAGAGAGAGGGAAACAAAGAAAGAGGCACAGAGAGAGAGAACCGGAACGGAGCGGCTTGCATTACTAAGGAAATATTAGCAATGACGTACTGTTCTTTGACAATGAAGTACAACTGTACACTCTACCAAGGGCCATCTTTACTATTTATTTCATAGACACTGCCCGGATGCCACAGCCCTATCCACCCAAGTCCATACGATCGTGCGAGTTTTTTCTCTATTTGCCTTGCTGCCAACCAACCGGCAACGTTTTTTGGAAGCTCTGCACTCCCCATTTATCTTGTTTACGCTGCCGCTCGGCGCCAATAGATCGGGGCACACGTAATTGAGTTCTGTCAGGAGGAAAGCACGATGCCGACCCCAGGTCAGTGGCCAGTAATTATGTTAAACCGAGTTGTTGCTGGGATCTGTTGGGTACTGTTATTAGCAAAGGAATATATAATGCTCTACTACGGGCAGTTATTTGTAACTTCATAACTATGCACAGTAATTCTGCGTTTCATTTTTAATAGCGCCATCGTGCGGTTTGAACGTTCGCTGTATAACTGTAGCCTTCAATGGAGACGCTTGCGTGCTGGCGCTTTTCGCACATATTTAGTGGAAAAACTTCGGTACACATCAGTTTTTTTTATTTTTTTATTTTGTGGTCTAGCGGAAGATCAGATTCGTTCTCCGATATACGATTCACATTTCAGCGGCGTTTTGATAGTGTTTACTGCATGTCGTAGATCATTCATTTGTCGACTGCTGGTTTCTGTAAAGAGGACACTACTCTGGAAACAGGTATATAAGAACACAATGCTCTTTTTATAACTTTAGACTGACTGGCAGGGGTCTTTCTGCATGTCCAGAAAAATGAAGAAAGAACCGTATGAATCATTGTAAGATCAGTACGTAGTTCGACAAATAGAACTGTAAAAAGAATCCAAAACCATATTTGGACAAATAATAGGATGGCTGTGATCACTGACCCACAATGGATGACAGTTTTTTGTCACTAAAATTTCAGTATGAGCACTGCCGGAATGGAACTCAAAGTGCATAATATGCAAGCGGTATCTGAGTGTTTGAAAGGGTGAAGATTGTTGCAAGCTCTCATAAAGAGTGAAGCAGTTTGCTTCGTCTCATTGTATTACGAAGTTTATAAATTTATGACGATTATTACACTTTTATGACGTAAAATATAAGATGTAATCAGTATAAACATTTTCTAATCTTCCTGTCACACGATAGTCAAATACGACCATGCTTTTATCTGTCATTACTCTTCATAACATCAGGTATGGTGGTAGACGAAAAATGGACACACCGCAAGAAATGGATGCTTGAACATCAATGCGGATACTAGTAAAGGCTGCGAGATGCGCTGTTGTACTTGACCTAGAACGGTACTTGCGTAATTTCCTCAGTACGCCGCAAGAGTCAGTCGTGGATTGAAGACCGTTCCGTCGTTCCGTGTAGTTGTGGCTGCATTATGTCAGAGCTACGTGCTCATTAGGTGACTGCCTCCGTGATCAAGACAGCCGAAGTATTTGGTGTTTCAGGAATCACCGTATCTAATATTTATACTGAAAATATACAGAGATGTAGGCGTGACATCCGTCAGTTCTACTTCTATATCAAAGTGGCTACTTCATCGAACCATCTTCACACTAATTCTGTGTTGTTCCACTCTTGAACAGCGGCCAGAAGAAACGAACACCTTTATCTTTCCGTGCGAGCTGTTATTTCCCGTATTTTATTATGATTATGTTTTTTCCCCCTGTAGTGTAGGCAGTCTCTGTAGTAGATCTGCTGCAAGTTCTAAGTGCTCTGTCAATAAAAACTCGTCTCTGGTTTTCCTTCTCCACAAGATATTTCCTGTGTTCTTTCGAATGCCAGTTGTTCATAACAGTAATTCACAGGAATTTAGTAGAATTTACTGCCTTTAGATTTGTTTCATTATCCTGTAACCGAAATTTAACAGCCGCGTGACCGATACGGTCGCAGGTTCGAATCCTGCCTCGGGCATGGATTTGTGTGATGTCCTTAGGTCAGTTTAAAAATGGTTCTAATGTGCTCTGAGCACTATGAGACTTAACGTCTTAGGTCATCACTCCCCTAGAACTTAGAACTACTTAAACATAAGTAACCTAAGGACATCACACACATCCATGCCCGAGGCAAGATTCGAAACTGCGACCGTAGCGGTCACGCGTTTCCAGACTGAAGCGCCTAGAACCGCTCGCCCACACCATCCGGCTTTCAGTTTGTTAGGTTTAAGGAGTTCTATGTTCTAGGGGACTGATGATCTTAGATGTTAAGTCACATAGTGCTCAGAGCCATTTGAACCAAATTTAACAGGTTCCTTTGAGCTCTCATGTGGAATACTTCGCACTTTTCATTATTTAGGATCAACTGTCAATGTTCGCGCCATACAGATATCTTAACTAAATATTTTACAATTTGTTTTGATCTTCTGATGAGTTTACTAGACCATGAACGACAGCATCATCTGCTAACAGCCTAAGACAGCTGCCTAGATTGTCTCCTACGTACTTTATATAGATAAGAAACAGGAAGACCTATAATACAGCCTTGAAGAACGCCAGAAATCACTTCAAGTTACTCGATGATTTTTCGTCATTTGCAACAAACTGTGACCTCTCTGAGAGGAAATCACGTACGTAGTTGCATAATTCAGACGATATTCCATAGCCACGCAATTTGATTACAAGCCGGTCTTGGGCTACGATATCAAAAGCCTTCTGGAAATTTAGACATACGGAATCAATTTGAAATCCCTTGTCAACAGCACTCAACATTTTGTGCAAGTAAACAGCTAGTTGTGTTTCACAAGAACGAATTTTTCTGTAACCGTGTTGACTATGTGTCCACGGACAATTCTCTTCGAAGTAACGCATAATGTTCGACTACAATAGGTGTTACAAAATCCTGCTACATATCGACGTTAATGGACCTGCAATTTAGTGAATAATTGATATTGCCTTTTTTTAATATTAGTGTGATATCGGCAACTTTCCAGTCTTGAGGAATGGATGTTTCGTCGAGCGAGCGCTTGTTTATGATTGTCAAGTATGTAGCTTTTGTATCAGCGTACTTCGAAAGAAACGTAATTGGTATACAGTGCATGGGGGCTTAATTATCTAAATATGTGATGCAAATAAATTCTTAATTTTTTTTTTGTCGCTGTATGTCCGATCACGAAGTCTCGTAAACGGTTGGCCCTAACTAGTATTTGTACGCAATCTGACTGCATAGAACAACAACAGAGAATGAAACGAAATTTCCGTTAACACAGTCAATTAATTAAATCCCCAGCAGCTATAAAACCAACGCAACAACAAAACACAAGTGTAGCTGTTCTGTGTGTGGAAGTGTGATTCAACGTACACATCTGGCACGGTTCTTCTTCAATAAGACAAGAAATTTTAAATATCATTTATACTGAAGTAATTACAAAAAATATAAATACTATAATTGCGTAAGGAAAACAGAATTACACTCTAATACAAGAACACGAACCAGATGCTTTGTTGACTGAACCTGTAATGACGCATTATTTAAGGCACTGAAGTAATGAAAAAACAGAAAATATGTTACCTTCATATATATTGACGAAAAGCACTCTGATCATTAGAATATCTCCATTAGAACAACATCTGCTGTCTATCCCATCAAACAACTGCATAAAACATGGAACAAGCACTCTCCACTACGACTTCTCGACAAGAACTTTTCACTACATCTCAGCAAGCACTCTCCACCACGACTTCTCGACAAGAACTTTTCACTACGACATCTCAGCAAGCACTGACTACTACGACTTCTCGACAAGCACTGCCAGTGGAGGCGGCGGAATAATACTCTTTGGCGTAATCTCTGGCGCTGTGGCTCAGTGTAGCCACCTTTCATATGCTCTTCCTCCACGGGCCAGAATTTGATGGTATTTTTGCCAGCATTGGTGGTGAAAATACCACCAAATTCGTCCACAAAAATACAGACAAAAATAAAAGATAATATTAATACGTAAATATCACATAATTAGATAAAATTTTGGCTTTGCACTGACCTTTCAATAACCTAATATATAAAATACAGCAAGCAATACTACTTCTTTCATACATGTTACTTTACATAATAGTTTACACAATACACAAAAAATCAGTTTATACAAATGTTCACATACAATGCTTTCAATGATTTAAAAAAAACAGGTAGTTGATAGTTCCAGCAGTAGCACCCAGCAATGGTCAACAGGTGCAAATACCAACAAGTGACATCATTTTAGTAGAAGCAGTCCATCAGTGCCACCCAGCAATGTTGAACAGGTGCAGACACCAACATGTAACATCATTTCAGTAGAAGCAGTTCCATTAGTGGCACCCAGCATTGTTGAACAGGTGCAGACACCAACAAGTGACATTATCTCAGTAGAAGCAGTCCATCAGTGGCACCCAGCAATGTTGAACAGGTCCAGACAGCAGATCATAATATTCACTATCACTAATCACATTGTTCATCAGAGTTTGTAAGCAGAAATTAAACAGGTCCTAGTGGCACCAATCAAGTAGAAAAAGTGCAAGTAACAGTCCATAAAATTCACTATCACTAATCACACAGTTCATCAGCAGAAATTAAACATTTCTAAGTGTCACACATCAATCTTGAACAGGTGGCGTAAGGAAACCAGAATTACACTCTAATACAAGAACACGAACCAGATGCTTTGTTGACTGAACCTGTAATGACGCATTTTTTAAGACACTGAAATAAAGAAAAAACAGGAAATATTTTACCTTCATATATATTGACGAAAAGCACTCTGATCATTAGAATATCTCCATTAGAACAACATCTGCTGTCTATCCCATCAAACAACTGCATAAAACATGGAACAAGCAGTCTCCACTACGACTTCTCGACAAGAACTTTTCACTACGACATCTCAGCAAGCACTCTCCACCACGATTTCTCGACAAGAACTTTTCACTACGACATCTCAGCAAGCACTGACTACTATGAGTTCTCGACAAGCACTGCCAGTGGAGGCGGCGGAATAATACTCTTTGGCGCAATCTCTGGCGCTGTGGCTCAGTGTAGCCACCTTTCAACAGTCTGGACCGGAAGACTTGCTTTTATTAAGTTATTTAAGTTGTTTCATTGCTCCGAGCATATATACTTGTATGTCACTCTCCGAGAAAAAAACTGTGTAAATGTTTGAGTAATATGACAAATATTTGGTACAATTAGGAATGACTTGCTCTAAACGCTCTCTTCATGTGGATCGGTGATATTAGAATGTGGTCTGTCAACAAACATTGCCTTCAGACGAATTTATTAGGAGTTTCATGTAACTTTACGCCACAACTGACTTGCAATAGAGACTGCAAAGGCCATGACTTAATATTGAGACTCATTCATACTAAGTTACTATCTGACAGGGACACGATTGCTTTTAACTAACGAATACGTTAACAACTGGTTTACTGGCGATGAAAAATATAGTGGACGTCAAAGCACTTCGTATGTGTTGAAGATTAATAATACTTTTCGCCTTCCATGAAAGGTCCAGACATTCTGACAACCACATTTATGAAGAAATTTGTTCTGCTTCATTTCTCTCCGTTGCTATTACTGTGTTATTATGTCATGACTATCGTAGTGTAAATATTTCTTGATGTGTGCTAATTCTAAATCAGAGTAACTTCTGCGTGTTTTAATTCTGACCTTTGCGAGAATGGGAACGAAACTGATTCGATTACTTGAGAATTCCACCTACTAGTTTATAATGATACAAAAATTATTTTTTCTCACAGCGTTTGTGCATCGTCTGGAATTGTTCAGTTAGACCACTTTCGGGAGATCAGCAGTTCACTCTCAAGGATGTCCCATCTCTCTGCGGGAAGTGAAGAAACGTCAGAGCTTCGCAGAAGCTACACGCTGAAATGTACTGTGAGATTCAAGGAAACGAATACGCCGTGTATAGATTCAGATACGTCCAATGCGAACTCTGACACCCAGTACCCGAAGGAAGTTGTTACACACTGGAATTCTGAAATTAGTGTTAAATTTCTTGAATTATTCCGCGTATACGACGATTTGTAATGCATCTCACTAGCGGATACACAGTTCTCAAGTAAACTATTCTCCCACTGCACTGAGATGATGGAACAAATCATCATCTTGTGACAGGAAAAGAACACCGTCAAGGTTAAGGACAAGAACATCGTGAAGGTTGTAACTCATGGGTATTAATGTATGCAAAGTGTTCACTTATTTCCAGCTGCAGGTAGCCTATCTAATAGACTATAGGGACAATAGAAATTTGATTTTCAGTATTTCGTACAGTTACTGTATGACTTGCAAAATATGAAAGTCTATCATAATGACCTTATTGAGAAGGATAATCTTATGTTAAAGATTAAATACAATCAGACGTGTATGAAAGTAAGAGACCGTGTGTATGCTCTGAGGTGCGAAAATTATTCAGACTCTATTTATGCAGTATTTGAGAATGAGAGAATCTGGCATTTCTAACAAACCATAATTTCAAACCTTTTCTAACATTTTATCACTAACAGCCCCAACAAACTAGTGAATGCGAAAAAGTGTATTGCCTACTACATTTTACTACTGACGCAGTAAAACTTCAGCATTTCATGTGACGTTTTAATTTACTACTTCCTTACCACGAACATTACTCCAAACACATTTTGCAGACAGTGTCTGTATATCCAACTGAACATACATAATATTCTATTCAGTTCAGGAGATATGACATCATAAACACTGAGATGTGTGAAAAACTAGCGTCTTCAGCCACAAAGGTTTTATAATGCTTAGCTTCAAATATTTGGGGCATTAACTGATTTGTAAAGTATTCAGACGTTTGAGGAGTCTCTTTCAAACGTGTTAGTTCGATTTGTAACACCGAAAATGCAAGATGCGTGGCACCTGCTACCGATATATAACTTTCTTTTCAATTTATGTAAATATTTGTAATTTAAATGCTTTCTTTTAATAAGTAAGGACATTGCTTCACTGTATGTGTACATTTAGGTGGAAGTCTGTTGATGTTTCATTGTATTTATCTGTGTTTTACTGTGAAACTTATAATTCTGGGAAAAAGCCAAAGGAATTCTTATTTGCATCTAATAGCAACGATAGTAGCAGTGCTTGTGCGTTGTAAAATCTTTGGGCAGGGAGTTGTTGCGCAGAGCGCGCGGAGAGAGCGGGAGACGGTTACAGCGCTTGTAGTGTGCGGAAGTGTGGTGTTACTGCTCTCGCAGTAGAGAGTACCATTTTCGGCGGCATCATGTACGCGCGCCAGTCCGACATCTAGAGCACGAGTACGGACAGTGGACGGGCGGAAGAGGCTGTATTAATTACTAGTGCCATTTCCTGTAATTAGCCGTGGCTCCACAATATGCTACCGTCTTCAACAACAGCAGCAGTTCCAGCAACAGAGTTTCGTAGTCGGCTCCGAGTTCCGACGTATGCACAGCACTGAAGTAAGACTGTTCATTGCTAGAAAGTATTAACGGCTAATCCAGCAGCACAACTGAATGTGATTTGATTGATAAGATTTATTTAAATAATGATCAGTCATACTCAGGGCTATTGTGTGCTCATTGCACTCAGACATTGCTACTAAGCAGGATCCTTGTTCCTTTTTTTCCTAACATGCTAACTGAGTGTCATAAGAAACAAATTGAACAGTTACATCCAGTTTCTTAATGAATAATTTCTGTTTCAAGAATTTTAGCCTCAGTCTACTTTCAATTAACTGTTGTACAACAGAGGCTTCGACATATGACTAAAGTAAAGCAGTTTTATTTTTTAAGTTTGAGAATCAATCACGGGAAAAATATCCAAACCTAAGGAAATGCACAAATTAAGAGTGCGTAAGTTTTCTTCATTTTACATATAGGTTGGAGCACATGGCTGTTTGCTTTGGTACATATTCTAGTATTTAATTCTGTTCAAGTCAGTAGAAAAGGCACAGTTGTTCAGACAATAATATGAAATCCAGTTTGCAAAATAAATAATGGCAAAGTGAAAAGTGCTTGTTTTTTTCCCTAAATTTCTTTGATGACGTTATGCTGAGGTCACTGAAAATCATTGTTCACGTAACGAAGTTTAGTACTAACATACAGTTTAATTGCATACTTTCAAATCATTACTCAATTGCCTTTTTCAAAATTTAATACCAAACATAACGTAAGAGTGACTTCTCAGTTCTCTTTATCTTTACACACTCACTTAAAATTAGTACTAAAAAAAAGTGGCAACCTTTAGTTGCCACGTCAGTGTTTAATAATACATGTTTTTTTCTTTCCCATCATCTTTTACAAAATTTTGGAGTAAATTGCCCTAGTGGGCTGGCGACCTTTAATTACGTCCTTTTCGTTCATTAGTGTAGCTTTTGGATTCATGTTCAATGGTACCCCTTTCTGTCCAGTGATGTTCGTGAGTGAATGCACAAAAGAACTTTCATTTTCCAAGTTATAGCCATGTTCGGTTTAATTACTTTTATTTTTTGTAGGCTTTCGATCAGAAGGGTCGGTTTTACACTTTCCTCCTCCTTATCGGTATCACTTCTTCGCGAAAGAGATCCCTATACAACTAAAAAAAAAAAAAAATCCATTAGGCATACACGCTATCCACTGTCATATTGTACATCGCAAGCAGGATAGGCCGATTAGTAAGAGGGAGGTTACAGATTCTTTATAGAATCGTGGGTATTTTTACTGTTTGAGCAGTAAAACACAGCTTCCTGCAAACTAGACTATTACTAATGAGGCCACTCCTAGTACATATCGATGCCGGACCAGCGCAAGTGCCAGACTATTGGAGTCTTACGTTTAGTGTAAATATACAGGGACTACACTGTATTAAATCCAAAGCTACATTCATTTTCATAGAAATTGTAGTCCTTGATTGTGTACGTATCACTCACTACGAAACGTGTCCCAAATTCTTTTGTCGTGGCCATGATACGTGGCAGCAGAACGCTTTATCACAGAACGGAACTACAAGCAATACATCGGTACTGCATATGTCCCATTGTTCAACAACGCACTCCAGGAAGATGTCTGCAGCTCCAGTACCAGTACTGTAAGATATCTTCATCATAACTTCCCTGTACACTTTTGATCACGTCGTCATTAGTGAAAGCTCTTAGAAACCTTGATAGTGAACCGTAAAGAAAGACACAGTTTTAAGTGTGTATAGCACTGTTTAACGTTGTAATCGACTAACAACATTGTTGCACACGAGAATTCATTATTGTATTCGCCATTTCTGCGTGGGGGACGAGAGACTGAATGTGAACCGGATTACCGAGAGGCCGGATTATTGAGAAATAGCAAATTAAATTCGGCAGATTAAAATCGCTTTACCAGGATAGATACGAAGCAAGTGAAACTGACTTAGGATTAAGATAAACCCACTTTCAACGTGACAGTAATGCAATGAAAATGATCGATGAGCGATGGAACAGAGGATTTCGTCAAGATTGTTCAATTAGCGCGAAAGAGTTACGGAGACGATCACTGTTAAAATGTCAAACGCTGCTAGACCCTTGTGCGTGGCACCTTTCCCCATCCACCGTATTGTTGCCTATGAATCAGATGTAGATTTATATTGAAGCTGAAACCATCTGCAGTAAATGCATAAACGTTCGTATGATAAAACATACATACCTCAATTAAAAATGAATTGTTACAGAAGGAAGTCTGTAGTTCCAAACAGCTTTCGCTATAGATACAACAGTTCATAAAGTTAGGGCTTAAGGAATTAGAAACCGATTATTCACAACCTTATGAATAACCTAACCTGTGAACCAATGGAACAAAAACTTATTCTCTAACCGTGTGGTTCATATAAGAACGAGAAAATAGAAAAAACAAAACTAATAAAGCAAAAGAGGAAAGAAAGTTTAGGATTCAACGTCCCGTCGACATCGAGGCCTTTAGAGACGCAGGACAAGCTGGGATTGTTTCAAGGATGCAAACGAAGTCGCCTGTGCATCTCAAAGCAACGGTCCGCCATGTGCTTGCGAGGCGTAGCGTCGTGTAAAGATTCTGCCATGGAGGCGGTTAAGTGGGAGATGTGTCTCAGAGATGGACAGTGACAGAGGACAATTTTGGATAGGGGAACTGTGATTTTAGTTTCGATTGTGCCCACTAGAGTGCATTAGAGTAATAGAATGTTTTTCATAAACTATTCTAGTATTTTCATAAAGTGTTATTATTTCTTTTTTGTGTATGTAAAATGTTATGGTTTGTTTTAGCAGTATGAAGCATGAGTGTGGTTTAAGGTTAATATGAAGATAATTGTTTAACGAGTTATTTAGTAGGATTTAATGTGGGAATATTTCGAAGAAGTATGGATATGAACACAGGGGATTTTTGTGGAATAGATTTGTAAAGTAAGTTTATGATAAAGGGAAAGTTAATTCGGGTATAAATAACAATAGTGAATAACTTTACGCATAAACAAAACTTCTGCATATTAGATAATGACGTTTATTTTGCGATTGGTTATTGATGAAAACCGCGGACTGACGCGGGAGAATATTGTTTTGCTATTGGCTGTTGAATAAACTGACCAATGGTAAAGCATTATTCTTCGCGCGCTTTTCTCTGCTCGAAAAGAAGACTTGGAGTATTCTAGAAGGGGTGGAAGCGTAGCCATGAAAGAGATCGGACGTGTGTAGTTGTAGTTCCGATGGAAATGACAAGTTGCCGGATTTAGCAGTGTTTCATACATCAAAAGTGTTGGAAAGTGACGGCATAGTTATTCCGATGTGTGTGTAGAAATTTCGGAACTGTTAAGTGAATTTTGTGGCGTATTGAGCAGGTCGGTGGCTAAAAACTGTGATTGTATATGGTACCGACAGACTTAATATTTGGCGAGCATTCTCAATCAAAAACAATCAGTATGTTTGTAGCTATTACGTTTTCGGGCAATGCAACACCATCAACTTGCTAACGTGGGTGAAAGGGATTATGAGTGACTGTGTTAAGACTAGCACGGGCTTGGCAGTGATACTTGTTTCAGAATATATTAATTGAGGACAAAATTTCCAACCTATCATTTCGTGTTTCTCCCGAAACGTAGATTAGTGACTTTAATTGCAGCCTGGTTCACGTGGAAGTACAGTAGGTTTCATTCGGCTTTTCTACTGATGATCTGCTGAGGCAATGTTGACAGGTAGGTGCACGACCGTCGTAAAGGGACGGAAAGAACTGCGCCGTCGCACTTGCAACGATTTAGGGAAATCGCGGAAAATCTAAATCTGTATCGCCACATGCGGATTTGAACCGTCATCCCCCAGAATGCGAGTCCAGTGCTAAGCACTGCGTCATCTCACTTGGTACAAATGAAGCAGTGGCGTATAGACAATCATTTTTCTCAAACAGCAAAGTAGGTAAGCTGGGATGACTATAAGTCAAATGAAAGGTCATAGAATTAAGCAGCACTAGTGGAAAGATAGCGGCCGACCACAAGAATAGTAAAGCGACCTTTGAAGGAAAGGAACCAGTCACTACTTAGCAAAGAAGGAAATGCTGGAAGATGAAAGGAATAAGAATTCAAGATAATGCGATATGGTGCTTAAAATAAACGAGATTCCCTCAGAATTGTTGATGCCTTTAGAATCCTTATAAAATTATCCCATTGGTGTGGAAGATATATGAGGCACTACTTCAAGAAGAATGAAATAATTCCAGTTCCAAAGAACATAGGTGCTAACTGGTGTGAGAATATTGCAGAACTATCAATTTAATAAATCTTGGTTTGAAGATACTGACGCTCATTATTTATGTAAGAATGGAAAAACTGGTAGAAACCAGCCTCATGGAAAATGAGTTTTTGATGGAAGGCAGATGGGAGTTAGAAGAATCGGGGGGCATAATAGAGAAGCAGTGCTTGAGAAGGGAGCGAGACAAAGCTGTAGTCTGTCCCCAATTTTCAATCTGTACATTGAGGAAATGGTGGAAACCAAAGAAGAAATAGAAGTATGAATTAAAATTGAGGGAGAAGTAATTAAAAGTTTGAGATTTGCTTATGACGTTGTAATTCTAAGAGAGACACCAAACGACTTGGATGAACAGTTGAACGCAATTGACAGTGTCTTGAAAGAAGGATATAAGATGAACATCACAAAAACAATGCAAAGATAATGGACTTTAGCCGAATTAAATAAAGTGATGCTGAGGAGTTCGATTAGGAAACGAGACACTACAAGTAGTTGTTGGGTTTTGCTACTTCAGCTGCAGAGTAATTATTGATGTACGGAGTAGAGGGGATATAAAATGTAGAATGGCAGTGGAAAGAAAAACATTTCTGAGAAAGGTTGATTTGATATCTAATATAAATTTCAGTGTCATAAATTCTTTTTGGTGGTATTGATCTGAATGGAGCATAGTACAGAAGTAGTACGTTGATGACAATTAGTTTGGACAAGAACAAGATAAATTTTTTTTTATTATGGTGCTACAGAAGAAGATTTCGATTGCTGGTTCGACTAACTTAGAAGGTATGGAAGCGAATAACTTGCGAACGTGAAATTCGTGGCCCAGTTCTACTAAATATAGAGATCCGTTGACACATTTATCCTGAACACCGCGAAATCAATGGTTATGGAGGGAACTCTGGGGGTAAAAAGTGTAAAGACAGACAAAGAGATGGATAGACTGAGCAGATTTACGTGCATGTAGCTCACAGCAGCTACCCAGAGTTGAACCGACTTGCTTGGGACGGAGTAGCCTGGAGAGCTAGATCAGACCAGTCTGCGAACTGAAGATGACGACAACAAGAGGAATGTCTGAGAACACCCATATATAGATACGACGACTGCAGAATATTCTCTACAAGATAACACGAAGTAAAAAAATAAGTGCATACAATCTCAATCAGTTTATGGAAGGAATACATCTAGAAATGAACACAAAATAAAACTGCAGTGACTAACAGATCAAAGATGACAAAGATATAGAATGCAATTACTCGTTGATAGCGAGAAATTTAATTAGTGAAAGCAGATGTGGTAAACACGCGCGGTAAACGTTAGTTATCTTGGAGACGAGCAAACCGACGTGTGAGCAGAAAATTAGGCGTATTTGAGCTCACTGGTGAATAAGGAAATCTCAAAGATTTTGCTGCATAAATACAGCCGGCCAAAATTGATACGATTGGGATTCTGGTGACATCATCTTCTGCGTAAATATGTATATGATTGAGACGCAATGTTCTTTAGATCTCGTTTCACTTGCGGTACATATACTATTGAAGTTTCCCGAAACATTCAAAAAATTTACAGAGAGAATAAATCCCTGTTTCCTGTATCTTTTGATACAATACGTTTCATGGCACCAGACGTAATATCGTCCCAGATACTAAAGACCTACATTCTCTTCCCTCTTTTACTCTCGTGCTACTAAGTTATGGGTGTGTTTAGTAGTATGAAATACATGTAATGGTTTCAGTTGCCTGAGACTACAGTCCTGTGTGTGAGTTGCGTTTGCGTCTGTGTGTGTGTGTGTGTGTGTTTGTGTGTGTGTGTGTGTGTGTGTGTGTGTGTTTGGGTATGCTTGTCAACAATAGACGGAGGCCTTAACGGCCGAAAGCTATAATTGTGAGAGTTTTGTTGTGCCTGTATGCGACTCAGCATCTCCACTATATGGTGAGTAGCAACTTTCTTTCTCATAATACTATTACATCCCATCGTAGAGTTTCCATTGTTTGATATTTACATAACTCTTGACCTATATCTCAAACATTGTAGTCGCAAGAGCTGTTAGCAGTAAGGGGTACACTTCGTATGTTATGATGTTTTGGTGTAGTTAGTATCTAAGGCAGCACCACAATTTCCTCATTGTGTTTGCATGACGTTTATAAAAAAATGGAATGCATGAAACTGTTCTTAAAGGTAAGGCTGCTCTGTAAGTCAATGAATGAAGTCTTTAATTCTTCTATTCTCTAAGACTAGAACATTTGTATATATTGATCCTCTAGAAACCCATTAATAGCGGACTGCACCGTGATTGGATTGGAGTTGTTATTTGAGCTGCAGCTAATCATTCATTCAGTAAAAGTCCTAGTGGACCATAGGAGTCAACAACGGTTCTTTTCAAGGTAGTAGGTACTAAGTTTACAAAGTCAGAAGCACTCACCTTGATAGCACATGTAACTGACTGAAAACACCCGACGGCAATTCCATAATAAACAATTTTCTTTGATTCGTTGTACTGAGTCAGTTTTGTGGACATTTATGAATATATGAATCGTATGAAGTTTTATTACACTATACACTCTACACAGTAAACTGTAATAAATAGTGTTAAAGAAATTCACTTTCGATAGGAAAAATTATACAAGAAAATAAATTTACAATACACACGGAATTTATCTTCAGGCCACTACAGGTAAGAACTCTGTTCAAGCCGCCCTGGCTGGCAACGTATTTATGAATTCGGTGATAAGAAATACAGTTTCTGTAGGTTCCACGGCGTGTCATAATTTTTTTTGCTTATAACGCATTCAGCACTCACAGGAGAAAATTTAACATATCTTCTGTCCCATTTTCTTCATTAAAAGTGTGCATAAGTTACACCTATTTTATTCTAGTGTATACGGATTTATTCTTCAGGATATCCTTAAAAATTTGCGTTTGTCTAAGAAGGGAATGGTCCAATAACACGTGTCGAAACCTACCTTGAAATTTTTTACACAGGAAGAAGACAACGAAAGACGTGCACTGCCAAAATTTTAGCTGCTAAGAGACACTGCAACGGTTCTGTAAAAATGATGAAGTTACACATTTTTGCCACTCGAAGGACAGCTTATAACAGCGGTTTGTACAGCCCTGCCCACATAGCGTGGTCTCGGCGAATCGCTCACGCAGCGCTGCGTAGTGGAATTATCCGAAGTTCGCAGATGCCAATTTTAAGAACCTAAAGCCTGGTTTACAATGGAGGGAATGGAAGAGAATACGTGCGATTGAGCATTTGCAGAAAATTCACTACCATTCGATTGTATATGGGTAGAATCGTTTGTACTACAGGGAACGGAAGAGAACACGAGGTAGCGAACATTGACTGTGATCGCTGTGTCATTAGTTTTTAGTTTTTTAGCTAATATTCCGCATACTGGATACAACTCTACCTTGTTAGAGCCACAATGCGAAACCTTGCTATTCAGTGAAGATTATTTTGCATGGCGAGCGCACTGTTCTTGACGGAGTATACAAAATGGCGCAGGGAAGGAAGAATTTAAGTGTCTTAGTTTGTATGGAGGCGTGACATGCGTTGAGATCGTGGACTTTACACGGAATTGCACAGTCCTAAATTATTCTTGTATGTCGGCTGCCATTTTCCCTACATTTTCATAGCCATTGAGGGGAAATTTATAAACAGAACACTAATTACCAACATCGAGCATCATCTCAAGAGATGACACAGCTGTTTCCACTACGCATGTAAGGTCTAATGCTTATTTTCTTTCTTGTCTTTTTTTCTCTTTCCCAAATACAAAAATTGTATAGTGGCAGAGAGTGTATCTCGTGATCGAGAGAGCGCGGGATCTAATGCCGTTCAGACCACAACTTTTTCACTATGATTTTTAACCGAGCATTCACTTCTCACAGATGTTGGAGTGGCCACGAAAGACATGTGGTTCGGATTCCACGTTAAACTGCAGGTCTCCATTTTCCGATTAGGTAGGCCATTCCTTAAAATAATGTTTGAATGTTGTACATTCGCGTAGCAGTGAAACTGTTCTTTCTTTATTCATTTTAGTCGACACAAAAATGAGAAGTATCTATTGAATGACAAAAACAAACATTTTTCTTGCACCAGGCACACCGGACAAAAGAAAAATTGATGCAGTCAGGCACTTCGCAGTAACTACTAGTTCTATTTATATAGAACTGGGGTGGAGTCAGAAATGGACCGGGCCATTGTTCTGCATATTTCGCTGCATACCAGGCATACTTTATCAAATTCGCAATGCGTGGCGAAGAAAGCTGGTAATGCGCAAATGACTGGAGCTCAAGATTACTGTTTCGCTGATAAACCTGAAACGAGAGAGAGATATCGGAATTTCTTTCCCATTTTTCCAGATTTTGCCACTAAACAGTCAATTTTTTACTTTTTGGCCTTAATTTGCCTTGTGATTCTTGAAGACAGATTACAGTTGCCGAAACAGTAAACCACTCATACTTATCACTGGCATTATCGTATATGAACGTGTGATTGCATTCATCGATTGGGTAGCTGACTCTGTATTTTTCTCACCCCGAAATGGTAAAGTGCGGTGTGCACGCAGTTCTTTCACGGAACCTGACAGATCAGCATTATAAAGAGCAGTCGTGGGGATAACAACAAGTTACGCCTTTACGCCAGCTATGAATTTCTCTATATCATTGTCTGTCACTGGCAGCTGGTCTACAGGTTTACGTGACGTAAACTTGGTAATTTTGCGACTTCGTGTTCTTTGCGTTTTCTTGAACCTGAGTAGCCAAGTCGACGAAGCCTGGAAATCAGCAATGTGTCAGATGCCAATTGCAGTCTCGTAGATCTCCATCGGTAACTGTGAATAGCCTCTCACGAGTAGTTCTAAATCTTTCGAAGAGTTTTTATTCTGATGGTTTCGGGTTTCCGTTTTGTGCACGTTTTTTACTTCATGTAATTCGTTCTTCCATTTGTACAGCTCACGCTCCGATTTTACGAAACCAAAACGCCTTTGCACACTGTGTCACTTCAAGCGTTTTTTCCCGTTTTTCTTTAACCAGTATTTCACTACATTTTCTTTTTCTCTGAAAACCATTGGAGTAAGTGGTTTTTTTAATTTTTTTTTAGGATTTGAAGGTATTCTTCTTCAAAACTGCTACTGGCACAACAGACGTCCTCCGAACCACAGTTCATGGAATCGTCACGGTTATTTCCTATTTACTCTAACGTATCCTCAATTTCAAACGAAATGTCGATATCATTCGAATGAATGTCAAGAAAAGCAACTAACAAATGATACATATGCACGTCCTCGGAAGAAATAGGTGATTTCGGCTTTGAAACCACGTTCTTCATATTTCATCACTGATGAATTGGGAACATAAATTGGATTCCACATAACTGTGAAACTGGAAGGAAGAAAAGGTACTATTAGCAGGCGTGCCTTACGAAAACACAATGAACATTAATTCACCTTTATCTGTATTGCCAATACTTACCAATATTGCAAAAAGCAACTGATAATTTGTAATAGATGTTACTTCAGTGGCTAATTCGTGAGAATGGTAACTATGTACTTTAGTGTAAAAGAAACTATCAACGAACGTTAACCTGAAACGTCCTTTACAAATTACGATCGGGTTGCCAGCTACTTTTTTAAATATTTGCAGTACCTCTTAGACACTAAAATTTTGGCAGTGCATTTCTTTCGTTGTCTTCTTCCCGCGTTAAAAATATTATGGCAGGTTTTGACATGTCTTATTGGACCATTCCCTATTAAGTCGAATGAATCTTTTAGCCCTGCATCTTGTGTCTCGAAATGTAAACTGGTCCCATAAGCACTCATATACAATAGCACGATATATAAGGAGCAATCAAAAAGTTTCCTTTCGAAGACAGTGCAGTTCGGAATCTTTATGTCAATCAGGCAAACTCGCCTTGAACATTGAGGCCATCATTTCACCGACACACTGGCTTGGAGATACCTGTTTGGAAAAACACCGTGTCCTATTGCGAGAAGTCCGTAACTGCTTGCTGCACAACATCGTCCGATAGGAATTGTAGAACCCTCGAGGCATTTTTTAAGGGGTCGAAGGCGTGATATTCGCATAGTGATAGGGACAGATCGGGACTATATGGCAGGTGGTCGAGTGTCGAGTTGGCGTAACTTCTGCGTCACAACATTTTGAATCAGCAAAATTGAAAATAATAGTATTGTCGATGCTATTGCTTGGACAATAAAATATTTAATTGATGATTCATTTATTATTATATTTTTATTTCTTGTTAGGAGCGGAATAAATGAAAGTAAGTTGATCTCAAGTCCTATTCAAACTCCAAATCAGGAGTTTGATGAAATGGACAGGATTGTCTTCAAGCAGCAGCATACTTTGGCGCTGGATTCTACATTGGTGGTTTTCGGCAGACGTGCTGCATCGTACACATTCCTCATTTCCTGATGGGTGTCTGACGCTGTTTGTCCTCGGCAGCCGAGAAAAGAATGGCAGCACCCTGATCCTGTTTGGATACATTTGTTATAACACTGTCATAAGTCATTTTTCCGCATTTATGGCACTCGCGTCGAAAATACAAGAATGTCACACTGATCCCTCGGTCTATGTCGGTGTTTATACGAGTATACCCATACCTGAGTCGAACTACTTTGCATATACGGTGCAAGAACACCCTAAAACGGAAACTTCTACGTTACCCCTCCTGATCCATACATGGTGTCCGATGAGGAATCGAAAAAATTTAGGGGTATGACAAGCCAGATCATTCAAAGCAAAGAAGCCTAATAAACGTCAGATTTAAAATGCGTGCTTTAGGAGCTATGTGCACTTGCTCTTCTTCGGTGTTGTAAAACACATCTCGTGTACTGGAAAGGTTCGGGTATCTCTTAGGCCACGGATTTTACGTACCTTGTTAACTGGACAATGTTTTATTGTTTTGGTTCACGCTACCTCCTCTAAAAATGTAGAAAGCAAAGAGCTTGCAGTAGACGACATCGGTTTCGTAGTATCGGAGATGAAAAAGTGCTCATAGCTCTGAAGCTATGTGTTTTAGATGCAATGTTTACTAGACTTTCTCTGCTTCCGAAGCTCGTTCCTGCCACATCCCATAATACTGATCATTCTTCCCTAGACATACACAGGATGTTACGTTGCGAGCTGCTCACTGACTAGATAATTCACAGAACTGAAGCTGTGTGGGTGGGTCGCGAGTTTAGCCTGTATAGCTCAGACGGTAAGCGCACTGACCGCAGAAGGAAAGTTTCTTAGTTAGGGTGACGATACGTAAAAAGTTTAGTGTTGTTGTTGTTGTGGTCTTCAGTCCTGAGACTGGTTTGAGGAAGCTCTCCATGCTACTCTATCCTGTGCAAGCTTCTTCATCTCTCAGTACCTACTGCAACCTACATTATTCTGAATCTGCTTAGTGTATTCATCTCTTGGTCTCCCTCTACGATTTTTACCCTCCACGCTGCCCGTCAGTACTAAATTGGTGATCCCTTGATGCCTCAGAACATGTCCTACCAACCGATCCCTTCTTCTAGTCAAGTTGTGCCACAAGCTCCTCCCCAATTCTATTCAACACCTCCTCATTAGTTATGTGATCTACCCATCTAATCTTCAGCATTCTTCTGTAGCACCACACTTCGAAAGCTTCTATTCTCCTCTTGTCTAAACTATTTATCGTCCATGTTTCACTTCCATACATGGCTACACTCCATACAAATATTTTCAGAAACGACTTCCTGACACTTAAATCATTACTCGATGTTAATAAATTTCTCCTCTTCAGAAACGCTTTCCTTGTAATTGCCAATCTACATTTTATATCCTCTCTACTTCGACCATCATCAGCTATTTTTCTACCCAAATAGCAAAACTCCTTTACTACTTTAAGTGTCTCATTTCCTAATCTAATTCCCTCAGCATCACCCGACTTAATTCGACTACATTCCATTATCCTCGTTTTGCTTTTGTTGATATTCATCTTATACCATCCTTTTGAAGACGCTGTCCATTCCGTTCAACTGCTCTTCCAAGTCCTTTGCTGTCTCTGACAGAATTACAATGTCATCGGCGAACGTCAAAGATTTTATTTCTTCTCCATGTATTTTAATACCTACTCTGAATTTTTCTTTGGTTTCCTTTACTTCTTGCTCAATATACAGATTGAATTGCATTGGGGAGAGGGTACAACCCTGTCTCACTCCCTTCCCAACCACTGCTTCTCTCTCACGTCCCTCTACTCTTATAACTGCCATCTGCTTTCTGTAAAAATTGTAAATAGCCTTTCGTTCCCTGTATTTTATCCCTGCCACCTTCAGAATTTGAAAGAGAGTATTCGAGTCAACATTGTAAAAAGCTTTCTCTAAGTCTACAAATGCAAGAAACGTTGATTTGCCTTTCCTAATCTTTCTTCTAAGATTAGTCGTAGGGTCAGTATTGCCTCACGTGTTCCAAAGTAAGTGTAGTACCTCAGGATATTTCAAAACCACTCGTCTCACCTGTATAGTGAAACATTCATTCTTCATGCTTATAGAGTAACCGAACTGAAATTCATTTTAAAATCTGACTGAAAATCTTGTATGAGTAGTCCAATAGTACTTTAGTGTAGTGTGTAAGATAGATGCTGTATTCATCAGGCGGCTTTAGCAATCAGTAGAGTTAGGTTATGGCTTCATCTGTCGTGAGTGAACGCTTCCAGCCACAAAATATAAATCTTCTTAGTGAATTACTTCGTACGGAAGGCTTAGGGTAAGAAAGAAGGTCAATTGGTATGACAATATACGACCTGATCATAAATGTGATACAAATTCGAAGTATGATGGTTGCTTTTGCGCTGTACTATGTGGCGTTTGTATCTGTGAATGATGTCGTTCTCGGTCTAGTTAAGAAAATTTAGGTACTAATCGGGAAGACTTATCGACAGCTGACGCCTGCAGTAGTTGTAGCGAACGCTTTCCTGCGAGTCTGTACACCCGCTGGTGTCACTGCAGTAGTCAATTTCTACGAAAAGTTTCGAGAGCCGGGTCGGAAATGTGCTTCGATATATCCACACACCTTACTTCCAAGGCAAGTCAACGCCTTCTTGTTGCCTTTGGTTAAGTGCCATTACTTGTTATGAATCAAAAGAAACTGCGGTTACACAGGTGTCTATGCTATTTCTGTGATAGGAAATGTTATGCCACCTCCAGTTCGAGTACCTTGGGAACGATTTTTCACGCTAAAAAACTGGTAGACTTGCTTATCAATTCTACTGAAATTTCAGTTTTCTCATCTAATGCTTGTCTTAGTTAAATATATCTCTTTCACGACAGCAACTGTCGTTTTCTTCTGGATGCTCATAACTTCCGTAGGACGTATAGCAAGATTTTTCAACTGTACGAGGTTTAGCGAATCTCTAAACTGTGCGTGGTACAGTCTAGATTACCACGTGAATCGAGTTCCGCAGAGAACATACACTGTACTCTCTCGTCACCTCTGCCACCGATCGGTCTTCTGTCTTGCTATACTGAGTGGACAAGCTTCCGAGCTCTATGTTCAGGGATGAGGCGTGGACAACCGAAACCTTGTGCGCTACTCGTGCTTTCAGCGTCCCTAAACCACTTTGCAACTGTGCTCGCCGGAGCAGCTTGCGATAATCTGACCACCTTCGGCGTTTCCGGGATGCTCGTGGCCCGGGTGCTTAAAGACTACCTGCCCTATCACATTCATTCACAACAGGAAATCATCCCATTTATGACCCGTGTTGTCCAAGCAATGCCTCTCGTTTTGTCTCTGCTTCGGTTACAGATCACATGACGTACCCTCAAAATCTGCGGGGAACAACTGGAAAGTGAATTTTACACTTAAAACACAAGTAACTTTATTTGCACAGAGTGTCTGTGTGACAGAGATTGCACAACACTACATTAACAATCTTTGGATGTAAAAGGAAGTCTCCTGGTTGACTGACGGACTCACTGGCTGATTCATCATCGCCCAGCCAAACTGCTAAGGACAGAAACTGTAGGCGCCGTTTAAGAAGGAATTTTTCGAAATTACAACCCGAAAGGGGTGAAATAGGGGATGATGTTTTCCCTTTTTTCTTTTGAAAATGTCGCTATTAAAGCAATTTTGAGGCTAGACTAACGAAAAGTGGTATTTGGTTTCTCGGTCAAAAATAAGGAAATACGTGTGTTAGCATTTTTGGAAATTTCACGCTGTGGGAGCGAAATAGCGTTTGAAATCGTTTTGAAAATATATTATTACTATGGAACTACTAAAGTAATTTTAAAGCTACACTTATAATCATTAGTATTTTTGACTTCTCGGTTACCGATAGAAAAATACGTGTTTCAGTGATTTTGGAAACTGAACACCTAAAGGAACGCTAAAGGGGATGATATTTCTTACGAAAATATTTTTTATTAAAGCGTTTTTAAAGATCAATCTATGCAAGTTTAACTTCGGCTTCTCAATTAGAAATAAAAAGATAAGCATTTTACTGTCTTTGAAAATTCAACCCCTCTGGCGGTGAAACGGGGGATCAAAGATTGCATGCAAATATTCCACTGAGGAAACATTTATGAAGCAAAATATATGAAAATTGGTTTTTGGCTTCTCTGTTGAAGTAAAACATATACACATAACTGTTTTGGAAACTCAACCCCTAACTGGATGAAATAGGAGGTGAAACGTTTTATGGAAATATTTCATTGCAAAACCATTTTTAAAATTAAATATCTGAAAATTGGTGTTTACGGGGGTAATATAGGGGATGGAAGGCTTTTTGAAAGTCTGTCGGTATTAAGAGAATTTTGAAGCTATAGCTACGAAAACTGGTATCTGGTTTCTCAACCAGAACACAAAAATTGTTTCCGGGTTTTTCGCAAGCCAACCACTAAGGGAGTAAAATAGTGGGTGAAAGATTTTTACAAATGAATCGTTACCAAACAACTACAAATGACAATCGATATTTTACTTCTGGGTTAGAAATTTAAAAAAAAAAAGTGTTGAATGTTTCCGGAAATTCAACCCCTAAGGGGATGCAATAGGGTATGAAAATTTTTAAGAATATGTTTCGTTACATTAAAAAACTTTTTAAGCTAAATATATGAAAGTTAATATTTCACTTCTACATCTACATCCATACTCCACAAGCCACCTGCGGTGCGTGGCGGAGGGTACTTTGAGTACCTCTATCGGTTCTCCCTTCCATTCCAGTCTTGTATTGTTCGTGGAATGAAAGATTGTCGGTATGCCTCTGTGTGGGCTGTAATCTCTCTGATTTTATCCTCATCGTCTCTTTGCGAGATACACGTAGGAGGGAGCAATATACTGCTTGATTCCTCGGTGAAGGTATGTTCTCGAAACTCCCATCCGAGCTGCTGAGCGTCTCTCCTGCAGGGTCTTCCACTGGAGTTTATCTATCATCTCCGTAACGCTTTCGCGGTTACTAATTTATCCTGTAACGAAGCGCGCTTCTCTCCGCTGGATCTTCTCTATCTCTTCTATCAACCCTTTCTGGTACGGATCCCACACTGCTGAGCAATATTGAAGCAGTGGGCGAACAAGTGTACCGTAACCTACTTCCTTTGTTTTCGGAATGCATTTCCTTAGGATTCTTCCAATGAATCTCAGTCTGGCATCTGCTTTACCGACGATCAACTTTATATGATCATTCCATTTTAAATCACTCCTAATGCCTACTCCCAGATAATTTATGGAATTAACTGCTTCCAGTGTCTGACCTGCTATACTGTAGCTAAATGATAAAGGCTCTTTCTTTCAATGTATTCGCAGCACATTACACTTGTCTACATTGAGATTCAGTTGCCATTCCCTGCACCACGCGTCAGCTCGTTGCAGATCCTCCCGCATTTCAGTACAAATGGCTCTGAGCACTATGGGACTCAACTGCTGAGGTCATTAGTCCCCTAGAACTTAGAACTAGTTAAACCTAACTAACCTAAGGACACCACACACATCCATGCCCGAGGCAGGATTCGAACCTGCGACCGTAGCGGTCTTGCGGTTCCAGACTGCAGCGCCTTTAACCGCACGGCCACTTCGGCCGGCATTTCAGTACAATTTTCCATTGTTACAACCTCTCGATATGCTAGAGGACCACCCGCAAAAAGCCTCAGTAATATTCCGATGTTATCCACAAGGCCATTTATGTATATTGTGAATAGCAACGGCCCTACGACACTCCCCTGCGGCACACCTGAAATCACTCTTACTTCGGAAGAGTTCTCTCTATTGAGAACGACATGCTCCGTTCTGTTATCTAGGAACTCTTCAATCCAATCACACAATTGGTCTGATGGTCCATATGCTGTTATTTTGTTCATCAAACGACTGTGGGAACTGTATCAAACGCCTTGCGAAAGTCAAGAAACACGGCATCTACCCGGGAACCCCTGTCTATGGTCCTCTGAGACTAAACTTCCAGTTTAGATATAAGGAAACGTACGTTAGATAATGAAAGTTGCTACTGAAATACCACTACAAGAACGCAAAAGTCTTGATTAACACAAACTTTGCACTCCATCTACCAGAACAGCTTTTTGATCAGAAGTACAGTTGGAAAATATCGTGCTTATATGGGCCTAATTAGCGTGAAAAGCTTACAGGTGTTGCAATTTGTGAAGAACATTAACATTCGATTAAATAAAATGAAAAATCTCTGCAAGCCGTATAGTCTACGGGAGCGAAGCAGTGGGCGCTAGCTAATTCAGAGATATGACACAAATCAGAGGTGTTATTTCAGTGAATTTCCACCTCGTCCCCACTCTGGTCTCCCTCCTCAGATACGAGTAGTGGGACATTTCTAGTGATGCGCATTCCATCTGCAGTCACGAGAATGGCTGTTCATGGGAGTCCATTTCTGCCTCCTCTGGCCTCCTGTACCCCTGCCCTCTTCCACAGGTGCGGTGGAAGAGCTCCATCTAGGAGAACGACGTCACCAACTCGGATTCTCAACGCTTCTCTGTGAGGGCGTTTAACACGGTGAAAGTTACGCAAGAGCAAAAGTTGCTTCTTAGTCAGCGCTTCCAGAAATCTTCTCTTGTTTTATGACGGAGTTTGAACTCACTGTCGTCAAGTCTGCTGCCGTCAATGGCTCACGTCTCGTTGGCAGTATCGTAAGCCTAAGTCTCTCTCCCACGAGGGAGTGTGCTGGAGTGAGTAAATCGTCCTCAATTTGAGAAATGAGACGGACGTGAGTTCAGGGCGCCCTCCGTGTTCACGAGCACAGTGTGAAGCCCTTCTTCGTCTGTAGTAGAGCGACCGTTTACTTTTCTGAGACATCGTTCCGTGGAGCTCACGGCTGTCTCCCAGAATCCTCTCCCCCAAGCCGCACGTGGACCTTTAAGTTTAAAGTTATGGGCGAAGTATTGGTGAGTTTTGTCAGCAGATATTGTTGACCACAATTCCTTCACTTTTTTGTTGGCGCTGTGGAACGTTTGAACAGTATCACTGCAGAAGGCGAGTAGCATGCTGCGTCGACCAATAAATCTTCTTAGTGCCCGTATTTATCGAGCCGTTGATACTATAAGCTGTGTATAGAAATTTGATTTATATACGAAATGCTGAATATTCTTTTTTTCAAAAACTTCCTGCCTTTATATGGTGTACTTTATATATCGTCTTCAATTGATAAACAATACTGACTGTTGGATGGCCCTTTGTTGCGCATGTGGACAGTGTTGTGAAAATGAAACTTTAATCTTAATGAAATACTGAATTTGAAATAATGAAAATTGATGTAATTAAATACGGAAAGAAAATAACTGTGTGTTCAGTGAAATCTGTTTAAGTAAAACTCAGTACTAAAGTATATGCGTATGTGCTCATTTTCAATCGTCTCTCATAAACAAATAAAATACTATACTGGATTCAGTCAAGAAACATTTCTTGGAGGACAACATTTTCGTCATTTTCTGTTACTTTTACTATAAAATCGGCGTAAATGTGGTATATCCATACATACCGGCACTGTATCAGGTATCGGATTACAATTTTGTTCAATTCAATAGGAGTCCTTACAGTGGTATGATTTAATGCAATTTCTTCCATTGTTTCATAAAAAATTCAAATTTTAAGCAGAGTTATAGCTCACTGATGTGGGTAGCTCGTTGTTCTTTGCGTATCCTTTGAACTCGTGCCGCATGAGACAACTGTCATTTAATTGTTCGAACAAGGTCCATATTATATCGAATGCTGCGGCACATCGGGAAATCTCGAGCCTGTGCGAACGTGAGTATCGTTTGCCCAAACCTGCTTACTCTTAGCTGTTGAGCTGACATACACGACTGTGCCATATGCTCTCTCTGAAGCATCACGAAAGACACTGGTTATTGTCGTCTTGGAGTCTTGTGTCCGCCTGTTTACGTACGTGTGTCATAGTTTTGGAAGAACTGAGATCCAAGATTGAGGTCGAGTGGCAAGATAGAGAGGCAGAATATCATTTCTCACACTTAACGAAGCACCCAAGTATCTCTAAATAAAATCCTTCCTATTATGGATACTGGGGTTACTAAGCCCAGAATGATATAGAGACTAGCGGTTGCTCGTAGTAACTCCTTTCGGTGGCCACCGTCTTAGTTATTTTTTGATAACTTGCTGTTGATTTTTACAAAACATGTCGTCTACTGTGTTCCAATGAACTCCCAAACGTTAAAAATGTTTGTGAGTTCTCGGCCTTCCGATTTCCTCATTGCGATTATCTTTTCTGAGTGTGTTGGCCACTTCGACACAGGCAGTTTAATTTCACTCATGAGTGAAGACAGTGCGTAATAAAGAGTCATCGCTCCATTCTCGTTTACAGCATCTGCTGAAAAATCAACCATGTAAGTATTGTTGTCTAACAAGGAACTTCCGTAGTGAGTACACACTTGCCAATTACACTCCTGGAAATGGAAAAAAGAACACATTGACACTGGTGTGTCAGACCCACCAACTTGCTCCGGACACTGCGAGAGGGCTGTACAAGCAATGATCACACGCACGGCACAGCGGACACACTAGGAACCCCGGTGTTGGCCGTCGAATGGCGCTAGCTGCGCAGCATTTGTGCACCGCCGCCGTCAGTGTCAGCCAGTTTGCCGTGGCATACGGAGCTCCATCGCAGTCTTTAACACTGGTAGCATGCCGCGACAGCGTGGACGTGAATCGTATGTGCAGTTGACGGACTTTGAGCGAGGGCGTATAGTGGGCATGCGGGAGGCCGGGTGGACGTACCGCCGAATTGCTCAACGCGTGGGGCGTGAGGTCTCCACAGTACATCGATGTTGTCGCCAGTGGTCGGCGGAAGGTGCACGTGCCCGTCGACCTGGGACCGGACCGCAGCGACGCACGGAAGTAACGCCAAGACCGTAGGATCCTACGCAGTGCCGTAGGGGACCGCACCGCCACTTCCCAGCATATTAGGGACACTGTTGCTCCTGGGGTATCGGCGAGGACCATTCGCAACCGTCTCCATGAAGCTGGGCTACGGTCCCGCACACCGTTAGGCCGTCTTCCGCTCACGCCCCAACATCGTGCAGCCCGCCTCCAGTGGTGTCGCGACAGGCGTGAATGGAGGGACGAATGGAGACGTGTCGTCTTCAGCGATGAGAGTGCCAATGATGGTCGTATGCGTGTTTGGCGCCGTGCAGGTGAGCGCCACAATCAGGACTGCATACGACCGAGGCACACAGGGCCAACACCCGGCATCATGGTGTGGGGAGCGATCTCCTACACTGGCCGTACACCACTGGTGATCGTCGAGGGGACACTGAATAGTACACGGTACATCCAAACCGTCATCGAACCCATCGTTCTACCATTCCTAGACCGGCAATGGAACTTGCTGTTCCAACAGGACAATGCACGTCCGCATGTATCCCGTGCCACCCAACGTGCTCTAGAAGGTGTAAGTCAACTACCCTGGCCAGCAAGATCTCCGGATCTGTCCCCCATTGAGCATGTTTGGGACTGGATGAAGCGTCGTCTCATGCGGTCTGCACGTCCAGCACGAACGCTGGTCCAACTGAGGCGCCAGGTGGAAATTGCATGGCAAGCCGTTCCACAGGACTACATCCAGCATCTCTACGATCGTCTCCATGGGAGAATAGCAGCCTGCATTGCTGCGAAAGGTGGATATACACTGTACTAGTGCCGACATTGTGCATGCTCTGTTGCCTGTGTCTATGTGCCTGTGGTTCTGTCAGTGTGATCATGTGATGTATCTGACCCCAGGAATGTGTCAATAAAGTTTCCCCTTCCTGGGACAATGAATTCACGGTGTTCTTATTTCAATTTCCAGGAGTGTACTTCAGAGCTACTGAAAGCAGGAACGGGCTACACTTAAGCCCAAAGGAAAGTCTCTTAAATCAGTACGTAGTAGTCCTTCGATTGCCGCTTCCTTCGTTTACTTCGTTCTTATCGTCACTGTACCAGAAGATTGGGTCTGGCCCCTGCCATCCGGATGAAGAATTAACTGTAAAAGCAGTTGGGTAATATCAGTGACAGTGGGGAAACGTCGCGTTCCAAAGCTCTTTAGTAGTGCGTTTACTTCAGGAAACAGGTTAGTGACGAACAGTCCCTTCCTTGTGAAGAAGCATTGAGTACAATTTGCCACTTCGTGTTTCCATTTTTTTCCCACCTCATTATTTGCTGAGGCAAATAAAATGAGTCTGTTGATTGGTGGTGGACCAGTTCGACATGCTCGATTTGGCTGTATTTTGACATCTCAGTCTTATATGTGGGACAAAGGGCGCCATTCTTCTCTAGACATCTCTGCAACGTAAGCGAGCATCTTCATTGTTACTGAGTTTATTTGTATGAAGGACTTACGATTTTCGTGGAACACAGATTACTGTTCATTGACCCTCGAAAGAATAAGAAGCATGAAATTTCTCGAGAAGTAATGAATCTCTAGGACTCTCCATGGTATCTTGATCGTTTCATATTCCTACTTTCTGTAAACATAAAATGTTCGTGACTGTGTATTCAAATGCTTGATGACACAGCAGGTTGCTGAGATTAGCGACGGTTCGGTCTGTGGAAATGCTGAAGCTGCGTCCCGATTTCGAAGGTAGCAAGGTTAGAGACTGAGAGGTGCATATGCATACTGGGTCCTTAACAATTCTTCAGTAATGATCTGATCCAATTAGTAACTCTATGAGAACAGCATCATATGCTTCTGCCGGTGTAGTTGTAATTATAAATTACTGTGCTGGTAAACTTCTACGTTATTTGATACAGAGACACCTGAACGTACTCAGACATTTCTCTCTTTACTTATTCTGATCATCAATAAACTGACACACAATATTTTTGGCGCAACACAATCTGACTTTCAAAAATCCCTTCAAAAGAATGGCTCTGACTAACAATAACCTATACCTTTCATGAATCACTCACCTCACAAGAATTTTCGTTACTCGAACTACTGCACTACAGCGAGCGCCAATACTGCCAGCTGAATGAAGGATTCTAATTACGGAAGGCACTAACTGCTGATAGGCAAAGTCAGCAAATGAAAGATTTTGATAAAGAACAAACAATGTATTTACCTTAATAATGTTCAAAAGTCGACGGACACACGTCCATACCGTACGCTCTGAAAACTCTGGCGTCTCTGTCCCCACATCTGCCACTGGTGGCGGCTCACGTCCAACTGTGCAACGCTACGCGTTGTTCACATCCCACTTCCCCAACACTACAATAGCGAATAATCCAACAGTGCCAACCACCCCGCGACTGCGCACAGCACAATCAGTGATTTTCATACAGAGCGCTACGTGGCGTTACCAACATAAAAACCTAAACAGCCTACTTACATGGTAAGTTAATAATTTGTGTTTCCTTTCAAACTTCAAGTAAGAGTGGATGTCTTGAAAAGGAATGAAAACTATCAAACGTGTTAACCTCAATGTGAGCATGGCTTCCTGCGACAGTCGGACTAGGCGTCGGGAGTGTGATGTGGCGAATGAAGACTCAAATGCATCGACAATCAGAGTTGCAATGACTTCCAGTTTTAAGTTATCGATCAGTGCTCTGCTGGTCAAACCAGATTGTCTGGCACCACCTACAATGTAGCGTGCGTATCAACACACACGCAGGCCGTCTCTAATGTACGCCGTTCACCTAAATGGTAGGCAACCCCTCAGATACTTAACTGTGACCGGTTTGCATAAATACAAGGCGTTGCCTCCACTGAGTGCGCCGGTCACGACGACGACAGACGGCAGGAAAAGCGCCACCAAAGGTCCTTCGTGCCAGTCACCTATTCCCTCTGCCGTGTCATGTGTGCAATACAGGGTCGGCAAGAATTCCTCCGCGCCCCAGCTATATAGAACGGTGCAGGCCAACACGTCAGCAGTTCGCTCTGGGCCAATTCATGAGCCGGCTCTTAGCAGCCCGTCAGTCAGAGCCCTGTCGGAAGTGCGACCTACGACTTTCCAGCGATATCCCGAGATGTTAGGGGTTATCAGTGGCATAGTCTTCACGTCCCACAACATTTATTCACTGTGTGTTCCAGGAGTATATCCGTTAGTGCCTAAAATATATTTTTTACATCAACACTACTTGATTACTCTGCTATTTACAATAAAGTGCCTCGCCGAGGGTTCAATGAACCACCTTCAAGTTGTCTCTCTACCCTTCCACTCTCGAACGGCGCGCGGTAAAAAGAGCACTTAAATTTTTCCTCGCGAGTTCTGATTTCACTTATTTTATCGTGATGATCATTTCTCCCTATGTAGGTGGGTGCCAACAGAATGTTTTCGCAATCGGAGGAGAAAACTGATGATTCAAATTTCATGAGAAGATCCCGTCGCAACAAAAAGCCTTTGTTTTAAAGATTGTCACTCCAATTCACTTACCATGTCTTTGGCACTATCCCCCTATTTCGCCATAGCACAAAACAAGCTGTCCTCCTTTGAACATTTTCGATGTCATCCATCAGTTCCATCTGAAACGGATCCAACACCGTACTGCAATACTCCAGAATAGGGCTGACGTGCGTGGTGTAAGCTGTCTCTTTAGCAGCCCTGTTGCATCTTCTAAGTGTCTGCCAATGAATCGCAGTCTATGGTATTTAGTCGAATTTACAGCCTTAACATGTGTGTGACTTGTCACGTAATCCAAATTAAGCGGATTTCTTTTAGTACTCATGTGAATAACTTCACACTCTGCTTTATTCAGGGTCAATTGCCACTTTTCGCATCATACAGATATCTTATCCAAATCATTTTCGAATTCGTTTTGGTGATCTGATGACTTTACAAGACGGTAAATGACAGCATCATCTACGAACTATCTACGACGGATACTCAGATTGTCTCCTACGTTGTTAATATAGATCAGGAACAATAGAGAGTCTGTAACACTTTCTTTGGGAACGCCGGATATGCCTTCTATTTTACTCGACTTTCCGTCTATTACTACGAACTGTGACCTTTGTGAGAGGAAATCACGAATCCAGTTGCACAACTGAGGCGATATTCATACGCAAGCAGTTTGGTTGGAAAACGCTTGTGAGGAACAGTGTCGAAAGCCTTGTGGAAATCTAAAAATATGGAATCAATTTAACATTCCCTGTCGATAGCACTCATTACTTCATGAGTATAATGAGCTAGTTGTGTTTCACAAAAACGATGTTCCCTGAATCTGTGCTGGTTATGTGACAATAAATCGTTTTCTTCAAGGTAGTTCATAATGTTCGAACACAGTATGTGTTCCAAAAACCTACTGCAAATTGACTTTAGTAATATGGGCCTGTAATTTAGCGGATTAGCCTTTCTTCCCTTTTTGAGTAATGGTGTGATTTGAACAATTTCCAATCTTTAGGTATGGATCTTTCTGTGAGCTATCCGTTGTATATAATTGCTAAATATGGAGCTACTGTATCAGCATTCTGAAGGGAAGCTGAGTGGTATAAAATCTGGACCGGAGGACTTGCCTTTATTAAATGATTTGAGCTGATTTGCTACACCGAGGACATCTACTTCTAGGTTTCTCATCTTGGAATTTGATCTTGATTGGAATTCAGGAATAGTTACTCCGTCTTCTTCGGTGAAGAAGTTTCGGAAAACTGGGTTTAAAAATTCTTCTTTAGTGGCACTGTCATCAGTGACTTCACCGCTGTTATCGCGAGAAGAGTTTTCCTTTCTTAATAAATCTCTCTACTGTGACCATATTAAACATATGTTCTTCTTTATCTGTGTCTTATTATTTCTTATCAAGTATCTCCCCGTGGGAGATATAGTAAGCTGTGTGGAGGTATGTGGATCCTGGATGTCCGGTGTCCTCAGTACTGACTGAACTGTATTCGGCAGGAGTCACTGCCGAAGCAGAATGTTCCTAATTTGTACAGACTTATTTGTGATGACCTTTCTTGCAAAAGAGACAAAAGAAATTTTATTTCTTACGGCAGTCTTTCGTTGTATGTCCCTGATTAATTGAAAGAGAGCACCTAGTACTGGATCTGAAAATGTTTAGGTGATCATGAGCAGTCTTTACGTCTCTCAGTCTTGTGTTCCAGTGTTCCAGTGACCGCGCTGCTTGCAAAACACACAGTAGGCTTCCACCTTCCGTATAGATTTACATACCATATATCACGGCTTAGAGAAAATACTCAGGGCTGCGACAGACCGTACAATGGTAACTGATGTGTGTCGGTTTCCGTCGAATACTTTGCGCCATCTGCACTCCATCTATCTATTCTGACAAGAATTTCATTAGTTTCAGAATGTTTCCGACAATAGTACCTTCGGCATGGATTATCCAGCGCCGATATACGCGCTCTGAGAAAGCACAAACATATAGCGTCGTAAGAGTGGAACCGTCAAACTGCTGTCACATGGTAATTAACATTTTATTTTTAGCATGCTGACATCATTTACGATCTTATTAAAGCAGGGAGAGCCACAAAACAGCCCACTAACGACGCAATATGGACGTCGCATCAGTCTAGACGTACTTGGAACTGGCGATTAACAGAAATAGTTAGTCTTAATTAATAATTATTTATTGTAAGTAGCTATTTGGTGTATATATTCTAATAATCATTTGTTTAGTGTGTTTGTAAGAAGCTGCAGTTACAGCAGTTTCTTCAATCAAACTCTGGGGATCCCCCTCAAGGTAGCTTATGAGAAACATGTGTTTATTGGCAGTTGACAAGTCTTGGTCTACGTCAATGGAAGGTTCAGGCCGTTCTCAGAAGCGAGTCCACGGCTCGATATTACCGGAGAAAAGCTCCAGCTTAATCTGTAGTAACTGAACATTGTTGTACAACTTCGTAGGAACTTCCGAAATTGACATGACGGCCGTGCCGTCTGGAATTCTTCCCTTTATATCGTGTTTTGCCTTCTGGATAATTAATATTTCCGTGTCTGTGTATTCTTCACACGCTGCTACATCCGCTTCTTATTCTACGTCATCGAGTAGATCTCCAGTAGTGTTATCCAAGGTTATCAAATCAGCTAGAGTCGCCAGCAGACGACTGCTAACATGTTCCACCTTATTTCTGGGCGTGGAGTCATTAAACAAACGTATCTGGTTGAAGACGTGTGTAACGTTAGAACGCTGTGCTATCGTACACGTTTTTGCTGGATAGACACACTGCTGTTTTAATATTCGTAGCCATTATCCGTAACAGTACTCGGAAAGCTTCAAGTATTGACCACCTCGCTAGGGATCAACTATGCTTGTTATGCAAACACTTTTCCTCCTGTGTTCTACTGAACTATTACTTTAACTAGTAGCATGGAAGCACTAATGTAATACGTTTCAGTAATGAATGTAGGTGAACAAAATGACCCATTGCTTGAATATCTTAGCTGGCGGGGCCAGTAGTCGCTCACTGTTTACTCGGTGCGTCTTCGACGTCCAAGTGCTTCTTAAAGTTCCCGACGGTGTCGTCGGCTCCCGACTTTCGGTACGGGAAAATGTTGGGGAACAAGTGGAAAGTGAATTTTAAATGTCGAACATAAGTAACGTTATATGCACAGATGTCTTTACTACAGTCATTAACTGTTCACAGATATAACGCATCGTGGAAACGTCATTTCAGCAATTCTCCACAACATCACCAGGCGGCTTTCCATCTTGGGGTACACAATAGTTATAATTTTTCAGCTCATCAGTTTATGTACCATTTTACTTACGTCCAAAACAGTAACCACTGAGCGTTGTAGGTAATCTTCCTGTCAACGTTAACAACTCATTTACAGAAAAGATTCAATCATTTACCTCACACACACACACACACACACACACACACACACACACACACACACACACTAAGACCAAAAAGTTAAAAAATCTGAAAAAACGACGCACCATCAATGAATTATACGAACGGGACCGAAATGTGTACATGTAGAGACAAACAAATTATTACAATTTCAGAAAGCTGGATGGTTTACTCAATAGAAGGAGGTGTCTGGGATGTGACCTGACACGTCCTTCCATGGGATACCTTTGGCTGGACCAGAACTGTGTTAATTGACGAGTCCTGTTACGAACTGGCCTTCGACGATCAGCGAAGATGTGTCTAGAGACGTCCCGCACGGCGATGGGATACCATGGTAAGGGTCGCCCGCCTTAAGAACCGAAAAGCAGTAATAATGGAATAATGGTCCCACTTCTTTTCATTGCACGACCCCTTTGGTTGTCATCTACGGTACCCTAACAGATTAGCGGTACACTGACGATATTCTATGCCCCGTATTGGTGCCCTTCCTGGTAATCCATCCTGGGAGTAAACTTCAGCAAAGTAATGTCCGAACACACATAGTGAGAGTCTATACTGCTTCTCTTCGTGTTTGGCAAAGATACCTTGGCCAGGATGGTTGCCGGATCTCTCCTAAATTAAGAACGTTTGGAGCATTATAGACCGGACCCTGCAATTACTCCGGGATTTTGAAGATCTAACGCGCCAGTTAGACAGAGTTTGCTTTGGTATTTTTCAGGAGGACGCCAAAAACCTCTATAAGTCAATTCCAAGCCGAATAACTGCTCACACAAGGGCCAGAGGTTGAACAGTGGATTATTGTCTTGCTCAATTTCTGCAACCCATTCTCTTGAATAAATAATCCAATTTTTCTAAAATTGTAACCATTTACTTGTGTGTACGTCTTCATTACATCTGTCGGTTTCTGTCCCATTTCGGATAATTATTTCGTGGTGCGTCACTTTTTCTTTTCTTCTATTTTTTTAGAGTAGTTTCTTGGTTTTATCAAGCTTGGAGCGAAACTTTCCTTTGCCAGTACATTCTCAAAGTTTTTCTATGTCGGGGAGGAGGATCAAGTAGTGTATTATATTTTCATTGTCATTACAGTTGATATTGAACGCACCTGAATCCGTCGTAAACATGGACGATCACTGGATTGAATGATTCTGGGTGTAACTGCCGACGCAAAGATCTTGGTGAGTTCAGATAGGCTGTCTTGCTTCCGGCTTGCAGCATAGACCTCATCGTGGCAGTGGAGTTTAGCTTTCAAAGATGGTCTCAGGCGCCATTTATGTGGAGCATTATTTGCTTGAGTTTTTTAACAGGCACCATCCTGATTGACTACTTCAGACCCACGGAAAATGTAGGCATGTGTTCAGATTTTAGGTGTTTAGCCTATGGAAGTTTTTGAGAGCTGTCTCTTCTGTCATCTAACTGGCGGAGGCGTCTAGCCACACTGAAATTTCGCCTTGCTGATTGGTCAATTCGCCACTCCGAGGTTCTTCGGTCTATGTGGATGGAGGCAAGGCAGGTTGGATTTTGTGCTCGCGGCGAAGCGGGTAGAGAGGTCGAATTATGGGAACAAGACTGCGGCTCTAATGGACCACATATATTCTACTAACAGGTGGTAATGCTCTGAATAACTATTACTTAATTCCAAACTGTGAAGTGAGAGTTTTTCATCAAAGTGCAGGTACGGTTTTACGAAAGAGACTAATAATTACACGTTATTCAGAAGGTTAGTGACATCAGATAGCTGGGAATGTGTAGGACATTGTAAAATCTACCATCAAGCATCTCAACACATTTATTTGACCATGACGCATGACATAAGTTTTTATGCAATCACCTACGCGGACACAAATGGTTCAAATGGCTCTGAGCACTATGAGACTTAACTTCTGAGGTCATCAGCCCCCTAGAAATTAGAACTACTTAAATCTAACTAACCTAAGGACGTCACACACATCTATGCCCGAGGCAGGATTCGAACCTGCGACCGTAACAGTCGCGTGGTTCCAGACTGTAGTGCCTAGAACCGCTCGGCCACTCTGGCCGGCATACACAGACACAAAGAATAATTTTAGTTCTGTTTTTTATTACTTGGTGAGAACGAGTTTCAGAGTACGTTGCTTTACAGTATTTCGTAGAAATTGCTAAGCGTAAATAACGAATCGCGTGTGTTCGCAAGCCATGTATGCTTGCTGGACATAAGTTAAATAGAAAGCAAAGTACCAGTTTTTTTTTTTTTTTTTTCAAATGAGATTAGCAAACAGCAGCGGATACTGCACGGGATCCTGAACTACTACATGTTCACCTTATCTCTGGCTTGCAGGTACCTGGCTGGAAAATGCAAAATTTACGAAAAATAAGTTCTTTCAACTGGCACACTACAACGGTTCTGGTTGGTTGATGGCTGTCTAATTTTAATGGCAGTAAATTTCTCTGCAGTGATTGGAAGAGCGATTGCGTGCGTGTGTGTGTATGTGTGTGTGTGTGTGTGTGTGTGTGTGTGTGTGTGTGAGCGTATGTGTGCGCGTGGTGTGCATTTGCCAACTCCCATCCCGCCGGCCTTATCACCGACACCTGCCCCTGCATGTGGGTAACCTGAGCGTGTGACGTCGCAGCAAGGGCGATAAAGCAGAAAGCTTATACTCCACGAGCTGGAAGGCTGTAGTTGGCTTACAAACTGATGCAGAGAGTTCACTTTGCCGAGCCTACTGGGTCCCTATGACGATACACATTAATGTGTTATTAGTACATATTTCTATGAAATTACGAACAATACAGAGGAACACTAACTTGGCTCAAAGTTCACAGCTTTTGTCTCACTGAATGAATCAAATCTAGCAATGATATTCTGAGATAAGCTATTGTATTAGTGGGACTTTGTTTTAAAAACTGCCAGAATACACAAGACATTATCTGCGAAAGGGAAGAAAAATTCTTAAGAGAAAACACGAAAACTTTATTTCTTAAAGTACCAGTTATTAAGTAACCCCATTTTCAACAGCTTAGTCACAAATGTAATATTAGAAATCAAAGTAATCTGTGCTCAATGTAATGGTAATGCGTGGGAAATCTTTTGGGACTTAACTGCTAAGGTCATCAGTCGCTAAGCTTACACACTACTTAACCTAAATTATCCTAAGGACAAACACACACACCCATGCTCGAGGGAGGACTCGAACCTCCGTAGGGACCAGACGCACAGTCCACGACTTCAGCGCCCTAGACCGCTCGGCTACTCCCGCGCGGCAACCTGTGCTCAACTTGGTCCAAAATATAATATAGGCATTTCTCAGGAAGACATATTTCAATACGTTGTCCTAACCTATTAGAAAATTAACAAATACCAAAGTATCTTTTAAGAGCTGCCTGATAGTTACCAGACTCCAGTATTCGGCTGAAGAGTTTATTCTGACATCCAGATGATGGTAGTTCTCACCAAGTGGTGGGTTTATTTTTATCACGTGGCATTGTAATATCATGTGACATTGCTATAGCATCATATGACTGTACTGTTGGGGTAATATTGTATATGTATATTTTCATATTGGGTAGTTTTCACCAAATGCTTGTTTTGTTTTTATTACGTGACATTATAATATGACGTAACAATAGGGTAGTATCATTTGGCATATTACAACAAGGAGAAAATATTCTAGTAAGAGAAAAATATTCTTATTGATGGTATCTTCTGTTATTCTATTTCTTTAACGTAATTTGAGTGTTTGTGTATGTCTTTGTTGTTGTACCACAGTGTACAAATATTTTGAAACTTGTTCTTTGACCTATAATCTTTGACTTAGGTCTGCAGATTCTTTGATGAGCTCTTGTGTGTTGGCTTACTGGGTCTTGCTGTGCCTGAGCAATGGACCTGAGAACTTAATGCTCTTACATGTTTTCACATTTTTTCGTTGTTTTCTCCTTGGTGAAGCCTGTATTAAAGCGTTACGTATCATTTCCTTGCGTTTCCAAATCAGCAATGGAGTATATTTTCGTGGTTTAACATGATTTTGTATGTCACATGAACTTGCCACAATAGATATTTCTCGTAGGTACACTTAAGTTATGCGACTAATAACTTCCACTAAAATGCAATTTGTGTTGATATTCACAGTTTCACCTCTTTCACTTTTGTGCTAGCAATGCAGAGATAATGCACGATCGAAACCGGTAGTGAATAAATGTGTTGTGAGACAGTACAGTGTGGATCATGCATTTCTCTTAGTATATGGACGCTGTTGACAGTTTTCTAAGAGAAAGGAAATCAAAAAAATCTCTTGAAGGACTTTGTACAGACAGCAGATGCAGCCTGGTCTCGAACCCATCGCTGCAAATGGAGCAGAGCAGTTGTCTCCCTCTTCGGCGTCGCTCTCGCGTCACAGTGAAACTGCTGGCATCCACAGATGACAAGTGATCCCTGCCTCAAAATCCAGACTTACTGATGCGCTGCCAGTGCGCATTTGTGGCACTAAAGCCCGGCGCCCAGTGACGTTGCCATAACCAAACACTCGCCCTGGTGTGGTGAAACCTCCACACTTGCCACACTTGCTAGACGGTTACCGATACGTGATAACTTTTACCGGTGAGATCGGTTATCCAAAGAAAAATTAGGAGTGGGAATTAAAACCCAAGGAGAATAAATAAAAACTTTGAGGTCCACCGATGACATTGTAATTCTCCCAGTGACAGCAAAGGACCTGAAAGAGCAGTTGAACGGACTGGACAGTGTCTTGACATGAGGATATAAGATGAACATCAACGAAAGCAAAACGAGGATAAAGGAATGTAGTCGAATTACGTCGGGTGATGCTGAGGGAATTAGAATAGGTAATGAGACACTTAAAGTAGTAAATTAGTTTTACTGCTTGGGGAGCCTAATAACTGATGATGGTCGAAGTAGAGAGGATATAAAATGTAGACTGGCAATAGCAAGAAATGCGTTTCTGGAGAAGGGAAATTTGTTAACATCGAGTATACATTTAAGTGTCAGGAAGTCGTTTCTGAAAGTATTTGTGTAGAGTGTAGCCATGTAAGGATGTGAATCAAGGACGATAAATAGTTTGGACAAGAAGAGAATAGAAGCTTTCGAAATGTGGTGCTACAGAAGAATACTGAAGATTAGATGGGTAGATCACACAACTAATGAGGAGGTATTGAATAGAATTTTGGAGAAAAGAAATTTGTGGCACAACTTGACTAGATCGCTTTGTAGGACATATTCTGAGGCCTCAAGGGGTCGCCAATTTAGTATTGGAGGGCAGCGTGGAGGGTAAAAATCGTAGAGGCAGACCAAGAGATCAAAGAGGTACTGGGAGATGAAGCAGCTTGCACAGGACAGAGTAGCGTTAAGAGCTGCATCAAACCAGTCTCTGGACTGAAGACCACAACAACAACAACATCGGTTACCCTAACTACGAAGTATATTGGTGTGCCTATTACGATGAGCCATACTTCGCGACATTGGTGGCTGCCGACCCGCGGCTGTTAAGATAAGGCTCTATGGCTCTTCTATGCTGCTACTACTTACTTTTGTTGAGGTATAACAATTTTCTGCTCAAAGACGTTGTCGCGGCACTACATAGGGCATGAGAATGATCATTGCATAAGCTATCTTTTGGGTACATTGCATCTTTCTGGTCATATGTGTTGCGGCCCACTGATACAATGGACTCGAATCTAGGCAACATCTGTCGATGATATTCTTTCTCTTTGGGGTGCAAGTCCTGCAGGGTTAAATGCAAGAGGCATGTCGAAATGAGTGGCTTAGAGCAATATCTTGCACCAAAAACTTTCTAATGAAATTTTATTTGTTATTCTCATTTGTTTTGGTGTATCTCCTGTCAGCCCTAGTCAACTAGGATCCGATTTGTGCTAATACAGAAAATTATAACTAAGTCTCACGTACATCAGACAGGTAAATACAGCCTTCCGAAAAAATAATGGTAAATTTTGTGCAGGTATGCCTACTCTTAAGTTCAGGAATTTAAAAATTTTTGTATTTGATACGAACGAAGATCCTTATAAAATTTACTATGGCAGCTCACTTGGAAAAGGGCTGTCTTGTTTGTCATGACGATTCTCAAGAGGTTTTGGACAAAACTATGAATGAAGTTCCGAATTCGATAAATGTATTCAACCTACGTAGTGTCGATATAAACATGCTCTTTATAAGTCGGGTTTTGAGACCACAATGTTGGTCACCATGGTTACTTCTTTTGAAGAGAGTAGTAGTGTGTACTGTAGAGTCTGTCTGTCTACTTGGTTACAAAAGGACTGAAGCTGACCTGCCATACAGTGGAGTCAGCATTATTTTAAAAAACTGGGTTTTGTGCTAATACGTTATGAGGAAACAAACTGAGGATATATTAGTGGACGAATGTCAAAAAGCGTTTTTAAAGTAATCCAGTTTCTTTGTATTTTTGTAAAACAGCCTCTTATTGTTAGAACATTCTGTATCGTTAATGTGTACCGTAGAAATGTTATAGTGATTGGCTTGTCTGATAGTTGAAACAAGCGTCATGGAATTGTACATAGGAAAATTATTGAGAAATATTTAGTGTGACTTGTTTAGGTGTAAGAACTTTCTGGGAAGTTATTGTCATGGATTAATGAAGTATAGCTCAACTTGGCGTCTCGTTCTCATTCAATCAGTCTTTAAGGCTAGTTCCGTACTCGTATTTTCATTTATTTTTATGAGTGTGTTTGTACACTCGTACTGCCCATCTCGAGTTATGCACTTAGGATTCTATGAAAATTGGCAAGATACCATCTTGCATTTCACGTTTGAAGTACGGCAAATATAAGTTGAATTTTGGCGGTATCATCATCACACTTACAGTAGAGGTTGCAGAGCAGACGAGCGTTCTGTGTGCACAGGTACACCACTAAATTTGATTACCATCAAAATTCATGTCCACTGTAAGGTACACTGATTGTCAAAGTGTTTATGTCAAAATAATATCATTTCATAGCATTAATACAAGTAAAAGATATCAGTAAGTGCTATCTTGTAGACTTCCAAGGAATCTTATCAGATCGTCAGATGTGTTAATTTTGTATGTTCATTTGCTGCGTAATTACAATGACAGTTTTGGTACAGTGATTGTTTGCTACACTAAAGAAACGGATTAATAAAATTCTTGGACAACATTTTGATCTGAATCATTCTGTTTTGTTGACAGGTGGCACATCTAAGTTTCATGAAAACAGATTGCTTTCTCGTAGGCCACTGTGTGATGTACCTTCTAGTCTGGATTTTGCATCATGTAGCGTGAGTTCCACATATTTCCACCCAATTTGGCATGATACTGTTGCTCTGCACCGAAATTTACACACTTCGATATCAAAATCAGTTTTACACATTTGTCAGATACCAACCTTACACTTGCAAACACGAGTTTAATTTTTACAAAATGCTTTCACATTTATTAAGCAAAATTATCTATAAGAATTGACTAATTAAATATTTTAGGTACAATATAATTTTCATCGTATCCATATGTTCGGCAGAATTAAATTCTTGCTGTTTCAGGATGATAAATGGATGATTTCGTAAATTAATATTAAATCAGCAGGGTCGAAATTTGTAAGCATACCAATGAAGAAAGTGTCGAAGTTCTTCAAGAGGTAGAAGCAAACATCGCACATGAAAGAATTGTTCATGAATCGTTCACAACATAAATTTGACGTTAACTAAACAGTGCAAACGTTATGAAACCGTTTGTGGCAGTACGGTTTTCTGTAGGCCAGCCATATCGCTTATCGTAAATTGAGGATAGTGCAGCGAGGAATTATTTTTATTTTTTTACGGCGTTGCTCACTTCCGCATTTGTGTGTAACGAACGTTCCCAACGATGGTGAAGTGATTTGGAAGATTAGCACCTACTCAGCGCCTGTCATGAAATCCTGACGTTAAACAGAATATTTATGGAAGACACTGGCAGTTTAACCTACTTGTGTTACGTAACAGAAGCCTCTGCTACAGTCACAGCTGACTAGATTCAGAGTTTAAGGATATTAACTGTCCCAAGCAATGCTAGAAATGAAGTTTAATAACCAAGGAACACAAAATTTACTTGAAGCCAGCAATGTTCATACGGAAATTTTATGGTTCATACATGTAATACTACAGTGCGTGGGACCGGTGACCTTTCTGTTTGTTCACCTCCCCCCAAATCAACCAACCAACCAATTACAGTACTGTGCTGAAATGTAAGATTTTTCGAAGAATTTTGTGCGTTGTAACAAAGACAAAATAAACTATTAAACAGAATAGATTAAAAATTTAAGATTCTTAGTTCGTTATTGCATGTGTCATGTACGCCGTAATCACTCATAAGATATCGCTCACAGAATACGGAAACCGGAAGCAGTAAATACCCCGTTGACACGCTACTGGGACAGACTGAAATTTCTTGGCAGAAAATGATAGCGCAACTAGGGGTACTTCCTTCGAGTAATGTTATTCATATATGCAGCAACAATCAAAAAACGGTGAAAATAGTAAGCGAGATAAAAAGTACCTCAAAAGAAATTGCCACGCTCTGGGTTTCAGAATCCCGAATTTTCATTAAGTGGCCTTTTCCTGATATAACGCTGATAACGTCACGCTTATGATCCTGCTGTATAGCTTTGTTTAGAAGCAGTGTATCTGTTTGTGGAATTGACCTTGTCTTAGGTATCTTGCATTACACTACGCTTTTTGTGTTACCTTACAATTCTCATACCAATATTTTAGAAATGTGTAAAAAATGTTTATGAAAGTTAATGTCTCTACAGAGTCTAAATGAAGAGACCATTAGGACTCCGTTGAAGTCAATGGCACATCATACTGCGCGACCTGCCTCACTTGTGAGATTTAAATACTTAAATTATCAATTGAATATGAGGCGTGCATACATGTCAGATATCACGCTTGGGTCTTTGGTTAATAATTGTTCGTCTTTATAGCAATTCATTATATAATCCTCCATATTACCAACGTGTGCTGTCATCAGTCAGGTGAAATGGAGATTTAGGCACACGGAAATCGTCCATCAGAGTCACAGCTTAAGGATCATATATACTTTAATATTTTGAACATGGATGCCGTTCATCAAGGATTAGAGATCAGGAAATGGATCAAAATATCCATCTATTTAGTCGCGCATTGCAAAAGCTGCACGTCACGTTAATGTGACCACCTGTCGGTAGCCTGAATAACCAACTTTAGCAGTGCGGACCTCTGCGAGGCGGACAGGAAGAGAGTCAGTTAGTTTGTGAAAGGTGCCGACAGGGATGCCAACATCAGTGCCGTGCTCAGCTGCGCTGCGTCTCTGAGCTGAGGTTCTATTGTGCGAACAGCCCTATAGAGGTGGTCCCACAGATTCTTGACTGGGTTTAAACCGTGGGAGTTTGGTGGCCGGTAAACTCATCCTGGTGTACTTCGAAACATGCGCGTACACTACGACCTGTGTGGCACGTTGCATTTTTCTGCTTTCAGATGGTCCCCAAGGACTGATGCATATATATGTTGTTCCATTGTGATTTTGAGAATGACAAGATCACCCAGGCAGTGCCACGTGCACATTCCACAGACAGCATAACTACTCCGCGCAGTGATATTCCAAGCCGAATGATCCTTACACACTGACACCACCGAGCCCATTTGGTTGATGGTAGTCGGCTCAAGGGTTGCCATAAACTCAGCTCCCCTTCTCGTGAGTCGCCTATGAATGGTACCTGTGGTCACTGAAGATTCAGTTTGATGTCGTACCGATGTTAATGATGAATCTGAGGCTCAGTATGCCTCTGTAATAACTGTTCAGTTACCAGCTTCTGTCGTCTCCCTATGACAACCTCTTCCTTCCTGACGCTGTGTTTGACCGTGGTTCACCCACTCCTACCAACATGGTCCAATAACGGCGTCGATCCTATTCAAGTGCCGAGGAATTTGCCGATTATTCCATCCAACTTCTTTGAGCCCAACTACACGTCGTCTCTCAAATGTTGACATTTCCAGATGTTGTTCACGGGTCTGTCTGCGAAACATACTTATTGTCCTGCTGAGTACACTGAATGAAATTCGCAAAGTCTTAATGCCCTGGTATCGACAATCCCCTGTTTACAATCCTTGCCAGCTACGCAGTGCAGTTGACTTGCAGCGTCACATATTCATCCATAGGCTTCCAAAGTTTACACTTTTGTGCTGACTGTCGTACTTGTATGAGTATCAGTTTGACCAATTTGCTTAAATCCTTGGTGGTGCGCTGTGTTCCTTTGTCTTAGAGTCTACATACATACTTTTCAAGCCACTGTATGATATATGGTCGAATGTGCCATCTAACATTCCGAGTGGTGTCTGTCTGTTCTAAGTCGTGTCTCCCTACCACTTTCACGCAACGATGCTCTGAGCGTGTTTCTTAGGGAATTGACTGGTTTGAACCTGGGACCTGTTGGTGGTAAGGAGACGCCAGACCACACATGACATGTAGAGTTCAGAAGAGTTCAGTGAAACTAGCGATGATACAACCAAATACTTAATGATTTCAGCGTCAGCTCCACTGCATTCCCTGTAAAAGGATCTTAATACTAACTAAATTTAGTGGGAGGGGTTCAAGGCTTTCCTATTTTTAGTTAGCTGCTAAAATAACGTCGAAAAAGCAGTAAAGTTTACCATTGGAAATTTTATTCTACTCACAAAACATTGTTTATAAATTGCACTATTGGTAAAAGGAAATGTTTTAATACAGGATGATAAAAACCAACTGCGTTCAACAAAAATGTGAACGAATACTCCCTGAATGGGTTTCCAAGTTCTACAATGGATCGAAGGATGACCTTTGCCATATCACATCTATAATCTAGGTTTAAATTAAGTTTCACAAAAGAGAAAACTATCAAAATGGTCTACAGTGACCCTCAATTATCTTTAATTACTTATCTGTCTTGTCGTAAATTACAGTGGCTGATGTGGCTTCTTAATACATAACAGAAAAATTATCGCATTTCAGATTTTTACTTCAAGTGGCAAATGTGAAACCATTAGATTTAATTGACGATCGACACTAGTATTACGTAAAAAGGGGATGTAACAGATGAGACTTCTGCAGTTCTGAGTGAAGCTTTATGCGCGCTTATGCGGCGTCGCGTGCGTTCATTACCTTGTCGGTGTTCGTCAGGGGCCGGCGACCGGCGCAGCTCCATACAGCTCCCCGTCTCGGAACTAACTCCTTTCTAACTTCTCGTTACTACAATTTACTGAAGTTGATTTTAAAAAAAACTATCTGGCTGTGTTTTCATCTGACCAATCAGGGTCTCAATGTTAACCCTAAGCTCCGCCTACAAACATTCTGTCTATCCAATGAGAAACGTTATACATTTCGTGGTGGGGCAATGATTTTAAAGTTTGCAACGTAACAGAGACGCAGAAAGTCTCACGCTAAAACTTGCAGCTGGTGTGGCCCTTTTAGTGTTATCGTAAGATCTATACTGTTCTTCTGGAGGGCTCTATCTTTTAACATGGGCTGGGGGGTGGTCCTGTCGGTTACGTTTCGTGGTGGGGCAATGTTTTTAACGTTTGCAACGCAACAGAGACGCGAAAAAGTCTCACGCTAAAACTTGCGGCTGGTGTAGCCCTTTTAGTGTTATCGTAAGATCTATACTGTTCTTCTGGAGGGTTCTAACTTGTAACATGGGCTGGGGGGTGGTCCTGTCGGTTAGCTGGTGACGTGTGTGTCCATCCCTTACCGTAGGGCCTTCTAGCTTAACACGGTTCTGCTCTCGGCTTATGTTCTCGTTTCTCTCCGCGGAACTGCGTCTGTCTCACGGTGGGAAGGTATGACATGCATTTAGGCATTCTTGTGTTAGTCTGTGGTATTCCATTTGCTCACTCGTTACTCGTATTACTTTGGTTAATTTAATGTCACGATTTATTCGGAGCTATGTGACATACTACTGGATTTGCTAATCATGTCAGGGTTTTCATGGAAGGTGTTGGATTTGCCTGACACCTTACCGCCATATGCTATTTTCTTTCGTATTTCTCTCCCAAATAGATGGAGAGGGAAACGTCAAAGTATGAACTCTACTTCTCTTGTCTTGTATTTGCGGTCATTAGTCGAAATGTAATTTGACGACGATAGTATCGTTCTCTGGCCAGTTGCAGTTACCTGGTTTCTAAATTTTACCAACAATGCTTCCCAAAAAAGTTGTCCTATTCACTGCAGAGAGTCCCATCCGATTATCTCGGCAACCGCCACGTGTTGCTCTAACCTACAGGTGACAAGTTTAGCAGTACCCCTCAGAATTTCTTCGTTGTCTTATTTTAATGCGACCTGAGATGTATCCCAAACACTCTATCTGCTCTCAACTTTGGGTCGCACAAGTTTCCTTTTGCGTTCTCCTTTGTGGATGAGCTAGATTTCCCTCAAATTCTCCCAATATATACCAAATTCACCATTCGCCTTCCCTGCTACTATCCATACGTGGTCGTTCCAGTTCATATCTCTCTGCAATGTTACCTCTAGACATGTAATTGTCGTGATTATGTTAGACAGCACACCTCCAATGTTATATTCAAACGTTACAGAATTGCTTTTCCTACTCAACTGTGTTAAATTACATTTTTATACATTTAGATGAAGCTGACATTCATCACATGAAATAGAAAATCTGCCTTAAGTTATCCCGTATTCTCCTATACTGACTTAACATCGATACTTTCCCGTATACTACAGTGTCGTCAGTAATGAGTCTCTGGCTCCCACTCATCATGTCTGTCAGTAGTTTTGTGTATGAATGGAGTTAAAGAGCGGTCCTATAAGACTTCCCAGCGAAGCTCCAGACGATATCCTTGCTTCTGATGAACACTCGTCCAGCGAGGGCAACGTACTGGGCTGTTTTACTAAAGAAGTCGACTAGTGAAGACATTATCCTGAATGATCAAGTATATGCTATTTTAAACTACTGAACTATATTGCTGGAGGCCTTGAATCTCATGTATCACTTCCTCTATGTAACTAAGTGTACAAAGCACTTGACCCTGATGCATGGTGCAGTATACTCTTAATGGAATGTTATGGCCATCGACCATGTAATCCTCAGATACTCCAATTCTGTTGACTTACATTCGTACTGTACTACACTCCTGGATATTGAAATAGGAACACCGTGAATTCATTGTCCCAGGAAGGGGAAACTTTATTGACACATTCCTGGGGTCAGATACATCACATGATCACACTGACAGAACCACAGGCACATAGACACAGGCAACAGAGCATGCACAATGTCGGCACTAGTACAGTGTATATCCACCTTTCGCTGCAATGCAGGCTGCTATTCTCCCATGGAGACGATCGTAGAGATGCTGGATGTAGTCCTGTGGAACGGCTTGCCATGCCATTTCCACCTGGCGCCTCAGTTGGACCAGCGTTCGTGCTGGACGTGCAGACCGCGTGAGACGATGCTTCATCCAGTCCCAAACATGCTCAATGGGGGACAGATCCGGAGATCTTGCTGGCCAGGGTAGTTGACTTACACCTTCTAGAGCACGTTGGGTGGCACGGGATGCATGCGGACGTGCATTGTCCTGTTGGAACAGCAAGTTCCCTTGCCGGTCTAGGAATGGTAGAACGATGGGTTCGATGACGGTTTGGATGTACCGTGCACTATTCAGCGTCCCCTCGGCGATCACCAGTGGTGTACGGCCAGTGTAGGAGATCGCTCCCCACACCATGATGCCGGGTGTTGGCCCTGTGTGCCTCGGTCGTATGCAGTCCTGATTGTGGCGCTCACCTGCACGGCGCCAAACACGCATACGACCATCATTGGCACCAAGGCCGATACCCCAGGAGCAACAGTGTCCCTAATTTGCTGGGAAGTGGCGGTGCGGTCCCCTACGGCACTGCGTAGGATCCTACGGTCTTGGCGTGCATCCGCGCGTCGCTGCGGTCCGGTCCCAGGTCGACGGGCACGTGCACCTTCCGCCGACCACTGGCGACAACATCGATGTACTGTTGAGACCTCACGCCCCACGTGTTGAGCAATTCGGCGGTACGTCCACCCGGCCTCCCGCATGCCCACTATACGCCCTCGCTCAAAGTCCGTCAACTGCACATACGGTTTACGTCCACGCTGTCGCGGCATGCTACCAGTGTTAAAGACTGCAATGGAGCTCCGTATGGCACGGCAAACTGGCTGACACTGACGGCGGCGGTGCACAAATGCTGCGCAGCTAGCGCCATTCGACGGCCAACACCGCGGTTCCTGGTGTGTCCGCTGTGCCGTGCGTGTGATCATTGCTTGTACAGCCCTCTCGCAGTGTCCGGAGCAAGTATGGTGGGTCTGACACACCGGTGTCAATGTGTTCTATTTTCCATTTCCAGGAGTGTATTACTTTTACGTTAACGTTGTTTTTATTTTAGCTTAATAAATCCGATGGAGAAAAAATTTTTACTTACATAAAACAGTGCGCTAAAGAGGGGCCATCGTTGTATTGCATTGTAATGTCTGTTAACTGGTGGCCAAGAAACGAAGGAGAGGCTCCGTCCCCGCCAGAGCCGCAGTGGTCCACAACCCCACGACGACTACCGCAGTCCACTTCACCCCTTCACTGCCACACACAGAACGACTGTTTCCGGGTTATTGTGCGGTTCGGCCCCCGGTGGAACCCCCCGCAGGGAACGTCTGACACCTGACGAGTGTAACCCCTATGTTTGCGAGGTACAGTAATGATGGTGTCGCGTACGTGGAGAACTTGTTTACGCAGCAATCGCCGACATAGTGTAGCTAAGGGGGAATAAGGGGAACCAGCCCGCATCCGCCGAGGCAGATGGAAAACTGCCTAAAAACCATCCACAGACTGGCCACCTCACCGGACCTCGACACAAGTTGGCCGAGTGGATTCGTGCATGGGACCAGGTGCTCCTTCCTACTCCGGAAAGCCATGCGTTAGATCGCACGCCTAACCGGGCGGGAGGGGGACATCGTTAGTAAAATTTTCATGTTAATTGCCGAAACTTGTATCTTGTCTTTAGGACTCCAGAGGTGTTTGAAATCATGGTCACTTGCGTCACAGTTTGGTTGCCTCATACTTCGTGGATTTGGGAAGAAAGTCGCTGGATGGTAATGCTGGATGGTCATGCGATGTCGATTACTATTGCTACAGCGTATTTTTTGTCACGTATCTACCGTTTCGATTGTCCTGTTCAGTGCTTCTGTATACATTTCCCTTTCATGAAACCAAACTAGCACTGACTACGCCCGTGAAGCCCTCTGTGCGAGTTTAACTTATTACAGGCGAGCCGTTCTGGAACGTTTGCAAGTAAGTTAATTAAACAGATTGACCAATAGGCTCTAGGATTAGCCAGATCTTTACCTTCCGACTTTGTTATAGCAGCTTTTGCTGATTTCCACCTTGCAGGCACACTACCAGGTCATAAGGAATCATTTAGTATTCTGCTTAGGAAAGGAAGAATTTGTAATTTTTGCGTCTGAGAACCTCGGCATGAGTATTATCCTCCTGTTCGTGTTGATTAAGCTGTTCATGTTATTGGGTCTTCCGTTTTCCGTAACGTGCCAGTCGTTGTAGCTGGATGCCTCATTTTGCACATCGACTGAAGTGCGTCAGCTCCGGTATCCACGGCATCTTCGTCATTAAAGTGACGGCAGCTTTAGACATACTGTCGAGTTGTGCGCTTCGTATTAGTTCTTGAAATGATGCCATTATATTCTGTCGACACTGGATACCATTTCTATGTTGACACTCGATATCTTTTCACATAGCTTGTTCCAATTTGCTTTCTTAAAGTTAAATCTTTCTGCCGTTTTGATCGATGTTATTTCTAGCGTTTATCATGAGTGTAATCATACTGCGATCACTACTGCTCAGTCAAGAATTGACTGTTCACTGCGACTTCCATTTACGAGTTTTCTGTTCGTTGATGTAATGGATACGTCAGAAGCTGCGCCGACTCTGTTGTGGTACATCTCAGGTTGTCCCAGATGGTTCATCACCAACAGAGATGTGCAAGACAGTTTATTAAAGGTATTTAAATTCAAAATACTAATACATTGTTCTTTTTCTATTTCAAATGTAAATTCAAAATGGTTATAAATAAGTGTATTTCAATACAAAATTCAGAATATGTATTTTGAAAATACTTTTATTCAAATAAAATACCTCTAGTTACTGAACATTTACATGTCTTGTTTTGTAAATAAAACCGCCATTTGCTCCTGAAATTTAATTTATGTATCCCAGACGCGTTTCGCCTTATTCTTGTTTTAAGGCATCATCATTGGGATCTATCACGATGCAGTTTTTTTTTTAGATTACTAAACAGTTCATGTCGCGATTTTTTTACGTAAGAAAGCAATTATTTACGCTTTGCTGATCTGCCTTTCTTCTCATTTGGTCTGGAGGTCGCACTACCACTTTATTACTGACATAAGTACAGCTTCGCGTTCTGACCTTCTTCACACTGTTCACCATGTTTCTCCCTCCTTTTTGTGGTGTACTATTATTTTCTTTGCCACTCGATGTAACTATTTCGTCGGAAACTGCTTTTAACAACGTAAACAATACAGCTTCATTACGCGCTTCCTCCTCTTTGGCGCGTTTACCTACTTGTTGAAAACCAAACGAGGTATATGTTCAACACTAACTTCAATTCATAATATTTAAGTGTTTATACCGTGTGTGTGCGTGTATGAGAAAGAGGGGTGGGAGGGGAGAGAGAGAGAGAGAGAGAGAGAGAGAGAGAGAGAGAGAGATGAACAGTGCTGTCTTTTCCAAAAAGGGGGGAGGGGGGGGGGGGGAAGAGGTTGGTGGTTTGAATTGTATGTTGTTGAATATGAATGTACTATCTGTTAGCAAGTGGTTGAAAGCTTTGGTGCCAGCTGTTCTTACCTTCGTTTCATTATTCTGTGTGGAAGAGTTCATGGATAATTGAGTATAAAGTTGTTGGGTGGTATTTTTCTTATATGGGATGATATTATTATATTAATCCTCTTTGGGAGCGTAATTCATTTATTTTATCCATTGGGGCCGGCCGGTGTGGCCGGGTGGTTCTAGGCGATACAGTCTTGAACCAGGTTCGAATCCTGCCTCGGGCATGGATGTGTGTGATGTCCTTATGTTAATTAGGTTTACGTAGTTCTAGGGAACTGATGACCTCAGAAGTTAAGTCCCATAGTGCTCAGAGCCATTTGAAAAATTTTTTTTTATCCATTGGGATAAATAATGAATTGCTTGGCATATGTACATGATCATTCAACAGAGTTTCATTCTGCTTTGGTTTTCTGAATGTGGTAATTTTCTTGTAGGTTTAGGTGTTTTTTATTGTTGATTGTATTTTCTTTCGTGTCATTTTCTCTAGTGGTTGGTTTGTGGTCATGTTCTCTTAGGTGCTCTGTAAATGGGGGAGTGGTTGGTCCCATGGCTCGTATGTGTTTTTTGTATCTGACATTAATTGTTCCATCTGTTTGTCCTATGTATCTTTTCCTATGTATACCTTCACAAGTATTACACTGTGGTTGGTATGTACCAACTTTCTTGTATATATCACTGTTTTTGTCAGTTTTGGGGTGTTTTTTTGTATAGAATTGTGTGTTGTGTACGCTATGTTTTTTCCCCTGTCTTTTGAAAATTTTCGTGATTTTACTAGGAGGGAGGAGTTTAACGTTTAACATACCATCGACAGCGAGGTCATTCGAGACGGAGCACAAGCTCGGATTAGGGAAGGATGTGGAAGAAAATCGGCCATGCCGTTTCAAAGGAAGTGTCCCGGCATTTGCCTAAAGCGGTTTAGGGAAATCACTAAAAAACCTAAATCTGGATCGCTGGACGTGGGTTTGAACCGTCGTCCTCCCTAATGCGAGTCCCATGTGCTAACCACTGCGCCACCTCGCTCGGTGGTGATTTTATGAATGAGTTTGTGTTTGTATGTTATTGTGTACCATCTTGCGTTTTCTTTCATCTTTTTCTCATTATCCTGTGTACTGTGTACTGTGGGACTGCATGTTTTTGTTTGATTCTGTTGTGTTGTTGTATGTCGTTAAGGTGATTTCTGTTTTAACTTTACTTTTAATTTTGTTGTTTAGCGTTGTGACTATGTTATTATTGTAACCATTATTTTGTGCTATCTACGTTATTATGTCCATTCATTTTTGGTAGTTTTCTTTGGTGAGTGGCACTTTGTTGAATTTATGGAGCATGTGTCGAAGTACTGCTTGCTTTTGTGAGTGTGGGTGGTTCGAAGATTGAGGAATAATAATGTCCGTTGATGTGGATTTACGGTAAATTTCAACTGTATGCTTACTGTTCTGTTTTTTGATTGTTATATCCAGAAAGTGAATTTGATTGTTCTGTTCTCCTTCAATTGCGAATTTTATATTTTTATGTATCTTGTCGAAAAGGTGATTTTATTTACAAAACAAGTATTTCAATGCTTGCTGCAGAGGATGGACACGCAAACAAACTGATTTTACATGTCACTTATTCCACTGATTTTAACACCAAGAATTTTGGAATGGTTCATCTTTCAAGTTCAGCTTACGTGGCCTCGTTATTACTCCACCAAATGAAAATAATCGTTCAACAGTTTACAAATATTATTTTTAAGGAAAAAAAATTACATTTGGTTTTCTTTTCAAGTAATCTAAACAACTGTCATTATGTCTTAAATGTTGGAGTGTTCCCAGGTCTATTGTAGTCTTGTCACTGTAAGTGCCTACTGAAGAATCCGCCAATGAACATATACAGTAATAAGATTCAACCTTTTCTTGTCAGAAATGTTGCAAGTTCTTCATATCTTCTTCTTATTCTTGTTTCATCTTTTCCGAAATAAACATTTCCTTAACATATTCTCTGCTAGCCTTCGGTACCCTATTCAGTTTGATAAAGGAGAGGATATTAATGCCAATACGCCATCCATTGCTTTTGCTACTCTAATTTATAAAATCTCTTGAAATGCCTATGAATACGTTTTTTAATAACTTCCATCCTCAGATAACTTCTTTCCTTAACTTTCTTTAAAAGCTGCTAATCGGAGTTTTCTTAAAACTTCATTTAGAATATGCTTGACCGTTAGAAGACCTTGAATAGAATTACAGTATGAATTCCATGGTCTTGGACATGGATAAGTAGGAGATTTTATAGTTGATCCTAAATGGATTTCACAAGCTTTAGGAGAGCTTGAACAAAGATTTCAAATGCCTGACATTTTTATATGCCTGCATCATACACTTCTTCGCATGAATTACTTTCAGATCTGGCCCTATATGTATCTTGAAGCCATTAAATGTAATGTGTGTGACCTCGCTCCCTCTTTCATTCAATTCCTATGGCGTTATCCAACTACCGCAGTTCGTTTTGCAGTAAAGTAAAACAATAATGGTCAACATATAACTTGTATTCAAGTCTTACTGCCTTTTCTAATAATTGGGGTCATGGTCATACTTCTGGAACTGCTTTTGTTTAAGCAAAGAGCTAATTAAATAAATTAAATCCAAGAATTTAAAAAAAATTCAAGAGAAGCATTTTGTATTTTACAATACAAAATATCTATGTCTCAAGTATTTCAAATGAAATAGAAATTGATTTTTGAAAGAAATTATTTCAAATTCAGAACAAACACATCTATTTTGAATTTGTGTTTGCATTTCAAATACACGTATATTATACAATTCACATCTTTGACCACCGACAGATCAGGTTCTTGAATAAAGTCTGAAACCTTCTGGCCTATGTCATCTGTGTGTCTACTAAGCCACAGGGCTCTTTCGCATTTATTTCTATTATACTATTGTCAACAATGGGCTGACGTAAGCCATCCGTGCGGTCGGATACCTCTTTTTCCTTCCTCCAATGACTCGGGAACCCACTACCTCCATCACTCCCTCTCTGTTGAAGACTGATGAGTTATATGTTGCGCACCGGCAGACGCAGCGACACCCCTTTACCAGGGGGCACAGGCACCGAAAGTGTCATAAGTCTCGTCAATGGTGCCCCAATGCCGCCGCAGCTTTGATCACGGGCCAGAAGCTTACTGACCATGGCGATTGCAGCTTCCAGCCTTTTACAGGAAGAAGCGAATCCTCCTTGTGTCCGCTCACCACAGGCACAGTTTCTGTCGATGTCCTACTGTGCAAAAAGCGGAATACAATCTCAAAAAACTGAAACATAGCAGTCACGAGTTGCCGAGAAGGTACATAACACCACCACAAACAAGAAAATTATCCAGCTGTGGCGCTACTGACTTTGGAATGTATGAAATATGTAAAACGAGGTGAGTAAACCAATACTAAAAATCTCCAGTGCAGAGTTCTCACCATAACCTAAGACTGCAAGAACTCGTACTCTTAAAACAGATGCCTCTTTTAAAAACTGGTGCATCAACAGCTAGTTTTCACTGGAGACTCTGTTTCCATAAAAAAAATACTACAGGAAATAAATACGCAATCTCTAAAGCACTAATCGGAACTACATGCTGTCTACTAACACGAGATTTAAACGGAGTAGCGTGCTGTGGTACTCTTCGCAGCAGTAAGCTACCAGAAAAAGTTGTGTCACACAAAGATACGAACTGAAATTTAAGCAGAAAAATTGGAGTAAGGTTGTAAAGGCTAGTTTGCTTAGAAGTAACCAAACTAAACGGAGTCTGTATAGAAACTATAAGCTACGGTGACTCTGCTGATCTCCTCTCTGGTTGCAGGTTGGGGCTCCACCCTGTCCACCTGTATTCAGCTGGATGCATGTCTCTTCCCCTTCATTTAATTTTCAATACTGTTGGAAATAAATGGAGCAGGAGAAAACTGGGGAGAAAGAAGGTAGTAGTTTTTTTTGTCTGTTCTAGATATTCGTATTTCAGCCAAGCATCGCTCTATCGCTATTTTGTTATAAGCTATTGGGGGTATTTCCGGTCTGCTTAACAATTTTTATCGGCTGTCGTACCCTCTGCTTAATGGAAAACGGCTAACTTCTAAATGCGCGAGCTTTCTTGAATGGTATCTTTTCGAAGCACTGGTTGTGATGTTCCGCTGCTGTTAATTTCCTGTGTCACCCGAGCTGTGTCTCAATTTTCGTATTGCGTTAGGTACATCTTTATGGGATTCCTCAGTCAACAATATACACAATTCTACACTCGCAGCTAGCATGTGCTGCTATCAGATAGCAACCTTCGTAGGATCTAGCACTAAATCTTTTCCGAACTTTAGGTAGATTTTAAAACTACCCAGTGAAGGATTTCCCCATGCCTTCACCGACGTCCTCCACATAGGGTTCAAGGGCACATGTATGTTGAAGACCACTTTACAACAGGGGCCGAAATCTTAGTTTTAAGAACGATAACTCACACAGTACATACCCGAAAGCTCTTTATTAAAGATTACAATGTTGCAAGAGTCTACACTAGCATGCAGTTCTATCGAAAGTATCTGTACAGGAATTACGTGACATTAGTATAGTGTTTAGGAACCCATCGTCATTATGATAGCCTGAAGTCTGCTGGACACAATTTCGATAAGGTAGAGTCGCCAGCCTCTGGTACACAGCCAAACTCAATTAAAAACTTCTCGCGCAGCGCACACAAAACACGCAAATTAGAAAATAAGCATTCAAGAATGGGTTGTTTGGGATGGGTCATTCATGCTGACCCAACAGGTCTCTTTAATTGCTGTCACGTGTATATTAAAATAAAAAAAAGAATTATAGGTTAACGAATAAATTAATTTATCATATACTATTATATACAGTCATATCACTAACTATTTTACATTTCATATCAACACCTCTCCCACGGACAAAAATAGAAATATTATCATCATGTAATAGTTTACAAGACTTCCTTGTCCGAATACACAATGGTTTATCAGTAAAAAAATTTGTCGACGTTTCTCCAACTCCACGAATTTGAGACATAGTGATCATGAACGTCCGGTATCCGAGAACATCACGAGGAGCTATCTGTTCCAAGACGTAGCTGTAAACTTAGTAGTAGTATCAATACGAATTATTGCAACAGTCAACCAACATTGACTGACTGGACTGTCAGTAACAGAAAAAGTAAAATCAAAACGACTTCCTCGAAAAACAGTCTGTCCTTTCAAGACATCAATCAAAACGGACCAACTGACGTTCATGTTATACTCAGTCTCCACATCCAATCTTCCTCAAGAGCCGACACAAGATTCGGCAATAATTTAGGACGCTGGCTTCTGGAGCCCAGCCACGTTGTAAACCATGACAAAGTATATTCCACTGCGTTCAGGTGCGGACTCTGAGCAGGTCAGTCCATTTCAGGAATGTTTATGACGGCAAACCAATGAGTCACAGATGCTAGTTGATGAGAGGGTACACTGCCATGCTTATACAGTCATCATCTCTGGACTGTTTCTCTACAGTAAACGATGCACAATGCTATAAATTATATTCATCTTCTTCCGTGTTTAGGATTTTCTTAGGTGCAGTAAGGAGAACACTCTGTAACCACAGAAAACTGTGTGCTGTAACACTTTTTACTGAAAACTCCACTGTTGCAGTGCACGTGATCGCTCGTAACGTTCTCCAGACATTCGTCAAATTCAGCTCCATCGAACTGCTGTAGGGTACAGTGTGATTCTCGTCGTTTACAGTCACTCACTGACCGGAGACGTCGTCCTTTACACCGCAGCAAATAATGCAGAAACATGTGGCTTATTAGCTGCTGCTTTATCCTTGTACCCCATTCTTCATAAGTCAGTCCTCTTAATCATTCTGCTAAGTGGACTGCACGTCACATTTTGGAACTTCTCTTCCACTGATGTCGTACTGTGTTTTTCAACCATCCTTTTCCTCCTCCTATTCATCAGTACATGATGTCTGCCTCGTCTTCATTTAGCTGTAGTTGTCCCTATTAGATTACACTTGAAAGTCTCATAACTTTTTTTTGTGTTTTTTGTTTTTATGAGTCATCAGTTTTCTGACAAGTTTGATGTGGCTCGCCACAAATTCCTCTCCTGTGCCAATCTCTTCGTCTGAGAGTAGCACTTGCGACCTACGTCCTGGATGTATACTAATCTGTGTCTTCCTCTGGAGTCTTTGCCCCCCCTCCCCCCCCCCCCCCCCCCCTCCGCCAGTTCCAGCAAGTACTGTGGAAGTTATTCCTGTCGTAACAGATGTCCTATCATCTATCATCTTGTCGTTCTTCTTGTCAGTGCTTTCCTAATTTTCCTTTCCGCCCCTATGTTCCCCATAACCTCCTTATATCATACCTTTCCTGTCCATCTAATTTTCGATATCCATCTGTAGCACCATATCTCAGATGCTTCGATTCTCTTCCATTGTGGTTTTCCCACAGTACATGTTTCACTACTATACAATGTTGTGCTACAAATGTACATTTTCAGAAATTTCTTCCTCAAATTAAGGCCTATGCTTGATACCAGTAGACTTCTCACGGCCGAGTATGCCATTTCTGCCAGTGCCAGTCTGCTTTTGATGTCCTTCTTGCTCCGTCGATTATTGGCTGTCTTACTACCGAGGTAGCAAATTCCTCAACTTCCTCTACTTCGTGACCATCAATCCTGATGTTATGTTTCTCGGTGTTCTCATTTCTGCTTTTTCTCTTTACTTTCGTCTTTCTTTGATTTACTCTCAATTCATATACTAATTAGACTGTTCATTCCATTAACTTTCACTCAGGATGGTAATGTCATCGGCCAATCGCATCTTTGATATCCTTTCATCTTGAATTTTAATCCCACTCCGGAACCTTTATTTTATTTCCATCATTGCTTCTTCGACGCACAGATTGAACAGTAGAGAGGAAAGACTACACCGCTGTCTTACACCCCGTTCTTGGTCGTCCACTATTTGATTGAAATGTCTGATGGATTTGTTACTTAGTTGGTATTCAAGCACTACTGCGTGGTCAAAACCAGTGAATTCTCCTTCCCAAGCCACTTCTGCTGTGACTGCTTCCTTACTGACGGCACAATATTGCCTGCTTTCTTTTATAGGCGGGCCGCCTTTCGTGACACCTAGTGGTTAATTCTGCCACAGCAGTAGCGGCCACCAGCTGTGCTCCCTGCTGTTGGTAAACAACCGCCTGCCTACCTTCGGCCCTGGATTTCAGCCGACGAAGCAGCGACACCACCACACCAGAGGCCGACGGAAGAGGAAGGAAAGCATGGGGTAAGACGCTAGCTCGAGCCGTCAACGTCACACCCGGTATGGAACACACGGAGGAAGAACTTGTGCCCATGTCCTCCAGCCAAAAGATAGCAGCCATAGACAAAATATTGATTGAAATAGGAGCAGAGTTAAAAGCTAAGCATGTTTCATCTACCCTATTAACAGTCATTAGAGACAAAGTGTTTCCCTTGGCTTTCGAAATAACTAGCCTCGAAGCTAAACTATCCTGCCTAAACGATGAAAGTAGGCGACTAAGACTAAAACTACAGAAAGCCTCGAATCCAGTCAAACACTTACAAATACAAACTTTGCAAGAAAAGGCTGAGAAATTAGAGAACGAAAATAGGGAATTGAGTGTAGCGAACCAAGACTTGCAGCAACAATTAAGAGAACTAACTAATAAAGTCACACAACAAGCACAGACACAAGCACAGACACTGACATATGCTGCCGCCTTAACTATAGATCCCAAAACCAAAGAGGCTCGAAGAATAGAACAGGCTAAAACGAAACTGGCCACAAGCCTCTATATCAAATCGACAGAAAATCTAGACGCCAAAGCTCTCCGACAGACCATCAACAAGAATATAAGTCCCAGGAAACAGAATATACATATAAAATCAATCAGAACCACACAGACTGCAGTTATAGTAGAAACGGAAACACAGGAGGACTGTCGAAAAATAATAGAAAGACTAAAGACCTGCACATCATTGCCTGTGAAGGACCGCGAAAACGCAAGCCACTCGTGGCAGTATATCACGTGCCAGGTGCACTTACCGACGAAGAGTTTCTAGAAAGCCTTTACGAGCAGAATCGAAGCGGTGACACCACGAAAGAAGACTTCGACAGAGAGGTCAAAATAAGATTCAAAACAGGGCCTAGGGGAAGGGGTTTCAGTCACCAGATACTGGAGATCAGCCCACACCCGTACAGAGTCCTTACAAGAAAACAGAGAGTCTACATAGACTTCGAATCACTTTCTGTGAAAGACTATACAGTAGTAAACAAGTGTTGTAAGTGTTGCGACCTAGGACATACGACTAAAACCTGCAGAAAAGCCGACGTCACGTGTGCCAAGTGCGGCAACCAAGGACACAAGCGCAGTGAGTGCAGGTCCGCGGTTTGCGTCTGTATCCCTTGGAAACACAGAGGCCGCGTCTGCAATAAAACAATAGGAGGTGATTGTCAGACCTGTAAACAGCTGCATGACCGGCTCCTGGACAGTATAGACTATGGCAGCCAAACTCAGCACACACATAAGTAACGTGAACGCCCAACGCCAATCACCCAAAATACATAAATACAAATCACCGTCAACATTACAGAGAAGTTACCAAAGAGCAATTTCCTGGAGAAGACAAATGAATCTTCTGCCGGAGAATTACGTCGATAATGAACCCATCCCGCCCCTAACACACTCAACGACGTTATATGATAGCTGCATTAATACGATAGAATATATAGATGACATGACAATCTGTGGTTCCATCCACTACGAGGTGGCAAAGCAAATTAAAAGACAATTACACCACTGGATAAACTTCCAAATAACATTAATGCAGAGGATAGATGAGTTGGAAGATGAGCTTACATATATTGTGCACAAGAAAATGTACAAACAAAACCGACATACTCCCTCACAATTTCTCCCAGCCGAAGTACATCACACCACGCATACACAGGATGAACACAAACCAGAATCATCATCACATGGAAAACCCTACGACACACGTAAATGTGAATAGTACATCAAACCAGTCAAATTTGTCTCCGGAGGCACTCTTCACCCCGGGAAAAAGGAACAAGGAACAGACAGGCACGCAGTCCCTGAATCAAAACACATCGAAACACTCAGGCTACAGACCAATACAAAACTCAAAACTACCGGATCCAGACTTATAAAAGTAGATCAATTAGATGAGGACAAATCTGAGGGAGACACATGCGACATTTGCAGCTATGTCAAAGTGCGTCTAGAAACAACCTCCACTCCAAACATCAACAAAGACAACGCAACACATACAGTCAGTCCCATACAAATCACCACCATCGCCGACACCACGCCAGCAAGCACCACCATCATCTGTGAAAAACGTGTGATCGCAAACAGCATTGAAGAAGCGTGTGACAAAATTGAATGTAACCGTGTGACATCCCAAAGAGGTCTTAAAATGTTTCCCAATCAGCGGCCAACACCGAGCCACAATCAGCCTAGTACCACCTCAGAAACCGCAACAGAAACCAGGACTAACACCAAGCCAGCTACACTTATTACACCTAATTAGAATTTAACTTACTTTTAAGTAGGCTAGAGAAAAAAAGAGATACTGCGGACAGCGCAGCGGATGCTACTTAGATTGTGCCATCCAAAAGGAGATTCTCTCTGTTTTCCAGTAACTGAGCAAGCAGACAGAATCATCCTAAAGACAGAAAATATTCCTACATCAGCTCCACCTCATGCTCCAGGTCTGCCTGCGCAGCTCAGAATCTTTCGACTTGGACAAAATATATATAGATCATGTAAGAGAACACGGACGAACATATTTTGATTACTCACAGACTGGCAGTAAATTTTTTGTACCCGTAAAACACCCAGAACACATAGACAAAAAATGAATATCTTACAACATAACACAAAAAACAGTACGACAGTCAGAGCGGAAATCCCTAAAATAGCACAAGATATGCAGGCAGACATCATGTGCTTACAAGAACCTTATAACAGAAACGGGCAACTGATATGTCTCCAAAACATGCTACCAAAGTAACAGGCAGCAATGACTGTAAGGCTGCAATAGTAATTCTAAATAGAACTTATAACAGAGTTAAGGTAACACAGTAATGCAATCAACACTCGGTTACCATAGAGATAACTAATGGGAACGTCACATGAGTTATTGCATCCATGTACGCCCAATACAGCCATCAAATACAGCCGTATGCAGACTACATCAGAGACCTAGTAATGTATGCCAGAGGCTAAAAATTAGTGATAAGTGCTGACATTAATTCCAGATCGACCCTCTGGAACTCAGACAGAACAGATGACAGAGGACGCATAATCACCGATCTAATACAAGAAACACAATTACATGTAATGAATACGGAAGGACCTATACCAATATATGCAGGGTTCGATGGTACGCGCAGTAATATCGACTTCACGCTAGCAAATAATGCAGCAATGGCATACGTAACAAACTGGACTGTACACGACAACATAACCAGTAGTGATCATAATGTCATAACATACACACTAACTCACACTCAGAACACAATGACCAAATCACACACCAGACACTGACTGTTGCACAAAGCAGACTGGAACAAATTAACGGAAATTATCCAACGACACGATCTAGAAAACATCAATGGAAGTATCGATTATAGAGCACACAAGTTAACACAGGTGATACAACATGCACAAAACACATCAATACCGACAGCAAAGAACAAAAATTGCTCACCAATACCATGGACCAACGAACTTACGAGACTCAAACAAGACGCAAGACGCAAACGAAAATTATATCAAAGGGCGATAGCAGATAGGGACCGACGAATAAGACTTGAAGCATATAGGCATGCAAAAGACTTATACAGACAGACCCTATACAACACGCGTAGACAACAATGGGAGCTATTTGTAACAACACAAACAGAGCAAAATATATTGAGGGAGCCATACAAAACACTGACAGAGAAGATAAAAAACCCACTAGTTCTGGGAACGCTAAGGCAGGATGACGGCACGATGACGAGGGGATGGAGGAATACAGCGGAGTTTCTGCTGTATGAAATGATCCCTGACGACGTTATCGATACAGACACACAATATCATGCAACACTAAGTGAAAACCTACACGCACCATACAACACTACAACTGTCACCTGTCCTTTTGCGCAAGAAGAGGTTGCGCTAGCAATCTCAGAGCTCAAAAACAAAAAAGCACCTGAACCAGATGGTATCCACTCGGAAACACTGAAAAAACTAGCAGTGCAGATCACCCCGTTCCTAACAACGTTACTGAACGATGCCTTACGGCTGGGCAGGGTACCTACAGTATGGAAAACCACCAAAGCAGTCATTATTAAGAAATCAGCGGACAGGGATCGTTCAGATCCAAAGACATACAGGCCAATATGCCTAATAAACACCCTAGCAAAGATTCAGGAGGTGCTACTGTGTAAGCGCCTACAAACACACAGAGCTCTCAAGGGTATGAGCCCACAACAGTTCGGCTTCAGATCTGGCAGATCAATAGATGATGCCATCAACCAGGCCCTGCACATAGTTAACACCACAAAACAGAAATACGCCATGGCAATAATGATTGACAGTGCCGGAGCATTTGATAACCTTTGGTGGCCAGCACTGTTTCAGAGGCTAAGATATCTGGAGGTACCGCAATCACTGTACAACAGTTTTCTGGACTACTGTAAAGACCGAGTAGTCGAATGGCAGATGGACAGCCGGAAAGTAATTAAAAGAATTACCAAAGGCTGTCCTCAAGGGTCGATCTACAGCCCCATCTTCTGGGACATAACAATCGAACCCCTCCTACAAATTCTAGATGGGGATGACAGGTCAGACGGAATTGTCGCCTACGCAGATGACCTATTAGTTTTAGTCACTGCAAACAACAGAGCCCAGTAAGAAGAGAAAGCCAGTGGATTACTACAAATAATTACTCAGTGGTGTCACAACGACAAACTCAGGATAGCCGAAAACAAAACAACGTACACTTTACTGAAAGTATCACTCCAAAGGAATCCTTCGGTTAAAATTGGGGACACAAACATCAAACGAGCACGCATTACGCGCTATCTTGGGGTACACATAGATGAGAAGTTGAATTTCCACGAACACATAAGGCTAACAACAGACAAAGCAGAAAAAATACTCCACAAACTGGTGAGGCTAAATTCAAAACAGTACAGACTACCTCTACCAGTCATACGTACATACCACTGTGCGCTCTTCGAATCAGTACTCAGCTTTGCAGCTGGCACGTGGGCACATAGACTGAACGTGGTCACCAACAAAGCATCCGTCAGACGAGGGCAGAGAAGTGTCCTACTTTGGCTATCAGGAGCCTTCGGTACCACCTCAGCGGATGCACTATGTGTGGTGCTCGTAATATGCCCCATAGATATCACTATCAAATACAGAGCTGCAAGGTACTGGTTAAAGGTGGGGAGACTAGATAAGGTACACACAATAACCGGTGTGCCCATAGAGACGATACGTCACCTTAAAAGTTGGCGTTTGGATACATGGAAAGGTGAGTGGGATGTAAGTGATAAGGGACGTAGACTGCACGACTTCCTCCCTGACATAAGGGAGCGGTTGAGAATGAGACATATCGATCCTAGCCGCGGTATGATACATTTCTTAACCGGGCACGGACCTTATCCCACGCACTTAAACCGCGTGAATCTGAGGCAGACACCTACATGCACATGCGGGGAAGAAGGTTCCCCAGAACACACTGTCTTTTTTGCGGGCAATAAGCGAACAATAGACATACACTACACTTAGATTACACAGATACAGACATAGATATATACACAGCAATAAGAGACGAAGAACGATGGGCACAATTAAACGCACTGGCAAACAGTATTTCAAAAACAACACATGAAGAGTACATGCGGACACGACATCACAGACATGCCTATGTGTAGCGTTACAGAAATCTCCAGAGGATGGACAGCGATACCCGCAGTGACAGCGAAAATAGTGACAATGAGGAGGAACAGGAGGAGGAAGCTGAGATGTGACAATAAATAAGCAAATTGCTGGCAATCTAGCCAAGAAAATACCAAATGCTGTACATGGATGCGCACCTAATGCAGTTAATACATAGGATTAGTAACAAATAGGATAAGAAACATTATTTGCCTACTAATAACCATTTGTGTGTGTGTGTGTGTGTGTGTGTGTGTGTGTGTGTGTGACTGGCGGTCAACGGCTCGATGAAACCATTCCGAGGTATTCACCGTCAGCCACACTCGGTGTTGGTACTAACAAATCTCTCATCTATCCTATCTTCTTTTTATATTCTTCTTAAAAACAACAAAATTTTATTTATATTTCAACCTTAAATTATTGTTATTTTTAATCATTTTTTGTAAATGTTGTAGATAAAACAAAAGGAAAGAAAACCGTAAAAAGATGAAAAATGAAAATTGTAAGATGTACGACCTGTTTTAAACATCAGGTAACAGATCTATAATTTGGCAATAAATAAATAAATAAATAAAGTGTCAACATGTAGCGCTTGCTGCTGTTGTTATTCTGCATCGTCTCCGCACGCAGACCAACTGTAGTACACCGTGTTACCAGACTCTGTGATAGTGTAGAGTTGTAGGAACTGTGACCATGGTGCATTCGAACTCTGAAAAGGCGGAGATGATACTCATCTATGGCGAGTGTCGACGAAATGCAGCTGAAGCCTGCAGGGTGTATGCAGAACGGTACCCGGACAGAGAGCATCCAACGTGCCGCACATTGCAAAACATCTACCGCCAACTGTATGCAACAGGTATGGTCGTAGCACGCAAACCGGTCCGTAACAGGCCCGTCACAGGAGAAGCGGGTGCAGTTGGTGTGTTAGCTGCTGTTACCATGAACCCACACATGAGTACACGGGACATTGCGAGAGCCGGTGGACTGAGTCAAAGTAGTGTCATGCGCATACTGCATCGTCACCGCTTTCACCCGTTTCATGTGTCGCTACATCAGCAATTACATGGTGATGACTTTAATCATCGAGTGCATTTCTGTCAATGGGCATTAACGGAGAACACGTTACAGTTCTACCTGTTTACCGATGAAGCGGGTTTCACAAACCACGAGACAATGAATCTACGGAACATGCATTACTGGTCCGTGACAATCCACGCTGGCTCAGACAGGTAGAGCGACAGCGACCGTGGACTGTACATGTATGGTGCGGGATCATTGGCGACCACCTCATTGGTCCTCACTTCATTGCAGGGGCCCAAACAGCTGCAACATACATCGCGTTTGTACAGAATGATCTGCCAACGTTGCTCGAAAATGTCCCACTGGAAACGCGTCGACGTATGTGGTATCAGCATGATGGTGCACATTCACATTCCGCAATTAACACTAGGCTGACCCTTGACAGGATGTTCGACGGGCGTTTCATAGGACGTGGAGGACGCATAAATTGGCCAGCCCGTTCTCCTGATCTTACATCTCAGGACTTCTTTCTGTGGGGTACGTTAAAGGAGAATGTGTACCGTGATGTGCCTACAACTCCAGAGGATATGAAACAACGTATTGTGGCAGCCTGCGGTGACATTACACCAGATGTACTGCGACGTGTACGACATTCATTACGCCAGAGATTGCAATTGTGTGCAGCAAATGATGGCCACCCCATTGAACATCTATTGGGCTCACATGTCAGGACACACTCTATTCCACTCCGTAATTGAAAACGAAAACCACGTGTGCTGTTCCAGTCTTTTCTGTACCTAAGGTCCATCACCTTTCCCTTTGGATCCCTACGCAATTCGGTGCTCTCCGATACACACGATCCAACAGCATAGGAGTGGTACTCAAGCGTCAACTTCAGGTTACAATATCTCCGGATGTAGTTAATATTTTACAATGCAACAAACGGCACTGATTACGTATATGTTTATATGTTCAGATGTGCTAACAAAACTAACGTGGTTCCATTTAAAAAAACGTAGGTTTGTGTTAAAAAACATACTTCCGTGCATTTTTGTATGGTTTGTATTAACCAATTACACTAGCCCCTCTCCTGACGTTCGGTCTGTGGAATCGGTTCGTCAGTATTTGATGTGGTTTACGAAATATATCCAGCGGTAACTTTAGGTGACTCGCCCTGTGTATATATATATATATATATATATATATATATATATATATATATATATATATATTGTGAGGCTGTGAATTTTTCTTGTGGATACTTCGTAAGTATATAACTCTACTATGTGATGAGCGAACTAAGGAAAATGGTCACCATACCTTAGTCTTAACGAATAGGTCCCCCACACCATCAAGCGTCATCTATGCCCCACGGGTACAACCTCAACCAAAATCGTGAGTTGCGAGCAGTGGTTCAACGCTCATTTGCCAGAATGGTTTTTCAGCTTTTCCACAGTCTTGTGTAATTAATTCCACGACTCGCTGCCGCGAACTTCAGGAGGAAAGGTAGCTGAACTCTGCTGGGTAGATGTCTGCGTTTCAGCTACTCATGGGTCTGATTACCTTCGCATTTTTTGTTGATGTCAACATGTTGTGTAGCCAAAGAGAGTAAACAAGTAATGGAGTATGCAGTAAACACATATTTGAAAGTGAGTGAGGATATATTCGGAAATTGCTTCTTCCACATCACATACCACTTACGTTAAGCGATATGCATCGTAGCTTTCAATGTATTTGAATGACTAACTCATTAATATATTTCGACTCGAGTATTTCTCTGAGTACGTCTTTGCTGATGAATCACCAGCTGGTAAAATATTCCTTCATGAAGTGGCTCCGTTCTCGATTTAAGGCAGCCTCATCAGTGAATACCTTGTTTTGTAATGAACTGGCCTCGTATCCGAAATTCCTTGTATAGGCGAATGCTTCCGCTACCGATGTAGTAACAGAGAAGAGAAGGGAATGCTTTGTTCTTTATAGTCGTTGCCTGCCGCGTTAACAGGTCTAAAGTGCAGCATTCCACGGCAGTGGAACTCTAAAGCGTGCCTTTATTGGCTCCAATAACAAGGCGGAATCTGTTTTGTGTTACTTTCTCACAAAGAGGATATGGTGTCCATTCACTACGAGACGCAGTTGAGATGGTCCATCGAGAAGTTATTTTCACCAGGAAGATTAGCAGTATATTTCACGCAATTCTGGAGAATCTGAGTAATTTACTGAGTCACCTCTGATAAGGTGATGCTCATTTCTGTAACATTCACACAACTTCCTTCGATAATTCGCAGCATGATGTTTCTGTACAAGAATATGGCGAAGTCTATCACATTAAAAATCAGAAATAAAAAAAGAAAGATTTTGCCATAACAACTTAAGATACGTATAATAACAAAAAAGTGTTTGTGGAGGTATAAGAATATTCTTATGACTCTTAAAATATTTATGGAATACTTAAAAGAGTCATCCCGGAGCACATAAACTGTTCTTTTTCTGGCTGCGTCGATACCTAGGTCAAAGTGAATGCAACAGTATTGGTTTTTTGTGAAAATTTTTACTATCAATAAACAGCCCATAGTTTAACTAATTTTAGGAAAAATTTACGATTTACTCACTTAGGCACAAAATCACATTGATTCTGCAAACTCATTAGCGTTTCATTAGCATTACACACAAGGGTTTTGTCAGTGGAAATTTATGTTCCGGATAGGGATTTGGGTATTAATGTACTTGAGAGCTGAAATGAGATTAAACGTTGGGAATCTTAATTCTGGTCATTTCTGTTGTTACTTATCACCTGAAACCTTTTTCGGTACAAGAAGTGTATCATTGTCATGGATTTTCAAGCGTTGTAGTGTAGAACATGAGCCCCAATTATTGATAGCATTTAAACCACGTTGTGTATTTCTATGGTTCTTTTTAATAATATTTACTAAGGCATCCCATTAACTATTGTAGAAGGCAAAAAATACAGGGTCTTTAGTTATTCTGGTCACTTATATTTCAAATTCATGAAGTATTTTGATGTTAATTTCATGATGTTCTACTTTGGTGGATAGAATTTGTGGACCATATATTAGGCAAATTGTTTTCAGATATTTTCCCAGATTTGCTTGAGATATAATTTAACACTTCCATATAACTTACTAGTTAATTATTTATGTTATTTGGCATTTCATTGCCTGGATATTATTCTTACATTATTACACCCTTGTTTCATTATGCAGTCTTTCTGTTTTGGAGTTTTGACTCACTGGTCTCGTTCAACTTGTAGAGTTGTCTGTCAGTGCATAATAACGGTTACTAACAGCTGGTTAACTTATTACGTATTACAAACCTGCTGTGGTCAGTCAAAACAGCGGGGAATGTATCTGTGTGCTTTGAAAGATGAGCAAAATCATCAGACTTGTTATGAGTCCTGAGTGAAGAGGAAGAAATGCGTAATACAACTTCACGGTATTAAAAACCATTAATCGTAGCACAGTTCCAAAATACTAAATTTATTTTTGTCTTGTCTCTTAAATACATGTTCATATCCTAAACAAACCTCTGATACTATACAATTATTATATTGTGTCTTGACGTGTTAAGCACCTCTTATTACAATATATTTACTTTCCTAAGGGCAGTTACCTCCCATCAAGAAATTCTCACAGTTTCCGCAGCAGCAACACCAATTAACCATTCCAAGCCTTACGACGAGGCAAATACACGTATACTACAATTTCGACCTTTTAGAAGAGTGTAAATTAACAGCACTGCATTGAAATTACGTAACAGTAACGTTTCTATGCTGAGAGGAGGCACAACACGCTACGTTTATTCAAGAGATATTTCAACACAAGTTGCTTCAGAAACTCGCATATCAATGATTACAAACAGTTATATGCAGTCAACAGGGCAGGTAGTGCATTCGTACATGCCTTACAAGCCGAGCACAATCGCCGTACCTAATACGAACAAGCAGTGTAGCAAAACAACTGCAGAATCTAACTATACAGTACTGAAGAGCATTCATCGATAACACGAACAGTGTTATTTCATGATAATTGTGTACTTTACGTGAAATGCCATTGTAGCTCCGCATATGCCACTCACTTTAGATTTCCCAGCCCCATTAAAGTTATATAACAAAGTTGTGAAAGAGAGTATCTAATTTAGAAACTATATTTCAATGTTGAAATAAATATTCTCCATGCGATTGATTGCTGATGTCTTAACTTCATTTTATCCATCATATATGAAAGTTATATATCGAGTTTAACAAAGGGAAGCTGCAACATCTTTACACCTGAGATGGAAGCGCAGCGACATGAAAAGCGGAAGGTGTTTGTTAAGATCCACTCTCCCAGAAGCAACTCATAACTCTGTGATGTCTCCGACTGACAACCATACTGGCTCTCGCAGAGAGAAAGTGTATCACTTCCTTTAATAACAACATGAGATGCCCTGTGTACGTGAAGCAGATATGGAATTAGCTCTGCAACGCACATACACGTACTGTAAAAGCATACCAAATGTTTGGTCGAGATAATTAATTAAAATTAATATCAGCTTCCACGGCAGAATTCTTTCCTTTGTGAGACGACGTAGCTGGAAATTTCCTTCCAAATATTCGTCGCTGGGACCCTCTTTGGTCCTTTGACAACTCGACTGCTATATGGCTGCAGAAAATTAACAATATTTGAATATATTCAGCTTCGTCAGAATGGGAGAAAGCGCCCGTAAGCAGATAATCTAATTTAATATTATAAAAATTTAAAAAACTTTCCATAAAACATTTTTAAACTTGCAAAAATTTACTATGTGTATGTCTCAATCGCATTTCACATAAATTTTGTTTCTAGACAGTGATGATCAGTTTCGGTAGATTAACTACTATCTTCAGAACTGAGAACAAAAAAACCAGAAGCAAAATTGCGTTAAGTAACAAAGTCATGCAAAAATCGTTACTGGCCTACCTTTTAAAAAATTTACAGGGAATTAACACACCACGTATGGTATTATAAATGCACTCGCAGTGAACAACACGCTACAACCATCCATAACACTCTTACTTTATATCTACAGGTAAAATGTGCTGCGTACATTCTGAAACAAAACAATTTGTTGTATACTGCCGGAAAAATTAAGAGAAATAATTATTTTGAGGAAAAATTAGATCGTTAAGCTGCCACGCTAAGTGTGCCACCAGTTCATACAGATAGCCTTTACAGTGTCGTAAAAAATGTTATACGTTGAAGCGTCCATATTAGAACTTTCGTTACAGCTAGTAACTGCAATCAGAGATTTGCCCTGTAAAAATGTTTTTAACGCTAGGTGCGATCGAGACGATATATAAAACCTACTGAAAGTTTTAAAAAGTTCTGTAGAAAGTTTTTAAAATTTTTACCATTTTACGTTTGATTATGAACAACGTTTATTTGAAAAAATGTTTTATCTTACAAGAATAGTGTGTTAAAAGGAAATAAGATAATTACCTGTCAAAATAACTAATCCTCCATTATTCACGTTAGCTTAATATCAAACTGTAACTGATCCGTACTTACAAAAAAAAAACAATAATAATAGGAATAATAATAATTTCCTCTCTCTCTCTCTCTCTCTCTCTCTTTGTGTGTGTGTGTGTGTGTGTCTCTTTGTATGTGTGTGTGTGTGTGTGGGGGGGGGGGGGGGTCATCATATTGTAAAAATAAGGTTCCAGACCGTGAAGATGCATTCTTCACTATTCAGGAGACGTACGTTTTGAGTGTTAGAATTGTAGTGATATAGCCCCTTCCTTGAATGAGAGGTATCACGTCCTTAAATACATATGTCAGAGAAAAGATGTTTTTTGCAACTGAGAGTAGTCGATAAGTGATGAGCACCACAGTGCTCGGTGGTGTTTTAAATAGTGCATCTTGATACCAGAGCTAACGATGTAGAGACTGTACGGAAGTGGATGGCAGTCAGATGACCCAACCTGCTGATATTGAGACAGGAGTTCCATGGAACGGGCGGTGCGGAATGAAGAGCTCCAAGAAATATAAGAATACGAAATGTTAAAGGTAATAAATGTATTGTAATTGTTAATTATCAAATTGAATATCAGATCTGCTATGTACGTAGCACAGGATGCACAATACGATTTGGTAGCTGTCCTCATTCATCATATATTGAGTTGTAGTTTTGAAGAGAATGTAATAAGGTTAATTGAATTTCACTTCTTATTTATGTGGTGGAGAGAATGAGAAGTTAAGTTTCAGCAGCTGTATCCGCAGCCAGTAAGGTGGTGAAGTCTGAGCCAAGCTGGAAGAAGAAGTGATACGGATTATGGCTGTGTACTAACTGGAACGTGATTTAATAAAACTTAACAGCGACCGAATATTCAGTAAGCTACAATGATTGTATATGAAAGGAGTGTTCAGGTGGCAATTTATTTAAATGTTTCGTCGATGAGGTGAAAGTAGGGCGAATTGGGCCCGACCGACCGACATGTCATCCTCTGAGAGTGGCGTCATCAGGCACAGTTTGGAGGGCCATGTGCTCAGAACACTCTTGTCGTTGGGTTTCATGACCTTGTAACCGGTACTAATCCGTCTCGTGGCTCCTCAGTTGGCCGCATGAAGCTCAGGGCATCCTGTATGATTCCTTCTACCAAGGAAAAAGTTCTCTTGGCATCGCGAATCGAACCCGAGACCTCCTCACGTCAGTCACCGTCGCTGAATCCTCATTTCCGGAGGCGCAAATCTGCAGTAAGTTGAAGTACAATTGAATGAACATCTTCGTAGAGTGTGATAAGCAATGTCCCATAAGAGTATTTCATGTATGTGAGGAACAGTTCTGATTACATTACTAGTACTAACGAGAAATGGTGAGTGTGGTACTGTTTTCAAAATAGAAACTCGTAGGGATGTTCCCCGTTAACCTCATTGTAAAATGTCAGTAACAATATCAAGTGAACTTACACTGTCTCAGGTCCGCAGTTCGAGGTCACTGCTTGAAGTCACGTAGACCTGGGTTTGATTCTCGACACGATCGGAGATTTTCTTCGGTCGGGATCTGTGTGTTTGTATTATCCTAATCACTTCATCTCATCTTTATCGACGTGGAAGACGCCGAAGTAGCGTCAAATAAAACGACTTGTATCAAGTAACCTAACAACACCAGACAAAAGAGTTATACCATCATCTCATTGTCTCACCAAGTAATAAAATTTGTTCCTATTTTTCATTCCGACAATGTTTTTCTCAATGTGGTCAACTGAAGGCCAGAATCGGAAATCCTCTCTCAAATATCCTCCATAGCCATTGTGTTCAACCTTTTTGAGTTCATGGCTTCCCTGACCAACCATGTTGTTTCTGTGTCTCCCCTGTAAGATAGCTTGTAAAAACACAAGCAATTAATACAGGAACACTAAAATACTACGAATAAAATACTACTCATCCCAGTGATACACCTGAGTGCTTGTTACACAGCTTGTCAACACCTGGCACCAAATGAAATATAGCTACCCTCAAATCATTCTGCACACGAAGTCTTGAACTGTACTTGGTTTTAATTACAGCCACTGCCGAAAACCCACTCATGCCAACATAGGAGATTGGAAAAACAAGGAATACATACAACGTTTTATTGATCAAGCTTAGAAACTATTGTCTTACTACATACCAAAATGTTGACAATGTCACTGGGGAAAACTTCACTTTAAGTGAAGAATCTAATGATACTTCTATCGACTCATCCTCTTCTCCAGTACTGAACTCGAAATAGAATCATTACTGAAGGGAGTTGGGACCCAGGGAAACCTTTCACAGTTTTCAGGGAATTGTTTTTAAAAATAAATTTGATATTCAGATAAATGTCCTTCAGTTACAGAAAAAATATCGGCATTAATACCTATCTCACTGTCGTTTATAAAATGCTGCAAACAGGAAATTAGCCCGTTTCTCCTCCATCGTTCATTTTCCTATTCCAAAGAAGGAGCTTTCCTTCGAGGACACTAACTTTGGTAATAACCTGAATGAAAACAGTTTCACTTCCTTACAGGATCTCATTCAGTGACTTTCATTCTCAAATATATCAAATAAGTATACAGCATTTAATAGAAAGTCATGGTCCAGAGAGCACTTGGAACTAAAATGACTTTCCTCTTCCAGATTAGAATAGACTTTTGCCTAACTTACGAAATGCGTGATAATACGTTTTCCATAGAAAGCCAACGGATGCTGCTATAGAATAAGAGAGATAAATGTACAGCCCCCTTATCGTGACACATTCGTCTGCAAAATCCAGCTTTCTGAGGGTAAGTTTTAATAAAGTTAGCCACATTCATGACACTTCACAGTACATGACTCAAATCAACACTCAAATGTTGCGAATTAAGTTCTTCTCTACGAATAACACACTGATGCCATATAATGTCGGGAGCGTTGTCACGGATGAGTGCTTGTATACACTGTAATGCACGGACCTCACTACACATACCAATGCAGTGAGCACAGGCAATTTGAATTTCTGTTATGATGTCGACAGTTAATTCCAAAAACTTTTTGCCTGTCGTAGCTGAATTTTTTCAGCAACAAGTAGCACATTGGAAAGTATACGTGCACCTCTATCGATGGCATCATTAAACTGCAAACCAAAATACCTTCTAATTTTTCCTGTAATTTACTCACGAACAACCTTTGCTAAATTCTTGAATAAGACGGCTGATTGTAGTGCTATACAAAGCAACGGGGCAAAAGCTGTTTTGCCGTATACTCCCCAACCACAATGGACACCGTGCCTAGGGCAGTGGTAAAATTAATTTTTCTGGACTCGTATTGCCTTCCTTACAGTTGCTGCTTTCTAAGCTGCATTGTAGCACGCTAGACGAAGTTTATTCGAGGTCTTCGCGTGCTTGGAAATTCATAACTTTTATTCCTTCATTTCACTCAGTTTTGATGTACATATGAAGACTGCAGTAATGACTGAAAATTTGCCCCTGGTCCTCGAATCGAATCGTGATCTCCTGCTCACTAGCCAAATGCTGTAGCCACTACTCCATCTTCGAACAATGATTTTCCTCTACTGCACGGACTATCCTAGCACCCCACTCCTCTCTTTATATACACTGAAGAGCCAAAGAAACTTATGCACCTCCAAAACATCGTGTACGGCCCCCGCCAGCGCGTAGAAGTACCGAAACACGACTTGGCATGGACTCGGCTAATGTCTGAAGTAGAGCTGGAAGTAACTGACACCATTAACCTTGCAGGGCTGTCCATACATCCGTAGGAGTGCGAAGGGGTGGATGTCTCTTCTGAACAGCATAGTGTACGCCAGCCCAGATATGCTTAATAGTTTCCATGTCTGGGGAACTTGGTAGCCAGCGGAAGTGTTTAAATTTAGACGAGTGTTCCTGGAGCCATTCTGGAAGTGTGGGGTGTTGCATTGTCCAGCTTTAATTGCCAAAGTCCGTTGGAACGCACAATGGGCATGAACGGACGCAGGCGATCAGACGGTACACTTACGTATGTGTCACCGGTCAAAGTCATATCTAGACGTGTCAGGGGTCACTCCAACTGCACGCACCCCACACCATTACACAGCCTCCACCAGCTTGAAAGGCCCTGTTGACGAGCAGGGTCCACGGATTCATGAGGTTGTATCCATGCCCGTACACGTACATCACTCGATGAGAATTTTAAACAAGACTGGTCCCACCAGGCAATATGTTTCCAGTCATCAACAGTCCATTGCCGGTGTTGACGGGCCCAGGCGGGGCGTAAATCTTTTTGTCGCGCAGTCATCATTACTACACGAGTGGTCCTTCGGCTCCGAAATCACATTGGATGATGTTTCGTTGAATGTTTCGCACGCTCACACTTGCTGATGGCCCTGCGCTCAAATCTGCAACAAATTGCGGAAGGGTTGCACTTCTGTGACTATAAAAGGTTCTCTTCAGTCGTCGTTGGTCCTGTTCTTGCAGGTTCTTTTTCCAGTCGCAGCGATGTCGGACATTTGATGTTTTACTAGATTCCTGATAATCACGGTACACTCGTGAAATGGTCGTGCCCGAAAATCCCCAGTTCATCGCTACCTCAGAGACGCTGTGTCTCATCGCTCGTGCGGCAACTATGACACCACGTTGAAACTCACTTAAATCTTGATAACTTGCCATTGTAGCAGCAGTAACCGATCTAACAACTGTGTCAGACACTTGCTGTTTTATATAGACGTTGCCGACCACAGTATCTTATTCTGTGTCCCCCATTTCCTTCGATGCTGAGGTACTACTCCACTACGGCTGCAGAGGCTCTGCAATGCTGTTCGATTTTAGGGGTTATACCTAGTAGTCTCAGGCGTAAATGAGCATTCTGATTGAGCAAGGAGGCGTGTTAAGGTAGTCTGTGCAGTTAAGCAGAGCCACTGGGCCAATATGGTGTAGTGGTTAGCTCGTCCGCCTTGTGAGCCTACCAGAGTTCGATTCCTGTGCTTGGTACAAGTCTCCATAAGTCGTTTGAGGCTGTGTATATACCTCATAGACATCTGAGACCTGTAAAGGTCTCCGTAGGTAAATAGTTTCACTCACTCTTCTAGATAAATATAATGTTGGTCTGACCACGTCATTCCTATGAACACTGTGTAAATCACGCTTTAGTTCATAGGTACCATACATATAACAGAAAGTACATTCAAACACAAATCACACTGTGGACGCTCCTCATTGTTCTCAACAGTGCAATTGATAGAAAAACATACGTAGCTATCGTCGTATTATCTATACTTGCGTTTCACATCTTCCGTACCACTTTCCATGTTTTCCACAGCTGGTTCTCGGTTTCTACTTCCATTTGACAAGTTTAAAAACTTTTCCATATGCTATCGCCTTTATCAACGTTAGAATAAAGCCACGACATAATAAAAACTGGTTAAAACCAGAATGGTCGCTGCTGGCGCTAACTTCAGTGAGCGATGTTTCATCTTCAAATTTATGACTGCTAGCACTGGCTGGCCAACAGATAAAGTAGAACAGCCCCGAGATGAAGCAAGTTGATACCAGAAAACAAATTACGGAGAACTGCCTTGTTTCCCACTAATTACTATAGAAATGCACAGCACCCCCGGCAGTCATTCATGGTAGATGAGGACGTCGCGGCACACAGGTTGAATAGCAATGCCCATACGGTTTCCCTTTGCCATGCTTTGGATCGTTGGTTGAAAAGAGCACCGCCCTTGAACAGCCCAACCACCTCTCACGAGGGGAAGTGAAAGATGTAAACAAAACAAAATATTTGGATTCGTAATATTACGCTGACATTCTGACTAGTTAACGGCCTGGCTGTCTGGTGCAGTGCAAATTTATTTAAACAGAACATCATTCAGGAAACCTTTTATTGGACTGTCATGGAAAGGGTCTACTTGTGGTGGCACTCAGTATTGTAATTCTGCATAAAAACTCTCATTCATTAATTAATATTGTCCATTTCGTAGTCAGTTTAACACAGGCTATTTCACAATTAATGTCAAACACTAGAGGTTGTAGAGGAGACATAGTAGATCAAGTTTTACTTAGGAACCCATTTCCGGAATCGTAGCTCAGCGACACTACAGAGGATGAAAGTTACAGGCGCCTGTACTCTGTAAATGTATTTATATACAGGGTGACTCCATGATGATGTTACAAACTTTCTAGGATGATGGAGAAGGACAAATGCATCAATCTGAGGTAGGGCTCCCTGCACAGGAAACGAACGAGTCGAAAGTTAGAAGAGAAAACCCTTCTGAGGCCTCTAGCACTGAAATACACGTACTGCTACTGTTGTTGCTAAGACTGTAGGGTAGGCAACATTCAAAGATTGTAGCATTAAAGAAAACCTGGAAAAATGTCTAGTAAACATGTAAACATTAAGAGGCATGAGCACGTCTTCAGTACATGAGATGTACTTCACGGCAGTAAAGCTGAACAAGTGCTCATAACTCTCCAGATATGCATTTTAGGTCCCATGTTTACTGGACATTTTTCCTTGTCTTGGTCCACACTACCACCTACGAAAATTGTCTACCCTACAGTATTAGCAAACAACGATGCCTTTTTATACGTATTTCGCGGTCAGAGGTGTTAGAACTGTTTCCGCTTTTAGATTATAAGGGTACTAATCGAGAGTGAGTCAAGAAGTTTACTGTAGTCGATTCATATACTTCGAAGGTAGCCAGCCCTCCGCTGTCAAAGCATGTTCCTTCAAAATCTTCTACCATTGCTCATTTCTCAGCAACTGGAGAGGGAACCGTTTTTGTTTTAGATACATGGTCGACTTCCATACAACTAGCAAGCTGGGTATATAGCAAGGAATTCAAAGTTTTGAAATATGCTTTTCCACTTCTGATGCTCATGGCTAGTTACGACGCAGTTATGACGGAGCAGACTTCAGCATAACTAGCGATGTGGGTATATAGCAAGGAATTCGAACATTTGAAAAATACATCTACGACCTCTGACGCTCAAGGCCAGTTACGACGCATTATATTACTAGCTTCTAAGTAGAGGCGAGCTACCTATTTGGCTTTGTCTGTGCGCTTTTGTAGTTTACTCTTACAGTTCTTGCGTGTTTATGTATTATAGATTTCCGCCGTCTTTAATACGGACAGGGAATGTTTCTAATGCTAGCTGGTCACAGCTCACTGCGGTGCTGGTTTCGATCACGTAGTTTCATCTTGTTGCCAGTGCCACAACGAGGGGCCGGAGGGGGGGATCCAAGACAAGTGCTGCACGTCTCACTTGTCCCCCGATCCCTCCACTGCTGAGGTCAGCCTGGCTACTGCCCACACTAAGGCTGATCCCTCACCTGTGGTCGAGTGGTGGATCGTTTCAAGGTGTAGCCGGTAGTAAAAGACTTTCCGAGAAACTGGCCACAACGTCTTTCCGGTTTGTCTAGGGCTGCAACGGCCTGTCCTCTTTCAGAGGACACCTCTGGGACCGGAAGAAAGGTCTGCACATACACATAGCCATAGGTTGAAATTACCGCTACAGCTGTAAGGTTCTTTCTGTTTAGCATAAGACCGGTTTCGGGCTCTTGTACGCCCATCTTCAGGTGTCGTAACTTGGTATTGTGACTCCGAGCGCCGCGGTGTTCTCTGATGAAACGCTTAGTTGCGGATGTACAGAGAGGTTGGGGTTATTGTTAGGTGGGAGCTCCCATGTTACATGTCTCCTGGTACACCTTTGGGATACAGCTGCCAGGAAGGGGAAGAAATCCAGTGTATGTGTGCATAACGGGGGCAGTCATACCAGACGCGTAACAGGCCATTATGAATAGCACAGGGTGCAACCAATTACGGGTGTTGGCTCGAGACGGAATGAACAGTGTGTTGCTTTGGATCAAAATAGATTTCCGGTTTCCGAAGACTACCTGACGAGGTAACAGCCAGTCTTGCTTGCAAGACGAACACGTATCTCACAACCTGAAGCATCGGTAATACAAGCCATTGCGTAAGCTTGGTACAGAGCTGATTGTAGGGGAACGTAGGATCTGAATGAAGGGTTCAGATGGATTTGCGAGCTTGTAAGCTACAGATTCCTTGACTTGCACCCTATGATGGAGAGGTGTCAGGATCCGCTCTATGGATTAAGGGTCCATTACAATAGATGATGCAGCTACACGAGTATCGGGGGCTGTGTGGAATGGACTGGTCACTTTTTTGGGTTAAAGGGTCTTCGATATGTACAAACAGGGGTTCAGTATCAAACCGTGCAACTCGAACACAGGACGAGGGAAGAACTAGGAAACTTTCTTAATTGTGTTTTTAAGATGGAAGGCTTCAAGCGCTCGTAGCAAGATCTGAGACACTAAAAGCTGGATGAGGGCAGAGATAGTTTCAGCTCAAGTTTTTACCAAAAGCCCTTCGCTCTTCAGAAAGGACAGATGAAATTCAGTTGGTGGTGGTCTGTTTGCTGCTTTCAGAAGCTCATCTTCTAGTGAACCTGAAGAAGCCCCCCTAACCCTCACCCCCTGCCTGTCGCCACGAGTTTCGTGATATAGTTGCTGAAGAGTTCTAGCAAAACTTCAGTAGGATTTCAGACAGATACCTCACTCATACAACTACGTTTGGTGGTAACTTCAATCTGAGGAAAACACGGCCTTATTTGCAAACTCGGTGATAGGCATCAACTATTCTGCAAAACTGTACTACATACTTTCTATGAAAATGGTTTTGAGCTATTAATTCAAGAGCAGACAAGAAGTCCAAATGGTTCCAATAATATGTGAGACCTCTTGGCCACAAACAATTATCAGTAAATAGAGAGCGTGGGGACAAATACATGCATTACGAACCACATGGTAGCTACTGGTTGACTAAAGAGTGTTATGTTCAAAGTCGGCAGCAAAACAAAAATCTGAGCGTCGACGATAGGTGACTTGCACTGAAGCAAATATTATTGACGACAACTGAGAGTTTCATAGTTTCATACCAAGCAGGTAAGTGAAGTCAAGATAGGTGCTTCATGGTACACAAAATAGTTTAGCTACCACCAGGAGGAGCCGTAGCCAATCTGTGGGCCTCAATAGATTTATATATTTTCTCATAATACTTAGCAGTTGTTTCACCTATTCTGGAGCAATAAACTTTACGACAACGGCAATTAAGATACGACCAGAGTGAATAACTCTACATTATACACCTTTATTTTTATGGTCAGCTGCCGTTGCAGCATTTATTCTTGTTTCATCACTTCAAGTTCTAGCAGATGCTGTTACTATACTGTTAACTGAGCGAAACCTAAGTACTTCATTCTTTGACCCTGCAGTAGGAGGTCATATTTTATACCAACACTATATCTGATTCTTTGGTCACCCAGTAGTTTATATTCTAATTTTACTACGATTTGGTATTATTTAACTTACGGTATGTAAAAAATTGGAAAAATCTAATCATTTGTTTGTTATAATCTGCACATCATTTTAGATTAGAGTATTAGGAGTAACTGAGTAAACACATAGTTTGCTCACAGTGAAGATGGGTATAGGTACAGCTACAATAATTACTGTCGTACCAACAGGCATTAAGGTATTTAAATGCTCAGCAACAGTATGTGGAACTAATTTCAAGTTTAATCATCCGTTATCGTGGGCTTTTGGATTTATTTATTTTGTTAACAATTGGAGGGCTAACTTAATTAATATCAGCAAATTCATCTCTTGTTCTCCATGACAATTATTACGTTGCTGCACATTTGCGTTATGCATTATCTATACCAGCAGCAGTATTTGCAATTATAGGCGTTGTTATCCAATGATACCCTTTATTTACAGGATTAACTATAAATAATACAAGATTAAAAATTCGGCTTACAATTGCGTTTATTGGAATAAATTGAACATCCTCCCATCTATACGTCCTAGGATTAGCTAGTATACCATGACGATACTCTGATTATCCAGATTCACATAATTCATGAAATAAATTATCAAGTACTGGAGCTATGATCTCAATTTCTGGAATTATTAAATTCATTCCAATTACGTGATAAAGAGTAATAACAAACCGAGATGTCATATTTAGTGTTAATATAAGTACGGCCGGCTAGTGTGGCCACGCGGTTAAAGGCGCTTCAGTCTGGAACCGCGCGACCGCTACGGTCGCAGGTTCGAATCCTGCCTCGGGCATGGATGTGTGTGATGTCCTTAGGTTGGTTAGGTTTAAGTAGTTCTAAGTTCTAGGGGACTCATGACCTCAGATGTTAAGTCCCATAGTGCTCAGAGCCATTTGAACCATTTGAATGTAAGTATGTAAACAAACGCTGCAAAGCAAAAATACAGTACTTGGAATAACCATCGATCTATAGATTCTAATATGGCAGATTAGTGGAGCAGATTTAAGCAGTACAAATAAATATTTTTCCTTTTGTTAGTAATCTTTAATATCAACGTGACCGATTGGATCATTACAACATGGAGCTTCAACATTATTGGAGCAGTTCACATTTTTCTATGACAGTACCATATTTGTACTACTTATTCAGTACAGTACTCATAGGCTATTCCCTTAGCCGTACTGATTGTCTGTCTTATTTGTCGTCACGCGCATTTTCTCAGGCGTTTCGGAAGATAATTGTAGTTTGGTTTTTGCAGCGTATAGCTGGAGTCAGCCCAAAACAAACCATGCTCATCGCGACTGTCATATGATACCCAGCATAGACGAAACGCATAGCTATGTTTTCCATTACAAAAAAATAAAAAATTTAAATACGAATTCTAAGAACCCATTCGACAGAGCGGTCACAAATTAGCCTCGCGGGATATTCGTTTTATCGAGGTGTATTAACAAAGACAGTCAAACAAGATGAATAACCGGTAATCCAACAGCGGCTGAGCAGCACTGCCCTGTTTGCGCTGACTGCTACTGCCATGCAGCAGTGCTGCTCAGCCGCTGTTGGATTACCGGTTATTCATCTTGTTTGACTGTCTTTGTTAATACACATCGATAAAACGAATATCGCGCGAGACTAATTTGTGACCCCTCTGTCGGATGGGCACAGTATATTCCACTTTAAGAATCATTTTGTGTGTAACGGGAAACATACCGACGCTTTCTATCGGCGCCGCACGTCGCACGAAAGACGTGATGAGTAGTATTTGTCTAGGCTGACTCCAAATACACGTTGTACAAAAGGAAATTACAACTATCGGCCGAAACTCCAGAGAAAATGCGCCTGACGACTCTTAAGAGAGACACCTTGTATATCAGTCATCGATAATAAAAACCGAAGCATACTTCACTGACACTTCAATGAAACAATCTCAACAGCTCTTCTTCCTATCACCTTAATTTGTATAGTATTAATAGCACAAAGATTTCACCACCTTCTTGATGATTCAGTAGTTTGTATAATTACAACTGAAAGAACTGGATATCAGTGATGCTGAAGTTAGGAATCTTCAGATTTTGAACATGGTGAATTTTGATAATTACATAACAACAGGAATAGATTTAGAAGCTGGCAGATTCCGACTATTAGATCTAGACAAATGAACAATTTTAGCCGTAAATACACAAATTCGAGTTCTCGCTTGTGCACTGGAAATCCCACATTCATGAGCAGTACCTGCACTTTTACTTTAAATTGTTTCTTCACACGGACGATTAAACCGAGGAACATCCAATATAAATCGACGTGAATGATTCTTTGGCCAATGTACAGAAATTTGTGGATACTATCTCAAAACATAGATTTTTTACCATTGTAATACAAAGAACTCCAATAAATCTATTTATTTTGTGATTATCTAAGGTAAACTAAGGAGCTATTTAAAAATAATATAATCAAATATAACTAAAAATTTAGTACATCTGAGGAATCGGATGACTGAAAGTAGGTAATGGTCTCTTAAACCAACAAATAGAAAATTAATACCCACTTCTGATCGGAAATTATGGTAATCCAAAATCCTGAAATATTACCACTAATATGATATTCTATCTTTATTGTATCTTCTATTGTATTAATTTTATTCTATCAAATAAACTTTCTTTTGTTTAAATCAAGTCCTATTAAAAGAGCAGAAAAAGGAATGATTGAAAGAAAGACCTTAATTTGAAAATGATAACAATTTTATTTTCGCCGCTTTTCCCATCAAATTACATCTATAACTTGTTAGTAAATTGAACCCGTTGTTAAACCCTTAGCAGTGTGATTAACATCATCACAGACAAATATTATCTGAAATAATGTAAACCAGACCTCACATTATAGATTCAGAAACCTATTAGGATCAGAGTCAATTAATGGTACAAAATTCACCTTCATTTCAACTTTTGTTGTTGAAAGTTTCATGCCAAGCTCATTAATAAAGGATGGTACAGAATTGCAACAGTACAGGAAACAGGACAACAAAAGCGGGAAAGAAGCATAAAATATATCAGAGAACGCTAAATTTCCAAAACAGGCGATGTTTTACAGAAGCTTGAAACGTAGCACGCACCCAATATGAAATACTTTCACTAGTTTATACAACGAGGCCCGGTCTCGAAATATGGTGTACTGCAGAAAGAGATTCTGTTTGTATCTTAGTGAAAAGACAATATCAACACCTTCACTGGGCGATATTAATGGGACTGTTACTAATGATAGCATCACTGAAGTGAAGGTGCCAAATATGGTTTTCATACGAGGGTCACTCCAAAAGAAATGCACACAATTTTTTTTAATCCATCTTTAATTATACATGTTTGAAAGTTTTACAGTGTGTAGATACATACTTTAGGAACTATATTTTCATTTCTCCACATAATTTTCATTCCTCTCAACTGCCTTACGCCATGTTGGAACCAGCGCCCGTATACCCGCACGGTAAAATTCTGGACCAACCTGTTGGAGCCACTGTTTGGCAGCGTGCACAAGGGATTCATCATCTTCAAACCTTATAGCACGAAGAGAGTCCTTCAGTTTCCCAAAGGGATGATAGTCACATGGAGCCAGCTCGGGACTGTAAGACTGGTATTTCAGTGTTGTCCATCCGAGTTCTGTGGCCGCTACCATGGTTTTTTGACTGACATGTGGTCGTGCATTGTCGTGCATCAGCAAATCAAAAAATGGCTCTGAGCACTATGGGACTTAACATCTATGGTCATCAGTCCCCTAGAAATTAGAACTACTTAAACCTAACTAACCTAAGGACAGCACACAACACCCAGCCATCACGAGGCAGAGAAAATCCCTGACCCCGCCGGGAATCGAACCCGGGAACCCGGGCGTGGGAAGCGAGAACGCTACCGCACGACCACGAGAATCAGCAAATCATCTTGCTTTGCCGATGCGGTCGAACACGACATCAGAATTTATGGTGGTTCCACTTGGCATGATGTACACAAGCAAGAGTCCTCCGGAATCGAAAAACACCGTAGCCATAACTTCTCCCGCTGAAAGTGTGGTTTTGAATTTATTTTTCTTGGGTGAATTTGCACGATACCACTCAATTGATTGCCTCTTCGTCTCTGGTGAAACATTATGGAGCCATGTTTCATCACCTGTTACAATTCTTCCAAGAAATTCATCTCCACCATTCTCGTACTGTTCAAATGGTTCAAATGGCTCTGAGCACTATGGGACTTAACTTCTGACGTCATCAGTCCCCTAGAACTTATAACTACTTAAACCTAACTAACCTTAGGACATCACACACATCCATGCCCGAGGCAGGATTCGAACCTGCGACCGCATCGGCCGCGGGGTTCCGGACTGTAGCGCCTAGAACCGCTCGGTCACTTCCGCCGGCTCTCGTACTGTTCCAAAAGATCGCTGCATACCGTTTTTCTTGTTTCTTTATGAGCCACTGTCTACATCCTGCGAACCCACCTGACACAAACCTTTTTTAACGCCAACACTTTCAGTATTCTGCAAACTCTTCAATCCCCTATCCCAACGTAGCGTGACAATTCGTTCACTGTGATTCGTCTGTCAACAGTGACCAATTAGTTAAGTCTCAGCACATTGCCCGGACTGTGTGCAGTACGAGGCCTGCCGCTACGAGGACAATCCTCAATATTGCTGTGCCCCTGCTTGCCCACCGGCTAACTGTACTGCGATCGACATCAGCATCTCCATACACAGTTTTCAACCTCGTGTTGATGTTTACCACTGTCTCGTTTTCACAGCACAGAAGTTCTATGACAGCACGTTGCTTCTGACGACCGTCAATTGTAGCAGTCATCTTGAAGACATGCTGTGACGGCGACACTCACGGGAACAGGTTGAACTAAGTTGGAAAACAAGCGGGAAGAATGTATCTACACATTGTAAAACTTTCACACATGCAGAATGAAAGCTGTATTTTTAAAAAAATAATGTGCATTTCATTTGGAGTGACCCTCGTAAATTTCTTCACCAAAGAAAATGCAATAAATATTTCATAATATCGAAGCAATAACAGCTACTAGCACAGATAATTTAGAAGGAGATACATTCTGTGCAGCGAATCAAGATACCTCGTCTAATAAAAGCAAGTCTTCAATTGCATACTGTACGTCACTTACGTTCCTTTCGCCGTAAGCTTGAAAAATCTTACCACTGCTGTCAGTTATTTACAACTGTTGGCTCGATGAAAGATCCATATCTAAAGATCGAAACGTTGTGTAAGTGACAACAATACGCAAAAATGGAAAGAAAGTAATCCACTGAATTACACGATGATGAGCCATAACAGTACGACCACAGCGCACCGCTTGCTTGTATGATGTCTGGATCGCTTAGAGCACGTCACGCGATAACAGAAGTATATGAGGGGAGCAGAGACGAATAGGGAATCATTCTACCTACGTTAAGTATTGCAAATGCGGAAATCCGCCGACCTGAACGAATTTGACGAAAGCCAGATTTTTGTGGCGTTGTGCCTGGAAGCGAGGATACCGGAAACTGCGGAGCTGGTCGTCTGTTTGCGTGCTTTGTGGTGAGCGTTTATGGAAAGTGCTTGAAGAATGCTGAAAACACGGTTAGGCTACAAGAAGTAGGACTTCCATAGTTCGCCACAGAACGTAGGGATCAGTGGCTTTCCAGCTCCCTGAAGCAGGATAGGGGGTAATCTGTGGCAGGTCTAACAACATAGTGCAGTGCCGGAGCAGGCACAAGTGATGTGGAGTACACAGTTCAGTGCGCGGTGTTGGACATGGTGTGCCGCAGTAGTGGACCCCTACGTGTTCCCATGTTCACCCAACGACATCATCAATTATGATGACAGTGGGCACGGGACCATCTAGATTGGGCCGCAGATTAATGGAATCGTGTCGCTGGTTAGATGAATCCCGTTTATTGTTAATTCTGGTCGATGGTCGTATCCAGATGCGTTGTCATCCAGGCGAACGGCTGCTAGGAAACTAACCCTCAACAGATAAATTCCGTAACCTCCCATTAAAAAGTGACTAACCTCCCAACAAAAATGTGACTCATATATAATCTTTCAAAAGAAATCTCGTAATATAACCTCTCAAAAATTAACTGACTGTGAATCTAAATTGGTAAATCCGGACATCAGCAGTACTGCGTCATGGCCTTGAAAAATCATTCTAAATAAACTGAAAATTCTTACCTCAATGATGTCGCCGGATAACGCGTATATATCTGCTCCTATAAGAAATTTTCCCGGCACATCCCACTGCAATGCTGGCCACTAGATTTTGTTATGTACGAGAAACAACTGATTTTCTATACGATAATCGGCATGACTATGGATAGGAGAAATTAGTACAAACTTTAAATTCATATGACTGTCAAAAGTTATCTTTATAAGAAAGATTATTATTGAAAGATTTTTGAAAACATTTACATGGGGCTTTTATATAACAATAGTACAAAAATGAGTTGCAGCAATTAACATATGCACGCGGCGGTAAAGAAGAATCATTTCAGCATTTACCTTGTACTACATTTTGAGGCACCGCCATCGTTCTCCACGACCGGCCTTGGTAATTCCATAACTCGTGAGCTCTACGAGCGACCTGACCCAACAGACCGACTGCGAGCTACTACCACTACTGCCAACACTGCTCTCTGGTCTGCGATTCTATCGTAACTTACATGTCGCAGGCAGAGCGTGAGCAATCCATCGAAGTTACATCTGGTCCATTGCGCTAGCAACAAATTTCCTCTTACAAAACATGCAGTGTGTCACGGATGCAGACCGATGGCAGCAGTATCGTAATATGGGGAACATTCACCTGGGCTTCCATGGGTTGCGATAGTAATCAGTTGCACCATGACAGCTGTGGCCTAATCGTATAATGTTACGGATCACATGCAACAAGTTACGCTTGATGTCTTAGTCAACAGCGATGGCATGTTCCAGCAGGACAACTGTCGTTGCCCCAAGGCCAGACTCGTGCTGCAATGGTTTAAAGAGCACGATAGTGAACTCATGTTGATGTCTTGGCTATTAAATTCTGCTTATCTGAATCCGATGAAACCCAACTGCGACTCAATTGGGCGCCATTCGTCGCCCACTAACAAACAGCCCGTAAACTACGGAATGTGTCTGACCTGTGCGTAGCCATCTGGTGCCAGGAACCTCTGGAAACCTGTCAAGTACTTGTCGAATCCATGTCACGCGGAATCACCGCTGAACTGGGCTCCATTAAGTGAACCAATACGCTTTTAAGGAGGTGGTCATAATGTTTCGACTCATCGGTGTAGACCAGCATCACTGACATCGATTTATATTAATATTCTGTAACATATAGATTTACTGCGATAGTACATTATGAAGCATCACCAAAAATAATCTGAAATTATCACGAAACACAGCTGGATTTTTATCCACATGCAGAGTGCTATCGCATGAGTATTTCACGTTTTGGCACATTTTCTCAAGAGAGCCGTCTAATCAAATGCTCTGCATATGCCGTATTAGTTGTGCAACTACTGTGCGAATGTATCTGTGATTTTCTGTCAGAGAGCTCACAGTTTCGTAACTGACGAGGCACCATCTACTTAGTTGTAAGTGGTATCACGGGTTCCCCAAGGAAGCGTTACAAGCCCTTCGCAGTTCTTAATCTATATAAACGACTCAGTACACAATCAGAGCAACCCTCTATGATTGGTTACTGATGATGCTGTCATTTACCATGTAATGGTAAAAATCTAATGGTATAAAATTAAAACCTACTGGAAAATTATTTAGACAAAAATCAGTCTTGCGTCAAAGGCGAGAATTGCCGGTAAACAAGAAAATCTATTAGGTCCTCCACATTATGAAAATACAATACTTCAAATACATTACGTGCATTTAAAAGTTGTCGATTCAGTTAAATACCTTGCCGTAGGTGGGGAGGCTTGCGTGCCTCAGCGATACAGAGAGCCGTACCGTAGGTGCAACCAGACTGGAGAGGTATCTGTTGAGAAGCCAGACAAACGTGTGGTTCCTGAAGAGGGGCAGCAGCCGTTTTATTAGTTGTAGGTGCAACAGTCTGGATGATTGACTGATCTGGCCTAGTAACACTAACCAAAACGGCCTTGCTGTGCTGGTACTGCGAACGGCTGAAAGCAAGAGGATACTACACCCGTAATTTTTTCCGAGGGCATGCAGCTTTACTGTATGTTTAAATGATGATGGCGTCCTCTTGTATAAAATATTACGGAGGTAAAAGAGTCCCCCATTCGAATCTCCGGGCGGGGACTACTCAGGAGGACGTCATTTTCAGGAGAAATAAAACAGGCGTTCTGCGGCTCGGAGCGTGGAATGTCAGATTCCTTAATCGGGCAGGTAGCTTAGAAAATTTAAAAAGGGAAATGGATAGGTTAAAGTTAGATGTAGTGGGAATTAGTGAAGTTCGATGGCAGGAGGAACAAGACTTCTGGTCAGGCGATTGCAGGATTATAAATACAAAGTCAAATAGAGGTAATGCAGGAGTAAGTTTAATAATGAATAAAAAATAGGAGTGCGGGTAAGCCTCTATAAACAGCATAGTGAACGCATTATTGTGGTCAGATAGACACGAAGTTCACGCCTATCACAGCAGTACAAGTTTATATGCCAACTAGCTCCGCAGATGACGAAGAGATTGATCAAATGTATGATGAGACAGAAGAAAATTTAACAGTCATGGGCGACTGGAATTCGATAGTAGGAAAAGTAAGAGAAGGAAACGGAGTAGGTGAATATGGAATGGGGGTAAGAAATGAAAGAGGAAGCTGCCTGGTAGAGTTTTGCACAGAGCGTATCTTAAACATAGCTAATACTTGGTTCAAGAATCATGAAAGATGGTTGTATGCATGGTAGAGGCCTTCAAATACTAGAAGTTTTCAGATAGATTATACAATGGTAAGACAGAGGTGTACGAACCATGTTTTAAATTGTAAGACATTTCCAGGGGCAGATGTGTACTCTGACCACAATCCATTGGTTATGACCTGAAGAAACTGCAAAATGGTGGGAATTTCAGGAAATGAGACCTGAATAAACTGACAGAACCAGAGGTTGTACAGAGTTTCAGGGAGAGCATTCGGGAACGATTGACAAGAATGGGGGAAAGAAATACAGTAGAAGAAGAAAGGGTGGCTTTGAGGGATGAAACAGTGAAGGCAGTAGAGGATCAAGTCGGTAGAAATCCTAGGGTAAGAGTAGATACATTGAATTTAACTGATGAAAGGAGAAAATATAAAAGCGCACTAAATGAAGCAGGCGAAAACGAACACACATGTCTGAAAAATGCGATCGACAGGAAGTGCAAAATGGCTAAGCGGGTTTGGCTAGGGGACAAGTGTAAGAAGGTATAGGCATATCTCACTGGGGTTAGATAGATATTGCCTACAACAGAATTAAAGAGACCTTTGGAGAAAGGAGGACCACTTGTAGGAATATCAAGAGCTCAGATGGAAAACCGGTTCTAGGGAAAGAAGGGAAAGCAGAAAGGTGGAAGGAGTATATAGAGGCTCTATACAAGGGCGATGATCTTCAGGACAATATTATGGAAATGGGAGAGGATGTAGATGAAGGTGAAATGGGTGATATGATACTGTGTGAAGAGTTTGACATAGCAGTGAAAGACCTAAGTCGAAACAAGGCGCCGGGAGTAGACATCATTCCATTAGAGCTACTGACAGCCATAGGAGAGAAAGCCCTAACAAAACTCTACCATCTGGTGACCAAGCTGTATGAGACAGGCGAAATACACTCCTGGAAATTGAAATAAGAACACCGTGAATTCATTGTCCCAGGAAGAGGAAACTTTATTGACACATTCCTGGGGTCAAATACATCACATGATCACACTGACAGAACCACAGGCACATAGACACAGGCAACAGAGCATGCACAATGTCGGCACTAGTACAGTGTATATCCACCTTTCGCAGCAATGCAGGCTGCTATTCTCCCATGGAGACGATCGTAGAGATGCTGGATGTAGTCCTGTGGAACGGCTTGCCATGCCATTTCCACCTGGCGCCTCAGCTGGACCAGCGTTCGTGCTGGACGTGCAGACCGCGTGAGACGACGCTTCATCCAGTCCCAAACATGCTCAATGGGGGACAGATCCGGAGATCTTGCTGGCCAGGGTAGTTGACTTACACCTTCTAGAGCACGTTGGGTGACACGGGATACATGCGGATGTGCATTGTCCTGTTGGAACAGCAAGTTCCCTTGCCGGTCTAGGAATGGTAGAACGATGGGTTCGATGACGGTTTGGATGCACCGTGCACTATTCAGTGTCCCCTCGACGATCACCAGTGGTGTACGGCCAGTGTAGGAGATCGCTCCCCACACCATGATGCCGGGTGTTGGCCCTGTGTGCCTCGGTCGTAAGCAGTCCTGATTGTGGCGCTCACCTGCACGGCGCCAAACACGCATACGACCATCATTGGCACCAAGGCAGAAGCGACTCTCATTGCTGAAGACGACACGTCTCCATTCGTCCCTCCATTCACGCCTGTCGCGACACCACTGGAGGCGGGCTGCACGATGTTGGGGCGTGAGCGGAAGAAGGCCTAACGGTGTGCGGGACCGTAACCCAGCTTCATGGAGACGGTTGCGAATGGTCCTCGCCGATACCCCAGGAGCAACAGTGTCCCTAATTTGCTGGGAAGTGGCGGTGCGGTCCCCTACGGCACTGCGTAGGATCCTACGGTCTTGGCGTGCATCCGTGCGTCGCTGCGGTCCGGTCCCAGGTCGACGGGCACGTGCACCTTCCGCCGACCACTGGCGACAACATCGATGTACTGTGGAGACCTCACGCACCACGTGTTGAGCAATTCGGCGGTGCGTCCACCCGGCCACCCGCATGCCCACTATACGCCCTCGCTCAAAGTCCGTCAACTGCACATACGGTTCACGTCCACGCTGTCGCGGCATGCTACCAGTGTTAAAGACTGCGATAGAGCTCCGTATGCCACGGCAAACTGGCTGACACTGACGGCGGCGGTGCACAAATGCTGCGCAGCTAGCGCCATTCGACGGCCAACACCGCGGTTCCTGGTGTGTCCGCTGTGCCGTGCGTGTGATCATTGCTTGTACAGCCCTCTCGCAGTGTCCGGAGCAAGTATGGTGGGTCTGACACACCGGTATCAATGTGTTCTTTTTTCCATTTCCAGGAGTGTACCATCAGACTTCAACAAGAATATAATAATTATAATGCCATAGAAAGCAGGTGTTGATAGATGTGAGAATTACAGAACTATCGGTTTAATATGTCACAGCTGCAAAATACTAACGTGAATTCTTTACAGACGAATGGAAAATGGTAGAAGACGGCCTCGGGGAAGATCAGTTTGGATTCCGTAGAAATGTTGGAACACGTGAGGCAATATTGACCTTACGACTTAACTTAGAAGAAAGATTAAGAAAAGGCAAACCTACGTTTCCAGCATTTGCAGACTTAGAGAAAGATTTTGACAATGTTGACTAGAATATTCTCTCTCAAATTCTGATGGTGGCAGGGGTAAAATAGAGGAAGCGAAAGGCTATTTACAATTTGTACAGAAACGAGGTGGCAGTTATAAGAGTCGAGAGGCATGAAAGGGAAGTCGTGGTTTGGAAGGGAGTGAGACGGGGTTGTATCCTATCCTCGATGTTGTTCAATCTTTATATTGAGCAAGTAGTATGGATGCTGAGGGAATTAGATTATGAAAAGAGACACTTAAAGTAGTAGATGAGTTTTGCTATTTGTGGAGCAACGTAACTGATGATGGTCGATGTAGAGAGGATATAAAATGTAGACTGGCAATGGCAAAGAAAGCGTCTCTGAGGAAGAGAAATTTTTAAACATCAGTATAGATTTAAGTGTCAGGAATTTGTTTCGGAAAGTATTTGTTTGTAGTGTAGCCATGTATGGAAGTGAAACATTGACGATATATAGTTTAGAGAAGAAGAGAATAGAAGCAATCGAAATTTGGTGCTACAGAAGAATGCTGAAGATTAGATGAGTAGATCACATAACTAATGGGCAGGTACTGAATTGAATCAGGGAGAAGAAAAATTTGTGGCACAACTTGACTGGAAGAAGGGATCGGTTGGTAGGACGTGTTCTGTGGCATCAAGGAATCACCAGTTTAGTATTGGAGGGCAGCGTGGAGGGTAAAAATCGTAGAGGGAGACCAAGAGATGAATACACTAAGCAGATTCAGAAGGATGTAGGTAGCAGTAGGTACTGGGAGATGAAGAAGCTGGCACAGGATAGAGTGGCAAGGAGAGCTGCATCAAACCAGTCTTTGGACTGAAGACCACAACAGCAACAATAACAACAACACCTAGGGTTCATACTTACCGTCGCCTTAAACTGGAAATGTCACATAGAAAACATTGCGGGAAAGTTGAATGTAATACTACGGATTATTCGAGGAACACTTATACGTCGCAAGGAATATATTGGACTGACACTAACCTTGTCCATTCACTTACGGAATATCGAAGCGCGGTGTGGGATCCTTATAAATTTGAGTTGATAGACGACTTCGAAAAAGTTCAAAGCAAGATAGCTCGTTTTGTGCTGTCGCGAAATAGCGGAGAGAGTGTCATGTACATGATACGCAAATTGGGGTAGCAGCCACCTTCACAAAGCCATTTTTCATTGCGACGATATCTCTTCACGAGATTTCAACCCTACGACTCCAAAAATAATTTTTTGGCTTCTTTCCGACAACGGTATAATGACCATCGTAATAAAACAAAGCCAACCAGTGCTCAGATGGAAGATTTAGTTGTTCGCTTTTCCCCCGTGGTCATCGAGAGTGGAATTGCCAAAAAATTGTTTGAGAGAGGTTCTGTGAAAGCTCTGACAAGCACTTAAGAATTAATTGCAGGTTATTTACGTAACTTAGTGTCTATAACTCATCAGAAGTCTAAATTCTGTCAATTACAATCGAGCTATTTTTATACTTTCTGAATGTAAGTAATATATACAAATTTGATATCACGATTTTTATTTACACATTCCCAATACTGCAGACGTATTCCTCATGTTGGTTCCAGATTGCTGCTCAGCTTTTGCAGTCCGACTATTTGTGAGGAGGACTGTGAAGATTAGTCGCTCCTGTGACTTTTAAGAGTAACTAGAATCAGATTAATCTGTGCGTGTAAAATAAAGCAGTTACACGACTGAAAAGAGAAGTACATGGTCTGACATAGATGAAGAAAAAAACAGTATACGATTTAATGTAACCGAAAGTCGTAAAAGCGCAGTCCAGCGCCAAAACAAACGAGATGACTAAATTAAAGCGTTTACTGTTCGCTTTTTAAGAGAGGGTAGAAAAAATAACGTCACAGTAAATGAACAGCTATTGAATGAAATATTCATATTAACGTAATAACTACTGGTTATGATTTGTTTGGGCACTGTTTTCATATTTGCGTGTAGTTGGTGTTATTTTAATTGTGTATGAAATTAGCGAAATAAATGAGTTTAAAAATATTTTCCAGTGAAATATATGTCAGCTTTTGTTAAGTGTGCATGATCTGATATAAGCACACTGGCCTACTTCTAGGCTCTCACCACAGTTGATTTACACCAACATAATATACAACAGGAAAAGTCGAATGTCTCCCACTTACTGTACAAATTTACACTATTTACGATCCGAAAATATTATTTGATACTATTACTCTGGATAGCAACAGTGTTACGCAAAATTGAATTATGTTATAAATTCGAGTGGGGGCTGTAACTCATAGATTCTGCATTGGCAGAGCCCATCCATCAAGTACTTCTGCAATTGTCCCCTTAAGTAAAATAATATCATACATTACTTTGTCGATCTTATTTTTCTCGAAATGTCCGATCTTCATTTCGTTTATTTCAACTCGAACTCCCTGACTGCTACGTTAGTGAATTCATATTTAATGAGTGTTTGTGGCCTGCAACAGTGTGAAATGTTGCGAAAACAGAACATCTAATTCGCACTGCTGTGTGTTTATTTTGTGCATTGAGCTTTCTAGAGACAAAAGCTACGAGATCCTACTCCAAAACCGTTCAATAATCGAGCTCTCTCTCGCAAGATATGTAACAGAAATAAAATATTTTTGAACGGACATTCATGGAAAAACCATTCAGAAAAGAATTCGTCTCCCCGTCAAATTCTTGTATTTGCGGTGTGAATTTAAGTCGTACTTCTAGCGTTAATCCAATTATGTAATGCTGAAAGGGGTAACAAAAATTAATAATAACATAATGTGAATGTATAAACCTCCAAAACTGTATAATAGTTTTGGGTGTTGACTTTCCTCACTGACCTAAGTTCACACTTCGATCGAATATGTATGTGATCTTCTCCGGATAGCAGCTAAATGTTATTATATAATATTTCAGTAAATATAGACGACAAAATTCTCAGAATATTCATTTATATGTCAACCCAATGAAAGATAGGTGAAGTAATCTTTTCATTGCCGTACTACTTTGTGATCAGTGTAGAAATTTAATTTACGCTTCGAAATTTGTAGAATGCCTAAGAATTAATATACCTTTCTGGGGCAATTCTTCACTTTTAAACTATTTGGAATGATATGAATGTGTCTGATACTACGAGGCGAGAGTCAAGGACTGCTAATAATCTGTTAATCTTTGTCAGATACAGAACATTAAATTCTGTCATAGTACCTTGTTGAGCGCTTTACATTAGCGTTTGTTCACTGTTCAACGTATTAAACTACATCAATGAAACAAAGATGTCGTCGACTGTGGTCCATTATGCTCCCATCGGCGGTTTTTCCGATCGTGTTAACATCTGTAGTCTCTGAACCAAGAAATTGAATTCGAGACAAAAAGGTGTAACGTTATCAGCGACACCCCACAATGAAATAGTGGTTCTTCCTTCCATAACGGGAAAGAGAAGTGCGGTATTAACACAGTTGACATCGTACAATAACAGAAAACAATCTTTTACATCGTTTACTTCTTATTCTGTTAATGTGCAAATGAATATGAAACTGACAGGTGCACTACTTATATACCATACCTATATCTAGTTTTACCGAGCTGTTTTGTGAAAATGTGTGTAAATTATTTTATGATTCATGAGAACCGTAGATGTAGCTAACAGAATGACGAAATCAGTGAAAGGTAAGCAACGGATACTGGACTCCAGAGGTGCTGTCAAAACTTTTCTTATCACAGAAGAAATAATTTACCCATGATGAATAAAATAAGAACATGTTGACTATATTACCACTCTCTTCTTATCCATATAAAATTATTCAAAGGTCGAGCAAACTATTGGGTCTCATATATGTAGCTAACATCTTGGTTACTATTTGTCCCTTTATAATGGGAGCGGTTAGAGTGAAAAGAGACAAACAAAACTTAATTTCCAAGGACAGAAGATAGCTGATGAAAAAATGGAAGTAGCTGAATGTTAATGATAACAGAAGACAGCAGTTGAACTATTCATAGTCCTAACTACTCCATATCCGAAAATGTAATGAGAAGATTGTAACAGAGATAATCGAATACAACAGGCATATATGTAGCGCAGATGCCATTTGACGTCCATATCAGTTCGTTTACGGATAGAATAGCAACACGTGAGAACAAAGGTATATCAGAAGCCATAAAAATAAGAGAGGCGATGGTGAAAGCGAAACTTGGACGGCTACTGACAGAATGTTGGCGCAAGAGGACGCTACCAATAGAACAATATGGCATATGTTGAAAGCACAGTAAATGAGGTAGGGATGGATATGCATATATAAATATTACAAATATTAAAAAGTGGACTTTTTGTTTTTTACTTGGAATTGGAAAGCAGGTGAATGAAATGTTGAAGAAAGGCTGAATTGGCTAACTTGGTTTGTTCATTGAGGAGATTTTGTTGTGATTTACTTTTATGTACATATGTTTCAATCCCCTCAAGCAAATTCATAAGGCTTCATATCTCAGCATGGTGCAATACCTTTACATGGTCTTCAATGTTCTTCCTTCCATAACTGTTGGTAGTTGTGTGCATGACAAATGTAGATTTTGAAATGTTCTTCAAACGTATGGCATCTATAAGTTCTCTGAACCATGTCTTAATACTTCTCCCAGTTTGTCATACATAGTAAGAGGGGCAACTTTGACTGCTGAGTTTGTAAATGCCAGAGATTTTGTGTTGGGGTTGTTTTTTAAGGGGACCACACCGTGGTTCAGGTCGAAAGAAATCGATTTTCGGTTTTCATCATATTTCGATAGATTACGGTTTTATTGAAGTACTCTAAAAAGGATTTTTATGAAAAATTTGTTTTTCGAGCATTTAAAGAGCGTTTTCCTAGCATCTGTGCTTACGTGCCACGCCCACTTTTCTGTCACCCACTTTTCTGCATATATTTTATATCTTTATATCCCCTACATTGCACGTTAGGGATTTTTTTTTCTCCCGAGTGTGTTGGCTATCCTTGGAATGCAACGGTCTGTATTCTTTTGTTTCTGCTGTTAGTAAACAACATGTTTTCAAACACACAGTTAGTTTTGTTCAAGTGTGATTGCGAGTAGTCGTTATACTTACGTTTGCAGTGCTTATTTACGTGTGTTTTCTTGTGTTTATTGAAGATGACGAAACGTAATGGCATTTTCAAGAAACGACAATTTAGAGGATACAGGTTTAGAAAGCTTTCTGTACAAGAGGTTATGTCTCTCGGTAATGATGTTTCTAATTGTAATTCTTCAACAAGTGCATCATCAAAGAAGCTCTCACCATTTCAAGAGAGTAACAATGAATTTGCTGTAAGTGACAGGGGGTGCAGTAACACTATTATGAAATTGATAATATTATCAGATGTAATTTCTAAATTTGCACAATTTAGACAGTGTGGTGAGTAACAGAGTGTGAGAATTTGTGAGAGTGCCAGTGGGAGAGAAGGCCTAGTAAATGCTTTGGATTTAATTTGCACTAAATGCTCAACTGTGATTTCATTTATGAGTTTTTCAAAACCAGATGCCAGTGGCCCTTATGAAATCCATACTAGATTAGTTTATGCCTTATGATCCATTGGCAAGCACATGGCTGCAAGAAGAACCATTTTTTCAGTGATGAACTTACATCAAACACCAAATAGAGTTGAAAAGCTGACTGCAACTTTAGAGAAAGCTATATGTGAGGTCAGAGAGGAAAGCATGAAACTGGCTGCTAGAGAGGAAGTGGAAGAAAATGATGGATGTTCGGATATTGCAGTTACACTTAATGGAAGTTAGCAGAAAAGAGGACATACTTCTATGAATGCAATAGTGGCTGCCAAGACTGTAGACACTGTTAAAATGTTAGATGTGGAGATAATGTCTAAATATTGCAAATGTTGTAAAGTCAATGTACATAAAGAACACAACTGTGTGGATAATTATAGAAGAAGAAGTGGTGGTTTGGAAGTTCATGGAGTACTACACATATTTCATCGCTCCGTAGAAACAAGTCATAGATTGTGTCCATCAGGAGAAAATTCGTGGTGCAAATACAATAGGGCTCAGTCAACTGGGGATCTTATTTTCACGAGCATTCTCTTCCTGCTGCTGTTATTACAGCAATTAAACCTATTTTCAGTGACTTGGTTCATCCTGACATACTAAGAAAATGTCTGCATGGGCAGACACCGAACCCAAATGAATCTTTCAACAGCATAATTTGGAACCGCCTTCCTAAAACAGTCTTTGTGGTCATGCATACAATGAAACTAGGAGTCCATGATGCTGTTATTAGATTCAATTATGGTAATTTTGGAATGTGTTGGGTACTGAAAAACCTGGGAATTAATCCTGGTGAAAATATGATCACTGGGCTGCAACATTGCGATAAATTGAGGATAGCTGATGCAAGCAGGTCTGCATCTAATATGGACAAGAAAGTAAGACAAACGTCCAGAAAGGGGAAAAAGAAGCTGTTAAATCTGACAGGGGCAAAGAAGGGCCATCATATGCAGTAGGACAGTTTTAATTTACTATAAGTATCGAATTTCAAAAGTTTTTTCTTTAAAGTCAATTTCCAACAAACTAAAATTTTCAGTACATATACCCCATTATATCAGAAATTATCATAGTTAAATGAATGAAATTTTCAGAGGCTCTGCATAACATAAAAATCCACCTCTGGTACTACATTCATTAATATTCCCCGATTAGGTAGTTCACAAAAAAAATTTTCTTCACAAAACCATTAATATATTTTTGTTGATAAATTTTAAAAGTATTTCTTAAAAACTATAAAATGGGTAAAGTGGATTTTAGTACAGTTGACTCTATTAGTATCATGTGACATATAGTAACAATATTAAGGTCCTGCATCAAATAGTTTTTTTCAGAAATGGGTCGGATACTTGCCTAAATTAACATGGGTAAGATAGGCAGGGTGTGGTCCCTTTAAGCTGTGAACAGCTAACTGCTGCAGTTTGTTGTTTGTGTGGTAGCTTATTAAAATACTGGTGTTTTTAAATAGGTTGCTTATGTTGTAGGATATGCTCACTAAGAAAGGTAGTGCAAAATATTTTCTACTCTTTACTACTGTGTCTTGTGTAAGTTGCATGGTTACCTGGTGTACAGTTTTGTTGGCTGATGGTTTTTGCATGTTTTTTGTGATGGGTTGTCTATCATGAGAGGGCTGTATCCATTGTTTGAGGCTATGGTTTTAAAGATAGTGATTTCGTTTTCATTTTTAACTGGTTCTAGAGGAATTCTGTGTAGACAGTACAGCATAGATCTAAAATATGCCTTCTTATGCTGGTTTGGATGACAAGATGAGCTGTTGATACATACATCAGTGGTTATTGATTTTCTGTGAATCTCAAAATGATATTTATTGTTTTTGTGGAGTTCTACATCTAGGAAATTGATGCTGCTGTTTGTCTAATGTTCAATGATGAATTTAATGATTTTGTGCATGCTACTCAGTTTTGTTGCTAATGTGTCTATTTCGTCACTGGTGCCATCAAAAAATGTAATTGTATCATCAACATATCTTTTGTAGCAGATGATTTTGCTGTTGATGTGGCTGTTAGTTTCAAGAAATGTCTGCTCTAAGTGATCGCAGTTAGGCTTCTACCCATTACCAACCCATATTTTTATCTGTATATTTTGTTATTAGAACTGAAGTAATTGTATGACAGTATCAAGGTGAGTAGCTCAATGAGCTCACAGATCTCTGCCATACTTGGTATCTTATATTAAAAGAAATGTGCAACACATACGTGTATACCTAAAACTAAAGATCGTAATGATGGAGGAGTGTGAAAGCTGCCTGTTCTACCAGTGAATGATAAGTCGATGATGCTGATCATGATGATTGATGATGACGATGATGACGTTGGGAGGAAGCACAGCATCTGAACCAAGTGACAATTGTATGATGGTCCCTTTGTTTTCTTTTCAGCCTCCAAGTTCACAGCAGAAATGCCAGACAAGGGACGGCGGGTGGTGTGTGCAGGAGGCGACTGCGCATCTCTTGCAGCACACGTTCTGTCACAGTGCAGTACAAGACGATAGTCCGTGCCAAGCTGCAGTCTCACAAACATGGCCACCGTCCAAGCAGGAGGAAATAGTGTAACAGAAACTCATAGACGTCTGAGCCGAGTCCACTTAGTAAACATCATGAGTGATGGTGTTGTGCAGGTATGGTGTCGAAAGTAAAGTGATGGTTGAACTGAAGCATCTCACGTAGGATATCAACGACGCATATCTGTCCCTACAGTCATTCTTGTTCAATGACTTGAGGAATTACTTAGAGAAAATAGTGGGTTCACCATACATGATATATGGAAATTCCAGGAGTTTCTAGTTGTTTTATGAGCTAAAAAATTCTAACAAAGCTTTGGGTGTGTTGAATGTAAAGTTAGTGCAACCAGGAACAGTCATTAATCCAACTGTTTACTATGAAACACTACGATCGTTTTCAGAGAGCAATTCAGGTTCAAAATGGTTCAAATGGCTCTGAGCACTATGGGACTTAACATCTTAGGTCATCAATCCCGTAGAACGTAGAACCACTTAAACCTAACTAACCTAAGGACAGCACACACATCCATGCCGGAGGGAGGATTCGAACCTGCGGCCGTAGCAATCCCGCGGTTCCGGACTGCAGCGGTAGAACCGCACGACCACCGCGGCCGGCAGCAACTCAGGAAAAAGGAAAAGTCGTGTTGACATCTGTAATTATCTATGGCAATGCCCGACCTCACAGTGCTCGTGTACCCCGATGGCCCCTTGAGCAACAACAATAAGACCTTTCCGATCACCTGCCATAGAGTTCCGACCTAGCTGCCAGTGATATCTGCAGTGTCCTCCATTATCGATAATGGTGTTCTAGTAGTCGATCACCGCAATGATGTTGCATGTCCACGTAACATCACTAGCGGCTCCATTACAGACGAGGTTTGAGGTACACCTTCCAGGCCGGCCGAAGTGGCCGTGCGGTTAAAGGCGCTGCAGTCTGGAACCGCGAGACCGCTACGGTCGCAGGTTCGAATCCTGCCTCGGGCATGGATGTTTGTGATGTCCTTAGGTTTAAGTAGTTCTAAGTTCTAGGGGACTAATGACCTCAGAAGTTGAGTCCCATAGTGCTCAGAGCCATTTGACACCTTCCAGGAGCAGCGACATGACGCCTATGTCGCGTAGCAGTTATGAGATACGGCTGCAAGTGAAAAGTGAGGCTCACTTTTTACTATTGCATCCTTCACACCCGCTCCTCCACAATAACCAGAAATTAAATGACCATCATGTATGACAGATGTGTATTTTTTTTCTGGTTTTTAGGTGCCTTAGGAAGCGCATGTAATATTTGTATCATTTAGTTATGTGCGCGCAGCCTTGTCAGAGATGCAGCGCCTTACAGAGAGTAGTTGAGTCATTTTTGCTCTGCCAAGAGGAACGGGTATCAAGTACTGGTTATGAGGACACGAGACCGGGGGCTGTTGCGTGCTAGTCACCTTATAGAGGAAGCGCGTAGAACAAGGGGCGCTTGGGAATTATTTTAGTGATCTGGAGGAAGCTATCATTATCACAAAATGAATATTACGATTATGCATTGAATCATATCGATTTACTAAGACAGACGCTATTTTGAGTACATTTGGATTTTAGGTAACGAATGAAGACATTTCACTTTTACAATTATTTACCTGTTGTAGTTACTACACTCCTGGAAATTGAAATAAGAACACCGTGAATTCATTGTCCTAGGAAGGGGAAACTTTATTGACACATTCCTGGGGTCAGATACATCACATGATCACACTGACAGAACCACAGGCACATAGACACAGGCAACAGAGCATGCACAATGTCGGCACTAGTACAGTGTATATCCACCTTTCGCAGCAATGCAGGCTGCTATTCTCCCATGGAGACGCTCGTAGAGATGCTCGATGTAGTCCTGTGGAACGGCTTGCCATGCCATTTCCACCTGGCGCCACAGTTGGACCAGCGTTCGTGCTGGACGTGCAGACCGCGTGAGACGACGCTTCATCCAGTCCCAAACATGCTCAATGGGGGACAGATCCGGAGATCTTGCTGGCCAGGGTAGTTGGCTTACACCTTCTAGAGCACGTTGGGTGGCACGGGATACATGCAGACGTGCATTGTCCTGTTGGAACAGCAAGTTCCCTTGCCGGTCTAGGAATGGTAGAACGATGGGTTCGATGACGGTTTGGATGCACCGTGCACTATTCAGTGTCCCCTCGACGATCACCAGTGGTGTACGGCCAGTGTAGGAGATCGCTCCCCACACCATGATGCCGGGTGTTGGCCCTGTGTGCCTCGGTCGTATGCAGTCCTGATTGTGGCGCTCACCTGCACGGCGCCAAACACGCATACGACCATCATTGGCACCAAGGCAGAAGCGACTCTCATTGCTGAAGACGACACGTCTCCATTCGTCCCTCCATTCACGCCTGTCGCGACACCACTGGAGGCGGGCTGCACGATGTTGGGGCGTGAGCGGAAGACGGCCTAACGGTGTGCGGGACCGTAGCCCAGCTTCATGGAGACGGTTGCGAATGGTCCTCGCCGATACCCCAGGAGCAACAGTGTCCCTAATTTGCTGGGAAGTGGCGGTGCGGTCCCCTACGGCACTGCGTAGGATCCTACGGTCTTGGCGTGCATCCGTACGTCGCTGCGGTCCGGTCCCAGGTCGACGGGCACGTGTACCTTCCGCCGACCACTGGCGCCAACTTCGATGTACTGTGGAGACCTCACGCCCCACGTGTTGAGCAATTCGGGGGTACGTCCACCCGGCCACCTGCATGCCCACTATACGCCCTCGCTCAAAGTCCGTCAACTGCACATACGGTTCACGTCCACGCTGTCGCGGCATGCTACCAGTGTTAAAGACTCCGATGGAGCTCCGTATGCCACGGCAAACTGGCTGACACTGACGGCGGCGGTGCACAAATGCTGCGCAGCTAGCGCCATTCGACGGCCAACACCGCGGTTCCTGGTGTGTCCGCTGTGCCGTGCGTGTGATCATTGCTTGTACAGCCCTCTCGCAGTGTCCGGAGCAAGTATGGTGGGTCTGACACACCGGTGTCAATGTGTTCTTTTTTCCATTTCCAGGAGTGTATATTATATATTTTACTTACATACACAATGAATGTTCTCTGAACTCTGACCCACAGAGCGCATATTATTTCTGACGAAAGCAGTCTGCAAGACGAACTTTCCCACTTACAAAGAATGTTTGAAGACAATGGGTACTCTCCACAACAAACACAGAGGGCACTGAAATAGAAACCGAAAGAGGCCACAAAGAAAGCAGAAGAACATGAAGAAACCTTTAAATCGATTGCCTTCCTGCCGTATGTGGGTAACCTCTCATCAAAAATAGGACGGATTCTCGGCAGACACAAAGTAAAAGTGATTTTTTGTCCTCCACCCAAGACAACTGCACTCGTGGGCTCCGTCAAAGATGATTTGCTGCTCCAAAAATCTGGAGTTTACAAAATGCTATGTGAACGTGGCCTTTCTTACATCGGACAAACAACTCGTACTGTCCAAGAAAGATGTACAGAACACTGGAGGTACACACGGCTTCTACAACCCAACAAGTCGGCAGTGGCCGAGCACTGTATTGATAATGGTCACAGTATGTTGTATGACAACATCGAAATTTTGGCAACTACATCATCCTTTTGGGACTCGATAGTGAAGGAGGCAGTTGAAATCCGCTTGATGACGAATTTAATAAATAGAGATAGTGATTTCAATCTTGATAAATCATGGAATCCGGCACTTGCTCCAATAAACTCACAAAGACGTCGTCACAGTGCAGCTCACAATGATACATCGCTGTGCCAACACAGATCGACTGCGGAGTCATAGATACAACTCGCACTTTATGCACGTCTCTGCCGCCGACCAACGTCTCTCGCGCATATGCATCTGTGGCCACATGCGCAGTCGCTCGGTGCACGAGTATAAAGGGACGAAGCGAGCACTGGAGCGGCATCTCCGGCGGTAATACGGAAGGGTACCGCCCTTCGCTTGGCCTTTCGGTTCTAATCGAAGTGTTAGGTACACTGGAGGTGCCAGCCACCCTGCAGCGGTCCAGCCAGCAGCCAGCAGCGGTCCCAGCCAGCAGCGAGCAGCCTGCAGCCAGCGTCCAGCAGCGGTTCCAGCCATCGTCCAGCGTCCAGTAGCGGTTCCAGCCAGCGTCCAGCAGCCACCAGCGGTTCCTGCCAGCAGCCAGCAGCCGGCAGCGGTTCCTGCCAGCGTCCAGCAGCGGTCCCAGCCAGCAGCCAGCAGCGGTCCCAGCCAGCGTCCAGCAGCCAGCAGCGTCCAGCAGCCAGCAGCGTCCAGCAGCAGCAGCGTCCAGCAGCAGCAGCAGCGTCCAGCAGCAGCCGCAGCGTCCCCACCGGCCGGCCAGTCATTTCGCCTCCCCCGCCAGCAGCAGCAGAGTTGGGCTTTGGCCCCAATCTCCTTCATAGTTTCTCCATCCCTTTTACTCTGTGTTTCTCGTCGCCTTGTCCGTCCCTCGTTTGCTTCTTTGTTCTGTCCTGTGCTTTCCCTGCTCTCGTAATGTCGACCCACCACCACCACTACTGCCACCACCACTGCCATCATATACACATCCCCCTCCACCGCCGCCACCACTACCACGTGGTGTGCCACATCACTCCCCCCTCAGTCCGTCCCCCCACTCCTCACTCTCCCATCTCCTTCACTATTTGTTGCCCCATCCCCGGCTCCTCCCTCCCGTGCATGCTCTGATCCCTTCCCTCCACTCCCTCCTATGCTGCTTACGTTTCTGCGGCCCCTGCTAGGGTGGTCGCCCAGAGAGCTATGGCCCACACTCAACTCTCCCCTTCGCCTTCATCATCATCGTCTTCACCATTGCCTTCGCCATCGCCTTCACCATCTCTGGCACCGACTCCAGCACCGGGACCTGCCACTCCCCGCCACATTCCAGACGCTTCGATCCCCCACACCTCCTCCACCGCCGTCAAGAGCCCCAGTGGCACCCCTGCCTCCTCTACTCCCAAAAAGGCTCTGGCTCATCCCCCTTCCCGAGCCCATGATACCATGGATGTCTCCCCACCTGTCCCTGCCGCCTCCTCCTCCTCCTCCACCCCCTCCACTTACCGCTACCTCCTCTCCCGTCCTGATCCCTCCCTTCTGGAGGACCAGAACCTCACCCTCATCCTTCGGCAGAATTTTCCTGGTGCCCCCATCTCCCTCCTCACTCCTTGCCGTGATTCGGTGCTCATCTCCTCCCCCAGCCCTACCCTCCACACAGATCTCCTTTCCTGCATCCCTGTCACCTGCTTTGGCCCTAATGCCTCTCTCACCCCTGCTCCTTCCCCACCTCCCTCCCGCCAACCCCAACCCCCGCGTCGCCGACCCTCCCCACCGTGATCACTCGGCTTAGTCTGCCGATCACGGAGGATGAGGTGTTAGCAGAGCTCAAGGCGCAGCGCCATCTGGAGGTGCATGCGGTTTGCCGCATTCACAACTCAGCCAGCCCTACCCGCCTTATGCGGGTCTTTTCCGAACATGCCCCTTCCATAGACCGTCTCCTGAAGGAGGGTGCCCTTCTTTTTCACCAATGCTACCCAGTTGACCCTTCTCATTCCCCTCCCCAATCACTCCGCTGCCAGAGGTGCTTGCGGTATAATGCACACACTACATCTGAGTGCCGTGAGGCCCCCACCTGCCCGCACTGTAGACAAGCCTACTTCTTACAGCAGTGCCCCAATCTCTAGTCACCCCCTCCTGTAATACCTGTAATCTACCTCATCCTACTTACTCCCAGAAATTTAAAGCCCGACCCCCTCCTACCACTCCTGAGCTCACGGTTGCTGTCCGCCCTCTGGACGCCCCCACCCCTCCCAGCAATTCCCTTCGCCCACCCCCTACTGCTGAGGACATCATCAGATTCCTCACCATCGTCCTTCAGAATGTTCATCCTTTTCAGCGCCCCCACACCCTCCAACAGATATCCCTCGCCGCCCGTTCCGTTTTCCACCTAAAAATGTATGCCACCTACTCCAACAACCAGGCCCATTTCACCTTCACCCGTCTTGACACCCTCGACTAAATCCCTGTCACGGCGCGACAGCACCGTATCCTATTCAAATACATCCGCTCCCTTCCTGCCAACAAAACCCTCTTCCTGCACACCCTTGCCACCCACCACGTGGATGCCTTCCTCCTCAATGAAACCTTCCTCGAACCCCACCACACTGTCCACGCTTCGCCCTACCTCCTTCACCGCTCCGATAATCCCCTCCCGATTGCGCATGGTGGAGTACCCATTGGTCACCACCGCCAGATCCCAGTTTGGCTCCAATCTCTCCTTCCCGACCCCACCGAACTACTGCTCTTTAGTCTCTTCTTCGCCGGCCTTACCGTCACCTCCACCACCATCTATGTCCGCCCTAACGCCCCTATTGCCTTCGACTTCCCCTCCCACATTGACCATACCTTCTCCTCCTACGTGATCGCCGCCGACCTTTACATTCACAGGCGCTCCACCGCCCAGCTACGGCGGTGGCATCGGTTCCTCTCCTCCCTTCAAGGCGACCTCATCCCCATACCCAGCACACCCTTCCCGAATCCAATTCCACTCCCGATGTTATCCTTTCCTCCCCTAACCTCCTTGGCCGCAATACGGTGGATGTCCTGGAGCCTATTGGTAGCGACCATCTCCTTGTCCTCCTCACCGTCTCAGACGGTCGTCGCCCCTGCCCCGACCCTCGTACTGACCCTCCCCCAAAGTACGTCCATGACTATTCCCGTGCCAACTGGAATACCTACCGGGATACCCTCTCCACCCAGGTCGATAGCCACCCCTTCACTTACCACCACCTACGATGTAACCCATGCTGCCTCCTTTCTCCAGCAGACCTTTTCTGAGGCCGTCAAGGCCCACGTCCCTACTGTGACCATCCCCTCCCCCCACCGTCCTCCCCTTTCCCCACAGGCCGTCCTCCTCCTCTGTGAATCCCATCGTCTCTACCGTGCCTTTCTCCACACGCATGACCCGGACACACTATGACGCCACTGGCAACTACAGCGACACATTCGTAATTTGCTTGTGGCTAAGAAATGCCGGGACTGGCGACAGACATGCACTCGTTTTAATGCTACCCTACCTATCAACTCGTCCAAGTTCTGGTCAGCCTTGTGTCGCCTTACCGGAACTAAACCCACCCCCTACTATCCTCTTCTCCATGATGATAACCCCTTCTCTGACACCCCTAGTAAGGCCAATCACATTGCCACCTACCTCTCCAATGTGTTTTTCATCCCCAATGATCCCCATTTCGGTTACTCCCTCTTCCCGGATGTCCACGATCGAACTGACACCTCTGTACCACCCCTCACACCTGGTTTCCAGTACTTGGACAACATTGCACACACAAAACTCAATGCCCCTATCAGTACACAGGATCTCATTGTTACACTCCGCACAAAACGCAACACCACGCCTGGTCATGATCATGTCACCTACCATCACCTTCGTGAAGCTCCTGTCTCTTTCCTCTCCACCCTGGCCAGGCTCTACAATGGAGACCTGTCCACCGGTTACTACCCCGACCTGTGGAAAACCTCCTGTATCCGGATGTTCCTTAAAACCGGCAAACCGCCGTCCGCTGTCTCCTCCTACCGTCCCATCAGCCTTATCTCGGTCTTCAGCAAGGTCCTGGAATCTATCCTCACCCACTGCATCCACCAGCATCTCCGCCAGCGCCACCTCATTTCCGTTACCCAGTGTGGCTTTCGGCCATCCTTCTCTTCCGAGGACCTACTCCTTCACCTCACTCATCTCCTTTCTGAACAGTGTAATTCCCGTCGCTCCACAATCTTCCTCTCCCTGGACCTCGAACATGCTTATGACCGTGAATGGCATTCCGGTCTCCTCTTCAGGCTCCATACCTTCGCCCTTCCCATTAACTACGTCCATCTGATCGGCTCGTTTCTCTCCCACCGTCCTTCCTACGTCACCATCCATAACACGGATTCCTACACCTTTTCTACCTCCGCCGGTGTGCCACAAGGCTCTGTCCTCTCCCCCCTTCTATAACTTTTGTGTACGGCGGACATGCCGCCGCCGTCATCCCCCATCCACATTCTCCAATTTGCTGATGACACCGCCTTCCTTGCCCTTGTCCCCACCCTGCAGCGCTCCCAACACCTTCTCCAATCCCATCTTGACCGGTTCACCGCTTGGTGCAACCAGTGGTTGCTCAAGGTTAATCCCTTCAAAACCCAGGCGATCATTGTAGGCAAAACTACCCCTTCCTTCCTCCTCCTTGATTTCTATCTCACCATCTATGGCCGTCCTATCGCCCTCACCCCCACCCTCAAGTATCTTGGCGTCACCCTCAACCGTCGCCTCTCCTGGACGCCCCATCTCCGAACAATCCAAGCCAGGACACGCTCCTGACTACGTCTCCTCGAGCTCCTTTCCGGCAGTACGTGGGATCTGGACCCCTCCAACATCCTCCAAACCTATAAATCCCTCATCCGCCCTATCCTTTGTTACGTCCATCTGGCCTGGATCTCTGCCCCCCCACCTTTTATAAATCCCTTCAAATCATTAAACGCCATGCTCTCTGCCTCACCTATAGCATCCGTCTCCCGTTCCCCATGCGGATCCTGTATGATCTCATTCCAATCCCCCACATCCTCCTTTTCCTTGAAAGGATACGGATCCTGTACACCTCCCACAAACTCGATCCTCCTCACCCGCTTGTCTCGCCCATCCTCTCCTGCCCCCACCTGCTGCCGCGCCTGTATTCCCACGTCCCACCCGGTCTCCATCTCTCCACCCTCCTTGCCCTCTACCAAGGTGGCTTCCGCCAGCTCCCCCTCCCTGATGATGTCCTCATCCATCTACCCCTCCTATCAACTTTGATCCTCCCCACCCCCACTTCCTGTGTCCTTTCCTTTGGGCACCCTCCCTCCCTTCTCTTTCCCTTTCCCCTGTCCCCTTCCTCCACCCCTCTTCCCCTGGGCTTCCCGTACCCCTTCCTCCCTTCCCCCTATCTCCCCTGCCATTGCATCTGCATTCCCCTCTCCCTCTCCCACCCCCCCGCCTCCTCCTCTCTTGGCAGGTCCCTGGACTCGTACACGGTTAGTGAACATTCGCTCGCCGGAGATCAACGCCTCGTCTTTCAGTGTGTGCCGTCGTTTTGTGCTTAAGTGGTTCAGTGTTATTCGTTTTGTACACCTACGTTCACGTGTGACAATTTTCGTCTATGTATGTGTCCAAGTGTCTGAACAAATTTTATCATGGACTCTACGCCCGTGAACGGCTCCATGTATTTTAAAAAGTGTTTGTCTCCATTTATATGTCTACCATACTTTCTTCTCTAATTGTCTCCATTTGAATCTTTTGCGTTTCTCTGCGGCCAAAGAGTGGCGTAGCATGCTGCTGCAGGCCTGCCTGTAAACAGGTTTCAAAATAACAATAAAGAAAGAAAAAACTGGAGCGGCAGTCTTGCGGCTCACTCTGAAGATGGCTGATGTTATACGGCCGAAATTTTAGAAGAAGAAGGAGATTTCTTGCGGCTGCATACCCGAAACTTAATGGAACATTTAATTGTGTTATCTCCAATGATATTCACTTTCCCTGTTCCTTACACTGATTGTCTCCTCTAATTAACTGTTGTGTTGATATATCATTTCAGTTTACGTTGTCATCATCTATGCAGCCTCTTGCTCGTTCTCTCGTAGCTGTCTTGCTCTGAATCTGTTAGGGGTTAGGGCCTATTCAGATTGATTCTGACATAATTACCCCCCATTCGTGCTGCTGAGGACGTTTCGTACGTATTTTCTGCTTAATGGGGATGTCTTCCTTTTGGGACTTTGGATTTATAGCTGGTCTAGTAACCTAGTACTCTGTGAGTTAACATTTATGGTATCGTCCTTGAAATCGTATGGCAGTATGAGACCAGTCACTTAGAGGATTTGTTTTTTCAGTGTTGTCGTCTTCGGTACGATATTGATTTGGTATAACTCCGCATACAGGTCTATCTTTTGCAGGTCACTTTAATTCTCATACTTGCTGCCACCTATACCAGTTTAACCTCCATACTGTGGTCAAGTGGGTGGTCTCCATCTTCATTCTGTGCGCACCATTCTTGCCTCCATTACATAACTGATGAGACATCGACGTTTCAGGATGTGTCCTGTCAACCTAATCTTCATTTTACGCAAGATTTGCCACAAACTTAGTTTCTTACCAGTTACCTTCAGTGTCACTGCATTCATTACCTGGTCTGCTGTTTACTCACAGACATTCAGACATGTCCCGTGCCTGTTCAGACACAATAAACTAGGTAAACAATGGAGAGCAAACCAAGTTTATTAGTAAATATATGAAGTAACCTTCTTCCTGGTGTAAGGTAATCGCATTAACTGTTTGTAGTAGTTGCAGGCAATCACTCAAATTACACAAGATCGAGTATAGGTACATTGCCCCAATGAAGGTTAAAGTCATTACTGGAACAGGTACAACGTGAGATAACGGCTGTGACCAATGCCAAAACCCTCCTTGGTGATGCCTGAGGTAGTCACTGCTATGTCCATGGACAGTACAGCTCCAACGCTTCTGATGTTTTGCGTAGCTGGAGTTCTCACAGACGGATGACTACAGTGACTGTCCTGGAGAGGCTGGGCGCCCTCCTAAATACTCGAGTGTCGCCAGGATACAGCTCGATCTAATTGCTGCCACGTCACCCACTCGTGAATAAGTGGGTCCACGGGGCCAGTGACTTCGATCTCATTGACGGGAGTACAAATGTTTTAACTGATACGTGCCGCTTGCAATTGAGCCCCAATGGAATGCGAAGTTGTGTCTGAAGACGCCTTGGGCAGCGGTGGGATACAAACATGATTATCACCCGCCACGTGACTCGACAGCCAGTACTGATGATGCGGGCTGCCATTTCGTTTCTTAGCAGGACGCCTATGGTAGCCATCCGCGGTCCGCGTATAGCTCAGGGGTACATCACCGGTGTTTTACGTCCCATTTGCTTACCCTTCATGGAAAGTCAAATTGGGATTATATTTCAGCAAAATAATTCCTACCCACAAAGAAAAAGTCAACGCCAAGCCGAACAGCTGCTTGCATAAAGGCCACAGGTAGACGAATGCGTTACTGACTTGTTCATTTTGTGAAGGCTTTTCTGTTAAGTATATCATACATTTTTTTCTTAAATTGTAGCAATTTTTTGTCTGTACGTACATATCAGATCTATCGATCTGCGTCTCATTCGGATAATTCGTTCGCGAAGCTTGGTCTGTTTTCCTAATAGTGTATGTAGAAGCTGTCACATTATAATTTTTGATAGTAAGTAGAATGAATCTTTTTCAGACGTGTACTTCAATAGGAGCAACGTTCTATACCTATTGGACCAAGATATTTCCTGAAACAACAGCACTTAAGTAAACTTTAAGAAGAGGTATTAGATGCAAAACTGGTCTAACCGAGTAAGATGAATCTCCGGAAAGTACCACTGAGGCATTGCCCAGCTTAGCTGGGGTATTGTAGACCCACCTTATTATTTTCGCAAATAGTATAGTTCCCAGTTTTCAGAATAACACGTTCAATAAGAGATTCGAACCGCAGTCAATCGTGTTGTAGTACAAACAGCTCGTGGTGTTGTTCTTGTTGTGGTCTTCAGTCCTAAGACTGGTTTGATGCAGCTCTCCATGCTAATCTACCCTGTGCAAGCTCCTTCATCTCCCAGTACCTACTGCAACGTACATCCTTCTGAATCTGTTTAGTGTATTCATCTCTTGGTCTCCCTCTACGATTTTTACCCTCCACACTGTCCTCCAATGCTAAATTTGTGATCCCTTGATGCTTCAGGACATGTCCCACCAACCGATCCCTTCTTCTAGTCGTGCCACAGACTTCACTTCTCCCCAATTCTATTCAATACCTCCTCATTAGTTACGTGATCTACCCACTTAATCTTCAACATTCTCGTGATATATAGTCATTAATGAAGAGTGATGGTAATACGGTGGTGATGATTTGACCATTGGTCACACTCACTGAGTGCCAGTGAATATGTCAGCTTCCCAAATGGGTTCTTCCCGCATCTCGTGGTCGTGCGGTAGCGTTCTCGCTTCCCACGCCCGGGTTCCCGGTTTCGATTCCCGGCGGGGTCAGGGATTTTTTCTGCCTCGTGATGGCTGGGTGTTGTGTGATGTCCTTAGGTTAGTTAGGTTTAAGTAGTTCTAAGTTCTAGGGGACTGATGACCATAGATGTTAAGTCCCATGGTGCTCAGAGCTATTTGAACCATTTTTTGGGTTCTTCCGCCTATATTAGAGGACAAATCTTCACGATCAAGAAGGACCACGTAGTATCAACATAACAGGTACGCAGTTCAGAGCGCAACGTGTTTTCGCGAAGTGTTCTGCTGCTTGCGTTAAACGAATATTTCCTCTGTGCAGGATCTGGGGAAAGATAATCTGTTAGTGGTTTACCATATATTCTCGATCTGAAGTCGCGAGATATTTTTGTGCGAGTAATTATGAAACACTATATTTACGGGTGTATACCGAGTACACAAAATGACTTATGAAAAGCTGAATCAGGTCTGTAAGTTCTGCTATTTTGCCACAAGACTACAAAACTTGCAGTGATAAGTACGAAACTGGAACAGTGTACTGCTATTAGTTGAAATGGCCGGCCGCCGTGGGCGAGTGGTTCTAGGCGGTTCCGTCTGGAACCGCGCTACCGCTATGGTCGCCGATTCGAATCCTGCCCCGGGCATGGATGTGTGTGATGTCTACATCTACAGCTACATTTATACTCCGCAAGCCACCCAACGGTGCGTGGCGGAGGGCACTTTACGTGCCACTGTCATTACCTCCCTTTCCTGTTCCAGTCGCGTATGGTTCGCGGGAAGAACGACTGTCTGAATGCCTCCGTGCGCGCTCTAATCTCTCTAATTTTACATTCGTGATCTCCTCGGGAGGTATAAGTAGGGGGAAGCAATATATTCGATACCTCATCCAGAAACGCACCCTCTCGAAACCTGGCGAGCAAGCTACACCGCGATGCAGAGCGCCTCTCTTGCAGAGTCTGCCACTTGAATTTATTAAACATCTCCGTAACGCTATCACGGTTACCAAATAACCCTGTGACGAAACGCGCCGCTCTTCTTTGGATCTTCTCTATCTCCTCCGTCAGACCGATCTGGTACGGATCCCACACTGATGAGCAATACTCAAGTATAGGTCGAACGAGTGTTTTGTAAGCCACCTTCTTTGTTGATGGACTACATTTTCTAAGCACTCTCCCAATGAATGTCAACCTGGTACCCGCCTTACCAACAATTAATTTTCATTCCACTTCAAATCGTTCCGCACGCATACTCCCAGATATTTTACAGAAGTAACTGCTACCAGTGTTTGTTCCGCTATCATATAATCATACAATAAAGGATCCTTCTTTCTATGTATTAGCAATACATTACATTTGTCTATGTTAAGGGTCAGTTGCCACTCCCTGCACCAAGTGCCTATCCGCTGCAGATCTTCCTGCATTTCGCTACAATTTTCTAATGCTGCAACTTCTCTGTATACTACAGCATCATCCGCGAAAAGCCGCATGGAACTTCCGACACTATCTACTAGGTCATTTATATATATTGTGAAAAGCAATGGTCCCATAACACTCCCCTGTGGCACGCCAGAGGTTACTTTAACGTCTGTAGACGTCTCTCCATTGATAACAACATGCTGTGTTCTGTTTGCTAAAAACTCTTCAATCCAGCCACACAGCTGGTCTGATATTCCGTAGGCTCTTACTTTGTTTATCAGGCGACAGTGCGGAACTGTATCGAACGCCTTCCGGAAGTCAAGAAAAATAGCATCTACCTGGGAGCCTGTATCTAATATTTTCTGGGTCTCATGAACAAATAAAGCGAGTTGGGTCTCACACGATCGCTGTTTCCGGAATCCATGTTGATTCCTACATAGTAGATTCTGAGTTTCCAAAAACGACATGATACTCGAGCAAAAAACATGTTCTAAAATTCTACAACAGATCGACGTCAGAGATATAGGTCTATAGTTTTGCGCATCTGCTCGACGACCCTTCTTGAAGACTGGGACTATCTGTGCTCATTTCCAATCATTTGGAACCCTCCGTTCCTCTAGAGACTTGCGGTACATGGCTGTTAGAAGGGGGGCAAGTTCTTTCGCGTACTCTGTGTAGAATCGAATTGGTATCCCGTCAGGTCCAGTGGACTTTCCTCTATTGAGTGATTCCAGTTGCTTTTCTATTCCTTGGACACTTATTTCGATGTCAGCCATTTTTTCGTTTGTGCGAGGATTTAGAGAAGGAACTGCAGAGCGGTCTTCCTCTGTGAAACAGTTTGGAAAAAGGTGTTTAGTATATCAGCTTTACGCGTGTCATCCTCTGTTTCAATGCCATCATCTATCCGTAGTGTCTGGATATGCTGTTTCGTGCCACTTACTGATTTAACGTAAGACCAGAACTTCCTAGGATTTTCTGTCAAGTCGGTACACAGAATTTTACTTTCGAATTCACTGAACGCTTCACGCATAGCCCTCCTTACGCTAACTTTGACATCGTTTAGCTTCTGTTTGTCTGAGAGGTTTTGGCTGCGTTTAAACTTGGAGTGGAGCTCTCTTTGCTTTCGCAGTAGTTTCCTAACTTTGTTGTTGTACCACGGTGGGTTTTTCCCGTCCCTCAAAGTTTTACTCGGCACGTACCTGTCTAAAACGCATTTTACGATTGCCTTGAACTTTTTCCATAAACACTCAACATTGTCAGTGTCGGAACAGAAATTTTCGTTTTGATCTGTTAGGTAGTCTGAAATCTGCCTTCTATTACTCTTGCTAAACAGATAAACCTTCCTCCCTTTTTTTATATTCCTATTAACTTCCATATTCAGGGATGCTGCAACGGCCTTATGATCACTGATTCCCTGTTCTGTACATACAGAGTCGAAAAGTTCGGGTCTGTTTGTTATCAGTAGGTCCAAGATGTTATCTCCACGAGTCGGTTCTCTGTTTAATTGCTCGAGGTAATTTTCGGATAGTGCACCCAGTATAATGTCACTCGATGCTCTGTCCCTACAACCCGTCCTAAACATCTGAGTGTCCCAGTCTATACCTGGTAAATTGAAATCTCCACCTAAGACTATAACATGCTGAGAAAATTTATGTGAAATATATTCCAAATTTTCTCTCAGTTGTTCTGCCACTAATGCTGCTGAGTCGGGAGGTCGGTAAAAGGAGCCAATTATTAACCTAGTTCGGTTGTTGAGTGTAACCTCCACCCATAATAATTCACAGGAACTATCCACTTCTACTTCACTACAGGATAAACTACTACTAACAGCGACGAACACTCCACCACCGCTTGCATGCAATCTATCCTTTCTAAACACCGTCTGTACCTTTGTAAAAATTTCGGCAGAATTTATCTCTGTCTTAAGCCAGCTTTCTGTACCTATAACGATTTCAGCTTCGGTGCTTTCTATCAGCGCTTGAAGTTCTGGTACTTTACCAACGCAGCTTCGACAGTTGACAATTACAATACCGATTGCTGCTTGGTCCCCGCATGTCCTGACTTTGCTCCGCACCCGTTGAGGCTGTTGCCCTTTCTGTACTTGCCCAAGGCCATCTAACATAAGAAACCGCCCAGCCCACGCCACACAACCCCCGCTACCCGTGTAGCCGCTTGTTACGTGTAGTGGACTCCTGACCTATCCAACGGAACCCGAAACCCCACCACCCTATGGCGCAAGTCGAGGAATCTGCAGCCCACACGGTCGCAGAACCGTCTCAGCCTCTGATTCAGACCCTCCACTCGGCTCTGTACCAAAGGTCCGCAGTCAGTCCTGTCGACGATGCTGCAGATGGTGAGCTCTGCTTTCATCCTGCTAGCGAGACTGGCAGTCTTCACCAAATCAGATAGCCGCCGGAAGCCAGAGAGGATTTCCTCCGATCCATAGCGACACACATCATTGGTGCCGACATGAGCGACCACCTGCAGATGGGTGCACCCTGTACCCTTCATTGCATCCGGAAGGACCCTTTCCACATCTGGAATGACTCCCCCCGGTATGCACACGGAGTGCACATTGGTTTTCTTCCCCTCTATTGCTGCCATATCCCTAAGGGGCCCCATTACGCGCCTGACGTTGGAGCTCCCAACTACCAGTAAGCCCACCCTCTGCGACTGCCCGGATCTTGCAGACTGAGGGGCAACCTCTGGAACAGGACAAGCAGCCATGTCAGGCCGAAGATCAGTATCAGCCTGAGACAGAGCCTGAAACCGGTTCGTCAGACAAACTGGAGAGGCTTTCCGTTCAGCCCTCCGGAATGTCTTTCGCCCCCTGCCACACCTTGAGACGACCTCCCACTCTACCACAGGTGAGGGATCAGCCTCAATGCGGGCAGTATCCCGGGCAACCACAGTCGTGGTCCGAAAAAGGGGATGCGTGGGACGAGCTGGCCGTCCCCGACAAACCCCCATCCGGACCCCCACAGTGATGCCCATTGGCAACAGCCTCAAGCTGTGTGACTGAAGCCAACACTGCCTGAAGCTGGGAGCGAAGGGATGCCAACTCAGCCTGCATCCGAACACAGCAGTTGCAGTCCCTATCCATGCTAAAACGCCCGAAATTTATGAATTAAACAATGCAAATACCAAAAACACGCAAAGATATTCAGAATTAAACTATGTAACAAATGAGTGAGCTAGGAGTATACGACTTGCTGCTCAGCTGCTTATCCAACGGCGGCAGGGAGCACACTGGCTGTGACCAACCGACACTGGCCGTTCAAAACAAAAACAGAAGACTAACGACTACGCGAATTTACACTGTTCAGGTACTAAAACGCGATGCTACAACTCTCAAATACTATAATACGCCCGAAATTTATGAATTAAACAATGCAAGTACCAAAAGCACGCAAAGAAATTCAGAATTAAACTATGTAACAAATGAGTGAGCTAGGAGTATACGACTTGCTGCTCAGCTGCTTATCCAACGGCGGCAGGGAGCCTTAGGTTAGTTAGTAGTTCTAAGTTCTAGGGGACTGATGACCTCAGATGTTAAGTCCCATAGTGCTCAGAGCAATTTGAACCATTTTTTGGAATCATTTCGATCTCGTGTGGTGAAAGCAAGCAGATGGCTGTGGTAGATACAAGAAGCTTGTTTACAGTATTTTTGTTGACACTGAGGGGTCACAATAGGGTATAATGGAAATACAGCATTAACAGTTGGCATTAGAATTTTGTAGCAAAGTTATTGTCGTTCAGATGATTCCCCGAGGCTGTGTTCATAGTAAAAGTAGTCATTATGTTCAGGAAACACTGAATTTCGTATTATAGTATTTGGAAACATTGTGCAGGCTATGTCTGAGAGTTTCTGTCTGTACTTGGGTTTTGTGTATGTATTAGATGGTAATTTAGGAGGCCAGAGTTTGAGAAATCTATTCACACTTCTCAACAAAATATGTACAAACAGTCCTTTGTAAGCCAAACATTGTTTAAACATATATTGACATCCTGAAGAGGCTTTCTGTCGGAGTTAAACCTTATAGTTCCTTCTCCAGGATAGTGACATATTCAAGATTGACGATGAAGTCAGGTAAGGTGATTTCACGTCATAAAATACATTCAAAATAGTACTACATGATAGCTTCTGTTACTTAAAATACAAACTCTGCGGAGGGATGTCTGTTGTATCTGAATCACCTTGGTTTTGATTGTGAGTGCGTTAATGTATCATCTTCTCTTAGACCATTATGATAGTAAGAAATTCTGGTAAGAAAGACAAGTGTAAAAATAAATTTACATATTCCAGAAAATTCCTGACGAGGAGCAGCAGCCATTTCAGTAGTAGCGTAGCCAACAGTGTGGATGAGTGACTGATTTGGCCCAGTAACATTAAATGATAACGATCCTGATGTGCTGAAAGTAAGGGGAAACTACAGCCGCAACTTCTCCCGAGCGCACGCAGTTCCACTGTACGGCTAAACGACAATGGCGTCTTCTTAGGTAAAATATTATGGAGACACAATAATCCGCCATTCCGATCTCCAGGCAGTGTTTACTGTGGTTTATGTCGTCGTCAGTAAAACAAAACTGGTATTCTGCGGATCGGAGCGTGTAATATTATATCGCTTAATAGGGTATGTAGGTTAGAAAATTTAAAAACTGAAAAAGAGAGATTAAATTATGATACAGAAGGACTTTGTGAAGTTCGGTGTCAGGAGTAACAGGACTTCTGGTCTTGTGATTACAGGGTTATATACACGATAGCAAAGAGGATGATGCAGCAGTAGGTATGATGACGACTTGGAAAAACAGTGATGCGGGTAATGAACTATAAACAGCATAATGAATGCATTATTGTAGCAAAGATAAACACAAGGTGTGTACCCACCACAGTACTACAAGTTTACATTCCGCTTGCTCTGAAGGAGATGAAGAGGTTGAAAGAATGTATGACAAAGAAATTCTACATCTACATATCTACATCTACATATATACTCCGCTAGCCACCAAGCGGCGTGTGGCGGAGGGCACAATCCGCGCCGAAGTTATATTCCCTCCCCCCCCCCCCCCCCCCCCCCCCCCCCCCAGTTCCCCGCGCGGATCGTGTGAGGGAATAACGACTGTCTGAACGCCTCAGTAAGAGCTCTAATTTCCCTTATCTTTGAAAGGTAAATTATTCATATTGTTAAGGGAGACGAAAATTTCATTCGAATGGAGGACTGGAATGTGGTGGTTGGAAAGGACGAGAATGGAATAAGGCAGGAAGATATGGAATGGACGAAAGGAATAAAAGAGGAAGCTACCTGATAGAATTTAGCCAAGAGTAAAATTTAATCATATCAAAGACAGTTTATGAATCATGGAAGAAGACCTGGAGACACTGGAAGGATTCAGATTGAATTTATAATAATAACAAAGAGTCCCAAATAAGATTTTATATTGTATGACAATGCCAAGGACAGGAGTAGGATTTGACCAAGATTTATTGATTATGGATTGTATAGTGAAGACAACGAAATTGCAAAAAGGTAGGAAGTTAAGTATATGGGACCCGGATAGTTTGAAAGAACTAGTAGTTGTGAGAGTTTCAGAGAGAGCATTAGGCGATGATTTACTAGAAGAGGGGAAGGGAATGCAGCAGAAGAAGAACGAGGAGCTTTGAAAGACGAAATTGTGAAGGAAGCAGAGGGACAAATAAGTACAAAGAAAGGGGTCAGTAGAAATTCTTGGTTAACACTGGATGTATTGAATTCAGCTGATGAGAGGAGAAGATAAGAAATGCAATAAATGAAAGAGGTTAAATTGAACAAAAGCGTCTAAAAGTGAGACAAGCAGCGACTGCAAAATGGGTAAGCAGAAGTGGTTCAAATGGTTCAAATCTCTGAGCACTATGGGACTTAACATCTATGGTCATCAGTCCCCTAGAACTTAGAACTACTTAAACCTAACTAACCTACGAACATCACACAACATCCAGTCATCACGAGGCAGAGAAAATCCCTGACCCCGTCGGGAATCGAACCCGGGAACCCGCGCATGGGAAGCGAGTCGCCTACCGCACGACCACGAGCTGCGGACGAAGCAGAAGTGGATAGAGAACACATGTAAAGATTTAAAAGCACATGTCACTAGGGAAAAGACAGATACCGCCTACCGGAAGGTGAAAAGGCCTTTGGAGGAAAGAAAAGAGCCTGTATGAATACCTAGAGCTGAGATGGAAAATCATTCCTTAGCAAAGAAGGGAAGTTCAAAGGTGGAAGGAGTAAGCATAGGATATATACAAGGGAAATGTACTTGACAGTGTTATAGAAATGGAAGAGGACATAGATAGAGATGAGATGGGAGAAATGATACTGGGAGAAGAATATGACACAGCAGTGGAAGTCATACGTTGAAACAGTTAGAGGTCATCCTGTAATAATTGGTGATAGCTTGGGAGAGTGATCCATGACGAAACAGTTACATCTGATGTGCAAGTTCCATGTGACAGGAGAAACGTTATCAGACTTCAAGGAGAATGTAATAGTTCCAATGCCAAGAAGCGCAGGCGTGGGCAGGTGTTAATATTACTAAACTATCACTTTAATAATCATGGTTACAAAATGCCAAAGGAATTCTTACTGGAAGAATGGAAAAATTAGTATAAGAGTCTAGGGGCACTTAAGGGAAGCAATTTTGAGAAGGGAGTGAGATAGAAATGTAGCCTACTTCCAATATCATTCAATCTGTACATTGAAGAAACAGTAAACGAACAAAAGAAAAATTTAGGCAGTTATTAAAGTCCAGGGAGCAGAAATATAAACACTGTTGTTTGCTGATGGCAGTGTAACTCTGTCAGAGAAAGCAGTGGACTTGAAGGAACAGTTGGATGGAATGAAAACTGTCTTCAAATGAGGATATAAGATGAACATCAGGGAAAGCGAAACAGGGATAATGAATGTAAATCGGTCGGTGCTGAATGAGTTAGATTAGGGAAAATTAGTGATCGTGGTGGCCGAAGTAATGAGAATGTACAATGTAGCCTGGCAATGGCAGGAAAACTATTTATCGAAAGGAGACATTTTTCAACACTGAACATAGATTTGAGTTTTAGGAAGTCTTTTCTTAAACTATTGGTATGGAAATGATACAGGGCCGATAAACAAAAAATGGCTCTGAGCAATATGGGACTTAACATCTATGGTCATCAGTCCCCTAGAACTCAGAACTACTTAAACCTAACTAACCTAAGGACAGCACACAACACCCAGCTATCACGAAGCAGAGAAAATCCCTGACCCCGCCGGGAATTGAACCCGGGAACCCAGGCCGATAAACAGTTCAGATGAGAAGAGAATAGAAGGTTGTCATATATAGTCCACCAAAGAATGCTGAAGATTAGGTGATTAGGTCACGTAACTAATGGGGAGGTACTGAACAGAAGTAGGGAGAAAAGGAATTTGTGGCACTACCTGACGAGAAGGAGGGATGAGCTGATAGGACACAGTCTCAGATATCAAGGGATCGCCAACTTTCTATCGGATGGAAGCGTGTAGGGTAAATATTGCTGCTGGAGTCCAAGATATGAATATAATAAGGAGAGTTAGAAGTATGTGCGTCGCAGTAGTTATTCGGAGAAATGTTCAAATGTGTGTGATTTCCTAAGGGAACAAACTACTGAGGTCAACGGTCCCTAGACTTACACACTACTTAAACTAACTTACGCTAAGGACAACGCACACACCCATGCCGAAGGAAGGACTCGAACTTCGGGGGGAGGGGTCGCGCAATCCTTGACATGACGCCTCAAACCGCACGGCTACTCCTCGCGGCGTTATTAGGAGAAAAACAGGCTTGGTACAGGATAGAGTAGCATGGAGAGCTACATCAAACCAGTATTGGAACCGAAGACCACAGCAACAACAATAACACCCAAAACATTCCCAGTTATCATAGACGGTCTTACCATTTTCTAAGACTTAGAACACAATAAATGAATACTGTGGAATTAGTTAGGCGTATATCGCAGCTGTCTGGAGTTCATTAATGGCATTGTACTGTTAAGCTGAAATTCAAATAAACATCAGCTACCAAAGGAACGAAATTAATACAGTAGCAGAGTCACAAACTTGAAAATCAATTGTAATAAGACTAAAATTACTAACAATAAACAAATCGTAACGAAAATATTAAAAATTAACAGTAAATTCGTAAAACCAGCTGATAGCTCTTGTTCTTAAGACAGTTCTAAGATTACAGCGTGACAGATAATAGGAACAAATTCAGGAGTAAAATTATTCTTAATTCTTCCGAAAACTGAAGTTTTGAATATTAGGCTTCTTATAAGTTTGTAAGCGGAAGTTAATCAGTGCGAATTAATAGCAGTTGAACACAGACTTTTTATGTGAAAAAAATCAAGAATCAGAATTGTTTATAGAGCAATAGAGCAATAAAGATAATTGCATCTTGAGAATTACTAAGAGGTAGGGAAATCAACAGATGGATTAAGTAACTGAATGCAGTGCTAAGTGAACTATGAATGCAAAAAGAAATAAAAAAAAAAGTAAAATGTGCTTGTGGGCAGATTATGTAATCAAGCGAACGTGTCTCAGAAGAACTGGGGAACAAATTTGCTGGATTCCAAGAAACCAGATGGGATCGTGAAGGACGTCCAAAGTAATGTGTTCAAAATGACGTTAGAAAACTTCCTGAAGCATTAAGGCGCTCATAACGGAGTAACGTAAAGCAATTGAAAAGCCTTAAAAAATGGTTCAAATGGCTCTGATCACTATGGGACTTAACATCTGAGGTCATCAGTCCCCTATAACTTAGAACTACTTAAACCTAACTAACCTAAGGACATCACACACATCGATGCCCGAGGCAGGATTTGAACCTGCGACCGCAGCAGTCGCACGGTTCCGGACGGAGCGCTTAGAAGCGGTCAGCCACCACTGCCGGCTGAAAAGCCTAAGTGAATTCTTCATCTGGCAGTGGATGTAAAGTGGCAGGTAATGACCATGATGATGATTCTGCGAAAAATGGTTGAAGAGCCGTAGTCTGGTTCTGGTTCTCACTCTGCATCGGAGTAGTATGGGCCGATCTGAGCTTCATAGCGGATTGAAACAGTGCGCTGGACCGAGCATCGAACCATTTTCCTGGTTTGTCAGTTTCAACAAGAATTTGCTTTTAGAATTATGACTATTTTGTTAAAGCGTAGGGGACGATTTTGGACATTACTCTGAATTCTTCTCTCCTAACTTTGCAGCTATTCTTTTAGTTCTTAACTAATCTGCAGGCATCTACACAGTCAAATTTCAGATCCCGTCTAAGACACACCTGTGTTCGTACCTATGGCGTTATTCTAATACTGCATGGAATTAAAGTAAATCTGGTGGAATTTAGGCTCGCAACTGGATTCATTCGTTTCTGCAAGTGTGTCCTCTTCATTACGATTACTCGCTGCGCTGACAGGCATGCACACAGTTTAATCCTGGCTGGTTACTCTGTACGGAGTTCGACATTCTCGACGTCATCGTGTCTGCATTACTGTGCGCCGTCTGTACCGCAGAGGGCGCAGTCTGTGGCAGCTAATCAGCTATTCCTTGTGGGAGGTGGCGCGGGGCAACGCGGTTACAGCAGGCGGCCGCTCTTCTTGTGTGCATCTCTGAGGCCCACTTTACGGTTCTCCATTACACGCAAAACACAGTTCGCACGCGGACCGTGATGCGCATGTGCTGCTGCTAGCCTCCGAGCTATTATTATCAAAGTTAGGATAAAATTAATAAATGTAAATAAGAAACATAGAGTAACCAGTCACAATTTTTTTTTAATTTTCCTGTTTACGATACGTCTGTGGGCTTTCCTCTAGTCGCAGGCGGCAGTTCCGCTTTTTGGCGCCGGTGCACGGGATTTCGAAGTCGTTGCTGTCGCAGAAACAGGTCAGCGCAGCTGCACGCCAGAATTGTCACATGACTGAGAAAAGCCACTGAAAAGAAAGGAAAATAAAGAATGATACCTAAAATACAGGGTGTTACAAAAAGGTACGGCCAAACTTTCAGGAGACATTCCTTACACACAAAGAAAGAAAATATGTTATGTGGACATGTGTCCGGAAACACTTAATTTCCATGTTAGAGCTCATTTTAGTTTCGTTCTTCCACCTACGCTCAATGGAGCACGTTATCATGATTTCATACGGTATACTCTACCTGTGCTGCTACAACATGTGCCTTTACAAGTACGACACAACATGTGGTTCATGCACGATGGAGCTCCTGCACATTTCATTCGAAGTGTTCATACTCTTCCCAACAACAGATTCGGTGACCGATGGATTGGTAGAGGCGGACCAATTCCATGGCCTCCACGCTCTCCAGACCTTAAACCTCCCGACTTTCATTTGTGGGGGAATTTTAAAGCTCTTGTCTACGCAACCCCGGTACCAAATGTAGAGACTCTTCGTGCTCGTATTGTGGACGGCTGTGATACAATACGCCATTCTCCAGGGCTGCATCAGCGCATCAGGAATTCCATGCGACGGAGGGTGGATGCACGTATCCTCGCTAACGGAGGACATTTTGAACATTTCCTTTAACAAAGTGTTTGAAGTCACGCTGGTACGTTCTGTTGCTGTGTGTTTCCATTCCATGATTAATGTGATTTGAAGAGAAGTAATAAAATGAGCTCTATCATGAAAAGTAAGCGTTTCCGGACACATGTCCACATAACATATTTTCTTTCTTTGTGTGTGAGGAATGTTTCCTGAAAGTTTGGCCGTACCTTTTTGTAACACCCTGTATACTGAATACCTTTGTATGATGTTGTGTATACAGGGTGTTCCCGTAAGAGCGTGCGAAAATTTAACAGGACGTAGAGGAATCTCCACTGAACAATTTGATGTATGGAACCTGAGGTCAGAGAAGCCAACTTAAGGACATAATAGGGTTACGTTAACATTACTGTGTACTTTTTTATTTATATTAGTGTTGTGGGTTGGCAGGAGAGCCAACACCGTGTTTCTAGAGGAAGCCGAAAGGCACGCGTTTTAGCTCACGCAGGCTGGCGTGAGGTCTGGAACAGGACAAGGAAATTAGAATTTAGAAAAAACGGACGTAGCTGTTGGAATACTTAACTTTAATCCTTTAATGGTGAACGTCGCTCTTGACGGTACATGATTCAGTATCAATAGTAACTGGTAATGGCGCCTTGCTAGGTCGTAGCGAATGACGTAGCTGAAGGCTATGCTAGCTATCGTCTCGGCAAATGAGAGCGTATTTTGTCAGTGAACCATCGCTATTAAAGTCGGTTGTACAACTGGGTCGAGTGCTAGGAAGTCTCTCTAGACCTGCCGTGTGGCGGCGCTCGGTCTGCAATCACTGATAGTGGCGACACGCGGGTCCGACGTATACTAACGGACTGCGGCCGATTTAAAGGCTACCAACTAGCAAGTGTGGTGTCTGGCGGTGACACCACAGTTAGTGGCAGTTACCTGCAAATACCATCACTGACAGAATGGTCGTGCCATTTGTAACCTATCTTACAAAATGTGCAGAATCTGATGGCCATCAACCTCAATGGAAGCATGACATCAGCGAACAAGATTTTGACGCACCGTGACAAATAGCTCTAGTGCGTTTCGGATCACATCACAGGCAGTTACAATCGTGACAGCTAATTTTATCTACGTATCTACTTGTTTCTCGTACACAAGTGACAGTAGATATCCCCATAGTAAATAATCAAGGGGCTTCATGTCAGGTAACCTTGCAGGCCGCGGAATAGGACTTGCCCTTCCAATACAGCGACCAGGAAATACAACACTGAGATGGTTGCGGAATCCACACTGCATTGGTGCACCATCATGTTGTAGATTCATAGTACGTTCTGTCATGGGACACTGTAAATACGATACGACAGAGCCACCTTATGGACAAGTAAAGTAAACAAAACGTCCATCATAACGTTCTAGTAATCACGCTCGTCCTCCTTGTTTCCTTGCAGTAAATCAAGAATATTCATCCAAATACACAGTGCAGTACGTGTGAACTACTACACACGTTAGTTGTAAACAAACCGGTAAACAGTAATGCTAAACAAAGCGGCAGACAAGTTTAGTTCCATATCTCCTTAAACTGGCTTCTCCGACAGTAGATTCGCTACCTATAATTGTTGAGTGGAGCATTTTCTACGTCCTGTTACATTTAGTCGCGGAAATGGCTTACCAAGCATTTATGAATTTCACAAGACTAGAATTTACGGATAAATACGTGTTTAGTATACCACTTTACATTACATGGTGGGAGGTAATTTGTGCCACTGAAATAGCGGCCCTCAGGTAAACAAGCACCTCAGTCACGACGCCAACTTGCAGCCTTGCCAGTAACTGATGATGTCAGGCGTTAGTAAAAACGCCGAAAAAATACTACTCAATTATTTGGTGTTAAATATGACGAAGTATTTCGGAATTAAAGTTCTTGTCAGCCGGTAAGAAAAAGTAATAAAGGAACGGACGTTACAACAAATTCTGAAGGACACACTGACACATACGGACTGTAAAAATATCAGCATTATGACAGTTTATAGATACGTGCGATACATATTTTATCGAAAACTATTCCGAGATACGAAGTAAAATACTGTATGAGATGTGAAACTGTTACACCCAATAAATAAAAGCTATAAATATTAAGTCACATTGAGTACATTCACAATAATATAAAGCTTAGTCCGGAAATAAGTGAGCCAGTATTCTTCTGCAAATGCGCTCACAATAAAAGACTGCCGATTGTCGTTCAATATGGTGTAAACAATTATCTAAGCCTGATTAGCAGAAGTGTCTTTTGATCCTCTTTTCAATTGTGATGTCCGCTAACACATGAGACTGACCACTTCTAAATTAGCACCGTTTCTGTAATAGAACTTTCAATCATATTTAAATAAAGTTACTGGCCAAATACTAAATGCTCATTATACGACCGTTGGAACTTAAACAGTAGCAACTATTTATTCACAACCGATACAAAAGAGTTACATGTTTGCACCTGTTACTATCCATCAAAGTAGTCACCAGCGTTATGCAGAAACCGTTGCCAGCGATGTGGAAGGCGTAGTATACCGTTATCAGAGCCGGTTCTGTCGATGGTGCGAATGGAGCGGCCTACTGCCTGTCGAATCTCTGGAACAGTTCTGAAGAGAATTTCACGAAGTGTTTCCTTCATCTTCGGAATCAAATCAATCATGGGTTCCGCATGACTTGACGGAAATGCAGAAATGGATGCGTTAAGACGCTGCTCAGACGCATTTGGAGGTCTATGAGCGCGAAGGAGAGGCTTTCTTACGCCCTATCGTAACATCTGGATAAGACATGGGCCACATCGTACGAGCCACATGTGAAACGTCAATCCAACGAATGGCGTCTTTATGGGTCGCCGCGAAGGTCGAAAGTGCGTCAGAGGCCCAGTGTGGTGAAAGTTATGGTGATTCTCGTGTGCAATTGTGATGGTATTATAGTAACGCCTTACGTTCCTCCACGGTAGACCGTCAATGTACAGTATTACTGTTCGTTTTTGGAGCATCACCTGCGACCAGCTTTGTGAAAGAAGCGGCGACACTTTCTGCCCAACCCACCCATCATTTTGCACGACAGTGCGCGGGCGCATACAGCGCAAGCTGTGGCTGCTCTGTTCGGTCGATGGGACTGGGAAGTACTGTACCATCCTCCATACTCCCCAGACTTAAGTCCTTGTGACACTGATTTGATTCCGAAGACGAAGGAACCACTTCGTGGAATACGCTTCAGAAGTGTTCAAGAGATTCGACAGACAGTAGACCGCTCCATTCGCACCATCGACAGAACAGGCTCCTACGCCTTCCACATCGCTGTCAACGGGTTCTACACAAAGCTGGTGACTACTTCTAAGGACAGTAACAGGTGCAAAACGTACCTGTTTTGGACAGGTTGTGAATAAATAGTTGCCACTGTTCAAGTTCCAACCCACGTACAACTACCCAAGTGTAACAAAATATAAGGTATTGGTACTGTTCTGGCGTAACCACAAACGCCGGAACGAAGATGCGAAACGAAAGGCCAGAGAAGGCTGTGTGGAGAAACGGCGGCCAACGATGTGCGGAATCGGACCGCGCCGCGGCAGACGCGCCCCCCACAACAGCTGCATATAAACGCAGCTCCTGCTAGACTCTGCCGCAGACGATTGGCCCGAGTCTGCAACGTGGTTAGTGCTACTATGTTAGTATCAACTGCTTGTTTGGACTCTGTGTATAGCAAGAGCTGTTCTGTTTTCACGTCGCCTTCGCTAGCGACATTTGGTGTCAAGAAAGTTAAGTATTGTCAGTTTGCTTTCTGGAAATAAAACTACTAATGTTATTTGTTTGAAATTGTTGTACAGTATTCCGAGAACGCTGCATCCCGTAGGCACCCTATTAGTGAAGACTGGGAAAGACAACCACAGATTCTGTATTCATTTTCTGCGTAAATGTGGTGAGTACGATGTTCTGATAAACTTTTGCATAGTGAAAATGATGTAAGAGATGTCATAGGTCAATAAATAAAATAGAAACAGATATGCAGCTTTCACGGATGATAGCTGTAGTGCAAATTTATCATATGATAAATCGTTTGTTGAAATCGCATGAAGTGATTTAGAGTTGTTGATTTAGAGGGTCATTGCGTAAGCGTTTATTCACTGTGAAGTATTAACTTCTGTTGCTTTAAAGATATCGAGATACCGTTGTGTCATGGAATACACCTCATTTTTTTGACACCGCAAATGTGTTCGGACGCCGGCCGCGGTGGCCGTGCTGTTCTGGCGCTGCAGTTCGGAACCGCGGGACTGCTACGGTCGCAGGTTCGAATCCTGCCTCTGGCATGGGTGTGTGTGATGTCCTCAGGTTAGTTAGGTTTAAGTAGTTCTAAGTTCTAGGGGACTTATGACCTAAGATGTTGAGTCCCACAGTGCTCAGAGCCATTTTTTTTGTATTCAGACTTGCATTAACATTTGATGTTACTGTCGAATCTCAGAGAGCTGTTACTTAGCCACCTTTCAGCTTGTCTGATACTCTGACATTTCTCGGAGCATTGTCTCCCACACAAATGCAGTGCGATCGACAGCCGTCGAAATTGCCAACATTAGGATTTACCCATTTCCGGTGACTCTTTATCGTCTCTGCACCTAGACTGGCCCGGGGCGCCCTTGTTACGTCCCTTGCCGCCGGCTCGCACCCAACCCAGCAAGCAAATTCAGCTCTCCTTGCACCAGTTCTAGGCGACCAACTGCCTCGTTTGCATAAGCGTAACGTTACATCATGTAACGAAAAATGCCATCACTGATGAATTTGTATTTGGTTGGACCTTGCTGAAAATTCCAGCAACAGAATTTAAAAAAAAAACTGTAATATTAATTTCAGCAACATCTGAGACATTATTATTGTATACTGCGACCTATGAACACATTGCATGTGAAAGAAGCTTAGTATACTACATTGCAAGAGCACTTGCATGCCGCCAACACGGTTTTAGTTCCGAGGGCTCACCTTGATACGATTCTCTAGCACCCGAAAACTTTTCTATTGCAGCTCTTAGTGACACAGAGTCTCCGCACCCATCACCCAGACCGCTGACATACTCTGTATAAAAGTAACTGTAGGCACTTTCAGGCCAACATTCCCTTTGAAGTCGAGCAAAATGTATTTATGCATGTGGTTTGGTGAAACCGAGGATTTATCGAAGTATCCTACAAGACTCTTGTCGTCAGCATGCAGTTTATTTATTTATTTAGCGTATGGCATCTACAGAATAAAATAGCACACATACTAGTAATTAATATCATAAACGAATTACAAATATACACGCCTGGAAATTGAAATAAGAACACCGTGAATTCATTGTCCCAGGAAGGGGAAACTTTATTGACACATTCCGGGGGGTCAGATACATCACATGATCACACTGACAGAACCACAGGCACATAGACACAGGCAACAGAGCATGCACAATGTCGGCACTAGTACACTGTATATCCACCTTTCGCAGCAATGCAGGCTGCTATTCTCCCATGGAGACGATCGTAGAAATGCTGGATGTAGTCCTGTGGAACGGCTTGCCATGCCATTTCCACCTGGCGCCTCAGTTGGACCAGCGTTCGTGCTGGACGTGCAGACCGCGTGAGACGACGCTTCATCCAGTCCCAAACATGCTCAATGGGGGACAGATCCAGAGATCTAGCTGGCCAGGGTAGTTGACTTACACCTTCTAGAGCATGTTGGGTGGCACGAGATACATGCAGACGTGCATTGTCCTGTTGGAACAGCAAATTCCCTTGCCGGCCTAGAAATGGTAGAACGATGGGTTCGATGACGGTTTGGATGTACCGTGCACTATTCAGTGTCCCCTCGACGATCACCAGTGGTGTACGGCCAGTGTAGGAGATCGCTCCCCACACCATGATGCTGGGTGTTGGCCCTGTGTGCCTCGGTCGTATGCAGTCCTGATTGTGGCGCTCACCTGCACGGCGCCAAACACGCATACGACCATAATTGGCACTAAGGCAGAAGCGACTCTCATCGCTGAAGACGACACGTCTCCATTCGTCCCTCCATTCACGCCTGTCGCGACACCACTGGAGGCGGGCTGCACGATGTTGGGGCGTGAGCGGAAGACGGTCTAACGGTGTGCGGGACCGTAGCCCAGCTTCATGGAGACGGTTGCGAATGGTCCTCGCCGATACCCCAGGAGCAACAGTGTCCCTAATTTGCTGGGAAGTGGCGGTGCGGTCCCCTACGGCACTGCGTAGGATCCTGCGGTCTTGGCGTGCATCCGTGCGTCGCTGCGGTCTGGTCCCAGGTCGACGGGCACGTGCACCTTCCACCGACCACTGGTGACAACATCGATGTACTGTGGAGACCTCACGCCCCACGTGTTGAGCAATTCGGCGGTACGTCCACCCGGCTTCCCGCATGCCCACTATACGCCCTCGCTCAAAGTCCGTCAACTGCACATACGGTTCACGTCCACGCTGTTGCGGCATGCTACCAGTGTTAAAGACTGCGATGGAGCTCCGTATGCCACGGCAAAGTGGCTGACACTGACGGCGGCGGTGCACAAATGCTGCGCAGCTAGCGCCATTCGACGGCCAACACCGCGGTTCCTGGTGTGTCCGCTGTGCCGTGCGTGTGATCATTGCTTGTACAGCCCTCTCGCAGTGTCCGGAGCAAGTATGGTGGGTCTGACACACCGGTGTCAATGTGTTCTTTTTTCCATTTCCAGGAGTGTATTATTAAATGATTGATTGCCAACAACAATATGCGAAAGATTAGGGATATAGCCACTGCAGCTACTACAAGTCCACATCTAAGCAGGTCACCCACTGAACAGCACGTGGAGTAGCATTGATGATATCCTTCCATTCTCCTTCAAACCTCCTCGCATGACATTCGAAGACCAGGTGAGGGACTGTTTGTTCTTCTTCACCACAGTGGCATCGTGGGTCATTAGTGAGCTTCCATTTGTGAAGAATGGCCTTACACATGCTGTTGTTAGTCCTCACACGATTAAGTCTGCATCAAGTTCTTCTCGGCATTTGCATTCCTTCCACCGTTGTCGAAGGATCAAAAGCGGTGATGAGAGGATGGTGATTATTCAGTGACCAGTATTGCCTCCATTCCCTATTTATGTTGTACCTTTCTGAGAATTTTAGGACTTCGTCTTCCCATTTAGGTTTCGGGTAGTTGGTACGTGTTCCAATATTTTTCGGATAGGTATATCTTCAGAGACAGAGGGTTCATTAAATTTCTTCCATTCTCGGATAGCTGCTAGTTGCCTTCTGAGGGAGGGAGGAGCTATATTGCAAAGGGCATGAAGCCAGGAAAGTGGAGTTGATTGCAGAGCTCCTGAGACAATCCTCATGGTGGTATTAAGCTGGACATCAATTTTCATCGTGTGTGTGCTCTTGTACCAGACTGGGGCGCAGTATTCTGCCACCGAGTAAACAAGAGATTGTGCTGCGGTGCGTACGGTGTTAGCTTGAGCTCCCCAGGAGGTTCCAGTCAGCTTTCATAATATGTTATTACGATTTTTTATCGTTTGAGCGGTTATTTCTAGGTGTTTTTTATAGGTTAGTGATCGGTCAATAGTTATTCCTAGATATTTTGGATGGCTGTTGTGCGTCAAGCGCTCACTGCAGAATGATGCTTGTAACTCTCGTCTTGCCTCATGATTGTTCAGGTGGAATACGCTTACCTCAGTTTTATTCGGATTTGGACAGAGTCTCCATTTCGTATAATACTTATTAAGAAGTTGAAGGTCCGTTGACAGAGTAGCTTCTCCTTCTTCGAATGTCTTGCTCTGAGTGGCTATTGCAATGTCATCTGCGTAACAGAATTTTTGCTATTTAGTTGCTGGAATGTCACTGGTGCATAGTTTGAAGAGAAGGGGAGCCAACACTGATCCCTGTGGAAGTCCATTGTTTGTTGAGTAGGATTTACTCGTAGATTGACCTACGTTCAGTCTGAAGTAGCGATTTTTAAACATGTATTCCAGAAGCTTAGTTGTCTTGCGGCAAGGGATCGCTTTTTTCAGCTTGAGTATGAGTCCGTCGAGCCACATGGTATCATAGGTTAGAAAGAAGTATAGACGATTTCCAAGATGGTGTCCCCCAGGCAACGGTCCGTGAAGACGGAATAGCAAACAGTCTACACACTAGGCGACCGAACTAGAATGAATTTCTCTCACTGTCAAGAAAATCTACAGAGGAAAATGAAAAAGCATGCAGTAAGCACATTGTACACAACACGTGGTTTCTGCTGCTGCATTGTCGCTGCATTCTATTAGAAATTTCCATCTCACCATTGTACTTTGTGAATATAAAAGAAAGTGAGAAGAGGAGACAAAGAACGGAGGTCTCTGACCACGAATAATTAATCTACATCTACATCTATACTCCGCGAGCCACCTTACGGTGTGTGGCGGAGGGTACTTATTGTACCACTATCTGATCCCCCCTTCCCTGTTCCATTCACGAATTGTGCGTGGAAAGAACGACTGCTTGTAAGTCTCCGTATTTGCTCTAATTTCTCGGATCTTTTCGTTGTGATCATTACGCGAGATATATGTGGGCGGTAGTAATATGTTGCCCATCTCTTCCCGGAATGTGCTCTCTCGTAATTTCGATAATAAACCTCTCCGTATTGCGTAACGCCTTTCTTGAAGTGTCCGCCACTGGAGCTTGTTCAGCATCTCCGTAACGCTCTCGCGCTGACTAAATGTCCCCATGACGAATCGCGCTGCTTTTCGCTGGATCATGTCTATCTCTTCTATTAATCCAACCTGGTAAGGGTCCCATACTGATGAGCAATACTCAAGAATCGGACGAACAAGCGTTTTGTAAGCTACTTCTTTCGTCGATGAGTCACATTTTCTTAGAATTCTTCCTATGAATCTCAACCTGGCGCCTGCTTTTCCCACTATTTGTTTTATGTGATCATTCCACTTCAGATCGCTCCGGATAGTAACTCCTAAGTATTTTACGGTCGTTACCGCTTCCAATGATTTACCACCTATGGCATAATCGTACTGGAATGGATTTCTGCCCCTATGTATGCGCATTATATTACATTTATCTACGTTTAGGGAAAGCTGCCAGCTGTCGCACCATGCATTAATCCTCTGCAGGTCCTCCTGGAGTACGTACGAGTCTTCTGATGTTGCTACTTTCTTGTAGACAACCGTGTCATCTGCAAATAGCCTCACGGAGCTACCGATGTTGTCAACTAAGTCATTTATGTATATTGTAAACAATAAAGGTCCTATCACGCTTCCCTGCGGTACTCCCGAAATTACCTCTACATCTGCAGATTTTGAACCGTTAAGAATGACATGTTGTGTTCTTTCTTCTAGGAAATCCTGAATCCAATCACAAACCTGGTCCGATATTCCGTAAGCTCGTATTTTTTTCACTAAACGTAAGTGCGGAACCGTATCAAATGCCTTCCTGAAGTCCAGGAATACGGCATCAATCTGCTCGCCAGTGTCTACGGCATTGTGAATTTCTTGGGCAAATAGGGCGAGCTGAGTTTCACATGATCTCTGTTTGCGGAATCCATGTTGGTTATGATGAAGGAGATTTGTATTATCTAAGAACGTCATAATACGAGAACACAAAACATGTTCCATTATTCTACAACAGATTGACGTAAGCGAAATAGGCCTATAATTATTCGCATCTGATTTATGACCCTTCTTGAAAATGGGAACGACCTGCGCTTTCTTCCAGTCGCTAGGTACTTTACGTTCTTCCAGCGATCTACGATAAATTGCTGATAGAAAGGGGGCAAGTTCTTTAGCATAATCACTGTAGAATCTTAAGGATATCTCGTCTGGTCCGGATGCTTTTCCGCTACTAAGTGATAGCAGTTGTTTTTCAATTCCGATATCGTTTATTTCAATATTTTCCATTTTGGCGTCCGTGCGAAGGCGGAAGTCAGGGACCGTGTTACGATTTTCCGCAGTGAAACAGTTTCGGAACACTGAATTCAGTATTTCTGCCTTTCTTCGGTCGTCCTCTGTTTCGGTTCCATCGTGGTCAACGAGTGACTGAATAGGGGATTTAGATCCGCTTACCGATTTTACATATGACCAAAACTTTTTAGGGTTCTTGTTTAGATTGTTTGCCAATGTTTTATGTTCGAATTCGTTGAATGCTTCTCTCATTGCTCTCTTTACGCTCTTTTTCGCTTCGTTCAGCTTTTCCTTATCAGCTATGATTCGACTACTCTTAAACCTATGATGAAGCTTTCTTTGTTTCCGTAGTACCTTTCGTACATGATTGTTATACCACGGTGGATCTTTCCCCTCGCTTTGGACCTTAGTCGGTACGAACTTATCTAAGGCGTACTGGACGATGTTTCTGAATTTTTTCCATTTTTGTTCCACATCCTCTTCCTCAGAAATGAACGTTTGATGGTGGTCACTCAGATATTCTGCGATTTGTGCCCTATCACTCTTGTTAAGCAAATATATTTTCCTTCCTTTCTTGGCATTTCTTATTACACTTGTAGTCATTGATGCAACCACTGACTTATGATCACTGATACCCTCTTCTACATTCACGGAGTCGAAAAGTTCCGGTCTATTTGTTGCTATGAGGTCTAAAACGTTAGCTTGACGAGTTGGTTCTCTAACTATCTGCTCGAAGTAATTCTCGGACAAGGCAGTCAGGATAATGTCACAAGAGTCTCTGTCCCTGGCTCCAGTTCTGATTGTGTGACTATCCCATTCTATACCTGGTAGATTGAAGTCTCCCCCTATTACAATAGTATGATCACGAAACTTCTTCACGACGTTCTGCAGGTTCTGTCGTAATCGTGTGTTCCTCTATCCATCGAATACTCTCCTCTGTCGCAATATCTAACTACAGTTCTACGCCTAATCATTTTTCAAAATCGTCAAATTCTTAGAGATTTCCATTTTCATTTAGAGACCTTTCTTGGAGAATGAAAACATTGCTCACATCTAGAGATTCTGCCTACGTACTGCACTGTTAATACGCAACACAGTCGATTTTGAAGTACCACAAGGCCTTGTTATCATTTCATGAACTTGCGCAAAATTAATATTATTCCTGGTGTCTTCATGTTTAACCGGGGCAGTAAAAAAAAGTCTTCCGTAAATTCGTTTCGACAGTTTTAGATTTTTTTCGCCTTTTAAGCGCACCGGCTATAGTAGCAGTATACATACACCCTTGCTCCTGCATTTCGCTCACTACCAAACAAATGCCAGAGGACCAATTCACGGACGACTGAAACTGTATGCGAACACACAGCACTGCACAGAAACACTGAGCATTCAGCTAACATACTGCACATTTAAGTGTGTATCCGGCAACGAAGCTGTGAGGGGTTCAAATCACAGCGCTTAGCGGCTGTGGACTGCAGGCAAGGGGTGTGACCATGACGTATTTAATTTCGTGACGGCCACTTTTCGTTCCTCTCCCTGGAAAGAGAGGAAGAAAAATGCCGTCGACATCGATGTCATTACAGACGGAGCACACGGCCGGAAAGCTTGAAGAATGGGAGGGAAATCAACTAGCCGTTTCAGGGAACCATCCCGGTATTTGCCTGGAGAGATTTAGGGAAATCACGTGACACGTAAATATGTATGGCCGGACGCGGATTTGAAGCGTCGGCCTCCAGAATGCGAGTCTAGTGTGCTAACGACTGCACTACCTCGCTCGGTATTCTCTACCCTGTTCCATATACAAAAGCAGACAGGGAAAAGTAGCTGCAGTACTTGTAAGCCTTTCGATAGTTCTAATTTCCCTAATTCTGTCCTTACGGAAGCCACGTTGTAGGCAGTAGAGTCAATCATCAATGTATCGTAGTACTTGTCACTTAAAATTCCTAAATGACGTAATGCAGGATCAGCTTTTCCCTTCATGTTTCCCATCGAAGCTTATGGATCATTTCCTCAACGCTCTCTTAATGATCAAACCGAATAGTAGTGAAATCTGAGTCTCTTCGACGTCTCCTGATCTTGTGAAGGTTATTCCAGCCACTAACAACACACAAGTGTCCCACTGGACCTATCAGTTAGTTATATGACAAATGACGCATTTAAGAAGGATCACATCACGGAGACTTGACAGCGACAGCGTAGACCGCATATTAATCTGATACCTCCGGGAAGATTCAGTATGTGTGCTGGGATTGGTCTGGAATCCGGAACGTGGCCTTTTGTGGCCAGCCTCCTCAGAATAATAGCTTCTTTCAATCGATTGATCAAATTTCTAAGCAAATAACGAAATAAAGTTTGACTTTTCAATGACAACAAAATTTCGCCATTTAAAGACCTTTCTTGGTACAAGGCATGTGTTAGTGTTGCGAAGCATAGGGCATTCATTGGCTTTTGTGCAATTATTGGCGAGTAACGGTAGATGCCTGAAGGTTCGATATGTCTTGTCTTGCACAACCGGCTTGGTTTCTAAATGGTAGCAGAGCGTTTAAAATGACGACAGGTATGCCTGACATTTATCAATTTAATAGGGGTGAATGCCTGACGATAGTGCCTGTCAGCTCTTGCACAACAGGCTTATGCCTGAAGGTTCGATATATCTTGTCTTGCACAACCGGCTTGGTTTCTAAATGGTAGCAGAGCGTTTAAAATGACGACAGGTATGCCTGACATTTATCAATTTAATAGGGGTGAATGCCTGACGATAGTGCCTGTCAGCTCTTGCACAACAGGTATATGCCTGAAGGTTCGATATGTCTAGTCTTGCACAACCGGCTTGGTTTCTAAATGGCAGCAGAGGGTTTAAAATGACGACAGGTATGCCTGACATTTATCAGTTTAATAGGGGTGAATGCCTGACGATAGGGCTTGTCGGCTCTTGCACAACAGGCTTACGGTTTAAGCGAAGGCAGAGCGTTGAAAATGACGACAACGATGATTGTCAAATAACCATGCCCTCGGAGTTTTCCGATTGTCGAATGAAAAGCGATATTCATCAATACGCCTGCGAGAGAGCTCAGCGCTCTTGGAATTGCAGTGTTTACTCCTAGATCTGACGATTTTTCTAATAGGAGTATTATATAGGTTTGTTAATTTACTTATATGGAATCTGGCATCTAAAGGCCATTCAGCCAGCTAAATTTTAGATAAGAGACACGAAGTACATCACATGCATTGACGACATGACAGTGGCACAAGTATAACAACATCAACGATTAACATCACAAGTTAAAGCATTAAACGTGAAAATAAGAGCAGTAGAAAATACAACTTCTCAGAACCCAAATTAAAATAACTGTACACCTAAAACACAAATTAACATAACAGTTAAAGTAGTTATGTGCGGGGTTATTTATAACAAAGATATCTTGGCAGCTCTAAATTTTGAAAAACTCTTTGTTATCAGCAGCAGTATTAGGTAATCGTTGTTGAGAAGTTAGTCTATGCGTCTCCCATTTCGCACGCGCGAAGAGGTTGTGACTGATATTACCGTCAGCAGTGTTATTACAGTCACAGATCTGGGTTAGAGTAATTCCAATGAAGTGGACGTGGAGGTGCACTTCTGTCTTAGAATTCGAACGAGTCGATCGATGGATCGTAGCCTGCTTCTCTTGTGTGCCCTAAATATCGTTGGCAACCGCCTATACGGAAATTTAAGTTTATGTTAATCTTAATTCTGATGAATTAATTATCACAGAAACTGCGTCGCACATATAAGGAAAAAGTGTGCTGCTCATCCCACAACATAATTTGCTTAGTATACACAATGTACTTGGGTGGTTTAAACGTACAAAGAACAAACTCACGGTTGTCAGATCCTTCGGCGATTCATAGATCGTGCGGATCGACGAAGAAGGATGTTTTACGTAACAACTGCTGGCAGAGTCTCATTTCCGCTGGGAAATTCTTTTATCTCTATGAACTTTTTCTCATTTTCCCCAATTAAACGAGTGTCATCCATATTCCATCGGAAACGTCGTACTAGCACCCAAACTGGTTCCGCGCGGTCTGTAAGATCTGTTTTAATGTATTCTTTTAGCTCATAGCTTCTGAAAGAAGCTGCAGAACCCTAGGCGAGAGTACGACGAGAATTCTTCAGAAAAACTCTACGGAAACTGAAACGAACTTAAAGAATAGTTGCAAATGAAGTTGTTAGTAGCAAAGTAAAATGGAAGGACGCCGTAATTTTTTCCCACGTGCAATAAAATTAACAAAATATCTCGTCATTTATTTCTCCCAACTTCATGCAACACTTTACCTTTTGCATTAGGAAAGTTGATTGGGGATGCTTTATTTTGGGCTTTCTGCAAGATGCAGAGGCTAAAATTCACGTACAAAGAATTTCATTACGGATATTTCGCTATAGTATTGAGAGCGTCATACTCACTAACTTATCTTGCGTTTTGTGCTTGACCCGTAGAAATTTAAATATGCAATAACATTCCCCGGCTTCCTAGTAGGACAGTAGTGTGCTGCAAGTATATATACGGTCTGCTAGAATCTGATCTAGAAATTGTCAGAACAACCGTATCTCGACGTCGAATATGTAATAACACTGTACGTCATTTGAAAACAAAATTTTTTTTCCGTATCTCAGCATGTAGGACTTACTAAGTCTTTCGCATACAGCACCACAGTCCTCAACACAACACGTTCATCTCATCTTGACACAGGTATTTCGGTGAAGGAGATCATATCAGATGATCATTTCGACCTATGGAGTTCTCGTTCGGTTTAAATGACAGGATATTGGACAGATTTATTTGCCTATCAAATTCGGACGACTACTGTTTTACATTCTGAAGAGTAACGTCTTAACGAAGAAAAATTTCAGCAAGTCGCTGCCTAACACCAATAAACTCCGACAAACTGTTGCTGAAAACAGTCTTTACTGACTATTCATATTTAATGTGTTTTCTCTTCTCTTTATATATATTTACCTCTAAACTCCGTCAAAGCAGGTCTGGGAAGACCTATGCCCACCGACCAACCGCCGTGTCATCCTCAGCTTATAGGCTTCACCGGATTCGGATCGCTCTCCCGGCCATTGTCAGTTTTCGTGCCGCTACCTCTCAGACAAGTAGCTCTTCAATTTGCCTCACAAGGGCTAAGTGGTTCCCACTTCTGAACAATGCTCGGCAGAACGGACGGTCGCCCACCAAGCAAAGCCTAGCCCGATAGCTCAACTTCGGTGATCCGTCGGGAACCGTTGTTACCACAGCGGGAAGGCCGTTGGCTCTTTACATACACTATGTGATCAAAAGTATCCGGACACCTGGCTGAAAATTACTTACAAATTCGTGGCCCCCTCCATCTGTAATGCTGGAATTAAATACAGCGTTGGCCCACCCTTAGCCTTGATGACAGCTTCCACTCTCGCAGGCATACGTTTCATCCGGTGCTGGAAGGTTTCTTCGGGAATGGAAGCCCATTCTTCACGGAGTTCTGCACTAAGGAGAGGTATCGATATCAGTCGGTGACGCCTGGCACGAAGTCAGCGTTTCAAAACATTCCAAAGGTGGTCTATAATATTCTGTGCAGGCCAGTCCATTACAGGGACGTTATTGTCGTGTAACCACTCCGCCACAGGCCGTGTATTATAAATAGGTGCTAGATCGTGCTGATAGATGCAATCGCCATCCCCGATATGTTCTTCAACTGCAAGAAAGTGCTTAAAACATCAATGTACGCCTGTGCTGTGATAGTGCCACGCAATACAACAAGGGGTGAAAGCTTCCGTCATCACAAACACGACACACCGTAACATCGCCTCCGAATTTTACTGTTGGCGCCTCACACGCTGGCAGATGACGTTCGCATTCGCATTCGCGCGTACCCCAGTGACCTCAATAAAAACAAGATACACAAATGCTGTGCTTTGGACCATTGGAAATAGTGACGATCAATTTTTGTAAGGTTGGCAACTACGTAGGTATTGGCGGTGTTGTTTTTTGCTTTCTGTTGTTTGATAATCGTTCATTTGTGAGCGATTGGTTAATTTTGTGAAGCTATAATGGCGAAATATTGTGTAGCTTATAGTTGTAAACAACTCCAGAGGAAAGGCAGTGGAGTTCAGTTTCATAGTTTAAGTTATATTTTTGTTCAGAACTAGTGTTTCTGCCGCACTGTATTTCATGTATAAATTGCGCTACTGCAGACGATATATCTTGGATTCAGTTCTGTATTTGCCTCTTGTTTATGCAAGTTTTCATTTCTCGTCCGGAAATTCTGAAATTATGGGTGCAAGCAATTCGTAGAGATGAGTGGTCACCTACTGCGTGCAGTACGATATGCAGCAGACACTTTACCGAAAATTGGTATCAAGTGAGGCCTGAAACATCATTAAGACTGTTAAAAGAAGATACCATCGCATCCGTCTTTGATTTTCCGAAACATATGCAGAAAAAGATGACTGCAAGGCGACAGTTGGTTCGTAAAGAACCTGCTAGTACTCAAGTAAGTGGAATATTTTACAAGCTTTGAATTATAATTGTATAGGCCTAAACAAAATAAAAGTCAATAGGACTATATTTTTAATTATTGTTTGAAACTTGCTTATGAAGGTTGTATAATTTTTAACTATTGTGACGTATGCAAAATTACAATTACCTTCTTTCTTGCAGGATGTACATTACGGAGGTGTACAACTGGAAAAGTCTCCTGCAGCAGCTGCTGAAAATAAAGGAAATCAGGCAAACCTCCCTTCACCAACAAAAGCAAATTTAAGAAAGAAGATAAGAAGATTGAAAATGGCTGTAGCCCGACGAAACAAAATGATGTCGACAATTTCACAGCTGTTCAATTAACTTAGAAAAAAGGACACCATAACATAGAATCACTTTAATGTTGCTTTTAGAATGATAACTGGTTAATCGAAATACGTTAAATATTAAAAATCTGCCTCAAACTATTTCGAGATAAATCGTGAAATACAAAAACTGTCTGTACTAGCCCCACCAACACACTAAATAGTGCATTTTATTTCCAATGAAGGTCGTCGAACTGTAAACGAAACATGTAATAATTGTTACAATCAAAATACAGAATTGATGTGTCTTCAAGTAAGTTTTGCTTTACAGTTTTTCAGATGATAATGTGAAGAGGATATTTTTAAACAGTAGGCTACGGTCTTTATTTTCTTTAGGTATTTAATGCATCCCGTTCAGTTAATTGCCAGACTGAGCGGTCAGGAATTTCAAAAATACCAAATTCAGATAATATGTGGCGTTTTGCACCCATATTAATGGGAAAATAAAAATTTTCCCCGTCTACTTACGGGAAAGCTGTATATTGACAGTTGAGTAGAGAGAGACACATATATGTTCAGCATCATGGCGGCCAATGATGTCGAGTGTCACGACTTCGTAAGACACAGTGCTGTCTCCAGATTATCTTCTTTGAGCTCACTGCCGTACGCACACCCTGCCATCATCGGATCGCCACATTGTGTACCGTGATTCGTCACACCAGACAACGTTTTTTTACTGTTCAATCGTCCAATGTTTACGCTCCTTACACAAAGCGAAGCGTCGTTTGGCATTTACCGGCACCGTCTATGGCTTATGAGCATGAAATCCAAGGTTCTTACCTCCCGCCTAACTGTAATAGTACTTGCAATGGATCCTGATGCAGTTTGGAATTCCTGCGTGACGGTCTGCATGGATGTCTACCTATTACACATTACGACCCTCTTCAACCGTCGGCGGTCTCTGTCAATCAACAGACGAGGTCGGCCCGTACGCTTTTGTGCTGTACGTACGTGTCTCTTCACGTTTCCACTTCACTATCACATCGGAAGCAGTGGACTTAGGGATTTTTTAGGAGTGTGGAAATCTCGCGTACAGACGTATGACACAAGTGTCTACCAATCACCTGGCCACGTTCGAAATCCCGAATTCCGCGGAGCGCCACATTCTGCTCTCTGACGGTGTCCAATGATTACTGAGGTCGCTGATATGCAGTACCTGGCAGTAGGTGGCAGCACTATGCACCTAATATAAAAAACGTATGTTTTTGGCGGTGTCCGGATACTTTTTATCACGTAGTGTATATACTGACGGGAAAAAATACACCACCACCAAGGACTGTGTTCAGAGGCACTAGGATACAATAAGTGCGTGCAGAGGAGTTGCAGTGAGTGTGATTCATTTTTCACAGTCATCAACATCACACGATTTTTAGGAGGCCTGTCTCTGTGCCCTATGTTTTCACACTGCAGGCAGTAACTGTACTCAGATTACATTCCAAATGTGTGTGCATCTTTCATTCTAGGGTTCCACCATGCCCCGCAGATGATTACGTACTCCTGTTGATTAACTTCACCCATTTGAATGAGGTGGCATTGTGGGTGTACGGGAAGCTGGATGGACGTATCAACGAGTTGCTACACATGCTGCGCACAGCGAACCGGTGGTCTGTCGCTGTTTCCAGCGGTGGTGTGTGGAACATTCTCACACCCGTAGACAGAGTTCTGGATATCCGCCTGTTATACTCCAACAACGACGTATTGTGGGAGCAGCTGGGGCAGAACGTATATTATCCGGGGAAGAGATCTTTGCACGTGTCGCACCTGGTTCTGTGTATATGTGAGTCATGGACGTACACGTGTACGGCGCAGACCTGGTGAGCGGCCTGTTCCGGAGATCATTCGCCCAAGCCTCGTCTTCCCTTAGGCCTCGTGGAGTGCGGGGCCAAAAGTTACAACTCGCGGCTCCATTTGGTGTGTCTGCAGCGTATAAGGCCACCAGTGTCCGCTACACTGCACAGTATTTTAGCCCCGTGCTGCTGCCCTTTTGTCGTAAATATGCTGATTTGAATTTTCAGTGGTTGTCCACGTACGGCTTCTGCGATGCGCTGTGCTCTCTATGCTGTACAACAACTGCAACTGCCTTGCTAGCAAAATCATCAGATCTCCCACGCCACTGAACAAGTATGGAGCTTCGTGACGCGGGAACTTACTCTTTCTCCACAACCTCCAAGAAACATTCCCGGATTTCAACAACAGATGCTTTGGACAATCAATAGCAGGTTTCAAAGAGATAGTATCGACAGCAGCTGAGAGATATGTACCACAAAAATTAATAAGTGATGATATTGATCCCCCAGGGTACACAAAACGGGTCAGATCGCTGTTGCAGAAGCAGCGAAAAAATCATACTAGAAATAACGCAAAATCCCCAAGACAGGCAAAATTTTGCAGAAGTTCGAAATATAGCACGTACTTCAGTGCGAGAAGCTTTTAATAATTTCCACAACGAAAGTCTGTATCGAAATCTGGCAGCAAACCCAAAAAGATTCTGGTCATACATAAATCATACCAGTGGCAAGAAGCAATGAATACCTTCACTGCGCGATAACAACGGCGAAGTCACTGATGACAGTGCCACTAAAGTAGAGTTATCAAATACGGTTTTCCGAAACTCCTTCACCAAAGGAGACGTACTGAATATTCCTGAATTCCAATCAAGAACAACTGCGAAGATGAGGCACAAAGAAGCATACATCCTCGGTGTAGCAAAACAACTTAGATCACTTAATAAAGGCAAGGCGTCCGGTCCAGATTGTATAACAGCCAGGATACTTTCAGAATATGCTGATACAATAGCTCCATATTTAGCAATTATATACAAACGCTTCCTCACAAAATGATCCGTACCGAAAAACTGGAAATTGCTTAAGTCACGCCAATACCCAAAAATGGAAGTAGGAATAATCCGCTGAATTACAGACCCATATCACTAACGTCTATTTGGAATAGGGTTTTGGAACGTATACTGTATTCGAATATTCTGAAGTACCTCGAAGAAAACGATTTATTGACACATAGTCATCACGGATCCAGAAAATATCCTTCTTGCAAAAGACAATTACCTTTGTATAAACACAAAGTTATGAGTGCTATGGGCAGTGAATCACAAATTGATTCCATATTTTTAGATTTCCCGAAGGCTTTCGACGCCGTTCCTCATATGTGTCTTCTAACCAAACTGCGTGCATACGGAATATCGCCTCAGTTGTGCAACTGGATTCTTCATTTCCTGTCAGAAAGGTTACAGTTCGTAATAATAGACGGAAAGTCATCGAGTAAAACAGAAGTATTATACGATGCTCCCGAAGGAAGTTTTATAGGCCCTCTGTTGTGCCTGATCTATATTAACAACATTGGAAACAATCTGAGTGGCCGTCTTAGGTTCTTTGCCGGTGATGCTGTCATTTACCGTCGTGTAAAGTCATCAGATGTTCAAAACGACTTGCAAAATGATTTAGATAAGATATCTGTATGGTGCGAAAAGTGGCAAGTGACCTGAATAGCGAGAAGTGTGAAGTTAGTCACATGAGTAGTAAAAGAAGTCCGCTAAACTTTTATTAAGCAATAAGTCACAGAAATTTGAAGGCTTCAAATTCCACTAAATACTTAGGGATTACAGTTACAGATAACCTAAACTGGAACGATCATATAGATAATATTGTGGGTAGAGCAAACCAAAGAATACGATTCATTGCAGAACACTTGGAAGGTGCAACAGGTCTGCTAAAGAGACTGCTTACACCACGCTTATCCGCCCTGTTCTGGAGTACTGCTGGGCGGTGTGGGATTCGCATCAGGTGGGACTGACGGATGGCACCAAAAAAGTACAAAGAGGGGCAGCTCGTTTTGTACTATCGCGAAGTAGAGGAGATGGTGCCACAGATATGATACGTAGTTGGAGTGGCAATCATTAATACAAAGACACTTTTTGTTGCGACGGGATCTTCTCATGAAATTTCAATCACCAGTTTTCTCCTCCCATTGCGAAAACATTCTGATGGCACCAACCTACATAGGGAGAAACGATCATCACGATAAAATAAGAAAAATCAGGGCTCGCATAGAAAAATTTATTTGCTCGTTTTTCCCGAGCGCCTTTCGAGAGTGGAACGGTAGAGAGACAACTTGAAGACGGTGCATTAAACCCTCCGCCAGGCACATTATTGTGAATAGCAGAGGAATCACGTAGATGTAGATGTTATTCAGCACCCTTACTACAGCTTTTACGCGAGAATAGAAGCTTCCGTAGCCGCTAGACCCTTCACTGCGACAATTGTGTATCATTTGTTTTGAATTTGTTAGGGTAAAAAGAATGCTTTCATCGACGTGGGACTTTGATAGTGCTATTGATATGAGATTTCGTCCTCTTCCCAAAGATGTCGGAGGGCTGTTTTCAACTTTATCCCTTTTTTTGCCTCTTCGTTACAAGTGGAACTACACAGCTGTAATTTACAACTAAGGTCAATAATGATTTTAAAACAACACGTTCTTCCTCGTCTTATCCTTTGCCTGTTAGGTTTGGTTTTATATATAGTGTATTGTATTTGGATAAGTGTGCAATACGTTCTGGCTCAGCTTACACTTAACCTTTTAGGTTCGGTTTTGTACATACTGCATCTAATCTGTGACTTTGCGCAGTTAATCTTTTTCTCTGCATGATTTCACACTTCGTGACTAATGCACTATAATATTTCTCACCTTTGCTTCTCACTTTACAGTTTGCAGGTCTAACGTCTGCTACCGCGCTTCATATGGATACAAATCAGAACTCCTGGGGCTTGGTGTTACGAGTGCTAAGACTGTGCCATCTGCTTTGTCAAATGGGTATGGAGAATGGCATAGGGGTAAAGGGAATTTTTTAACGATGAAAATCGAAACCACTCATAGAGGTGATGTAAGTATGGGAAGAATGTAGTTACATACGTATTCTCGTACCTGTAAAGATAGAGAGAGAAATACAGACAGACAGACGTAGAGAGTGGGACACAACTCACAGTGACCCCTCCCCTTTCCCCATTTAGTTTATAAAATTCACATCAGTCTTTCTATTGTGTGCCAGCCTAGTCCGCTGACAAGGATGACAACAACGATATCAGTTGATAGCGTAATATGTGTTGTCATGAATGAGAATATAGGCTACGCAAAGAATGTGTTGTATGAAATAAGAAACCAAATATTTCTGCTATGGTTTGAATTTAAAGTAACACCAGTCACTGATTTAGGGGGTATGCATACTCATCTCATAAACTTGCGTGTATCACATTACGTGAATTATTTAAGATTGTGTAGATTGAGAACACGTGGTTAAGAAATAGCAGCTTACATTGTATATTTTGAAAACTGCATTGCGTTCATTGTTGGTTTTGGGAAAAGAAAATTTTACCATTCCTTTATCTCATTCTATATTCGATGCCTACTCTTCCACAACTTCTTTAACTCAGATTCGACTGCAAAGCATATGGTTCAGTTTCAACAATGTTACTACATCACACATTCTATTGCAAATGTAAAAAAATTAAAGTGACAGTACATAGCTAGGACTTTTTCGAAAGGCATACATGGCACTGTGACAGACATTGTTTAATATGCCCTTTCATGTAATACAGACACTGCACTGTACGTCTGCTGTAGAGGACCACTATTCTTTCCGTTTCCCATCCAGAGCCTCCAGACCGTCAGTAAGTTTCATATATTTATATACACACACCAAAAAACGTTTTGCATCACCCTGGTTCCAAGAACTCCTGAAGATAGACGTTTACTGTGGAGATTGTATCACAGACACAGTCCCTCTCACTGTTCAGAGATGTCACAAAACCCTCCCAAACATGCGAATAACCATGCATGAGCAGCACCTATTAGATGGAGAAGGTCCGACAGCCGATAAGTTTCAGTCATTTTACCAGGAAGGAGGTACACGGCTCGTGTTGTCTGTAGTTGAACCATGCCTACACGTTTAATACCGAGGTTCGACCGCGTCCGCATTCTTACTTTGTGCCAGAAAGGGTTCTCAACAAGGGAAGTGTCCAGGAGTCTGGGAGTGAACCAAATCGTTGTTGTTTGGACATGGAGGAGATACAGAGAGGCAGGAACTGTTGTCGATGACATGCCTCGCTCAGGCCGCCCAAGGTCTACTGCTGCAGTGGATGACAGCTAACTAGGATTATGGTTCGGAGGAATACTGATAGCAACGCCACCATGTTGAATAATGGTTTTCGTGCAACCGCAGGACGTTGCGTTACGACTCAAACTGTGCGCAACAGGCTGCATGATGCGAAACTTTACTCCCGACGTTCATGTAGAGGTTCACCTTTGCATCAACGACACCATGCAGGGCGGTACAGGTGGGCCCAACAACATGCCGAATGGACCGATCAGGACTGGTGTAGGGAAGCAGCCTACTCACGCCGTATAAAATTCACATCAGTCTTTCTTTTGTGTGCCAGCCTAGTCCGCTGTAACTAGCTCTGACGTCATAAATGTTGCGCAATACTTTAAAAATCACGTAAATAACCTGAAACGTTTCTGGCATGTCAAGAGTAATGCTAAACCAATATGCGTTGAATATCAGTTCAATAACTTTAACCATTTTCGAAATTTGGACGTTTCTCTGTAAAAATCATTGGCACAACAGAAAAGAGCTAGAAACTTAAAAATTTATATTTATATTCCTTTTTCATAATAATTTAGTAGAAACAGTATTCTGGATCTCACAAATTAAAATTTTAGTTGAAATTCATGATTTTCTGTTTTTTGTCTTAGAAATTAAGGAAGCAAGATAGATTAAGTAGGCGAATAAATAAAGCTAGGATGTTTAAATTTAAGTAGAAGGGACATAGGCTATATTCATAAAGATGTGAGAAGTTTCAACAAAACATTAAATAACAATAATTCCACCTGCCGCCCCACATATGGTGCATCGGCCGGGGAAAACATTCTACATTTAAATAACAAAATATTCCACCCGCCGCCCCGCATATGGTACATCGGCAGGGAAAGAAATTGAGTAAAAGTGAAAGTGATTTTCAAATATTCGGATTCGGGAGTGAAATGCGACACGCAGCTGAGTAATAGAACAGTGACAGTGTTACGTGTGTATGTGGACGACGCAATTGGATTAACAACGTATCTGGATTGACGGAGCTGGCACTGAGTCTAGCGGCGCTGTCGGCATCGCGAGAAGCCAGTTTCGCCTCACCGCAGTCTTCCGCCGGAGCAACCGGAGCCCTGCCTGCAGTTGCGGGCCATACAGCAGCCGTCGAAGTGCCATCTGCAGTTCAACGCGCCGCATCGCATCAATAATCCTGGTATGCCACGCCGGCAACGCCATACGTCGTGCAGAAGGAACTAAGTTAGGTGAAAAGCTGTTAAAATTTTTACTAACCTGCACTAAAAGACTGTCGGCGATGGAACCGCCAGAAGAAACTGAGGTTAAACTTAAATCAGAGCCTATGTCTGGTGAGGGAAATGTAAATCCAGACAACGGTTCAAGTGTAAATATGCATGAATATAGTAATGTTAAAGTGAAATATGAAGTATTGTCCCCTGACAGTAGTGTGAGAAGGGGCGATGATTCAATAATAGAGACCCCTGTAGTAAAGCAGAAATCAGAAATTGTTAATTTATTGGATAATAGTTTATCTGATGAGTTAAAAACGAAACAGTCATCAGAGGTGGTAGAGTTTAAAGAGGATAAGTTATATGTGACTGATAAATCAGGTTGTTTCATTTCGTTCTGATGATTCTGGTATTGGAGCTAGTTTTTCGTCACCTGAGTATGGTAAAAAACCAGCTACTGAGCAACCCAAAGATACTGGGGCTATTGATTTAAATGTTATATTACAAGCAATAGCTACCAGTAATGCTGAATTAAAGTCTGAAATAACTGAGGTCAAAAGCAGTAATGCTGAATTAAAATATGAGATTGTGGCTAGCCAAACTAATTTTAATAAACGATTGGAGGTAATGGACAATACCTTCAAGGCTGGTTGCAATAAGTTGAAAGAGGATATGGACATTTTGAATTACAAAATTGATTACAATCATTAGGATATTAAGAAAAAGGTTGCTCAACAATTTTCTGAAATGTATGAAACAGTAAAATCCGAAGTTGCTGAGGTTCGCTAAGACTTCCAAATGGAAGATGCGAAGCTGGAACACAAGTTAACAGAAAAGATCGAGGCGGAATCTGAACTATGCTCAGATAGGTTTAAAGATGTTAATATAAAAGTAAACATATGTCAAGCAGAAGTAGACGCAATCAAAACTGATACTACTCATATTGTGCAAAGAATGGGTAATGTTGAAATGAGAGTAGAAAATATTAGTACTAACATTGCTGACATTGAGAGTAAAGTAGCTTCAGTAACTTCTGGTAATGGTAGTATGCAACAAATTGTAGCTGTAAACGCCGCTTTTATCGGGTGTCGGCAGCTCTTGCGGTTCGATGTAGATAAAAATATACACCCGCTAAATTTCTGAAACGATTTTGAAGCTGTAATTCCACCAACTTGGTCTGAACGAGAGAAAATCTCATTTATTAGAAGCCATTTAGCGGGTGACGCCATGCGTTGGTCAGCTGATGTTATGTTGAAGTATAAAACATTAGCGGAATTTAAAACAGCTTTAATTAATGAGTATTGGTCTAGTAATACGCAAAATGAAGTGTTGAGAGAATTTTGGAGTGGAAAACGCTTCAATGCAGGCAAGGAATCTATTAAAGAGTTTGCCAGGTTATGGACCTCACGTTTGTCACATTTCGCCGAAAAGCTAAAACCTGAAATGATAATACTAGGTCTTGAAACTAAACTGCCATGGTATTGGCAAACTAGAATTATATCTGCCCCTAGAGACAATCTGGATCGTTTCATTGAAAATTGGGACTGTGTAGAACGTGTTTCTGCCAATGAGGAGCAAGCACGTAATAACAGAAATGGTAATAACACTAATAATAATTTTAAGAACGAGCAGAATGGCAATGTAAACATCAGAACAGTAGGTGTTCGCCATCCTAAGAGAGGTAGGAATTGGAGAAATAATTATCAGAACCAACAATGGCATCCAAATGGTAGTAATTTTGTTCAGAACAAAATTATGCAGGTAAACAACAGTGTGGAAAGCAATGCTGTGCCAGTTAACTATAATGGAAATAAAGGAAACAGTAGTAGGCCGAGGCAGGAAAACTAGTTCCTGTCTATGAGGACACTGGCGCTCACCAGGCGGTTATTTTTCCTAAGCCAGTAGTTACAGTAATTGGTAAGACAGATCAGAATACTCAGACTGAACATGTGAATTAGGGGTCGGTAGCATCTACGGATACAGCAGAAATATTATATCACTCACAGTATTTGATAGATACCGTGTTAGAGACGCTTTCTAAGTGGGAAGAGAAAGAGAAGGCGCAGCAGTGTAACGGTAGGGAAGAGCTACAAAATACTGAATTGTCAGGTGAAGAAGCAGAAGAAATTCATGCTTATATTTACGATGAGGGTGATGTGCTCTTATCTAAAGTGCCTGTGCAGGATGTTGATACTGTACTAATACATTTAGGACAGGAGGTAAGTGAGAATGTAGAGGATAGCCTGTTGGGGGTCGATGAACCCAGTAGCTGTGACCAGTTGTCACTTGAGAAGGAACCCGACGATAATAGTGAAAGTGGTTTAGCTGTAACTAGTGTTATGCACGGTCTGGAGGCGCAGAATCGCTCAGTTTACAGTAATCTGGGTCATGTTCAGCAAACTAAATGTAATGAAGTAGTGCGGTGTTTCGATTTGAAATTAATAGACCGACTGGAAAATGCAGCTGAAAATGTTATTCAGGAAACCCCTACACACCTTAACCTAAATGTAATGAAGACAGATGTCGATCACTTTAGTTGGAGACAAATCCAAAACGAACTATTGGATGAGTTTGAGGAACCACCTGTACAAACTAGAATAAGCTACCATATAATAATAGTGAATATGTTGGGTATCAATGTACATTGTCTCTTAGACAGTGGAAGTGAGGTGAGTGCGATATCTCAATCCTTCCTTGATCCATTACCTGGTAAAGACAAGCTTACAGTAATGAGGGTATCAGGACTAAGAATAATTGGTGCTACTGGCAAGGTGTCAAAAACGGTAAAGCAAGAAGCTTTGCTGCCCTTTGATGTTCATCCATGCTTAATTGTAAACAATCTCATTATTGAGGTTTTAATTGGCATAGATTTCTTGTCGAAATATCAGAGTGTTGTTGACTTTGAAAGAAGCCCGTTAAAAATGGTCTTGCCGATAACCGGAGTAACTACGGTACCTTTTATTGATAAACATGTTGTAACTAATGATGAAACTTAGGAGCTGCCTATACGAGTTCAGAAAAATAGGAGATATTGGGACGAAGGTGTTAATCTTAACAAAAGGAAGCTAAACACAGACGAGAAGTTAAAGGCTAGGGAAAATATAAGAAAAAGAGCATTGGAAAGGAAGGAGCGTCATGACGCAAAAGCTGTACCCACCAGTTTTGAAATAGGTCAGTTAGTCCTCGTCAAAACCAAGGAAAAATCAAAGAAAATAAATGCAGAAACAAAGAAATTCATGTTGGTATACCAAGGACCTTTTTGGATCATAGGAAAACCACATTCCAATGCATATAGGCTAGAGTACCCTAAGTGTAAAAAGCTATTAGGTCTCAAGAACTTGATCGACCTAAAGAAGTTCATAGGTAGTTAATGAATTCTGTAGGGAGGAGGTTGTTCTGTAACCTCTGCACAGTGTGGCAGCTGTGCAGTCCCAGCTGTGTGAGATCTTCTTTCGTTTTCAGGTCTCACTCACTCTTCATCTTTTCTATCCACCTACAATTTCGACCTCTTCTTTCCAACACATTAAATTTTCCGTTATGGTTATCAAGCCAATAATAAACTAATGAATTCTGTAGGGAGGAGGTTGTTCTGTAACCTCTACACAGTGTGGCAGCTGTGCAGTCCCAGCTGTGTGAGATCTTCTTTCCCATTTCAGGTCTCACTCAATCTTCATCTTTCTTATCCACCAAAGTTTCGACTCCTTCTTTGCAATACTAAAATTTTCTGTCATGGCTATTGTGGTGTCACCGCCAGACACCACACTTGCTAGGTGGTAGCTTTAAATCGGACCATTAGTACATATCGGATCCGCGTGTCGCCACTGTCAGTGATCGCAGACCGAGCGCCACCACACGGCAGGCCTCGAGATACGTACTAGCACTCGCCCCAGTTGTACGGACGACTTAGCTAGCGATGCAACACTGACGAAGCCTCGCTTATTTGCAGAGAACATAGTTAGAATAGCCTTCGGCTAAGTCAATGGCTACGACCTAGCAAGGCGCCATCAACAGTTTATATTCTTTATACCATACCGTCGAGAACGATGTATACAAATGATGGATCAAAGTTAAGTATTCCAGCAGCTACGTACTTTTCTTTATAGCTAACTGCCAACACTACAAATTTGGCGACGACGATTAAAACGGTCCTTTTCTTTATACTTACTTGATTTACTTGTGTCATGGCTTCGGCACAATCTCCAGATGTACTGTCCGAATTTTATCGCTTGCAGAATCAGCAGACGCAGGCCTTATTGGATGCCCTTGGACAGCTCCAGGGTCAACGTGCAATGCAAAACGATGCGGCAGCCGCCGGTCCACCGCTAACACAGCAACAACATGCTGTTGCACCCCCATTTCGGCCGTTTGATGCGGCGATGGAAAGCTGGACGGAGTGGTCAAGCCAATTTGGATTCCATCTCGCCGCCTACAAAATCCAAGCAGCCTGTTTTGCTTTCTTGTGTAGGTGTGTCCACCTACCGTGTGATAGTGAAATTGTTTCTCCAACGCGACGTAGCAACTCTGTCCTACGAAGATGTTTTGTCGGCATTAGATCCATATTTCAAAGAAACAGTCAATGTAGTTGCAAAAAGGTATACATTCTTTCGTACAAAACGTACGGCCGGTCAGACTAATAGGGAGTGGGTTGCAACATTGCAAGGCCTTACTCGGGATTGTGCTTTTGAGTGTGAATGTGGACTCCCTTATTCAGATACAATGGTACGTGATGCAATAGCACAGAACGTTTCTGATGTTCGTATAAAAGAACAAATTTTGAAACTAGTCAATCCCTCCCTTCAACAAATGATAGACATATTGGATAGGCAAGACACACTTGACTTTGCTCAGGAATCATTTGAAACTCCGCCAGCTGTGTGTCACATTAACCGGCCCGCTGGGTGAGCTGCACGGAACTGTCAACAGCCCTCGCGCACGTCCGCGCAGCCACGTGTGCCACGCAAGCACGCAAATGCAGTGAAATCATGCCCGCGGTGTGCTACTCGACATTCGCGTGAGAATTGCCCGTCACGCCAAGCTATTTGCTTTTTCTGTAATAAAAAAGGACATGTTCAAAGTGTTTGCCAGAAAAAGCTCAGATCGGACACTCAAAACCATTCCAGGCCCTTTGCTTCGCGCCGGAATCGAACCAAGAATACTCAGGCTCGTGACCCTTCGCCCATGGACATTCATGTAGTTAATTCCACTCCGCCCAGTGCCACTCGCTCTAACAGTGACTGTGTTCGTCCCACAAAAAGTGTGCGTCAACGTCGCCGGAAATCACGTCAATTAGCAAGTGATTCTGTACCAGTGTCTGTTCACGTTGCACGAGACAGTCGCTCTTGTCGTCAGCAGGACAATAAACTTTTTGTAGACTTGGACATTAATGGCAATGTGATCTCATTCCAGCTCGATACCGGAGCTGCAGTTTCATTGCTCAATAAAGACACGTACAAACAACTGGGCACACCTCCGTTGCGGGCCGCAAATGTTAAGTTACATAGTTATTCCGGACAGCATATCCCTGTGTTAGGACAGTGCAGCCTTCTTGCAACATACAAGGGACAAACAAAACTTGTGTCATTTTACGTCCTTCGTTCTTCTTCTGCAGTGAACTTCTTTGGTTTAGATTTATTTCAGTTGTTTAACTTGTCTATCGTAAATCAGGTCCTATGACTGAACCAGACTGTGCCTTCAGCCAGTGTTTCTCATCTATGAGAAGAATTTGCAGACGTTTTTGCACGGGGCCTTGGTTGCGCTAAGAAGTATGAAGCACATTTGGAACTGAAAGTAAACGCGCAACCGAAATTTTTCAGAGCGCGCAATGTTCCCCACACATTGCGTGATGAGGTCGCAAGAACATTACACGATTTAGAATCACAAGGTGTGATTGAACGTGTGCAGGCTTCTCTCTGGGCATCACCCTTAGTGATTTTGCCAAAACCTTCCGGAAAATTGAGACTTTGCGTGGACTTCAAGGCAACAGTGAATCCACAACTAGTGATTGCAACTTATCCTTTACCCCGCCCGGAAGATCTTTTTGACAAACTGTGCCCGGGTAAATATTTTTCGAAGTTGGACCTAGCAGATGCGTACTTGCAAATACCGGTGGACGAAGAATCCCAGCGCGTGTTGGTGGTTAACACGCATCTTGGTTTGTATCGATTCAAAAGACTGCCATTCGGGTGTGCATCCGCCCCTGCATTGTTCCAGCAATATTTACAAACTGTTTGTGCGTCGGTCCCTACTGCAGCAAACTATCTGGACGATATTGTGATCTCCGGAAAGACAGACGAAGAACATTTAGCCAACCTCCGCACATTACTTCAGGTCTTGCGACAAAATGGTCTTCGCTTGCGGAAGGACAAATGTGTGTTTTTTGCTCGTGACTTACCATATTTGGGACATGTAATCAATGCACAAGGCATCCATCCTAGTCCAGAGCACCTCCGTGCCATACAAGACTTGCCTTCGCCGCAGAATTTGAAGCAGCTACAGAGTGTGCTGGGTAAAATAAATTACTACCATCGCTATATCCCACATGCCTCTTCCATTTCAGCTCCGCTTCATCGCTTACGCCGTAAAGGTGTTCCGTTCGTCTGGACGACGGAATGCGAACGCGCCTTTCGCCAGTTGAAATCTGCGTTGCGGTCAAATACTTGCCTTATACCATTCGATCCCCAGAAACCCCATTTGTTGATGGTAGATCCATAGAATTTCGGGATCGGTGCTGTGCTTGCGCACAAAGATGGATCGCATGATCGCCCTATTGCCTTTGCGTCCAAATTGCTCTCGTCTGCGCAAAGAAATTATTCACAGATCGAGAAAGAAGCTTTGGCTATCGTATTTGGTGTTACTAAGTTTCACGATTTCTTGTATGGAAACCTTTGACATCGCTTTTTCATCCGAACAAGCCTGTACCTCCACGTACAGCGCAGAAATTCATTCGCTGGTCTATTTTCCTCTGGCAGTACCGCTACAATATCTTGTATCGGTCCACTGCTAAGCACGGAAACGCTGATGCGTTGTCCCGTTTGCCTGTTGCTGAGGATAGAGCATTCGATTCTGCCGAACTTGCTTGCATGTTCATTGATGCGGAAACCGATGACGTGGTCGAATCGTTTCCGATTGATTATCGTCGTGTAGCTACAGCCTATCCTTGCTACCGTTTTGCGTTTTGTTGCCACGCAATGGCCCTTGTCAAAGTCACGGATCGAGGATCCGTTGGTTCGCCGCCTTTTTGCTCACAAGGAGAGACTTTTTGTACTACGTGGTGTTTTGCTGTTGCGTTCTGCTAATGATCAGTCCCGGGTCGTGGTCCCACGTTCGTTACAGTCCTCTGTCTTACGGCTTCTCCACCAAGGACATTTGGGTATAGTGCGAACGAAACAACTTGCTCGTCAGCACTGTACTTGGTTCGGAATCGATGCTGCGATTACGAATATGTGCTCTTCTTGCATGGCGTGTGCCGAACAACAATTCGCACCACCGCGGAAATTCTTTGCCGAAAGCCACTTCCCCTTGGCAACGCTTACACATCGATTTTGCTAGTCCATTCTGGAATGCTCGATGGTTGGTTGTTGTCGATTCTTTCAGTAATTTTCCTTTTGTTGTCCGGATGTCTTCCACGATGTCTTCAGCCACCATCCAAGCGTTATCCGCTATCTTTTGCATTGAAGGTCTTCCACAGACTATTGTTTCCGACAATGGCCCACAATTCATGTCCGCAGAATTTCAGTCATTCTGCAAGGCCAATAGTATTCAACATATGACATCCGCGCCGTTTTCGCCTCAGTCAAACGGTGCCGCTGAACGATTGGTCCGGACCTTCAAGTCCCAGATGTTGAAGTTGAAAGAGTCGCATTCTCGGGAGGACGCGTTATTGCTCTTTTTGTCCTCGTATCGCTCTCAGCCCCGCGATGGTCGCTCGCCGGCTGAGTTGCTTCACGGTCATCCTCATCGAACCTTGATGTCTTTGTTGCATCCGCCACATCAGGTTCCTGTGCAGCGGCAGACGCCTGCTTTTGCTCCAGGCGACGTTGTATACTATCGCAACTATCGAGGTTCACGGCGTTGGCTCGCAGGGCGCATTCTTCGCTGCCTCGTCCGCACTATGTAGCTGGTTTTGGGGGCCTCTGGTGAGGTGCGTCGGCATCTCAATCAGCTGCGCCTCTGTCGTCGCACGGGTTCTGCCGCTCCCCGACTGCTTTCAGCGACGGTGCCGTCGGTCAGCGCCCTGGGGACCCATCTACTGGCTCGCCTCATCCCCAGGTGTTACCGACGCTGCCTTCGCTTTTGCCCCATGGCGACGCACCGCCGCCACCGTTGCCGCCGCCTGTTCTCCCGCCGGCGCCGCCCGCAGTGGACGCGTCGCTGCAACCGCCTGGCGCCTCCCTGGGTCTCGCGCCGCCGATCGCTTCCCGTGACCAGCTGTCCTCCTCCATGGAACTCTTGCCCGCTCCGGACCACATGACGTCTTCGCGCGTCGGGTACCCCGACGCGATGGAGGTCGCCCCTTCGGCCCCTCCTGTCTCTTTACGGGCGCATGCAACGCATGTTGGCGTGCACCCTGGACTAGGTTTTCAGGCGTCTCCTAGCTCCCCTCGGACCGAATGGCCGGGTGCGGGTGGCACAGCCTCGCCTGTTGTTAGGCTCCCCACCTCATCGCATACGCCAACATGGGATCCTCCCCACGGCGGGCGGAACCCTTATAACACGACCGTTCGCCGATTTGCGGGGGAGGAATGTGGTGTCACCGCCAGACACCACACTTGCTAGGTGGTAGCTTTAAATCGGCCGCGGTCCAATAGTACATGTCGGACCCGCGTGTCGCCACTGTCAGTGATCGCAGACCGAGCGCCACCACGCGGCAGGTCTCGAGAGACGGACTAGCACTCGCCCCAGTTGTATGGACGACTTAGCTAGCGATGCAACACTGACGAAGCCTCGCTTATTTGCAGAGAACATAGTTAGAATAGCCTTCGGCTAAGTCAATGGCTACGACCTAGCAAGGCGCCATTAACAGTTTATATTCTTTATACCATACCGTCAAGAACGATGTATACAAATGATGGATTATAGTTAAGTATTCCAGCAGCTACGTACTTTTCTTTATAGCATTCATTCCGTATCCTGTTTCAGACCTCACGCCAGCCTGCTTGAGTTTAACGCGTGCATTTCGGCCTCCTCTCTCAATTAGTGTGCGTAGTGTTGGCTAACTGTCAACACTACAGCTATCAAGCCATGAGTTCTGTAACCATTCTGTCCACCGATTAGTGAAGAAAATACCTAATGTGACAAAACTAACAGTGACTTAAACAACAGAGAAGTATGATGTAATTAAGATACAAAGGTATTTGAGTAACAAGTATGTATAGAACTGTGGTAGTATTATAAGTACAAAGTTGTTGTTTTATTGGAAATGTTCCACCAATAGTAGTTTAAGAAGATATACAAATTCGTGTACAAGCAGGATCTGAAGTGGCAGAGAAACCAATTGTATGCAGTAGAGCTAACTAATTAATAGTAAAAGAGATTGCTTAGTGTTATGAAAAATATGAAGATATGTTGTAAGAATGAACTCACGTTGTGTAGCAAGGAACGGCAGTGTAATAGAATTGAACAGTGTTTGAGGTTGAGACGTGAAGGACACGTCCTTGAAATATTTATAAGGTTGGAGCTGGCCGTTATTTCGTGTAGTGTGTGACAGGACACACCCACACGTATTGAGGTTATGAGTTGGAGGCATGAATGAGACCATAGGTACTCTTACGTTAGATGAGACAGAGCAGCTCATGGTGTCCTGTAGGTTTAAGGAATTTAGCATTACGCTCGGCCATAATTACTTAATGCACTTTAGTGATAGGTCGAGAGAGACTACCTGTGGTTTCAGCATCCGATCAAGTGGAAATGTATTGCAACGTGATCAAACTGATCAGCTGCAATACACTATAGATATCAAATAAATGTACTATCCTATGCGTTAAATGTTAATAGAGTGAGTGTAAAATAAGTACATACACTAGCAACATAATTGAGTAACATAATGGCAGACGTGAAACATTATTTATAGCTCAGCATAAATACACTTCGATGAAGTAAGTACATAATTGCAGATGTGGAACTGACACAGCAGCAGAGGACCAATAAGTGGATTTAGTAGTCAACTAAACGTACTGTGTTTTGAACACTCAGAACTGTACTACTACCACAAGTTACTCACATGTACAAAGAGGCTGAGAAGACAACTGCTAATCAAATATACTCATACTATCTCTAAGAATAAGGTAATCGAAGATAAGTCAGTTAAATAAATAAAATACAGATTTGTCAGGAATGTACCGAGCATTGGTTCAGTGTTCCGGCCCAGAAATAATAAATTGAGATTAAATTGGATTTATGATTGTATGCCTCCCCCCACGAACCATGGACCTTGCCTTTGGTGGGGAGGCTTGTGTGCCTCAGCGATGCAGATAGCTGTACCGTAGGTGCAACCACAACGGAGGGGTATCTGTTGAGAGGCCAGACGTACATGTGGTTCCTGAAGAGAGGCAGCAGCTTTTTTCAGTAGTTGCAAGGGCAACAGTCTGGATGATTGACTGATCTGGCCTTGTAACAATAACCAAAACGGCCTTCCTGTGCTGGTACTGCGAACGGCTGAAAGCAAGGGGAAACTACGGCCGTAATTTTTCCCGAGGACATGCAGCTTTACTTTATGATTGAATGATGATGGCGTCCTCTTGCGTAAAATATTCCGGAGGTAAAATAGTCCCCCATTCGGATCTCCGGGCGGGGACTACTCAAGAGGATGTCGTTATCAGGAGAAAGAAAACTGGCGTTTTACGGATCGGAGCGTGGAATGTCAGATCACTTAATCGGGCAGGTAAGTTAGAAAATTTAAAAAGGGAAATGGATAGGTTAAAGTTAGATATAGTAGGATTTAGTGAAGTTTGGTGGCAGGAGGAACAAGACTTCTGGTCAGGTGCCTACAGGGTTATGAACACAAAATCAAATAGGGGTAATGCCGGAGTAGGTTTAATAACGAATAGGAAAATAGGAATGCGGGTAAGCTACTACAAACAGCATAGTGAACGCATTATTGTGATCAAGATAGATACGAAGCCCACACCTACTACAGTAGTACAAGTTTATATGCCAACTAGCTCCGCAGATGACGAAGAAATTGAAGAAATGTATGATGAAATAAAAGAAATTATTCAGATAGTGAAGGGTGACGAAAATATAATAGTCATGGGTGACTGGAATTCGGTAGTAGGAAAAGGGAGAGAAGGAAACGTAGTAGGTGAATATGGATTGAGGCTGAGAAATGAAAGAGGAAGCAGCCTGGTAGAATTTTGCACAGAGCACAGCTTAATCATAGCTAACACTTGGTTTAAGAATCATGAAAGAGGGTTGTATACATGGAAGAACCCTGGACGTACTAAAAGGTATCAGATAGAGTATATAACGGTAAGACAGAGATTTACGAAACAGGTTTTAAATTGTACGACATTTCCAGGGCAGATGTGGACTCTGACCACAATCTATTGGTTACGAATTGTAGATTAAAACTGAAGAAACTGCAAAATGGTGGGAATTTAACGAGATGGGACCTGGATAAACTGAAAGAACCAGAGGTTGTACAGAGTTTCAAGGAGAGCATAAGGGAACAATTGACAGGAATGGGGGAAAGAAATACAGTAGAAGAACAATGGGTAGCTTTGAGAGATGAAGTAGTGAAGGAATCAGAGGATAATGTAGATAAAAAGACTAGGGCTGCTAGAAATCCTTGGGTAACAGAAGAAATATTGAACTTAATTGATGAACGGAGAAAATGTGTAAATGCAGTAAATGAAGCAGGCAAAAAAGAATACAAATGTCTCAAAAATGAGATCGACAAGAAGTGCAAAATGGCTAATCAGGGATTGCTAGAGGACTAATCTAAAGATGTAGAGGCTTGTCTCACCAGGGGTAAGATAGATACTGCCAACAGGACAATTAAAGAGACCTTTGGAGAAAAGAGAACCACTTGTAAGAATATCAAGGGCTCAGATGGAAACCCAGTTCTAAGCAAAGAAGGGAAAGCAGAAAGGTGGAAGGCGTATGTAGATGGTCTATACAAGGGCGATGTACTTGAGGACAATATTATGGAAATGGAAGAGGATGTAGATGAAGATGAAATGGGAGATACGATACTGCGTGAAGAGTTTGACAGAGCACTGAAAGACCTAAGTCGAAACAAGGCCCCCGGAGTAGACAACATTCCATTGGAACTACTGACGGCCTTGGGAGAGCCAGTCCTGACAAAACGATACCATCTGGTGAGCAAGACGTATGAAACTGGCGAAATGCCCTCAGACTTCAAGAAGAATATAATAATTCCAATCTCAAAGAAAGCAGGTGTTGACAGATGTGAAAATTACCGAAAAATCAGTTTAATAAGCCACAGCTGCAAAATACTAACACGAATTCTTTACAGACGAATGGAAAAACTAGTAGAAGCCGACCTCAGGGAAGATCAGTTTGGATTCCGTAGAAATACTGGAACACGTGAGGCAATACTGACCTTACGAGTTATCTTAGAAGAAAGATTAAGGAAAGGCAAACCTACGTTTCTAGCATTTGTAGACTTAGAGAAAGCTTTTGACAATGTTGACTGGAATACTCTCTTTCAAACTCTAAAGGTGGCAGGGGTAAATTACAGGGAGCGAAAGGCTATTTATAATTTGTACAGAATCCAGATGGCAGTTATAAGAGTCGTGGGACAGGAAAGGGAAGCAGTTGTTGGGAAGGGAGTAAGACAGGATTGTAGCCTCTCCCCGATGTTATTCAATCTGTATATTGAGCAAGCAGTAAAGGAAACGAAAGAAAAATTCGGAGTAGGTATTAAAATCCATGGACAAGAAATAAAAACTTTGAGGTTCGCCGATGACATTGTAATTCTGTCAGAGACAGCAAAGGAATTGGATGAGCAGTTGAATGGAATGGATAGCGTCTTGAAAAGAGGATATAAGATGAACATCAACAAAAGCAAAACAAGGATAATGGAATGTAGTCAAATTAAGTCGAGTGATGCTGAGGGAATTAGATTAGGAAATGAGACACTTAAAGTAGTAACGGAGTTTTGCTATTTGGGGAGCAAAATAACTGATGATGGTTGAAGTAGAGAGGATATAAAATGTAGACCGGCAATGGCAAGGAAAACATTTCTGAAGAAGAGAAATTTGTTAACATCGAGTATAGATAGTGCCAGGAAGTCGTTTCTGAAAGTATTTGTGTAGGGTGTGGCCTTGTATGAAAGTGAAACATGGACGATAAATAGTTCGGACAGGAAGAGAATAGAAGCTTTCGAAATGTGGTGCTACAGAAGAATGCTGAAGATTAGTTGGGTAGATCACATAACTAATGAGGAGGTATTGAATAGGATTGGGGAGAAGAGAAGTTTGTGACACAACTTGACCAGAAGAAGGGATCGGTTGGTAGGACATCTTCTGAGGCATCAAGGGATCACAAAATTAGTATTGGAGGACAGCGTGGAGGGTAAAAATCGTAGAGGGAGACCAAGAGATGAATACACTAAGCAGATTCTGAAGGATGTATGTTGCAGTAGGTACTGGGAGATGAAGAAGCTTGCACAGGATAGAGTAGCATGGAGAGCTGCATCAAACCAGTCTCAGGACTGAAGACCACAACAACAACAACAACATGACTGTATGCCTTGAGCATAAATTTTATCTAGTACGTGACTAACTTCGTTTTGAGCCTTTTGTTTACCGATTTTATGACAGTTAACTAACCGCGAGAGTATAATTGAAAAAGTTTTGTTAACTTTGTTCCAGTAACATATTGAAAGATAAAATGTATATATCCACATTTCATTTTGACGCACCCTTAGATATTAAGTGAACTTAGTCTGAGGCACTCTTTTTGTTTGTTCTACAGAACAAACCAGATAATGGCAGCCTGGTAGCTGCGTGAAAGCGTGGAGTGACTTGGACACAACTCACAGTGACCCCTCCACTTTCCCCATTTAATTTATAAAATTCACATCAGTCTTTCTATTGTGTGCCAGCCTAGTCCGCTGTAACTAGCTCTGACGTCACATATGTTGCGCAATACTTTAAAAATCAAGTAAATATCATGAAACGTTTCTGGCATGTCAAGAGTAATACTAAATCTGTATGTGTTGAATATCAGCCCAATAACTTTAACCATTTTCGAAATTTGGACGTTTTTCTGTAAAAATCATTGGCGCAACAGAAAAGAGCTAGAAACTTAAAAATTTATATTTATATACCTTTTTCATAATAATTTAGTATAAACAGTATTCTGGATCTCACAAATTAAAATTTTAGTTGAAATTCATGATTTTCTGGTTTTTGTCTTAGAAATTAAGGAAGCAAGATAGATTAAGTAGGCGAATAAATAAAGCTAGGATGTTTAAATTTAAGTAGAAGGGAGATACGCTATAATCATAAAGATGTGAGAAGTTTCAACAAAACATTAAATAACAATAATTCCACCCTCCGGCCCACACTGGCATCACGTTCTCTTCTCCGATGAGTGCCGCATATTCCTTCAACCGGACAGTCTTTGGAGACGTGTTTGGAGGCAACTCCTTAGACACACTGTCCAGGAAGTGCAGCTAGGTGGAGGTTGCCAGTTGTTTTGGGGTGGCATTATGTTGGGCCGATGTACGCCGCTGGTGGTCATGAAAGACGCCGTAACGGCTGTACGATACGTGAATGCCATCCTCCGACCAATAGTGCAGCCATATAGGCAGCATTTCGGCGAGGCATTCGTCTTCATGGACAACAAATTGAGCCGCCACTGTGCACATCTTGTGAATGACTTGCTTCACAATAACGACAACGCTCGACTAGATTGGCCAGCATGTTCTCCAGACATGAACCCTGTCTAACATGCCTGGGATAGATTGAAAAGGTCTGTTTATGAACGACGTGACCCACCAGTCTCTCTGAGGGATCTATGCCGAATCGCCGTTGCGGAGTACAACAATCTGGACCAACAGGAAATTGATGAACTTGTAGATAATATGCCATGATGAATACCGCCAGGCATCAATGCAAGAGGACGTGCTACTAGATATTAGAAGCAATGGTGGGTACAGCAATCTGGACCACCACTCCTGAAAATCTCGCTGTATGGTAATGGTTTTCATGAGCAATAAAAAGGGCGGAAATGATGTTCATGTGGATCTCTATTCCATTTTTCTGTATATGTTCCGGAACTTGTGATATTCGCTATTTTTGACTACATTAAAACAGCAAATACGAGTAGTTAATACTTTCAGCCAGAAGGCAAATACTTGTTTGTAAATAATGATTAATGTATAATGAGGCGTCGCATAGCGACGGTGGAATTTTCTAGTGATGTAATTTGTCGTCTTTGGGCGGCAATAAAAACAGAAAAATACGGATAGATATACGATCCTTCACTATTTTGTTCGAGGGAGAACAAATGAAGCCTGGAGCGCTAAGAAGACTTGTACTGTTTTTCTCAAGTAAGACGGACGCAGATTTGTGGCGGTCTGATCTAATTATTTTTACTAAATAACTAAAAACGTGTTCCGTCTAAGTTTTGAGTGAAGTGTAGGAAGAAGAACTGTTGTAACTTACCGTGACGAAGCACGAGCGACTCAAGAGGACAATGGCTATATAAAAGAGCGCTCAATGGACATGATATGGACATAAAAATCTACCGCCATTGTTGTATTAAGCTTAAGGTACGATATATGTTTTAGTTATAATAAATATTTGTTCTGGGAATACTGAATCATTCAGCAGTGCTCATTTCTATTATCTCCTCAGTATTATTTTCATTTTAATTATGCATTTTGCTAATATTACAGACACCAAGATCAGCAGTCCAATGTGCGTGTTACATTGATAAAAAGAAAACTGTTTTATCGTCTTCTTGCATCAGCTTTAATATTGAATTTCTCTTTTGTGTGATGTTACAGTTGTTTTTGCGCCCTTAAGAACTTTCTGGTCCCTTAGGAAATTTTTTTGTCATAACAATAACTTCACAACCGGGTATGATCGTATCTACGATCATGAAGTAATTAGAAAGACGATAACGCAACTTCTTAATCAATAGCACGCTAGTTGTGACTGCCTCAAGCCACGCGAAACCGCAAGTAAAAACTATTCACATCTCATAATGCAATATTTTATGACAATGGTCAATCCATGATTCTTACGCCAATTGTGATTGATAAAACAGTTAGTTAAATCTCAATTTCCAACTTTCCATCGAATAGCAACATCACTTCTATTTTGTAACATCACACTTGGCGCCCGAACAGGGACTTGACCAAAAATTAGTTCAAATTCTTGGAAAATTTCTATGTGCTTGTGTTAATAAATGTTCTGTCGTTTCATGTACACATAATCTCTCTGTGAGAATGACAGAAAATACGCTGGTCGATAACGCAGTTTAATTACCGAGAGAAAAGAAAAGAAAAGAGACGCGAATTTGCTGAGACAACATAGCGGTATTCAAGCCATCAAAAAGTAAGTCAGAATTTTGCATACGCAGTGTAGTGCTTCAGTAGCAACGTTGCTTTTCCAAGTCGATCCACATCCTTTCTATCTCCTTCCCGCTATAGAAAATCTGCTTTATTTTATCTTTCAAAGTAAAATTCTTCGTAGTCTGATAATAGAAATTATTTTTCTCCATTGTTAGTATAGCTGTATTACATTTTCAACATGGTGGATAGTGTGTGCAATTTGCAGTGAAGAGCATCTTCATTCATTTGTCTGAAACGTTTAGGTTCCATCTTGTCTTCTCGCAAGATAGAATTTCATTTGTTGCTCACGCGAGAGCGGTGCTCTTAGCGGACTCACCACGTCACTGACAAACGACGAAAGCCTTGCGTAGCACGTGATTTACTAACGAAAATGGCAGATAGTAAACAGAGACAGGTGACAACAGGAGACGGGAGTGAAGACGTTAATAGTATTCCATACCCTTTACGATCGCGAACGGTAGGTTCCCGTGTGGAAACTGAACTAACCATGTCTGTAACAGGGGAAAGTGACCCTAAAGTCCAAATTCTTCCCGCAGCAGCTACAAATGACCTCGGTGCGTTAATGGAAATGCTGAAACAACAGTTTGACGCAGTAAATGAGACTATAAAAACACAAAATGAGACTGTTAACGCCCGATTAGATGCTGTAAGCGAATCAGTAAAAACACAAAATGAGACTATAAAAACACAAAATGAGACTGTTAACGCCCGATTAGATGCTGTAAGCGAATCATTAAAAACACAGCTAGGCACAATCAAAACAGATCTGCATAAAGAAATTACGGCTGAATTAAATACCCATTTGGGTGAGGTGCAAACTAAGATCAGTGATCAAATTCAGAAAATGCAGAAACAGGTGAAAAGTGAAATAGCTGAAGTATCTGGAACATTAAACACAAAAATTCAGGCAGCTACCAAAGAAATAAACTCAGTTAGAAATGCAGTATCTGACATTGAAGGTGTAGTGGAGGATCTGTCGAGGCAGATAGACTCAATCAATATTGAAGAACAGGTTAAGAGCACCGTGAAAGCACACACGGAGGCATTGTCGGAACACTACGGTGAATGGATAAAGGGTAAAGATATTTTTATCGAAAAGAAGGTCAGGGAGGAGCTTAGGGAGACTGTCAAGGATGTAACTTATGAAATCTTAGCTGCTCCTGGTAAGTCTGGAGACACAGTGGTTTCTGAATTGGGACAGATTCGGAGGACACTTACACGGGATCTTCCCGAGTGGAAGCAGCAAGTAGTGGACGAAGTCAGAATGCTGAGAAACTGTGTAGAAAATCCGCACACGCATACGCAAACTATAGGGAACAACTCTTTAGACGGTGACGAATGTCAGTCAACTCCTTATTGTTCACCGCCTGATTACATGCAAAACAACAGTCCTGTTGAGTCCCGAGTAGGGGAAATAAATGATCCGCCCACAATCGTGAGTTTAATGCAAGAGGAAAGTGTGATTAAGCATCGCACTTTTCCTGTTTTTCATCCGCAGAAGCGAGAAATACACCCCATCGTGTTCCTAAAGAATTTTTCCGGCATATTTCCCAGGAGCTGGACCGACAGACAGCGTATTCAGTTCGTCACTGGCTTTATTTCTGGTGATGCAGCATTATGGGGAACGGAAATGGTAGACACGTGTAGGAATTATGAAGAGTTTGAGAAAATGTTCTTGGCAAAATTTTGGAGTAATGGGGTACAGCAAAGATTAAGGAAGGAGGTGTATGGTGCGGAAATTTTCAATGAGAAGCATGGAAGTCTCCGGCGATACTTTGAGAAGTATCTAGCAAAAATTAAATTCTGGGATTCTCCGATTTCTTCCAAGGACGTAATTAAGATTCTCAAAAGCAAACTCCCTGCGTCTATTAGAGAGATATTAGTAAATGTGTCCGAAGAAGACACGGATGTATTCCTTTCTGTGCTGGATTCCTTAGATTTAATTAGCGAGGATGTGCGCTCCAAGGTTGGCAGCGGCAAATTCTTCCCTGGCAGCCAGCAGAATGCATCGCACGCGGACAACAATGCGCCCAAGGAGAGAGCGAGCTACTGCGACCGCTGTTACCAACCTGCCAGCGGTTATCAAAACGCAAACGGCAATAACTTTAAACGGAAGCAGAAAACCAATTACAGTAATCAGCAGAGATACCACCCAATTTACAACCACCAGGTACAACATCAGTACGGAAACCCACCCTTTAATTCTGCGCCTGAGCGGTATGGAAATTCTCCACAAACGATTGGTAATTTTTCAAATGGACCAGTGTACAATCAAAGTTATAGGTCGAAAAATAGCAAGTGGCATGGGCAAGGCGGAGGCCACCCAGCACAACATAAGAACAACTGTTCACAGAATAGAGGACCGCGGAACAATTTTCAAACGGTACCAAATGCGAACTTTCCTTCACAAGGAAATGATTCTGCCGGCAACCAAAAGATCGGGCGACAGCAGACGTCTCAAGTATTTTATTCACAAGTGAATGCACCCAGTGGATTTTACCCCTCTACACCGGCATTTGTACCACATAACCAGCACCAATATGAAACGGAACAAACACTTAAGGCCATGAATGACAAACAGGTTAAACATCCTGCGGAAAATTAGAGGCAGCACCTTTCAGCCTCCAAGAGGTCGCTGCGGATTTTGAGTGGGGGCACTAACGAATACTCTGATTCTGAGTATGTTAATGCGATACGGTACGACCATGAGACCGACTTACGAGATGACATTGCACGTAACAAAGAAGCTCAAGACATTAACAACATTTATGATGAACAGGTCCAGGCTGCGATTAAGATTTCTATTGCCAACATTCCTTTCACAGCCGTTGTTGATACAGGAGCAAACATCAATGTCATGTCACCATGTCTCTTCAGACAGGTGTCTTCTGTTTCAAAAGTTTTATCATTGCCGATTCAGGGCTGCTCCATATCGGGAGCGATTGGTCCATTGAAACAAAGAGTTAGTTTACAGACACAGCCTCAACTGCAGATACAATCTATTTCGGTTTCCTACCTCTTGTGTACTGGAAATTTCCTTGTGTGAACTGTTAATGATAAGTATTGTGTTGAACAGCGCACTGACTACATGGTAACGGCTATTACATGTAAACTTTAAGTATTAAATGCTATGTATGAAAAAATTGTTTATAGTGATGGACATGAACCGATATTTCTTCAACAAGCTGAAGCAGGAAACTGGGGTTGCACCAAGAATTTCAATTTAATTTTAAGTTAGTATTAAAAAAAAAAAAAAGTGCTTGCGAGGCGATTGCCCGGAGCTATATAAATATGTAAAGGTGAGAAATGGAGAAGGATGCGTAAATAAGCACTTCTCTCAAGGTACAAGAAGATAGATTTATTTTTAGTAATGTAAGAACTTGAAGTTCTGTTGTAAAAGCCCAAATTACCTGCTTAAAAAAAAAAAGGTACATGTTCAAACACTCCAGACAGTGGACAGGAGTAGAAGAAATAGCTTAAAGTTCAGTTAAAGCGTGCTGTTAAATGGAAAAACAAGTGGTAACCCGCATGTGTTCACGCAAGGAGACAATAAGCTGTAGTAAACTAAGTTAGGTGAAATACAGTACAAATAGAGGCAAACCATGAAGCATCAATAATGTAGCGTAAGTACTCCACGAGGCCACTAATTGCTATGAAAGTAAACTATTTCCCTGTGATCTGAGCCCAATGTAAAGAGTATATGAGGAATGTTAGCTGACGAATTGATATCAGTAGAATCGAGGTACTAAATAACCACACAGCAAGCCCCCTGTATCATAAATAAGTCCAAGTAAAGATCTTCAGAAGATCTGTAGTGTAATCTAGCGACCATTCAATACCCTAATTGAAGGCTAATCTAAAGAACAAGCAATGCAGTGATATTTAAACTTAATATTGACTATAACCTGAGTAAGACGTAGAAGTAGCAAAGCATGCTGTAAGGAAGGAGGTTGAAGTTTATATATGTGCCTATGTTTATTAAGATAATTTTATTTACATGCAGATTTTATTGCAAAAATGTCTCCTAAGACACTCCTCTTATGAAATCCATTTTCCTTGTGCCCGTTCCTTTTGATCCTGGTTCATTAACCCAGACCAAGGGTCGACTTGTAAAAGGCACGTGTGCTTCGGGGCAAAGCAGTGCTTATGAGAAATGAGACACGTAGCGTGATGAACTTCGCTAGCTTTGGTAATGTTTGTTATGGACCGGTTGCGTAAACCCAGTGAACTGTCGGTAATTCCATTCATGCGAAAAATAGTAGACACGCGTTACCCTATTTTTTTTTAACAGAGAACGATTGCTGAGTACATGAAGCGAAGAGGGAGACCTATTGTTATCCAGTCTGCCCTCAAATATAAAAAAAAAAAATTGGCAAGCACAAAGGAAAGCACAAAAAGAAAAAAAAAGATTCAGCGTTAAATGTGTACTCGTTAAGTAGTAGATATGCTGCGTGGCAGTAGAAAATGATCTTGGGTGCACTAAAGAATAAATGCAACGAGTGTTGCGAAACCTGTAGTTCTCATAATGAGGAGATGAGCACTTAAAAGAAAGTTTGAAAGAATATTTTTAGGTTCACTAGTGAAAGTAAACCTTGAGATATAAAGAGTCCATTCATAAAGCAGTTGTTCACTGGACTTAACAAAAGGAGTGACCATTAATTGTAAATATTAGCTCGTAAGTGATCTTTTGTAAATAGTAGAATATAAGTCTTTCTGTACCAATGGCATATAGGCAGCATTTCGGCGAGGCATTCGTCTTCATGGACAACAAATTGAGCCGCCACTGTGCACATCTTGTGAATGACTTGCTTCACAATAACGACAACGCTCGACTAGATTGGCCAGCATGTTCTCCAGACATGAACCCTGTCTAACATGCCTGGGATAGATTGAAAAGGTCTGTTTATGAACGACGTGACCCACCAGTCTCTCTGAGGGATCTATGCCGAATCGCCGTTGCGGAGTACAACAATCTGGACCAACAGGAAATTGATGAACTTGTAGATAATATGCCATGATGAATACCGCCAGGCATCAATGCAAGAGGACGTGCTACTAGATATTAGAAGCAATGGTGGGTACAGCAATCTGGACCACCACTCCTGAAAATCTCGCTGTATGGTAATGGTTTTCATGAGCAATAAAAAGGGCGGAAATGATGTTCATGTGGATCTCTATTCCATTTTTCTGTATATGTTCCGGAACTTGTGATATTCGCTATTTTTGACTACATTAAAACAGCAAATACGAGTAGTTAATACTTTCAGCCAGAAGGCAAATACTTGTTTGTAAATAATGATTAATGTATAATGAGGCGTCGCATAGCGACGGTGGAATTTTCTAGTGATGTAATTTGTCGTCTTTGGGCGGCAATAAAAACAGAAAAATACGGATAGATATACGATCCTTCACTATTTTGTTCGAGGGAGAACAAATGAAGCCTGGAGCGCTAAGAAGACTTGTACTGTTTTTCTCAAGTAAGACGGACGCAGATTTGTGGCGGTCTGATCTAATTATTTTTACTAAATAACTAAAAACGTGTTCCGTCTAAGTTTTGAGTGAAGTGTAGGAAGAAGAACTGTTGTAACTTACCGTGACGAAGCACGAGCGACTCAAGAGGACAATGGCTATATAAAAGAGCGCTCAATGGACATGATATGGACATAAAAATCTACCGCCATTGTTGTATTAAGCTTAAGGTACGATATATGTTTTAGTTATAATAAATATTTGTTCTGGGAATACTGAATCATTCAGCAGTGCTCATTTCTATTATCTCCTCAGTATTATTTTCATTTTAATTATGCATTTTGCTAATATTACAGACACCAAGATCAGCAGTCCAATGTGCGTGTTACATTGATAAAAAGAAAACTGTTTTATCGTCTTCTTGCATCAGCTTTAATATTGAATTTCTCTTTTGTGTGATGTTACAGTTGTTTTTGCGCCCTTAAGAACTTTCTGGTCCCTTAGGAAATTTTTTTGTCATAACAATAACTTCACAACCGGGTATGATCGTATCTACGATCATGAAGTAATTAGAAAGACGATAACGCAACTTCTTAATCAATAGCACGCTAGTTGTGACTGCCTCAAGCCACGCGAAACCGCAAGTAAAAACTATTCACATCTCATAATGCAATATTTTATGACAATGGTCAATCCATGATTCTTACGCCAATTGTGATTGATAAAACAGTTAGTTAAATCTCAATTTCCAACTTTCCATTGAATAGCAACATCACTTCTATTTTGTAACATCACAAACTCTCCGAACCGAGGTGATTCAAAACTTTTTCTATGTGTGCACCTTCCGTGTCACTTTCACGAGAACCCCGAGTGTTGTGAAAATATTGATGGAATATGGAAAAATAACATGATGCAGTGAAATCATCTGTCTGTGATCGCCTACAACAGAGCACCAGCGACCGAATGTCTTCTGGCCGTAATATGCAAACGTCCTGGAGGTAAGCATAGGGTGATTCCGGTGGTCGCGCCGACACCGCAGTCGTTACGCGCAGCTAGAATGGGCGTGTGCAGATCCCCGCTTTGTTGTGCTTCTGGACTGCAGCCAAAGCAAAATAATCCTCCACGAAGTGAGTATTTAAGCTATCGCCGAAGCAACAGAAGGCACGACAATCCCAGACAGCTACGTGAAGATCGTGGGTAATTTCCTCCACACTGCCACCTGGCGCAATACTCCGGTGATACGGCGCTCTGTACCACCGTCTACAACGCGGACCAGCTCATTGTTCACCTCCAGCGGCAGGTGGACGTGACAGTGGCCTGGTGTCGTTCCAACACGATTTCCCTCAATGCCGCCAAACTACGGTAGTATACTTCACTCGAAGGCGCACCACCCTCCACCACAATATACCTATTACAGGCGTCCTGTACCAAATAACTAGGTGTCTAGATGGATAGAAAAACTTTTCATCGATCGCCATGTATAATAAGTAACCCAAAAAGGTCTCAAGCTGATAAAAGCATTGCACTCAATGTTCTCCAGCTGTAGCAGATGGTTGTCCACCATTCCCTCACCTACGACTCCACTGCATGGGCTACAATTAGTGCCTCCCGGACGCACACCATCCAGCAGCCGCAGATTAAGGTGCTTGCCCCTCCCCTCACGAGGGTAGTTACTAACTACGACGAAACGGAGACGGCCTCTTTCAAAACGTCCATGCGAGAGAAAGCAAGGCGTCGCTATGCCAAAGTTGAAGTCCCACACGACACGGTCTCTGGCTTACAAAACATTGGCATGACGACTCCGCAGCACTGGCACCGATACCCTGTTCCTCTTACCATATTTGAGGACTCCGATTCCGACCATTGGTAACGATACTCCTGTTACGGCCACTCATGAAGCGTTAGTTTTGACTTGACCCCTCGATGGTTGTCGACTACCGTAAACCACCAATTTTGATATGTAATATAGTTAGTAGTTATGTTACCTCTTTCCTGCAACCTGAGCTGCCACCGTCGGAGAGTGGTATGGGACTTCAACACCCAACGCCACACCTTCAGCGTGCAATCCTGTGATGTATTATCTGGAATGACGTAACTGTCGAATGGAACAATTTTATCATCCACCAAGACAGTGAGACCGTGAGCCTCTGGTGAGTCTGTTTTCCAACGTCCCACAAAAAAAAAAGCAGAACCCAGTGTGTCTCCACCTGCCCAGTGCTGGTGATCATCACCAGAGCCGGCGCTACTGCAGGTGACGTCGCACAGTCCAACGTTCACCGCCGCTCTTCTGACCAAGGTGTCGCGCTGCCGATGATCGGGCACTACCAACTAGGCGGGGTTGGACTAGGACATCGTTTTGCAGATTTTTGTGAGTATATTTAATTTGACATAATTCGCGCTCGTAAATGACCTTACCATTTAAGACAAGTAGACTACACTGAAGAGTCAAAGAAACTGGTACACCTATACATGGCAGGACGCCCGCGAGCACGCAGAAGTGCTGTAGTACGACGTTAGACGAACTTGACTAATGTCTGAAGTAGTGCTGGAGGGAACTTACAACATGAATCCTGCAGGGCTGTCCATAAATTACTAACAGTATGAAGGGGTGGAGATCTCTTCTGAAGAGCACGTTGCAAGGCATCCCAGATATGCTCAGTAAGGTTCATGTATGGGAAGTTTGGTGGCCAACGGAAGTGTCTAAACTCATAAGAGTGTTCGTGGAGTCACTCTGTAGCAATTCTAAAAGTGTGCAGTGTCACATTGTCCTGTTGGAATTGCCCACGTCCGTCGGAATGAGAAATGAACATGAATGGATACAGGTGATCAGACAGGATCCTTATGTACGTGTCACCTGTCACAGTCGTATCTAGATGTATCAAGGGTGCCATGTCACACCAACTCCACCCACCTCACACCATTACAGAACCTCTATCAGCTTCAATAGTCCCCTACTGACATGCAGGGTCCATGGATTCATGATGTTGTCCCCATACCGGTACACGTCCTTCCGCTCGATACAGTTTGAAACAGACTCGTCCAACCAGGTAACATGTTTACAGTCATCAACAGTCCAGTTTCGGAGTTGACGGGCCAAGGTGAGGTGTAAATCTTTTGTGTCATCAAAGGTACATGACTGTGCCCTCGGCTCCGAAAGCCCATGTCGATGATGTTTCGTTGAATGGTTCGCACGCTGACACTTGTTGATGAGTCAGCACTGAAATCTGCAGCAATGTGCGGAAGGGTTGCACTTCTGTCACGTTGAACGATTCTCTTCAATCTTCGTTGGTAGGGTTCTTATAGGATCTTTTTCCGGCCGCAGCGATGTCGGAGATTTGAAGTTTTACCGGATTAACGATATTCACGGTACACTCGTGAAAAGGTAGAACGGGAGAGTTCCCACTTCACTCAGATATGCTGGTGCACCGACTATAACACCACATTTAAACTCACTTAAATCTTGATAACCTGCCATTGTAGCAGTAGTAACAGATCTAACAACTGCGCCAGACTCTTCTTGTCTTATATACATCTACATCTACATCTATACTCCGCGAGCCACCTTACGGTGTGTGGCGGAGGGTACTTATTGTACCACTATCTGATCCCCCCTTCCCTGTTCCATTCACGAATTGTGCGTGGGAAGAACGACTGCTTGTAAGTCTCCGTATTTGCTCTAATTTCTCGGATCTTTTCGTTGTGATCATTACGCGAGATATATGTGGGCGGTAGTAATATGTTGCCCATCTCTTCCCGGAATGTGCTCTCTCGTAATTTCGATAATAAACCTCTCCGTATTGCGTAACGCCTTTCTTGAAGTGTCCGCCACTGGAGCTTGTTCAGCATCTCCGTAACGCTCTCGCGCTGACTAAATGTCCCCATGACGAATCGCGCTGCTTTTCGCTGGATCATGTCTATCTCTTCTATTAATCCAACCTGGTAAGGGTCCCATACTGATGAGCAATACTCAAGAATCGGACGAACAAGCGTTTTGTAAGCTACTTCTTTCGTCGATGAGTCACATTTTCTTAGAATTCTTCCTATGAATCTCAACCTGGCGCCTGCTTTTCCCACTATTTGTTTTATGTGATCATTCCACTTCAGATCGCTCCGGATAGTAACTCCTAAGTATTTTACGGTCGTTACCGCTTCCAATGATTTACCACCTATGGCATAATCGTACTGGAATGGATTTCTGACGTTGTCGACCGCAGCGCCATATTCCACCTATTTAGATATCTGTATTTCCTTACCCATACCTATACCAGTTCCTTTGGCGCTTCAATGTAGCATAGTTTCAGGACTTAACCTTTGTTTTCACTATACAGTCTAGCAAGGGACTTCACTCTTGGCAATATAAAGAATAGCTTTTTATGCCATCTAAGAATTACGGATGAAATGTATGTTGATTTGGTGTTCGATCTGGAAGGCTGTCCTAGTACATTTAACTTGTTCGTTCAAATGACCAGAATTGTGTGAATACAAAACTAGTCTTGTGTTGGACATAAACCCATCAACGGCGGGAATATCATAAATGTACAACACACAGTGCAAGCGAGATCAAGGAGCAAATTTTCGTGGAAAATGATCAAGGATCTTCATTTTATCTGGAAACGTCAGTGATAACTCAAGCAATCCGAAACTGCTTGTGGCAGGGATAAGTCATCTTTCTGTCACTCAACATCCTAATGGAATTGAATAGGAAATTGATTCCTGTGGTACAAAGAAATCACACCAATGAACATACACTGGTGTTCAGAAAAAGCGGAACACCTTGAACGACTAGAGATAGGAAATTCATGCTCACAGGACATGTACATTAGTATATTCTGTCGAAACGATTAGTATTTCAGTCACCTCGCTTCAGCATCTGTCCTGTTACGTAGCAGTCACAGAGACCGCCATGCGTGATGGCATCGACGCGTAAACGGCGCGAAGAGTGTCCTGCAGTGTAGCCATCTGTGCTGTATTCACCTGGTTCCTGAGTTCATCTGTGGTGGTTGGCATTGGGTTACAGTGCTGTACGAATCATTTCACCATACCCCAGACATTTTCGGTTGGCGACAAGTCTGCTGATCTGGCAGGTCAGGGCAAACGGCTGACATCCTGTGATACCAAGAATGCATGTTTTCGTGCAGCAACATGTGGTTGTGCAGCGTCTTGCTGAAAAGTAATGTCTGGGGCGTAGTGCAGAAAGGGTATGTCTATGTGACGCAGGATGTCATTCACTTAGGTCACACTGGTCGCAGAGCCCTGGACACGCACCAACAGTGATTTGCGGTTGTACCCGATACATCCCACAACATAACGCCTTGATATTGTATGCCTTGTACGAAAGGAGTCACTGCGATTGCGCTCCCCCTGTCTTCGGCGAACCAACATGCGACCATCATTATCAAACAAACAGAACCTGGATTCGTTCAAAAACACTGTCTGATACCATTCCTGTCCCTAATGACGTCGATCCACATACCACTGCCATCTAGAATATTTCTGCATATTCGTCACAGGTAGGCGGAGAAATGGAGATGCTAACGTAACCCATGTCGTTATAAATGGGGACGGGATGTCCCCCACGCATTATGCCATGTGTTCCACTGTAACAGTGTTGCTCCAGAGCGGGGGAGCACGCAGATCTGTCCTGTAATGCCGTTCGGATGAGGTATCGAACTTCTTTGCTGATGTTCTGGTTGGAGCCACATGACCCATCCGTCGTGTTCTGCGGCTTTCCGTGAACCATTCCGCACAGACTTGTTGCACCGCCGAAACGTTTCGTCCCACAAGAGCAACAATTTTCCGGACGGATGCAACACATTCCCTCATGCGAATAATGCGCCCTGTTTGAAACTCACTGATTTGGCAGTACCATTCGCACTTACGTCTGCAATTCTGCTCAAGTCCTTCTGATCCATTACCTTCGGTGTATAGCGACAACCAGAGCCGCAGACACATTTAGTCGGAAGGTGGTGTAGCGCCACCATGTCGATGTTGACCTTGAACCTGAGGGCTGACTTGGTTTATATGGTTATTATTAATTACTTCTGCAGAACATACCGTTGTACCGTTGTACATTTCCTGTTAATATGAACATCCTGTCTCTAGTCGTTCCAGGAGTTACACACACACGCACACACACACACACACACACACACACACACACACACACACACATATATATATATATATATATATATATATATATATATAGCTTGGAGTCCCGCGTTCGATTCTCGAGGGGGTCAGGGATTTTCACCTGCCCCGAGATGGCTGGGTGTTGTTGTGTCGTCTTCGTCATCATCATTCATCCCCATTACGGTCGGAGGAAGGCAACGTCAAACCATCTCCATTAGAACCTTGCCTAGTACGGCGGTGCGCGTCTCCCGCATCGTTCCCCTACGCTCTGTAAAGACGGATGGGATCTCATTTCCATATATTCATGTGCTCAGCTTCTATTCTACTTAATACTCGAGACGTCACTCATCAATTGGTCGCGTTGTGAGTTTCATTAAAGTGAAATCATGCGTAGTATCTCATCAATGGTCTAAGCAAAATGTAATTAAATTGTGATAGGAGACAGGAGCAGCAAATGGAATTCAAAGGAGGGGCCAGAGATTATAAATGCAAAAGTGTTGATAAAATTTAAAAATTTTAAAAGACTATTGCTTCAATTTATGTATTTTAGTATTATCTAACGATAGTCACAATTTGCTACTACGTTATACACTGAAAACGTAAGGACGAAAGTAAATTTCTCCGATACTGCCTCATGTGTTTTACGTTAATCTGACTTGGGCATTTTAGTGTCAAAAGAAATGAAACACGTCAGTTGACGAGGAGTGAAAGAAACCTATAAACAAACCCTAAACATCGATTTACCATAAACAAATTGTTTACATCAGGAAGAGGAAGCTAGTAGCGGTGTGCGGTGCTAGTAAAGAGCAGACGTACCTCTCGACTCTGCATCTTCGAAGTCCAACAGCACAACCTCGAGCTTTTATACTCACCTGATCTTACCTGCAGTTCAGCTTCCAGATCGTTGCTCTCCACCATTTGTACTCAGATGGAGAGTTGTGGTGTGACAACCACACTATGGGGGAAGCTGGTACACACTTGAATTAGTGACAGATAAATCCGGTAAAACTCGGTACACTGGCGAGCCATAGCGTCCCCCAATTTTGTAGTTTGGACGTACGTTACAGGAATTGCCAATAGTTACAAATGCGTTGATTAGAATTCACGGAGCTCACACTAGTAACGTTTCTTAGTCTCGACGCGACAATGCCGACTCCGAAGAAAAAGTTACTCATGCACTAATTTCAATGTGAACTGTCACAAACTATACTACGTTTTGTAACATATGACTGTTGCTACCGACCACGCGCAGACTTTCGTCACAACGACAGGATAGGCGAGTGGTTACTGGCAATTTTCCGAGGTTCCGCGAAAACCAGAATCGTAAAGTAATCTACCAGTCAGAACCAAGTGGTCATCAGTGACGATACAATGGCAACTTGGAGGCGGTACGCATCTAGTCTGCGGACGTCGTCACAAATCAAAATATAATTTCGTAGCACTAAGCAAATTTACTTCCTATATGACCTTACTCGCCGAGACGTTGTTGAGTAGTAAGCACAAAACGAAAGCGTACTGTAGTGTAAGTGTGGAGCTGACGTTCGTTGAACGTCCGATCGCTCTAACTAGCAGCCGTGTTTTTCCTAACAATGACGGTAAGTGCCCACTGTTTCCCGTCCCGGGTGCCTGTGCCGTCACGTAATCTATCTTAAGAATTGCTATTGCTTTTAATATTTTAATAACTGGCATCGACTACTCCCTTGGAGACACTTTGTAACGCCGGAAATGCATATGCTCCTACTTCCATCTATTGCACTGCAAATTTTTTTCCTTATTTTGTTACCTGAAGATATAACATTTCTGTGTCTTTATATATTGTAATTGTTTTATATATGCATTTATGTCGATGTACAATTGGTTTGTTTTGTAAATATTATTTGTATTTTTACGCTGGGTCTATCCTAGGGAAAACTATGCTATCGAACGATTACATCGATAGGTCGTGTGGAGAACCACAGTGTTTAGGATCTTTGGTAGTGTTAACGCTGCCGCGTGGAGCGCGGGCAGATGGAGTCTGGCTGGGGTAGGGCGGTGGAGCAGGTGTGTTGTGTGACGCTCCCGCGAGTTGCCGCGCTTTCGGGGTTTGGCAGCATGTGATTATGCTCGACTTGCTATGATAGTTTCTGACACGGTGTCGCGGACGGGAAGCATTAGCTGGCGCACATCAAGAGCCCGTTTCGCCTGGTGACAGTGTCGAGAAGAAGGCGCGCAAACATCCAGCTTCCGCAACATCGGCGGCCGACAATGATTGACTGTCGCCACCTCCTCGACCGACGACTTCAAACCTTCAATCAACCAACAAGGAAGACTGGAAGCACGTAAAGTTTTAGAACTGTATGGCAGACCTCAACTTTTCAAATTGTTACATCACAAAATTACAGCAACTTAGCATGAACCTTTGTTGCTCATGGTCCCAATTGCATTACCAAGCAGGGTCCCTTCCTTTTCCGGAATGAACCCGAGTGTCGTTGAAATTCAAACGCCAGCACTAAAGTAATATCATTCCATTTCATTGCTTTAATTTCAAAGTTCAGTTAAGGTATTCATAGCTGGCTACAATATTTAGATTACACAAGCACAAATTAAGCGTGCGAGTTTTTGTTAGCATATTTTAGCTTACCTGTGACTGCAGCTCAGCTTGGTACGTACTAAATGTTACTATTGTTAATTGTCCAGAATCATTTAATTCAAGTTCACAGTTAAATCTCTTATTGTAAATTGCGTAGATTCAAGTAGCTTTTGAAATGATTATTGAGGTAACCCAAGACTACCTTATTTTACTGAATTTCGTAGTGTTTTAGAAACAAATCTATTAATTTCAGTCACTAAATTAACTTTCAGTTTTCCGGTTTTATTAATTCTTTTGCTAAATTAAGTCAGAGGGTAGTGAAATTTATTACTTCTGACAAACTTTCAGTTTTCACACAACACGTGTCAACCTTCAGTTGCCACGCCTTTAGTGCTAATTATAGGTGCATTAAGCTTTCATTTTCAGTTATTATAGTAGTTGTCCATAGGACTGGCGACCGTAAGTTTCCCCAAATCTCAATTATCTAATTAACGCCAATTAATTGTTAACGTAACGACCGCACATTTACTTTCTTTATTAATTTTACCATTTTCTCAAAATTAAATTTCACCAATTTCATTTGCATTTGTTCTTTCATTTAGATGTAACCCTTTCCTCCCTCTTGACCGACAAATTAACTTCGGTGACGATTGCTTTCCCCAAATTTCCATTAGGAGCACGCGGTTTGATTTTTCAGTGTCATCAAGGTCGGTAAGTGAGGGGGAGGTTACAACTTCCAGAATGACATCTGACGGTATGTATCATATCTCCTTGACAATGAATAGCTGTGTGATGCACTATTTTCCTCTGCCCCTCTGTGCTTCCGTGGACCCATCCTCCAGATCTTACCAAAGGAGTGTCCTCTTCGGCAAACTACTCAGTATAGTTAAGGCGAAGACGGCCAACGATCTCTTCAGTGCGGAAGCTCACCAGGCTCCAACTCTTACGGAAATCGACGAAACGCCGCGAGTAATGAGGATAATGAGAAAAAGGCACCTCAGAAGCAGTGTGTGGATAAGATGAGAATTTGAATGTGACGGGGACAATGCTTGGGTAGTCCGCGCAGTTGCGATGACCACTGTGTCTCGATGGCTTAATGGTAACCCCCCATGAACCATGGACCTTGCCGTTGGTGGGGAGGCTTGCGTGCCTCAGCGATACAGATAGCCATACCGTAGGTGCAACCACAACGGAGGGGTATCTGTTGAGAGGCCAGAAAAACGTGTGGTTCCTGAAGAGGGGCAGCAGCCTTTTCAGTAGTTGCAAGGGCAACAATGTGGAGGATTGACTGATCTGGCCTTGTAAAATAACCAAAACGGCCTTGCTGTGCTGATACTGCGAACGGCTGAAAGCAAGGGCACACTACAGCCGTAATTTTTCCCGAGGGCATGCAGCTTTACTGTATGATTAAATGATGATGGCGTCCTCTTGGGTAAAATATTCCGGAGGTAAAATAGTCCCCCATTCGGATCTCCGGGCGGGGACTACTCAAGAGGATGTCGTTATCAGGAGAAAGAAAACAGGCATTCTACGGATCGGAGCGTGGAATATCAGATCCCTTAATCGAGCAGGTAGGTTAGAAAATTTAAAAAGACTACAGGGTTATAAAGACAAAATCAAATAGGGGTAAAGCAGGAGTGGGTTTAATAATGAATAGGAAAATAGGAATGCGGGTAAGCTACTACAAACTGCATAGTGAACGCATTATTGTGGCCAAGATAGATACAAAGCCCACACCTACTACAGTAGTACAAGTTTATATGCCAACTAGCTCTGCAGACGACGAAGAAATTGAAGACATGTATGATGAAATAAAAGAAATTATTCAGATAGCGAAGGGTGACGAAAATTTAATAGTCATGGGTGACTGGAATTCGGTAGTAGGAAAAGGGCGAGTAGGAAACGTAGTAGGTGAATATGGATTGGGGCTAAAAAAATTAAAGAGTAAGCCGCCTGGTAGAATTTTGCACAGAGAACAACTTAATCATAGCTAACACTTGGTTTAAGAATCATGAAAGAAGGTTGTATACATGGAAGAACCCTGGACATACTAAAAGGTATCAGATAGAGTATATAATGGTAAGACAGAGATTTAGGAACCAGGTTTTAAATTGTAAGATATTTCCAAAGGCCGATGTGGACTCGGACCACAATCTATTGGTTATGATCTGTAGATTAAAACTGAAGAAACTGCCAAAAGGTGGGAATTTAGGGAGATGGGATCTGGATAAACTGAAAGAACCACAGGTTGTACAGAGTTTCAGGGAGAGAATAAGGGAACAATTGACAGGAATGGGGGAAAGAAATACAGTAGAAGAAGAATGGGTAGCTTTGAGGGATGAAGTAGTGAAGGCAGCAGAGGATCAAGTAGGTAAAAAGACGAGGGCTAGTAGAAATCCTTGGGTAACAGACGAAATATTGAATTTCATTGATGAAAGGAGAAAATATAAAAATGCAGTACATGAGCAGGCAAAAAGGAATACAAAGGTCTCAAAAATGAGATCGACAGGAAGTGCAAAATGGCTAAGCAGGGATGGCTAGAGGACAAATGTAAGGATGTAGAGGCTTATCTCACTAGGGGTAAGATAGATACTGCCTACAAGAAAATTAAAGAGACCTTTGGAGATAAGAGAACCACTTGTATGAATATCAAGAGCTCAGATAGAAACCCAGTTCTAAGCAAAGAAGGGAAAGCAGAAAGGTGGAAGGCGTATATAGATGGTCTATACAAGGGCGATGTACTTGAGGACAATATTATGGAAATGGAAGAGAATGTAGATGAAGATAGCACTGAAAGACCTGAGTCGAAACAAGGCCCCCGGAGGAGACAACATTCCATAGGAACTACTGGTGGCCCTGGGACAGCCAGTCCTGACAAAACTCTACCACCTGGTGAGCAAGATGTATGAAACAGGCGTAATACCCTCAGACTTCAAGAAGAATAGAATAATTCCAATCCCAAAGAAAGTAGGTGTTGACAGATGTGAAAATTACCGAACTATCAGTTCAATAGGTCACAGCTGCAAAATACTAACACGAATTCTTTACAGACGAGTGCAAAAACTGGTAGAAGCCAACCTCGGGGAAAATCAGTTTGGATTCCGTAGAAACACTGGAACACGTGAGGCAATACTGACCTTACGACTTATCTTAGTAGAAAGATTAAGGAAAGGCAAACCTACGTTTCTAGCATTTGTAGACTTAGAGAAAGCTTTTGACAATGTTGACTAGAATACTCTCTTTCAAATTATAAAGGTGGGAGGGGTAAAATACAGGGAGCGAAAGGCTATTCACAATTTGTACAGAAACCAGATGGCAGTTGTAAGAGTCGAGGGACATGAAAGGGAAGCAGTGGTTGGGAAGGGAGTAAGACAGGGTTGTAGCCTCTCCCCGATGTTGTTCAATTTGTATATTGAGCAAGCAGTAAAGGCAACAAAAGAAAAATTCGGAGTAGGTATTGAAATCCATGGAGAAGAAATAAAAACTATGAGGTTCGCCGATGACATTGTAATTCTGTCAGAGACAGCAAAGGACTTGGAAGAGCAGTTGAATGGAATGGATAGCGTCTTGAAAGGAGGATATAAGATGAACATCAACAAAAGCAAAACAAGGATAATGAAATGTAGTCGAATTAAATCGGGTGATGCTGAGAGGATTAGTTTAGGAAATGAGACACGTAAAGTAGTAAAGGAGTTTTGCTATTTGCGGAGCAAAATAACTGATGATGGTCGAAGTAGAGAGGATATAAAATGTAGACTGGCAATGGCAAGGAAAGCGTTTCTGAAGAATAGAAATTTGTTAACATCGAGTATAGATTTAAGTGTCAGGAAGTCATTTCTGAAAGTTTTTGTATGTAGTGTAGCCATGTATGTAAGTGAAACATGGACGATAAATAATTTGGGCAAGAAGAGAATAGAAGCTTTCGAAATGTGGTGCTACAGAAGAATGTTGAAGATTAGATGGGTAGATCACATAACTAATGAGGAAGTATTGGATAGGATTCGGGAGAAGAGAAGTTTGTGGCACAACTTGACCAGATGAAGGGATCGGTTGGTAGGACATCTTCTGAGGCATCAAGGGATCACCAATTTAGTATTGGAGGGAAGCGTGGAGGGTAAAAATCGTAGAGGGAGACCAAGAGATGAATACACTAAGCAGATTCAGAAGGATGTAGGTTGCAGTAGGTACTGGGAGATGAAGAAGCGTGCGCAGGATAGAGTAGCATGGAGAGCTGCATCAAACCAGTCTCAGGACTGAAGACCCCAACAACAACTACATGAGTTAAATGAAGTGGAAATATTATAAGTGAATGAAAAAAATGTTTTATGCGATTCTTATTGAAACAAATCGCAAATTAACTGGCCCATACCAATATATATTATGTAACTGGATGTATGAAGTCTGTGAAGCAGTGGCAGAGATTAGTGGCAGGCGAAACGACGGCTAAGTGTACTCACGATTCTTGCTGTGCGAATGCTCCATAAAATCTCTCCTAGGCGTCGGATTTTCAGCATATTAGAGCCATTCCATTAAATCGTGAATACCAAATAATAGCCAGATAGGAAGAAAGGATATTGCTAATGTACCTACGTTAAATGAAGAAAAATAATGTAATTTAAAAAACATTATGGAATGAACCTACAAAAACTTTGTACCAGAAAAAAATAGCACATAAAATAAAAGATAAAGTCATTAATGGAGAGGATAACGTAGGTGAGGATTGAGAGGAAATTAAAGAGAGTCCTGGAGTTGCAGCTCAAGGAGAGCTAGGAACATGAATTATAAAGCAAGCGAGAAAAGCAAACAGAATACCAACGTTTCTCACAGAGGTTAAAGAAATGTGTAAAAATTTGTGTGCCTCTTTGAAGTATAAAACATTTAAAACACAGGAGTCTTATGAAGATTTCAAGAGAACTCATAATGAGACAAAAAGGCCAATGGATAGTTTTAAAGAGGAACACTGGAAAACATTTTCTGAAAATTGAGAACATGACTTTTGTATGTTGCAGAAACAAATCTGGAGAGTAATAGAACAGCAGGGACAAGAATAAAATAAAATTTTGGAAGTGAACGACATGAACGATGAATCATGAGCTAAACATGTGAAAGAGTTATAAAAGCAAGAAATTGCTAGGAAACGAAATATACAAGTAGACGATGACATAACTGTTTCACATGCAGAGGTAGACAGGGCTATAAGTCTCTTAAAAAAATAGGAACTTTTCTGGGAGAGATAGGATTCATAATGAATTCTGAAGTGGGGAGGATACCCACTGGCAGAACAACTAGCGAAGTTGGTTAACAATGTTATTACGGGTAATGAAGTTCCAAAAGTACATAGAACTAGTTTTACTATTACCATGTACAGAAAACGAGATAAGAAAGACCCATCCAAATACAGGAAGATAAATCTGCTAAGTTCATTTCTCAAACTCACAGAAAATAGGAAACAAAAAGCAGTACAGCGCTTGCAGAGGAACAGTATAATTTTAGATCCGATAGGTCATGCAGAGATACAGTATTCATTCTTAGTGAGATAGTAGAAAAGTCCTTTGAATACCAAAGACTAGCTTATCTTTATTTTAATGACTTGCAGAAGGCTTTCGGTAGGATTCAGTTAACAGATGTTTCAAACCTGCTCTGCAACAGGATATTCCTTCCATCTTAATAAAAATAACTGAGGATGTTTATTCTAACAACTACGTCCATCCCAAAATTTGCTCCAGGTTAACTAGCTGTGTAGTGGTTAATAGTGGTATTAGGTAAGGTGACTTTTTGAGTCCCCTAATTTTTAATATAGTTATGGACAAGGAGTTAAGGAAAATATTGTCTGGTAATGGTTACAGAATGGGGAACTAAGAAATTAGTATCATTTACTATGCTGACTACGGAGTTTTGCTGGCAAACAGTAAAGATAATCTGCAGAAACTTTTACGTATATTCAACATGACAGTCACCTAAATATGGCCATATTCACTCACAAAACCGGCTGTAGGATCACATCTGTGGAACCAGTTATATGCATACTGGAAGTGGGCAGAAAAAATTTTCGGCAGGTAATGACATTTACATACCTTTGTATTGAACTATCTGCCTGTCGAAAATGAAGTTAGGGAACAAGTAACAAAAGCGAACACAGTGACAGGGTCTTGATATGGTACTACGTATTTGGAAAACCGTGCACATAAGTAAAAGATGCCAAGGCAAGAAAGTACAAAACAATAGTGAGACCAATTTTGACACCCACAGCTGAGACAATACCGTGTAGAGGTCTGAGCAGATGTAATTTCGATGTATTGCTCGTGCGCTGCCTGCGATATGCAAGGTATAAGAGAATCGCTGACCAGAGAGCAGTGTTGACTTAGTAGGAACTGCGTAGCTGTAGCAGTAAGTTGTGGCTAGTCTGCGCTTGTCTGAAGTCTGCTCTGGTCTGGTATGGTGTATCGTGTTGGCTGGGCCGGTCGCGGTGCAGCGATGCCGCAGCCTGAGTATTATTGTATAACGTAAAAAGTAGCCTCGCACATATCTAGCAATGTTATCTGAACTCGCATGCAAATGTTTTAAAATGCTCTAGTAATAAATTTTGTCATATAAAATAATTTTTTTTTACAAGCATTCATTTCAATTTAATGAATTTACTAATTTCTCCAATCCATGATCATTCCGATTGTTGCAAAAGAAAAATCAGTTGCTTCCTTTCATAAATGACAAATCTATCGGCCAGCATTGCACAGAGCTATGCCGGAAAAGTTTATTGTAAGAGCAGATATATTCGACAATTTTATTGAGGTAAGAATTTTTCCTTTTTTATTCAGAATGATCTTACAGGGCCATGACGCAGCACTGCTGTCGTCCAAAATTTCCCAGGTAACTCAATTTATTTCTTTTTTTTTATGAGGTTTAGGAATTTTTTCTGTTTCGAGCTTACATTAGATGAGAAAAGAATTTTGTGGGTACATTAAATGTGAAAGAATAAATTTAGTGTGGGGGTTAAATTTGAAAGAATGAATTTTGTGGGGAGGTTACACTAAAATTAGAATCACTATCCATAATATTTATTTTGTTATTTTTTGTGGGGAGGTTACAACCCGAAACGTCAAAAACAAAAAGACTTTGGGAACCGACGGAAATGAAAATTCTGCGAAGCATTACATTGAAGATAGTGAGAGATGAGAGACAAGTGCAAGCATTAGAAAAGAATGTAAAGTGGACTCTATTAATGAGTGCATACATAAGGTAAAGTGTCAGGGGTAGAGACGCCATAGATAGGATGGATGAACGGCAGACTGTGAAAATCGTAAGATATAAATCACCAGCTGGAAAAGAAATATTTGTTGTCCAAGGAAAAGATGGAACGATAATCTCAGGGTAGATAAGGGGAAGAGGTGTACTGAAGGGAAACAGACTTTAGGTTAGAAAGAAAGGAAGAAGGAGAAGGAGAAGATTGATCTAGTGCTAGACACTAGCAAGCAGCTGTTCTTGCAGCACCGGAGCAGTTGCAGCTCAAAGGATGTCTTCCCAACCTGGCGCTGTTAGACCACACTGTAGCACCATCAGAGCAGCAGGAACCAGCCCTTGATCAAATGCGGGATGAGGGCTCGCACATTTACCCACAGTGGCAGCCCACAGGATGTCGTCCTGACCTATTGAACCCGGTGACGTTCGATTATGCTGTAGCACGACCATAGCATCCAAATACGACTATAGTGTTATTATAAAACACCACCTACAATGTAACTGTCAGTGGTTCTAAGCTAGTAGGGATTGGTCTGGCAACAGAGAATGCCTTTGAAGAATGTATTGAGCTGGAAAATACGCTACAGGCCTTAGTAAGGTGCAGTATTCATGCGATGATTGGGATTATCTGTGCAGTGTGATGGAACAGATATACGGTGGACGAGTATTTGTACGTTTCTTAAGTATCTATAGTAGATATGTATGATGCAGGATTGCTACAGTTGACCTCATGGGATGCAAATATATATTTAAAACATTCAAGTGTGTGAAACAGAAACGCAGTTGTTGTACATTATCAATTGGCGCAGATAGAATGTGTCTTTGGCGTCCATATGTGAGAGGAGCGTACTATGATTTTGTTGAGTAAAGCGCAACAACAGTGTAAATATAGGTCAAGTGGAGCAATGTGTCAGTGCCTGTAAACTCCCTATAACAAAGTGTAGAACCTGTTACTATAAAATCAGTGCAGGCTTAATTTATTGAAGGAAAGCGAATACGTGAAACTGCAATTCAGAACATATAAGAAAACACTATTGGGACAGTATTGTAAAACTGAATCTGTGTGTGTGTGTAGAAAAATGTTTTGTAAAATAAAGTTGCCCTTTTTTGCTACCACCGTTCAATAACTTTAATGGTGAGCACAGACATAGCAATTTATTTCATGTATTTTTTATTATCAGCTACAATACATTTTCTCACAACAGAGATTGCATAAATGCATTCCACTAAGATAGGAGGTTTACTTTTTCAGGCGTAATATATCGATAATTGTGCTAATTAAAAATGATTGTTTACAGTTTAGCACTACCATGCTTCTTTCTACTGGCTTATGCAATACAACTTTTTTTTCAAATTCATCTGTGTCCATTCCTCACATCCTCCTAGTAAATGATAGATTTACACTTCCACTGTTTGAAACGTTATATTCTTCACTTATAAGTGAAAAACGTGGCGGTAGAAACATCTCGGTAACTGGTAGCTCGAGATGCACAGCCTCCCCATACGGTGGAGATACTTTCAGTGCCCTGAGTACAAATACTTCTCATGTGGAAGAAATTCCGACAGCCAGTTGATGAGCCTTTAATGGTTGGTCCCACTTCACGTGTTATTAAGATTATGAAAAGAAAATGCCTCTTTTCAAATATGACGTCCATTCTCTTACTCTAATAGAGACTTGTGTTACTGTGGCAAGAAAAGTGCTGTACCTACTTACATATTGTGCTCCTCCTAGCCGCTGTGTTGGATGGGTAGTGTGTAGCTACAGCTGTACGTATGTACATATTTCAGTCTTCATACATCCTGTGCTGGATGGTTATTGTAAAAAAAATGATGATGCAGCAACTGAGATCGTGCAGCATGCAGCGTGGGATAGAGAACTTCAGTGCATTGCTAACAGAGCACAGACGGAGTACCTCATAAATGTTGCGTTTGGGCTCTTCACCACAGATGCAAAATATCACACTGAACTCGGCAGTCACTGCTTCATTTGTGTCAACGCACATTCCCTGTCAGAGAGCACGAAAGAGGAACAGCCTCGTCTTTGATACTGTATACATTATATTCCGGTAATAAATGTGTAACCCATCTTACTTCCTCCAAGCCCTTCACAAGGACACGTCACTCAGCGGGAATAACTGAGCATATACTGTACATATCGAAACCGTCTCCAGTGGAATGCCAGCTGAGTCATTGCTATGCCAGTGCTGATTCACCACTAACCATTTTTCAGAACTTAACCCAGCATTACGGGGCTATCAGCTCCAACAACAACAAATCACACAGGTCACCCCAATATTCACGAAAGGAAATAGGAGTAACTCATTGAATTACAGACCCATATCACTGACCTCAATTTGTAGTAGGATTTTGGAGCATATACTGTACTCAAACATTATGAATCACCTCGAAGAAAATGATTTATTGATACATAACTAACATGGATTCAGAAAATATCGTTCTTGTACAACACAGCTAGTTCTTTATTCCCATGAAGTAATGAGTGCTGTCGACAAGGGATCTCAGATCGATTCCATATTCCTAGGTTTCCAGAAGGGTTCTGATACCGTTCCACAGAAGCGAATATTAATCAAACTGCGTGCATATGGATTAACGTCTCAGTTGTGTGACTGGATTCGTGATTTGCTCTCAGAGAGGCCACAGTTCGTAGTGATAGACGGTAAATCATCGAGTAGAACGGAAATGATTTTTGGCGTTCCGCAAGGTAGTGTCATAGGCCCTCTGCTGTTCCTGATTGATATAGATGATCTAGGTGATAATCTGAGCAGCCCCCTTAGACTGTTTGCAGATGGCGCTGTAAGATACCGTCTAGTACGATCAATTCCAATTACAAAATGATCCAGAGAGAATTTCCGTATGGTGCGAAAAGTGCCAATTAGCACTAAACAAAGAAAAGTGCGAGGTGATCCACACGGGTACTGAAGGAAGTCCTATGAATTTTGGATATAAGATAAATCCCACAAATCTAAGGGCAGTCAATTCGACTAAATACCTAGGAATTACTATTACGAGCAACTTATTTGGAAACACCACACAGATAATATTGTGGGGAAGGTGAAACAAAGACTGCGCCTTGTTGGCAGAGCACTTGAAGATGCGACAAACCCACTAAAGAGACAGCCTACATTACACTTCTCCGTCCTCTGCTGGAATACTACTGATTGGTATGGGTTCCTAAGCATGAAAGGGTTCACTGAAGACATTGACAAAGTGCAAAGAAGGGGAGTCCGTTTCGTGTTATCGCGCAATAGGGGTGAGAGTGTGACTGATATGATTGGGGTGGCAGTCATTGAATCAAAGGCAGTTTTCTTTGCGGCGAGATCTATTTAGGAAATTTCAATCACCTACTTTCTCTTCCGAATGAGAAAATATTTTTTGACACCCACCGAAGTAGCGAGAAATGATCATCATAATAAAATAAGAGAAATCAGAGCTCCAACGGAAAGACATATGTGTTCCTTTTTCCTCGCGCCACTCTAGAGTGGAATGTCAGACAAGTAGTATGACAATGATTCGATGAACCCTCTGCCAGACACTTAGGTGTGAACTGCAGAGTAACCATGTGTATGTAGATGTAGAATGCAATCACACTTCTTCAGCTATCACCAACTATTTCTTTTGCAACAAATAGATTGTCTGTAGTGCAACATTCCTGGTACTCAAAGACTACGCCATACTTGGCCCTACTCTCAGACTAACACTGATGCTGCTGCTTCTGACAGCCCTCAGACTGACTGATGGGGCTTTGTAGATGGAAAACCTATTACATTTACAGGAGCGCTTCAAACACTGCGTGCTCGCTGTTGGCTTATAAAACTTTTGGGGGTGTGTGTCCCCTCCACCATCACCCATGATTTGCTAGGCGTTGAAGAAAAGCAAATTCCGCTTTCACACGGTCAATGCCTCTGTAAGTGATTTAACACAGCGTCTAATTCGATTATTACATTATAACTATTCATGCTTCAATGACAACAACAGAATTTACACTGAAGCGTGGAAGAAACTGGTATAGGCATTGGTATTCAAATACAGAGATATGTAAACAGTTAGAATATGATACTGCGGTCGGCAATGCCTATATAAAACAACAAGTGTGTGGCGCATTTGTTAGAACGGTTACTGCTAATCCAGTAGTAGGTTATCAAGATTTAAATGAGTTTGAACATGGTGTTCTAGTCGGCGCACCAGCGATGGCACACAGCACCTCCGAGGTAGCGATGAAATGGGGATTTTCCCTTACGACCATTTCAGGATTGTAACGTGAATATCAGGAATCCGGTAAAACATCAGTTCTATGACATCGCTGCATCCGGAAATAGATCCTGCAAGAACGGGAGCAACGATGACTGAAGAGAATAGTTCAACGTGTCATAAGTGCAGCCATTCCGCATATTGCTGCAGATTTCAGTGTTGGGTCATCAACTAGTGTCAGTGTGCGAACCATTCAACGAAACTTCAACAGTATGGGCTTTGGGAGCCGAAGTCCTACTCATGTTCCTTTGACAACTGCACGACACAAAGCTTTACGCCTCTCCAGGACCCGTCAACACCAATGTTGGACTGTTCATGACTGGAAACATGTTGCCTGGTCGGACGAGTCTCGTTCCAAATTGTATATAGCAGATAGACCTGTACATATATGCACACAACCTCGTGAATCCATAGACCCTGTATGTCGGCAGGGTACTGTTCAAGCTGGTGGAGGCTCTGTAATGGTTTGGGGTTTGTGCAGTTGTAGTGATATGAGACCCCTGATACGTCTACATACGACTCTGGCAGGTGACGCGTACGTAAGCATCCTGCCTGATCACCTGGATCCATTCACGTCCGTTGTGCATTGAGACGGACTTGGGCAATTTCAGCAGGACAATGCGACACCCCACAAGCCCATAATTGCTGCAAAGTGTCTCCTGGAACGCTTATCTGAGTTTAAACACTTTCGATAGCCACCAAGCTCTTCAGAAATGAATATTACCGAGCAACGTGCTGTTCGGAAGATATCTCCAACCCCTCGTACCTTACGGATTTATGGACAGCCCTGCAGGATTCATGGTGTTAGTTCCCTCCAGCACTACTGCAGGCATTAGTAATCCATGCCACATCGTGTTGCTGCATTTCTGCGTGTTCACGGTCGCCTTAGACGATATTACATAGGTGTACCAGTTTCTTTGGCTCCACAGTGTACAATATTCTCACTGTACTTTGAACCAATCACCTGCATGTAGTTTCGCAAATTGTAATCCGTATACTAATGGTTTATGTGTGTCTTGCTACAGACAACTACATAGCTGACTTTTTAACAGCTGACAAACACATAAGCCAGGTTCGAGAAAATAACAACAATGATTTATTTACAATCATTATATTGAAGTACAGTCTTTGACGAACAGATATCGTCTGTAAGATTTCTCGACTTGTGACATAGCTACACCGCTGTTCCGTAATAATTCACCAGATTTGTAGTACTTGCCTGTTACATAATGACACCAGCTTGTTAGTCCATCTACTGCAAATGCTAGTGCATGGTACAGTTCTTTCTTATTCAGAACTCTCAAATGCTTACGTAAATGTGCATGTCGCCTGAAGTTATTTCATGCATTGCCTCACCATGCATATCAGCTCATAAAAACCTGTGGTCCACTCACAGAAACGTTGGAGTATGAGATAGATCACACTCGTCCATCTTCTATACTCACCTCAATGCTGCCTAAATAGTCACAATCATATCATGAATACTGCACTTAAGCGCCAACATTGTGAATTTTTTGCGTCTATGACTACTTCAAAGCCATTCTCGACCTACATTTACACGTTTAGAAGCACTGGTAGCTAAACTGTATGTACTGGTGAAAATCAGTATTATTTGAGACTCAGGTTAAGGCTTTACTGCGGAACAGTTAACTGACACCAGGCTCGACAGGTCAGGAAGACATCCTGTGGACTGCAGCTGTCGGTCCTCGTCCAACACTGGATTAGGGACTCATTGCAGCTCCTCTGCCCATGCTATGGCGTAGTCTAGCAACAACTGGTAGTAAAGACGTTCTGTGGTCTATGGGATCATGGTTATACTGTGATGCACCCTCATTTGTAACAGTGATAATAATAAGAAAAACTAATACATAATGAAGGAAAAAATTGCATACTCATATAGTATTAATAATTAGACATGGATTGTAGGAATACATACCGATAGTCGTCTTTTTCGTCAGAGCTGATAGCTACTGCTAGTGGTGCTTCATGCTGGACAGCAAATGATGATGCACACACAGTCATTATTGTTATTATTATTATTATTATTATTATTATTATAAAAATACCCAAAGGTTGTGGCGCGGAGCTTGCTTGCAATTGGCTGCAGAGCTGGGGCACTGGAGTGGTGGGTAGTTCCATGCTGGTAACGTACAAGCAAACTGTTTCCATTAGAGTGGAGATGCGAGTGTAAGGAGATCCCTTCCTTGCCCTTGGTTAATTGCTGTATGTGCTCATGCTAATGTGAGGGAAATATAATAAGCACAACGGCATGTGCGTGGTAGGATTGCTAGAATGATAAAGAAGTGCTGGTGCCATCATCAGCGGAATATGACACGTACAACTGCCTGAGATTTCTCAGAAGGACACACAGGTAAGGGTCAAGGTTATCTCGTGTTCCCAGTGCCACAACACTAATTTATATTTCGTGAAAAGAACAGGAAGGTAAGAGAAATTAGGATCCCTACGGAGGCATTTAGATACTCGTTTTGCACTTGCTCCATTTCCTAGAATAAAAGGAAAGGGAATGACTAGCAATAGTAGCAGGTATCCATCGTTATCCACCGTATGATGGCTTGTGGAATATGTATCTGGATGTAGACGTAGACAACAGCCGTCCCTCAGAAATGCTGTAAGGTACAGAAACAGGGGGTCTCCGGTAACGCTTACAATTGGTAGATATTCCTCTGCTACATATATTGCCAATTGTCAGACGAAGTCTCAGAAAGTAGGCCTGATATGTGAACAGCTTCACAGATTGAAACATCCTTAATCTAAATAACGGGAGACAGTACAGAGAAGGCGACTATGATTACGCATGGTCAAAACCCTGTTACCATCTGTAGTAGGACTGTGGCTGTAATGCGTTAGAGCCTAAGAGTACACTTAAAACATGTTAACGTCAGGTAAGAAATTTTACTGAAAGTCCACAGAAGGCAGGTTTGACAGAAGCATAAATATTTATTATTAGAAATAAAAGAATTCACGCAAACACGACATTCAACGAAAAGCAGTTCTTAGCTGAACCTCAGTCTGTGTTTTGACCTTGATCCCGTGTGTTCACTGTGACTACATACTAAACAGGATTTGGCAGTGTTAGCGGTAGAGAGTGGCCTGGCGGAAGTGAAGCTAGAAGGACAGCTCGTGATTCGTGTTACGTAGAGGCCGGGAAGTTTAAAAGTTGTCATAAAATAAGTAATATGTGTATATTTCCAAATTCCTCCTCCCCCTCCTCTTCCCCCACCTCTCCCTTTCGGACTCTTAGGAACATAACTCTTAAGACTTATATGTACTGTAGCGTCTCCTGGTCAGTCATCATAAAAAGCGTGTGATAGAATTTATTCCGTGCGTGTATGACCAGTTAACATTCATCGATATAGTGCCACGCACACGGCGAAAGAGAAATAATTTAAACACGAATAAACATGACCAAGTGAAGCAATAAAGTAAGACTGTGTAAGCATTTCACGAATGTATTATGTGTGTATGTAGAACATTCATAATAATTTGACGTTTTATACATTTTTTAACTTCGAATCCATGACATATTATTATCTTTGAAAATCGTATTCTTGTTAAATAAATTAGTGTTTATGATCTGCTCCTCAGATAAAAAGGACAATTCAGTACATGTATACATAGTAAAAAGCATTGTAATAATTTCTCTGTTCTCTTTGGGTTTCGCTACGAGTAACACTTGCGTATTAAGCAAATATATTCGCTGGCCGTGAGTCTTTTGTTCATGAAGCTTGAGATCCGCCATTAGGCGAGTTGTTGTAAAAAGGTGTGTAAAATTAATGCATTTTTGTTTGAAAATATAGAGTTTGAGCAAATATGTTTTTAAAGTAATTTGTAAAGTTGCCAGCCATTCGTCCCGTAAATAATTTAGACATTATCAGCATTTAATATAGCGGAAGCCGCTGTAACAATCTGCTAGGGCAACAGCCGCAGACGCGGCACATTTAAAAAATATTTATTTCAGGCATCGCAGACGTCTCGCCGGTAAAGCGAGGTAACATAATAATATTTAACATTTTCTTACAGCTTCTAGCAGTGCCGGTAGATTATATCATATTATTCAGTGCATTTCTCAGTTTGATTTGGAAGGTATTGTGCGACATGTTCTATGCGGGCACAAAAATATATCGAATAACTGTGTTATGACTTTATCATTTTCACATTTTGTGGCAAGGTCTGCTCTGTGAAAGTAAAGCAATATTTTGCATTTTTTCCCCTGAGATTAAGAGAACGCGGGCTAGCCGCGCGCCTGTTCTAATTAACAGTAATTAAAAATCCACTGCATAACGTAACCAACATTCAGTGCTGTAACGATCATTTGAATTTCATTACTGACTTTTCTGAATACGATTCAAGGTAGTGAGTTCAGATACAGTTTTCTGTCTTTCTTGATTACGTTACAGTAGCAAGTGAATGTTCCATACATGATTATCCAGAGCAGATGTGGAAAATCAATAATTTGATCCACGGTGTGCGACATTTATGATAAAAGTGTTTATTCCCTCTCCCTGTCTGAACTTAACATATGTGTGCTAGTGCAACTCTTACAGCCAAAGTGAATTATTTATTCAACATTACTCAAAGTTACTTGCTTTTATGAAGAAAGAATTACTAAGTAAAGACAGTGTAATAACATTGAATCAAAACCATAGCAGCTTGCTACAAATTATTTAGTGTACTGCCATGTGCTCTCTGTTTCAGTTTTATATCAGTCTGAACAGTGCAAATCCAAACTTTAATATCGTAAAGCAAAGTTAATAGTTACCATGTACCAATTTACTTGCTGCTACACATATATAATCATATCTAAATAAATAAAACTACCAGCCGAATAAAATTAACTCCAGTTGTAAAAAAGTGAGAGGTGGAGTAAGAGAACCGGAATAGTACTATGGCTGAAATGAGAAACAAACTCACCTTGCAAAGCTTTGGGACACCATAATTGGTCAGCTGTGAAACTCAGTTAACCAACAGTTTCAGCAGCGATAATATACAATGGGGTTAACAAAGTCCGACGGAGAAATCTGCGAAGCACGTGTAATATATCTAGTCACCACAAATCAAACTTGCCATTGAGGGTATATAGAAGCAAGTGTGATAAGAAATATTTGCAGTAATGTCTACGCCTATTTACTTCTTTGGCAATTGTTTTCCGTAATCTACAGAATAATAAATATTTATTTATCTAAAAAGGAATGTCTAATTAAATAAAATTTAAACTGTATATCATTTATATCCGACCTGTAACAGATGATATAACCTTAATAATCGGCCTATTTAGTTATGTACAAATTAATCAACCTCTTTTGCTTTCTCTGTTCCTCGTCTTCATGTCGTTAGAACAATTTGCGTTCAAAGTATTGGGTTTTAATTTATCTGCTAGAAATTGTCGATGAAGTCCTAAGACTATAGAAATAATTGGTTTTCTCGTAGAATGCCTTCTTCCCACTGCCAATCACCTTCTTCTTTTTACTTATATCTTCGACGACATATTCCCATTTCCAAGTTAGTTTTCCGTACATTATACAATTTTCGCGTTTTCGGTGCTCGATCATTAATTACGAAACTGCGTTTGTTTATACATCACAATAAAAGCAACATAACAATGTAGTACCTTACTCAAGTATGGTATAATACACAGGAAATGCTCGTAAAAATGGGAGTCACTTCTCGGATTACTCCGCCCGAGAAACAAAGAGACTGTAGGCAGGAATGTTTTATGAACAAATCCGCTGCGGATATTACTGTTCTTACTACTGTCTTTTTTAGGTGAACAACCATCCCTTCTCTCTCTGTTTCTCTCTCTCCAACTCTTTGCGCGCGCGCGCACGCGCTTGTGTGTGTGTGTGTGTGTGTGTGTGTGTGTGTGTATGCGTATATGCAAGTGATTATATCCATACATTAAAAGGATGTACATGTTTACGTTATATCCGTACATTAAGAGGATATATATGTGCTTTAAATGTATAGGCAAAATTACGTCATGCTGGGAAGAAGCGGTAGTTTCTAAAGTTCCATAATCGTCAGAAGACGATTTTCACGAATTTTGTCGTTGTTTTTCATCACCAGTTCGTCAGTCAAAGACTAGGTCTACCACTGCGGCCTTCATCGCGAAGAATGTTTTGGCTATTTTTAAACCCAACGCACCACGGCATCACTCAGCTTTCATTCATTATTTCTCTCATGTACACATCACAGAGGTCTCGATAAATGTGAATCGATTTGCAGCTGTTTGCCATCGAAAACCTAATCGCAGAAAGCACCTCTGAAGTGGAGGGATTTTCAATTGCAGCGCTGATTTTTTAACATATCACAAAAAGGAAAGTATCAGAGACAAAGACTACACTGTACCACGGCTGGATTTGTATTCAGTGTGGGAATTTTATAGCACCAAGATGGCGGCTGTAGCCCCACTCGCCGCTGAAATGGACCAAAACCTCAGTTCCTTTCTGAACAGACCTCGTATTTGTGGTCACTAATAACAGAGTGCTGCAAACGCTTCGGCGCTGGATTCCATCACCATTTGGCCTGCAATGCGTCCCCTCGATGATTGTTCATTACTACAGAGAATACGATCAAAACATTCTCGGATTATTGGGTGGCATTTTCAGCTAAGGGAACAAGTAAAGAACGTTATGAAAGTTCTTGCAGCTAACCAAATACCTACCTCCCACAGCATAAAGCATCATAACACTAAAGTTAATGAAACTGGAATTTGAGTCATAAAGGTACTATCCAATAGGTAGGTGGCCAAAGGAAGAATGTTATCAAGTGACGCATGCAGTTATTAGCCTAGGTTCTTTCGTCCCTTCTGTTTCTGCCGGTAGCACCCTTTGTTGGCCAGGAAAAGAAAACTCATTCCTGAAACGAACAATTGTGCGGCGAGCGTTCCTACGTAATGACATTCCGGCAATGGAATTTAATCATCCGGCGAAAGTGGCGCGTCATAATGCGAGCGGGAGGAACTATGGGTGCGCCGGTGGCGGAAGCTCGCAGTTCGATCCACTGGGTGGCAGGTCAGTGGAATGGTGGACAACGTAGACGTGCGGTTACTGATTTTCCAGTAATTAATTACTGAATAATGTATCAGAATTGTTACACTTGAAAAGTCATAACATTTTGCAAGTTATGTGTCTCCTACTTTCAGTATGGATTAGGCATTTGCCTATTACGCCCTCTTGGTTGAAATCGTCGATCTTTCCGCCTTTCCTTCGTCCCTATTGAAGACTTTAGATGGTCCGGAACTCACCGGCACTTAGTACCGGTAGATACAGAGTTGTCCGAATGTGGAACTTTAAGTTCTAAAACCTCCAAATCTGTTGCGGCATGGAGCAGGTACTAAAGTAACGAGGCTACAGTTGTTTGAAAATGTAGTTGAAAGTGCTTTAAATTTACTTAATCGGTCACGTGATAAAGAAATTTCATACGACCGACCTAATAATGAGTGATTTGTTAATGTTAAAGACATTTCTTTTTTCCGCGCGTTACGAAGTACTACAAAGGTAAATTTACATTCAAAATTGAGGTAGTTAGATTGATGTTAAAAGTTTTCGTCCATTTGCCCCAAGCCAATTTTAATCGGTAACAGTAGACATAATACCTTACTACGTAGTATTGCAACAAGTATTAACTATATGTCTCATGTTAACGACAGTTGTTATACTTAAAATTAGGTTACATTTGAAACAGAATTTCGATTACAATGCCAGCAGGTACTGTGACTTGCTAGAAATCATATGTTATTATGTGGTCATGAAATAAGAAAGAAAATAACTGCGGAGCAACCGGTGAAGGTGAAAGTCATTCTGCAAAAAATTTAGAATAATGGTGGTAATAGTGCCGAAAGTGCAGTGAAAAACCCTGTTCAGTGGAACGTTCAGTAAGTACTTCGAAAGCACTGAAATAAATTAACTATTGGGTTTATTCAATGACACCACTGTTTTACCTCCTTGATGGACCCAAATCAGTGGAATTATTCTAGTGCTGAGAATCAATGGATAGTCATTAATAAAGGTAACTTAGGATGTAAGATTTGATCTGGAGCAAATTTTATTCGCAAGAAACCTCACGGACTTCACATTTCGTAGGAATGAGTGCAGGGAAAATAAACTGCTATGGAAGTGACACAAAAGGTCAACAAAATAACATGAGGAAAAAAATCGCGAAAAGTATGTAAATCAAACAGAATAGTAGAATTAAGAAAAAAATAATACTTGGAAAAAAGAGTTATAACAATGCAAAAACAAACCGTTTAAACCACTGCTCGTGTTTTCAGGACAGATTACAAAATTGCATAGTGCTATGCCAATTGATAGTGATCTCCAATCGGTTAGCGATCTCAGTTTTGGAAGAATGCTTCATACAAATTTCTCTCGCTCTAATATCACAACACATATAGCTGAAAGTATGCGTGAAATGATCGTAAACATACTGCAGCAAACAAGCACAAAATTTAGTTCTGATAGAACTAGAGAACCACTCCAAGTACTACTACTGCCCTTCTGAAAAATCTCAACTTCTTCGGAACGAATGAAGAACGTTTAATACTTTTTCCAAGGAAAGTCGCCAAACTTCAGTAAGTTTTGAGAAGTTTTCTTACTTTATTTTGACTACCAGGTTTTTGGATTTCAGTAGGCCACCTTCAGGCGCCATATGTGCTTGATGTGGTGCCATATAATGCCATACTAAAATGCCAAAGCTCGATAAGCCAACGGCCTTGTCACTGCGGTAACACTGGTTCCCGTCCCATAACCAAAGTTAACCGCAGTCGAGCTGGGGTAGCACTTGGATGGGTGACCATCCGGTCTGCCTAGGGCTGTTGGCAAGCGGGATGCACTCAGACCTTGCGAGGCAAACTGAGGAGCTACGTGATTGAGAAGTGGCGTCGTGAACAGACATACGGCCGGGAGAGCGGTGTAATGACATGTGAGTCCATATCCGCACCAAGTGGCGCCCGTGGTCTGAGGATGACACGATGGCCGGTCGGTTCCGTTGGACCTTCATGGCTTCTTCGGGCGGAGTTTAGGTTTTAGTTGTCAAATTAAAATAAAATAACTTCTCAAAACCTACAGCTGTCCGGTGATTGTCTTTGGCAAGTATTAGGCCAGCCGCTGTCCCGCGTCCACAGTGGATCAACAGAGATTTAATAGAATGTCTTATGTATTTATCATGTGAGAGTGCGTCAGAAATGATAGGCAAGAACAGTAGTGTAGGAGGACAATATAAAAATTTATTTTCCTTTATTATAATCTGGCACTGCAGCAGCTATGGGCTAGAGGTAACTGTTAATCAGGGACTGCTATGGAATAAATAGCTCTCAGATATTTGTAGAAGAACTGTACACTCTATTCAATCTATCTCATAAGAATCAAATGCAGCTAAACACCTGTGCACAAGTCCTTTATGGCATGTAGATTAATGCTTCGGCATACCTGAGTTATCGTTTCTCTGAGATTGATTGATCTGTTCCCTTTCTGCTCGTAATGAATTTGAATTTCATGCTTAGGAGATCCTTTGTAAGTCCGAAGTGCAGAGTCTCTGAGATTCAAGAACCGTCTTAGCTCCTGCATTAGCTGCAGTTTTCCCTTCATGTTTTCGGTCGTTGGGGGAACGTATTTATCATGCTGTTAAATTAGATTGTTAGTAAATCCAAGACTTTGTCTTTTATGTCCAGGAATGGAATGGAAGTTGTCTCCTAAACTATCTCTTGGGCGTCTGTTGCAGATTACACTGAAGCGTTTAATGTCTCTGTATGAAGGGGGTAGAAAAGATTTGTTAGTGATACCGGTATCAATATTATGCTCCTATGTCGACTACAATCTTGAAAGGGCAGTTGGCACCTGTTACGGGATTTGATATCTACAGACATCTTGGATTTGTCTCCTTTGCGGCCAGATCTATGTAGCACTTCCAATAATCACTGTAGGTAATAAGTTAAAGTGTTGTGTGCCGCTGCTCCAGTTTCCCACCTGTTGTTTCTGTAGTGACCTGCAACATTGGAGTCTATGTTTACGGAAGCGGAGGCATGTCTGTGTGAGGGAGGCGTCCGATTCAATTACTGCATTAATTTTAAACAGATATCGGAGTTCGTCGAGATGAGTTGGATGTGACTGAACATTTACGTGAGTGACATGGAAACACTGTGCGTTTAGCTGCAGAAGGCTCGAGCATATCACCGGTAGATGCGACAAGTATCTGTTGCTCGACACGCCCGCTCGGAGTGTGGTCTGAGCATGTGGGAGATGGAGTCAATTATGTGACAAAGCAAGTGGAGTCAGAAAAACTAGCCTGGCTAGGAACAAAAATAATCTGCGTATAACAGTAATGTAGGCGAATTATAAGGAATGGTGACAGACAGCGCTGTTTATGTCAGTGGTGCTAGTGACAAGTAACACCAACAATGTGATAAAGTGGTGCCAGAAAAAAATGGAAGGGAGACTGATTCGCTGTTGATAATATAAATCGAAAATAGTAATTAGTTTAAGTAAATAAGTTAATTAATAAAGACACGAGTATTTTCTTGCCAACTACACTACTGGCCATTAAAATTGCTACACCAAGAAGAAATTTAGATGATAAACGGGTATGCATTGGACACATATATTATACTAGAACTGACATTTGATTACATTTTCACGCAATTTGAGTGCATAGATCCTGAGAAATCAGTACCCAGATAAACCACCTCTGCCGTAATAACGGCATTGATAAGACTGGGCATTGAGTCAAACAGAGCTTGGATGGCCTTTACAGGTACACCTGCCCATGCAGCTTCAACGCGATACCACAGTTTATCAAGAGTAGTGACTGGCGTATTGTGACGAGCCAGTTTCTCGGCCACCATTGACCAGACGTTTTCAATTGGTGAGAGATCTGGAGAACGTCCTAGCCAGGGCAGCAGTCGAACATTTTCTGTATCCAGGAAGTCCCGTACAGGACCTGCCACATGCATTATCCTGCTGAAACGTAGGGTTTCGCAGGGATCGAATGAAGGGTAGAGCCACGGGTCGTAACACATCTGAAATGTCCACTGTTCAAACTGTTTTCAATGGGAACATGAGGTGAACGAGACGTGTAACCAGTACTACCCCATACCATCACGCTGGGTGATACGTCAGTATGACGATGACGAACGGATGCGACCATCATGATGCTGTAAACGGAACCTGGATTCGTCCGAAAAAAATGACGTTTTGCCATTCGTGCACCCAGGTTCGTCGTTGAGTACACCATCGCAGGCCCTACTGTCTGTGATGCAGCGTCAAGGGTAACCGCAGCCATCGTCTCCGAGCTGATAGTCCATGCTGCTGCAAACGTCGTCGAACTGTTCGTGCAGATGGTTGTTGTCTTGCAAACGTCCCCATCTGTTGACTCAGGGATCGAGACGTGGCTGCACGATCCGTTACATCCATGCGGATAAGATGCCTGTCATCTCGACTGCTAGTGATACGAGGCCGTTGGGATCCAGCACGGCGTTCGGTATTACACTCCTGATCCCACCGATTCCATATTCTGCTAACAGTCATTGGATCTCGATCAACGCGAGCAGCAATGTCGCGATACGATTAACCGCAATCGCGATAGGCTACAATCCGACCTTTATCAAAGTCGGAAACGTGATGGTACGCATTTCTCCTCGTTAAGCGAGGCATCACAACAACGTTTTACCAGGCAATGCCGGTCTACTGCTGTTTGTGTATGAGAAATCGGTTGGAAACTTTCCTCATGTCAGCACGTTGTAGGTGTCGCCACCGGCGCCAACCTTGTGTGAATGCTCTGAAAAGCTAATCATTTGCATATCGCAGCATCTTCTTCCTGTCGGTTGAATCTCGCGTCTGTAGCACGACCTTGTACAGAACCCACACTGATGAGCAATACTCAAGTATAGGTCGAACGAGTGTTTTGTAAGCCACCTCCTTTGTTGTTGGACTACATTTTCTAAGGACTCTCCCAATGAATCTCAACCTGGCGCCCGTCTTACCAATAATTAATTTTATATGATCATTCCACTTCAAATCGTTCCGTACGCATACTCCCAGATATTTTACAGAAGTAACTGCTACAAGTGTTTGTTCCCCTGTCATATAATGATACAATAAAGGATCCTTCTTTGTATGTATTAGCAATACGTTACATTTGTCTATTTTAGGGGTCTGTTGCCACTCCCTGCACCAAATGCCTATCCGCTGCAGATCTTCCTGCATTTCGCTGCAATTTTCTAATGCTGCAACTTCTCTGTATATTACAGCACCATTCGCGAAAAGCCGCATGGAACTTCCGACACTATCTACTAGGTCATTCGCGAAAAGCCGCATGGAACTTCCGACACTATCTACTAGGTCATATATATATATATATATATATATATATATATATATATATATATATATATAATGAAAAGTAATGGTCCCATAACACTCCCCTATGACACGCCAGTGGTTACTTTAACGTCTGTAGACGTCTCTCCATTGAGAGCAACATGCTGTGTTCTGTTTGCTAAAAACTCTTCAATCCAGCCACACAGCTGGTCTGATATTCCGTAGGCTCTTACTTTGTTTATCAGGCGACAGTGCGGAACTGTATCGAACGCCTTCCGGAAGTCAAGAAAAATAGCATCTACCTGGGAGCCTGTATCTAATATTTTCTGGGTCTCATGAACAAATAAAGCGAGTTGGGTCTCACACGATCGCTGTTTCCGGAATCCATGTTGGATCCTACAGAGTAGATTCTGGGTTTCCAGAAATGACATGATACGTGAGCAAAAAACATGTTCCAAAATTCTACAATAGATCGATGTCATAGATATAGGTCTATAGTTTGCGCATCTGCTTGACGACCCTTCTTGAAAACTGGAATTACCTTTGCTCTTTTCCAATCATTTGGAACCTTCCGTTCCTCTAGAGACTTGCGGTACACGGCTGTTCGAAGTGGTGCAAGCTCTTTCGCGTACTCTGTGTAGAATAGAATTGGTATCCCGGTAAGGCTGTCACCCTAAGATAAGGGGTAAGTGAATAATTATTGGTTAGCTGTTGGAGTCATTCGGTCGTCCGTCTCACCTTATGCCTCTCCAGCGTTTCTAGCTGCTGAACCAAATAGGCAGGGCTGCACTCCTGTCATGGATTGACGGGCTCATAACCGAAAGGTTGTTCAGGAGTCAGTACCGGTACCAGACCTACATAACTACCCTAAGTGTTTTGCAGCTCTCGGTGTTTTACGATACTTTATCTTAATCAAGCTTACCACCAGGTACCTGTAGCGGAATAGTCAAAGCCACTAGCTGCTTACTGAACAGACTGGAAAAATTTCGGGTACAATCCCGTCTGGTCAAACACAGTAAGAATTTAGAGGATCATCTGACCTACGTCGCGGAGTTGCTGCATTGCCTGCTTGAGACTGAACTTAACTGTGAAGACATAGAAGGTAAGTCTGCTTCCTGGGGACTTGGATTAAGGGAACATATCAAGACTAATCATGAGAGCACTATGGTGATTCATACCTTTCCGCGGTCAAGAGAGAAGAGAGACGTTGCCCGATTCAACGGTATGATCAGTTTATTCCGAAAATTCATCCCAGACTTCGTTCGGCTTGCTGTTCTGCTTAACCGCCTGAGGCAGAAGTGTGAAAGATCTCAGCGGAGTGACACCTAGCAGAAATGATTTGACGCATTAAGAGAGCTTTAGCTATTGCTCTGGTACTGGCGATGCCGAACTTTGACCAACAAGATGTCCTCCAAACCGATGCTTTTAATTCAGGTATCGACGTTGGGGTGCTGCGTGTGAATGGAGTGGAATATAGACCTATTGAATTTGTTTCAGGGGCACTGTCAATGGTGGAAGTTAAGTCTTCTGTGTATGAGCAGAAGCTCTAGTCATGTTGTTCGGTGTTGAGCGTTTCAATTTGTCTTAGAACACAAACGATTTCTGCTGGAGACAAATAATCGGGCTTGGAATTGCGTTCTTGCGAGACCTAGGAAAAGTGAGCGTATCGCTAGGTAGGCCGTTAGAATTTCGGCATTTAGGTTCTAGATCTGAAAAATAAGAATAACCAACAATCGTGTCGCGAGATGTTCAACTACGAAGGGGAAGAAGTTGAATAAGGGGAAAACAGGATCAGGAAGGTCTGGTAATGGTTGAAATGGTTTTAAAAGAGATACCTGACCTGTGTCAGAAGTTATCTGACAAGCAAGATGAGGAGCTTCAATTGCACGAATGAAAGGAAGAAATAATAGTGGGAAAAATGGTGTGTGGTTATTTCCTCAGACTTGGGCTGATTTGATACTGTACACTCCATGATAGTAAAGATAAGTTCTATTTGCCGAGAGAAGTAATTACTTCTGTGTTTCATTATTTTCATCAATTCCTATGCAGTGGTCATCTGGGAATACACAAGACCATTGCTAAGATAGAGGAACATGTGAAGTGGCCTACCCCTAATGGCGAGGTACGTAAAATGGTTAAACAATGTGAGGATTGCATAAAAGCATAAAAGGTAAACTGAACTCCAACGCAATAGTAGGTGAACATAACTCGAACTGAAGAGAGCAACCAATGGACAAACCTTTTATGGACTACTGGGGGCTCCTGCCGCGAACAGCGAGGGCAGTAGTTACGCATTAGCGATGGGTAGTGTTAACTAGACCGTTAGTGGAGCAGCACCTTGCGTTCGTGCGGCAGGTAATGCGAGTACACAGCTCGTTTACTGCATTTTCACGACCTTCAAACAGGAGTGACTTATTTTCAGTTATCTGTGTGGTTACTGCCTTGTGTATATTGCTGAAGATTTTTAATATGGAAAGGAACTGTGAGGGCTGTGTTCAGATGCAAACTGAATTGGTGACCCTTCGCTCACAGCTCCAGCCTGTGTTGTCTTCGATCACGTATCCTGAGGCTTTGCCAGTGGGCATCACTTCGGGGGACCTGATGTGGGGATCTGATGGGCGTACAGCACGTCCCACGTGTCCCCCCGACCAGTCAACGTCTATGGCTGCCCAGGGTACTGCGAGCACTGAGATTTGGCCCCTCATCTGTGTTCCAGTCGACCATCGGTCCGAAGTGAAACTGCGAAAGACCTCCACAGCACGTGGGGGAGGGGGGGGGGGGGGCGATGGCAGATCGGAAGTCTTCTCCAATTCATCTGACGAACAGGTTGCGGGCGCTGTCTGTGACTGAGGAAGTCCTTCAGCCTGATGCATTGGCTTGCCTTATTCCAGAGAAAGCCTCTCGGCCGGCAACGCATGGACATTCACAGAGTGTGGGGAGTTGCAACATTAGGCACATAACGTGGCATCGTAGCGATACGGTTGCCAAGGAGAGAAAGGAATTCTGTGTGTGCGCTGCGTGCATACCGTGGTGGGGGGGGGGGGGGGGGGGGGGGGAGGGAGTCATTCCCTATGTGGAAAGGCTGTTTTCGGATGCTGTGGTCAGGATGCAACCAGTTGCGGATGGTAGCTCCTGTCGGTACTAACGACGTATGTCGCTTTAGATTGGAAGAGATTCTTCCTGGTTTTGGGCGGAGAGCTGAGGTCGTAAAGACTTCCAGTCTTGCTTGCGAGATGAAGGTAGACCTGTGACCTGTGACTTCGTCGACATAATCGACGCTCTTACAGAGCAGAGGTTAGGGTCTGAAGCAGATGCTCAGATAGCTCTGCGACCTTGTAGGCTGCAAATTCCTCGAATTACGCATTAGGGTGGCGAGTCTCCGCATTCCAATTAATGAGTCAGGAGTCCGCTACACACAGGAAGTGGGCACAAAGTTATCAGGGGCTGTATGGAAGGGACTGCAGGAAGTGCGCAGTCTCAAAGGCTGTGGGGCAAACATAGGAGGTTAGGCGTAGCAACAGTCAGTACCACGTTCTGAAATTAAAGGTTGAATACAGGTGGAAGTGAAGTGTTTATTTTCGTCGGAATTTATCGGTCCCTTTTATCAACCTATCGGCTCAGATGATATAATTGCTGAACAGTTCATAGAAAACTTGAGTCGCATTTAAAATTTGTATCCCACTCACAAAATTACGTATGGTGATGACTTCAACTTGCCATCGATATCTTGGGGAAAACACTTGTTTAAAGTCTGTGGTAGGCGCAAAAAGTCGCCCAAAATCGTACTCAACGCTTTCTCAGAAAATTACTCCGATCAGTTAGCGCAGAGGCCTGCTCGAAGTGTAAATTGTTGCGAAAACGTATTTGATCTCTTAGCAATAAACAATTCCGATCAAATAGGCAGCATCATGGCGGATACAGTGATTTATGATCGCAAGGTTGTTGTAGCGAGACTGAATACCATAACATAAGACTGATACGGTAACATGCAAACTTCATCAAAATTAAACGCAGAATACATCTTTTTAAAAAGGCAGACAAAAATTCGCTTGACGCGTTCCTAAGAGACCGTCCCCATTCCTTTCAGTCTCGCTATATTAGCGCAGACCAAATGTGTTTTAAATTCAAATAAATAGTATCGACAGCAATTTAGAGATCTATCCCAAATATTTTAATGAGGGATAGTCCTCATCTCCCTTGGTACACAAAACAGGTCAGAACATAGTTGCAGGAGCAACGAAAAGAAACATGCCTAATTTAAAAGAACGTAAAAGACACAAGATTGGCAAAGTTTAGAAAACACCATAACTTGGCACGAATTTCCGTGCAATACGCTTTTAATAGTTTTCAGTACGCAACTGTCTCGAAATCTGACAGCGAGACCAAAAAGATTCTGGGTGAATGTAAAATACACCATCTGCAAGATGCATTCAATATCGTCACTGTGCAGTAACAATGGCGATGTTAACCATGACAGCGCCAATAAAGGAAAATTACAATACACGGTTTTCCGAAATTTCTTCACCAGAGACGACGAAATAAATATTCTGGAATTCGAATTAAGAGCAACTGCCGACATGAGTAATTTAAAAGCAGATATTTTCGGTGTAGAGAAGCAGCTTACAACACTTACTAACAAGACTTCCGATCCATATTGTATGCTAAGCAGCTTCCTTTCAGACTATGGTGACACGATAGCTCCAAATATTTCTTCGAGTCAACAGACTGGTTTGATGCTACTCACCATGACTTCCTCTCCTGTGCCAACCTTTTCAGCTCAGTGTAGAAATTCCACTTTACGTCCTCAAATAGGTACTAGATGTATTCGAGTCTCTCTCTTCCTCTACAGCCTCACCCTCTGCAGCCCCGTCCAGTACCATGGGAGTTATCCCCTGATGCCTTAACAGATGTCCAATCATCCTGTCCCTTCTTCTTGTCAATGATTCCACATGTTCCTTTCCTCGCCTATTCTGTGGAGAGCCTCCTTATTCCTTACCTTATCAGCCCATCTAATTTTCAACATACTTCTTTATCATCACATCTCAAAGGCTTCTAATCTCGTCTGTTCCAGTTTTCCCATAGTCCATTTATTACTACCAAACAATACCGTACTCCAGGCATACAGTCTCAGAAATTACTTCCTCACGCTAAGACGTATATTTGCTGCTACAATACTTCCCTTGGCCACGAATGCCTTTTTCGCCAGTGTTAGTCTGCTTTCTATATCCTCCTTGCTCCTTCCATCGTAGGTTATTTTGGGTGCCTAAGTAGCAGAATTTGTTTACTTCGTCTACTTCGTGATCCCAATTGTAATGTTAACTAGCTAGTTCTGCAAGGTTCGCAGGAGAGCTTCTGTAAAGTTTGGAAGGTAGGAGACGAGATACTGGCAGAAGTACAGCTGTGAGTACCGAGCGTGAGTCGTGCGTTGGTAGCTCAGATGGTAGAGCACTTGCCCGCGAAAGGCAGAGGTCCCGAGTTCGAGTCTCGGTCGGGCACACAGTTTAAATCTGCCAGGAAATTTCATATCAGCGCACACTCCGCTGCAGAGTGACGATCTCATTCTGAAAATGATCCTAATCTAACAGATCCTGAATTTTCTTTTCCATGCTTTTTTATTTTGTTCTTATCAGCAACTTGGATGCATGAGCTGTTACGCTGATTTTGCAATTATTCTCACACTAGTTGGCTTTTTCTATCTTCTGAATTGTGTGGATGATGTTTTCCCGAAAGTGTGATGGCATATCCCTAGTATCATACATTCTATACACCAACGGGAAAAGACGTTTTTTGCCACTTATCCCAATGATTTAAAAAATTCCAATGGAACGTTATCTATCCCCGCTGCCTTATTCGACCTTCCGAAGCTCTCATCGTAATATTGGATTCGCTATCTCTTTCCCTTCAAGTACCGTTTCTTCTTCCATCACGTCATCAGACAAGCCTTCTCCTTCGTAGGTACCTTCAGTGTACCCTTTCCACGTATCGTCTGTCTTCTCTGCACTTCACAGTGGAATTACCATTTCACTCGTGATGTTACCGCCCTTGCTTTTAATTTCAGCCAAGGCTGTTTTGACTTTTCTACATTCTGAATCTGTTCTAAGACAGTCATTTCCTTTTCGATACCATCACGTTTTTCATGCAGCCATTTTGCCGGCCGGTGTGGCCGTGCGGTTCTAGGCGCTTCAGTCTGGGACCGCGTGACCGCTACGGTCACAGGTTCGAATCCTCCCTCGGGCATCGACGTGTGTGAAGTCCTTGGGTTAGTTAAGTTTAAGTAGTTCTACGTTCTGGGGGACTGATAACCTCAGATCTTAAGTCCGATAGTACTCAGACCTATTTGAACCATTTTTTTTTCAGCCATTTTGCCTTAGGTTCATTGTACTTCGTACTTATTTCGTTTCTAATTAGCTTGTGTTTCTGAATTTCTGCGAAAATTGTATTACTTGCTTTTTCCATCCATCAGCTGAAGTACTTCATCTGTTACCCATCGTTCCTTCGCGTGCCTTGTACCTACGGTTTTCCTTTCACCTGCTGTCACTGCTCTCGGTAGAGATGACATTTCGTATCAAATATACTACGTACTCAGCTATTTATTATCGCAGTAACTATAGCTTTAGGGATCTTAAAACGTATCTCTCCATTTCTTAGGACTTCCGTATCTCTGAGCAATAATTCTTCCTCAGTGATATTTTAAACTTCAGCCAACTCTTCATCATTACTAAATTGTGATCTGAGTCTATCTGCTGCTGGGTAGACTTTACGATCCACCATCTGATTTTGGAATCCCTACCTGACCACGATGTAATCTAACTGAAATCTTCTCGTATCTCCCGGCCGTTTCCTAGTATACCTCCTCCTCTTGTGATTGTCGAACAGAGTATTCGCTATTCCTAGTTGATATTTATTGCGAAACTCAATTAGCCTATCTCCTCTCTCGTTTCTACTACCAGACCCATATTTCCGTAACCCTTTCTTCTACTCCCTCCGCTACTGCCTCGTTCCAGTCCTCCATATCTACTAGATTTTCATCTCCATTTAAGTGCTGAATTACTAGCTCAATATAGTCATATACTCTATGTATCCATTCATGCTCTGCTTGCGAAGACGGCATGAATACCTGAAATACTGTCGTCGGTGGTAGTGTGCTGTCGGTTCTGATGAGAACAACCCTATCACTGACCTGTCTAACTCACTCAGTGTCCTGCCTTCCTATACATAATGAATTCTACTCCACTTACGCCATTTTCTGTTGCTGTAGATATTGTCCTATGCTCGTTCGACCAGAAATCCTTGTTTTTACTGCATTTCACTTCACTGACCCATACTATATCTAGATCCAACATTAGCATTTCCCTTTTAAGATTTTATAACTTCCTACCATGTTCAAACTCCTGACGTTCATCTCCCCGACTCGTAGAACGTTATCCATTCGTTGGTCATTGAATCTTTTTCTCATGGTCGCCTTCCCCTTGGTATCCTCTTCCGGACATTCGAATGGGTCACCATTCCTGAATCTCTTGCCAATGGGGAGATCATCATGACTCTTTTTGTATTTCATGCCACATGTCCAATGGATACACATTGTGTCTTTAATGCAGTGATTTCCATTGCCATGCATCTTCATGCCGTTGATCATTGCTGATTCTTCCGCCTTCAGGGTCAATTTACCACCCCAAGAGCGAAAGAGTGGCCTGAATCTCTATCCACTCTTCCGCCCTCTTTGAGAAAGCCGTAGGCTAAACGAGGGTACCTTCTTGTGCTGGAAGTCTTCGGCCCCCATTGCTGACGGTTTTTATTCCAAATTTAAGTAGTGACGTTTGTGGAATGTGGGACCGAAACCTTATTTATTAGTAATCAAAGACGCTACCCATATACCATGGTCAATACCGGTAGGCATGGCTCAGTACATCTGCGGGGACTTCCAACGTTCTGTTGAGTCCATCGCATGTCCATTTGCACTACGTGTGGCAAAAGGAGTGCCCACACGATATTAGAAAGTATCCCATGACTTTTGTCAACTCGGTGTGTGTGTGTGTGGCGATTATACGGTGTTTGGGACAGTTAATTTCTAATAGTTGTTGGTTTCGTGGGTATAATTGGTGTAATTTATCCCAGGCAGCACGGCATTACGTTTATAAACCACCGAACAGTGACTGTTACAATTTGTACTTCGAAGACTGACTTTAACGTTCCTGTGGACAACTTAAAGGAGTGATCTTTTGGAGTGTACGTTTGCAGATAGTTATCTTTAGAGGCGGCAACTATCTGGAGATACTAATGTTTTGTAACATTTGCTATTATGTAATCTTGGGTGTTTAGGGCAGACTTTGTTAGGCCTTAAAGTAGACTGTCATGTGATTTACGTCACTTAACTGTGTGACCCTCAGGGGCTGTGTTTTCATATTCAGGCACTGTGCTATTATTATTGAATGCCTTCACTGTCGACATCGTTACGTCCTTGCATATAGGTACGTTTTCCTCCATCTGATTTGTTCACGTACTATTGTGCCCCTATAATTTCAAAGGTTATGGTCTGTAAATAATCCCTTAAATTTTTTGATCTTTTGAAAGAAGGGTTATCTACTGAAATCTTACTGACCGTGTCATGAGGAATAAACAGTGACTTTGTCGCTGTAGCTGATTTTGTCATTACTTACGATAATGGATCACTTAACTTTCTCAGTACCGTGTATCTCAGTCGGGAAGTTGGTACCAGACCATTTCCCACCTTCTGAGATACGTAAAACCGCATGTAGGCAGACATGGTGGATTCGAAACGGTGTCAGCATGTTCCCCCATATCACGAAGAAAGGCGCTTTAACACACAGGGCTGTGATAATCGTGACACAGCGGAAGTCTAGACCCTCTCTAGTGGTGGTGCCAAATCAGTACGCAGTCCTCTCTCTGTGTTCAGGACGGAGCAAGCTCGATTCCAGCATCTGCTAAACTGAAAGGAGCAGCTGTCATTAGAACGTGGAACAAGGAAACCTAAACGCTGACAGTTATAATTACGTCATCCTTAAGCAAGACGGTAATTCACCGTAATAAGACCGCGTCCGAGCAGGCCTCGGAAAGCCAAACGGTATTGACCGACCACCGTGTCATCCTCAGTTTATAGAGGTCAGTGGTTGCGCATATGGAGGGGCATGTGGTCAGAACAGCACTCTCCAGGCAGTTGTCAGTTTCCGTGACCGGAGCCGCTGCTTTTCAGTCAAGTAGCTCCTCAATTTTCCTCACAAGAGGTGAATGCACCCTGCTTGCCAAGGCCAACATCGCTTAACTTCGATGTTTGACGGAAGAGGTGTTACCACTGTGACCAAGTCGTTGGTCCAATTCGGTCTATAAACACTTAAATAACGAGAAACATCATCTACTCGTGATGTGTACAATATAAACGAACAGTCTAACAACTGTTTCGGTTAAGGATGTGTCTTTGTAAGCGTTACTGACAGTGTCATGTGCTCTTTGTTCCATGTTGTGATGAAACTACTTCTCCTTTCGTATTAGCTGGAGCTCGAATTGAAGTTGTACTGCCCGCGTTCACTGGTTTCATTTCCTTTCGGCTCTTCTAGATGGGTTTTTGGGTACTTGCACAGTAGACTTTCTTGATTCATAAATGTATGTTTTCCACAGCTTGCGAAGTCTCTCTGTGGGTGTTAATATTACTTAATCAGTGCTGTCTTTTGATTTTTGTCGTATATTTTATGGATAGTGCCACAGACAGTATTCTTAAGAAAAGCTTTTCCTACATGATGATCGGGAGTTCCCGTTACAAACTTGTAGGACTTGTGGGGACGGGTGAGTAGATAATATTTTGAATTGGAACCCATGTCCGAAAACGTACCTTTTCCTTGCTCGAACCATTTGAAAAAGTGTTGGTAATGCGTCAACTTTTGCGAAAACTTGATTAGGCTTGACAGAGTACATCACTTGTTTTACAGTTCCAGTCATTAATAGCCAAAGAAACTGCTCGTGTACTCGTTGACGGGTTCTCTTCAACGTGATGCGCTACACCGCCGTCCAGTTCGGGTGTGCGGCGTCTCCTTGGATCACCACAGACTCACCTGCAGGAGCTGCAGACGGTGAAGGACCCTTTGTCGAAGCTGTTGCCTGACTGTGAAGAGAAGGCTATGCGATGGAGTCGAACGTTGTGGAATATGATCTCGATAAAGGCGACGAGCAGTAATTTCACAACCGTGAACTTCGCCATTTAGAAGCACCTTGGGGATGAACTCTGCAAAAGTGCATTCAACCATGTTGCTCTCTCACCGAGGCGTGAATGAGACTCGAACAAGGTCATAGATGTAGGTTAGCCGTCAAACGTCATCAGCTGATACTACGTAACTACCCCCCCCCCCTCCCCCACTGTGACTAAACTGTTGCATACCAACCTAGCAAACATGTTTTCAAACGGCTGAGGCACTGAAACATTATGCTTCCGGACATAGGTTCCTGTTCAAAATATTGTGCACTCACTCCCCTCACAACGGGAATTTCCGAACACCCTGTATAACAGTAATGATTAAAGTATATGTTGGTTATTCGTAACGTTCATGGTATAATCACTGGAGATGCTCCAAGAAATATAATCATGTCTTGTCAATGACCTTTTTCCATTTTCGGTATGTCTAAGGAGTCCAAAAATCCAGTAACAGAAATGAGACTAGAGCTCATTGCTTTTATACTTTTGGTATTCCTGGCCTCGGTTGCCAGATGTAAGTCGGACTCACTTCCGAGCCCACTCAAGAAATACATCAGCTGTGTAAACGTATTCATCCTGCTGTTATTTTAAACGAAACTTGGCCACAATTCAGATCACGTTCGGTAATTCCCGACCACCGTGTTGTTTTCTGACGGCACAGAATCATTCAGCCAAAAGAACTTGATATTTTCATGGCATTTGCATTGATTAATGTTGGTGATTCTAACACAAGGTATGACACTGGGTTATCTACTTATGAATGCCGTAGTTGTCCGCTCTCTCTGAGGTAATGAGATTGCAGCGTAAAGCGAAAGCGGCATTGATTTTGGGTACCAATCTTCATGGAGGCCACATTTAGAGAGACGAAGACGGTCAGATAGATCGAAAATCAATAAATGAATCTTAATAAAAAATTTTTCATCTTAAGTCGTCGTGCTATTTTAAGTACGCCTTATACAAGGCCGAAAATTATGACGCTGCATACTTCATAATTACTTTTTCTGTCTCCACCAACATAATTTTAGAATTTTGTGAGTGGTGTCGTTGTGGTCTTCAGCCCAAAGCCTTTTCGATGCAATTCCCTACACTAGGCTATCCTGTGCGAGCCTCTTGATCTTGGAGTAACTACATCCACTTGAAATTGCTTACTGTATTCATTCCTCGATCTCACTTTACAGTTTTTACACACTCACAGTTCCTTCCATTTCCAAACTGACAATTCTTTGATGCCTCAAAACGTGTTCTATAAACTGGCCCCCACTTTTTTTTTCAGTTTTACTGTAAATTTCTTTTCTTCCCAGTCTGACTCAGTACCTCGTCATTATTTACATGATCGTTTCATGAATTCTTCAGAGTTCTTGCACACCACATTTCGAAAACTTCTATTGTCTCTTTGTCTGAATGCTTATCATTCACGTCTTTTGACTATACAATTTTATTTATGATACAGTGGAAATGAGTAATTCATTAAATGAGATTCATTACACATGTATTCCAGCTGCCACATTTACACACTACATACGACACAGGAAAACACATTCCAGTGCGAGTCGTTAACGAGATATCGTATTTTGCAAAGTCTCCACTCTCACACTTGTTTGTGCCAATCAACCTGCGTAGTTGTTAGGTACGTTGTTATTACATTCGCTCGCAGTGCCCTTGTATGTTCCTTAAGTGCACTGCGATTTGCTAGTCAGTTAGTGTGTGAATGTCCAAGCACTAGCTCGCAATTGGACCTTGGGATTTACCAATGCAGAAAAGCCGAGCGGTTCATTTTTGTATGGTCTATGAGACAACATATCCAAATAGACGTCAGCTGTCTCGGCAATTACTCATCGACCTCTTCAACTAGTTACGTGAAGTGGTAGTGAAACACCAACACAACTTAACATAAGGAAACAAGTTACGGCCAAAAAGGGGGAAATTAGTATTCTTGCTGCTGTTGGTGTTGACCTTCACTTTAACTCCTGCGCAATCCCATGAGGAAGTTGCATGAATTAGGCAAGTGTCTTCTATCCTTATGACATCTTTGTCCATCAAAAGCTGCATGGAAACGACTATGAGAATCTTGTTAACTTCTCTGTGTGTACATTAAGACAGGATACTCCTGATGTATCATGTATCTTGTTTAGTGATGAAGCCACATCTACCAATCATGGCCATGTAGACCGCCGAAACATGCAGTATTGGTTTGTTGACATACTCGTTGGCTTCCTCGGTGGAGCCTCAGCGTCCATGGCGTCTAAACGGTTAGTGTGGGATTATAAATCATCAGTTCACAGACACGTTTTTCATAGATGGAACACTGAATGAGCAGAAGTATCACAGCCTCCTAGCAGACAATCTACCATGGAAGCTAGAAGGCGTTTCTGTGAATACTAAGAGGAGACTTTGGTACCAACATGATGGCTCTCTAGTCCAAAGTGCACGAAGTACTAACAGAATGTCTTGTTTGTAAGTCGTTGGATTGGACGCAGACGATCTGTATCCTGTACGCTCCATTCCCTGGATTTGATCCCTGTAGACATTTTTTGTGGGAAAAGCTGAAGCGCGCTGTCTACAAATACAGAACAACCGCACTCGATGATGTGCAACGACGTTTCACTGCAGCCTGCTCGAACGTCTGCACTGAAATGCAGCAGTCGTTCCATACCAGACTAGAAGCATGTACTGCCCCTCCCGGTGGTCATTTTGAAATCAAGCTGTTATGGTCAGTTGTCTAATTACTGGTCAGGATCCACATGACTAGGGTATGCATTTGTGTTGTTAATTAGTGTGTGCTAACACAGGTACTCTGCAAATGGCGGTGTGTTAACTCTTCAAAACACGGTGTCCCGTAAACGACCCGCACAAGAAACCTGCAATATAAATCGCTGACTTTCCAGTTTATCTTACTTTTGGTTCGTTTATGTGAATAGACATTGATACCTTTAAAAAAGTGTATGTTAGCACAAAATTAAACTTTCTAAGGATTACTAAATTCTGCTTATTGGCTAACAGCACGAGACCCTGAATACCAAGCCATCGTGTGAAAATTGTACGTTAAAATCACTTTCCATTTCTGCAATATTCGGGGTGCATGGTTTCGGTGACTTACTCTATATAGTACTGATGTATATCTCTCTAAGCACGCTCGTGTTATGGATAGTTTTTATGACCGATTAAAATGGACTTCTGCTGTAGTGTTATTGTGATACGTTTCAATTTATTTGTATTAGTACATTTAACTTTTAACAGTTTTTTCATTAGTTTAATAAACACAGCAGTAAACATAAGAGATAAAAGTTGATCGTCATCAGTATAATCCCTCGTATTGTCCAAATTTGTCAGTCAGTAGTAACTTATAGGTTCTGAGATAACAGTGCCTCGAAGCCAGGTTTGAGGCATATTTTTCTCCGGAAAGGAATTTTCTCAAATTTTCTTGACAGTTGTGCTATGAGGAATGTGAAAAGTAAACGTTTGAGTGTTCTATATTAGAAAAATAAGTGCGTGAGGGATAGCATCCCAAGCAGACATAGGAAAGCAATCCTTGTGAAATCGGCAGAGTGTAGATGGTGTTATCGTTCAGTAGAAACACTTGATACACTTTTCTTCGTCGTGTTTCTTACACTGCGACCGAAATAATCTCACCTTTTGGCAACAAACGCCACATCCGATGGACACAAGCAGGCGGAACAGTTCGTAGTGCACACCATTTTGCGCCACTAGAAGGAAAATATTAATGTTTGCATTGCACTTTGCTCGTGGGAATGTCCTTCTAGGTCACATCCATTAATTTCTTCTTAATCAGTTAACATAAAACCACCATAACTTGTCACCAGTGACGATGTTGTATACGAAAGCTCAGTGAGCGAACTCTTGACGTGCAAATAAAAATTCAGTGGCAGTCACCTATTGCTTTTTGTTATAGTTTAGAGCATCCAGTACTTCTACACGCAAACTTGTAAACCTTGCCAACTGAATGCAAATGTCGCACAAAGTTTAAATGGTCGAAGTTAGTCGCGTATGCCAATTATCGAGATATTCTGGATATTAAAATCATTCAGGCCTGAATGACTTCCTTGCAACAAAAAACTCCTTTCCTGACGTTATTTGTCCGATGGTACTCGGCCCACACACAATACAAATGTTTCGAGCTGCCTTCTCCTCGCCGCTAAACAGAAGCAAACAGCTTGTCACAAGCGTAAAGGTTTTTCCACTGCGAACCTTTTTTATTTCTCTTAAACAACATTTGTGACGTTCCAGTACGCAAAATACAGTACTTAATTGCAAGAAAAATAATAGAACTTAAAATAAAAAATAACAACCGATTTACTCATTCCAACCTACGTATTCTATGCTACTGTTCGGTTTTCAATCCGTTTATTGAAGTTAATTCGTTCGGGAAATTAATCTACAGTAATGAGCAATGCTTGCGAATTGTAGGGCATGTACATGCCCAAAGCGCGCCACATGACGATATCATTTACGGTCTCCGACTGGAGTCCATTTGGCGATGACCAGTGGCCGGTGGAAACTGGTTGGTGGTTCGTGGCCGCTACATGGTAAAGGACCTTCGACCACCCAGTTCGCTCCAGGGAGAGGAAGAGACAACATTGGCGTTCTGTGATGTAAAGACTTCACATTCTGCTAGCGCTCGTGCAGCGTACAAAGCGATAGTTCATTCCGGTACCTGTTCTACTTCCATAGACTCTGCCAAATCGTTAAAACTTTCGCTGCTCTGCATTACCACCATGTACTGAGGTGATTGAAGCTACCCCCCTGCCACACAAATTTCGCAACACCAACTGGAGACTGATGCACTTCACTTGCTCATCAGCGAAGTGGTTAGCGAGGCAATCATCGTGTCCCACAACAGCATGTTGAACCCGCCGATGTAACTTCAGCAAGAGACGTGCAGGCCTCGCGAAAACGTCAACGGGAACGCACGGAGGAGGAAGGCGGCAACGACCAACGAGACAAAATGGAAAATGATCTACTTCCCGAAGCCACCCACGAAGGTGCCATCACCTACCAACGAGTAAGTTGCACTGATACACTACTGGCCATTAAAACTGCAACACAACGAAGATGACGTGCTACAGACGCGAAATTTAACCGACAGGAAGAAGATGCTGCGATATGCAAATGATTAGCATTTCAGAGCATTCACAAAAGGTTGGCGCCGGTGGCGACACCTACAACGTGCTGACATGAGGAATGTTTCCAACCGATTTCTCATACACAAACAGCAGTTGACCGGCGTTGCCTGGTGAAACGTTGTTGTGATGCCTCGTGTAAGGAGGAGAAATGCTTAACATCACGTTTCCGACTTTGATAAAGGTCGGATTGTAGCCTATCGCAATTGCGCTTTATCTTATCGCGACATTGCTGCTCTCGTTGGTCGAGATCCAATGACTGTTAGCAGAATGTGGAATCGGTGGGTTCAGGAGGACAATACGGAACACCGTGCTGGATCCCAACGGCCTCGTATCACTAGCAGTCGAGATGACAGGCGTCTTATCCCCATGGTTGTAACGGATCGTGCAGCCACGTCTCGATCCCTGAGTCAGCAGATGGGGACGTTTGCAAGACAACAACCATCTGCACGAACAGTTCCACGACATTTGCAACAGCATGGGCTATCAGCTGGGAGACCATGGGGGCAGTTACCTTTGACGCTGCATCACAGACAGGAGCGCCTGCGATGGTGTACTCAACGACGAACCTGGGTGCACGAATGCCAACACGTCATTTTTTCGGATGCATCCAGGCTCTGTTTACAGCATCATGATGGTCGCATCCGTGCTTGGCGACATCGCGGTGAACGCACATTGGAAGCGTGTATTCGTCATCGCCATACTGACGTATCACCCGGCTTGATGGTATGGGGTGCCATTGGTTACACTTCTCGGTCACCTCTTGTTCTCATTGACGGCACTTTGAACAGTGGACGTTACATTTCAGATGTCTTACGACCCGTGGCTCTACCCTTCATTCGGTCCATGCGAAACACTACATTTCAGCAGGATAATGCACGACCGCATCTTGCAGGTCCTGTACGGGTGTTTCTGGATACAGAAAATGTGCGACTGCTGCCCTGTCCAGCACATTCTCCAGATCTCGCACCAACTGAAAACGTCTGGTCAATGGTGGCCGAGCAACTGGCTCATCACAATACGCCAGTCACTACTCTTGATGAACTGTGGTATCGTGTTGAAGCTGCATGGGCAGCTGTACCTGTACACGCCATCCAAGCTCTGTTTGACTCAATGCCCAGGCGTATCAAGGTCGTTATTATCGCCAGAGATGGTTGTTCTGGGTACTGATTTCTCAGGATCCATGCACCCAAATTGCGTGAAAATGTAATCTCATGTCAGTTCTAGTATAACATATTTGTCCAATGAATACTCGTTTATAATCTGCATTTCTTCTTGGTGTAGCAATTTTAATGGGCAGTAGTGTATATAATATGCGATTATCAACAAGGGCATTTCATCTTATTTGTTGAAAGCAGAAACTTTGGCAAGCTCTACCCTACGGAACTCATGTGCCACAAGCAAAAGTATTAGACGGAAATGGGAGCCGTTATTCTAGCTCATAACTAGTATTACGGCGGTACGGAAAAACTGTGTTAAGATGGAGACTGTGTCAGGATTAACTGCTAATGCCTTGATTCAATATCATTTCGTAGACATAGAAAATTTGGAGGCCTAGGTTTCGAAGTTCTTCACTGCTAAACAAGTCATCATCAATAATGGGGAAACCTTCCTTAGGGAGGAGGAGTTACTAACAGAGATGACGTGTTTCTACCAAGTTATTGCCGTCAGGAGATTCAGTAAAATTATAATCCTGAAGGGGGAAAGGGTAACAAAGGCGTCTGCAGTTCGTGTTGTGACATTTGGATCACATCGGTCCCCACAGTTTTTAAATGTGTATTTCAAAAAATTGGCTCTGAGCACTATGCGACTTAACTTCTGAGGTCATCAGTCGCCTAGAACTTAGAACTAATTAAACCTAACTAACCTAAGGACATCACACACATCCATGCCCGAGGCAGGATTCGAACCTGCGACCGTAGCGGTCGCTCGGCTCCAGACTGTAGCGCCTAGAACCGCACGACCTCTCCGGCCGGCAATGTGTATTTCATTGACGTGTTTGTACCCTCCGCCTTAAGGTGCTATTACGGTTTGCATTCTTGGACAAGGCAGCAAACAGTGCAGAAGAACAGACTGTGCAGGCGCACACAGTAGTGGTCTGTTGGAAGGCCACTCAACCAATCTGTATTCATTGTACCGGCGATCACAATATCCTGTTTAAAACCTACCAAATTTCTTTCAAACGCAAGAAAATTCGCCAAATTATGTCACTCAATAATATTTCCTTCAGAGAAGTAGCAGCTGCGTCTCAGAAGAGGCCTCATGCGAATGCAGTTATTTCTTCTCCCAAACATTACAAGACAGCATGCAGAATTCCTGCCCCTTCCGACTCAACAAAGTCTCAATGCAATTACCATAACGCTAAGAACGGTCCGCAGCAACCAATCCATTCCACGTGACAATGCCAGAGACGGAAGGAACGGTGACTCCAGTGGATTGAACGCCGATATCCCCCACCCTCCACCTCCTCGCACAGAGAACGCCCATCAGCAAAGTCTAAATTATATAGAACATAAAGGGTCCTACCAAAAACATCGTTCCTCGAGACCAGTTGTACCAAACAGAAATCTTCCTTCATCTCCCTCAAAAGGGCGCCTACCTCTACCCACCAAAATTTCACATACTCAACCAATAGAGTGATGTTGACAGCTACCTTGTTAACAATATTTTAATTAGAATTATGGTTGTGATGTACGATATATCGTACCAGCACTGTACTAATGGGCTCACTCCCGTTCGACAGAGAGACTCGATCCCGACGTCAATCAAAAATGTACTGACCCCTCTCCTTACACCTCAAAACGGCCTATACAGTCACCCAGCGCAACGCAATAATCTCTCAACAAAGACATCTCGGAACTAATGTAGATATTTGTGGCATTACAAAACCGAACGAACCGTCCACACTCCCGGGCTAATGTATGTACAGAGAACATAGTGATTATAGCTATGGCGATGCGGCATTGGAGATAGAACGAGATATCCACTTTTTCTTCGTCCATACTGGCACTCAGCGTGATACATTACTAACAGTAGATATCTGCCTGTGTATCAAGGTCTCCATCTAAATTTTCTTTTAGTGTACAAAGCACCTACTGACAGATTTTTCCCAACACTGCATCAGAGAATCCATCCTGCTACTAGGTGGTGACTTTAATGGCCACTATACACTATGTGACTACATAAATGCCAAAACTTTTAGTTCTAAATGATGGCTGACCCACACGAATTTTCCGACCAAAAGACGACCCGACGGTAGTGGACTTGAGGGAGCATAACGTCCCCTGTAGTTGCTACCCGTACAAAATGGAAAGTGACACCGGGTAATTTAGTTTCAAATCACTTGCCAATTCAAATCGTAATAAAAACACAGCCTAGGGAGACTGTTCCACACGCAACCAATGGAAATGAAACACAAACAAAGTCAATTGTAGCCTAAACGAAACACTTCTGGAAGAAACTCTGGGTTCGATCTGCAAAACGGAGGATCCAGAAAAAGACTGTGGTTTCTATGTATAGCTCAACGGCGGAAGTCTCAGCAATTCAAAAAGAAGTGGACTACTCTTCGGCCAGCTTCCTATTGGTGGGATTCAGAATGTGACGTAGTCCTCAACGAACGAAGGGAGGCACTGAAAAATTATAAAAATCTCTCAAACAATACGAACTTTCTTGGTCTTAAGAAACCACAAGCTACACCAGAGTCTTCAGTTACAAGGAAAAGAAAATCCTGACCAAATTTTTCCACTACCGTTAGGAGAGAAATAAAAATAACCAGGATTTAGAATGTGATAAGGAATATAAAAAACTGTCAGCCAATGGACGAGCTCACACCTCCACCAACCAACGACTTTTAGAATCGTGTATGAGAGCTCCACCAGACGTAGTAGAAAAGGAAGAAGTGGCTGAATATGAAGTGGACACCAGTATCATTATTGGAAGAACTCCAGCTTACGTAGTGGCAAGGAAAGGGTCTTACATCTGGCCCACGTTTTACTGACTACCAAATTCTACGACACATCCCACACAAAGGGAAACTTCTGATGCTTGAAATATTCAATAGTGTATGGACACATGAGATGAATATCGACTCACTGAAAACATGTCGTGTCGTCTTCAATCACAAATCGGAAAAAAGATATGGTAAACATGAGTCGTATTGGCCTAAAACTGTTAGTCGAGGGGGATGGGAAGGATTACTAAGCTGCGCTTAGAATGGTGGTGTCAAAACAAGAAAATATCAGCTTTGGTTTCGAAAAGGAAAATGGTCAACTCAAATCCTTTTACGGTTGGTGACTGCAATAAAAGCGAATATCTCTGGGAATAATTGTATAATAGTTGCGTTAACAGACTTCGCTAAAGCCTACAACAACGTCATCATGTCAGACTTTGGAGAAACTCACGATTCCAACACCACTGGTGCTTAGCATTGTAAGCATTCTGAGCAATAGGAAGATAATCATTTTGCAACACAGAACTACGCTGATGGTCGGAGAAACTAGCAGAGGACTCCCTCGTGGGTCAGTCCTGACTGCCTTATTACTCAATCTCTATCCTGCAGACCTTCATGACCTCTTTGCCAGTGACATCCAAATAATACCATACACAGACGCGTATGGATATATTCCGCAGAGAGTATTCAATCCTGTCATCCGAATATGCCCTCCTCTCTCGTAAGTGTGCATTACTGTTGTACAAAAGTGGCTTCCTAATCTCTGATAGCAAGTCTACTGTTTGTGATCTTTACTCGCCAAAGGATTCCAGTTCCTAAAACGATGCAACTGACACAACATACTTTTCCAGTTCCGAAAACCACTCACAAGGGGAGGCCGCCAATTGTGAAATTCAGATTCGATTCATACTGCGCATAATAAAAGCTCATGGCCAGAGGTGTAATGTGGGAAAGCACCAAGATGCACTTCTCAACCGTTGTCCAGAAAATCGACAGTTAAAAGAAACCGTTGCGGTGAAATACTCTCTACGATTAATAATTCTCTACAGCGTCGTGGCGCAACGGTAAGCGCTCGGGTTCGTAATCCGAAGGTCGCCGGATCGAATCTTGCGCTATGCAACCTTTTTTCTTAGTATTTGTTTTTTATAATTCAAATATATATATATATATATATATATATATATATATATATATATATAATTCCCGGCAATCAGTTGCAACAATTATGCATATAATAAGTTGTAGAAAGTCGTTTGTCGTGGAAAAACTGGCGACATCATTATGTTTTCCGCAAACAAAGTTGTATTTCACAAATGTTATTAATTGTCTTCATAATGTTAACCACGTATGGTTAACGGAAGACGTAGAAACGATATTCCGAAACGAATACGTATAGCGTAAGTCAAACGTTCGAATTAGAATAGAGACCCCACGAACACAAATTTGCTGTGGCAGGTATGGAATATAAACTCCGTTACTCGCTCGTTACACTTGAATGACAGATGTTGAATGGGCCGAAACGAGCCGCCGCATAACAGCGTAGTTGCCTGCTAACTTCGAAAGAAGGTAGATGCGGTCCCTAGCGCAACTTATAACATTGTCGAAAATCAGTGCGTACGGGAGAGCTTTGGTACACCCTGTTAAAAAAAAAAAAAAAAAAAAAAAAAAAAAAAAAAAAAAAAAAAAAAAAAAAAAAAAAAAAAAGCCCCCAGGGGCTCAGCATTCGTTTGCTGGGTACGGGCTTGGCGACCCCGGGGTTCCTGAGCTGGGGACTGGTAAGCGCCGCCAGTCCCCTGTCACCGTAACCTCTAAGCATACTTCAACGACCACCGTGCGGCGCGGCGGTGGAATGTTGTGTGTCTCAGGGAATGGGGATCTTGGCTTGACCGCCCGGATCGCGAGGATGGAATAAACCTCTATAAAAAACCCCTCAATCTCAAGGTGTGCTGCGCGCTGATGAGATGCATGGCTGTTGAGGTGGAACAGTCGGTAGCGGGCAACCTCTGGGGAACCTGCCGCACCTCAGTTGTATAAGGCTTACCTAGGCACGCGGGGCTCTGTCTAGGTGGACTTCTAGTTCCCTAGCTGCTCGTGGGACCGAGATGGATCCTTCGAAATTCTCTTTTCCTCCTCCCAGCGGAAAGGGTGGGCCGCTGGAAGGTTCTAACACCCAGTCTCTTAAGAGGGCCCGTGCAGTCAGTCCCCCTGACTCCGGCGCTTCTTTAAAAAGTCCAGTCTTAGGTAACAGAATGCATTCTGGTAATCCGAATGTGTTTCTCATTGTGAAACGGAAGGAGGGTAGTTTCGAGAAGGTTTCGCCCTTCTATATACAAAAGGGATTGGAGGGAATCTGTGGCTCCTTAAAATCGGTGAAGCGCTTACGTAATGGGACCTTGCTAGTGGAAACTTCCACTTCCCAGCAAGCAACTAACCTCCAATCTGCTAAATGCCTTGGAGAGTATGCCATAGACACCGAACTGCACAGCACCTTGAACTATAGCAAAGGTGTTGTGACATGCCGGGATCTAGCTGATATTCCCAAGGAAGAACTGCAACGTGAGTGGGCTCCGGAAGGTATCGTTGATGTCCAACACATCATGAAGAGGGTTGATGGCACTCTTGTCAAATCCGACTCCTTTATTCTGACCTTCAGTAGCACAACACTTCCTGAACATGTTAAAGCTGGCTTCCTTCGCCTTAGTGTGAGGCCTTATTTCCCGGCCCCAATGCGCTGTTTCAAATGCCAGCGTTTTGGGCATACCACCTTAGGCTGTAAAGGCGAAGCGACTTGTGGAAACTGTGGTCAGGCTGCTCATGAAGGAGTTGGTTGCTCGTCTCCGGCTAAATGTATTAATTGCTCTGGGAACCACCCTGTTTGGAGTAGGGACTGCCGCATATTTTTAGAGGAACGCAAGGTCCAGGAAATCAAAACAACCAAGCGTATCCCCTATGGTGAGGCCAAGAAGATTTATAAGTCGATGCAACCTCCCACATTTGCTACATCTTTTGCATCCCTGGTACAGAAGCCTACTCCAAAGGTCGATGCCTCAACGCAGACTGAGGTGGTGAGTGTTGGCACTAACACCTGTAGCTGCCAGTGCACTTGCAACGCAGCCAGTGTTCCAGAGCCAGTAGCCCCTACTCGAACGGCAGACAAAGGTACAGTGGCGGACTTGGTCCAGCCCCTCGCGCCTCCAACAGCTGAGGTTGTCCCCAAGCCCAGTGCGCCACTTACCACTCCCACATCCGCTCCCCCAAAGTCCACCAAGCCACAGAAAGCTACTGTGCAGCAGCAACAGCGGGTCAAATCCCGTGGTAAACCATCTGACCATGCGGATGTTGTTTTATGCGAGGCTTCATCTGACTCTTCCCCAGAGTTAATGGAGTACGATGTATGTGTGGGGCAATCATCTCGTCCCACGCCTGCCCCTCCACCTGCTGCGGTCTCCCCGCCCCGTCGGAGAGACAGGATGAAGGTGCTACCCCCAACATAGATGGCTCCCATACTCCAGTGGAACTTGCAAGGGTTCAGGACGCATGTGGAGGAACTTCGTCTACTTTCTCAGGGTCGACCATTGTGTCTCTGTCTCCAGGAGACGTATTTCCATCCATCATACTCCCCTGAGATACGAGGCTATACACTCCACAAAAAGGACGACCTGCGTGGAGAGAGAGCTAGAGGAGGCGTAGGTATTTTCGTCAGGACGGACTACCATTCCTCGCCTCTCTCACTTACGACGACTCTACAGGCCGTCGCTGTGTCCGTGCACGTGCGTCATCCATTGACTGTATGTTCACTTTACTTGCCCCCACATGATGCTCTTGATGAAGCGGCCCTCACCGACCTTCTTACACAGCTCCCCCAGCCATTCATTATTTGTGGTGATTTTAATGCCCACAATGTGCTTTGGGGCTCTGCAATTACCTGCCCCAGGGGTAGAGCAATTGAGAGGCTTCTCCTGTCATCCTGTGCCTACTTGCTCAATGGAGGACAGAGTACTCATTTCTGCACGGCGACTCGGTCGTTCTCTGCCATTGATCTCTCGCTTTGCTCTCCAGCTCTTGCCGCTAGTGCTCACTGGTAAGTGGTCGCTGACTTGCACGGCAGTGATCATTTCCCAATCTGGATTCACCTGCCAGATGGCGTGGGCCCCGACAGGAGACCACCACGATGGGTGCTCAGTGGAGCTGACTGGACACTTTATAGCCAGTTGGCCCAATTCGAACACTGTGCGAATGTTGAGGTGTGGGTGGATCATATTACCAAAACGGTCCTCCATGCCGCTGCGGCATCCATTCCACAGTCCACAGGTCACCGGAAAAGGCCACCTGTGCCTTGGTGGAGTGACGAATGCCGCTCTGCAATCAGGACCAGGCGTGCGGCTCTGCGGCGGTTCAAGTGTCGGCCGACTGCTGAGAATCTTGCTGCCTTTCGGGTGGCGAGGGCGAGATGTCGCCGCATTATTCGTGAGAGCAAGAAGAGGTCGTGGCAAAAGTTCCTGAACACCGTTAATCGTTCCACCAAGAGTTCCATTGTGTGGGAGACCATTAGGAGAATTTCTGGCAGAGGAGGGAGGTGCCCCATAGCTGCTGTACTGAATAACGGCACTCTCCACACAGATCCGCGGGACATTGCCCAGACTATGGCAGCCTATTTTGCGACAGTTACTGCCACAACCAGTCAGGATCCCGGTTTCCAGCGCCATAGAGCGGTTGCTGAGAGGTGTAGTCTGAACTTCCAGCCCACCTCTCATGAAGTTTACAACTGCCCTTTTTCTATGTGGGAGCTGGATTCTGCATTGTCTGGAGCTCGTGACACTTCCCCTGGTCACGACAGGATCCATTACAGTATGCTATGGCACCTCACAATGCGCAACAAAGAAATCCTCCTCGCACTTTTTAATGCCATTTGGGCGTCGGGTCACTTTCCTGACGCGTGGCGTGAGGCAGTTTTAATCCCTTTTTTAAAACCTGGGAAAGACCGCTCGAGCCCAAGTAGCTACCGTAGTATTGCCCTCACTAGTTGCATAGGGAAGACCTTGGAGCGGATGGTCAACCGCCGCCTTGTCTGGATGTTAGAATCCCGGCAACTACTTAGTCGCTTTCAGTGTGGGTTCAGGAGGTTTCGTTCCACCTTCGATAACCTTGCCCTCCTGGAGGCGGCTATCCAACAAGCTTTCCTACGCCGTCATCACCTTATAGGTGTATTTTTCGACATCGAGAAGGCCTACGATACCACTTGGCGGCGTCTCATCCTGGAGCAGCTTCACGAATGGGGTTTTCGTGGTTGTCTTCCTCTTTTTATTCAGTCTTTCCTCTCGCCACGATATTTTAGATACCGAGTTGGTGACGTCCTGTCTGATCGCTTTGAGCAGGAGAACGGTGTCCCTCAGGGTAGCGTTTTAAGTGTGACTCTGTTTGCCATCGCTATTAATAGCATTACGTCCATGGTGAAAAGTCCTGTCCAGTGTTCTTTGTTTGTGGATGATTTCTCTTTGTTCTGCTCTTCTTCAAGCCTTGCAACGACAACTCGTCAGTTGCAACTTACGATTAGGCGTTTGGATGACTGGGCGCTGAAGAGTGGATTTAAGTTTTCCACCGAGAAGTCTGTATGTGTTCTTTTTAACCGTTCTCATTCGATTTTACCCTTTCCTGAGTTGCGCTTGAGGGACACTATTCTTTCTTTTAAAGACACGGTGAGATTTCTGGGTCTCATTTTTGACTCGAGGCTCACGTGGTTACCTCATCTTAAAGACCTGAAACGACGGTCGCTTCAGGCTTTAAGCATTTTAAAATGTCTTAGCCACAGTACATGGGGAGCTGACAGGACTTGTCTGCTCCAGTTTTACAGGGCGTTTGTGCGATCTCGGCTCGATTATGGGTGCACGGTGTATGGGTCTGCGAGGCCTTCGTACTTAAAGATTTTGGACGTTGTCCACCATGAAGGGCTGCGGTTGGCCACTGGGGCATTCCGAACTAGCCCCATACCAAGCCTCTGTGCAGAGGCTGGTGAACCGCCACTTCATATGCGACGACGGCTACTTACGGTACGCCAGGCGTATAAAACTTTGTCCACACCGTACACACCTGCATACCATACCGTTGCTAAGCCTCCTCTGGCACGGTTATTTCATAACCGGCAACGTGCGACGCAGCCCTATGGGATTCGCGCACAGGATTGCCTCGCTGCGATGTCTGTGGCTGGTCTTCGTGTTTTACGTCGCGGTTGGAGCAGATCTCCACCTTGGCTCCTCCGGCGTCCCAAATTTATTTTAGATTTGACTCGTTTTAAGAAAAATGGCACACCAGATTTTACGTTCCAATCTCTGTTTTTTAACATTTTAGACGTGCATCACGGTTTCACTGTCGTTTATACTGATGGCTCGAAACAGGAGACTTCCCTAGGCTGTTCTGTGGTGTTCCCTGATCGTGTCACCCGGATTCGCCTCCCTGCTGAATATACCGTTTTCGCAGCGGAGCTCCACGCGATCCTGAAGGCACTGGAGCAGATGCATCGTGTTCGGGGCGATCGATTTCTTCTCTGCTCCGATTCTCTTAGTGCCTTACAATCGCTGCAGAGCCTATACCCGACTGAGGAGATGGTCCAGTTGATACATGACCAACTGTACTTGCTCCAACAGCGGGGTAAAGAGGTATCCTTCTGCTGGGTGCCTGGTCATGTCGGCATATGGGGCAATGAACAGGCTGATCGGGCTGCCAAGGAGGCCTGCAGAGAGCAGGATGTGGTCCAGTGTCCTATCCCCTTGCAGTCAGTCATCGCTGCACTCCATAGGAAGTGCATGGAGTTGTGGGAGGCCGAATGGCTGGCGGTGTCGGCCAATAAACTGCGGTCGGTAAAGTCAACCACTCGGCCGTGGCGTTCCTCCTGTCGGTTGCTCAGGCGGGAAGAGGTGGCCCTCACACGTCTGCGGATTGGGCACTGTCCTGTGACGCATAGCTATTTATTACGGCGGGAGGATCCTCCGTTTTGTGCCACTTGTGGTGTGCACATCTCTGTCCGGCACATTTTAATCGACTGTATTTTATACCGTGATGCAAGGGCAGAAGCACAGGTTGTTGGGGATCTCCCTTGTATTTTAGCTGACGATGAGACGTGTGTGGCAAGGGTTTTTAAGTTTTGTGATGTGTCTGGACTCTGGCCTAAACTTTTAGGCTGGAGGTTTTAGTGTGTTGCAGAGTGGCTGACTCCTCCCTTTTTTCCTTGTGGTCAGCCAGCCACTTCCATCTGCTCCAATGTTTTAGCTCCCTCTACCATTTTCTTCCTGTATTGTCCACGTTTTACTGCTGACGCCCTGCATCATCCCACGCTTCAGTGTGGGTGAGCCCATTTTTTCGATGATTGTTCCCCGTGTTCTCTGTTCCGTTTTATGTCCCTGTTCTGAGGTTTTCTTTTTTCTTGACACCCGTCTCACTATGATGCTGCACGGGCGCTGAAGACCTTGCTGTCGTGCGCCCACAAACACCTCTACTACTACTACTACCTGTTAAAAAAAAACGGAAAAATGGAGGCGGTACAATTGGAGAGCTATCCGCCTTCACCAACATGCATAAGCAATTCATTAATACTTTTTATATATATATATATATATATATATATATATATATATATATATATATATATTTGAATTACAAAAAAAAATAATAATAAAAAAATTGCATGGCGCGAGATTCGATCCGCCGACCTTCGGATTATGAACCCGAGCGCTTACCGCTGCGCCACGATGCTGTAGAAAATTGTTAATCGTCGAGAGTATTTCACCGCAACGGTTTCTTTTACCTGTCGATTTTCTCGACAACGGCTGAGAAGTGCATCTTGGTGCTTTGCCATATTACACTTCTAGCCATGAGCTATTATTATGCTCAGTATGAATCGAATCTGAATTTCACAATTGGCGGCCTCCCCTTGTCAGTATGTTTGGACGACTATTGATGATAAACTAAGATGGGCTCTTCATAAGCGACGTATCATCACGAGATGTGAAAAGCTGGAATGTCACCAGGGCTACGGCTGGAGTGTGGTGGGCAGTGGGTAGCCATGAGCGTATTCCGGTCCCCAATAAGGACACATTCCAATTACGGACGTCTTTGTCACGAATCAGCATCAGACATCACGCTCCGAAGACTCGACACTACGCCTACAAAGCCGTGAGTACAGTTATTACGGCGTTCATGTCAATCACCACCGAAACACTGATAAAGTTGAAATGAATACTCCTCTTCAAGAAATTCCTCCTGTGATTGTATTTCGATAAATATGAGCCACTCGATGTAAATATCCGGGAATTAACATCCTACTGCGGGTGCTGAAGATACTGGGTGAAGAAGAAACTTGCACACGTAATGACTGAATGCATGGAGATGCAAACAATAAGCCACCAGGTATGGAAAAGTCCTCTTCTACCGCACTTAAACAGGCCATACAACAAGTCGACTCTGCGGATTAATACCAGGACTAGTTTTACGTTCCGAAACGGGGACCCAACGAACGCAACGGCAACGGAATTTATGTCTCACTATCATGATACGTGTGCGTCATGTATACAGGTGGACCCAAGTCTAGTGAAGTCTTATGTAGTGCTTATGGGGCATTCCCAAGCAAACAACAAGGCCTGTACGAGGTGCATTCAAGTTCTAAGGCCTCCGATTTTTATCTCCGGACTGGAAAGAGATAGAAACATGCGCATTGTTTTAAAACGAGGCCGCGTTCATTGTCAATACGTCCCAGAGATGGCAGCATAGTACAGCAGATGGAATTTTACCGCCAGCGGCGAGAATGAGAACTGTTTTAAATACTTAAAATAGCGACGTTTTCCTTACTTGAACAGAGTGCAATCATGCGTTTTCTGAAGTTGCGTGGTGTGAAACCAATGGAAGTTCATCGACAGTTGAAGGAGACATGTGGTGATGAAGTTATGGATGTGTCGAAAGTGCGTTCGTGGGTGCGACAGTTTAATGAAGGCAGAACATCATGTGACAACAAACCGAAACAACCTCGGGCTCGCACAAGCCGGTCTGACGACATGATCGAGAAAGTGGAATGAATTGTTTTGGGGGATCGCCGAATGACTGTTGAACAGATTGCCTCCAGAGTTGCCACTTCTGTGGGTTCTGTGCACACAATCCAGCATGAAGACCTGAAAATGCGAAAAGTGTCATCCAGGTGGGTGCCACGAATGCTGACGGACGACCACATGGCTACCCGTGTGGCATGTTGCGAAGCAATGTTGACACGCAACGACATCATGAATGGGACTTTCTTTTCGTCGGTTGTGACAATGGATGAGACGTGGATGCCATTTTTCAATCCAGAAACAAAGCGCCGGTCAGCTCAATGGAAGCACACAGATTCACCGCCACCAAAAAAATTTCGGGTAACCGCCAGTGCTGAAAAAATGATAGTGTCCATGTTCTGGGACAGCGAGGGCGTAATCCTTACGCATTGCGTTCCAAAGGGCACTACGGTAACAAGTGCATCCTACGAAAATGTTTTGAAGAACAAATTCCTTCCTGCACTGCAACAAAAACGTCCGGGAAGGGCTGTGTGTGTGCTGTTTCACCAAGACAACGCACCCGCACATCGAGCTAACTTTACGCAACAGTTTCTTCGTGATAACAACTTTGAAGTGATTCCTCATGCTCCCTACTCACCTGACCTGGCTCCTAGTGACTTTTGGCTTTTTCCAACAATGAAAGACACTCTCCGTGGCCGCACATTCACCAGCCGTGCTGCTATTGCCTCAGCGATTTTCCAGTGGTCAAAACAGACTCCTAAAGAAGCTTTCTCCGCTGCCATGGAATCATGGCGTTAGCGTTGTGAAAAATGTGTACGTCTGCAGGGCGATTACGTCGAGAAGTAACGCCAGTTTCATCGATTTCGGGTGAGTAGTTAATTAGAAAAAAAATCGGAGGCCTTAGAACTTGAATGCACCTCGTACAGGTTGGATACACATTCCACTATTACGGCAGTCGAGCTGATTGCCAATTTCAAAGCTCTACAACTGGCACAGACGAAGACAACTGACACGATAACCATCATCTCTGATAATATGGCACCTCTTCCGATGGACAGAAACCATCACAATAGTACCAGCCACATAGTTAGGGCAGTTGTCGACGTTGTGTCTCCGGTGCAGAAATGCTGTCGCAACACCGTGATTGTGTAGATGAAAGGCCAGATTGAGATACCAGGAAGTGGAGAAGTAGATACCCTAGCAAAGGAGGCTTCTCCGCAAGGGGTTCTTAAAAACGATGAACTCTCTCTCATAGGTATGATACTCATGCTCCGAAATCAGATGTCCTTAGATTGGCCGTGCGGTTCAGGCGCTAAAGTCTGGAACCGAGCGACCGCTACGGTAGCAGGCTCGAATTCTGCATCGGGCATGGATGTGTGTGATGTCCTTAGGTTAGTTAGGTTTAATTACTTCTACGTTCTAGGCGACTGATGACCTCAGAAGTTAAGTCACGTAGTCATCAGAACCAAACAACCTTAGATTGGCAAGAGAAATTGTCGCGGATATCTAAAATTGAAGACAATCACTACGCACTGATTCATCGTAGAATTTCAAGAATATGGTGGTATAATGAGGCAAAAACATCAAGGTGCTTGACGACTGGTACAGCATGGCTGATATTTAATCAATGGAAGTTCAACAAACACTTCTATCCGCTCAACCAGGGCGCCAACTCTCTGTGTGTTTGCAGAGAGAATGTTCTCGGAGAACGTTTCACATAAATGTGATAGCAAGTTATCTTCGGGCTCTTCGTCGTTAGTTGTCAATCAGTCTCCAAATCGTGTTACCATTAGACATAACAACGAAAAATTACTTTAAGAGTTCGTCAACAGTGGTAATATCAAGATATTGTTCCCTGGACTGCTAATCTAATGCTCTTGGTAGTCCGAATGCCAGGGAAGGGCCAAAACTAAATTACCATGTTATATTGACACGTGCTACTGAGCAGAATCTGGAATGCTCAACCTGTAAATGTCTGTCATTATGTACCTGCGATAAGTATGGGTCTGATTGCTGGTGTAGCTATATTTATGGCTGTAATGCCCATATCTGGTTCTCGTAAACTGTTCTCCTGTTCTGTCTACTTGTACGTAGAGACCTGCACCAACACTCAATTCTCTATCTGCAGATTTTGAAACAATTTCTGCAGGACATACAAATGAACATTTTATTATTAATTTACATGTATACTAAGTAATATAAATTGAATTGGGAATATCTATAATATCAATAATTTACAGTGTGACAATTATTGAACTATATGAAATAAATCCTCATATGTTCTGAACGGTTTGCTTCATGACGTTCAAGCAGCATTGTTGGCCGCAGGTCATGATGGCAGTTAGTATGCGCTGTATGATTTGGTTTAGCGACGAAGTTCACTTTCACTTGGATGGGTTCGTCAACAAGCAAAATTGGCGCATGTACCTACATTTCGTGTTCGAGAAGTCTCTTCACGTTCAACGGGTGACTGTGTGGTGTGCAGTGTCAAGTTACGGAATAATCGCTTCTATATTCCTTGATGGCATGGTGACTACCTGACGTTACGTGAAGGTTTGGAAGATGATTGTATCTCCATTGTCCTAAGTGACCCATTTTAAACATGATGTGATTTATGCAGGAGGGGGCTCAACCCCATCGAAGCAGGAGAGTGTTTAATGTTGTGGAGGAACATTTTAGGGATCGCATTCTGGCTCTGGGCACCCGGAGGCCGCTGGCACGGGCTTCGATTGGCCGTCATATTATACAGATCTTAACATTTGCGACTACTTTTTGTGGGGCTATATCAAAGATAAGGTGTACAGCAATAACACCAAATTCATTGCTGAGCTGAAAAGAACCATTCAGGAGGTCATCGACAGCATCGATATTTCGACACTTCAACGAGTCATGCAGAATTCCGCTATTCGTCTGTGCCACATCGTCACCAGTGATGGTAGGCATATCGATCATGTCATCACCTAAATCTCAATATCTGTAGTGACGTTTACATGTTGAACAAAATGTGTGCGCGCTGTTGTTTGTAACCAAATAACGTGTTTTTCATATAGTTCAATATTTGTTACCCTCTGTTTTTCCTTATTGTGTTACCAGTGCGGTGTTTATAGCAAACTACCTCTTCGTATTTCCGTGTTACAATTCGTCTTGTTAACTCGTTTCAGTGCACTGTGGTTGTGAAATCCTATGTTGTTAATCCTATGTAACTTTGCACCAGGGAATGACTTAAACTAAAGTCTACATTGAATTGTCAGGACAAACTGTAATCTGTAGTGTAAGATTTACAGTGCTGAGATGCAAATAAGAGCACATTCCGAAACCCAATAAATTAAGAAAGTGTTGGAGTACTAACTGTTGTGATCTTAGTGCTGCCGTGAACTCCTTTCTTGAACTGCTGTTGGAAGATTTGGTACTTTATGTGGGTTTGAGAGTGGAGCAAATTATCCTTGTGGTTCAATCAGACATACTTGTAGCAGTCAGTCAAAAAGATGTTTAAAAAATTAAAGGAGGACGCAAAATCGGGACTCTGCATCTGCACTGCCTTATGTTTCTCTCTTCCTCTGGAAGCTCCTGCATCCAACATTGCCGGACTTATGATTGAGAGGGGCTGCCAGTTTTATTCGCATCTTAGGTGAAAATCTCCATAGTGACTGGCTGGCGGCCTGGTTTGATGTCAAACACTGGACTTCAGTTAACGTATTGCATTTAGTAGTGATCTGAATGAAATTTCGTGTTGAAATTGGTTGCAGAAGCCAGTACTATGTATCGTTTCTAAGATTTATGTTTCCTGAATTTTGTTGTTGCTGTTTCGTAAAGTAAGGAAAATTGCTTGTGTAAAAACATGTTACGCTTATAGCCGAATTATCTTTCGAAATAATTTTGTGTGAATTAGGAAAATATGTCTGGATAAAGTGTTATATGGATGTCTGACCAGCAGCTGGTTTTTTATTTAAAACTCAAATATCGACCATTTTCAGTTACAAACCATCTTCACCGATTATATCTAAAGATACAAAGAAATACATGTAATTTGAAGGATACGTTACAAATTCTTTCCAAGGAAGTGCCAAATATACATGAATACTTACAGGCTTAAACCAATTTAATCCGTAACAACACACCTGTCATTACTTAAATAATGACAACGTCTCATGTGTAGAGCATATCATGAATTAAAGGGTACCACGCACCATACTAATGACAATGCTAAACAAAGCAGTACTGAAAAGAATATCAGAGGTATAAGTGTTACTATTCCACAAAACGACGGCATTTAATAGCCACCTTCCAAAAATTATTAAAATATATTTGGGCTCTCAGAACTCCCAGCATCTTCCACTCCACAGGCCCAAAGCTGCTGCTAAATCTTTCCTTTTCAGTACTAACATTCCAAAGCGAGTAAACCGCAGTCATTGTACAGACCATCACTGAAGTGAAGTGGACTCTAAATCAGTGCTGGATGACAGAACCATAAACAGAACGGTAGCTTATAGTAAACAAAGCCAAGGGTATCACCATGCAGCCGCGCTCTTACGAAGACACAGTCAGATACATGCTGGTATTTGGCTGTAACTGTGAAAGTTGAAACTCCCTCTCAAGTCTTTGCTCTAGTGATTCATCTACGGACCCCTTCTATTCTTATAGTACCCGTCAGCTTCACGTTCTTGTGAGCGGGCAAGCAGGTGGGTGGGGAACGAAAGGGAAATGGGTAATAACACGCCGAGAGAGGGACCCAGTGGACGCAAACCAGAAATAACTGTGGCCCCGACCGACACCCGACATAAATCCTGCCCCTGGCGGTCGCCACTCAGCCGCTGCCACACCGCGGAGCACCACTGGCGCGGCACGCAGCGGGGGATATTTCTTGCAGCCGCGAGAAGGACGGCGGTCGGTCGCTGAAATATCGGCACTCCACTCCAGAGGCTCGTCTCGCTTTATGAGCAGCCGTCCAATCATCCTGAAGAGTTGGAGCGAGCGACTGGGGATGAAAGGCCAGCGGGAGGCGTTGGATAACAGCCACGGTGAGGCAGCTGCTGGTGAAAACCCGGCAAGAGTGGTGGGAGATGGTTCAGTTCGGTTGCCATGATGACCTGGGAAGGAATACTGAACAAGCATGGTGTTGCTAGTACAAGCTAGCTAAGTTCCTACACTACATAAGACTTTTCTACCCTTTTCTATAGGAAACCCAGCCAAAATTTAAGCCTGAGGAATAAAGTGTGGTGTCACCGCCAGACACCACACTAGCTAGGTGGTAGGCTTTAAATCGGCCGCGGTCCGTTAGTATACGTCGGACCCGCGTGTCGCCACTATCAATGATTGCAGACCGAGCGCTGCCACACGGCAGGTCTAGAGAGACTTCCTAGCACGCGCCCCAGTTGTACAGCCGACTTTGATAGCGATGGATCACTGACAAAGTACGCTCTCATTTGCCGAGACGATGGTTAGCATAGCCCTCAGCTACGTCATTTGCTACGACCTAGCAAGGCGCCATTACCAGTTACTATTGATACTGTAATCATGTACCGTCAAGAGCGACGCTCATCCTTAATGGATTAAAGTTAAGTATTCCACCAGCTACGTCCGTTTTTCTAAAGTCTAATTTCCTTGTCCTGTTCCAGACCTCACGCCAGCCTGCGTGAGCTAAAACGCGTGCCTTTCGGCTTCCTCTCATACCTGGTGTTGGCTCTCCTGCCAACCCACAACATAAAGTTTATATTATTAATGAAGAAATTCCTCCAGCTGTATTTAAGGTGTCGATTTTAATTTGGCAACTAGTTTCGAAGTTATAACAACGTTATCTTCAGGCCCATACACTTGTTGACGTGAAATGCGTGCGGCTGATACTAGAAGTCCGTGGTGAGATATGGACGTGGAGCACGTCCCACTGTCCTCCATTTCAGGTATGGACGTACGAAGATCAGAAATAAAGGAACAGGGTGAAAATAGCACGACCTGGTACCGAAGATCAAAGGTTTATTCCTTTTAAAGTGTAGCCTCGCTTCAGTTCAGTGCACTTTGCCAACAGGTTCTTCCAGTAGTTTCATCCCATACTTGGTATGCGGTCTGAATTAAATGCGGATTACCTTCTTACGGCTGCAATAACGTGTACAGCAGACAGTTTCAGTTTTCAGCGACGAATTACATGTGGGGATAAGTGGAGCACGTCCCACTGTCCTCCATTTCAGCTATGCATGTACGAAGATGAGAAATAAAGGGACAGGGTGAAAATAGCACGACCTGGTACTGATGATCAATAGTTTATTCCTTTTAAAGTGTAGCCTCGTTTCAGTTCAGTGCACTTAGCCAAAAGGTTCTTCCAGTACCTACATATAATGTGTACAGCAGACAGTTTCAGTTTTCAGTGACGAACTACATATGGGGATCGGTGGCAGTCATACAGCACTACACAAGCCGCAGGAGCCTAACATTTTTATTTTTATAATCCTTAATGTACTCATTACGTAAGAATCTCGAAGGGCAGATGCTTCATCCAGAAGATGATGCATGGCTCTTGAAATCCACGCCTATGTTTTCAAACAGTTGATCGAAAAGAGCTACTTTCCACTTGCCTATTAATACGAGGACTTCCTGAAAAACAATGCCTCCGAATTTCTCATGTAAAAACTCTTGAAAGATTGTTAAATAAAACAAACGTTGTAAGAGGTCCGAGCAGATGTAATTTCGATGTATTGCTCATGCGCTGCCTGCGATATGCAAGGTATAAGAGAATCGCTGGCCAGAGAGCAGTGTTGATTGCAGTAGGTACTGTGCAGCTGTAGCAGTAAGTTGTTGCTAGTCTGCGCTAGTCTGCAGTCTGCTCTGGTCTGGAATAGTGTATCGTGTTGGCTGGGCCGGTCGCGGTGCAGCGATGTCGGAGCCTGAGTGTTATTGTATAAGGTAAAAAGCAGCCTCGCGCATATCTATTAATGTTATCTGAACTCCCATCTAAAGGTTTTTAAAAATGTCCTAATCATAATCTTTGTCATATAAAGTAATTTTTTTAACAAGCATTCATTTCAATTTAAAGAATTTACTAATTTCTCCAATCCATGATCATTCCGATTGTTGCAAATAAAAAATCACTTGTTTCCTTTCATAAAATGACAAATCTATCGGCCAGCACTGCGCAGAGCTGTGCCGGAAAAATATATTGTAAGAGCAGATATTTGGCGACTTTATTGAGGTAAGAATTTTTCCTTTTTTATTCAGAATGATCTTACAGGGCCATGACGCAGCACTGCTGTCGTCCAAAATTTACCAGGTTACTGAATTTATTTTTTATTACGAGGTTTAGGAATTTTTCTGTTTCGAGCTTACATTAAATGAGAAAAGAATTTTGTGGGTACAATAAATGGGAAACAAATTTTGTGTGGAGGTTAAATGTGAAAGAATGAATTTTGTGGGGAGGTTACACTAAAATTAGAATCACTATCCATAACAATTATTTTATAATTTTTTGTGGGGAGGTTACAACGTCACTAACATCCAATATCTTTACGCTTCACTTCTACATATTTATATCTCCAAGTAGTCACCCTGGTGTCGAACATATTTCTCCCAACGGGAGACCATTTTGTTGAGGCCGTCACTGTGAAAAGCATGAGTTCGTTGACGGAAACACAACCTTACCTCTGCTACACCGAATCTTGTCTATCAAAGAGAAGTTTTCGAAGGTGACTGTTGCGTTTTCGAGACTGATGGCCATGTCGGGACTGTATGGAGGATCATATAAGACAGTGAACCAAAGACGTCGGATTGTTGCGTACGAGGTGCGGCTAGAAAAAAACCGGACTGATGCTGGAAAAAACATTTATTTACAATTATTTACAATTTCATGTTATCTCCTTCAATGTACTCTCCTCCTCGGTCTCTACACCGCTCCATACGAATTTTCCACTGTTCATAGCAATGCTGCAGATCATTTTCGGTAAGTCCATAAATTACTTCCGTCGCTTTTTCTTTTACTGCTTCAACAGTCTCAAATCTAGTTCCTTTCAAATCTGACTTGACTTTAGGGAAAAGAAAAAAGTCACAGGGGGCCAAATCAGGTGAGTAGGGTGGATGATCTAAGATGGGAATGTTGTGTTTTGCCAAAAACGTCTTCACTGACATCGCACTGTGAGCTGGGGCATTGTCTTGGTGAAGGATCCATGACTTTTTTCTCCACAAATCGTTCCGTTTTCTCCGTACTCGCTCACGTAGGGTAGCCAGGACGCTAATGTAGTAATGCTGATTCACTGTTTGTCCCTCTGGTACCCAATCAATGTGCACAATCCCTTTGATGTCAAAAAAAAAAATCATCATTGCCTTGAATTTCGATTTTGACATTCGTGCTTTTTTTTTTGTCGTGGAGAACCAGGAGTTTTCCAATGCATCGATTGCCGTTTAGTTTCGGGATCGTATGTAAATAACCACGATTCATCGCAAGTAATAACATTTTGTAAGAAGATGGGATCACTTTCAATGTTTTCCAGGATGTCAGAACAAATCATTCTTCGGCGTTCCTTCTGTTCAATTGTGAGACACTTTGGAACCATTTTTGAACACACTTTGTTCATGTAGAAACTTTCATGAAGAATCTGCCTAACACTTTCCTCGTCAACTCCTGTTAACTCAGACACTGCTCTGATTGTTAAACGGCGATCTTGTCGAACAAGTTTACCGATTTTTTCAATGTTTGCATCAGTTTTTGCTGACAATGGTCTGCCAGTGCGAGTGTCATCACTGGTGTCTTCGCGGCTACCTTTAAATCGTTTAAACCACTCAAACACTTGTGTTCGCGATAAACAATCATCGCCGTACACTTGTTGTAACATTACAAACGTTTCACTTGCAGATTTTCCTAGTTTGAAACAAAATTTGATGTTAACACGCTGTTCTTTCTGTACACTCAACATTTTCCGACGCACAGACAAAACGTCAACTACTTAAAACAGACGCCACGGGCAGACTGAGTGCAGGAGGCAGATGAAACTCGGGCAGTAGGCGGAGCGAGAGTCACGTGACAGGCCACGCGACTTTCAGCCTTATTGCATTCGTTTTATTGTTTCACCAGTGCTGGTCCGGTTTTTTTCTAGCCACACCTCGTATGTCGCAAGGCTTGCGTAATATCTGGCATTTTCATATGAAGGACCGGGAGCTCCTGTGTGGATGAACTCTTCGAAATGTAAACTCGATTACTGAACGCTTTTTCTCACAATTACGGTCATGTTACACGCTACAGTTCGCAGTCCTCTAGTGGCAAAGGGCTGCAAATACGTGGATATGAAGAACAAAGATGTAGAATGTTAATAACGCTCGTTTTATTAAAAAAGCCTTCCGAGTTTTCGCATAAAAATTTCGGAGGCATAACTTTTCAGCACGCTGTTGTACTTTACTTTTCGAGAGGCACACAGCTTCTGACGTTTCGCTGTTACTTTCACAGAAGTCTTTATACCGAGCTTACCTTTTCTTTTGGGATAGGGCCACTAGTTTCCATCCATTGTTTAGTACTTTTTCGTTTCTGAGACGAGTTTCCCAGTGCCTCGACCATAGTAACACCAGATGGCATATAATAACCATGCGACATTATAGAAAATTCTGCAAGCTGCTGAGACATACGTTTTCAAATCTCGTTTTAGAAGCTTACAAAATATTCGGTATCTACCTTGCGAAAATCTGTGTGACATATTCTTCTTACCAAAATCTAATGTGGTCGTCTGTTTGAAACATCTGTAGTTGTAAAAAGCCCAACGCACTGCTCTCTCTTTCTCGGTGTTGTCGTCTGTAGACGTTTTTCTGACTTCCTGCATGCGTGCAATCCTCAAGGGAAGCTGACCACTTTCGAGCCCAGCCAATCATTTCTGAATCGTTGGATGTGAAGGACAAAATTCATCCGTTCTGGCTGAACTTCAGTTTGCGAAAATTAAGAAACGGTGATTTTTCAAACTCCCCGCCATTCCAGGTTACCCATCTGAAAGAAACACACCTTTATCAAGCTTGCGTATGAAATCGACTATTGCTCAGATCACTCGTTACTTCAATTCAGTTACTGAGAAACTTACAGAACTGAACAAAAATAATAATTATATGGCTGAGTTTAGCTCCATCTCAGATCCAGTTGCTTAAATTTTGAGAAGCACTCATACTCCGTCTATAAACTGCATGTTTTCTGCAGACTGGAAGCTTTTAAATTTGTTATGCAGATTTTATGAACAAAAAAGGTCACATGGAATACGATTTTATACATGCTTATGGAAATAAGACTCTGCCTTGAGGAAGCACAAATTATTCTTGTTCAACATCCATAAATATTTCGGTGAAGTTTCATCGTCAGTGAGTTTATTTTTTGTCAAATAACACGTAAAGAAATCATTTCTGATAATACATAATAGCCTTTAGATATGGTATCTAAAGTTATAAGATTATTAAAAGAAAATGCATATATTTCAGCGCCACATAATGATTTTTGTGTGGCTGCTTACATTTTCAGCCCAGCTGCAGTTTTTCATCAAAAATTAATCCGGATCTTTCGGTATTATATTTCGTATACTTACCAAAATATTAGACTTAAGATGAAACATTTGTTTTTTTTCCTGTATGTCTAATTTTAGTCATTTTTGAGAACATTTATCGTGGAAAGCGGTGTTTTCTTTAGTACTTTAAAATTAACGAAATCAGTCTCGACCACAAAAAAGCCTTTATTTAGTGAAACCTGTTTCGGTCAGTTTTTGATCATCCGAAGACTTCATACATGATGGTCAAAAACTGACAGAAACCAGCTAGCACAAAATAAAGATTTCCTGCGGTAAAGACTTCATGTTCATTTTGAAGTACTTTTTAATTTTAGATTATAGCACTGTCATTACAATTCATTCTGCTGACAACACAGATCTGTTGTTTGTTCATTAAGTGTCGTTTGTTAGTCTGAAGTAACAGCCTTCGAAAATGTTGTGGGGATGTGTTTATTATGAATGAGCTACGTAAAAGCCGGCCGGAGTGGCCGTGCGGTTCTAGGCGCTACAGTCTGGAACCGAGCGACCGCTACGGTCGCAGGTTCGAATCCTGCTTCGGGCATGGATGTGTGTGATGTCCTTAGGTTAGTTAGGTTTAAGTAGTTCTAAGTTCTAGGCGACTGATGACCTCAGACGTTAAGTCGCATAGTGCTCAGAGCCATTTTGAGCTACGTAAATGGGCGAGTGAGAGTTGCGAAGGATGGGTGGAAAGTGCTGTGAATGTAAATCGAGTGTACATAACAATAGCACTTATTCCGCCTGTAGAGGGAAGCACAGTTTACACTCCTCTGGAGGGCGTGTAAACTGTGCTTTTTAACTCTCACTTTGTTGCTGTTTATCAGATATTTACCTGTTCTGCCATCTTGGAGTAAAACATCAATTGTACCGTAAATGTCAAGCAACCACATGTGACGCTAAGGTATGCAATTGTTCTACACTCAAAAATCAAAATACTAGCCTATGGATGCACTCTTGGAACGATTACAGTAGCAGTTCTGGTTGACATACGAATTCTTAATACGCTTTAGAAGCTACGTGACACAGTATGGCTACGCACAGGTTGCGTAACTCCTGTATGGTACGAGCCGGTGAAATGAGAACACGAAAATGGCGATCTACTATAGCGTCAAACAAATGAGTTTAGATCAGACGAACTGGTGTCCCAGACGTCAAGGCGAGTACACTACCTCGTTTCTCGGATCTCTATAGCACGATTATGGCCTTGTGACACACACTGTTATCCTGCTGAAAGATGACAGTGCCCTTGTTGAACACATCAACGATGAAGGGATGGATGTGATCCCGCAATAACACTAACGTAGTCAACAGGTGTAATGGAGCCTACAGTAGGCCCCAATGAAGCCCAGGCGAATGTAGCCCAAAGCATAATGCTGTACCATCGGTATCAGTCCGTGGCGCAGCGCACGTTTCGAGCAATTTTTCGCCAGGATGATGCTATATAGGTACACGATCACCGCCCTATTGTAATGACAAACGTTTCCATTGATCTATGGTTCAATTTCAATGACTCATTGCCCACTGCAGTAGTAAATTTCGATACCGTTGGGTCTGCGTGGCTATTCGTAGCGGTTTTCTCCTATTGGGACCCTCGTTTGCAAAACAAGCTGAATTTGTGCCATCACCAGCATCGTACTCTTTCGTCAAAACTGATCCAGATCAGACAACTTGTCACATCATCGTGGTTTCACCGTTCGTCAACCATTTTGCTGCGGTTCTCATGACCAGCTTCCCCATTTCCAAGAAGCTCGTTCCCAGGCTAAAACTACCAATGTCAGTGCATTTCATTTTTCGCTGCAATGATTCCTCATTTGCCTCTTCTCCCATTAAGTATACTCTCCATGGAAAAAGAAAGCAACGTATCGCTAAGGAATTATCCACATGGGACGAAAATTGATGGATGTGATGAACACATGCAGATAACCAAATGACTACAATTTCGGAAAAAAACGCAATTTATTCAAGAGAAAGAGCTTCAGAAATCGAGAAAGTCAGTAACACGTTTGTCTATCTTTTGTCCTCATTAAACAGATAATTCGGCTTCACATTGATGGGGAGAACTGTTGTGTGTCCTCATGATGATTGGCGTGACAAATTCTGTCCAATCGGCGCGATGTTTTTGAGTCCTCAGCCTTCTGACTGGTTTGATGCGGCGCCACGAGTTTCGTCTCCTGTGCCAACCTTTTCCTCTCGAGCAGCACCTGCAATCTTCATCGCCAGTTACTTGATGTATGCCAATTTCTGGCTTCCTCAACAGTTTATCCTTTCTACAGCTCCTTCTAGGACCATAGAAATTATTCCGTGACATCTTAACAGATGTCCTACCATCCTGTCCCTTCTTCATGACAGTGTTTATCATTTATTCTTTTCTCTCCGATTGTGCTCAGAGCCTCCTCATTGCTGACGTTGTCAGTCCGCCTAATTTTAAACATCGGTTTGAAGAGCCGTACCTCAAATGCTTCGATTCTCTCCTGATCCGGCTTACCCACAGTCCATGTCTCACGCCGTACCATTCTGTGCTCCAAACGTACTTTCTCAGAAATTTCTTCGTGAAATTAAGGCCTATGCTTGATACTAGTAGCCTTCTCTTGGCCATGAATGCCTTTTTTGCCACTGCTACTCTGCTTTTGAAGTCCTTCTTGCTCCGTCCATCATTCGCTGCTTCCGTGCCTAGGTAGAAGAATTTTTTAACGTCGTGATCGCCAGTCCTGATATTACGTTTCTCGCTGTTCTCATTTCTGCTACTTCCCATTACTTTCGTCTTTCTTCGAGTTACTTTCAATCCATGTTGCATACTCATGAGAGTGTTCATTCCATTCAGCAGATCCTGTAATTCTTCTTCACTTTTAGTGAGGATCGTATCACTGAAATCGTTTAACTTTCAATGTTAATTCCACTGTTGAACCCTTCCTTTATTTGTATAATTGCTTTTACGGGATGTATAGATTGAACAATAGGGGCGAAAGACTACATCCTTTCCTACACCCTCTTAAATTCAAACACTTCGTTCTCCGTCTTCCACTCCTATTATTCCCGCTTGGTTCTTGTGCATGTTATATATTACCGGCTTGTCCCTATAGCTTATCCCGATTTTCCTCAGAATTTCGAACATCGTGCCCCATCTCACATTGCCGATCGTTTTTTCCAGGTCGATAAATTCTACGTTCGTGTCTCAATTTTCTTTAGTCTACCTTCCATTAGCAACCGGAACGTCAGAACTGACTCTATGGTGCCGTTACCTCCCCTAAGACCAATTTAATCGTCATGAAACACATCCTCAATTTTCTTTTCCATTCCTCTGTGTATTATTCTTGTCAGAAACTTCGATGCTTGAGCTGCTAAGCTGATTGTGCGATAATTCTCATACAATCTTCCGAATTGTGTGGATGATATTTTTCCGAAAGTCAAATGGTATATCCCGCGACTCATACACTCTACACACCAACCCGAATAGTCGTTTTGTTGCCACTTCCCCACCTTTAGGGGCAGTATCTCACTCCGAGGGCAAGAGAGTTCCCTGAATCTCTGTTCGCTCGTCCGCCCTCTTCGGCAAAGGCGTTGGCAGATCGTGGCTGATTTCTTATAGTGCAAGTTGTCGGCAACCAATGTTGTTGTTGTTGTCTTCAGTCCTGAGACTGGTTTGATGCAGCTCTCCATGCTACTCTATCCTGTGCAAGCTTCTTCATCTCCCAGTACCTACTGCAACCTACATCCTTCTGAATCTGCTTAGTGTATTGATCTCTTGGTCTCCCTCTACGATTTTTACCCTCCACGCTGCCCTCCAATGCTAAATTTGTGATCCCTTGATGCCTCAAAACATGTCCTACCAACCGATCCCTTCTTCTAGTCAAGTTGTGCCACAAACTTCTCTTCTCCCCAATCCTATCCAATACCTCCTCATTAGTTACGTGATCTACCCACCTTATCTTCAGCATTCTTCTGTAGCACCACATTTCGAAAGCTTCTATTCTCTTCTTGTCCAAACTGGTTATCGTCCATGTTTCACTTCCTTACATGGCTACACTCCATACAAATACTTTCAGAAACGACTTCCTGACACTTAAATCTATACTCGATGTTAACAAATTTCTCTTCTTCAGAAACGATTTCCTTGCCATTGCCAGTCTACATTTTATATCCTCTCTACTTCGACCATCATCAGTTATTTTGCTCCCCAAATAGCAAAACTCCTTTACTACTTCAAGTGTCTCATTTCCTAATCTAATCCCCTCAGCATCACCCGATTTAATTTGACTACATTCCATTATCCTCGTTTTGCTTTTGTTGATGTTCATCTTATATCCTCCTTTCAAGACACTGTCCATTCCGTTCAACTGCTCTTCCAAGTCCTTTGCTGTCTCTGACAGAATTACAATGTCATCGGCGAACCTCAAAGTTTTTACTTCTTCTCCATGAATTTTAATACCTACTCCGAATTTTTCTTTTGTTTCCTTTACTGCTTGCTCAATATACAGATTGAATAACATCGGGGAGAGGCTACAACACTGTCTCACTCCTTTCCTAACCACTGCTTCCCTTTCATTCCCCTCGACTCTTATAACTGCCATCTGGTTTCTGTACAAATTGTAAATAGCCTTTCGCTCCCTGTATTTCACCCCTGCCACCTTCAGAATTTGAAAGAGAGTATTCCAGTTAACGTTGTCAAAAGCTTTCTCTAAGTCTACAAATGCTAGAAATGTAGGTTTGCCTTTTCTTAATCTTTCTTCTAAGGTAAGTCGTAAGGTTAGTATTGCCTCACGTGTTCCAACATTTCTACGGAATCCAAACTGATCTTCCCCGAGGTCCGCTTCTACCAGTTTTTCCATTCGTCTGTAAAGAATTCGCGTTAGTATTTTACAGCTGTGACTTATTAAACTGATAGTTCGGTAATTTTCACATTTGACAACACCTGCTTTCTTCGGGATTGGAATTATTACATTCTTCTTGAAGTCTGCGGGTATGTCGCCTGTCTCATACATCTTGCTCACCAGATGGAAGAGTTTTGTCATGACTGGCTCTCCCAAGGCCATCAGTAGTTCTAATGGAATGTTGTCTACTCCCGGGGCCTTGTTTCGACTCTGGTCTTTCAGTGCTCTGCCAAACTCTTCACGCAGTATCTTATCTCCCATTTCATCTTCATCTACATCCTCTTCCATTTCCATAATATTGTCCTCAAGTACATCGCCCTTGTATAAACCCTCTATATACTCCTTCCACCTTTCTGCCTTCCCTTCAACCAATGCTGATGTTTATTCAAAATTTAAGCGGCAGAGGGCTTTCATCGGGGACCGAGGACGTTTGGTTACGAAACGCTGCCGTAGACCGCGGATGTGTCAGACCTTCAAAATCACAAGCTGGATGGAGGGCACTGCCTATAATGCTGCAAACCCTCTCACTTGGGAAGAAATCCGACGATCTTGCTGGTGAAGCTTGCATTTTCAAGCAACAGGACAAACAATGTTCCATTTCACTTCATCGTAGGACACCTTTGGTAGCCTTCTGCCGCACCATTACAGCACATCGGTATGTCGACGATATTCTACGCCCCATTTTGTTCCCCTTCATGGCAAGGCGTCCTAGGCTTACATTTCAGCAAGATAATGCCCGTCCGCACACTGCAATAGTTTCTAATTCTTGTATTCGTGCTTACGAAACGCTGCCTTGGCCAACAAGTTCGCCGAATCTCTCCCCAATTGAGAAAAGTGGAAACATAAAGGGCAGAGAGCCGGAGTTTGACGATCTAAGGCGCCAATCGGATAGACTTTGACACGATATCGCTTATTACGACCCTATCAACCAATTTAAAGCCGAATAACTGCTTGCATAAGGGCCAAAGGTGAACCAACGCCTTACTGACTTGCTCAATCTGTGAAGTTCTGGACCTGTAATCTATCTAAGTGACAATTACGCGATTTAATTAATTTTAGTGTAAATTATAGAAAATTTGCATACAAATGCACGTACAGTGTTTGATTGCGAAGCTGGCACGTAAGGAGTATTTGAACCATTAACAGGATAATATTCGCATGTTACAGTAAACTTGAAACGATACCGATATAATCTGGAATACTTTTATAAAAGAAATGTCAGTCAGAGTTACTTGCTCTTAAGGTTGCTGATACGAGTTATCAAACCAAATAAAGAATAATTTTTGTGCTGAGAGAAAATTCTGATCATTTTTGAAGCACAGGGCTGGAACGTTAGCGTACTATCACAAATTCTTCAAATTGACCAGCGCTTCTATGGAGGACCACAGTCTCTGTGTATAGCGTGAGGCGGGATATGTGACAGTAATCTTTAAATTTATTTTATATCCGAATGGTCAATTTCTGGAGAGGGGCTCTTTATGAAGAACGTTATGTATTAAGTCGCCTCTAAACCCCTATATCGATCGTTTGAACGGCTTCGCTTCGCATCTAACTTCACGAGTGACATATCACATCATGGGAAACAGCTTTACTTACAATAAATAAAGTGTGCGTTGACCGCCCCTCCCCCCACTAAGGACGTTGCAAGTTCTTTTATATTCATTGGCCCTGGGACCATATGGGAACGAGATTTTCTCAACCCTGCAGTACCTATTAACCAGTTACGTTGCGTACCACATACACTAGTAATTTGAGTTTCAACTAGATGGAGCAAACAACGATTGATTGTAAGTAGGGAAAGATATTTTAGAAAATAATTAGGAAATTTAATTTCCTCAGGCCAGCCCTTTTGACATAGAGCAGATGACGGGTTTATAGGCAACACACATTGCACACACATGCAGCAGACTGATTCTCGTTTTCACGTCTCATGCACTGAACCAGTATAGAAGGACGCCTAGTGTCACTAGGAAGTGTTAGGAAACATTTTGTCCGTAACAGAAGTAATTCCCCATGAGTTGATCTCTTTAACCTGTATGGTTGATGCAAAGAGTTCGAAATTTCCTGTGTATGTCTATCTCTCTTTCTGATCTCTCTCTCTCTTTTTCTGGTGGGGTACACTAACATGCTTACATTGGTTTGACACAACATTATGGCCACTGCCTACAGCGACTTTGAGTGCCCCTCTAGATGGAAGGAGAGAGAAACAGATAGACGGAGAGAGAGAGACTGATTCGTCATATTTCTTTGACATATCACCACAGACCTAAGTGCTTCTGCGAGCTTTTTTGTTGATCGCGTAATGCTCCAGAATGTGGCTACTCTGGAGACAACGATTAGCATAACAGGAATTATTATCTTTGACATAGGCAATGAACGAAACAGCAAGACCTTAAGCAGGATGTGTATTATGTATCTATTTTATGGCGTTCGGATTTCGGTCTTCGAATGTGATTGACTTCACGAACATATTACGGAATAAATTGGAGAATTGCTCATTATTCATAGGCTTATTCTGTTTTAAAATGTATTGAACGTATCAGCAATTGATGACATATTCTACAACAAATAGCTAACTATAAGGTCGCTTTAACAAAAATCATTGCTTTCAATATTATATTTAATCTTCTGTAACACTTAATGACTCAACTGTGCTACTGTTGGTTAGCCACATACACAGGGTGTTCAAGAAAGTGTCGAATACTTTCAGAGAAGGTAGTACTCAGCGAAATAAGAAAAATAAGTCCAGTAACTATGGGTCTGGAAATGCATAATTTCTGAGATAAACACTTGTTTACAGTGTGACGTGGCGTCCATATGCCAATGTACCCCTCTGCCGTCCGCCGTAAGGAATGACAGGAATGACTCAGTTTTTGAAGTAAATATGGTGACTGTTGTCCTTATGGCACACATTGCCGACGTGACCCCGTAGTTTCAGCACATTGTTGATTGTCGTGCTGTAGACCAGTTCCTTCAAGTGTCCTCATTACCAAACGTCTAGGGAACGATGAGGCCACAAGGTGTACGCCCCCCTCCCCCTCCCCTACATCGACCAATAAAGAGGTCCTGGAATGTCTGCGTCAGATGATCACGTACATCATTCTGAAGAACGTGTGGTACTGCACCATCACGCATGAACCACGTTTGTATTCGTTGCTGCAATAGCACAGCCTCCAACAATGTAGGTACTGCGAGGAAGTCCAGAAAACGCGCTCCAGTTAACCTTCGTGGTAGCACGTATGACCCTATTAATCTATACCCAAGTACGCCTGCCCATAGGTTGATTGAGAATCGGTGTTGATGCCCTTTTTCCTGAATAGCTTTGGGAGTTGCGTCAGCCCATGCATACTGGTTATGGAAATTCACGACATCTGTTGTGAACGCTACCTTATAGGCAAATAAGGTCTTCGATGTGAACAATGGATCCGCGTTACACTTCTGGAATAACCATTGACAGAACCGCCGTCTTCCATGACGATACTGTGGCCTTAGGGCCTGAACGTGCTGTATATGATATAGGTACAGCACTTGTTCGTGAAGTACCCTTCCCCTCCTCCCAAGTCTCCCAGATAAGAGAATGAGACACTCCATCTGCTGCTGCCCATCGTCGCACACAGGTCCCAGGGGTTCCTGCCAACGAAAGTAGCACACGCTCCTCCATGCAGGCGTGCGGACTGTGCGGTGCCTTCCGCTACCAATCTGCACCGCCACCTGCGTCTCTCACACGCTGGAAATGTCTGCCGAACATCTTATCAGAGAGCACTCTGCGCTGTCGATAGTTTCCAGTATAGAGGACACGGGCTAGTGGGCTACGTCCATTTGTTAAACCATAGCAGAATAAAATATCCCCCATTTCATTTGTCGAATAGTAGGCTTCCATTGCTAACAAATAGAGGAAGAAAGAAAATGTACAATCGTCGGAAATAACTGTAAGCGCATAGCTGAGAACCCCTTTGGATGAAAGTAAAACACCATGATACGTACCCGTGTGTCAAACACCATACAATAAGCCATACAAACAGGACGAAAACTAACACAGCCTACAAGAGGACTCGAACCGCACAACGACTGCAGAGTACTGTGAGTAGTACATCACAACACCCTGGCGACACATTTGGTGTAGCTCCACTGCAACGACTGTGCTAACATCCGCAACCAAGCGTCGCACAGCCATTCTTATAAACACTGTTTACATTTATACTTACTTACTTATCGCGAATGGGCCCAGAAGGATCACGCAAAGCTTTCTGACGTCGTTTCTTCCATACTTCTTTCATTCGTTCTCCATGTTTTCTTTTTCTTTCTTCTGTCCATTTTGTTCCTGGTCTCTTTAGTGCTTCCTTCTCCGACAATACAATCCACTTTTCCACCTTATTTCTAAAAGTTTTTCTGTCTTTGACATCTTTAAGTTCAATATTTGCTTTTTGTAAATCTAATTTTACTTGGCTAATCCATGGTGTTGTTGATTTGACTTTTTCTATGTAAGTGAGAATTCTGTTGGTGAGTCGTGTGGGGGGAAGTCTAGTGACATGTCCATAAAATTTTAATCTTCGCCTTCTTATGTCTGCTGCCAGGTTTGATATAGTTTCTGTGGTTCTTCTTGATTGTATCCGGTATCCTTCTTCTGTTAATTTTGGACCTAAAATCTTTCTCATAATTTTGCGTTCATCTTTTAGTATTTTTTCTAAATCACATTTTGTGTGGAGTGTGAGCGTTTCACTAGCATATAGTGCTGCTGGCTTAATTACTGCGCAGTAGTGTCTGATTTTTGTGTTCGAGGAGATGCATTTTTTATTGTGGCTCCAAAATTTCACCTAGGTATTTAAAATGTTTTACTCTATTTATTTTTCCATATTTTATGTTCAAACTGTGTATATGGAATTTCGTACAGAAAAATTCTGTCTTTTGAAACGAAATTTGTAAACCTACTTTATCCGCGCATTCCTTAAGGATCTCTATTTGTTTGGTGGCGATTTCTTCATCATCTGCAAGTATGGCCAAGTCGTCCGCGAATGCTAAACAAGATATCTCCATGTTGTCTTTGGTTCTACCAAGATGGATTGGTTTCCAGTAGGATTGATTTTTTAATTCTTTTTCCCATTCCTTAATGACGTTATCCAGGACTATATTAAACAGAAGTGGAGATAGCCCGTCACCTTGACGTACTCCAGTTTTTATGAGTAAAGGTTCAGAGATTTCTCCCCTGAATTAAACTTTGGATACAGTGTCTGTCAGTGATTCTTTGATAAGCCTTAGTGTTTTGGAGTCAAGTCCATTTATAAGTATATAGACCCATGTTTATTGGACTTATTTTTCTTGCTTTCGAAGAATTCCATACCTTTTTTGAATACCCTCTATACTGGTTGCTTATCATAGCCATTGATCGAGCCCTTTATATCTGGCACCTCTTTCGTCCTAATATTCAATATTAGTGTTTTATTTTATTTGATCAGGCCACAAGGCCTGGTAGTGCCTTTGGACATAATTCCCTGACATTCAGTGCTACCTGTTTCTTATTTTTTTAGTATTTAACCAACAGATAAACTTAGTGGTTATTTACTACAAATGTATTGATATGAATATAATTTCTGTCATTTATGTAATGTAAATGTCTTATTAGACACGGCTGTATTAAATTAGTTGGATGATAGCGCCATCTGGCAGTCAGTGTTTTCGTGTAGCCATGACGTCATACCTCAGCCAATTGGGTGACAGCTGTCTCAGACACTTCCATATCCTGTTATAATGCTAGAGGTGGTATCTATTTTATGTCCAATCATGGGTGAGGCATCTGTCATTGCAGTCGATCGTTGGTATACATATGTGGCAATATGGACACCGTAACAATATTTGATTAGCGATTAACGTTGTAAACTAAGATTTTTAATTTTGGGTAAGGTTCAAATGGCTCTGAGCACTATGGGACTCAACATTTTGGGTAAGGTATTTCATATCACTCACCGTATATTTTTGCATGTTTTCATTGTGCCACGTTTTCATATTTTCCCCGTTATACCTGTATGATTACTGTATTTAACTATGGCGACCTAGCTCTAAGAGTACGACGATGTGTAATAATTGTGACACACTCAACAACAATTTACATTGATGTAATGGAAATTCAAATAGAGAATGTATTTACTACCGTTCACTTTTTATATGCAATTTTTCGTAATTTAGAGCTGAGAATGGCTCATCAATGAGGCGAAACTTGTAACAAATATAGAAAATTAGCGATCATGACATATGATTTTTATCCACACATGGAACAAGAATTGTAGACTAACCTGAATCATCTGCTCCTGATGATGTCTCCTTAGGTCTTCTGTTATTGAGCTTCTCTTCTGCAAACGGCGTACTGTGAAGTGTAGTTGGTCATGGAATATTTAATATCCTCTTCAGGATTACTGAGTCACGAGAGTTGAAAAAGGATTGGGGTTAGGCCTTAGCCTTCCATGTCCGACGGCTCCTGGGCATCAGACGTCGTGCCCCACTTGTTAACTTTTGGAAGATACAATGAAAAGCCACACAAAACTCCAACGTGGCCTTCTCTTAAATCGAGTGTCACTGTCAAATACTAAATCGTCTCAGCATTTAGTTGCTTAAATTGACAGAACTCTACATTTCCTGGTCGAATTTTCACCACAAATAATCCCTACGTGGTCCGGGCGTTTCTTGCATCTCTTTTTCTTACTGAAAGTCATGTGAGCTACACTTGCACAATTTTCGCTGAAAAGGTGTTGCTTTATGTACTAACCAGTCAGCGTATATCCTGGGAATTCACTGACTGTTTCAAGGCAGTTAGAGTTTTCATACATAACACTTTATTTCAAAATCTCAACACATGAAAAGTTTTTACAGACGTCCATATAAGAGATACAAAAATTAAGGACAAGGGGTTAGCAGATTTACAAAAGCAAATTTGTTCCCAGTTTCTTTCGCGCTTCGGTCAGCTGGTTGTGGTTCGAATAGTGATGAGAGGGGCATGCGGCATGGCTTACGAGCAAACACAAGAATTACCTTACTTTCCTTCTCTATACTCGGGTTGAAAATCACTGCTCAGTTAACTAAAGGTATGTTTCTATAGCAAAAGATATGGTGCGATATCATCTACGTGACGACAGACTTCAATGAAAATTGAATAAAATAATTCCAGATGATATATTGATAACAGAACAATGGTACGCTATCCCATGGAATATTTTAATTTCCTGTAACTTTATATTACGTAAAAGTAATCTTTTTCAGGGATCTGGAGGTGGCTTAAACTCCGTTGGAATTTACGATACAGTGAGAGAAAATTCAGTGGACAATAAAGTGATTTCATGCCGACCTCTTTCATATTTAGTAATTTAATTGTTTTCTTCTCCTGGTATTAAGATTGTCTACTGTTACAGCTCACAAACTACACAGAAGTAGGTACTGCACTTCCTCTTTGTCACACCTTAAGATGTCTGAGGGCGTTAGCTAAGACATTCTATTTGCTTCAAACACACGCGAGTTTCGACACTTTTGAAATTGCTGATAGTCACCATCTCAGTATCTGACATGTATACTATGTGTGAAACGTCCAACTGTATATTTAGTTAAAATGGGAGATAATGTACTTCTAATGTAAAGGAATATACCGGTACCCAGAATGATGGAACTGATGTATAATTAATGTCAGATACCTGTAGCTTTGAAGTTTTGTGGCCCAAAAACGTATTTTACGCAAGACAAATACTTTTCTTGGCCTATTAACGACGTCTTATAAGACAGTATCATAATTTACTCTCCATATTACCTTGCAAATAATTCTCGAGATAGTCTAAGGACGCTAAAATACATCAGAAGCTGTCCGTACTGACGTGAAGTCAGTTGAAGTAGTAGTATTAACATCAGATAGGAAATACTGATTCTGCCTGACAGCAGTTAAGCTAAAACTCATTTTTAAAATGATGACTCGATTACCATGAAATACAGCAAAGACCATATATCTCGAAGACCATATATCTCAAGCAAGTCATTCTTGAATCTACACCGTATCAAGAAGGATGTTCGAAGGTTACAGTGAACCTAGGATACCAACAAAGTTGCCTTGATAATATACAATTAGCTATACGAATGTTTTGTTTCGGAGAGTGCTCCTCTGTTACGAATTTAATAGGTGTTCTCGGCAATAAATCGTCCCTCGAATTGATTTCAAACTGACATATCCTATAAAATACTGCTCAGTGCAGGATTTTCAGAAAATAACAAGACTATGTATTGTGATGTGACAATATTTAGCTACCGTATTTACTATGGATCGAAAAAGGAAAACGTTTCACCACTGCAGATGAAGGCACAACCAGCTGAACAGACCAAACTAATTAAACAAACTAAGTACAAACAATTGTCGTGGTCAATTACCACTCACACATATCCTGCTTAAATGATAACTGTATAGCTGCGTTTCACAATTGGAATACTGATTGACTGTTGAGACTGCTTTGTACGTAGGGAGGTAATATTGTGCTTCAGTGTTCGCAAGACAGCAACACCGATGGCAAAGCTTTTTTTTATATGAACAGATGTAGTTTCACTACCATTAAATTTATCTACATATTTTAAAATAAACATAATGACTTTAAGACGTCACCTATTAAAGAGGAGGCTGATGTCTATGTTATAACACAGCTGTATACACGTATTCCTTACTCAGGTTCTGAGAACATTCGATATGTATTTTGCACAACAGTATAAACAACAAAGACTACAATTACATTTACAGTTATTTACAGAGGATCGTCAGTAACATTGAGATGCGAATGGTATTCAGAATTACAGTTTAATTTCCTCAAACGAAATCTCGTCAATAATACTGCAACGCCACGTACAAAGCAGTCGTATGAAAGATTAACGTCTGACAACATGTATATATCAAAAATACGAAAGACCTGCGAAACGTCTCGTCACTGACAAAGTCAGTGCAGCTGGTACGTAGCGAACACGGTAAACTGTTACGTCTGCTGCAATGTAAATAGGAGGTCCTTCTAAAACACAGTTGTAGCATGTGCTCGCACACAACGCGGGCGGCGGGTTCGCCACCGCACTGAAGGAGGCGACGACCGTCGACATTCTTCTGTTCAGTGACGTCACTGCTACCTGCTGGTCGCAGACAGCAGCAGCGCCGCGAACACCATCGCGGGGTACGCGCGGCCGGCACCTGCAACACAACCAACAGTCCTCGATGGTCTCATCACAGGAGCAATCATTCATTTCTGTGATGGTTCGCTGTTTTACAGTAGAGGTCGGCGCGATATCAGATCTGGATCATTATCTGGTTTCTCTACAACCTAATGCGTCAGCTACTATTGTATATCTTGATAAGCGCTTGTAGAGGACTGTGTCTTTATGTTTACGACTTCGAAGTAGTCATCTTCAAATGATTTGGTGCCACTATGTGATAGATTTTCCTGATTTCCTATTATTATTTCAGACGAATTACATGGTCACTTCTTAAAATATTGACGGTGTTTCTGGCCCAACTTTCCTCTTTATTGTCTTGCAGATTCAAACGACTAAAGAGAGAGGAATTCGTATGCCCTTTCCATTCAGAACATATATATACAGGGTGAGTCACCTAACATTACCGCTGGATATATTTCGTAAAGCACATCAAATTCTGACGAATCGATTCCACAGACCAGTGTAATTGGTTTATACAAACCATAAAAAAATGCACGGAAGTATGTTTTTTAACACAAACCTACGTTTTTTAAGTGGAACTCCGTTAATTTTGTTAGCACATCTGAACATATAAACAAATACGTAATCAGTACCGTTTGTTGCATTGTAAAATGTTAATTACATCCGGAGATATTGTAACCTAAATTTGACGCTTGAGTACCACTCCTCCGCTGTTCGATCGTGTGTATCGGACAGCACCGAATTACATAGGGATCCAAAGGGAACGGTGATGGACCTTGGGTACAGAAGAGACTGGAACAGCACATTACGTCCACATGCTAACACCTTTTTATTGGTCCTTTTCACTGACACACGTGTACATTACCATGAGGGGTGAGGTACACGTACACACGTGGTTTCCGTATTCAATTACGGAGTGGAATAGAGTGTGTCCCGACATGTCAGGCCAATAGATGTTCAATGTGGTGGCCATCATTTGCTGCACACAATTGTAATCTCTGGCGTAATGTATGTCATACACACCGCAGTACATCTGGTGTAATGTCGCCGCAGGCTGCCACAATACGTTGTTTCATATCCTCTGGGGTTGTAGGCACATCACGGTACACATTCTCCTTTAACGTACCCCACAGAAAGAAGTCCAGAGGTGTAAGATCAGGAGAACGGGCTGGCCAATTTATGCGTCCTCCACGTCCTATGAAACGCCCATCGAACGTGTACCTCACCCCTCATGGTAATGTACATGTGCGTCAGTGAAAAAGACCAATAAATAGGTGTTAGCATGTGGACGTAATGTGCTGTTCCAGTCTCTTCTGTACCTAAGGTCCATCACCGTTCCCTTTGGATCCCTACGTAATTCGGTGCTCTCCGATACACACGATCGAACAGTGGAGGAGTGGTACTCAAGCGTCAACTTTAGGTTACAATATCTCCGGATGTAATTAACATTTTACAATGCAACAAACGGCATTGATTACGTATTTGTTTATATGTTCAGATGTGCTAACAAAACTAACGGGATTCCATTTAAAAAAACCGTAGGTTTGTGTTAAAGACATACTTCCGTGCATTTTTTTATGGTTTGTATTAATCAATTACACTAGCCCCTCTCCTCACGTTCGTTCTGTGGAAACGATTCGTCAGTATTTGATGTGGTTTACGAAATATATCCAGCGGTAATGTTACGTGACCCACCCTGATATATATATATATATAATTTACAGACATTTATTATAGAGGATATTGAGTGTATTAGTCAATTAGGAATAGGGAGATTAGCGTAAGATAGGACATCATCAAACCACTCTGAAGACCACCTGGGTAGTATCAAAGATAGTAAAATAAGCCACAAAATTTTATAGTTTTGAAGAACTATTTTATATTGCATCACCACTGGGAAGCACAGGTGCACGGTACCAGTCTCTAGTCACACTGTTCCGTTGTGACAGGTGTTAAAGTGCAGCTCGACAGTCACCTCGTGCTGTTGGTATAAATACTGCAGTAGGATCTGTTAGTAATACATGTGAGAATTTTCCCTACAGGCATTTGTTTCCTAAGCATTCGTTGCTCTTTGATCTGAAACTTGTAGCCCGGCAGGTATTGTAGCTTTGTGAACAGAACGCCAGCCATAATGTTTATTATTTCAGTTACTGTAAACCCAATTTTTTGTGGAAGTCTTAATAGTGTATAATGTTTTTGGGAAGTTCTTAGGCCTTTCACGTTCAGTGTCTTCTCGAATAAAATAATTTTGGGTATTGGGCTGCCGCATTATAACTACTGAAACAACTAAATTGCCGATGTTCCGACCGACTTGCTATCGCCTCCATCAGGGCCGTTACTGAAGAGGACCCCACCAAGTCGGTAGAAACTTCACCAATTTAGTTGTTTCAGTATGATGCATACTAGTATCCAAAATTATTTTATCTGCAATGTTTTGGAAGTGTTTCAGTCTGAGTATGAGAGCAGCTAACACCGATACTCAGAGATGTGACACAGAGCGTTGGGTCGCGAGAAGGCAAAAGTTCGAACTTCGCTGCAGTCAGTAACAAGTTTCATTAAGGGGCAAAAGTGATGATGACATGTTTAGAGAAATTACTCGTATTTACATAGAAATCATACTCTTCCTAGGTCACCCAAATGACAAAATTTCCATGTCTGCATCCATAACATACGTCGCTTCTGTAAAATCGTAAACCATGATAGTCTGGGAAGATGTTGCCAAGTTATGGAGCTACACCCTCAAGGGATCGCCATCTTCCTTTTTCCCGGCATTCATGAGGTCGGAATGTTCATCTGGAGTTGGAAAGTTTAGAGGTAGACGTTGGAAAGATCCCTTTTCGTCGCCACTCCTGGTTAATTTACAAGCCGCTAAATTTTGAGTACAACGTTCCCGATTTCGACGAATGGACATTCGCCGTCATGGGTAATAATGACTGACTGCCGGATCTGGCATGGTGGTCCACTTATATAGGTGTGTCCCATAGTGGAAAGCCACCCTGGGCTTCCGTTTCACCGAGATAATGCCCGCCTGCACACGGCGAGAGTTTCTACTGCATGTTTTTGTGCTTGCAAAACCCTGCCTTGACCAGCTAGGTCGTCGAATCTCTCCCAAACTGTGAACATTTGGAGCATTATGAACAGTGCTCTCGAGCCGCCTCGGGATTCTGTTGGTCTAACACGCCAATTGAACAGAATTTGTCTCTATATCCCTCCAGAAAATCTATCAATCCGTGCCAAGCCCAGTAACTGCTAAATGCCAGAGTTGGACAAACGCCTTATTGACTTGCTCAATTTGTGAAGGTCTTTCTCTAGAATATATCATCGATTGTAATGAGTTGTTTGTCTCTAGTTGAACGCCACATCTATTGATTTCCGTTCCATTCGGATAATTCCAATGTCCTTTTTTTTCGGCCAATGTTTGATTGACGATTTTTCTGACGTTTCCCCTGCACAAGCGGCTGGTACTGTCTAAGCTTCACCCTCCATTGCTGGTGGTGGACAGGAGTCGAACTCCCGGCCAAAGATTATACGTACCTGGCAAGCCAACGTCCAAGTGCTTTTCCTTGGTCATTTTTGCACCGTTCTCCTCTTGCTACCTGCAATGGTCGTTCGCCGCTGCACAGGAATCCAGGATCCGTTCACCTTGAGGCCTACTTCTTTCTGGTTGAATTTTTTATCATGTTTGTGTATTTCCATAGCTTCTCTGAACAAGCCGGTGTGATAGCTCTTTCATGCAGCCTGAACTTCCTTGTCGGTGAATTCTACTGTGCGGCCAGTCTCGCTCAGTGCGTGCTCTGCCACAGCCGATATCTCCACCTGCCCCCACCTGCAATGTCGCTTATGTTCTGTGAACCATGGTATCGGTTGGTCGTCCCGTTGTTCCAACATAAACTTCCACGCATGTACATGGCATGCGGTATATTGTCGACATTGCAAATGGGTCCCTTTTTTTCCTTTACCGATCTGAGACTTTCTTTGATCTGGATTTTCGTTTTAAAAAGAGTCTTCAGGCCGTATTTTCGCAATATCCGGCCGATTCTGTACGTCAACCTGGGAATGTATAGTGGGGAGACCGCACACGACATTTCTTTTTCCGATGTTTCACTTCTCCGACTGTTTCACTCTGTTACGCTTCTTATATAACTTTTGGGTGTACCCATTGCTCCTCAGAACGCTTTACAAGTGTTGCATCTCGCGTCTCAGGTGATGCGACTCACATATTTGTCTTGCTCGCGCTCCGAGCATATTAATCATGCCTCTTTTCTGGCTTGAATGGTGATCTGACAGTTTGTGCAGTTATCGGTCCGTGTGTCTCAGTTTCTCGATACACGCTGTGTCCAGGTTCTACCCATCTCTTATGACCAGCACACGTACGAGGGTTATTCCAAAAGTAAGGTCCGATCCGTCGCGAAATGGAAACGACTATGAAAATCCGATAAAGCTTTGCACAGATGTGATGGGTAGTGTCTCTAGTATAACCCCAGTTAGCATCACGTCGCTCTTCTCATTTCTGAGCTCGCAGTGAGTGCGTAAAGATGTCTAGAAAATAGTGTCTGCCGCCAAGTACGAGGGCCTGGTGAGAAATTTCGCCTGAAGCTATGCAGCCAACATTACATAACTGTCGTGCTGTTTCGTCTTCACGACAATTCTCAGCCGCATTCTGCAGGGGCAATGACGATGCTCCTGCATCGTTTTCAAATGGAAATGTTAGATTACCCACAATACAGTCCGCAATTGTCTCCCCCTGAGTTTCATCTCTGGTCACATGAACCGCTGTCTTTGAAGACAACATTTTGACACAGACAACGAGGTGTAGGCCAGCGTGGAGAATTGGCGGAAAGCACTGGCGGCTGCCTTCTATGATGAGGCTATTGAAAAGTTGGTACAACGCTATGACAAAAGTCTAAGTCAGAACGGCGACTTCGTAGAGAAGTAGCTGAAAGGTGTAGCTAATTGTTACAAGTAAAACATTTCTGATGTTCACTGTGGTTTCAATTTGGCAATCAATCGGACCTTACTTTTGGAATAACCCTCGTAGAAAGGGTAGCTGTTTGTCCGCTTCTACTTTTTTTGTTTTATGTTGGCGTGAAGGCTGTTAAAGTGTCTTAGGAAGTCACCGAGCTGTTCCTCACCATGGCTCCACACAACGAAGGTATCATCAACGTATCTGTACCGCACCTTAGGTTTACGAGGTGCCAAGTCCGGTGTCTATGCATCACAATGTTCCATGAAGGAGATGGTCACCACCGGACTAAGAGGACTACCCGTGGCGCCGCCTTAAAGTTGTTCGTAGAAGTTGTCATTACGCGTTAAGCAGGTGATGGTGAGACATGGATAAGAGCGCTTGATGAGGTTTCGCGGGAGAATGGAATCGATGTGTTCCAGAGAGTCACTGAATGGCACTTTAGTAAAGAAGCAACACGAAAGTGACCAGGATGTCGTTGGGTCATAGTTGTAGTGTTACAGCTTCTCAGTGAAATGTGCTGAGTGCTTTATGTACGTGTCAGTCGTCCCCACGTGCCACTGGAGCAGAGAGGCCAAGCGTTATGCCAGCTTATACGTCGGTGAGAGATGAGCGCTAACAATCGGTCTTAATGGAACATTAATCTTATCGATCTTTGGTAATCCTTACAGCCGACGTGGTAGGGCTCCTGTGTTGCGCAGGTTGCTATGTATGTGCGCCGAGATAGAAGACGCCTTGACTATCGATTCGTATTCCCTCTGATCCTCTGCATCGGATCTGCGCTTAGTTTTCGGTACGTCGTCTGATCTAACAGGACCTGGATCTCCTGCTCTATATGTTTGGTATTCATTAAGACTGTCACATTTCCTTTATCGGCATACCGTATCAATATACTCAAGTCAGGGTTAAGACTCTTGATGACTTGTACCTCTTCTTTCTCCAGGTTGTAAGCTGGCGGTGTTGCTCGGTGCAGTATCCTGTCTGATTCAGTGCCTATTCCCTCAGCTCTTTCGCAACGAAAGGCCACTTCGTTATTAGTAATGATGTCCACCATAGGTATAGCTCTTGTTATGATAGCGAAATTCCCTCATTTATGAAGGAGAGACTGTTCCGCTTTGATCAACTGTTGTTTAGCGAGGTTGACCACAGTGCGTGAAAAGTCGGAAATCGCCTTGGAAGGCTGCTTTCGGCATCTTACACACTTTTTCTCCTGTTGCTCACAGCAGCGCTCGAGTTCGTCCTGCATGCTCCTGTGGGTGATGCTGTCGATCTCATCCCACTCGTCTCGATGCATTCTGCTACGTAGTTGATAGAAAGTGTCCTACAGTTCTTGCCAAGTGCCCCCGTGTCGCCAGAATTCGCTCAGGAACAAAAGCTCTTTCAGTTGTGTCGTAGACACGATGGGTATATGCGGTGTTGAAGAGGCGTTTACATTTTCATATTCACCACCGTAAAAGCACATCATATCTACGACAGAATGCTCTGGCGAGTGCTCTGGGAAAACCCGGATGCGGCAGCCGTTAGCAAAATGAATGGAAGGGCTACCAGAATTCAATAAACACTGACTTATAATAGTTACAGAAAATCCAGTTATGTAGTTACAAACAGAAAAATACGACGAATGCGTGTTTGAAAAAGCATCTACAATCAATTAAACCACGCCCGTAAAATAAATTTCTCCACAATGGCTTGTTCAACTTTCATTAACTGACTGTACAGACATAGGGCTCATAGAGCTTTACGAGAAAAAGGTAGGAAGCTTCTGTAAACATTATGTATTTTAAGTTATAGCCCCAGTTTTACATTCTGTACATACAATACGCGTTTTCACTAAACAAATTAATAAAACCGCGCTAGTAGCTGCAGGATAGTTAACTAGACATTGATTCTGATGTATTCAGTTTTATTTCTTTATTTTCAACTGAAAAGCTTAAAGCAGCGTTTACACAAACAAAATACCAGTTATTGGGCAAACGGATTAACTTGACAGAAAATCAGACAAGAGAGTAAATTTACATGTTAAATTATGTATCTTGCATCTGTATGTCGTAAAATTAATGCACTGGAAGACGCAAGCGGTGTTGCTAGGCTAGAGACATTGTGAGTGCTTAAATAGCCAGCAGCCATTTCGATCTTGTTATTTGGCCATTGAGCAATATAGGATGAACGTTCATCTGGATGAACTGGAAAAGTACGTATGTGCAGCTATTAGGTCGAATTTAGGTAGTGTACGAAACATTTAGATGTGTTAACCTTGGGAGCTTGTTTTTTCGGTGGGTTTTTGGCAGCGAAAACTTAGAAAAAGTTCTGCGAGTTAAGCTACCGTGGGAAGCCAGTTTACACTAGGTAAATAAGACAGAACTTTAAAACCCCTTCCGCCACTATTTGCGAGTGATCTAACCCTGTGGATTTAATCTATTACCCAGTGTAGAATTTAATTTTAAAATATACGCTGAATGAACTTTGAACACCTTCGGAGATTTTATCGGGATCCGCGCGTTAGTTAGAGTGAGATACTAATCTGGAATCCTTCTATTTTAAGATCTTGCACAGTCCTTTGGCAGTTCAGTATTAAAAAGATAATAAGGAGCTTTTATTTAAATCAAAAGTACTGTGTGTTGCTAACATTATCTTTTTTTCATAGGGTAATCCTGACTAAATATTTGATTACCGAACTTTTGTGACAAATTATCAAGGGTAACTACGAAAAATACGTTTGGTGCCTCTAGGCGGTAACGTAACCAAATCTAGAAGACCAACCACGCCTTATGAAAACCAGTAAACTTTTTTCTAGTTCAGTTCATAGTTCTTCCAGTTGAAAGGGAACAATTTGAAGAGCAAACATTTGTATTTTCATTTAATAACAGTAGAGTCGCAATAAAAAGAAAAAGGGGATGAGAAATTAAACCAAATATAGTTTACATGAAACCAGGGTCTCACGTGATAAGTACAGGTGTCGGATTGAATAAAGACACGTTGAGATCGTGGTATCTTCTATATGGTGGCCAGTATTTCGACGAGTAGGACACTGTGCCGATGGGAAGTCCCAGCCATCATTTGAATGAAGAAATTTAAAGAGATTAGTTTGGACGCAGCTGCAGCTGAGCCAAGTTGCTGTAATCCCTGCGTCGACGTTACTTTTACCATTTGGCTCCATGGACGTGAAAAATGTGGAGAATTCTTAGAACACCTGAACGGCAGTCACGACCACATTAGACTTGCGATGGAAGTAGAGACAGGTGGTGCATTGCCCTTCCTAGACATCTTTGTTCGCCGAACAACCAATGGGCGTCGGATATGTATCTCCACTCTCTCAGCCGTCACCATCCACCACAAAATTGTGGAGTTAAGAACACCCTCGTCCACCGTCCCAAAGTCGTCTCAGATGCTGAAAATCTCCCACTAGCTCTACGTCACCTCCGAAATGTGTTCAGGGAAATTGGCTTCGTCCCCGCCAGGTCTCACCGGCTATTTCTGGTGGGAGAGGTAGGAGAAACACCACCTAAAAAGAGAGCAAGGAACTTGCGGTTTCAGTTTTCTGTGGCACAGTGTGGAGAAAGATTAGCCGGTTCCTGAAGAGACACAACATTTCACTAGTTTTCACTCTCCCAGCAAAAATACTACGTATCATGAGGCCTGTGAAGGACGATCTGGGGTTTAGAACACCTGGAGTGTACAAGAAACCATGTCAGTGTCGTTGCTACTACGCCGGCCAAACATTATTACGGACAGAACACGAGAAGTGCTTACGCCTACGCTATTCCGAAAAATCAGTGGTGGCAAAACACGATTTAGAAAATCGACATCTGCCATTATGATGAGGAAGGGAATTTGGGAAAGCCTCAGAAAAGAAACTATAGAAATAGGAAACACTATGAAGAAGGACAGCGGTCTGCAGCTCGAAACTGGGACTGGGCCATCGCGATGTTAGAACTGGCACGGCGGATGTAGGACGAAAACATCACCATATCGGGGGAGTAAGAGAGAACCAGTGACGTCACAGCCAGCAGTGCGGCTATATAACTGCGTGGCCACGGAGATGCGGCAGTGTTTTACCACTTGACAATGGCGTAGGAGAGCTTGGTCGAAGGCTCGCGGAATTTCAAGCACCTGATGCTGCTGGAAGCCCGAGACGATGTTATTGAATTTCAATATCTAATGGGCTATCGGGCAACACGGATCCCCTGCACCAATGAACAGCCTATAAAATTTTGCCCGTGTTGTTCGGGTTCGCAGACAGACGGTGCGACTCACCAGATCGGCTGTGTCCCAGCACGGAGGCGATCTGCGGGACGTCGTCGACCAGCTCCACGGACTCGCTGCTCCGCCGGTACACCTTGAAGATGGCGGCGACGCAGCGGAGGCGCATCACCGCCTCCGGGTACGTCAGCGACGCCACCGCCAGCTGCAGCGACGACCACGACGTCTTCCGGCCGCCCCCGGCGTCCGACACCACCGTCGGCGCAGAGTTCGGGATCTGCGGACCGACAACGACCAGTTCGTGATTCACTCTACTCAAACGTACCTGTCGCATAATCCAGTGGTGCTACGCCATTTGTTATGCCTCATCAGATTTAGAGAAGTCGTGGTTCTACGGCTTAACCTGTTCGTAGCAAATGTGGTAAGAAACACTTAAAATTGCTATAAAATTCCATTCAGAGTCCTTTCTCCAAAATGTTAGAAATAGTATAGTACTCACTAGTAGGCGCACATTTAAGCAGAAACAATTTACTTGGCACGACGTAGATTGGATTCGAGCAGGTTTGCCTGACTGAGAATGATGTATGTACATTCACATATAAAATATTACGAGCTTTGAAGAATAAAATACGACCAGCTTGTATTTTCTGCGAACGGCACATGGCGATTGACTGTGTAGGGCATGTTACTATCTTAGACAAACTTAAGTGTCATCGAATTTCTACGTAACGTTACGTAAGGTTACGTGGCATGTAGCTTCAGCGTGAAATGTCCGTGGCGGTAGTTGGTGCCACTGCCGTGTAGCGGGAAGCCAGCGGAAGGAACGACCATTCCCAACAGCCAGTAGCTGGTCGATCAGTGTTCTGGTGAGTGCTAGAAATGAGTGTTCTCATTCTTGCTCCCGCGAAGTGCGAACTGCGCCCTGTAATTCGCTACGTACATGCTAAGGGCATGAACGCCGCTACGATTCATTGCGAAATTGTTTCTGTTTATGGAGAGGACGTAATGTCAAAGCAGTAAGGACGGAAATTCACGATGACGACAGAAGACTGTTGTCACCTATGGCTGGCTCTGTGCACTATAGGGCTTAACATCTGAGGTCATCAGTCCCCTAGAACTTAAGACTACTTAAAGATAAGCAACCTAAGGACATCACACACATCCTCGACAGAGGCAGGATTCGAACCTGCGGCTGTAGCAGTCGTGCGGTTCCAGACTAAAGCTTCTAGAACCGCTCGGTCACAACGGACGGCGTTGTCACTTAGGATTTAGTGCAGAATACTGAAGAACGTCTCTCTGATCGCCGATCGACGATTGACGTCCTGGATGCAGGTTTTCCAAACATTTTACGAACTGTTGTTCATGAAATCGTAGCTGATTGACTAAATTATCGCAAGCTGTGTACATGATAGGCGCCCAAGGTGCTTACGGAAGTACACAAAATAGACGAAGTCAGTGTCGCTCGCGAATTCCTTGACCGTTTTGAGATTGAATCCGAGACTTCTAGACTTTATTGTGACAGGATACGGAACTTGGGATTTCCTCTTCAAAGAGAAAATGACAATAAATGCAGTGGCGCCATACTCATTCTCCTTCAGCCAAAAAATTCAAAGCTCAGGAAACAGCGTGGAAAATCCTCGTGTCAGTGTTTTGGAATCGAAAAGGGGTTCTGCTCGTTGATGTTTTGGGCAGAAGTGAAACAATAAATGCTGTAAGTTACTGAGAGACCATGAAGAAGCTTCGCAGTCATACAAAAGAAATGTCGCGGGATGCTATAACGGGACGCGTCTCCTTGATGACAACGCACGTTCGCACACCTCTCATGCAACACAAGAGTTGTTGACTTCGTTTGGTTTTGATGTTTAAAGCCATCCATCTCATATCTACAATCTCGCACCTAGTCACTATCATCTGTTCACTAAACCGAAGAAACACCTTCGTGGCCAATGTCGATGACACAGAACCCAAAAAGCTTGTTCCATGAATGACAACATGTATTGAGATAAATGGTGAATATGTGCAAAATTATTGCAAAACCTCTACTACAATGAATGTAAAGATTATTAAAGTAAATTCGTTTTTTGTACTTCAAAAGCCAGCCGGGGTGGCCGAGCGGTTCTAGGCGCTACAGTCTGGAACCGCGCGACCGCTATGGTCGCAAGTTCGAATCCTGCCTCGGGCATGGTTGTGTGTGATGTCATTAGGTTAGTTAGGTTTAAGTAGTTCTACGTTATAGGGGACTGATGACCTCAGCAGTTAAGTTCCATAGTGCTCAGAGCCATTTGAAACATTTGTACCTCAAAAATTTCTTTTAACCTTACTTTTCGGATTAGCCTCGCAGCTTTACAGACAACTGCGTTGAATTAACGATATTGTGCTGAAGATCTCAAGCAGTGTTGGAAGGAAACGAAGTTATAGTGATTGGACAAGTAACAAAGGGAGTCCCCTCAATAATTGCTTTTGAATTAACACAGATTACTAATACATGTGAATTACCTTCTACTTAACTAATAATTTTGTGAATGTTGAAGTGGTTGATAAGAAAATTGGAGAGGAATTCCGCGTTATACAAGACACATTTCTAGTTTTGTTTTCATCCAGATGTGCTTCAATACTTTTGTGCTATTTTCAGTGCGTTTATTTGTTTATATTCTTTTTCACATGAACAATTGGATGTTAATGATAGTAGCTTTGCGTCTACTAGGCAGTCTACAGCTTGTCATACTTTTTGCTACTCTAGTGTTTTTTCGTTTGCTTGGTCGTAGTAACATGCTCACTTCTTCTGCTTTTGTCATTACACTGAAACGAGTCTTCTGGGGTGAAGTCATATGTGGCACACGAATATTGTAATGATACTAACGTAAACTAAATTGAAACTATTACATTACAAACCATATATGTCTCTGATGGGCTCTATAAAGTGAATCGCTGGCTGTGCGCGACCGCGGAGTCAAAGATACTGCGTCTGGTCTGAGATTGTAGTGTTGGAGTTAGAGAGGGCTTGGTGCACAGCAGTGGGTAGCTGGCTGTGACAGGAAGAGGATGGAGTAGGCAGTTGTGCTGTGCTCTGTAAAGCCACCAAGTATTAGATTATAATGTAGGAATTATGAGTACATGTATTATTGCAAATAGAAACGTGGAAACAGAAGTCTTCTCGGAGGCAAGGTAAAGAAGTTAAATTTTTATGACTTTCATTTTGCCAGCACTTTAGTGTAAATGTGTTGGCTGACAACTGGTAACAGTGAGTTCTATGTTGAGTAACTCCAGAATGTACGTACACAGATTTGATGTATAGGCTAGTTAGATATTTCGCTTTTGCAACGTTTCTATGATTTGCTGACTCAGTTACTTATACATGGTGTGATGATTTGCCATTATGCTTGTTTAATAAGTTTAGATAATACTTGCTGTATAAATGTCATTGCTTGTGACTCATTTAGTAAAAAGGGAGTAATTTCTTTGAGTAACGTAATTTCAATTGTCAGTTGTTTTGAAAATTCCACTATTCAAAAAGTCAGTGTTAGTGATTCATCCAAATCACTACCGCCTCCATGTCCTGTTCATATGTTTTTTGACATCGAATTTTCTTAAATGTTTTCATTTATCAGCCAAAAGAGTTTCTCGTATATTTCAAAGTATTACTGCCAACATTGCACACCGCTGAGCCTGTAGCTAGCATAATCTGTTCTTCTTCATGAACATATCGCGATCCACCGTTGGTGGGGGTAAGACAATTGTATTTATTTGTTATGTGCACAGAGACCAAAGTTATGAGTTTGGAACAGTGCCAGAGGATTCAGTACCTAAGGGGCTGAATGTATTTTTCGGTGACTGTATTTCTTTACTGGCACTGGGAGTTGCATTTCCGAATCGCTACCTGTAAAGATTTTGCTAACAGTAACACAGAGTAAGCACACCACCTACAGTTACAACACGCTGCACGATAACTCAAGTTTTGTATGCGTTTCCAGTTCAGGTATTCATTCATGGTGTTCCAAAGAAATCAAGAAATAACATTACACTAAAGAAATATAGAAAGAACATTACAACACATGTATTTCCTACAATTTATTCCCAAGCACAAAGTTTCCAGTTCAGGCATTCATTCAAGGTGTTCCAAAGAAATCAAGAAATAGCATTACACTAAAGAAATATAGAAAGAACATTACAACACATGTATTTCCTACAATTTGTTCCCAAGATTGCGTGGCACGAAATCGCAGGGAATAAATCATAGAAAACACTTTTGTAATCACAAAAGTAAAAGAAATAACTGTGTTGCCTCGGCAAAAACAAAGAAATGAGCATCACTGCATCAAAAAGTTTGACAGCCCCTAGACTGTGTAGCAGACCTAAAGCTACTATCAAGAACAAGCAACAACGTCTTGTGAGAAAGAAGATAAACAAATAAACGCACTGAAGGCAGCACAGTAAGTGCTGAAACACGTCTGTATGAAAACAAAACTACAAATATGTCTTCCGTAAGTCGGAATTCCTCTCCAGCTTCCCCTGAACATTAATCAAACATAATTAGTATCCTTCTCACACGGTACAGAAGTTCTAATAAAGTCCATTGGAGTGAAAGGAACGTGGGAAATTGTTAATTATATTTCAGTGTTAACTGGCGAGAACCTGTTTATATTTTCCGCGACCCCCACGGGCAGGCGGTGTAACGCCAACATAAGCGTATCGGCCTAAGCCGGCGTCTGAATCATGTGCTGGAGTATTTTGTGCCAGTATCAGCGGTCATGGGCTGGGCATGGTACACTGACAGATTACTCCATGTTGTGGCCGAGTCAGCAAGTTCTTCTCTGCGCCTGTCTACTTCCGGTGCGTTCCCTCCAGTCCGGGCCTAGTTGCTAACTTGCTGAAGCGCCCTGAGAACGAAGTTAGCTTGAGTGGATTAAGTCTGGCACACGACAACGATAGCTACGAATCTGTTACTTCAGGACGATCACAGAGGAAAATTATTCAGTAACAACATTATGTTGAAGTTGTTGCTGCCCTCGCTTCGAATGTCGGGCGAATATCGACACTGGCAGCTTATCTTTCCTGCTTGTCATGGTTAATATCTTATCTGTGTGTTTATGAATGTTATTTAAATGTTATTGTTAGTAATTACATTTGACCGATATATGGCGTATACGGGTCGCCTTCCTCTGTTATCAGTTGAATACCGTGTTTGACCATCCTAACTTATTATCTCAAGTGATGACCTTCAATAATCATTACGTTATGCTTATCCATTACGGATATTTTAGAACCGTGACTGTATATTAATGTAAATAAATTATACACAACTGCAACCAGTCACTTTTTTCATTAATAATGCTTTATTACATTAACCGGTTTTCGAACCCTTTCAGGTTCATCTTCAGATGATTTCGGGAGAATCCGGGAAGTTACATCATTACTGGTAGTAGCGCCGACCTGTTCAAGAAAGAATGGGCCAATGCGAACGTAGCCGTGAAGCCACACCATACGGTGACATGTTCACCATACAGAGGAACTTGATACGCAGTGACTGAAGCTGAAGAACCCCCACACTCGTCAGTTCTGTGTGTTCACCTCACCCGTCAGAGAAAACTGAACTTAGTCTGCCCATAGGATGGTCCAAGGCCAGCCCTCGTCAACTTAAATCCTTGCGTAAAAGTGGAGAGCGAAGTCAACACGTCGTTGCGTGTACTGTGCTGCAAGCGGCTCTACGGTATGGATCTTCTACGGGTACCATTCGAGTATGCTTCGAAGCTCCTACCGTACAGTGGACCACGAAATGTTCAACAGTCGTGACACAGCACGCGCTGCCTGACGATCGGGAATTGCGCGCAGTGTTGTCTGCTATAGCAACAGCGATTTCATCAACCACATGTGGTGCAACCTGTCGTCGGCCTCTTCCCGGAGAAACGTCCAGTATTGCAGTTGATTCGAACTTCTTCATCGTGCTTCGCGAAGTATGCGGAGAAAGTGGACCCTTCTGTAATCCGTTCAGCCGGCGGTATTCTCGAAGGGCAGCTCCAGCATTACTGTTGTTTTGATAATACAGCTACACGAATAATGCCCTGCTCTTTTTGTCCAAGCTCATGCTCACACGTCAACAAGTGGACTGCGATTGGTCAGGTGTGTAAGAGTATGAATCACGATGAGTGATCACGGCAACTGGTGGCCATTGTTGGAACTGAACGGTGGCACTGTGACGCATGGAATTAATGCACCCCATACTCTGGACATCAATGCTACCAAGTGTGGTACTCGTACGGTAATTAGTTTCCGTGTTATAACGTGTTAAATAGGGATATCTGGCATATTAAGCATTGGGTTGTTTAACGAAGTACAATTGGCAGCCCCCGTGTGTTTCTACAGCCCAATGTTTCTGATTGTCTAAAGTAGAGTCTTAACAATATCAATTCTCTTTTTAATTGTGTTTCTCTCTCTCCGATATATTTCTGAGTCGTTTGTTATCCTCACTATCATCATATTGCCTGGATTAATGCTAACATGAACGCCCGTGAATCTAATTATTTCAGCGAATTGTCTGTGTTAATAAAGTATCAATGTAATTATGTTCCCTTAATTGTGCTGAAGTAAGAGTTATTTTAATTAGTCAAGTAGTCATTCCAAGGAATTTATTTCTTAGTAATTTCACAAATATCGTGTAGCAACTGAAATGAATAAAGGTTATTCTGTTCATTTAGTAAATGTTGAGATACGGTAACGAAGAAAACATTGTTTTAACTCTGTAAGGACGGTTTTTTGAGAAGGTCATGATAATTTAGCTTAGGAAAATTTTTTGTGCAAATATCCTTGTTAGGAATTGTTCTTTTTCGTGTTCTGGAACCTTAGCACTCCAAACTACCTCCCTGCTCTCCATATAAAATACAGTACTGCCTAGACTGTTCATTCCATTCAACTGGTCCTGAAAATCTTCTTCACTTTCACTGGGAACAGCGACGATATCAGAGATTCTTATTGATGTCCTTTAGGAATAAACAATATGGACTGAGAGTAAACTCAAGAAACATGGTAGTCATGATTCTTTGACTGTTGTTTATTAATAACAAGATTTTCGATTATTGTTAGTTCCCTGCCATTTGCTCTTCTATGTAGAACATAACATAATATAATAAGAAAGACATTAATTCAGAATCTCATCCTCAAAGCTGCAATCTCTCTTTTTTCAGTTACGAACGCCTTTAACGCTCTGACAGGGTGATGATACCACAGCCACACCTGAGTGACCTAGAGGTGAGATCACGTCTTAACTGTTGAACATGTGAGCAACAAGTGTTCCCAGTCTAAAATGCTGGACTGTATTTTCTGGATTTTAGGTTGCGCATAAGCACCTACGAAGTCTACTTCATGTAATAGGTGGGGTCCATGTTTTACTAATGTGATTTAGTGCTTTCTGAGGAGGAAAGAACTTCTATATCAGACTTAGTGACCAAACACAATTTCATTATTCATCCTTACCAAAGTAGCAGAATACAGGTAATATTTCTCTCTCCATTACGTAATATTCTTGTTATTACTGTTTCACACCCACATTCTATAGACTCCTTTCTCTTGTCGCCCCCTCGCCACCCACCTTTTTGCCTGATCATCACGTTCACCAGTTTATCTATATAAAATACACTCCTGGAAATGGAAAAAAAACACATTGACACCGGTGTGTCAGACCCACCATACTTGCTCCGGACACTGCGAGAGGGCTGTACAAGCAATGATCACACGCACGGCACAGCGGACACACCAGGAACCGCGGTGTTGGCCGTCGAATGGCGCTAGCTGCGCAGCATTTGTGCACCGCCGCCGTCAGTGTCAGCCAGTTTGCCGTGGCATACGGAGCTCCATCGCAGTCTTTAACACTTGTAGCATGCCGCGACAGCGTGGACGTGAACCGTATGTGCAGTTGACGGACTTTGAGCGAGGGCGTATAGTGGGCATGTGGGAGGCCGGGTGGACGTACCGCCGAATTGCTCAACACGTGGGGCGTGAGGTCTCCACAGTACATCGATGTTGTCGCCAGTGGTCGGCGGAAGGTGCACGTGCCCGTCGACCTGGGACCGGACCGCAGCGACGCACGGATGCACGCCAAGACCGTAGGATCCTACGCAGTGCCGTAGGGGACCGCACCGCCACTTCCCAGCAAATTAGAGACACTGTTGCTCCTGGGGTATCGGCGAGGACCATTCGCAACCGTCTCCATGAATCTGGGCTACGGTCCCGCACACCGTTAGGCCGACTTCCGCTCACGCCCCAACATCGTGCAGCCAGCCTCCAGTGGTGTCGCGACAGGCGTGAATGGAGGGACGAATGGAGACGTGTCGTCTTCAGCGATGAGAGTCGCTTCTGCCTTGGTGCCAATGATGGTCGTATGCGTGATTGGCGCCGTGCAGGTGAGCGCCACAATCAGGACTGCATACGACCGAGGCACACAGGGCCAACACCCGGCATCATGGTGTGGGGAGCGATCTCCTACACTGGCCGTACACCACTGGTGATCGTCGAGGGGACACTGAATAGTGCACGGTACATCCAAACCGTCATCGAACCCATCGTTCTACCATTCCTAGACCGGCAAGGGAACTTGCTGTTCCAACAGGACAATGCACGTCCGCATGTATCCCGTGCCACCCAATGTGCTCTAGAAGGTGTAAGTCAACTACCCTGGCCAGCAAGATCTCCGGATCTGTCCCCCATTGAGCATGTTTGGGACTGGATGAAGCGTCGTCTCACGCGGTCTGCACGTCCAGCACGAACGCTGGTCCAACTGAGGCGCCAGGTGGAAATGGCATGGCAAGCCGTTCCACAGGACTACATCCAGCATCTCTACGATCGTCTCCATGGGAGAATAGCAGCCTGCATTGCTGCGAAAGTGGATATACACTGTGCTAGTGCCGACATTGTGCATGCTCTGTTGCCTGTGTCTATGTGCCTGTGGTTCTGTCAGTGTGATCATGTGATGTATCTGACCCCAGGAATGTGTCAATAAAGTTTCCCCTTCCAGGGACAATGAATTCACGGTGTTCCTATTTCAATTTCCAGGAGTGTAGCAGTCTGTGCCATTACTTACTTGTACAAAATTTTTGGCTGATAGATTCCTACATTTTAATCTTTGTGTTTAAAGTGGTGGAAAATTCATTTGAGCAGAGCTACTTTGTGAACTTTATTATGCTTGTGTTTTGTATCGATATGTAATAGTGAAATGCCACACATCTTAGAAAAATAATTTTTGTACAGCTGTGTACTTTCGCCGATGCCGTGTAGACTACCTGTCAAGTATTAGTAGCTATGACAATAGCCTAAAAAGCCGAAATACGGATCATAGCGAGCTGTTCAGTAAATATTATTGTGAAACAGCAATACTGTGTATCTAAATTTTTAATATCTACTTCTAAATCTCTATACGTACTCCGCAAGCCACACTTTGGTGGGTGGCGGTGGGCACCTTGTACCACAATTAGCCACTTCTTTCCCGTTCCACCCGCAAACAGAGTGAGGGAATGCAACTGTCCGTAGGCATCCGTACGAACCCCAGTTTTTCTCATGTTACATTTGTGCTCTGTACCATAAATATATGTAGGCGGGAGTAGAATCGTTCCGAAGATCTTAAGAGGCTGGTTCTCCATATATTTTCAGTACTGTTCCGCGAAAAGAACATCATGCCTGCAGGGATTCCCGCTTGAGTTCACGAAGCGTCTCCCAAATACATGCTTGCTGCTTCGATATCTTCCTTTAATCCGACCTGGTAGGGATCACAAACACTCGAGCAGTACTCAAGAATGGTGCGCACAGGTGTTCTGTGCGCGCTCTCTTTTACAGATGATCAACACTTTCCTAAAATTCTGCCTACGAACGTAACTGAGAGATAGCAGCACACTACTAATGCTCGAATGTTACGAGATTATTTTTCCTACTCATCTGCTTAAACATATATTTTTCTACATTTAGAGCATCACAATAACTAGAAATTTGGTCTAAGTCATCTTGTATCCTCTTGTAGTCACTCAACAACGACACCTTCCCGTTCACCTCAATGTCATCATCAAACAGCCACAGATTGCTGCCTGCGCTGTCCGCCAAATCGTTCACGAGTATAGAGAATAGTAGCGTGCGCATCACACTTTCCCGTGGCGGTCTTGGCGATACCCTTGTGTGTGATCAACAATCGCCGTAGGGGACAACGTACTGGGTTCTGTTACTTGAGAAGTATCCCATCCACTCACATATCTTGGAAGCTATCTCATATGCTCGCACGCTTGTTAAAAGTCTGCAGTAGAGCATTATGGAAATCTAGGAATATAGAATCTGCATGTGGCCCTTCATCCATGGTTCACAGGATATCATGTGAGGAAAGGAAATGTTAGTTCCGCATGAGCGATGGTTTCTAAATCCATGCTGATTTGTGAACAGAAAATCTTCCATCTCAAAGAAGTCGGTTATACCCGAACTGAGAACAAGTTCAAAAATTCTATAAGGCACAAATGTTAATGGTATTTGTCTGTAACTTTGCGGATCCTTTCTTCTATCCTTCGTAGCTACAGGAGTCACCTGCGGATTTTCCAGTGGCTGGAGACTGCGCTGGGAGAGAGATTCGCGATGAGTGCTAGATAAGTAAGGGGACCATGCATTAGAGTACCATCTGTAACACCGAAATGGGATTCAGTCAGGACCTGATGACTTATTGTTTTAAATTCTTTCACAAAGGAACATCCGAAACTGAGTATTATACCAGAGGTTGAAAATATCGAAATAGTTATAAAGCTCTTCCGTTATACAGACCGGTTTCGGGCTCTTATAAGCCCGTCTTCAGGTGTCTCATTTGGTCGAACAGGAGTCTGTTCTGCGCTCGTAGGTTGCACACCTCGCCTTGTACATGCCCACCGAGGCGCTCGTGAGTCACAACACCAAGTTACGACACCTGAAGATGGGCTTACGAGAACCTGATACCGGCCATGTCATAATAAAAGAACTTTACAACTGTAGCGGTATTTTAAACCTTTGGTAAACTCTTTCAGTTGCTTCTCTGCGCTTGTCCTCCATATTGAAGTTCATACGACAGTCAAATGACGGTATGTTTGTACGGTCCCCTTCATGCGCACGTGACGGCATACTTTTTTTAACTCTTTCTGCTGCTTCTCTGCGCTAGGCTTGCCTATTACCTTGCCCTCCATATGGGAGTCAGCACGACGGTTAAACGATGGTAAGTTTTTACGATTCTCCTGAGTGAATGCGTTTTTAATTGAGAGATTCACAACTTTACTTTCGCTGTCTTCTAACGCCGAACAAGACTCCTCAGTGAGTGACTGGGCAGAAGCTTTAGACCTGCTTAGCGACTTTACATAGGAGCAGAACTTTCTCAGGATTTGGTAAGACGTTTTCCTAAGGTGAGACGGTTGTTGTTGTAGCATGCTTTGGCCATCTGTCTTTTTACAGACGCACGAATTTATACTAAATTTTGCGTACCTGCGCGTTCTGTTTTCAGCCGAGAGTACAAAAACCTGCTCTTCCTCAGCAACTTCCGAATTTTGTTAATAAAACACGATGGGTTTTTTTCCGTTCTTGATCCACTAACGCAGCACATACTTCTCCATGACGTAACTTATAATCCCTCTTAAACTTAGTCCGTAATTTCTTGATATCCACTGAACTGGAATTAAATCATGTCCATTCACTTTTTCTCCACTCATTTTTTGCGTGGGTTTTAGCAACTGCTCTTTCCAGGAAAAATTATCTCCTAGCCTTCTTGAAGCATTCATATTCCTCCAAGTACCTACGGAAGACTCTATAAATATTTAACAGAGGGATTCCCAGCTGACACAATGAGGAAGGGAATCCGTCTAAAATACCTGTTACCTGAAGAGAGAGGTTGACTGAACACCCTATATGACACATGGGAATATATTCTATTTTGTTATGCGGAGCTACAGGGTGTTAACCAAAAATAGTAGATGGGTACAGAGATTGGAATATGCAGCAAATTGGAATATAGAACAAATAATTAAGGTTGGTGGACGTTCAGTTCTGAGATGAGACTGGCCTCATAAGACGTCAGGAGACCGCACAAAGTTAGTAGTAAGAAAATGAAATACAGGAGTATCTAATGGTAATACAATTGTCTTGGTAGCTTATATACTTTTAAATTATCATCTCAAGACAAATATCGGGATAACACTACCATCAGGTTTGTAATATGAAGCATAGAGTATCAGACAAGAAATTAAAAGGCACAGAGTGGAGCAACTCAGTGAAGATGAAAAATGTATCTGCCTACATTAAAGTGCCTGTGTCAGTATAGGCAATTAAGGGGTTAAAAAGAGTGTTGGAGGCTACAGCGTACGGTTCACCGACTTCCGCATACATGTTTTTCAACTTTAGTTTTGTTTTGATATATGCCTATTAATATACTGTCTTTTATTACGTATTTCGTATGACAGATCTGATGATGTGGTATACCTAAGGGCGTCACAAAGTGACCAATTAAACTTATATTGGCGACCAAGATCATTATCCTAAAGTTTAGTTTTAAAGATGGCCCTAGCTCTCCTGAGGGACTTCTTGTTCAACGTTATATAGGATGACTTCTTCCTTTATGTGGCCACATCGTCCGTAGTTGCTTTACAATTCTTCAGGGTATTTTTGTTTTGTCTCTGCAACTACAAAAATGTGTGTTTTCTTTTTTTTTCAAAAGACGCGTTTCGCTTTATTGAGGTAAAAAATCATCAGTGGTCTTAAATTAAGTTATTTAGATTTTCATTTGCTTTAGGATCGAAAAACAGTTTGTTAATCATATATTGGTTTGTATTTACGGGGATTTTAGCTTGATTCTTGCTTACATCGGGAAATGTCGTCTGCTAGCACATCGTTGATGTTTTTCTTCTTTAGACACTAATAGTTGTCCAATTTTTAGTTGTTCTGCAGCACTATCCTTTTCATATGGTTTTCACAGCACACTTGCTTGCACAGCGCTGTGTTCGTTCGTTTTTACACTTCTAGAATATTTCTACTATGTGTTGTGCTTTTTGTTTTGCAGTGTTGCCAACATAACTTTGGTACTACTTTGTCTGTAATATTTTTTTTTGATAATTATATGTGTGTCACAATTCCATTTAATTTTGTTAGTGTGTATTTATATATTGTGGAAGAGAAGGGAATGAATAGTGATGGAGGTTTTTTTTTTGGGTGGGGAAGGAGAAATCGTGAAAGGTGTATAGTAATAAGATGGAGTGTGAGTTTACAGGAGAAGGTGAGTAACAAGCAGTGACATGAAACTGGGAGGGAGGGGGTTGAGTGGGAGTTTACGAGGAGTTGAAGGATAGAAAAGGCTCTTTTCTTCTTCATGTAACTGCATCAATTATTGTATATACAGTCTGGTTTCCGATATTTATTTGGTCACTGAGCAACTGCTTATTATGTGTTAATGCTTTGCGTAAGTCGAAATTTTCTCAGAAAGGGAGGAGGTGTCTGTCTTGACTAATTCTTATGATATTAGTAAGGTACTATAAGTACCTATATATATATATATATATATATATATATATATATATATATATATATATATAAGTATATAGTGCAATACTGACTCTACGACTTTTTTTAGAAGCTAGATTAAGAAAAGGCAAATCTACGTTTCTAGCATTTGTAGACTTAGAGAAAGTTTTTAAAAATGTTGACTGGAATACTCTCTTTCAAATTCTGAAGGTGGCAGGGGTAAAATACAGGGAGCGAAATGCTATTTACAATTTGTACAGAAACCAGATTGCAGTTATAAGAGCCTCGGACATGAAAAGGAAGCAGTGGTTGGGAAGGGTGTGAGACAGGGTTGTAGCCTATCCCTGATGTTCTTAATTGTGTATATTGAGCAAGGAGTAAAGGAAGCAAAGAAAAATTCGGAGTAGGTATTATAATCCATGGTGAAGAAATAAAAACTCTGAGGTTCGCCGATGACATTGTAATTCTGTCAGAGACAGCAAACGACTTGGAAGAGCAGTTGAACGGAATGGACAGTGTCTTGAAAGGAGGATATAAGGTGAACATCAAGAAAAGCAAAACGAGGATAATGGAATGCAGTCGAATTAAGTGTGGTGATGTTGAGGGAATTAGATTAGGAAATGAGACACTTAAAGTAGTAAAGGAGTTTCGCTATTTGGGGAAAAAAATAACTGATGATGGCCGAAGTAGGGAGGATATAATATGTAGACTGGCAATGGCAAGGAAAGCGTTTCTGAAGAAGAGAAACTTGTTAACATCGAGTATAGGTTTAAGTGTCAGGAAGTCGTTTCTGAAAGTATTTGTATGGAGTGTAGCCACGTATGGAAGTGAAACATGGACGATAAATAGTTTGGACAAGAAGAGAATAGAAGCATTCGAAATGTGTTGCTACAGAAGAATGCTGAAGATTAGATGGGTAGATCACATAATTAATGAGGACGTGTTGAATAGGATTGGGGAGAAGAGAAGTTTGTGGCACAACTTGACCAGAAGAAGGGATCGGTTGGTAGGACATGTTCTGAGGCATCAAGGGATCACCAGTTTAGTATTTGAGGGCAGCGTGGAGGGTAAAAAACGCAGAGGGAGACCAAGAGATGAATACACTAAGCGGATTCAGAAGGATGTAGGTTGCAGTAGGTACTGGAAGATGAAGAAGCTTGCACAGGATAGGGTAGCGTGGAGAGCTTCATCAAACCAGTCTCAGGACTGAGGACCACAACAACAACAACTTAAGTGCATAGTAGTGTGATGGAGTGTGAGTTGGAGGAGAAGGTGAGTAGCAAGCAGTGAAATGAAACTGAGAGGGAGAGGTTTAGTGGGAGAGTATGAGGGGTTTAAGGTTAAAAAAGGCTCTTTTCTTCTTCGTGTAATTGCATCAGTTACTTTACATAGAGCCTGGATTACGATATTCATTTGGTCACTGAGCAACTGTTTATTTTGTTTTAATACTCTCCGCATGTGGAAATTTTCTCGGAAAGGAAGGAGGTGTCTGTCTTGATTAATTCTTATGATATTAGTAAGGTACTATAAGTAAGAATTCAGGTCAGATGAGATCAGAGAAAGAGTATCGAAATGGAGCACGAACTACTATAATTAGATAACGGAACACTATAAACGTGGAAGGAGTGACAGATAAAAGTTGGATCAATAACTCTTTGTACGTAAAAAGAGATGAAGGAGTCTGAAACTCAGAAAAAATACGTTTCTTATCGAACATCAGTCGTAAAGTTTTCGACATTTATTTCGCATCTTATAGTGTGTCTCCGCGTGCGCGAGTGTGAGGACGCGAGGGAGACGTGTGCCGTACCACGCCCTCTCTTAGGTCCGTTTATATTGAAGCTGGCGAGTTTGAGAGCGCCCGGAATCTGGCAAAGGCGAGACGCGCAGATTTGCCAGCCCTGGAAATGATATTTTTCCGGGGGCGGACAGATAGTGGGGACCCGCGTGCGAAGCGAGGCAAGGCCGGGTGAGGCGGGGCGATGCCCACACCCCATAAAGGCCGTAGACGCTCCAAGGCCGCCGTCGCTCCGCCGGGCGCTGCCAAAAGCGCCACGTATCCGCGCAGCGTCCGGCCATTAAAAGAAACATAAAACACGTTTTACTGGGTCGATGGAAATCTGGGGTACTTTTGCCGTTTTTAACGTCCGCTGAAAGTGCGCTTTTCTCGTGCGGGACCAGCAGCTGCACGGCGCTATTCGGGTGGAAGCATTATTACATTACTCGCCAGGCCCTGGTAAACATCAAAGCTGTTTTGAAACGTATTCTACGTTCTAGACTTCTCCCTTTTCTTCGCGCGTGCTATTGTGTACCTAGTACCAACGATTTTTAGTCACACGTACAGTTTAATAGGTGACAGCTGCAAAGTAGTAACAGAAAACCTTTACAGATGAAAGGAAAAACCGTTAGAAGCACACCTCGGGGAAGACCAGTTTCGATTCCAGAGAAATGTAAGAATACGCGAGGCATTACGACTTCTCATAGAAGATAGGTTAAGGAATACCTACGTCTATACCAGAGAAGGGTTTTGACAATGAGCGAAAGGCTATTTACAATATGTACAGAAGTCAGATGGCAGTTATAAGAGTCGAGGCGTGCGAAAGGCAAAGCAGTGGTAGCGAATGGAATGAGACAGACTTGTAGACTATCCCCGATGTTATTCAATCTGTATACTGAGCAAGCAGTAAAGAAATCAAAACGTATTGGAGGAGGAATTAAAGTACAGGGAGTAGAAATAAAAACCTTTAGGTTTGCCGATGACATTGTAATTTTCTCAGAGACAGCGAAGGACTTGGAAGAGCAGTTTAGCAGAATGGACAGTATCTAGGAAGGAGGATATAAGATGAACATCAAGAAAAACAAAATGAGGATAATGGAGCGTAGTCGAATTAAATCAGGTAATAATGAGGGAATTAAATTAGGATATGAGTTTTACTATTTGGGAAGCAAAATAGCGTATGATGGTCGAAGTAGGGAAGATGTGAAATGTAGACTGCCAATGGCAGGAAACGCCTTTCTGAAGAAGAAAGATTTGTTAACATCGAGTGTAGACTAAGTGTTGAGAAGTCATTTCTGAAAGTAGTTGTGTGGAGTGAAGAGATGTATGGAAGTTAAATATGGACGATAAACAGTGTAGACAAGAAGAGAACAGAAGATTTCGAAATGTGTTGCTGCAGAAGAATGCTGAAGATTAGATGGCTAGATCACGTAACTACTGAGGAGGTAAATGGAATTGGGGAGAAGACAACACAGACTGAATCTCCAAAAATGTGTTCATAACTTTAATTTTTAATACAATTTTACTTGAGGAGCGAAATGTTTCTTCCTTTCCCATATCGTTCAGTGGGACCAGCAGCTGTACAAGATTTAACCATCTTAATTAAGAAATCTGTAGACAAAATACTACAATTACCACAAACATAAATTATGATAAAGGTAAATGGAATGGTATTTCAGCAGTAGCCCGCTTATGGATGCTGCCAGCAATCATCTGATCATGATATTGATTTCAATGTAACAACGTTCAAATGGTTCAAATGGGTCTGAGGACTATGGGACTTAACTTCTGAAGTCATCAGTCACCTAGAACTTAGAACTACTTAAACCTAACTAACCTAAGGACATCACACACATCCATGCCCGAGGCAGGATTCGAACCTGCGACCGTAGCGGTCGTGCGGTTTCAGACTGTAGCGCCTAGAACCACTCGGTCACCCCGGCCGCCTCTGTATGATCTGCATCATCTATTTTAACCCCCGAAGCACCAGTCCAATATTGTTACCTATTTTCGCGGTGACTTTAATGACAAAATGAGTGTTGAGTGATTAGTTTCATTAAATTCGAATATTCTTGTCATTCCTGACACAATCGCTGTGGCAGTTCATGAAGATTGCTGGCTGGTGATTCGTATGAAGTTAACATACTCCCTCTCCATTTTACGCATGCTCTACAGGTGAAAAGTCACAGGACCCAGTAGGCATTTCCAGTATCCGCGTATTCGTCTAAGAATCCGCGGTGAGAACTCCATTTCGAGTTCTTACATTATCGTGATGGAATGTTCCATCTCTACCCTGGTCATGAACGGCGTGGCGAAAAGGTTTACCATTCTTTCTACCTGCTGGCGAACATCCAGCTTCCCTTCAAGAATTAAGAACTCAGTCATGTTATCATGACAAAGAGTTGTAATATCCACGACTATATTTTATTCGGAACAATATTCACGACAGCATTGTGTGTGGAATTTGAGAGAACATTCTCGCGATATTAATGAAAAAGGACTTCATCCATACTAAAATAATAATAAATAAATAATGATTGTCAGTGACATAATTTAATTTTCTGTGAAAATCATATCTCAGACAATATTCATGGAAAAAGATAATGGAAATATTCATCTTTTGTTATCTGTGATTCTTCTAGAATAATTCTTCTTGTTGAACTGTTGGAGTGTTCGGATGTGATTGATGTCTCGTAACACAGAGGTCTGAAAAAACTGTACTATGTTGTTAATTAATATTTGATAAAAGGAGTCTCTGTGTCAATGAAATGACTTTTCTTTGTTTAAAGTTTTGTTTTATTGTAATTATCGTCCTACATAAATGTTAAGTTTTCTGCTCAGCTACAAAAGATGCGCAGCCATTAACGCTATTGTTCTTCATCGCGGTTGATTGGTAAATGCTGAATAATAAGCGATTAACATTGAGAAACGTTTTCAAACGTTAATGCGTATAGTGAAGTTACAAAATGATGTAATATATATCATGTGTGAATAGTAAAACATTGCCTGAAGGCGAATCGATAAGTGATTGCCTTATGTTAACGGCTATCTTATTGAAAAAGTGCAACGTCTGTTTTAAATTGATTTTCTACACGGACATAAAAGTTGTTGGTCATAACTGCGATAATAATTGTGTACTGCTGGCCCAGAGCCCACTTTGAGGAAATAAATTTGACTTACGAGTAGATTGTGAAGAACCTTTAAATATAGTGCAAATGGCATCTTACGTGATATAAATTCTTTTCTGCTGGTATATTAAGCCTGGTTACTTCGTAACAACGTTTATGAAATATTTTGACAGGAAAAATACATTAGTGTTGTGAGAGCTTAGTACTGTGTGAGAAAACTGTTCATTTTGCTTAAAGAAAAATGTTGCTACCTCGAATAACAGTAGCGTTAAATTAGCCGGGAAAAACAGTGTTTGAATAAAACCTCATATTAGCGCACATTCCACTGCAGAGTGAAAATCTCATTCTGGAAACATCCCGCAGGCTGTGGCTAACCCATGTCTCCGTAATGTCCTTTCTTTCAGGTACGCTAGTTCTGCAAGATTCGCAGGAAAGCTTCTGTAAAGTTTGGAAGGTATGAGACGAGATACTGGCAGAAGTAAAGCTGTGAGGTGAGGGCGTGAGTCGTGCTTGGGTAGCTCAATTGCTACAGCACTTGCCCGCGAAATGCAAAGGTCCCGAGTTCGAGTCTCGGTCCGGCACACAGTTTTAATCGGCCAGGAAGTTTCATATCATCGCACACTCCGCTGCAGAGTGAAAATCTCATTCTGGAAACCTCATCTTACTTTGATAATAAGTAACTAGTTTTTTTTGTAATCTTACTGAAACTGTACAGCGCGCAATGAAACCACAATACTCGCACGCCACAGAGCTCCCGATACTATAATGCTAGGAACTGCAGAGCACAGGTCTCGCAAACCGCTGGCTTTTCTGACTTTTTACCAGATCATCTTCGGACTTGTTGACGTCAATCTGATCGCCAGTAAAGAAGCTAGGCTCATCGCTGATCACTACATACAACCACTCATTGACTCAGTTGTCTCTGGCTCCACATCATGCTTTCCTCAGTTGTACGTGTTAAACGAAGGATGGTAAGTCAAGATCTCAACAAAGCCTCGACTGATCTCCTACCGTCGGTTTGTGCCCGCAACGAAAGTTGCTTTAAACAGCATGTTGATCATAACCAGTCGGATAATTCCGCGACCATGTGGAACGGTGAGTGCGTGCGCCCACCTAGCTACATTGCTGTCCTGAGACCATCTCTTCACAACTCGTTCATTCACTGCTTCTAAATGTCGCTGCGACCTGCAACCTACGACCGTGGCCTCGTGGCAGTCATTCGACCTATCCCACACTTGGAAGATGAAGCTAAGCTCCACAAGTACATTCTTCAGGCATACAGCGTTGCGACATCTACCTGGCTATTTCCAGTAATGTTAGATATAGTACCAATCACTCATTCTCAAAATTCTTTATCTCTGGGGCCAGATAATTTCAGTACCGAAAACGCTGAAACTGAGTTCACATGGGAATGAAGTTTTAAGTACGACAACCTATGGACGTGGATGTAAAAGACTATCATTTTGATAGCGTTCAGATGATGTTTGTGGGGTATGTATTTTTGATTTCCACTAGTGTACGCTATATCACCAAAAGTACACTCTAAGATAAAAATGAAAGACGACCCATCACGAAAGATTTATCCGAATGGGGCGAATATCAGTAGATGTGATGCACATGAAGAGACAAACGAATGATTACAACTTCAGAAAAAATTGATGGTTTATTCTAAAGAATGAGCTTCATAAATGAAGCCAGTCAATAACGCATTCCTCCATCTTTGGTCCTTATGTAAACGGTTATTCGGCTTGGAATTGGTTGATAGTGTTCTTGGCTGCCCTCCTGGGACATATGGTGACGAGTTCTGTCCAACTGGCGTTATATCGTCAAAACACCTAGCTGGTGGGAGTGCCCTACCTATAAATCTCTGAACGTCCCCAATTGGGGAGAGATCCGGCGACCTTACTCGCGAAGGTCGGGTTAGACAAGCACGAAGGCAAGCAGTAGACATTCTCACCGTATGAGGGCTGGCCTTATGTTGCTGAAATTTAAGCCGAGTATGGCATGCCATGAATGGCAGCAGAAAGGGAACTGAAAATCGTCGACATGCCGTTGTGCTGTAAGGGTACCGCAAATGAAAACCACAGGGGTCCTCCTCTGCAAAGGAATGGCTTCCCAGATCACCACTCCCAGATGACGGGCAGAGTGGCGGGCGACAATGGGTTGGTATCCCATCGTTGACGTGGGCGTCTCCTGACACGTCTTCGGCTTGGAATTTCATTGACTCGAGTAGAATCGTCTTCAGTGATGAGTCCCACTTCAAATTAAGAACCGACGATTAGTGAAGATAGATCTGGAGACGGCCGAGACAGCCGTGCGATACCAAATGGCTCTGAGCATTATTGGACTTAACATCTGAGGTCATCAGTCCCCTGGAACTTAGAACTACTCAAACCTAACTAACCTAAGGACATCACACACATCCATGTTCGAGGCAGGATTCTAACCTGCGACCGTAGCGATCGCGTGGTTTCAGACTGTAGCGCCTAGAACTGCTCGGCGACACCGGCCGGCCGTGGGATACCATACTGACTGTTGTTCTCCATACGTCCCGACAGCCAGAGTGGTAGTCAAGGGCGCCATTTCGTTTCATATCAGGAGTGCTTTCGGTGTCATACACAACAACAGTCTCATAGCACAGCGGTACGTCGACGGTATTCTACACCCCATTTTGTCGCCCTTCGTAACAAGCAATCCGAGCTTACATTTCACGACGATTAGGATCGCTAGCATAAGTCGAGAGTTTCTATGGCCTATCTTCGTGCTTGCCAAATCTTACATTCGCCAGCAAGACTGCGGCTGCCCAACTGAGACCGTTTGGCGTTCCGGCGGTTTGACGATCTAATGTGCCAGCATTTTGTACGATTCAAAATGCACCTTTGGAGCACAACGCCATATGAAAGAGAATCGTCAGTCTTGGGAAAATTAGAAAACAACAGAATCGAAGAGTTTTATTTTTAATATTTATCGTTCCTTTTTGCATCGCAGTGCCACACTTATTTTTATGATACCAGTAATTTCGATAAACATATTTCATCCTCAGGTCTGTGTAGATGAGTTAGCAACCATTAGCATCCATACAGCACTACAGATCAATATCATGTGTAGTTACATGACGTCTGAGGTTCTGGTTTGAATCACAGACGCTATTCCAAACCAAAGAGCTGTGATGTGTTAATGTTATGGTGATACAAGCTCGATCCGTGCTTTCACACTCCGTGGGAAGTTATCTTTCACCAGTTCAGACAGCTATCTAAAATAACCTGTTATGGTTCCTGGAAAGCAGGCGGCTGGTTCTATGCGGCAAAATTTGCAGCTATTTCTAAACAGCCGCCTGTTGGTGTTCCAGCATAACTCCGACGAAATCTCGCAGCATACTATATCCACACACTGGCCTTAGTGACTGTCTTGCCAGCTACTTTCCCCAGCTTCCAATGCCAACTAGTCAGTTCTCTGTTGTTGTCCGTCTGGACTTGGCAGGTACATCGGTCTTAAGTCCGAAGCCGTGGTTTCTCCCGGGCACATAGGCGAGCGCGTCACATCTGCTGCTAAAACCTAAGAGGACTGCCGCGCAGCTAGTACAAAAACCCGGCTTCGACTTAGAAATTCTCGAATACGTTGCAGTCCACCAGTCACCTTCTGGTGGATCACAAGATGCAGCAGATCGTCCTGTCTACGCGTATAACACGCAAAACCATTTCCATGCAGTAATTCATTGACACACCAAATAGCCTACTAAGCCAAACTGTCAGAGATTAACTGAAAAACAGTGAGACATCAAGAAGTGCCACTACACGATCGTGGCCTGCAGGCAGAGTGAAGATACATCACTGCAGCCTGCATTGCTAAACAGCCGTTCCGGTCCATTCTTCACGGTCACATTTAAAGGTTGCCACAGACAACAAAAATATTGTTTTCGATAGACCGCACAATAATTGACAGCATTTAAATATTTAAAATGCTGTCTTAACCTACTCACAAAGAAGTACTACATTACCTCTTTATGAGATTATATAAATCCAGTATCTGAGAATGAAAGCAAATAGCGATTTCTGGCAATACTTTACACACAAGTTTAAAGCTCTGCGAAGCTTTCTCTCGTTGACACTTGCGACAATATTATGAAAGGAATAACATTTATCGCTTACTACATTTTCGCACTTTATGCAGTAATAGTGTCGCATCAGTTGACATTGTACTTTACTACATAGTCAATTTACAGAAATTTTGCAGACCTATACATGTATACCACTGAATATAGCAGCAAATTGATACAATTGTCGACAAATAGTTCAGGAGAAGTGACGTCATAAAAAAAGAGATTATTTATTTATTTATATGGCCGAAAACACTAAAACACAATACGAGTATCATCTAAAACTGTAATCTAATACAAAGTATTTTAGATGCAGGTGCTGGCAATAGACTAAACGTTGTCACTTAGACAGAAGCGTAAGGCTTTGTATAGGTGCTAACGCTTGCTGCGACACTCAAACTCCCGAATCGGACGTATCTACACACTAAGTTCTCAAATTTGTTTATGTAAGTTTCAAAGTAAAGGTAGACTAATCTTGTTTATGGATGCTTCGGCTACTTCTTAGTAAAACAATTCCATATTCAAGGCTGAATAAGAAGTACACTGTCTTTGTTATACTAACAAGTACATTTTTTCTGTTAGCAAAACAAAAACAATGCAGTTCCTATTCAACCTTAAATTTAAAAGATAATGTCTTCCAGCCCGATCTGTACCACAGTCTGTTGTGAGAACCAAACAGAGCTCCTTTAAACTTCAGGCAGAGCTGACAGCATCACTTTAAGGACTATAATCTCTGCCGTGAGGAGTGTCTGCGCGGTCTAGGGCGTTTTCCCTCGGTTCGCGCGGCTACCCCCGTCCTAGGTTCGAGTCCGTCCTTGGGCATGGGTGTGTGTGTTGTCCTTAGTGTAAGTTAGTTGAAATTAAATGAATTATGTGTAAGCCCAGGTACCTACGACCTCAGCAGTTTGGTCCCATACGAACTTACCACTATCTACCATCACTATCATTTCCTTAACATCCTCTCTCTCTTATTCCTCATCTACCTGTCATATACATAATGCGGGTTAATTTTTTTAAAATCTGAGAGAGTGAAGGTTAGGAATGTTTGGTATTTCTTCAACAACAAAGCAAGGTTTGAAACAGCGAAACACTCCCGAAAAGCCGTGTTGTATCACCTATTTGTCTAGGGAATCCTTTGTCCGCAGCTCGTGGTCGTGCGGTAGCGTTCTCGCTTCCCGCCCCCGGGTTCGATACCCGGCGGGGTCAGGGATTTTCTCTGCCTCGTGATGACTGGGTGTTGTGTGATGTCCTTAGGTTAGTTAGGTTTAAGTAGTTCTAAGTTCAATGGGACTGATGACCATAGATGTTAAGTCCCATAGTGCTCAGAGCCACTAGGGAATCCATTCTTTATAAAGGATAGCATGCAAATGCTTTTACTTGTAAAGCATGTAGTAATTAACGGCAAATCCTGTTTCAATGACAAAAATAAATATAAAAACCTGCACACGTAATAACATCAACTAGCAGGTCACAAGTGAATAACTGTTGAAGGACGTCTGTTGGCTGTGGGCGATATTTGTCACTATGCAAGCAACGAAGAGTAGCTAAACATCCTATTTTAAGAACTAATTTTGAGCTGAGGGATAATTTTGGTTTTATTTATAGCTTTTTCGGTGTAACAACATATTTTTTGACTTGTGGCATGGATAAGGAAAGAAAAGAAAAGAAATTCACTTTCAATGAAGTAGAGCTCCCCGTAACGAAAAAGACAAAGAAATGAATATTACCCAATTAATGGTAATTACGTTGGGAAAAAAGGAAGCTTATTTGGGAAACAAGGGTTGTGGTGTATTTCAGAAATATTAAAGCAGCGCCACTAACTGATGAATTTCTTGTAATTCATTCTAGCGAAATTTTTTATGAGTTCATAAATAAAACACAAGATTGTTTTGCGAAATTGATACTCGTATGTTGATCAGTGGTCAATTGTTTAGAATGAAGCTTTATCCAAGCAGAGAGCGCCTGAGCTGCTAAATGAGTTGCGACCTAATAAACCAAGCCTGCCACACATCCCGCCGCAAGGCACGCTAGAGGCCGCCACAGTGAATCGAAATGTCCTTAATCTAAGCCTGCAAATTAATGTGTCCCTGTCACGCAAGCAGAGGCCCGGTACAACTTCCATCGTGTTTTAGAAGAGATTTAATCTAAGCGGCGACTCTTGTTTGGCGACCAAAGCAAGTCCCAACTTTTTGCCTCCTCAGGGCGCGTGACCGGAGAGTAAATTACCGTTGCACCGAGGACATCACCTGGAACACGGGACAGCGCAAACGAAAACGCCGAAAAATCTGGAAAACCGAAAAAGAGGTGAGCATTTCTAACGTTCGTAGTCGGAATAAAACAATTTTTATGACCGATTACCTATTAGAGTCGTTGTTGCAATGGCGACTGCAGCACAATTTGTTTATTCAGCCTGAGCAGATTAAGGCCTTCTAGCCGTCTCTTACATGAGACCAGTATTGTAGAAGTTCAGTAGTTAATGTTAATAGAAATAAAATGACTGTAAACCTTATTTCAATCTATCTAACGAGATTATAGGAACTGGCTAATTACTAACAACAATACCAGCGGTGTTAGCACTCCTAGTGCTGCTGCTGTTAGTAATAATAACAATTATGGTAATAAAAGTGGTACTCATCATCGCCAGTTTTGTGCAGTGTTAGCAGGTCCTTTACGTCACCACTTCTTGCGATCTGGTGACTCCTTCGTAATGTTGCTGTAGGTGCTGCCGTCTATTATATCATACAGGATCTGAAATCTCTTCCTCCCTCACCTCCTCTTCCCTTCCACATGCCCCTCCATTCAGAAACTGTTTTTATAATCCTTTCTTGCTTTCTTGTAATATGCCTAATCAAGTTTCGTTTCTTTTTGTTTTGTTTCATCCACTTGCTCTCACACTTTTCTCAGTACCTCCACATTTTTCACTCTATCTATCCAACTTATTCTTTCCATTCTCCACCATCTCCGCAGTACAACAGCTTTGCTCTATCTTTCTTCCCCAGTGTCCACATTTCAGAGTAATACAGGAGGACACACCAAACAACGTTTAATATTATCCTTTTCCTCAAGTGTGTGTCTATATTGCTGCAGAAAATTCCTCTATTCTTATTAAGTGCTATTCTGGTTTTAATTTCTGGAGTGCTCTTTCAGTCGACTTCCATCCTACGTCCGAGGTGTTTAAGGCATTGCACATATTATAGTACTTCTCCATTCAGCGTTATCTTTAGCTTTCTCTTTCCTCACAGTGCGCATAGGTTTCTTTCTTTTGTACTGATTTTCCTTCCACAAATCTTTCCTTCAGCTTCAGTGGTATCCACTACATCCTGAAATCCCATTTAACCTGTTGCTAGGAACACCATGTCACCTGCAAAGCTCCAACACCATATTGTTCCCCCTGCTATTTTTACTCCCTTGTCATTTAGTTGGTTGCAGTGAATCACATTTTCGAAGTACACATTGAAGGGGGTAGAAGACAGACAGCATCCTAGTCTACTCCTTTTCCATGTTCTATCCAGTTGTCTTTTTGTAAATTGGCTTTCACCTCTACCAACGCAAATACATTAAAATTTCGTTACCAGGATGAAGACTGTGATCCCATATTGATGTTGGGAGCAGCTGAACATAGGACGTGGACAGACCGAATGGCATTAAATGTAGTTTGCATATCGCGATTTGTTAGTAACTCTACGCTGTATGACTGAAAGAGAAAGGAACTCGGATTTCTTTTCTGATTGGCTGCAGGTTCCGCACATACAATAGGTAAAAATCGACACTGCAGATTATTAATGAAATTACGCCCATGGCGGATTGCTGCCGCGTCAAAATGTGGCGTCTTCCCTGCTAGAAATGCTCAATAATAAAGCCATAATACAATGGATGTTAAGATAAACATGTGAAATAATAAAACAGTACTTAAGTAACTGAAAATAAGTTAACATATTGTGAAATCACAGCAAACACAGCCCACGATGCTTACACTACGGAGTTTGAAACCAGAAAGACAAGTGCGAATATCTAGGCCCCACCTGTCTGGTCTCAAAAAACTCTGAATGCTGCGCCTTCTTTCACTAAACAGATAAACAATTATAAACATCAACCCTTTGGACGCGAAAGTTTACATACAGTTTTATACGGGAAGTAGTTTTTTATTGTCGTTGTTGTTGTTATGGTCTTCATTCCAGAGATTGGTTTGATGAAGCTCTCCATGCTACTCTATCCGGCGCAAGCTTCTTCATCTCCCAGTACCTACATCCTTCTGAATCTGCATAGTGTATTCATCTCTTGGTGTCCCTCTACGTCTTTTACCCTCCACGCTGCCCTCCAGTACTAAATTGGTGATCCCTTGATGACACAGAACAGGTCCAACCAACCGATCCCTTCTTCTAGTCAATGTGTACCACAAATTTCTATTCTCCCAAATTATATTCAGTACCTCCTCCTCAGTTATGTGATGTACCCATCTAATCTTCAGCAACTTTTTATTAAAATGTGTATTATACCTTCTAACTTTTACTGATGCTTTTTGATTTAAAACTTATAACTTCATAAGTCATCCGGTCTTACAATCCACAGTCTTTTTCCTTATTACGATTGCAAGCTTACCCCTGGCCTCATTAGCAAAAGTCTTTTAAAGATCTGTAAAACACATACATAGCTCTCTTCAATTTTCAGTAAACCCCTCTTCGAAAATTCGCAAGACTGGTATTATATCTCTTTCACCTACATTCCGTCTAAAGCCAGATTTCTCTTCAGCCATCATTTCCTCCATTATATATTCCTGTCTTTTATTAATGATTCCTAAAATAACTTTGGCTGCATATGAAACGATGCTAGTTGTCACTGCATTTGTTGTTTCCTTGTCTCTGTGGCACTGCACTTACTATTCTTATGAGAAAGTTCTCCTGCCATTCACTACCATCACTCATTTTGTTACATACCAGTAACGTCAGTAGTCAAATATTTCAGCATTTATCTTAGTATTGTATCTGTATCTACTAGCAGATATTAAAGATATTTTTGTAGATATGCAAAGGCTATATTTTCTAATATAGGGAGTTTTAGGACAGAAAAAAATAGGTAGACTTCGCGAGCTAAGGACTTTAGCTATTGTCTAGATGGACAGGAATAAATTAAGAACTAAATGGTGTGAGGGATACGCGCACGAAAAAAAAGACCGACTATAATGTTCTTTTAGTAAATATTTCATTCTCAAGCTGCAGATATTATTAATATCTCTAAAACCGTGAGGGAGATCTTTCCAGAGTTGGGTTCCTGTTTCTGAAAAAGCTGATAAGTGACAGATTGGAATATAAAGAATCTTGTTCTATTGGAGATTAACCTTCTGCGTTCTTTGCTGTTTTTCAGACTGAGCGTTCAGCTCGAGGATAGGCTTGAGGGACTGTATACGTTTATAAGATGGTACATTAGAAAAAGTGATTGGAAATATAGTAGCCTGTCGGAACTAGGATTGCTGTGCGTAATACGAGTGATGAAAAATGACCAAAATGCCGAACGTCACAGGTGTGCAGGGGTTCTACAAACATGTGGGAACACCGTGAGAAGAACATGTCTGAACATAAAATAACGCAGCCACGCCTGCAGGTTGAGCTGTTGTGATTGACCACGAACGGCACTTGTGCAATGTCCTCAATATGCTTCAACTGTCAGTCGTGTCCTGGAGAGTGTTCTGTGTTGTTTTGATTGTTTTATGTCGCAGATAAGTGAATTCGAAACTGGGCAAATTATGAGTGCTCGTGTGGTGGGCGTCTCCGTGATCAAGGTAGCCGAAGTATTTTGTGTTTCAAGTGGCACCGTATCCAATACCACAGCAGGCAAAAGGGATGAATACCGTCAGTTAAGTGTCAACATTATTTAAAGTGGAAAGTGTGTATTGAGTGATCTTGAGAGACAGTCGTAGACGAGAATTGTGGAGAGACAGGAGCACGGCAGCTGCAAAGTAACTGCAAAACACTGTCCCACTTGCAAACGCTGTTAGCACCAAACAACACGAAGCGTGTTCCATAAACAGAAATTTGCTGAGCGAGTTTAAATTTCATAACCACTCATCAGCGACGCGATTGCCAGTGACAAGATAACGTTGTGTTGAAGCGATAAACCTGAGCTCTGTATCAATGGATGAAAATCATTTAGTCGGATGAACCTTGTTTCAAACAGTTTTCAGCAAGAGGGAGACATGGCGGGGTTAGGTGACGATCTGGGTAGCTATTACGTGGCATTCCATGGGTCATGTTGTTGCTCTTCAAGGCTCAATTACTGCCAAGAACTATGTTATCACTTTGGCTGATCAGGTCCATACCACTGTACAATTTTAGTTCCCCACGGTCACACTATGTTTCAAGACGACACGGAGCTTGTTCATCCAGCACACATCGCCCTGGACTAGTTTTGTGAACACCTGGATGCATGGTCTCATCTTCCATGGCCACCACAGTCAATAGATCTCCTTGGTTTTGAATTTTTGTGGCTGCTTTTCAGAGAAGGGTGCGTGGTGGCAATCCATCTCTATAACTGTACCCTCAACTTCCTGCAGTTTTTCAGGGAGAACGGTAAAAGATTCCTTTCATAACCATACGGGGAAGTTTTGTAGTAGTGTTGAATGTCGACGGGTATCCCAAACCGTATTAGACATGGGAATGTCTTGTATTTCTTTGTTTATCGATATTTTTGTTCAGACTCGTATGTCACCATGAAATTTCCTCAGAAAGACCTGTAATCAACAACTAGAATTACTGTAAGTAGCCTGTTTCTATGTATTTTAGCAACGCTTTAGACTGCATTAATATCACTGACAGCGCTGTGCGCCCTCGGTGAGAAACTCTGTGGCTGGTTTGACTCGCAGTTGCCCGTTAATAGCAGTGATGAAGATTAGTAGCAGTGTTGGCGCGAGCGGACGGTCTTGACGTGTGTCCGTCTGGAGATATAATATTGGTTGGACATGGATTGTAAAGTCTGGTTAACGGAATTATTGTCGATTATATAATTTTAGGAACTGGATGTCACATGATTTAGGTAAAATGTGCTAAATTCATTGTTTGCTCTGCAACAAAATCTTTCCTTTGCTTACCTCATGCCTAATAGTAGTTAGAGCCTACGGTAGTTAGAATATTTTTATTTAGCGGGCTGTATACTTGCTGTATATTTTCTATGAGGTAAGTGACTTACGAAATGTATGGGTTATTGTTAGGATCGGTTCTAATTCAGGGCCATTCTTTTGTGTTAATTAATAGTCCGATTTCAGTATCCTTATATACTGTGGGCCATTAATGAATAGAAAAATTTGGAGCTCTATTCGTCAGGTTCAAATGGTTCAAATGGCTCTGAGCACTATGGGACACAACATCTTAGGTCGTAAGTCCCCTAGAACTTAGAACTATTTGAACCTAACTAACCTAAGGACATCACACACACCCATGCCCGAGGCAGGATTCGAACCTGCGACCGTGGCAGTCCCGCGGTTCCGGACTGCAGCGCCAGAACCGCGCGGCCACCGCGGCCGGCTATTCGTCAGGAAAATTCTGTAGATCAGTGTACAAACGATAAAGACAAGCAAAGTCACAGTACTTTCAGTTTCACCCAGCAGTTTTAGAAGGCTCAGTTGCACTAAGCAATTTAAGTAAAAACATAGAAGTTTTACCTACTCAGTTATTTCAGTTTAAGTAATAAAAAAAATTATGTTAAGAGTTTTGAATACCAGTCTCTGTAAAAGTTTCTCCTTCAGCTCGATTGTAATTATTTCCTCAGGTCAATTAGGTTTTCGTCTATGTACTTATAGACGTCTTGGAATGTCGACCTTCATGGTAGGGGGAAGTGCAAATGCAAGGTAACGCGACTTTCAACTCTGGATATGTTGTATAAATTTGTAGGCATAAGATGGAATGATGACGGAATTTCTCTGTCGAAACCGGTCCCCCAATGGAATTTTGTTTTAGCGATCTTTGCTTGTGAAGTTTCCTTCAGTTATCATACACAGCAGTTCGCCCTCAGCCTGACAATGTGAGGAACATATAACTTCTAGACTCTTCGGCGTGGGAGAGAAATTTTCATTTCCTCCCGATGTTTCGGGACATCTTCAGATATTTTCAGTCTGTTGAGGTGAACTGAGTTTGCTATGGTACAACTTCATATTCAGAATATTAGGGTCATTATATCACGTGAAGCCTTTTTATATAGCTACTAAAGGGGAAATTGCAAGATAAACTCAAGACATAGTGTTAGTTCAGACAAAGCCGGTTTTTCAGTTACTATCAAAGCGTCTCTGAAAAAGAGAAACATTTTGAAATTTAATATGGTTAATGTTTTCTGAAAAATAATGTGCATCGATATAGTCTTCTACGCAGATGAAATATGAACGACAAAAAATACAGAGAAAAAAAGAGAACAGTAGCTCATGAAATATGGCACTACGGAAGAGTTTCAGTGAGATAGTGATTTAAGAAATGTATGGGTATTTGTTACAATTTCTTCTAATTCAAGGCTGTCTTTTGAGATAATTATTTTACAGTGCAGGTTGTCATTTTTCAGCAGTCAGATTGCGTTGCAATTGCATATTGTGGGTCATAAATGAATATGATAAGTCTGAGATATATTTGTCAGGGTAAATTCTGTAGGTCAGTAGGTTCAGTTGCATTCAGCAGTTTCGGACTTAAATAAAAAAGTTTCATGGTGGTAGCAGTGCTGACCAAACTTAGGATGTAGGAACAATGTTACGCTATATAGAAAACTATCTTTTCATCAATATTAAGCTTAAAAATTATTGCAAAATTATAAAGCAGGTAGTAATTTTTGCGATCATACTGATCGAAAAATATTTAGACAAAGTAATTAGCATTTTCGTTACGTCTGAAGAGTTGGACCAGCATCAAGGAACAAAACAATCACAAAATAAAATACAATGATAGCAATACATACACAAAGACTTTTTTTACAGTTTTGTGTAAACAGTACGAAAATAAATCATGTTGAGGTACATGATGTCATACAATTCCAAAATATTCTAAACGATAGCAGAACAGTATAACTGAATGTACATTGACAATATGCATTGAAGCTAGAGCCATGATTATCAGTGGTCAACATTTTCCACCAGATGCAGTAAGATAGTAATAGTGACTAGAAACCAATGTTTCAAAATGTGAAAAGATATTGAAATACGTATAAGGCTGTTAACATGAATATAACGCAAACTGTAGTGAAACCACATACATCTAATAAAAGCCTTAACCAGGCTATGCTAATGTGCAAGTTGACCTAAGATTCTGGTTATAAAATGGTTATTACACTTAATAAAGCTGACTTAAGGGGATATTCCCCTGAAATGGCTGCATTTTTAGCATTATTTTCACCCTCATAGTGCAACTGATCTGTAAATGGGAGATATCTCAAAATTCTTACATACAATTAGGGTCATTTGTCAAAGCATTTCCCAAAAACTCATTGACATATTTGTTATATTTTGGTACTGACAACATTATTTATAACAGTAAAAAAACAGAACACTATGTGACTGTGGTACCATTTTACTTGGAAGCAACGACTGCACAGTTTGGAAACAGAGTCAGAGAACAGACAAGATTCATGTAAGTGTTTTATGCCTCCAATTTCCTACCCTGATGCTGATCTGTGAAAAATACAAGGAATTTATTTTACTACAACAAAAATATTTAAAATTGTAACTCAAATATCCCCAACATCATCATCATGTTATAAATTTTTCTGGAAATAGTAGGAGGTCATTCCAAATATCTGCACCAATTTTTGTGAGTTTAACTTCTGACATTTAGGAGAAAAGTGTAACTGAATGATGCAAATTCAAGTTTTCGGTAAATCTCAAAAGAAGATTTAGAGGTTTATTACCTTACCACTATGCAAGTTTACAACATTCCAGATGCATACTCCAGTTGTCCTCCTGTTTCCTTGTACTCCATATTCTTTCTCTTCATGTTTTTCTTTATCCTTGACTCCCTGGTAGCAGCTTGTGCAGCTGTCTCTGCTTTGGTTACCTGCAGCTTATCAAAAGCAGTTATAGCTGAAGCCATATTCCTTCCCAGCTGGGTGTTCAGTTTCTTCATAACATTGATTTTTGAAATTGTACCATCACTGAATATTATTATTGCATCCGTTACACCAATCTTCAGCACTGCCAGCCAAACAAATACAGTTTTAGGTAGTCTCTCTCATACACAGCTGTTGAAGCTTTCATTTGCATTATGAGAGAGATCATGCATACATTTCCTAAGTAGATTTTTAATTTCCATATCCCGATATATATATATATATATATATATATATATATATATATATATATATATATATATATATATATATATATATAAGGAGAAGTGTAGCAGATTAGGAGAACATGTGACGAGCTGTTTGATGATAGAGGCCTATGGTATACCCACAGCATTCCTTACCACTTGCTGTAATGAAGGCAATTAGGCATATATATATATATAAATCTGCTACACTTCTCCTTATTGGTAGTCCATAATATTGAGTCAAAGAATCCATTTCACTTTTTGTAAGACGACCTGGATCACCTAAGTGTTTACTGTCTGACAGTTTTTTTGCACTGAAGACTTTACATGATTTCCTCAGCCGAGCTCCAATTTTTTTTGTACATGCCCAACACATTCAAGCTTTTCTATCAGTGACCTCATATCGTATGTCATTAACAACAGTAGTGTGTCCTTTACACTCTGCACCCCCAAAGTAGCCTACATACCTCACACAATGCCTGACCTCTGATCTTCTAAAAATATTTAGAACTCCTTTCGTTTCCATGATTCCACTTCGGCCATCAAAGTCCTTAATACAAATACAGGTGCCAGTAAATTTACTTGAGCAAACCTCTCAGTGCTTTGTTAGACACTCATAACCCAGTACCTTACCAGTTTCAATAAATGTTGCAGTTACAATCCCATTCAGAGAAGTATGACCTCTCTTCTGCCAAGATCGATCAAATGCTGCTACAATGTATGTATTCTCAGACAAGGAAATTGCTTCTTCTGCTGCTCCTTTCGTTAAATGTTCACATACACCACATGAAGCATTATGTATTAGTTTATTGCATCTGTCAAATCTCAGTGGAGATGGAGGTAAATTCGTCACTGCACAGAAAATATGGGCAGCTCTCCTTCCCCTTCCAATACATCGCAATGCATAAGAAAGCTTATATTTACACTGTAATGGCGACTGTTAGTTACTGGCGATGTCATGGTATCACTGTGCATCTTAAACAAGTTATAGGCAATCACTAACCGACTTGAAAGGCCCTTCCTTGCTGAAACGTCATTACTATCTTCGCAATTGCAGTACTTGCATTTCCAAGCTCTCTTCAAAAGTCTTGATAGCATATTTAGCTTTGTAATAACATTTCCTTCTTTATTGCTACACACAATACTACTACGATTGTTATTATTACATTAAGAAAGCAAAAGTTTACGTCTAGAAGTATTGCCTGCAGACACAGTTTCCACGGCGACTTCTGAAGCAACTGATGTGTATTATTCAGTTGCATATGGAACTGGTTGTCGCGAAACTTTCGTTTGGGGCAAAATGTCTTTACTCACAGCATTTGTAGCATAGGAAACACACACACCGAAGCAAAACAACACATAATGACTACAAAACCACACGTGTATGTAATTCCGAAATCATATGTTCTCAGGTATTTGTTTACGTTCTAACCATAGCCTTTTAGATATGCCTGCACTATGGTTCCGGGAGTCAGTGCCTTCTAGAATACACCTGTTTTAACGATCCGTAACTAACAATGGAAAACACGGAAGAACAAAATAATGCAGCGCATATTCTGACGCACTTCAAACTGACAGATGGGCGTGGCCTCTGTGCAACATTACGTTCAACCTAAATTTTAGAACGAATAGAAAATGATAACGCTGATAAACTATACATTTTTTTAAATCAGCATGAAATGCTCTTTTCTATAGAGCAAGAATATATTTTCAAATTTTTTGTCGGTTTCATGAGCATGTCCGCTTAAAATTTGTCAATGCCACTTAAGTAATAAAAAGAACATTGACTAAACAGCAAAAAAATGGCACCAGGAATATGAGCAAGGCAATATAAAAATATGTGCAACATAAAAATTTATTGAAAGCCAATCTATACATCAAATTTACGTGCTAACTAAACACGTGACAGGCGTTAGGACTTGACAAGGATCAAGTATCCCAAGGACTATGTCACAGATCAGGGGAAGTAATGAGAGATGTAGGCTACTAATGTGCAGCGTAATCTGATCATGACAAGTCTTGCAATGACCTGTATTAAAAATATTTATAATACAAGGAAGACGTGAATATAAATGTCATAAGAACGAAAATAAGAGCTACCTAATTTACTGTGTAGAAGAGTCCGTTGTGTAACCTGAGTTCTGATTCACGCAGACCTCATGGTATGTGAGTTAGATCCTCATTGTACATATTACATTTTACAGCTAGTAATTGGGTTAATGTAAATGTAAAAAAAAATACACAAACAGGCAACAGCATTTAAACTAGGTGATGTTACACATCGTCACTATACTATATGAAACCAAACCGTATGTAACTGGGGGTCTAGGTCAGGGTAGTGACGTATGTCCGTCACAGTGATAAGGTACAATTTTCTAACCTACTCGAATACATCTTAACAATACATAACGTGACTGGTTTTCTTGCTTATCGCATACAGAAAGCAGGAGATCACTATGGTTGTATTTAATGTGAAACTGACTAAAATTATTGACATAAATTTAGCAAAAGTTGGCTTCTTGCAAACTGGGAAAGCCTAAATGTCAAATGTACTTGGATTGCACGGTGTACAGGTCAACTGAGTAGGGAAAAACCAATTGAATAGCACGTAGAAACAAATGTTACTTACGATTTATGATTAAATGAAATATAATTCTCGTCATTAGTTAAATATGCCGAATGGTTAGTGCTCTAGATCCAAGTGAGAATATTGTTACGAGAGGCACTGACATAATAGAGAATTCCAATCATTTATTCAGTGCTCTAAGTCTAGGTGGACCGTGGACTGCGTGCTGTGGACACGAAAAAGAACCAATCTTTCAATAATAGAAGAACTTAAATTATCAAGAAGGTTATCTTCTCGTGTCAGCGAAAGATACGTTCAGTTCCTTGGGCACATCTACATCTACATACATATTCCGCAATCCACCATACGGTGCGTGGCGGAGGGTACCTCGAACCACAACTAGCAACTTCTCTCCCTGTTCCACTCCCAAACAGAACGAGGATAAAAAGACTGCCTATATGCCTCTGTACGAGCCCTAATCTCTCTTATCTTATCTTTGTGGTCTTTCCGCGAAATGTAAGTTGGCGGCAGTAAAATTGTACTGCAGTCAGCCTCAAATGCTGGTTCTCTAAATTTCCTCAGTAGCGATTCACGAAAAGAACGCCTCCTTTACTCTAGAGGCTCCCATCCGAGTTCCTGAAGCATTTCCGTAACACTTGCGTGATGATCAAACCTACCAGTATTAAATTTAGCAGCCCGCCTCTGAATTGCTTCTATGTCCTCTCCCAATCAGTCCTGATTGGGATCCCAAACGCTCGAGCAGTACTCAATAATAGGTGGTATTAGTGTTTTGTAAGCGGTCTCCTTTACAGATGAACCACATCTTCCCAAAATTCTACCAATGAACCGAAGACGACTATCCGCCTTCCCCACAACTGCCATTACATGCCTGTCCAACTTCATATCGCTCTGCAGTTTTACGCCCAAATATTTAATCTACATGACTGTGTCAAGCGCTACACTGCTAATGGAGTGTTCAAACATAACAGGATTCTTTTTCCTTTCATCTGCATGACTTTACATTAATCTATATTTAGAGTTAGTTGCCATTCTTTACACCAGTCACAAATCCTGTACCCTCCTACAGTCACTCAACGACGACACCTTCCCGTACACCACAGCATTATCAGGAAACAGCCGCAAATTGGTATCCACCCTATCCAAAAGATCATTTATGTAGATAGAAAACAACAGCGGACCTACCACACTTCCCTGGGGCACTCCAGATGAAACCCTCACCTCTGAGGAACACTCACCATCGAGGATAACGTACTTGAGAACTAAAGGGGATAATTTAGAGAAGACCATTGTGCAGGTAAAAACTGAGGGCAGAAGACCAAGTGGGAGATCAGCAAAGAGATAGCTGGATAAAGTGAAGAAGATTACCTGCCTCTTCACATCATATTAATAAAGGATGAAGATCACTGTGAGTGGAGACATCACTCTGAAGACTCAACTACGTAAGAATGAATGAAGAAATAAGGTCATGATAATCAGCAGTGAGTAAAACAACTTATGAAAGAGAATTCTAGGTCAGCTCAGGTTTAAGAACTTTGTTGAATGAATCTTTGATAATAGTGTACCACATGGCAAATGATACTCATGTTAAAAGTATAAAAATAACAGCACTTAAGGTCAACAACTAAAGTGACACTGAATTTGGATTATTAATTTGAAATGTATATGACAATTTAGTGCTCGAGGTCTAGGTGAATTCAGATGTGACATTGACACTACCACGCAGAGTACCTCTTGAATGAGTGGGTATCACACACGAGCACAGCAAGGTCGGAGACAAAATCAACTTAAGCTTCACAACTAACATCAAGCCAAATTCAGATTAAACATGTAGAAATGCCAACACTTTGACCTCGAGGTCTAGGTAAATTACAGTGCAGACTACGTTATACCAAGACTTAATACGAACCCCGCAAGTGGGTAGCACATAAACTGTGAAGATGTGGTTACAAGGAATTATGATATGGAGAGCAATAACAGACACAGTGAAATAAAGCTATAAAACGTCATCAAAAATATATATAAGTTTTTGATGTACTATTAATTGGTCATTTAATATTTTATGAGTTAATCTTCTACCCCTGCTGTAGATTGTATGTAAATTTTCCAGTAGGCCAATTTCCTTCCCTTGGGTGCTTCATGTAGTATTTTCTGGTTTTCTCGGATTTCTGTCATTTTATGCTTTGTATCTTTGTGTGTATTCCAAACGAAGTTTTATTTTGTGTATTAGTGTCCTTGTGGAATCTAGTAGAAAAGATCTGCCCAGTCTGCCCTACGTGAAATATGTTAGGTCGCGGTTACTGTAATTTGTATACTCCCAAACCAGTATCAACATGCCTCTTTACCTCATGAAAGCGAAGGGGGAATTTAAATTTCAAAGTTTTGGATGTAGTAAAGGCTAACTGCATATTAAATTTTAGAATCTTATGTTCGATTTTATCAGTAATTTTCAGTCTATATTTCATGTTGACAAATTTTGTATTAGCAGTAATTTTGTTTCGTGTTTGGGTATTGGCTTTTTACTGTGACTTTTCTTGAATTTCCTATAACCTATGTTAACTACTTCTTCACTGTAACCGTTAGCGACGGTGATTTGTTTCAAGATGGTTAGTTCTGTATCTACATTGACCTTGTCAATCGGACGTTTTAAGGACCAATGAATCGTAGCAAAAGAGAGACTCATATTGTACCTTTCAGGATGGCACGAATTAGCATTTATAACGATGTCGGAACCTACTGGTTTCCTGTAAATGCTAAAAGTGTGTTCACCATTTCCTTTACTGATTGTTAGGTCTAAGGAGTTCGAATGTAAATTTCATCTTTGGGTGCATGTTATTTGGATTTGCAAGGTACGGTCGAATCTGAATTTAGGATCCACTGAACAATAGTAATACGTCATCAACGTACCTTTTATAATACGTGGTACTGACATAATTTATCTTAACGTACTTTGTTGTTGTACTGTTATATATAATCGTAAGGAAGTGTATATGTTTAAATTGCTAACACTTTGTCTTTACCAACAAATTCTATTATTCCTTGATGCTAGCGCATTTTTTAAACGAAAATGTAAATTGTTTTCTCTAAATACTTTTAAATCAGTATGATTGCAAATATCCCAGCCTGTGATAATTCTGTAAACTTGGTGATGAAGCAAACAAATTTATATAATTTGTAAATAGCTTAACGTTGTTCCTACTTTATATTATCGGTGCAATATTCCTTGATGGCATGGTGGCTACCGATGAAGGATTTGAAGCATGTTTTCATCCCACTTATCCAAAGTGACCCTGATTTCGACAATACGTTGTTCATGAAAGGTGGAGCTCGACCCCTATCTTAGCAGTAGAGTGTTTGGTGGCCTGGAGGAGCACTTTAGGGACCGCATTCTGGATATGGGGTATCCAGAGGCCACTGACATGGACTTCGATTGGCCGCGATATTCTCCGGATCAGAACACATGCGACTCCTTTTTGTGGGGTTGTATTAAAGACGAAGTATACTGTAGTAACCCCCAAAACCATTGTTGAGCTGATAACAGACTTTGAGGAGGTCATCGAAGCATCGAAATTCCGACACTTCAGTGTGTCATGCTAAATTTCGCTATTTGTCTGCGCCACATCGTCGTCAATCATGGCAGGCATATCGAACAAGTGGTAATCTAAATCTGAATATCTGTATTGATGTTTACATGTTGAATAAAGTGTGTGCACTCCCAGTTTGTAACTAATTTACGTTGTTTGCGTTTGGTTCAATAATTGTCACCCTGTCTATCGTCGAGACGAACAATATCACTTTCTGATACAGTAGCACCGAAAAAAAAACAAAGAAGTTACAGCTGTTTTAACACGATGATGATACAACACATTAAATCATAATTTAATTAAGATCTATCGTCCTGTCGGCTCAAATAATACGCCAAACAAGACATATCCGTAGACATGATGACGTATGAAGCTCTTGAGCTGATCACAGAAATAATTTGGCTGCGTCGTTAGAAACTGATATTGCACAATATGGAAATAAAACCAGTAAACTCAAACGTCATGTACACGTATCATGGAGATGATAACTAGCACGTGATCTTTAGCATCTTACTTATCAAAAACACAAACATAGGACCTCTTCAGATATAAATATATTTTTTTTATATAAAATGAATTTAAATAGTGACTGATATCGTTCAAAAGTCGTGCTCGCTCTCCAAATTTTGGGGTTACAGTACCGTAAAGGCTTTAAAATCGATCAGAAAGATGGCCAATGGTAGAAGTAATCATTTCAACGCATGTTTCTAAGATCTGTCTCGTTGAATTCGGCTACTTTTTTGAACTGACAGATTCTATACAGTGATTTATGAGGTCTCAAAACGTCGGCTGTAAATATATGAAGTCATCTGTGTATATACAATACAATGTGAGCCGCTGGGCCGATCAGTCTTCTGTTGTTCCTAGTGAGCACACGTAGGAAATGCTGGAACGTGTTTTACTGTATTTGTGAGTTGTGCATAGCTGCTCTGAATTTTGACCATAGCTTTCTCGGACTGTAATTTTAAGTAAGTAACCTTTGTACATTGTAACAGTTTTCATCTTGGTTAATTTGCTTTCTGTCACACTTAATTTTCTGTATACTATTTTACAGGGTACTTCAAAATTTCATACTGATGAGGACACCCTTAGTAGGTGTTGAAACTTACGTCAATGTACGAAACAGTTATTTGCAATCGGTTGACAGTATAATCCTGTGTTAAAACTGTTAATGCCTAGTTTCTGTGGACAGAAGATTAGTTGTTGAAATTGGACGCAAAATGATAAGTCTGTAGTGATAAGCATGGTCCACAGTACGACCACGAGGAAAACATCAGATCGTAGTAATATAAAAATATCTGTCAGACATGGTCGGCAGAAGAGATAGCACACGTACAAAGTGTATCTGTAAGCTAGACTGCTATGGCATCCTCGGTCCGGATGCAGGGATAAAAGAAACGTTGCGAGGAAATGAGGTAGATGGACAGGGACGCTACTTCGTAGTATGCGATAAATTGAGAAACTGTGTCGGAGGGTGAGTGCGCACGGATAAACAAAGTGATTAAGGCGATTGCTCCCATAAAACGGGAAACTCACGTTAGAGCCCCAATTGGGGATAAATTTTCAAGACATGATATCGCACATATATAGTATTTCTATAATACTAAGATATAACTCTACATTTTTCTAACTGTACTCCTACTTAAGGTATATATCAATTTGTAAACATGCTTAATAACTCATACTTCTTAATGAAGTACATCAGTGTCTTTCGAACCAAATAAATTTATTCTTGGTTTATATTCATGCGGTTTTAGAAAGTGAAGAATACTTGAAGCTGCAAATACTCTAGGGGTGCTTCGTTCAGCTGTCGATGCTGACATTCAAAATCGATAACTCTGCTACGTGTTGGAAGCCGTGTTTTCCTTCACACGCCTGCTTCAATGCACGGAGTCCTCAGGCCAGCCCGTGGGCACTAATTTATCATATGCGGTACGCTAATCGATAGAGCCCTGCGTGCCTCAATCAGGGCCTGCACTGCGAGTTGTTGAATGGAGCCCTTTCTACACGCATAGCATATTTGCATTCTCCCCTTCTCGAGTGGGGTTATCGACCGTTATTACGTAAATCCCTGAACCACTCCGCATTCTCTCTAGCGTTCTATACTTGCGCGTGCGTGCGGTCAGCACACGACAAACGCGAGACGTGCTACCACAATTATCATGGTAATTGGTATTTAAGTCATCGAATATATTGTATTACAGATGCGACTGGTTAACAGTTTGGTTCCGCGTCACTGTATTGACAGTGATACTACAAGCCAATGGGATTTTTGGATTCTTTTATTTTTATGATACATGAACTTCAGAGGCCAAATATCAGTTAGTTATGACAGTTCGAAGCTACCCCAAAAAATTCTCGCGGAAAATTGCCTTTGAAGTCTTGAGGTGTGCCGAGTGTTTTAGTACCAGAAAGTAGCTTCGATTTTCAAGCAGGCAGTGTGGCTGGGTTCGATTCGTGGATGATATAAATTTTTAAACAAAGATACACGTTATACGTGCAATTACGATAAGCCAAAAATGAAGGCCGACGGAAAATAAGTCGGTAGTGCTCGAGACTGGTTTTTCTCGCGTTTTCCCGTTGAGTTCTATCTAAATATAAAATTCATCAAATATAGATAATTAAAACATGTCTAATTGTCATTTTCATGAAAAATGCCCGGCATTTTATTCCTAATCATATGCAACGCACAAAAATTCAGTTTTCATTGCAAGTGTAAATTACACTGGGCTAAAAAACCCTTTTTTTCTGTTTCCCAAAAAGTGCATTGTGATCCTAATTGTACTTCGAGTACTGAATTTTCTTCTTTCAGGGATAGTTAATGAGTAATCGCAAATTTATTTATTTTAGGTTTCTGATATAGTGCAGCAAACATGTGGTGAAATTCGATAAACAAATCCAGGTTTTTATGATGTTACAAGTTCATCACATTAATGGAGGGTGAGAACTAACATATAACACAGTAATCTTTGTGTATACGCCTAGTAGGATTTATTTGACATGAGAAATTACGGAAAATTTACAAAAATGAGCCAGTGTATTGTAACACACATCACTATTTTCACTTTTATTGTGAATCTTTCTTCTTGAATGATATTCCAGCAATAATTTGCTAACATAGAAGGTACCCACTTCCCCTCATAACACCTTTCCTTGGTAGAAATGTCTTTATGGAATCTTTCGCCATGTTCATTCGATACGTCACAACAATTCTCTGTGAAGTAGTCCAGATGAGAGTCCATCATATGTATCTTTAAAGATACGTTGCACCCCAGATCTTGATATGCTTCGATCATATTGCTTTGTAGTTAGTAGCTCTTCTTCTCCCTTGTAAGTTTTTTGACACCATCTTGAAACAGTCCCATGCTGTTTTTGGTTTGTCACTTAAACTTGTTTAAAAATTTGCATCTTTTTGCAGCTCCTTGATTTGTGGTCCTACAAATACAACTTACTTTATTTTTGCAGCTGAAAGACGGGGGAATCTGGTAGCTATATATGCAAATCCACTGCCTGTTGGATACATGGCCTTTAGGAATTGTTTCATTAGGCCAAGTTTGAAATGAAGCGATGGCAGTGATATATCTTCAGTAGCTACCAAACTTTCACGTTGTACATGCTTTTCACCAACTTCCCATCTCCACCTAGGCCATTTCTTTCTCACGTAGTGAGAGTTTCTGTCTCGACTATCACATTCACCAAGAAGATAGGCATACTTCGTGTAGCTTTGTTACATTCCCAGTATCGTAGCAATTACTTATCTGCAAATATTTTCCATTTGTATTCAGAGTATTTTATTTCCGTTATGGAGCAAAACACCATTGAAACTTGTTTAGGACGCATCTACGAAAAGTCTTCACTCCTGTGAAGTATAGGTGAAGTTCAGTAATTTCATTAGGCCAGTGACGTCATTGCAAAACGTCAGTGCTCCATTAGTTACAAAATAGGAAATAAAGGCATGTTCTCTGTTCCTGGACACACTGATTTTAGTACTTTGGTTGAGTAGATTATACTCTTGTAATCTTGAACTAAACAGCTGCGCCTTTTGTTTACTTAGTCCTAGACCACGTACTAAATAATTTAATGCTGCTATTGTTAAGAAATGTGGCAATGATTCACTTCTGCAGTGATCTGCATCATCTGTGATTTCTTCAGTACTACTTACTTCTCTGTCACTCCGAATTCGATATGGAGCTCAAGAAGTTACAGAAAGGCTGTCAGAATGCTGCACTGGCATTCTTGCTGAAGGCAGATCTGGATAAACAATGTGCCTCTTCGATTTTTTGTTTGCAAAACTCTGATTTTTTGTTAGACAGAAATAACAATCAGTAACTTGTGATCCCTGGGCTCTCTCCACACCACGGGTACAGCGAACAACGCTACATTCTCTTTACCTTTCCACCACTGAATTAGTTTGCAGTAACATGTAGCACAACAAAAATGTAGTGCCCATTTCTTATCTTGGTCTCCTACCTCTACTCCAAAGTAATGTTTGTATGCTTTCTTGATGACTGTTGAAATTTTCTTCCTACTTCTGACAAAGAGAACTTCCCACAGATATAGCAGAAGTTTTCAGGTTTATATCGACATCCACGACGTCGTGGCATTTCTGAAAATTTAAAAATGCTTAGTAATACACCTGTGATATACAGGTTTAGAAGCACACACTTTCATATCAGAAACAGAACCCTTTTCCAACAGTGATATTAATTATAAATATTTTACGAAAGATAGTTAATTAAGTTTATTTCAATTAAAGATAAGTATTATAAACTTTTTTTTCTTTCAGTGCTTCACTCTTCGCAGGAAAGCACATAGAGTATGTGACTGTGTTTAAAAATTTACCACGAGAAGAAACTGAACCCACACTTGTAATGACACAATTAAATACAGACAGTAACGCAAATTTAAATGCACTCCCTTTTGGAACCTGAAGACACAGCACAAATTTTATTCGTATATCTGCAAATTTCAGCTCATAACGGATTTGAGATATGTGAAAGCAGACGCCAGTAGTCTACGAATGTAACAACTAACGGCAACTGTTAGAAGTATAAAGAACTATTTGGACAAATATTGTCATTTTCCTGTATGAAGAAATTCGTCAGTCCTGCTATTATTTTCGCGGTTTATTCCTTCAAAACACTAATACTGTAGAAACCGTTATAGGTGTAATGACAGAAAATGCATCATGTATAACAAATTAACATAGCTGTACGGGAGCTGCACGCACTAAGTAGAGCGGTAAACTTTGTAATAGCTTTGAGTACAGTTACAATCTGTGGAACTTTTGTTCTTGTGTGATGTGTGCGGAATACAGCAACAGCATGTCTTTGTGATTATTAAGGAATGCACAAGGTAAATTTACCTGGAACATGGCCATATACGGAAATAGTAGAAGATCAGAAAGGGTACTATGGAATCATTGATATGATATTGCCATAAAAATAAACACTAGAAGACATGAAGATTACTGCCCATAAACACGGCCACGACGATAACAACCACCCTAGTAAATGACCCCTTTTTTATAAAGAGCAGTTTTCCAAGAAATATAAATCATTTCACTATCAATGTAGGCACTCCCGTGCATTAAAGTAAGTAATATGCATCCGTGTGTTACGTAACTATTTTCATAACCCACTTTCATAAAACATTTGGGAGTGAATCGAACTGAACGTATGTTTTGCCATTGCAGTAAATTGGTAAAATTATAAACTTGGCAGTATTCCTTGTACAAGTAATTATTTTACTTAACTCATAATTAGTAGTGTAGTTGTATGGATAACGATGTGTGTGATAAATATGTGTACTATAATTGTAAGTTACTGTCTAATCCAAAGCGACGTAAGCAATACAATTTGGAGCCTTTCGCCAAAACTGCAATGCTGTCGCTGGTTCCATCTTACTAATTGCAGAATAATGTCAGTACATGCGCAAGAAACAGTATATTTCCGTGTACCCGAAATTTCTTATAGCACGGTGGTGGGTAGTGTTATGCCCACGGTCACGTTTTTGCATAAATCGGTACTATTAAGTTGCAAAATTCGGACATCCATGTTATAAGCTACCCACATGGCAGGCTATTTCGCTGACATCGCACCTGGTTGGTTATCGAAACATCGATCGTACTTAAGGGTTCAAATGTCATGTGGTCTCCTCGTGAGCGAAAGAAAGAATCTAAATTTTAATCGCCACTAGAAATACCATCACGGAGAAATATTTTCATTCTATTTCAGAACTCTCCTTGCACTAAATCTGCATCTACATCTACAATGCACAAGCCACTTTATGGTGTGTAGAGGAGGAATTTTGTGCAATATTGTTACTTCCCCTCTTTCCACAAAAGTACTGCTCTTCTATAACAAACATCAGCAGAGGTATTGTGGATGGTTCTCTCCTTCCGCTTGTTTCTTTCCCTGTCTAGGTACCTCGATAACAGACTCGAACACTTCTTTAGCTCAGGTTGACGATTTTTCACATATCCTGTGAAATCATTTTTCCACCAGTAATTTTCGCTATCGAGCGAATTGTTTATTTTCTCATTTACGTATTTGAACTGCGGAAATACTACTTTAATTCATGAGTAATAGTAATAGCTCAGTACCCAGTTCAGTTGAAGAGAAAGGGTTGTCTCTAAGAAACCAATGAACGACGTGGGAAAGAAAAACATAGTTATGAACAAGGTAACTGAAAAAGAAAGCAAGGGCAACAGACGAAATACATTAGTTGATTTATGAAACAAGGAAGTAATGTTCTGGGACATTCAGGAATACAGAAATACCAGCAGGGAAGCTCGGGCGAAATAACTGCATAAAAAATGTTCAAAAATCGAAATAGAAATAATTGTCGGAAGACTGCCTCAGCATATAGAAAAGTTAAAACCACCGTAGGTGAACGTAAAAGCAAGGGTGATAACATTAAAAGGGCAATGGGAATTCCACTGTTAAATGCAGGGAAGAGAGTGGATATGTGAAAAGAAGACACTGAAGTCCTCAGTGAGCGCGAAAATTTGTCTGATGTGACAGAAGAAGAAACAGGAGTCGATACAGAAGAGGTAAGCGATTCAGTATTAGTTCTAAATTTAAACGAGCTCTCGAAGATTTAAAATTTAATAAGGCAGAAGGCCTAGATAACATTCCACTAGAATTATCGAAATCGTGGATGGAGTGGCAGGAAAACGACTGTTCACGTTGGTATGTAGAATGCATGAGTCTGGCAAAAAAATCAACTGAGTTTGGGAAAAATATCATCCACACACTTCTGCAGACTGCAAGATGTGGCGAGCGCAGCAATTATCGTACAATCTGCTTAACAGTTCATGCATTCAAGCTGCTGAATAGAATAATTTACAGAAGAATGGAAAACCAAATTGAATTTGCGTTAGATAATTATCAGTTTGGCTTTAGAAACGGTAAAGTAGAAGACCAAGACGAAGTGCTCGGATTAAAAAGGGTGTAAGACAGGGATGTACTTTTTCGCCTCCATTGTTCGATCTGTACGTCGAAGAAGCAATGACAAAATGAAAGAAAGGTTTAAGAGTGGGATTATAATTCAAAGTGAAAGGACTTCAAGATAGGATTCGCTTTGGGAGTAAATCGAAGAAAGTCGAAAGCAAGCAAAAAGCAGAAATGGGAACAGCGAGAAACTCAATATCAGGTTTAATGGTCACGCAGTAAATGATATTAAGGAATTCTGCTCCCTCGGCAGCAAAATAACCCATGACGGACTGAGCAAGGAGGAAATCAAAATCAGACTGGCGATGGCGAAACTGGCATTCCTGCCCAATAGCAGTCACTGGTGTCAAACACAGGGCTTAATGTGACAAAGAAATTTCTGAGAATATGACTTTTGGAACAGAGTTGTAACGTAGTGAAAATGGGTTGTGGGATAATCGGAACAGAAGAAAATCGAAGCATTTGAGATGTGGCGCTACAGACGAATGTAGAAAATTAGTTGGACTGATAAGATAAGCAGTGACGTGGTTCTAGGCAGAATCGGAGTAGAGTATTTGGAAAACGCTAACAAGAGGAGGATAGGACTTCTGTTAAGATATCAGGGAATGACCTCCGTGGTATTAGAGGGAGCTGTATACGGCAAAAACTGTAGAGGAAGTCAGAGATTGGAATACACTCAGCCAATCATTTAGGACGTTGGTTGCAAGTGCTACTCTGAGATGAAGAGGTTGGCAGAGGAGAGGAAATCCAGAAGGTTGATGACTCAACAAAAAAATTAAACTCGTCATCCTTTACTTCAGAGGCACCAGACCAACACTTATGGCTACTTTTGTCTCTAAATAATTACAGTTACGCCAACAGTTGGGCTACAGTTTAATTTTCGTGTGTGGCCGCGGTTGTGATCAATCTATCACCGTGTAGTCCGATGTAGTCCGATACCCAATCTTTAGTTTGACGATCAGATCTCTTAAAATTAAGGTGCGCGGGATGTGGGGGAGAGTTCTCACAAAGTGTAGTATTATTTCTAAAAGCCATCTTGCTATACTTCTTTCGATACATTTGTTATTCTTATGGATTATGTTTTATGGAGCCTTAAGAGTGCCAAAGACTTTCTAAGTATTCTTTTCTACCAGGCCAACACACTGGATTTGGTTCGGTTATCATTAACTTGGAATACAGAAGAGTTTTATCAGTCCTTCCAACCAAGAACGCTGCTAGGATTTGGTCGGATTTGCTAAAGCAAACGTTATATTTATTATAAAAACATATTTTTGTATGTATCTGAGAAATGAGGTGCATGTACTCGGGAAAAATTAATGCTGTATTTTCCCCTTGCTTTCAGCCGTTCGCAGTACCAGCACAGCAAGGCTGTTTTGGTTAATGTTACAAGGCCAGATAATTGGTCCCTGCAACTACCGAAAAGGATGCTGCCCCTCTTCAGGAACCACACGTTTGTCTGGCCTATCAACAAATACCCATCCATTGTGGTTTCTCCTACGGTACGGCTATCTGTATCACTGAGGCACGCACGCCTCCCCACCAACGGTTTGGTCAATGGTTCAGTCGAATTAAATCAGGTGATGTTGAGGATATTAGATTAGGAAATGAGTCACTTAAAGTAATAGATGAGTTTTGCAATTTGGGTAGCAAAATAACTGATGATGGTCGAAGTAAAGAGGATATGAAACGCAGACTGAAAATGGTAGGGGAATCGTTTATAAAGGAGAGAAATTTGTTAACATCAAGTATAGAGGTCAGTGTCAGGGAACCTTTTCTGAAAGTGTTTGTGTGGAATGTAGCCATATATGGAAGTTAAACATGGACGATAAATGATTTGGACATGAAAAGAATAGAAGCTTTCTAAATGTGGTGCTACAAAAGAATACTGAAGATTAGATGGGTAGTTCACATAACTAATGAGGAGGTACTGAATAATATTGGGGAGAAGACGTAATTGTGCCACAACTGAACTAGAAGGGATCGGGTGGTAGGACATGTTCTGCAATATCAAGGAATCACTAATTTAATGTAGGAGCGCAGTGTAGAGGTTAAAACTCGTAGTGGGAGACCAAGAGATAAATACAATGATCAGATTCAGAAGGCTGTAGGTTGCAGCAGTTACTTGGTAATGAAGAAGCTTGCACAGGAAAGAGTTGCATGGAGAGCTGGATCAAACCAGTCTCTGGACTGAACAACAAAAACAACATCTGAGAAATACCAAAATGTACCATGAAATATAATTTTATTTTGCCATATGATAATTTCACCCTATTGCCAAACGAATTACAGTTCTAATACAACGTATTGCTTCCTTACTAACAAGACACGGCTCCATATTCAAGTATAAGGGCACTTTCGTAGAGCAGAAAAAACTTGACGACGTAACTTATCGTCATTCCACGAATGAGCTATCATCAATCACAGACACGTAGTACAATGTGACATTCGCTAGCCATCTTCCAATCTAAATATCGCTGAACTACGCATATTGTCAAAATATTACGCAAACCAGCAATAAATTACATACTGTCTGCTCGATAAATAAATTAGTATTCGCTAAATTCAAGACAATTATTGTTACAAAAGTAACGAAAAATTTTTATATCATTACTTCTACGACTTATAAACATGACAGTTTCAAGATAATAACAGAACATCTGAAAAAGAATAACAACTACACAACAAAAGAATATGAGTAAAAATAATTAATTTGAATAACTTTAAATAAATTAAAGCAATATTCTATCCATGTACATTATAGCAACAGGCAACTTATGAACGGAGTTAACCAATTCAACTAAAAATACCTTAATATAGTAAAACTAAATGTGAGTATAATTTTCGTACACTGCTCATATCATATAAATCAGACCATTGGTTAAAGATTTGAGAGCTATATCAAGTAAAGAACAATTTTATTTGACCAGAGATATTCTTCTTAGATAGTTTAATTATTTAAAAATATGTTTGCTGTAGTCAAAATTTGTCACTAATTTTCTTAAATAACATTGAATTTGTTTATAGGCACATAAGACACCACAGAAATATGTTTGATAATCGTAATAAAAGTCTTCGTTTCCAGTCTCTTACCGTGACATTTAAGAGACTGTTTGCTGTAGAAGAAAGAGGGCACTGTATAGCAACAACGCAAATAAGACCAAAAATGTACAGTAGTTGGTCTTGGATAGAACAGGGATGGACGACAGCTGTTTAAGCTATCGATATATCAATAGTTTAATCCTCTTTTGGTTTGGTTGACTGTTGATAGTGCGTGTCACTTTTCGTCGTATGATTGAAAATCAAAGTATCCACCAGTTTTACTACATGGCAGCTAGGCCGTATGTTGACTCCCTCTTTGGCTACTTCCGTGTCCCACCATTTCATGCCGTAGCCAAAAAATCTGTTCGAAAAACAGGCCTGTTTCTTGATTAGTTTGTTAACTACACAGCTTTTCAGGACTATATGTAAAGTGTGTCTTGAAATTTTTTGCGCCACTCATGACGGATGCTCTTTTATAATCTTGGTCGAAACTCTTTCTCGTCTCTGATCCCTTTCGTTCCATGCATTCAACTCACTTGTGTGACTGCTCCTTTAGCTTGTTAAACCGGGTAAATGATTCGCATATATTTACCTCTGAATGACTTCCAAAATAATTTTTCACTATTTTAACAAAGCAAAAGACTTTCCTTCATCGACTTCATTAAATTTTCCCGTATCCTTCCCCTTTAGTTTCTACTCATTTTGTCTCTCTTTTTTGAAAAATTTCTGAAGCACCTTATCCTCGGGAGTATTCCTCCAGTCGTAGCAGGGTAATTACGCTCTCAAAATTATGGTTACATAGCTCCCTCCATTATTCGGTGACTGTTTTCCACAAATTCTCTCACAGGAAACAACATGTCCCGACGTGCTGCCTCTTTCAACGATATATGGGTCACTCCAGTGGCCCAACCCGATGCTTAGTATTATTTAGAGACGAATTGACTCGTGAGCAACAAGAATGTGTCAATTCCCAGTCAGCTAATCTTTGGGAAGATCATGAAATGCAGGAAGAGCACGGAGCAATAATTGCAATCAGAAGGTGAGCCGTGAACAAAACTTTCATTTCCGGCGCCCGATTTTGTTTTGAGTCACCATTCTTCTGAGTAATTAGATGCGGCCCCCCACGAATTTCTCACCTGTGTCATCCTTTCAATCTCAGAGTAACACTTGCAACATACATCGTCTGTTACTTGCCCCATGTATTCCAATCCCTATCTTCCTCTACAGTTTTTACTGCAGTACAATCCAAGTTATTCTTTGAAGTCTCAACAGATGTCGTATCCTGCGGACCCTTCTTCTTGTCAGTGTTTCCCATGTATTCCTTTTCTGGCCGATCCTGTGGACAACCCATTCATTTCTTATTTTATCAGTGCACCTAATTTTCAAACATTCGTCTGTAGTACCACACCTCAAATGCTTCAATTCCCTTCCGTTCCAGTTTTCGCACATTACGTGATTCACAACCATACAACACTATGTTCCAACATACATTCTCAGGCTCCTTTTTCTGTATATTAGGCCTATTTTCGATACTAGTACACATCTCTGGGCCACGAATGCTCTTTTTGAAAGTGCAAGTCTGCTTTTTATGTCCTCCTTGCACCTTCACTATTTTGTGTATGGGCGGACACAGTAAGGTTCAGGCTGGGTGGAGAGAAGGCGGACAGACGTCGAAACCCGAGACCTAGCCACTATGCGTGGTACTAGGTTGTTCTTTTTATGATTTTTATTCCTTTTAGTATGTTAATTATTTATATTTTTTAAATTGTCTTTAGTTTTGTTTTCATTTTTTATGACAAATATTCGATAATTCCAGGATTTAAAAGAAAACAAAATTTTTGTCCAGGCAGAACAACGAGAAAAGGCTCCAGAACAAGAGGGAAAAATAAAGTTATCTAGTTCCTTGACGATTAAAGACAAGGTGCCACATATGCGCAAAAGAGGAAGAATAACGCGGAAGCCTCTGCCACTTACAATGAGCGTTTACACTGGCGAAAAATCCGAGGGTTGGGATCGTTGGACCCGACTTCATAATGTGTGTAGTGTCCGAAAACCGATATGATCCAATTAGTCTTGTTCCGAGGGAAGACGGAAAAGTCCAGACACAGAAGAGTTTCAGGGGAGGAAGCAGCATCGGATGATCAGGTAAGGAAAGCCAGCTGTCAGCAAATCCAGTGCCAAGGTTCCCGTCCGAGAGAGACTAGCTCGTGTGGTAGTGTTTAAGGTCTATGACACGTATCGCAAAGACCAGTCGGACTAAGACCAATTCAGTGGAGGTGTTCATTGGTCAGCACCAGATCTGAATGACCCCATAGCACAATGAGGCTACTTCCGTCGGGAGGATAGGAAGACTAGAGTGAAATCACAGTTTTCCAGGATGTCAAAGGCGTGGCCATTTAAACTGCGAACGGGGATGATTGTCCTTCCCATCGAGAACCCGATGAAATGTCGGATCCTATAAAACTTAGAATTATGATACAAAATTCACGTACATGCCGCAATTTAGAGTTGATCTGGCCAGCATCAGTAGGAGGGGGAAGAATGGCCGGTCGAATACACGTAAATAAAAGACACGCATTAGAATGAGTTGCTCGAGTACGCTTTAGAACTTTAGACAGTATAAACAATACTGAAGCCTCCACTTTGATATAGGAAGTCCGAACCCTCCAAGGGGACGGATTCTCCCAACTACATAACGAAATCGAAAAATATGACTTTCCGAAGGAAACTACCAGACACATCCATCAATTAGTGCGCAACCATCGTGGGGGCGAGAATATTTGTGCAAGACAGTATACTTCATCTACATCTCTACATCTACATCTACGTGATTACTCTGTTATTCACAATAAAGTGCCTGGCAGTGGGTTCAATGAACGACCTTCAAGCTGTCTCTCTCTACCGTTCCACTCTCGAACGGCGCGCGCGAAAAACGAGCTCTTAAATTTAACTGTGCGATCCCTGATTTCTCTTATTTCATCATGATGATCATTTCTCCCAATGTATGTGGATGCCAACAGAATGTTTTCGCAACCAGAGGAGGAAACTAGTGATTGAAACTACAAGAGAAGATCCCGTCGCAACGAGAAACGCCTTGGGTGAAAATGTATGGATCTAAGATCCGCACTTCCTGAAGAACACTTTGTGAACGGCGCTCCAGTTCATGAATTTCCCCTTGGCTTCAATACGTCGCCTCCCGCCAATGCAGTGCAGCCCTTTTCATCTGACAGCGATCCGCTGCAATCCTCAACGATTTGCGGTGAGCAACCACCGTTGCTCATGGAATGATAACGTGCTGAAAACCCTGCAATGGTAATAAGGTACTTTTCCGTTCATTATTCCTACCCCAGACAGAGAACAAAAGGAACTCAATATGTGCTTAAGCAAGGATATGTCATCGATATGGAGTAGCAACACCATAACATCATCCGCGTTCGCTCGTACCGAGAACTTTTCTCCTAATATCGCCCAGACACATTACTGATCAGCAATACAGCGAAGCAGAGGTTCTAAGGACAAGACAAAGAGTGACATGGATAGGCGGATTCCCTGCGGAGTAGGTTGTTTACTCGGTACGACAGATGAGTGAATACCTGTAAAAACATTAGATAATATTTAATACGCAGTATGATTGAGACCGGTTGCCTTGAGCACCTGCGTCAAGAAACCGCGACTGATTCGGCCAAATGCCTTACTGAAACCAACAAAAAGAAAGGCTCCAGAGGCAGAAGTCGCGGCAGCCATCGAGACAACGTACCGGCATTCGACTACAGAAATCAGGATCATACGCTCAGGAACACTGGTTTGGTGAACGCCCAGAATTTTTTCTAGGTGTGTCGACAAAGGGCTATTAACCGCCCAGGCGACAGTCTTGTGATCGAAATCAAGTAGTGTGAAAGGGCAGAATTTGTCTTCTGAATTAGAAAAATTTTACAGACTTTGTGGGGGTCAGAAATCAACGCCCCCGGATCACCTCATTTACCACTGAAGTAATATAACTTCTAAGAGATCAAAAATGTACATAAAACGCCTGAGGAACACCGTCGAGTTCCGCAGAATTTGCCGATGGTGAAGCAACAATTAAGTAAAGTCATTTACAAGTTCATCGTTTAATTCGGGCTCACCACGCAATACAGGAAAGAAGTAAATATATCAGGGACAATCTTATCAGTATAAGGGCCACCTAAAAGGTCGGTAAAGTAACAGTAGATCGTTCTGGTAACTTAATTTCAGGATATCAGTACGTGACAATCGGATAAGGTGCTATAAGGTCGTTTAATCCTGTACGAAGGAGAGGAATTTTGATCGCACCCTGAGTCCTTCCATCTGTTGTCTTCTTCACTGAAAAAGCTAGACCTTAACCTGTCGCATATCCATAATCCATAGGGGACGGGCCTCGTCATAAAATTGTCGCAAGACAGAATAATAAAATGCCTGGGTGCTACGAAGAGCCCTCACCCTTTCAGCGCCATCGCGCAATAACGCTTTCCTAAGCAAGGGTTTGTCGTGCCCTGACCACCAATCCATAAGAGAGGGATAACGGTCCTTCGAACGCAAGCTACAGGTCCAAAAGTCTCGAACGATTATGTCGAGGGAATGATCCTTAAAGAGAGATGTGTTCAACATGCAGGTGAGGCGATACAGGTTCAGTGGTTGCGGCACATGATTTAAAGTTACAGTTACGGTACAGTGATCAGTGAAAGAAGCGGTTATCACGTCTACGCGAACAACTGTCCACATAAAGAGTCAGAAAGATAACAGTGATCGAGTCGGCTGCTGGAAGTAGTTACAAAATGCGTATACCTGACGAGAGCGGGATATTGACAGACCCAAGCATCTCGTATTTTCGAAAACGTAACAAATCGTCTAGTATCTTACTGACATTAAAATTGGGGTCTGATCCACAGTAAGTAAACTATACCTTATTTATAAAACGCGCATGATCTGTAGAACGGCCAGTTACAGAAGGTGCATAAGGAAGATTCAGAGCAAGGTCACAAAAGCACAGCTTATTGCACTGCTTGCCTCTTGGAGCAGACACTTGTGCGATAAACTTTAGTCAAAGTGAACTTTATTTACCACGGAAAACTTCGTTACGAGTTATAAGGTGCCAAAAACTGATAATTAAGAACTTTCTTACGAAAACATTACGAAAAATATTAATTAAATGCGCTGTGACCTACAAATAACTGTTATACGGGAAATTAATATCTATGACCATTGTCATTCTTAGAAAACATCCTCTGATGATATTTTTGCTGTCACTTCTTCTTCGATTTTTGATGTTTAATCTTGAGCGTGCTAGAGGCCAGACGTGATTGCTGTAAGCGTAATTTGGTAATTTCAAGCAATAGAGAATTTTACCCAATTTTGTACTCTCTTATTGTAGGATTTACTAATCCCACCAGCGTACGCTTTAAGAAGTGTCTGTGAATATTTTAAATAACGTGTTAAAGGCGCAGATGCTGTTCATACTGTTGTAGGCCATCTTAAGACCGATGACTTTCTTTTCTATGTTTCTGAACTAATTAATAGTATTCAACTCAAACTTGTTTAAAAAAAATATATAATACTAATAATACTTCAGCAGAGTGGGTAGAATTTCAAAGAATTTCACATAAAAACATTGTACTTGTGTGTGCTGATAGAATCTGTGGCAAAGACGATGTTTTAACAATACTTTAAGAAAGCAAATCTTTATGAAGAGAGGTTTCAAATATTACGAGACGTTACATACGGTTCTTCATGCTGGACGTAACCCATAGTAGCTAAATATTTTATTAATGAACTATGTTTGGTGTTTAATAAAAAGATACCCCTGAGAGCCTACTAGCCGGAACTTACAGCTCTGCCAACCAAAGACAGTTTAATACCATGTGGTTGTAGTTTGTATGTGTAGGCGAAAAGTATTTCCTGATACATCAAATGAACAATTAATAGAATCGTACCACCAAAGGGAAATGCTGTTATGTATACGCATGCTGCTTCATTTTCAAGGAAGTTTCAGTGACGCCTAAAGGCTGAGGATGACACGGCGGTTTGCCGGTACCGTTAGGGTCTTCCGACAGCAGTTCGGATGGAGTTCACTTCTATTTAATTCGGTTAGTCAATTGAAAGCCAAACATCCACCACACCGGGAAACTGAAATGTATCCATTCGATCGTAAACATCACTCACGTTAAGACATTTGTCTAACATGGAGTCGAAATGATCAGTTCCTGTTTCGCAGAACGCGTTCGCTCGCTGAAGGATCCACAACGGTACGCACGCTTGCATTTCTTCGCCCGACTGAACCGATGTCTTCACATATGGTATCTTTTTCCAGGCTGTCAAACATGTGCAAATCATACGTTGAAAGATGTGAACTCCATGGAGTATGTTGCAGTGCTTCCCAACCAAGCCCTCGTCTGATTAGCAGTGTAGGGACGGGCGTTATCGTGCAGCAGGATGATTTCGTCCGACAGCAAAGTGCTCTAAGTTTACAGTGCGTTGCGGTTCCTGCGAAGTATCTTCAAAGTGCTGCGCACTGATTGTGGTTCCATGTTCGAGAAACTCAACGAGAAGAGAGCTCCTGCAATCGAAGAATTTGGGACTTATGACCTCGCGTAGTGCCTCCATTTTTATCCAGAGGGCAAATGGCCAAGCCTACAGTGGAAACATCCCACATTTCCCCTGCCAAAGTTATCGAAACTTATTCACACAAGTTTGGTACGGCCATGATGATCTTATTCTTCGACTGCACTGGTACTCTGCTCTCCGAGTTTCTCGAGCGTAGAACCACAATCAGTGCGCAGCTCTATGAAGACACTGTGCAGAACCCGCGTCGCATTATAAAGTCAAAACGCCCAGGAGTTTTGTGGAAAGGAATCACCTTGACGCACGATAACGCCCGCCACCACACTAGCTATCGGACGAGGACAACCCCCTAGCAGTTTGTTTGGGAAACATTGACTGAGATATCCTCAACACATCCAGGACATTTCGCCGTGTGATTTTCACGTGTTTGTCGACCTCAAGAAAGGCGAGCGTGGACGTCGGTTTCAGCCAGAAGGGAAAGTGCAATAGCGGTTGCGGATGTGCAATTGTCCGCGGCTGGCCTCTTTGTACGAAACAAAAATTTATCGTGTCGTTTCTCAGTGGGATAAATTTCTTAACAGATGCGGTGATTAATTTTAAATAGAGACATTGCATGGTCCCGTTGTGGCGGGTGTTCGGTTCTCATTTGACTTCCCCTTATACTCTGAGGCGTCAAACTTGCACAGCCTTGCGTATTCAAATACAGAGATATTTAAACGGGGCTGAATATGGCTCTTCGGTCGGCAACACTTATATAAGACAACAAGTATCTGGCGCAGTTAGATTGGTTACTGGTGCTACAATAATACGTTATCAAGATTTAAGTGAATTTGAACGGGCTGTTATGGTCGACACACGAGCGATGGGACACAGCATCTCCGAGGCGGGGATTTTCCCGTACGACCATTTCATGACGTGAATATCAGGAATCAGATCTACGAAAATGTTCCGGCCGGAAAAAGACCCTCCAAGAAAGGAACCAATGACGACTGAAGAGAATCGTTCAACGTCACAGAAGTGCAACACTACCACAAATTGCTGCAGATTTCAATACTGGGCCGTCAACAAGTGTCAGCGTGCGAACCATTCATCCATACGGGCTTTCAGAGCCGAAGGCCCACTTTTGTACACTTGATGATTGAACGACAAGAAACTTTACACCTCGCATGGGCCCGTCAACATGGACATGGGAGTGTTGATGACTGGGAACAAGTCACCTGGTCGGACGAGTCTCGTTTCAAATTGTATGACGTGTACGGATATGCACAGAACCTCGTAAATCCACGGACTCAGCATGTCAGCAGGGGACTGTTCAAGCTGGTGGAGGCTCTGTAATGATGTGGGGCGTGTGCAGTTGGAGTGATTTGAGAGCACTGATACGTCTAGATACGAGTCTGACACGTGGCACGTAAACAAGCATTCTGGCTGATCACCTGCAACCATTCATGTCCACTGAGCATTCCGAAGGACTTGGACAATTCCACCAGGACAATGTGACACCACACACGTGCAGAATTACTGCAGAGTGACTCCAGGAACAATCTTCTGAGTTAAAACACTTCCGCTGACCACCAAATGACCCAGACATGAACATTATTGAGCACATCTGGGATGCCTTGCAACGTACTGTTCAGTAGAGATCTCCACCCACTCGTACCCTTACGGATTTATGGACAGCTCTGCATAATTCAAGGTGTCAGTTCCTTCCAGCACTACTTCAAACATTAGCCATGTCACGTCGTGTTGTGGCACTTCTGCGTGTTCGCGGGATCCCTACGCGATGTTTTGCAGGTGTACGAGTTTCCGTGGCTCTTGATTGTACAATAAAAATCGTTATGTGATCCCTGTACCAAGTATTCAATCGTAAACAGGAAAGTAGTCATGTGAAGTAGATGTAGATGTAGATTATACCCAAATAGTCATAGTGTGGGACTTGGTCGAAATATGCTCAAAAAGTCTTTTAATTGGAGAAAACTGGGTTCTTTCTCTGTGCATTTAGAACTATCTGTGAAGAGCATTCAGTACGTAATACAGCACATATTTTTTTCACCCAGTTTCGGCACAAAAGATGTGGAATATGTCCTGGTAAGTCATGGATTTTCTTGCTGCCCATGTAGTTTCATGAATTTCCGATAAGTGGCGGCGCTTTACGTAGCCATGGAAGTTGCGTTTGTAACGTTGATCCGTTACGAGCAGAGAGTTGTCATTGAGATTTTGCTGCCGGAAAACCAGAGAATCGCAGATAGTAATCATAGGGGCTTGCAGATTGTCTACGGAGCCCTGCCAGTGAATAAAAGCACGGTGAGTCGTTGGGCGAGGCATGTGGCATCATCACAATAAGGCCGTGCAAACCTGTACGATCTCCCGCTTGCCGGGAGGCTGCAATGTTGGAACGTACTGAGACTTGAGTTCATTAAACTCCTCCAAAAATTCAATTAGTTTGGCTGAATTTCTTGTAATACTGTCTTACACAGCCACACCAAGTGCTGGTGCCTTTTGGCCTTCGTGTTACGGGAACACCCTAGCGTCGTAATCGCCTATTACTAATATACTGTCACAGACCATCTTCTCTCGATATGTTCTGAGGAGCGCCGGTGCCTTATACCCCTGATGACTTGGCTGCCACCACAGCGGACGTCGCAGCCGCGCCGCTGCGGCCTTTGATGATGCAACACTTGGAAAGCCGCCTGCAGTAATCGAGCCAATTTCATCCCGGCCGTGGCGCGCCGAGTTCCGAGTCTTTCCTCCCAGGGGAACGCGGCATCAGGTCGGGCGCGCCCGAGTGGAAACTCGCGGCTGGCAAATTAAGTTTCCGCCGCAGGTCAGAAGCCCAGCACAGCGCTCTGGCCAACTTCACTTCTGCTCGGCGCACTTTTTCGCCTTCTTTCTGGCTGATGGGATCACAACTGCTAACGAATAATAAGGCTGAGCATTATATTTCTTCCTTTCAGGCTTCATTTAGATCATATCTTGGCTCTATCCTAGAAATGCTTAAGCGAAATTTGACCCTGAGTATTAGAAACTGATATCACAACATTCTTCTGTTCCTTGCTGATATCATACCAGTACGACAGACAAATGCTGCGTGGGCTGCGTGAAAATATATCAAAATGCCATAGTGACTGACTAAATATTCAGAAGAATCAACATACACAACTGGGTCCAAAGGCTTCGTGAAATTTTTTACTGAAATCATTCCGCTTTTGACTGTTAAAACAATACTTACTGCGGTTGCAATTTCGATGTATACTCATTCTCAAGCAGTATGGGATATTGCATCTTTGGTGCTTTTGTGACCCAGTTACCACGCCTACTACACGAGATTTATACTTCAGTGTTTTCATAGTTATTTCACCACCTCTATAACTTATATGTGATAGGCAACAGCAGATAAATTCACAGCACCTGATGCAACTACTCTTACACTGCATGTCACAGCTTTATATTACTGAGTGCGTTACAACATCCCACAATTCTTGAGAAGGACTGCATGTTGAAAATGTAATTGTAATAAATAATGTTTTAACAGCCAAAGTCAGAATGATTTAATTTATTTTAAAAAAGTGTAGATATTGCTGTGATCAGGCGAAAGTAATTTCGTCCAGCCACAAATGTGCGTGTGTTGACTGCTCTGGCAGGGGGCATGCTAGAACACATGGAATATTAGTTCACTGTATTACACAAATGAATAAAATATTTACTTAACTTCCACACGCTTATTTGCCACAGGAATAATGGTTCAAATGGCTCTGAGCACTATGGGACTTAACATCTGATTTCATTAGTCCCCTAGAACTTAAAACTACTTAAACTTAACTAACCTAAGGACATCACACACATCCGAACCCGAGGCAGGATTCGAACCTGTGACCTTAGCGACAGTAATAATGCATAATTTTCAGCTGTCAGGGACTAGTAAAACATCACTAGATGTGCTAATTGACAATCTGTCCTACTGAGATACAATGTTCAACATTAACATTCGACGAAACAGACCACGGATATACTGCCGGTCCATAGCGTCCAATGGCCACAATATTTCGCCGGTAGGACATATTGTCAGCCTCAGGTACGATGTTGAACTGAGCTCTTGAGGGCGCGAAACGGACTTATATTATCTACTCACGCAGTCCATTCAATCCTCGGTCCACGCCCGTAGGCGCTTCTCTACTGTAGCAGAGATGCTTCTGTTTGTGTCTGTGGTAGCGTCAATGTAGTTGCTCTATCCGCCCTCGTCTTTCGATCGTTGTGTTTGCTGAGTCCTTCCTTCTCTCCATCCAGTTCTGGTTCCAAAGCCTAGATGAGATTATAGCCGCTGTCCCAATTGATCTGATTATCTCAACGAAGATAAAAAGTCAGTCGTCAGTTTTACAAGGAAAACTTTAATTGGTTCACTTTACCGATTTCAAGTTAAAACTGTCACCTCCAGAAATGAAATAGCCTCAAATCATTGGTAAGCCAACGTCAAAATAAGAATCAGACAGTAGCGCTCCTTGCTACAGAATCAACAAAACAGAATGACAGCGCTGAAAATATATGATACGTACGATGAGTAGCATGAGTAGTTTATTGGCAGTCTTTCGTCGCACACACTACGTACGATGTGAGATTTGACAGTTAATTGTTCGCTACTCGTCGCACATACACAGGGTTAGTCACTAACCATTGCCACCTAGGGTAACTCCGAAAGTATGATAGTAGCTGAGAAGTTTGTGGGACAAATGTTGGTTGCTAGGTGAGATCGCGTCAGAGATATGAAGGTCAACTTGGTTTATCTAAAATGGGATGCTGTAGTTTGGTGCTTATTTTCTGATAGCGGCTATCGAGACGAATCCAATGATGTGTAACAGTAAGGTCTTTGAAGGTCAACGTAGGTCACAAAGGTGGCATGTACGTCCATTTACAGAAGGTGTTAGAAGAGATGACGATTGTTATCAATGCAGGGCTACAATATTCTTATCATGGACTGAGTAGTATTCCTTATCACTTCAGCCGAACGCGGTGACCGAGCGGTTCTAGGCACTTCAGTCCGGAACCGCGCTGCTCCTACGGTCGCAGGTTCGAGTCCTGCCTCGGGCATGGATGTGTGCGATGTCCTTTGGTTAGTTAGGTTTAAGCGCTGCTCCTACGGTCGCAGGTTCGAGTCCTGCCTCGGGCATGGATGTGTGCGATGTCCTTTGGTTAGTTAGGTTTAAGTAGTTCTAAGTTCTAGGGGACTGATGACCTCAGATGTTAAGTCCCATAGTGCTCAGTGCCATTTGAACCTTATTACTTCGGCACTTATCGAAGCACATGCTCTGACAATTCTCTCGCCAATATCGTGCAAATAGTAAATATCAGCCGAATACGGCGCATCCATCTAACGTGCCATTGACATGTTAACACCACTCGACCGTGGTTAAATTGTAAGTGAATATTGTTTTCAATTAAAAAAAAAAAAAAAATCTCACGGGAGAGATAAGGATGGTTCTCGGGTAGGGTAATCTTTATTGTCTGTAATACAACATACGATCACCATTGATCTTTATTTTACAATTTCCATTACCAATCTTGCACCATAAAAATATATACTCATCAGCATTTAATTTCTTCCTTCTTCTGCTACTCAAAGTCAATGGCATACTAGTGTAAGTGGGCTGTTTAGGTTTTTTATTGGTAACGCCACCTCTGTATAAAAACCACTGGCTGTGCTGTGTGAAGTCTGTGGCTAGTTTGCATTGTTGTCTGCCATTGTAGTGTTGGGCAGCGGCAGCTGGATGTGAACAGCGCGTAGCGTTGCACAGTTGGAGGTGAGCCGCCAGCAGTGGTGGATGTGGGGAGAGAGATGGCGGAGTTTTGTAATTTGTAATGAACGGCTATATATATTATGACAATTAAGGTAAATACATTGTTTGTTCTCTATTAATATCTTTCATTTGCTAACTATCCCTATCAGTAGTTAGTGCCTTCCGTAGTTTGAATCTTTTATTTAGCTGGCAGTAGTGGCGCTCGCTGTATTGCAGTAGTTCGAGTAATGAAGATTTTTGTGAGGTAAGTGATTTCTGAAAGGTATAGTTTAATGTTAGTCAAGGCCATTCTTTTGTAGGGATTATTGAAAGTCAGATTGCGTTGCGCTAACAAAATATTGTGTGTCAGGTTAAGCACAGTCTTATGTATAATTGTTCAAAGGGGACGTTTCATATGTCGACCCTTAGCCGAGGATACCTCACTGGAATCTTCTGATTTTTTCTTGTGGTTTGTGTAATTAGTGTAGCTTTTGTTTATTGCTAGTGCGTAATTGTAGAGAGAATCTCCTTTGTAGTTGCAGTCTTTCATTGTAGTTGTGGCATGCATGTTAATTTGCACCAAGTATTTCGCAGCTGCGCTTGCAATTAACTAGATATTATTTTCAGTGCTATGTTAATGTGTTCTCTTATTTTTGCTCTTCAAATTGTGTTTTTCTGTGATAACGTGTGAAATATTGTGACAATAATGGCGTGTGAAAAACGTAACACTAGGCTCCAAAGTAAACTGAGAAATAATAGTGACGACGAGCGTAGCTTGCCAGCACCACTGTGTAATGAATTAACAGACGTTCAAAGTAGTAATTTGGTAACTGTGCATAGGGAAATGGAGCGGGCTGCAAACAATGGCGTAGACAGTGAAACAGGTAGTGAACAGGGAAGCATTATCGATCGATCGCTCGGCAACAGCTCGCCTCAGGAATCCGAAATGACAGGACACAATTTTGCAAATACTGTAGATTCAGGTTTTGCGTCCTCACCGTTTTCTTAAATGAGTCAAGACACATTTTCCGCTTGTCAAAATGTGAATGTTGCCGGTGCAAATTCACTGCCGAAAAGCACTGAGGAACATGTTTCAGACACCAGTGCATTGTTATCACAATTAATGCAACAAATGGGACAAAAGCTTGAAAAGTTAGACACAATGGAACAAAATCAGAGACAAACACAGCAACAGTTAGACACAATGGAACAAAATCAGAGACAAACATAGGAAAAGTTTCAAAAGTTAGACACAGTGGAACAAAATCAGAGACAAACACAGCAAAAGCTTCAAAAGTTAGACACAGTGGAACAAAATCTTAGAAAGTTAGACTCATTGGAACAAACTCTTGAACAAACACGTGAAGATTTAACTACTGAGTTACATAACATTGAATCGAAATGTCAAAAAGTCTGTAATGACGTAAAAACTCAAATTTGTGAGCATTTTCAACCTACCAGCATTACAGAATCACGAAGCAGCCATAAAAGAACTGCAAACAATTGTTCATGAAAATCATGAGACCTTGCAAGCTAAATTTGACTCAGTTGCATCTACCGATTCGGTTACGCAACTTGAAAAAACTCAGGAAAACTTGAAGGACACAGTAGATTCGATTTCAACACAAATGGACATTCTGAAACTTGGTTCAGAAAAACACACTGAGGAAATGTGTTCACTATCGGAGAAAGTAGCCGAACTTTCAGATCAGGTCACTAACTTATCTACAAAGGTAGATGATCATCTGAAGGACACAAGACCTGTAGCCTTCACTGACACAGAAGAGTATGAACAAATTAGAAAATTCAAACAAAATCAAAATCAAATCAATACACAGTACAAAAGAGAAATCCGGGAAGTACAAGATCAGTTGACGCAGGTAATACAAGAATTACATATTTCAGAGGACACTCGCGCTCCAGTACGGGAAGAGGGACATAGAAATACGGACCACCCACAAAGTAATAACACAGGACACTTCGGAATTTATGAAAGAAATTGGCAAGGCGCAGTGGATTTTGAGATGGAACCGCCGACAAGACGTATCAATGACCGATATGCTACTCGCCGACACGATGATTTTAACTATAGGCTGTTCATTACTACATGTAAATTCAAAACGCTTAAGAATTCTGCCAACGACATTCATCCACAAGCGTGGCTCCATCAATTCTCTCATTGTTTTCTCCCCAACTGGTCATTAGAGCACAGATTAGAATTTATGTGTGGCTACTTGGAGAATGAACCAGTTGTAAGAAAGCGATCGGTCATTCACGATTGTCACAGTGAAGGAGAATTTTACCATGCCTTCCTCTCAGCGTATTGGTCTCAAGCTACACAAGACCGAGTAAAACATAGCATCATAATGATGAAACGTCCTCTTTGAACAATTATACATAAGACAGTGCTTAACCTGACACACAATATTTTGTTAGCGCAACGCAATCTGACTTTCAATAATCCCTACAAAAGAATGGCCTTGACTAACATTAAACTATACCTTTCAGAAATCACTTACCTCACAAAAATCTTCATTACTCGAACTACTGCAATACAGCGAGCGCCACTACTGCCAGCTAAATAAAAGATTCAAACTACGGAAGGCACTAACTACTGATAGGGATAGTTAGCAAATGAAAGATATTAATAGAGAACAAACAATGTATTTACCTTAATAGTCATAATATATATAGCAGTTCATGACAAATTACAAAACTCCGCCATCTCTCTCCCCACATCCATCACTGCTGGCGGCTCACCTCCAACTGTGCAACGCTATGCGCTGTTCACATCCAGCTGCCGCTGCCCAACACTACAATGGCAGACAACAATGCAAACTAGCCACAGACTTCACACAGCACAGCCAGTGATTTTTATACAGAGGTGGCGTTACCAATAGAAAACCTAAACAGCCTACTTACACTAGGAACAACTGTACCATAATATTGCTTAGCCAAAAGTTCTGTTGTCTCTGCTATACTCCATGTCTTCCATGTTAAGATATTTCCATCTAGAAAAGCTTCAAGGCCACCATAGTCTGCATGGTTGCCCCATACGACAACAAGAGTAAGCCATGTACTCCCTCCAAATACAGCTTGTACATCACATGTAAAGTTCAAATGGAGTCCTCGAAATACATTCGGACCTCCAATTAACTGTTGTTTATTGAACTGTCCAGTGAAATCAATGTCAATAGCCTTCAGACTACGATACACAGGAAAGCTGCGCCGCCAGCGACGTCGCCATGCACGTCGCCGAGGCATTGCTGTAGCGAATGTGACTGATGTGTTCTTTCGAAGAACAAGTCGATATGCTTCTCATTTACGGTGAATGCCAACGAAATTCAGTCAGAGCTAGAGATTCATACGCTGAAAGGTATCGTCAACGTACTCACCCTAAGCGTCGTACATTCAAATATGTGTACGATAAACTGAGAACAACTATATCTTTAACTCATTGGATACATATCCAGCAAAGGACAGTTACTAAAGAGGAAACGGAAATTGGTACTCTTGCCACTGTCTTTCGAGATCCTTGTGTCAGTTCGCGTCAAATCGCAAGGGAATCTGGCATGAGCCAGAGTAGTGTTGTTCCTGTTCTGCATCGCCATATATATCATCCTTGCCATATCACTCTCCACCAAGATTAACTGATACCGATTGTATGCGTCGCATTGAATTCTGCCGATGGGCTCAACTTAAGATTCAGAGGGATGACACTATTATTAATTTGATTTTATTTACTGACGAGGCTAGATTCACGAACTATGGAAATGTTAATTCACATAACATGCGTTATTGGGCAATTGAAAATCCATGCTGGCTGCGGCAGGTTGCACACCAAGAACCGTGATCGGTGAATGTATGATGTGGGATTCTGGAGGACAGAATTATAGGTCCCTATTTCATAGAAGGAAATCTTAATGGTAGGAGGTACAGCACATTCCTGCAAGAAACATTAGATCTGTTGTTGGAAGAAATACCTTTAGAAACAAGGAACAGATGTGTCCGCCCACGGTAGCTGAGTGGTCGGCTCTACAAAATGTCAATCTAAGGTCCCGGGTTCGATTCCCGGCTGGGTTGGAGATTTTCTTCGCTCAAGGAGTGGGAGTTGTGTTGTCCTAACCACCATCGTTTCATTCCCACGCCGAAATGTCGTTAAATCGAAAGACGTGCAGCCGGCGAATGGTGTACCCGATGGGAGGCCCTAGTCACACGACATTTATATTTATTTGTTGTGGGTGTCTGGCACATTTTTCGCTGATGGCTATAAATGAGTCGAAGACACGTTTCCCAGATCGTTGGACTAGACGCGGAGCAGATGTGTCGTGACCGGCTCGTTCGCCAGACTTGACGCCTTTGGATTTTTTTTTCTTGTGGGGATTCGTAAAACACATTGTTTATAAAGACGTTCCAACCACATCTGAAAGTATGCCAGAGCGAATTGCCAGAGCATGTGCTTCGATAAATGCATGTGATAAGGATTACCATTCAATCCATTATAAGACGATTGCAGCACTGCACTGATACCAACGGTCATCACTTCGAACACCTTCTGTAAATGGACGTTCATGTGACCTTCGTTGACCTTCACAGACGTTACTGTAACACATCATTGTATTTGTCTCGATAGCCACAATCAGAAAATAAGTGCCAACCTACAGCATCCCATTTAAAAAAAACGAACAAAAAAATAAAAAGCAAGTTGACCTCATATCTGTGACGCTACCCCACCTAGCAACAAAAAACCAACGCCATATTATGGCCCCGGTTGTCTCATGCAACATTTGTTCCACAAACGTTTCACCTACTATCGTATTTTCGGAGTTTCTCTAGGTAGCAATAGTTAGTGACTCTCCCTGTATATTTTCTGCGTTGTCAGTCTGTTTTATTGATTCTCTAACAGAGGACACTACCGTCCGATTCTTACTTTGAAGTAGGTTTACCAATGCTTTGAGCCTCTTCGACTTCTGTAGATGACAGTTTGAACTGTCGACACCGTCAAAGTGAACCTACTAAGGGTTTCCGTGTGCAGCTGAAGACTCAATTTTTGTCCTCCTTGAAATATTCTGCAGCTGTTGAACTACAGCTATTAACAAAATGATAAGATTATCCCTGGTGAGAATTTAGATAGCTTCTCTATCGCCACTACGCTATATTTCCGGTACGTTGGTATTTCATGGGATGATTCTCAGACTGATAGTATGTGCGACCGCCGGCTCTTTGGAGTACACTAGTCGGTTGTGCCGCTGGAGTTGTCGGCAAGGACCTTTGATGCTGTGCACTTTCTGTCCGTTGTACCAAAAGATGGTTCAAATGGCTCTGAGCACTATGGGACTTAACATCTTAGGTCATCAGCTCCCTAGAACTTAGAACTACTTAAACCTAACTAACCTAAGGACATCACACACATCCATGTTCAAGGCAGGATTGGAACCTGCGACCGTAGCAGTCCCGCGGTTCCGGACTGAAGCGCCTAGAACCGCAAGGCCAACGCGGCCGGCTCCGTTGTACCCCAGCCTTCCTCAAAAAGAGGTCATCCTTATTAATCCCCAATAACTCCCATGTTTTATTAGGCGGTAAAAGACAGTTCTTACGTGGTGCTTTTTCAGTTTGCGTCCAAATTTTGTTCGTCAACGTACCTGACGATGGCGACATGTGTGATTACACTGTGTATCATCAGGACACCTGTGCACTGTTCGATCAACAAAGAACGCCGGGGGGAAACTAAAGAATCAGAATACCACAAGTGCAGCTGAAACATTAGCTGCTCGTTGGTCTTATACTACGATGCTGACTGTTGTAGCCCGAGCCTCGAATTACGCGAGCTCTGGCATGCTGACTGCAACGTCAGGGCGCTGCAGTGCATATAGGTGAGTACTTGTGGTGCAGCTTCCATAACTCGTTGTGGATTGCAGCGAGCCTTCCCCAATGTCTGTAGTATCTATTTACATTGCCAAGTTTGGTGTGCTATACGACACCACAAATAGCAATGAATGTTGTGTGTGCATTTCTTCTGTAATAATGAAAGCCAAATATCAACTTCTGTGGAGTAGGTCAGCTGATATGGCTTCAAAGGTTCTCACAAATAAGAAAACCGATTTTCATTGTGTAAGTTATTGAATGACTTATTAAAGCAAGATAAAGGAAGAGCGTCAGATTCGAGTACAAATTAGCTGTAGCTTAAAAGATACCGGGCAGCGTAGAATGTCGACACGGAGTCTTACACACTCCGCGCTAATCGACGAGTGAGATCTGTGACAATCTATCTGTCGGGTTCTGGTCGTTGGCGCTTTCAACAAAGGGGAGAGAGTAACGCTTTCCGGCAGTGTGGCAGTTGAGATGTTTGCTGACACTTGTGGGAAGTCATGCCGGCCGAAGTGGCCGTGCGGTTAAAGGCGCTGCAGTCTGGAACCGCAAGACCGCTACGGTCGCAGGTTCGAATCCTGCCTCGGGCATGGATGTGTGTGATGTCCTTAGGTTAGTTAGGTTTAACTAGTTCTAAGTTCTAGGGGACTAATGACCTCAGCAGTTGAGTCCCATAGTGCTCAGAGCCATTTGAACCATTTTTTTTTTTTTTTTTTTTTGTGGGAAGTCATGATGATCGGAATGGATGCAAGGTGGCAGTTGATTTGGTGAGCTCGCAGTAACGAATGTGCGGTAATACTGAATATAGTTTTACCTTTCCCAAGTAAGTGACTATTTGAAAGAATTTTCATTAAGGAATAAATGGCAGCTTTTGTGATTGAACAGTTCCCAAATTCATTCGTGTGACTGATGGACACAAAACGTAATTAGTTTTAAGAGCCTTTAAGTTAGTTATATGTATGTGTCGTTCTGTATGGGTGGTCTTTAAGCTTCCGATACACGGAATCGAAATTGATAAAATCTTTTTTCAGTGCGAAAGCTACACAACGGAACACTGGAAATCTTACTACTACGGTGTGTGGTTGCGAAATACTGACACAAATTATTTGCTAAATTCAGACCTCGGGATAGATCAATCCGGGTCCGGGAGAAATGTAGCAACACTCGAAGCCCCAGTGAACATACACTTCATCTTAGAAGGTAGTCTAGTGAAAATTAAATCTATATCCATATCATCTGTAGCCTTACATAAAATTTTTGGTTGATTTCACTGTAATACTCTCTTTGAAATTTTGGAGGCATTAGAATAAAATACAGGAAGTGAAAGGTTACATAAAACTTGTACAAAACCCAGACTGCAGTTACAAGAGTCGAAAGGAATGACAGCTTTGAGGAGGGAGGCGGAGTTGTATCATATTAGAGGTGTTATCAATCTGTGGATTGAGCAAGCCGGAAAGGAAACCAAAGAAATATGTGGAGGGGGAATTAAGGTTCAGGTAGAAGAATTAAACGCCTTGATATTCAATGATAACGTAGTAATGCTGTCATACACCGCAAAGAACTTGGAAGAGAAGTTATGAGGGAATTAGATGAGTAAATGAGATAATGGAAGTAGTAGATGAGTTTCGCTGTTTCGGCCGCAAAATAACTGATGATGAATGAAGTACATGGGGTATAACCTTAAAAACTGCTTGTAGCAGAGGAAGCATTTGTGAAAAAGAGGAATTTTTTTACATCGAATGTAAATTTAAATGAAAGGAAATGTTTTTGAAGGTATTTCTCGGGAATGTTTCCCTGCATGGAAGAGAAAAATGGGTGATAAGCAGTTCAGAGAAGACAAGGATAGAATTCTTTGTAATGTGATTCTATGGAAGAATGCTGATGATTAGATGGGTAGATTGCGTGACTAAAGATGAGGTACTGTGGTGAAGAACACAAGTTATACACGACTGTTAGGACAACAAGACACTTAGTGGTACTTAAAATTTAATATTAGTATCCAATAACTTTTTTAGCAAACATTTTAGAAACTTAAGTACTTCATTCCACGTTCATGCACTAAATAGCTGTAAAAATTGCACAACTTGAGTAAAAGATCCGATCGGTTTGTGGGACACATAGTGGGCCATCAAGAAGTTATCAACTTGGAGTTGGAGGGAAGTGTGGAGAGTAAAATTTGTATGATGGGGTCAAGGGATGAACACAATAAGCAGGTTCAAACGGGTGGAAATTGCAGTTATTCGCAGATGAAGAGGATTGCTCGGGATAGACCAGTGGAGTGTGGCATCGAACCAAAGACCACCACAGCAACTACGTATACTTTACAACAAGCCTGCTCAGTATCAAGAAAGGGCATACGTAAAACGGCAAAACTCAAAATAAATAAACGTTACTGGTATTTGTTCAGTCTAAAAGAAAAAGGAAGAGCACATCCGACACTATTTTACCCCCTAAAAATGAGAGAATCAAACAACATACCATCCTAAACAATTTAATTTGTTTCACAACCGTTAGTACATTTTCTTATGAACCTAGTGTACTATAGAAACGGAACCTATTTTCACAAATCCATCCTGTGCTTATTTTAACCTTCTCTCACTGTCTGACTCACATGCAGTCATTATACACTGCGCAGTCACATCAATGTGACCACCCCTCAAAAGCCTGAATAGCCAACTTTTGCAGCACCGACCGCTGCCAGGCGTGCAGGAAGAGACTCAGTGAACTTCTGGAAGGCACCGACAAGGATGAGGATCGTGCCAATTCCAATTCCGCCGCCAGCTGCACTACGTTTCTCGGTTGAGAATCCATGACGCGAACAGCTCAATAGAGCTTCTGCCATAGATTCTCGATTGGTTTTAAACGTGGGGAGTTTAGTGGCAGGAGAGTACGGTAAGCTCATCCGGATGCTCTCCGAAGCACTCACGTACATTTTGAGATGTGTGACGCGTTGCATTGTCGTGCTGGTAGGCGCCATCCTACCGAGGAAATAGAAACTGCGTGTAGCGGTGGATCTGGTCCCCACGGACAGATGTAAACTTGTGTTGAGCCATTGTGTCTTCCAGACTGACAAGATCATCTAGGGAATACCACGAAAACTTTTCCCAGATCATAACGCATCCTCCTGGTAATAGGGGGTTTCTTATAGACGTCTCCCGCCGTGCACACCAACAGTAAGCTGAACTGACACTGTTTGCTGACGATACAAGCACAATTATTAATCCAGTAAAAGAAACTACAATGGAAAATGATGCAAATAAGGTCTTTTGAAAAGTGATTAACTGGTTTTCAGCAAATGGGCTTGCTCTAAGCTTTGAAAAAACACAGTACATCCAATTTTCTGCTGCAAAAAGTAAAGGTCCTTCAATAAATATAACACATCAACAGAAATCAGTAGACAGGGTAGAGCATATTAAGCTTTTGGGCGTACACATAGATGAGAATCTTAATTGGAAAATTCATATTTTGGATCTTCCAAAGCGACTAGGTTCAGCAACTTTTGTAATCAGAATAATTGCCAATTTAAAGGATATAGAAATTAGTAAGTTAACATACTTTGGATACTTTCACTCTCTGATGTCAGACGGAATAACATTTTGTGGTAACTCAGCATTTAGACAAAAAGTATTCACTGCTCAAAAGAAAGTGGTTAGAATAATGTGTGGGTTTCATAGTCACACATCTTGTAGGCATTTTTTAAGAGATTCGGAATTTTTACGACAGCCTCACTGCACATTTACGCGCTAATGAAATTTGTTCTCAACAACATGGACCAGTTTAGAAACAACAGTGACATTCACGATTAAAATAGCAGCAAAAAAGAAAGACTTACACTCCCCTTTACTCAACCCATCTTTGGCACAGAAAGGGGTAAAATATGCTGTTATAAAAGTTTTCGACAAATTACCCGATGAAATAAAATGTCTGACAGACAGCAGTAATAGCTTCAAAAATAAATTGAAATCATATCTCCTTAACAACTCCTTCTACTCCATAGATGAATACTTAAATAGGATTAAATAGATCTATAAATATAGTATATGCATTTTGTGCCATTAAGGAAATGGGGTAAATAAAAGTAATATTAATCTTTAACTCTGTATTTTAATATGCAGGGTGTCCCAGCTATCTTGTCCACCCAAAATATCTCTGGAACAATAACAGCTATTGGAAAACGACTTTCACCGGTATCAATGTAGTGCTGGGGCCCATGAATGTACATATTTGGAAACATTCTAAAACGAAAGCATATGTGTTTTTTAACACAAACTTATGTTTTTTGAAATGGACCTCCTATATTTTTTCTTCAGCAATCCATAGTATGACAAAGCACATACACAATGGCGTTGATTGCATCGCAATATTCCAATTACATCCCGAGATATTAAGACTCGAAGTTGACGCTTGAAACACCCGACATGCGCTGCTACCGCACGTCCTGAGGCTCAGGCGTGAACCCCATGCTGTCCGTAATCGCGATGTGATTGACATGTGTAATCACACTTCCATACTTGAAACGAATAATACGGCCTGCTGCCATCCTGCATTAACGTCGTACATTCCAACAGGTATTTAACCCATAGGTTAGGGGTGATGCGGTTCTGTAACATATCTGTGTACCGCAACGTTAGTCACAAAGTTAACTTCGCTTATCGTTAATCCGTTACTAAAAAGGTAATACCGTTCAACGTTAAAACTTTACGTTACTGTAGATCTAGCGCAAGTGACAGTTAATCATTCACTCGTAATAGTAAAATTCATGTTGATGGTTTTAGTGAAACGAGTAAGTGGACTAAAGGTTTTACCGCTGTTTCGGACCTCTTGATAAGTATGGAGGTGTGATTACACATGTCAATCACATCGCGATTACGGGCAGCTTGGGGTTCACGCCTGAGCCTCTGGATGTGCGCTAGCAGCGAATGTCGGGTGTTTCAAGCGTCAACTTCGCGTCTCAATATCTCGGGATGTAATGGGAATATTGCAATGCAATCAAAGCCATTGTGTATGTGCTTTGTCATGCTATGGATTGCTGAAGAAAGAATATAGGAGGTCCATTTAAAAAAAACATAAGTTTGTGTTAGAAAACACTTATGCTTCCGTTTTAGAATTTTTCCAAATTTGTACATTCATGGGCCCCAGCCCTACATTGATACCTGTGAAAGTCGTTTTCCAATAGCTGTTATTGTTCCAGAGATATTTTGGGTGGACAAGATAGCTGGGACACCCTGTATATATATTTTAAAAATGTTGTTTCATATGTGCATTGCTTGTGCACTTGACACGTTCCACATCATAACGGCTACCGTAGCGTGCCATTGATCAATGGAACACGCAACCAACCAACTAACAAACAAACTTTCTAACGGGCATCTGTCCGATGGAGAAGAAGATGTGATTCGTCCGAGAAGGCCGATGAACGCTTGTCTAGGAGATACTGTCGGCAGTTCTTTGTAAATTTCATATCATATTGTAGTCATGGAAGTAATGTCACATATCCTCCCAACCTGATAAACTTCAATTCGTTCCCTTCTCCCCTCCTGGGTTGCATTGCGACAACGGCTGCACTGTTTCGCATGTCACCCGACACCCTTTATATTCCCTCGATTGCTAGTGCTGCCATCTACCGTCTGTGAGTGGTGATCGCACGTTGACGTCGAACATAGGCCGTAGTCACGTTAATGTGGCCGTGTGATTGCATTACTCGCACCAGCGACGCCATTTGAAGTGTGGGGTAGTGGGGTGACTGCGTGGTTTTACTGTGACGCGGAATCAACACGTCATTTCTGTCCTCCAGCGACACTTGTGACAATGTCTCGAAATAAGGTTAATTTCCGACTGAAGCAAGAACATTAGCGAGTCCAACCATTTAGAATCCTTCAAAACTGGTAAATTTTTGATTAAATTATAAACGGGGCTGTCAAGTGAAGTGGTGTGGCCGACACAGTATTTTCAACATTCCGTCACAGATTGTAAACAAAGCGATGTCACTGGATGATTTCTCATTAATTGAGAACAAATGCAAACAGGAAAGGTGCACGGTAACTTCATAACTTTGTAACGCCAGCAGGAGAGACAGGTGACATAAGCTTTCATGCATCCAGAGACTGGGAAACTCACCAAAATTGCTCAACGATCGATTTATGATTCCGCAACAGACCTAGTGTTGCTTACAGCGTCAGTTCAACGCAAGATTTTATTTCCTACAAGTTTCAAATACACAGGCAGACACAGGCAAGGCCTTTTAGAGCGCTGCCTATAAACCATGTGACGCTCAGCATCCGCTTTCATGATGTGTCGTCCCAAAAATCTATAGATCAGGTATTGGAAACAGCATGCGGATGCACCACTAGTGTGAATATATAAAGCTGTTAGCCATGGTTTGGAGACAACCATTACTTGAAAACGGGCAGTGCAACTCGGTAAGATCTCCATTGTGAAACAAGTAGCGTAGCTTTACGTACCATTAGATAACGTAAGATAAAAAAGGAGTAATTTTACAATGCGTGACATTAGTAAAGATTTGAAATAATGCAAAATTTCAGTGTTCATTCTGCTGGAGGCCACATGTTTTCATAAGGGAAACCACATTTAGTACACCTTTGTGTTAAGTCTAGAAATGGTTTGAACTTCTTTAATCTATTTCCTAAGATAAACTGCAGAGTCACTGCCTCGAGTGCTGCTATATTTCACCGGAAACAAAGCTAATCTTTCCCGAGGTTGGCTTTTATCAGTTTTTCCGTTCTTCTCTATTTAATTCGTATTAGTACACCGTACACCGTAGTAATCAAATTTTTAATATTCTATTGTGAAACTTTCATTTTGAGAAAGGCCTAACTTCTTCGTGATTTCGATTTCATATGTTGACAAAATACTGACCACACAAACTCAACAACACACACATTGCTAAGTTACAGGATTTTTAAACCAATTTTGTTTCACCTCTTTCAATCAGATGAAATGAACAGTTCCATCACAAAACCCTCGATCTACACATTAATGGAAAGTCATTCAAATTAGGTGAAAGGGAAGACATCATCTCCTTTAATTTATGTGGATGTCGCCTGAATTTCAGTATTGACATTAATGATTCCTTCTCACAAGGCAATGGTTGGCTTACTGTTGCCATTGTACGAGGTGGTACTGGAGTTCCTAATGTGCCTGGCCTTGAAAGTTTTGTAGACAGAGACATTATTGCCTATCGTACCTATCACATTGGAGAACTTGCTAATAAAAACTTTGGTAAATCTATATATATGTCACCTTGTGCATTGTCATTGTATACTCGTAATAAAAGAAAAGTATCTGTAAAAGAATCTGTATTTGTATGGGTAAAAGGTAAAGGTGTTTGTGAATATGTAAAATTTGTTGGTGATTGTACATTGTATTTTCATAAATAAAATTTATTGACTTGTAATACCATCTTCTCAAGGAATGGAGACAAGACGATGAATATTTGTAATTGGTTAGATTGGAGAAAAAAAAGCACATAAGTCCCAATATTCCTTCAGAACCTCTGGCAATTAGTGGGTGGACTAATTTTTATATCAATTTCACGTGTATTACGAGGGCAGTTGAGAGATGGTCAACAGGAAACTTTACACGTGGATGTAACAGCACACTAGTATTTGTAAAAATGTGAAAAAACTCAGATGCAATACTTTGCAACACGACACGATAAGAGGTCGTGTAGAACAGCGGCAACACAATAATTGAGTTAAATGGCCAAGAGGTGGCGTGCACCAAGTCCCAACAGCGCCCACCGTTGTGTGACCAGGTAGGTCAGTATTAAACAACGCTCAGTCGGTGCGAAGCCGTCAAACAAAGTGGAAACGCTTAACCAAGTGCCACTATGCCTCGACGACATGACAGGGTGGAATATCGACATGCGAATGAGTTAGAATGGGGCAGAACGTTTGGTCTCCGGAAGGCGGGCTTGTCGCTCCATGACATTGCGGCACGTACAGGGCACGCTTTTTCATTAGTGAGACGCTCAAATGGTTCAAATGGCTCTGAGCACTATGGGACTTAACTTCTGAGGTCATCAGTCCCCTAGAACTTAGAACTACTTAAACCTAACTAACCGAAGGACATCACACACATCCATGCCCGAGGCAGGATTCGAACCTGCGACCGTAGCGGTCGCGCGGTTCCAGTCTGTAGCTCCTAGAACCGCTCGACCACTCCGGCCGGCAGGGAGGCGTATGTAGAACCAATGAGAGAATAGCGCCGTAGACAGCGCCGGCAGCGTACAGGACGACACAGTACGACCACAGCGCGGGATGCCCGCTAAGCCGTAATGGATAGAACAGCTTTGACCACACTGTTGGAGCGACATTGGAGCGCTGCTAATTGGTGTGGACTCAACGGTTCGACGCCGTCTTGTGTGGGTTGGATTGGTGGCTAGCATTCTATTGCGTCAGCTTTCACTGACCAGAACCCACGAATGCTGCTATGGGCATGCGAACGCCCACACTGGCGTACTGAGAGGCAAAATGTGTTTTCGGACGATCCCCGCTTAAACTTTGTCCTACGGTGATGCCCGCATACGCTTTCGATGCAGTCGTGGTGAACGCAATCGGGGAGACTGACTTGACTAGAGGAATCGCCGAAAAACCCCAAGTGTGGTGGTTTGGGATGCCATCGCCAATAGCACAAGAGTTGCCCTCTCGCGCCTTGAGGGCAGTCTGAACAGCTACCGCTTCATCAGGGATGTTTTAGAGCCCGGGGGCACTGCCCCTCCTGCAGGCCGTTCCACGCGCCAGGTTTCAGCAGGACAACTTCCGGCCGCTTGTGGCAAGGTATATGCGAGTCTCAAGGAATGCGCAAGCCTTCTTCGAAGAACTACGGGTATCCCTGCTTCCCTAGGGTGCCCATTCGGCTTACATGTCATCCATCGAAAGAGTCTGGATATGATTGGTCGGCAACTTGCTCGTTCAGGTACTCCTGCAGCAACAGTTGATGCATTGTGGACGCACCCTCAAACCGCATGGCAGAGTTTTCCACAGCAGCTAATTCAGGTTGTTTTTAATTCGACACCACGAAGTCTAAAGGTTCTTATTGCAGCACGGGGTGGCGATACTCCCTATTGAATTGCCACAGTCACAGTGCTCGTACAGGTCTGTAAAGCTAATCGCTTGTGTAGTGTCATCTCTTTAAACGGTGGAATAAATTTTATTGTGATCACGGCTATTGGTCTTGCAGTTCCACGTTTAGCAAACACTGCTGCGTTTTTAGATGTGTTGCCATTGAAAAGTTACTAATTATTGAAAACGTTGCAAATTCCGTTTAAACCAAGCATTTGTATGAAACTGAACGCTTTCACGATAAAGGATGAACGTTCAAGTTTAAGCTGGCAGTTGCAAGGCGGCAGTGTCTAACGTCCCAGAGTAGTTCTACTATAAAAAGACATAGTTCAAAAATGGCTCTGAGCACTATGGGACTCAACTGCTGAGGTCATTAGTCCCCTAGAACTTAGAACTAGTTAAACCTAACTAACCTAAGGACATCACACACATCCATGCCCGAGGCAGGATTCGAACCTGCGACCGTAGCGGTCTCGCGGTTCCAGACTGCAGCGCCAGAAACGCGCGGCCACTTCGGCCGGCCCAAAAGACATAGTTAGATGGAACATAAAGTGTAGCGCCAGTTCGGTTTATCGATTAGCTTCTTTGGAAACTTAAGTCTTAAACAGCACCCAGAAGAAGCACAGTAGCTCTCACGTCTTGGACCATCGTGAAGAAGTTAGGTATCCTCTGCGCTACATGAACCAGAAGGTGACGTGCCATATTTCAGTAGTGCTCCTAATACTGAGGCCTCAGATGTTGAAAGAAAATTATCATTAAGAGACCCATTTGAGCACCTAGTGGCTCGCTAGAACCCGCAAGTAGAGTAACAAAGTTTTGTGGTGATAACTTTAAAGTACGAAAGTAACCAGGCCACATCGCTAATTAAGTAATGCTGAATGCTCGGCTACCACCGTATCATCATTTCTTGAACTTCAATCAGTTAGTTAGGTACTCCAATAATTCTTGTACATTATTTGCCATTGTTGACCTATCGGTGACATCCGATCCAGTAACTGTGAAGGTTGAAAAGTTTAAGCTCGCTTTGTCACGCATTTAAGCAACGGCTTGTCACATTAATCGAGTGGGTGAGTTTGCTGCATCTGTAACAGAGGACCTTATTGCAAACATTTGTCAAGCTGAGCTTATCTTCAGCTCTTATTTACGTAGCATTGTAATCTCCCTATGTGTCATTACTGTGTACTAGTAATTTGACTAAGAGATAAACGGTTAATCATGCCTCCAAATACTGGATAATGTTGATGTCTCGGTCACAGTAGGGTCAGAAACCTGTACGACAAATGCATATTTTAGTAACAATAGAAAACTCTGGAACGAAGACATTACACATAATTTTCTTGAAGAAAATCCACGTAAAGAATATACGCATAAGGTGAAACGCACTACTACGCCGTTAGTCGACATGAATGTACCCACTGGCGTACTAACTACACTGCCTAAAAGAATGAAGTACTCAGAAGGGGAGTAGGAAACGCACTGAAAGTCCAAGGGTTGGATCTATATGTGTAGTTACTTCAGTGATTGCAATGTTGTTCTTGTTGCTGTGGTCATCAGTCTGAAGACTGGTTTAATGCTGGTCTGCATGATACTGTATCCTGTGCCAGCCGCTTCATTTCGTAGTAACTACTGCAACCTACATCCTTCTGAATCTGTTTACTGCATTCATCTCTTGGTCTCTCTCTACTATTTTTACCCCCTATACTTACCTCCACTACTAAATTTGTGATCTCTTGATGTCTCAGAATGTGTCCTACCAACCGATCCCTTCTTCTAGTAAGGTTGTGCTCAAATTTCTTTTGTCCCCAGATCTATTCAGGATCTCCTCATCAGTTACATGATCGAGCCATTTAATCTTCAGCATTCTTCTGTAGCCCCATATTTCGAAAACTTGTCTAAACTATTTATCGTCCCTCTTTCACTTCCATACATCGCTATACACCACACAAATACCTTCAGAAAGGACTTCCTGACACTTAAAGCTATACTCTACGTTAACAAATTTATCTTCCTCAGAAACATCTTTCTTGCCATTGCCAGTCTGCAGTTTATAACCTCTCTACTTCGACCATCATCAGTTATTTTGCTACCGAAATAGCAAAAGTCGTCTACTACTCTAAGTGTCTTGTTTCCTAATCTCATTCTCTCAGCATCACTTGATTTAATTCGACTGCATACTATTATCCTTGTTTAGCTTTTCTTGATGTTCCTCTTTCAAGACACTGTCCATTTCGTTCAACTGCTCTTCCAAGTCCTTTCATGTTTCCGAGAGAACTACAATGTCTTCGGAAAGTCTCAAAGTTTTTATTTCTTCTCCCTGGACTTTAATTCCTACTCCAAATTTTTCTTTTGCTTCTCTTACTGCTTGTTCAAGTGTGACAGATTGGGAATCCTCTGGGCCTGGGTTCGATTCCCGGCTGGGTCGGGGAATTTTCTCCGCCTACTGGGTGTTGCGCTGTCCTCATCATCATCCCATCATCCTCATCGACTGCAGGTCGCCGAAGTGGCGTCAAATTGAAAGACCGGTAGACGTTGAACAGTCTGCCCGACGGGGGGCCCTAGCCATACGATTAAATAAATAACTGCTTGTTCAGTATACAGACTGAATAGCATCGGGGTAGCCTACAATCCTTTGTCACTCCCTTCTCAACCACCGTTTCCTTTTCCTGCCACGCGACTCTTGTAACTGGTTTCTTGCAAATTGTGAATAGCCTTTCGTTCCCTGTATTTTACACCTGCCGCCTTTAGAGTTTGAAAGGGAGTACTCCAGTCAACATTGTCAAAAGCTTTCTCTAAGTCTACAAAGGCTATAAAGGTAGATTTTCCTTTATTTAACCTAGCTTCTATGAGAAGTCGTAGGGTCTATACTCCATCACGGGTTGCTGCATTTCTCATGAATCCAAACTGATCTTCCGCTAGGTTGGGTTTTACCAGTTTCTTCATTTTTCTGTAAAGAAGTCCTGCTACTGTTTCGCCACCGTGACTTATGAAACTGATAAACCGGTAATTTTTACGTCTGTCAGCACCTGCTTTCTTTGAAATTGGAATTATTATATGATTTTTGAAGTCTGAGGGTATTTCAGGTGTCTCGTTCATCTTGCTCACCAGACTGAAGCCTGTCAGTAGTTCCAATGGAATGCTGTCTACTCCCGGGGCCTTATTTCGACTTAGGTCTTTCAGAACTCTGTCGAATTTTTCAGGCAGTATCGTATTTTCCATCTCATCTCCATCCATGCCCATTTCCCTTTCTATGCTACTGCTTTCAAGTTAATCTCCACTGTACAGACACTCTACAGTTCCTTCGATCTTCCAGCTTCCCCTTCTTTACTTAGGACCGGTTTTCCATCTGAGCTCTTGATATTCATACAGCAGCTACTCTTTTCCCCAAAGGCCACTATAATCTTCCTGTAGACGTATCTATCTTTCCCCTAGTGAAGTATTCTCCTAAATCCTTACAATTGTCCTCCAGCGTTTCCTAGATAGCCAGTTTGTATTACTTGCCATCTCATTTTTAGTCACCTGTAACTCCTTTCGGCTACTTCATTAATTGCAATTTTATAATTTCTGTCGTAAGAAAATTACAAAGAATTCGTCGGTATGATCCCACTTGTTAGTATAACGTTTCACCCCTTTGTCCTAGACGCATGCACAGATTCGGTTGCGAAGGTTGCCGTACAGCCGTTGCATCTCATCCTGAAGCAAGATGACCCACAACGAATGCAACTGGTCCCTGATATACTGGATACTGCCACTGGGACACTGTTGACGTCCGAGTTTGCCCAGCAAATTTTCTATTGGGGGCGGACCTGGGGATGTTGGTGGACACGTGGCTAACTAAAGATCAATTAGAGGGTTCATACAGACACGTGCCACTGTGTAGTCGATCACTGGCCTACTGAAAAATGGCACCACCATAATGTTACTTAGAGCTAACCAGTTAGGAAGCAGGTTGTCAATACCGCATCCTTGTGTCGTCACAGCTTCATCGGTCACTACCAGCCGTGACCTGAAACCAGGAGTAAGAGTACTGTGCCTCTTCAAAATATGGAAAGAATGGTACATCCTTGTACCGGTACGGGTCGACGTTAGTCAGAAGGGATAGTACAGAACTGGGAGTTCTAGCAGGAAAGAACGCGACGCCATTCATTAGCAGTATATCGTTCCCCATCACAGGACCACCACAAATGCTGTGTAATTCCGTAATCCAGCTTCTGCTAGTGTCCGACCAATGTTTAGTGATGACACGGAATATTGCAGGGAATCCAGTACGTGTTATCGTACGACAGGCCCAGATGCGAAGGGTTACCATGTGCTTGGCGCAAAATGGCCATCCACTCTGGTGGTGGTCAGACGGGGTCGGCCGGAATCTTGACGGCGAGTATGATGTCCCTCGTTCGCAGACGGTCGGACATCGGGCCGCAGTCACATCCGAATCACCCACAAATGCGGATACTGCACGCTTCGACCTGCCCGTTAAATGGAGACCCGCAATGAGAGCCCACTCGGACTCTCTCAAGTACCGCTGCTTCAGACGAGTACGCCGTATCTCCATTTCACGCATACTGGTCACTCAACATTTGACGCTCTTCACTCCCATTACACACCGTACCCGGGCCCGTTAACAATATTAAACGCGGTCGTCACTTAAGCATCCTGGCGGTCGTTCCACAAACCACAGGCAATTGCTTCTCTAATCGCTGACGTACCCTCCAGTGGTGTGCACGTGTCCGTAGTTAGTGAAGTCCTACCATTTCTTCTGGCTATTTCGCTCTTTCTCAGATAGAGTGTATGGTACTTTCTTCCTCAATCCTTTGTGGCTATGAAGTACGTAGCATTTATAACGTGACGCTGGAGAGTAATATACAGAACGGTGCACAGACAGAATACTCGAATACAGAGGCTGATGTAAGTAATTATCTTCACAGTTCGACTCGGACCACTATCGACTCTACTCTGTAAACACATTAACACCCATAAGTTTACATAGACTGTGCTTGAAATTTTTTGCCTGGTGTAAATTAAACTGAAAACAGTTCCCATCTCCACAAATGCCGGAACTGAAAAATCTCTTCCAAATATTCCCAAATGATACTCCCTCTGCTCCTCCTATACCGTCCTGCCCACTGTTTGTCTGAAAAGTCCGTAGCCCTTGAGAGAGCCGTTATGCGACCAGCCCTCTCTGCGATTATGGATAGGGTGTGAAAAGTAATAAGTCCTGCTGGAACGCTGTTGTCTGGTGTTAAGGCTTAAATTCAGGGCCGACACGCCAGTTGGGAAGGATAGAGAAGAGATGGCTGTGAGACGAGGTCAGCCAATTGCACGCTGACCGACCTCCCTCCAGGAGGACAACGCGGCAGCAGTGGCCCCTAGATGCAGAGTACATAAGCGCCTCGCCCGACTGGTGCATTCCACTTCGATAGCAGCTTCTACGTTAGCCACTTCGTTAGCCGACGCATCGCAGCTTCTATCATCAGAAAATCTCTATGTAGCACAGACTTGTGTTTGTCTATTCTAAAGAAGACTGATTCTTTGTATGTCGCCCTTTGTTTGCGACACATTTATCGAAGTTAAGCATCTGTAGTTGTCTTGTTGTAATAAAACTCATTGTTTAATTGTTTGTCTAGCGAACTGAGCATGCAAAATTCCTAGACACAACATTTCAGATTTCAACAGCAGTGTCATGTAAATAAGCGTAAGGCACTGTGAGAGACTTCTTTATGAAGCTGTACAGGATGTTCCAAAATTCGATGTTACGATTCGGAGGCTGTAATTAAATTCTGTTAAGCATCCAGCTGCTGGAAAGGCATTATTGCAGTATCCAGGAGACCAGTGCGTGGGATTGAGAATGGAAAAAACAAAAGTGTTTCTGTCCTTTATTCTTCTGATCGATCTTACAAATGTGCGTTTCAGCACAGAGCCGGTATCGACGCAGCAGGGCTTCGCGTGTTGGAATGAAAATATGTGGGTGTTCTGCATGTTTGTCGCTGCTAAAAGTGTTCTTACAAAAAATTCGTCGTCTAAGTCCACAGGTTTCGTTTATAGTTTCAGCTCTTTGCGATCTTCAGCTCGGAGTAGCCTGCCTACTTGTTAACTATTCTTCTTATCTGTAGAATAACAAATCAGGACGTGGCAATTCTGGTATTTTAAGGCTTTTATTGCGCCTTTAATTGCAGCATACGTTAGATAGTAAATATCTTGTTACAGGAGAGCTTCTGTGTAACGAATAACGACCGTTGCTCTTCCAAAATACATATACATTATTGATGTAAACTTCTGATTCTTGGTATTACTTGACAGCGTGGCTGGCGCAGAAGTTTCTTCCCTCCATTGACTACATTGCCCGTTAAGGCTCAAGTACCTCTTTAATTCTCTTGTAACGCCAAGGAAACCACGCGAAATGCCTCATGCAGATGATAAAATACAGGGCTATTACAAATGATTGAAGCGATTTCATAAATTCACTGTATCTCCATTCATTGACATATGGTCACGACACACTACAGATACGTAGAAAAACGCATAAAGTTTTGTTCGGCTGAAGTCGCACTTTAGGTTTCTGCCGCCAGAGCGCTCGAGAGCGCAGTGAGACAAAATGGTGACAGGAGCCGAGAAAGCGTATGTCGTGCTGGATATGCACTCACATCAGTCAGTCATAACAGTGCAACGACACTTCAGGACGAAGTTCAACAAAGATCCACCAACTGCTAACTCCATTCGGCGATGGTATGCGCAGTTTAAAGCTTCTGGATGCCTCTGTATGGGGAAATCAACGGGTCGGCCTGCAGTGAGCGAAGAAACGGTTGAACGGGTGCGGGCAAGTTTCACGCATAGTGATGTGAAAGATTCAGTGTTTAAACCTCCTCTACCAAGAAACGTGCCAGAACTGCGAGCTCGCATCCACAGTGCTTTCGAACTCATTGATGGGGACATGCAGCGCCGAGTGTGGGAGGAACTTGATTATCGGCTTGATGTCTGCCGAATCACTAAAGGGGCACATATCGAACATTTGTGAATGCCTAAAAATACTTTTTGAGTTTTTGTATGTGTGTGCAAAGCATTGTGAAAATATCTCAAATAATAAAGTTATTGTAGAGCTGTGAAATCGCTTCAATCATTTGTAATAACTCTGTACACAAAAAAGGACTTGTCCCCAAAGAAATCTTCTTACATAATGATTAAAACTCTATATTCTTAACGATTATCCTGGATAACAAAAAATGTGTATAATTCTAAAAACAAAGCTTGTTCATTTATACTCAAAATTAGTACGAGATTTCAATTCCACTCAAAGAAATCATTCAATTCCAAACTTTGGCTATAAAATATCTGAAAAATCTCGTACCCTCCAAAGGAGTAAAATCCACTTCGGTTTCCAAGTATCCCCGGGGAAAGAAATAGAATGGGATGTGGCCCGTGGACCTCGTAGGCCAATTTATACATCCTTCCCGGGCTTTTCACCAAGTGTCAAAAACTGATCTGTGACCACGAAATTCTGCAATCACGTCCTTCCTCTGATACGCAGAAGTATCTCAGCCCACAAGATCAGCAAGTGCTCTTGTAAACAACAGTCAGTACATTGCACATCTTAGTCGTGGAGTTAACAACTATGGCCCTTGCCGTTTACCTTCTTCATTACAGGCGTACATACTCATGCTTAATTGTCACTTATGTGTTTTCGCCACTCGGTTGCTGTACGAAATATATTTGCTGTCGGCTGTTGTAATATCTGTCAGTTTGGACACGCAGTTTTTGAATACTCTGGATACACACTTCTGTGATGGACCTCCAACAAAGATCACACACTCGCTTATTAACTCAATCGATTACCAAAAGAAATTTGGTAACATTGTTGGAGTGTTAAACGGAAGTGTATGTAAGTGCCTTGAGCCGGAGGACTGTTAGTCCTTCAAAGTTCCTACGAAATGTCCGCACAACTTTGTGAATCGTACGAAAATAAATGACATTCCTGTAAGAGTAATTTCTCCCCTCTGTTACTTAATTGGTAAGTAAAAATATATCAAATGGTGTTTACTGTTCCTGGATTGGGGTGAGTTCACAAAACCGTTCGGGCATTACATTTTACTTCACGGGTATTAAAAGGTGCCATTTGAATGCTACACTAGATCAGTTGCTCCTCCTAAGGAAAAGATTCCATACTTGTCACATAACACAATAATTAGTTTCTGCTTACGTATGGAGAAATAATGCACATTATTGATTCTAAATAAAATATCTCTAGTGAAAAGTCTGAAATGAGATATTTCTTTCAACATTTACAGTTCGTAAGCTAATGTCACTAATTTGGCACAGTTGTGAAGAGAAAATGAGGTAACGTATATTGAAAAGCTTTTGTATTTCGCTTCTTCCATTAAAAATATTTTCGTTCCTGTAACAAGCAAAGACACACGCACTTCTTCAGAAATCCGTACCCCAAAAAAATTATAGTTTCTGTAAGATTATCTCAGAAAACTATTATACAACAGAGTTTATCACAATTTTAGTATCTCCATTTGAAGAATTCTTGAAGTTATTCAAAGATGTGCGGAATATGAATCATCACTCTTTTGAATATATTTTGGTTCACATCCTTTTGATACATAATAATTGAAAATATTTTCCACTGCATTTTATATTATAGTATTTAACAGCTGCATGCCAAAATATAACGCTTCAGCTTGAGCATTTTGAGAATGAAAGATATGTTATCCATAAGCGTTTCTTCTGTATTTTATGTAATAGCTACATGTCAAATTCCGTTGATGTAATCTCTGTTGTTTCTTAACTGAAGGAATATAATTGTTAAAAATCGTTAATTACTGGAACTTCATTCAGAGAAATTTTTGCATCGTATCTTACTTAAATAAGTCATAGCAGTATATGAAAACTTTTCTCCAAAATTAACCTTTCTTTAATTTATTACTATTTTCAAGAATTGTTGATTAATGCATCGGGTTCCGAAAAGCACCAGTTATTATCAATGTATTTTAGTTGTTGGAAACCGAGGCAAATACATAAACTACCAATATTAACAATAAGGAAACCTATAACTGTAAGCAAGAAGTTTTAAATAGTTTTTGGTAATAAAGCTTCTTTTCGTCATATCTTCCCACTCACGCAGTTGTAGTTGGAATCTGAATTGATTTTTCATGTGCAAACTTCTTTAGAATCCCCGCTGTAGGTAATACCGCGTCTGTTGCATCATAAGGGCTGTGGTTCTTGACTAATTATTCGTCTGTGGAACTTTACAGAGACTGTATAAAGCTTCTTTTCCTCCCACGTCATACGGCAAAGTAAATGCGGAACATTATTTTCATACTTTCACTTATGTGTTTTATAGCCCACAAATTTGTTCTCCTATAATCGAATTAGATGAACAGGATATGTAATCTGGTGAGTATACAACTGTCATAAATGCAGTAAAATGGAGGTTATGCAGGAGAATATCTAATGATGAACAGGAAAACAGATGTGCTATTGAAATACCATGAACAGCTTAGCAAAGGCACTGTCGTCGCCGAGCAGACATAATGCTGAGACTTACACCAGTTGTACAACAGAATACTGCAAGTAACTCCAAAAATGATGAAGGAAGTGAACAATATATACAGAACTCGTAAGCAATAACTCGAAACAAAGGGTTGAAGTAAATGAAGTTTTTTGGAATTATTGATACCCTAGAGAAAACCAATAACGACTACTCGATATGCACCATGAATAAGTCAAAGGAAAAACGCTAGAACTTCTAAAATAATGTAATAAATCAATTTCCAAAAAAAGACAGGTTAACAGGCCTCAATACGTAACAATCCATTTAATAACTTATGGTTGCTAAACACGAAATATCTGTAGTAGAATGGAGTGACTTGATATGTTTTGGTTCAGGAGAAATGTAGAAAATCGAGGGGCAATACTTATAATAGAAGGCAAACTGAAGAACGAAATATCCACATTCACATCATTAATACAGAAAGATTATAAGAGTCGAAAGATACGAAATATAGGCAGTGGTTGAAAAGGCAGTGAGACTCGGCTATAACCTACCCCGAAGGTCAGTCCATCTGTACATCCATCACGCAGTCAAGTTAGTGTACGAGAAATACAAATAAGTAGTTAAATCAGAGTGAAGAAATAAAATTAGAAACGACAAGGAACTAGGAACATCAATTGAATGGAATGGATAGCGTCTTGAAAAGAAGTTTTAAGATGAGCAGTAACAAAAATAAAAACAAGGCGTGCAGGCGAATTAAATTAGGTGGTGCTGAGGGATGCAGAATAGGAAATGAGAAAAAATTGTTGATGAGCTTCACTACTTAGGCAACAGAGTATCTGACGACGCCTTTAGTAAGGTTGACCGGAGTTTGGCGGTAGAAAAGGAGCTATTATGATGAAGAGAAATTTGTTAACATCGAACACAAATGTAACTCTTGGGATAACCTTTCTGAAAACATCGTGCAGCCTTACATGAAAATAAAGCATTGGTGATAAAACGTACAGACGTGAGGAGTACAGAAGGTTTTGAAGTAAACATTAACAGAAGAATGCTGAAAAGACGTAGATCAGAAGCCACTGTAAAGGTAATGAATTCAGTCAGGGAGTAAATATCTTTGTGGCAAAAGCTAATAAAAATACAGAATAAATCGAGAGGATACAAACAGAGTCAGCAAGGAATACATAATTATTCAATAGATGTATGTTTATTTTTATCGAAATTGTGAAGGGAGCCCAAGCCTGAAGTACAACGAACATTTTCAAATGAATGGAAGTTGTAGTTGTTACGCAGATGTGAGACATGCGCAACAGAGACAGAGACATTTACTTCAAACCAGTCTTTGGATAGAAAACCATAACTACCAGGAGCTCAAATTGCAATGCCTACTTTCTCATTTCATGGTCCCTCTTCATTTTCGAATTTCTCTGTTCCCCTTTTGGGCGTGACCAGTACACGCTAACTTATTTATACTACAATTCTCTTCATGGGAGAACCCTAAAAGGGGGCTTAAAGGTAACAGAGAAATGAACAGGACATTAGGAGGCGGTACATAGCCAAACACGAGATTCTTATCTTGCAACTAAAACGTAAAAACCTGGAATGACTGCCTTGACATACGACGAATGAAAACGGAGTAAAGGAAAGTCTAAATTTCTGCTCAATAGTGGGTTCACCAGCTGAAAATTCAGTTACAATATCACATGACAGAAGTACATACGTCTGTCTGGTTACACTGCCAAGGGAAAATGACAAAAATTCAATATGGATTGATATTGACCTGTGTTTTAGAAACTCATTACGGCCTTCCGCGGAATATTCACTTACGGTTTAGTGGTTCGCTACAAGTGCGTTACGAGGTACGTGATGGACTCACCTGGTGGCTGTTGATGAGCCAGGAGATGTTGGCGGCCGGCACGGAAGGTCGCGACGTGCAGTTGGCCACGATGAAGTCTCGCTGCCGCTCCACAGAGATCAGCGGCGCCTCTGTCGGGGCGTCTGAAACATAAACATAAAAGGCGGCCTCTTCGTGAACCAGACTTCTTGACAATTGCTTCACACGGAAATGTTCCACTCTTTAACGGCAATGTTCCACTCTGTAACTTGTATATATACTTGAGAGGGTAAGGCGAACGTAATTCTTCCATTTTGGACACTTTAGACTTGCCTATTGAGACCGGCTACTATGACCACTAACACTGTAGTCGGCTGTAAGCTACATTCGTTGTTCGTGACAACATGCCGTGCATACACGAATATATCTGCTTCTCTATGGCGGAGCATTCCACTCTGTAACTTGTATATATACTTGAGAGGGTAAGGCGAACGTAATTCTTCCATTTTGGACACTTTAGACTTGCCTATTGAGGCCGGCTACAATGACCACTAACACTGTAGTCCGCTGTAAGCTACATTCGTTGTTCGTGACAACATGCCATGCATACACGAATATATCTGCTTCCCTATGGCGGAGCATTCCACTCTGTAACTTGTATATATACTTGAGAGGGTAAGGCGAACGTAATTCTTCCATTTTGGACACTTTAGACTTGCCTATTGAGACCGGCTACTATGACCACTAACACTGTAGTCGGCTGTAAGCTACATTCGTTGTTCGTGACAACATGCCATGCATACACGAATATATCTGCTTCTCTATTGCGGAGCATTCCACTCTGTAACTTGTATATACACTTGAGAGGGTAAGGCGAACGTAATTCTTCCATTTTGGTCACTTTAGACTTGCCTATTGAGACCGGCTACTATGACCACTAACACTGTAGTCGGCTGTAAGCTACATTCGTTGTTCGTGACAACATGCCATGCATACACGAATATATCTGCTTCTCTATGGTGGAGCATTTCAAATCCAATAACAGTGAATATTTGCTTCCTTATGAGCTACTGAAGGTTGGTTCAATTTAATACTACCGTAAATAGCTGTAATCACTGAAGAGGTTACTGGATTTTGCAGGTAGCCACTCAGAACAGACGAAGCAGCTTCTATGAAATAGGAGAGGAGTGTGTGGATATTTCCACTGGTTTCCGCCATTAGTATTCGACAGTAATCCCCCATACCCTTTTCCTCTTTGATAAATAAAGATCATAGATTATAAGAAACTACAGGGGTATTTTGATTGATAGTCCCCGTCGAGTTCCTGAATATGAGACAATACTGCCTTGAAATCGACAGTACGTTTATGAGATACGCATAAACAAACTTAAGAAGCATTACAACTGCAAGGACATTGAAACTTCCTGGCAGATTAAAACTGTGTGCCGGACCGAGTCTCGGTCCGTCACACAGTTTTAATCTGTCAGGAAGTTTCATATCAGCGCACACTCCGCTGGAGAGTGAAAATCTCATTCTGCAAGGATATTGATTTCCATCGGAAGAATTAAATAACTGCTGAGTGTGCTGTAGGTATTCAGTAGATAACAGACTCGAACAAATAAAAGTAATAATATATTAGCCTCGCACGGAAGTGTGTTTGATGACAAATGGAGATTATAGTAAGGCAGTTATAAGCTTAATTCGCAAAATATATACTTTATACGGTTTGCTGAAGTGCTTGTGCTTTACAAGCTTACGTTCAGCGCCAGCCACAAAATATCGGAAGTTATCGAACGATATTTTCAAAGTATTTAATGTAAAGCATCCGTGACTATTGGCGGATCGTCACTGGCAGTTGACGGCAGTTGGGCTATGAGGTTTCTAGCCCATGGTACACACACCTCAAGACGACCAGGTTGTTTATATGCAGGGCACGTTGGGTGGCTCGTTTTTCCACCAGGTTACTTTCTTGGAAGTAGGGCAGTCAGAGAGCTCCTGAGCAAACACACACACACACACACACACACACACACACATACACACAAACACACACGCAAGCACACATTTCCCTTTCCCAAACTCCTTCTAAAGCATTCTTCGATATAAAGAAGTCAGAGAGTTTCTAAGCCAGCACACACACACACACACACACACACACACACACACACACACACACTCACAGACGCACACACTCACACACACACACACACACACACACACTGTCACATACAGCTCTCCCAATCACTTTGCCAGCCATTAAAACGAGGCACCCTATCTACATGTACACCCTAAAACTAGCAACCTTTCTCTCAATAGCCGCTCTTCACACAACGAAACATAAGTGTTGTTCGATTGTTGCACCCACTTTGGTGGAAGGTACAACGGATCCTCTAGAGTCTCAATTTTATTCAATGTCCAAATTGACTGTATAATTGATCTATAACAGTGCGAAATACATGTGGCTGACATAATATAATAAACAGACAAGGTTACAGTTGGCTGTTCTTAACTAAGAAATAGGCGTTCAGAACTCAAATAGTATTCTAACACTGGAGCCTGACAATATGTATGCTGTAACTGACAGTGGGTGTTTGCTACTGGACGAGAACAGTAATTTTCCATTAGGCAAAACAATCCACGGTAACAATACTTCTTAATCTTCTTCAGGTTCCTATCCATTCCGGAAGTTGGCAACCATCTTTGTAGCGCTTTTGATGTCACTTGCAGCTCTAAATAGCTCTGTAGGTGTTTTAGAGGTCCACGTTAGAATATTCTTAAGGCAGGATAGTCTTTTCCGGCCAACGCTTCTCTTCCCTGGTATTTTTCCTTGTAGGATGGTCTGAATGAGATGGAATCTGTTGTTGTTCCGCATTGGATCTTTCTTCCTTTCACTGCGGCCAGTACTTCTTTCTCTTTCATCATTCTTCGTAGAACCTCGACATTTGTGACGTGCGCTGTCCACGGTATTCTTACCATTCTCCTGTACAGCCGAATCTCAAAAGCCACCAACCGCTTACCCAACGATACTGTCAGAGTCAATGTTTCAGCACCATAGAACAGGGTGGAAAATGAGTGGCAGCATAGAAGTCTGATCTTCGTCGTCATTGCTAAGTCATGATTCTTTAAAAGGTTACTCATCTTATTGAGGACAATTCGAATTCTCACCTCATGAGAAGGATCCCACTGGTCATTTATTGTAGTGCCAAGGTACATGTATTTATGTACTTGCTCTATGTGATTTTGGCCTATCTCAATATGACATGCAGGGACTCTGCTTTTACTGATTATCATTGTTTTCGTTTTTTGAGGGTTGACGTCTAGACCATATTCAGAGCTATTTTGTGCAAGTCTATCGAAATGGTACTGCAACTATCCTCACTATCAGAAAATATTATTGTGTCGTCAGCATATCCGATGTTGTTGATATATTTTCCGACAAAGAGCACTCCCATCTCTACTTCGCACAGAGCTTCCTTAAAGATGTGTTCTGAATAGTTGCTGAAAATCAGTGGGGATAATATAAAACCCTGCCTTACCCCTAGTAGAATGTCTGTGTCTTCTGTCTTTTCTCTATCCAGCCTCACTGAAGCCGACTAACTCTATTACAGGTTCACAATTATACGTGGGTCTTTATCATCCAAATGAATGCTCCTTAAAATGTCAACAATCTTCTGGTGTTTTACTCTGTCGAAAGCCTTCTGATAATCAATAAAGCAGACATAAATGTCGCAATTCACCTCTCTGCACCTTTGAAATAGTGCCTATGCAATACTTGTATTTGTCCAAATATTCTTCAGATTCATAAATTATAGATGATCTGTGTGATACTCATTATGTGACACACCATGTCGGCTACTACAAAATTGGTAAAAAATACTGTCTGGCAGCTCATACCCCTACTTCAAACTCAGTTAGTAAATTCACTAAAAGGCTTTATCAGGTAAGATTCGATAGATATGGCAATAATAAACTGTAAAACTATAATCCACAAGCTGTTATTCATATGAATATGACATATAAGGGGCATTCCAATGCTATCAAATACCCAGTGTTCATTCCTTATCAGAAAGAAGGGTCGTTGTCTCTTCAGCCACATACTTTCGGCTGCTGTTCGGTGACACTGGTGCAAGGCATTCTCAAAGTAATTGCCACTGTGTTATTTCCATGACAAATATACACACACACACACACACACACACACATATATATATATATATATATATATATATATATATATATATGTGTGTGTGTGTGTGTGTGTGTGTGTGTGTGTATCCACACTTGACACAAATGCAAAGACACTGTGACTCATATACTTCAAGGGTGGAAAGGTCTTCAGGTACATATTATCGTTGATCTTATTAATGGGCTACTACAGAGATTTATTATTTTCGATCTTAGGCCTAATTGATGTAATCTCACTATTGGTACAAAGACAGAACATTCATAACTTGACATTTCTAGAAGTTTCCCAGTAACGATTCATGTCATCAGACAACATTTTAGGGGGGAAGGAGATAATGTTGTTCTCTAGAAAAATAGTTGAAGATTTTCATAGCCAGCTGCTAAATAATACCAAGAGCTGATTCCAGGATAAGATCTATCATGTTTAGCCACCGGCTTCACATTTTTGACACTGTAGATCAAAAAATCGTACTGAGAATGACGCATTTTTGAGAGATCTGTAAGGTTTTCTATCTCTTAAATTGTATATTCTCTTAATACTCAAGTATAGTCACGAAGAGGAATAAATATGATATGATACTGAGATCAGCATGGTGGTTGTTCAGACTGCCTGAAAGGCTTAGTGTCTACTTCAAGTCTCAGGAGGCGTTTTGTCTTTGGACAAAGTTCATCACCAATAGGTAAACTCGATCCCTGATCACAATGAAGATTGCATTTTTTAATGCAAATTAAATTAACACAGTAAAGGGAAGAATAACTGCCTGTATTGTTTATCAACAACTCGTCTTAGGCCGGATAAAACCAGTACACCCACCGCCAGAGTGTGGTGGTCAGGGCACAGCGTGTGCAGTGATAGGAACCTGCCTCCAGCAGTGCTGGAAACCGCACAGCACTGGGCAAGGCACTTATGTACACTCTGAACAACAGTTCGTCTGGCTGAGAGCATTTGAGAATTTTAATTTCGCCCTCTGTTTCTGCCCACTAATACTGCTAAGACAATCCAGTTCCTTTTGAGTGTATATTACCAACCCGCCTTCTCATTGAAGCGGAATTTGCGCACAGAACATTATGTTTACTATTTTAGCAAATGAAATATCGTTCAATATTGTTATTCTATTTTAAACTCTGTAAAAGCTCTCTGATTGATAGTTGCAAATTGCGAAGGCTGCAACATTCAGATAAAGTTTAGTGACACCTTTTAAGCAGATCCGTATGGGAATGGACGTTTACAAGAAGATAAATTCCGAATATCCTCCTGCATAGTAAATATCGCCTAATCCATTAATTTCTTCGAACACTCCAGCAAGGCCTCATTCTTTTCCAGTGGCAGGCTATATTCTTTCTTTACGTTATTTGTTTTCGCCAAACACTATAGCTGACATTTCATTTTTTAATTTAGTTTTTTTGTTTGAACTCTTCAATTTACATCTTTCGTGCACATATAAAACATTAGCTGTACTTAAATGAGTAATTTTGTTACAGGAATGGTAAAAGTCTGTTCAAAACATTAGGCCTTTTTATTTTTTATTACGATCTTTGGAATAACGTTATTCTTGTGAGTCAGTCGCAATCTGACAATATCTATGTTTGACACTATTGTACAGGACGATGTCCTGGACTGAGAAAAATATATATATCCAGGTTTAATATAACCTTTGTTTTTATCCTTATTGGAGAGCTTGATAACAATTTACATATACTTTACAGGTAACTATTAAAAACCACAGGCAGAAAGGGCATTATAACTTCTGAAACGAATTTTTGCTCTGTAGAGGAGTGTGCACTAATTTGAAGGCTCCTGTGGATTAAAACCATGTTTACGACTGGAACTCGAACCTGAGACTTTTGCTTTCAGAGGCAAGTGCTCTACTGATTGAGCTATCCAAGCATGTCACATGACCTCACCTCACAGCTTTATTTCCCACAGTATCTCTTCACCTACTCTAAAAATTTCGAAAAAGTTCTCCTGCCTACTTTGTGGAACAAACCTTCGTGTAAGAAATGATACTGCAGAGCCATTGGCTTAGTCACAGCCCGTGGGACGTTTTCAGAATCAACTGTGTAGTAGAGTATGCACTGATTTCAAACTTCATGGCAGGTTAATAGTGAGTGTCAGACCGAGACTAAAACATCTCACAACCTGACGCCGTAGTTTGACTCCGACCAATACATCATCTGCTTCCTTTCACATTTCAGAGAAATTCTCCTGTATAAGTTTCTCGTGTGTTAGGGCAGGTGTGAATCATGTGTGGACAACTCAGTCGGCACAAGGCTTGCCCCCAAAAGTCGGAGGTTTCCGGTTCGAGTTCCAATACGGCCCACCGTTTTAAAATGCCTGGACGTTTCATATTTATTTATTTCTCAGTCTTGATTACTGGTACACCAGTCAACTTAACAGGTATTCTTATGCCCCCCTTCATCTACCCAATAAATGGTAAACTCAACACACCAACTGCTCTGTAAGCTACTCGACAGTTTACATAGAAGCGGCTGCCACAAAGACAAAAAAATGGTTCAAATGGCTCTGAGCACTATGGGACTTAACATCTGTGGTCATGAGTCCCCTAGAGCTTAGAACTACTTAAACCTAAGTAACCTAAGGACATCACACAACACCCTGTCATCACGAGACAGAGAAAATCCCTGATTCCGCCGGGAACCGAAACCTGGAACCCGGGCGCGGGAAGCGAGAACGCTACCGCACGACCACGAGCTGCGGACCCACAAAGACAGTTTGTTGGCGTTTAGTATTTCTAGACAGTGTTTCAAAAAGTTAAATTCACTATAAACTCTGTTGTAATTAACTGTAGCTTCCAGTCTGATAACGTGTGCTTCAGTCAAGCAAGATGTAAAAGTTTTTCACAGTTGCATAGAGGGAAGTTTATAAAAACAATAATATGATTGCAGATACCGGTTTTCACTCCTTGGCAACTTATTTGATATTTAAATCTGTTACACATGTCTGTTCATACACTGAAGATGATCAACATGAAACTGTCTGTTCCAACTGTTTTGTCACTATTCTAAATCACTTTGTTTTTAACCGTGGAAGTCTCCATCCATACAGAAGCCATGGTTTGAGAGTAGATAGTCACACATCTTAATTTTGTTAAAAATCTTAGGACGAGCATCCGATATATTCTAGAGTCATATGGTAATAGTGGTGTACATGAAGTTGCTACCTTAAGCGAGGCAACTCATCCTAGAGAATTTACCATGTCGGTTACTGTTAAATATATGACACAATTTCTTCTTCAACATTTCAGACCGCCCTTTCTTCATTATTCTCAGCAGCCCACTGCTACAGAGCTGTACCAGTTCGACAGCAAAATGGCACATCTGCAACCCATACCTCTGTAAACCATAAATAAGACACTTGTAACTCTGAACGCATCAAAAAGCCCTGGTTTGTCGACACTTTGCTGGCTATACATAGGTGCACATCTTGTTTTGGTCCCACTAATATGAGACGCATGTGACCCCTCCGAAGCATACCACTTTTCACAGTATTTATATCACTCCCAAAAGTCCTACCTGTTAGTCAACAGGACTCATTGGAACCACAAACACGTCTGAAAATGCCCAGTCGCATCGCTGGACGAAATGTTAGGAACTGAAATGTTTCGTGGACCTTGATAATACAGCCAAGATCATTTACTATAAGGTGAGACGTTGGGTTATGAAAGCCTTCGCCGCGCGGGATTAGCCGAGCAGTCTAGGGCCCTGCAGTCATGGACTGTGCAGCTGGTCCCGGCGGAGGTTCGAGTCCTCCCTCGGGCATGGGTGTGTCTATTTGTCCTTAGGATAATTTAGGTTAAGTAGTGTGTAAGCTAAGGTACTGATGACCTTAGCGGTTAAGTCCTATAAGATTTCACACACATTTGAACATTTTTATGAAAGCCTTCAACCAAACAGCGAGGTAATCGATCCCAGCGGATCAGGAAAAGATGGGGAAGGAAGTGGTCTTTCAAAGAAACCATCCCGGCATTTGCCTGAAGCGATTTAGGGAAATCACGGAAAACCTAAATCACGATGACCGGACGCGAGTTTGAAGCATCGTCCTTCCGAATGCGAGTCCAGTGTGCTAAATACTGCGTCACGTGGCTTTCTTCCAGTGTGTGATAAACTGAAGTGGAAAGTTTCCTCCGAAGATATTTGTGTGGAGTGCGACTTTGTGCAGGTGTTGGAAACTGGATGCTGGTACAGAGAAGACGAGAAACTTTTGAAATGTGGTGCTATAAAAGGTTGATAAATAGTAGGTTAAAATTTTTCAAATGGCTCTAAGCACTATGGGACTTAACACCCGAGGTTATCAATCCCCTAGACTTAGAACTACTTAAACCTAAGTGATCTAAGGACATCACACACATCTATGCCCCAGGCAGGATTCCAACTTGCGACCGTAGTAGCAGCGCGTTTCAGGACTGAAGCACCTAGAACCACTCGGCCACAGTGGCCGGCTGAATAGTAGGTAGGTAGGGTAGCTAATGGATAAGCATCTGATCGATTTGGGAAGAAAAGGAATTTGTGGCACGGTTTCACTAAAGGAAGGTACTGGCATTCAGGAGACATTGTAAGGCACCAAGAAACAGTAAATTTGCTAATGATGGAAGAGAGAAGAGGCGGGGGGGGGGGGGGAGAATCTGTAGGGGTGGAATAGTTACAGAGAAGACTAGGCATGCACAGGAATGACTAGCACGCAGAGGTGCAGTTTTCGGAGTGAAAATCACAACTACAACTATGTCTTCAACCAGTGGTCAGTCTCAAGAACCACTTCCTTCAGATGTCACCGCGTGTTGACCCTCCCGGTACCGGTAACGTGGAAACGAGCACCTGCACTCGAGTTCGCAGCTGGAGAGAGCGCCGCCAAGCAGGGTGTTGTCCCCTGGGGCAGAGGCGAGGCCAGGTGGGGGCGGCACACCGCAGTCCCCCTCCCAGCGCGTATAGGGGCGGCTCAGGAGCCCTTTGCGGGGCCGGGCCAGACCTTTGAAGAGCTTCCCTCGGAGAGTCCTCCACCGCGGCGGCAATCACGCTAATTCAGCCCGGATTACGGGCTTCTCTCGGGGACGCGAGCTGCCACCGCCGCGCCGCCTAGGATCTAATAGCTGTCCAGTGGCCAACCTCACCACCGCCTTACCACCACTAATGAATGTGCGACTGCCGGGAGTGCAACTCGTATTCGAATAAGTCAAGCTCAGGACCATTGTGCGAGAATGTCGCTGATCCTTGGGCCTACCATTAGGAGGGTAGAAACACCTTAAAATGAAGAAGAAGAAGAAGGGGAGTCAAAGGAGGCAGGAATGGATTTGATAGTTTGACCAATTCTCACCCTAGCAGTGAAATCGACCATGTTTTCAACGAACTTCTATTTTTCAACGTCATCTCCTCTAATGTCAATACATTTTATCCAGCCATGTTCCAATCCAATTATCTCATATCTATAATGTTCCCCCGGAAGTGCTGCAAAGCTCCTCTCTACAGTCGCAGTGGGTTCTTGACTGGACGAATACGCTGACCAACGAGAAATCTCTTCAGTTTTGACAACAGATAGAAGGGAGCGAAATTAAGCGAATAAGGTGTACGTTCCAGTCCTTCACGAGGCAAATCCCTCAGTTTACCCACTGTCAATACACGTATGTGGACAGATGCATTGTCCTGATAGAAGATGATTTTTCCTTCTTAAGGCAGGGTCTGTTTTTCACGAATGCTTGCATCCAGTTTTATTAGAAGTTGAGAGTAGTATACTCCAGTTGTGGTTCTACCTTTTTCAGGATTGTCAATCAACAAAACTTCTTTTGCGTCCCAAATCACATATGCCATAATGCAACAATCTTACCTACCAATGTTACCGTCCTTGCCTTCTTTGGAGCTGAAGAACTGGCTTCAGTTCACTGCATAGACTGCTATTTCAGTTCTAGTGTGTATTGGTGAATCTGTGTTACATGCACTATCATGTATCGACGCACAATGTCACTTCTGTAGTTCTTAAAACAGACCAAGCCCTTTCGAAAACTGTAGTGAGCTACGCTTTCTCGTTTTCCATTCCTGCTGCAAGATGACACCATACTGTTCCTCTGATATTCCTATAACAATAGCAGTTCCACGCACCTTTATAAGCCTATCTTGCAGAGTCATATCATTCACTTTGTAGATGATTTACGGTTTGTTAGCCCTTCCGCGATGTCCCTCGCGTGGGTCATCTCGTATTCTTTCGCGGACGATTTCAAATGCCGCTGCCCATTTCTTCAAGATAGGAATTGGAGGTGAAGAGGCACCATTCTCATTAGCAGGCCTAAACTGAATTTCAGTAGGTGTTCAACCATATTTTACGAAGAATTTCATCACAGCACGACACTCGATATTTTTTTCCATTTTCAACACCATGCGCAACATTAACTGCTTCTAACGACTGCTTACGGTCCGCTGCTGTTTGGAGTGACTTGCAGCTTTACGTGACGTCAACTAACACATGTACCAACGAAGGAGGAAAAAATCACGCGAGTATTGCTGTGATTTTTGGGCAAGCCCGAGGACTTTTCGGACAACCCTCGTGTTAGTGAGAGTTAGAGCTTCGAAAAACCTCTTAACAAAGACGGCGTGATTTCTAAAATCGCTGTGAAACGTGATATACAATTATTTGCCTGTAGAACCTAAGAGACTAGACACTAGAGAGTATATCATTCACACGATCTCGAAGACTACAAGGACAGTTAAACACTATTACTTTCAGGAGCGTAACCCTTACAATTTAGTGTGAATCTTACAAAGTATTTAATTATTTACTTTATGTCTGGTAGTCATAGTTTTACAAAATATTTAAAGAAAAAGCCACTTAAAATTTAAAGTACTGATTGTGCATGCCAAGATTAGTTACCAATAGCCTATCAGTGTGCAAGGATATTGTAATAAAGAACTCCATAAGATAACCAGGGAATGTTCTTAGGCCACATTCTTCGACAAGGTGGCGGATGGACTGTCGATGACCACATTCCTCCATTTCTTTCGCAAACGCCGTTCAAACTTCCCGATATATGAAGAGAGCGACCAAAACCGCTCTTCATTTCCTCCACCGATAACACGTGCCACGCGAATTTTCATATATGATGAGGGATTTTAAATCCAGTGGTTATTTCTGATGAATCTATTATGTCACATAGATAGTAGGGAGAGTTTTCATTCAATAATTCCAACAATTCGCCAATAACATTGAATCTGTCGCCTACTAGCTGTTGGTCGAGATGTTATGATGAGTCACTTGATCGTAGCTGATTTTTACCAGCGGGGTTGTGTCCTGGTGGATGGATAGTTCAGGAATGTCATAATTTCCTTGTATTTTTTTTTTTTGAATGCTTCTATTCTGTGCAGGGAGTCGTGCTACATGGCTCAGTATTGGAAACCTATACAATGCAGAAGATTTAATACTTTCCGTATCCGTTTTCTTCTCCTTCTGGGACTGGACGTCTGTCGTTTCGTAGCGAACACTGTCCACCAAGACTCATGCACAATATTCGGCAACAGAGTATATCAGATTTAGCGCTATACCTTTACGATTCTCTTGTGAGATTATAGAGTGGCTATGCCGTAATTTCATTCATCTGTTTTTAAACAAACGACAAGTCTACTATATACGTTGTTACTCTTAAGTAAAATAGCAATAATTACCGTAATTTTGGCACATTTTTGATATATATATATATATATATATATATATATATATATATATATATATGTTCATTTGATTATCCTATCCTGTATCCATGTTTACTTATGTGATCGTAATTTCTGTTTCACTCTCATTTTCCGCTGTGAATTATTACTTTGCTGATTTTGGAACGGACAGTCTGATTTATTTTAAATCGAAGTCTGAACTTTGGTTGTTGTGTTCTGCGATAATTTAACATAGCATTTTACTGAAATTTCACACTGTCTCACATCACCCGACTTACTGGCTATCCAGCAGTGAACTCAGCGCCTGTAGCTCATTCCTCAAACACAGAAGGTGCCTGTTTATTTATTTCATTGTCTGGTTAGGGCCCCCGTCGGGCAAACCGTTCACCGGGTGCCGGTCTCTCAATTTGACGCCCCTTCGGCGACCTGCAGTCGATGAGGATGATAGGATGATGATGAGGACGGCACAACACCGATTCCCTGGGAGGAGAAAATTCCCCGACCCAGCCGGGAATCGAACACGGGCCCAGAGGATTTACAATCCGTCACGCTGACCATTCAGCTACCGGGGGCGGACAAAGTGACAATAATAAGGGCAGTATCAGGTACTGGTACGGGTAAGGGAGGGGGGGGGGGGTGGAGGGAGGGAGAGTCTTGTATAAGCCATATGTCATTTTGAGAATTTTTTATCACTATATTAAAGTGCTGAGGTTCGTAACGTGTTTCACCATGGCCACTAAGTTTCTGGATTCTGTGACATTTCCTGATCTTGCAGGCAGTATTTGCCGTGTGCCGTTTGAAAGAGAAGGGTCTGTCCAAAGCCATTCCTCTATATTTAGGGTGCTTCTGGCGTTTCAGCATTGTGTTGCTTGAAAGAGATTTTCAGTTGATAAGTTGTTCGTCTGATATTTAGGTGGAAACAATTAGCTTCGTAATTGTTAAGCCTTGATTTCATAAAGTACTCATTCAGTGGTCAAATCTTCCATGGTCTCGGTCATCATCAAACCCATACTGTGTTGCAGCACACACTGTTAAGAAGGCCCGAGTTCTAAAGATTCTACGAAATGGGAGCTATTTCTGACAGACCATCTTACCGAAATCGTCTGTATATTACATCAATTAATATATTGTAGATCAGAATGATCTTTATAGGAAGCATAGCCTATGGCGCACGTATTTAACCCCAGACTATCGTACAGCACTATTCGCTTACACTGAATTCAAAACTCTGGCATTACAAACATGTCCATCGATATCACCTTGTGTTTATAACTTCTGAGGTGAATTACTCTTGCTGCTATGGAACATGAAATGAGGAACAGTGCTTGTGGTTTCTATACTGTAGAAGGCTGCGAACCTGTTACCAATGTCGTAAGCTTTTCGACCGACGAAGAGTTTTACCAATGTTTTGACCCCACCAGTTATCACTTTTGACATTCCTACCTGGCATATACGTTGCCCCACATTGTACCTCAAATAAAAGGTGGAAACTTGAAAATAAGGCCCATTATCAAGCAATCGCCGTTAGCTGGCAAGGAACGTGTTAGCAAATGAGTGGAACGGTTCATATTTCGCGCACTTGTTTCGTCTAATCGCCCCTAAAACTTTCACCTGGATGTGGCACTTGCCATACCGAATCCTAGTGCAATTTAGCGATACATTTACAAACTTGTACAGTGGTTAGAACTATCAGTGCTAAAAACCAAAAAGTATGTTTAACACATTCGTAACATTGATACTAAATGAGGATTAATGGTGTATCAAAGCATATGTGTGAGACAAAGACACAGCGATTCAGGAGTAAATATTCAGCCACTCTTCTGACTCCCCTTCATTGCAAACAGTCGATCTCGAAAATAATTCCTGGTGTGGTACGGCTCGATGAGCTTGTTAAACGCCCGTAATACGAGGGTTATTCAGGAAGTAGGAAACGTTTTGGCACTAAAAAGAAACTAAGTACAAGAAATACATCTTATTACATACATCTGAAAGAGCGACTGGCATACTAATTTTCCACATAGTCACCAATCACATTGAGGCACTTATCATAGCGGTGTAAGAGCTTTGAAGGACCTTCGTCGTAAAATTCTGCCGCCAAAGACTTCAGCCAGTGACTCACGCCCGCCTGGAGATCGGCGTCGTCATCAAAGCGCTGCGTTGCAAACCAGTTCTTCATCTTGGGAAAGAAGTGGAAGTCAGTTGGTGCAAGATCGGGGCTGTAGGGCGCATGAGGGAAAATTTACCATTTTAATGAATTATGGAGTTCTTTAGTGCGGTTTGCCATGTGAGGTCGGGCATTGTCGTGAAAAACAAATTTAGGACGTCGGCTTTCCTCGGCGTTTGTTTTGAACTGCTCTTCTAAGGCTGTGCAAAGTTTGACAGGACTGAGCAGAATTTATGGTTGCTCCACGTTCGAGAAAATCAATAAGAAGCGCAACTCGCCAATCAAAAAACATTGTCGCCATAAACTTCCTTGCTGACAAGGTTTGCAAATATTTTCTTGGTTTTAGGGAGTACCTTGTGTGCCCCTCACTCTATGGACTGTAATTTTGTCTCTCAATTGACGTGCTTCACCCAAGTCTCATCACTGGTTACGAATCGATCCAGTAATGAATCACCATGTTTGTGGTAGGCCTCCGAAAAAGTCAACGTTTCTCCCATTTGCTGTTCTTTATGGCGCTCTTAAGCATGTTGGGCACCCATTGTACACAAAATTTGTGGTAGCGTAGCTTTTGAGTGACAATTTCAAGCAACAAAGTCCGTGAAACTTGTGGAAAAGAAAGCGGAACCTCCGTTATTGTGAAGCGACTGTTTTCACGAATCGTTTCATCAACTTTTGCGACAAGATCGTCAGTCACAGTGCTATTCTCTTCATCATGAACGTTAGTTCGTCCACTTTTAAGCCGAATGCACCATTTCCGGACGGAACATTCACTCATTACGTTGTTTCTGTACATTTCGCAGAGTTCACGATATATTTTTATAGGTTTTAGGTTTTTTTCCAACAAAAACCGTATCACAGGCCGCACCTCACAACTGGCGGGATTTTCGATTGCAGCGCACATTTGAAATTCGAATATCGAAAAAACCAGACGCTCAGAGAAGTTCCCGGTGTGACGGATGGATGCCGACTGCGCTGCCGAGCACGCACGTACCAAAATGTACGCGATCGGAGCGCGCCTAGCGGCGTCAGACGGAAACGTTCCCTACTTTCTGAATAGCCCTCGCAGCTGTGCTGTACCAGTAGACGCCACTATGCTGTGTCAAGTTGAAAACACGCAAATTTACTTTTTGTCGCCTTTACTGACTGAATTACCACACGGTAATAGGTCTAATAGACAAGGAAACGTAAATACAGTGCTTGTAAAAGTTTTCTAATGTGTAGTGTTGTAACTGTGGTGTTAATATCATAAAGTTGAGATGCAGTCTGTACATGCACGAGTGATACAGCGGAGAGCTACAACCTACCACCGCGCAGTCCAGAGAGGTTATAGCCTAGAGTCGGAGCTGGTAGCTCAGAACGCAGCCGACGGCCGTCATCATCAATAATTAAATTCTTAAAAGGAACAGTTGCGCCGTACATTTGTCGAAATTAGTGGTTCCAACGTGCTTAACGTGGTCTAGATAGGCGGTACCGTTTCAACTGGACGAGAATTCGGTTCAAGTCGTGAAGGGATAGTCTTGGGTAAGACAGTTGTCGGGAGCGAGCTACTGACTGCGGTAAGTCGTAATTGGAAGAGCCTGCCGACGATTTATATTGCTCGGCTTATCCTTTCAACGTCGATTTTTGGAGAACCTCCTTCTATTGTATCGTGCATCAAAAAATTAGGATTCACCAAACGATTTAAATGGAGAAGGGGATATCTCTATTAGCGGGCTGATATTCAACAGGCTTGAGTAATTATTTATTGGTATGATAATACGCTTATGCACAATATGGAACAAGACTTAATGTATGTGATTGTGAGTTGTTGGTTGGTGGTAGTGGACTGGAAACCGTGCTACCGCGGGGTAGCCGCGCTGTTTACGGCCCCATGTCACGGTACGCGCTGCTCCCCCAATCGGAGGTTCGAGTCATCCCTCAGGTGTGTGTGTGTGTGTGTGTGTGTGTTGTCCTTAGCGTAAATTAGAGTAAGTTAGATTAAGTGTGTAAGCTTATGGTCCGATGACACCAGCAGTTTGGGCTCGTAGAACTGACCAAAACACGTACTCTTCCGTGTTACCACAACCAATAGCAATAGCGCTAGCACGCCCAGATGTAATTCAGTTGTCACACTTTTTGTTACCCTGTGGCACACCCTGAGGATTCAGTGGTTGCTGTTTCGTTGTTGTGTATAAATGGACATTTGGGCCTTAAGCGAGATGATAACATGGATGCGTTTCACTTACGGCGGCAGATTCAAGCAATTGGTAACGGAAATTTATGTTGTTCCTACAGTGAAATTTGCCTGCGAGTTGGCGAAGTCTTGCCCTAGTATAGTTAAAGATAGGCCACGCTTTCTAACGAACCATTAGTGCATGTTTTTAATTGAATGGACGAAAGTGTTGGTGGCCTCTAGGTTTTTTGTCCGTTTTGTTGATGATTACTGTCTGTCTGTGGGGTCTTAAAATATTTCTGGGACTCGTACGCCTACGACGAATTGGCTGTACTGGATATTTAAATGAAAAGAAATATTATAAAGCTAGGGTACTTAACTCAAAATTGGATTCGCGAAATGCAGCTGAAAATAAATTGCCATTCAACGAGATTTTTACTAAACCAAAACAAATTTGTTGAAAATAATGATTTCAAAAGGCCTTACAAGTGAAGTTATACAATGCATTGTAGTTAGCCATAATTGTGGAAAATTCTACACAAAGTGTTTCGTTATATTACGACTATACAATTTCAAGAATTAAATAAATACGATTTTAAAGAGAGTGATTTGAGATTTTTATATATATATATATATATATATATATATATATATATATATATATATATATACACATATATTCTGACTGGATTATTAATATAAAAAAATTAACACCACTTGTCAAACATAAATGGCAAAGAACACTAGATTTATTTTCATAAAAGAAATCCAATGTTGGTAGTAAAATATATCACTGACTTGGCTAGTAGCTTAACCTCTGTGAGGCTGCGATATTCTTTAAAGAACAAAAGAGTGAAAATTACGCTGGACGGGAATTTCATTAGTAAAAAGTTTTTGGTAAGTACTTTCTGCTATTGACATTGACTTGATATTGGAGAGAGAAGGGTTTTAAGTTTAATATCCATTTTTATGTGAAGTTTTCACTGGCTTAGTGTAAATACATTTTCGATAATTCACTCATACAAACCTTCAACCTATAATTCACGCTGGGCGCGACGTTTTAAAAGCATTTAACTTACGCACCACAGCTGACTGAACTTAAATAAACCTTTAAAAGTATTGTTAGGCAAATAATTTCTGTTAATGGTATTTTCGTGAACAGATAGGTAACTGATTATTTCCGAATACTCATCACTTTTTAAAAATTAAAAAGTACCCACCCATTAGGAACTATGGAATCTTTGTGATACTACAATAGCTCTCATTGTTAAAACTAAAATTACGTGTATGTATATTAAATATTTTGTCCTAGGAAACCCATTTCGGGTGCGATAGCAAAGAGAGACCAGTTATCCTAGAGGGTGACGTTGACAGATACGTCAAGTGTCAGCTATACGCATGGCGACAAAAACATGGAGCTAATCAGCATTTCAAGGCCCAGCCGTAAGACAAGGTACTACCCGTAAGATAAACGTTGTGGTGTTACCTAAAATTGAGGTCAACTGCTAAAATAGAAGCTGAGTCCTATTACGCCACAGATCCATAATATGGACTTCATCGACAGTTACAGATGAATTACTTAGTCTGCCTGCAGTCAATTCCAGGAGTTTGCTTTCAAGGTTCACTTGTGTTTCATGTATGAAGTATGAAATCGAAAATGTCTCCATAAATAACATTTATTTGCCTTGAAAATGGCAGGGGGTGCTCTTGTCGAAATATAGGTGGTTGCCGACGATGTCACCCAGCCGCATTCCCGTATGATATTTGAACAATGTGTACGCCGATAGAAGCTAAAACAGATTACATACAGTCACAGTTATTAATATGATTCTCTGATGTTTTTTGAATATTGCTAACCTAACTCATTTAGGCGTTCAGGAAAAATAAAGTATTTGAGGCCTACCGACTTACTTGAACTTAAGATTACGCAGAACTGCCTATGGTGTCATTTAAAAATCTATATATAGATATCCCACTCCATAACCGTTTAAGGGATGTGAGATCACAAAAACCAAGTATAAAAATTCATGATAGAATTAAACTGGCTTATACCTAGTATTATTATTTGTTTTAGTTTTTAAATAATAGAGTCCTTCCATTGAATTTTAATCATGATGTGTAGTAATATTATTGAGTCCACTATTCCTTCAACCTTTCCATGTTTAATCTTAACAAAAGAAATTAGTAACTGTCATATACATGAAACTTATAACGCCAGTGAAATGATCTGGAAAGTATCTCATCTTCCAGGAATTTCGATAACTGGGCTTACATCCTTCGAATCGGAAATATTTCCAAAGTTAGGAAGATTTTAATTTTGTGACACATGTTTTATTAATATTAATATGCCCGATACGTTTAGGCTACAGATATACGTGCAAAATTTGATCCGTTGTTCTCTATCATCAGCTGAGTGTTCGCCACATTTGAAAACAGTAATTTAGTTTAATTTCAGTATTGTATTATAAATTGTCTAGCTGATACTTGATACAGTTTTGAAACTAGCCAAGGAATTGGCCATTAACAAGATCCCTCATTAAAGCTATTACCCCATAATGATCTTTCGTCATTACACATCCTCGGTTCATGGTAGTAAAATATCGGGTAATAAATTTAAATGGTTCCAACATTCAAAACATGGATACATTCTTTGAATCATAAGATATAATTTCAGAAGTATTGTATAGTACCTATTTAATCTGAAAACCATCAGTAATGTAGTGCTGTTGCTGCAAGTACGTCTCATTTGCAAAAAATCGAATTTGCGGAACATTAGTTTAGTTTAGGGTCGAAGATTCAGTTGCTGGTACTCGCAGTCGGCTTTGCTTTCATAATGGAAAGTCAACGATGACTTTTATCTTAACACTGATATTAAGTGCTAAAATAGTCCACTGCTACTGTATTCATGAAGTATTCTTATCTCAGTTTCTTGATTATAATCCTGCTATTGGCTTTCCTCAGTGGGGACAAGGGAATGGATTTTGAAAAAAAAAGAACGTCCATCACAAGTAGAATTTGAGTGAATTTTCCTTTGGATTGGGGCAGCAAACTGTAGAGATCAAGGGCCGAAGTTCGTCTGGGGTTTTGAGATATTACACCGTGCATAAACTCTTTATGCTGCACGGGAGATATTTTTTATTTTTGACACAGTTCGTAAGAATTCAGTATTGAGCTGACTTTCCTCTCCATATTTCCGAAAATAACATTTTCCTGTAAACTCCACATGCACTTACATGGTTCAACATGAGCAAAGTTCATATGCACATATTTTATTATATCGTCTGAAACATGTTTAGGTATGCACAGCCTCCACTGATACGAGTTAACACTTTTCAGTCGATATAAAATTCCATCCTGTTTTAAGTAAAATGACGTATTCTATCGCCACCTACAGCATTCGGATCATCAAATTTCTCGTTTATCATTTTAAGTGTTTCGTCGGCGTCCTGTTCACGTTTTATGTTTCTGAGTATTTTCCGTATGGAACGTTCGCGTTCCACGTCTCTCATAAAAGAGATCATCACGTCTTTCCACCACGGCCGCGCAACATTAACAGACTAGTGACCTTCAGATAACCTTGGCAGCGCATCCAGTACCTTGTTTTGGTTTCCTGGTATATACTGTATTTGGAAGCTATATTGCTGAAGATCCAATGTCCACTGGGTGAGCCTATCAGTTTGCAATTAAGTTAGAATGACAAGGCTTAATGATTCGTCACTACTACTGTGCATGTTCCAAACAAGTAAAAGCGGAACTTTTCAAAGTCCACACGATAGCGAGTGCTCCTCTTTCTGTGAGAGTATATTTCCTTTCACAGTTAGTGAGGGCGAGGCTCGAGAATGCAGTTCTGTGATGCTCTTTTAATCTGTTAATTTTTATTAGCTGATATAATTCTGCGGCTATAGTATAATCGTTTGAATGAATTCCCCGTCTAAATTTCTTATTTAGATCAGGGTGGTGCAGTATTGGTGCTTCATATAGTTCTTTTTTAATCAACTCGAACGCGTCTTGATATTCCTTACCCTACTTCCAAATGGTATCTTTTTTTAATAGATCCATTAACACTGGAAAGCATAAACAAAATCCAGGCTGAAAACGGCGATAGAAAGTACAGAAAACGATAAAAGATTTCAGCTGCTTGTGGCATTCCGGTAGCGGAAAATTCCTCAGTGTGTCCATTTTCGCTGGATCCATTTCAGCTCCACGCGACGAAATAACATGGCCAAAATACTTAATGGGTGATTTAGTGAATTCAGATTTTTGCAAGTTAATGGTAACTCTAGTCCCTCTGAAAGCGTCAAGTACTCGTCAAAGAACGTCCAGGTGTTCCTCCCAGGAGGCAGTACTAATTACAATGTCATCAACGTAAAGTCTCCAATGCTTTAATAAATTTTATCCTAACACTTCATCAAGCTCTCGCATAAAAGCTGCTAAAGATGTGGTCAAACCGAACGGCATCCTATAAAACTGGTAACATCTCCCATTGTATAGGGATGCCGTATATCTTCTGCTATCTTCGTCTAGGAGTAGCTGCCAGTAGCGGCTAGTCAGGTCAAGATTACTTAAATGTTTGACTCCTTTTATCTTTTGTAGCAAACACTCAGTTTTCATGTTGATCACGTTGCGGCAGAATTATGTGATTAATCGCGCGGGCATCCAGAACAATACGAACGCTACCGTCTTTCTTAGGAGTATCGTGTATTGGTTTGGCGCATTCACTATCTGAGTGCTCAGTTATTTGATTGTTCAGCATTCTCGTCATTTCTTTATTATCGGCTTCGCTCCTGGCTGGTGGCACTCCACATGATTTACTGTGGAAAGGCTCACGGCCCCTCACTTTAATTCTGCAAACACATCATTTAATTAATGCAGATGATTCTCAAAATAAGTCAGCATAAAATTTTAACACTTTAATCAGTTCATCTGGCTTCGCTTCATACAATTCCATTAACGATCGACTCTTGATTTGCATACTATTTAGAGAGTCCGTCCTCGTCATCATTTATCTCCTGCAGTTTATCATCGTTCTCAGAATGACTAACATTTACGATTTCATTTTCACTTTGGAAACGTATAACCTTATCTTGACGCACATAGCGCTACAATCAACTTTAGTTGTTAATGTTGTAAACTAAATCTTCTCCGCGTTATTTATCTTAATCCGCTGCCAATTTTCTACAAAATCAACACTTCATTCGGTTACACGATCTGTTCCGAGAACCAGTCCAACATTAAGAAAGCCAACAATTGGTACACTTTGTTGGTATTCTTTAATCCGAAAGTTCTGAAAGGCCTGTCCTTTAATGGGTTTGCTATTATTATCTAGTGCACTGACAGTACGTACGCCGTTAACATGGAATGTCATTATTTAACTCTGTAAATGAGCTTTCAGAAATTGCTATACTTTCACAAGTTGAATCTATTACACAGTCTATAATTATACCACAAATTTCGATATCAACAACTGCCATCAAAATTTCTTTTTCTGTTTTTTTCTTTTCCCAGTACAAATCTTCTTCTACTGCATCGGCTTGTTCACACTGAAAAGCATGCATCATAATTTCCGACCCTTGCGTTTCTAAATGAGTTTCGAAGCAGGTCGCTTTCCAAACTTGGTGTAGTTTAACGGTTCGTTATTCCACTGATAACGGTCACAGCTTCTAAAAAATTTTGGTGGTCGATATTGTGTTCTTCTCCGTCGATAGGTAGCCTGTTTGGCAAACAGCTTTGGTCGAAACGATCGCGTGTGTCATAATTATTTCTTCGATGCCTCCCATCATCTCGGCGGCCAAATATATTTAGCATCCCGTGCCCTTGGAATTCTCTCAGAGCGGGTCATTATTTAGACTCTGATAATTACTGTTGTTATTACGATCTCACTGTTCTCCTTCAGTGTTAAGTGCTTCTGCCTGGTCAGTTAACAAAAACATTTCTTCCACTTTTGACTGCGACGTAAGCACTAGCTTTTCGCGAACTGCAAAGTGTAATTTCCGTATTAAAATCAATATCAGTTCTTCCTCCTTGGCTGGATCATCTTAATATGGATTGTAGCTCCATTACTTCTGTACTGTGACTTCCACTTTTGACTGCGACGTAAGCACTAGCTTTTCGCGAACTGCAAAGTGTAATTTCCGTATTAAAATCAATATCAGTTCTTCCTCCTTGGCTGGATCATCTTAATATGGATTGTAGCTCCATTACTTCTGTACTGTGACTGTTTGCGTAACTGAGGGGCGTAATAATTTTTCATGTAACGTCTTACTTCTTCTCTTTAGATAAATATTTATTTAAAAACGCAGACTCAAATTCTCCATACTTGTGGTAATTTTCGAACTCTCGGATATCCCATACATGCACTTCCCGTTTCATGTGTCAGACGTAAGTCTAAATTTTAGTACGCTCATTATAAGGCTTCGAAAATGTGTGTTTTAATAGCTAAAGGCAACAGAATGAGTATCTTGTTTCGGATCACAGTTTTGGAAATTTCTAGAGCTCAGTCCACTGTCAAGAATTACGTATGTCCTGCAAACATAGTTGCTACATGCTTCGAGTAACAGAGAACTAATTTCGTCACGTAAATTCTCTCTATTAAATGCTATCGACTTTTCGCCACTGCCTGTAATTATGTTACGGATATTAGCTACTGCATTCTTCAGTACGTTCCACTGCCTCCGTGCGCTGTTAACCATATACTGATTGACTTTTCGTCGTCTTTGCACGATTCTCGATTTTAATGATTTCGCCATTTTGCACCCGTACGTTTTCATGAGCTTTAGTAACCTGTTCGGTTGTCTGTCTGGATTTTTCTTCACATTGGGTCTGAAATTCTAGGATTTCCGTTTGCATATCTTCATAATTGACTTCACGTTCCTCTCTGACTTGCTCAAGTTTTTCGTCGAACGTCTTAGTAAGTTCGGTTCGCAAATTATTAACAGTATCTGTTCATGAGTTCAATTTAGTTTCGATTTTCTCCTGAATTTGTGTTCCTCTCGCATTTCTTTGTTTTCCTCCCGCATTTTTTTTTGCTTTTCTTCCGAACAGATTCTAATTGTCTTTGGTATTCTTTGTTTTTTTTTCATCATGACTAACTCTATTTTCTCTAATAACCGAGTAAAGAAGTCATTATTAACAATAGTGGTTCAAGTCTGTTGAGTAGCTAACGGCGTTGAACTAGGCTTCGGCAGAACAAAGCTAAAAATACCGCTACCTTTTGTTGATTCGACTGAGGTATTTTCTTACACTTTACTCCGTTCTCTGTTCACTGAATCGTTAAACTCCCGTTCCTCATTTACAACATAACGTTTTGCTTTGTGTCAGCCATGTTAACAGTGTTGTCAACAGTCACTCTTTGTTATAAGTTACAGCTTGCGAGTAATTAAAAAAGTTCTTCCGCGTAATTGGATTTTATTAACACCATTATTGTTCCTTTTCCAGGCACTCCTACACAACGTTGAACCGAATTCCACTCGAAGCGCTGCTGAGCTGTACTGCTGTGGACTCACCAATAGCTGTGTGTCTTCTCTGAAGTTGCTTTGGAATCGAAGTACGTTGCGCTCGCCATAGGGAAGGCTACTCCCCGCCGTGTCTGCACGCCCCGCCGTGTCTCAGTTACTCCCGTGGGCTTCTCTCGTGTTTTGTCAATTGGTGGCCTGTATTTAATTGATGTGGAATGAAAATGCTGATTTTGTACCGTAAACTTTTCTCATTATTGTAAGTGATGTTGAGCGATATGATATTGAGATCTGGAAATGGCATATTTTAACTAGCGACATATATTTCGTTAAATACATGAGCGTTGATACTAACAGTCACTTCAGACTAACTGTGTGCCATTACACAATAGCCGTATGCGTGAATGATTATAAGCTCTGCCTGTACGGTATTGCTCCCAATAAGTGATTATGAGGGTCGCCCAGAAATTATTTTCTTCAATAATTACTTATTGAACATAATGAGAATTAGACACACGAAACGACGGTGTTTATCTATACAACCTACTTTTCCACGTAATCTCCATCCCGTTCTATGGCCTTTCTCCAGCGTGTATCGTCTGTCGGTATCAATCCGTGTCCTGGTGGCTGAGCCAGTGTTTCACTGTGTGAATCACATCTTCATCATCCTCAAAAGTCTTCCACGAACTGCATCCTTTAATGGCGAATGACAACATCAGCTTGCTGCAATACTGCAGGCTTTGAAGCCATGGACGGACCCCCGATTGCTGCAAATCGTGGAGCTCCGTAGAACCGACTTCTGGAGACCTCACCCTCCGAGCCCAGCGACTAACTGTACTTCGATCAACAGCACATGCTACGCAGACCTTGCACAAGCGTTTGCGAATATTCCCCACGGTTTCTTTCTCTGCAGTGAGAAATTCAGTCACCGGCACGTTGCGTGTAACCTACGAGTGTCATTCAATAATTAAAGAGAAATACTGGTCTGGGGAAAAAAACTGATAGTAGGGCAAGTTTGGTACTTTTATGGCTTTCAGTTGGCATCACTGGGATAAGCCCTGATCAGCTGATGTATCAACATTGCTTTGTTTATAACCTCAAAAGCACATTTCAAGATGGCAAGTCCGGTTGAAATTCCACATTTGTCGAAAAACGTTCTCTTTTTCGTTTTTTACTTGCTGAAGCGAGAAACAAGTGAATATATACTCTAGAATGTCTGACTTTTATGGTGAAAGTTGTATGAATCGTGAAAATTTTTACAATGGGTAGAGCATTTCCAAAATGGTCGCGACTCAGTGACTGAGGAACGCCGCTCTGGCCGACCAGTTGCAGTTTTAACTCCATCACTTGAAAGTCGAATTGATGACATTATTCGTACCGACCGCCTTGTAACTGTGGAAATTATAGTTGATGAAGTTCAAGTTAGCACTGGTACAGTTCATAACATTATCTGTAACAAGCTGAAGTACCACTAAACATGTGCAAGATGGGTCCCAAAGGAGTTGACGCGGCTACACAAGGATGTATGGTTGAGAGTGTGCACAGAGCTAAGGCAACTTTATGAAAGAGAAGGTGAGCGCTTCCTGAACAAAATTTTAACTTGTGATGAAACTTGGGTTGTCTGATATGAGCCAAAATCAAAAAGATAAAGCATGGAGTGGAAGCACACCAATTGACCTGTCAAGAAAAAATTCAAAACCCAAATAGCAGCAGGAAAAGTCATGTTGAAGGTGTTTTGGGATGCTGAAGGTCCAGTTTATTGTGATTATCTCGAAGAGCAGCGTAAAATGAACAGCAAATACTACTCGAATTTGCTTTTAAACAAGGTGAAGCCAGCCATGAAAGAGAGACGTCGTGGATCTCAGAGGAGAGGTGTGGTTCTCCAGCAAGACAACGCACGTCGTCATATTGCTCAACTAATCCGTGAAACCATCGACAAAATGGGCTGGAAAGTACCGCCTCACCTCCCTTACAGTCCTGATTTAGCACCTAGTGATTTCCATTTGTTTGGTGCTCTGAAGGAGGACTTACGTGGAAAGAGGTTCCAGGGCAACGACGACGTGAAAAAGTTTGTGGGAAATTGGTTCAAACATCAAGATAAAGAGTTCTTTGCAGCCTGAATAAAAAAGCATGTAGACCGTTGTAAAAAGTGCAATATGTATTCAAGGGGATTATGTTCAAAAGTAGAAAAAGTATTATTTTGTAAAAATAAACGCTTTTTTTCTCCAGACTAGTTTGTCTCTTTAATTTTTGCATGACCTTCGTACATCACCCACAGACACCATTTTGAAACTGTCATGCGGCTACACTATCTGTCGGAAGTGACAGAAACTTGGCGCGCTCACTCAGGAGACCTCAAATAATACATACGTAAAGTTTCGTATTCGTAGCATTGTTTTATGCTGAGGAACAAAGCGGTGCATTACTTTATGCGCAACCGTCGTATCAGCTCTTCCTGAACGCTACTGCCTCCAAGTCCGGTCACCACGCAACAGTTACCATTGTATTCTCTCTTACCTGCGCTTAATCGATCCAAAGACGGTATGTAAAGGATTCTGTACGCTTATACTGTATACTGAAATCCTATACTTCTTACATATGCAAATTTGAGCTAAGATCCTTCAGAAAAGTAGGGAGATATTTTGAAACAATTGGAACCCACGTAGAATGCTTCTAATCAGTTTAAGAAATTATACCTCGATGATCATCAGCTTCACCATTCGACTTTGTAGTATCTGCAATGATAAGGAAGATTTTTCAGCAGCAACAACATCTGACATTCTTGTTTTTCGATCAGCTGACATAATGAAAAATAGACAATCCACTTCTACGCAGATTACGAGAAATGAGACGTTATTATCAGTCAGTTCTCTCACTTAGGTCTGCATCAACTTAATATTAGTGTTGCTCCATTAAGCTATCCTTTAGTTTTAAAGGTGGCTTCTCCAACATGTACTAAACGATTTCCCTATGTCTATTTGGATGTCGCTCTTACCGGTATTCAAACATGCTAAAAAACTATAATTTCGTTATATGTCCATTTTGCTGTTTATGTTATAAGTGTTGTTGCAGTGCTTAAGGACACTGAACTAGAATTTGGTCTGTGTAATTAACGCCAAATCATTCAGATTTGGGGTAGAGGACACAGATCATTACACTTTTAATACTACTTTTATTCTTTTTTATTAATTTTCTTTCGCTAACAATAAGCCAGCATTTTATATTCCTTAAATATCGTATCCGTGTGTTCAACGACATTAGCGCTTCCACATTCACCCTTTTTCCATGTACCTATTACAAATGGGTACCGTCTCCTATAATACCGTTATCAGCAACTCTCTTCTCTGACACTATAAAATTTTTCTCGGCAAAAGTCATTGCTGGAATCAGTAGCAGGATTTAAAGTGGTGTGACCATTTGCAGTGAAATAGTCAAGACCTACATTACAGGACACGTGGCGAGGCACATGTGCAGCTATTTCTCTGTTAACAACCACTCCCCTGTTTATAATATACAATTCTGGCAGTCACAACAATACACAAAACTCAACTGCACAAACGTAGGTTTGCTAGAGGAAACATCCTACCCATACTTCTTCAGCACTACAGTTGCTTCGAGACTGATATATTTTTGTTGATGTTAATTTGATGTACCATGATACTTTAGTAATTACTTACGTTACGTGCTCGTGCATGTAATAAACTTTCTTCGGCTTACAAGGACAAAGCATTTAACCAAAAATAGAATCCACTGCATTATATTTCGTGTAATAAATATACAACCTAAGCCGAAGATACAAATGCTATTTATTTGCTATATGTGCTGTAACTGGCGTTCTGTTTCCCTTAGAAATAATAACTATGCTTTTGACGAGTAACCTCATATATTGTTGATTTACACTTACAGCTTGAATACTAACAAAATCTTTGTTATATCAGGGACGGTTCAGTTCGTTGGGCTGTGTTCAAATCATTAATTCTCCTTTGCTTATGTTGAGATGAAGATTAAGTTTTCGATAACATAAACTACAACGTCGCGATCTTTTGTAACGCAATATAAAGACAGTCTATACGTGGAAATAAAATAAAGCGTTTCTATCACCACAACACACAAGAAAAATCTCCGCAATGATATAATTTTATAAGTACCTTTCCTTAATTTGTAAGCACTTTGTAATTATTGACTGTCAGTTACTAACAATATGCTGGAAAAGTAGTTGACTTCGTCTGAGCGATAATGAATTGCTTTTAAGACATATATTGTTCAAAGGCAGAAAATTTAAAAAAAAGTAAATGAGGAAAACCTGTTATGAGCCTCATCCATAACTTTCCTACTATGTAGTAATCAGCGTATTTTGAGCTTGTTTACACCATCTTTATCCTGAGACGACACTGCAGTTCATTGATATAAAATCAGTGGTTAAGAGCACCTGGGCTTAGAAATATCTAAATGTAGGCTTCTCGTAGTTTCATTGATACGTTTTTTGTTCCATACAGCGATGTCATCATTACTGTTAGCATCACACTGTTCGTTTCGTTTTACGTCAAGCCAGTAGTGGGCAATGAAGCAGGAAGAGCGATACTTCCGAATACCGAAACTACATTGCGAGAAACCTGTCGAAGGTGTACAACGGTAATAAAGTAGAGCGACCGAATGACTGTTAATGGGGCTCCTTTGTTTATTTTCAAGGACACGATATCGGCAGCTGATGAAAGAAAGGATTAAATCAGAAAGTCCTCACATATTCTTAGAAATAATGATCTAAAAACATTTTTTTAGCTATACGATTATGTAAACGTCCCTAATAGCCAAATGCGAACGGTTACCAGAATTCTCAACTACATTCTTTTACCTACGATCCCCCACTTCCCAAAGCACGATGGCGTTTAAGATTACGAAGAGACCAGCTCAGATCGCACGAAGAGCAAGCTGAGAAGTTTTGAAAAGAGGAAGTACTACAAAAGTATCATCTTTTGAAAACATTAAGCATGTCTGTCGTGTAAAATTAGAGTAAAAGACAAACAAAAGATGGATCACCAAATCACACACTTATTTTGAGTTAACGAGACCAAATGTTAGAAAGCAAAAGCAGAAGTGCGTTTTATATGTTGCATGCCTATTCCTCTCCTCCATATCATGTATCACATGTAGCATAGCGTCCGCTTTTACAGGATATGGAGGATTTTATTTTAGTTTTTAACTTCGTAGTCGGATGCCATTCATGACACCACAATCGTCAAGGAAACTTAAGCGACGAAAATTACGCGATCCACCTGCTTGTTAATCGTGCAGACTTTGATGTTTGTGTTATCGTGTTTTAAATGGGCGTAGCCGGCCGCGGTGGCCATGCGGTTCTAGGCGCTGTAGTCCGGAACCGCGCGACTGCTACGGTCGCAGGTTCGAATCCTGCCTCGGGCATGGATGTGTGTGATGTCCTTAGGTTAGTTAGGTTTAAGTAGTTCTAAGCTCTAGGGGACTGATGACCTCAGATGTTAAGTCCCATAGTGCTCAGAGCCATTTGAACCATTAAATGGGCGTATATCGTATTCCCTGAGGCGGAATTCGGGAATTAACCCAGAATTCGCCTAATCGAACACGGGAAACCGGCTAAATGCCACATTCAGGCGGCCAGTATTACGGTCGCTAATCCGGGACTAACTCACATTCCTGATTTGCTACTGAGCGTGCTTCGCGTTACGTTTACGTGTTACGCAGTTACGGATAAAATGAAACAGAATCTCACCGACAAAAAATTGGTCCCTCCCAGATAAATCATAGCAGCCATCATTCAATACCACGTACATCCGGCCCTGGACTTGACAAGCGCCTGGATTCTTGTAGGAAAAGTCCACAAGACTGTGCAGGCACGTTGCATCCAGATTAAGCCACTCGATGAGAATTTAATCGAGAAATTCCATCAAATTGCGAGATGCTGATGTTAGCATTTTGCCAACTATTAGAACGTATACCACAGATTTTCCATGGGGTTCAAGTCTGGTAGTTTTTCAGGCCACTCGAGATGTAATACGGTGGATTACTGTTCAGAAAACCAGACACATGTTCTTCGTACCCGATGAACTTTGTTGCTCTCGTCTTTAAATCAACAGCGAACTCATCATGCAAATGTTAACTGAAAGGCAACACCCCATCATTCACAAGGTTTAAATTAAATTCTGGTTCGTGTTGGTGCTCACCTTAGTTAGCGGGCCCAATACGTGATAAGAGAAACATTTGAAAAACATCATAGACCCATATACGGCGTGCGCATGACGCTGCACTCGTTTAGAATGAAGTGCTTTTTTTCGCATTCGATACACTTCATTACGTGCATCACTTGGATGTAGGCAAGAGTGTGCTTCATCAGACCACATTACGTCCCGTCAGTCAGCTGCAGTCTATGTTCGAGAATTCTAGCCCACTGAAGACATGCAGCTTGTTGTGCTGGTGAAAGCAATGGCCTCTTGAGAGGTTACCGAACCCAGGTATTTACTGCATTCAGTTCCCGCCGCAGTGGTCTATCGGTGACAAGTTGGCATCGACTTTCATTCACTGTTAAAATGGTTAAAATGGCTCTAAGCACTATGAACTTAACATCTGAGTTCATCAGTCCCCTAGGCCTAGAACTACTTAAACATCACTAAGGACATCACACACATCCATGCCCGAGGGATGATTCGAAACTACGACCGTAGCAGTAGCGAGGTTCCGTACTGAATCACCTAGAACCGCTCGGCCACGGCTGCCGGCTCATTCACTTTCTGCAGCAGTTCATGTCGGGTCTGGAAACGATTATGATCCACAAGCCATGAAACGTGTCTCCAGTTGTTGTCAGTCAGGATCTTTTTCCAACCACCGTTCTGATGTTCTGTTTCGTGGTCACGTGTATTGTACCACTGTTTGTAGACACGCTGAACTGTCCGCTGCGAAACACCAACAATTGCAGCAACTTCACTTACAGTATGGCCATGGTGTCGGACAAACACGACTGCCCCTTTTTGAGATGCAGTCTCGTCCTTACACTTACCCATATTTACGAAAAATGCCCGCTTGGGACATAAATGCCTCTCTGCTACTTTCTTGTGCTCACACAGAGGTGAGCGCGGTTGAGCACGTGTAAGGGATTAATGATTCATTTACGCGTGTGCACCTTGTTAGACTGGGAGAAGTTCGTACACATCTAACCGGGGAGAAGAATACGTAACATAGGCCAAATCCCGTTTCCGAATGAATGACTAGTGCTCCATTCTCTATCTCAAATAAATGTTCAAATGTGTGTGAAATCTTATGGGACTTAACTGCTAAGGTCATCAGTTCCTAAGGTTACAAACTACTCAACCTAAATTGGCATCGACTTTCATTCACTGTTAAAATGGTTAAAATGGCTCTAAGCACTATGAACTTAACATCTGAGTTCATCAGTCCCCTAGGCCTAGAACTACTTAAACATCACTAAGGACAAACACACACATCCATACCCGAGGGAGGACTCGAACCTCCGCCGGGACGAGCCGCACAGTCCATGACTGCAGCGCCTCAGACCGCTCGGCTAATCCCGCGCGGCTCTCTATCTCCTACTACCTATTCACCTGCTATCTTCTGTATCTCCTGCACATATAAATTAAAGTCCATCGTTGCGGCTTTTGTATGCATTTTCAGGATACGCTCAGGAATAAAATGTTATATTTGATCGCTGTTTATGAAACACATTTATGCCTTCCCCGAAAGTGATATAAAAACCGTATTTATAATAATGTAGTAATATTGTAATTTACAGGCAAATAATCTTTTCTGTTTTTGTACGTAAATGAATATGTTTTTCAACTAAACTCGTAATGATATAGTTTGACCAGAGACATCTGCTAAGAGAGGCAAGCGGGACGAACAACGTATAGTATGGGCATGGAGACAAGCGATGATTATGTACTTATTTATTCTCGCCCGACTGGTGCTTTTTCTCTGTTGGATTCTGCTCTATGTGCCTCTATATTTTGTTAAATACATTATATTTCACTGAAATGTGTAATACCAGTATATTTAGAAAAGCTCTTCTCATTGATTCCTTTGATACCAACTAATACTAGGTATGAATGTATCTTTCTGTTCACAGCACGTAAAGAAAGGATTACTGACAAATTGTTCGAGGGTAGAACGATAGATCACGTTACTTGTTCTTTCATTACTTATAGATGTATCTGTAAGACAAATCACCCTGAGATCGAATTGCCGATAATTTCTTTTCATTTCTTACGTGTATCTTTACATAAGAATAATGTAAGGCTGATCGGTCAATTACCGTCGAACAACGACGTTGGCAGTCGTTTCAATGACCTGATGTTCTTCTGCCCCACGATATTATTGGACGTTAACGTAAACGGATGCTTAATTCGTATATGTCATCAATGATAACTGATTTCATTTTCTTGTAATTTTTTGCTTTCGTTTGTCTTCTAAGGATGTTTCTTTCGTCCGTAACGTAAGTCTACAACAATTAATAATCGTCTTTACCTTGACCAGATAAACGGTTCGGGAAGTACTGTAAGGCTTTAGATACGGTTTACTTTAATGGATAGTATAAATTACGAGGAAGGTTTGTATGTATAATTCATTGCCGAAAAGTAATACTGAGTGAGTAAAATAAGAATTTTTGTCTGTTTCATACCTAATTGCTGTCTGTAGTGGCATCTTGTGGCACTGATGGGAACTACGAGCAGGTCACGTACAGAGGAGGCGCTATCTCGGGGGAAAATCAGTTCTGTAAATACCTGCCAAAGAGCAAGCCAGATCGAGCAAAATCTAAGTGGGCTACCGGTAGATCTCTTGTCTGGAAATTGAAAAGTTACGGAATCGCATCCTACAAAATACACAGATATTTTGTTCTGCCTTTTAACCTAGGATCCATTTTTCAATATGGTGCAAATGCACCAGAAAGGGCTCTTAGTTTGGATTCCACATTTAACTGTGAGTCTACTTTTCCCAGTTTTATAATTGGGGTACTTTTGGGATACATTAGTCGCCGAAATGGCGTCCAATTCAAATTCTAGCACCAGGAAATTGACTCAAGGGAAATTATTATTACTAGACAGTATTGATCTTTACGTATCTTCTTCTTATATGCATATTTTAAATGTAAGTCCCAAACATTTTTTTGTGTCTGTATGTGATGCTAATCTCAGGAACTGCTGGATGGATTTTGATACGATTTCTACTAATAGGTTCATTCATGAGAAAGTTTTATGTATATAACTTACTACCGCTGCGGTTGATAAATCGTCTGTCTATAGACACTTAGTGCTAACCGTACAAAGCCAGGGCGGGTGATTAGTTTGAAACAAAAGCAGAAACTTGTTGATGAATAAAATCATGCTCCATTGCTGCGTCCCATATTAACACGAAAATCTGTTTCTAAGTAGCACAGTCAGAAGTGTTAGACTTGTAAACACTAAAATAACATTTACTTTCAGTGATTACTCATTCTCTCAGTAAAGCTATTTCCTGTGCTAGATATTTGTTCAGAGTTTTTCCGCCAGGTGGTCGCACGGTGGTCCCCGAAGCGCAGAAGCGTTACGTAACTACATCTAATTTCGACAGGTGGAATCCGTGATGGTAGTGACCCGCCACGGGGTATAAATTTTCGATGTTGTATTGGCACTGTGTTGTTCTGTGACAGTCTACAGCTGGCTCATCTACGTAAGTCGGGTTAAAGCGGTCAGCCTTTCCCCTGCTGTAATTTTTCACAATCTTCTTACAGTAATATTGACACAACTTCATCCCCTTCATTCCGTTTATGGTTGTTCTATTATTCTACAAAATTTTAACAGCAGTTGTCTTCTGGGTTACGTAAATGTAATCTACCACTACAACGCTGTGGCTTGTAATAAGGATCGAGAATTACATTATCGGTAAACATACGCGGGCACAAGAGAAATCACATATGGACGAAGATTGTTAATCAGAATTGTTTTCTAATCTCTAGAGATTTATCAGCCATTATTCCTTGTGCCTTTGAAGCAATACATGTGCACGGGCATTAACTGATTTGTTAATTTCTAGTAATACCTCATCAGCTGCTACTTTTCCCTTTCCAATGTCCACTTAGTGGTTGAAGTACTTTAGTAAACGACGTATGGAGAAGAAATTTTGGTGTTCCCTTGGAGGCTGTACTGTCTTACTTCGATAACGTGTGTACCGAGAGAACTAGAATATCCCTAAGGTTCAGCACCGAATTTATCGCTCAAGATTAAGCCATAACCTTCATGGGTTTTAACGTCTGATGTCCGGAATTCCGTCACAAATATCGGACTTCGTGGAGATAGGCTTTAATTATTCAAATGACTTAAGTTTCAATAGTCTCCTGGAAATTAGAATGACATAATAAATACCAATATAGGTTGACAAAGATTTGGATATCTGTATGTACAGTACTATCCGAGAGGAGAGAACGAATAGTTTAGCACCGTACATACTGAAGGGATGGACAATGTAACTCCAAAAAATCATTTTCCTCGAATTCATAAACTAATAATTGTTAATCGGCAATTTAAAAGAGACTCTTGGCAATATCGCAAATACGGAGTCGAATTACATTGTAGGAACTAAATCCCATGAGTATAATATTCATGATCATTTCGTTCTTCGCAGTTGAATTATACAAATATTAACATAAACCATCACAGATGTATTTACGGATACGTTTATTGCCCCACGACCGGTGTTGTAGAATGAAACCGGTCTAGACTAATAAATGTACCGGAAATGAAACTGACATGGTTTTTACCATAATTCCCAAGAACGTTTATTCATACGAGACAAAGAGCCACCTTTCACAGATGTTCCACGTTATTTTATTTTAACATCAGAAACGAGTTGAAGGTGAAATATCAGTTGAATAATAAGCTTGTACCAGTAAGTTCGGATAAGAAGCATGTTTATATTTTAAATAATTTTGGATTATGACCTACATTACAGTTCTTAAAAATGGTACTAATACCGTATTATGACGAATACTGTTTCAAAAGGGTTGAAATGGAATTTTGCAGTTTCATTTAAGGAATTAAGCAAATTTGAGAATCAAAGAAGGTGAATTCGTGTTAGGAGGGCTGTACGTCAGGGCTGAAGCGTTATCACCACTGCGTCTAGATGGAAGAATATAGAAGATCGTGAAAGGAAAGCCCGAAAACGAGAACAGACCAAGTAGAACGGAGACCAGCGCTAAGCCTTGAGAATGCAATAGCAGCTATAGTCGAAAATAAAGAAGCGTTAGACTTTCCGAATGCAGAGAAGAGCAAATACAGCTAACGATTAGCAAGACTAAGGCGTTGGTGATGTTAAGTGAAGGAAGAAAATATAACAACCAGCTGTCTGTTACAAGAGAAGAAGGGTTAGAATTCTCCCATCTAACTGCAACAGGGAAGATGTTAGAGGGAGACTGGCGCAGGCTGGAACCACATTACTGAACAAAAGAGCTTATCAAATATTTCTTGATTAATATTTCGTGATGATGCGACGTCTCAGAAACAGGTCCCCGAAAGCTTAGCCAAAGAAAGGCACTGAGTCAAAGGTACGGAAAAAAATGGATAGCAGGAGAAAAAACTACGATAGTATAAAATGCAAGAACACAGAAGTACCACTAAAAGTTTAATAAACTGGCAAGGAACGGGATGAACAGATACTAAACAGAACAGGTGAGGAGAGGAACCACTGGAAAGCGGCTAGTACACGAAGAGATAGGTAGTTGAGCCATCAATGGAAGGATGGAGGATTGGGTTTAACGTCCCGTCGACATCGTGGTCATTAAAGACGGAGCAGAAGCTCGGATTGTGTCAAGGACATGGAAGGAAATCGGCGGTGCCCTTTGAAAAGAGCCATCCCGGCATTTACCTTGAGCGATGTAGGAAAATCACGGAAAATATAGAAAGTACTCCCGAATCCAAGTCCAGCTCACTCGCTAGACCATCTACGGTATTCAGAACCTGACGCTAGGAAGAGTAAGGTAGAGGGAAGCTGTAGCCACGAACCAATATTAGAATATGATAAAATAATCATAAAGAATGGCGGTTATAATGAAGGAGTAGATACCTTAGGGAGAAGACAGGAAGAGACACGGTACAGCGTCACAGCAGTTCAAACACAATCAATCAGATGTGAATGATACAGCAGCATATAGACATACAGTACGGCCGTTAACAGGAGGCGAATATAAACTTTTTTCGTTCACCAGCAGGGCATGGAAGCTTTTCTACTAATATGAACTAATATTCTCTAATTTTTTGAGGGTTAATTTGTCATGGTTACTGCTTTGAGGCTTTGAGGTGATCTCTTATGTTTAAATAGGTACCCTTCGTATTTTACATGATATTTAATATTAAATACACATTATGTGTCAATGACTGAATTCCTTGCTTAGATACAGTTTCGGAAAAAGCTGTGATAATGATAAAAGCCGATAGAAAACACGTTTTATATTTGTTTTACAAGAGCAGACCCATCAAAATAGTTTACAGGGCCGTTGATTTAGTTTGTGGAATGTGGCAGCAGTAAACATATAAGTAGCATTTAGAAATGGAGAGATATATCAACACGGTAATGGACTAGCACAGAAAACAAGAGGAAAAGAAAGATGTCACCGACAGATGAATTGTAAAATAAAGAAATGCGACTGAGAGAAGAAGGAGGCATTTCCTTCACCTTTTACAGAGAGATATGTTTTTACGTTATGAGAATGATGGTAGGAAGTGCTTCTACTTCTTGCCGTGCAAGAGGGCATCGAAATATGTACATAATGTAGAACAGTGTGTTCCAGATGTGGACAGAAGCAATGAAGAAGGAGTTTGAGATTGGTTTTATTTTATTGATAAGCATTGCTGCATATTAATGAATGAGACCTTGTGCTACAGGTGGGATGAGGTATCGTACCTTCGTCATGGGAGGTACGTAGTCGAGTGCATACTTAATATATGATTAAGTAGACGTAACGTATTGTTATCACGTAAGCTGTTACGCCATAACCATCTTAACTGAAAGTCTGAAGTACACACATTGTGGAACGATGTTTTCATCGAGAAAATCCTCACATACTTAACTGAGTATAAGCAGCAACTTACGAATTATTGAATCGTGTACGGCTTTGTACTAGTAAGTAAATAAAAATTATCTGACGGCCTGGTGCAGTCTGTTTCTCTCGGTTATGAAAAAAATAGGTCTCCATCGCAGAGTGTATCTCGGATGTGGCAGCCGTTTCGAATTTCGCACCGGTATTACTTCCGCCCTTGGCCGAATTTCTACTTTTCCCACGCAAACAACTGGAACTATTAATATAAGAGAGTTCAGGCTGTTATGCTGATATATTGCTGTTAGATAAAGAATACTGGTGACGGCGTATTTATTGCAGTAAAGAGGTTGATGGATTATATCTAACGAGGTTATAGGGGTTCGGAGTGGGAAATTATCTGGCTGAAGTTAAGCATAGTAGGTGACTCAAACATGATAATCTGATGCATTCACAGACCGCCTGCGTCATGAGCTGTAGTGGCAAAGAGCTACAGAGAGAAGTTGGGAACACCGTGAATACGTTGTCCTATCACGCTATTGTAATAGCGAGGAGATTACAACTAGCCAGGTTTAGAATGGGAATGTCATGCTATCAAAACTGCTGCTAGCGACAGAGATTTGTGTGACATTACTAATAATATCTTTTCTGAAAATTACGTCTACAAGATATTGAACCGAGTCGTGAGGGTAACGTCTGAGGCGTCCTGGAAAGAAAACGACCTGAACATGGCGTATTAGTTAATGTAGTAGAGAACATCAGTGACCATAACGCTGTGACACGGGTATTGTAAGGACTGCTAAGAAAGGTAGGAAAATAATTTGGCTTCGAAAGAGTGACAAGATAGAAATTGCTGAGTGTCTCGGTCAACATCAAGTATTCAGTGCTGAGGACAAGAAGTGGAGTATAAATGTATAAAACTGAAAAGGTTGATCAATATATCTCAGTAAAGTATGTTCAGAGCAAGGTTTTAGGGAATCACAAAGCCTCACAGTGGATTAACAGACGCGTTATAAAACTGCTACGTAAACAAAGAGAGTTTGATCACAGATTCAAGAGAAGGCAAAACCAAAGCCGAATCCTACGAAAATGAGGATAAGAAGATCAATGATAGAAGCGTTCAACGACTTTGAAGTTAAATTTTGCAAGCGATCTGACTAAAAAGCATAAGAAGTTTAGGTGTGACGAATAACAAGCAAGTGGTTCGAAATTATCTATTCAGTTGCTCAATGACCATACAGGCGCAAAAAAGGAAGATGGTAGACAGAGGGCGGAGCTACTGATTTCTGTCTTCCGAATTTGTTTCACAGCGGAAGAACGTAACACGGTACCTTCTTTCAACAATCGTACGAACGCCGGAATGACATATGTTGAGATAAGTGATCGTGGAACCGAAAAGCAACTACAGCCGCTCGGTAGTGGAAAACCTCTGAACCAGTTGGGATACTCGTAAGATTCTACAGGGACTATTCGAAAGGACTTGCTCGCCCACTAGCAGTGATTTACTGTAGGTCGACAGCGAAACGGAGGGTATCTACTGACAGAAAAGAATTGCAGCTATGTCCGGTTTTCAAGAAGGGTCATGAGGTCAATGCTCATATTTTTAAATTCATATAGGTGGCGTCAATCTCGTGCAGAGTTACGGGACATGTTTTACCTTCACGTATTATGACGTTTTTAGAAAACGAAAATCTCCTCTATAAAAATCCACAAGGATCCCGCAAGCAGAGATATTGCTCTGTTTCTCGATAGCGCCGAAGACAACGGCGCTCAGGTTGATACCGTGTTCCTTGACTGCAGGAATACATTTGAGACTATCATGCACTGCCATTTAGTGAAAACAAAAATTTGTGCTTACCGAGTATCAGACCAGATTTCCGAGTGGATTCTATTCTTCGTCATAGATATAACAAAATCGAGAGATGTAAAGGTAATTTACGAAGTACTCCAAGGATATATGTTAGCACCGTTACTGTTTAGAAGACATACCAGGTGATCAAAAAGTCAGTATAAATTGGAAAACAGAATAAATCACGGAATAATGTAGATAGAGAGGTACAAATTGACACACATGCTTGGAATGACATGGGGTTTTATTAGAACCAAAAAAAGACAAAAGTGCAAAAAATGTCTGACAGATGGCGCTTCATCTGATCAGAACAGCAATAATCAGCATAACATAGTAAGACAAAGCAAAGATGATGTTCTATACAGGAAATGCTAAATATGTCCACCATCATTCCTCAACAATAGCTGTAGTCGAGGAACAATGTTGTGAACAGCACTGTAAAGCATGTCCGGAGTTATAGTGAGGCATTGGCGTCGGATGTTGTCTTTCAGCATCCCTAGAGATGTCGGTCAATCACGATACACTTGCGACTTCAGGTAACCCCAAAGCCAATAATCGCACGGACTGAGGTCTGGGGACCTGGGAGGTCAAACATGACGAAAGTGGCGGCTGAGCACAGGACAGGATCATCACCAAACGGCGCGCGTCTAGCAATATGGGGTGGTTTTCTTTGGGTTCTTATAAAACCCTATGCCATTCCAAGCATGTGTGTCAATTTTTACCTCTCTATCTACAGAGCTATTACAAATGATTGAAGCGATTTCATAAATTCACTGTAGCTCCATTCGTTGACATATGGTCACGACACACTACAGATACGTAGAAAAACTCATACAGTTTTGTTCGGCTGAAGCCGGACTTCAGGTTTCTGCAGCCAGAGCGCTCGAGAGCGCAGTGAGACAAAATGGCGACAGGAGCCGAGAAAGCGTATGTCGTGCTTGAAATGCACTCACATCAGTCAGTCATAACAGTGCAACGACACTTCAGGACGAAGTTCGACAAAGATCCACCAACTGCTAACTCCATTCGGCGATGGTATGCGCAGTTTAAAGCTTCTGGATGCCTCTGTAAGGGGAAATCAACGGGTCGGCCTGCAGTGAGCGAAGAAACGGTTGAACGCGTGTGGGCAAGTTTCATGCGTAGCCCGCGGAAGTCGACGAATAAAGCAAGCAGGGAGCTAAGCGTACCACAGCCGACGGTTTGGAAAATCTTACGGAAGAGGCTAAAGCAGAAGCATTTCTTAAACAGGAGATTGGAAAATCGATGGATCGGTCGTGGTGGAGATCATGATCAACAATTCATGTCATGGCCTCCACGCTCTTACGACTTAACCCCATGCGATTTCTTTCTGTGGGGATATGTGAAAGATTCAGTGTTTAAACCTCCTCTACCAAGAAACGTGCCAGAACTGCGAGCTCGCATCAACGATGCTTTCGAACTCATTGATGGGGACATGCTGCGCCGAGTGTGGGAGGAACTTGATTATCGGCTTGATGTCTGCCGAATCACTAAAGGGCACATATCGAACATTTGTGAATGCCTAAAAACCTTTTTGAGTTTTTGTATGTGTGTGCAAAGCATTGTGAAAATATCTCAAATAATAAAGTTGTTGTAGAGCTGTGAAATCGCTTCAGTCATTTGTAATAACCCTGTACATTATTCCGTGGTTTATTAAGTTTTCAGATTTATACTGACTTTTTGATCACCCGAAATAAACGGTTTAGTAGAAAGATTCGGAAAACTTTTAAGAGTTTTTAACGATGATGCGGCTTTCTATAAGATAGTAGCAACACCAGAAATATCTAATGATTTGCTGGAAGAGCTGCAGAGGTTTGAAGTATGTTGAAGAGACTGGCAGTTGGCAATTAATTCAGACGAATGTAAAATATTGCGCATTCGTAAGATAAGAAATCCACTAATGGGCAATCACGCCATCGTTGACAAACTGCTGGAAACCTTACCTACTGTAAAACATCTAGGAATGGCTATCGGATTGACCTTCAGTCGGATGGCCAAGTAAAACAAATTGTTGGGGTAGGTGCTAGACTGAGACTCGTAAGAAGTATCTCAAGGAAATGTGTTTCATCCCGGAATGGTGTGGGTTGCAAACTATTTGTTCCACCGATTCCTGGATCGCACGAAGAACGGCCTCGTCTCGTCAAGGGATCGTTTAGTCATCACATTAGCGTTACAGACAGGCTCAACGAACTCCAGCGGGAGACGGTATAAGAGAGGCGTTCTACATCACGGAAAGATTTACTGTACAACTGAAATTCCGAGAGAGTATGTTTCAGGAAGAACCTGTTAACAAAGTACTTCCTCTCACATTCCCGCGAAATAATTAAAACGAGAAAATTCTGGAAATTATGGCTAATACAGAAGTTTACCGGCAGTCATTCCACCCAAGCTCCATTCGCGAACGGAATTGGGCAGAGGGAATCAATTAGTGCTTCCAGATGTACCCGCCATCACACAGTGTCAGCTCGTTCGTCATTTATAGCTGAAGATGAGGATACACTTGTTCCTTGTGTTTTTCTCCGAAATATTAAATTTCAGTCTTCGATAATTATCAGACGTTTTCCTCCTTTCATATATTTTATGGGTACCTGAAATTAATCAGCTTCTTCCCTTTTCCCTGTGTAATCGCCTCACATCTACAGCTTTTCAATCTGTGCGCAGCAAACAGGAAGCACAGTCCTAACTACGCCTGCCGTCGCCTACAGTTCTGGGAAGCATATTACCGAATGTATTTCTCATAACAGCTTACCTGGAGACCCTCATACAAAATCCAAACGGCTACAAAGGTCGTCACGCTACCACCTGCTTATGGTGTTAAAGCTACCTGGCCAGTATTCTCTTTATGCATTGTGCGTGCAACACAATCAGTCCCACTCCTTTCTGAATCAGATTTCATTGGTCACAGCTAAATATTCAACGAGAAGACAAATTTTCACGGACACACCGATACATCCGTCCTCACCCTTTATGTAATAGACCGTATGATGACACACTGTTTACGGCTACTCATCAAAGAACGAAGTCAGCGGTTAACCAATAACTTGGCTGAAAAGGAAGTAAAATGCAGTACATTTCTATCTGTATACTACTCAACAAGTTAAAGATCTTATATCACCATGCCATCGTTTCAAACTTCTCAGCAAGATTCAACTAACATCTGTACAAATAAAGCTGAAATTTATGTCAAATGTGGCACATCGCTTACAGAAAATGTTTACCATTTATGACGCTATTAACATCTCAGTGGTATTACGGAAGTCTTTATTGGTAATATCACATCTGGAGTGAACACAGAAGCTAAACGTTCAAACAAATTACAATATCTGATATTATTAACGCTTTTTGCCGATACATGCTAAATGAGGTGCGAGTTAGGCGTTCTCAGGTGTTGTTCTCAGCCGGTAAGCTACCCATGCACGGCAAGCTTCATTAACAGTCTCTGTACAATTTAGAATGAGGAGAGATGTTGTGGCAGGATTGGAGATATGAAGAGGTATAAAATGCCACTTCTGGACAGCTCTTTCCATTAGATCACTGTCCGCTGACCGCAAGCGGGAGTTCAACTCCGGTTTCGATGTACAGTCATAATTTGTAGGTAATTTCATGAGGTGAATGTACCGGAAGTGATTCCCATTTCTTAGTACTGAACTTCCCATATACGAAACTCTCGCGAAAACAATGTCGAAACAGAGGCTCTGTGTTCTTGTGAACTTTTTTTTTTCTTTTTTTTAACAACATGATCCATTGTTCATATGTAGGGATTTTAGAAAGTAGGTTACTCATGCTGTACGACGCTAACAACAGCGGCCCGTTGTCAGAAGACAGTATGTGAGTGTAGGATCATTTATTTTATTCATTTCATTAACAGTATACAGTAACCCACCGCCTTGGAACGTAAGGTGGGTCGGCTGCTTCTTAATCTAATAGCAAAGTTATCTAATTGTTACAATCTTATTGGTATACAGTTGTTAACGCTTTTGTTAATAGTATAAAGAACATAATATATAAAGATTTCTCTGAGGCTACAGCGAGTTGAATGCTTAGCAATTGTTAAAATGGTTCCACGTAATTTGTTACTACCTAGTTGATGAGAATATAATCACTTGATGTTCTGAGTCAAATCACTGACTTCAGCAGCAGCATTCCTGGAACAAATAAGATCAGATCTTTTCCGGGGATCACTGACGCGAGCTTCAGGCACTGGGGCAATGACACTGCTCCAAGACTAGGCCCCTTCCCCTCATACCTGCGGTCAGTGGCGGTACAGGATTTACCAAAACGTGGAGTGGCCAGCAAGGTGCAAGTGTAGTACCCCACAACACGAGCAAATTGAATTTTTGTAATTCGATTCCACGAGCACCGTCGTTTCTTTGTTGTCTGCATGTACAGTCGTGGACAAAATGAGCGAGACCCCTCGCCTTTTCGTTATGCTGATCCGCATAGCTTTAGAGTCTGCTACACAGCATACAAGGCAAGGCGACGAAGTGCTACCAACGTACTATGCACAGGCATGAAATTGAAAAACTATCCGAAGTTTGTCAGACTGTTTACAATCACGCGTAAGACTATATTAATGCTGATTAGTGTGTTAAACAACACGTAAATATAAGATGTGAATGAAAGAGGAAACGCTAATTAGCATGAACTCTACTAATAAAAATGAATTTTTTACACCACCAAGGGACCGTATATTGCAGGAAGTGCGATACATTTCCGCTTATGAGGTCTACCTGTACTCGAGGTAAAAGGGTGTTAAGGGTAGGGTAAACAGATAGATGGTCAAGAAAGTGAGACCAGTAGGGTTCCATTTTTACCGATTTAGGTGACGAAATCCTAACAACGAAAATAACTACTACACTTACTGAAGATGAGCACCGCATAAGTAATTCCCCCTACTCTTTATTCGAAATGTTCTAGTTGCAGTCGATACATCAGTATATCAATCGTAGCTAGGCTTTCGATCCAAATCACGTTTACAGGTATTGCCTATACACGTAGTAATTCATATCCCAGTATTAATGCCACGGCGCTTTAGAAGTGCGAGCATTCCCATTGCTAGCTAGCTTAAGAAACATTTCGGCTAGCGAACGTTTTCTGGCTGGGGCGAGTCTAATGGAGAATTGTAAACATTATAGAATACGTTTGGCAGCTATGTAGTCGTTTATTTCCTGGGGTGGTGCAGAATTATCGTACTAAATTCTCTCGCTAATAACAGTATTTTGTTATTTCGATAAACATCCCGAATGATTGTCATAAAAGCTGTGGCATAAAGGTAGAAAACTAATGTTTTTGAGTCCAGAAAGCTCTATGCAACAGAAACTGCAGATTATTTTGCCATTTTCATTGCGAAATCGCCGGCTTATTCATGTGTGGGGTAATAATAAAGGGCTGTTTGCCTGGGTTGTCTGCTAGCGTAGTGAAAGGTGTTTGCTACTGCAAGGGAGGTTTGGTTTGTTTTCGTTTCTAATCTCAATGTAGGCAGATAGACTACCAGCAAAGCCATTGTAAGAAATTCTCGCGCCCCCGATACGTTTTACTGCTACCTTTATTGTGTACCGGCGCCCTGTGGATGTAAATATGAAAATCTTGCAGAATTTCATCCTTTTTACTGCCTACTTCTTCCACTTCTGTCAATAAATGAATTGACTTAAGTGTGGCACTGGACAATTTTTAACTGAATTTCATTGCATAGCTAAATGTGCACACTTTCATGGTAGGTCAACAACGGTAATCCAGTGTGACTGGTCTGAACGTTGACATAAACTGTTTTGCGGCCGAATTTTGCATATTATTTTGCTAATTCATAACCATCTGGGGTAATCTGTCTTACTAAAACAGTTATGTTATCTCGATAAGCCGAAATTCATTTTTATTAGCACAGTTCACAGTAATTAACGGTTGTTTTTTCATTTATATCTTACATTTACGCGTTATGTTTAACACAAACTAGTCTTATACATGATTGCTAACAGTCTGACAAACTTCGACTAGTTTTTCAATTTCACGCCTGTGCTTAGTATTTTGGTAGCACTACGTCGCATTGCCTGTTATGTTTTGTAGCTGACTTAAAAGCTGTGCGGATCAGCATAACGAAAAGGCGAGGTGTGCCGCTCGTTTTGTCCACGACTGCACTTCCAGGTCTCATGCCTTCAGTTGAAGACATGCTGGCGTTCAGCAGGAAAGACATTATGAACTGTATTTGTTGCAGACAATATCAGAGAAATTTGCTTAAAGCTTTCTGTATCTAGAATGGTTCGCATGATAAGACAGATGCTTATGACTGTAGACAATAGGAATACTGTTCAAGAAATACGAAATATGGCTTTGCAACAGAACTGTAAGAAGATGCTTTACCTAAACTGGGTCCACATCCACCCGTTTTACATTTTCTGCAATTCCGCACAAATTTTAAAATGTATGTTCAGTCTCCGACCACGCAATAAGCAGCTATGAGCTGTACTAGAAATACTCATCAATACGTATTTCATACTTCTCTGCTTTATCCTGAAAAAACACACACTTGGCGCCACTGCAAGGTATATGTTGGCGTAGTATATTACGCCGACTAGTGCAGCATTGTACACTGGTGTAAACACCGTACACACCTCGTCATGTGGACACATTGCTCTCTACTTGGCTTTGAGACACACCCAGGCTATTTCCGCGTACGTGGCAGCCAGTCACTGCTTCCTTCTCCACAGATGAGCCTGTTACAGACAGGGGACATGGGTGTTCTTTATGACGTAGTAGTGCCTCAGGATGTCTGCTGGTCAGTTGTCGTTCGACTGTGCAGTAGGACAGCCACAGCAGCAGCTGTCGACAGCCCCAAGAGCTTCTAATCTAATCTACATTGAATCAAGCAGGTCTTCCACGAGCCAGAGTAACAGCACTCTACATCGAGTTTATATGGACTGACAGGCAGTCGCCGGCTGTTGTGACCGAGCGGTTCTAGGCGCTTCAGTCCGGAACCGCGGTGCTGCAACCGTTGCAGGTTCGTTCCTGCCTCGGGCATGGATATGTGTGATGAAGCAGAAAAGTTAGTGATGATAACAAGCAATACATTGCCGTTGGTGGAGCGTTACTAACTGGAGCATGATAATCTTTTGTTGGTACGAATTTTAGATAGTCGTATTGTCTGTGCTGACTACTATATTTTTTTATCATGGAGCATTCATTTATTTATACTAGCTAGAGCACAAATGGAGCATGAGTCCCAGAGACTCTTATAGATTGAACAGATGTAGCTAGTTATGTATTACAGCACACAAATGCTATAAAATTGATAGTTACATGATTTGTACTGTTAATATAATATGGAAAGCAAAGCTGGTTCTACAACTAGCATGGGGAGCCCAGAAAATATTATATAAGCGACTAAGATTAGATATTACATTATATTAGATTTAGTTTTCGTTCCATAGACCCAAAAATTGAGATGATTCTCGTGGGTGTGGAACATGTCATAAAGTATAACATAATAACACAAAGGATTTGAATATAATACACACCACTCTGATCATTTGTCAGGAGATTGTCGAAGTAGGTGAATACAATACGGTAAACTGGAACAGCTCATATTTACAGAATTAACACGTCGTCAGAACGATACATTGTTATGCCCAATTAATACATTTATCATAAACAAAATACCCAATCTTGACTGTTGTGTCTCAGTGCGGTCAAAACTGGCTTAGCAGTCCAGGTTAAGATATTCATCTATAGTTTGGAGGGAGCTGCCTATCAAAAAGCCTTTCAAACTCTGTTAAAAGCGTCCTTTATCTAAAACCAAGTTCTTAACGGTTGCTGGAAATTTATTGAAAAGGTGTGTTCCTGAATATTGGACCCCTTTTTGGACCAAGGTAAATGTATATTGTTCTTACTCCTCGTATTGATACTATGTATTGAGCTATTGGTTGGAAATAGAGATATATCACCTGCAATTAATTTCATTAAGGAATAGATATACCGAGAAGTATTGGTTAGAATACAGAATTCCTTGAATAGGTTTTTACATGTTGTTCTTGAATTCACACGACAAATGATTCTTATCACACGCTTTTGCACCCTAAAAACTTTTGCTCAGTTTGATGAGTTACCCCAGAATAAGATCCCGTATGACATGATGCAATGAAAGTAAACAAAGTATGGAAGTTTTTTTTTATATCTCCTACATCTTACATCATACTCACTGAAAATACAGACTTGTTTAGGCGCTTAGGCAGTTGTGTGGTATCTCCTTCCCAACTGAATTTATTATCGAGATCATGGCTGACTAGGTTGGTTACAATACGGTATGATAAACACTATTGAGTGCAAACACATGAAATATGCATATTATTACATACCTGAGCAATAATTATTGCTTTGAGGTGGACCTCCAAATTAGAAAGCCAGTATCTATTCTGGCTAATCACAGATTTATGCAGGAAACATCAGTGACGAAATGAGATCAAGTAAGGTTAATAATTAAGCAAACACATTAAATTCATTGCAGTTGTAGTTTGGTAAACCCTTACTATCCTTTTATGAAAAAATAGGAACATCGTGCTGCTATGCACTATGGGCCCTGCAGTATCGTAGTTATCCGCCAACGCCGGACATGCCTTTTTACCTTTTACCGTTTCACGGTAATATTCATAATGAATGTACGAGTGCATGTTGTAGATATGTGGTTGACAACGTATGGAAGTTTGGGTCGGGACGTGGGTTGTGGTTCATTAGCCTAATTGCTGACTCGGATGCACACCGTCTGACTTGTGCCGCGACCAGCGAGTGCTGGCTGGCTACTGACGCGGCGCATGCTGGCATTACTCTTGCGGCGGTTGCCGGAGTCTGTCTCCCCTGATGATATATTGCGCCTCGACGGCGTATACTATCCATCTACCAGGACGAACGCCGTTAACTGGCTAAGAGGCATGGCCCTTTACTACATATTTTGCGATGCTCCCAAAGGCACACTCGACTTTTGGTCCCTATTGATAACGACACATGCAGCTTTCAGCCGCGATCCGAAGTACAGAACCCGTTTCGCAAATTATTTAGCTTCATTATTTGCGGATCCTTCTGCTCACTGGAGCGTTCCGCGTATGAGACGCTGAAAATGAAGAAGAATCCTCGAGCATATTGGTCCTCTACGGACGGAATAGGGGGAACCCCTCCCAACAGACGAAAAGACGACTCGGACGCTCGACTACGGCAGTTGTAGGATCTTTTTTGTAATAATAAATGTTATAAAAATTAAAGAAATAAATAAATAAAACAACATAGACCAACCCACAACATCCTCGTCCTGATCCTTCGATCCTCGAACACGCTGTTTGGGCGTGGCGCCGGAATGGCCAGGCTTTGGGTGTCGACCCCTGCCCTACCCGTCGTCCTGCTCCCGCAGCGGTTCCTTATAATTAAAAAAAAAAAAAAAAAATTGTTAGGCAGCCGCTCGCGATAGATGGAAAATCCAAGTTCGAGTCCCAGATCAGGTCAAATTTTCACTGTCGTTATTTCATTACACAGCTGATGTTTGTCCATATTCGCAGCTGCGAATACCTTTTATGAATTATTTTTCAGTGCAACAAAATAGGATACTCGGAAATATCGCAGTCCTTGCAATAGGATCCTGTCTAGGTGAATGACTAAAGATGAGAAATATGGGTGCTCAACAGAAAGTTTAAAGAACACAAACTTATTAGTGAATACGAAACTACTTAACTGGCCTTATACAGATCCCAAATTTTTCCCCATCTTAGGATATATTAAATAAGCTTGCTGCTCTTCTCGTCTCATGTAGCACACAATATGCGAACATTTTGCGTGGTAGTCACCAACTAACTCTTGGCACAAAGGAGCCTTGTAGTTCGATTGCCAAATCGAACTGACAATCCTAAATGTAGTATAGTTTTAACATTTAATCACTTCCGCAGAACATTACTTTTAAAATTACATACATAGATTAATTATACTGACATAAATTATCAGCAAAACGTTTACGTACAGGCTGCATCAAAGAACTCGGTTATACAGATGTAGTATCAAGTAAAAACATATAAAGAAGTAATTGAAGCAAGAATAGGTGATATAGATATTAACGTTACATGCCTGCTGAGTAAATGGAGAAAAAGATGTGAGCAATGTATGTAACCGTATGCCTGACGTCAAATGTAGTTCTTCGCCTGAAACCAGAACTTCAGCCAGAACTAACCACAATGCCACAACGCACACTGCTGGCCTAGTCAAAAGAACGTGAATTAATCAACAGTCATGCGTTGTCGTGCTACTGCTCTTTCCAAATTTGCTGGAATGGCCCTTGCATCCAGTAGCAAAGAACTTTAAATTGGTGTAAATGTATAGCAATTGGTACAAGGAGTTACGTCTTGCACATTTAAAATTAATATAGGAATGTTGTGAATATGCATTAGAGGTAGTGTATGACAATGTAGAGAATTTGTTCAGTGTAATACGTCGATTAGGTGACAGGAAGCCGAAAATACAAGTTTCTGCCTGTTGCCACTTTTGGGTTTGGCACTGCAATGTGTAAAACACCTCAGAGTTCCTAACCTCAACAGAATACTACAGATCGATCAGGCCAGGGAATGAATGTAAGTCCATACAGACAGCAGTATTTGTCTCAAAACAGCAGACATATGCTATGCTGCAAATGCAGTAAACCTGGTTACATGTTCCTCTATCCACTATATACGTCTGTAACGAGTACCTGTCATTGGGACTTCACCAATATCTTTTGATGGGGCATTACAGCAATAGCATGCATCCATTCAAGGCATAAACTGATTTCGTGACCATGTATCGCACAACTCCGTAGTCTTAACTGAAATACTGGTTATCATAGTAGACTACGTACCTGTGTCAAATAATTTCTTAGACCATTTTCATGTCTGCACAGCGGAAATAGGAGGAGTAGCATCACCTGCAGGCATCCCATCTTTCACTTCAGGCACTCACATGCTCCGTTCTCGTGTCACCAGTAAGGCCAGCGGCAGCGAACTGTGTTATTGCGCTACGTCTACAAATTTCAATTAAATTTGAGATTCAATTCGCTTCGTTTTCACCTGCCTTCTTTCGACTACTATTCAAGGTCACCAAACTACCATTCCGCTCAACTCAAAAGACACATGTGAATTAAAGTAAATAGGATGCTTCCTTAGTAGGGCAGCGAATAGGAAAGCAAACACTCTTGTACAGAAACTTTATTAATTTTTACTTATATATTTACAAACTGGACACAACATTTTCTTTGTGCTTGTTTCTGTAGTTTTTGCAATATCCAGTTAATATATTTTTATGATTTAAATCTACATTAGAGTCGTATATTTCGTTCTCCAGCCAATAATTTGGTAAAAACAGGGTAAGTTCTCGAATTCTAATATTTATCTAATATTTTATTTTAAAATATTTCTTTTATCGTTACAACAATTAGCTGTGTTCCTACATGTAATTCTTCTACTTTCTTCCTGGACTTCTTCTAGTTGAAAGCATTTGGGAATTTTAATTTTGCCTTTTATTTCCTGCATTACACTACTGTTCAACAGTTACACATCAACCTGTGTGTACATAACAGCTCTTCTCCTAGACAAATTTTGGAATTTCTATACAGAACTTAAAGATCACAATTTTCGCAGAAGAGTGACCATCAAATGTAGTTATCCCATCAGGTTCAAACTTCGCAAATGGCCGTCTGCTGCTAGATGCACGACTTCCAATCTGCCATATTTACATAACTGTAACCACCACTTTGAAGGTGGTCCAAAAGGGAGTGAAGCTTTATAAACAGATTTTTCGTGCTTATTGTAATACAGCACTCGAATCCATCACTTTCGACCAGTACTCCAACGTTTGGCCACTTACCATTGCCATTAAAAGTGAATCCAGATATTTTATATTCTCCACTTGTATCCAGTTTCCTGGACACAGTGTTTAAAGCTATATGTAAGTTTTGCCTGCTCGTGTACAGTAGCATCTTCGTTTTCCAACTGCTGTTTATATTTCTCCTTTATGGCACATGTTTTCGCTGTATACTCTAGTTTTCAGTTCTCAATTTATTCAATTCGACCTCTTCCATTTCCAGTTTTCTTTTTCGTGCACGTAACACATTAACAGCATTTAAAGGAGTAGTTTGATTAATGAGGAATGGTATAGGTCATTTCGACATGTGGAATAACATCGTATGTGGTTACCACAACTACGTTGGCAATATCTCCATTTGATGGTGTTGTGGAGAGCAACGTTCTAGATTTAGAAAAATATATTTTTCCTGCTTTAATATAACACTTCTGAGTAACAGATCTGTATTATAGGTAGATAATTAAAACTGTTGACAGACAGAACATAGTTAATTACCTTTACTCCGTCTTCAGTATCTGCCAGCCCTATTTGTGCAACAGTCAGTTTTCTGTTAATCTTATTGTCCCGGAAGACAAACTGCAGAATGTTATTAAATACAGTACAGCAGCTGTTCTGTGAATTATTTGTTAATTGGCACAACATAGAAGCGACTGGCACTGAGTACGTTGCGGAATACTCTAAATAATGTTTGTAGGCGTCTAATATATATAAAAAGTGCTACATAGGGTCAAACACAGGATCAAATCTGCAGTTGTATGTTGTGATCTCCAGCCCAGTAAGTCCAAGTTCTTTAGTCAAGGAAGATGTAAAACACTGTCGTAGCTGCAGTAGCTGCACACCTAGAGATTTTAGAAAATCTGTGAAGTAGCTATGAATAGGTTTGTTCACTACCGGGTTTGTGCTGTGACATATAAACTTGCTCCGCATTTTTACAGTTTGAGCTCACCCATGTCAAACAGACAATCCCAACTGTCTTATCTTGATCTACATTCAAGATGTTCAGACGTAAGAATATTTGGCCAACTACCGGTAGCGGGAAGTCTTGCATAGGCAATAAAATTAACTTCAAAGGCAAACTAGAAGCATCTCTGCTTGGAACTCCTCCGACTCTGTGGAAGAATTTATGAATGTCTCTCTCTCTCTCTCTCTCTCTCTCCCTCTCTCTCTCTCTCTCTCTCTCTCTCTGGGCGCGCACGCGTTTGTGTCCTTAAGATAGGGTGATAGAGAGCGAACACAGTTACGAAAAATTCATCATATTAAAAAAGACAAACATATTAACACGCTGACAGAAAAAGTCGCAACACGAAAAAGGAGTTTCGCGACATAATTGATGTAAGCAGGCTGTTTAGGTTTTTATGTTGGTAACGCCATGTAGAGCTCAATATGAAAATCACTGACTGTGCTGTGCGCAGTCTGTGGTTGATTTGCATTGTTGGGATATTCTAGTGTTGGGCAGTTGGATGTGAACAGCGCGTAGCGGTGAGGTGAGCCGCCAGCAGTGGTGGATGTGGAGAGAGAGATGGCAGAATTTTAAGAGCGGACGATCTGGACGTGTGTCCATCAGAAAGACTAAATTTGTAATATTGGATATCGTGAACTGATACATATATATTATGTCTTTTGGACATTATTAAGGTAAATACATTGTTTGTATCTGTATTTAGTTATTATTATTTAATTTCATTTCTAACAAAGATGCATGGTCATCCACGGTAACTGTTCTTTCGGGAACAGATAATACCGTCATATATAGTTAAAATATGGCTTTCCGGCCATTGACCTTCTTGTGCGAACGCACACGCTATGCCCGAACTCGTACGGGACTTAGTAGATTAATCTGCCACGAGTAATGAGTATGATGGGCAAACATGTATTAGGCGCACTACGAATGTAGTGGTGTGGACATGTTGGGAATGTGGATCTCACGGGGGGCGTGCAAGGGATAAGTCCCTGCAGACGCACTATCCTCTGTGCCCACGGTGGCTTAGATGGATAGAGCGCCTGCAATGTAAGCAGGAGATCCCGGGTTCGACTCCCGGTCGGGGCACACATTTTCAACATGTCCCCAATGAAGTACATCAACGCCTGTTTGCAGCTAGGGTGTCCATTTAATTATCATTTCATATCAGGTTTTGCTTAAAATACACGCTACGACGGTCGTGAGCGTTAGCTACCTTTGATCCTGAACACGATGAGTTGCTGTTAGTCAGTAATGCCTTTAAAGCGACGAAGACGCCATTACCAACACATCACTGAATTTCAACGGGACTGGCAGCGGTTGTCACGAGAACGTACGGCCGCCAAAAGACCAGGCCAAGTGACTCCTGAGGGAAGACCATCGTGTTCGGCGTAAGGCTCTGGCGCATGGTACTGCATCTGCAGCAGCAATTTGAATAGCAGCTGGCACCACAGTGACTCAACGAACTATTACAAATCGGTCATTTCAATGGCAGGTGCGAGTCAGATGCCCTGTAGCTTACATTCAACTGACCGCAAACGACCGCCGTTTGCGACTTCAGTGAGCGAGAGCTCATTGGAGGGTAGGGTGGAGGTCAGTCGTGTGTTCTGATGAAAGCTGCTTCTGTCTCGGTGCCAGTGATGGCTGTGTGTTAGTTACGAGGAGGCCAGTTGAGGACGTGCAGCCAACCTATCTCTACGATATCACATGACAGCAGAAGCCCTCTCATGGCTATTCCACGCAATCTGATTGCAAATTTGTACGTCAGTGTAGTGATTCGAATTTTTTCCAGGAGGATAATGCTCGCCCACGTAATGCTTTTGCAACCCAACAGGACATGTGGCCAGTAATTGAAGAAACGTCATGATGATCTCTCCATCGTCAAAAGATTAGGGAATAGTTTCCCAATCGCGTCTCCTGGAGGAGACAGTCAAGTGGAGGTTACTACTAGAAAAAGATTGAATAATCAAGGAAAGGATAACGTTCTACGAGTCGGGGCGTGGAATGTCAGTAGCTTTAACGTGGTAGAGAATCTAGAAAATTAGAAATGTGAAATGCAAAGGCTCATTCTAAGAGCCAGTTTGATGTAGTAGGGGTTAGTGGAGTGAAGTGGGAAGAAGACAAGGATTTCTGGTCAGTTAAGTATAAGGTAATATCAACAACAGCAGTAAATGGTATACCGGGAGCAGCGTTGGTTATGAATAGGAAGGTAGGGCAGGGAGTGTGTTACTGTGAACAGTTCAGTGATATGGTTGTTCTCTTCAGAATCGATAGCAAATCAACACCAACAAGGTATGCATGCCAACGTCAGAAGCTGAAGATGAAGAGATAGAGAAAGTGTATGAGGATATTGAAAGGGTAATACAGTATGTAAACTGGGATAAAAATCTAATATTCATGGAAAACTGGAATGCAGTTGCAGGGGAAGGAGTAGAAGAAACGGTTACAGGAGAATAAGTGCTTAGGACAAGGAATGAGAGAAGAAAAAGACTAACTGAGTTCTGTAACAAGTTTTAGCTAGTAATAGTGAATACTGTGTTCACAAGAGGAGGAGGTATACTTGGAAAAGGCCGGGTGATACAGGAAGATTTCCATTAGATTACATCACTGTCAGACAGAGATTTCAAAGTCAGATACTGGATTGTAAGGTGTACCCAGGATCAGATATAGACTCAGATCACAATATAGTAGTGATGAAGAGTAGGCTGAAGTTTAAGATGTTAGTCTGAAGAATCAATACGCAAAGAAGCGGGAGACGGAAGTACCAAAGAATGACGAGATACGGTTGAAGTTCTTTAAGGCCATAGATACTGCAATAACGAATAGCACAGAAAGCAGTAGAGTTGAAAAGGAATGGACATCTGTAAAAAGGGCCATCACAGAGCTTGGGAAGGAAAACACAGGTACAAAGAAGGCAACTGCGCCGCAACCATGAGTAACAGAAGAAATTCTTCCACTGATCGATGAAAGAAGGAAGTACAAAAATGTTCCGGGAAACTCACGAATCCAGAAATACAAGTCGCTGAGAAATGAAATAAATAGGAAAATGCAGTGAAGCTAAGACGAAATGGCTGCAGGAGAATGTGAAGGTATCAAAAAGAAATGATTGTCGCCTGACAGACTCGGCATACAAGAAAGTCAAAACGACCTTCGGTGACAATAAAAGCAAGGGTGATAACTTTAAGAGTGCAGCGGGATTTCCACTGCTAAATGCAAAGGAGAGAGTGGATAGGTGGAAGGAATACATTGAAAGCCTTTGTGAAGGGGAAGATTAGTCTAATTTGATACAAAAGGGATAGATAACATTCCATCAGAATTTCTGAAACCATTAGGGGGAGTAGCAACTAAACGACTACTCGCGTTGGTGCGCAGAATATATGACTCTGGTGACATACCATCTGACTTTCTTAAAAGCATAATCCACACGACTCCGAAGACGGCTAGAGCTGACAAGTGCGAGAATTATCGCACAATCAGAATAACAGCTCATGCATCCAAGTTGCTTACGAGAATAATACACAGAAGAATTTAAAAGATAATCGAGGATATGCTAGATGACGATCAGTTAGGCCTTAGGAAAGGTAAGGCCCGAGAGAGGCAATTCTGACGTTGCCATTAATAATGGAAGCAATACTATGGAAAAATCAAAACACTTTCGTGGTATTTGTAGACCTGGATAAAGGGATCGACAAAGGTGCAAGATGTTCGCAATTCTGAAAAAAGTAGGGGTAAGCTATAGGCAGAGACGGCTCATATACAATATGTTCAACAGCCAAGAGGGAATAATAAGAGTGGACGACCAAGAACGAATTCCTCGTAATATAAATGGTGTATGACGAAGACGTAGCCCTTCGACCCTACTACTCAACCTTTACATCGAGGAAGCAATGATGGAAATAAAAGAAAGGTTCAGGAGTGGAATTAAAATATAAGGTGATAGCGTTTCTATCTTGAGTGAAAGTGAAGAAGAATTACATGATCTGCTGAACGGAATGAACAGTTTAATGAGTACAGAGTATGGACTGAGCGGTAATGAGAAGTAATAGAAATGAGAACAGCGAGAAACTTAACATCGGAATTGATAGTCACGAAGTAGATGAAGTTAAGGAATTCTGCTACCTAGGCAGTAAAATAACCAACGACGGATTGAGGAAGGAGGACATCAAAATCAGACTAGCAATGGCAAATAGGGCGTTCCTGACCAAGAGAAGTCTACTAATATAAAAAATCAGCCTTAAATTGAGGAAGGAATTTCTGAAAATGTACGTCTAGAGTACAGCATTGTATGGTAGTGAAACGTGGACCGTGGGAAAACTGGAACAGAAGAAAATCGAAGCGTTTGAGTTGTGGTGCTACAGACGAATGTTGAAAATTAGTTGAACTGATAGGATAAGGATTGGGGAGGTTCTGAGAAGAATCGGAGAGGAAACGAACATGTGGAAAACACTGATAAGGGAAGGGGCAGGATGATGGGGTATCTGTTGAAAGATGAGAGAATGACCAACATGGTACTAGAGAGATCTGTAAAGGACAAAAACTGTAGAGGAAGACAGAGATTATAATACATCCAGCAAATAATTGAGGACGTAGGTTGCAAGTACTACTCTGAGATGAACAGGTTAGGACATGAGAGGAATTCGTGGTGTTCCGCATCGAACCACATGCTTCTTTGGCCTGCTCGATCAATGTATCTGTCACCATTCGACCACTATGGAACATCATCGGATGAAAACTTAAACTTCACTTACAACCAGCGTTGAACGCATCTGTGTTGACTGACCAAGTGATACAGGCTAGGAACTCCATCCCACAAACTGACATCTGGCACCTGTAGAAACAAACCATGCATGAGAGCGTGCCTGTATTCAACATTATGGCAGTTACACCGGTTATGAATGTACCAGTATTTCACATTTGAAATGGCTTATATCGAACTTACATTAACCTGTGCTCTCGCAATGTTAATCACTTAAATATGTCACCTAGACAAACGCGTTCCCGAAATTTCACTACTACACCTGATTTACTTTTTCGGTGTTGCGAAAATGTAATACAGGGTGTTACAAAAAGGTATGACCAAACATTCAGGAAACATTCCACACACGCAAATAAAGAAAATATGTTATCTGGACATGTGTCCGGAAACGCTTACTTTCCATGTTAGAGCTCATTTTATTACTTCTCTTCAAATCACATTAATCATGGAATGGAAACACACAGCAACAGAGCGTACCAGCGTGACTTCAAACACTTTGTTACAGGAAATGTTCAAAATGTCCCCTGTTAGCGAGGATACATGCATCCACCCTCCGTCGCATGGAATCCCTGATGCGCTGATGCAGCCCTGGAGAATGGCGTATTGTATCACAGCCGTCCACAATACGAGCACGAAGAGTCTCTACATTTGATACAAGGGTTTCGTAGACAAGAGCTTTCAAATGCCCCCATAAATGAAAGTCAAGAGGATTGAGGTCAGGAGAGCGTGGAGGCCATGGAATTGGTCCACCTCTACCGATCCATTGATCACCGAATCTGTTGTTGAGAAGCGTACGAACACTTCGACTGAAATGTACAGGAGCTCAGGAGTGCATGTACCACATGTTGTGTCGTACTTGTAAAGGCACATGTTCTAGCAGCACAGGTAGAGTATCCAGTATGAAATCGTGATAACGTGCTCCATTCAGCGTAGGTGGAAGAACATGGGGCCCAACCAAGACATCACCGACAATGCCTGCCCAAACGTTCACAGAAATTCTGTGTTGATGACGTGATTGCACAATTGCGTGCGGATTCTCGTCAGCCCACACATGTTGATTGTGATAATTTACAATTTGATCACATTGGAATGAAGCCTCATCCGTAAAGAGAACATTTGCACTGAAATGAGGATTGACACATTGCTGGATGAACCATTCGCAGAAGTGTACCCGTGGAGGCCAACCAGCTGCTGATAGTGCTTGCACACGCTGTACATGGTACGGAAACAACTGGTTGTCCCGTAGCACTCTCCATACAGTGACGTGGTCAACGTTACCTTGTACAGCAGCAACTTCTCTAAAGCTGACATTAGGGTTATCGTCAACTGCACGAAGAATTGCCTCGTCCATTGCAGGTGTCCTCGTCGTTCTAGGTCTTCCCCAGTCGCGAGTCATAGGCTTCTGGAAATCTGTCTCGATACAAACGTACCGCGCCACGGTTATTGCCCCGTGCTAACCCATACATCAAGTGGGCATCTGCCAACTCCGCATTTGTAAACATTGCACTGACTGCAAAACCACGTTCGTGATGAACAGTAACCTGTTGATGCTACGTACTGATGTGCTTGATGCTAGTACCGTAGAGCAATGAGTCGCATGTCAACACAAGCACCGAAGTCAGCTTTACCTTCCTTTAATTGGGCCAACTGGCGGTTAATCGAGGAAGTACAGTACATACCGACGAAACTAAAATGAGCTCTAACATGGAAATCAAGCGTTTCCGCACACATGTGCATATAACATCTTTTCTTTATTTGTGTGTGAGGAATGTTTCCAGAAAGTTTGGCCGTACCTTTTTGTAACACCCTGTATAAATGTGAAGCTGACACGTTACTCCTCAAAGCAAGGAACTCATAATACACAGAACATCGTAATATTTGACTAACTAGCCTTAGACAGGTAAAGGAAGAAACAGACGCTTGGACAGGTGTGGTCACTGAACTGTTCTCTCCGAACTCCTCGTAAATTATGAACTGCCAGAAGACGTAGGATCCGATTCCGGCGCCGCAGCCTCGTCGACCAGCCTGCAGAATTCATGCTCTGGCTGCGCTGTTTACGGTCAGGGCCGGCGGCCTGCAGACGGATTCACACGCCGCCGGTTGTTCCTCGATCTCTGCCCAACGTAGACGCCCTGTTTCCGTCGTCCCCTCAGTGACGTACCGTTCTTCGCATACGGTTGTATGTACATTGCACATACAGTGTACACCATTTAGAACTGATACAAGATGTAACAGCACTGATGTTGCGATTGACATACCTATGTAGATGTTCGGAAACTGTTTTATTGATGAACTGATTGGGGAGTCCCAGCTTTTATGATTCATGTATCAACAAATCATATTTGTATTGCCACTGTACAATACTTCTCAGTAACTGAGAAAAAAGTGAACCATAATTACTGCAGTAACAGTGAAATTTACAAAAGATGTCTAATCCATGTGGATCTACATAAACTACTGAAACATCCCCGTAGAAAAGTTATAAATGACAGTGCTGGAAAACCTCTACGTTATTTTATTTTCAAACAGCTGAGCAAAACTCAACATACTCAGACATTTCTCTCTTTACTTATTCTGATCATCACTAAACAGAAACACGATATTTTCTTAGCGCAACGCAATCTGACTTTCAATAATCACTACAAAGGAATGGCCCTGAGTAACAATAACCTGTTCCTTTCATGAATCACTTACAAAAATCTTCGTTACTCGAACTACTGCAATACAGCGTAGCGCTCTGTATGAAAATCATTGACTGCGCTGTTTGCACTCTGTGGCTGGTTGGCATTGTTGAAATATTCGCTGTTGTAGTGTTGGGAAGTCGGATGTGAACAGCGCGTAGCGTTGTGCAGTTGGAGGTGAGCCGCCGGCAGTGGTGGATGTGGGGAGAGAGATGGCAGAGTTTTGAGAGCGGACGATATGGACGTGTGTCCGTCAGAAAAAGGAAATTTGTAAGACTGGATGTCATGAACTGATTTATATATATATATATATATATATATATATATATATATATATATATATATATATATATATTATTCCAGCACTGTCATTTTTTAAAGTTTTCTAAGGGGATGTTTCACTACTCACACAACCACTCACACAACTTTGTTGTCTAAGAAAGTTCTTTTGGTTTCTTTTGTTTCGTGTTTTCTATCATATACAGTTTTTCTCGAGCCAACATGCTTTCCTGCAACACATTGTAATCGAACAGGAATAAATGTGGTATTGTTAGAAAGTTTTTTATCGGACTTCTGATGTTGCATACCGATTTTCCCCTAAAATGTGCTATTTGTAACAATTTTTAGCATAAAACAGACATTTAATTACCACAGACAAAATTGTATCATGGGTGTCCAGCATCATATAAATATTTTACTAAGCTAAGTTATTAGTCACAAATAAACTGTCCCTTTTCATACTATCACATTACATATACCATTTTATTTGTTTTAAAGTATGTATTAACTGGATATTTTGTATAGCGAGCATTGTCATAGATAATAACCTTGTCCACTGCAGTAATCCACCATCCCTGCTCGTGCTACAAGCTGACTTGACTAAACGAATATACTATCCGAATCGACAAATATATTTGTCATTGTCCCCATGAATTGTGTGTGATCTACCAATTGCTAACGGCCTAACGTCCTTGCTGTAACTGAAAATGTTTGTTGAGATACAGTTATAGGTCATGCGGCACCACTGACCCTCCCTTAACTACGTCCGACGTACAAGCCGGAACAAACATACCGAATGTAAAATATTTTCCTGGCGCATGGAAATGTATGTATAAGGATGTGTGATAAATTCATTGTTATTATTTCACGTCGTTCGGTTCATTTTAAAGATGTTTTCTCATCATTCCCACAACTACCCTTATCCCAACGACTACAGTTAATCTAGATGCAGGAATCATTTAAAGCTATAAAACGGCGAGAGTAGCACATGGGTCCTCTGGTCGAAAATAAAACCAAAAATAGAAAAATAACGAAGCCGACGTCTTCTACGTCAAACGACAAGAAGCGACTAGTTTACTGTAATTATGAGTTGAAAAGCAAATATTTCATAGAGCGTCGTCGAGAAAAAGCTGATTTAAATTTCTGAATACTCTGAGTAGCACTTCTTCATAGAGGAATGATACTGCGAAAAATAATAGTAAACGAATGTTGGAATTAATTGAATACCTAGACGTGATTCGTTACAGGTAATTCAACAAGTAATCACTGTTCATTGCACGGGTATCGCGGAATACGGTGTTAAATTTTGCAATTAATTCAGTACGTGACTGTGACTTGTTGCAGGTAATACAACGCGTAGCATTCTGTTGCCCGCACGCACCCAACCGTTCATTCGCACAGCGAGACTCCCACATTTAGACAGAGCCAGCTTTACTTGTAGGATTATCAAAAGACAGTCCGCGTGAAGGAGCGTGTTGACAGAACAATGAATATGTTAGGGACTCTGAGAGAGGCTGTCAGAGTAGACCAAAGAAATTAGGAATGATGAAGGTGGCCAGAGGGGCAAGAGGAGAGACCTTAAACTTGGCCCATAATAACGAGCGCATAAAGCGGGGGATGGCGCTAATGAATTTCCAATAAACGTTTTGCTCGTTCGCCGTACCCGCCATTTCAGGTCCAGCACTCCGATCGCTGAGTTCCCGAGTCCTGCGTTAGCTCTCCCTAGTTGGGTACGAAATGTCGTATTTGTTTCTTCCTCTTCCACATTAGAACAATGCTAAAATTTTTATCCTAACTGGAGATGAAGAACGTCAATTAGACGTGTAAATAACTTGAAAAATAAAATAATTTCGTAAAGAAAGGTAAAAAATTGAGCAAATCTTGAGTCCAAGAAAATAAGTACGTTTCATTGTCTTCTACAGTATGTAAGGACAAATTATGCAAACATGAGGATAATGGATGAGGAAACCAGAGAACATCTTATTCAGTGTTGGAAATGCTCTTCTGGGCACTGCTTGCCATAGGTGACATGAAATGGAAGACCAGATTTTTGGAAGGCACTTCATCTGAGTTTCATTCTATGTTTCGTTTCGTATGGGCACGCCTGGAACGAACTAATGTAGCGATGTTTAATCATCGTGTCGTGGAAACATACGAAATACTTGGTAACGGTTTGTGGTATTACGTTAATTGCGACAATTTATGATTTATAGAGCTTATACATCTGTGGAAAGAATTGAAGAATATTTTTTGCGTGTTTGCACTAGGTAATGAAAGTCAACTGATAACTGCAGAACGGCAAGGGTAACACTGTACATTAATCATTCAGTAGAGTTACAAAATGGAAGCAGTTGTAGATTTGTACAGCTTGACGCAAAATAAACGATGGTGTTAAACATTCACTAAGTGACAGCTTTTCAAGGCGTATTAGTTTGTGACTTTTTTATGGCATTGTGCGGTTTCCTGAAAATGAGAAAAATTTCACCAAGCATGCTTAACTCTTATACTGACAGACAAAATATCCCAAACCAAGAAGGTGTTTTGCGACATAAACTAAAGTATCAAAAATCCCCACACCAAGAAGGAGTTGGACGACATTTACTAAAGTTCATATGCGTGTTTCTACTTCTGAGAGATGATGTCTGTTCAGTTTACGAGTGATGCTGGTAGCGCCACTATGAGGATACAAACAAATGAGGTTTGCTTTAAACACACGGTGTAACAGTCGTTACTGTTAGTTTCCTTCGAGACTGGACGTGGTAGGTTGACGTTAGTCAGGAAGAAGAACCCCTCACAGGCAACAAAGAGGCCATTAACAGCACCTCACTGAGTTTGAGCGGTATCGTGTAACAGGGCTGCGAGAATTTCGATACCTCTTCTGCGATATTGCCGAAACAATTGGCAGGATTGTAACCACTGTACATCACTGTTCGCAAAGGTGGTCACGAGAGAAGGCTGCTAGATTTGTTACTGGTAGGTTTGATCATCACGCGAGTGTGACGGAAATGCTTCAGGAACTCGGGTGGGAGTCTCTAGAGGAAAGGAGACGTTCTTTTCGTGAATCGCTACTGAGGAAATTTAGAGAACCAGCATTTGAGGTTGACTGCAGTACAATTTTACTGCCGCCAACTTATATTTCGCGGAAAGACCACAAAGATACGATAAGAGAGATTAGGGTTCGTAAAGAGGCATATAGGTAGTCGTTTTTCCCTCGTTCTCTTTGGGAGTGGAACAGGGAGAGAAGATGCTAGTTGTGGTACAAGGTACCCTCCGTCACGAACCGTATGGTGGACTGCGGAGTATGTATGTAGATGTAGATGTAGATGTAGCATGAGAACATACGGTAGCAAGACGACCGGGCTCCGGACGGCCACATGACACTACCGAGAAGGAAGGCCATCGTGTTTGGCGCATGGCTATGGCGCATATTACTGCATCTGGAGTAGCAATTTGAGCTGCAGCTGGCATCACAGTGACACAACAGACCGTTACAGATCAGTTACTTCGAGGAAGTTACGAATCAGACGTCCCGTAGCGTGCACTCCACTGATCCCGAACAACCGCCATGTGCGGCTTCCGTGGTGTCAAGCGAGAACTCAGTGGAGGACAGGATGAAGTCAGCCTCGGTCTCCGTGATGGCCGTGTGTGTTGGTCAGAAAGCGGCCAGTTGAGGACCTGCAACCAATCAGTCAGGTGCAAGACACTCTCGATCCACACCTAGAGTTAGGTGTGGCGTCCAATTTCTTATGATAGCAGGAGCACTTCTGTAGTTATCCCAAGCGCGCTGACTGCAAAATCGTACGTCAATCTGGTGATTCGACCTGATGTGCTGCAATTCGCGAACAGCTTTCCAAAAGAATAACGCTCGCCCACCTACCGCAGTTGTAACTCAACATGCTCTACAGTGTCTCGACATGTGCCTTGGCCTCCTCGATCACCAGAACTGTTTCCAATTGAATATATATGAAATTTCATTACTCTACATCAACTATTTTTGTGTTGCGACTATTTTCTGTCAATGAATTTACAGAAAACAATATCTATTTGCTGAATCCAGTGATTCGGATGTCGACACACCACGAGCAGCAGCAAGCAAATAACCACGTTCGCATAGCAAGCTGTGCTACAAGCTAGTGTTCACATAGGCGTCACATAGGATCACTTATGATACCAAAAGCCTAGCGGCACAACACTTTTATTACGTTTTCCTTGCAAATGCGCTAAACCTGCGATCTGCGTGTTGCTTGTACGACGACACCTGTTGCCAGGTGTTTCACTTACAGCTCATACTCGACTATAGCTCGATTTGGTCTTGGATGCTGTACTTGTGTTCTGTCTAACATGGATATTGTGCTTAATAAATGAGCCATGTACCACTACTCATCTGTATGAACTTTGTGACGATGTAAACAACTGTAGCTATCTACGTGTAAGCAGTATAATTTTCTACTCAAAGATAGTCAGGAATTTTAACATATCAAGCTTATCTTCGAATAGTTTAATAGTACTCTCTATTTGCTTCCATACACTTTTCAAACCGATTTGTTTTTGTGTGCTATGTGCTTATGATGATCTACTGTCAGACAACCCATGGACGGTTTTAGATTTTGTTTAACGTGTGTATATCATAACGATCTGCAGTACACAGGCTAGTAGAAAGATTTCTCAGCTTTTTATAATTAACTAGAAACATTAATTTAACGAAAGCTGATTGAAAGGTTCTCAAAGATTGAAATGCTAATGAAGATATAGAAGTCTTTTCTGCTGACAGAGGGAACACAAGTCTTCCTATGAGTAATGGGGATTATATCATCATCATCATCATCATCCACATCATCATCATTTAACACTGACTATCCCTTTCAGCGTTCAGTCTGGAGATCGGCCCTCTTATGAAACTCCTCCATGATCTCCTATTCAGTGCTAACATTGGTGCCTCTTCTGATGTTAAGCCTATTACTTCAAAATCATTCTTAACCGAATCCAGGTACCTTCTCCTTGGTCTACCCCGACTCCTCCTACCCTCTACTGCTGAATCCATGAGTCTCTTGGGTACCCTTGCGTCTCCCATTCGTGTAACATGACCCCACTATCTAAGCCTGTTCGCCCTGACTGCTACATCTATAGAGTTCATACCCAGTTTTTCTTTGATTTCCTCATTGTGGACACCCTCCTGCCATTGTTCCCATCTACTAGTACCCGCACTCTTCCTACATACATTCATATCCATAACCTCAACCTTATTGATAAGGTAACCTGAATCCACCCAGCTCTCGCTCCCATACAACAAAGTCGGTCGAAAGATTGAACGGTGCACAGATAACTAAGTATTGGTACTGACTTCCTTCTTGTAGAAGAGAGTAGATCGTAGCTGAGCGCTCAATGCATTAGCTTTGCTACACCTCGCTCCCAGTTCTTTCACTATGTTGCCATCCTGTGAGAATATGCATCCTAAGTACCTGAAACCGTCCACCTGTTCTAACTTTGTTCCTCTTATTTGGCACTCAATTCGTTTATATCTCTTTCCCACTGACATTACTTTTGTTTTGGAGATGCTAATCCTCATGCCAGAGTCCTTACATTTCTGATCTAGCGCTGAAATATTACTTTGCAAACTTTCAGTCGAATCTGCCATCACAACTAAGTCATCCGCATATGCGAGACTGCTTATTTTGTGTTCACATATCTTAATCTCACCCAGCCAGTCTATTGTTTTCAACATATGATCCATAAATAATATGAACAACAGTGGAGACAGGTTGCAGCCTTGTATTACCCCTGAAACTACTCTGAATCATGAACTCAATTTACCGTCACCTCTAACAGCTGCCTGACTATCTATGTAAAGACCTTTAATTGCTTGCAAAAGTTTGCCTCCTATTCCATAATCTCGTAGAACAGACAATAACTTCCTCCTAGGAACCCGGTCATATGCCTTTTCTAAATCTATAAAGTATAGATACAATTCCCTGTTCCACTCGTAACACTTCTCCATTATTTGCCGTAAGCTAAAGATCTGGTCCTGACAACCTCTAAGAGGCCTAAACCCACACTCAATTTCATGCAATTTGTCCTCAACTAATACTCGCACTTTCCTTTCAACAATACCTGAGACGATTTTACCCACAACGCTGATTGAAAAGATACCTCTGTAGTTGTTACAATCTCTTCTGCCGGCCTGTGTGGCCATGTGGTTCTAGGTGCTTCAGTCCCGAACCACGCGGCCGCTACGGTCGCATGTTCGAATGCTGCCTCGGGCATGGGTGTGTGTGATGTCCTTAGGTTAGTTAGGTTTAAGTAGTTCTAGGTTCTAGAGGACTGATGACCTCAGATGTTAAGTCCCATAGTGCTCAGAGCCATTTGAACCAATTGAAGAATCTTTTCTGTTTCCATGTTTAAAGATCGATGTGATTACTGCTTTCGTCCAGTGTGATGGAACCTGTCCCGACTCCAACGCCATTTCAGTTATCCTGTGTAGCCATTTAGACCGGACATTCCACTATATTTGATGAGTTCCGACTTAATTTCATCCACCCCAGCCGCTTTATTGCACTGCAACTATTGACCATTTTCTCCACTTCCTCAAATGTGATCCTATTCCCATCACCATTCCTATCCCATTGCACATCGAAATCTGAAACATTATTGATCGCATTTTCACCTACATTGAGCAACTCTTCAAAATATTCCCTGCATCTGCCCAAGGCATCAACAGGATTCACCAGCAGTTTTCCTGACCTGTCCAAAATACTTGTCATTTCCTTCTTACCTCCCTTTCGAAGACTGCGAATTACACTCCAGAAAGGTTTTCCAGCAGCTTGACCCAAAGTCTCCAACCTGTTTCCAAAGTCTTCCCAAGATTTCTTCTTGGATGCTGTAATTATCTGTTTGGCTTTGTTTCTTTCTTCAACATAACTTTCTCTGTCTACTTGAGTTCTAGTATGTAGCCATTTTTGATACGCCTTATTTTTCCTTCTACTGGATGCCTTGACCGTGTCATTCCACCAAGCTGTTTCCTTCATCCTACCTTTACACACTACTGTTCGAAGACATTCTTTAGCCACTTCTAGTACTGTGTCCCTGTATCTTGTCCATTCCTTTTCCAATGACTGTAATTGACTACATTCAACTAACTGGTACCTTTCTGAGATCACTGTTATGTACTTGTGCCTGATTTCCTTATCCTGAAATTTCTCCACTCTTATCGTCCTACATATGGACCTTACCTCCTGCACTTTCGGCCTCACAATACCAATTTCACTGAAGATTAAATAGTGATCAGTGTCATCAGAGAATCCCCTGAATACACTTGTGTCCCTCACAGCCTTCCTGAATTCCTGATCTATTATTATATAGTCAATGACAGATCTGGTTCCCTTGCCTTCCCAAGTATACCGGTGAATGTTCTTATGTTTAGAAAAGGAGTTTGTGATTACTAAGCCCATACTGGCACAGAAATCCAAGAGTTGTTTCCGGTTCCTGTTGGCCTCCCTAGGCTCTCCAAATTTACGCATATCCTTTTCATACCTTTCTGTTCGATTTCCAATCCTGGCATTAAAATAACCCATGAGCAGAACACTGTCCTTGTCCTTTACTCCAACAACTACATCACTGAGTGCGTCATAAAAACTATCCATCTTATCTTGATCTGTCCCTTCACAATGCGAATATACTGACACAATCCTAATTTTCTTGGTAGACACTGTCAAATTTATCGACATCAGTCGTTCGTTTACATACCTTATTGCAACTACGGTGGGTTCCATTTCATTCCCGATGTAAAGCCCTACACCCCATTGTGCTATTCCTGATTTGACTCCTGACAGGTAGACCATGTATTCTCCCTCTTCTTTCTCACCCCTTACCCGAATGACACTAACAGCTAAAACGTCCAACCCCATCTTACTTGCAGCCTCTGCCAGCTCTACCTTCTTCCCAGAGTAGCCCCCATTGATATTAATAGCTCCCCATCTCGTTACCATTCGTTTGCCGAGTGGTATCTTAGGAGTCCCTGGTTTGTCAATTGGAGGTGGGACTCCGTCACCTCCAAAGGTCCGAGGCATTTTGCTCTGATTGTTGCCAGCATCATATTTAAAGTACCAATGAAGCAGGTTGCTAGCCTTACTTGCCCCGTGTCGCATTGAGCTTCACCCCTAACGGTTGAGGGACTAACCGGTGGATTTGGTAGCTTTGCCGTCTGAGCACAAAGGTGATCACGACTCAGAATATGTCAGAGATGCCCAGCCTTATTCCAAAGTAACTGGTATCCCGACTGTCAGGACCACTTACTTGGCCACTCATACGTTGTCCGTGGTTCATGAACTAGGATATGACAACAGGAACCCACACCATGAACCACGAGGATTACACCAGAGCAACATTTAAAATCAGGACAAAACAAAAAAAAATTAGGGTACTACAGTCGGCATACTGAAGAAAACAATTACTCTGGTAAAATCACCTACTTCAGTGCAAAAAGAAGAGAGAAAAGCCTTATTGAAGGTTGAAAATATGTGTCCCAAACTTAATGACCCATCGAAAATGAATAACACTGACCTTCCTGTGAGACTCAAGACCCATTGTTAATGCTATCAGTTACCCCATTTATCAAATAGTAAGATATCTGGCACCTCGTTTACAAAAATATTGGAATAACTGATTTATAAAAGACTTACATCATCTTATCGAGAAACATGAAGGACTAGCTTATCTCATGAAGATATTCTTGTAAGTTTTGACATAGTGTATTTGTTCTCTGTAATTCAAGTTAACGATTTTATGATTTGTATAACGGTTTTTTCCACGGGGGATCTTACTGCCCGTTCCGGACATTGCCTTACATCAAGCTAGTCCCAGCGTAACAATGAATTTTATGGAAAAGTTGATGGTGTTGCAATAGGTAACTAATAGGGCCCTGAGATGTCTAATTTTCATTTGAAAAAACTGGAACAACCAGGTCTAAAAAAAGCAAATACGAAAACTTCGATAAAATCGGATTTTAGGTGATACATTTGTGGCTTGTTCACATGATAAATAAGCTTTAGCAGAATTCTGGTCTCATCTAAATAACGTAAATTCAAAATCCAGGTTATCACAGCAACGAAAAATGATAACTGACTATCTATTCTAGAAGTTTTAGTTATGACACAGATCGATGGAAGGTTGAAACAAAGTTTGTTGGAAACTCACGCGTATTGTCCAGAACAAAAGAGGGGTGTCATAAAACGCCTTGTCAACGGGGCTAAAAGAATTTGCATACGGAGCACCTGAACACCGAAATAAAACATCTGAAGCAGGCTTTCAAGAAGAACGGCTGGCCAGGGAAATGAGTAAATATGGTTCTGCGACTAAACAACATTAGGCCGAAGGAGTTTTTCAAACCATTAAATCCAGCTACTTTTGATCTTTGTATAATAGGTAATCTTGGAAAAAAAAGACTTTACCTCCTGCTATATTTTGCATGTTTCCATTCAGTAAAATCTTGTGGAATAATTTATTGGGCATACTCACCACTTAGAAAGTACTAATTGTATAAAAGCGAGCAGTAAGAATAATATGTGGTATTCAGCAACGGACGTCCTCTACTCTAGGAGCTATACATCTTAATTGTGCCATCACATACATATATTTGCTAATGAAATACCTTATAAATATCCCCCTCAATTTGAAACGAATAGTGAGGCCGATATCTACAACATTAGAGGGAAAAACTGCCCTTATTACCTATAATTCAAGCTGTAAGTTGCTCGGAAAGTGGTTCAACATGTCCAGGAACACAAAATCTCTGTCAGGTAACAAAGGATATTTTAAATTTATCCTAAAATAATTTCACCTGAAGAACTCACTCTATTTCATGAATGAGTTTCTCTTTACAAACCAGTAGCGTCGGAGAGAAAAGAAAAGAAGACAAAGACATAAAAGGTAACACTCATCACGTATACATGTCCTCTAAACCGACTCGCTCCACATCATTTTTATAAATTAACCGTTCAAATGATCTATGTAACAGGTAACTAACTAATTGACTTAAGCGTGGGGATAAATTTACCAAAAAGGAATGTAAGTAGGCTGTTTAGGTTTTTATAGTGGTAACGCCACGTAGCGCTCTGTATGAAAATCACTGGCTGTGCTGTGTGCAGTCTGTGGCTGGGTGGCATTGTTGTAATATTCGCTATTGTAGTGTTGGGCAGTTGACTGTTAACAGTGCGTAGCGTTGCGCAGTTGGAGATGAGCTGCCAGCAGTGGTGGATGTGGGGAGAGAGATGGCGGAATTTTGAGAGCGGACGATCTTGACGTGTGTCCATCAGAAAGAGTAAATTTTTTCTGTAGGATATCATGGACTGATATATGCTATGACTTTTGAACACTATTAAGGTAAATACATTGTTTGTCCTCTATCAAAATCTTTCACTTGCTAACTATGCCTATCAGTAGTTAGTCCCTTCAGTAGTTAGATTCTTTTATTTAGCTGGCAATAGTGGCGCTCGCTGTATTGCAGTAGTTCGAGTAACGAAGATTTTTGTGAGGTAAGTGATTTGTGAAAGGTATAGGTCAATGTTAGTCAGGGCCATTCTTTTGTAGGGAGTATTGAAAGTCAGATTGCGTTGCGCTAAAAATATTGTGTGTCAGTTTAGTGTTGATCAGAATAGGCAAAGAGCGAAATGTCTGAGTACGTTCCGTTCTGCTCAGCTGTTTGAAAATCAAATAATGTAAGAGGTTTATCAGCACTGTTATTCATAAATTTTTCTAAGGGGACGTTTCAGGAAGGAACCTTGAAACAGACAGATTCGACAGAATCGACAAATCAGTTTTATCTTTGACAGTCGACAATCAATAGTTCAGTTATAGTCTGACAAACTGTCCCTGTCACGGATAAATTTAGACCATAGTCTTTATGTCGCTCTCGGACGTCCGACCCGTCAGCCGGCAAGACTCAGCGGAACTACACTCCTGGAAATGGAAAAAAGAACACATTGACACCGGTGTGTCAGACCCACCATACTTGCTCCGGACACTGCGAGAGGGCTGTACAAGCAATGATCACACGCACGGCACAGCGGACACACCAGGAACCGCGGTGTTGGCCGTCGAATGGCGCTAGCTGCGCAGCATTTGTGCACCGCCGCCGTCAGTGTCAGCCAGTTTGCCGTGGCATACGGAGCTCCATCGCAGTCTTTAACACTGGTAGCATGCCGCGACAGCGTGGACGTGAACCGTATGTGCAGTTGACGGACTTTGAGCGAGGGCGTATAGTGGGCATGCGGGAGGCCGGGTGGACGTACCGTCGAATTGCTCAACACGTGAGGCGTGAGGTCTCCACAGTACATCGATGTTGTCGCCAGTGGTCGGCGGAAGGTGCACGTGCCCGTCGACCTGGGACCGGACCGCAGCGACGCACGGATGCACGCCATGACCGTAGGATACTACGCAGTGCCGTAGGGGACCGCACCGCCACTTCCCAGCAAATTAGGGACACTGTTGCTCCTGGGGTATTGGCGAGAACCATTCGCAACCGTCTCCATGAAGCTGGGCTACGGTCCCGCACACCGTTAGGCCGTCTTCCGCTCACGCCCCAACATCGTCCAGCCCGCCTCCAGTGGTGTCGCAACAGGCGTGAATGGAGGGACGAATGGGGACGTGTCGTCTTCAGCGATGAGAGTCGCTTCTGCCTTGGTGCCAATGATGGTCGTATGCGTGTTTGGCGCCGTGCAGGTGAGCGCCACAATCAGGACTGCATACGACCGAGGCACACAGGGCCAACACCCGGCATCATGGTGTGGGGAGCGATCTCCTACACTGGCCGTACACCACTGGTGATCGTCGAGGGGACACTGAATAGTGCACGGTACATCCAAACCGTCATCGAACCCATCGATCTACCATTCCTAGACCGGCAAGGGAACTTGCTGTTCCAACAGGACAATGCACGTCCGCATGTATCCCGTGCCACCCAACATGCTCTAGAAGGTGTAAGTCAACTACCCTGGCCAGCAAGATCTCCGGATCAGTCCCCCATTGAGCATGTTTGGGACTGGATGAAGCGTCGTCTCACGCGGTGTGCACGTCCAGCACGAACGCTGGTCCAACTGAGGCGCCAGGTGGAAATGGCATGGCAAGCCGTTCCACAGGACTACATCCACCATCTCTACGATCGTCTCCATGGGAGAATAGCAGCCTGCATTGCTGCGAAAGGTGGATATACACTGTACTAGTGCCGACATTGTGCATGCTCTGTTGCCTGTGTCTATGTGCCTGTGGTTCTGTCAGTGTGATCATGTGATGTATCTGACCCCAGGAATGTGTCAATAAAGTTTCCCCTTCCTGGGACAATGAATTCACGGTGTTCTTATTTCAATTTCCAGGAGTGTAGAAATATCTTTGACGAGGGCCATCACAGCTCAGGACGAAAAGTTAGCGACGGAAGAGTTTAATGAAAGACTCACCAGGAACTAAGACATCCGATCCTGAGAGCCTTCATTGTATGACTGATTCGAAATACTGTTGTCAACAATAAGGCGCCGTTAGTCACAATAATTTATTTTTCCGTTTTAGTCGGGCACGTTTCGGTGCTATAACCCTGTTTCTAAGCACTAGATTACCATTTTTTATGCGTTACATCTAGTTCAATTTATCACTTAGCAGTATATGAGTGACGTGAGGGTTGGCTTCACGTGGAAAACGTTTCAGACGAGACAAATGAAATATAAGTAATACTCATTAACTTAATGGAGGTATCCATTAATAACAATTATTTTGTTTCGTTTATCACATATGGGATGTTTTTCGCTTAAAACTGGCAACAACAACTTTGGATTAGCTGCCATCTGATAAATTGAAGCGAATGTAACCCCTAAAATTGGGGTCCTTGGTGTCCTTGAAAATGGAGCTGCAATTTCTAAACATGTTGCACTAAAACAGGAATATAAAATATTTACTAATTTCCGAGGTTCAGGAACCAAGACGTCAGCCAACTGTATGATTTACCAAGTTATGCAGTCGAAGTTACAATACAAATTTTTTTCACTGATGACTAGTTTCAAACCTTAATCTCATTATCAACTCGTCCAATAAAACGGGAACCAAATAGTGAGTACTGTGCACATTACAAAACACAACACCAGTTCATAGGTAACTGATGGTAAAGATACATACCACTAAGGTACGCAGTACCATCCTCTACAACAACCACATGGCTGTTTATTTTAGTTAAACATATCACTGTGAAGTAAAGCGTAAGTGAACATCATTCACCTAACTGAGACATCATAGTGTACATGGTATTCGGAAGTATTGCGATATCTGAGTTAGGTGAACAAAGTTCAGTCCTGTACTACTTTTCAATGAATGGTTTACATCCTAAGACCATCCACCCGATGATACCTCAGTTAGTTGATATGTACAGCCCTGCATAACTTTAGAATGTTGTGTTTAACTGAAATAAACAGTCTTACATGAAAGAAATAAGTGTGAATAATTTTCCACTGGCGTGTTCTTATGGTCCATCGTGAGGTGAATGAAATTGGTGCAGCACCTAAGCAACCTCGGAGTAAATGCCAGTGGAAGAAACTCAGAATTGTGTAGACTCATTTCGTTACTACTTTTGAAAGCAACGATTACCTGTCGATCTCGTTTGATAAGCTTAAAAACTTTACCAATCGCTTTCGTTCTTTAAGTGACTGCTAACGAAGAAGACGTCGTTACTGGAGTGCTCAGATTGTAAACTGATAGTTTGTGATCATTAGTAGTGTGGTACCGTCCAGAGATAACGCTGCCACACCAGAGCCGGCAACATGATTTGGTACCACCGACATTAGCATGGGCTTGCTGCAATCTGCGACGATCAATGTGAGGCACTCCAGAAGGCCACGTCCCCTCCCCCCCCCCCTTTCATGACGTCATGTTAAGCAATCAACATCATAGTGTGGTACCAACGAGCTATTGAACTTTTTGATGAATTTACGTTTTAGTCAAAGTTGAACATGTACGTCAAGAAAACAGTTTGTTAATTACCGCATCAAATGATAAAAGAATGGTTCAAATGGCTCTGAGCCCTATGGGACTTAACATCTCAGGTCGTCAGTCCCCTAGAACTTAGAACTAATTAAACCTAAATAACCTAAGGACATCACACACACCCATGCACGAGGCAGGATTCGAACCTGCGACCATAGTGGTCACGCGGTCCCAGACTGAAGGGCCTAGAACCGCTCGACCACTCCGGCCGGCCCATCAAATGATACTTTACTTGTCAATGGCAGTTGTAAATTATCCAGTACTCCTGTGGCAGAGATGTATGTCAAAGTTAAATATATCTTTTATTCATTAACGTAATAAAATGGACTCATACATCATGAGTTACAGTTCCTCTGTGCCACCTCATTGAGCAGTCGAAGAATCCACAGCTATGGCCGGAGAAAGGAAATTTCATCTGGTCGTAAAATGCAGAGATTCGAAACTTGAAGTAACAGAAAGAAGCCAGCCGCGGTGGCCGAGCGGTTCTAGGCGCTTCAGTCAGGAAACGCGTGACTGCTACGGTCGCAGGTTCGAATCCTGCCTCGGGCATGGATGTGTGTGTTGTCCTTAGGTTAGTTAGGTTTAAGTAGTTCTAAGTCTAGGAGACTGATGACCTCAGATGTTAAGTTCCATAGTGCTCAGAGTCATTTGAACCTGGATCATTTTTAAAGGTTATTTGCCACGGCTTTAGAAAGTACCGCACATGCGAAACCCAGCTTGTTCTTTTCTTACGTGATATACTGCGAACAACGGATGGAGGGCTACAAACAGGCTGCTTCCATACTTCTAGATTTCCGAAAATCGTTCCACACGGTACGCCACGAAGGTTCGTGCATACAGAATAGGTTCACGTGACTGGCTCGAAGACATCTTAAGTAAAAGAACCCAGTATGTTGTCATCGACGGCGAGTGTTAACCGGAGACAGTGGTAACAGCAGGAGTGCCCCAGAGAGGTGTGATAAGGACCATTGCTACTTCCTGTACACCAAAATGACATGGCAAACAGGGTGAGCAGCAATCTGCTGTTATCCGTTGATGATGCTATGGTGTACAGGAAAGTGTCGAAGTTAAGTGACTGTAGATAGATACAAGATGACCTACACAAAATTTCTAGTTGGTGTGATGATTGGCAGCTGGCTCTTAATGTAGAAAAACATAAATTAACGCAGAAGAGTAAGGAAAACAAACCTGTAATGTTCGGATACAGCTACCGTAGTGTCGTGCTTGACACAGTTACATCGTTTAAATATCTGGGCGTAAAGTTGCGAAGCGATGCGAAATGGAACGAGGATGTGAGGATTGTGGTAGCTAAGGCGAATTCTCGACACCATAGGGTGGTAGGGTTTCTGGTTCCGCTAAATAGGTCAGGTGTCCACTAGACACAGGAGGCGGTTACGAGGGTAGCAGGGGCTGTATGGCGTGGACTGGTAGGTTTTTTAGGTTAGACAGTCTTGGGAAAGACCGAAAAGGGCTCCAGTCTCAAAGGTCCAAGACAAAGAAACGACACGAATCGACCAAGCCACAGTCGGTATTGTAGTTGTAAATTGTCGTAGCTGTGGTGGAAAATTACCAGAGCTTCAAGCGCTGATAGAAAGCCCTGAAGGAAGCTGGCAAAATCCGGAGATAAATTCTGCCGAAATTTTTATAGAGGCGCAAACCATGTTCACAAAGAATAGATTAAATAAAGTAGGTGGTGGTGTGTTTGTGTCTGTTGGTAGTAGATTATCTTGTAGTGAAGCTGAAATAGGTAGTTCCTGTGAATTACTATGGGTAGAGGTTGTACTCAACAGCCGTACCAAAATAATAATTGGCTCCTTATACCGACCCCCCCCCCCCCCCCGCAACTCAAGTGATATAATGGCTGAATGGTTCTAAGAAAACTTTAATCTCATTACAAATAAGTACCCACTCGTACAGTTATAATTGGTGGAGACTTCAATCTGCCCTCGATTTGTTGGCGTAAACACATGTTCGAAGCCGGTGGTCGACAGAAAGCATTTTCCAAAATTGTACTAAATGCTTTCTCTGAGAATTACTTTGAACAGTTAGTTCATCAGCCCACACTAATCGCAAATGGTTGCAAAAACACACTTGACCTCTTAGCCACAAATAATCCTGATCTAAAAGAGAGCATCATGACGGATACAGAGATTAGTGAACACAAGGTCATTGTAGCGAGGCTCGAAACCATATCAACCAAAACCACTAAAAACAAACGCAAAGTATATGTAAAACAGCAGATAAAATTTCGCTTCATGCCTTCATAAGAGAGAGTCTCAAGTCCTTCAAAGCTAATTATGTAAGTGTAGACCAGATATGGCTCAAATTCAAAGATACAGTATCGACAAATTCATTCCGCATAAGTTAATAACAGATGGGACTGATCCACCATGGTACACAAAATACGTCAGAACACTGTTGCAGAAGCAACGAAAAATGCATGCCAAATTCAGAAGAACGCAAAATCCCCAAGAATGGCTACGTTTCATGGAACTCGAAATTTAGTGGGGACGCCAATGCGAGATGCTTTTAATAGTTTCCACAATGAAACATTGTCTCAAAATATGGAGAAAACCCAAAGTGATTCTGGTCGTATGTAAAGTACACCAGTGGCAAAAAACAGTCAATACCGTCACTGCGCGATAGCGATGGAAATGTTACCGATGCTGGTCCCACTAAAGCGGAGTTCCTAAATACAGTTTTCCGTAATTCCTTCACAAAAGATGACGAAGTAAATATTCCAGGATTCGAAACCAGGACAGCTGTTAGCATGAGTGACAAAAAGTAGATATCCTAGGTGTTGCGAAACAACACAAATCACTTAAGAAAGGCAAGTCTTCGGGTCCAGATGGTATACCAACCTGGTTCCTTTCAGAGTATGCAGACACAATAGGGCCTTTCTTAGCAATTATATACAACCGCTCACTTGACGAAAGGTCTGTTCCTAAGGACTGGAAAGTAGCACAGGTCACACCAATATTCAAGAAAGGAAATAGGAGTAACCCATTGAATTACAGACGCATATCACTGACTTCAATTTGCAGTAGGATTTTGGAGCATATACTGTCCTCGAACATTACGAATCACCTTGAAGAAAATGATTTATTGATACATAACAACACGGATTCAGAAAATATCGTTCTTGTGCAACACAGCTAGCTCTTTATACCCATGAAGTAATGAGTGCTGTCGACAAGGGATCTCAGATCGATTCCATATTCCTAGATTTAGAAGGCTTTTGATACCATTCCTCACAAGCGACCATTAATGAAACTGCGTGCATATGGAGTATCGTCTCATTTGTGTGACTGGATTCGTGATTTCCTCTCAGAGAGGTCACAATTCGTAGTGATAGACGGCAAATCATCGAGAAGAACAGAAGTGATATCTGGCGTTCCCCAAGGTAGTGTCACAGGCCCCTGCTGTTCCTGTTTTATATAAATTATCTAGGTGATAATATGAGCAGCCCCCTTAGACTGTTTGCAGATGACGCTGTAATTTACCGTCTAGTAAAATCATCAGACGTGGAATTCCAATTACAAAATGATCTAGAGAGAATTTCTGTATGGTGCGAAAAGTGGCAAATGGCACTAAACAAAGAAAAGTGCGAGGTCATCCACATGGGTACTGAAAGAAATCCGATAAATTTTGGATGTACGATAGATCGCACAAATATAAGGGCTGTCAGTTCGACTAAATATCTAGGAATTACAATTACGAGCAACTTAAATTGGAAAGGCCACACAGATAATATTGTGGGGAAGGTGAAACAAAGACTGCGCTTCGTTGCAGAAGACTTAAAAGATGCGACAGACCCACTAAAGAGACAGCCTACATTACACTTGTCCGTCCTCTGCTGGAATATTGCTGCGCGGTGTCGGATCCTTACCAGGTAGGATAGTGCAAAGATGGACAGCCCGTTTCGTGTTATCACGCAATAGGGTGAGAGTGTCACTGATTTGATACGCGAGCTTGGGTGGCAGTCACTCAAACAAGACGGTTTTCTATGCGGCGAGATCTATTTACGAAATTTCAATCACCTACTTTCTCTTCCAACTGCGAAAATATTTTGCTGACGCCCACCTTCGTAGGGAGAAATGATCATCATAATAAAATAAGAGAAATCAGAGCTCGAACGGAAATATTTCGGTGTTCCTTTTTCCCACGCGCCATTCGAGAGTGGAATGGCAGAGAAGTAGTATGAAAAGGGTTTGCTGAACCGTCTGCCAGGCACTTAAGTGTAAATTGCAGAGTAAGCACGTAGATGTAGATATAGACGTTATTGGGAGAATCTGTAAAGGAGACTTCATAGAGGACGGTATTACGACCTGTTCTTCACTACCGCTCCAGTCTGTGGGATCCGCACCGAGTCGGTATGATAGAAAACATCAAAGCGATTCGGAGGCGATCAGCGAGATCTGTTGCTGGTAGGTTCGATCAGCATGCAGCTGTTCCGAGTATGCTTCAGGAACTCAAGTGGGAGTCCCTGGAGAGAAGAAGACATTCATTTCGAAGAACACAACTGGGAAAGTTTAGAAAACCAGCATTTGGAGCTGACTGCAGAACGATCGTACTGCCGCCGACATACATTTCGCGTAGGGACCACTCAGATAAGATACGAGAAACTGGGGCACTTACGCAGGCATTTATTTAGTGATAGCCCACTCTCTCTACTGCGAGTGGAACAGGGAATGAAAACGACTAGTGTGGTAGAGGGTCTCCTCCGCCACGCACCGTACGGTGGCTTGCGGTTTATGCATGTTGATTTAGATGTAGATGTCCTGTTATTATAATGCTGTTAGTATTTGCAGCCATATTCCTTAGTTGTTGTTTCAATTATACTTCATCATGTAAATAAGAAAATACTACGTCTTGTGTAGCTGAATATTTCGTTTATGTTTATCAAACATTTTCGCCACTTCATCGTAATCGATCTATAACGTAAAGAATTATACATAATTTGACAGTAGATCTGTAGTGATTCTTGGTTGCTCAATTAAAAAACCTACCAATATACAAATATATGGCTGTGTTTTTATAATTATGTTGAGGATAGACCGCTGCCTCCCCCCCCCCCCCTTCCCACCGCGGATAGCCACGCTCCAGCTCCTGGATCCGGGGACTCGGACAGGCCCGTGATGGAATCCGTCCGATGGATTAATGACGAGGGCTGGTGTGTTGACCATCTTGGATGAGGATTGTTGTCGGTTTCCTACATGCTACTAGGTGACTACAAGAGTACAATCCAATTGCTGCCAAATTTACTCGATTCGCAAACATTTGGCAAACGTTCTCTCACTTCAACGTGGATAACGCTAGGAGCGACATGGATAACACTAGACACAGACGTATAATGTACAAATCTTCGGTACCGGAGTGTAGTGATGGAGTGGGTGGCTTGGAGAGGGGTGGTGGCGATAGGACGGATATCGGGCGACCCTCTACCACTAACATTGGCAAATCCGAAAAACTAACGTGTCGATTGGTTGAAGGCACACGAGTAGGACTAGCAAAAAGGTGACGAAAGATTCTTCACATGCAATAGGCAGTGAAATGTTAAAATAGGTTTTACTTTGGGAAATCTGTCCTGTGTGTTTCTATTATATACAGAAAAACACATGGATACATGAAATGAATATATAAATGAATCCAAGCGCAGAAAAAGAAAAAAGGAAACACGTATTTGCATATGGTTAGATAAGTTAAACGAGCTGCCAAGAATCGCTACGTATGTCCTGTCAGAATATGTATGCATAAATAATTTGGCTTATAACATAGATGACTGACGATACTTAGAACGAATTTATGAAATAAATTTACTAGAACCAAAACCAGAGTTGCAAATGAAGGAATTTTTCTTCCCTGTACGATGAAGCATGTTATTCCAGTTTACTAACAAAGAAATGAAAGTATAATTTATATAAACATGCATATACATAATTACAGGTCTAGTTTAACAAGGTTGGGGCAGGTGGTAGGAACCATCCGGGAATTTATCAGAAGTAATTTACGTAGCCCCACGAAAGGACGGTCGCATCAAGATTGGAAACTCCATCATCCCGATGACAAAGCCAGTTAGTTTAAAAAGACCAACCACATTCAGTATTCCCTAGTGTACAGAGAAATTATTAAATAATGCTAGAAGCTATGGCTACATGGTCAGTTTACACTAATGAGCCACAATCCAACGACAACATGACTTATGGCACGGCGGTTCACTTTTGGATTGGAGTACCGCACTTATTGTGCGTGGTAATTATTCGAAAGGTCCTTCATAGGTTTTAGGCGGTACCTGGACTCAATTGTCTATGGAGCAGTCGCTCATATCCCTTAAATTTCTAGTCGGTGTTTTGTAAACGTGGATCTGGAGGCCGGTAGCGTCCCAGATGTGTTCCGTCGGGTTCAGATCAGGCAAATTTGTGACCGAAGACATCAACACGAGTTTACTATCATGCTGCTCGAGCCACTGTAGAACGATACCGGCCTTGTGACACGGTAAATGCCATCGTCGTCGAATAAGACAAGCATAAAGAGGTGCAGGTTGTCGGCAATAACGTTGATGTAGTCCTCAACTCTCTTGGTGCCTTCAATTACCACCACAGCTGCCATGGAATCCCAGCTGAATGTCCCACCTTACATAATATTACACCCAGCGGCCGGTGTCCAAGAGGCGGTGAATTTTTCGTGCAGACGTTAGCCTTGGATGATGGCTTATGTCTACACTGTTATCGATATGGTGTAACCATAAACGGGATTCAGCCTAACAGTTAACCTCTGTCGAATGATCCGCTGTCCAATCTCGATGATCCTTAGCGCTCTGTAATCATCATTGGCGATGATGTTGGGCCAACGTCTGAAGACGCCCATTGCTGAGCTGTTCAGCGTATGAGCTGAACGGTGTGCTCCCAAACACTTGTTCCTGCTCCACCATTGTACCCCGTCGTCAGGATCGCCGCCTTTCCTGCATTACAGAGCGAGTATTTCTCCGTCCTCCACATTATGTGATGAAGCGAGTAGGCCCAACATCTTGTCGCTTACTGATGGTTTCACTGACCTTAACCCACATTCCAGAGATGCTCTCGACAATAGTTCGAGAACGACCGAACAGCTTCACAGATTCTGAGATGCTCTTTCCCAGGAACTGGGCCTTAACAGTCTACCTTTTTCAAAAGTCGTGTGCAGGTCTCCCCATTTACTGTGAGTATCGTTATCCATACCTCTCCAACCAATTTAAGTACTTCCCTTACCGCGTCCAATGGCGCGAAAGCTATCACGTCGGATTCAGTTTCTAAGTTTGGAGTTGTGATAATATTTTGGTCCATCAATTATTTCTCACTATTGGCCACTGCATACACTACGTACACTATGCAGGCATTACCTTACAACGTAAAGTAACGCATAAGCTGACTTTCAAACCATAGCGATACCGTATGCTTTCCATTTCTTGGGCAACTTCCAGCTACGTGTCTGATAAACTCTATCACGTGTGTGATGCTGATCTCTGAAGCAGAATAAGCAGTTAGTATTATACACTGTACGACTTTGAGAGTAAGATATTCTAGAAAAGAATAAATCAAAACTAGATTACTGTTCGGTAGTGATATGTTAAATGTTAATAAGTTTTATTATTACTATTATTAAAATATACGATGTTTTATTATTATTATTGTTATTATTATTTATTGTGTTACATTTTTACCGAAACACAAACCTGTGTTACGTAAGTTATGCGTCACTGTATAGAATGTATTGCCTAACCGGTTTTCTTGAACTGATTTCTTAAATAAGTTTCATTTATTGCTCTCTTCAATCTCCTTGAGCAAATTGTTGTACAATTTTATTCAGTTGCAGAAAATGCTGTTCTGAGCATGATATACTCTCACTAAGAATGCCCTTCTTCCGTGGTAATTGATAGAGCTGGTTCTGCAGAAATTATCAAAGTTAATTTTTATGTACATAATAGACTCGAAAAGTTGTCTTAACGTTTGATTGAAAGTGGAACACATTTTTACAATGAGTCCGATTACTAACTACGGTTATTATTCTTAAGGTCCTTTTCTGTACTTTGAAAACTCTGTTCCATACTTTGTGCATTGGTACTCTAGTACTGAATTCCACAGCTAGTAAATGAGTGTGCAAATGAAAATTGAGTAATTGAAAGATATTGCCTGTTACACTCTGATGAAACGACTAATTGCACAGCATACTGATGGTGTTCTGTTTGCAAGTATCTATGTGTGATCGGAGCACATTGACTGAAAATGAATACCCATTACTAGAAATTAAGTGTTTTTTATATGTATAGACTATAGAAGTAATTTAATGTAACAGGTATATTTTCCCTCTTCAAACTGAAGTTAATGGGATCTCTTTCCTTTGTATTCATTTTAAAATTGCTTGCTGCTGGCCAAAGGTAAACTTCCTTGAAGGTTTCATTTGCTTTCTTTGAAAGCGGTTCTTTTGCTTTCTCAGTAGCTGCATCAGCGAAGGGCATTTATTTCTCATGACTAACACTTTTATGAAAATCATTCACACACATCAGGAACAGTAATACACCTAAAATGCCACCCTGAGGATCTTCTGTAAAGATGAAATCTGTCGCATAATGATGAGAAAATGAAAGTTCCAAAAGTTGCCTTGGCAAACCGTTCAGAGTAATTTGTTTTCTTATGTGACAGAACTGTATACTTTTGCTTGTATTTTACATTTACCCGAGGGCTGCTTTCCTAAATCAATAAAACATTTGATAACATTTTCAACTTTTGTAGCCCCGTTGTCCTCAGTTGCAAATAATATTACGGAATGTGGAAAACTGTTCATTTTGGAGCGACTAACTACAACTGTCTGAAACACAAATTGTGTGCCATATGCGTTTCCCCTTTATTGTTTGCAAAGCATGTCCAGTGTCCTGGAAAATGCACATATTTTCACTACTGAGTTTGCTTATTGGTACTAGGTATGTATAGATTTTAAACAGTTCTGGTGGTTGGCTTATCTACGGCGTACCAATATTTTAAATTCTACTAGCAGGTTCCGTGGATGATGTTCTACATGTTATGTTTTTCTTCCATTTTTGGTGTTGTTGTTCTTCTTATAACTGCTATTTGGGTTTTTGTTTTCCACACTTCACAGCACTAGGAACTGAAAACTTGTTTTGATGCTATGTTTTGATGCGAGTTGCCGATTGTCGGATACTACTGCCGAAGATCGAATGTTATTGCCAACTTTTGAGCGTGAGTTTGGGGCTATCCGTTATCTGTTTGTGTATGCATGCTCGCGCGCGCGCGCGCGCGCTTGTGTGTGTGTGTGTGTGTGTGTGTGTGTGTGTGTGTGTGTGTGGGTAGGTGGGTGGGTGTGTGGATGTGGGTGTGTGTGTGTGTGTTTTATACGGTCCAAAAGTAAGATTTATCAAGCTACCGTAAAAGCAGTTGATGTTTGGGATGTGACAACGTCGTCATGTTACGTAGACCGCGTTACGACGACCAGTGCAAGTAAAGTTCATCAGGATAGCGTATTTACTACTGGTATAGCCCCACGTATAAATGCTTTATAGTGCTATTTCATCCTGCTCCTGGAGTCATTTTTTCAAGATTGCCGCCGAACTCTTTTTTTCGACTGGATAGCTTTATTGAGGATACAGAACTGACGTCACTTACTGGTTGTAGCTTTTATTCCAGTTCCTACTGACCAATATTGACGAATGAGGGCAGCTAACTACAGTGCTGCTGCCACCCCCGCCGAGACAACGCGCTGTGTTATTGACCTCCGTTCGCTGTGTTTACTGTCGCGCATGATAGGCTGGCTTCGGGAACACCGTACGCGAGCACTCCGGCAACTGCCAGCAACCACGATGATAAGATGATTGGAGTCAGAACCCTTCACTGCCGTTGGTGTTGGCGACTGTTCCATAGTTGCATCACCTGTCGTGTCATCTCCTGCAGGCAGGTCACAGGCCAATTTGTACACGAGCTTTCCAAGACTGTTTAGTGTATAATACTCATTTGTACGTTCTGCTAGCATTGGCTTTGTATGTTGTCTGAGCCACTTACGTCTCCCGTTTTCCGTTAGGCTTGTGCTAATAGGTCACTCCGCCTCATCATGCATGCTATTCCACTCTCGTAGGCGACTTCAGGTCTAGCAAGTGGCTACAAGTCAAAAAACCATTTTCAATTTCGCCTTAAAATTATCTGCAGTTTTCAGGACAAGAAAGAGTCTACTTCGTGGAAATTGTAACGAAGAAAGCCCCAAAATTAGAGGAATTTAAACGTGTCTGCACACATGATGACGCCCCTATCTCACGCAGACAGCTTGTAAACAACCCCTTCATCCTACTTGCAGCTAATGTCCACAGTGGTCTTTTATGAAGATTCGAGAGGAGCAAAGATTACAATAAACTTTGCGGTTTACTTACCTTATCACGTAGAGTTGGCTCGAGTTCTTCTTGTCTAGGAGTCTGTTTCCTGAAGGTGAAATTCTGACATTTTAAGTCCTCATGAATAACTGATCTAAATAAATTTGAAGATTGTTGTTGCAGAATTTTAGTTGTTACTTCTTCTTCTTCGCGGATGGATCACTTAGGACCACGCGTAATCAACATTTGTTGGCCTTCCTTTTCGCCCAGTATTCCTTAATAAACAACGAATGGTCTAGATTTCGTTGCGCAGACCATGTATGTCGGTTAGTTTTTCTCTCTTCTTCCTCAAAACCCCGTGTGCTTGTGATTTTTCTGATTTTATTTCTATCATGTAGATTTGGAGACCCTAATTCTCTCAGGTCTTTTTCCGTCTGTTTGTACCAGTTCGGTCTTGTAGTTTTGTTCTTCAAAAATGTATGGATTTTGTGCGTTAACCTGTTTGAGTCCATTCTTTCTAAGTGCCCCATGAATTGGATTCTTCTCATGCGCATTGTGTCTGTTATTTTGGAGATATTTTTATATATTTAGTTGTTACGTTAATATATTTTGTCACATTTTAGTAGATCATACAGTGTTTTGCTTTTTCACAGTAACAAAGCCAAAATTACATTGTCAGCACAAAACACAAAAATATGTCCGATCACATCAGAGATATGCTTACTACTGTCTCACTCAGCGGAAATAACAATATTCCAAAGGGTTTACAAGTTTTCCCGACGAATAAATTTCTTTTAGTTTCGATTATTATTTCATAAATGAATTCAGAAATAATTAATAACAGAAATTGTATGTGTACCAAATAATTCGTAATTTCAAATGTTTCTAAAAAAATAATATTAACTGTACATTCGGAACTAGTACTTATCGATTATAACATCCAGAGTAAAGTAATTCCTTTTAGTAAATTTTACCTTGAAATATAACATACTGTGTATAAAATTATATGAAAGATTTCAGAAAACCAGCTGAGATAATATTTACCTTCCAAAATTCGAAAAATAATACTGATATCAGCAACTATTGTTGAGACAAAATAATGCTAGAGAAGGGATGTCCCGTTACAAGCTCTGATAAAAAAAAGTTGTTTGTAAATTGTTTGTGTTTAACGACTGCTTAGCCTCTAATATCCTCGTGTCGCAAGATTCATTGGGAAGTATTTATTTATTTATTGCTTATTTAGTCTGACCAGATCGAGGCCATAAGGCCCTCTTTTACTACTGACCATGGACAACATGTACAAAAAAGTAATTACATGATAGTACTTAGAATCCAAACGAGAGCTTTAACAACTGTGTACGAAAATGTATACAGAAGTGTTCAGGTAGGACTGAATACTTAGAAAATTGGTGTACTGGATGCTCTGCTGTGTTTCACCTATGGTGAAGTGCCTAGGTTCAAGGATTTGGAACTGATGTGAGCGCCTGTCAGACATAATATTCAAAGAACTTTAATTGCAACTGACATTACTAGATTCTTCGAAGCAGAGAAATAAGTCTTGGAAACCATCACAGAAACAAGACTAAGAAGCAGTATAAAAAAGGAAATGGAGTGAGAACAACACCAGAAACGAAAGTAGATGAATAAAGACCTGGGATGCAATTTCCCGAAAGTTCACTTTTTTGGCGTTTTGGTACACATTGGTTAAGAACTGTTACAGACAGAGCAGAGAAATTTTGTAAATTGTGTTGAAACATAGTTAACTAAAGTGTAGGAGGTTCTTAAGTCTTAAATTCGAAAATGGAAGACATTTTTAAAGACGAACTGTGAGTTAATTACTGAAATTATCGCTAATCATCATTCAAAAACAGTTTTGAGTCATAATTTATGACAACAACATCTTTTTAAAGCTCTTCCTTAAACATAATAACATGAATAATTTCAGAAAAAATCATATACGCTCTACATCAATAATAAGTATGCTTAATTTTACTTTGGAACACAAAACACAATTCATAAAAAAGAGTGAGGTCAAAAGCTGTCGTTCGTACACGAAACTGCTCGATTAAGATATACTAAAAGATGGTAAACATTACACGGGGTTACAGCTTTTATTCTTTGAGGTATGTTATTTAAACTGAGAAATTTTTCAAGATTTCCGTTTGTGTACTAGAGCAGTACCCTCAGTCCAAGATTGAGTAGCTTACCGACAGGTTCACTGCCCCAGTAATAAGCACGCTAACTTGCAGATGGTCAGTTGAACTAGAGTCGAAGAAACTAGTGTCTACAGGGTGAAGGAAAATCCGTGTAGTCCTCCTCCCATCACTGTTCTACACATGTTTAAATACAAAAATGTCTTGAACGAGCCCGCATCTCGTGGTCGTGCGGTAGCGTTCTCGCTTCCCACTCCCGGGTTCCCGGGTTCGATTCCCGGCGGGGTCAGGGATTTTCCCTGCCTCGTGATGGCTGGGTGTTGTGTGCTGTCCTTAGGTTAGTTAGGTTTAAGTAGTTCTAAGTTCTAGGGGACTTATGACCACAGCAGTTGAGTCCCATAGTGCTCAGAGCCATTTTTTTTTGGCTTGAACGAATTTTCGTCTTGTGTGCGATTTTGGTAAAAAATAGCGCTTTGGTAATGCACTTAACGCTTGTAAATTCGTTTAGTGCAGAGTAGGAAATCTGGGCAGTTACTACAGTGGATAGGAAACTGAGTTCGAAGACTCGAGATGGAAGCTTTGATTTCAGGGAACAAGTGTATTCGATTTTGTTTGATACTTTTATTCTGTGCAGTTATAGCTTAATATTCGTTTACCAAGAATTACGGTGTATCTTGCACAAAATACGTGCAGTTGCTTGACACAGAAACAAGAATAAAATCAAGTTTACTCTTTAACTTTAAAAGACGCATCTGCCAGAAACTATCGACGCTGTTCTGTTACCAGACATTAATGCCTGCCTACATGTTTACCGATTCATCGTCAGCTGTTTCCTCCATTCTTCAGTTGCCTAAAGTGTGGTTCTGGAACCTTTCTCCCCTTCCCCTGGAAATAATGATTGTGATGAAAGACTGATATCTAGCGTAGCTCGAGGTATAGGTTGTGCATGAAGGTAAAAACTTGGTTGTGAGTTGACGACTCCGAAGAACGTAAATGTTATTTAAATTTCGTGCCAACAGATTCATCTATAGCCTAGCCTAATGTTTACGTTCATGCCATATTAAACGCACATTGCCATATTTAACTCCTTTTCCACCATAGAAGTCAAAACTGCAAGGTAAGTTCAGAAAACATGTATTACCTAATGAAAAAGTATCTGACGAATATTTTGATGCATATTATTCTCGGATATCGTACATATACTACGAAAAAGTCAAAGGTGACGTTCCACTCTTAAACTTTATTTTCCTGAATTTTACACCTAAGGCGAACACCACCAACTTCCATTTTAATAATTGCCTATAGTTCATTTGTTGTGGTGCACTCCTTTATCTTGCCTTCTTATAAAAATTACACCGTGTTAAATATGGATTGTTGTCAGAATTGTGACGCGAAACTCACATTCTCTGTCGTAAAATTTCTTCCACAAATATACATATAAATAGACTTTGTTCTTTACGCTTTTGTAATTTTCGTATGCAGAGAATCAGGCTCTAAGTGTAACAACATGACGAAGCTGTCACATACAAGCACACATACGACAAGCTGTACTGCTGATGACAACAGCTGCAGAAAATAACGTTCACACACACCTTCCGTGTAACACAGATTTAAATTTTTACTTATTTAGGCATGTGAAACATGGCTTAGCAAGTGCTTCATTTAATCAAAACAATATACACTGTTTCAACAAAAAATCACAGTTGAAACAATTAAAAGAGATTAAATTTGCAGCCTAGCGGCAGTACATATTTTCAAATTTTAATTTCACTTATAAATATTTAATAAAATTGTTCACGAAAACCCCTATTTCTCAATCTTGCACGACGACCAACAATCAGCAGTTCTGTCATAACTTCTTCTATAATTCAACAGATGCGAATGATTCAGTTCTGCTGGCAAGCGAGGAAAACTGTCGCGTCTTCGAAATGAAGAGGAGGAACATCTTCTAAAACAAGCGGCATGAAGTGGACTCGCACTTGCGATACAGTTCTCGGTCGACATGACCAGGAATAGTTAACAAACGATGTAATTGTTCGATAATTAGTCCATAAATATAAGCACTGTTCGAATGGATACCACAGTAGACCTCAAGTCTAGAGCTATAATGCAGAAGATCATTCGTACCATAACTGATTGTGGTGAAATGTGTACAGCAGGTAAGAGTAAGACTAGTGGAGGAAACACACTGTAAATTTGACTGTGTGTGTTTCGCAAATGTAACTGTCAGTTTCCTATGGCCTGCTGCACACTAATAAGATATGTTTTAGCAGAACAAAACAAGACAGAATCTTCTTCACGCTGGGTGAAGTTCTTTCATTCCAGCCACAGTCAGTGAGTTCCGATAAGGGAGTGATGGACGTATTACCAGTAACATCACTGATCTGCCATATTTGGATTAATTCTGGTGGTTAGTTTCCTCTTTTAAGACAGTTCTGTAGCGTGATTACCGACACTACGTGATTACTTTTCTCGTGTAGCATACGCAGCTAGAAGAAATACAGGGGATAGGCAAAATGATGTGGACACTTACTTGGGAATGGTTTGTTAATAGGGGGTAGGACCCCTATTTGCCCGTAATACAGCTGCAGTTCTTCTTGGAATACTGGCATATAATGATTGTACAGTCTCCAGCGGAATGTTATGCCACTCTTCGATCCGAACCTCTTGTAACTCCTGTAACCCCGAGGGAGGCGGAAATGTGCTCCGGAGTCTGCTCTCCGACTTCGCCCACAAGGATACGATAATGTTCAAGTCCGGGGACTGTATTGGCCAGGGAAGACGCTGCAGTTCGTTGCATGCTCCTCATACCACGATTGTACTTTCCTGGCTGTATGAATGGGTGCATTATCATCTTTAAATATAGCATCATTGTAGCGGAACAACATTTGAATCAGAGAGTGCAACTGATCACCTACAATGTTCACATAATCGTTAGCTGTTATACGGTCTTTGCGAGTAATGACCGGGACAAGCGGAATACCATGATATGGCTGCCCGCACCATTGCACTTACACCTCCAAGCGTAGCCGCTGGAATCAAGCAATCAGGATTGTAGGCTTCTTTTGGGGCTCTACAGACGTAAACCCTGCACGATGTTCTAAATAACGGAAACGTTGACGCGTCGGACCATATGAACTGTTTCCACTGACCAGCCGTACAGGAGTTATGCCCCTAACACCATGGTTTGCGCTTATTTGTGTTGGTTTTCGTCGCTTATTATTTCGGTATGGCAGCTCGTCCATGAATGTTCGCTTTATGGAGTTCTCGGTGGACAATGTCGATAGACACGGAGTCTCGAAGGTGGCTATTGAGCTCTGCAGTCATTTTAGCCGCCGATGTCTTGTGTTGTTTTTACACAATTAATGTTAACGTACGGCGATCTCTGTCATATAGTTTTCATTTTCGCCCACTGTTACGTTTACGTGATGATGTCTTTCCATGTTTTGTATAGGTTGTCATGACTGTTCGAATACTTGCTCTTGAAACGTTCAATAAGTTGGGTTTCTCGGTCACTGATGTGACAACTAATAGAGCCCCCACAATCTGCCCTCTCTGGAACTCTATTAGGACTTTCACTGCACGTCAACCGCGGCCTCTGAATGCAAATACGAAGTGTGCACTACTCGTAAGTAACCTGCACCGATGCCTAGTCCGTAATGAACACGCCGCGCGGGATTAGCCTAGCGGTCTCAGGCGCTGCAGTCATGGACTGTGCGGCTGGTCCCGGCGGAGGTTCGAGTTGTCCCTCGGGCATGGGTGTGTGCGTTTGGCCTTAGGATAATTTAGGTTAAATAGTGTGTAAGCTTAGAGACCGATGACCTTAGCAGTTAAGCTCCATAAGATTTCACACAAATTTGATCATTTTTCGTAATGAACACACATAGTCCAGCGCGACTCGTGCCTTGCCTGCGTTATTGTGCATCAAACACAACCGTCCTTTTACAACCACTATTCACATTATTTTGTCTATCCCCTGTATGCATGGAACATACAACGTCTTTGCCACAGTTACAAATAAGCGAAGGTGGAGAGTCGTAACAGATCGGTTAAAACAAAAAAGAAAAAGTTTACGGGATAGTAAGGCCACGGTGGGAACCCTGCAGTAATAGTTAACACGAAAGATTTGTGGGTGCACAGCCACGTCATCTTTATTTTAACTATCTGTGTCCCTGGAAGCCTGTACTCCTAGATAAGCTGCGGTGGTGTCTAGAAGTCATGGACAGCGATTTTCGACTGCCACTCGTAGCCTTTATTCCCTTATTTCCTCAGACAGGAACAAGACGCCAAACTGCCGGATATAAAAAGGATATCGACGTCTCCTTTTGCAGTGATATACACTTTATGCGCCTAGATATTAGGTGCAAATACAATAATCACATGTGAACGTACCTCTTAATAGAATTCAACACGTTGAGAAATTTTATTTGACGCAATCCTTTGCCTTTTATACCCGTTGTCTTTACTCTGCAGCAAAGTCATACAGACGTGACTTTAAAACGGTACTAGCCACTCGAATTTTCCTCTTTATCGCTCTAAAAGGGAGTTAAGCAACAGGTAGATAGTGTCGGAAGTTCCATGCGGCTTTTCGCGGATGATGCTGTAGTATACAGAGAAGTTGCAGCATTAGAAAATTGTAGCGATATGCAGGAAGATCTGCAGCGGATAGGCACTTGGTGCAGGGAGTGGCAACTGACCCTTAACATAGACAAATGTAATGTATTGCGAATACATAGAAAGAAGGATCCTTTATTGTATGATTATATGATAGCGGAACAAACACTGGTAGCAGTTACTTCTGTAAAATATCTGGGAGTATGCGTGCGGAACGATTTGAAGTGGAATGATCATATAAAATTAATTGTTGGTAAGGCGGGTACCAGGTTGAGATTCATTGGGAGAGTGCTTAGAAAATGTAGTCCATCAATAAAGGAGGTGGCTTACAAAACACTCGTTCGACCTATACTTGAGTATTGCTCATCAGTGTGGGATCCGTACCAGATCGGTCTGACAGAGGAGATAGAGAAGATCCAAAGAAGAGCGGCGCGTTTCGTCACAGGGTTATTTGGTAACCGTGATAGCGTTACGGAGATGTTTAATAAACTCAAGTGGCAGACTCTGCAAGAGAGGCGCTCTGCATCGCGGTGTAGCTTGCTCGCCAGGTTTCGAGAGGGAGCGTTTCTGGATGAGGTATCGAATATATTGCCTCCCCCTACTTATACCTCCCGAGGAGATCACGAATGTAAAATTAGAGAGATTAGAGCGCGCACGGAGGCTTTCAGACAGTCGTTCTTCCCGCGAACCATACGCGACTGGAACAGGAAAGGGAGGTAATGACGGTGGCACGTAAAGTGCCCTCCGCCACACACAGTTGGGTGGCTTGCGGAGTATAAATGTAGATGTAGATGTAGATGTACGCAAAATAAATTATTCCGCTCCGATCACGTTCTAGTAAAATTACGAAATACATTATGCTTCGCGCTCGGAGCAGAGACCTTTTTCATGACTGCGATACAGAGTATTCAAGTTACCGTAAAACTCTCCATTAAAAGGGTCAATACAAACATAGTTGGCCGGCCGGAGTTCTAGGCGCTACGGTCTGGAACTCCGCGACCGCTACAGTCGCAGGTTCGAATCCTGCCTCGGGCATGGATGTGTGTGATGTCCTTAGGTCAGTTAGGTTTAAGTAGTTCTAAGATCTAGGGGACTGATGTCCTCAGCAGTTAAGTCCCATAGTGCTCAGAGCCAACATAAATAGTTTTTCCTACAATACACAAATTGAAAATGTTTAAGAAAAACTATTAAGTTTATGTTATACTGCTAATATTTCCAATCAACTACATTGCTTAATTATTAGTTGATTTATTTGCTTCTCTTTGAGGTTCTTCAGTTGTGCTTAAATAAATAATTATGACACTACAATGATTTAAAAAAATTGTATTATGATATTTCATTCAATGGATTGAATATTAGAGAGCCATGGACAAAAGAGTTACTGGCTTCCATCGCTATATACATGAACTAGCGAAACCAGCAAAGCTTCTCAGTTTGCTAGGTGTGTGTTTGAATGAGATTTACATCATAATCTTCTACTATCCTCCCCCGTCTATCTGTCCATGTCCTCTTTCAAGCTCTCTTTGTTCATAACCTTTCTCTGTTAATCACTTCCTCGCCCCCTCTCTGTCCATTTTCCCCTTCCTCCTACGTACGTCCAATTCCCACAACTTCTCTGTTTATCTGTTCTCTCTCCTCGTCTCTCTGGCCTTGAACCTTGTTGACTGTTACTGGAGAGTAAACTTTGACTGGAACTGTAATGAAAATGAAAAAGTAGGTTGGTTGGTATTATTCGGGCTGGAATCTCATTGAACTGAGTAGATCTGACGTCACTGGTGAGCCTCGCTTCAAACTGAGCCTGTATGACCAGCGGAGGCGTGTCTGGGAACGCACTGGACGGTGGCGGGATACCAACCAGATTGTCACCCGCCATATGGCACGACACCCAGGAGTGATGACGTGAGGTGATATTTCACTTCATAGCAGGACCACTCTTGCTGCCATCCCGCAGCAGTCTTACAGCACAGCAGTACGTCGGGGACATCGTGCGTCAAGTTTTGTTGTCCTTCATAGCAAGTCATCCTGGGCTTACGCCCGCCGGCACGCAGCAAGAGGTTCTACTGTTTGTCTTTTTTACTTGCAAAACCCTACTTTGGCCAATAAGGTAGCCGGATCTCTCCCTAAATGAGAAGGTGTGGAGCATTATAAGTAGAGCCCTCCAACCAGCTTACAATTTTGACGATCTAACCCGCCAATTGGACGGCATTTCGTACGATATCCCTCAGGAGGACATCCAGCAACATTATGAAGCAATGTCAAGCCTGTTAACTGCTTTCATAAGGGCCAGAGGTTGACAAAGGCGTTATTGACTTGGTCAATTTGTGAAGCACTTTCTCTTGAATAAGTAATCAAATATTTCTGAAACTCTAATCATCTTTGTATCTCTACATGTAATATATATCTACCGATACCTGTCGTATTCGGTTAATTCCTTCGTGGCGTGTCATCCATTTTTTTTCTTTGAGAGTATTTGTTGTAACTCTCTGGTATTTTGGCCTGACTGAGAGGCTATCAATCTGTCACAGATTATCTGTTGTATAAAATAATTGGTTACTGGAATATGTCGAAGTATCGTTTTATGTTTTGGAAACTTGTAATATTATTTTTTTATGTTAATAAATGGAAGTTTCAAGATATGCTCACTTGCTAGTTCTCCCAGATCTTATTACGTCACAGTACCAGAAATAATCGATGGTTATCCCTCAACATATGGGAAAAAACCTCTGTGCTCTCGATTCCAGGTGAGGGGTTGGTGCAAGTGTTATCCCTTCAAACTCCCCACCCCCTCCACCGAAACCCCTCCCTTTTATGAACCAATGCTTCTAGGTACTGGAATCCCTTCCTAACTAGAAAACCTGTAGTAACACGTGTGTTTTATGGTCGCAATGATAAGATATGGAGAAAGTCTTATTATATATTTCAGATGACATTATCCTTTTAATCTTTCCGGGAAAAACAAGAAATAAGATATTGAAATACAGTTGTATTATATCGTAAGTAGTGATCTGTGGGTGCACTTATCTTAGCTTAGAACGTAACTCCTTTTTTTCATTTGGGTGTGATCTGATGCCTAAACGTCTCTGCAGACACTTCATGGACGCTTTACGTGTGGACGCTGATCAGTCTGTTACATCTATAAACTATTTAAGGTAGCTGTGTATGCTTTGACAAAGGCTGCTCAAACCACTACTAAATGATTTGAGTCGGCCGTTGTGGCCGAGTGGGTCTAGGCGCTTCAGTCCGGAACCGCGCTGCTGCTACGACCGCAGGTTCGAATCCTGCCTCGGGCATGGATGTGCGTGATGTCCTAGGTCTAAGTAGTTCTAAGTCTAAGGGAATGATGACCTCAGAAGTTAAGTCGCATAGTGCTCAGAGCCATTTGAATCATTTCGAACTTCAGATGTTGAGTCCCATAGTGCTCACAGCCAACCAACATGTTTTGACTAGTTTGACAGTATTAGATATAACATCCAATCCTGACACTATGAGCCACATTACCATTCTGATGACATGGCTTCCCACACTGCGTCTTGTGAATGAACGTGGAATCGAAAGACAACATAAGAGATAATGATTGCTTAGGTACCAGCCAATGTAGCTCTGTTGACTTTTGTTATATTTTGCACAGGAGCATGATCCGTGGCTACAAATTGGCGTACTCTTTGACATGTCATGATATGGCGCTACAAACTTGCATTCTCACAGACTTGTACACATGACGATCTGGAAGATGATGAATGTCTTCCATTCATGGACTGTTAAATGATAGATACCTACTTAACAGCACATCTTCTTGCTATTACGATAGTGGAATACACTCCGAAAGACTGAGAAATTGTTGGAAAGCCATTGTCTTCTACAGCTGCAAAATTGGCCAGCTCTTGCTTCAAGGACAGCACACGTCGCTCGACAGCATTCGAGATGGGCTCAAAAGAACTAATGTCGAGTGAGCAGAGTAATATAGAAACACCTTCTCTTCCATGCTTACCGGAGCACCGGACTGCTATTAAGGAGGGTCAGATTGCAGATCCTCAGATGTCCTTTCTGGTTTAGGTATACCTGTTAATTTGTAATCATTTTAACGTAAACTGGACAGAGTTTCCATTCGAAAAGACCCCGACAGTTTCCTTCTCCAGACGAAGCTTCTTATTACTATGTCATCAACGGACGTAAAAATTAACATTCTAACCTACCTTCGTTTCGTCCTTAACAGACTTCTGTATTTAGGTCTGAGGAGAAATACGCTTTTGCCGTGGTTAAAATATTAAAAGTTGACACAACCACATGTTGTCATTGTTGTGGCCTTCAGTCCTGAGACTGGTTTGATGCAGCTCTTGTAACACTACGCTCGGAAGCACGATACTTATTAAAGCCTGTACTATGGTAAGTTGACGGCCTTCACCTTATAGGAAAGGATTTTGGTATATATGTTGACCGCGTGTACCTGAATGGAGGCAAAATCAGACTTTCACCCACTCAGTAACAACAATGATACGTCAAGCAAATCTGAAGTGCAACTACACGTTAGGACGGACAAGAAACAACACAGCAGATGCTACCAAATTGTTAATAATACGGTCGCCAGCCTAATTATGCATTAACTGAGTTTCTTCCCAGTACAAGTTGATGTACGTTCATACAAAACAGCACGTAATAACACTGCATAATATGGAAAATTTATGAACCAGAAAAGCTACTGAACTAATTATTTCACTTTCTGTACTAATATGGACAAGCCATAAATACACAACAATACACTATAAAGTTTACTACAAACTTCGTACTGTCTACTGATCTGATTGAAATCGGGCATAGTTTACCCTAGAAATTGCACTTTCGAAACACACGTACAATGTCAATTTTGAAAAAGGTAAAACACTAATAAATTTTGGTTTTATATTGACTTTAACTTTGCTGTTCAAATCAGTTCAGTACACTTCAGAATTTAAATGAATGGAAAAGAAATGGGGGGGGGGGACCCTGAAACTGTTATGATCACTGTACTGAAATTTTTGATTATCTAAATCGTTAAGCACTCAAGATTTCCAATATATGAGTTACTACTCTTTTTGTCTTATTTCTTGCTCATTTAACTACCATTATTTTTGTCTCAAATTAATTAGCCTTCATTACTAAACCAATTTCAACAATATCTTCCAACTTTGTCAGACATATATTATTTATTTATATATTCATTAACAACGAAGTTCTTTAAACATCATTCTAACATAGATAGGTCTGCAGGTAATTCTTATTAACATAAACTTTAAATCTTCATTTGGGGACACTCGGATTGCACAACATGTGGAAAGGACCCTGTCTAGGTTAGTGATGAGGATAATTAAATGATAGGACAGTTCTGGTAAAAGTTAAGTTGTTATTGAACAGTAAGGAACAAAAGTAACACTGGTCCACACGAATACAGTACTAAAAGTTTCAACCTGTTCGTGTCGATGCGGCGGTTGGCAGGCGGCGACATGGCGAGGTGCAGAGCACACATACAAGCACAGCTACGGCTCTTGGTGTATCGGCACTTTACTTCTTCATAGCGTCGCAATATTTATCCATTTAGTGCCTATGGAATTTTGCCATGCTGTATAGTCGTCGGAAATGACCCATCCGAGGCTCAACGAAATCACGTTTTCCAGGAGAGCCTCCTCGGTCCAGAACGTGTTTCTCAGACCGATGCCCAACTCCGACTACCACTGCTGAGCCCGTTATGCCGTACCGCGCCCGTGTGCATTTTCCCGCACTCGCCTGCCATCCACCTTTTACCGCTCCATTACAGACAGGGTATTCACCAAAGGTTTTGCACTCAACACATCCTAATACATTGCCCACGTATGGACCAGGCGCACAATTACAACTTTAACATCTTACAACAGTTTCAACACTTCTTACATTTCAATTTTGTTATAATATTGCTTGCAATTTGACATAAACATTAATATTCACATCGAATATTGTTTACAGTTCCTTTAACATAATGGCATGAAACAAACAAGAAATGAAATCAGAACATCGAATATACTAATTTATCGAAAAACAGAAGCAAAAATTATTTTACACTCTCCATGCTACTCTGACCTGCGCAAGCTTCTGCATTTCCCAGTCTCTACAACAGCCTACATCCTTTTGAATCTGCTTAGTGTATTCGTCTCTTGATCTCCCTCTACGATCTTTACCCTCCACCCTGCCCTCCAGTACTAAATTGGTGATCCCTTGATGCCTCAGAACATGTCCTATCAAATAATTCCTCATTAGTTATGTGATCTAACCATCTAATCTTCAGCATTCTCCTGTAGCACCACATTTCGAAAGCTTCTATTCTCTTCTTGTCCAAACTATTTAACGTCAATGTTTCACTTCCATACATGGCTACACTCCATACAAATACTTTCAGAAACGACTTCCTGACACTTAAGTCTATACTCGATGTTAACAAATTTCTCATCTTCAGAAACGCTTTCCTTGCCATTGCCAGTCTACATTTGATATCCTCTCTACTTCGACCATCATCAGTTATTTTGCTCCCCAAATAGCAAAACTCCTTTACTACTTTAAGTGTCTCATTTCCTAATCTAATTCCCTCAGCATCACCCGACTTAATTCGACTACATTCCATTATCCTCGTTCTGCTTTTGTTGATGTTCATCTTATATCCTCCTTTCAAGACAGTGTCCATTCCGTTCAACTGCTCTTCCAGGTCCTTTGCTGTCTCTGACAGAATTACAATGTCATCGGTGAACCTCAAAGTTTTTATTTCTTTTCCATGGATTTTACTACCTACTCAGAACTTTTCTTTTGTTTCCTTTACTGCTTGCTCAATATACAGATTGAATAGCATCGGCGATAGGCTACAACCCTGTCTCACTCCCTTCCAAACTACTGCTTCCTTTTCACGTCCCTCAACTCTTATAGCTGCCATCTGCTTTCTGTACAAATGGTAAATAGCCTTTCGCTCCATGTATTTTACCCCTGCCACCTTCAGAATTTGAAAGAAAGTATTCCAGTCAACATTGTCAAAAGCTTTCTCTAAGTCTACAAATGCTAGAAACGTAGGTTTGCCTTTCCTTATTCTTTCTTCTAAGATACGTCGTAGGGTCAGTATTGCCTCACGTGTTTCAACATTTCTACGAAATCCAAACAGATCTTCCCCGAGGTCCGCTTCTACCAGTTTTTCCATTCCCCTGTAAAGAATTCGCGTTGGTATTTTGCAGCTGTGGCTTATTAAACTGATAGTTCGATAAATTTCACATCTGCCAACACCTGCTTTCTTTGGGATTGGAATTATTATATTCTTCTTGAAGTCTGAGGGTATTTCGGCTGTCTCATACATCTTGCTCAGAAGGACTGGCTGTCAGTAGTTCTAATGGAACCCTGTCTATTCCCGGGGCCTTGTTTCGACTTAGGTCTTTCAGTGCTCTGTCAAACTGTTCACGCAGTATCATTTCTCCCATTTCATTTTCATCTACCTCATCTTGCATTTCCATAATACTGTCCTCAAGAACATCGCCTCTGTATAGACCCTCTATATACTCCATCCACCTTCCTACTTTCCCATCTTTGCTTAAAACTGAGTTTCCATCTGAGCTCTGGATACTCATACAAGTGGTTCTCTTTTCTCCAAAGGCAGTATCTATCTTACCCTTCGTGAGATAAGCCTCTACATCCTTACATTTGTCCTCTAGCCATCCCTGCTTAGCCATTTAGCACTTCCTGTCGATCTCAACCACATAAAACATGTAATCAGTTCATCAGTCACGCTTAGCGATTCGAATTCAGTCTCTTACCTTGTGGTGTATTTTGCCTGAAGCATATTTTGAAAGGCGTCGCTCGACTTATGATCTTACGAAAAAATTTGCGTGGTGGAGACCAAGCTTAATGTTTAGCTAATATTTTACAGCCGAGACGTCACTGACGGGTAAAACAGGAAATTTCAACTCGTATTACATTAGCCAGTTGCATGTGCAAGTCGCCAGCTAAGTACAGGAGAGGAACACACGGTAAACATGTTCCTGTACCGTTCACTGGTAAGAGGCGATGGCGGACACATCATTGTTTCAGTTCATTCTGTGTGAACAATCCTCAAACAGGAATACTTCGACCGCCCACATTAAAAGTGGATGTTGCCAAGCAGGATGAATCGCTTGAAATGTGTTTCGGTGAATCGTGCCCTGCTTAAGGCACGTATAAATGTCATCAGTCACAGCGACCTTTATCCATGTTCCTAATACGGTATTCCATTGTCATAATCTACGCATCATCGACATCCAATCGGCAGAGGATACAGGCTTCTACCGCTTTCGCTGTATTTAGATGTTTATATAATATCGCAAATTTAGTAAAAGGGCCTCGGATTCTTACGGATGCGCTCAAGTAACCCACATGCCTGTAAAAAAGTGAGGTTAAGCCCTGCGGCCGCGTGCCTAGTACTTATCGCACTTCTCGGTTTATGATTTAACCCTGATTGCCTGACATGTAGTTATACAAATAATAGAACGTACAAAGTATATTAACTTTTCATAACTGGGATTCACAGTCATTTGAAATTTCTTGAAAGACATCATGTTTACGCCAGTGTCTGTTAAAGCATGATGACTTCCAAGTACAAAGTATATATTCCGAAATTGTGATGACTACCCACTTGCAATTACGGTCGCTGTTTATTCGCCAACAATTTCAATGCAGCAGGACTTCAGTCCGCACTCACCCTCCTCGTCACCGTCCCACTGAAAAAAAACAACAACAAAAAAAAAAAATAAACTGAAAACTCAAGAAAAGTTCATTGGATTTGTCAACCAAAAAAAAGCGTTCAACACTTTCAGATGGATCAAGATGTTCGAACTTCTGAGAAAAATACGGGTAACCTACAGGGGGAGACGGATAATATGCAATATGTACTATCACGAACAGGAAACAATAAGGCTCGAAGACCAAGAACGAGGTGCCCGAATTGAAAAGGGTGTAATAGAGGGATGTAGTGTTCCACACCTGCTGTTTTATCTATACATCGAAGAAGCAATAACGGAAATAAAAGGAAATTTCAAGAAAGGGATTACAATTCAAGGAGAACGGATATAGACGATAAGAGTCGCTGATGTTATTGCTGTCGTTAGTGAAAGTGGAGAAGAATTATAGGATCTGTTGAATCTAATGAACAGTCTAATGAGTATAGAATATGTACTGAGAGTAAAACGAAGAAAGATGAAAGTAATGAGAAGTGCCAGAAATGAGAACAACGAGAAACTTAACCTCAGGATTGATGGTCACGAATTAGACAAAGGTAGGGAAATCTGCTATCTAGCTGGCAAAATATCCCTTGCTTGGTGGCGCAAGGAGGATAAAAAGTAGATTACCACTGGTAAAAGAACACTCCTGGTGAACAGTCTACTAGTATGAGAAATATACCATAATTCGAGGAAGAAGCGTATATTTGGAGCACAGAATTGTCTGTCAGTGATCATACACTGTGAAGAAACGAGAATGGAAGAGATTCGAAGCATCTGAGGCGTGCTGCTACAGGCGAACGTTGAAAATTAAGTGGACTGAAAAGGTAAGGAATGATGAGGTCCTCGGCAAAATCGGCGACTAAATGTATATACGGAAAATATGAAAAACACTTACAAGCAGAAGGGACAGGATGATACGACATGTGTTAAGAAAAGATGGAATAAGTTCAGTGGTACTTGGTGGAGCTGTACAGAGTAAAAACTGTAGAGGAAGTCAGAGATTGGAATGCAGCCAGAAAATAATTGAGGACGTAAGCTGGAATTGGCACTCTGATCTGAAAACATTGTCACTGGAGAAGAACTTAAACCAACCAGAAGGCTGGTGGCTCAAAAAGGAAAGAAATTTGAAAATAGGTTTGTGCCCTTCTGTAAATTTACTTATGAGAATTACGAAAGATTAGATGCAGTCTCATATAGTGTAATTACTGTTTCTCATCATGGAGACGCTGTCGTTAACTTACAGAACTTGTGGTACTTGAATATGGACGCTCTTCCCAAATGGTTTCTAATCATTTTCATTTCTCTCTGAATTCTTTACTTAATATTCCTATCTACTTCCACTTCTTTCCTTCCATCGACACATTAATCCCACTTTAATATTCACTGTAGTTGGATTCACGAACCGTAGCGGTCCAGTGACGGCTTGTTATGAGCATCTACGTCACGGATTCACCGATAACCAATGAGCGTTCAGTAGTATTCTCAGCGCTCTGCTGTGCATAGCGCAGCCACTGCGACCATTTAACGTCATCTTAGTGAGTTGTTTAGTGAATTTTCATTCCATTTGCCGCGAATTGTGGCAGCTGATAATGGTGGTAAGCGACAAATTCTGAAAAAGGGAGCGAGAGGCATAATTTGCAGTATGCATCGTTTTTTCAAGCGGAGAGCACCTGTATGCTCTTACGGCAACCATCGCTTGCAACAAGCAATAATGCAATCCCCGTTCGTGTCTCGAGCTGCGCAAACCACCATCTTTCGTGGCTCGGATTATAGTTTTCTGTTCTGATTTGTTCTATTCATTACCCGCCTATCACCTCTCACGATGCGACTTACTGACTCCATTACTGCTTGAAAGCTCACGAGCACTAAAATAGAAAATCGTACATTTCTAGCGTGACATCATGCATGGGCCATGATTCTATAGTCGACAGCGTCTGTGTACTCCTTCTCACGCTACTACTTTCTTGTACAGCTTAACTGAGAACGCGCTAACATGTAAGACAGTAATACAGGCTCGAGTCAAATCTAGGATGCTGATTAACAGGTGTAGGCTGGTACACCAGCGAATCGCAATGTTGTTTTTGGGCGGTTTCCAAAGCCCTTTTACGCAAAAGCTGAGGTGCTCCTCAATTTTCGAGAAAGAAAATAGGACAGGTTGTGAGGAAGCAAGAGCTTGCCGATGACGAGTGAGAGACAGGTATCTCTGCGCCCCCCCCCTTCCCTCTGTCATCCCCCCCCCCCACCGGGGCCCCCTCCCACGCCTCACTGTTATTCGGCTAAGGTTACTAAGGTCAAACCAGCAGCGCATGATGAATGCCGTGAACTGCCTACTGCTGCAATAAACGTAACTCAAAATAAATGTTTTAATATTGTTACAAGACTTTGCCAAATTGTATAAAATTTTGTCAGTATCAAATGTTTTCAATCACAGCACGGTACTCTGATTAATTACCATAAAAATTCTAATTTTTATGAACTTTCAAAACAGACTAATATTAAATTTAGAAGGATGTACATTTGGAATTAGATACTGTTTGTTATAAAACATTCTGTACATATTTTACTTGTTGAATTATTCGATAAAGAAAAAATAAAATTTTTGTACCAGAATGTGCAGAACTGATCTGGAGTAACTAACAGTTTTCATTACGTTACAAAGATATGATTCTCAGCACTACATTTATTATATGTAATAATGAAGCTGCACCAACTTAAGCGGTGATATCTCATTTCAACAAAGTTACAGAAATTAGAAAACATACACTTCAGCTGAAAGAAAGGGGAAACTACAGCCGTAATTTTTCCCGAGGGCATGCAGCTTTACTGTATGATTAAATGATGATGGCGTCCTCTTGGGCAAAATATTCCGGAGGTAAAATAGTCCCCCTTTCGGATCTCCGGGCGGGGACTACTCAGGAGGATGTCGTTATCAGGAGAAAGAAAACTGGCGTTCTACGGATCGGAGCGTGGAATGTCAGATCCCTTAATCGGGCAGGTAGGTTAGAAAATTTAAAAAGGGAAATGGATAAGTTAAAGTTAGATATAGTGGGAATTAGTGAAGTTCGGTGGCAGGAGGAACAAGACTTCTGGTCAGGTGACTACAGGGTTATAAACACAAAATCAAATAGGGGTATTGCAGGAGTAGGTTTAATAATGAATAGGAAAATAGGAATGCGGGTAAGCTACTACAAACAGCATAGTGAACGCATTATTGTGGCAAAGATAGATACGAAGCCCACACCTACTACAGTAGTACAAGTTTATATGCCAACTAGCTCTGCAGATGACGAAGAAATTGAAGAAATGTATGATGAAATAAAAGAAATTATTCAGATTGTGAAGGGAGACGAAAATTTAATAGTCATGGGTGACTGGAATTCGAGTGTAGGAAAAGGAGGGAAGGAAACATAGTAGGTCAATATGGATTGGGGCTAAGAAATGAAAGCGGAAGCCGCTTGGTAGAATTTTGCACAGAGCACAACATAATCATAGCTAACACTTGGTTTAAGAATCATGAAAGAAGGTTGTATACATGGAAGAACCCTGGAGACACTAAAAGGTATCAGATAGATTATATAATGGTAAGACAGAGATTTAGGAACCAGGTTTTAAATTGTAAGACGTTTCCAGGGGCAGATGTGGACTCTGACCACAATCTATTGGTTATCACCTGTAGATTAAAACTGAAGAAACTGCAAAAAGGTGGGAATTTAAGGAGATGGGACCTGGATAAACTGAAAGAACCAGAGATTGTACAGAGTTTCAGGGAGAGCATAAGGGAACAATTGACAGGAATGTGGGAAAGAAATACAGTAGAAGAAGAATGGGTAGCTTTGAGGGATGAAGTAGCGAAGGCAGCAGAGGATCAAGTAGGTAAAAAGACGAGGGCTAGTAGAAATCTTTGGGTAACAGAAGATATATTGAATTTAATTGATGAAAGGAGAAAATATAAAAATGCAGTAAATGAAGCAGGCAAAAAGGAATACAAACGTCTCAAAAATGAGATCGACAGGAAGTGCAAAATGGCTAAGCAGGGATGGCTAGAGGACAAATGTAAGGATGTAGAGGCCTATCTCACTAGGGGTTAGATAGATACCGCCTACAGGAAAATTAAAGAGACCTTTGGAGATAAGAGCACGACTTGTATGAATATCAAGAGCTCAGATGGAAACCCAGTTCTAAGCAAAGATGGGAAAGCAGAAAGGTGGAAGGAGTATATAGAGGATCTATACAAGGGCGATGTACTTGAGGACAATATTATGGAAATGGAAGAGGATGTAGATGAAGATGAAATGGCAGATATGATACTGCGTGAAGAGTTTGACAGTGCACTGAAAGACCTGAGTCGAAACAAGGCCCCCGGAGTAGACAACATTGCATTGGAACTACTGACGGCCTTGGGAGAGCCAGTCATGACAAAACTCTACCATCTGGTGAGCAAGATGTATGAAACAGGCGAAATACCCTCAGACTTCAAGAAGAATATAATAATTCCAATCCCAAAGAAAGCAGGTGTTGACAGATGTGAAAATTACCGAACTATCAGTTTAATAAGTCACAGCTGCAAAATACTAACACGAATTCCTTACAGCCGAATGGAAAAACTAGTAGAAGCCAACCTCGGGGAAGATCAGTTTGGATTCCGTAGAAACACTGGAACACGTGAGGCAATACTGACATTACGACTTATCTTAGAAGAAAGATTAAGGAAAGACATACCTACATTTCTAGCATTTGTAGACTTAGAGAAAGCTTTTGACAATGTTGACTGGAATACTCTCTTTCAAATTCCAAAGGTGACAGGGGTAAAATACAGGGAGCGAAAGGCTATTTACAATTTGTACAGAAACCAGATGGCAGTTATAAGAGTCGAGGGACATGAAAGGGAATCAGTGGTTGGGAAGGGAGTAAGACAGGGTTGTAGCCTCTCCCCGATGTTGTTCAATCTGTATATTGAGCAAGCAGTAAAGGAAACAAAAAAAAAATCGGGGTAGGTATTAAAATTCATGGAGAAGAAATAAAAACTTTGAGGTTCGCCGATGACATTGTAATTCTGTCAAAGACAGCAAAGGACTTGGAAGAGCAGTTGAATGGAATGGACAGTGTCTTGAAAGGAGGATATAAGATGAACATCAACAAAAGCAAAACAAGGATAATAGAATGTAGTCTAATGAAGTCGGGTGATGCTGAGGGAATTAGATTAGGAAATGAGACACTTAAAGTAGTAAAGGAGTTTTGCTATTTGGGGAGCAAAATAACTGATGATGGTCGAAGTAGAGAGGATATAAAATGTAGACTGGCAATGGCAAGGAAAGCGTTTCTGAAGAAGAGAAATTTGTTAACATCGAGCATAGATTTAAGTGTCAGGAAGTCATTTTTGAAAGTATTTGTATGGAGTGTAGCCATGTATGTAAGTCAAACATGGACGATAAATAGTTTGGACAAGAAGAGAATAGAAGCTTTCGAAATGTGGTGCTACAGACGAATGCTGAAGATTAGATGGGTAGATCACATAACTAATGAGGAAGTATTGAATAGGATTGGGGAGAAGAGACGTTTGTGGCGCAACTTGACCAAAAGAAGGGATCGGTTGGTAGGACATGTTCTGAGGCATCAAGGGATCACCAATTTAGTATTGGAGGGCAGCGTGGAGGGTAAAAATCGTAGAGGGAGACCAAGAGATGAATACACTAAGCAGATTCAGAAGGATGTATGTTGCAGTAGGTACTGCGAGATGAAGAAGCTTGCACAGGATAGAGTAGCATGGAGAGCTGCATCAAACCAGTCTCAGGACTGAAGACCACAACAACAACAACACTTCAGAAGTCACTATCTACCTTCAGTTCCGTTTGAAAAATTCTGGGGGTTACAGTTTTGAAAGTTATTGGGGTCAAGTTGTTGTAAAACAAAAGCCGAGTATGGATTGTTGTAGTGAAAAAGGAACTTCCCGGGCACTCTTGCCGATGCTGGGAGCGGTATAACAGCAGATGTTTCGTTTGCCATCCACTCCGACACTTTAAATACCGACGTGACTTCAATGTGGAGGTTATTTGATCGTCGTCGGTCATACGTGATGGGTCACGTGACCGCGTCTACTGAGCTCCGGATAGCATTACTGACGACTGGTTTAATTATTTTTCGGTCGAATGAGGTATCTCATTTATCTATCGGAACTGAGTAAAAGTGAATTAAGCTGTATTAATAATTTAACTGAGAAGCTCCTGTTTCGTTCTCGATATGTGCCGATTAGTACATCAAGGAAAACCGTATGGGAAAACGGCTGAAATTTTTCTCCACTCTAAAGGTGAGCAATTAAGTTGACATAATGAAATGTGCGATGGATAATTGGAACTATGAGCAGAAGTCGTCTCTGAATTGTATCGAGTGCTGAGTACCATAGGAAAAACGTTAATGGTATACGGAAATTTCAATTTCGGCGAGTGGGTTTTGAACCTGTGCTCCAAAGATTATGAGCATCACGCTCTCCAGGACTTACTAGTTGTTCGTGAGCATGTTTTCAGGCCCTTGTAAAATCCAATGACATCCAAATGTTACAAAAACTTAAACCTTTTAAACATTTTGAGCCTTTAATAAACGCATAAGACAGAACTACAAATCATTTATTACTGGGCACCACCTCTCAACACCAGCAGTTAAAATACAGGTACGAAAGAACAAGTTTAACACACTTCTCAAACCGGTGGAGAACACGACTTTGTGCCCTTAGATAATTCAGAACTGCAGCGACAAGAAGGGCATGTGGCCATAACGTTATATAAAGTTGCCATGTCTTGAGTGCAATGGACTCCACACTAGATGAGAACTACGCTAAGAAGAAGAAGAAGGAGGAGGAGGAGAAGGACAACTTTCTCACTATGAAAACTGCTTGTGAAATTGAAATTTCATTATGGCCCATATCTTTTTATTTTACTGTCTAAAATTGCGAAATGGTCATCTCAGTATCTGCAAGGACATCGAATGGGCACCTTCAGTTAGGTGTACAAGTTCTTTGAGTTATCTCTTTGTGGAACCTTTGAAGTGTGTTTGCATCTTCAGCTAATGAGATTGGCCGGCAGTTGTCGGGTCTACGACTCTGTGGACAATTGGATGAGCATTACATTGTATTTGTACTCTGTGTTCTGGAGTCGGCGCTAGGAGGTTTGGACGTCTGTAATTTTGTAGTTTTTGAGTGAGATTGTTCCAATTACTTTGTTGTGGTGAAGAACAGGAAATGTGGAGATCATTTCAATCACATGATATAAATATTCCATGCACAGAACTTTCAGCGAGTTGTAAACTATTGTGGTATTGATGAGCATGCTATCACGAATGCTGAGATTGTTTTTCCTAAGGTGAAAGCTAATGTACTTGATGAGGTGATATCTCTTCAGCCCATTGCGCTACATATTCAATCGTATAATCTTCTACACTGCTAATAGTTGATAGCCTTTCTAGTAGACGTATCTAGGAAAACAGTATATATTTGCACGGTTTTTACTAGAACTTCAAACCATTTTACGGGAACTGGTAATTAATTGTCTTTGATATATCTGCACAATTTCAGAACAATATAATATCTATAAACAGATATCTTGTTAATTGCGTCGCTCTTCCTAAGCCACTCTTTTATTCTTGAACATTAGGTAGCTACATGCTGCTGGGCCGCCATCTTGTCGACGCCTGTTGCTAAAATCTTTGTGCCACCAGTAATTGAGCTTGCGAACGATCAGATACTTCATTTGTACACAGCTATTTCAGCTCATTAATAATAAATATCTCTCTCCGTGCAACAGTAATTTACATGTGCGCCACGGCATGTATTGCACTCTGTTCCGGAATGCAGATTGCTGTGGGAACAGTGTGTGTGTGTATAATAATGACATATTTTGTCCAGTACGTGGTAGTGGGGCGTCTACCACCTTCATTTGTGTGTGCTGATTTTGATTGTGAATTATATCATGATCCTATAGGTTTGACGAGGCATTTAAATAATTTCGAGTTCATTTTCAGTAGACATCCACGAGTAAATGTAGTACTGCTATTGGTTACAAGCTAAATGTGTCAGCATTATATGTTTCTTATGTTGAACTTCATGAGTACTTTAATTATTATTACTGATGCTCAAGCACACATCTACTCAAATTTATTTATCGTTGCTCACTTCTATGTGTGTGTGTGTGTGTGTGTGTGTGTGTGTGTGTGTGTGTGTGTGTGTGTGTGTTACTGTGACAAATTCTGTAATTATTTGTAATCAGATCGCATTTTAAATTGAATACGGAAGAATTATAGTTCATATTTCTATGGTCGTACGCCAACATTGTGAAGGAGCATGTATTCCTTGCTGGTAAAAACTCTGGTCCTGTAGGCGTAGCCATGTTTTCACTACGTAACCGACGCTCTCGTCATCTGCAAAGTGTGTTCCCCGTAGAAAATCTTAAAGCGGCCCAAAGAGATGGAAGTCCGAGGGGGCACGATTCAGCCTGTCTGGAGCAGTGCCTGTGACAGGACGTCCCGAGAGTGGCTGATCATGGATCTCTGTCCCTGCAACTCCTGAGGCTGTAATTGTCTTTACCCATCGCCCAACTGTACTCCTATCAACTTCTACATCGCCATACAATGCACACAAACGTTTATCGATATTCACCGCGGTTTGTTTTTCTGCAGACAAGAATTCAATAACAGCACGCTGCTCCTACCGGAGTCATTTGTAGACGCCACTTTGAGACTGTACTACAGCTCTGCCATCAGCCAGAACGGTTCGAAACTTCACCGACTCACAGAATATCAAACGTCAAGCATCAACAAGGACGTTTGTCTTTGTGCATTAGTGGCTTTTTTAAAAAAAAAAAATGTGCAGCATTCCTTATTGAATGACCCCCGTATTTTCTTATGTCTGCATTGCCTTACGATCGTCCAACGATGATACTTTTCTAAACACAACAGCATCGTGCTCGAACTGTCTTAAACCACTTCCGAGGCTATCATTTCTAAACATGTTTTATAACGTGGCTTTCCTATAAATTATGTTTCTCTGTTCGGAACGAATTTTGCAACAAATTTTAATATAACTTACTAATGAGCTAGAGACTTGAATTTCTCAACATAGCTCTGAAATGGTTGATACACACGTTGACTCGCTTTCTTATCTGGTGTGTGGCGGAGAGTACTTTGCTTACCACTGGTATTTCCTCTCTGTACAGCTCCAGTCGCGAGTGTTCAATGGTAAGAACGATTCCCGCAAAGTCTCTGTGTGAGTTCCCTTCTATATAATTTCAACCTTCACCGAATTTCCGCGAGATACATGTAGCATGAAGTTGGACATGGGTTGACTCAGGTAAAAGGATAGCGAAATAAAATCGCAGTTTACCACATGTATCTGTTGTTATCGAAATGTTTAAAATCGATCGAAAAATTTTACTCACATTAGCCTAAAATATGAAATAATTACTTAATTAAAGTATTTTTCATTTAAGACGTTCCTAGAACAGATTAAAGAGTGTAAAATAATTTCTCCTAGTTCCATGCAGTTTCCTAAGTACTCCCGAACATTAATGCTCGTGAAGTATTAATGTCTATGACAATATTTGTAAAATTTAAAACGGAAAACTTGACGAGTATGCAAAAGAAAATTGTAAAGTCATACAATAGTTCATATCATTTACAGTGCAATAAAATTGCTACTGCCTTAGGAGAAATATTCGTGCGTTAATTATCTGTTGCAAGAGCACCACGTTTTTCGTTTGAAATTTTAAAAGTATTGTCATAGCTACCAAAAATTCACAATCATATTTTTTGAAGAATATCTATATAGGTTAGGGATCTCTATAGGTTATGAGAAATTTACTCCATTATAGTGCATTTTAAAAATATTTTATTTAAATAACTATGTATACTGAAACAATAAACGTGTTTCGATGCTTCTTTCAGGCACATCCGACGAAAACTTCGTTTTTGTAGAACATTTACTAGTTAAATATTCTTCGACCCAGTAACATACCTGGTAAGTTACTGTCTATGATCTTATTTTTGTTAACAGCTGGCGAGATGGAACAACCTCGAGCGACTCTCGGAAATGTCGGAAGACAGAATCTACTCCCTTCACCTGCATGTATTGTTTGCAGGGTCGAGTATGATTAAAGCAACCCTTTTCAACGCGAATACTTTTCCCTGAATTCATACTGCAGGTTCTCTTCAGGGAAGTCTAATTGTTTGAGTTTCATGTATTGTCCAGTATCCCGCAAGAGAGGGACGTGAGCGTAATACGTCTGTAATTCTGCGCAACAGACGTGTGTTAGCTGTTTGTAAACTGCAGTGACCTGTGACACTCTTGTCGCAAGCTATTCTCTACAGACAAGAATGACCTAGGGAAGGAGCTATTTCCGCAGAGTATTCGGTGCAAAAATTAAACTCAAAAAGCACACGGTCTGGTGTTGTGTATCCTTTACATAGTCACTGGTTTTTCCATACTCCTGTTATTACATAGTGATGAGGACAACTGAAAGTGAAATAATCGATTTAGTTGGTGGGTGGAAGGCAGTCGATTCAATCGCTTGTGCTTTCATGCGTCGGTTGAATTGTTCCTTCATTCTTCTGAGTGGAACTAGTCTGTGGGAGCACCCAAACGAAAATAGGTGATCCAGTCCGGCGCATTCAGTTATGAGCAGAAATCATCAATCGTTTTGCCGCTGTGAGATCATTATTGCTGACTGCACTCTGTTATCGCCTATTGACACTGTTATTATCGTTCCAATATTTGCTTTTTATGGGTGCCTATAGGTAATAGTTGAGTTTTCCGTCCTTGTTTATGAATAAGTGTTTCGTTAACAATGGTTATCGCGTCTCGGTCACAATGCCGAAACCCTCAGAGATACGGAAATGGAAGAAATCATACGACGGGATAAAAAGTGATGCTTAAGATAAATACAGTGGGATATATAGTATCTTCAACGGCGGTCCCTATAAAGAAAATTATCGACTGATCGTAAATAGTACTAAAAAAATAGAAAGAAAGTGACGCACAGTACATCAGGGTAAAGATGCAAATGACTAACTGACTAAAAAATTTAAAAAGCTACTTACACGCCTTCCGTTTATGTCACTTCATCATTTTCCGAAAGAGAATTATCACTCTAGATGCAAAGCGAGCACCAAGAGAGAGGCAGAGATTCAGTAAATTGAAATAAAAAAGTAGTTTCTCATTTATTTAAATATAAACTTCTCATGTAGCACGAGTTATTAGCCTTTTAAAACAAACGTAAAGTCCATTTTAATGACAGATATACGAAATATTCGTATTTAAGTAAATAAATACCTAATCTTCGGAAATATATTTTTTATTCACCTCTCCTTGAAATCAGATAACTTATTTTTCTCTAGAAAACGCTGAATAAGTATTTAAGATAGATCAATCAAGCTCGAGCAATGAGTGAAAACGCTCATACAAATGCCGTAACTTTCACAGATTTAACTAACTTGTCTCACATTAAATGGTTCAAATGGCTCTGAGCACAATGGGACTTAACTTCTGTGGTCATCAGTCCCCTAGAACTTAGAACTACTTAAACCTAACTAACCTAAGGACATCACACACATCCATGCCAGAAGCAGGATTCGAACCTGCGACCGTAGCGGTCACGCGGGTCCAGACTGAAGCGCCTTTAACCGCACGGCCACACCGGCCGGCTCACATTAAATACAAACACTCAAATCAGGAGAGAGAGAGAGAGAGAGAGCGAAAACTTTCGTACAATTGTCATGATCTGAGTTGTTTCATTTGACTGAAAGAAACATCAGAACTAAAAAGACTTGACTGTTTGGTCGGGTGCTAAATCACGAGTGCTAGTACCGATATCTCTCTTTTCTGACTCTGTGCGACAGTCAAATATGCCTTAGACAGCATCCTCATGCCAGAAAGCATTTTTAAACGCGGAGTGTAACATTTCTACGCAGAATTAATGAGCATCCTGATCACCACACTGCTGAGAACAAATACAGTATCTGTCAACGACTTCAAGGGACGTAGTTGGAATGCGAGAGTGTGATTGTTGCGAATGGAGTACGCGATGCATCATTAATTCAGAGTCAAGCGGAGTAGAAGCTCGTCAAACTGCATGGTCCATAGCCCGAATGTTGACTCTGTGACTCTATTTGAGTACCTCCGGACAACAACAAGAGCCCCGTCTTCGACGTCTCTGGCGGAACTGAAGGTAACACATAGTATCCTAAACAATGTGCAAAACTTGTGATGACTGATTAATCAGCAAAGTGATTCTTGACACCACAGCGTGTCCTGAGAAGAACGATATTGCATTACGCACTGCTATAAGTGTGTAAAATGTATTCTCCATTTGGAAAAGTCTGTTAAGTACTGCGCAACAAACTATAATCTGTACTGCGTCGACTGTCTGATGTATAGCGTGTGAAAAACGTATTTAAGAAGTACCGTAATTATTAAGGCAAATCTTATTAAAGTAAATCTTAGAATATACAAGTAAGTAACAATCTTCCACATATCGAAGGAATGCTTCTTTTATATTGCATATCACGTTACAAGAATTTCCCTAAAATATTCACGATAAATATTTACGAAATATCTGGAGCAACTGTAAAACAATTCACGTAATTTTCCTATGGGTGAATACTATTGTGAGTTATTGATTTAGTATTTTAATGAGATGTTCAATCGTCATGTAACGATATTGAAGAATGATGTCCAAGTAACTTTACAGTTTAACTCATATTTTGTTTTAGATAAATCCGGAAGCTATAGAGAAGTACCGCGCGGGATTAGACAAGCGGTCTAGGGCGCTGCAGTCATGGAGTGTGGGGCTAGTCCTGGCGGAGGTTCGAGTCCTCCCTCGGGCATGGGTGTGTGTGTTTATCCGTAGGATAATTTAGGTTAAGTAGTGTATAAGCTTAGGGACTCACGACATTAGCAGTTAAGTCCCATAAGATTCCACTCATTGACAGAGAAGTAATCGAAGGAGAACACCAGTTGTACTGGTGTTTTTTGTACTTTAGTCGAGCTTATAATAACAGGACCATTAGATTTTAAAGTTATATTTGATTCGTTTAACAGAACGACGAGCGGCAAATCTATGAGACAAGATTTACGCGCAGTAGAACTAAGAGACCAATTAAAAACAGAATTTCTGTGTTACGAAGAATGAACGATGTAAGACGTTATTGTAGAAGTAGTGTGAATCCATGGTTCTTGCAATTCAATTATTTTTCTTTGGTTTAGTGAGCGACCAGTATGTATTGAATTTCGTTGTTTTTTAATGTTACGGAAACTTCAGCACATTAGTATCACACTTGTATAAAGAAAAATTCGTACTCACATTCCATTTAACTAGCGTGTTTTTAAATTCTCGCATACGATAAATACGTTGCGTTGGAGAATGCTTGGGTAAAACCGAAAAACTAAATAATTACTTGCATATTCACACTGAAGCAGGATCATAGGGAATGTTGTCGTTTGAAAACGAAACAAGAAGCACATAAGGAAGGCGTTTATTAGGCAAGATATGCTCGCTCGCTGATCTTATCGCCTTCTAAACAAAACATCCACACGGATCGATTAACGACAAAAGAACAAAGTGTAAACTATGCTGGCGCTACTTATACTATGGCTTACTGGAAGCTTGAAAGAAGTATTAAGGCAAATCACCTAAAGTACCTGTATTCGCTATAAAATATTAAATAAAGGTAGTTGTGAATTCAGGAATATATTCTACCTTTTCTTTTGTGTCGTCAGTCTTCTGACTGTTATGATGCGATGCAACCTGCCTCGAATCCTTCCCCTGTGTCAGTCTCTTCATCTTAGTGAAGCACTTGCAACCTACGCCCTCAGTTATTTGCTTCATGTATTTCAGTCTCTATCTTCCTCTACACTTTCTACTCTCCATACATGTCACTATATAATGGAGGTTATTCCCTGCTGTCTTAACACATTTTTTGGTATCCTGTCCCTTCTTCTCGTCAATATTTTCAATGAATTCGTTTCCTAGCCGATTTTCACAGCACCTCATGATTCCTTACCTTAGCAGTCCACCCAATTTTCAACTTTCTTCTGTAGGACTACATCTAAAATGCTTTGATTCTCTTTTGCCCGGTTTTACACAGTCCATATCTCACTATCATTAAATGCTGTCCTTCAGATGTACGTTCTCAGAAATTTCTTCCTCAAAATAAGAACTATGTTTAATATTAGTAGACTTCTCCTGGCCAGCAACGCCCTTTTCACAAGCAACAGTCTGCTTTCTATGTCCTCCTTGCTCCGTCCGTCATGTGTTATTTTGCTGCCTAGGTAGCAGACAACTTTAACTACTTGTACTTCATTATCACCAATCCCGATGTTACGTTTCTCGCTGTACTCATTTCTGCTACTTTTCATTACTTTCGTATTCTTCAATTGATTCTCAATCCATTTTCTGAACTCATCAGACTGTTTATTCCATGCAGCAGATCCTTCACTTTCACTGACGATAGCAATGCCATCAGCTAAACTTATCATTGTCGTTTTTTCACCCTGAATTTTATCCCACTCTTCAACATTTTGTAATTTCAGTCACTGATTCTTCAATACAGATACTGAACATTGGCGGCAAAAGACTACACCCCTTGTTTACTTAGTTCTCGGTCTTCCACCCTTATTGTTCCCGCTTGGCTCTTGTATATAGTTTATATCACCCGTCTTTCCCTAGAATCCACCCCTGCTTTTCTCAGCATTTCAAACATCTTGCACAACTTGACATTGTCCAACGATTATCAGGTCGACAAATCCTACGAACATGTCTTGATTTTTCTTTAGTTTTGCTTCCATTAATAATTGCAATGTCAGAACATCCCCTGTGGAGCCTTTACTTTTCCTTAAGTCCAACTGATCCTCAACTTACACACCCGCAACTTTCTTTTCCATTCTTCTGTATATCATTCTTGTCAGAAAGTTGGATAAACGAGCTGTTAATCTGATAGTGTGATAATTCTAGCACTTTCTTGCTCTTTGAATCTTCGGAATCGCGGGGATGATGCTTTTCCAGGAGGTCATATGGAATATCGCCAGACTCTTACATCTTACACACCAAAGTGAATAATCGTTTTCTCTTACCATCCCCCCCCCCCCCCCCCCCCCCCCCCCCTTATTTTAGAAATTCTGATGGAATGTTAGCCATCCCTATTGCTTTATTCGTTTCTAAGTCTAAATTCTGATTCAACGTTATCTAACGTTCGGCCTCATTCGATTTCATGTCTTTCAGAACTCTTTCTAATTTTGCTTGTAATACTGGATCCCCTCTCTCTTCTAAACGGCTCTTGTTTCTTCTTCTACAGCGTCATAAGACAAATCTTCGCATACATAGAGGCCTTAAGTATGCTATTTCTACCTATCCACTTTCTCTCCTGAATTTGAGAGTGGAATTCCCATTGATCTCTTAATATTACCATCCTGGCTTGTAATTTTACCGAAGGTTAACTTGACTTTTCTATATACTGAGTGAGTCTTTCTGTCAATGATATCTTTTGAGATTTCTTTACGTTTTCCATGCAGGCATTTCGCCTTAGCTTTCCTGCACTTCTTATTTGGTTCATTCCTAAGTGACTTGTATTTCTGTACTCCAGAATTTGTCTCAACATTTTTGTTCTTTCTTCTTTTGTCGATCAACTGAAAAATTTCTTGTGTTCTCATGGTTTCTTCACAGTTACCTTCTTTGTTACTATGGTTTTCTGTCCAAAATCTGTAACTGAAATTTTTCGAGACGTCTATTGCTTGTCATCTTAAATGCCGACTGTGCTACTTCTTATCGTAATATCTGTACTGTCAGAGAACTTCAAGCGCATCTCTTCATTCCATAGAATTTCCAAATCCTACTTCTCTGCGCATTGATTTTATGGACTAGTCTTTTACACTTTTCCTACTCTTTATCACTTCTCAAATGTGACCTGAGTCTTTATCTGATCCTGAGTACGCCTACAATCCAGTATCTGATTTTGGAATATCTACCTGACCATGATGTAATCTAACTCAAATCTTCCGCATCTCCCGTCTTTTCCAAGTGTGCGTGCTCCTCGTGTAATTCTTACAGATTATTCGCTAATACTATCTGAAATACGTTATACAATTAGCCTTTCTCTTCTCTCATTCCTATTATCAAGCCCATATTCTCCTGCAACCGTCTGTTCTACTCCGTCCTCTGAAATCGCATACTAAATCACCCACGGCTATTAGATTTTTATTTTCTTTTACGTACTGAATCGTTCAGCATCCTCACTACTTTCTCTATTTCTTCATCTTCAGCTGGCGACATTGGTGTGTACACATGAATTATCATTGTAGGCGTTGGTTTGCTGTCGATTCTGATGAGAATAACCCTGTCACTCATCTGTTCACAGTAACTCGCTCTGTGCCCTGGCTTCCATTTCATAACGAATCGTACTCCCGTTACACTATTCTCTGCTGCCGGTATTCCAATCATTATAATAGTAACTCTTGCAGTCTGTAGTGACTTGTTTTCTACATGTTTAGGAACGATACGCTGTGCGCGTATATTTGGATATAATGCACATGCTAATGCGTCATTAACATTACATCTTAGAGTGCTCATAGACAACCACAATTTCATACGAACCAGGCTGTATTTCAGACTTGGATAATTAAAGAAAAGTGGTCTCCTGTCCCGATTCTGAATTGTTGGGGATGTTTCCCTTGGCTGCAAGGCCGGTACTGGAACAGGAAATTTCGTCCCAAATACTCCTCTTTGGGACTTCCTCTACTAAACTCCTCTGTCCCATTCTCAATCAACGGGGATTTTTCTGTAAAGTATTGAACTCTACGACATCAGGATCTGTATCAGTCTTTTCTATCCTTTGAGGTACCGAAGAAAACATCTAAACAGCGGGGAAATCATCAAAGCGTCTTAGTGTAAATCTATTCATATAGAAAAAGTTAAAGCCGTCCAGATACATGTAATTATTCAACGGCAATCGTAGACAGATAATACCATTTCTTGGTCTGTTGTGCTGGCAGAGTGGAAAACAGTAGGAACCTAGAACTTCACTTGAATTTTCCACTGCTAGATGACTTCGCGTCATATGGGCAAATGGATATTCTGGTGTCCAAAATTAAAGCAAGAAACAGAAATTTTGCAGGATTGCTTTTATTTTGTCATACAACAGTATAAACAGGTGATAGTAAAGTAGAAATAACACAAAGAATACACAGTGTGAACAACTACAAGATGCGTAACGGCAGACAAAACTGTTGCAACTTAACCGATTTGCACACACATTCCCACAAATGATTAATGTGCTCCATATGGGCTGTGGCCATCTCTGCAGGAACAAAGGCCTGACAACGACGACGAATGCAGTGAATGATATCATCAATCTCAAGTCGAGGAAATAACGCCCATTCTTCCTACAGAGCCGCTCGCAAGTCTTTTGGAGTAGCTGGTGATCCAACCCGTCTCCGCAGCGCATCCCAGACATGCTCTATGGAATTCAAACCGGAAGGGTTAGCAGGCCACGCCATGCGTTGAGTATCTTCCGTTTCCAAGAAAACATCAACCATCGCTGCTGCATGACGTCGGGTAACATTGTGCATTAATACAAAGTCTTGGCCCGCAGCACTTTGCAGCAATGGCATATGACGTCCCAAGATCTCGTCACGGTGCCTGACAGCAGTTAAGCCTTACCGATTCACCCGTACAATTTCATGAAGTGCTGTTCGAGTGGTCAGCATAATCCCTACGCACACCTTTAGGGATCCTCCTCGATATCGGATTCTTACCACAATGTATGTGCCCCGAAATCGTATTCGACGTTCGCTGCAGAGGCGAATCTGTCGAGAATCACTCTGCAGACCAAATTGGGGCTCACGTGTGAGAAATACATTGAACCACTGTTCGACCCTTCAGGTGGCATATTGACGGCTCCCCTCTAGACGTTCCTTTCTGTGAAGACGCGTCGTCGCGTCGTAGGTAGACATACGGCAAGTCTCCAACAATAAAGGCCACCTCTTCTGAAGCCTTTTGTACAGCGTTTGTCTCGAAGCCCTGGAGGACTAAGGCGTACATTTGGACCCTCGCAACCTAATAATGGTTTCTCTTTCTGATGCCAGACGTGGCTGTCCCTGTCTCGATCTTTGGGATACAGTTTCGGACTCTATAAACTATCGAAACATCCGAGAAACAACAGAACGATTTTCTTTAAGTCATCGGTCCACATCACTTTCTTCCAGTAACTTCCATTGTTGCCATGCCTCTCCACTGAAGAGTCTGGCAGGCGTCTTCTCTATGACATGCTGCACACTCTGTGACTATGTACGCAGCGATTGTGGATGTGGGGCTACACGAGAAATAGTACCCATTTTGATGGTTGCCTTGACGCCATCGCTGGCGTGGTCGTCCTTTGACCGGAATGCCATCTTACGTGCAGAACACGACCGTGCGGGCATCTGTTGACAGTTTCTACGATTATATTGTGAATGAGACACAGCGAGCGCAAATAACGGTTTACTGCTTTAATTCTGTACACCAGTGTATAAAGGGCGTCTCTCGTAAAGTCGTCAGCCGCATTTCCTCTAGTATTTCGGCAAATATTTCCAATAAATACCGCCTATCATACGTTTCTTCCAACGCGTAGTGTCACTAGAAAGTGACACCGTTACAGGCAAAATCACTTTTGAAGTGGTATTTTACGTACCCATTCGATACAACAGCCCAAAATTAGTCTAGTGCGGCATATGTTTTACCGATACCATCAAGTTGGCTGGTTTCTGGGTGGAAGTCGAATATGAGTCGACATGACATACACCATGGAATCGAATATCTTGCCATTCTGATTGCCTCTTCTATGAGCAGGATATTTTCCGATCACTTTCTTGTACATTTGGTCCCGACAAAGATGGGAACTGATATCACCGATAAGAAGCTTCAACTGTATCTGCTTGTTTTGCCAGCGTTCCATCCAGAAGATCCAAGAAGTTATCCACTTCATTTGGGATCGACCTTTTCTCATTTGTGAGTGCTTATTCTGTCACTGGTTTGATAGTTGCGAACGATGGCTGGTTCTCTCGACAAAAGTATACGTACGTGTACACTCTAAATTAAGCAAGTCAGAAAGCGTTGGTCCACTTATGGCTCTTAAGCAAGCAAGTTGTTCGGCTATTGTTGGATGTCCTCTTTTAGCATATCACACCAAATTCTGTCCAACTAGTGCGTTAGATCGTCAAAATTCCGAGCTGGTTTTTAGGGTCCTGCTCATAATGGTTCGAATGGCTCTGAGCACCATGGGACTTAACATCTGAGGTCATCAGTCCCCTAGAATTTAGAACTACTTACGCCTAACTATAACCTATGGACATCACACACATCCATGCCCGAGGCAGGATTCGAACCAGCGACCGTAGCAGACGCGCGGTTCCGGACTAAAGCGCCTAGAGCCGCTCGGCCACCGCTGCCGGCCTCCTGCTCATAATGCTCCAGACGTTCCTACAGTTGGGGAGAGATCTGGTGACCTGGCTGAGCAAGGCAGCGTTTGGCAAGCAAGATGATACGTAATTACCTCACCGTTTGTTCGTGGGCATTACCTTTCTGACATATAAGACCGCGATGGTTTGTCATGAAGGTGCGTACAATATCGTCGACCTACCACTGTGGAGTAAGCGGGCCACGGATGACCAAAGAAGGAGTCCTGCCACGAAATTAAATGGCATACCATACCACCACTCCTGGTTGTCGGACCATATGATGGGTAACGCCTTCGTATTCCAGACATATGGTGGGTGAGAGCTTGGTATCCCACCTCTCTCCGAGGTTATTCCAGACACACCTTCGCCGGTAATCGGAGCGTAGTTCAAATCAGGACAAATCCCGAAGGACAATTTTACTTCAGTCAATGAGATTCCAACCTAAATATGATTCTGGAGATGTCCTGACTGTCTCCCATCACAAGGCCCGACAAGCAGGAGCGATGTCTGCGGTGCCTTTTCTTTCCATAGCAGGACCCCTCTGGCTGTCATTCGAGGCACTTTTAGAGCACAGTGGTACCTCGACTATATTCTACGCCCAATCGTGGCAAGGCATCCTGGACTTACATTTCAGCAAGGTTACACCCTCCGGTACTCGGCGAGTGTATCTACTGCCTGTCTTCGTGCTTGCCGAACCACAGATTTCTCGTCCATTGAGGAAAAAATGGTTCAAATGGCTCTGAGCACTATGGGACTTAACATCTTGGGTCATCAGTCCCCTAGAACTTAGAACTACTTAAACCTAACTAACCTAAGGACATCACAAACAGCCATGCCCGAAGCAGGATTCGAATCTGCGACCGTAGCGGTCGCGCAGTTCCAGTGTGAAGTGCCTGAAACTGCTCCGCCACATCGGCCGGCCAACTGAGAACATTTGGGTTATTATGGACATGACCTTCCAACCAGCTCGGGATTTTTACGATTTAATAACAAAGAGAACTATTGACCGTCTTTGTGTAGCAACCTGGTTCTTCTGTCGTTGATAACGGTGGTGAAATATACACGTGATACAATGTTCGTGCAAGTCTGTTCGCCATTATCGGGACAGAACTGTAGCTTGTGATGCACTCGATTGCTACCGACACCGTAATAATAATTGGACGTGAAAGACTGTTGCTGCGTTAGTCAGTTGCTGGAACAAATGCTGCAGTCACTGTACCGCATATCGGCGCTGCTCTCAGATAACTCTTCTTGGCCTACCAGGCACTGGCAAAAGACCTTGATCTAGATCGCGTCTCATGATACTAAATAGTAGTTAAAAACAGAGAGAGAGAGGAGCGAAATGCTGTAGCAGATTACGCAAGTGCACGTTTTCAACAGAAAATATGGGTTATATTCCTCTGGAGCCGTATTCCTTTATCTGGAACCTTCAGCAAAAGGCTTCAGGAAGCTAAAATTTCCATCTTGTCCACTTTGTTTCCTAGACCTGCCATACATATTGAATAGTCAAAATGATCATTAAGTACACTCATGCTATTAAATTAGAGATAATTTCAGAATGTGGTGCCACACAACGTGGCACTACACAAAACTGCCACAAATAGCATAGGCACATAGGGAACACACACGACACAAATCTGTAACACCATGCTATTGCCGAAAAGTTGAGAAAACCGTCCAGAAACAGATGTCCTACAAAACGCTACTGTTTCTTGCGCTTGTACCCCGACATCAATATGGGATCTGATCACCATGCACACGTACACAGGTCGCCCAACGGGTTGGCATACTCTGGATCAGGTGGTCGAGCGGCTGCTGGGGTATAGCCTCCCATTCTTGCACCAGTGCTTGTCGGAGCTCCTGAAGTGTCTTAGGGGTTTGAAGACTGGCAGCGATACGTCGACTGAGAGCATCCCAGACGTGCTCGATGGGGTTTAGGTCTGGTGAACAGGCAGGCCACTCCATTCGCCTGATATCCTCTGTTTCAAGGTACTCCTCCACGATGGCAGCTCGGTGGGGCCGTGCATTATCATCCATCAGGAGGAACGTGGGGCCCACTACAACCCTGAAAAGTCGGAAATACTGGTGGAAAATGACGTCCCGATAAACTTGACCTGTTACAGTTCCTGTGTCAAAGACATGCAGGGGTGTACATGCACCAGTCATAATTCCACCCCACACCATCAAACCACGGCCTCCATACAGGTGCCTTTCAAGGACATTAAAGGTCAGGTATCTGGTTCCTGATTCACGCCAGATAAAAACCCGGCGAGAATCACTGTTCAGACTATACCTGGACTCGTCCGTGAACATAACCAGGGACCACAGTTCCATTGACCATGTAATGTGTTCTTGACACCAGGCTTTATGGGCTCCCCTGTGACCAGGGGTCAGTGGAATGCACCTTGCACATGTCAGGGCGAATAAACCACGTCTGTTCAGTCGTCTGTAGAATGTGTGTCTGGAGACAACTGTTTCAGTGGCTGCAGTAAGGTCCCGAGCAAGGCTACTGCCGTACTCCGTGGCCGTCTGCGGGCACTGATGGTGAGATATCGCCTTCTTGTGGTGTTGTACACTGTGGACGTCCCGTACTGTTGCGCCTGGACACGTTTCCTGTCTGCTGAAATAGTTCCCATAATCGTGAGATCACACTTTGTGGCGCACGGAGGGCCCATGCTACGACTTGCAGTGTTTGACCAGCCGCCAGTCGCTCTAATCTTCTACCCCTCATAACGGTGTCAATATGTGTTCTTTCAGCCATTTTCAACACACAGTCACCATCAGCACGTCTGAAAACGTCTCAATACTTACTCACTGCACCGTACTCTGACATGCACCAACACAGCTCTACGAACGTGGACTGCTTCCAGGGCCGCCGTGCGACGACCTCAAGGCAAATACACCGCATGGTCATACTCCGAGGTGATTCAATCCCGTAAACCGCCCACCAGACCGTAGTTTCACCATGTACCAGCATATCCCTAATTTATGAACATGAGTGTAGATCCCCTGAAAGTCTTTACCTTGCCCACTAACATGGCTCTATTCTCGAGGGTATCAGTATTAGGCTTAACGTTTTAATGAACCTTCGTGAAACGTAAACGCTTTAAAAGCTTTATTAAGACGTATTTATAACTAGAAGATTACTCTGTTGTTAGATTTACCCATAAAACACTGACAGCTGCGCTCTTCCTCGAGGCCGGCGCTACGCAACTGCAAGGCAGAACCGCCTACATGAGTTCTTCCAGACGAATCACCCTTAGGTTGCAGCTGTCCGATAGCAGCAAAGCGGCGACGCCACTTTATGCTCGTCAAGTCTATCGCTGTCGTATGCCCGCCCCACAGATCTCCGTCCGTTTTATGGGACTCTTCCCCGCCGACATGAAGGTTTACTCTTATGCCCACATAAAGGTACTTTACGAGCTAAATTCAGAATTATAATGAGGTGTTAATAACGCAATATAGAACAGTAGCAATGGAACTGCATTGTTTTATGGACATAATATCAATGAAACGTTAAACGCACTGTGGTGGGATAGCTGTCTATATCTCGTTGAGGGAAATGGAGTCTGCAGGGATGGAATTCTCTTGCATTACTATATGCAGATCAAGTAAAATGATGAGAATAAGAAGGTCGTAACAGAGCGGCAGTTAAGCGAATGCGAAACTGGATTAAATTAGAGACTGAGGTAGGTAGTAAGGTGAAACGAGTTATTTGAGGAAAGAAAGATAAGGCAGGAGATTAATCGTAATTCTGTGGAAGCGTTTGCCTGTTTGCCTTCAAACGCTATTTTCAACGTGTCGTGAAGACACAGTACACACCCTGATCAAAAAGAAAGTAATTCTTTGTTATTTTTTCCAGAGTAACATCAAATTAGTAATGACTATCCACGGTGAGGCCCTAGGAAAGGAAAACGCTTTCAGGAGAGATGATGGTGGTGATTCTGAACGGAAAACTTCAGACGGACTTTTACCCTATTCGGAATGGTTTCCGCGATAGAAAACATATAATATCACGTTTTTCTTGAATAACCCTAAAACCGAACCCTCCGGCGAAAATTAGTCACAGTACAAAATTAAACTACATTAAATTTCCTACAAAATTGGCCTGATTATTCTTTTCTCTAGGATTAATAGTGTGTGCGAAGAGAGACCGAGAATACCGGAAGTGTCTCTCGATGCGCATGCGCTATAGCCTATGTAGTTCTTGTAAGCGAATTTGAGGTAGTTTCCCCACTTGATAGACGACAAGTAGGGAGGGCGCGAATCCGTCATCTTCCAGGGAAACAGCTCCTTTGTTGCAGGACGAAGACAAGCTGGCGGCGGCTACATTATGCTCTGGGGAACATTCACATGGGAACCCATGGGTCCAGTGCAAGAGATCACGACGGCCGAGGAGTGTCGTATACCGGCTGCCAACCACGTTCACCCGTTCGTGAGGATCGTGTTTCCCGAAGGCAGTTGCATATTTCAGCAAGATAATGCGCCATGTCACAAGGCCAGGAGTGTGATGGACTGGCAGTTTCATAATTGATGTGCTGGCCTCCAGCTAGCCAGATCTGAATCCATTCGAACACATCTGGGATGTGATTGGACGTGACATCAGAGCTCATTACGGGAATTAGGTGACCTGTGTGTGGAGATGCAGCGCCAGCTCTCTCCAGCGACCTACCTACGCTTCGTGGCTTCCATGCTACGAAGGGTCATCGCTGTTACCCGTGCGAAAAGGGGACATACCGGCTATTGGGTAGGTAATCATTATGTTCTGGCTGATCAGTGCATTATTCTTCTATCCTAGGAACCGAGAACCTCAATGAGTTTTGCCTGTTATCTATATCTATATAGGCAGGATATTGGTCCCGGGGATTCCAACTACGTACCAAAATCTCTATAGTAATTCCACAGACCTGCCCGTATATACTAAAAGAAGCGAGCAAGGAACTTCAGTTCGTATATGTAGAGAGAGGAGATGAAATATAATATTTTTTATTTACTTACTACTAAAACAAGACTACACTTTACATTTCATGTTGGCATGTGGTAATATTCGCCTATTATCTTTCCAACATCTTTTGAAATACGGTATCACACCCATATCTATACACAAATTGTTTATTTAAGGGGTAGCCACTATATGATGCACAGATTAGTTTTCCGCCTATGGCAAGTTTCCTTTTCTTATGCCGTTACATGTACAGTTACGACATTTATAGAAATATTTCCAATATTTAGTGCCACAATTCCTTTTTAGAACCAGTAGTTCATCAATTCTGTCTTTCTAACGTTTTTGTCGAAACACTCATATTTGCACTAAGATCACTAAACATCTTTCATCGATCCCCATAAGTTCGTTATCTCTAGTGAATCCTAATGCTGTAGTCTTGTCTAACTACGTATTCTAAGCAGTATTTGTCATGGTAATTTATGTAAATACACCACTTTCTCAATATACACTCCTGGAAATGTAAAAAAGAACACATTGACACCGGTGTGTCAGACCCACCATACTTGCTCCGGACACTGCGAGAGGGCTGTACAAGCAATGATCACACGCATGGCACAGCAAACACACCAGGAACCGCGGTGTAGGCCGTCGAATGGCGCTAGCTGCGCAGCATTTGTGCACCGCCGCTGTCAGTGTCAGCCAGTTTGCCGTGGCATACGGAGTTCCATCGCAGTCTTTAACACTGGTAGCATGCCGCGACAGCGTGGACGTGAACCGTATGTGCAGTTGACGGACTTTGAGCGAGGGCGTATAGTGGGCATGCGGGAGGCCGGGTGGACGTACCGCCGAATTGCTCAACACGTGGGGCGTGAGGTCTCCACAGTACATCGATGTTGTCGCCAGTGGTCGGCGGAAGGTGCACGTGCCCGTCGACCTGGGACCGGACCGCAGCGACGCACGGATGCACGCCTAGACCGTAGGATCCTACGCAGTGCCGTAGGGGACCGCACCGCCACTTCCCAGCAAATTAGAAACACTGTTGCTCCAGGGGTATCGGCGAGGACCATTCGCAACCGTCTCCATGAAGCTGGGCTACGGTCCCGCACACCGTTAGGCCGTCTTCCGCTCACGCCCCAACATCGTGCAGCCCGCCTCCAGTGGTGTCGCGACAGGCGTGAATGGAGGGACGAATGGAGACGTGTTGTCTTCAGCAATGAGAGTCGCTTCTGCCTTGGTGCCAATGATGGTCGTATGCGTGTTTGGCGCCGTGCAGGTGAGCGCCACAATCAGGACTGCATACGACCGAGCCACACAGGGCCAACACCCGGCATCATGGTGTGGGGAGCGATCTCCTACACTGGCCGTACACCACTGGTGATCGTCGAGGGGACACTGAATAGTGCACGCTACATCCAAACCCTCATCGAACCCATCGTTCGACCATTCCTAGACCGGCAAGGGAACTTGCTGTTCCAACAGGACAATGCACGTCCGCATGTATCCCGTGCCACCCAACGTGCTCTAGAAGGTGTAAGTCAACTACCCTGGCTAGGAAGATCTCCGGATCTGTCCCCCATTGAGCATGTTTGGGACTGGATGAAGCGTCGTCTCACGCGGTCTGCACGTCCGGCACGAACGCTGGTCCAACTGAGGCGCCAGGTGGAAATGGCATGGCAAGCCGTTCCACAGGACTACATCCAGCATCTCTACGATCGTCTCCATGGGAGAATAGCAGCCTGCATTGCTGCGAAAGGTGGATATACACTGTACTAATGCCGACATTGTGCATGCTCTGTTGCCTGTGTCTATGTGCCTGTGGTTCTGTCAGTGTGATCATGTGATGTATCTGACCCCAGGAATGTGTCAATAAAGTTTCCCCTTCCTGGGACAATGAATTCACGGTGTTCTTATTTCAATTTCCAGGAGTGTACATATTGCACACGTGAGGCCATCATCTTTCATACTCATTCATAAGCGTTGTGCGATTCGGGTATGACTTGTAGTCTTCTTCCTACTGACATTAGAAATGTTGCAGAATATATGTTTTCTCTACATATCGCATCAACAATAGTATTTAACATATGCTGAACTTCGAAACATATTATGACTTACTATAAACTGAAATGAAAATTCACTGACGTATTTTCTCGTAGGGAGCCTTATCATGGAGTGGAACTATTCAAATGGTGTAGCTAGTACGTAACAGTTGCGCATATTAGTTATTCCAGTTCTCTCGAAAATCAGTTTGCGGAATGTCTCGAAAAACGGCAATGACCAAAATATTAGAGAAATACGAGCTCCATTTGCAACTGCAATACGAAACTGGGGAAGTGACAGTAAAACGCTTACCGTGTCATGTGTATTTTCCTTTTAAACGGTTATAACAAAGGATTTAAATGTATCATTAACTGTGACGAAGCCAGCTCAAGGTTCGGATGTAGTCCTTTTTACATGTGGGTACCTTGACTGAGATAGCTGTACCAGTAACCATAGTCATGCGACATCTTTATTATAGACGCCATCATATCTTGTCCCCCGACACATTTCTGTGAAAAATGTGATCGTATATGCATTAGACTTTTTTTTTACTGTTCTTTAGTTTTGCAATTTCAAGGAGAAACACATTAGCTAGTCGTTAAAAAGTGAAACAGGGTCGACAACCATATATTCAAAAGAGCGATTGTAGTGGTAGGACTCGAATGACCCTTCGCTATATAGTTCATCATACACCGTAAAGTTATTTGCTTTGCAAATGCAGAGTCGATCATCTCTTAACACAGGACACTACTGTAGCTGTATCCGAACATTACGGGTTTGTTAATCTTGCTCATCTACGTTAATTTATATTTTTCTACGTTAAGAGCCAGCTGCCATTCATCACACCAACTAGAACATTTGTGTAGGTCATCTTGTATCTATATACAGTCACTTAATTTCGACACTTTCCTGTACACCATAGCATCATCAACGAATAACAGCAGTCTGATGCTCACCCTGTCTGCCATATCATTTTTGTATACAGAAAATAGCAACGGTCCTATCACACCTCTATGGGGCACTCCTGCTGTTACCCCAGTCTCCGGTTAACACTAGCCGTCGATGACAACATACTGAGTTCTGTTATCTGTTCCTTAAGATGTCTTCGAGCCAGTCACGTATCAGTCAACCTATTCTGTATGCACGTACCTTCGTGGGGTACCGTGTGGAACGCTTTTCGGAAATCTAGAAATATGGAGCAGCCTGTTTGTTGCCCTCCATCCGTTGTTCGCAGTATATCACGTAATAAAAGTACAAGCTGGGTTTCGCACGTGCGGTGCCTTCTAAAGCCGTGTCAAATATCCTTTAAAAAGTGATCGACGGATGAATGAACCTATTACGTTCTATTACTTCTAGTTTCGAATCTTTACATTTTATGACCACATAAAATTACTTTCCTCCGGCCATAACTGTGGATTCTTCGACTGCTCAATGACGTGGCACAAAGGAACTGTACCTCCATTTTATTACGTTAATGAATAAAAAATGGCTCTGAGCACTATGAGGTCATCAGTCCTCCAGAACTTGAAACTACTTAAACCTAACTAACCTAAAGACATCACACACATCCATGCCCGAGGCAGGATTCAAACCTGCGACCGTAGCGGTAGCGTGGTTCCAGACTGTAGCGCCTAGAACCGCTTGGCCATCCCGGCCGGCTCTTATTGCCGTTGTGAAATGGACTTATAAGGTATAAAATAATGACAACTGGGATACAGCTTTGGTATTCATGATGCCTACTGGCGATCACGTTCCAATACGTTTCATAGACTGCTTCACAATCCACGTGACGACATCCATATTAAACACAGGCCGAGCACCTTTGTCGATGTATTGCGATACAAACATCTACAGCACCTATGCTTCATAATATTACGTTGATTCTGGCGTATAGTTATACTTTTTGGCTTATCATAAGAGAGTATTTCCTGTATTAATTGAAGGGACAATAGATTCTGCTTTATTTGATTTAAATGTTCCCTTAAAACTGCCTCGGAATAACAAGGAATATAACGATGGATCCGATACATGCAGTCCACAAGATGGTAAGCCTTAACAAACGAAGATGCATGTTGTCAATCCAGAGTGAGAGTAAATTTAAGCGATGGTGACCGGTATTGCAGCCAGAAATATGTGATTCATTCTCGATTCCACTACACGGTGAGGACTTCGTGATCAGGACGATTGAATGAAATACGGTAATGTCAATGGTCTACCAACGAGAAGCAAAGGTTATCGTTGCAAACTAAAAACCGATGATTGGTTTGATATTACAACACGTATAATGATAACGACTTTGTCCAGCGCCAGCCTCTTCATGCGTGTGTCAGCGCGTAATCTACCTGCGCATATCTGTATTCCGCAAATAACTAATTACTGCTCTGTTAATTGCGTTACGTATTAATTGCATGTTGGATGGTACATATTGCGACAGTGATGATCGCACACTATGAGAACTCTATACGTCAACAGGATTACCACAACTCTAATACCTGTTGCGCCTTCACTTTACAGCGCAAACCGTAACAGATTGTATCACATGATACGACGTCAGACTTTTTGTTTAACTAGTGATGTTGTCCATGCTGCAGAAAGCTACGCACCACAAAGACGATGCAACATACTACGCCAGTGTCATATAGGTCATCTGGATGATGTAGATCGTTTCAGATCTCGTTCCGATATATCGCTTACTTATGCTCGTTACTCTCTACTGAATGATTATCTGGGGACCTATTTTGTAACACAGTTTACGTTGATTTCAATTTTTGAGCTGTTTTAGAGTTAAACAGCTTTGCTGTTTTCGAAAGTGTGGTCGCTTGCGATACAGTGAAGCGCATTCCGACTTAGAATCCGAGTTCTCTTTTGTATATGAGCAGTGTTTAATTTTTATTTTTGTGTCACCAGAAAAATTTCGTAATGTTGGTCTCTGGTAGTTTGTGTGTTAAGTGCTTAAATACCTCTGACAGGTATTGTTATGTACGTGACTCTTCTTACCATTCCTAGTCAAAGGAAATGTATCAATACATTTGTCAGATAAGCCTATGTTGCTTGTTTTAAAGTAGAAGCTGGTGATCAAAATAAAGCATGCACCCCTAAAAGAGGATGATAGTAATTTGTCGAGAGTTTACAGATAAGGACGAAAGGAACTTTCATTTGGTGTAACTATGACTTGGCGAGAAAGGAGTTTTAGGTTGTGCTCTCAGTCTCGGAGCAATGGGATTCGTTATAATGAATGCCTTTGCTTGTTGTTGAATGAATAGAAAATTGAATTTGTTAAGCAGTTTTATGATATTTCTTCGGAATTTTACTATTGGGTGTTGTTTAAACTTAGTTATTTTGCTTCCAGTAAAGAAAATCAGTTTCTTAGTGATGTACTCACTTTTGTCCTTAACTACTAGAGTATCGCTGTTGTCATAACCCACAATCATGGCATTATCTTTATTGCGTTTCATGTTTGTGCCATTTACAAGTATTCTCTCTTCATAAACTGATTTGGTGTTATTTGATTTTACCTGTGCCTTTATGAATGATTTTATTTATGTTGTGTGCTAGGATAGTAGGTTCACAGCTGTTTAGATCAGTCACGTCAGCTGCTTCATCAGTAAGTGAGATGAGGCTTTTTAGGTTAATGCTGATTAATATGGGTTATACATTGTGTGCTAGACGTTTCTTTAGTAAAGTTATTATTTCGCACTGAAGGTGATGTCAGTTTGATTAATGAATCTTTCATAAAACAGTGCTTTGTAGGATGGTTGGTTGTCTAGCTGCTTCTGAAGCTTGTACGACTTCTAACTTCATCTGGAGCCAGTGTGTGATTTCCACTGGCATCTTCTACAGTATTTTCAACGTATTCTTAAACTGACTTTAGTTGTGATGGGTGTAGTTTAGTAGGTAGCTCTAAATATGTGTAATAACAGCATTGAACAATTTCTTCTCTATCCTTTTACTAAGATTTCATTTCTGACTTCATGTACAGTACCTCACATTCCCTTTTGGTAAACTGTGCTATAGTGTACTAGCGTTGTTTGATATAATGGGGACGACAACCACACAATAGTAATTACTGATACAAAATAACCTTTCTCTAATACTGCTTCAAATACGGTAGTAACAGAACTACTAACCAACCAATAAGGCCCAGTTTTATGAAAGAGTGATAAATCAAGCTGAAATCACCGTCTGTGGTAAACAACAACATTTACCCATGAAATGACTATAACACAACGAAAATCACAGAGTAATCAACACACTCAAAAGGCAGCTGACTTAGATGATCCAAATGACACTGAACACACTGTCCTAGAACATAATATAAATATAATCATTCACAAAGCAACAAGTAGTGAGGGAAACCCAAAAGCAGTTTATGAAGGGGGAAAACTTGTAAAGAGCACAGACATGAAACTCAATAAAAATAACGCCATGACTGTAAAATTTGACTACAGCAATTCTGTACTAATCATTGACAATGATAACTACAACACTGAAACACTGATTTAGCAACTAACAGCGCAGACATGAAACCCAACACATAATAACTCCATGACTGTGAAATCTGACAAAAGTAATTCTGTAGTAATCGCGAACTAAGATGAGGACATTGTCAAAACTCTGAGTTTCTTTTCTGAATTCATAATTAACCTTAAACTAGATTCAACAGTAAAATTCCAAAGCAAAATCAGGAAGTGGTTAATAAATGCTGTTCCCTGCTCACAGAACAACAAACAATGATATGCACTATAATGAATCACACTTCTCCATGAGTGAGAGCTTAACCTAAAACCCATAAGCGTTTTGTTTCCTATGAGACATGTTGTTATTTCTAAAACTACACATTCCTTTAAAAAGCTCTCAGTTACTGAATGATATTGTGAAACACTACTCTCTTTCGATATGTCATACTCAGTTAAGATCTCAGATGATTTAGAAACAAAACACTGACTTTTAAACTGACTTTTAATTTATTCCTTCCACGTGTTATGATATTCATTGTAAACCTAGTAATCTTGAAGAATTTATACCTTGCATATGTGAACTTATTACTACTCAGAATTCTGACACTTCCTGATAAACGTCATCTTTGATCGTATCATGTTAACCTACATCTGTGAGGTGTTTTTAAAATGTGTGAACAAATGTGCGTCGTAACCAACGTGTTGTGCGACAATAGATTAAATAAAGTTGCTGACCTCAAAAGGTTAGAAGTGTTCTTCCTTCTTTATTTGGTATTTTTTTAAGATTTTTACACATTTTCTCATATATTTTCATACTTGTTTTGTTAAATACTAAATTTAACATCTAACTTTTTCGTAGCAGGAACACACATTTCACCTAACTCGCGAGCGAATGTTAATTACATGTCAGGTGAATCGCATCTGCTGATGGGAGCACAGCGTCCGAAATTCACCATGTACTTTAATAGAACATGAAAAAATTGTGACTGAAAGCGTTTTCATTCGTAATCCCTGTGTAAATAGCCTTATCATTCAACGGATCATCCGGGAAAAACTACAGTCTCTGCCAGGATTGTAATAAGGTCAGAAAACCATCCAATTTTTATTTATTACCTACTGAACCTTAATTATCTTTCCAAAATTGTGCTTAGTTTTGTGTGCTGCTTGCTCAGTGTTAAGACAGAATAACAAGGGAGTTTGTAGTTATGTGGAATGGAAACTTACTGTTTAGTGTTTGCGTGTTGATGATTAATAATTATGAAAGAAGGTTTGATGTGGGTCTTTGATGACCTTAGTGGAAACGCATTGCACAAATAAATGTAATCTGTGTGACTGGCGCGTGCCATTTGAAATAACAATTATTTTACCATTCTCACCCCTTGTATTTTATTGCAGGTCATTACACTAAGTTGAACGTTTTGCCTCAGAAAGGCATATGAGTGTGACTCCTGCAGACATCTCCACTGTTTGATGTTTAGAATTGATCCCAATGAATATTGTGTGTCTTGGACAAACAAGAATGCCGATTTTACTCTGGCGTGATACATAATATGCAAAGCTGCCAGGATTTAAATTTTAAATGGCGATGATCTTTCCAGTGCTGTTGTGTAATCTCTCGGGACAACAGTAATCATGACTCCAGTCATCTGAGAAGAGATTTCCGAGAAACAGTTTAGGGCTGCCCAAGTAGTATCATACCCCACGCGATGATATTCGTGCGGCATTAAATTCCTTTCACATCAATGTGTCCGTTTGGATAAATACAGCTGGAAACAACACAATGACGGAATGAAGTACATGAGATACTCCTAGAAAATGCTGCTGAACGAAGGTGCCTGGTCCGCAGCTCGTGGTCGTGCGGTAGTGTTCTCGCTTCCCACGCCCGGGTTCCCTGATTCGATTCCCGGCGGGGTCAGGGATTTTCTCTGCCTCGTGATGACTGGGTGTTGTGTGATGTCCTTAGGTTAGTTAGGTTTAAGTAGTTCTAAGTCCTAGGGGACTGATGACCATAGATGTTAAGTCCCATAGTGCTTCATATCACCTAACGGCATCCTGCGTACAAATGATCGGAGTCCTATTTCACATTCTGGTTTCTGTTTTTATCTCTTGTTAGTTGTGGCAGAAGAAGACGAGGTACAGCGAGGAAAAGGAGAAGGAGAAGAAGAAGATGGAGAACTCTTTTGTTACTGCAAACATAAAATTGAGTTTCTGCTGATTTCATCTATAGACGCAGATACAGATCGCTTACGCCTCTGTGAGGCCATATGCAAAGCGATACATTAAATAACGTTGCTTGGCTACGGTGATGATACTATCATGTGACGTCTCTGTGTGATATATTTTACCGCCGTATACATAAGGCAAGGATATTTATTCTTTGGCGGCGGCAACAAAAGGAAAGCCGGAAGGCTAGCAGCAGAATATGTCAGATAGAATCATGACGGATCACCGTGTGTTCGTCGATACTGACCGACTCGAGTGCAACCACCGCTGGCGTACCGCCCCTATCTGCGCTCTCACCCCCCGCTATTCGCGCACGCAACAAGTAAAATGGGATCGATGAAGTTCTCCACTGTTTCTGTACACTGAAGGTGCAGGCAGTGTGGCTAAGTTCCGGTCTGAGGTTCATAAACCGGAAATTCAATGATGGTAAGCATTTTCTGTATTATTCTTAAGATCGGACTAACAATGGATGTTCGACATCAGGAAGAACATATGATAAATATTTCTGACGTTCGTAACATAATAATGTTTTATTAAATGAAGTCGGTGCATAATTCGACAGTCATCCAATTTTCAGACGCAGGAGGCGACACAGAGGGAGTTTCAAGAGAGCTAACTGTCCATGTAATTGCTCTCAGGTACAGAGATTGGGCGGGTGATAATAATCTGTATCGCATCTATTGATCGTAGTTACAGAGTGACAATTATGGAACTAAATGAAATAAAATTGTCATAACACCTGAACGGTTTGCGTTAGGACGTTCAAACTGGGCGCTTGGTCCAGGGTGGATGGTGGGGGGTGGGGGTGGAGAGGGGGAGGAGAATGCGCGTACATGGCTTGGTTTAGCGACTAAGCCCACTTTCATTTCGTTCGTCAGTAAGAATATTGGCGCATCTGGGAAGCTGAGAATCCGCATTTCGCCAACGACAAGCCTCTTCTCCTTCAATGGGTGACTGTTTGGTGTGCAATGTCCAGTCACGAAATATGTTGTCGTTGTTGTCTTCAGTCTTGAGACTGGTTTGATGCAGCTCTCCATGCTACTCTATCCTGTGCAAGCTTCTTCATCTCCCAGTACTTACTGCAACCTACATCCTTCTGAATCTGCTTAGTGTATTCATCTCTTGGTCTCCCTCTACGATTTTTACCCTCCACGCTGCCTTCCAATGCTAAATTTGTGATTCCTTGATGCCTCAGAACATGTCCTACCAACCGGTCCCTTCTTCTTGTCAAGTTGTGCCACAAACTCCTCTTCTCCCCAATTCTATTCAATACCTCCTCATTAGTTACGTGATCTACCCTTCCAATCTTCAGCATTCTTCTGTACCACCACATTTTGAAAGCTTATATTCTCTTCTTGTCAAAACTATTTATCGTCCTTGTTTCACTTCCATACATGGCTACACTCCATACCAATACTTTCAGAAACGACTTCCTGACACTTAAATCAATACTCGATGTTAACAAATTTCTCTTCTTCAGAAACGCTTTCCTTACCATTGCCAGTCCACATTTTATATCCTCTCTAGGTCAACCATCATCAGTAATTTTGCTCCCCAAATAGCAAAACTCCTTTACTACTTTAAGTGTCTCATTTCCTAATCTAATCAAGGAATAATCGGTGCTATAATCCTTGATGGCGCGGTGCCTACTGAAAGCTACATGAAGGTTTCATCCCCATTATCCAAAGTGACCCTGGTTTCGACAAGATGTGATTCATACAAGACGGAGCTCAACTCCGTCAAAGCAAGAGAGCGTTTGATGTCATGGAGGAGCACTTCGGGGACCGCCTACTGGTTCTGAGGTAACCAGGGGCCACTTTCATGGACCTCGATTTTCCGCCATATTCTCTGGATCTGGACACATGCGGCTTCTTTCTGTGGATCTATACTGAAGACAAGGTGTGCAGCACTAACTCCAAAACCATTGCTGAGCTGAAAACAGCTATTCAGGAGGTCATCGACAGCATCGATATTCCGACACTATATTTGGTCATGTAGAACTTTAATATTCGTTGCGCCACATCATCCCCAATGATGGCAAGAAATTCAAACATACTATAACCTAGATTCGAATATCTGTAGTGACGTTTACATGTTAAATAATGTGCGTGCAATTGTCACCGTCTACAAGGCGCGGCATCTCGAATTACACTACATATCTTACATGCTTTTCAACATTTACATGGATACTCTTCAAATCACATTTAAGTGCCTGGCAAAGTGTTCATCGAACCACCATCACAATTCGGTATTATTCCAGTCTCGTATTCCGTACGAGCTCTGATTTCCCCTGTTGTATCGTGGTTTCTCCATATGTAGGTCGGTGTCAACAAAATATTTTCGCATTCGGAGGAGAAAGTTTGTGATTGGAATTTCTTGAGAAGATTTCGTCGCAACGGAAAACGCCTTTCTCTTAATGATGTACAGCCCAAATCCTATATCATTTCTGTGACACTCTCTCCCATATTTCTCGATAGTACAAAACGTGCTGCCTTTCTTTGAACTTTATCGATATACTCCGTCAGTCCTATATGGTAAGGATCCCACACCGTGCAGCAGTATTCGGAAAGAGGACGGACAAGCATAGTGTAGGCAGTCTCCTTAGTAGGTCTGTTACATTTTCTAAGTGTCCTGCCAATAAAACGCAGTCTTTGGTTAGCGTTCCCCACATTTTCTATGGGTTCCTTCCAATTTAAGTTGTTCGTAATTGTTACACCTAGGTATTTAGTTGAATTTACGGCTTTTAGATTAGACTGATTTATCGTGTAACCGAAGTTTAATGAGCTCCTTTTAGCACTCATGGGATGACCTCAAATTTTTCGTTGTTTAGGGTCAACTGCCAATTTTCGCACCATTAAAATAACTTTCATAAAATGTTTTCCAATTTATTTTGGTCTCCTGATGGCTTTATTAGTCGATAAGCGACAGCATCATCTGCAAACAACCTAAGACGGCTGCTCAGATTGTCTCCCAAATCGTTTATATAGATTAGGAACACCAAATTGCCTGCAGCACTACCTTGGGGAACGCCAGAAATCACTTCTGTTTTACTCGATGACTTTTTGTTTAATTACTACAAGCTGTGACCTCTCTGACAGAAAATCACAAATCCATTAACATAACTGAGACGTTATTCCATAAGCACGCAATTTCACTACGAGCCGCTTGTGTGGTGCAGTGTCAAAAGCCTTCCGGAAATCCAGGAATACGGAATCGATCTGAAACCCCTTCTCAAGAGCACTCAACACTTCATGTGAATGAAGAGCTAGTTTTTTCTGAGAGGAACGATGTTTTCTAAACCCATGTTGACTGTGTGTCAATGGATAGTTTTCTACGAGGTAATTCATAATGTTTGAAGTACAATATATGCTCCAAAACCCTGCTACGTATCGACGTTAATGATACGGGCCTGTAATTTAGTGGATTACTACTACTACCTTTCTTGAATATTGCTGTCACCTGTGCAGCTTTCCAGTCTTTGGGTACGGATCTTTCGTCGAGCGAACGGTTGTATATGATTGTTGAGTATGGAGCTAATGCATTGGCGTACTCCGAAAGAAACCTTATTACCTTATTGGTATACAGACTGGACCACAAGACTTGCTTTTATTAATTCATTTAAGTTGCTCCACCATTCCGAGGATATTTACTGCTACATTACTCATGTTGACAGCTGTTCTCGATTCGAATTCTTGAATATTTACTTCGACTTCTTTTGTGAAGGCATTTCGAAAGGCTGTGTTTTGTAACTCTGCTTTGGCAGCAATGTCTTCGATAGTAACTCCATTGCTATCGCGCAGAGAAGGCATTAGTTGTTTCTTGCCGCTAACGTACTTCACATACGACCAGAATCTCGTTTTTTTTTTATTTTCTGCCAGGTTTGGAGACAAAGTTTCGTTGTGGCAATTGTTTTAGACATCTCGCATTGAAGTGCTCGCAAAATTTCGAGCTTCTGCAAAAGAGCGCCAATCTTGGGGATTTTGCGTCTGTTTAAATTTGGCACGTTTGTTTCGTTGTTTCTGCAACAGCGTTCTAATCCGTTTTGTGTACCAAGAAGGATCAGCTCCGTCGTTTGTGAATTTATTTGCTATGAATCTCCAAATTCCTGCCGATACTACTTCTTTGAATTTAAGACGCATTTGGGCTACACTTGTGTTATTTATTTGGAATGAGTGGAGATTCTTTCTCAGGAAGGCGTCAAGTGAATTTTTATCAGCTTTTTTGAATAGGTATATTTTTCGCTTATTTTAGGAGGATTTGGTGATTACAATATTCAATCTCGCTACGACAACACTGTGTTCACTAACACCTGTATCGGTTTTGATGCTCGTTATTGACAGGATTATTTGTTGCTAAGAGGTCAAGTGTGTTTTCATAATCGTTTACTATTCGCGTGGGGTCATGAACTAAATACCCGAAATAATTTTCAGAAAATGCGTTTAGCACACTTTCGAATTATATTTTATGCGCACCTGCGGAATTAAACATTTATTTTCGCCAATATATGGAGGGTAGATTAAAGTCACCACAAACTGTTAACGTATGAGTCGGGTACGTGTTTGAAATCAAACTCAAGTTTTCTTTGAGCCTTTCAGCAATTGTATCATCTGAAATGGGAGGTCGGTTAAAGGGTCCTGTTATTACTTTATTCCGGTTGCCAACAATGACCTCTGTCCATACTAGCGCACAGGAAATATCTACTTCAATTTCGCGACAAGTTAAACTACTTCTAACACCAACAAACACGCCACCGCCAACCGTGTTTACCCTTACCTTTCGGAACACCGTTGGTTGGATATTAGGAGAGAACTGTGATAACCTACTTCAAGAGAGATAGAAAGGAAAATTTTACGACAACTATGAATGCATTAAAACCAATTAGCTTGGACAAGGTGTAGAAGCCGATGACAGATCTGCTGGCCACTTCCAAGTACTTCCAAAATTAACTTTTTTTTCAGGACCAAGAAGGATCCAGAACATACGACAGAAGTATTTCACATTTTGGTCATATCAGCTTTCTGAGTAGTTTAACGTGGTCCGGTACAAACTCCTCTCTTGTGCTAACTTCTTCATGTAGGAGAAGCAAAATGGTTCAAATGGCTCTGAGCACTATGGGACTCAACTTCTGAGGTCATTAGTCCCCTAGAACTTAGAACTAGTTAAACCTAACTAACCTAAGGACATCACACACATCCATGCCAGAGGCAGGATTCGAACCTGCGACCGTAGTGGTCTCGCGGTTCCAGACTGCAACGCCTAGAACCGCACGGCCACTTCGTAGGAGAAGCACATGGACCATATGTTCTCATTCATTTTTTGGATGTATTCCTCTACAGATTTTACCCTTCATAGCTTTCTCTAATGCTATGAAAGATACCCTTGTATATTTATAATACGTTATATCGTCCTGTCTCTTTTTGTCACTTATTTACATATGTTCATTTCCTCGCCTATGCGGCCGAGAAACTCTCCAGTATTTATCAGTTCATGTAAGTATTCATATTCATATACAGTGTCACATCTTAAACACTTAGAATCTCTTCTTTTCCTGTTTTTCCACAATGTATGTTTCATTACGGTTCAGTGCCATGGTCATAACAAGCATTCTCTGAAATTTCTTATTGAAATTAAAGCACAGGTTTGATTGGTTTGATATTAGTAGACTTCTTTCGTTAAGAAACTCCCTCCTTACCTGTGTAAGGCTACTTATGTCCTCCTTCCTTCGTCCTTCATGTATTATTTGCTGCCAGCTTAGCAGAGTATTCCAACATCGTCTACTTCATGGCGACCAACACTGATACTAAATTTATAGATAATCTCATTATTTTCGTTTTTCTTCGGTTTACTCTCAAGCTGTACTATGTCCTCATTAAACTGTACCTTCCATTCAAAATCTTATTTGTTTCTGCTTCACCTTCGCTGAGGATATTAATGTCGTCAGATAATTTTATCATTGATGTCATTTCGTACTAAAATTTAGTCCCGCTCTTGAAACTTTCTTTTATTTCCGTCATATTCACTTCTATGTATAAATTGAATACTAGATACGAGAGACTGGATCTCTGTCATGCACCATTTTTAATCCGAGCACCTCGTTCTTGGTCTTCCAGTTTTAATGTTCCCTTATGGTTGTGCGATCTGTTAGTTACAGGCATTACTCTTAACTTTTCATTAATTTTTGTCAGTATTGCGGGTTTCTCTTGGGTGTTGCTGTGGACTTATGGGCCGTAGCAGTGGCAGTCAACCTGGTCCCTACCAGTAACTAGCGGACGTTCCAGCTTTCATTGTGGGCGTTTCGTGGCAGGGGTTTTAAAGATATTTTCATTAGGTGATAATAAAATTTTGACATAAAGTACTTGGTAAGTGACGATTATTGTATGCTTTAATTAGCTGTAATTCTGCATTATAAAATTTTTCACGTGGAGTTAGCTCTTATGTAAGCTTAACGAGGAAGGGAGAGAAAGCAAATGAAAGTAAAATGGTGCGAACTATTGGTATCAGTTGCCTCAGGAATTTGCGCAGCATCAGCGGTAAAAAGTGAAAATCTTTACCGGAGCAGGATTGGAACTACAATCTGCTGCTAATTAGGCAGTTGCGTTAACCACTGTGCCACCCAGACACAGTGTTCAGCACAACGGTGCGGAGTATCTCGGCACCCTTCTCGGCCAACCCACATTCTCACCCGGCGCCACGTGTCTGCAGTCGCTTTCCACGTCCGCCCTGCTCGCTACTTTCACATCCCCGCGGGAGGTCGGACGTAACTGTGCATCCTCATTGAATGTGGTGGATTAATTGCCCATCGAGGCGAATCAGTTTTACGAATGCATGGTGCCTGATCATTCGAACGTGTCTAAAAAATGGACGCCACACATTCATTAAAAGTTACTTCCCTACTTTACAAATCACCATTACTGAGGAACTGGTGGTTGGCTGGAATATTTTACTACTACCTGTAATACAAAGGTGGGCGGTAAGCAAAGAAAGGGTGATTCGTCCTGGGTTAGAACCTTTACAGAATTGTGATTCATTTTTTTCTTATGTACAGGTTCATTTAGTATTAATAAATACACTGATCAGCCAGAACATCGTGGTCACCGACCAGCTATCGATATAAAACCACACAGGTGACAGCAGCGTCACCCGGCAAGAAATTGCTACTAGTAAGACACACGAAAGGTGCATGTTGTATCAGTGAGACTGCTGTACGTGTGTGGGACGGGGAAGGCGTCCAATCTGTCCGAGTTTGACTGAGAGCAGATTGTGATGGCTCAGAGGCTCGGAACGAGCATTTCGAATACTGCACAACTTGTCAGGTATTCGAGGACTGCTGTCGTAATTGTCTTCAGTACTAAGGTGAAACCACGCCCAAATGTCATGGGAATGGGCGGCCACCCTCCATTACAGATGTCGGACGTCGTAGGCTGGGCAGACTGGTAAAACAGGACAGGTGGCGAGCTATCGCCGGCAACTCGTGATATCTGAACCCCTACCAAACACACCTAGGATGCGATTGAACGTGGTATCTGAGCACATCACCCATCTCCCTGTAATTTACTGGAATTTGGTGACTTGTATCTGCAGATGTTGTAGAAACTTCCCCCAGCGACCTACCAAGGCCTGATTGCTTCCATGCCACGACCCTTGGCAGCTGTTATTCGTGTCAACGGTGGACACACCGGCTATTACGTAGGTGGTAATAGGATTCTGGATGATTAGTATCTATCTTTCATTTCGTATTGTGACCAAAACGCTCACGAAGTTCCCTGAATTTAGGTCTATTGTAGGCAAAGCGAAACCTGGACGGTCCGAAACGGCTACAAATGAAGCGAGATCGATCACAAAGTCCAGGTGTAGCACTTGCAGCCATACGCAGGAAACTGGTCGGAGCTGTACGTCAATAATGAAAATTTACACTACACGTAAATGACGTCGTTACAAAACGCAAATTTTACAACAGCTCACCGAGGACCATAAAAGTGGTCGTGTTGAGTGTTCAGAGTGGGTGGCACGCAAGCTGGACAAATCCCATAGTTTCCCCTAAATGGTAATGGTTAGGGATAAAGCTAATTGCTGTGTGGACGGAGAAGTAAGTAAAGAGGATTACGAAGTACCCCGTCAGTCCAAAATTTAAGGTGTTCGTTTTAATTCTTCAGCTATTGTACTGAAACATCATACAATCAAGGAAAACTGTGGGAAAAGTTATTCCTTGGGTCGTTGTGAGACTCGCGTGTCATATTTCTGAATGCCGGTTATATGTCCAAAGCCCTTTTCATCCGAACTCCGCAGTTTGTCGTAGTGTTGCAGGTTCGCATTGACAACACCAAGTTTCGTCGGCCGTGATAAGTTTCTCCAAATAAGAATTATCAGTTTGCGGCAGGTGTTCTTGCATCGCTCCTTATGCTGGGGAGACAGAGTGTGCAGGACAAACTTTCCTTACACATTTATCTTCTTCAGACCAGTCAGGAGAATGTCTTCGCCACATGATGTAGACACTTTTCTGTGTTTTGTTTGGCGACGACAATCTGGCACACGAAGACCTCACGTCCACTAGTTAACAGTGCTTGCTCACAACTGACTGTTCGAATGCACAGTTTCAAATTCAGGCTGCCTTGGTAATTACTGCGCTAACGTCGCTTATACGCCGCGAATAAAATTTGTCCGGGGAGATTTTGTGCAGACACTGTATTTGTCAGTCATCAGACCTGACTTGATGGATCTATGGAAAGTATATGTCGCATCGAAGGTGTTGGTCTGATGTGGAATATCAGGATGCGGTTTTGTAGGTCCTTCTGTATTCAGGGCACACTAACAGTAACTAATTATCGGTAGTAGTTAGACGAATACGTTTTTTCGTCTCTTCTGTCTGAAGACAATGGATTGGGGTCCACTATTGTCAGGCACACTTGTCTCTTTATACCTGGATACCCAATTCCTCCGGAAGGTGGATAGCTCGTAGGGCTGCGGTGGAGTGTCCACCTCATTTCCGGACTTATGTCCATTACATTTCTATATGTGCAGACCAGCGAAGCCAACTGTGTATGCAGTGAAAGTGAGAAAATCTTGCATACCGTAGAGAGTGGTTTCTTGGTATTTGAGTTTTTTTCCGGTGCAACTGTTAGTTAAAGACCGTGAGGACTGTGTGAAGCAGGAAAGAACATCCACAAATGTCCTGGAACACAGTACGTGTCGTCACCAGAATTTGCCTAGTCCTGTACAAAATGCGATATAGCTGGAGAATAAATAAAACTCTACTCAAATGGAAGAGACCATTGTTTTCCTCATGAAACTCTATTTCTGTTTGACATACCATGTGACCTTCCTTCAATTAAAAATTTACGAGCTACTTCTAAGATGTCCACTTGTCACATGGCCACTATGTTGCTAACTTTATCCCAGATGTTCCATTCGCCCCTCCAGTATCAAACTACTTTAAGTTTATCCTTATCCATATGTTGTCCGTTTGAAATGGTGATTCCACATCCTAAAAAGCACCCTGCGTATTGTAGGACTCTCAGAGTAGTGTATGACACACAACGGTGTGCAAAACGCAAGGACGAAACTAACTTTCGCACAATGTGACACTGCCAAGGAATATAGCTCGATGAAACTTAACCATACATACAGAGAACTGCTACCGTGCAGTACTGTACAGTACAGTGTAAGTAGGCTGTTTATGTTTTCTTTATGTAAGTAGGCTGTTTAGGTTCTTATGTAAGTAGGCTGTTTAGGTTCTTATATTGGTAACGCCGCCGCCACGTAGCGCTCTCTGTATGAAAATGAAATCACTGGCTGTGCTGTGTGCAGTCTGTGGCTAGTTTGCACTGTTGTCTGCCACTGTAGAGGGGCAGCTGGATGTGAACAGCGCGTAGCGTTGCGCAGTTGGAGGTGAGCCGCCAGCAGTGGTGGATGTGGGGAGAGAGATGGCGGAGGTTTGTAATTTGTCATGAACTGATATATATATTATGACTTGTGATGATATTAAGGTAAATACATTGTTTGTTCTCTATTAATATCTTTCATTTGCTAACTATCCCTATCAGTAGTTAGTGCCTTCAGTAGATTGAATCTTTTATTTAGCTGGCAGTAGTGGCGCTCTCTGTATTGCAGTAGTTCGAGTAATGAAGATTTTTGTGAGGTAAGTGATTTCTGGAAGGTATAGTTTAATGTTAGTCAGGGCCATTCTTTTGTAGGGATTCTTGAAAGTCAGATTGCGTTGCGCTAAAAAAATATTGTGTGTCAGTTTAAGGACAGTCGTGTATAATTGTTCAAAGGGGAAGTTTCATATGTCGACCCTTAGCCTAGGATACCTCACTGGAATCTTCTGATTTTTCTAGTAGTTTGTGTAATTAGTGTAGATTTTGTTTATTGCTAGCGCGTAACTGTAGAGAGAATCTCCTTTGTAGTTGCAGTCTTTCATTGTTGTACAGTAAAACAGGTGTGGCATGCATATAGATTTGCACCAAGTATTTCGCAGCTGCAATTAACTAGATATTATTTTCAGTGCTATGTTAATGTGTTCCCCTAATTTTGCTCTTCAAATTGTGTTCTTCTGTGTTGTCGTGTGAAATACTGTGACAATAATGGCGTGTGAAAAACGTAACACTAGGCTCCAAAGTAAACTGAGAAATAATAGTGACGACGAGCGTGGCTTATCAGCACCACTGTGTAGTGAATTAACAGACGTTCCTAGTAGTAATTTGGTAACTGTGCATAGGGAAATGGAGCGGGCGGTAAATAATGGTGTAGACAGTGAAACAGGTAGTGAACAGGGAAGCATTATCGATCGATCGGTCGGCAACAGCTCGCCTAAGGAATCCGAAATGACAGGACACAGATTTACAAATACTGTAGATTCAGGTTTTGCGTCCTCACCGTTTTCTCAAATAAGTCAAGACACATTTTCAGCTTGTCAAAATGTGAATGTTGCCGGTGCAAATGCACTGCCGAAAAGAGTAGAGGAACAGATTCCAGACACTAATGCATTGTTATTACAACTAATGCAACAAATGGAACAAAATCAGAGACAAACACAACAAAAGCTGCAAAAGTTAGACACAATGGAACAAAATCTTAAAAAGTTAGACACAATGGAACAAAATCTTCAAAATTTAGACTCATTGGAGCAAACTATTGAACAAACACGTGAGGATTTAACTACTGAGTTACATCACATTGAATCGAAATGTCAAAAAGTCTGTAATGACGTAAAAACACAAATTTGTGAGCATTTCCAACATATTTTTTCACGTCATGAAAATGCACTACAGAATCACGAAGCAGCCATAAAAGAATTGCAAACTATTGTTCATGAAAATCATGAGACCTTGTGGGCTAAAATTGACTCAGTTGCATCTACCGATTCGGTTACGCAACTTGCAATAACTCAGGAAAACTTAAAGGACACAGTAGATTCGATTTCAACACAAATGGACACTCCGAAACTTGGTTCAGAAAAACACACTGAGGAAATGTGTTCACTATCGGAGAAAGTAGCCGAACTTTCGGATCAGGTCACTAACTTATCTACAAAGGTAGATGATGATCTGAATGACACAAGATCTGTAGCCTTCACTGACACAGAAGAGTATGAACAAATTAGAAAATTCAAACAGAATCAAAATCAAATCAATACACAGTACAAAAGAGAAATCCGGGAAGTACAAGATCAGCTGACACAGGTAATTCAAGAATTACGTATTTCAGAGGATACTCGCGCCCCAATACGGGAAGAGGGACACAGAAATACGGAACAGCCACAAAATAATAACACAGGGCATTTCGGAAGTTGTGAAAGAAGTTGGCAAGGTACGCCGAATTTTGAGATGGAACCGCCGACACGACGTAACAATGACCGATATGCTACTCGCCGACACGATGATTTTGACTATAAGCTGTTCATTACTACACGTAAATTCAAAACATTTAAGAATTCTGGCAACGACATTCATCCACAAGCATGGCTCCATCAATTCTCTCATTGTTTTCCTCCCAACTGGTCGTTAGAACACAGATTAGAATTTATGTGTGGCTACTTAGAGAATGAACCAGCTGTAAGAATGCGATTGGTCATTCACGATTGCCACAGTGAAGGAGAATTTTACCATGCCTTCCTCTCAGCATATTGGTCTCAAGCCACACAAGACCGAGTAAAACATGGCATCATAATGATGAAACATTTCGAACAATCAGAATTCTCCAGTCTTGTGAAATATTTTGAAGACATGTTGCACAAGAATCAGTACCTGTCAAACCCATACAGCCCCTCAGAACTCATCCGCATTTGCTTAATCAAATTACCTGAACATTTACGACATATTATTTTAGCAGGACGTTGCAAAGAAGACATTGAGGCTTTTCAGGGACTGTTACAAGAACTGGAAATTGACACTGACAATCGGGGAACGCGGAAACAGGAGCACAACAATTACAGGTCACATCTGTCACTATTCCGCGATGAAAGAAATAATAACTGGACACGACAAGGCTATTCTCACAACAAAAATCGTGACCAAAACAGACACCACCCGTATGACAACCGTTGGCAGAGTAGTAATAACTACAGGGAAAGATCACCTCTCCGTGGTAATGACTATCACAGAGACAATAAGAGAAACAGACAATATGGGAACCAAAATAAATACTATCAAGGGAGACAGAATAACTTTAGACGCAGCGGACCAGAGCGCAGTTACGATTCAGGGAGAAATTCTCCACCATGTGACCGACAAGAAAGAAACTATGAAATCTTCCGACATGACGACAGACGATATGATCGTAACGACAGACCTGAATTGCATCAGAACTGGCGGGATTCAAACAGAGCAGGGCCCTCTCGTCACAGTGAATTTGTAGAAGTTAGGTCTCCAAATCCCAATAACGACGCGCGCCCACAAAGAGACAATAGGCAATGACTCACACCGCTGGCAGCAACAAAACGTACTTATGAAACTGATGACGCAGCTGCCGTAGCTAGTAATTACGTAAAAATGGAAGACATTAGGGACATCTTACTCCAAGAACACGACGTAAAACATAACAGCATTGCATATCCTGTGATTCACATTACAGTAAATGACGTAAAATTTACGGCAGTACTTGACTCTGGCAGTCCCATTTCAGTAATCAGTGAAACAGCCTTTAGCAAATGCAACAAATCGAACGATTGCCCCACACTTCCGTTACGTAAGATTAAATTACAAGGTGCAATCTTTGGAAAAAGTGTAGATGTACGCCAACAAACCAACTTAGAATTCTTTTGTCAAAGCCACAGCTTCTCTATGAACTTTCTTATTGTTCCATTATTGTCGACGGAAATTATACTGGGAGTAGACTTTGTGAATGAATACAAAGCAATCTTAAACTTTCACGATGCTGAAATAACTTTAGAAAAAGAAGGTAAGTCAGTAGCTTTGAAATTTGAAGATTGGCTCTCAAACCATGACGAAGAAATTAATCGGCTTTACCTCCTGTTAGACAACAGTTCGGAATTTTCGACGGAACTTGACACTAACAATCACTCTGCAAGTACTGACAGGGGTGATATCGACGGCGCATTTGATACTAATGAGTTAATTCAGAATAAAATTCAAACAATTGAGAATTGTAATGACAGTGATAGGCAAGACCTTTTTGAAATTTTACAAGCACATTCCACAGTTTTTACTCACAAAACAGGAACAATCAAGGGATTTCAATACCAATTTCGTGTTCGTGAGCATACTAAATTTTGTGTTAGACCATACGTAATTCCGGCGCATTATAGGGACCGTGTTAGAACAGAAATACAATCTATGCTTGACGAGGGCATTATTGAGCCTGCAGTAAGCTCATACAACAATCCGTTACATGTTGTTGAGAAGAAAAATGGATCGATCAGGCTTGTCTTAGATTCGAGACAAATCAATACTATCATTATTCCTGAAACAGACAGGCCGCAGACGATGGAAGAACTTCTTCAAAATTTTAATGGTGTAAAAGTGTTGTCTTCCATTGATCTCAGATCCAGCTTTTATCAGATCGAACTTCATCCAGAATGTAGAAAATACACAGCTTTCCTTTGTTTCGGCGTTTGTTATCAGTTTCGGAAACTTCCTTTTGGTTTGAACATTTCTTCAGCAGCATTCATTCGCGGGCTAAATTCCATATTACCTGAATTCTTGAAACGTCACATCACCTTATATGTAGACGATATTCTGATAGCAGAAGCCTCATGGGAACAACACAATCGCATCCTCAACAGCGTGTTACATATTTTTGCAGAATCTGGAATTACAGTTAACTTGGAAAAGTCTGAATTCAGTAGGTCAAAGGTGAGGTTTTTGGGACATATTATTTCTTCTGAAGGCATTCAGCCGGATCCTGAAAAGTTAGAAGCAATCAGAGCCATTCCAGTTCCATCTACAAAAAGACAAGTCCGCAGTTTTCTAGGTCTCGTAAATTTTTACCGTCGTTTTCTGAATATGCAAATTCTTGTTACACCAAAACTTTGTTCTCTCACTGGAAAAAATACTATTTGGAACTGGGACGAACAAGCACAGTTGGAATTCAGTTCTTTGAAAGAATCGCTACTTAACGCGCCAATACTAGCTCATCCAGATCCGTCACAAGATTTCTGCCTTAGCACGGATTCTTCTAAAGTCGGTCTTGGTGCCCATTTATTTCAAGAAGCCATAGAAAATGACTCTAATGTTCAGAAAACCATTGCTTTTGCTAGCCGAGTGCTAACAAAATCTGAAAAAAATTATTCCGTTACTGAATTAGAAGCTTTAGCTATCGTTTGGGCATTTAACAAATTCCGTTCCTTTCTTTCTGGTAAGCACGTAAAAGTATATAGTGATCATCGTGCATTACAATTTCTTATGTCTTCAAAATTAAATCATGACAGGTTAAAACGTTGGGCATTGTTTCTGCAAGAATTCCGCTTCACAATAGTCTACATTCCCGGCAAGGAGAACATTGTTGCGGACGCACTGTCACGCGCACCGGCTGGGCTTGAGAAAAGTAACAGAGAAGGCAACCTCGAGAAAAATTTCAGTATTCTTTACATTCAGAAAGTCGCCTTTGAAAACTTCATCACCACATCTTTAAAAGACATTGTTCATGAACAAGATAAAGATCCGATTTGGAAAGACATCAAAAGTAAATGGCATGAAAAGACACACACTCAGATTCGGCATTATTACCTGGTTAGAAACAACATACTCTTCAAACGCTGCACTGTTGATGACAAGCTATGGGTACTTTGCATTCCAGACGATTTTGTTAATAAGCTCATTTGGTACATTCATTTCAGCTACGCACATTTTGGCCCACGAAAATGTTATCATATTCTTCGAACGACTTGTTATTTTAACAATATGGAAAAGAGAATTCGAAGAGTCTTGTCTATTTGTAAACTTTGTCAAAAGGCGAAACCATCTACTATCTCCCATAGTGCTCCGCTGTTTCCTATCATTCCTTCTAAATTAAAAGAATTTGCTGCTGTTGATCTCTTGGGACCGCTTGTCAGAACATCTAATGGATTTTCGTACGTTCTAGTCGCCGTTGAACTTACTTCAAAATTTGTTTCTTTCACACCGTTACGTAAAGCCACTGGACGGTCTGTATCCAACGCCTTTGTTAAAAATTTCTTACGTGAAGTTGGACACGTTAGTAAAGTCATTTCAGATAACGGACCGCAATTCAGATCTGCTGTTTGGTCACACATGCTTCGCAACCATAAAATCAAACCTGTTTTTATTTCATTGTACTCAATAAGCTTTGCAGACTTTATTGTAACAGAAAGCATCAGCATTGGGACAGATATTTACACTTATTTCTAAATGTGCTGAATGAAATGCCTCATGATTCCACTGCTTTACCACCTACTCTTGTACTAAAGAATGAAGAACCACCGAACAGAATCAGAGAGCTTGTACCTTTCCCAAATACACGTAAACTTCGACACAAAGACATAATTGATTTGGCTCTTAAAAATATAAAATCTGCATCAGACAAAAGGAGAAAACTACACGGTAAAGCAAATGCAAAGAAATTGTATACTGGTCAGAAAGTTCTCATTAAAGCTCATTCATTGTCACATAAGAAGAAACACTTGAGTCACAAATTCTTTCTAGTTTACAATGGACCTTACAGAATCCGACGTATACCACATGATAATTGCGTTGAAGTTGAAACTCTGCATACTAGGAAGAGTAAAGGTTTACACCACATTTCACATGTAAAACCGTTTATTGAAAGATAATCTGCATTTTAACTTTGTCTTTGCCATAAAACTTTTCACTTCACATTTCTAGTATGCTTTGTCAGATTTAGAATCTGTTAACATGTAACAATGTTTGAAGTGAAATATCCAGTCAAGAACCAAGAGAACTTATTTAAACAGAAATTACGAATGCATTGTTATAATGAACAGACGACACATTGTTGTTAATTGTACATTCTTGCTTGTTAGTTGCACGATTACGTAACGACTATCAGGCTTACATACTTAGGACACATACTGGTACTGCTAATGAGATTTTAATGCAACATTTTGGTTTACTTGAAAATACATTCTGGGTTTAAAGTACTTTCTGTGAGATACCAGACGACACAGTGGTTAGTTTATGTGACAACTACACGGTTTTATCACGACGCTACTAATGAGTGACAATTTACAATGTTGCTTTTGCGGTGTATCTGTTTTATATCTGCACAGTTTTTCTGAATTCTTCTGGAAAGTAAAACAGGTTTTAGTAGTAACTTTAGTAGTATAGCTACAATGAGACAGGATTTTCCGTAGCACAACAATACGTTACTGTACAGTACTTTCTTCATCACGCCAATAAGCATAATAACTACGATATCTATACGCAAAGCATTGCACTTTTGTGTATTATGAGGTAAGTACATTGACTTCTGCAGAACTTGGCTTTCGGAGGACGATAACTACGACACTTCCACAGAGATTATGTTGCGACAAGATGCACAGTACACGCATTTGAGTGATTAATCTTATACTTAAAACACTTATTTTTAAAGATTTTTTTTAATTACAAAGAAAGTTTTCCGTGATACATTTCATTCCATTGCTGTAATTTGTAACACCTGGGAGTATAATTACATTTATCCTCAGGTGGGTATACGCCTACTTTGTGTACCATGTGTGTGGCAACCACAAGGAACCCTAGCTAATATGGTATTTGCTTATACAACTTTACACATCGGTACCATATTTCTCTAACACACAAATTACACAGCTATCTGATCATGTAACTGAGAGATAAACTTTTTTTATTACATCAGTGACATATGTTTACGCAATTACAGAGTTGGATTACTTCACACTTACGAAATTGTATTTTGTCTGTACTGTGTGATCTGTTCATATTTTTTCGGAACCATTGTGATACTATGAGAGCTTTGAATGATATATTTGGTAAGGGAGCATGATTTTAAAGTACGTTTGAGGTAGATGACACTATTGAAATGAGCAGAGAATTTTTTTTAGGTTTTGAAATTATTGCAGAAAGCTACGACGTTTTTGAGATTTGACTGAGGTGTTATGATGTAATTATTACGACGATGATGTGTACTATGCTGTTGAAATACGTTTATGATCAATAAGATGATGCTACCGTATATGAGGAATAAGAAGTATGTTGGAAACCAAGAATCGTACTTTAAGAGTTATGAAATGTGCGTAAATGCGTGACTGTATCACAATGCTGACGAATATTTTATTTGGACACTTATATTTATAGGATTTTCTTTCTACAGATTTGCAACGCTAATTCTTGACGTGTGAAATATTTTTATGTGAGACTGTCACTGTAGCGGAAACTGGTGTCGTAAATATTTCCATAAGAAAGTTAAGTGACCACCTGCACGTAATGCGTTGTGGGCACGCAGCTATGTCAAACACCTGGAGAACAAGCCATTAGGGTGTGCCTTTCCGGAAGCATAGGTAAAAAAAGAAAAAGAAAAAAGGCAGGCCTTTATCCTCGCCATTGACATTCCTTTAGAGAAAATATTGCAAATGCGACACCCTCATTACTTCCATTAATCTTGCTATTGACATTCCTTTGTAGAAAGCATCGCAAATATTACACGCTCATTACCTGAAAACATACACTCCTGGAAATTGAAATAAGAACACCGTGAATTCATTGTCCCAGGAAGGGGAAACTTTATTGACACATTCCTGGGGTCAGATACATCTCATGATCACACTGACAGAACCACAGGCACATAGACACAGGCAACAGAGCATGCACAATGTCGGCACTAGTACAGTGTATATCCACCTTTGGCAGCAATGCAGGCTGCTATTCTCCCATGGAGACGATCGTAGAGATGCTGGATGTAGTCCTGTGGAACGGCTTGCCATGCCATTTCCACCTGGCGCCTCAGTTGGACCAGCGTTCGTGCTGGACGTGCAGACCGCGTGAGACGACGCTTCATCCAGTCCCAAACATGCTCAATGGGGGACAGATCCGGAGATCTTGCTGGCCAGGGTAGTTGACTTACACCTTCTAGAGCACGTTGGGTGGCACGGGATACATGCGGACGTGCATTGTCCTGTTGGAACAGCAAGTTCCCTTGCCGGTCTAGGAATGGTAGAACGATGGGTTCGATGACGGTTTGGATGTACCGTGCACTATTCAGTGCCCCCTCGACGATCACCAGTGGTGTACGGCCAGTGTAGGAGATCGCTCCCCACACCATGATGCCGGGTGTTGGCCCTGTGTGCCTCGGTCGTATGCAGTCCTGATTGTGGCGCTCACCTGCACGGCGCCAAACACGCATACGACCATCATTGGCACCAAGGCAGAACGACTCTCATCGCTGAAGACGACACGTCTCCATTCGTCCCTCCATTCACGCCTGTTGCGACACCACTGGAGGCGGGCTGCACGATGTTGGGGCGTGAGCGGAAGACGGCCTAACGGTGTGCGGGACCGTAGCCCAGCTTCATGGAGACGGTTGCGAATGGTCCTCGCCGATACCCCAGGAGCAACAGTGTTCCTAATTTGCTGGGAAGTGGCGGTGCGGTCCCCTACGGCACTGCGTAGGATCCTACGGTCTTGGTGTGCATCCGTGCGTCGCTGCGGTCCGGTCCCAGGTCGACGGGCACGTGCACCTTCTGCCGACCACTGGCGACAACATCGATGTACTGTGGAGACCTCACGCCCCACGTGTTGAGCAATTCGGCGGTACGTCCACCCGGCCTCCCGCATGCCCACTATACGCCCTCGCTCAAAGTCCGTCAACTGCACATACGGTTCACGTCCACGCTGTCGCGGCGTGCTACCAGTGTTAAAGACTGCGATGGAGCTCCGTATGCCACGGCAAACTGGCTGACACTGATGGCGGCGGTGCACAAATGCTGCGCAGCTAGCGCCATTCGACGGCCAACACCGCGGTTCCTGGTGTGTCCGCTGTGCCGTGCGTGTGATCATTGCTTGTACAGCCCTCTCGCAGTGTCCGGAGCAAGTATGGTGGGTCTGACACACCGGTGTCAATGTGTTCTTTTTTCCATTTCCAGGAGTGTATGATTACTCGTACTTTGTGCTAATTACTGCAGTGCTTATGAATTGATGGGAAATATTCATACATCTGCACACCTGATTATGACAAGTGTCTTTCTATGAGAGTTGAGAGCTACTGACTTACGAAATGCCACATGACTATTGAATGATGTTTTTATGCTTTGGTTTGCATAATTGCTTATTTCATTTGATATCTGGTTTCCAGCTGTGTTGCAGCATTGCTTTTATAAAATAAAATTAAATGCATTTGCTAATGTGAACACTTTCTGTCAACAGATCTATTAAATAATAATTTTATGATCCACATTCTTTAAAAAAGGAGCACTTGGAAAGGAACGAACAATAAGAAGGAACTAGTAACAGTAACACATAATTTTCTTTTCAAGTACATGGTAATATTTTTTTTACAATAAGTTGTTGTGGTGCACCACTTTAATTACGTAGACATTAAGATGTGAATATACATTTCCCTTACCTGCATTGTTGTCTTTAGTGTAATGTTTTTTTCTGCTTGAGCTATGTCATGTTTAGATATAAGTTATTTCTGCTGCTATTTGCCAGGCATAGTGCTACTAAATTTCGCTTTGTATTACTCTGTTAAGCTAGTTTTACTATTGATTTATTTTTATTGTTGCTGCACATTGGCTCATATTAGTTGTAATTTTGCATTTTATCTGTTAATTTAGATTTGCTGCTGCTTGCTTTGCAAATTGGCATTTTTTTGTCATTGCTGTTTGTGATAATTTGTTATGTGATGCTGCATTGCCTCGTCCCTTAGTTTAGCATCTGAGCTCAGTAGATTTAAGTTAGCTTAAGAGGGGGTAGCCTCTAAGAGAATGAGTTTCGATGAATTGGAAGAAATGCATTGAGAAGTTATACAAAAAAAGAAAAGTACAGAAAACAGGTTTAGGTAGGATTTTCTTGGATATAAATGTTGAGGTGAGAAATGTGTGAACATATAAATACAGTAAGCATGCTTAGATAGAATTTTTTTGGTGGAAACAAAGAATGAAATAAGAGGAAAGATATATGAAGTTTTGGGTTGGACTGCAGTACCAAATGTTACACTGAAAACGAACCCTTTCCTATTGGTGTTATCCCACTATGTGTTTGTGTACCCTTGTGTAGTTGTTTTCTTCCTGTCTCTGTGTAGTTTCATAGAATTTTTTCCTCTTTTAATATTAAGCTACATTCACTATGATGAGGAATACTGTTATCCTCAAATATAATTGGCATTAATAATATGTTATTTACTTTGTAAAGATGTTAGACATTATTCATTCTGTTTAAATGCTCATGTGTGAAGTTGATGTTTCACAAGTTATTCTGATCTTCTATGTATGTACTCATGTCATAATTCCTGTAACACTGACGTATATGTCTATTTCTATTCTTTTGTAAATCCTGTACTACAAATGTTATCTATATTGTTATGTTTTTGATGATGTATTTTGTACCTTTATTGTATTCTTATGTTATAAAATTGTAATTGACACCAGTTCATCAAATTAAGTAACTTGTAAGTTACATTTCACTGCACACGTTTCTGTTGGTCATAGTATATGGACAATATGTGAGAAGTAGGGACTGTTAGTGTTTGCACGTGTGTTAATAATTCAGCAAGGGACTGGATAACAGCATTGCTGGTTCTAAAGACAATTCCAAAAACTTTGTGAGTGCACAAGTGGTGGTTATGGACTTGCTATATTATCCGCAAGACTCTTCAATGGTGATTGTGCACCTGCACAGTCACAACAGATGGCTGCTGGCTATCTCTACAAGGACTACAGTGGGTCTGCATCTTTGATGACTCACCAGTACCATTATCTCTACAAGGACTACAGTGGGTCTACATCTTTGATGATCCATCAATACCATTATTTCTACAAGGACTGCAGTGGGTCTGCACCTCTGGAATGTGTGATGCCGAGATAAGACACGAATCATTCTTGACCGAGCCGCAATGATCAAACTCAGTAAGATATGGCAGAATCGAGCAATATCCAAGACAATGAAGATGCGCTTGGTAGAAGCATTGGTGTTTCCTGTATTCTTATACGGATGCGAGACCTGGACCGTGAAAGATAGTGGTAAGAGCCGTATTCATGCCTTCAAGATGTGGTGTTGGCGGAGGATGCTATGTGTACCGTGGACCCAAAAAAATAACAAATTTTTCATTAATAGAGGAACTGAAAATCACAACAATGTTACCTTCTCGTGTCAGCCAAAGATACCTTCAGTTCCTTGCGCACATCTTAAGAAAGGAAGAGGATAATTTTGAGAAGACCATCGTGCAGGGAAAAATTGAGGGTAGCACAACACGTGGGAAAGCAGCAAGCAGATGATTGGATCAAGCGAAGAAGATTACCAGCCTGCCTCGTCACAACATGTTAAGGAAGCCCGAAGATCGCTGTGGATGGGTACATCTGTCTGAAGTTTCAACTACATAAGAATGAATGAGAAAATTAGGTCACGGTACTGAGCAATGATTAAAACGACTAATGAGAGAGAGCTGTACAACTGATCTGTAATATAGCCCCACAAAAGGGAGTAGCATGTGTTAAGATCCTGAGAATATGGCGACCAATCGAGACCATTGCCAGTGGCCTCTGGTTGCCCCAGAGCCAGAATGCGGTCGCCAGAGTGCTCCTCCGGGCATCAAACACACTCCTACTTCGATGGGATCGAGTTCCGTCTTGCATGAAATACATCTTGACGAAATCGGGGTCACTTTGGATAAATGGTATGAAATCGTCTTCCAGAACCATCACGTACCGTTCGGTAGGCACTGTGCCATCGAGGAATATCGCACACCACACAGTCAACCGTTGAGGGTGAAGAGACAGTTCGATCGCAAAATGCGGGTTCTCAGTCCCCCAAATCCGCCAGTTTTCCTTAGTGACGAACCCATCCAAATGAAAGTGGGCTTCGTCGGTCAACTAAACCATGGATGCACATGCTAATCCCCAAGAAGCCCCGTGGCCAACACTGCAATTTGATCGTCTTAAGCCGGCCGGTATGGCAGTGCGGTTCTAGGCGCTACAGCCTGGAACTGCGTGACCGCTACGGTCGAACGTTCGAATCCTTCCTCGGGCATAGATGTGTGTGATGTCCTTAGATTAGTTAGGTTTAAGTAGTTCTAAGTTCTAGGGGACTGATGACCTCAGATGTTAAGTCTCATAGTGCTCAGAGCCATTTGAACCATTTTTTGAAGGTCCTAACGCAAATCGTTCAGAAGCTATGACGATTTTGTTTCAAACAGTTCAATAACTGTTACTTGTAAGGCGATACAAAGGGCAGGACATCCATTCGCCTTATATCCTCTCGTTCAAAGAGCTCCACTATCTGTGATGTCCTATGTGGTCGAACATTGTCTTCCATAATGAAGTCAGGATCGAATGAACAGTTGAAAAGACCCTCATGGGGAAGGACTATAGTGCCACAATACCTATGAGAGGTGGGTGTACCCAGCTTAATGATTTTGAGGTCAGTACGATGCAACATTATCCCTACCCACACCGTAACATCTGGACCACCAATATTATCACGTTCGACAATCTCCCTGGGTACATTACGTGTTCACACCTCTCGCCGTATGAGTAACATTGTCGAACACAAGCGTTTTGGTGGTGCAGGTGTTACTGTGTGGTGAGGCATAATGTTGCATGGACGTACTGACCTCCATATCTTTGAATCAATGGTCAAAGTTATTATTCCACTGCACCTCTCAGAGGTGCATTCGGCCAGGACTTCATTTTCATGAATGACAATAACCGAGTGTACCGAACAGAGCAAGTGGAACAGCTCACGGAACGAGAGAATATTTGGATAATGGACTGACCAGCGCATTCCCCCGACATACCATTGTACAAGTGTGGGAAACGCTTTGCAGCATAACCACATCTACCAATGACCGTCCAGCCGCTGTCAAACGCGCTTGTGGAGTGATGGAACGTTCTGCAACAACAAGTGCCATCGTGATACCATGGTGCAAAGCATGCATTGGTATCAGTGGTGAAAACACACCCTATTAAGAACAGTGTCCCACCGTTCGTAATGTTCAGTGGACAATCAACAACTGAGGAACTTTCAGTGTAATTATTATCTTTGAATACAAGTATCATTTCAGTTTGTCTTACTGCGTATTTCTTCCCGTTATCTTCTGTAGTATACTGCAATAGTTCTATGTATGGCAGAAGTTTCATCGAGCTATGTTACCTGTGAGTGACACACATTGTGCGAAACTTACTTTCGACTTTAAGTTTTCCACACCGGTATACCTCACTTAATATGGCGACAGTGATATATCGCTACAAAAGACATCCTATATTAGATATTATAGTGGACTAGAGTAGAAATAGTTGAATGAAATCAAACACGATTCCGACCGAAAAAACATGAAAGTACTGAACTGAAACTTTAAGGGCAATGTGAATTGCACTTTTCGTTGCTGTAATCACGGCATGGCGTCACCTTGCACATGATTTGTTCTACCGTACCGACAGCTCTTGCATAGAATACATAATGAGCTGTTTATGATGCATTTCGTGTTCCATGGGCTGCAGTCTGTTTTCTTTATTTCCACTGTTGTTAAAACTTTTGTTTTAACAAACAGCGAAACTGGTACAAGCATTTCATTGTGAAAATTTTAAAGGAACAATTGGTATTTATTGGAACACAGTAGTTGAGAGTTCAGATTGCCGATATCACAGGATAACTGACGAAGGAATAAACTTCACCGAGAAACTAGTTTCCTTGTTCACTCCACGTAATTGTCAGTTATTTCAAATATCTGAGGTGGAAACGTAAAGTAGTTGGTTGTACTGTATTTATTTTAATTTTAAACTTTTGTCGCATTTTCATCTTCTTACTGGCTTTTATTTGCTTTTATTTCTCTTCTTTTCTATTTTCCGTTTGGAGCCCACCTGTCTCGCTTATAACCTGTAAATGAGTTCCAACAAGGACTTCTCATCGATCGATATTGCATCAGCTCACGTAGCAGAAGCGATATGTTACAATTCGCTTTTAGCGCTGAAACTGAATTTTTTTCTGTCTTGAGTTTGCTCGTATAAGTCAACCTGAATTGCTTTGAGAAAAACCGAGCACAATTAACAGTGCTTCCGCAGATCGCTGACCGCCGTTTCCTCTGATACGTTGCTCATCAAGAGGTTGTGGTTGGTTAGGAAATAAGTGTCTTCCAACATCGCCCCGCATTACATGAACAGCATTTCAGCACTTGTGAAGTTCGTGTTTGCATGTTGCCTGTAATCGAATGATAGCAAACGTGGCAAGACTGTAGCGCCAAGTGACAAATGTCAACTATTAAGTAAGCCTAATCGGACTATAAGTCCACGATCGAAGTTAATGAGCTCTCCTGAACGACGTATACTGCCGTCACTGTTTCTCTACTCACAATACAGTGCATCCCGGTTTCTTTTATACTGCTGTTTCCTCTTCTCATGACATCTATTGGTCAATTCCGCATTACCGTGTCCCGATACTTTTTACTAGATAGTTCATTCACTGATAGCAGAATTTTACAGACAGTATGGATAATGGATTTCATCAGGTGCTTGTGAGATGTGGATTTTTAATGTGGAAACCATCGAAATGTAATGATTGCTCCCCGAAAAATGTGAAAATGAATACTGAGAATTAAAGGGAAAAAGATGAAAAAGAAGTGGTCATGTAACAAACAGGAGTTATAATTAACGCTAATAAAAGCGAAACGATAGTACGTGGGAGATTTACTCGGGGAAAGGTTGAAGGGTGGACAACGGAAATTCGTCACTGGATTCCGACAGATAAGACCTACCTGACGGTAAGTGGGTAGACGACATACGGTTTAAAGCTTCTGGGCTGTTCGGTCGCTTCGTATATCTTCAAACGATCAACGTTTCGGTCTGTCTGCTAGGATATTCTTTAGAATCGTGTGATGTACAGTGGACACTGAGCAGAATTAAATTGGTAAAACTGCAGGATAAATGCTAATGCATACACCTGAAGATCGAAATGCGTGGAAAAGTTCGGAGGTGGTCTTTGTTCCACACTGAATGACAGATCGTTGGATATAATTATTTATATAAGTGCGTTGGGTCTGTTCTTTCGGATAAGTCTGCATGAAGAGACGCGGAATTCGCTGCTGTGTTGTAGGTTAATGTAAATGGAATGTGGAAGGGGGGGGGGGGGGGCGGCAAATGAAAGGGAAGGGATTTTGCTGTAAGATGCATCGGGACTTTATGCAGAATAAGCGGCGACGAGTGAAAATTTGTGCTGGACCGAGATTTGACGCAACCGTCTAGTAAGCAGGAGATCCCATGTTCGAATACCGGTTTGGCATACGTTTTCCTCGTCGCCACTGACTCCGAATACAGTCACGATGCAGCTGACAGCAACAGTTCCTTTCCTTTGCTGTCTCCCCATCCACCTTCAATTTACATAAGAATGTAATTATGTTAATGTGAAAGATTGATTTTCATAGTACTGTAAATCAAATAGCTCAAATTCATAATGTTTGTGAATTAACTCATTAATATGACGCTGTGTTCTGCGCTGTAAACTTACTCATGTTGTCGCCCGAGTCATTTGTGGAATCAGGAGGGGCTAGCATCTTCAGTGGTTTCTTAGAACTTATTGTACGTCTTTTCAGCATGCCATTTATTAATTACATTTTTGCTCCATAATTTGTCTGACCAATTTGGATTTTCCTGAATGGCTACCGTTCACTCCGTTTGATTGGTTGCCGTCGTGAATTTAAGTTTAGTCACCGTTTTTTACGTCATTGCGTTCCAAAGGGCACTACGGTAACAGGTGCATCCTACGAAAATGTTTTGAAGAACAAATTCCTTCCTGCACTGCAACAAAAACGTCCGGGAAGGGCTGCGAGTGTGCTGTTTCACCAAGACAACGCACCCGCACATCGAGCAAACGTTACGTAACAGTTTCTTCGTGATAACAACTTTGAAGTGATTCCTCATGCTCCCTACTCACCTGACCTGGCTCCTAGTGACTTTTGGCTTTTTCCAACAATGAAAGACACTCTCCGTGGCCGCACATTCACCAACCGTGCTGCTATTGCCTCAGCGATTTTCCACTGGTCAAAACAGACTCCTAAAGAAGCCTTCGCCGCTGCCATGGTATCATGGCGTCAGTGTTGTGAAAAATGTGTACGTCTGCAGGGCGATTACGTCGAGAAGTAACGCCAGTTTCATCGATTTCGGGTGAGTAGTTAATTAGAAAGAAAATCGGAGGCCTTAGAACTCGAATGCACCTCGTAAAGAGGGTACCGTTCTCACATCTACGTCTTAGGAGTTGGTTGAACTATAATACTCAGAGTCATTTTACTCTCTCCATGGAAAGCACAGATTTCTTGAGAAGCTTTTACATTCTAGCAGACACAACAAGATAGTGGACTTTGTCAATGTAAAGTTCCTTTAGAACTATGGCTGTAGTTGCTATTCTGATAGTGTATTCCTCTGTGTGTTTCACGTTATGCTACTGTAAAAACTCCTAACACTGTTTTGTAAATAAGCTTAATTGCCAACAACTCAGCGAGGACCGTTTTCACACCCACCAAATAATTTTTTTGGCTGTTTTATTCATTAGGAACAGACGTATAGTACAAAATTAAAGACATATAGTGGGTGTACCTTCATCTGTTGGACGCCTGTCTAAATGTATTCAATATTCTTGTTAATATATGTATTTTTTCAGCGTGTCATTCCGTTTTAATATCAGTACGGTGTATGTTGTATGAAAAGTATCTGGTAATGTATTTAGCTTAGAATTATCAACGAAGAAACATTGACGCAGAGATTCCACGGTGATGAGGGAGATGATGTGTGGTTTGTGGGGCGCTCAACTGCGCGGTCGTCAGAGGCCGTACAAAGTCCCAGTTTTTACAAAGTCCAAGTTTTTTCACAGTCAAATCTAGTCACTGTGACGAATGATGATGATGATGAAAGAGATGCAACGAAACAACTGATTCCGATCTGCTACTGAAGAACGTGGTCTACACGAAACCGTTGGTTTTATTAGCAATTAGAGTATGTGCTATCCGATCAGGGACTGACAGGAACAATGTTCTAAGGATTAGTTCATTAATGCTAAAAGTTCCATGACTGGGAGAACGAGAGCCAGCCTGTGCATGCGCAACAGATTGTACATGATTAACAAAATGTCTCTACTGACAGTGACGCGACGATTCAGTCTTACCATTTAGTCATCTTAACAGCAGGTGCAGTATCTTTTGGTTTAAAAAACGATTTTTTTAAAACTGCATTTTTGGATCAATAAAAGTGCTCAGAATCCATCCCTATAACGATTTTTCCGAATACGGAACGGAAATGTTTGTTATTCGCGGTTGAACAGAAAAAATGCACCTGCCTGAAATCGGCCCATTTCACGCACCAATTTTTTCTTTTCTTTCGGAGGTCCAGTTACTGTACTGGTGCTGGGGAGGAGATACAAAGTTCAGATGAAAGTTTGAAAGCGTGTGTTTGGTAGTTTGCCCACAAGCATTTGCATTCTGGTGCGAATACTGTGGAGGTTGCCACTGAGCAGCTTCAACGAAAGGTATTCAGCAATTCTGAAGACCATGACAACGATGGACGTCATCCTAGGACTCTATTCGACGTAGTTCACCAAGCAGTCGTACGACCACCGGATTCAAGCGGCCGAAAACCGCTCATCACCGGCTGCACGAGTGGCTCTGGAGCAGCGCAGGATGGCCCAGATCGAGCAGAACCCCCTCTATGAGGAAGAGGAAGGTTTAGATTAGGGACCCGGAATAGCATATTGAACGTAAGTTGCATAACATTGCATTTATATGTAGTCAAAACTTCAAACGCGTTTTTCTTGAAATGCCCTTTTTTAACGCGCGGTATGGTAACGTCAAATCTACTGGACCGATTGGCATGATTCATCGTTTACGACGAAGCTAACAAATTTGTCTTGAAGTTGTACCACTTTTATTCCGATCTATCAACTATAAATATTTTTACTTGCCTGACGAAGTCGAAAAATCGATGGAAGGAAACCTATTTTTTTCAGATTGCCGCCAAATAACTTAAGCGAGGTACAACTCCTAAAAATCTTATATACTTCGCTAACGTAAACCCAATTTTGATTTCAGACGAGCCGGCTGACCTGTGAAATACCGCGCGTGGAGGTCTATATCGAATTTTGTTGCGTTCCGACGGCACTTACGCCTTTGATCTTTGACATTTCCGCTCGAAAAACTTCCAGTTTGTAGAGGAAATATCAATAAACATTTTGACCAAATTTGACACTGATTTTGTCATCCTCGTACTTTTATCCTCTGTTAACCCCGCTGATCCTTAAGTATGTAGTGAAGTCAATTATTTGTGTCTTTAGTGTCGGCTTCATTTGTTAAAAACCCTGATAAAGCGGTTCTAAAGGGGAATTCAACATATTGGTGAGGATAATGTAGCTTCATTCTTAGGTTACCACCCTTCAGAATGGGCTGATACTCACCTCCATTTTTTCCTACCTTGTGCCAGTCACCTCCACGTAATCGACCACCTAATCCCTAAGGAAACTTTCCGGGAACAAAGTAGAATAGAAAATATGAATCTTGAAACTTCTTAGAATTTCCGGGCTACGTTTAATGTAGGATAATAAGAAGATATATGAATGTGGACGGGCTTGTGGCCTATCCTCGCACATATGGCACTCAGGACAAGAAAGGCACGCATTCACAGGCTGAACCAACTGCTGTCAACAACAAATCCAACACGGTTCATGAGTCCACAGGTGGAGCCCGCATACTACACGAATATCAGTAACTGCAGACGGGAAGGTAACTCTCTACTTTGTTGTTGTTGTGGTCTTCAGTCCTGAGACTGGTTTGATGCAGCTCTCCATGCTAGTGTATACTGTGCAAGCTTCTACATCTCCCAGTACCTACGGCAGCCTAAATATTTCTGAATCTGCTTAGTGTATTCATCTCTTGGCCTCCCTCTACGACTTTCACCCTCCACGCTGCCATCCAGTACTAAATTGGTGATCCCTTGATGCCTCAGAACATGTCCTACCAACCGATCCGTTCTTCTGATCAAGTTGTGCCACAAACTCCTCTTCTCCCCAATTCTATTCAATACCTCCTCATTAGTTATGTGATCTACCCATCTAATCTTCAGCATTCTTCTGTAGCACCACATTTAGAAAGCTTCTATTCTCTTCTTGACCAAACTATTTATCGTCCATGTTTCACTTCCATACATGGCTATGCTCCACACAAACACTTTCAGAAACGACTTTCTAACACTTACATCTATACTCGATGTTAACAAATTTCTCTTCTTCAGAAACGCTTTCCTTGCCATTGCCAGTGTACATTTCATATCCTCTCTACATCGACCATCATCAGTTATTTTGCTCCCCAAATAGCAAAACTCATTTAGTACTTTAACCGTCTCATTCCCTAACCTAATTCCATCAGCATCGCCTGATTTAATTCGACTGCATTCCATTATCCTCGTTTTGCTGTTGTTGATGTTCATCTTATACCCTCCTTTCAAGACACTGTCCATTACGTTGAACTGCTCTTCCAACTCCTTTGTTGTCTCTGACTGAATTACAATGTCATCGGCGAACCTCAAAGTTTTTATTTCTTCTCCATGGATTTTAATACCAACTACGAACTTTTCTTTTGTTTCCGTTACTGCTTGCTCAATATACAGATTGAATAGCTTCAGAGAGAGGCTACAACCCTGTCTCACTCCCTTCCCAACCACTGCTTCTCTTTCATGTCCCTCGACTCTTATAACTGCCATCTGGTTTCTGTACAAATTGTAAATAGCCTTCCGCTCCGTGTATTTTACCCCTACCACCTTCAGAATTTGAAAGAGAGTATACCAGTCAACATTGTCAAAAGCTTTCTCTAAGTCTACAAATGCTAGAAACGTAGGTTTGCCTTTCTTTAATCTTTCTTCTAAGATAGGTCGTAGAGTCAGTATCGCCTCACGTGTTCCATCATTTCTACGGAATCCAAACTGATCTTCCCCGAGGTCAGCTTCTACCAGTTTTTCCATTCGTCTGTAAAGAAGTCGCGTTAGTATTTTGCAGCTGGGACTTATTAAACTGATAGTTCGGTAATTTTCACATCTGTCAACACCTGCTTTCTTTGGGATTGGAATTATTACATTCTTTTTGAAGTCTGAGGGAATTTCGCCTGTCTTTTACATCTTGCTCACCAGATGGTAGAGTTTTGTCATGACTGGCTCTCCCATGGCTGTCAGTAGTTCCAATGGAATGTTGTCTACTCCAAGGGCCTTGTTTCTACTTAGATCTTTCAGTGCTTTGCCAAACTCTTCACGCATTATCATATCTCCCATTTCATCTTCATCTACCTCCTCTTCCATTTTCATAATATTGTCCTCAAGAACATCGCCCCTGTATAGTCCCTCTATATACTCCTTCCACCTTTCTGCTTTCCCTTCTTTGCTTAGAACTTGGTTTCCATCAGAGCTCTTGATATTTTCTCCAAAGGTCTCTTTAATTTTCCTGTAGGCAGTATCTATCTTACCCCTCGTGAGATAAGCCTCTACATCCGAGCATTTGTCCTCTAGCCATCCCTGCTGAGCCATTTTGCACTTCCTGTCGATCTCATTTTTGAAACATTTCTATTCCTTTTTGCCTGTTGCACTTACTGCATTTTTGTATTTTCTCCTTTCATCAATTAAATTCAGTATCTCTTCTGTTACTCAAGGATTTCTACTAGCCCTCGTCTTTTTACCTACTTGATCCTCTGCTGCCTTCACTATTTCGTTCCTCAAAGCTACCCATTCTTCTTCTAGTGTATTTCTTTCCCCTATTCCTGTCAAATGTTCCCTGATGCTCACTCTGAAACACTGTACAACCTCTGGTTCTTTTAGTTTATCCAGGTCCCGTCTCCTTTAATTCCCACCTTTTTCCCTCCCTACTCTAAGGCGAATATATAATAGTCTCGCTTTGCAGATCGTTCTCCCCATCTACACACTTGTGTAGCGATTATGTGTAGGAGAGTGTTTACACCGTTAGAGTTAAGTGAATACTGATAATGGGATACCACATAACGATTTTTTATTGTCTGGAGGTCAGGCCTGATGATTAACGACATGCAAAATGCCGATGTGGTGCGTGATCGAAAAACTTGCAATCAGCTACTAAGCCGCATGAAATTATATTTACTGTGCAGATTATTAAATAGAAGAAACTTTCAGTTTGCTCATGTTATAGTATTAAATCAACTCCATGACAGATTCACTTCCAAAATTTTCTCACCAAACTTTTTGAAATGTTGTGTTTCTCAAAATTCCAATTTCTGGGAGATTGTACTAAAGAGAAGGCGAGTGAGTGACGTGCGTTAGCTTGCATCGCAAGTTTACGTGAAATCTGGAGGTGTTTTAAGCAGTTAGGCTAGTCTACATATACTAAGGCCGCATATCTACCGCCGAGTGTCGTATTTTACATCAAATACTGAGCACCAATTACACGGAATCGCACTTAAAAAGGAAAATCGCCGAACAACGCGCAGTGCAGCCAACGGCCAGGCCGGCGACAGCGCAGGCGTGGAGTCCACACCGGGAGCTGCGGCCGCTCCGCCCGGCATCGCTGACGCCGCACTCGTGAAGGCTGAGGTGGGGTGAGTGCCGCGGTGCAGGCTAAGGAGACGCTCGGGCTCGTTGTTCAAACCATCACTGATGCTGTCACTGCAGCAGTGACGGACCAAATACAGATGACTCTGGAGGCGAATGCGAGCGAGATCCGTGCACTGGACACATCGTTAAAAGCAAGTGAGGAGAAAGCACGACTGCTCGAACAGAAATTGATCGAGAAGACGGACGAGCTCGAACAATATCAGAGACGCAATAATCTCAGACTGTTCGGCATTCCAGAGAGCAGCAGAGAGAACACAGACGAACTTGTGATAAACCTTGTCCACGAAAAGCCAGGCGTGCAGGTGACTCTGAGTGACATTGACAGAAGTCATAGAGTGGGTCGTAAGTCGCCAGGTTCTACAAAACCAAGACCTATAATAGTGAAATTTATGTCGTATAGGAAAAGATCTGAAATCTTCAGAGCAAAGAAGAATCTCGCGAAGTCGGGTCTGACAGTACGCGAGGATCTGACCATTGAAAGAGCGCCATTTCGAAATTTGGGCTACAGAAGGTATGGACAAATGACAGCAGGATAATGGTTAAGACCGAAAACGGAAAGAAAACAATTTGCAGTGTTAATGAACTCGAAAGCCTGTGCTTTGGAAGCTAAATCATGTCTAATCTGGCTGCCACTAACCTGTATGTTTATATTGTCTACACTGTCAACCATATCTGAAATATCTCTAATTATTTTTCTCGTATAATTTTTGTTATTATTTGTATTATCAACTTTTCGTTTCTCCACATACCTATTTTCATCTTTAATTGTTTTTCTCATGTAATTTTGTTAATTATTACATAAGGTAGTCTCACTTCCATCCTTAGTTAGCAATCCACCATCATACTTTAGTTGTTATCCCCATAAGTGAAATTAATATCACACTCTGTCGTAACGTGCAGATTACTCCCGTTGTGTTTAGCGAAATTCCTTCCCCTGCCAGCCCACGGCTACTTCCAGAACCGTTGCAGACCTCGCTGATCTTGGCCGCAGTTCCCGTTGCTTCCCCGGGGACCCACCCCCTCCCCCATCCGGCAGCTGTCACTGCACAGAACTGAGAGGACACTCCCTCAACCGCCCCCCCCCCCCTCCTTCACACGCTTTCCGCATTCCTCATGCCAGACACTCTTGTCACCGCTAATAACGACCCACAAACATCGGTCGGCAGCCTCCTCGGGCAATCAACACTCGAACGCACCAAGCTGCATATTGCACATGCAAATGTCCAGTCTCTGCCAGCTCACTTCGACGAGTTCAAATATATATTTCAAACTGCTGATATACACGTAATACTTTTGTCAGAGACTTGGCTCAAACCAAGTATTCCTACAACTCCCGTAAACCTAGATGGCTATATCTTTCTCAGGCACGACAGATGCAACAGACGAGGGGGCGGAGTAGGGGCGTACATACGCTCTGATTTGTCACCTACAGTACTACACACATCCGACAACAATGTAGATAAACAAGTGGAATATATGTTCATAGAGATCAAATCACTTAACAGAAAGTGCTTAATATGTGTCCTTTACAAACCTCCTAAGGTAGGTGGGTTCGCCTGCTTCGAAACTGCCCTCTCTAGTCTCGAATAGTAATATGAACATGTAATTATAGCAGGTGACACTAACATTAATTTTCTGTGCAATAGTCCTTCCACTGGGAAATTTAGGAGGATGCTTTCTTCCTCAAATATGACCCTACTTCAGCTCGCACCTACTCATCACACGATTACCAGTCACACTTTCATAGATATATTTGCAACGAAATCTCCGAACAGAATAATCCGCACCTCTCAAATATCTGCGCCTGGCGTGTCTGCCCATGACATCATTTCCATGACGTATTCACTAGAATGCTCTAGAAAAAAACAAAAACTGTCTACATACCGAGACCTGAAACGCATAAATTTGCCTGAACTCGAAACTGAGGCACAAGAAATAGTTTGGGGGATGACCTCTACTCCCCTCATGGACATAAACGACAAACTCCAGGATTTAACTAACAAAATTACTCAACTATATGACAAATATGCTCCAATAAAGACCAGAAAAGTACAAAGACAACCTGCACCTCGGCTGACTGATGAACTAACACAGCTCATGAATCTCAGGGATGCTGCACATCGAGCATACAAGATACACCCTACACCTGAAAATCATACTGTATACAAGCAGAAACGAAACAAATGCAGTCAAGCGGTGAGAAACGCTAAGCTCAGACGTGCCCGTACATTAGCTGACAATAGATGTAGACCAGCTATCCTGTGGAAAGATCTCCGTAGTCTCGGTTTAGACAAAATAAAAGTTGCAGAAAATACCATGGTCCCAGCTGAAGAACTAAACCGATTCTTCACATTACCTACAACCAAAATTGAACCACAAAAAAAACAGAGAATCATTGATTACTTCATGGGAACGAACGACTGTAGCAAAGAAAAATTCTATCTGCAGCACGTCACTTGCAGTACTGTCAAGAAAGCCGTAATGCAGATTAGATCAGCATCTACTAGACATGATGGTATCACTATCCAGATGGTAAAACTTATTATTGACATTATAACAGACATTTGCAACTATTCATTAATCAAAAGTGTTTTCCCTGACGCCTGGAAACTGGGACAAATTAAGCCACTGCCTGAAAAGGACATCGCCACAGCACCCTCTGACACCCGCCCCATCTGCCTTCTTCCTGCACTATCAAAAGCCTTAGAATATATAGTTCATGACCAACTCACCAACTACCTAACTACTGACAACGTACTAGAAGAATACCAATCAGGTTTCCGTAAACATCAAAGCACAACATCCGCACTGATAAAGGTGACAGATGACCTGAAACTTGCCATGGACAGACAACAAGCGACTATCATTTGCTTCTTAGATTTCAGCACAGCATTTGATACTGTCGACTTCGACATCTTACTAGCCAAACTTAGCGGTCTAAATATCTCACCAAGTGCAGTGCAATGGTTTCGCTCATACATGACGTCTCGTCAGCAATGCGTCCTGTCTGGGAATATAAAATCACAATGGCGGCAGGTAGTGTTCCCCAAGGCTCAGTATTAGGTCCTATACTCGTCTCTCTGTATGTCAATGATGTGTCATCGGTTCTGACCTATTGCAAATATCATATGTATGCTGATGACCTTCAGTTGTATCTAAGTGCGAAACCAAGCAATCTCAAGAAAGCTATTGAAAATTTCAATACTGACCTCGATGCACTGTCAAAATAGGCACAGGACATAGGTCTAAAACTAAACCCATCTAAAACCCAAGCGGTACTTGTTGGTCACTCTAAGCTCATTAAGCCAAAACATCGGGAATCCGTACCACCTCTTATTCTGAATGGAACAAATATTAACTTCTCTCCCTCAGGAAAGAGTTTGGGAGTAATAATAGATGAAAATCTAAATTGGACAGAGCACGTAACGGCAGTGTGCAAAAAAGCATCAGCATCCCTTCATGCCCTACAAAAATATAAAAAACTCTTCCCTTTCGATCTGAAAAAGAAATTAGTACAAACGCTTATACTCCCAATCATTGACTACAGCGATATTATCCTACAAGGCCTCTCTCAGGAAAATTCCAGACGTCTAGAACTGGTCATGAATGCCTGAGTCCGATATATCTGTGACGTTTGACTTTTTGATCACATTTCACCAGCATATGCAAAATTGTCCTGGCTGCATGCAGACAAACGCAGAGATTTCCATACACTCTGTCTCATCTACTGCCTCATAAATGTACATTGTCCCTCATATCTCTCCTCGTCCCTAACGCTCATGTCGGAACAAGATGACAGAAACACACGTTCCCATTATAATAAAATCCTCTCCGTTCCACTGCATCGCTAAGTCACCTTCTCCTTTACAGTAGCGGGAACCCGACTCTGGAATAACCTCCCTCGTTATGTTAGAGTACTTAAAAACATGTCCAGCTTCAAAAAACAGTTAATTACGTATCTACTTAAGCAACAGTAATGCCTTCCTCTGTACATGAATGCACTTCACCTCATTACTTCCCTCTTTCCCCCTCCTTAAATCTCTCTTCCCCAAAATTCGCTATACTAGTAAACATCTACTTTACACACCAAGATATTCATGTACATCTGCACAAATCTTCATTACTATTGCCAATCTTTCTCATGTTTCTCATTATTATTTAATTTTTTTACTGTTATTATTACTGCTTTTATCGTAATCTGTATGTATAGCACCTGTTGTAAAAATACTGCCAGCATTTACTTTATTAGGTCTTAGTCATGTTTATCATTATTATTAGATTTCTTACTTTTATTATTATTGCTTTTATCATAATCTGTATGTATAACACCTGTTGTAAAAATACTGCCGCATTTACTTTATTAGGTCTTAGTCACTACTCTTTATTCATATTGTCACTAGAGTAAACTAATTTTCTTATTTAAGCTATGGTCATGATGTAACTCTGATGTGTGAAATGCTGCATGTGTGGAACACTGGTCCGATGTAAGAGAGGGCCTGATGGCCCTAATCTGATCAGGTTAAGTAAATAAATAAATAAAGAGAACTACTAGCAACTTGCGTAATAATAATAATAACAATAATAATAATAATATCTGAGAAAAAGCACCAACACAGCTGTATTATGAGAATGTCTTTATTCCATCACACGGCTATTTTCAGAGTCACATTATCGCCATCTTCACGCCCCACCTCTGCAAAAGCATTGAAGACAACACGGTGTCGAGTATACTCTTTTGGCAGTGGTGGAGCATGAGGATGGCGGCAATGTGCCGCCGAAACTACTCGTGTGATGGAATGAAGAGTGGTGGTTGTACCTTTCTCATGTATTTCACCAGCTGAAGTCCCTCGCCCATGCAATAAGATGGACATTGTAATGCACCTCTTTCTGCGGGGAACAAATATTAATTATTATCAGTAGTACAATATTAAGCTACAAATTATCATTTTAAACCTGTGTGGTCTCCCTGGTGTGCCTAGTTGACCACAGGTCCCCGTCACGATGTTCACTCTAACAACGGAGTACATACAGGGTTGAAGAGAAGGAGAAAGATAGGTGACATCACGATTTGAATTTTAGACTAATAAAACTTTCTTACCTTTATTGGTCGTTGTTGCACGCTCGTGGTCCAGTGATGAATCTCGCATCCGCTGTTTGTTAAATCATTTGAGGTCCAGGGTGTGTATTCTGCTTCGTAAGAACTCACACATACTTAAACGTCCAACTTTTATTTTACAAATGCTGATCGTGACGATATTCAATAATTTTCAATGTAACAGCTTTTCCAGTACATCATTTAGTTCCCTCTATCCTTGACCTTCTCAAAGCAAGCGTATTACAAGACGTCTCAACACCAACTACCCTTTGTCTCTACACCCGCCAACAACCGGCTCCTGCTCACAGAGCTTACAATCTGTGCAGTACTGCCAACCTTGGTTGTATATCGATATGTAACACATCGCACGTATACATATATGAAAAACATAGTATGAAAAATGAAAAGTGGTTATAATATAGTTATGTGGCAATATACCTCATAATTGTCCTCATATTAGCAGTTTTGTAACAAAATAATAATATTTCAGTTTTTGTTTACGTAGTTTAAGTTCACTTGCTCCTTCAAGTTGATTGGCGGCAGAGCACACCTCGCCAGCCGGTGGTATCGGTAGTTTCAGTAGACCGTTACATTGCAACATCCATAAATAATAATAATAATAATAATTTTTGCATTTGGTATTTTTATTGTTCATACTGAAATAGTAAGCTTCACCGATGCTATTTACTTGTTCGAGTGTTTCCTTGCCCCAACTATTTCTCCACTCTACTACCCCTCTCAATTAACTATTCCTTGATTATGTAGCAGACGTCGCCGTACCTGAACATTATTCTGGTAATGTTCCTCCAAAGACCTCTTTCTTTGCCGACAGTTTCACTACTTCTCCATTTCGTACTTCATCTTGTAACGTAGCAAATTATTACTGCTTGTCATCTTGCATTGAAAGCGTAGCCTGCCGCGAAGCCGGGAGGAGAGCAGATGTTTGGTTCTCACGCTCTTACAGCTGACGCTGGCTATGGGTCCAGGCAAACTGTGTACTTGCTTAACGCCGCGTGCAGTACGTTACACATTCTCTCTATTAATCTGAAGAAGTACTATAAAATATAAATCGATCATTTTCATAGGAAGTGTACCAAATTATACGGATGACACAACCTTATTATTAAAATCTCGAATCAATAATTTCGGAGATACAAATTTTTGCCTAAAACACACAATAACTGCGCTGCCATTGTGAAACTGAAATAGGTACAGTAACGTGTCCTACTACAGTATCAATGTGATGCTACAACGAAGAGGAGAGATTCGTATGATCTATTTTTCTGGAATTTTCTCTAGTTTCATTAACACAGATGTCTGACGTAATTAAAAAGGATGTTGAAAAATAATTATTTCGTTGTGTATTGGTTGTGTGAGTGTTCTGGAGAGACTGGGAGAGTGAATGGAGGACATAAGTAAAGAGAGAATTTGATATTTTATCAAAACTATGTAAATGTAAGTGTGAAATACTTTTTGTGGAATAGGGGAATTTCTGACGTCCTAGTGAGCCTGATTTTGTAAAAGGCAGCCACAAAGAGCGTCGAGTATTAGATGTATTAGCAATTAATTATGTGGAGAGGAATCTGTTTTGTTTACATTAAGTTTTGTTAACTTTCGGAATTACGAGATTTCTTGTCTAAAATAATTCTGGTAATCTAATTGGGTTACATTAGAAGTACCGCGATTATAGAAGTGCTGGAAATGATCTGATTGACGGCTTAACATACTAGCCGATAAGAATTCAGCGTTTCTCGTGCTTTTGAGTACGGCTTTGTGCTTTAGATCTAGGACTCGAGATAGTCGTTCGGTAGCAGTGTTTTTTTTTCTGGTAAACACCAATGTTAAATCGCGCTGATCAAATCTATACCAAAATGAAGAAATGCGCGCGTTTGATGGGTTCTCGTGTAGTTCATGAAAAGCGACTATTGTGTTGAGTACTTTGTGGAAGTTTCAGCTTTGTGAGTGATTTATTTTAGGCGGTTTCGCGTGTGAATATATCAGATCGTATATAAACCTCGCGTGGCGTGTTTCGCGCAAACTGCGGGACATTATGACGAGCACTTCTGTACAACAAAACTACTAAACAAAAATGTCGTGTGACTATGGCCTCCCATCGGGTAGACTGTTCGCCTGGTGCAAGTCTTTCGATTTGATGCCACTTCGGCGGCTTGAGCGTCGATGGGGATGAAATGATGATGATTGGGGCAGCACAACACCCAGTGCCTGAGCGCAGAAAATCTCCGACCCTGCCGGGCCATTAGGGTTGACATTCTGTCTCGCTGACCACTCAGCTGCCGGGGGCGGACAAGAAAACTGCTGAATGACTGACTGTGTCAACTCGCAACTTGTCGTATGTCAGAAACTGTTTACGAGTTTAAAATATCAGGTCGGACCAGACACCTTCTAGCTGCTTTTGGTTGTGAATTTGTTACTGAGACAGTAAGTAAAATTGCATAACTGATGACGGGATATTAAATATTGACTTGATAGCCATTTTCCTGGTTTTAGAGACGACAAACCAACTACAAGGAAATTTTAGACATGTTTTTAAATGAGTCAAGCCAGAATCGCGAACACTCGATACTTTGACATTCAGCTACTGCCCATGGACTGGAGTTATGTGGCCTTTGCGTTGTAGGTATTTAGACGAATTTTAGGCAACGCTGCTTTTGTCGGCTAAACCATTTTCCACCATTGCAGAGTAAAGGGGCGGACAACCTGATGCCTGTCCAGGTACGTGGACCGATTGTTTAAAGGATAGTGAGAGAACAACCAGCCCCACAGCAATCTGTTCAGTTCGCTTTTAATATCTTCTACAGCACCTACGTTTCTTTCCCATACTGTGCTGCTTTCCCTATCTACAATTTCTGACTTTCTATGTCATTTCTCAATCATTATCTTACACCAGAAAACGATTTTTAACTGCGTAAACGTATTTATCTGGTATTCATCCAAAGTATCGTAAAAAAAACAGCAACATTTTCAGTGCATAATCTACAAACGTAGCGTATGCCTATCTCTTTGTGCAGTTTATGTAATTAACAGCGATCCGAGATACGTGCATTGTATTAATCGAAGACAAATAGTAGAACTTCACCGATAATTTCATTCTTAGTGGGACTCCTAGTCTCACATGTATATCTACGAATTTTTCTTCAGGTATCCTGTTTTTTCTTGTACTTTGTAACTGTTCGTAAATTCTAATAGTGTACTTCTTTAGATGTAGAAAAAGAAAATCGGAACATTCTTGCTGAAATTCCGATTATTTGACACGAACGTACCTTGTGCTCCGTCTTTCTTCTTATCGTCAAACTCTTTCTTTTATGCTGGTTACACTAATTTGTAATTTCTGCTGAACAGTGTATATTTCTAATGTATCCTCCAAACGTTTTAGTATTAGGAATCTATTTGCTGCTCATATGCTCAAAAATTCTATCCGACTCATTTCTGTCCATTAACACAGCATCCTGTCACTGATTTTGCTCGAGTACGTCCTAGAGATTCTAACATAGCAACGATATTTCTGTGCTGCATACTACTGAAGCCTTTCTTATTATGCCGAAGCGTACTTGAGGAACAAAAGTACGGGGTTGTCTGTTCCCTTCCTCGTTCGTGATTTTCGGATGGAGCGACAAACATCCCACGTATTCCCTTGTTTACAATGTGCACTGTGGGAGAAAATTGGAAACCTCTCGTCGAACCCACTGGAATTGTGCCGACTGAACCAGCGAATCCCTGCGCGCTCTCACGTCACGTAGAAGTCGTTTCTCACAGCTTAAAAAGGCTGCGGTACTTTTCTGTCTCTGTCTCTCTCTCTCTCTCTATCTCACCCCAAATGTCTCAGCGTTTTACTGAAGCCACAGTCCTACGGGACCCAATATATTTACTACGTCCAAACGGATATTCCAAGAGGCACATATTACCCACATAGGTACAGAGAAATTCTATTTGACGCAATACATTAATATTTATCGGTAACTCATTTCCAGAAGACTTACTTTATTTGCTTGCTTGAAACCACATTACTATTTACGTTAGTTCACATAATGTTGTCCTGATTCCCGTGATTATTCTACCTTACAGGGCTCTGTGTTACGCCGGGACTTCAACAATCAAGTTGCAGACGTCGCACGACGCTAAGACCACTGTACAACAGGACTGAGGCACCGTCGGAAAGAAGTACATGTTCTGGTTTGCCCGCGCAGGCATACTTCTGCTGAAGTAGCGATAACATGTGCTTCATAGTGTGAGAGTGGAGTGGTGTGGTAACTGGAACCAACTACAAAGATGGAATGCGCAGGATATTACCAGACTTGACGGCGAAAGGTCTAAATCGGAAACGGGATTCACCATGAAATTCTGTCGGTGTATGGTCCACACGAGATGTCGCGTCCAGCCGCAGAGAAAAGGTGCCAACGCTTTGACAAGGGCAGAAGTTGATCGACGTGTCAAGATCTTTCACCCCGCGATCTACATCTTTTCCGTAAGCTGAAAGAACATGTGAGGGTAAGAGATTTTCCTACGAAGACCCGGTTCACACAAAGGTTCCGTAGAATGGCTGTGTGACCGAGGAGCGGATTTCTGTCGGTGTTTTGTACTTTTCTCCTGTATTTAGTCACCTCTTTATATAATTTTTATAACCTGACGTTTTATCGTCAGATTCGACAGACTGGCTGTTGTGACACTTGGCTAAAGGTGCTGTATGTCTAGAATTGCAATGGGTGTTGATGTAATCATTTTGGGCTGTATGTATGATCTTTGTATTGGATGTGTCAAAGAGTAGTTTTTTGTGTTAATCCGTTATCGTTGCTTTGGAGTTCAATAAAATATTGAATGGAACGTTTATGTTTTCAATCCGTTTCCTTATTTAAAATGTCATCAGGGTGTGTAAGTGTCGTAGCCATCAGTGTAGGGCCGTGAGAACGCGTCTGCAGCGCCATCTGCTTCCTGTAACGGGTGACGACGAAAGTCAACACACATTAATTCAAGTTCCTTACATCGGTATCTAATCCAAACCTGTAAACATGTCGAGTTTTGTGCCTACGAACTACGATCTGTGGACCGCACTGTATTTCTGTTACCATTTGAAGAAAACTGCTGCAGAATAGCATAGTATGCTTGTCGTAGCTTTCGGCTAGCATTCACTTGGGAAACCACAAGTGTTTGGAGTGGTTTGGAAAATTCAGAAGCGGTGATTTTGACTTGAGAAACGACGGGCGCGGAAAACCATCGAAAACGTTCTGAGACAACGAACCGCAGGCCGTACTATTTGAAGATGTGACGCAGAAAGCGGTTTCTCTTTCGTTGACAGCTATGGAGAAGATGCAGAATGTGGAAAAATGGGTTCCGCATGAATTTAATGAAAGGCAGCAAGCAAATCGAAAGACCACTTGTCAAATGCTCTTCGGAACATACAGAAAAGTATTTTCTCCATAGAATAGTGTCAGGTAAATCATTGGTGAATCCAGGCAAATCATCGACGTCCACTGCAGACCAAATCGCTTTGGAAAGAAGACAATGCTCTGTATGTGATGGGATCAGAAGGATGTTATCTATTATTAGCTGCTAAAACCTGGTGAAACCTTTAACACTGATCGCTACCAACAGCAAATGATCGATTTAAGTGGAGCATTACCTGAAAAACGACCGGAATACGGAAAAAGGCAACGCAGAATCATATTGCTCTATGATAACGCCCCGTCATACCAGCAAAATGGGTCACATAAACGATCGAGGCTTTGAGCCTGGTAAATAGTAGGCCATGCGGCTTATTCTCCAGACTTGTCTCCGTGCGATTATCATCTATTTGCATAACTGGGACACGCTTTCGCTGAACAACGTTCCAATTCGTATGAAAATACACGAAAACGGCTCGCTAACTGGTTTGCTTCAAAAGAGTAACTGTTCTTTCGGCATGGCGTTCACAGCCTGGAGGAGTGGTGGGAGAAATGTATAAATGGCAATGGAGATTATTTTGAATAAAATATTGTTAATCGGTTTAAATCAACAAATGCGTAATTATTGAGCCAAACTCCGGTTTCATACTTCAGCACCTGGTATATAGATTTCTATCTCTTCATGGTCGTTCATTGTAAAACATTTAGGTAACATGTTATAATTTTCATTGCTAATTCCATTCGTTCTGTGTTACGGTGATCGTTGTTTAAGTGGTTGAAGAGTGGAGATTTCTTATCCTCCTCTGCTCTCGGTGTCTTATACCCACGTTGGACCATGCTTGTCCTACCGAAAATTTATTGCAATCCTAACATCTGATTCTGTATATGCCCGTGTCTTTGTATCCTAGTAATTTTGTTTTTTCCTGGGTGAGATCTATGACGGACATCAAACAAATTAATTCCAGAAATGAAGAACATAAATACCTAATTCGTGTACAGAACCAACAACTATACCCGATTTCTAAAGCACGTTCTACTTCATCTGTTGAAATTTCAGTGGAATCTTATACCCCAGTGCATTTTTAATAATGAGCTGACAGTTGAGCATGCTGTAGAAAAAGGACACCGGATAAAATTTGGCGAAATATCCGTGGATCGCGTTAACGGCATCTGGCATTGCGTAATTACGCAATCCATATCAATAAAAATCACAGTTAACACCCTAATGAGAGACGATGAACCGCAGATTAGCACGGCTTGAGATCCAGCGATTGCACGGCTGAAGCGGGCTGCGTCGAACGACGAGCACAAGTATGCCCCTATACGGCGCTGCTGCGAGCACCAGTGACCTCACAGCCGGCAGGCAGTGTGCATAAGGGGCGCACCAGCGGCCCACCGGAAGTCTTACAACTTGACAATTGATAACGAATGCTCGGCAGAAATCGCGTGTAATTTTAATCATTTGATGCTGCTAGAGCCCGCAAAGATTTTATTCAGTGGTGTAAACAGATTATCAAAGTCTTTGACGAACTACGAGGCGTTTATCATGAAAAAGTACAATTCTTCACTTTGTATTAGGGTAGGAAGAAAAACAGGGCATTCTATGTGCTGTTAACTGTTTTCATTTTTCTTACATAATTGAGGTACAGAAATAAAATCCGTTGGCCAGTTTCAATCTATATAACTCATTACTAAAAACACACTGGGACAGAGAACTTCGTCAACATTTCAATAAAGTTGTGACACGTTCCCTTTATTTTTCTTCAGAGAAATGTTATCGGTGACGAGTTTTCGTTAATATGTAATATCCCTTGTTGCAATGTTAAAATCGACGTGTTTTGCCCAAAAAATTTAGATTGCAAGTATTGATGTTACTAAAATTCTAATGCAACTGGCATTTCGACAGAATCGTTAGACAACGAATTATCGATCTAGCAACTGAGTGCCAGACCTGTCAACAGTTAATGGAGAAGTCCGTTCTCAGTACAAGAATTAACATGTACCTTCACCACTTATCGTGTTGCAAACCCCACAGGTATTCTTATTTCACCAGCTATAGATGGTCGTTAAATATAACAGTATTTCAACGAAAATTGCTTGAGTCTCGTACAGATACGACAACATACTCTCCTGCTTGCAAGCGATAATTTGTCAAAATCATTTTGTGTGTGAAACAGTTTACGACTTACATGGGATCTTATGGATATTTCATTCTCGCTGCCTTGCTGGGACGCCTTTAGAACAGAGCACCTTACATAAAATTCTTTTTCTCGAGACTGGAGACACATAGCGATATCCTTGGCCGAGCGGTTCTAGGCGCTACAGTCTGGAACCGCGCGACCGCTACGGTCCCAGGTGTGAATCCTGCCTCGGGCATAGATGTGTGTGATGTCCTTAGGTTAGTTAGGTTTAACTAGTTCTAAGTTCTAGGGGACTGATGACCTCAAAGGGTAAGTCCCACAGTGCTCAGAGCCATTTGCACCGTAACTGATTATGTTATCGGCATTAGATATGCAGTAAAATATAATTTCACATCCACCAAACGCAAATTCATAGTGACCAGTGTTATTTCCTGTGGTAATTTACTTAATCTCGAAACATCACAATAACTATGACGAGTAACGAGATGGTAGGCAGTTTACCTCGCAGATGACGATTGAAGCTACAATGTGTGCGAGGATCATTTAAAATCATTGATAATTAATTGAAATCCTCAGCTGACAACAGATGTTATTGATATACCTAAATGGGGACAGCTGTAATTGTGTGCCCCGACCGGCACTCGATTCCGGGATCTCCACCTTACATGGCAGACGCTCTATGCGCCTGGGCCACCAAGGACACAGATGAATAGCGCGACTGCAGGGACTTATCCCTTGCACGCTTCCCGCGAGACCCACGTTCCCAACTGTCCGCAATCTACATCCGTATTGTTCCTAATATTTGCCCATCCGCTCATTACTCGCGTCAAGTAAGGTGACGATTCCTGTAAGAGTTCGGACACCTGTGCGCATTTGCACAGACGAAGGTCAATGGCTGGGTAGCCTTTAACTATATACCGGGTGGTCAAAAAGTTAGTATAAATTTGAAAACTGAATAAATCACGGAATAATGTAGATAGAGAGGTACCAATTGACACACATGCTAGGAATGACATGGGGTTTTATTAGAACAAAAAAAATTACAAAGGTTCAAAAAATGTCCGACAGATAGAGCTTCATCTGATCAGAATAGCAATAATTAGCATAACAAAGTAAGACAAAAACAGCTGTGGTCGAGTAATAATGTTGTGAACAGCACTGTAAAGCATGTCCGGAATTATGGTGAGGCATTTACGTCGGATGTTGTTTTTCAGCATCCCTAGAGATGTCGGTCTATCACGATACACTTGCGACTTCAGGTAACCCCAAAGCCAATAATCGCACGGGCTGAGGTCTGGGGCCCTAGGAGGCCAAGCATGACGAAAGTGGCGGCTAACTACACGATCATCAAGAAACGACGTGCGCAAGAGATCTTTCACGCGTCTAGCAATACGGGGTGGAGCGCCAGCCCGCACAAACGCCATGCCATTCCAAGCATGTGTGTCAATTTGTACCTCTCTATCTACATTATTCCGTGATTTATTCAGTTTTCAAATTTATACTGACTTTTTGAGCACCCGGTATATACGAAGATAGTAACTGTTCTCGAAAGAACAGATACCATTGATAACCGTGCAGCTTCTCTAGAATAAATGATAATTAATTGAAACCCTAAGCCGTCGACACGTGTTGTTGATATACCTCGATGGGGACAGCTGAGGGTTTCAATTAATTATTATTTATTCTAGAGAAGGTGCAGGGTCATCAATGGTATCTGTTCTTTCGCGAACTGTTACTATCTTCAAATCCGTTAAAATCGTTCGAGAAACATTTCAGATCGGCCGGCGCCCGTTACATTCTGTTTCGTCTCGAGGGGACAGCGCAGGTAGCACTCAGGGAACCTTACAAGGTCTCAGAAAGGAAATAGCACCGGAGCTATAACTGCAAACTGGCACAGATCCTGCTGGGCAGCCAGTTGGCTGACAAAAGGGCCTGCGAGGGAGTTGCAGCTGGTGAGTGAGCTTACAGCGATTCTTACTCCATGTGAGATGGGCTTTAGCAGTCACCCTGCGTTCTTTGAAAGAGACTCAGTGCAGAACAACAGCGAAAGCTGTTGGTGCATCGCTGATCTCACTGTTTCCTGATCGACAAGCAGGTCTCCTTGAGATTCACTTTATGGCACAATTACCATGTCGAGATAAATATGCCACATTAGTATAAAATCTAAAAATATCGACTTCCAACGAAGATATGCAGAAACCAGCATCACTACCTTACAGACAGCTGCACACAGACAAACGTTGGAGTTCTTTCTTTTCATGCCTCCTTTTCTCCGCAGCCGAAATTTTCCAACTAAAACTGGTTGTCTACTGCCTTGGACGACCGTAACCAATGTCTAGTTAAGACAATCAGCGTTTTCATTTCTTCCAAAACATCTTCGTTAGGAGCTATAACAGTTTCGTCCCTCTTACAAATGTGTTTGTCAAGTTCGTACACAGTTTCATGTCTTACATTACTGATCATAAACGGCATTAAATTAGAATTATTGCTCAAATACACTCCCGGAAATGGAAAAAAGAACACATTGACACCGGTGTGTCAGACCCACCATACTTGCTCCGGACACGGCGAGAGGGCTGTACAAGCAATGATCACACGCACGGCACAGCGGACACACCAGGAACCGCGGTGCTGGCTGTTGAATGGCGCTAGCTGCGCAGCATTTGTGCACCGCCGCCGTCAGTGTCAGCCAGTTTGCCGTGGCATACGGAGCTCCATCGCAGTCTTTAACACTGGTAGCATGCCGCGACAGCGTGGGCGTGAACCGTATGTGCAGTTGACAGACTTTGAGCGAGGGCGTATAGTGGGCATGCGGGAGGCCGGGTGGACGTACCGCCGAATTGCTCAACACGTGGGGTGTGAGGTCTCCACAGTACATCGATGTTGTCGCCAGTGGTCGGCGGAAGGTGCACGTGCCCGTCGACCTGGGACCGGACCGCAGCGACGCACGGATGCACGCCAAGACCGTAGGATCCTACGCAGTGCCGTAGGGGACCGCTCCGCCACTTCCCAGCAAATTAGGGACACTGTTGCTCCTGGGGTATCGGCGAGGACCATTCGCAACCGTCTCCATGAAGCTGGGCTACGGTCCCGCACACCGTTAGGCCGTCTTCCGCTCACGCCCCAACATCGTGCAGCCCGCCTCCAGTGGTGTCGCGACAGGCGTGAATGGAGGGACGAATGGAGACGTGTCGTCTTCAGCGATGAGAGTCGCTTCTGCCTTGGTGCCAATGATGGTCGTATGCGTGTTTGGCGCCGTGCAGGTGAGCGCCACAATCAGGACTGCATACAACCGAGGCACACAGGGCCAACACCCGGCATCATGGTGTGGGGAGCGATCTCCTACACTCGCCGTACACCACTGGTGATCGTCGAGGGGACACTGAATAGTGCACGCTCATCCAAACCGTCATCGAACCCATCGTTCTACCATTCCTAGACCGGCAAGGGAACTTGCTGTTCCAACAGGACAATGCACGTCCGCATGTATCCCGTGCCACCCAACGTGCTCTAGAAGGTGTAAGTCAACTACCCTGGCCAGCAAGATCTCCGGATCTGTCGCCAATTGAGCATGTTTGGGACTGGATGAAGCGTCGTCTCACGCGGTCTGCACGTCCAGCACGAACGCTGGTCCAACTGAGGCGCCAGGTGGAAATGGCATGGCAAGCCGTTCCACATGACTACATCCAGCATCTCTACGATCGTCTCCATGGGAGAATAGCAGCCTGCATTGCTGCGAAAGGTGGATATACACTGTACTAGTGCCGACATTGTGCATGCTCTGCTGCCTGTGTCTCTGTGCCTGTGGTTCTGTCAGTGTGATCTTGTGATGTATCTGACCCCAGGAATGTGTCAATAAAGTTTCCCCTTCCTGGGACAATGAATTCACGGTGTTCATATTTCAATTTCCAGGAGTGTATTTCTTATTCTACTTCGTTCCTGGTACTCCGTAAAGTCAATCGCCAGCACCCCAGCCGGGAACGAGAGACCAGAGAAGGCTGTTAAGAAGACGTTAGCCAAGTGCACGCTGACCGACCTCTCTCCAGGACGACAACGCGGCAGCAGTGACCTCTTTGCGAAGAGAACATAAGCGCTGCCCCCGACTAGCCGCGCCTAGTTCTACAGAAGCTTCAAGACTAGCGACGTCATTATTTTGCTTGTACACTCTATGTAGCTCAAACCTGGAATTTTATAATGAAGAGATTTTTTATTTTGTCTGTCACCCTTTGCTTGCAATACCTCCGCCTAACACAAAGGTGTTGTAATATTTTCCATTTTGTAATACAACTCATTAATGCGATTTGTTTGAATGTTGTCTAGCGATCCGAGGAACCAGGTTTCCTAGACACCCCATATTCTACGACTAGGCAGGATTCTACAGTTCCTAATCTTAAGATAAAATATCTGGGTAGTTAGGCCGCGTCATATTTCCTTCTAAAATAACAGACGTTCGACCCCTCTGCTGGGATCTTCTTCAGGATGTTTCGGTGTCAGGGAGTCGAAACTTCGATTATTTTAGTAGGAAATATGTTCTAGCAATAGTGGATTCCGAAACATCCTGAAGAAGACCCAACAAAAGGAATGAAATTTGACGAGGCCTGACAACCCCGAAGATTTTTTCTTTGGTGACAACAGCCACGAAAGCCTGCATCTTATACACATAGGTGCTCAACTTTTACGACATTGCACATATCTCTTGTTAGTGAAGTCTCTTTGAACCGTATTCGATCACCTATGTCTGGTAGGCCACTACGAATTGTAATTTGATACTGTTTAATAGTAATCTAGTGGAACATGAGAACTGGTTGAGATCTTCGAAAACAGATTTGTAACAAAAAGCAAATTATTTGGCCTGACACTGAAGATGCTTTGAAATAAAGCGAAATGCAGATTATCTAAATGAAACATATATTATGCTAGCAAAACATGGTGCATATCATTGTATAAAAGCGACGCGGTGATTGATTAACTACTGACCGACTCATCGCCCAGGCCAAACAGCTAAGAATAGAAACCTGATATTTGGAGAACGTGTGGCTCTTATACTGTAGGCGGGGTTCAAGAAGGGATTTTTAGAAATTCCAACCGTAAGAGTGTGAAAATAGGGGACGAAGGGTTATTTGGAGAAATGTCACAGTTGAGGTAATTTTGAATCTAAGCGTAGGGAAATTGATATTTGATTTCTCAGTCAGAAATAAAGTAATATGTATTTCAGCATTTTTGGAAATTTAAACCTATGGGGGACAAATAGGGGTGAAAGCTGGTAATAGTCTGTAACACCATTTATTTTCACAGTAGGACCTCTTTTGTTGTCATCCGCCGCACCTTTATAGCACAGCGAGACGTCGACGGCAGTCCGCATCCCATTTTGCTGCCCTTCATGGGAAGCCCTCCTGGGGCTGCATTTCAGCTAGATAATGCCCGCCCGCACACTACGAGAGTTTCTATGGCTGGTCTTTTAGCTTGACAAACAATACTTTGGCCAGTAAGTCTGCTAGACCTCCTCCAGATTGGGAACGTTTGGGTGGGGCCTCCAACCATCTCGGGATTTTTACTATCTAACAAACCACTTGGACAGAGTTTGGCACGATATCCCTCAGGGGGACATCCAAGAACTCTGTAAAACAATGCCAAGCCAAACAACTGTTTTCATACGGGCCTGAGGTTATTAACTTGTTGAGTTTGTGAAGCTCTTTCTATTGAATAAATCACGAAATTCCTTTGGAATTGTAATCACCTTTTTGTCTTTACATGTACGTCCCACCTATTGATTTCCGTCTCATTCGGATAAATCAACCATGGATGCGTCGTTTGTTGGCCTTACAAAATACTCTGGAGCAGTGTAAAAACGTACCTAGATTAACAGACTGCGATAGTACCTAACGGTTGCTGCTGAGTATAGTTGCTCGTCCAAACAACAGTCCATACAAGCCAACCAGATGCGTCTTTACTTACGTTAGGTACTGGGGCTATGCACGGCTCTGTTTCGAATACAATAGCTCGATGTAGTCTTAGTGTCTAGGCGCGTACGTCTGCTTGCACGCCCTACAGATAATTCGTTGTAAATGCAGTCAAATATTCGATGCATTGGCCAGAACTGAGAGTTAATAAAATACACAGAAATATAAAATAAAAGATAAATGAGTAATTTTAAAAACTCTTCTCGTCTAACATCTGTAACTGATATAGATGACAGAGAATTATGTTCAATAATGTTTATTTACCAAACGACATCTCAAAAAATGGTTCAAATGGCTCTGAGCACTATGGGACTTAACATCTGAGGTCATCAGTCCCCTAGAACTTAGAACTACTTTAACCTAACTAACCTAAAGACATCACACACATCCATGCCCAAGGCAGGATTCGAACCTGCGACCGTAGCGGTCGCGTGGTTCCAGACTGAAGCGCCTAGAACTACTCGGCCACACCGGCCGGCTACGACTTCTCAGATAAACCGGAACTGGTAATACGACATTCAGTTAAAGTACAGACAAGAATTCTGTTATCAGACGCAATAAATCTACATTGAGAGCGGTACGAGTATAGTAGCGAAAACTACGTCCATTTCGTGATCACAGTGCACGAAAGATTTACCAGCTCAAATTGCTTCATCGTTCAACACGAAGATTACCAAATTAACACACGCGATACAAAGAATAATAACTCATACGCTTCCTATGCGCAGTTCCGTATAGGAAGCGCAAAAAGCGAGTCTTATTCTGATGCACATTCAGACCTCTCGAATTATGAAGTATGATAGCAGCCGTTCACAGCTCAGAAACAATCAGCAGTATGACTAAATAGCTCCCGTTACTCAGCACAGGTCTTCCTTCTTCCAGAACTCGTCCAAAGTGTCAAGATCGCTTCACTAGGGAAGTCCCAATCTCCACTTGACTCTAGCAATATTCCGCCACTGTCCAGCTATCATTTGCTGGAGACCATCCCCACCAAGAACACATCGTTCTCAACTTCTGCAGACTTGATTACATTTAACATGACCGCTTTGCCGCACTAAACTAATATAAAAGTATTTAAATAAAATAAATTTTATAAACATTCGGTTACATTCAGACCATTTGCAATAAACGAAGGCTCTTAAATAAACTGCGAGCATTGTCAGAAATAGTGGTCAACTGGCTGTTGAACGCATCGTCAACTGCCGCTGATAGTGCTGTCTGAAGATGGCACAAGCATAGGCCGAAACCGCTCATTTTAATGCAGTGCCATCGCGATGACCGAGGGAAGTGGCGCAGTAGTTAACATACTGGACTCACATTCGGGAGGACGGCGGTTCAAAACCCCCGTCCAGCCATCCTGATTTAGGCTTTCCGTGATTTACCTAAATCGCTTCAGGCAAATGCCGGGCTGGTTCTTTTTAAAGGGCACTGCCGACTTCTTCCCCATCCTTCCCTAATCCGCTGCGACCGATGACCTCGCTGTTTGATCTCCTTCTCCAAATCAACCAACCTAGTAACCATTGCGATCCACACTTTTCTTCACTGATTATAAATTCACCTTATCTTCTACCAGTTTTAGGATGCCAATTTGCTCGCCTACATAGCGCAATATTACACGACAGACTGGTCTATTAATTATCAAATCCAGTTGTAGATATAGTTGCACGGGGCCCGAAGCTCGGAAGCAAGCAACATATTACTTTAAAAACTGGTCACCGATCACAGAAGGCACAAAGCGCAGGCGGGGTCTCTAATATCCGCTCAAGTCCAAAGCAGTTAGATTGTGCATGTGGCCGAAAGTTACTTGCTACCAATAGTTTCACCTCACTACTCTCTTCCCTATCTACGCGAAGATTCAATTTTTTAATAAGTTTTTTAATACTGTTGTCATAGCTTTTGATAAATTTATGACAGTCTTTTCACTCGCCTCTTTTACGTTTCTCGACCATTTTCGCCTTTTTATCCCATACAATAAGGACTGGGAACTGCATGACATTGCATGGCCCAAGACGACGTGAGCAGCAGCGATTAAATCAACAACATTCGGTTCGCCAAATGTATACCCATTTGAGACTGGCCAAATTCTCTGACGTACTCGAAATTTGACATTCCCAGGGGAGTACTTCTAACTTTCTGAACAGTAACTTTTGTGGACTGGCAAGACAGCCAATACACTAGGACGGGAGGCCGAAGGGCACGCGTTTAAGCTCTCGCAGGCTGGCGTGAGGTCTGGAACAGTTAAAGGAGTTGAGTCTAGTAAAAAGAGTACGTAGCTGCTGGAATACTTAACTTTAATCCATAATTGGTGAACATCGGTCTGACGGTACATGCATCACAAGATAAATAGCAAATGATAATGGCGCCTTGCTAGGTCGTAGCAAATGACGTAGCTGAACGCTATGCTAACTATAGTCTCGGCAAATGAGAGCGTATTTTGTCAGTGAACCATCGCTAGCAAAGTCGGCTGTACAACTGGGGCGAGTGATAGGAAGTCTCTCTAGACCTGCCGTGTGGCGGCGCTCGGTCTGCAATCACTGACAGTGGCGACACGCGGGTCGGACGTATACTAACGGACCGCGGCCGATTTAAAGGCTACCACCTAGCAAGTATGGTGTCTGGCGGTGACACCACAGTAACCACCTAAAGAATCTTCCCTTCTAGGTAAACAAAGCAGAGACAAAGTTACTGAATGGCTGGGTCACTTAGACGGCCACAACAGGTTACAGAATTAAAGATACACTTTCATCCCATGACGTATCAGATTTTGTGAAGACTTCATTTTATAATCTAACTTTTAATTTTAACGTTTGCGGTTTTTTTTTTCATCAGTCTTCTGACTGGTTTGATGCAGGCTGCCACAAATTCCACTCCTGTGTCAACTTCTCCTTGTCCGAGTAGCACATGCAACCTATGTCTCCAATTATTTGCTGGATGTATTCCAATATCTGTCTTCCTCTACAGATTTTACACACCGCAGCTCCCTCTGGTACCATGGAAGTTATTCCCTTGTGATATAAACGTGTCCTGTCACAGTGTCACTATTTCTTGTAACCGTTTTCTATATTCTCCTTTCCTCGCCACTTCTGCGGAGAACCTCCTCACTCTTTGCCTCATCAGTCCACATAATTTTCGACATTCTTCTGTTGCACAAGTCCACAAGTGCTTCAGTTCTCTTCTGTTCTGGTTTTCCCACAGTCCATGTTTCACTAGCACAGAATGCTGTACTTCAAATGTACATTATCAGAAATTTCTTTCTCAAATTAATTCCTTGTTTGAGATGTATATATTTCCCTTGGCCCACAATGTCATTGTTGCCAGTGCTAGCCTGGTTTTTATGTTCTCCTTGCTCCATCCATCATGCATTATTTTGATGCCAAAGTAGGAGAATTCCTAAACTTCGTCTACTTCATGTTGATGTTAAGTTTCTCGCTGTTTTCATTTCTGCTACTTCTCATTACGTTCGTCTTTCGTTAATTTATTCTCAGTCCATGCTATGTACCCCTACAATTGTTCATTCCATTCAGAAAATCCCATAATCCTTCTCCACTTTCACAGAAGGTAGCAATGTCGTCAGCGAATCTTATCGTTGATATCCTGTCACCCTGAATTTTAAGTCCATTCTTGAAACTTTCTTTTATTTCCTTCTTTGCTTCTTGGATGTATAGATTGAACTATAGTGGCGAAAGACTAGATCCCAGTCCTACAGCCTTTTTAATCCACGCACTTCCTTCTTGGTCTTCCACTCTTATTTTTCCGTCTTCGCTCTTGTACGCGCTGTATATTACCCGTCTTTCCCTATAACTTATCGGTATTTTCCTGATAATTTCGAACATCCTACACCATTTTTCGTATTCAAACAGTATAGCCACTATTTGTGCCTTTACTTTTCCTACAGGTGAAGTGATAGCTATCCAACAGATCTTTCTCCATTCATCTGTATACTATTCATGTCAGCAACTCGGATACATGAGCTATTAAATTGCTTTTGCGATAATTCACGCAATCGTCGTAATTTTGGGGATGATGTTTTTCCGAAAGATGATTGGTTTATCGTCAGACTCATAGACTCTACATGCCAATGTGAATAGGCATATTTGTTGTCACTTCGAACGATGATTTTAGAAATTCCGACAAATGTTAACTATCCCTTCCGTCTTGTTGATCTTAAGTCTTCCATAGCTCATTTGAATTCTGTTCTAATACTGGTTCCCTCATCTATATCGACTGGTGTTTCATCTTCTGTCACTTCATCAGACAAGTTTTCCTCGTCATAGAGGTCTTCTTCTCACTCTTTCCTCCTTTCTTCTCTCTCGTTTGCTTTTAACAATGCAATTCCAGTTGCACTCTTAATGTTAGTACCTTTGATTTTAATTTCACTGTAGGTTGTTCTGAATTTTTTGTATCCTGAATCAGACCGTCCCACAGTAATTTCTTTTTTCATTTCTCCACATTTGTCACCTATCCATAGCGCCTTAGTTTCTCTGCGCTTCCGATCTATTTAATTCCGAAGTGATTTGTGCTCCTGTATTCCTGTATTTCCCTCACATTTCTTTAATACCTTCTTTCATCATTCAACTACAGTATTTCTTCTGTTACCCTTGGTTTTCGAAGTCATCTTTTTTGTACCAATGTTCCTCTCTCCAGCATACGTGATTGCCGTTTTTAGGTGGGTCCATTGCTCAACAATTGAAGTGCGTACTGAGCTACTGATTATGGCAGCGTCTATAGGTTCATAGAATTTCTAGCGTATATCTTCATTCCTTAGTATTTCCGTATCCCTGTTGTTGTGGGTCATCAGTCTTCTGACTTGTTTGATGCGGGCCGCCACGAATTCCTCTCCTGTGACAACCTCTTCATCTCAGAGAAGCACTTGCAAACCACGTCCTCAATTATTTGCTGGCTGCATTCCGATCTCTGCCTTTCTCTACAGTTTTTGTCCTCTACAGATCCCTCTAGTACCATGGAAGCCGTTCCCTGGTGTCTTAACAGATGTCCTATCATCCTGTCCCTACTCCTTATCAGTGTTTTCCACATATTTCTTTGCTCTCCGATTCTGCAAAGAACAACCTCATTCCTTACGTTATCAGTACCCCTACTTTTCAACATTCGCCTGTAGCACCACATCACAAATGCTTCGATTCTCTTCTTTTCCAGTTTTCGCGCAGTCCATGTTTCACTACCATACAATACTGTACTCCAGACGTACGTTGTCAGAACTTTCTTCATTAAATTAAGGACTATGTTTGATACTGCTTTTAATGACCTCCTTGCTCCGCCCGTCATTGGTTATTTTACTGCCTAGGTAGATGAATTGCTTAACTTCATCTACTTCGTGACCATCAGTCCTGATGATAAGTTTCTCGCTGTTCCCTTTCTGCTTCTTCTCATTAGTTGCGTCTTTCTTCGATTTACTCACAATCCACCTGCTGCAGTCATTAGATTGTTCACTCCGTTTAGCAGAGCATGTAATTCTTCTTCAGAATAGCAATGTCATCAGCAAATCGTATGATTGATATCTTTTCACCTTGAATTTCAGTTCCACTCCTAGTCCTTTCCTTTATTTCCATCACTGCTTCTGCGATGTGCAAACTGAACAGTAGGGGGGAAAGACTACATCCCTGTCTTACACCCTTTTTAACCCGAGCAGTTCGTTCTCTATCGTCCACTCTTCTTATTCGCTCTTGGCTCTGGTAAATTTTGTATATTACCCGCCTCTCCAAATAGCTTACCCATTTTTTTTCAGAATTTTGAACATCTTCCACAATTTCACATTGTCGAATGCTTTTTCCTGATCGACAAATCCTCTGAACGTGCCTTGACTTTTCTTTAGTCTTGCTTCCATTATCAGACGAAATGTCAGATTTAACTCTCGGGCGCCTTTACCTTTTCTAAAGACAAACTGATCGTCATCTAGCACATCCTCAATTTTCTTTTCCATTCTTCTCTATATTATTCTTGTCAGCTACTTGGATGCATGGGCCGTTAAGCTGATTTCGCGATAATTCTCATACTTGTCAGCTCATGCAGTCTTCGGAATTGTGTGGATGATATTTTTCCGAATGTCAGATGGTATGTCGCCATATTCATACATTCTATTCACCTACGTGAATAGTAGTTGTGTTGCCATTTCCCCAATGATTTTAGGACTTCTGATGGAATGTTATACATCCCTTCTGCCTTATTTGATCTTAAGTCCCTCAAAGCTCTTTTAAATTCTGATTCTAATACAGGATCCCCTATCTCCCCTAAATCGACTCTTGTTTCCTCTTCTATCACACCAGACAAATCTTCCCCCTTATCGAGATTTTCAATGTATTCGTTCCATCTACCCGCTCTCTCCTCTGCATTTAGCAATGGAATTCCCGTTACACTCTTAATGTTACTACCTTTGCTTTTAATGTCACCGAAGATTGTTTTGGCTTTCCTGTACGCTGAGTGTGTAATTCCGACGATCATTTCTATCTCGATTTCTTCACGTTATTCATGTAACCAATTCGTCTTAGCTTCCCTGCACTTCCTATTTATTCCTCAGTGACTTGTATTTCTGTATTCCTGAGTTTCCCAAACATTTTTGTGTTTCTAAAATCTATCGATCATTTGAAGAATTTGTTCTGTTAGCCATGGTTTCTTTGTAGTTACCTTCGTTGTACCTATGTTTTTCTTTCCAAGTTCTGTGACTGCCCTTTTTAGAGATGTCCATTCCTCTTCAGCTGCGCTGCCTACTGATATATTCCTTATTGCTGTATCTATTGCCTTAGAGAACTTCGAGTGCAACTCGTCATTCATTAGTATTTCTGTATCCCACTTCTTTGAGTATGGATTCTTCCTGACTAATGTCTTACACTTCAGCCTGCTCTTCATCAGCTCCATATTGTGGTCTGAGTCTATATCTGCTCCTGGGTACGCCTTACATTCCGGTATCTGATTTTGGCCTCTCTATCTGACCACGATGTAATCTATCCTAAATCTTTCCGTTTCACCCGGCCTTTTCCAAGTGCACCTCCTCCTCTTGTGATTCTTGAACAGAGTATTTGCTATTTCTAGCTGAAGCTTGTTACAGAACTCAGTTAGTATTTATCTTCTCTCATTCCTCGTCCCAAGCCTTCTTCTCTTGTAACCTTTTCTTCTAGTCCTTCCCCAAATGCATTCCAGGCCCCATGACTACTAGATTTTGTCTGCCCTTACATACTGTATTACCCTTTCAATATCCTCATATACTTTCTCTATCTCTTCATCTTCAGCTTGCGACGTCGGCACATATAGCAGAACAATCGTTGTCGGTGTTGGTTTGGTGTAGATTCTCCTAAGGACAACCCTGTCACTGAACTGTTCACAGTAATACATTCTCTGCCCTACCTTCCTATTCATAACGAATCCTACTCCCGTTACATCGTTTTCTGCTGCTGTTGATATTACCCTATACTCATCTGCCCAAAAATCTTTGTCATCTTTCCAGTCTTCACTGACCCCTATTATATCTAGATTGGGCTTTCGCATTTCCCTTTTCAGAGTATCTAGTTTCCCTACGACGTTCAAGCTTCTGACATTCCGCGCCTCGATTCGTAGAACGTTATCCTTTCGTTGATTATTCAGTCGTTTTCTCATGGTCACCTAGCCCTTGACAGTCCCCTCCCAGGGATCCAAATGGGGGACTATTCCGGAATCTCTTGCCAATGGAGACATCATGATGACACGTTTCAATTACAGGCCACATGTCCTGTGGATACAAGTTATGTGTATTTAATGCAGTGGTTTACATTGCCTTCTGCATCCTCATGCAGTTGATCACTGCTGATTCTTCCTCCTTTAGGAGCAGTTTCCCACACTGGGACAAGAGAGTGCCAAAAATCTCTGTCCGCTTCTACGCCTTCTTTGACAAGGCCACTAGTTGAACGAGGGTGACCTCCTATTCCGGAAGTTCTCGGCTGCCTGTGCAGATTATTAATCAAAATTTGACCAGTGGCGGGATTTAAACCCGGGACCGTGAACGTTTTGATTACTTATTAAAGACGCAACCTCTAGACCACCTGATCCACTAAATTCCTCCTTACTAATTTTTTAAACTTCTGCCTACTTATTATCACTACTAAATTGTCATCCGTGTCTATACCTGCTTCTGGGTAAGCCTTACATTCCAGTATCTGATTTCGGAGTCTTTTAGTGACCTTGATGTAATGTAATTGAAACCTTCCTGTATCTTCCGACGTTTTCCAAGTATACCTCCTCCTCTTGTGATTCTTGAACAGATTACGGCTATTTCTGACTGAAATTTATTGCAGCACACAATTAGTCTTTCGCTATAGTTACTTGGAAACCGACGAAAATTTCGATGTCTACGAGGTAGATCTTAAAGACGTGGAAACGTGCATCACTGCAATTTCACTCAAACGTTCATCTACGATGTAACGTATTTTGTGTTTCTCATGCGAAAGAGGTATTGTGATAGTTGTTATGAAATTGAACCCCTAGTACGTTACTGCAATTCTGTAGAAACCGATATTATCGTGATTGAAAAATATCGTATTTTGAACGTAGTTGTCTTATACGAGATAGAAGAAGTACTAACACTTTCAGTTAGTCGACACCAACGCGCACAGGCAGAACATAGGCAGTCTCTGTCTAGTCAGCGTCCAAGTCAGTCAGCTTCAAGTGCTGGGAGGTTTACAAAACAGGGAAAACGCCATACGAATAATAAACTCTCTCGGAAAGAAGAATGAGGGAATAGTACCATATTGAAGCTCGCACCACAATACAGTGATGAAGGGTGAAAATTAGTACGGTGGGAATGCTACGAGATTAAACTAAGCGACTACTCTTGTCGAGCTAGGGTATGTTTTCGCTTGGACAATTCGCAAAGATGGTGCAATCTGTTGACTGGAAACAACGTAAATTTTTTCAGAGCTAATGAGGCAAGAGCGTTCCTTTAGTTTTAGAATGACGGATGGTGTTTTCTTCTTCTATTTCTTCTCATATTTGAGAAAAATTTAATACATTGTTACAAGCCTGTTTGTAATCACTGGGCTCTGATTTTACCATATAGTCGTTTCTCTTGTCGTACTAAGAGTGTTCTATTTGACAAGAATTTCGTTTGCTTGTGGTAACTGTGGTATCTTGTGAAAAGAGTTACGTAGTGTCACCGTAACGCACCACATTGCGCAGTTTCAAAGTGGAAACAAAAGCAAAAGAGAGCTTTGATAGTTCGTGTGTGGTTACTGTTAAAGAACAGTGCGAGCACCTCTAACTGCTGTAAACTACTTGATAAAAGGAATGATTTATTCAGGTACTACTTCATGACCAATTTGTGTTGGAACTTTCAACTAACTAAATCTTTAAGAACATACACGGAAGCTTAACTAAATATTCTAATAAGGGAAGACATTTGGTAATGACATAAGTATAGAGCAACTGCTTGTTTACAATTTTGATTATTACTAAAGAGAAAAAGTTGCAAGACATAAAATATCGATTACGAATTGGTCGAAAAATGGCATGAAGTAGTTGGCGTCAGCGATTAACATGTCAGTAGTGACAAACCAGCCAACGCGAGCAGCAATATCGACGAAACATTAATCACAGTCCAGAGAAACGAGAATCCCGCCACTATCGAATTGCTACAAAAGCAATGTTTCTCCTTCCTACACCAGGCAAAATACAATCTTCTCACAAACAAACAACATCCAAATGTGATATCCGAATGGGAAACACGCTGCCTAAATTTTCCTTATGTAGAGAATACTGATGGTATTACTCCTACCTACTTCGTGAATTTGTGCTGAAATGCTGGTCATTTGCATCTCTGAGTAACGTTGTACACATCATTCTAATGTGACGCTTGATGCATGGCATCTTCTAGTTGCTGCAATTTTAATGGCCAGTAATTTATTTCGGAAGGAATGAACTAATCATTTTCTGTTGGGATATGGAGGTATAACACAGCACACGGATCGAGTCCGGATCAGTAATACACTTTCACATCCCTCAGCCCACACTGATTTAATTGCAACTGTCTACATTATTTGAATTAATTTCATTCCCTTGATGATTATCACATTTGGCAAGGTAGGTCACTTCACCACAATGGTGCTTTGCCACAAGAAAAGTGGGAGGACCAGAGACTCTGGTGTTCGAAAACATCAGTGATAATAAAGGTCTGAGTCAGTTCTACAAGCATGCGTAATTGTTACGACTGCTGTTCGAAACTCATTTAAAAATAGCAGTAAGCTACAGGATTAAAAAGCGATCTATCACAGTGCCGCAGTCTTTCGCCCCTACTGTCAAATCTATAGACCGAGAAGGCAATGACGGAAGTAAAACAAGGGTTCTAGAGCAGTATTAAAATTCAGGGCGAAAAGATGCTTCCGAAAACATACGTTTTTGATATAAGGTACATTGTGCTGCCACCTACTGCAGCTACTCCAAATCAGCGACCTCAGTAGTCATGAGACATCGTGAGAGAGCAGAAAGAGGCTCCCCGCGGATCTCACGGACTTTGCACGTGGTCAGGTGATTGGGTGTCATTTGTGTCATACATTTTTACTCTGGATTTCCACACTCCTGAACATCCCTAGGTCCACTGTTTCCCATGTGATACTGAAGTGGAAATGTAAAGGGACACATACAGCACCAAAGCGTACAGACCGACATTATCTGTTAAGTGACAGAGACCGCATATAATTGAGAGGGTCGCAATGTGTAATACGTAGACATCTATCCAGACCATCATACAGAAATTCCAAACTGCATCAGGGTCCACTGCCAGTATTATGCCACTTACGCGGGAGGTGAGAAAACTTGCATTTCATGGTCGAGCTGCTGCTTATAAGCCACACATCAAGCCGGTAAATGCCAAATCACGCCTCGCTTGGTCTAACAAGGGTAAACACTGGACGATTGAACAGTGGAAAAACGTTGCGTGGAGTGACGATTAACGATACACAATGTGGCGATCCGATGGCAGGGTGTGGGTGTAACGAATGCCCGGTTAAGGTCATCCGCCAGCGTGTGTAGTGCCAACAGTAAAATTCGGAAGCGGTGGTGTTATGGTGTGGTCGTGTTTTTCATGGATGGGGCTTGCACCGTGTGTTGTTTTGAGTGCCACTATCACAGCACAGGCCGACACTGATGTTTTAAGCACCTGCTTGCTTCCCGTTGTTGGCGCTGGGGGATGGCGATTGCATCTTTCAACACGATCGAGCACCTGTTAATAACGCACGGACTGTGGGGAAGTGGTTACACGACAATAATGTAATGGACTGGCCTCTACGGAGTCCTGACCTGCATCCTACAGAACTCCTTTGGGATGTTTTGGAAAGCCGACATCGTGCCAGGCCTCACCGACCGACATCAATACCTCTCCTCACTGCAGCAGTCCGTGAAGAATGGGCTGCCATTCCCCAAGAAACATTCCAGCACTTCATTGAACGTATGCCTGCAAGAGTGGAAGCTGTCATCAAGGCTAAGGGTGCGTCAACACCATATTGAATTCCAGTATTACGGATGGAGGACGCCACGAACGTGTAAGTCATTTTCAGCCAGGAGTGCGCATACCTTTGGCCACATAGTGTACCTATGGTAAGATTCGCTGACGTTATTGCTATGCTCAGTGAAAGTGAAGAAGAGAATATGGCTAAGTGGTCGCGTATTTAGGTTTCCGTGCAAGCCTAATGATGTATATAAGTTTAGTTTACCCATCCTGAGAATCGATGGTCACAACGATTTTCGCCTATTACCGATATCGATACTGGTAAGGTATTGGTCCCGTGAAATCCAAGACCGTATGAAAATATCTACAGGCATTTCTCAGACTAGCCCAGACGGACATATAGAAACGAGCTGGGAATTTCAGATCATACATGTAGAGAGAGAAGATCTAATGAAAAGTTATATTTACTCAGTAAAAATGAATACTACTTGCATTTAATGTTGACGTGCAATAAAGTTAGGCCATTAGGCTTTTGACTGATGATTAATGCAATGTAGGTTCAAATGGAAAAAATGTATTTTTTATGTGATGTAACTACAACTTAACATGTTTACGAATTTTTGCTTTACTTGTACTGTGTACTCTAGTCGAATTTCATGATTATAAGTCAAAGGGAAATACCATACAGGTTTTGGTGAGAGTTTGCGACTATCAAGATATATGGCATGAGTCACCGAATCTTTTGACTGCATGGAAGCTTTAATTTCTTTACAGTACTACAATATCATATACTTCTTCTGCTAAATCTGAACTTGATACGCTAACCTTTTCCAGAGATAAATGATATTAACAGACGGACAGGCAGACAGGTGGATAAAATATGAAAAAAATACATTTTCGTGTTATATACATACCAGTTAATAATTTCCTGATTTTTTTCTTTTACTTGTATTGTGAAACCTTTTTTCTCGCCAAATTTCATGATTCTATGCCAACGTGAACAGCTCTAAAGGTTTTGATGAGTGAGTTTTCGAGTGTCAAATTATATGACATAAATAGCCAGACCTTTCGATTTCATTGACGAAGAAGTTTAAAATTTTTGCACTGCCAAGTAACATAACTTTCAACTTAAAATGTCTATCCATGAAAGGTGTCAGACCTTCCGTGTTCCCTAGTACAACATTTGTTAAGTATGGTTCACTACTTTTTTTTACAGGAGGGAATTATAGGCAGAATGTTCACATATAACCGCATGTGTAGCCTGGAGAGAACTTGCATCCGAGGGGCGGTAGTTGAAGCAACGGAGAACGGGGAGAAAGATGGACTGCCAGCCACAAATGCTATTTCTAGTGACCTGACTGTGTGAGTGATACGGGGAATCAGCGCTCTGTGAACTGTACCTGCAGAAGGACTTCGGATTGTGGCTCTTCCCTCTTTCCACTTACTGGCGGAGCAGGAGTGTTCTTGCACGAAACACCTTTCACCTGGGCCGGGCGACACACTGTGGCGAAGATGGCCAGCTGGCGCAAAGTTGGTGGAGAAAGCCATTCAAGAAAGACTGCTATAATCTGAGGTTTTGTGCAAACAGATGGACGGTCATAAAACTGCAAGAATTTTCATGTTAGAAGATAGGACGATACGGACAGAACGGCCGATGCACGTGTTTAGTGGCGGCAAGACTGTAGCTCCCCTGACGCCAGAAAGACGCCAGGTTCATTTAGCGAGCGGCAAAAACATATATTTCATGGACATAATTGCCAGGGAAGCTAAACAGTCTTCTTTCAGAAACTGGAAATGGTTGGTCCCGTGTAGGTAGACGATTTTTGCCGAAACGTGGCCATGTTTACCGTGGGAACGACGCCTCCCTGGTCTAAAGCCTTTTTTTTCAGAGATCAGAGAATTTAAGTCCATGATTTACCACCAGGAATGAAAAGTGGAGGCCTGATCCCACAGCGTGGGAATGCCTGTGCCGTGTCTGGATTGGCTACCAGGCCAGCGGAACAATCAAGAAAGCAAGAGGGGGGTTCAGTGAGTGGGGGATAGTTCGATTGGTTTGTACAACACGGAGGCGGGTTTTTTTCTACTAATTTGAGTCCTGTAATGAGGTTTGGTGGAAGGTGATTCTGATTCTTTGCTTTCTTCGCCTTCTGCTCCTGCCCTAGTGGAGAACTCCAGGTTTTTCCCTAGTCTATGGTCTGAAACTTGTGGTGAACTAGGAGCCAGTGACAGATTCCAACTGTACCGATAGTGGGACTGTATTTCATCTCTAGAATGAAATTTTCACTCTACAGCGGAGTGTGCGCTGATATGAAACTTCCTGGCAGATTAAAACTGTGTGCTGGACCGAGACTCCAACTCGGGACCTTTGCCTTTCGCGGGCAAGTGCTCTACCAACTGAGATACCCAAGCACGTCTCACGTCCCGTCCTCACAGCTTTAATTCCACCAGTACCTCGTCTCCTACCTTCCAAACTTCATCTCGTAAATATCGTGTGACGAGGGGTTGAGCTTATTCGTCCTGAGTCAGCTGTCTGATGTTTGACAATTCCAGCACCCACCGTCGTGACTGTGGGTCAAATTGGTTTGGCCAGACCAGCCAACGGGTTCTCCTCATACTGAAATTTTCCGGAAATTCAGGGCTCTGATAGGGAAGTGTCCCGTGTTCTGATAATCAGCACGCCAGACCGCATAGTTTGCAAATTTTCGTGGCTGCGTCTGAACATTAACAGCTGCCACAGTGCGCCGCTCCTCGCCCACAGCGCGCTGCTTTCTGCTGCCGCCTGAATCAAGGTGAGAGTTTACAGTATGGCTGCATCGGCGTATGGTTGTTAAATAATATTCACAGCTCCCTGTTTTCGGGTGAACGACAGTTTGTGGTGCACTTGATCGTAGCTTATTCCATTTTAACATAATGAAATGATCTTATGGCATTGTTGGCGTCGAGGCCCCATTCGGATTCGGCCGCCAAGTGCAAGTCTTATTTCAGTCAACGCCACATTGGGTAACTTGCCTGTCCATGATGAGGATGAAATGATGACGAGGACAACACAATACCCAGTCCACGAGTGGGCAAAACCTCCAACCCAGCCGGGAATCGAACCCGAGCCCGCTGCATGGGAGGCAAGCACGTTAGCACTCAGCTAAGCAGGCGGACATTTGAACAAAAATCGGCCTCACAATGGATTCATATAAACGAACTCGAATAGCATTGTAAGAGGGATTAATTCAGGGGGGGGAATCTGCATAGTTTCCAACCGAATGAATGCCTTGCCAATCAAGCACCATCCCTTTTTCTGCATTATGTTTGTCATTTTTTTGTAAGATTTATCAGCTTGTTCGTAGTTATAAAAGAATGAATAAAAACTTGCCATTATTTTTGTACAGTTAAAGGCGCTATATTTCTCATTCATATCAATCCACCATTCACTGATTTTATTTATTGTGGTGGTACATGGAAACACCAGCAATTCAAAATGCATTCATAATAAACTAGTTAATTTGCGGATTAATTTGAGTTCTGAAAGTGACCGAAAACGTAGGCAACAAAAGTGCCAAGAGTAAATTCGGTACTCTCATATGTAAATGTTAAGGGTATAGTTCACGGTTTAAAGATTGTTGAGAAGATAAAACTTTTTTTACGTAAGGATAATAACATATAGCATTACTTGGACATATATTTATGATTAAAGCAAGCGACTCTTTGCACCAGGTCTAGAGAAAAAGGGTTCTTAACAGACGAACAGACACACGCTTAAAAATACAAAAAATTTTTGTTCTATAGCTACAAATTAAAGATTTCCTCACTTTTTCCTTTCCGTGTACTGTGAAACGTTGATTATTGCCAATTTTTATGATTGTAGGTCAACAGAAAGTTCTCTATAGGTTTTGGTGAGTAAGTTTTCGAGTGTCAAAACATCTCACATAAATGAGCATATCTTTCGAATGATTTGGCTTTAGAAGCCTAAAATTTTCTTTCCTTCAAGTGATCATAGACATTGAGATAAACGAGCATGTGGGATTTCTTGCGGGACTTAAATGCTAAGGTCATCAGTCCCAAAGCTTACACACTACTTAACCTAAATTCCTAAGGACAAGCACACACACCCATGCCCGAGGGTGGACTCGAACCTCCAGTCCATGACTGCAGCGCCCTAGACCGCTCGGCTAATCCCGCGCGGCCCTTGAGATGAGAGAGAAATTTGAACGTGGAAGTCTACTCCTTCCAGCGAAGAAAAGTTCTTAACAGTCTGACAAACAGACAGACGGAAAGCAATTCGATCTGATAAGGGTCCCGTTGTCACACACTGATGCACGAGAGCCTAATTATAACACCAGTTGAATGCAATGGTCTGACGAGCATAAATATGGATCGAGAGTATACCGGAAAGAGACAAAAGTGATGAGAAGTAGCAGGAATCAGAACAGCGAGCAGCTCAACATCGAAAGTGATCCAGACGGTACCAAGGTATTCTGCTACGCGCTCCGGTCGCAGGTTCGAATCCTGTCTCGGGAATGGTTATGTGTGATGTCCTTAGGTTAGTTAGGTTTAATTTGTTCTAAGTTCTAGACGACTGATGACCTCAGAAGTTAAGTGGATAGTGCTCAGAGCCATGTGAACCATTTTTATTCTGCTACGTCGTAAGCAAAATTGCCCACGACGGAAGATGCAAGGAGGACATAAAAAGCAAACCAGCACAGTCAAAGAGGGCGTTGCTGGACAATTGTGCAGGGAGGAGACCCCCAAGAGGGATCATTGCCGACAAAATTTTATTTAAATAAATTTTCAATGCATAATGTTCGGCCGTAGCCGGCTTGGGCATACTGTGGTGGAAGGTGCTGGCCGGAAGACCATGGTCGGCACATTCCTGCCACGTGCTCCTCGGTCAGACTCAAGTCCCACGGGTTGGTTGCGCTGACGGGGGCACGCTACTAGCAAGGCGCGTTGGCGGAATCAATCCTCCAATCAGAGACTAATCGTGTGATCACGTGGGGACGCGGCCGGGAGCGGCGAGGGCGGCTTGGAAACAGCTCCGCGCTCTCTTAGCTTCTGACCTCGGCCCCGAGTAGTCGCTCCTCTAGCCTCTGCCTCTCTGATGAGCAGACGGCAACCCCTCTTGGGGCTGCTCAGCCCTACGTAGGCACCACTGTACCATCATTACAAGAATAAACTGGGTCCATTCCACTCAATTAATTTTCATTTTACAACGCCCTCCGCTCCTGACTTCTGTCCTGACGAACAAATGGTGTCAGAAGTGGGATGCGACCCACCTTACGGTTGTAAAATCAACTCATCAGTTGAGTATGAGTACCATGAAGGGGCCGAGTTTGAGCAATTAAGGGAAACTAGACCGAACGTGGCGAGGCTGCAGCGCGCCATGCACGTGCCAGCCGGGCGCCTGCGTTGCAGAATGTGCGTGGCCGCGCACTAGCGCGCCACAAGCGTGACGCAGTTCGCCGCCGGACGCGAGCCGAGGAGGGTCCGCGATGCAGTCACGCTCGCCGCCGCCGCCGCCGCCGCCGCTGTCCGTAGCTGCCACGGGCCACCGCCTGCGCCAGGGTCCGGGGTGCGGCCCTCGCGCCGCCTCGCCGTCGCAGCTGTCCATGCTGTCGCCCGCCGCCTGCTGCGCCCACGAGTGATCAACGCGCCTGCCGCCACTCGTCGACACCGCCGCCGTCCGTCGTCTGCACGCCACCAAATAATGTAAGTCGCTAGCGACGCTACGGTGGTGTAGATGCCCACACTATTGTAACATGCCGATCACCAGGCAGCAATCGGAGGCAGGAGCAGCCGGAGCGGATGAAGATCCCCTCTTGGCGCTGCAGTCCCAGTTAAATCAATTAATTCTGACTAACGCGGAGCTTAAGCAACAGATAGATGATCTTAAAATGGCTTCTCCGCAATCTAGTGTTGCTAAGCCAGTGCTAGTGGAAGAACAGCCGAAGCAGGTGATTCCACCACTCACTAGTGCAGAATCACCTGTGGCTGTAGCCACCTCTACTTTGGTGCAGAGCTTCCCAGCAGTAGCGTTTATTCCGGCGTTCGCTGGAAAGCCGCACGAGGATATTCAAACGCTTGTCCAGAATATCCAGGACATCGGAAAGCTTTGCGGTTGGCCAGATGAATTTCTCTTAAACGTGATGAAAATTAAACTCACCGGCGAAGCGCGGAGCTACGTGCAGTCGGTCGAGAGCTTGAAAAATGCCCCTACCTTCCAGTCCCTTGCAACAGGGTTGATTGAAAGGTATACAGACAAACGTGGTACTAGTTACTATCGCGACTTGCTTTCCACCCTTAAGCAAAAAACGGGTGAAGATTTAGAAGCATTCGCGGACAGGATTCGAAGCGTCGCATGCCACACGTACGCACTAAGTGCCAGTTCTGCTCGTAACGAAGTTCTGTTGGAAGAATCAGAATGTCGTGCGATAGACGTGTTTATTCGTGGCATAAACCCTCAAATAGGGGGCGAAATCGAGGTAGCTTCCCCCCCGCACCTTACACGAAGCCGTGCGATTAGCACTCTTGAGAGAGGAGGCGAGCCGATTTGTGGCCGTCTCCGCGCGGCAAAGTGAGCCCCGACGTGTCTTTTCGAACGATACTAAGTGTGGGCGCTGTAATAGACAAGGACATGTGGCAGAGCAATGTCGCGTGCCATATTGTCATCAGTGCAGGAACATGGGCCACCAAAGCGTGCATTGTCCAAATAGTAGGCCACAACCGCCTGCAAATTCCAGGCGAAATGCAAACCAACCACAGAATTCGGGAAACGGCCGCGGGGCAGGAAGTGCCACCCCTCCCGGCCCCCGTTAAAAATAGTGACCCCCCTAGTTGATAAGGGAATCACGCAGGTGGCAAGCGTGGTTGTCGATGGTGTTAGAGGCCGCAAACCAATACGCGTGCTAATTGACACAGGCGCACAGATCAGCATGGCATTTTTATCGAAGAGAGATAAAAGAACATTGCAACCGCCGCGGTACCATATCAGTGGTATTGGTCCCGGCATAGTGAAACCTGATGGCAGCTGTTGCGTTGAGTTCACGTTGGACTCCACAGAATATGCTTTTACGATGGAGGTTGTACGAAACAGGCGCACGGATTACGACATCATCCTAGGAAGTGACTTTCTGCGTCATTTCCAGGGGGTTATTGACTATAGGTTAAATACCGTCCAATTCGGCGACAACGTGCACCGTTTTGGACGTGACTGCACGTTGCGGGCGAGCGGAACTGGGAAAAAAGGATCCTTTTCCCAAGTTTCAGAGTCTCCCGTAACGATGCTAAAAGCCGATAATCCTGTGGAGATACCAGAAGGCACAGGAAAGATCCTTTGGGTGCCTGTCGGGATACGTGAATCCGAAGAGGTTCATTTCTTGGTAGATCCACTTTGCCAGAATGAAACTCTTGACCAGATGCAGGTCCACGTAAAACGTAGCCTGTGCAAAGCACAGCAAGTACAGAAAGAAAATTGCGTACCCGTGTGTTTAGACAATTTTAGTCACAAGCAAGCTTTCATACCGCGTGGTACAGTATTAGCCAGCTTACAGGTTATCCCAGAAGATGAGTTGTCAAAGAGAACCCCTTCTCTGAAAAAGAAAAAGACTGCTGCCGCCTCTCAACACCTTTTGACAATCACGTCACATCTGACAGATAAGTTTAAAGCTAAGCTTAGTCATCTCCCATTGCATGAACAAAAGCTAATAAATGAAGTGTTGAATGAGTATTCATGGTTGTTTGAAGACAGGAAATATTTACCAGCAACAGATCTAATCCAACATGAGATTCCAACCGGAAATGCTAGGCCAATAGCTCAAAAAGGGTACCGAATTCCCTACCATCTTCAGTCAGTGGTAGAGGAAACTATACAACAGCAACTAGAAGCAGGAATAATACAACCCTCTTCTAGTGCGTGGTCTAGCCCAATTGTAGTCGTTCCAAAGAAATCTATAGACGGGGAAAAATCCTATCGCCTCTGTGTAGACATGCGAGCAGTAAACAAAGTTACTACTCCAGATCATTATCCATTACCCCGGATCGATGAAACACTCGATCGTCTGGGCAATTGCCGGTACTTCACAACATTAGACATGCGCAGTGGGTATCATCAAATTCCAATTGCTCCTGAAGATCGAGCTAAGACAGCTTTTGTAGTTCCTGGCGGCTTATATGAATTCTTAAGGATGCCTTTCGGGCTTCGCAACGCACCAGCAACCTTTCAGCGATTTGCAGATCTGCTATTACGTGGGTTGAAACCTACTATGTGCCTTGTGTATCTTGATGATATAATTATATTTTCAAAATCCATTGCTGAACATGCTGAACATCTACGCAGTGTACTGTTGCGCTTGCAAAATGCTAATTTAAGCTTAAAATTAGAAAAATGTTCTTTTGCTCAATCACAAGTGCAGTATTTAGGTCATGTCATCAGTTCCAGCGGAGTCAAACCAGATCCACGATTAACTGAAGCAGTAGACACTTTTTCTATTCCAACAAATTTAAAGGAATTACAATCCTTCCTTGGCCTTGCAAATTATTACCGCCGTTTTGTTAAAGATTATGCTACTATTACCAAACCACTTACTAAATTGTTGAAAAAGGATACTCCTTTTGTTTGGACGGATGAATGTTCGACCGCCTTTCAAACAGTGAAAACTATTTTAACTAGTTCACCTCTACTTGTTTACCCAGACTTCGCTGAACCTTTTATTTTATCTTGTGATGCATCTGATTTTGCTGTAGGATGTGTCCTAAGCCAAGTGCAAGATGGTGAGGAAAAACCCGTTGGATATGCCTCTCGTCAACTGAACAAAGCAGAAACTAATTACAGTACTACAGAAAAGGAATTGCTTGCCCTTCTTTTTGGAATTAATTAATTTAGATGTTACCTCTATGGTCGCAAGTTTACAGTTCTTACCGATCACTCTGCTCTGCAGTGGTTATTGAATCTTAAAGACCCTAGCAGCAAACTTATGCGCTGGGCCATGAAACTGTCAGAATATGATTTTGAAGTTCGGCACAAGCCTGGTCGGTTGCATCAAAATGCTGATGCGTTAAGCAGAAAAGTGCGTGTCATTGAATCAGATGAGGTATCAATTGAAGAGTTAAAAGAAGCGCAGCAGGTGGACGTTCAATGTCAAAGATACGCCACCTTCCCAGAATTTGAAGTAATAGACGACCTTTTGTATCGAAGAACTCCACATGGGAATCGTTTGGTAATACCGGAATGCTTGCAGCAACGTATAGTACGGCAATGCCATGATACCCTCCAAGCATGTCACAGCGGAAAACGCGCTACAAACGCTCGAATTGCGACACGTTATTGGTGGCAATACCGACAACGTGATGTGGACAGGTATGTAAGATCTTGCCTGCCGTGTGCACAACGAGCACAAAATAGGCATCCGCGAGTGCCGCTGCAAACACTTCCTCAGGCATCTTCACCCTTCGAAATTCTTGCTTTAGATTTCCAAGGTCCTTTTCCACAGTCGCAACAAGGTAACAAATACATTTTGTCTGTTATTGATCACTTTTCACGTTATCTAATTTTGGTTCCCCTCCCCGACATGACAGCTGAAACTGTGGCGAGAGAGTTTGTAAATCGTGTGATACTGCCTTTTGGAAGTCCTGATGCCATTTTAACGGATCAAGGAACCAATTTCATGTGTGCTTTATTTGTACAAGTTTGTAAATTATTAAGAATCAAAAAATGGCGTACAACTCCCTTCCATCCTAAAGCTAACGGTCGCGTTGAACGCGTACACCGTACAATTTGTAAAATGTTATCCTATTATGTTGCAAAAACGCACGCTGATTGGGACAGATATGTACCGTATATTTCTTCTGCATACAACACCCGAATACATGAATCCACAGGGTATACCCCTTACGAAGCTGTGTTTGGACGGCCGATGAATTCGCCGTTCGAAATAGACAAACTACCTCAAGGTGTAGAAATAAAGGAAGTAAAAGGTTTAGCCCGCCGGCTAAAAGCGATCTGGTATAAGGTAAAGAGGAATAATATCAAAGCTACTAATAAACTGTTGCACAGGCAGAACAAAAATGCTGTTTTACCGACTTATCAGACAGGTGATTTAGTGTTACTACGAAACCCGGCAATCAAAAAGGGACGAACTAAAAAGTTCTCTCCCCGCTTTGAAGGCCCGTATCGGATTGTACGGTTGACCTCACCAGTCAATGCAGAACTGCAATTAACCGATCGTACGGTGATAGTGCACTTTGACCGCCTGCAACCTTACCACGGTAGGGCTGTGTCACCACAACAGGTCGCAGCCCCCGATCCGCCTGTGTCACCTCCACCTCAAGTAGAACAAAAACGAAATAAAAAACGGAGGAGATTACCTCCACAGGGTTGTAGATACCCTCTGCGGAATCGACACCCTTATGGGTTGAGGTCGCGTGATTAATCACGCCTAGTTAGAGTTTTATGATATGTTCTATTGCAGCTTAGCTTAAGTCATTTTCTCCAGGGACTTGGAAGCAAGATGTGCCTGGCCACCACGGAGTTCCCAGCCATTCTCAATTGTCAGTTTCCAGTCCTGTCATGTATTTTTGCTCATTTTTATATGTATGATTATGTTTTATGTTTTGCAAGCAATGCCACGCATTAGACGTCACGCAACTGACTTGCTTCAAATGCAACCATTACACTTGGTGTTGGCAGTACCGCGGCTGCTAACTCCGAATGATATTCTTCAATGTCCTCTATTGCCATCTATTTGGCAAACCAGTACATGTGGAGTATTTTTACTCCGAGCTTTTCTTAATACTTGTTACGTTGACGCCTAGTGTATTGTACTATATGTCGTAGTTCTGTATTTGCTGCAGCTATTCGTAAGTAATCGGAACAGATAAAGCCAGGACTTGAAATGCATACGCCTCGTACGCTTTGTTTACGGGACCAGCTGTTGGCGGGGCATAACATCAGCTGTCGCCTCCCCTCCTCTTCAGCGCTGTCCCTTCTCCTCGCCAAGACCTGGCCAGCGGCCATCATTCCTTCTCAGCCAGTAACAGCGCTCCGCGCGATGACGTATCTTATCACCACGTGCGCTGCCGCCTCCAGCGTCTCAACACGCGGAGCGTCCTAGTAGTTACAAACACAAACCGCAAATTACTGCCCTATCCTCCGTGTATGACAGACTACAATGCACTTACCATCAGTTTATATAACTAACACCCTTTTAAAAAAAAAAAAAAAAAAAAAAAAACCTCTTACTCTAGATAATTAGCAATTTCTAATTCATCGTCATTTCTGGTACACGCTAAGCGCGTGATATTTGTCGCTGCAGTAGCGGCCGGTCTCTCGCGGCTACACGCCGTCTCACATAACCGCTGACGTGCCGTTGCCTACTCCGCACCTACGCGTGCGCTGCGCGCTCGCTAACAGCTCCAAGCTGGTTTCTTTCATGCATCCGGAAGACACGGCAAACAAAATTCATTCAAACATCCCAATAAATCTTAACATAAATATTAAATAGATGTGATTCATTGTTTAAATTCTTTTCCTCCTTTTGTTTCACATTAGCTGGATAAATCACACGAAGTTCTTAACGATTTACATTATTCTGCATACCTTAGTCTGCCAATCCTATAAGTGAAATTTCACTACTGCTTTGATTCATTGTGTAAGCTACAAACTACAGCCCTAACCCTCTTACACATCGAACTGCCTTGGACAAAGCCAGATATGGGCAAACCAATACAGTGCCACGGGTTTTTTACGCTACTGACGAGGCACAAACGACCAATCGTCCGGGCTGCCGTATATCGGTGGACGATTGTTCCTTGGTTGCTACGCAGTTATTTTTGCCCTCCCCATTTATTTTACTCTACCGCCGTGGTCATTGTTCTATCCTGTTTTCCTTCTTCTGTCGATGAGGAGGCCCCTACAACATGTTAGGTACCCTCTTCCGACAGTACCGGTCTTTTAGTCTTACCACCATTTACACCGAGATATTGCTCTCCCTTGTTGCAGTCTTGCCCCAAAATATCGGCCGATGATCCATTGTGAGATACGTACTTTGCCTCTAATTAGCCGGTGATGTAAGCGCTACGGGAACTGTGCCTAGTTGTCCTTTCAGTTCAATTTGTTATCATCAGTTTTAAAACTAACACACACGCAGCCTAGCGGCCAGCCCCAAGTGGCCAGTGTTGCATGTTAATGTTGAGCGTTCCGACTACTTACAGCATTATTATTATACATCATTGTGTTTTTATTTTCCTGTCAATATATGTCATTGTGTTTAATTATGTCATTATTCTAGCACTAGTGATTTGTAGTTCATGATTTTCATTTTATGTAGTGTTATGTACTGCGCGCTCAAAAAGTGACGCTATTTATGCATGTATGCTATTCTAGCTTCAGAGCTATTTTTATTGCTTGAACAGTCGACATTTCCCTAGTACAGCAGGTCGCTAATAACGCCGCTGATACTTTTATTACGGACGCCCTTAGGCCCGCTGAACCACGGTATCGCAGATAGCTCCAATGCACTGCCTACCCCTCAATTATCAGACAGGTTGCCTTAGCACTGTCCGCAGGTTGCCCCATTGCCCTGCAAATTATATAATCATCAATCCAAGTCTGCAGATTGCACTAATGCACTGCTGAACTTAATAGTCGAGTCACTCGCAGGTAGCTCATACGCACTGCGAACTTGTACTTACACGTCACCGAATCCTAGGCTCCTCGGTTGACCACAAAACAATTCATACATCAATTACCGTGAGACAATTTGCACTCACACTACGCCTTTGGCACTCAACCACAAATGAACTGAGCCCCAGACGCTCTTATATTACATTTTATACAAAGCCACCTTCTTGTAGATGGCAATTCCATTGCAAAATCATCGGATTCTGCCAAAGATTCAGATACCGTTCCCCAGATGGCAGCCTTTTCCGTTGCTGAACGGATTAGTTGCTTTTCACCATCTGACAGTGCAAACTGCACTTTTAAGAACAATGTTGTTATATACACACACTGTCGGATTTTACTGACGTAGTCCCTTATGCACTTCGTCAACCGATTTAAAAAAAAAAAAAAAAAAAAAAAAAAAAACTTCCCCTGGCGGATTTCGTATCCGATTCGGAAGTTTATGTTCGGGAAATATTTCCTTTATTTTATTTCTTGTCAATTGTTATTACTTCGATGTCATGTTTTATTGTTATCAATTTATAGTTATGATTAATGTTAGTACACTTTATGGTTATACGCTATTTTTGTGTCATATTCGGTATTCCCTTTTAAGTTTCATTGTTTCTCGACTGGAAGTATCTCTGATAGCACCTATTGGCCTTCAATTCGTATCCACCATCAGCTACCATTAGTCACACATTTACACAACACTTCATACGCCCAATAAGAACTTACAACACACTCACACTGTTCATATCCACACTACCTTGGTGTAACTCGTTGATGTTACCAGACCTCTATTGTCATATACTAAGTACATGAACAAGGCTTTTATGGTTCATGCCCTCCGCTCTTCGGAAGGGGAAAGGGAAGCACGTACGTATGTACGTTATGTTCAGTAGCAGTTTCTTTTAATCAACAACGTAGTCAATTTACCTGTTGAACACTTAAGTTGTTCTGTTAAAATGGACTCAAACGTCTTTGTGACATCAGCTATTTGTGTATTATTGCTTTGCAATAAACTGTTACTTTTAAGTTGCACTTACAATGTCTTAGTCTCGGACGCAGAGCCACTAGCGCTCTCTGACGCTGTTATCTGAGCTCAGCACTCTGCCGGCTCAGCGCTGATAAAGCTGCACTGCGCCGCCTCCACTGCTTCACACCCAGCCTCTGTATTCACGAGCAACAGACTCGCTCTCGCTAACATTCATTTCCGACTTCTATTGACCACTTCTGTAAGTAAAGATCCTTTGATTATTGAGTTAACTTGAGTTGTCCTACCCTCATTCGGGTTTTCTACAGCTGAAAAACCACTCAATATTATTTCTGAAATTTATGAAGTACTTCACCTGTCTCGCCGTGTCGAGCCTTAGCGGGGTGGGTGCCCCTACGTAGTGGCCAATGCGTGGGAGGTGCCTAGGCTGTGCAGGTTTACACCGCGATCACAGGATTCCTTCTCATTTTATTCATTTAAAAAAAAAAATTCGACTCGGTGTCGAATTACACCATTGTCTTGCCGCCTTGCTACCCCCACGGCTGCCAAACTGTTAGTTGCCTGCCGTGATTCTACTTCGTGGCCTTCTTCATCAGTAAGCGTGACTGAACGGGTCCATCGTCGCTACTTGCCAGGTAATTATTGCTACAACGTTGTACCCCCTCCGTCATCTCTGAATTACTCATCAAGTAAGCCAGGAAATTTTTACTTCTAGGGGCACTAATACTTTCTCTCGCAGTCGACCGTTATCAACATTGGAAGCTGAAAGCAACCTCCCCTTTTACTATGCTGCGTTGGAGGTCCGACTTACCCGTAACTCTGACGGTATTCGGATGCGAATGAGGTTGCCAATCACGTGCGCAAATTGCGAATACGAGTGCTATCAAATATACACTTTTCCAGTCTCTTGGGCTACCCTTCATCACCATGTTGTTTGGCAGACTCAAGAATTTTTAATAGTTAGTCGGGATCGACAAACTCACGCCACTCTCTCTCGCGCTGAACTATCCAGTTGCTTCCATACAACACATTACTTATGCTCCACGCTAATTTTACACACTAACACTACTGAGTGCGAGATGTCACTGTTTTTAGCTGAAACCACTACCCCTCCATGTCCTCGTGTTCTAGTCTCACTTCGTCAACCAATAATTCAGCCTGTTGCCAACAGTTTTCTGTTCGCTGTTCCACAGACTGTCACCGCCACCCTGGTGTGCCACCGTTCAATGTCAGAGACTGAATCGTACCGGATAACACTGAATAATAGTGGCCTAGTGTATAACAGTTCAAGATGTGACGTATACGCTGCTTCTATGAGGATATCAGCTCAATTGCACTCCACCTTTCATGTCACCATTCCCACATTTACCTTATACCTTCCTGAACTCTCTTTTAAAATCCATCACCATGAGAAGCTGAAGAATTTACCGAATACCAATGATTCAGATCTACTCCAATCGATCAATCATCTCCTTACCCAGGAACACAACCAAGTTGCTCTTGACCGAGTGGCCTCACATATTGCTGATTGGCACCAAACCAAGCGATTAACCACCGTTGTATTACCCAGCGCTGGTTCGGTAATCATCACTGTAATAATTCTGATTATAGTATCCTGGATACTCTGTAAAAGAGGGTTTTGCAAATGTTTCACTTCCTTCCGAGAAGTAGTACCACCCCCACAACCTGAAGGTGAATATCACACCTGAAACTACCTGCCAACCTTGGTGCATGCGATCAGGCATGACCCCCCCCCCCCCCCCCCCTTAGAATTAAGTTGTAGTCTAGGTGTCAGGTCAATGAACTAATTTTGTAATGGATTTGTATTTCTATGTAAAGTCTATTGAATCACAATTTAACTGTCGAGTTTTAACCCTCATGTAAGTTATTTTGTTTTCTCTTTAAATTTTTGTCATTTTGTAATGTTCTCATTCACCCACTTGGGCAATTACCATTGCAATCCTAGATTTAAGAACTCAAAGTAATATTACGGGGAAAAACCCCCTTGTGACTATTAGGCCTGGGAGCATTCTCTCACCCCCACGAGGGTGGAGTGTTTCAGTGTGCTGTGCTCCGGTGCCCCTCATCATCGCCTGGGTACCCACCACCACTGATACCGCCGACACACACTCACAGCATGGCGCCGCCCCACTGCCGTCGCACCAACTTCACAAGTTTGTTGTTCAAGAGCCTTCCTTCAGGCCCTTCAGGCCACTTTGTAACATTTGCACGTATTGCTATCACTATGTTATGGGACCCTTCATAATGATCATATATTTTTTTAAATGGAATAATCGATTAGAATAAGCTCATTCATTTTCATCCTGAGAGCCTTCTTCGGAAGGGGAAAGGATGTGCAGGGAGGAGACCCCCAAGAGGGATCATTGCCGACAAAATTTTATTTAAATAAATTTTCAATGCATAATGTTCGGCCGTAGCCGGCTTGGGCATACTGTGGTGGAAGGTGCTGGCCGGAAGACCATGGTCGGCACATTCCTGCCACGTGCTCCTCGGTCAGACTCAAGTCCCACGGGTTGGTTGCGCTGACGGGGGCACGCTACTAGCAAGGCGCGTTGGCGGAATCAATCCTCCAATCAGAGACTAATCGTGTGATCACGTGGGGACGCGGCCGGGAGCGGCGAGGGCGGCTTGGAAACAGCTCCGCGCTCTCTTAGCTTCTGACCTCGGCCCCGAGTAGTCGCTCCTCTAGCCTCTGCCTCTCTGATGAGCAGACGGCAACCCCTCTTGGGGCTGCTCAGCCCTACGTAGGCACCACTGTACCATCATTACAAGAATAAACTGGATCCATTCCACTCAATTAATTTTCATTTTACAACGCCCTCCGCTCCTGACTTCTATCCTGACGAACACAATAGAGGTTTACTGGTAGCAAATATAGGCGTCAATCTGAGGAAGGAATTTCTGCGAATGTACGTTTGCAGCACAGCATTCTATGGTATTCAACCATAGATTGTTGGAAATTGGAACTGAAGAGCGTCGAAACGTTTGAGCTATGGTGCGACAGAAGAATGTTGAATATTAGGTGGACTTATAAGGTAAGGAATGAGGAGGTTCACCGCAGAATCTGTTTAGAAAGGAACATGGGGAAAAGACTGAGAGGAAGATGGGATCGGACGACAGGGTATGTGTCGAGGCATCACGGAATAATTTCAGTGATACTAAAGGCAGCTGTATTAACAGCTGTAGGGGTAGACAGAGATTCGAATATATCTGGCAAATAATTGAGGAAGTAGAAGTTGTCACAGGAGAATACTTCTCAGCGGACCGTATAAAAAAGGGGGACGGAAAACGCTCGACATTCTTTTGTGTCCTGATATTAGTTCTGTTTGTATATGTGAAACAGCTCTCAGCTGTGACCACCCTTATTATTGTTTAATTTCTGATCAAGCCACTGTATTTATCACATTCATTAATTAGTTTTTGGATGTCAGTTTGATTTCGTTCATTTTCATGAGATGTAATGAAATGAATACCAGGTGTACCGGTATGAAATGAGCGTAAAGATACAAATGTGTCGATAGGATAAATTTGTAGTGAACGAGCCCTAATTTTTTTTGTCTGTCAAAGATATTTAGTATACATCAAGTCATGTAACAAACAACATCATATGTTTTCATCGTGTTAACAATGTCGAATTTTATACCAGAAAGTGATGATTTGTGGAAAGCATTAATATTTTGTTTCCATTTGAAAAAAAACGTGCTGCAGAGTTGCATCGAATGCCTGTTGAGGCATATGGTGATCATGCTCTATCAGAAGCAACATGCAACATATGGTTTCAACGGTTCAGAAGTAATGATTTTGATGTAAGAAATGAAGAACGTGAAGACCACCAAAAAAATTAAGATGATACTTTGAGTCAGAAGCAAATGGCAGCAATGCTAAATGTTGCACAACAAACAATTTCTCACCATTTGAAAGCTATGGGAAAGATCCAAAAGTGTGGAAAATGGGTGCCACATGAATTGAATGAAAGACAGATGCAAAATCGAAAAATCATTTGTCTAATTTTGCTTCAAATACACGAAAGAAAATCAATTTTACATCGAATTGTTACTGGCGATAAAAAATGGATTTATTTTAAGAATCCTAAACGGGAAAAATCATGGCTTAATCCGGGACAACCATCAACAACGTCTGAAAAACCAGATCGATTCGGCAAGAAGACATTGCTCTGTGTTTGGTGGGATGAGAAAGGTGTGGTGTAACATGAGCTTCTAAAACCCGGTGAAACTGTGAATACTAATCGCTACAGACAGCAAATGATCAATTTGCACTATGCATTGATCGAAAAAAGGCCAGAATGGGCCAGAAGACATGGAAAAGTAATTTTCTTGCATGACAATGCACCTGCACACACACAAAAAAAACTGGTTCAGCATAAAATCAAAACACTTGGCTGGGAGCTGCTACCCCACCCGCCGTATTCACCAGACTTGGCCCCTTCCGACTACCATTTGTTATCATCAATAGGACACGCAATGGCTGAGGAACACTTCGATTCCTACGAAGATGTCGAAAATTGGGTGTCTGATTGGTTTGCGTGGTGTCAACAAACTGCGAGAAAGGTGGTCAAAATATATAGAAAGCAATGGTCAGTACTTTGAATAAAATGTTTCTACTTTTCAATTCAAAATTAGTGTTTCACGTTCACAAAAAAACACTCATTTCGTATCGGCGCACCTGGTAATGTCTCGTGGATTAAGTTTGTTTCTGTATTTGGTTGTGGAGTGCCACGCACTAAGAGCGTCTGGAAACATTTGTGCTGAAACATGAAGGAAACTTTGGTGCCACGTACTGTTATGTAGTTTGCTGCACTCGGTTTTTATTTACGCGAGAGTGACGGATCACAGGTGCAAAATGAGATGCAGAACGCCAGCCTGTAATAGAATTCCGGACCAAGAAACAGGCACATTATGTAGCCGCGTTTGGGATTGGAAACAGTGCCGGCCGGGTCGCATGCATATTGCATCATCGGGCAGACTGCTGCTGGAAGTTGCATGAGAGGCGCGGCCGACGCGCGCAGGGTTGGCCAGAGCGGAACAGAACAGAGCAGGCGGCCAGGGCAGGGCAGCGGGGCCGGAGGAGGACACGCCGTCCGTGGCCACACCTGGCGGCTGCCGAAACCACAGCTGTGCGGCAGTAGAGGCAACGCGCGGCATCTGCCACTGAGTGTGTTTCGAGAGAGGACACCCCATCTCCACCGCCTCTCTGCGTCAAAACAATACTTGGCATTGGCGCAAGGACACTGACGATGGTTCAGAGTTACTTATAGAGAAACCAGTGTCGACTGCCGCAGCATCCAACTACATCTACACTGAAGCATTGCGTATTCAAATACAGATATATATAAACAGGCACAATATGGCGCAGCGGTCGGCAACGTCTATAAAAGTTTTTAGATCGCTTACTGCTGCTGCAATAGCAGGTTATCAAGATTTAAGTGAATATGAACTTGGTTTTACAGTCGGTGTGTGAACGATGGGCCACAGCATCTCCGAGGTAGCGTTAAAGTGGACATTTTCCCGTACTACCATTTCACGAGTGTACCGTGAATATCAGGAACCCGGTAAAACATCAAATCTGTGGTATCACTACAGCCAGAAAAAGATCCTCTAAGAATGGGACAAACGACGACAGAAGAGAATCTTTCAACCTGACAGAATAGCAACACTTCCACAAATTGCTGCAGATATCAATGATGGACAGTCAACAAGTGTCAGCGTGCGAAACATTCAACGAAACATCAGCGATATGGGGTTTCGGAGCCGAAGGCCCACTCGTGCACCTTTGACGACTACACGCCACAAAGCGCGCGCAACGTTTTATCTTTCTCAAACGATTTTACAGAAACTATTCACTGAATATATTTGATTGTTGCCTTACTTGTAGCGTTATATGGCAGCTTCGTGGCGAAGTGCACATCATCTCGCTAATGACCATTCTTATTGTGATGTACACATTTTAGTAAGACACTACGCAAAACTCAAAAAGTTTGCAACGAAAATTAGGGGTCGCTGTGATTTTGCGTTTGGTGCGTATTACACCTTATGTTGCTGCGTATGAAATTTAGCTAAACTGTTGAATTTTAGTTTAGACTTGAGAGGAGGTCTCTATCTGGCTCCGATCTCGAGAAAATGGATCCAATGTAGTGCGCTCATTTCCGATCTCACGCCCGGGAGAATGAAATACTCGAAACATCTCTCATATCTCTTAACCGCTAGAGAAATTGAAACAAAAGTTTGGCGAATGATAGCAGACAAGGAGGTGAGAATTTTGACAATAATTTATTATCTATATATCAGTACTTATCTATAGGTTTGCTGTTGTTGTTGTTGTTGTCGTTGTGGTCTTCAGTCCTGAGACTGGTTTGATACAGCTCTCCATGCTACTTTATCCTGTGCAAACTTCTTCATCTCCGATTACCTACTCCAACCTACATCTTTCTGAATGTGCTTAGTGTATTCATCTCTTGGTCTCCCTCTACGATTTTTACCCTCCACGCAACCCTCCGATGCTAACTTAGTGATCCCTTGATGCCTCAGAACATGCAGCACCAACCGATCCCTTCTTCTTGTCAAGTTGTGCTACAAACTACTCTTCTCCCCTATTCTATTCAATACCTCCTCATTAGTTACGTGATCTACCCACCTAATCTCCAGCATTCTTCTGTAGCACCACGTTTCGAAAGCTTCTATTCTCTTCTTGTCCAAACTATTTACCGTCCATGTTTCACTTCCATACATTGCTACACTCCATACAATACTTTCAGAAACGCCTTCCTGTGACTTAAATCTAAACTCGATGTTAACAAATTTCTCTTCTTCAGAAACGCTTTCCTTACCATTGCCAGTTTACATTTTATATCTTCTGTACTTCGAGCATCATCAGTTATTTTGCTCCCCAAATAGCAAAACACCTTTACTACTTTAAGTGTCTCATTTCGTAATCTAATTCCCTCAGCATCACCCTACTTAATTCGACCACATTCCATTATCCTCGTTTTGCTTTTGTTGATGTTCATCTTATAACCTCCTTTCAAGACACTGTCCATTCCGTTCAACTGCTCTTCCAAGTCCTTTGCTGTCTCTGACAGAATTACAATGCCATCGGCGAACCTCAAAGTTTTTATTTCTGCCCCATGGATTTTAATACCTACTCCGAATTTTTCAATTGTTTCCCTTACAACTTGCTTCATATACAGATTGAATAATATCGGGGAGAGGCTGCAAACCTGTCTCACTTCCTTCCCAACCACCTCTTCCCTTTCATGCCCCTCGACTCTTATAACTGCCATCTGGTGTCTGTACAGATTGTAAATAGCCTTTCGCCCCCTGTATTTTACCCCTGCCACCTTTAGAATTTGAAAGAGAGTATTCCAGTCAACATTGTCAAAAGCTTTCTCTAAGTCTACGAATGCTAGAAACGTAGGTTTGTCTTTCCTTAATCTTTCTTCTAAGATAAGTCGTAAGGTCAGTATTGAATCACGTGTTCTAAAATTTCTACGGAATCCAAACTTATCTTCCCCGAGGTCGGCTTCTATCAGTTTTTCCATTCATCTGTAAAGAATTCGCGTTAGTATTTTGCAGCTGTGACTTATTAAACTGATAGTTCGGTAATTTTCACATCTGTCAATACCTGCTTTCTTCGGGATTGGAATTATTGTATTCTTCTTGAAGTCTGAGGGTATTTCGCCTGTCTCATACATCTTGCTCACCAGATGGTACAGTTTTGTCAGGACTGGCTCTACCAAGGCCATCAGTAGTTCTAATGGAATGTTGTCTACTCCCGGGGCCTTGTTTCGACTCAGGTCTCTGTCAAACTCTTAACGCAGTATCGTGTCTCCCATTTCATCTTCATCTACATCCTCTTCCATTTCCATAATGTTGTCCTCAAGTACATCGCCCCTGTATAGACCTTCTATATACTCCATCCACCTTTCTGCTTTCCCTTCTTTGCTTAGAACTGGGTTTCCATCTGAGCTCTTGATATTCATACAAGTGGTTCTCTTTTCTCCAAAGGTCTCTTTAATTTTCCTGTAGGCTGTATCTTTCATACCCCTAGTGAGATAAGCCTCTACATCCTTACATTTGTCCTCCAGCCATCCCTGCTTAACCATTTTGCACTTCCAGTCGATCTCATTTTTGAGACGTCTGTATTCCTTTTTGCCTGCTTTATTTACTGCATTTTTATATTTTCTTCTTTCATCAATTAAGTTCGATATTTCTTCTGTTACCCAAGGAATTCTACTAGCCCTCGTCTTTTTACCTACTTGATCCTCTGCTGCCTTCACTACTTCATCCGTCAGAGCTACCCATTCTTCTTCTACTGGACTTCTTTCCCTCATTCCTGTCAATTGTTACCTTATGCTCTCCATGAAACTCTGTACAACCTCTGGTTTAGTCAGTTCATCCAGGTCCCATCTCCTTAAATTCCCACCTTTTTGTAGTTTCTTCAGTTTAAATCTACAGTTCATAACCAATAGATTGTGGTCATTATATAATGTACCTGATACCTTCTAGTATCTCCAGGATTCTTCCATGTAGCCGGCCGGTGTGGCCGTGCGGTTCTAAGCGCGTCAGTTTGGAACCGCGTGACCGCTACGGTCGCAGGTTCGAATCCTGCCTCGGGCATGGATGTGTGTGATGTCCTTAGGTTAGTTAGGTTTAAGTAGTTCTAAGTTCTAGGGGACTGATGACCTCAGTAGTTAAGTCCCATAGTGCTCAGAGCCATTTGAACCATTTCCTAAATCTCTGTCTTACCATTATGTAATCTATCTGATACCTTTTAGTATCTCCAGGATTCTTCCATGTATACAACCTTCTTTCATGATTCTTGAACCAAGTGTTAGCTATGATTAAGCTATGCTCTGTGCAAAACTCAACCAGGCGGCTTCCTCTTTCATTTCTTAGCCCCAATCCATATTCACCTACTATGTTTCCTACTCTCCCTTTTCCTACTCTCAAATTCCAGTCACCCATGTTTATTAAATTTATCTGTATATCAGTACTTATACTTCCCTTTTTATTTATTTCACTCTAGTGACTGTAATTTTTTAAGAGTTATCGACAGCTAGCGAAGTTTCAGTTTCCTAGTATGAAAATACACATGACATTTCTTCTTTTATGTAACAGCAAACCGACACTATGAGGTTTTTAGTAAGCTATTGAGCTCTGTGATTCCCAGTTACTTGTTTAACGAGGCATTCCGTTTCGGAATTCCGTCGCAATAGCTGCTGTGAGATGAGTTTTTTCAAATTACATTGTGACATAGGAGGTACAATTAAACCAGTCACCAAGAGAAATGTGGCCCTTACTCACAAACGGTTATGCTTCATTGAATGAAAAAAGGTTAACAACTCACACAAAAATAGATTGCAAATTCTGTTGAAATTTTGGTGGAGTCCCCGTAACCCATCGTATTTTTAACACTGAGCGACTGGAGTGGAAACTTACCAAAGGATTTTATTCCTTCTCTTGATCTGAGCAGTATTAAAATATTGACGAGCGATCCTTCAGGCGGTATGATAGGCACATGCCAAATACTGTTTACTCACCTACGGCTTGCCAAACTGACAATGTGTGATCGCGAATAAAATAAACAATTCATGTGTCGCACAACACAATGGTCAGTGTATTGTCAGCAGCGGAGGTTGATGCGAGCGACAGAAATGCACAAGCTAGCCATGTATGCCTTGTGAGATGGAGTTCGAAAAACATTGTCATGAAAGTAGATCTGCCTTTGTCAGCAGTACATTTCAACAAATTAAATACATGTAATCATTACACTCTTTTAGGATATTCCTACTTTCGTAATAATACCAACCATTTTCTTCAATTGTGTAGCCTCTTGTATAATTAGTTTATTAGTGCTGATAATGTCCATGCAACAATTGAAATGCTTTTTCTCATCACGGCGAACCAATTAAAACATTGTTATTTGTGACTGCTTTTCGACTGTTTCAAGCTCAGAGAGGAAATGTGATGTTCACATGCATGTAGTACAGTGTGTCGTACTACATTATTACATCCGTATCCAAGTAATCACACTGAGACTTCTGTACTTCAGATCCTTTCTAAATTTTTGTAACAGCTCATACAGATACGCCAGCATACTAGGCAGCGAGAAGATAACCTTGGTTTACTTTCCTGCCTTGCTTCGTAATGACATGATTTTAAAATATTCCTCGCTTCCTTATTCACTACCCTATGTCCCTTCTTGAGACCTGAAAACATCGCAGAGGCATATGATACAATGCCAGTGGCCAATGGCTCATCAGTTACATGCATTTCTCTTGACTGAATATGCATATTTCTTGACAGAAGAAAAACAAAACAAAACTATACCGATATAAATAACAGAAAAATATAATGCACAAACGAAGAAAGCTGAAGCGTTTAAATGGCGAGAAACGAAACACTACCCAAAGGCAATAAAATTTAGTACACAGTACCGCAAAATTTATCGTATAGGCAATACTACCACTGCTCATATGCGCCGTTCCGATGTGAGCGTATGGCCGGGCTACTTTTCCGCTTCCCGCCCCAAATATCCCACGGTGCTAGTAAGGCACGCGCGACGCGCGGCGCGAGAAACTGTGCCACAACCACAACGCCGCGCGACCTGGCGCAGGCGCGTGTCGCGTCCCAGTCGCGTCGCGGTCCGTTTTCAACCTGTGAAGTTAGAAAAATGAGCGCTGCGCTGCGTCGCGCCACACGCGCTATACGCGTCTCAATTAGCACCTAGCCTGAGACTGTACATGATTGGAAACACGTTGCCTGGTCGGACGAGTCTCGTTTCAAATAGAGTCGAGTGATCGAGCGAATAGATGTACACGGGTATGGAGACGACCTCATGAATCCAGAAACATGAGATTTCAGCGTGGGACTGTTTAAGCTGCTGGAGGCTCTGTAATGGTGTGGGCTAAATGCAATTGGAGTGATGTGGACCCTTTATCGTCTATACATGACTCTGACAAGTGACACGTACGTATGCATCCTGTCCGATCATCTACATCCATTTATGTCCACTGTGTATCCCGATGGACTTGGACAATTCCAGCAGGACAATTCGACAGCCCACACTTCCAAAATTCCTATACAGTGGCTCCAGGAACACTCTCCTGACTTTAAGCACTCCCGCTGGCCCCCAAACTTCCCAGTCATAAATACTATTGAGCATATGTGAGTTACCTTTCAACGTGCTGTTCAGAAGAGATCTCTAGCCCCTCGTACTCTTACGGATTTATGGACAGCCCGGCAGGATTCATGGTGCCAATTCCATCCAGCACTATTGCAGACATTAGTCGAGTCCATGGCACGTTGTGTTGCGCCATTACTGCGTGCTTGCGGATGCTCTACACGATATTAGGCTGGTGTACCAGTTTCTTTGGCTCTTCGGTTTACATCTACATACATACACCGCAAGCCACCGTATGGTGCGTGGCGGAGGGTACCTTCTACCATTACAAGTTATTTCCTTTCCTGTTTCAATCGCAAATAGAGCAAGCAGAAACGGCTTTCCATACCTTACTGTGCCTACGACTGAGTCAGAATTTCTCTTACCTTATCTTCGTGGTCCCCCCGCGATATCTAAGGTGGCGGCAGTAGAATCGTTCTGCAGTTGGCTTCAAATGCAGCTTCTCTAAATTTTCTCAACAGTCTTCATTGAAAAAAACTACGCCTTCCCTCCCGGAATTCCCATTTGGGATATCAAAGCACCTTCGTAATACTTGAGTGTTAATCGAAGGTAGCGGTAACAAATCTAACAGCCCGCCTCGGAATTGCTTCGATGTCTTCCTCTAATCTGACGTGGTGGGGATACCAAACACTCAAGCAGTACTCGACAGCAGGTCGCCGTTAGTGCTGTGTATGCAGTGTCCTCTGCAGATGAGCCACACTTTCATAAAATTGTCTCAGTTAACTGAAGTCGACCATTCGCCTTCTTCTCTACATTAATTACAAGCTCCTTCTATTTTATAACCATTTACAACGTTACGTCTTGATATTTTATCAATGCTGTATTTGAAAATTACAGGATTTTTCCCTACTCATCTGGATTACCTTATATTTTTCTACGTTTTTCTACGTTTTCTTTCTTCACGACGACTTCCCCGTACGCGATAATATCGTCAGCAAACAACCGGTGATTACTGTGCACCCTGTCCATCAGATCATTTATGTACACAGAGAATAACAGCTGTTTTACCACAGTTCCCTCTGCCACCCCTGACCATACTATTGTCTTTGATGAGCGATCGCCGTCGAGGACAACGTTCTGTGATCTACTATTTAAAAAGTCTCCACTCACATGTGGGAATCTATTCCATATGCTCGTGCTTTTTTTACCAGTGTTCAGAGACCCACTGTGTCAAACTATGGAATCTGCCCGTTTTGTTTCATCCATTGTTCGCAGGATATCGTGCGAGAAAAGGGAAATCAGACTTTCGCACCAGCGATGCTGTCCACAACCGTGGAAATTTATTATACTCCAGCCGAGAATATTTTCAAGAATTCAGCAGTACACAAGTGTTAAGCTTATTGATTTATAATTTTGCAGGTGCGTTAATTTACCATACTTATATAAATGGGTCACTCCCGCCTTCCTCCAGTCACTTGGGACTTCGTGCCGGGGAAGAGATTCACAATAAATGCAGGCTAAATAAGGAGCCAGTGCTGTAGAGTACTCAGTGAAACCGAATTGGGCTTCCACCCGTACCTGGTGATTTATTTGTTTCCAACTATTTCACCTGCTTCTCTACGCCAAGGATGCCTTTTACTATGTCCTCCATACCCGAGTCTGTGCAATAGTCAGACGATCCCCCTGCAAGATTTCTTAAGAGCGAAATTTAAACTTCTGTTTCCTGTTGCTATCTTATATTGGGACACGAGACTGGTCAACGAGTGACCGGATAGAAACATTCGACCAGGTTAGAGACTTTACGAAGGACAGAATTTTCTTCAGTTTTCGGCAAGGTATTATGCTAAGATATTATGGTGGTAGTTGTTCTATGCGGCGCTTGTCGCTTCTTGCACGGACGCCCGAATCTCTGCTAACTTTTGCCCGTCTTCATTTGCGGATCCTCTTTCCAACCGAGAGAGCAACAATCTTTGCTTCTTGAGCATTTTCAGAATATTGTTATTAAACAATGGTTGGCCTATTGCATCCTTATTCCTCTCTGTTTCAATCTCCACTTTGAAGCAAAAGGTTGGTACGTACACTTGGGACATTACGCTTAAAGCGTGCAGCCGATCGAGTGAGTTTGGGTTACCAATACAGTATTTATACATGTACTGATAGCATGGATAAAAAATGGCTCAAATGGCTCTGAGCACTATGGGACTTAACATCTGAGGTCATCAGTCCCCAAGAACGTAGAACTACTGAAACCTAACTAACCTAAGTACATCTCACACATCCATACCCGAGGCAGGGTTCGAACCTGCGACCATAGCGGTCGCGAGGCTCCAGACTGATGCTTCTAGAGCTGCTCGGCCACACTGGCCGGCCGCATGGATCAATAGTATCATATAGTTGCAGACCTAACTTGTTCGGAACAACCTGTTACAACCAACGGACTCATGAACGGATTGATTGTAACGTAAAATATTCATCAGCAAGTATTCATTAATACAAGTCACAAATTAAATAAAATTTAACTGAATTTATGTCATAATTATAACAAAAGCTTAAGGAAACAAGCCGGTGACAGGCAACATCAGAAATACATTCAGTCCAAAAAATCAAATGTTTATCAAAATTAGTAGACTGTAACAATTAACGACATTAGCTCCCCTCTCGACGGACGATAGGTATTTTCCGTTTGCAAACTGCTTTAAACATGCATCTTGCTACACAAACCTCAGTCAGTATATGCACAGACAATCATAAGAAAATACCACAGAAACTAACCTGAAAGAGATCCTTATAAGAAACAGAAAAGTATCATATGTTAGTTTCTCAATAAGATACGCTACTAGCGGCGTGCACGACCACTATAACAATACCGATAATTATAACTGCTTATAAAAATTGTAACGCCAACGATATATGTGATTACAACGACATATATTTCACTCACAATGTGTGACATTGTCGCGAATAAAACAGTGACCCGTATATACAATACGTTTCCTTTAATTTACGTCTATGGTCACATACTTTTTGTTAACAGATTAGCGGTTTTGGTCTATAATGACCATCATCAGATCTGTTTTTAAAAACGATGCCACTATGGCTGCAGTACATTAGGACTTTGTTTTTATAAAACTGATCTGATGACGGTCATTATAGAACGAAACTGGTAATCTGTTAACAAAAAGTTTGTAACCAGAGACGTAAACTAAAGGAAACTTATTTATTCCACTGATTAGGTATTAGGTACATGACAATACACAGGTGAGTGTAATAACAGAATTGTACATGCAATTTGATTATCAGCTGTCACATGCTGCGGTCAGAACCTCTAGACGTTGTGGCAGGGAATCAAAGAGAACCTGGATATGCTGTCGGGGAGCTCTCTGTCACGCAGTTTGTAGGAGCACCCATCAAGCGATGTCGAAGTCTGCAAGAGGACCAGAAGCACAAGTTGCTGAAAGACCATATCCCAGAAATGTTTCATGGGCGATTTGTCACACGTATATCAAGGCCAGGGAAGCAGTTGTGAACGTCGTTTTTTGAAGGAGGCTTAAAATATGGCATGTGGAGCTGCCTGCAGGAGGGCAGAGCCTCTGGCTCTAAGACGTCACTTACATAGCAGTTGCTCTTCACATTGCCCTCAGTACGTAGAAAGAGGATTTAGAGGTTATGGCCAATTGCACCTCAAACCATCACTTTACGCTTTTGTCAGGAGTGTCGCTCGTCGGTGCAATCTGCCAGGTAGCTGATATCACGGTAGCGTTTAACACATATGCTACTGTCTGTGTGGAACAAGTTGGAGCGGGGTTCACCTCAAAACACTAAATTTAGCTGTTCACAACGCCAGTGACGGCGTTTACGTGCCCACATTAGTTTGAGGTGTTCGTGGTTGGCCCACTCAGTAGCATAACTGCCACTAACTAGTCTTGTCCTCAAGAGGAAGGAACCGTCGACCCACACATGGCCATTTCCGTTGCAGTGCTCTAATGTCGAGTCCACAGTGGATTAGTTAAGCTGTTTTCTCAGTTACGGCGACACTGACAAGATGGCAGCCATCCTGCGCTGTGGTCACATTGTGAGGTCGAGTACCCGCGTATTGCTGTGTGCGACCATCCCGTGTTCAGTTTTGACCTTCACACCATCACTGTAATGGCAGTATCCCCTGTACAAGCTGCAATGTCACGACAAACTTGTTTCCCGGAGATTGACAACTCTGCCCTGTTTGAGCTCACTTACACGCTGATATTGCACCCTTTGACATTTATGAGGCGTTCCGGAAATTGCTTGTACGTTTCCCCTTTGGTGGACAGCGTTGATAGAGATCGGCGTGGCGTAACACAGACCTGTCTGGACATACAAATCGAAATACGGCTGAGTCTATAGGCAGGTCACTTTCGAAAAATCTTAATCACTTATTATGTTTCCACTGTTCTACACATCATCCAAGTTTCGAGTGTTTTGTTGTGCATGCTGCATTCTCAATGCTGCGAGTTTTACAAACTGTAGTGTATAAAAACGTCTAGCATATTTCGTTTCCAACTGATAGCATACAATCGGTAGAATCCCATATAGGAAACCTAATAAACTGTGCGTAGCCACATCACATCACCAGTCGTTAACACAGCCTAGCGTCGCAGTGTTTGTGGGTAGTTGTTAGGTAATTCCTGTTTTGGCAAACACCACATAACAGTACCTGTTAAGTATGCAGGGTGATTCCCTGAAGACGTTACAGTTTGTCAGCGCTGCCGGAGAAGGATAAATGTATCAATTTGAATTTCAATTTGGTCCGGATGCTTTCGAGTCGAAAGTTACATAAGATAATCCGAAACGTCCAACAGTAGACCTCCTCTGCTTCAAGTTCTTTACTCTCCGTATTTTGGGAGGTGATAGTATGAAGAAAAACAAGGAAAAAATGCTTGGTAGTCTTGAACTCTAAAACACATCCCTTTAGAGTTATGAGCACATGTTCAGTAGAAGAGCTGTGCTTTACGGTAGCAAAGATGAACAAGTGCCCACTACTCTTAAAGTGTGCATTGGTTTCGTCCATAGTATCACCTCTTAAAATATGGAAAGCAGAGAGATTGCAGTAGTAGCTGTCCACTATCAGAGGCATCAGAACGATTTTGGCTAATCGCTTTCGACTCGATCTTTTGCAGCCCAGGTTCCTAACTCCAGGTTGATATATTTATCGATCTCCATTATCCCAGAAAAGTTTGTGACACCATCACGGAATCACCCTGTATAATGCTGCTTGGCGCAACTAGCTAAGTACGAGGGTCGTTCACTAATAAACGGAACACTTTGTTTTCTTGGCCAGTTTCGGTTGAAAAATGGAGGAATCTGTTGTCGGACATTCTGGAACATTCTCGCTTTAGCCCCTATGGTTTCATGAAGTTGCGGTTGCTGGCGGCTTTATATGGCACCTGCAACGGAAGTGCATGCCAACAAGAGAACTGTCATTGGGTTCCATTTGGCGGAAAACCAGAGCGTCACAGATACTCCTAGGCGCTTGCAGAATGTCTATGAGACCTGGCAGTGAACAAAAGTACGGTGAATGGTTGAGCGAGGCGTTTGTCATCACAAGACTATCGTGCCAACTTGTCCTATCATCCGCGTGCTGTCACCACACAGCTGTGACTGCTGCAATGCTGGAACGTGCGGACACTCTCATTCAGGGTGATAGACGAATTGCAGTCGAAATCCTCGCTGCAGAACTAGACGTCGCTGTTGGTGGGTCTGACACGCTCGTCCAACAGTTGGGGTATTCGAAGATGTGTGCACGCTGTGTCCCTCTCTCCCTAACACAAGAGTATAAAGAGTAACGAAGGACCATCTGTGTGGAATGGCTTTCGCGTTACAAGGCTGACCGTGACATCTTTTTGTCGAACATCGTCACAGGCGATGAAACATGGGTTCATCACATCGAACCGGAAACAAAACGGCTATGGTACTACACCTCCTTTCCACCGAAAAAAAAATTCAAACCAGAACTCTTAGCCGCTAATGTCATGGCGACTGTTTTCTGGGGCTCTGAAGAGTCGATTCTGGTTGATGTCCTCGCACATGGTACTATGTTTAACTCTGAAATATACTGAGATACCCACCAGGAAATTACAGAAACGACTCAGGGGGTTAGTCGCCACAAAAATGCAAGCGAGCTTTCCCTTCTCCCCGACAACGCAGGGCCTCACACAAGTCGGCTCACCTGAGTGAACCTCACCGAATTTCAATGGACTGTTCTTCCTCATCCACTCTACAGCCTGCTTCTCGAGCCTTCCGACTTCCGAACTTTGGCCGAATGATGGCTGCACCCCGCGGGAAGCAGTACGTGGATGATGGGGGGATGATTGAGACCTTGCCTCTGGCATCGACCAGTAGAGTGTTACCATGCGGATGTACAGGCCCTCCAGTAATGTGGCGTAAGGCCGTCGCATTGATCGTGGATTAAGTTGAGAAATAGGGTTCCGAAGCCAAAAAACCGGGGAATAAGTTGGTGTATTGGAATCCTCAAAAAACAACCGGCTTTGAGAAAAAAGTTTATTGTATTGCTCATTCAATGCCGTTTGTACACATAAAGGACATAGTCTAACTCAGTGTGTCTGACATGCAAGGAATACAGGCACACTACAACTATATACGTAAGCTACAGACTCCAGGGCCCCAAGTTTGCTCATTTCAGAAGGCCAACAATAACTACTGTACATAAGGGCGACCTCACATGAATACTCCCGCTCTCGATTTGCTTCCAAACTTCCACTGGCAGCTGGGAAGCACCGTCAACGCTAGTTGCCCTGCTCACCGAACTCTCACTCAGCTCTGTGCGCCGGCAAATGAACACCTGATCCGACAGAGGGTCTCCCTACCATAGCCAGTGGCAAACTTCAGGAAGTAGTGTCAACCTAGAAAACCTACGCAAAATACTGCCACGCCTGACACAAGGTCATATTTAAGAAACACCAACTGTTGCTGATGAACTGCAAGTTTCGATCAGCTGATCATCATAAGAAATGATTATCTTATAGGGTTGTTCTAAAAGAAGGAGCAGATTTCAAGAATTCATTTATCAATCCTTGAAATAAGATACGTATATGAGTCGGCGATCACATTTATTCTTTAATATGATTGTCCATCTTGACGGCTCTTTATTACAAAATTCAAAATATTAGCGGTTTCGGCTTTCTGACATATTCCGGTCTGTTTAAACAAAATTGAAAAACATTAGTTGAACTTGAAAGATACAATATGGACAAAGGACAGGTCTACTGATAAAAATCTAACAGTAGGTAATGAAGATGACATGGCTGACGGCCATAATACGAGGGTTGTCCGGAAAGTAAGTTCCGATCGGTCGCGAAAGTGAAACCACAACGAAAACCAAAAACGTTTTATTTGCAGCAGTTAGGTACACCTTCCACCTACTTCTCTATATAGTTGCGTCTCCAAACTCGAGTGTTGTTGTAGTGTTGTATCAACTTCCCAATATCCTAGTCATAGAAAGCAGCCACCTGTGCTTTCGGCCAGTTAAATGCAATGGTCTGCAGCTGTGGGAAAATTTTGTCTTCATAGACAGCGGTTCGTGTGACCAGAGATGAGACTCAGGAGGAGCCAATTGTGGGTGATCAAACACTTCTCATCGGAAGCGCTGCAGGAGCGTCTTCATTGCCCCTGCAATGTGCGGCCGAGAATTGGCATGAAGAAGAAACTGCTCGGCAGTTGTGTTATGTGGGTTGCATCGCACACGCGAAATCTCTAACCAGGCCCTCATACTTGGGCGGGAAACGCTATTCCCTACGCATCTTTACGTTTTCACTGTTCACTCAAAACTGGAAAGAGCGACGCGACACGATCGATGGGCACACTGGGGACACATATGTGCAAAGCTTTACCGGATTTTCCCAGTGGTTTCCAATTCGCGACGGATCGGAACTTAGTTCCTGGACAACCCTCGTATACCGGTAACGTAAGCACCATCCGGATACGATATCAGCCGGCCGGAGTGGCCGTGCGGTTCTAGGCGCTACTGTCTGGAACCCAGCGACCACTACAGTCGCAGGTTCGAATCCTGCCTCGGGCATTGATGTTTGTGAGGTCCTTAGGTTAGTTAGGTTTAATTAGTTCTAAGTTCTAGGCGATTGATGACCTCAGAAGTTTAGTCGCATAGTGCTCAGAGCCATTTGAACTATTTGATTTGATACGATATCAACTTCAATGTTTAGTACACTCATGAGCATGAAAATTCTACTTTAAGTTACCGAATCGACGATGCTGGACATTTATGTTACCTCATAATTAGCGCTATCTGCTGACTATAGTTTGCGTTACCCTGTATAGGATAATCTCAGGTCATTGTTAGCACTCGCTCGTTTACCTGCGTGAACAAAACGATGATGTTGGTATTGGTATCAGTATACTCTCTCTCGCACGTAGTGGGCGGCTGATACGTAGACATTGTTATGTACTGCTACATTTTTTCTGTAAATTACCCATCAGCCATATTACACTACTGGCCATTAAAATTGCTACACCAAGAAGAAATTCAGATGATAAACGGTTATTCATTGGACAAATATATTACACTAGAACTGACATGTGATTACATTTTCACGCAATTCGGGTACATAGATCCTGATAAATCAGTACCCAGAACTACCACCCCTGGCCGTAATAACGGCCTTAATATGCCTGACCATTGAGTCAAATAGAGCTTGGATGGCGTGTACAGGTACAGCTGCCCATGCAGCTTCAGCACGATAGAACAGTTCATCAAGAGTAGTGACTAGCCAGTCGCTCGGCCACCATTGACCAGACGTTTTCAATTGGTGACAGATTTGGAGAATGTCCTGGCCAGGACAGCAGTCGAACATTTTCTGTATCCAGAAAGGCCTGTTCAGAACTTGCAACATGCGGTCGTGCATTATCCTGCTGAAATGTAGGGTTTCGCAGGGATCGACTGAAGGGTACAGTCACGCGTCGTAACACATCTGAAATGTTACGTCCACTGTTCAAAGTGCCGTCAATGCGAACAAGAGGTGACCGAGACGTTTAACCAATGGCACCCCATAACATCACGCCGTGTGATACGCCAGTATGGTGATGACGAATACACGCTTCCAATGTGCGTTCACCGCGATGTCGTCAAACACGGATGCAACGATCATGATGCTGTGAACAGAATGATTCATCAGAAAAAATGACTTATTGACATTCCTGCACCCAGGTTCATCTTTAAGTACACCATCCCAGGCGCTCCTCTCTGTGATGCAGCGTCAAGGGTAACCGCAGCCATCGTCTCCGAGCTGACAGTCCATGCTGCTGCAAACGTCGTCGAACTGTTCGTGCAGATGGTTGTTGTCTTACAACCGTCCCCATCTGTTGACTCAGGGATCGAGACGTGGCTGCACGATCCGTTACAGCCATGCGGATAAGATGCCTGTCATCTCGACTGCTAATGATACGAGGCCGTTGGGATCCAGCACGGCGTTCCGTATTACCCTCCTGAACCCACCGATTCCACATTCCGCTAACATTCATTGCATCACGACAAACGCAAGGAGCAATGTCGCGATACGCTAAACCGCAATTGCGAGAGGCTACAATCCGACCTATATCCAAGTCGGAAACGTGATGGTACGCATTTCTCCTCCTTACACGAGGCATCACAACAACGTTGCACCAGGAAACGCCGGTAAACTGCTGTTTGTGTATGAGAAATCGGTAGGAAACTTTCCTCATGTCAGCACGTTGTAGGCGTCGCCACCAGAGCCAACCTTGTATGAATGCTCTGAAAAGCTAATCATTTGCACATCACTGCATCTAGTTCCTGTCGTTTAAATTCCGCGTCTGTAGCACATTATCTTCGTGGTGTAGCAATTGTAATGGCCGGTAGTGTAAATCTGTTGTCTTCTATTAGAGTTATTCCATTTCGTTTTAACATCTGATAACGGTTAAAAGTCGAAGGCGATGATATTGTCAATTTGTATTATAAAGTGTGATCAAAATGAACAATTATTAATATACACTTATTCCTCGCATACTGGAAATAGCAGAAGCACAGCTCCAACCTTCCATGGCAGTAAAAAGTTGATATTGGAAGGCTCAAACTGTTATTCGCTGTATGTGTGCGCGATGTGGCGCATGACGATGATTTCTTACCACGTACCAATCAACGGGTCTCTAGTTATCGACTACGCAGCTTTAGCGATTCGATATCTCAGATCTTGGAGAGTGGTAGCGATATTTGAGATGGAAACACTCTCTTTTATGTACCCCCACAGATGAAAATCGCAGAAAGGAATGTCTGGCGACCTGAAAAGCCACCACCCATAAAACTGATTTTATTGTCCTGCCTGTCCGATCCAACGTCCTGGAATGGTGTTTTTCAGGCAAGGCCAGGCGTAGCAGGAGAAGTATGGCGACGCGTCACGATGCATGAATTTGTGTCAGTTCCTTTAGAGTTGGACGAAGAGCCATTATCTAGCTTGTCTAGATAAGAGATTCCTGTGGTAGAGCTGACAGTAAAACGGAATGGTCCATAAACTTTGTTTACAAAAACGGGAAATAGGGAATTATCCTTCGGAAATTCCTGCCGAATGACGACCGTTCGACTTTCAGTTGCCCAAAATCCAGTATTATAACTATTAAGCACACCAGAAGCATTAGAAGTGGATTCACGTGAAAAAAGTAATCGTTCATAAAGATTGCCCTCATTCACGTCCTCTACAAATACAGTGCAGCATGGAAACCATGTAGTTGTGAGGAAGCAAAGCTTCTAATCTACATATGCATCCACACGATTACTCGGCAATTCACATTTAATATAATGGCAAGCGGTTCGTCTGATCACCTTCTAGCTATTTCTCTACCGTTCCACTCCCGAATGGCACGCGGGATAAGTGATCACTTCAATCTTTCTGTGTGAGCTCTGATTTCCTTATTTTATTCTGATGATTATTTCTCCCTGAGAAGGTGAGTGCCAAAGAATATTTTCGCAATCGGAGGGGAGAGATGATCATTGTAAGCTCACGAGAAGCTCCTGCCTTTGTTTTATTTATTGCCACCCAAAGTTATGTATCATACCCGTAGCACTCTCTCCCCTGTTTTGTGATAGCGAAAAACGGGCTGCTCCATTCTGAACCTTTTCGATGTTCTCCGTCAGTCCCATCTGATGCGCATCGCCCACCTCACAGCAATACTCCAGATGAGGTGAGAGAAGTGTGACGTAAGCAGTGTCTTAGTAGATCTGTAGCACTTCCTTCTGGCCATAAATAGCAATCTTCGGTTTGCTCTATCCACATCATTATCTATGTGATCGCTGCAATTTAAATTATTCATAAATGTAATTCTTACATTTACAGCCTTTAGATTAGTGTGAAGAATTGTAGGACTGAAATTTAACGGATTTGTTTTAGTACCCATGTGTAAGACTTCACACTCTTCATAATTTAGTTCCAACTGACACTTATTGCACCGTACAGATATGTTATCTAAATCATTATACATTTGGTTTTGATTATCTGAAGACTTCAAGAGATCCTAAATGCCTGCTGCTCAGATTGTCTCCAATGTCAGTTATGTATATCAGGAAATGCTGAGGGCTTGTTACACTTCCTTGGAGAACGTTAGATATTACTTCTGGTTTACTCGGTGACTTCCCGGCAATTACTACGAGCTGTGTGCTTTGTGAGAGGAAATTACAGTCCAATCTCACAACTGTGGCGATAATCCTCAGGCACGCGGTTCGGCTAAGAGAATCTTGTAAGCATTCTTTAACTCATGCAAATAAAGAACTGGTTGTGTTTCGCAAGAACGATATTTCCTGAATCCATACTAATTTCTTCGAGGTAATTCACAATGTTCGAACAAACTATACGTTCCAAGTTCCTACTGAAAATCGACGTTAGTGATAAGGGTCTGAAATTCAGCGAATTACTCTGTCTCTTATGTATTGGAGTGACTTGTGCATCTTTCCAGACTTTAGGTACGGATGTTCCTATGAGTGAGCGTTTGTATGTGACTGATAAGTGTGGAGCTGTTGCGTCAGCATTCACTATAAGAAAGCTGACTGGTGTACAATCTCGACAGGAGATTTAAATTTCTTCGCCGAATTGAGGTTACTTACTTCTACGTTACTCAAGCTGGCAGCTGTAGACTCGAATTCTTGAATATTTACTTCGTCTTCTTTGGTGAAGAAATTTCGGAAAAGCATATTAAGCAAATCTGCTTTGTTAGCACAGTCACCAGTGATTTCACCATTGTTATCGCAGAGCGAAGGTATTGATTGCGTCTGTGCAAACTATTAAAAGCATCTCGCATTGAAGTTCCAGCTACATTTCGAGCTTCTGTAAAACTCAGCCGATCTTGGGTATCTTGCGGTTTTCTGTAAGTTTGACATGTTTTCTTCGTTCCTTCTAAAACAGTGATCTGTCCCACTTCTGCGTACCATGGCGGATCAGTACCATCTCTAATTAATTTATGTGGTATACATCTGTCAATTGCCGTCGATACTATTCCTTTTAATTCAAACCACAGCTTGTCTAAGCTTTCGTAGTCAGAGCGAAAGTAGTGGAAACAGATTTTTAGAAGGACGTCAAGCGTTTTTTTTTTTTTCTTTTTTGTTATACTGATGTACTTCGCTTTTGGTTTTGGTAGTTTGGATGTTACGGTATTCAGTCTTGCTACAGTTGCATTGTGGTCACTAATCTCTGTATCCGTCATGATTCTCCCCATGTACTCAGGATTATTTACTGCTAAGACATAAAGTATGTTTGGTCTACCATTTACACTCAAAGTGGGCTCCTGAAGTAATTGCCCGAAATACGTATCTGAGAAAGCATTCAGTATAATCTTGGACGAAGATTTATGTCTGCCAGCGGCTTTAAACATGTATTGTTTCAAACAAATAGATAACATATGCCAGTAACTATTGTTTGTACAGCTTCTGATGTAGTCGCTGCTTCAAAACACTTCATGACGTTGAGGGGTTCTATGATCATTGGTTGGAGGTGTTGTGGAGTTCCAAAAGTTCTCTTTGTAAGTCGTACTGACGGGCTCGACATTTTCATCCGGTTGCATATACAACCACCTTGTTCAAATTTTCCAGCTCTTTGTTGAATTGTCGACGAAATGCACTTAGCGTATTCGCAATGTAGTCTACTTCTCGTAACTTCAGGACTCTAGACTATCGTATCTGCGGTGTCGTCATTTTCCTACAAAGAGGCAACAGCACCACTGCGGTATTTAATTGAAATTTTTTGAGGTCTGCTCAAAACTTGTAAGTATTCTCTGTCTGTGATCTTTGGCGCTATGTTTCTGTATTTGGTGTTTTGTCAGACGTAAATTCTTGAACTCTGCAACTTCTTTTCTGAATACCCATCCATTTTAACAAACCGGTACCCAATGGTGGGGGTGTCCAACGACCACTCGCTGTCTCTAAACTGCCGACCTCCTCACATCCTGTGTTCTTTCAGTTCCACGTATCAGATCAGTATTATTTGCAATATAACTATGAAAATACACTATACATTCGATGAACTCTGACGGCAGTCGTTGAAATCTGAACTATGATACAGGCAGGTTATAGTTGGTTAATGGGCGATCTTTTGGCCGAATCGTTAGTTGATTGAACAATGTAACGATATATCACGTTACTTTTAGGAGTAATACTCTGGAGAAGGCAGTTAACTGGTGGGGCAGTCATTATTACCATTCTGACACGCTGAATACTTTGCTGAAGTCCTCTCGCGAACGGGGTTAATGATGGTCTGCCTCCACTTCGATGTCGAAGACTCCTCTCAGCTGCAGAAAGTAATTCTGAATGCGATTATCGTTGCTAAGAGATTCCCGGGCCAAGTTAGCGCCGCTCTGAATAAGGAACGAGCTAATTTACCGCGTCTAAGCATTCATGGACTCGCCAGCTTTCCACCTTGGCCCACCTCGGGCCAACTTGCTAAAGTTTTCATGATCCATTAGCATTACGGACGTTGTGCCTCGGCTAGTGAAATGTTCTCCAGCTGCCTCGGCGGCGGGGACCAGAAGATGCCGCCATGGTTTCGCCGGTCTAGCTCCAGGGCCCAGCACCCTCCTGAGGAGCAGTCTACGCCCTGTGTCGACCTCATCTGCATAATAGCCGACCTGCTGGTGTTAATGCTGAACAGCTCCTACGTCTCCGGTACGCAACGGGAACGCCGTGTTCAGTTCACCTTTATGGTGTGACAGGGAACCGAGAAAATTTAATTGGTAATTGCCGAGTAATTGTCGTTCAGATGTGAATTTCACGTCTGCAGATGAATAAGTGTAAGTATTCTCTGAACACTGGAGATTTACATATTATGAGGAAATGGGGGCTACTGAATTATGCATGGTCGGGAACAATCACAAAAAAGGGATACTTAAGGCAGTTTGTGTAGTTCTGGGTGACTGCAGAAAACAATAGTTCAGAAGAACCTATGGTGTTCTCAGAGTTCCAAGAGAAATCGTTTTTCAGTGAACTCCATGTGTGCGGATTGATGTACATAGAGCGTAAGAGGTACGGTAAAACTTTCGAGATACATCTGGTATAGAAAGAAGAACCAAAAGTGTTATCTGATCGTGTGTCAGGAAACATTTCATATCCCTGTTCTAATACTTCTCTACAGTTATTCCTAGCATATTGTTTACGGTAAACATGCAAGTGCATAAATACTATAACAAATGATAGAATTGCCTTTTCGGTAATTGGTGACTGCTTGCAAAGGCCTAAGTTTCTCTGCCTTATCTGTTAGAGCAAGTGTCTTATCTACGTTACGGAGATTCATTTTTATATGAGTCTTAACATCAGTCTGCTACTAACTAACGTATTCTGACAAGTGGACACGAAAAACTTATCTCAACTTTCGGTAAGCTAAAATCACTAATTTTACGTTGTGGGAGCATTTTAAACTTCTTTTCTACAAAACAGAGTGAATGTTTGTGCCGTCTTATTGAAGGATGACAAACCATATACAATCGTTCAAGCATACATCGGTTTATTATAGTACAACTTCAATAAAGAAAGGGGTTCATTGGCATTCTGAGGCACCAATGAATACAGTAAATAGTTGGCTCTAGGGGCGGGGATTGAAGTCATAGACCCAGGACACGGCTGGACTACTGTAAGCTTAAGATTGAAAACTCAAACAACTCGACGCAGCGTATTTTGTCCTCCAAGGTGTGGGGAACAGCATTTGAAGTTTTGACATACTATTTGGTTGTAATATGAGTATTTTAAAAGGTAACAGGAACCAATAATCACTAAACACTACGATTACTCTAATTAATAGGGTTGCAATACACTACAGATCATCATAATTACTAGGGAGTGTTTATTTTACCTCAGTTTCAAGGACTGTATCCTTACCACAAATCGCATCATCTTTTGACCATCGTGTATTAAACTCATCTATGTCTGGTAACGATATTTACGGAGATTATGTACCAGTTTTAAGTTAAAGCATTTCAAATATACTCCTTTGAGAATTTTTGAATACCGTAACCATTTTCTGCTAGTCAGTAGTCGTTCTCCGACTGTCAATACACAAAAGGAAAAGACAAAATATCACCATAGAATATATAGTATTTGCCTAGTAGCTATCTTCGTAATGATAAAAAGACCTCGTTTTTTACCGACGAATATGAAAGCAAGTAATTACATATTCTCCTGTTCTACAATGATTTAGTATATTTAATTATAAGTCTAAACAATAATTCCTTGTTAGAAGTATCCGCATCATCATGTACCTATGAGCCACTCCCAACTCACAGCCAACCCTTCCTCCTGACGCTAAATATGCTAAAGTTTGAAAATGGTTTCCAGTTGTTTTTTTTTAAATTTCTTGAAGGTAATCTGTAAAATTGTATCACATCGTGAATGTAACTATAAAATCTGCAGAAATAGATATTTTTGTCCTAATACAGGCATATATGAACAGTCTAAAACAGAGTTTTGTCTACTCTCAATACATTGGCCTCCACCAGCTGTTTCCTTTCGTATTGTTAAAACATATGTGGAACCGTTTGCAGCACGTACCTTTACGTATAAATTTTCTCTTTGTTACCGTCACGTAAGTATTTAGTTGGCAGGTTTCATACATTCTATAATGATTCTTTTAGATATCTTTGTATCTCGTAGCAGTGTGAAGAACGGCAATTGATGCTCGAAATTGGTTATGAGATTATGAAGTGCATATGTGATTATATATACAAGGTGTTACAGTTAGAAGTACAGATATTTTATATGTTGTTCCTTGATATCTGCAAAGATCAGTGTGCTTGTTATATTCTCTCTCCATCAAACACGGCACAAAACTTACTACCTGTTGTTCTCTGCACAGTCACAAATGCATCACTAAGTGGACTACACCTGCAATGTAGACTAACCATTATGCATCCATGTGTCTACACTTCAGTACCTAACATGCTGTCCAGGGGAAAACAAACATTAATAGGTTACTCTTGGTATGTTCTTGGATGTACTAACACACACACACGCACACATAGTGCTGGTGACTTGGTGTCTGTGGGTGGTCACCCATAAACATTTTATATATCAGGTATTTGTGTTGGTGATTAGGTGACTGAGGACATATCAGATATCTAGAGGTAATTGATCGTGTCATGCGAAACAAGTTTATTAAGGAGGAAGAATTTGCTAACACCTCTGGCGACCCTCTTTCACTTGGTTAAAGCAACACAAAAGTCATATAGACGTTGAAGAGTGTTCATGCGTTTGTCTCCTCTCAGAGGCATAACCTATACAAAAGGACGCCTAGTGTCGCCACGAAATGTTACCAAACATGTAGTCTGTGGCAAAAATTGTTCCGCTTGACATGATCTATTAGCTCTAAGCGTTTGATGCAAATAATTTAAAACATCCTATGTGTATGTATCGCCAAACATTTTGCAAGCTACAAGTGTTTTCAGTACGAACAACTACAGTGTTCTGGTATATTGTGGCGTGAGGGGGCGGTACTCACCGACGACGGTCATGTGGGCGGTCTTGATGTCGGTGTGGAAGAGCGGTGCGTCGGCGGACACCTCGCACTTGTATTCGCCCGTCAGCCGCGGTTGCACGTCCTCCAGCGTCACCTCGCGCTCATCTGAGAGCGACACCTGCCGGCACAGCAACCACATCTCCGCTCTCCTCACTGATCACTTGCAAAGGTGAATGTATAAGGATTCTACACCGTTAGAATTACTGTCGGTCTACCTAACTCTAAATATAGATAAATGTAAATTAATGCAGATGAATAGGAAAAAGAATCCCGTAATGACTGAGTAGTGTAGCCCTTGACACAGTCACGTCGATTAAATACTTGGGCGTAACATTTGCAGAGCGATATGTAGTGGGACAAGCATGTAATTGCAGTTGTGGGGAAGGCGGATAGTCGTCTTCAGTTCATTGGTAGAATTTTGGGAAGAAGTGGTTCATCTGTAAAGGAGACTGCTTATAAAACACTATTACGACCTATTCTTCAGTACTGCTCGAGCGTTCGGGATCACTATCAGGTCGGATTGAGGGACGACATAGAAGCAATTCAGAGGCAGGCTACTAGATTTGTTACTGGTGGGTTTGATCATCACGCGAGTGTTACGGAAATGCTTCAAGAACTCGGGTGGGAGTCTCTGGAGGAAAGGAGGCAATCTTTTCGTGAATCTCCACTGAGTAAATTTAGAGAACCAGCATTTGAGGCTGACTGCAGTACAATTTTACTGTCGCCAACTTATATTTCGCGGAAAGACCACAAAGATCAGATAAGAGACATTAGGCCTAGTACAGAGGCATATAGGCAGTCATTTTTCCCTCGTTCTGTTTGGCCGTGCAACAGGGAGAGAAGATGCTAGTTGTGGTGCGAGGGACCCTCCGCCGCGTACTGTATGGTGGATTGCGGAATATGTATGTAGATGTAGAATCAAGACTTATTAGATGAGAACATACTTACATTAGGCGCTATCAGTGGTCACTTTTCCGTCACCAACTCTAGTAGTGTCTATTGTCTAATATCTTTGATATAGGATGAAGTCTCTAGCGGTAGTTTCGATAGTGATTTCTCTGAATCTCGCATCTGGGAAGTAGCTTACACAATGGCTCTCCTTTTCCACAATCCTTGTTTGCTATGTTAGATCGCTATCCGTCTAGATCATGCAGTGTTTATGGCTGCCTCCTTTTTAGTAGGGTAATACTTACCTATTTCTATTCTGTTTACTCTGCAGCCGAATGTGTACTGATCTGAAACTTCCGGGCTGATTCAAAGTGTGTGCCAGACTGTCATGCAAATCTGGGACCTTTGCCTTTCGCCTGGCGAATAATAAGTCGGTAAAGCTCTTGCCAACGACAGGAAATGAGGCCTGGAGACCTCAAATCTACTTCCCTTTATGTTTTAAAGTCTTAATTCCACCCATTGATTAGCATTTATGTTGTACATGGTTAGCTTAAGATCATTTATGTATTACACTATATATCGGAGTATAAAGACAGTGTTCCGGCTGGGGTGGACGAGCGGTTATAGGCGCTACAGTCTGGAACCGCGGGACCGCTACGGTCGCAGGTTCGAATCCTGCCTCGGGCATGGATGTGTGTGATGACCTTAGGTAAGTTAGGTTTAAGTAGTTCTAAGTTCTGGAACTAGAGCTATTTTTATGAGGACAGTGGATAATTTTATTTCTTAGAATTTGATTTTTGTAAATTGGTTCTCATGTAAATTCAAAGCCGTTACTTTATGTTCAGTGAAGTTGAGTCATAATATGGCATACATGCTTGCTGAATATCTTTCCTTTGTAACATTTCAGCACGTATACTTACGCTGTTTTCTATTATTCGTAATTTATGTATACCTCGTTTATTTTCCTCTTAGAAGCGCTCCATCATGCAGTATTTTCGTCAGTATTTTGTATATTTACATCATACCATAGCGAGTTGCTGTGGTGTAACGTATTTCGCAAGTGTCGTTTTACTTCTTACGGTAAAAGTATGCGGCAAACTGTGTGAATCTCTTGGAGTGCATCCCTACAACAACGCAAGTACACTGCACATTTTGAGGTCAACGTAAGTTTTCATGGAAAACTTACCGCTGATCTAAAGTCATATTTAAGGTATTTAGTTGGATTTAAAAAATTGTCCGTTTTTGAAGACATCCAGAATGGAAGGAAGTTACTAGCGCCATTGTCACCAAATGTCTGCAGGTGTCTCATATCACAGTCTGCTACGTTAGGAGCATTATATAGTTAAGAGGCTTGATACAAAGCAGACACCTATGACCATTAATACAGCCTATTAAGCCGAACTTGTTAGACGTCTTAATACGTGAAGCTTTTCTCCAGATCTGTTAAAGCCTTTCTTCTTGAAATTTATGACTTTATTAAATAAAACTGTAAATGAGAACTCAGAGTGCACTGGTTTGCATCGCGATTAAAACTGACTACTCGCACCGCCCTTGCAAAGCAGCACATGTGCGGAACCACAGGGCTAAAGAGGCGCTTCTGGGAGCAGGTCTCTCTCATCGCGATAATTGCAAGTTAAGGACAGGAATATCTGTTACTCACGTAAAGTCGGGCATTCCTGGAGTCCAGAAATTTAATTCTCTCTCTCTCAGTGCCTCGTTTACACCAGGATTACGTAGCATAAGTAGTCGAAGTGGAAACGGAATGCCAAGTGAATATAGCGGAGCAATTCAGGACCACTTGCGAACGTAAAAGTACTGTCACAGTGTTGCCAAATATTTACACCGATATTGCCAGTTCACATCGAATTTGTGAAGTATACTTTGTTGATTCCCAGAAGGTCTTTTCACGCATAAATTATCCCTAGTCTCGTCTTTTACCTTGCTATCTGCCTCAATTACGATTGTGGGAATGTCTTGTTCGCATAGTTGTAAAGTGCTCACTTTCGAAACCAGTAGCTGCTTTCGAAATCTGTTCCAGTTCTGCTGCAACAGCTGTATCTTATCTCTACTACTTCAATTATTCTGCGAACTTTCACAAGAAACAGTTTCTGATGTTGCTGAGCAACAGTCATACAATAATTTTTAAATGAACCCACAGCCATTTGACTTTAGTGTTGTTTATTTAATCACGAGCCAGGTTTCGGCCTCTTATGTAATTTTCAAGTGACTGAGTTTATGTCATTAATATATATTTCAAGACATCGTGCTCAAAATTTACCATAAAGTCAGTCTCTTGAAAATGGCATAAAAGGCCGAAGCCTTGGTTGTAATTAAACAACAATACAGTCAAATGGCGGTGTGTTCATTTAAGAAGAAAGCGTCGAATCTTAACCTTCTATGTCATATGTCTCCTGGATACCTTGCAGGAGTAGCTATAGTCGCCTGCTTCGTGACTACCAAGTAACATTAACATAAAAATAAGAGAAAGTCTCTAAATAGATTGGAAGTTACTGTCAGTGACACGAATGTTTATTTTGTTCATCATATGGGTATCAAATAAGATGGGGTAAAGTTATGGAAGCACTGAACAGGCTTGTTAACATGAACAATGGTAGTCCGCCCAGATAGCTGAGGGGTCAGCGTGAGAGACTGCCGTACTACGGGCCCGGGTTCGATTCCCGGCTGGGTCGAGGAATTTTCTCCGCTCAGGGACTGGGTGTTGTGTTTTCTTCCTCATCATTTCATCCCCATCCAGCGCGCAGGTCGCCCAATGTGGCGTCGAATGTAATAAGACCTGCATGAAGGCGGCCGGACGTGCCCCGTCAGGGGCCTCCTGGCCAATGACGCCCAATGCTCATTTCCATTTCCACTACGGTAGACCTCGAGGTAGGTATACTCTGTCTGAGGTGAACAGTGTATGGTCTCTTGCTGCTTCTTGACATTTTCGACAAGATTGTGTTTCACACATTTTTAGTTTCGTTAAAAAAAGGTTTTGTGACAAGCTGGACAGAATGTGTGCAACTCATTTACGTTTTGCAATGATGTAAGCTACTGTCAGTTTCAAGCTCTCCCTTCGGAGTATGGTAGCGCAGGTCCACTGACGGCTGGCTGGAGCAGGCTTTGGGTAGCAGTGAGAACAGTCAGCTGTCCACGTAGTTCTTAACATTGAAAGAGCGGTTGCGACCTGGTAATATTGCTGAGATGTCTGGCATCTCATGATTAGTGACACATTTCCGAGACTACTGCTGAAAGATCCTGTTAATTTCTTATAAAATTTTCTTTTCACGCTGATGAGATAATGTGGTCACCTCGTTTATATGATACAGAGAACGCAAATTTATGTTTTCGACCCAAGGAAAGTCATTTGTCACTTATATTTCAACTGGTTTTCTGTGTCATGCTGTAAACTGTCTGCATAACCTACCACCAGAACAATGGCAGAGAGCTAAAGGAAGCAGAGTCGTGTTTGCTCCGTGGCGGCATGTTCACATCTCGTTTGTCTACCCATGAGTATCGCTTCAGTTTCTTTCTTTCCTTTCTTTACATGTAAATAGCCGGAATGGAATTCAGTAACAAAACGCTAAGACAACTTTCGCATTGGACCAAGTGCGTAATATATTTCACTCATAATTAGATTTCTGTTGTTATTGTTATTGTTGTTATTCGTTCACCGGCAAGTACTTTCCTGTCGCTATTACGCACCGATGCACGTGACCGGTGAACCCGGAAGGATGGAAAGTAGGCTGGCCACTAATACAATATATAGCAACGAATTTGCTAGCACAACAATGGTTTACTCTTGGATTAGCTTTTGATAACGGTATCACAACTTGAAACACAAGATTATTATAGGCAATTTTGTTCTGCTGCTGTTCGATTGAGTTGGGCCAATGGGTAAAACAGGTTTTTTTTTCCTTGTCTTTTTCTTTGCAAAGCTACATAAGCTAAAAAGGAAATTCCGGGTAATCAAGTGCGTGTTTCCACTTGATTCAGTACGTTTCGAATACAAATAGTACAGGCCAGGCATATTCGTCTGCTTTACGAAAACCCAGCAACACCATACAAAATAAAGTCACTGGAATGATAAGAAGTGACCATCAGTTACACGGATTTTCATTCTCATCATCATTCGGCGAACCAATAGGAGGGGAAGATTACGAAAGCAATGAACATGCTCGTTACTAGGCATCGTATGTGCATATTTTAAAAAAAATATAAAGGCGCAGAACTGCAGATTGCTCACACATACAGTACAGTTTCTGTGTTAATGAACATAGTTTTCAATTTCTTTTTATCTGAATCCCCAAAAGAATTGATTGATGCGTAGCATCGAATAACTAGTTAACTGCGTTTTTTCTAGCTTCCATTCCCACCAACATATGTCTGCATTTTCGTGCTACCTGTGAAATTCTGTTTCTATGTGGCCCAAGATTGCTGTTAAGCACAGTCGACCGCGAGGTTCCAAGTGTCTGACAGCTTACTGTATCGTTACAGTCGGGGTAAGGAATATTTGCAATTACTTTTTATTGCACTGAAATAAGTTTTCGTTGGAAACTACCGAAGTGAAAGTTTTATTCGCACGAATTTTGGCAAAATTATAAACTTCTCTGTTTCACACGCTGTATAGTGTATGAGAGTAAACTAATATCACTAGAATTGCTATAATTGCTCCGAAACTATATAACGCTGGTGTTAACATCCCCTTCCACGCTAGAAAATTTCAGAAATTGAGTACCAAATTGAATGCCAGAAATGCGGATGGCCTGAAACGTGAAGTTAGAAAATGTCGGGAGATCAAGCTGCGTGAAAGCCCGATGTACTCGCCTATTTACTCTTAGAGCCCGTATAAGAGGAGCACGATAAGTATTTCGAGACATAACTGCTCCTAGCACAGTTAAGATCTGGCAAAAACGTTCTCTGTATTTGGCAACCCTGTGACAGTGCATTTGGTACCGCGAGTGATTGAATTGTTCCGCTAAATTCGCTTGCCATTCCCTTCCACTTCGATGACTTATGTTACACAATTCTCGTCTAACACACTGGACATAAATTTTAAGTTTTTAACCTCAGGAATGACGTAGTTCAAATACGTAGCAACTGTTCTTATCTTTAACATTGCTTTATGAAGCTCAGCGATGGGAGAGAGACCTGCTGTCAGCAACGTCTTGTTAGCGTTAGCGATGCAGAGGAGGTGTGAGTTGTTAGTTCTAATCGCGGTGCACACCAGTACATTCTAGCTTCTCATCTACTGTTTTATGTAATGGAGCTGCCAGAAGAAACTCTTTAACAAAATGTGTAAAAAAAGTTAAACATTATATCTTACCACACGCTCGACTCAGTAATCTGTGTATTGGTCATACACGTTTGTTTTATGAATAAAACGTTACCTCAGTATACAAACATCCTTCAAGAGTTTCGAGTCGACCGGTAAGGATAAGAAAATATATATTGTTCGTCACGTAGGACGCGTATCTCATGGGAATATTTATGAAATGGATGCAGTTTCTTTGTGCTGTATGTATGAAGTAGCAATAAGGCAACTCTGCCGGTATTTGCCGATACCGGCGTTAGCAACTCCCTTCCTCTCTGGCTAGCTTCGACAATGGGCAGTTTTATTAAATTAAAACTAATTCAGCACTTCCGATCAATGTAGAGATCTCCAAGAACCCATAAGTGGACATACAAATGTGCTGTGACAGGGCTTGCACAGCAAGTGTTCACACAGTTCAATGCCTACATTTATCGTGGGAAATCAGTTGTAAAAATTACGACGGAGTTCCTCACTGTGGTTTGACGAAAACAGACGAAATGGTAACAAAGTAACTGCGAGAAGGGTCGCTTCAAAAAGAAAAAGAGAACGAGATAAAATCATCAATAATAACACTAACCAACGTACTTTAATATTCTGATGGGATCACAGACTGTAAAATTAATTTTGATCAAAACTAATATATTGTACATTAGTGTAACACAACGCTCTTCACATTAAAATGGGTCGTCTGCCTCTGTTGGTATCGAAAGTGAAATGCAAATTGTAGACGTATTTTGTGCAGCGTCATTAAACAACAGTAATGTACTCTGCTCACTCCAAAGCAATGCCCCGTAGCTGCTGCCTTCGACAAACGGCGAGGGGGGGGGGGGGGAGGGGGGGGCACTGCCATTCCAGCTGCTGGCAGGTGCTAGCAGATGGGTCCCAAATGTGTCTGCCAAGAAATCTTTCGTAAAAACATTATTCGACTGAGCTGCTTCTTACCAGTGTCTCAGAAGGCAAAGTAGCTGAACTACTATCACACGCAGAAGTTCAGCATTCGGACGAAAGGCACTATGAAAGGCTTAGGATTCGAGCAGTTTCATTCTGTACGATATTGCAGTCAAAAGATGCCGGGCTTTACCTCTACACCATATCGACAGACGTAGCATGACAACTCGAACAGAAGACAAGACGTCCTACAGAAACTGCCGTAGGCTGAAGTGTTTTCAGTTTGTGCAGATAGCTGGGGTATAGAGAATTGTCAGCCTGGCCAAGATTTTTGTTCTGTGTCGCTATCGGCACGGAGTTTGACTCTGCAGCGACCAGCCGCCGGCCAGGTTTTGTGTCAAATGACTGTGTTTATCTGTACAGGTACCGCCTCATCGCTAACAATCGTGGGAAATCAGGCAATTAATTCGTATTTCTTGGTGTTTAGGTGATTTCTTCGTTAAGTGTTATGTTGCGAGCTGCACGTAGGACCAGTGCGTTACTGTCGGTATTGTGACTCATGGTGATGGTTACGTCTCATAGTTCGGTATAATTTGGTATGCTGTTTTCTCATCTTCTGTATGTTCTGATGGCTGTTTATATTCTGTCTTATTTATTCACACGGGCTCATGTGAAATTGTGCAAAATGTGCATGCTATATTTCATATAGATCAAAGTGGTCTTGTTTCCACACAGGAGTATATTCAGATCTGTCTTTCAACAGGTTCATGACTATGTGATTACTTTGCGTGAGCTGTCAGGTCCTTGTTATGACGGTAAGGCACACTGATGTCAGTAGCTGATGGTGAAATCAGCACATGTTTGTGCTTCAATGTCCAGCAGTGTCTTATATTGTACGATGTTCTTACGTATGACCATATTAGAAATTAACCATCCATTACTCGCGCGAAAATTCGTGACATGACCACTCGCGCGGATGACAGGTGTCATCCACAAAGCAAGCGGTCTATTTGATTACTTTTATCGGTATTTATGAGTGATTTTATGATTTTTTATTAAATCCAAATATAATACATGTAATATTTGAACACAGTATGATATATTCTATAGTTTGAGACAGTTGGACCATTCGAAGAACAATCCCTTCAGTTGAATTACTGGCATTAGATGGTCCTTCTGGTTGCTTACCAACGTACGGTTCTAAATTCAAAGTGTAAGCTGTTTTTACATCAACTAAAACAAACACTTCTAACCCATACTTCGCTGGGTTGCTATGGATATATTGCCTGAATGGGACGGGCAGTTTCCTCTAAATGCCAAAAGCAATTGTTCGTGAATAATTGAAGTACCTCTCTAATAGGAGCCAACTTGTCAGTCTCTCTGCGAACACCTCTATCACGAATATTATCAAACCTAAGGCATCTCACCAGAAACCTGAAACGGTTTTCACTTATGCATAAATAACATGATTCAAGTCCGTTTCCCTTTGAGTTGTCCCACAACTTTGGTATACTCTTCCTAGAACATCTTAAAGATCCTCACAGATATAACAAACCAATGAAAGCTCTGATCTCTATCGCATATGTTTCTTTAGCATCCCTTTCCCTAGAGAAGTTACCATGAACTTCACTCATAGATATATTAGTCCTTGTTGCGATAATGCTTATTATGTTTTCATCCAAGAACAAACTCAGAATTTCCGTTTCTGCCTGTTGTATACGAGCTTGATTTTTTGGTCCAGGCAAATGCGTAATAATATTACAAGATCTGCTTCTAACAAAGGATACAAAGGAATTACAGGAACTCAATGGGAAAGCTGAAAATTTGTGGCGTACCGGCTCGCAGCCAATGTCTGTAATTCCTTTGCATCATAATTCATAATGGCTACTGGATCAAAATGATATCTGTTCTTTCGGACGTGTCCGAAAGAGAAGAAACCACACAAACACACACACACACACACACACACACACACACACACACACACACGCATATTAGTTCTCATCGAGACACTTTTCGATTCAGAAGGAAAGCTCTAAGCTCCATTTTCTCCCCTCATGACATCAGGACACCAACCTTAATTCTGAGTTTCATGGCACTCCACATGTTCCACGTAGTGTTAGTAGCACAGGTTCTCTGCAGAAGTATGAACAGTCAGGAAAAGCACTACCATTTCCATTTTTTGCATTGTTTTGTGAATTTTGAGGCGTTAGTTGGTTGCACTAATTCACGTCAACGGTGGTGTACATACTTCCCTTGGATAATTAAATTACTTCAGCTAAATTGTCTTCATAGTCAGTCACCAGTGCAACATTAAAATGTCGTTTAAAGTAATGACAGCAAAACTGGATCCTTCCTTCGAATGAATGAAGTGTCCAGTCTTCCGCAACAAGATTTGCATATGCATAAGAAAATGTTATTGACAGCGAACTAAATGTTAGTGCTGTAACAGGACATCTGAGCGACTGTACCACAGAAACAGTAATAAGAACTTTATGTTCTCTACCGCAGTTCACGTTTGGAGAACAACATTATAACTGTTAAACTCTGGATTATGTTGGATTTTGTATTATATCTGGATGTTCCATATGTACTGTGGATAGGTAAGATCACTGATGAAAAGTACGATAATATTTTTAGCTCCCATATTCATGTAATTGCAAACTTATTGATCTCAAATTGAGGTTGTACTTCTAAAGGTGATACGGACATATTGCCTCGACTTGTTTGACAAGTGTAATGATGAAATAATACAGCTTCTTAAGCCTATCTGGATAGAAAAGGTGGTAGTACCTCATTTCAGACTTACGTTGACATTACACTATTGGCCATTAAAATTGCTAAACCAAGAAGAAATGCAGATGATAAATGGGTATTCATTGGACGAATATATTGTACTAGAATTGACATGTGATTACATTTTCACGCAATTTGGGTGCATAGATCATAAGAAATCAGTACCCAGAACCACCACCTCTGGCCATAATAACGGCCTTGATAAGCCTGGGCATTGAGTCAAGCAAAGCTTGAATGGCGTGTACAGGTACAGCTGCCCATGCAGCTTCAACACGATACCACAGTTCATCAAGTGTAGTGACTGGCGTATTGTGACGAGTCAGTTGCTCGGCCACCATTGACCAGACGTTTTCAATTAATGAGAGATCTGGAGGACGTGCTGGCCAGGGCAGCAGTCGAACATTTTCTGTATCCAGAATGGCCCGTACAGGACCTGCAAGACCTGCAACATGGAGTCGTGCGTTATCCTGCTGAAATGTAGGGTTTCACAGGGATCGAATGAAGGGTAGAGCTACGGGTCGTAGCACATCTGCAATGTAACGTCCACTGTTCAAAGTGCCGTCAGTGCGAACAAGAGGTGACCGACACGTGTAACCAATGGCACCCCGTACCATCACGCCAGGTGATACGCCAGTATGGTGATGACGAATTCACGCTTCCAATGTGCGTTCACCGCGGTGTCGCCAAACACGGATGCGACCATCATCATGCTGTAAACAGAACCTGGATTCATCAGAAAAAATGACTTATTGCCATTCGTGCACCCAGGTTCGTCGTTAACAGCACCATCGCAGGTGCTCCTGTCTGTGATGCAGCGTCAAGGGTAACCGCAGCCATGGTCTCCGAGCTGATAGTCCATGCTGCTGCAAACGTCGTCGAACTGTTCGTGAACATGCTTGTTGTTTTGCAGACGTCCCCATCTGTTGACTCAGGGATCGAGTCGTGGCTGCACAATCCGTTACAGCCATGCGGATTAGATGCCTGTCATCTCGACTGTGCTAGTGATACGAGGCCGCTGGGATCCAGCACGGCGCTCCGTGTTACCCTCCTGAACCCACCGATTCCATATTCTGCTAACAGTCATTGGAGCAGCAATGTCGCGATACGATAAACCGCAATCGCGATAGGCTGCAATCCGACCTTTATCAAAGTCGGCAACGTGATGGTACGCATTTCTCCTCCTTACACGAGGCATCACAATAGCGTTTCACCAGGCAATGCCGGTCAACTGCTGCTTGTGTATGAGAAATCGGTTGGAAACTTTCCTCGTGTCAGGACGTTGTAGGCGTCGCCACCGGCGCCAACCTTGTGTGAATGCTCTGAAAAGCTAATCATTGGCATAACACGGCATCTTCTTCCTGTCGGTTAAATTTCGCGTCTGTAGCACGTCATCTTTGTGGTGTAGTAATTTTAATGGCCAGTAGTGTACATCGTCACATTATCATACACAAATTGAAATTTGCACTACGAATATAATGCCAACAGTAATAATATAAATACATAAAATTAAGTAAAATTTAAAAATGGTTAAGTATTTGTGTTCTCATATGGTAATGTGATATTTAATTAATTTCGTTACAATGAGTTTATGAGAATTTTAAGGTCATATTTACAATATGTTAGTGGACGCTCTCTGAGTACTCAATGATTTTTTACGGTCAAATATGCTTTTTGGAGAGAGACTGAATGGACATATGTACGAAACGCCTATCGAACGAGTTGTGCTTTGATATGTGCTATAAGTGCCGCCACTAGCTGAAACGCTTACACCGTTTTCTGCCGAGACGACACACGTCGAAAATAACGTTAGTTTCCGGGTCACTGTAATTGTTGGGGGACAGATTATTCGTGGTGTTCTCGTTCGGCGGATAGCTGTGCTCCCAGGGGTGACGCTAATTTGTGCAGATTTATGGGTCGTTGAGAGTCTAATTTATGAAACTCCAATCGACACATACATTATTTTCGTTACAGGGTTGTCGCCACCTATTAGTTCTTCAATAAAATGCCAATACGACTGTGTTTTATGCGCCGTTATACAATGTGTCGTGCCCATGGCGTTAATATTTCTAACAGAACACGTAAAATTTTCAAACAAATTGCGCTTGACTTGTTGCATAGTACATATTAGATTAGTTATATATTTCAGTGCACAAGTACGTATGGGCTTCTAAGAGTAGGTTACACATTTCTGAACACGCCAGGCTTACTGTGCAATAACATTGGAGTTTCCAAGTTCCGCATTTCCTACAGAGACACTTTGTAACACGTATTCTCGACTTATTTTGTATCTGTCATGGAAATTCTTTGACTATGCATACATATTTCAGTTATGTAAAATTTTGAAAGATGTTGTTTAAAATATGTTTATGCAATTAAATAACTACTCGAATGCTTGTTATATATTCTACTGTATATTACTTGGTACATAGTTATGGAACGTAGGGTTCAATGTAAAAGATCTGGGGAAGTCTCGCAGCTACGGAAGTAGTCTAGCGGAACGGAAAAGGTGTGGCTAGTGCGCAAGTGGCCACTCGTCCTTTGTGACAGGTAGACAGGTAAGGATTCTGGGCTAAGGAGTGCTATGGCTAACATCTCGCTAGCAGTACTGGACCATTGTGACTCATAGTTTTGGAGTTTTGAGGCCAGAGGAGATTAAGAGCAGTATTTATGGGTATTTGGTGATTTTATTATCATGGCATGGTTTCTGTTCCAATAAAAAAGACAGTTCCGACGCCAAGAAGACCTGTAACATGGCGAGGCCAACAGTAATGCCTCGGCTGCATCGCCGCCATGTTGACCGCACTGAAAATTACGACACCAATACCACTAGCCATCCACTAAATTGTTTATATTTGGCAGTCTGTAAAAGGGCCAGGTATTTGTGAAAGTTGGTTGATTTTGATAAAAAACGTGGTGTTGCTAAAAACTCTATCTTACTCCCCTTATTATCCCAAATCACAAACGAGGACAGGAATCCTAGCCTAGTGAATTCAATTCCGGTTGTCATAATTTAATATGGAAAGACTTATTATTGTGTTTAAAGTTCATTTTTATAATTTGAGAAATACTCCGCTTCCAGTGCAATTTTATATAAATCTGCCGTCTTTTCTTAAATAAGCTGCCATACTTGAAAAGCTGCCTGAAAATAGTAAAGTTGAACTGACGTGAAAAAGAGTATAAATAGTTGCATCTATGCACTTTGATCAGAATTACAATGTTTTGTCAATGTTCATTCCAGGAGAAAGTCTTGAACTTGAATTTAATATTGTGTTGGCATTGCACAGCCAACTTTATTTTTATTGGGTTAAAAGACCGCTTATCAGACCACATTTGTTATTTAAAGAGCTATAGTTTGTTGTGCCAGGGTAGTTAGACTTGCATTCTGTTAAACTGCTTCAAAACGAGCTTAGGGAATGAATGTTTACTGTGTTCTAGTGGAAGCTGGTTAATGCACAAGCATGAAGACCCTGTACTGAGCAGTGATATTATAGAGTATGATCATTAACAGCCCCCCTGATTTAAATGAGAATTATTTCATGCTCTTCCTCATTTGGTATTGCTAATAGTTTCATGTCTGTGATTGCTTTAACAATAACATATGTATGTGTATGGTCCGCCTTTAGCAAAACAAAATTTTCTTCTTTGTCCCAGACATATTTCACTGGAGTTGCAGCATCATCAGTGGTTTTTTTTTATTGTTATGGCTATTAAACATAATGAATGTTCTTTACTGTTTAAATACGTATCAGTTTCTAAATCGTAATTACAGGTTTCTTGAGGAGCACATAAAATTGTGTATTCATACCTTCTTACCACATGGTGTGGTTTACCTGTCGTACTACGTTTTTATAGTGTCTGTTTTTCTTTACAGTTTGTCACCTCCAACTATATGCAACTTAATGTAGGCAAAACATTTACGCAGAAATTACCATTTCTAAACTGTTTTGATTATGACTGAGATTAATATTTCATTTGAAAGGTTGTGTGTGTGTATCTTTTACATTATGTTTGACTTACAGTTCCTTTTTTCGTCATCTTCTTCATTGTCAAGTTCATTGTTTTGAGTTGTCACTGTCACTGTCTATCAGCTGTGATAACAATATGGTGGATAGTGGAACAGTAGAAGGTGTGAAAACAAGATGGCAGACAGTGAAACAGTTGAAGATGTCATTGGCGTTTGTTTTGAGTTTATCAGTGTGTGTGTGTGTGTGTGTGTGTGTGTGTGTGTGTGTGTGATAGAGAGAGAGGGGAGGGGGGGGAGGGAGAGAGTAGGTTTGAGAATTTATCATTATTATTATAATTATATTTATTTATTTATTTATTTTTAGTTTTACGTTTGTGTATTATCTATTAATTCTTTGAGGGCAGAGACAAGAGTTCCACTGCAGAGAGCTGTGTATTCGTTTATTACTTGCTTCCCGTCAACTATTTTTGTATTTGACAATTTTCCTCAATTATTAGTTTTTGTGAGGGGCTGTTGCTGCATTTGAGAATTTTCAAATCAGTGCTGATGTCTGTTGGCACATGTTTATTATCCATACGTTGTTCAGCAAATGTGGGGTGACGGCAAGTTACTTTTCAATGCTCTCCTTTCTCTATGTATCAGCTAATAAAGTTTCTGCTTGTCTGTCCTATATAAATTAATTTGGAGTCCTGACACGTTTGTTGGTAATTACGAGATGTGTTGTGTTTGTCTGTGCTTGTGCTGGTTGTCCTTAGTTTCCTCTGTGTTGAGTTGTCTGTCCTGTAAGCTATTTTGAGCCATTGTTTTTGAGTATGTTGCTTATTCTGTGGGCTACTTTGTTGTTGTAGGTGAGAGTGAACCACTTGTTTGATGCTGTGGGTGCTTCTTGTTCAAGTGTGCTCGTTTGTGTCTTCTGTGTGTTTGTAAGTTGGTGAGAAGTCTTTTGTGTGTTGGGTGTCTTTTTCAATTTTCTTTTAATTTTGTCGTTCAATTTATCTACAGTATTAGTGTCATATCCATTCTCTACAGCTATTTTTCTGGTTGTCTGTTATTCACTGTCATAGTTGCTTTCAGTGAGTGGAGTTTTGTTCAGTCTGTGTAGCAGATATTGGAAATCGGCTAGTTTGTGTATAATCGGATGATTGGAATGTTTGTGAATGGCTGTGCTGGTGGTGGTTACTTGTCTGACTTTCAAATGGCTCTGAGCACTATGGGACTTAACATCTGAGGTTATCAGTCCCCTAGACTTAGAACTACTTAAACCTAACCGACCTAAGGGCATCACACACGTCCATGTCCCAGGCAGCATTTGAACCTGCGACCGTAGCAGCAGCGAGGTTCCGGACTGAAGCGCCTAGAACCACTCGACCACAGCGGCAACGCGGTTCACTTGGATATACACGGTGTGAGGAAAAATATGAAAACACTAAAAAAACAACACTTTAGCATGTCTAAATAAGGTTAGGAAACCCGCTGGCGTTCAAAGCAGTTTCCAGTTGGTTCTGAATGAGTAAATACTGGTCCTGTGCCGTTTTCCTTGCAAAATAGTATAGCGTTCAGGTAACTACGACGGAGTTGGATAGCGATCGCGCACCCATCTCTCCAAAGTAGACCATAAATCCTCAATAATATTGAGGTCTGGGGACTTCAGTGGGCATGGAGGATGTGACAATTAACTTCATGCTCACGAAACCAGCCCGGAACTATGCGAACTGTGTGAATAGGGGCTCTGTCGTCTTGGAGCACAACATAACCATTGGAGAACGAACAATGTACCATGGGGTGGACCTGATCAGCCACGTTGGTTGTATGTTCATTGGTGATACAGCTGCCTAGCAGATTATCTATGGAGATCATGAAATATCACAATATGGTACCCCAAATCACTACAAAACTCGCGCCATGTCTCACTCTGTAAACTTGGCCATAAGTATGAATAATTACTTTCTTCCATTGCTGCATAGACCAAGTTTTACGGCGTCGTCAACACGTTTTCTTGTTATGGGAACTTGAATTACTGATGTGTGTTATGGAATTCCGGCTCGTCCTCAAAGCTGAAGAGCTTGTGGAGCTCCTTTCTTGTTGTTATCGTGCCGACCGGGTTCTTAAATGCTGCTTTTAGTTTTACAGTGTCTTTGCAGCTGTCGTCCTAGTATATTTCGTCGCAGTCCTCTTCAGTGAAGGTCTGTCACAATCACTTTGTCCACGTTGCTACTTAGCGAATGATGTTTTGCCGCTTTCCCTGTATACGGTGTAAATCTTCGATCGGTTCCTCTACAAACACGGAACACAATCTCCCTTGACAATGGAAGTTGCCATCATACGACCACCAACAATCTGCTCGAATTCAAATTCATTTAGCTCTGACCTAATGCAGTCACGACTACACCGAACACTGTTCAGAAGACGACTGACACTTACAACAGACTGAGAGCGTATCACAGACACCATTCGTGGTCAAATACAACTGCGCTACCTGCAGGTTTGACCGGGATCTGCATTATGTTAAAGCATGCATTTATAGTCGTTTTTATATACTTTTCACCAACTCCTATATATCATACAGAAAACGTTGCATGAACCAACACACACACACACACACACACACACACACAACCACACACACACACACAGAGAGTATTAGCGGTACAGGTTAGCTATTGTGATAGCTGTTACCTTAATATGTAGCCTACAGAATGCAGCATGTTAGTCGTTTTTCCTCTGTGTCTATCGGTCTTCCTGCAAACAGTCACATAATATACTACCTTACAATTTCTGCATGGTCGTTACCGTACGACAAGTGGACTATGTCTGTCGGTAAAGCTTTCCGTTTTGTGTCCATGCATTCACACTTCAACACCTGATCTGATGCTGAGCTGTCATGCATCTTCTAGATACTAACCAACTTAAAAACATAGTACTCAAAAAAGCTTGGTGTCAATGGCTTTTTTCCAGCATAGCGCTGGAATCCATGGAACATATGCAAGCAGTCATGGTACATATAGGACATATGTCTAGGAAAGTATAGAACTTAGCGAAGAAACCTCTGGCACCTGTTAGTGTAGGGTACAAGTATGGTAGGCTGAGACATGTAACTATGATCACTAATGAACCACAATAGAATCTTATCTGTAGTTCTAGAAAATTTTTGACTGACTGAAGAGAGTCCATTAAATCTTACTGGGTGCATTTGGTGGCAGGAAGAGAAGACACATCGAGCATAAGGCTGGACACTATGGACAATCTGGAAACATAGCAGAAATCATGCATACGCAAAATGGGATCATCAGTTATTTTTCTGTGATACCCTAAGGAGCTTAAACCTTTAGAATGGAAAAGACTACGTGAACAGAAACTGCTGAGAAGTGTAGCTGAAGCAAAAATGTTAAAAAAAAGTAGTCGTTACCTCGTAGATATATCTCGTTACGAAACATTTACAACTTTAAGAGAGAGGAGTTACCAGTGAGACTTGCTTCTGAATCACAAGCAATAGATCTCAGTGGAGATTTGTTAGATAGTTTGGACTGGATCTGTGATGCCTGTGCCTTACATAGACTACCATTACGTTCATTGTTCAAGAATGAATTCGTCGAACAGTTTACTTATTCTTGCACCTCAAAGGTAAATTAAAAATCAGCGGTGACTGTCCCATCAATTATTACCTGATTATTGCGACACACAGCTTAGTGTTAAATTATATCTCTATAAGATGGGTAATCTCTGGAACTGTTAATTTCTTTCGTAATTACTTTTAAGATCATTTACAAAATTAAGATCTATTCACCATGTCGTCATATTTCCGGAAATGCCTGCAGATCTACATCAGAATTAAAACTCCTGAAGCTTTTTGTAACTGACTGCTATCTTCAGTTTTTCCTCTTTTTCTATTTGCCTATCGTTCAAGTGGATGTTTTCGTTAGCTTTACTTACAGACGATCAGTTCTAATCATTCCTAACTAACCTAAAGACACCACACACATCCATGCCCGATGCAGGATTCGAACCTGCGACCGTAGCGGTCACGCGGTTCCAGACTGTAGCGCCTAGAACTGCTCGGCCACTCCAGCCGACCAACTATTGCAGTGGATCACGGCTACCTACGGATTATCGATCGGAGGAAACCTGACAGCAACGCCACCATGTCGAATAATGCTTTTCGTGCAGCTACAGGACGTCGTGTAACGACTCAAACTGTGCGCAATAGGCTGCATGAGGCGCAACTTCACTCCCGACGTCCATAGCGAGGTCCATCTATGCAACCTGGACACCACGCAGCGCGGTACCGATGGCCCCAGCAACATGCCGAAGGGACGGCTCAGGATTGGCATCACGTTCTCTACATCGATGAGTGTCGCATATGCCTTCAACCAGACAATCGCTGGAGACGTGTTCGGGGGCAACCCAGTCAGGATGAATGCCTTACACACCGTCCAGCGAGTGCAGCAAGGTGGAGGTTCCCTGCTGTTTTGGGGTGGCGTTATGTTGGGTTGACGTACGCCACTGGTGGTCATGGAAGGCACCGTGACGGCTGTACGGTATGTGAATGCCATCCTCCGACCGATAGTGCAACCATAGCGGCAGCATATTGACAAGGCAATCGTCACCATGGACGACAATTTGCGCCCCATCGTGCACATTTTGTGAATGACATCCTTGAGGATAACGACATCGCTAGACTAGAGTGGCCAGCATGTTCTCCAGACATGAACCCTATCGAACATGCCTGGGATAGGTATGGTTGAAAAGTGTTGATTATGGACGACGTGAGCCACTAACCACTCTGAGGTATCTACACCGAACCCCTGTTGAGGAGTAAGAAAATCTGGAGGAACAGTGTCTATTATGCCACGACGAATATAGGCACGCATCAATGCAAGAGGACGTATTACATGGTATTAGAGGTACAGGTGTAAACAGCAGTGTGGTCCACCACGTCTGAAGGTCTCGGTGTATGTTGGTACAACATTCAATGCGTGATTTTCATGAGCAATAAAAAGGGTGGAAATGTCGTTTATGTTGATCTCTACTCCAATTTTTAGTACAGGCCCGGAACTCTCGGAACCGATGTGATGCGATACTTTTTTTCATTTGCATGCATGTCGGAAGTAACAGGCACTGCGGCGATTGCAGCCTTTACGAAATACAAGAAATGTATTCGGAGTTGCGAATATGGACAACCATCAGCTGTATAATGGAATGACGTCAATGTAAATTGGTTCGCCGACTCAACTAAAGGTTGTCCCCTGTACAGAAATATACACGAAGGATGTACGAGTACAGGTTGTAGACACATCGTTGACGACAAATGGAAGGGTAGGTCTACCCCTGATCGTGCTAGGATACCCAAATGGTAAGACGACCGCTAGCAATAAGCGAGAAATCTAGGTAGGAGTCCTCCTCCGACAGAAATTTTCACTGTCGTTTTCCGCTATACAGTTGATAGTTGCCCATACTACCAACTTCTAATACATTTCATATATCGGGCAGAAGTAGTCGGCGGAGAGAAGTTGTTAGCGACAAGTGATCAAATGCAGATGCAGTAAGTGGGAATATAGGGAATAAACTGCAAGACTTTCAATGCATGATCCCGCATATTATTTCGTTCTAAATGGGCACAATACACTGTCATCAAGAGCAATAATGTAATAGAACCCAGTACGTTGTCCTCGATGGTGAGTGTTCATCTGAAGTGAGGGTATCATCTGGAGTGCCCTAGGGAAGTGTGGTAGGTCCGCTGTTGTTTTCCATCCACATAAATGATCTTGGATAGGGTGGATGGCAGTGTGCGGCTGTTTGCTGAAGATGCTGTGGTTTACGGGAACATGTCGTCGTTGAGTGACTGTAGGAGGATACAAGATGACTTGGACAGGATTTGTGATAGTGTAAAGAATGGCAGCTAACTCTAAATATAGATAAATGTAAATTAATGCAGATGAATAGGAAAAAGAATCCCTTAATGTTTCAATACTCCATCAGTAGTGTAGCGCTAGACACAGTCACGTCGATTAAATATTTGGGCATAACGTTGCAGAGCGATATGAAGTGGGACAAGCATGTAATTGCGGTTGTGGGGAAGGCGGATAGTCGTCTTCGGTTCATTGGTAGAATTTTGGGAAGGTGTGGTTCATCTGTAAAGGAGACCGCTTATAAAACACTAATACGACCAGTTCTTGAGTACTGCTCGAGCGTTTGACATCCCTATCAGGGCGGATTGAGGGAGGACATAGAAGCAATTCAGGTGTGGGCTGCTAGATTTGTTACTGGTAGGTTTGATCATCACACGAGTGTTACGGAAATGCTTCAAGAACTCGGGTAGGAGTCTCTGGAGGAAAGGAGGCGTTCTTTTCGTGAATCGCTACTGAGGAAATTTAGAGAACCAGCATTTGAGGCTGACTGCAGTGCACTTTTACTGCCGCCAACTTACATTTCGCGGAAAGACCACAAAGATAAGATAAGAGGGGTCAGGGCTTGTACAGAGCCATATAGGCAGTCATTTTTCCCTCGTTCTGTTTGGGAGTGGAACAGGGAGAGAAGATGCTAGTTGTGGTACGAGGTACCCTCCGCTACGCACCGTGTGGTGGATTGCGGAGTATGTATGTAGATTTAGATGAATTAATGTTCAAGACGAGAACTGTGGGCCGAAACTTGTTACATGAAGCTACGATGAAGAAGAGACTGTTGCTATACATCGTCGACAAATAATGCTTTACATTACGGCAGCAGCAACTAATCAAAGTAAATTCGATCAGCTTCACTTTTAGATTGTACAAGGACACCCTGTGAACCAGGTTTTATTAATTGAATAGCAGAGTGTTTAGTGCAGCAACTGTTATAGTGTAAATGAACTTTAATGCAATCATTTACCTAACAGGATCCTACATTCTCACCATTACTGATTCAGAGAATAGCACCAATGTAAGAATAGTAAAATATTGGAAATCATGAGCTTATGTAATTTCGGTAACTAATATAAAGAAATGCAATTTAGAAACCTGAGACCTCTTCAAAGGTGTTATTTAGAAGTAGCGTTGTTGCTTGGCAGAACAACTGGTTACGGAATAATGTGTAACAGTAAAAGAATAAAAGCTTAATTTAAATGAATACTGACAAAATATTACTTCAGAATAATGGACTTCATGTTTTTCTTGTGCAGTGGAATTTCTAGGCACAATTGCAAATCACGTAACTATGTAGTATAAAATTACTTATTCTTCGATAAATGAAACATTATGAACATTCTAGAAACAACTTACTGCGACAGAGAACATGTATTTATCAACATCTGCATTTCGATAATCAGTAACAGCTTGAATTACAGTGAGTAACTGCTAACGAAGCGGACTGTTTTGCAAACAATTAACTTTCACATGCAAGTGTTCGGTAGAAATTATTCTGCTGGTTTCCTGATTGACTTTAATTCATGGTCAAAATTGTTTTCTTACATCTAAGCTAGAATCGGTGACAATGCTTCCGTTCTTGCCTGATTACATTTCAATGGTTAGCTCTCAACTACAGTTTATTAAGAACTAATAATCATACAGTAATTTTTGCTCAGACAATGAGCTGGCAGTCGAACAATTTCTGTGTCCAGATAGGCTCATACAGGACCGGCAACATGCGGTCGTACTTGCCTAATGATTCAGATGAGCTATACATTGAAGGAACGAAAATTAAAAAGATAAACACTTTCTGTCACTTGGGATCCATTTTAGAAAACAAGGGAAAATCAGAGTCAGAAATCAATAAAAGAATTAGTAGTGGACGGAAGGTAATTGGGATGCATAACTCAGTCTTATGGAGCAGGAATGTAATGAGCATAACTAAAAATTTAATATACAAATCCATATTAGAGAGTGTGGTCATGTATGGAACGGAGACCTGGACAATTAACATGAAACACATTAAAAAATTACAAGCTCTAGAGATGGACTTCTGGAGACGATCAGCAAGAATCTCCAGGAAAGAAAAGATAAGGAACACCGAAATAATAAGGAGAATGGAAATAAAAGAAAGAATATATGACATAATGGATAGGAAGAAATTACAGTGGTACGGGCATGTACGACGAATGGAGAAAACCAGAATACCAAAATTGATACTGGAGTGGGAACCGGAGGGGAGAAGAAGAAGAGGGCGACCTATGACCACCTGGCTCCAAATTGTACAGCACACAATGAGGAGAATGGGCGCCGAGGAAGAGGACACACATGATCGAAACACCTGGAGGAATATTTTGAAAACATAGTTTAAGAACGTTTATTCTTTGTATTGTAATTTCCGAGCAAATTATTATGTTGGAGATAAGCCTCTGTAATGAGAAAAAGCTCAAAATAATAAAGAAAATATTTATGTGTTACGTATTTAGCCCGACTCGATTAGGGCCTTAAGGCCCGGTCCGCAGCTCGTGGTCGTGCGGTAGCGTTCTCGCTTCCCACGCCCGTGTTCCTGTGTTCGATTCCCGGCGGGGTCAGAGATTTTCTCTGCCTCGTGATGACTGGGTGTTGTGTGATGTCCTTAGGTTAGTTAGGTTTAAGTAGTTCTAAGTTCTAGGGGACTGATGACCATAGATGTTAAGTCCCATAGTGCTCAGAGCCATTTGAACCATTTTGAACCTTAAGGCCCTCTCGTACATCTGACCAGGAGCAACACTTACCAAACTTATTAAGAAACATTCTGAATATAATAATAATAATATAATGATCTTAATGGTGACAATAATAATGGTTAGAATGATATAGACCAGCTTAGCACTTTAGAAGGCATGTTTCAGGTTTATTGTTATCAGAACCGGAACGGATAAAGAAAGAGCAGAAAATTAAAATGAAAACGACAGTAGCTGTTAGGAAAGAATCAAATATCAGCATAAAACTCCTGTGCTAGGGCAAGGGAAAAATTCTGTGGAAGGAAGACTGAAGAGAATTGGCTGCACAGAGTGTACGAAGGATGTGATATATGGTGGACCATTAGCTGTTTTTTGAAGTTAAGAATGTATTTAATTTCTCTGAAATTTTGAGGAAAATAGTTCCGAGGTCGGATTCCTAGTAGAGAAAGTGATTTACAAAACATGATAGTGCTGCGTGAGGTACAAAGAGAATTTTGGTTTGTAGAGAACGAGTATTTATGGTGTATTGTTCGGATGGTATAGTAATAGTTAACGATGAATGAGAGAGGGGTCAATGATTGAGAAGACTATAAAGCAGACGTATAGTACGATAGTCTCTACGCTTATCGGCACATTACCTAGTTCATTGGCTGGTACGGAATGGTGTAAAATGCGTAAAAGCATACGTAGAAAATATATCGTACACAAGTATTCATCGCCAGTTCCTGGCAGCGTGACCTTTCGTACAAAAGAAATTGGAGAATGTCGTCACCATAATCAACTATCGGAAGTATTAGTGATTATACGAGTTTCATTTAAAGCTCGAAGGGGAATACTTCTTTATATGTCAGTAGTGACAGAAGCGACGCTGACATCTTCTTACGAACTGTAGTTGTGTGTTCAGTCCAGTCTGAATGATGGTCCACTTTTATCTCTTAATTCTTCGCAGAAGAAAAGAGGTTAGTATTGTGCTGTTCAGAATTAATGGAGGAAAAGAAACTCAGAATTGAGAGATAAAAATTATTTTGTGAGCGACTAAGATTGCTTGCGTTTGAGATGGGTTGAGTTTAAACGTATGTTCCTCACCCACACAGACCATAGCAAGTAAACAGGCATCTTCATCTGGATGGCTGTGCACAGGTTTGTTGGACTAGCACTGCGATGTAACTGAACGTCGTTAGCGCATAGCTGATATTTGATGTGAAAGAGAATAGCTGACACGTCATTAACATATAATGAGAAGAGTAATGAGCCCAATTCTGACCCTTGTGTGACTGCTGAATCTATATCCCTCCAGTGTAACCATTTTGTTTCAGTTATTACTCACTGTTGGCGAGATGTTAGGTATGAACGGAACCACTGCTCTTGAAGAAAAATTGCAGTCGAAGCAGCAGCTAAAGTGGAGAAAACAATCATGATATCTGTTTCTAGCATCTTGCACGACGTTTTGAACATGACGAAGGTCATCGCCCACTGAGTTCTATGGCTGCTTTCCTCCATCCAAAAATTACGTCTGATTGAGGCACAAGCGAAAATGTTGCAGCTGTCAGGCCAACCCAAAGATTTCTTTAGCCTGTTAACCACCGTGCACGACTGCTGGGTGTACCATTATGACACTGAGACAGAGGATCAAAGCATGTAGTTCAAACATGAGTATTCACCGCAACCGAATGTGTCAACCAACATCTGGCAAGGAGACGCTGAGTGCTTTTGACGACTGCCATAGTGTGGTGCTAAGATCTTGAGAAGTTACATTCCTATGAGGCATTCAGGAACGAGAGCATAATGTAACGGGGTGATTTTTGGCTGGAACTGTCCATTAATATATTTCAGAGGTTGATATCCAAATTTCCTTAACCAAGTAGCCGGTCAGTACACTGCTCTGTAATTCCAGATGTAGATTAACATCGCCGGTGAATACTTTTCCTATTCACTCATGAGCTTCTTATGTGACCATTGGAGGTTTCAAAGAATGGAAAGCCCACAAGATGGATGTACGAAATGAAAATATATTGCAGCTGTAAAAATGTAGCGCTTTAAGCAGGTAGCGAGTCTGGCATTTCTCCAGCACGCTCTCCAGAAGGGTTGCAGAGAACGTATTTCTTCATCAAACGAAACATCGAATTCTTCGCCCAAGTCCTTTTAAACAGGTATCAAATCTATAGGCAGGTATGCTGCTCTCCAGACGTGTGAATATTCGTCACGACCCCTCGAAGTAACGTCCAGTTTAAACATTCAAAATATAGCCTCCTGATTGGCTCATGCTGTCAGTGACCGTGCAGATTTTAATTTGTCCATTTCAAAATCATGTCATGGAGGGGGAGAAATCTGCTGGCTTCAACTTCCCGTCTCTAAGCGGTTGTCTGATGTGCAATATGACAGAAAAGAGTAGGAGTTTGTTTACCGCTCTTATGAATTATTCATATATTGGAAATCGGAATCTTCGAGTTCATTAGGCGGCGATTACGAGTTCTGGCAGCAGACGAGTTTCAGAGGGATCGTTGAAAAGATGTTGTCAAGTTGTTGTAAAATAAGCTCTTTGCTTTAGGTCTTCGATCACTGTTGGGTTTGATTTAGGACTTGAACAGGAGAGATAGGTGATGAGGCGACCCTTCCTACCTCTAGGAAGATGTCGATAATTCAATTCTAAATTCTGTAGGAGGCCTGACGTCACATCTTTGAGCTGCAGCCACCTCCACCTTTTTTATTTGCTCACTACTAATTTGTAAAGGTGGTCGTTTTCACGTCCGCTGAAGCAGCGTGGAATCGAATCTAACTCGCTCCTCTTAAGAAGCGAATCCGCGATTTTGAAGTCAAGCATGCAGCTTGTTGGTCTCAATATGCATTCTGGAAGTGTAACGGTGTTCACTTCCATCTTTCCATTTAATTTATATATCAAATTAACAATCTAAGCAGTGACTGGTCGTGTCCGGAAGATATTACCGTAACTGTAATTTATCCTACTCACCCATCTGTGCCACCTTTATACGTTGAGTTGTATTACCTTATCCGGCTGCACTGTACCCGCCATCCAAGCTCTGTTTGACACAATGCCCAGGCGTATCAATTCCGTTATTACGGCCAGAGGTGGTTGTTCTGGGTACTGATTTCTCAGGATCTATGCACCCAAATTGCGTGAAAATCTAATCTCATCTCAGTTCTAGTATAATATATGTGTCCAAAGAATACTTGTTTGTCATCTGCATTTTTCTTGGTGTAGCAATTTTTATGGCCAGTTGTGTATGATTCTGGCTTCACATCCCGTGAATTGTAAGCAATTATGGTGGCTGCATAGGTCACCTGGAGCATTAAAACAGTTCTCTTAACCTTTGTCTACTTTCTGTTATTCCAGTCTCGACTCTTTTTAGACTGACGGTGTAAAAGCATCGATTCGAAGTTGAAAGTTCATAACTGATAAAGACGAACCTGCTTACAAAATTTCGTATGCCCGTCGTCTCTGCCCTCGTAATGCAAGTGCATTGACATCTGTCGGTAGTACTGATACATCCCCACGCGCTTTGTACCTTGGCGTTCGGGTTTCTGAAGCTAACACAGCTAAACCTGCAGGCGGAGTTGAAAGATGCGCTGGTCCAGGATAGCCGGGCGAGACGGCGCGGCCCTCTCCCGCGGTGGCCACATATTGCGCCGGGGCGGCGATGATGCATGTTCCGCGGTCGGGAGGCAGCAGTCGCGGAGCTGCGGAGGTGGCGTATTTCAGGAGAGCAGGTGCGCCTGCAGCCTCGGCTAGCCCGCGGCACACAAGCAGCCGAGCCGAGCCGAGCCCAGCGCAGGCAGGGCAGGCTCTATACGCCGAGCACCTCCGTTTATTACAATGTGCACCGCCAGACACGTCCCCCCCCCCCCCACCCAACCCCAACCTCCTCCTCCGCCCGCTCCCAAGCCTTTATCCACCGGCGGCGTTGTTCCCAGCCACTGTAGATGCGCAACAGCAGCCACGCTTTACGGCCGGGCTAAATTCGCCATTCGTTATCTCCGCGTACAGGGAGCACGTAGGGCCCGACTGTTTCACTTCACCTTGCGTCAAGCCAAGCCAGAGGTGTTGACGGAGAACAATAAGGCCACGCTGTAATGTGAGGGAACTTACACATCCGAGCTTACTCTGATTCGAGTGCAAGATAGGTAGGAACTAGGTTATCTGAAGGACTCTTATTACACGAACTTCAGTACGCAAGCTAATTATAACTCAAGGTGAATAAAATCTTCGCACTGGCTGTTAAAATACTTATATTAAAATGCCACTACCGATTTCGCATTAACAGAGATGTATCTTCAGACTATTGGTTTTCATAAACATTCATGGTGCGAGGAAGTGAATGCCTATAGCCAAGTCCTTCATCTTCAAGATAAAATCTGATAGTACACTTCAAAATCAAACAGCACGCTTTTAAAGCAGATAGCATGACCAAAAGCGTGCTATGTGATTTTATCTTGACGATGAACGATAGGACTTGGCACTAAGCCAACACTTTGTCGCGCTATGACTCTTCAAAAAACCTATTACTTGAAGGTACAACTGTGTTGGTGCAAAACCGGTTGTGAGTTATTCATAAAAGTATTTTAACAGCCAGTGAGGAAGATTTTATTCACAACGGCTTACCGACCCTTAAAAGAGTTAATACTAAACTTATCAGACAAACTTTTGCAGTATAATGAATCAAGCATATTTCATACTACCACGATTTAGTGCAATAGCTGTTTTGTTGTTGGCCGGCCAGGGTGGCCGAGCGGTTCTAGGCGCTTCAGTCCGGAACTGCGCTGCTGCTACAGTCGCAGGTTCGAATCCTGCCTCGGGCATGGATGTGTGTGATGTCCTTAGGTTTGTTAGGTTTATGTAGTTCAAACATCTAGGGGACTGATGACCTCAGATGTTAAATCCCATAGTGCTCAGAGCCATTTGACCCTTTTTTTCTTGTTTTGTTGTTGCCGGGATATCGATTTCTCTTTTCTTGTGGCTTTCATTGCGTTCCGAACTGGGGACGTTAGTTGATGAATATTTTGTTATGGTGAACAGAGGTTGTCCATTGTGTAGTACTATTCCTTCTCTCGGATGTGTTTATCGTTTAATTTATTACCACTCGATTTCAGATTCATCTACAGGCACCCTAGTACTGCTATCGATACAGTATCATTTGACAGGTTAATGGTTACATTAACAGAATGTACTTGCAGTGGTGTTTCACAACGACAACAATGTTAAACTGGCTCAAGATGAAACTGTAGTTGTATCGAAATTGACTGCAAATAAATAAAAGCAGTAGCTGTAGACGAGTGGGAAAACGGCAGAAAGCAATTATTTTCTGTGCCGGTAGATATCGCTTCTCTCACACTACATAAATGTATCTCCGTAGTCCTACCTCTATACCAACATCGACATGGGATGACTAAAATCTTATCGGTTTATCAGGCGCTTCACTGCTAATAAACTCGAGCCGTAGGAACCCGCATACAATTAGACGTTATGATTAGTCCGGCCGTAGTTACACTTTTGATACGCTGGATCTTTTTGTCCAACGGTTTCAGCCTGGGATCATCTTGTTGTTCCGCCATACACTTACAACAACATACTTCCGGCATCACGAAAAAATTCGAACATCTGGTACAGCTATGGGATTTCCAGCGCCTCCAACTGTCGTAAACTACTTCATGGGGCACTTTGAGGAGCAAAGCTCGAACTCTGCAATGCTGCGTCCGTCGTGCTTCCTATGGTATGTTGACAACACATTTGTGATATGGCGTCTCAATGAAAATTCACAGCCACAATTCGGCGGTAACATGAACAATGCCTATCATAAAATTAAATTTACTGTTGAGATGGAGATTTATATGTAAATTATTTGATCGGTAGGAAAAGCACCGGCTTGGTACTTCAGACTGCGAGGAAACGACGCACCCTACCGACACTTGGACGCAAATAGTTTTACTGAACACATTACTACCAAACCAGGTATTTCTGACAACTACCACCTGCTGTCTGAATTGAAGTATTGCGTTCATATAAAATTTGTTACAGTAAGCGGACACCGCTGGCGTTTTTAGGTGCCAGAGATGAAGAACGCCAGTTGGCTCAGAGTAAGACGAATGAATTCCCTCCACACTGCGGGGCAAATAGCAGCAAGATAGGACGTGTGTTGCACAGACTATAATGGAACAACTACGCCAAAATTAAACTAACATTATAAATAACTTTGTAACAAGCGGTGTTACTTCCACAGGATTAATGTCCAACTGTGTATGTTGCAGATGTAGATATCTTCATGACATATGAAGTGAGCTGTTTTGTATGTGTATTACACTGTAAAGTTGAAAAGATGCAACAGTCATTTCTAGAATTGTAAATTATTGCACAACTACAAGGGCTTAAACATGTTGTTGTGGAAGTCAAACGTATTAATTGGAAGACTGGCTTGGCGTGCTCGTGGTATGGCGCAACGTTAGCGGGTAGGAGAACTTTGTCAAAGGTCGCAAACGTAAAATTAATATTGTGATAAACTGTGCGTCGAAATATTCCTAAAAACGTGTGGCGTTTATCTGCATGCTATTAAGTCGTCTCTGAATTCCGAAGTCGCGAATGCAGGAACTTCCGTACTTATTATTCTGTGAACTTACGTGAACCATGGCTGCCGCTGGAACTAAGTCTCTGGAAAGCGCCATGTTGGCCGGCGTTTAAAAATTTTTCAGAGTCGTGAAGAAGCTGTGTGAGCTTATTGGCCACCACTCTTACGACGAAGCAACTACAACAAAGTTGGACTTCCTATTTGTTTAGTAGACTCGTAACTGTTATGAGTAGCAGTCATATTAGTGCAAGAGTGAATTTGAAAATATTTTGGCTACCACAGTTTACTAACATAGAACTGATTTAGTTTATCAAATAGAAAATTCTCTGTCGTTATTCCCCAGTCATTTATTGCAGGAACAGTCGCGTGTGTTAAAATTACGATGTCAAGTGTCGTATTTGAATTTTCTGAAAATTTAGAATTTCAGAGTGTGAAGTTCATTTATCAGTTCGTTGAAACTGGTTAAGATGTAAGAATTATGGACTAGGCGCCTTTTTTCCGTTTCCTGATGTTAACTTTGCCGAAAGAAAGTTCGGAATTCAACTAATTACTTTAAGGAATTATTAAAGTAAAAGTTCTAAAGCCGGCTACCTAAACATGGCATTAGAAACTTCATTGATTGTTTCTACATTGAAATTTGCATGTACAAATAATTTTAACAGAACTTAGTAATAACGTAAAATACCTTTCGGAATTAATAAAGTAATTTCCTCCTTTGACTCTGAAACCTAGTCATAATATTCATTTCAGCAACTTTAATAAAATGAGACAAAAATATCTATTCCTCGTGCCTACAGAGAGGACTGGCGGATGCAATCACCGTGTGTAAACGACACTGAACGCAGGCAGTGCTACGTTTAAGGCAGTGTTTTTGTAATAGAAGTTGAAATATGCGGTCGGGACCTCATATACACCAGTTACGTGGCAATCTGAAGTCGATCTGCTTTTTCTGTTTATCAAGAATCTAGTTACAGCACACACAGGTCAAATTAGAAAACCACTGATGATAATAACGTTATTTGCCCAAGTAATAACAGTGCATATACTTCACTGAGATATAGGGAGAAGCTTTCATGATTGCTGAAGGCAGTTGCTAACATGTATCTTTTCCCTATAACTCACTGGAGTATTTGCACTGTTATTACTTTGGCAGATAATAATGTTAATATCTCTGTTTTTCTAGTTTGTGATCATTGGTGTATTTGCACTGTTGTTACTTGGGCAGATAATAATATTATTATCTCTGTTTTTACAGTTTGTGATTTGTTTGAAAGCCAAGCTCGCGTGCCACGAGCTCATAGACGGCTCGTGTATCGTCCGATTTTGAGTGTAGTGGTGTAATATGCGGAACAGCGCCTTTCGTAGCCCAGTATAAAAAGTTTGGCAGCACTTAATGTATTTAAACGATATTAATAAACGAAACAAAAAGTCAGACCAACTAGTCGCAAAGTATCAGTAATATCTGTAACTGATGTGTAAGAAACTTTATGAAATTGTATGCAATTGGTCTCCACATCAAAATAAAAATTGGAACATCACAGAATCCTAATAGTTCGGTCACGAGACGTCGACTGACTCAAGCGTTTTCTTCCACCCACAGGATATTGGCCATGTTACGCCCCGTTACAGACAACACAGTTCTTCAGTTACTCTTTGTGCACTGTGCTCCCGCGAATGCGGCAGGATATCCGTGGGTAATACTAGTTGCACTGTTATGGAGCTTTACATTCAGCAGTCTCTACGTATTAAACAAAGGGAGTTTGCGAGGTCGGCCGTAGGTGAACATTGCCTAGAAAACTCACACAGAACACAATCTGAGAAAACAAGTGCTTTGGCTCATGCGACAGCCTATTGGCATCCCGTTATAAAGGACGCAGCCGATTTTAGAATGAACAGAAAAAATTTAAACAGAGACAACGGACACACACTTTGTCGTACTTCGGAGCGTGGTTTGGCTATCCAGCGACCGCAAAGACGGATTCATGACACATGTAGGGTGGCGGGGGTGGCAGTTTCAAGCGGGGCTGGCCTCTCACGTCATCTGAAGACACTGGTCCCACATCGGAAAGGAACTGACCAACCAGTCTCCGCGCATGATTTGGTTTGATTTGATTTATTGCTCATTTAGAGCCCTATTGCCTTACGATTTATAGCTGGTCGTTCATTTTACAGCTTTTCACGTAGATTACAAAGCATATTCCATACAACAAAGAGCAATTATTGTTTTCAGCAATTATTGTTTCCGCGCATGCGTCACTTCGGCCCTATCTGGAAGACTCCAAACGCTGACTTCTAAACAAGTTCGTAGCAATGTCCTTTTCGCAGTCTGCTTTCGTTTCGTTAGTTGAAAGTTGTGCACTTATTATTGATATTATTTTGTTTATTATTACTACTATAATTTTTTATTGTTGTTATTATTGTGGTTAGCATGAATTCGATGCCTGTGATGCAATTGTTTCTATATATTTCTGTGTGATTGTAGTTTTATGGAACTCCAGATGTACTCTATAGGTTTACTACTTTCAAAGAAACGAAGCGAAAGAAGACTGGCAAGAGACCATTACTGTAAACTCCAAACAGCCCTTTTGCTTGTTATAAGCATGTTGCTCCATATAACACTTCTACGCAAAATACAGTAAGAAAAATTGTCGTCAGAAAGGTTTGGACCAGCACCTTACTAACGATGATCTGACGCTCTACAAACTTCCCAACGGAAACTATAGGGATAGCTACTTACAGTTATACTTTCCCTATGCTCCGTAAATCTGGTGTTACTTTTAATTAACGCCTGTGCCCGTTCTGCTGGACAACAGCACACAGAACAAACTAAATCGAAATTTTGGTTGATACTCTAACGACTTACAGCGTTTGGTACTGATCTGAGTGTCTAACACCTGGAGGTTTAGTTGTCAGTGGTTTTATTTCTGCTGTGGAGACAGCTGTTAAAAGTTCGAGTGCTTTACTCGAAGCGACGTGACTTGTAAACGGAAGATATTTTACGCAGGCATGCTACCGCTGACGACCCTGAGGACACACCCGCATGGGATGTGAGTCAAGATATCGATGTAGCAGTGGAATTACGTTCGATAGGACTGGGGCGTTAGTCACCTACCTTACATTCTGCTTATGTTTGTTATGGTTTAAATGACATCAAGCGAATGACAGAAACTTACAACAGCCACATATCTGCAAGTTCTCTACATCACAACTAGAGATTAGGCACTGTATCTTCCTGTCGACGCCGACAAGACGTTACAGTGTACCATGCTTACCTTCGCATGGTAACGCCTTGTCTTTGTTCTCACAAATATACACATCAGGGCTAATCTTAGACGCCATAGCGAATGAGTTACAGAATTTAACTATGGCATTACATGAACTGAATTTAAGTTTGTGCAACAACAGTTCGTTTTAGTAACATCAGTGCTCTCAAAACAGAGGTCAATGCCCGCAATGACCACTACATATTTTTTATCTGGCAGATGAAATGTGAGGCTTTTCACCATTGGCGTGGCTCCAAATAGGAATGATTTTGATGAAAGATTAAATGATTGTCCCATATCTTGATCTCCATTGTAACATGGCAACTTCAATTTCAATAAGGTATATCTTGTTCTTTTAAATAAACGTAAGCCAAGACCGTTCGAGGAAAAGTGCTTGCCGATGTCTAGAGGAGACAACTTTTCGTCTCGTGACTCTCACACTTCCTTGTCATGTTCCGGAGTGTCAATGTAGCTCGAGAATGTTATGATTTTACTGTGTTATTAGGCTTACAGTTTTGCAGTGCATTCCTTTAGCTGCGTAGACAAACAAGTACTTTTATGAATACATTTGAATTTTGTTAACAGTTTTCGTAGCATTACATTTACACGCTAATGTACTTAAATTATAGCCTAAGCAAGATGGCAAATACGTTTTGTAAGCTACATTACGAATCATGATTTCATATGGCTATATCGTTATGGTGACGTTATACTATTGAAGTTAAATTATAGCCTAAGCAACATGCCAATTACGAATCATGTTTTCATATGGCTATATCATTATGGTGGCATTGTATTATTATGTCCACTAATATAAAGAGATAAGTTCAGTGGTTTCCGACGTGATTACAGTTAGCCTCATGATCATTAACAACAACAAATTCCCATGTAATGTGTAGAAATGCATTATCAGCAGAGTCTTAGTTCCAGTATAGTTCTATATGTCATAATTATCGGCATCCAACCGTGCCGGGCCGTTATGCTAGACGTATCAAGAAACCACTCCATTGGGTTCGCTATTCACTTCGAACAAGTACATACGTCTCCTTTGGCTCTCCAGCACAGCTAATTTCTCCCATGTTTAGCGGACTGGATCTCTCCTACTAAGAACGGCAGTCCGAGTGACTTAGAATAAGTGAATGTGTATATGGCAATTCAATAATTTCACACACTACTCTAAATTATTTCACCTTTACTCGAACGTGGCATCAGAAATAACTATCTATGCGCTCTATGCTACAAAACTGCACGGAAACTTTAGAAAACTTTTTTGTTTAGTTTTAAGTAAATTGACAAGACCATGTCCGATGTATGATGACCCCATTTTCGTGTCATACATACGTTTGAAGAAATCACAATATTTTATTGTTCCTATACTTACATGATTTCTCTCAAGGTTTGGTTTTATCCAAGGGGACGGATAAATTTGGAAATGTTTCAGTAAGCTGAATTCATTGCTGTTTGGTTGCAGATATCACAACAAGTTATCCAAACTGAGTAAAGAGGAAAATTTATATCAACTGACTCATCTGCCTATTCCTTTACAAGATCGAACTGGCGGTATCCCTCCGAACATCTCCGCTATACAGGCGTGTTAAAATTATTAGACTAAAGACATTATTTCCAAAAATTTACATTTGTTACACATTTTCATTTACATACATTTCGTATTTGTACATTCAATACTTTGTATGCATGCCTTTGTTATTAACCAACATTTTATCCGGTTTTGCATAGTTTTTATCATCTTTCCTCATGACATTTTAATATCATTGTCATGGTCTCCACGAGATCTTGTTTGGTGGTTATTGTAAATTTCTTTGCCCTCTATTTCACAATAGCCCACACATTTTCAGTGGAATTCATATAAAGGCAATTCCCTAGCTAGGGCAACACTTTCAGTTGCTTTTCTTTCAAGTACTTGGAAACACTTTTGGCTTTGTGGCAAGTTGCCCCATCATGCATAAAAATGGCAGCTTTATTAGAATACCACTCATTTAATTGGAGGAAAAGTTCCGTTTCAAGGGTTTCGCTATACTGTTCTTGCGTCATTGCCCTTCAACAATGTGTAATCTGTCAGGACCTTTCACGGACATCACACTCCATACCATAACGAAAGTTGGCTGCTTCGCACATTGCTGCACACACTCAGCCTTGAACTATTCTCCAGATCTGCAGTGAACATACTGGCTGCTTTCTTCCATCACAGTGAATACAGATTCATCCCTGAAGTATCTGGGCAAAATTTCAATTTAGAAAAGTAGGGAATAGTAGCACAGGAGACCTCAAAAGTCTCAAAATTCAAATGTTTATTTCTTCAGCATCTATAAAACATCACAATTTCAAGCCAAAACTCCTAACTTAAGAGATTAGACTCACTTAATTTACCATATGACTGCATATAACTTAACCCAGTCCTAACTTTCCAAACTGCTGCAGTTGTTTAACCTACTGTAATCGTTTGGATTTCATGGGAGGCGTGATTTTCTGTTTTTCCCTTGGTCGGCGTGCCTTTAAACCACATTCAGACAGCCTCTTCCTCTCTGTGACAGGTGAAACTTCAACACCCATACCTTTCAGCTGATGGTTCATGTCTGTAGAAGTAAGTTTATGATTCATTGTTGCCATTTTTGTAAGTCTTCTCATAGTTTTAGCACAGATTTTTCTTTTACGTCCACATTTTCCTTTCCTATTTGGCTTGTATTCCCCACCTTTCTGCACTGAAAGTGTGATTCTGCTGACAGTCTCATGTGATGTTCTCATTCTGTCAGCAATTTCTTGCTGTGAATTGCGATTTTCAACAAGAAGTGCTACCACAGCTGAAACTTTCTGAGGTGAAACATCTTTTGTCTTCCCATAGCCTCACTTTCTTTGGAAACAGCATTCTGGCTGCAACCAATAACGTGAACATGTGCTTCAGCCTCACGTTATCTGTCGGTTATATTTCATCCTGTTTTGGTTCATTGGTATGTATCCTTTAAGGTGTGGGATATCCTTAGGTAATTATGAATCGCCAGAGGTCCAGCAGGCTGTATCTGTAGATTATATAGTAGTAATTTAGCGCCGGCTGGGGTGACCGAGCGGTTCTAGGCGCTACAGTCTGGAACCGCGCGACCGCTACGGTAGCTGGTCCGAATCCTGCCTCGGGCATGGATGTCTGTGATGTCTTCAGGTTAGTTAGGTTTAAGTAGCTCTAACGTTTAGGGGACTGACGACCTCAGAAGTTAAGTCCCGTAGTGCTCAGAGCCATTTCAACCAATTTAGTAATTTAGCAACATTTTCTGGTGTACAATATGGTAGGCCAGTCCACTATTATCGGCTGCAAACTGATGAAGAGAGTACTCCAGAAGAGGTCGAAAGACATTCCTTCAGAACAAGCTGACTTTAAACCTCACCGCAGCTACATCGATGAAGTGTCTGTCAACTTACATAAACAAGGGTTTCAAAGATCAGGAGATAAACAATTGCCATGTTCATTGACTTAACATCAGCGTATGATTGTATGGCATAAAGGCATGTTTCTAAAGTTCTTAACAACAGTCCCATGTAAAAGTTCTGAACTTCTGCTCAGTAAGATGCTGCGAAATAGAAAATTCCAATTTCACCTAAATGGACAAGTAAGCAAGATGTACAATTTAAAAGACGAACTACCGTAAGTATCCATATTGGCTCCATTACTTTTCCATTTACATGTTGCTAACTTAACAAAAGCGAACGTAACAACATTTAACTATAGATTGCGATATCTGGATAGGTTTCTTAATGACTCAAAGTAAATGAAAACCAAACTTAATCTTCCACCTTCCTTTTGAGTAACAGGCATGCTGGTATAAAAAGCATATTGTGTTCCCAAACTATCTTGGCGGGACCCTGGATCACTCCCTAACATACGTAGAAAGCCTTACAAAAAATGAGAAACAGAAAGAACGTATTACACAAACTCTCGGGAGTAAGTTGTGGAGCTAAGGCGTCAGTTCTGAAAACAGCTGCCTTCTTAGTTTTGTATTCTGTTGCCAAAAATTACTGCCGAGTACGATTGAATATTGCTGGTACAGCCATGGTTGATACACAGATGAATGTCGCCATGGAAAGTATATCTGGCGCAATAGAATCAACACCCACAGAATGGCTACCTGTTCTGTCTAATATCGAACCACCGAGGATACGATGTCACGAGTAGTTTAAAAGGGAATGCAAGAAATGTTGCAGAACGCCCGAAAAAACACTACAACAGGACTTACGTATATGTTCTCTGCTGGGGACTTGGCAAAAGGTTCACTTCTGAAGGATTCCAACAAGAAACAGCGTCGCGAGGTGAGTGGTGCAAAGCCAGTTCTCACTCTCGATCCTACAAGAACCCTTCCTGAGTTCGACCTACCTAGCAGGTTGTGAACCGCCCTAAATATCATACGCACCAAGTACGGATGATGCCAGGACTTGAAGCAGAAGCGGGAAATCAATGAAAGTGTCAAGTTTGACTGCAGATAATAACGACAAAGAATACACCACACAGCCACAGAATGTCCCATATGGAAATATGCTGTACTATCTCCAATATACATGAGGTTCCTGATGATGTATCTCCTGGATGCAAACTTTAGATTTAACCTCATAACCAACTGCTTGAAAATATTTACAGAATTTTCCTCTCTATTACAATATTTAAGTTTTACAAAAAAGAAATCTTAAAGTTTTTAAAAAATTACCTTTTTTTATTTTAGCGAACTCTTCGAAGGAAGTATTCGAATAACGAATTTTCAATACCCACAATATCCAGACACAGATGGCTTCAGTATGCCAATATCGATACACATGGCTTATATGACTACCTGAAGAATGCATAACATAATGCAGAAACTGACAGTCAAAATAAGATAACATCTATAATACGTGTGGCTGTTTTGTGATCTTCCTTGATAAAAATTATATATATATTGTGTTATCATTTATTTCATTCTTGGTCTATCGAAGATACGTATTATGGATGCTACACAGAATAAGAAAAAAGAATTAATTCTAATAAAGTTCCTCGCCTCTCAACTTCTTCGACAAAGAACGTATATCATGCCGCAAGTTTACAAATGTGTGAAGTACTGTGGTAAAAGTAAAACTGTATAGAAAAGTCTTTTTGGCGTTCCGTGACACGAAATCTCGAAGAATTGAGAGAGCATTCGAAAACCAAGCTAAACTACACAAACTGCAAAACATTTGGTAAAATTTGGTGATTGACTGTAATGAAGTCGCACCTACGGTCAATTCCGCACATGGCAGTAAACAACAGGGAACGTCAGACCATTAAAAAAGTCAGTACCCATGTTTTAAAAAATTCAGCTGTTCTAAGTGAATGAAAGCTGTGGTTGGTACTGCAGAGGTGTTCAAGCGCCATTCCGGCGCGCCCGCGCGCGCACTCACACACACACACACACACACACACACACACAAACACACACACACTACCACACACTCTTTTCTTAAAAGGTGACTATACTGTCTAACAGAAACTCCCTGTCCGTACCCTTATTTGTTCAAAAGCAGGTGTAAGGTGGCTCTTAGTATTTAATAATATGCTTCCAGTACTCTTTCTTCTTTTTAGACGTCCACTTACTCAATTTTAGCCGATAGACACGCATAGATTCTTTAAACAAATGTTATTACCAACACAACATAATTTTTATTATTAACTTATTATTATTTATTATTATTATTTTTATTATTATTATTATTAATATTATTACAATGGTAGACTACAAATTTGTAATCAATTGAAATATTTAACAAGTACAAAAGATATTGTTAAAAAATTATAAAAACAGAGGTAGTTGGTCTAAAAGGAGCAATAAGTAAATAAATAAATAAATAGCGAAATAGCGGCAGTTGTCGAAGACGTTATCCTACTGCCTCTCCGTGGTTGTTTGAAAATTTATTGTATATTTTTTGATCTATTACGAAGTATTTAAAACTTGCCGTAGATTTTGCACTTTTCATCACGTAATAACATAAGCTGTTCCATATTAGAAGCAGATATTGTTTGCAACATAACAAGAATCAAATTTAAAATAGTGACTTACAAATAACCTTAACGAAAATAAATCATTTAATATAGGTAAAAGAAACAGATGGTGTTAAGTGAAAATGTTTGTAATCTGGAAGGGAATGAAAGAAAGACAGGGAAGGATTGATAAAATGGTTGACCATCAGTGATCGGAGGTGACAGCCTCAGAATTACCTCTGGCTTTTGTTTCTAATTTGACATTAAAAGTATTATATAACACAATAAAAAAGGAATTTAATAATCTCGTAAGCAAGCACTGAATAGTAACACAAAAGCAGGAAGAGGGGCAGGGCATGTATTAGCCCCCCACGACTGGCTGGCGCTTCGTAATTAATGATAAGCAAACCGAACTCGCCTACTGCTCTTCGTTCGCTCTCACTTCGAAATGAGTTCTATTATCTTTTACTTAAAAGAGAGGCGATGTAAAGCTGAGTTCTCATGCAGCCATGCTTTCGTGTACTTCTGTCAGAGACTAGGTGAACTGCACATGAGATTGATGGGTGGTGTAGTATGCCGTCCCGGCAATTGGTAGCGATGCTGAAGCATGTGTCTGCCAGTAAAGCTTAAACAATGTTTATCTACAATGACGGCTATTTTTTGGCTAAATATGCGCCATATTTATTTTAATCAGGAACATTTTTAAAGTGCTAATTTTTGTAATACTGAACTAATATTTTGATAAAATTATTACAACGTTAAATCTATCTAACCCTGCGATTTTAGTGGAGCGTTCACTCACCAGACCCTGCCATAAAATTTAAATATCAGTGTAATAGTCCTATTTTGAAGCCACCTTCTTCTCGCTGTATGTCGGCTGTTTCCTACAAGAGCCAACATACACATTAGCATACCAATCTGGTTAAAATCTTTTGGCGCCAATTTCCACGAACGTTTCAACTTCGATACACGATTCATCACAGACGGATCAGCCTCCATCCCACATTTCTCCGGAGAACTATTACAGTTCAGAATACACTGCTTGAAAACAAGAATGAAGCATCGAGAAGGGAAGGAGGAAATGAAATGAAACTCCGTGGATTGACATGATATGTGGTGTTCAATATCTGGACAAGACTCACAACGGCACTAAACAACGCTTTCGGCCTAAGCCACTGTACAATGCTGGGCTCTGAATGTATCTTCTCCGAAACGTCTTCCTCAAGTTAAGACACATGTTTGACAGTAGTACGCTTCTCTTGACCATGGATGCCCTTTCCGGGAGTGCTAATCTACTTTTTATGTCCTCCTTGTCCCTTTCATTTTCAAATAGTATGGTGTGTAGGTGGCAGAATTCCTAAGCGTCTTCTACTTCGAGGTCTCTGGTTCAGATGTTACGTGTCTCATTGTTTTCATATGTTGCTTCTCCAAACTTTCCTCTTTTTTCAATTTACTCGCACTCCATATTACGTAATCATTAGACTTCATTCCATTCAGCAGATCCTGTAATTCTCCTTCTCTTTCACTGTAATGTCATCAACATATCTTATGACACTCTTTCTCTTTGAACTTTAATTTCACTCTTGAACCTTTCTTTTATTTCCATCACTGCTTCTCCTTCATGTAGATTGAACAGCAGAGGCTAACGATAATGAACGAAACGCTACATCCCTGTGTTACATATCTTTTAAACCGCGCAATTCCTTCTTCGTTTCCAGCCTTATCATTCAAGATTGGTTCTTGTACATACTGTATAACACCCGTCTTCCTCTACACTTTACCCCAGTTTTCCTCAGAAATTAATCTTATGCCATTTGCGTTTGTTGAACGCTTATTCCAGGTCGGCAGATCCTATGAACGTGTCCTGAGTTTTCTTCAGTCCGGCTTTTATTATCAACTACAACCGCAGATCTGACTCTCTGGTGCCACCTTTAGCTTTGCTAAAGCCAAACAGATCGCCATCTAACAGATCGTTGATTTTATTTTCCATTCTTCTGTTTATTGTTCTCGTCAGCAACAAGTATGCATGAGCTGTGAAGCTTGTTGTGCGATAATTGCCTCACATGTCGCCTCTCTTGCTACCTTAGGAATTGTGTGGATGACGTTTTTCCGAAAGTCTAATTGTATATAGCCAGTCTCATACATCCTACACACGAAAGTGAATAGTCGTTTTCTTACCACGTCCTACAATATTTTTCGAAATTCCGATGGAATGCTATGTATCCTTTTCTTATCTTAAGTCGTCAAAAGCTCATTTAAATGCCGATTCTAATGCTCGATCATTTATCTCTTTCCTGTCAACTCCTGTTTCTTATTCTATCAGGTCATGAGGCATGTCCATCCCTTTAAAAAGGCCTTCATTGTACACTCTTTCCAATTATCCGTTTTCTACTCTGGATTCAACAGTGGAATTCCCATTGCACTCTTCATGTTATGGCCCCTGCTTTTTATTTTACGAAAGGTTGTTTGTCCTTTGTATACCCTGAGTCTGCACTACCGACAGTCGGTTCTTTTTGGATTTGTTTTCATTTATCAGGCAACCATTTCGCCGTAGTGCTCCAGGACAGGAAATGAAAACTCGCCGTGCCAGACAGTTAAATGGAAATGCGGGAAATCCGAAGCCACGTAAAGACGTGCACGGGGTTAAAGACGCGGCGGCCATACGCAGATGACTACTGAGCACTCGGATAAGACACACAGCATGAAGCGGAAGCCGAGGTCTGTCGTGAGGTAATTCAGCGCTTTATTTGCCCCACCGGCTTACTGTCGTACCGCTAGCAAACACGTCCGTCAGCACGTCTGCATATATAATGCATCGTGTGTGGAGCACCTCCCCCACACCTTTTTCAGACCATGGCAGTGGTCCCTCCAAACCGTCCCCCCTCCCTTTCCAATGCCAGTTGTCCCCACTAGTCCGCTACGCTACCAGCTTCAGATCATCTGCCTCCATCGCTATGTCCTAGGGATCTTATTTCAGTCAAGTGATATTTACGAAGAGCTTGGCAAAATGAGAGCCGGCTGGTGTGGCCGTGCGGTTTTAGGCGCTTCAGACTGGAACCGCGTGACCGCTACGGTCGCAGATTCGAATCCTACCTCGGGCATGGATGTGTGTGATGTCCTTAGGTTAGTTAGGTTTAAGTAGTTCTAAGTTCTAGGGGACTGATGCCCACAGATGTTAAGTCCCATAGTGTTCAGAGCCATTTGAACCATTTGACTCCTCGGTGAAGGTATGTTCCAAGTGTACTGTAACCTACTTCCTTTGTTTTCGGATTGCATTTCCTCAGGATTCTCCCAATGAATCTCAGTCTGGCATCTGCATTACCGACGATTAATTTTATATGATTATTTCATTTTAAATCACTCGTAATGCCTAGTCCGATATAATTTATGGACTTAACTGCTACCAGTTGCTGACCTGCTATATTGTACCTAAATGATAAAGGATCTTTCATTCTATGGTTGGTTGGTTGGTTGGTTTGGGGAAGGAGACCAGACAGCGTGGTCATCGGTCTCATCGGATTAGGGAAGGATGGGGAAGGAAGTCGGCCGTGCCCTTTCAGAGGAACCATCCCGGCATTTGCCTGGAGTGATTTAGGGAAATCACGGAAAACCGAAATCTGGATGGCCGGACGCGGGATTGATCCGTCGTCCTCCCGAATGCGAGTCCAGTGTCTAACCACTGCGCCACCTCGCTCTGTTTCATTGTATGTATTCGCAGCACATTACACTTGTCTACAGGGAGCGAAAGGCTATTTACAATTTGTACAGAAACCAGATGACAGTTATAAGAGTCGAGGAGCATGAAAGGGAAGGAGTGGTTGGGAAAGGAGTGAGACAGGGTTGTAGCCTCTCCCCGATGTTATTCAATCTGTATAATGAGCAAGCAGTAAAGGAAACAAAAGAAGATTTCGGAGTAGGTATTAAAATTCATGGAGAAGAAGTAAAACCTTTGAGGTTCGCCGATGACATTGCAATTCTGTCAGAGACAGCAAAGGACTTGGAAGAGCAGTTGAACGGAATGAACAGTGTCTTGAAAGGAGGATATAAGATGAACATCAACAAAAGCAAAACGAGGATAATGGAATGTAGTCAAATTAAATCGGGTGATGCTGAGGGGAATAGATTAGGAAATGAGACACTTAAAGTAGTAAAGGAGTTTTGCTATTTAGGGAGTAAAATAACTGATGATGGTCGATGTAGAGAGGATATAAAATGTAGACTGGCAATGGCAAGGAAATCGTTTCTGAAGAAGAGAAATTTGTTAACATCGAGTATAGATTTAAGTGTCAGGAAGTCGTTTCTGAAAGTATTTGAATGGAGTGTAGCCATGTATGGAAGTGAAACATGGACCATAACCAGTTTGGACAAGAAGAGAATAGAAGCTTTCGAAATGTGGTGCTACAGAAGAATGCTGAAGATAAGGTGGGTAGATCACGTAACTAATGAGGAGGTATTGAATAGGATTGGGGAGAAGAGAAGTTTGTGGCACAACTTGACTAGAAGAAGGGATCGGTTGGTAGGATATGTTTTGAGGCATAAAGGGATCACAAATTTAGCATTGACGGGCAGCGTGGAGGGTAAAAATCGCAGAGGGAGACCAAGAGATCAATACACTAAGCAGATTCAGAAGGATGTAGGTTGCAGTAGGTACTGGGAGATGAAGAAGCTGGTACAGGATAGAGTAGCATGGAGAGCTGCATCAAACCAGTCTCAGGACTGAAGACCACAACAACAACTTTGAGATTCAATTACCATTCCCTGCACCATGCGTCAATTCGTTGTAGATCCTCTTGCATTTCAGTATGATTTTCCATTGTTCAAATCTCTCTATATACTACAGCATCATCCGCAAAAAGCCTCAGTGAACTTCCGATGTTATCCACAAGGTCATTTATATATGCTGTGAATAGCAACGATCCTACGACACTCCCCGTCGGCGCACCTGAAATCACTCTTACTTCGGAAGACTTCTCTCCATTGAGAATGACATGCTGCGTTCTGTTATCTAGAAACTTTTCAATCCAACCACACAATTGGTGTGATAGTCCATATGCTCTTACTTTGTTCATTAAACGACGATCGCCCACCAGGCTGGATGTATGCACTGATTCGGCTGGCAAGCGTGTCATGAAGCCGACGTGAGATAAGCTACCCCACAGCTATTGTAGCTGATCCTTGCTTGTCTGCCCGGGAGTACCTTAACACATCGCAGACTGTTCGTTGACGTGCGTTCCGTATGTGAACGTCCTTTGCCAAAGTCAAAAACGCAAACACGATAACTTATGAGAGGCAGCCCATTACGATGCAAGATGTCCTTGATGTATCGTTGTGACGTCAACGTTCTGTCAATCTATAGTAGCTGTGACTTGGAATCATACTCGATAGCTCCCAACACCAGAAGTAACGCAGCTGTGCGTGAACCAAACATTGGAAGAATGGGACCTCTTCCGCAGTCGACGCCATTAATGCCGATGGTAGCCATCCGTGGCAGTGCAGAATCACGATTTATGCCGAACGCAATGAGATGCCATACATCAGCAGTCCATGTTCCCCGCTCACTCAGAACGCAGCCATGTGGGTTCATGTGCTCAAAGAACCCTACAAATGCGACGGCCATTGCCCGGTCTGGCTGCTGCTACTGGACTCCAGTCAATGGTTCGGCATGACACAGGATGCGGCAGACAGTCCATTACTGTTCTCGGATGCCAGGTGCGGTTCTCAAGGAGCTAACACCTGCTCGCTTCACATTACGGCTAGCGGCTATTGTGGTGGTCGGACAAAACCCTAGCGACGAGTATTCATGCCCCACCTTCCTATGTAGTCCAACATCGGGCCACTGTTACGTCAGAACTTCCCCAAAAATCTGGATATTACACAATACGATCGCGAGGCGTCTTTCAAACTCGGCCAGCTGCTGATAACACTGTCACAGACATGTACGTGCATCTCCGACTTCCTGACAATGATTACTCAAAACATATTAACACAACAAACTAGTGCCCCACATAGTATTCAGGAAATTGATTTAACTTTTATGACTCCTTACCTCGATCGGTAAAAACGGTACCCTTATATGGTTACTTTGTTGGTCAGCCTGTCTGTGTGTCATTCCGCTTGTTAAAAACACTTTTTCTCGGGAAAGGGTAGACATATCAAGTTGAAATTTATGTCACATACTATGGCATATGATACCATGGCGTTGTACAACCTTTAAGCTTGCAAGTCGATGCAATCAAAGGATACGGCCATTTGTTTCACACGTTTTGATACTCGCAAATACACTAATCAAATCCTATACGGCACTTTCCATTGGATTAGAATCACGAAATTTAGCAAGAATCACAGTTTCATAGTACAAGTAAGGGCAAAACTACGAACATTGTTAACTTTTGTAATTATATCACACAATAAAATAATTATCATTTGTTACGTGACTGTATATCCCACCGTCCCTTCAGATACCTTTTTCTCAGGGGCTGGTGTACTTATCAACTTGAAGACTAATGTCTATAGTTCCTTGACGATGTAATAAATCTAAGCCTCTAAATCGATGCAGTCAAAAGATCCAGCAACTTCTGTTACTCAGAAACTCACTCATAACAATTTATTAGGCACTTACCGTCGACCTACAGTCACAAAATTTGGCAAAGAAGCATGGTTTAACAGTAGAAGTAAAGGAAAAAAGTACGGAAAGTATTAATTTTAATTATACAACACGAAAAAAAGTTTTATTAAGCACTTGTTATCTGGTTTAAGTATTGTAATTTGAACATCCTCAGAAGTACCTTTGTGATCGATATGTCACCAGTAGCAATGTGGATATCAGGCAAAAATCGTTGATATTCTCAGTTCCGAGGCTTACAAACAGTCTATATATATAACTAAGTTTGTACGGAACCCTAGCCTGCCGGAGTGACCGTACGGTTCTAGGCGCTACAGTCTGGAACCGAACGACCGCTACGGTCGCAGGTTCGAATCCTGCCTAGGGCATGGATGTGTGTGATGTCCTTAGGTTAGTTAGGTTTAATTATTTCTATGTTCTAGGCGACAGATGACCTCAGAAGTTAAGTCGCATAGTGCTCAGAGCTATTTGAACGGAACCCTAAAAGTTCGATACGTACTTGCAACAGGCCTATATTTGTAACTATACGTACCTCTGAATTTTGTCACTAATTAGTGTTCATGAAAACTTAACGTACGAGTATGCTGAAAGGATCAGTAAGAAGTAAGTGAGTCAAGTTGTTGTAGTAAACACGCTGACACTATTAGGTACTCACATGTTGTATGAAATATAAGGAATATCTTTCATGCAACAGCATCGTGGGCTAGAATTCATCCGGTCTTACAAGTAAGGGCAGAGAAGAGCTGCGAAGCATTTGTGGTGTGGTACAGACGTGTGTATTGTCGCGCAAATGCCAAAGGAAGATTTTGCTTGAAATGATGATATAATACACGGCAAGGCAAAATGTATATAAAAAAAAACATATTGAAGCAGCTCGCTAAGCAAGAAGAACCTATTGCCAAAAATGAATTTCTCCATAAGTATTAAATCACACCACAAGCAGCTAATTGCAGAGTCAGATCCACCCAGTATTATTACAGCTGTGTAATAGGCATACCAGTGTAATAGTAATCTTTTCGAAATATTAGAGCGTATTTAGCCAAAGCCTAAACATTAGATTTAATTGACCCAGATCATCAAACATCACCAGGGTGCTACCGCCCTGACTACAGCGCCCGAGAAAGTCGTGAATCAGAGAAATACTTAAAAGAAAACAGATTCAGTTAATGTAGGGTTGATTTTCTATCACGTAATTATTGTAATAAAAAACAGTAGTAATTATAACAGCTCATACTGTGTTGCGCTACTACTGCAGACAATCCGTTTGAATCAAAAGAGATTTAAATGTAAATCATACTTCTATGAGGAACGTATGCTGCATCTACTGTAGTCAAAGCAAGTTTATGAATTTTTTAGTTTGTCTTCTGTAAATGATACTACTTAAAGTATTGAAAAATAGCTGCTATCACGAGCGAAAGTTACGGCATCATTTAAGAAGTTATCAGTAAAGAACAGTTGTTAAATTTCGTCCCATTTATGGAAACATCTAGACAGACAACGTTACAGTGAGTTAAGTAATACGATACAGTACCGATGAAGTGTTGCTAGTCAAGTGTCGCTAGTCGTTCCACATTATCGATTTTCATAATTGTAATTTACATCATTGCGTTCACAATTAACGTCTTTAGTGTTCATGTGACAATTGTTTTCTACATCTAAGCTCGCCCGAGTGCATTTTGTTCGGTTGCCGCAGTGTCGTTATTGCCCAGTACATGCGTGATTTCAGAGTCATTGCAGCCATTTAGAAAATTTAATTTTTCGTGGATTTACAAATTTACATCTACATGCAATGAATCTAGAAGTTATTAGGATTTTTTGTTTTAAGTGTAGATCGTTGTAATATCCAGTAAACACATGTGCGATGACGATCAGCTTGTAACAATCTACAACCTATCGATTAGCATTGATCTTCGGATTCCATGCTTTGTTTTCAGTATTTTCAGATCATTAGGTACACGTATCACACAATCATTTTTATACGCGGGAGAGTATAGGTACGCTATAATCTGACGCTATACTCGCCCCTTACAAAAGTGGCTCTGAGCACTATGGGACTTAACATCTGAGGTCATCAGTCCCCTAGAACTTAGAACTAATTCAAGCTAACTAACCTAAGGACATCACACACATCCATGCCCGAGGCAGGATTCGAACCTGCGACCGTAGCGGTCTTGCGGTTCCAGACTGAAGCGCCTAGAACCGCTCGGTCACACTGGCCGGCACCCCTTACATACCTTTCAGGAAGTATTAACAACACTATACTGTAGCAGTCGTACCATGTATCGCAGAGAATTACAACTATAATCATCTACACATGGTGTGAAAGTGTACGAACTTGGTCTGCCGCTGTGGCCGAGCGGTTCTAGGGGCTTCAGTCCAGATCCGCGCTGCTGCTACGGTCGCAGGTTCGAATCCTTCCTCGGGCTAGGATGTGTGTGATGTCCTTAGGTTAGTTAGGATTAAGTAGTTGTAAGTCTAGGGACTGATGACCTCGGATGTTAAGTCCCATAGTGCTTAGAGCCATTTGAACCATTTTGTAAGATGTTGTACTGACACCTGACCATGTCTTCCAGGTGCCTTAGTTTTACTGTGAGGCAGTGGCCTCGGCACCTATCTCGCACACAGGTTGCGTTCACTCGGAAGCCGGTTAATTAAAGACTGTGCCAACAGTGGAGAAGTTGGTCGACAGAGCTATTGCCATACCAAGGACGAGCGATGGTCTGTTTGAAGCAACAGAATCAACGTGTAACCTTCCCCTCACTTATCGACCTTAATGACAGTGAAAAATTAAACCGCGTGTACCTAATGGAAATGTGGGAAAAGCAATCGTCACCGAAGTTAATCTGTCGGTAAAGAGGGAGGAAAGGGTTACATCTAAATGAAAGGAAAAATTCAAATTAAATCGGTGGAAATTAATTTTGAGAAAAGGATAAAATTAATAAAGAAAGTAAATGTGCGGTCGTCACGTTAACGGTTAATTGGCGTTAATTAGATATTTGAGATTTGGGGAAAATTACGGTCGCCAGTCCTATGGACAACTACTATAATAACTGAAAATGAAAGATTATTGCACATATAATTAGCACTAAAAGCGTGGCAACTGAAGGTTGACATGTGTTGTGTGAAAACTGAAAGTTTGTCAGAAGTAATAAATTTCGCTATCCTCTGACTTAATTTAGCTAAAGAATTAATAAAACCGGAAAATTGAAAGTTAATTTAGTGACTGAAATTAATAGTGAGATTTGTTTCTGAAGCACTACGAAATTCAGTAAAATAGGGTTAGTTTTGGGCTACCTTAACAATCATTGCAAAAGCTACTTGAAACTACGCAATTTAGAAATAAGAGATTTAACTTTGAACTTGAATTAAATGATTCTGAACAGTTAACAATAGTAACATTTAGTACGTACCAAGCCGAGCTGCAGTCACAGGTAAGCTAAAATATGCTAACAAAACTCTCACTCTTAATTTCTGCTTGCGTAATCTAAATAATTTAGCCTGCTATGAATACTTTAACTGAACTTTGAAATTAAAGAAGTGAAATGGAATGATATTTCTTTAACACTGGCGTATGAATTTCAACGACACTCGGGTTCATTCCAGAAAAGGAATGGACCCGGCTTGATAATGCAACTGGGACAACGAGCAACAAAGGTTCATGCTAAGTTGCTGTATTTTGGTGATGCAACAGTTTGAAAAGCTGAGGTCTGCCATACAGTTCTAAAACTTTACGTGCTTTCAGTCTTCCTCGTTGGTTGATTGAAGGTTTGCTTGCCGATCGGAGAGGTGGCGACAGTCACTCATTGTTGGCCGTCGCTGTTGCAGAAGCTGGATGTTGGCGCACCTTCTTCTCGACAGTGTCACCAGGCGAAACGGGCTCTTGATGTGCACCAGCTAATGCTTTCCGTCCACGACACCGTGTCAGAAACTATCATAGCAAGTCGAGCTCAATTACATGCTGCCAAACCTCGAAAGCGCGGCAACTCGCGGAAGCGTCACACAACACACCTGCTCCACCGCCCTACCCCAGCCAGACTCTCTCTGCTCTGCCCGCGCTCCACGCGACGAGTTCACACTACCAAAGATCCTAAACACTTTGGTTCTCCACACGACCTATCGATGTATTCGTTCGATAGCATAGTCTTCCCTAGGCAAGACCCAGCGTAAAAACACAAATAGTATTTACAAAACAAACCAATTATACATCGACATAAATGCATATACACTCCTGGAAATGGAAAAAAGAACACATTGACACCGGTGTGTCAGACACACCATACTTGCTCCGGACACTGCGAGAGGGCTGTACAAGCAATGATCACACGCACGGCACAGCGGACACACCAGGAACCGCGGTGTTGGCCGTCGAATGGCGCTAGCTGCGCAGCATTTGTGCACCGCCGCCGTCAGTGTCAGCCAGTTTGCCGTGGCATACGGAGCTCCATCGCAGTCTTTAACACTGGTAGCATGCCGCGACAGCGTGGACGTGAACCGTATGTGCAGTTGACGGACTTTGAGCGAGGGCGTATAGTGGGCATGCGGGAGGCCGGGTGGACGTACCGCCGAATTGCTCAACACGTGGGGCGTGAGGTCTCCACAGTACATCGATGTTGTCGCCAGTGGTCGGCGGAAGGTGCACGTGCCCGTCGACCTGGGACCGGACCGCAGCGACGCACGGATGCACGCCAAGACCGTAGGATCCTACGCAGTGCCGTAGGGGACCGCACCGCCACTTTCCAGCAAATTAGGGACACTGTTGCTCCTGGGGTATCGGCGAGGACCATTCGCAACCGTCTCCATGAAGCTGGGCTACGGTCCCACACACCGTTAGGCCGTCTTCCACTCACGCCCCAACATCGTGCAGCCCGCCTCCAGTGGTGTGGCGACAGGCGTGAATGGAGGGACGAATGGAGACGTGTCGTCTTCAGCGATGAGAGTCGCTTCTGCCTTGGTGCCAATGATGGTCGTATGCGTGTTTGGCGCCGTGCAAGTGAGCGCCACAATCAGGACTGCATACGACCGAGGCACACAGGGCCAACACCTGGCATCATGGTGTGGGGAGCGATCTCCTACACTGGCCGTACACTACTGGTGATCGTCGAGGGGACACTGAATAGTGCACGGTACATCCAAACCGTCATCGAACCCATCGTTCTACCATTCCTAGACCGGCAAGGGAACTTGCTGTTCCAACAGGACAATGCACGTCCGCATGTATCCCGTGCCACCCAACGTGCTCTAGAAGGTGTAAGTCAACTACCCTGGCCAGCAAGATCTCCGGATCTGTCCCCCATTGAGCATGTTTGGGACTGGATGAAGCGTCGTCTCACGCGGTCTGCACGTCCAGCACGAACGCTGGTCCAACTGAGGCGCCAGGTGGAAATGGCATGGCAAGCCGTTCCACAGGACTACATCCAGCATCTCTACGATCGTCTCCATGGGAGAATAGCAGCCTGCATTGCTGCGAAAGGTGGATATACACTGTACTAGTGCCGACATTGTGCATGCTCTGTTGCCTGTGTCTATGTGCCTGTGGTTCTGTCAGTGTGATCATGTGATGTATCTGACCGCAGGAATGTGTCAATAAAGTTTCCCCTTCCTGGGACAATGAATTCACGGTGTTCTTATTTCAATTTCCAGGAGTGTATATACAAATAGTAAAACAATTACAATATACAAAGGCACAGAAACGTCATATCTTCAGGTAACAAAATAAGGAAAATAATTTATAGTACAATAGATTGAAATAGGAGGATACGCATTTCCGGCGCTACAAACGGTAATGATTTGCTGTTTTTGAAGCATTACTCTGCAAAAAATAAAAAGGAGTATTCACGATTTGCGAAATATTTTGCTGCCACCTTGGCGTAAAACTTGGATTGCAGTCAATTCCATTTGGTATCAATCATGCGCAGTGCGATTATCAGTACCTTCAAGCGAACGGAATTGGGCAGAGACACGGGTGAGGGGCCTGTATTTGTGTCTAGTTCTCCACGACAAGTTTCTTTACTAATCGACGTCGGCAAAGGCACGCCGACCAGTGGACGCGGCGGCGGCAACCACTAACGACCCAAGTTGGAGTCCCGGGCGGCACGTCGCGCTACCGCTACTGCTGCTGCTGCTGCTGTTGTTCCCATTAACGCCGCCGGCCACCTCGTTCCTCCACAGCCGGTTCTTGCCAGAGGCGTCTCCAGGCTGGCCTTCCTCTCGAGTTAGGCAAAGACAATACGAAGGGGTGATTCGAGCTTATTCCTTTACTCCCCGGTAAATTTAACTGCTCTTCAACTTGTGGTCTTGCGGTAGCGTTCTCGCTTCCCACGCACGGGGCTCCGGGTTCGATTCCCGGCAGGTTGTTGTTCTATCGTCTTCATTACCATCATTCATCGCCATTTACGTCGGAGGTAGGCAATGGCAAACCACTTCCGCTAGAACCTAGCCTATTCGGTGGTCCGGATCTCCCGCATCGTCCCCTAAGCTCCTCAGAGTGTGGAACCTCATTATCATCAAATTTAGCTGAAAATACATCTACGAAAGCCTCACGTTTAATTCACACGTAATTCTACAGAGGTAGTATACCAAAAATTCTAGAACCCTGGCCTGTCAGGTTGTGGGCTATTCAGAGAGTTGCCAACTCGCTCACGTAAAACGCTGACCAGTCAGGGAACTCAACGCAAGGACACAATTCATTGGAACAAAATTTTCATAACTAGAAATTTCTCTGTGTCGTTTTTGCAGTATCTGACCTGGAAGTATCCAAATACTAGTAAACATTATACAACTGGTAGTTCTCCAAGAGGTAAGATGGCAAGGAAAATAACAGATCTGACGTAAATATACGGAAATCTCTGACAACGCCATGAATTTTGAACTGGATTCGAAAATGCCTCTTAGCACTATGCGACCTAACATCTGAGGTCATCAGCCCCCACAATTTAGAACTACTTAAACCTAACTAACCTAAGGACATCACACACATCCATGCCCGAGGCAGGATTCGAACCTGCGATCATAGCGGTCGCGCGGTTCCAGACTGAAGCGCCTAGAACCGCTCGGCCACTCCGGCCGGCGAACTGGATTCCACATTCATAAATAATTAATGAACTAATTAAACGAATTCGTACATATTAATAAGAGAGAATGTCACACATAATAATACAGACTAAATGCTTAGGCATTATATTTCAAAATGCACCTGCACCCACCGAAGATTAGGGTGACAACACGAAAGAAGGTCTCTACAGTCATTTGGAAGACAAGTACAACTCAAGAAGTGGGCATTACGTAGAAGTAGTGTTAAGAGATTTTAATGCCAATGCAGGAAAGGAAGAAGTCTATAAACCAGCCATTGCAAATTTCCGCTTACTTGAGGAAAGTTCAGGTTATGGGCTTCGACTTATAAATATTGCCGTGGGAAATGGTATCACTCAAAGCAACACAAAAAGCCAACACAAACGCATTCATTTAGAGACATAGATTTCATTAGGTTGGGAAGTATATGTTAAGCTTATCAAAACTAAAAATAAAACACAAAACTAATGTAAACTGAAGTATAATGGAAGTTGCTACATGTAACATAGCAAACGTAATGAAAGAAATGGAAATTATTCTATCAAAAACTAGACTGGTCAATAGGGAACAAAAAGATGTCGAAAGCAGGTGGAGACGCCTTCCGTAATCAAGAAATAGCTTATTAAGCAACAGGAGAAAGAAAAACTCCTAACAAAATTAATTATATCTAAAGCGCCAAAAAAAGAAAAGTGCTGGAGAGAAGCAACGCAAGGAAATGATGGAATCAAGAAAGGAGGAATATGATACTTAAGGGACGATACTACAAAATCCACGAGGATAAATAATAACTCCTAAGACAAGAGAAAAGGAAACACTACAGCAATATGATAAGAGAAGCAGAAGATGATATCACCCTTCAAAGAGCAAAGGACATGTATCAGAATATAAAAAATTATTTTGGTAAATCAACCAAGAAGGAGCAGTTTGTACATTAACAGCATCGGAAAAGAGATAAAAGCATAGTTTTCGCAACTATTCCAAGGCAATGGTCCACTGTCTTACTTTAAATTTGAAGAAACTGGTACAACCGATGCACAAGTCACCACTCCATCGGTAAACAAAAAACAGCAAGCAGTAAAGAAATTAAAGAATGAAGAGCCTTGTCGGGAAAAGCAGATGTACGCTGAGTTACGAATTAATGGAGGGACCACAACTGATATTAGAGCTACAGTCTTTAATGTAAACAATTTAGAAGGCAGAAACCATACCTGCAGACTGGAAAGCCGCAATTTATGTCCCACATATTAGAAAAGTGATCCCCTTGTGTACGATATCTTGAGAGGAACTGCTTTACGTATGTCACAAAAGCGTATCGCTTTGTCTGTTAAATAGACTGATCCGAATAACTGACTACTTGGGGACTACCAATGTGATTTCCACCGAAAAAGATCGGCATTAGGTCGTTTATTCGCTCTAAGACAAATAAATGTGAAGCTATGCGTGTTCAGTTTATACGTACACATATAATTTATAGATTCAGAAAAGCATTAGCTAACATACATCGACATCCGCTCCTAAATATAATGGGCGAATTTGAAATATCGTACAAGTGAATCAGATCAGATGAAATTTATATAGATGAAACTTTATGTCCTTACACGCACCGGTAGGAGAAACTGAACAATTTAAGGTTCAAATGGCTCTGAGCATTATGGGACTTAACAGCTATGGTCATCAATCCCCTAGAACTTAGAACTACCTAAACCTAACTAACCTAAGGACATCACACAACACCCAGTCATCACGAGGCAGGAACACTTTAAGGTCTATGATATGATGACACAAGGGATGTCATCTACTCTATTTTATTTAAATTCGTTAGACAATTAGTAAAACCAAGCACAAGGATTCAGCTGCAGGAAATTAACATTGTATTGTATAGTATTGTACTGGGGACCTAGAAACGACGGAGAGGCGTCGTCCCCGTTGTAGCCCCCGGTGGTACACAAGCCCACAACTGGCTACAGCAGTCCACCCACCCCACCGCCGCCCCACACCGAACCTAGGTTTATTGTGCGGTTCGGCCCCCAGTGGACCCCCCTCCCCACTCCCCCCACCACGGGAACGTCTCACACCAAACGAGTTTAACCCCAAATGTTTGAGTGGTAGAGTAATTATGGTGTACGTGGAAACAGTGATAGCGCAGCAATCGCCGACGTAGTGTAACTGAGGCGGAATAAGGGGCTGGCCGGCACACCGGACCTCTGCTCTAATCCGCCGGGCGGATTCGTGCCGAGGACTGGCACGCCTTCCCGCCCGGAAAGCAGTGCGTTGGACCGCGAGGCTAACCGAGCGGGCTAGAAATTGACGTTACTAGACTTGTTTACACAGAGCATGTATCATAAATAACTAGTTCCAAAACAGAATTAATGAGGATGAAGCTAAACTACTACAAAAACGATGAGAAAACAGGATTACGTATTAATGAAGAACATACAGAATATCTCGTCGTAAGTAAGAAAATCATAAGTGATGCACATTTGCATGCATTCATTTTCGTGGCTATTGACCGCCTTGAAGTACTTAATATATCTTTTCACTAACAACAATGGAACGGATACAGATATACAATTCGACACGAAATTAAGGTGTCACTCTTTCGATATCCTGTTAACGTCTCAATAGATTTGAAATTTAGCTTAAAGGTCCTACAATGCTCCTCAGTAACCATTCGTAATCATGGCGCCATGCGACTTCACTCTCCGGCTCGGCGACAATTCAGACAACGAGGTGTCGACAAAATCGGGACAAAGTCCACACCTAAGAAAGGTTACTGTTGTCAAATTGGTACCAAATTTCACCAGTGTTACACAATGGGGTCATCACAGACCGTCGTTTCCACACCTTTAACACTTCTTTTGACACATGTGCGATGGTGACAACCGCGACACCCACCCTCGAAATCACGCAGTTTCCTCGATGGCAGAGAGAAACATTTCAGAATACTGCCACTCAGAATCGAATCGCAAAGGCCTCAGGGGTCACATAAATTGCATCAATGAAGCCACCACTTCTCTTGGCACGTTCAGTTGCACACATTTCTCGCTCAAAAACGACAGTTCGCAGTGTGATGCGCAACAGGTCGAAGTTTCTGGCAAATCTGGCCGCCGCTGCGCCAACCCTGACCATGGGCATTTGGGGGCTGGAGCTCCACTTAACGTGGTAGCTCCCTACTGAAGCGTAGCATGATAGCAGGTTTTGCTACGCCATACAGGGTGGAACTACTAGGGACCGTTCAAAACAAATATACGAAATTTGGTCGTGATCCAAAGTGCTGCTCCAGCCCGCGAAGGTAGGCAAACTCAAACTAAAGGTGTCTAAGAGGTTGCCTAATGCTCAGACGAAAGAGTAGGCTCGAGGCCGAATTGATGTCAAAGTTTCTGACATGTTCACTTTTAATGTACTCAAGAAAGGTGCTTGGGTGGCGCCGAGGGCATCTGCGAACTGCTTGGTCTTAGAAGGACACTTTATTTTGTTTACGCACCTGTCACTGTCGAACTCAACCGTTATCACAACCCAGGAGGGCGTGAAAAAGGAGGGATGAAAAAGGAAAAAAAATACGTTAGTGCCTCGGATCACACTAAAATCTCTTCGAATGGTTCGAGCGGCTCCACCCTGAATGGCACACCAAAAGCGGCTGCCACCCTCCACATCTCCAGATCTCTCACTAACTGAAAACGGTGAAAACGTCTGGTCAATGGTGGCCGAGAAACTTGCTCGTGACAATACGCCATTCACTACTCTTGATGAACTGTGGTATCGTGTTGAAGCTACATGGGTAGCTGTACCTGTACACACCATCCAAGCTCTGTTTGACTCAATGCCCAGACGTATCAAGGGTGTTATTACGGCCAGAGGTGGTTGTTCTGGGTACTGATTTCTCAGGATCTATGCGCCCAAATTGAGTGAAAATGTAATCACATGTTAGGTCTAGTATAATATGTTTGTGCTATCTTAGAAGGACCCTTTATTTTGTTTACGCACCTGTCACTGTCGAACTCAACCGTTATCACAACCCAGGAGGGCGTGAAAAAGGAGGGATGAAAAAGGAAAAAAATACGTTATTGCCTCGGATCACATTAAAATCTCTTCGAATGGTTCGAGTGGCTCCACCCTGAATGGCACAGCAAAAGCGGCTGCCACCCTCCACTCCAGAGGGGTGTAGTTCCAGCACTGCGATGTCGTTAGAATAGAACTGAAACGCCCAGGGAATGGCACCAATAGTTAAATGTGACAAGAATGTCGCACTACGAACTGTCGTTTTCCACTTTGAAATCAGTCGGAATCAACACGACAAGGGAAGGGGTGGTCTCGTTGACGTCATTTTTGGTACCCCCTGAAGCCTCTACGTGTCGCTTCTGTCCCGCGGTGTGTCTGAAATGTTTTCCTCGGACACCCGTAAGAAAACCGAGTGGTGCCAACGATGTGTGTCACGGTGATGACCGCCATCGCAGAGGCGTCAGAGAAACAAGTGAATTTGGGATAAGAAGGTCAGTGACGACTTTCTCATTGTGTGACACATCCGCAGTGGCAAAGAGCAGAGTTCCAGTGAAGTTGGATGACAGTGTAAAATCATTCATCCAACTTACAGCTCGTATGAACTTCTGCGGTACTGTCCTTTCTACTCATGTGCCGACACATTGCAGATTGAAGTCCGCCCCGATAGCTGAGTGGTCAGCGTGACGGTTTGTTGTCCTACGTGCCCGGGTTCGATTCCTGGCTGGGTCGGGAATTTTCTCCGCTCAGAGACCGGGTGTTGTGCTGTCCTCATCATAATTTCATCCCCATCCTGCACGCAGGTCGCCCAATGTGTCATCGAATGTAATATGACCTGCACCAAGGCGGTCGGATCTCCCCCTCAAGGGGCCACCCTGCCAATGACGCCAAACGCTCATTTTTCCATTGCAGTTTGAAGCGTCGCCAAGTCGAAGGTGAAGTCGCAGGATTCCATACTTTTGCACCATTACAGAGCAAGGCAGTCGGCATCTATGAGCCAAAATTCGAACTTATGCATTGCAATGGAAGACAAATGCGCTGTTTCGACAAAGTGATCCTCTAATTTGTTGCGCAGTGTAGACGCTCACCTCGCAACAGTGGACGACACATTATAAGTTTAATCAAAATTCTAAGGAACATATCACTTAGTTCTAGCTTTAATGTCGGCTTGTATCAACCGACTATTTGAAAGGTAGAATTTTACGTACGTGCAGCTTTAATATTTAGGCAGGAAAATAAAGGAAAACTGTTAATATTTGATACTAAAACACTAACGAAAATTTGTAGACCAATGTACGAATGAAAAAATCTTGAGATGGAGGATAAGAAGAAGTGAAGAATTAAGAGAACTCTAGAACCACCATGAGAACGTCGAAGTGCTAAAGAAGAGTAAGAGGGAATGGGCGGGCCATACGGCAAGAATGATGGAATATATACTAATCCGCTACACTATTTGGCATATCAGTAACTGGAAGTAAAGGAAGACGAAGACACAACCTCAGATGGTGAGGTAACCTGTGACAAGGAACCCCTTGAGTTCGACTCGCAAATCGAATCCTGCCTCGGGCATGGATGTGTGTGATGTCCTTAGGTTAGTTAGGTTTAAGTAGTTCTAAGTTCTAGGGGTCTGATGACCACAGATGTTAAGTCCCATAGTGCTCAGAGCCATTTGAACCATTTTTTTTACTCGCAAACAGCCAATGATGTTTACAAAATTCGACGCCCCCCCCTCCCCATTTTATCTACCATGCAACCACAGTATGGGCTGCTAATGGCGACAGGGCGGGAGACTGGACGTATCCAATGGTGAACACGGCATGAGGCTTCGGAACGTAGATTAACTGCTTCGTCGATGAGTAACCCAAAACAGTGTTACAGTTTTAGTGGTGTTGTTACAAAGCAGAGCAATGGCAACGACAAACGAAGCAAACGCTACATATATCTACAGCAACAATTGCCGAAGTTGACATTTAGTCTGTAGGGCTCTAAGGAATTTCGCAGAGCGAAACAGCAGTGGCAGATGAAATATTAGCATTTCTGCAAGATGAGCCAACGATAAACAAAGCAAACGTTCCATTATACCTACAGCAACAATTGCCGAAGCTGACATTTCGTCAGAAGGACCCCAGGAAGATTGACATTGTCAGATGGGAGTGGCAGTGGTGTCGTATACGCTCGAATTTGCGGACAGTGTGCATGAAGTGTACAATGATGACGATATCTGGTTAACAAGTGAAAGATATACTGAAACAGATATCGAACTATGTAGATTATCGTCCTTGTCGGACAGGGAGCCATAAATCCCGTCTCCAGTGAAACGTAGTACAGTGCAATCGTGGATCGAGGAACGGATACTAAACGTAATTACATACATGGAATGTCACCCTCGGCATAGTAAAAGAAAAAAGCAATTATGAACAGATTTAAAGTAACTGTCAGTGTCAATAAAATTCACCAACAGCCGTGTGCTTTACGATATGATTTTATTCTGTTGTGAAGGCTACCATTTCGACAATTCATTATGCCGTCTTCGGACCCGATACGCATCTATCCAAATAAACAAAGTTGTCGTATAGCCTCATAAATCATTGGATGTCTTGAATTCGATCGTTAAACAATTGTTTCATTCGAAGACGTGATAGCAAATCCAGGCGCTACACGACAAGTTCGTTTATGTGGATAGTTGCATATTGCGTCTGAAAATGGCATAATGAAATGCCAAAACTGGTGAACTTCACAATAAAGTAAAGTGATACCTTAAAGTACACGCTGTTAGTGAATTTCATTGACATTGGCCATTACATAACCAGCTGATGTCCCTGGCCATGACGAACCAACAGTGATTTAGAGTAAGTCCTCAGCAATGTGACCATGTAATGCATAAAAAAACCACAGATACTGAAGGGTGGGCAAGGAGCACTTGTTTGCGCGTTTCAAGTATTCTCGATACAATTTACAGAATGTGCAAGATGTTGACCTATTACGTTATGCACATCAAAATGCGTGTCACCAGATTACAATGATTTCAAGGGAAGTTGCCAACGATTGCATAGCTTCAAACTGTGCTACAGAATTGGAAGACGTAGATAACGGAACGTAAAATAAAGCGCCAACATGAAGATGCATAGGAAACTGCGGAATCGTCCCGGAAATTTGTAGATGAGAGAAACCAACTTCCAGCAGCGTTCAGTAAGGAATATGCTTTCAACGTCGACCAATCGGGATTTGATGAGGAACTGTGTAAGAAAGGATTTCTGGAAATTGGAGGTAGCAAGGGATTTGCATCAGGATCAACAAACATCAATGCCTTAACGCATTCGTATACAACTATGCCGACTGTTATGTAGATGTTACATTGGCTGTGAAGTTATTTATAGTGCTGGAGGAGAGTTGGAGATGCTCTGCCCCCTACCATTCTTTCTCGTGCGCTTGTTCTTGCAAGGGCAGTAGGGAATATTCAGGTCACAGCAAGCAACTGTGGCGAAATGAGCATTCGAGAACTACAATTACAGTTAGAGCACTGTTTTTGCTTGATTCTGCGTGTAAAAATCACACTCCTTTAGCGCAAACTGTCCCTCCTGGAAACCGTGTTACATTACAATTTCGGCCAACTGGAACAACTGGAAAAATTAATGGTCTTGACATTGTTTTTTCTCTGCCCATAAAATGTATTATCGTACTCTCTGCAGTTTCAAGAAGATCCACGGCAGACTGTCACATCTGGTTGCATGACATCACATTCCATCAGTTCTCAGCACCTTGTTACACCAATATCATTTTATATGCATCCTGCGAGAGTGGATACCTAGCTAAACGTCCTGCACGGTGTGAAACTGCCAAGGGGCTCGCCTTAGATCTTGATGGTGCGAATTCTCTACATCTCCTGGACACACAATGTCTGTTGCCTCCCTGGCGACAGCACATGGTGCATCATTTGCAGCAAATATTTTTCTTGTCCCATTTGTTAACACAACACTTTCCAATGAGCCTTACCAACGATTGAACTTGCGATCTCCCACTCCATGGTTTTCTTTTGAGAGGACGCAGCCGAGTTGAACGTCGAAAAGACAAACAGTACACTAGACAGAAAGAAATGGAAGAGGCTCGTAGAGAAGACGTTTGGTCGAAAAGGCCCAAACCACATGCAAGGTAAGGTGTCTGCTGTTCCAAAGCCGTTGGAAGAGGCCGTAATGTAGGTATTTCTCAAAGAAATGGCAAGTAAAATGGTTATATTGTAGGAATGATATTTCTAAGCAATGCCAAAAAATGTAGTCTGTTAGACTGTGAATCAAACGACGACGACGACGACGACGACGTAAGAGAAGAACTAGCTGTTACATCAGCCCAAAGCAACGCCATTTAAGTCATAATGAAAAACCAAACGCTAGAAGATTGTTAGAACACCGGCACCTTAAGTCACCATAAAACACAGAAATCACAGTACCCGGTAATCGTGTTCACATGATTTCGTCTGTAGAGGGAGAGAGACAGTGAGCGATAATCAAATTTCACACTAACAAGTGAAAATCGACAGGGACTCGACACACCGCAGCTAAAAATACACTATGTTCTGTGAATTCTGTGAATGAAGTTCGGCAGAAGCCTCTGATGTGTTTTTGTGGGCATTCCAGCAACAGATAAGAATGAAGAAGAAGATGGATGTTCCTAAATTAAATGTAAGTAATTACAAAATGCAGTCTCGAAATATTTTCACATGACAAAATGAAGTTTTTGGAATGCTGCTTTGTTAACTAACCAAATAAGTTTACGGTAACTTAACTGCAAATGACAAGCTACCGATATACAGTGACCTGTGGAAGGTCCTACATAACCCCACACTGTAGATAAAATAAATGTTATGGGAAAAACCGACAAAAACTGTTTCCAAGATCTAATTTCCTTACAAAATTATCACTTAAAACATCTTTACATTTTACAAAATTGAATAAACAGCCCCGCTGACGATGGTACGTAAAACGTGTTTGGGTTTGTATAAAAAACAGTTTCTTGCATGATAGGCGGACCTGCAATCCAGTAATATTGTCTGCAAACACGGTTGCTGCAAAAGCTTCAAAACCATATGATGCAGAAAAATATAATGTAAAGATACCAGTGTTGTGAAATATTAGATAGTACCCATAAACTGGTTTATTTACAAAGAGGAAATGTAGGTATCCTTAGGGAGAAATGATTACCTATTCACCTTCACTTTATCAGGTAGCTCAGGTACTGTAGTGTAAATATGACGAGAAACTGAGGGTTCCGCAAACAGATAAACACTTGCGGAAGACATATTCCTCAATAAAGATGTCAGACGTCTTGAACCAAAATATTCAACACCGTCAGAAAGCTTTCAATTGTACTTACAACTCGGTGAATAGTTGTCTCACTGTATGGCAAATAGACGTAGCCTAGACTCACTGATTCTGTCCGGTACTTTTTATAGCGCAAATTTTTCATACACGTTTTTCATTGCTCGTTACGCGATTTATCTCTGTTAATTATAAATTAGGAAATTTGTGGGATGGACTATGGGGTAAAACTGCTGAGGTCATCAGTCCCTGGGCTTAAGCACTACTTAATCTAACTTAAACTAACTTATGCTAAGGACAACACAGACACACCGACGGGGGCAGCCACGCGAACCGTGACAAGACGCCCTTGACAACGCGGCGACCCCGCGCGGCTTGTAATTATATTTTTCTCTTCCTTAACCAGTACTTACCGCTTTCCGTTCCCATTTTCATGCACTCGCATTCCCCTTTTCACGGGGTCATGTTTCTGATTTCTGAATTAATGGGAACAAACAACTTCGTCAATCAGAAATACTACCGTCTTGGCTAAATGACATGCAGAACCTCTAGCGTGCCGCAAGTAAAATATAAATACTCGAAATGTCATGTTTTCGAATATCCTCTTTTCTCTGAAAGTGAGTTGAAATATGAAGAGGCTGAAGTACGACCTTACTGTAACGCAGCCGCTGTAGACCATTCAGGCTGCGTACCCAATTAGTAGTCAATAGCCAAACTTTACATGTCAGGCACGGTGAATAGGCCCGTCATCTGATTCCCAGCGAACCGTTTGTTCCAGACTGACTTGCGTGCCTTCACACGAAACGTCACCCGTCCAAATCGAACGCGGCGAGGAAATGTGAGCCTTCATTATTGAGGCACACGCTACGCGATTCCTCTACTGTCCGGCTGTTACACACTCAGTGGTCCGTGAAAAGTGAATGCTGTGTCCTGTTAAACCCGTACAGGAGTCTAGCGGTAGTATAGGGAAATGCCTGATTTGCACCTATAGTGTTCTCAATATTTCGGTCTGCCGCAGCGAGTATGTTTCTATAACGTTTAATGTTGGGGAACCAATTCCATAAGTTACAGAAAAGTAGATATATAGCGGGTAAAACGCGTATTACTTTGATGAGGACTTTGGGTTTCAAATATGATGGACAGAGTTAATATATCGACGGTTTACACCCAGTTCAATATTCCCTTGTTTAGCACTTCAGCGTTGTCATGGGGTTTTAAAGTTTTATTAATTCCTCATTAATTTCTTATCTTTCATACCAAGTTATTTTCATTCTCTCACAGGCCTAAAAGGGTTCCTTTGTATTTGTCTTTCTAATAAAGTTTGCCTTTATGTTCCTGCCTAAATATTAATGCAAGACATACGTACAATGTTAGCTGTATAATATTCGATTGATGCAACAAGATATTGAAGCTAGTACTAAGTCATATTTTCTTTAGAATTTTGATGAAACTGAGAAGTGTGTCGTCACTTAAAAGTTTCAAACTGATAGGCCGTGGTCGATGTATAAATCTTTCCCCTGACGTTTCGTCTCCGACTGCGGGAGACATCATCCGAGGTAAAACGGCGAACTGCCTCTCAGTATGTCTCCCACAGTCGGAGACGATACGTCAGGGGAGAGTTTTATACATCGACCATGACCTTTCAGCCCGGAAGTTTTAAGTGACGACAATATCGGCCATGAGAGCCTACATTAAACGAGAAGCGTCTACCGTTGCGACGTTCAAATGGTTCAAATGGCTCTGAGCACTATGGGACTTAACTTCTGAGGTCATCAGTCCCCTAGAACTTAGAACTACTTAAACCTCACTAACCTAAGGACGTCACACACATCCATTCCCGAAGCAGGATTTGAAACCGCTGCCGTAGCGGTCGCGCTTTTCCGGACTGTAGCGCCTAGAATCGCTCGGCCACACCGGCCGGCCGTTGCGACGTAAGCATCCACACTGCACAACAAAATTAAAGAATCACTTTTCCGTAACCGCGTATTTGTCTCCCATTGCAGTGCAAAAGTTTGAATTTTGGATCATGTTATACAACTGCCGTTACCCAGCAGAGATAAATAATTCACAGTACCACTCGAACCCAGTAGCAGACACACACAAACTGTACACAGGATGATCACTTCACCTAAAAGCTGAAAGGAAAGGGGCTGGAGAAGAAGGTTCTATATTTTCGGCGGGAACTGCGTTCAAGTGACTAGATGTTGGTGCTGGACAGGGAGAAATTTAATAAGTTTATTACCTGAAAGCATAGAGCTGCAGACAGCGTCTATCACTTTTTGACGTCGGAGCGTCGCAAACGGATCAATATCCTTTTCCCTACTAAAAGATTTAAACAAAAAATTGGAGCTGAGAGGCAGCGGGAAACTACTAACATTTACATCTTCATCTGTATTGATGAAGCAACCGTTCTGTGTCAATGCTGTACCAGTGTTTTGTCCCCTGATTCGTATTTCACCCTCGGAACCCAGAAAAACTGCTCTGCAAAACATAAGGACTAGACGGATAAAGTAACATAGCATATTAACTAGCCAGTCAAAATGAATGAAAGTGTGGCAGATTCTTGTAGAGGCCTCCGAGTCGTGCGCAGAAAGCTGGACGTCACATTTCTTGAGGTCAGCATGGCTATAGTGCCAAATGTGGGTGATCCTGCAACACGAGGCAGTTGAAGGAACAAAATGGCCGAGAGACAACATCTGGATGCCTTCACATGGGGAAGAACAGTAGTGAAACTGAAATAAGGACGAAGTGTGACGAGTGTAGCAGAGGAATTCGGTACTGATCACAGCAATGTTTCACGTGCTTGGAGAGTGTTCCAAACCACAGGTACTGATGCCCGATGGAGAGGAGATGGTCAACCACAGTCCTCTACATCATTGCGTAACAGGTAAGAAAGAACCCACGTCAATCAGCGGGTGTAATTGCGACGCACACAATCATACGTTCCACAGTGCCAGTGGGAATGCATGCGGTTGGTCTCTTTGCCCGACCACAAGTGCATTGTGTTTCACTGAGACCCGCACATCGTTGTACCGTTTGCGATGATGCTAAGAGCACAGGAATTGGACCAACTATGAGTGAGGTTGCCTGTTGTGCCCGGGTGAGACCAGATTCTGTCTAGGTATTAACCGAGGATGCGTCCTCATAATGCGAGAGTCGAGAACGTGTAATGTACCCGGGAGCATCACCGACCATAAACATTTTGATGGGTCCATGTATTATGAGGGAGTCAGGTACAACGAAGCAAGGGGTTACTCAGCTACAAATCTTTGAGTACTGATCACTTACCGTCACTGTTATTGTCACATTGTGCTCTTTTCCTATGTGAGCCCCTCGACCATTTGTATTCCGCGCTGACTTCATTCTCACGTGTAACATTGCGCGACCGCATTGAACGGCGCTGGTGACTGAGCTCTCGGATAGAGAGATTATCCGGCAAATGGATTGACCTGGCCGTTCCCCCATCCTAAATCCTATCGAGCACGTGTTAGATGCGGTGGGAACACGTGCTGCAACACGTCACCATGCACCAACGACAATCCAGCAATTGTTAGTGGCTCTGGTGGAGTAATTGTAAGTACGCTTTTAGGTTTTTATGTTGGAACGCCACGTAGCGCTCTGCGTAAAAATCACTGACTGTGCTGAGTGCTGTCTGTGGCTGGTTTGCATTGTTGGAGTATTTGCTATTGTAGTGTTGAGAAGTTGGATGTGAACAGCGCGTAGCGTTGCGCAGTTGGAGGTGAGCCGCCAGCAGTGGCGGATGTGGGGAGAGAGATGGCAGAGTTTTGAGAGCGTACGATCTGGACGCGTGTCCGTCAGAAAAAAGGAAATTTGTAAAGATAATGTCATGAACCGATTATATGACTTTTGATCACCATTAAGGTAAATACATTGTTAGTTCTCCATCAAAATCTTTCATTTGCTAACTATTACTGTCAGTAGTTAGTGCCTTCAGTAGTTAGAATCTTTTATTTAGCTGGCAGTATTGGCGCTCGCTGTATTGCAGTAGTTTCAGTAACGAAGATTTTTGTGAGACAAGTGATTCATGAAAGGTATAGTTTATTGTTGTGTCTGAGTACGGTCAGTTTTGCACAGCTGTTTGAAAATCAAATAACGTAGATGTTTTCCAGCACTGTCATTTATAAATTTTTCTAAGGGGCTATGTTTCATATACTGGTACGCCCTGCAGCTTGTTACACAGCCTACGTTTTCGTTCATGGTGATCACACACCCTATTCAGAACTACATCACACGTTTTGTGATCTCCAGGTGTCTATCAAAAATTTAATGTAATTATTGTCTTTGAATAAAAATGTAAATTCTGTTCTTCTCATTGTGTATTTCTTTCAGTTACCTTCTGAATTGTAGTGTCTTGTGCTGTAGCGGTTCTTACTTTGTGTGGTTCAAGTTTCATCGAAATACGCTGACGGAAAGAAGTCGTAAACGCAGCACTAAAAAGCAATTAATGTACAATAATGAAACCTTGGAAATACATTTGCCTAGGTAACATGTTTCAGTGATTAACATAGCAAGGTAACAGATTAATGCGCTAATAGACACTGAAAATGTGAAATGCTGGTACATTAATATCCGGTGCAACCGCCAGAATGCTGAGTGCCAGCATGCAGACGTGCATGCATTGTGTTGTATTGGTGCCGGATGTCACTTTCTGCAATGAAGTTGCATGTCTGTTCCACTTGGTCGGTCAGTACAGGGACGTTATGTTGTTTCTGGATGACGCTGGAGTTAACGTCCGATAATTTCTGTCCAAGATTGAAGACTGATCTGTTGATCGATCAGACCAAGACGACATGTCGACACTCTGTATAGCATGTTGGGTTACAACAGTGATACGCGAGAGAGCGTTATCCTCTTGGAAAAAGATAAATAATGGTAGCATGACAGGTCGAAACACCAGACTGACGAACTCATTTGCAGTCAGGGTGCGGCGGATAACCACGAGAGTACTACCGCTGTCATACGAAATCGCACCTCGAACCACAGGTCCAGTGTTCCAGACACAGACAGGAAGCTTGCAAGGTCTCAATTGGCCTCCCCCTAATCAACACACAGCCATTACTGTTAGTGAGGTAGAATGCAACAAGCCTCAACCCTGCCCTCTGAAGTCGCAAACGGTGATGGTTTGGTACCAGTGAAATATGCGCTGTACAGGACGTCTGCTTCGGAGCTGTCCTTGAAGTAACCGATGTTTTGCAGTTCGTTGTGTCACTGTGGTGCCAACTTCTGCCCAAAATTTCCGTTGCAGATTCAGTACCATGAGCCAGAACCATACGTCTCCATGATGGTCCTCCCATTGGTGGTGTCACGTGGCCGCCCAGGGCCCAGACTTTTAGCGACCGTACGTTCTCATAAACACCGCTGCCAGCAATCAGGTACAATGGCCACGTTCCTGCCAAGCTTTTCGGCAATATCCCAGAAGGAACACGCAGCCTCTCGTAGTCCTACAACACGACCTCGTTCAAACTACGTCAGGTATTGATAATGGCGTTTTTGTCGCCTTAAAGGCATTCTTAACTAACATCAGCTCATTGTTGTTGTTGTGGTCTTCAGTCCTGAGACTGGTTTGATGCAGCTCTCCATGCTACCCTATCCAGTGCAAGCTTCTTCATCTCCCAGTACTTACTGCAACCCACATCCATCTGAATCTGCTTAGTGTATTCATCTCTTGGTCTCCCTCTACGATTTTTACCCTCGACGCTGCCCTCCAATGCTAAATTTGTGATCCCTTGATGCCTCAGAACATGTCCTACTAACCGGTCCCTTCTTTTTGTCAAGTTGTGCCACATACTCCTCTTCTGCCCAATTCTATTCAATACTTCATCATTAGTCATGTGATCTACCCATGTAATCTTCAGCATTATTCTGTAGCACCACGTTTCGAAAGCTTCTATTCTCTTCTTGTCCAAACTATTTATCGTCCATGTTTCACTTCCAGACATGGCTACACTCCATACAAGTACTTTCAGAAACGACTTCCTGACACATCTATACTCGATGTTAACAAATTTCTCTTCTTCAGAAACGCTTTCCTTGCTCACATCAGTTCACCACTTCCTATCTCAAAGGTAACTAACGCTCACTACAGTTACAACGTGCATTCCAAGCGAACCTGATTTACTTTCTCATAGTGGCACTAACAGCACCATTCTAACGCGATTGACGCGAAATTTGAATGGCCATCACCTTTCAGATACAGAAACACACCTACCAACTGTCTTACGACGCACATCTGCTTCTTGGCGTTGTGATATCTTTTCGTCAGTGTATGTTACATGGCAGTAACAGATCATGCGTAAGTTATTTTCGGCCCAGCGTTTTGCACCAGTTTATGTGCACCAGAAGAAGTCCAGCATCATATCCACGACGGCTGCCGTCGACGCTGCAGCCCGCACTACCAACACTACTGCAAAGAGGCACCTGACGATGGCCTCAGAGATTTCGTTACACATGTCGCGCACCCGCCACTCGCAAACGGCCGCGGTGGAACTTTCCTTTTACATTTCCGTCATTTCTGTAACAGCAGACTACTCGTGAAGCAGTTATAACAGTTTGCTGGAAGTAACATGTTTCCATGTTACCTGATTTGTCGGTAAAATGCAGTCTCCATACTCAATAGGACTCTATGAAATGCGTCATGTCCTTCTTGTGGCCGGCCGGAGTGGCCGAGCGATTCTAGACATTCGGTTAGTTATGTTTAAGCAGTTCTAAGTTCTAGGGGACTGATGACCTTAGCAGTTAAATCCCATAGTGCTCATAGCCATTTGAACCTTTTATTTTCCTTCTTTTGATGTTAGTTTGATGACCACCGTGAGAATCTTAAAGCTGAATAAACCTGTGACGATTTGTGCCGCCGTTCTGTGACACTTTTTTTCTCTTCAGTGTGTCTAATTTGGCTAGTTCCGCAGACCAAGGGACAATATCAAAGGAATGATTGAACAAGAAATTAGCACTGAATCTCTTTCATGCTTAAATAACATTTCCTTAATGCTCTTTCAATAAAACTGAGTTCGTCGCCTTCCTTCCCCCTTGCTACATCTACGTGCTCATTCCACTGTAAATAGTTCTCGATTTATCCTTAAAGATACTCAAAGGTTTTCATTTATTCCGGCAACTTATCGCTGATGGAGCAATGCATTATTATTGGATCTATTCATGTACTTTCGCACCTTAAGTTGCGGCATAAGAAGTCGCCCCCGTTCAGCCAACGGCCTTGTCAAACAGGGCGGACGAGAGGACAGAGGTTCAGGGCACTATTACCCTGGGGGTGGCAATCTGGCCCTAAAGCCGGAAGAATCAGCAGTGGTCAACGGCATGAGCATGCAGAAGGCTATGGAAACCACTGCATTAAATACATGTTACGTTCATCGACACCACATGAGGCTTGTAATTGAAAATGTGTCGTGATAATCTCTCCATTGGCAGAGGATCTCGGAATCGTCCCCCATCTGGGTCTCCGGGAGGGATCTGCCAAGGGGGAGGCGACGATAAGAAAAAAAAAATTGAATAATCAACGAAAGGATAACGTTCTACGAGTAAGGGAGTCAAAAGTCAGAAGCTTGAATGTGGTAGGTAAGGAAGAAAATCTGTAAAGGGAAATGATAAAGGCTCAATCTAGATATACTAATGGAAAAGGAAACGAGTATTTGGCGTCATTTCCGGCCGCGGTGGTCTCGCGGTTCTAGGCACGCAGTCCGGAACCGCACGACTGCTACGGTCGCAGCTTCGAATCCTGCCTCGGGCATGGATGTGTGTTCTGTCCTTAGGTTAGTTAGGTTTAAGTAGTTCTAAGTTCTAGGGGACTGATGACCACAGCTGTTAAGTCCCAAAGTGCTCAGAGCCATTTGAACCATTTTTTTAGCGTCATTGGCCGGGAGGTCCCTTGCCGAGCAGGTCCGACCGCCTTGGTGCAGGTCTTATTACAGTACATTCGACACCACATTGGGCGACCTGCGTGTCGGATGGGGATGAAATGATGATGAAGACAGCACAACACCCAGGCCTTGAGCGGAGAAAATCTCCGACCCAGCCGGAAATCGAACCCGAGCCCGTAGGATGGCAATCCGTCACGCTGACCACTGAGTTAACGGAGCGGAATGGATATAACAGGGGTCACTGAAGTGAAATGCAAAGAAGACCAGGATTTCTGATCAGATGAGTATAGGGCAATATCGACAGCAGCAGAAAGTGGTATAATGGGAGTGGGATTCGTTATATATAGGAAGGTAGGTCGGAGAGTGTGTAACTGTGAACATTTCAGTGACAGGGTTGCTCTTATCAGAATCTACAGCAAGCCAACACCGACATGATAGTTCAGGTATACATGCAGAGGTCACAAGCTGTAGGTGAGGAGACAGAGAAAATATATGAAGAAATTGAAAGGGTAGAGGCAGGTGAAAGTCTTGACAATCATGGGGACTGCAATGCGGGTATAGGGGAAGGAGCAAAAGGAAGGGTTACGGGAGAATATGGTCTTAGTACAAGAAATGAGACTAATTGGGTTCTGTAATACATTTCAGCTAGTAATAGCGAATACTCTGCTCAGGAATCTCAAGAGGAGATATACTTGAAAAGGCCGGGTGCTACGAGAAGATTTCAGTTAGATTAGGTCATGGTAAGACAGAGATTCCGAAAGTAGATACTGGAATGCAAGGTGTACCCAGGAGCATATATAGACTCAGATCACTATGTAGTAGTGATGAAAAGTAGGCTGAAGTTTAAGAGATTAGTCGGGAAGAAGTATTACGCAAAGATGTGGGACACGGAAGTACGAAGGAATCATGAGATACGCTTGAAGTTCTCTAAGGATATAGATACAGCAATAAGGAATAGCTCAGTGGGCAGTGCAGTTGAAGAGGAATGGATATCTCTAATAAGAGCAATCACACATGTTGGAATGAGAAACATAGGTACAAAGAAAGTAATACTGTAGTTGATAAATGAAAGGAGGAAGTACAAAAATGTTCTGGGAAACTCAAGAATATAGAAATACAGCTCACTGACAGAAACTAATAGAAATTGCAGGGAACCTAAAACGAAATGTATGCATGATAAATGTGAAGAAATCGGAAAAGAAATATTTCTCGAAAGGACAGACTCAACATACAGGGAAGTCAAAAGTACATTCTGTGGCATTAAAAGTAAGCGTGATAACATTAAGAATGCTACCGGAATTACACTGTTAAATGCAGAGGAGACAGCGGATAGTTAGAAAGAATACATTGAAGGCCTCTGTGAGGGGGAGGATTCGTCCGATGCGATAGAAGAAGAAACAGTAGTGGATTTAGAATTGATAGTGGGTCCACTATTAGAATCAGAAGTTAAAAGAGCTTTGGGGGACTTCAGATCAAATAAGGCAGAAGGGATAGATAACATTCCATCAGAATTTATGAGATCGTTGGAAGAAGCGGCAACAAAACGACTACTCACGTTGGTGTGTAGAATGTATGAGTCTGGCGACATAACATCTGACTAGCAGAAAAATATCATTCACTGAATTCCGAAGGCTGCTAGAATTGACAAGTGCGATAATTATCGCACAATCAGCTGCATAGCTGAAGCATCCAAGTTGCTGGCAATAATAATAAACAGAAGAATGGAAAAGAATCTTGAGGATGTGCTAGATTACGATCTGTTTGGCTTTAGAAGAGGTAAAGCCACGAGAGAGGCAATTCTCACGTTGCACTTGATAATGGAAGCAAGACTAAAGAAAAATCAAGACGCGTTCTCAGGAATTATTGAAATGGAAGAAGCGTTCGGTAATTTAAAATGGCGTAAAATGTTCGACAATCTGAGAAATATAAGTTATAGGAAGGGGCGGGTTATGTGCAATATATACAACAGCCAAGAGGGAAGTGCACGACCAAGAACAAAGTGCTTGTATTAAAATCGCATCGTATTAAAGGGATGTAGTCTGTCACCTCTCCTGTTGAATCCACACATCGAAGAAGCAATAATGGATATAAAGAAAAGGTTCAGGACTGCAGTTAAAATTGAAGGTGAAATAATATCAATGATATGATTCGCTGATGACATTGCTATCCTGAGTGAAAGTGAAGAAGAATTACATGAATTGCTGAATGGAATGAAGAGTGTAATGAGTACAAAATATGGACTGAGAGTATCGAAGAAAGATGAAGGTAATAATAAGTAGCAGAAATGAGAACAGCGAGAAATTTATCAGGATTGATAGTCACGGAATTGATGAAGTTAAGGAATACTGCTACCTAGGCAATAAAATAATCAGTGACGGACGGAACAAGGAGGACATCACGAGCAAACGAGCAATCGAAAAAAGGCCAAGAGAAGTCTTCTAGTATCGAACATAGGCTTTAATTTAAGGAAGAAATTTCTGAGAATGTGCGTCTGGAGCACAGCATTGTATGGTAGTGAATCTTGGGCTGTGGGAAAACCGGAACAGAGGAGAATCACACCATTAGAGATGTGGTGCTGCAGAACAATATGGAAAATTAGGTGGACTGATAAGGTAAGGAATAAAGAGGTTCTGCGCAGGATCGGAGAGGAGAGGAACATGTGGAAAACACTGATATGGAGAAGAGACAGGATGATAGGATATCTGTTAAGACATGAGGGAATGACTTCGGGGTACTAGAGGGAGGTACAGAGGGCAAAAACTGCAGAGGAAGTCCGAGATTTGAGTACATCCAGCAAATAATTGAGGACGTAGGTTGCAAGTGCAACTCTGAGATGATCAAGCCGGCACAGGAGAGAAAGTAGAAAGTCGTGGTGCGCAGCCTCTAACCAGTCAGAGGACTGAAGACCCCCCCCCCCCCCCCCCCCCGAAAAAAATTGTTCCGCCATAGTTTCCCGCCTGTCCTATTTTACCTGTCAGCCCGGCCTACGACGTCCGACATCTGTAACTGGGGGTGGCCGCCCAACCCCATATATATGGACGTGGTTTCACCACATGTTGAAGACACTTAGCACGGCACTCCTTGAACACCCGACAAGTCGTGCAGTTTCCGAAATGCTCGTGCCGAGCTTCCCTGCCATCACATCTGTCCCCAGTCCAATTCAGATAGTTCGCGCGCTTTGCCCATTATACACACGGACATCACGCACGCTGATACTACACGCAACGTGCGTGTGTCTATCAGTCATTCCTCGCCAGGTGACGCTGCTACGGCCTGCACGGGCTTATATGAACAGTAGGTCCGTGATCATAACGTTCTCACTCGTTAGATTATACATGATCTAGGTACAAAGATAGGCGAGCGAAATCAAAGAAGCACATAATCACGATAAATATAGGTCCAGAAGCAATGAGTACATAAACATCTCACAAGAGTATCGTCTAGACACAAAATTGCAGACATATTCTTGAGGACAAATACATTGCAACAGGTATTTCATCTAGCCATCACCTACTTGAGGTGAGGCTTAAGGATGTATTCTCATCGATGCCCATATACGTTCAAAAATTCCAGGTGTGTTTCGAAAGCACTGACAACCGTCCACAATACTATCCCAGAGTTCGACACAGTCAACAGTATGTCAACAAACCAAAAGTTTTAAACATTCCCAAGCAAAAAATATATACATACAAAATAAAAGAAAATAAAAAACCCATCGGGAGGCCAAGTTATTTGTGAACCACGAGGAATTCCCAACACACTTGGTGTCAAACGTTCTTGCTAGGTATTCCGAAACATCCATATGAAAATGCACCGGTGTGTCACCACCAGTGCTACATTCGCATCCTTTCACCATACGAACAGAATCCGGACAGTCGTATAGCTTGTGCTGAAATAAATAAAGGTGTGCATGACCTGTATGTGGGCCAGGAAGGGAATGTGGCCTTATGAACCGATGACCAATGACCGCTGCCCAATCATTTCCAGAATATCTCTGCTTATGTGACGATTCAGTGGTAGCATGTGGGTTTCCGTAAGCTCTTAACATTTGTGCTGCGGATGTTCACAACACCGTATGGGATACAGAATGCTTCTTCTGCTAATAAAACGTGCACGAGGAACTGTGGGTCACCCCCACACTGTGTTGGGTTCCATTAACAGACAACAACTCTGATAAGTCATGAGCGGCCATGCGATGCACACTTTGTATGTGATACGGGTACAGCTGCCCCTCATGCATTATTCGGTGAATGATGGAGAGCGAAACGCTTTCTGCAGAATTCTGCCCCTGCAGTACTGCTAGTACTTGTGGCTAGCACTGCGTCCACTTGTAATACTCGCCCCAAATTCGTTGTGTCCACACTCTCCTTGATCTATGTACCTGTTGCTTGTTGGGTTTAAATAAACCTGTCCCGCGCTGACGGTGATGAAATACAGCGGACGCTCTGCTATCGGCTGTCTTCTCTTAGGAAAAGGTATGTGATATAATCTTGTTATCATTCGTGCGTTGCTATTAGCACGCCTGTATACGAGTACGAAGTGTACATCAGAAATTTCTTCGTCTGAAAATGAGTGTGGAGCCACGGTAGCCACTAAAAATGCTACAAGTCCTCACTGTGTTTATTGTTCACTGTGGGAACTGGTTCCTGGAACATAAGTCAGTGGTTATGCCGCAGCCTTGGTGCTCGCACAACCCAGACACGGCCCCAAACTTGACCTGTGATCGGTTGCTTCAAGGCCACTCTTCGCTTCACACCAATGACAATAAAGTACTCTGCTAATCGATAGCGATGTGCCAGCGGGCATAGCTGCAGCATAAACTTATCCTAGACATTAACAGTGGTGTAACAATGGCACAACTGCATATCTGAATATATCGTATCGGGGAAACTGTTTCTGGACCGAGCGAGCTGGGGCACTGGTTGGCACTGTAGACTCGCATTCGGGAGGACTGCTTTTCACGGGCGGTTATAGGCGCTTCAGTCCCGAACCGTGCGACCGCTACGGTCTCTGCTTCGAATCCTGCCTCCTGCATGGATGTTTGTGATGTACTTAGGTTTAAGTAGTTCTAAGTTTAGGGGACTGATGACCTTAGAAGTTGAGTCCCATAGTGCTCAGAACCATTTGAACCATTTTTGAAGTGCTGTTCAAATCTGCTTCTGGCCATTCTGACTTAGGTTTTCCGTGATTCCCTTAAATCGCTTTTGTTAAATGCCTGGGTGGTTCCTTTAAAAGGACACGGCCGAATTCCTTCCCCCAGCTGGGCTTAATCCGAGCTTGTGCTCCTTCTCTAATGATCTTGTAGTGGACGGGACGTTAAAAACTAATCCTCGTCCTCCTCCAGCAAGTTTCGGGACCTATGTTTATTACTACTACTTGCTTGTTTCACTGCTCTCTAATCGGTCCTCTTGTTTATAACTATGATTACTCAGACACGCTGTACACGTCGTGAAGAACAGCGGCTGCCCTGTCCTCCCGTGTTATGCTGTGGACGCTATCATTGCCTCTGGTGATCCCTCCCCCCCCCCCCCACCCCTCACCGGCTCGTATCTCGACAAAAGGTGTGATCTTTAACCGTATGTAAGCCGAATTATTAATCTCTCTTAAATTAAGCTGTTCTCTTTACCTTTTGATGACATTCTGCCATCTGTCGTGGTCGTAGCAAGATTCGCAATCACTACATTTGATCTTGTATATACTGACGAAACTTGGGGACAACACCTATTTCTACATCTACATCTACATCCACACTCCGCAAGCCACCTGACGGTGTGTGGCGGAGGGTACCTTGAGTACCTCTATCGGTTCTCCCTTCTGTTCCAGTCTCGTATTGTTCGTGGTAAGAAGGATCGTCGGTATGCTTCTGTGTGGGCTCTAATCTCTCTGATTTTATCCTCATGGTCTCTTCGCTAGATATATGTAGGAGGGAGCCATATACTGTTTGACTCCTCGGTGAAGGTATGTTCTCGAAACTTCAACAAAAGCCCGTCCGAGCTACTCAGCGTCTCTCCTGCAGTGTCTTCCACTGGAGTTTATCTATCATTTCCGTAACGCTTTCGCGATTACTAAATGATCCTGTAACGCAGCGCGCTGCTCTCCGTTGTATCTTCTCTGTCTCTTCTATCAATCCTATCTGGTACGGATCCCACACTGCCGAGCAGTATTCAAGCAGTGGGCGAACAACCGCACTGTAACCTACTTCCTTTGTTTTCGCATTGAATTTCCTTAGGATTCTTCCAATGAATCTGAGTCTGGCATCTGCTTTACCGACGATCAACTTTATATGATCATTCCATTTTAAATAACACTAAGTGCGTACACCCAGATAATTTATGGAATTAACTGCTTCCAGTTGCTGACATGCTATATTGCAGCTAAATGATAAGAGACCATGTAAAAGGTAGGAACTAAATTTTTTATTACTTCTGAAGAAAGTTTTAACCTTAACGTTACAGAAAGCGAAAGCAACCATTTCAAAAACTTCACCCACGTATGGGATTGCTATATATGTTTTACTTTTGTCAGATGTAATTTTGTGCAAAATAATTTCCCTCTTATGCTTAGAGGATAAACAGTACACTTTCAAATTACACATTTTATTGCCCATTGTTGGATCATATCCATTCATACTTGCTATTAACCTTAATACATCACGATCCGATAAATGTAGTCGAATAATAGCATCTATCATATTTCTAAGGTACCGTACGCATATTTATGAACACGCGGAAGAGATAAATCGGCATGAATGACACTACGTGAAGTGATCTTCTTCATGTGTACGTTAAGCCATGCATGGTATCATTATTATAATTTTTGTATCCAGAGAATTAATAGTCTTTACGAGTTATTCTTCAGTATTAAAATTGAATTAACTATGAAATTGCCGGCGGTGGTGGTCTCGCGGTTCTAGGCGCGCAGTCCGGAACCGTGCGACTGCTACAGTCGCAGATTCGAATCCTGCCTCGGGCATGAATGTGTGTGATGTCCTTAGGTTAGTTAGGTTTAAGTAGTTCTAAGTTCTAGGGGACTGATGACCACAGCAGTTGAGTCCCATAGTGCTCAGAGCCATTTTGAACTATGAAATTCTCAAAATCCTTACTATCAACTAAGATAAAGGCATCGTTGATGTACAGCAGTACACCATCTTCCGACTGATATGATTCAGCCTGGAAACATGCGTTCCGTATGATCTAAAAATGCATTTGCCTTAGAGCTTGAAGACAGCGCCACACTGCTAGTCCAGCACGCTGAATGCGTATATTATTCCTAAAACTATGATAATTATGAGACAAAACTACTTCCAGAAACTCAGTTAGCTCAATAATTTCAGCATGAGTCAGTCTACTGTGTTTCGAAAATTTGCCGCTAATGTTGTTTACAGTTTCAGTTACCGGTACACATACGAGTATGTAAATATTGGTAACACTGAAACAAAAGTACTTGTCACTATCAAGAATTTTCACGTCTTCAGCTCTCTTGAAAAGTTCATTTGGATCTTTTAATAGGTAATGACTGTTGTACGTGTAGTGCTAATTAAGTAAACAATTAAGCATTTTACTAATTGAATAAGCTGTACGATTTTACGATATTTAACCATGAGTTAGGAGTCATCGTAATTAAGATTTCTTCTCTGTTTCTGTAAAAATAGTGTTTTGTAACTTCCTTTTGAATGAGATATTGGATCTTGTTAGTTAAATCTTTGTTTATCTCTTTGATACTGTCTTTACTGAAGAATTCAAGTGTTTTATCAACATGATCGACATTTAACGTATCAAATCACACAATGCGAAAGATTCTGAGTAAGACATTACAACTAAGATGGTTTTAATGTCTTTCGTATAACAACAAAAGGTTTTACGCAAGTGAAGCATATTGAACATGATGCGTCGATCAACTTGAACAAATTCAAGAATCGCTCGACCGCATGTATCCAAACTGAAGAGTTCGGATGCGAGCATTAAGCGTGCAATAATTGTGCGTGAACATGGAGGTGTCCCGAGTGGCCAAGTGGTAGTACGAGGGTTGCCCAGGAAATAATACACCGCATTTTTTTTCTCAGCCGAAAACAGTGCAACCAGTACGAAATGTTAGGTATGTTTTGTTTGAAGCCTCCCGAGTGAGCGGGCCAAGTTTCCGTCACTTCCGACAGATAGCGTAGCTACAGGAAAGTTTCAAAATGGTGTCTGTAGGCGATATACGTTACAAGCAACGAGATGTCATTGAATATCTCACTGCAGAGAAAGAAACGGGGTATATACACAAACGCTTGTGCAAAGTCTACGGAGCATCTGATGACGACTGAAGTCGCTGGGCACGGGGGGCGAGGTCATCAGAAGCAGGTTCGGAGGAGTTCTACGATTTGCAGCGGTCGGGGAGACCATCCATGGCTGTCACACCTGACATGTTGCAGCAAGATGATGTTGTCATTCGCGAGGACAGACGCATTACGATTCGGCAGTAGGCGCTGCATTTGTCAATCTGCAAGGGAAGTGGGGATGATATTATCAGCAGTCTTGGATATTCAACACTGTGTGCAATATCGGTCCCGCAGTGTCTAACGGTGGATCAAAAATCGCACAGAAAAAAATATTTGACTTGATTTTTTTGCCACGGTTGAAGCTGTGGGTGAGGCCTTCTTGTCCTGTATTGCGGCAGTTGATGAAATCTGAATTCACCATTTTGCTCCCGGAACAAAGCGACAGTCGATGGAATGGCGCCATTCCCACTCCCCACAGAAGATAAACTTCAAAGCAACAGCTTCCACCAGTAAGGTCATGATAACCTTGTTCTGGAACTTTGAAGGTGTGATTCTGCTGATGTGATGCCACGAGGCAGTCAACGCATTAACAAAACTCAAGAGGCGCCACAGCAACCCAGGAGGTATTTTGCTGCAACACAATAACGCTCGGCCCCATACAAGTCCGAGGACTGTTGAACACGTCGCAAAAACAGGGTGTGACAGTGTTACCCTATACACCCTTCAGCCCTGACCTAGCCCCCTGGACTTTCACTTGTTTGGGCCATTAAAGCATGTCATTCGTGGAAGACATTTTGAAGACGACAAGGAGGCGATTCACACAGTGAAGCACTGGCTCCACCACCAGGACCTGGACTGGTATTGACAATACATACACTCCCTTGTTTCGCGCTGGAAGAAGGCCATAAAACGGGATGGAGATTACGTGGAAAAATAAGGTGTGTACATAAAACACCATTCTTCCGTTTATGTAATTCTCATTATGTTCATTAAGGAATTGTTAAAGAAAAAAAAAGGCCGTTCATTACATTCTTGGCAACCCTCGTTTATACGTCGAAAAATCTTCATTGCAGACAGACTACGCCCAATGTCCCCTCGACTGTATAGACGCCCAAGCGTACGGAGGGTTATACTATATCAATTTTACTGTGTCTTGTCATCTTATCAGTATACGAATGATCGATACATGTGCGCAGATTGAGCTGCCTAAAATGTTAAGAACCAACATCGGAAATCGAAAATTTACAACGGAATGGTAAATCTGTCTAAGATGTGTTTCTGGCAAATTATTTATCATCGGGGAGCATTCATGACTTCAATGGTTCAAGAAATATTGATTAAATAAGTTACTATCATAAGCGAAAGGCGTCCGTTTATAAAATAAGGGAAAATTTGAGCAGTAAAACAACTGAGGTTCGTCTGTATCAGTGAAAACCATATTTCTTTCCAACTTTCCCTCCTTACCGCTTCGTCACCGTCTGTCTGTCACTGTATCTCTCTCTCTCTCTCTCTCTCTCTCTCACACACACACACAGAGGCATATTTTGGGGTAGGGTGGGGCAGTAGAAGCACGTTATTCCACCTTCAGAATCTCAAAGCGGATTGCCCTCCTTTCCACGCAGGGCCATGTAAGGCGTTATGAGGGGGTTGATACAAAATGCATTTCGAACAGCCACGCTGGCTGCCTATAGCCCATCTGACCGGGTCTCCATCACCGTTATGGCTGGCGAAATGTCGACAGAGGCCATCTGGTGTGAATAATAAATGGCTATGACTGCCATTGTGCCTCTCCCTCTGCAAGGGCTGCAGGCCGAAATAAGCATTGCATCATCAAATATTCCGCGTTTCCTTACCCAGTTTCATGAGAGGATCTTGAAGTTAACGCACGTATCACGAGAATTAAAGATGATGAAAAGCAGGTTGTTCATCACATTGCTTTTAAATAACATGTACACTTCTCATTATGGAGCCTCCGCGTATTACATTTCTTAGCGCATAAGTTGTTCCGTATAAATATATTTACGCATTCTAATCTCATTACTTTTACCATCCACTGCTACAATTATGAAATCATCCACTTGGTAGTAGATAGGAATTTATATCTCAATAAACGAAGGATATTTTCACAAGTGTCTTACGTAATAATACGTAATAATTATTGTAATTCTGTGTGTAGGTAATAGGTTCGTCGAGCAAGATTACATGCCACTGACGTTGGCTCATTAACAAAAACAGTACGTAATAACTTAGTTTACGTGCACTTACCACTGCAGTAAGGAGCGACACTCTTGTCTAATACACATGCCCTTACGCACGAGGATGTGTTTATCTGTACGGTGGTGCTGTATATGACGCTGTCTCTCCATTTAAAACACTAAATTGTGATCTAAAAAATGGCTCAAATGGCTCTACGCGCTATGGGACTTAACATCTGAGGTCATCAGTCCCCTAGACTTAGAACTACTTAAACCTAACTAAGCTAATGGCATCACTCACATCCATGCCCGAGGCAGGATTCGAACCTGCGACTGTAGCAGGTCCCTGGCTGAAGCGACTAGAACCGCTCGGCCACACCGGCCAGCAATTGTGATCTAACTTCATGGATATGTAGCCATACCAAACACTATAGGCCGCGTTTATTACATAAGAAGGATATTAAGCCTCACATGCTTTAATAGCGGCAAGGAACTGTATTTTAGTCTCGTGTACACTGAACAGCCAGAACACTATTAACACGGACCTAATAGCTGGTGTGTCCACCTTCGGCATGGATAACAGCAGCGAGGAGTCGTTGCATGGAAGCAATGAGGCCATGGTAAGTCAATGGAGGGAAATGGCACAACATCTGCACTCACAAATTTTGGGAAACCTGGTGGTGGTGGGGGGTGGGTGGGGGGGGGGGGGTTTGCGATGACATTACTTTCAGTCACATTACAGATGTGTTAGATTGGATTCAGATATGGCGAGCCGGGGTGCCAGCACATCAACTGAAACTTGCTACTGTGTTCCTCGAACTATTTCATCATGTCCCTCTCCTTGTGTGACATGATGCATTATCTTGCTGATAGATACGGCTGCCTTCGGGATACATGATCGTTATGGAGGGGTGTACGTGGTCTGCAACGAGGGTACGACACTCCGTGGCCGTGATGGTGCCTTGCACGAGCTCCACTGTATCCATGGATGCCCATGTGGATGTTACCCAGAGCATAACAGAGCAGCCGTCAACTTATCTCCGACCTCCGGTACAGGGGTCAAAGAATTGTTCCCCTGGAAGACAGTGGATTCGCCCCCTCCCATCGGCATGATGAAGAAGGTTTCGGGATTCGTCAGATCATGCAACGCTCTCCACTTCGCCAAAGTACATGGTCACGTGCCCATTTCGGTCGTAGTTGCTGATATCGACGTTTTAACGTTCGCACACTAATGGGTCGTCGGCTGCGGAAGCCCATCGTTAGGAGTGTTCGGTGCACTGTGTGTTCAGACACACTTGTGCTCTACCTAGCATTAAAGTCGGAGGTTAGTTGCGCCACAGTTCGCCGCCTGTTCGGTTTTACCAGCCAGGGCCGCCTAAAACATCCGACAATTTGTAATGTGTGGTGGATGCCCAACTCCACGACGTCCTGACGTCGTACCGCCTTGGTTTCGCCTCGTGTTGGAGACATTCACCACAGAACTCCTCGAACGCCCGACAGGCCGTACAGTATCCAAGCTGCTCGTGCCGAGCCTCCGAGCCATCACAATCTGCCCTCTGTCAAACTCAGAGAGATCGCAGTGATATTACAAATTTTCTGCCATTGGCAGAGGCATTGTGGATCATTGTGGTCGGTTTTTTCGAATATTCGAGGAATGCGGGGGAGGGGTAACAACTTTCACATTTTTCTGACGAAACGACGTACAATTGGTACATACATGCAACAGAGGGAATAAGGGTGAAGCTTACCTCAAAGAGTTTCTTGTTACTCACAAGTTTCGGTGATTTGTGATGGGTATACCCGTCGTCGAAGCTATAAAAGTATTCGTTACAGACGCAAATGACGGCGATATGTATCGGCTACCCCAGTCAAAACTATAAAATATTTCGTCGCCGACGTGATTTACATCGATTTCTGACGATAATACTAGGATCAAGTTCTAAATTCTCCATACCAAACGACATGTAAGGGATTTGTGATACGACGGAGATTCATCGTCCCCGCCATAGCCCTCAGTGGTTCATAACTCCCAACAGGCTACATCAGTCCACGCACCACACGCTGCCCCACGCCGAACCCAGGGTTATTGTGCGGTTCGGCCCCCTCCTGGGAACGTCTCATACCAGACGAGTGTAACCCCAAATGTTTGCGTGGAGACGGTGTTTGCGTAGCAATCACCGACATAATATAACTGAGGCGGAACAAGGGGAACCAGCCAGCTACCACCGAGGCAGGTGGAAAGCCGCCTCAAAATCAAATCACAGACTGGTCGGCACACCGGACCTCGACACTAATCCGCCGGTGGATGTGTGCTGGCGACCGACACGCCTTCCCGCTCGGGAGGCAGCACGTTAAACTGCGAGGCAAGCCGGCATGGCTTTGTGACAGGTACAACAAGTAAATATACAAACTTCCCCTTTAGGGACACAATTTCTCGTTAGCCAAACGTCGCGAAACGTTTCCTCTGCGACAAATCCCACCTCTCGAAGGTTTCCCCAGAACGCAGAATAGGCGTTAATTCCATCCAATTACAAATCGCCGATCGTTTCTTGTAAGTACACTGATGAACCAAAACATTATGACCTCTGCCCATTGCGACGTTCGTTGGCGCCTAGTGGCGTTGCGGTCACGTGACGCAGTAACAAAAGTATGTAAACGGAGTAGACACGGGCGGTGGATCACTCCAGCGGAAATATGGGATGCTGTTGGGAAAATCCATTGACATAAGCGACTTTGAAAAAAGCAGAGACCATGAACGAGTATCTCTAAAACGATGAAGCTCGTCGAATGTTCACGTGTGTCTGTCGTCAGCATCTACGGAAAGAGGTAGACGAACAATGAAACTTGGACTGGACGCTTAATGGCTGCACGTCCGCGACTCCTCATAGAACGTGGGGTTCGGGGTTTGTCTACTCTGTAAAAGGAGACAAGACGGATATCTGTGGCATCTCTGCCACCAGAGGCTACTGCTGGTTCTCGCGCAAGTCTTTCGGAGCACACCGGGGTTCATCGTCCATTGTTATCATGGAGCTCCGCAGTAGACCGTCCCTGCGTGTTGACATGTTGAACCAACGACATGGTTACGACGGCAGTGGGCAGGGACCATCAGTACTGGACCTCCGATCGATGGAAACGTGTCCTCTCTTTGGATGAATCACATTTTTACTACACTAGGTCGATTGTCTTCTCCACCAACGCCGTCATCGAAGTGAACAGCAGATCGAAACGTGCAGAGCAAGCTGAGGGGAGCAATATTATGCTATGGGGAAATTCTCCAGAACTTGCGTGGGACCTGTGATAGTAATCGAAGACACGCTGACAGCTGCGATCCACCTGCATCCCTTTATGGCTGAAGTCTTCTCCGACGGCAATGTCATCTTTCAGCAGTTTAATTGTCTGTGTCTCTGAGCCATAACCGTGGCCTGCCACTGCGGCGGAGCGGTTCTAGATGCTTGGGACAGGAACCGCTCTGCTGCAACGGTCGTAGGTTCGAATCCTGCCTCGGGCATGGATGTGTGTTATGTCCTTAGGTTAGTTAGGTTTAAGTAGTTCTAAGTCTAGGGGACTGATGAAAAAATGGTTCAAATGGCTCTGAGCACTATGGGACTTAACATCTGAGGTCATCAGTCCCCTAGAACGTAGGACAACTTAAACCTAACTAACCTTAGGACATCACACACATCCATGCCCCAGGCAGGATTCGAACCTGCGACCGTAGCGGCCGCGCGGTTCCAGACTGTAGCGCCAAGAACCGCACGACCACTTCGGCCCGCGGGACTGATGACCTCAGATGTTAAGTGCAATAGTGCTCAGAGCCAGAACCGTGCTACAGTGGTTTGATGAGCGTTATAGTGAACTCACATTGAAGTCCCGGCGACCAAATTTCCTGATGTAAGTTCTATGGAATCCATCTGGGTCGCTATCAGGCCCCGCCACTGCGAAACAAAAGAGGGCTCGCTATTTACACGTTTTACATGGCCCGTACGTAGACATCTGATTCCACTTACCTCCACAAACCTGCCAGCTATGTGTCGGATCTATGATACGCAATATCGCTGATCTGTTTCTTTCCAAAGACAGACAAACAAGTTATTAAGAGGTGGTCATAATGAAACTGGCGGAAGTGAAGCTGTGAGGGCGGGGCGTGAGTCGTGCTTGGGAAGCTCAGTGGTACAGCACTTGCCCGCGAAAGGCAAAGGTTCCGAGTTCGAGTCTCGGTCTGGCACACAGTTTTAATCTGCCAGGAAGTTTCATATCAGCGCACACTCCGCTGCAGAGTGACAATCTCATTCAGGTGGTAATAATATTTAGGCTCATCAGTGTACAAATTGAGTCGTATGTTAAGTTAATAATAAATCAATAAAGAAAGAAACAAAACCAGCACCTGACGAATAAAAGCAAAAGCCTTCAAAGTGGTACTACAAATGTACGGTGTGGAGCGACCACGCCACAAAACAGATCCTTCGTCTTGTTTACAATGAACGGAGTACCGCCGTCGAAAGACAGGTTCACTTTACACTTCTGTACATACACACCAAAACACCTGGTGTTTGATTTGCAGGTATAAATAGTTTCGTATGAAAGAACAATTTTTTGCAAGGTGCTTACCCCACCAGGTGGTACCATCGAATAGTTTCGAGGTCAAGACAGTCTGTATAAGTCTGAAGTGTCCAGTATACAGAGACAGAGCGACATAACGTTTTATTAGTCAAAAAATGTCTACTAAAAATAGTTTCGTGACCTCAGAACCGTGCGATGATCGCAAAACCATTATCATGTGTCAACTACGTCACTTATAACTGTACTTACGCCACAGACCGAATATTATGTGCATATTTTATATGCACGAGTAATGTCATTTTGAGTCTCTGGATCTCAGTAGCGGACAATGATGTTGAAAAAAAGTTTTAATGTTCCCTGAGAACACCAGCGTAATTGCATATACTAATAATTTCGACGGTTTGGTAGCAATTGGAATGATGAAAATGGTCATTCTCACAGTAGGTACTTACGGTATCGAAAAAGAACGTGGTTTATCTGTTGTATTTTCATAATGAATAAATATTTTCGAAAACAAGAAAATCTCATTTCTAGATGAATACCTAAAGAGTGTACAGTTAAAATTCGAGCCATTTCGTGCGGTTAGTTATTTGGCTAAATGTGGCCCAATGTGCAAAAATGGCTAAGAACAGATTTTGCGGATTTGTGGATAAGTATTCTAAATTTGACCCTCCGGTCCTCAGTAGCAGATAATGATATCGAGAAGACGTCGACGTTCACTAAGTACATCATCTAAAGAACATATGGTAAAACTTTGTACAACCTTCCATGAGGAGAACTGATAGAAGTGGCCATATCCGCAATTGACACTTTCAGTACCCAGAGATCACAGTCATTCGGGACTTTCTCAGGAACCGCCGATGAACAAACGGTGCTTTTATAAACCGCCAAAGGTCCACTGTAGATCACACGTAAGCAAAAGAACGAACCGATTTTCACATTTTGCCTAGGCCGATGGAAATGTGTAATGTTCATACTTTGCCCTAGCTACATTATGCCCGTTCTTCCTATAGGTGTATGATTGGTCCCTTGACCCTTTATCCCTGTGATCAATGGAACCCGAGATATGACCGATTGAAAAACAATACTTACTCGCGCGCGGCGTTACCGAATATACTGGAACCGTGCAGTGTCGTGCACTAACAACTATGCAGAGTGTTGGGACTTTGTAACCTGTGTTCACTGGGACATAAAATGGTTCAAATGGCTCTGAGCACTATGGGACTCAACTGCTGTGGTCATTAGTCCCCTAGAACTTAGAACTACTTAAACCTAACTAACCTAAGGACATCACACACATCCATGCCCGAGGCAGGATTCGAACCTGCCACCGTAGCAGTCGCACGGTTCCGGACTGCGCGCCTAGAACCGCGAGACCACCGCGGCCGGCTCACTGGGACATACATTATGGGTTGTGGAGTAGTGATTTCTCTATCTTAATAAATATTACCCAAATGGTTTATTCCATTAATTTTTGGTAGAAAAAAAAAGTTCAAATGGCTCTGAGCACTATGGGACTCAACTGCTGAGGTCAATTGTCCCGTAGAACTTAGAACTAGTTAAACCTAACTAAGCTAAGGACATCACAAACATCCATGCCCGAGGCAGGATTCGAACGTGCGACCGTAGCGGTCTTGCGGTTCCAGACTGCAGCGCCTTTAACCGCACGGCCACTTCGGCCGGCTTTGGTAGAAAAATTTCCTGTTTAATGATTAAATGTAAACACATGTTGTTTCTCTCCACATATTCGTTTATTACAAACCTGATTTCATCTTACTACATCATCAGTAGGCAACAACTACTATTATCTGATCGTGAATGCTATGAAGAAAATCGGTAACAATAAATAAATGTTAATGGAACAGAACTCCAATTGTTATTTTCATCCTTAAAATAATGAATAAGTTATTTGCCTAGGTACCAGTAGTAGGATTCTATAGCAACAATTCATTAGTCGGCCACGTAATTTTCCTTGCATGTAATCCAGTTATTTACCATCATTTTGTAAGGTGAAAGACGATATTAGAAAATTATGCACTCTTGTAATCTGAAGTTGGTTGGCAACTACTTAAGCTCTAAAGCCAAATTCTTATATCAACTTCGAGATTACCACTGCAGAGACACAGTTTAAAACATAATAAATCACTGGAGAAAGTTTGCGCTGATATTCACAACAGGCCAGGACATAAGCCCGGTTCCACATTACCACAAATCCTCCTCTCATTTTCAGTGGGTAAGTTGCGTACGATGAAACAACACTTTTACTTTCCAAACGGTCATGATATCGAAATGACGTTTTCACGAAATGGTAGTACGGACAGGGGAAAATAATGTCATTGTATGTTTAACCTTCCAAACACTATCACACTATTTCACAGGAGGAACTTACTGACTGTATGGACATCATTTTCGTAACTCGTGGTTGCAATACACGTTTTTAGCTTTTGTAGATACAGGGAACACTGTTAACAAAGTTGACTAAGATATGCTTTTTGAAATTCCGAACGTCGCAGTGACTAAACACAGAAGGCGAAAATTTATCTACGACTTCAGCAGAAAGGAGACTGTAGTCATAAGAGTCGAAGAGAGCCTGTCACTGATGTCATGAAAAATTGTACATTGAGCATGCACTAAAGGAAAGCAAGGCGAAATATAGAAAGGGAATTAAAGTTCAGGGACAAGAAATAAGACATTTGAAGGTTGTTGATAATATCGGAACTCTCTTAGAGACGGCAAAGCACTTGGAAGATCAGTTGAACAAAATGGGGAAAACGTAGAAAAGAGATTATAATGAGCAGAAATAAAAATGAAAACAAAGTTAATCGAATGCAGTCGAATGAAATCAGGTGGTATTGAGGGATTTAGATTGGGAAATAAGACATCCAAAATTGTCCATGAATTGTGCTGTTTGGGCAACAAATAACTAACAATTACCAAAGTAGAAACGTTATAATATACAGACTGCCAGTAACAACAATAGTATTTATGAATAAGAAAAAATTCTTGTAATCGAATATAAATTATTAGGAAGTCTTTCCAGAAGGTATTTTACGAAGTGAAGCCCTAACAAGTGTACTGTATGACGAGCACGGTTGGCAAGCGGGCTGCACTCAACCGTTGTGAGTCAAACTGAGGAGCTACTTGACTGGGAAATAGCAGCTCCGGTCTCTTAAAATGACATACGGCTGGGAGAGCAGTGTGCTGACCACATGCCCCTCCATATCGGCATCCAATGACGCCTATGGGCTGAGGATGACACGACGGCCGATCGGTACTGTTGGGTGTTCCAAGGCCTATTCGCATAAAGTTTAGTTTTATCAGCTTCACAGATAATTGAATCATGGATGATAACATTTCAGAGAGAGGAAAATACAAGATTTTGAAATTGTTGATACAAATGAAAAAAATTTATTAAGTTAGATGAGTAGATGAGACAAATGACGGAAAGGTACTGAACAGAACTGTGGAACAAAGAAATTTGTGGCACAACTTGAATAAAAGTAGTGTTCATTTGAACGGAAACATCATCAGGCGTCAAGGAATCGTTACTGAGGTAAAGGAAGGAAATGTTGAAGTTGGGGGGGGGGGGGGGGGTGAAGGGGAATAATATAGATGATGGATCAAGACTAAGCAGCTTCGACTAAATGTACGTTGCAGTAGATACGCTGAGGTGGAGATGAAGAGGCTTGCACAAAACAAAACTGCTTGGAGAGCTGTTTCAAGCCAGTTTCATTACTGAAGTGTACAGCAGCAAGAAGAATCACCCATGAAGAAAACCGTGTATAATAAAACAAGTGTCTTCCTATTAATAGCTGTTGAAAAATGGTTCAAATGGCTCTGAGCACTATGGGACTTAACATCTATGGTCATCAGTCCCCTAGAACTTAGAACTACTTAAACCTAACTAACCTAAGGACATCACACAACACCCAGTCATCACGAGGCAGAGAAAATCTCTGACAGCTTTTGAAAAGACGAGTACAGTTCATCAACGCTCCTTAAAGCTGGCGTCAATAGATTCTGCACAAACCTCCAAGAAATGTGATAATGTTGAAAGAAAAGGCTGTTGCAGTGTTAACACAAAGCGGGGTTTCCAAGTCAGGCTCCGCCCTCGCATTAGACATATCAAGTACTAACTGGTTAAACAAAAGCTGTCAAATTGCACATGAAGACGCACTAACATATCAAATAAATTTCGTGACTCCCTCCTTACTCACTAGAAATTGGTGTATAGTTCCATTTTCAATAATCGCGATTGACTCTGTATCGAAGTAAGACGAAGAGGAAATACTTTTTTTTATCTAAGGAGCTTCAATATAGCTTGTTGCTGCACATAAAGACCATGACCCGCACTAGGCAGTATTTACACCACAGAAATTGGCTACAGCCGGCTTTTCTTTCCATTTCGTAACATTGCTTCCTTATTTTTGTCAAAATTTCTACGTCAGACCTAACTGGCGTTGTTTCAATGTACTCGTCATTCCAAGGGCTTTCTGAAGTCGTCAGTAAAAGTATGTTCTTCATTACAAATAGAAACGGTACTTTCTTACGTAACTCGGCTATTACCGGATTTAAGGGGTGCAAACACAGAACGCGCCCTCTGCGTTTTGTCATTTACAGTAAACTTTGTTTTTGAATATTCTCAATCGTTTCCCAGGATAAAAGATTAGCAGTGTTTCATCACGAGTTATACCATGTACACAAATTCAGAAACATTGCTCTCGAAAGCAAACATCTCGCTCTTCAAAAATGTGATAATGTTTCGGTTTCATATATATACTATGACATACGAACAATGCTACCACAAATGAACTGGAACAACATTGAAATTGTCTAAAACAAGCACGTTCAGGTGTAAGGCAATGTGTAGCAGTTGCCACATCGTTTGCCTGTATGTCCTACCAAACTAGTTATCACTATTTCCAAGTTTATTTTGTTCGAAGTTGTGATGTAACAGAGAGAGTAATTTATCGAAGACTGCAGGTGGCAAATGATGTGACGACTCCCAGGCTAAATACTGTACCCATTATCTTGGTAGTACTTCTGTTTAATTGTGTGATACATATGAAGGACATAAACTCGGCTGCCATAGAGGATGGAAATTAGACACTTACATTGATCAGCTAGAACATTATGACCATCGACCTACAATTGATATAAATAAGTCCAGGCGATAGCATCGTCTCCTGGTGAGGAATGACTGCTAATCAGACACACGCACCATCCATATAGTATCTACGAATTAGATTAGAAGAAATGAAATACCTTGACGGAATCGAATGAATAAACCAACTAAAGGTAAGTAATAATTTCCAAGTAATAAAAGTTTTCTGGAAAGGAGGTAAATTTCCAATTCTAGGAGGGTTTAAATCATTTACGTAGGAATTCCGAATACGAAAGATCAAAAGGATAACAGTCAGGTGAGTAATCACTGCGATAATAAGCATTTGCATCTTTCGACACACTCATTTATCAGTTAACTTTAGGACACTAATTTTTCAACAGTAAGAACAACAAAATTTTCTCAAAAGGCAAAAACACTGTGTCATTAGATGCAGCAAGTTAGGCTGTCAGCACAGAAAACACCGAAATACGCTATTCACTAGCCACCGCAATTATATTACAGCACACCAAAGTCATAAGCTTAAAAACTGGCTAAATTCCTGCTGTCATAAAAGAGCAAACACATATCGTTCAACGAATTGAGCATTTGTATCGACTGTATTTAAGTATATACGTAGCTTGGAAGTTGCTGTTTGTCTGTTTCGAGGGAGCTGAAAACCTAATATAAATGTGGGGTATCATGTGTACAATTAATCTCAACAATAAGCAAAAGTGTTATTTAAGTCGCGAAAGGGAAAACGAAAGTAATATCTAAATTCTGGGCATGGCTTTGAAGCAGGATTCTCAGTTTTATTGATAAAAATTGATATAATGACTTCACACAGCTCAATGTTTTGCTTTTGCTGCAACAACTACGAAAAATGGTCGTGGTAATTGTAGCGTCATTGAGTCATTAATGGAGATGTTAGTACCATTAGTTTGCCACGCGGGGTAGCCGTGCGGTCTTGGGCGCCTTGTCACCGTTCGCGCGGCTCCCCCCGTCGGACGTTCGAGTCCTCCCTCGGGTATGGGTGTGTGTGTGGTCCTTAGCGTAAGTTACTTAAAGTTAGGTTAAGTATTATGTAAGTTTAGGGGCTGATGACCCCTGCAGTTTGGTCCCACAGAACGTACAACAAATAAAGAGTACCATTAGTTCGTGAACTACTAGATCAGTAGCTCACAAACTGCTTTGATTACAAGTTTTCGAAGTCCTCAGATAGCCAGCTTGCAAGATATTGAAATTGGTGATTCACAATGCATCATCACCAGTTTTACCATATCAACACGAACGATGAAAAGTGAATTCAAGAACAATCATGAAGAATATTGGCAGTCATGTTATGCACAATTCTTCATAAAAAAATAACAGAATCGAAGGAAAAGATACATATAAACCAATAACTCGAAAAGGCCATCACTTGAGGGTTTCCAAAAAATATATAAAATACAAACATGGTAAAAAAATCCAGATGAACTACTCATGAGACCGGCTAAGATTCTAGCACTAAGTGCCGTAATGTTCCACACGCGACAGCTAGCACTGGTGATCTCTACAAATGTTTGAATCAGATCGAAAATGCTATTTATATCAGCCAGGTCACAATCATAAATCATCAACAAATGAACGAAAATCAGTTGGATGAAAGTCCTCAAAGTACATATGGTAGTCGAAGGTACCAAAATATATGGCACTGAAAAGTCAACAGCAAGTTGTATAGATCTTGAAGAAAGTTGCAGTGAATTCAAGAAACTTGAACGGTACTAGAACGAAGATTGAAAAACCTACCAAAAGGTCAAAGGCGTTGTGACAAACATGGTACCAGTATTTGCGAAAATCTCGATAACCCAGAAAATGAAGAATATTTTTTGTGTGTCCATCCTTGAGACTGGAGTTCAGGGGGACTATGACGTCCAGTATGTAAGAAAATAAAACACCTACAGCCGTCTTATGATGTCATTTATTGTATGGCTACCAGTTTTGGTGCTTCAGTGTAGCATCTTCAGGCCTTAGCTGATGCCGAGAGGGTTAACACCATCCGTATACACTATGTATCAGTGGCCGACGTCTATAACTGGTTGGAAAGACAACATTGCGGTTACAGGTAATCTGCGAAAGAAAGTTATAGATGTTGACCACTGATACATAATGTATACGGATGGCGTTAACCCTCTCGGCATCAGCTAAGGCCTGAAGATAGGGCACTGAAGCAGCGGAACTGGTAGAAATACAATAAGCGACATCATAAAGACGGCTGTACGTGTTTAATTCTCTTACATGATGAAGAAAACGGTGTTGCTGGTGAAAGTTTTAGTACAGCTCGACATTCGACAAATAATACATTCTGCCAGTGCTTTGGACCAGCCACTGGCACACGCGATTCCAGCTGATCATCTAAATACGTATCAAATTTCCTAAAATAATAGAAGAAATACTGAAATTTTAAGGACACGAAGCATGTATGAGTGGGTCGTATTCAGAAAGCGCTCCCACCACAGAATACCGGGACAATATCTAACTTCTGCGCCAAGATCAGCCTCATTGGGTGCGAGGAAGAACACTGATGCGTGCAGCAACTAACTGGGTCATTGAAACAAATGTAGTAGCAAATAGCGGCGGTTCATTTTTTAGATCTATAGAAAAGAAGTGAGGGAAAACTGACTATAAAATAGAACGAAAAAGTGCAGAAGCCTCAGATCTGCTGAATTACCTTGACAGAACAGTTAATGAAAATTATGAAAGTAGGTGAATAATTGTCGGCAAGATCGTGACGATTTTACGAGCTCAGCCTGAAGCGAATGCAGCATGTGGTTCAAGAAATAAAGCAGTATGAGTCAATCGCAACTATTCCCGAACGCGACAACCAACTGAACTAGCACAGAATGGAAAATATGAATAGCTTGTAGCTACCGGCCAAGCTTTGCAACTGGTGTTGTGAAGGCATAGCTAATGGTAGAACGCCCCGTGTTTTGGAGCTCTAACAAAATGTGCCGGAAGAAATCAAATGTCTAATCCCAATTGAAATGAATCTGGTAAAAAGCCGACAAGCATTTCAAACCCTTGAAAAGCAAAACCATCGTTTCTGACACATGGATCAATGCGCTGAAATGTCTCACCGTTCATTTGGCGCTTGCACTGTCAGCAACGCATACATACCTCTTTGGAAGAAACACTACCATCAGCTAAGAAAGTTAACATCACACTCGATGTCTTTTGGCAAAGCTTGGCTGACGCAAAGAAGCTTTACAAAACAATTTATAATGTGAAGGAAATTAGCCCACTACACAAAGGTATGATTGTGAACACGCCACAAGTATTTTAAAAGCAATTGGAAAATAAGGACTATGTTCCATTCAAGGAAATTAACCCACTACACAAAGGTATGATTGTGAACACGCCACAAGTATTTTAAAAGCAATTGGAAAATAAAGACTATGTTCCATTCAGGGTAACTGAAAATTCGGAGCAACACCAACTTGATTCAGAGCTGAAACATACCACTGAAATCGAACCGTATACTGAAGTTATAGTGGAGCCAAAATGCAGTCGATCTTCACTCTGCACAAGTACAGAAACCAACGAATAACAAGTGATGCACCATATAACAGTGATCAGCATAGTGATTTAATGTGCTATCCAGAGCTGCACCGACAAGGGTGACACCACCCAATCATCTTAAAACACCGTTTTAGAAGTGCTGGTGACCGTTTTCGAAGAAATAAACAATACTTGCTCGATGAACTTAGCCGAAAATACGATCTTTTCATCTAGCAAGGCATGTAAGCACTACCGAAGACCAGCAGAAACCCGAACTTGACATGTCATGAACTGAAGGAGCAAATCAAGAATAGGAGCCAGGCCCTTGCAAACAGTTTTAATCCCACGTTCACTTAGAATAAAGGAACAAAAGAACACTAAATACAAAAATTTGGTGACATGCAAACTTTTGATGAAACATTTAGCCCACCAACTTGTTTTGTAACACTGTCTTGCACTGAGTACAGCTGGGAAGGCATGTATGATTACCTCAAGCACATAAAGCGAGATGGACTGAATATCACCAGTTGCAGAACAATTTAGCAAGCGACTAACTGCTTTCATGAACAATGTTATACTCGAAAGAATGGTATATTTGGTGAAGTAATCCATCGTTTTGGAAGAACCGTATACCATGGAAGATACCCTTCTCACATTAATATGAAACTGTGAGTGACAAATGCTCCTGTCATTGGCCACAGAACAACCTGAAAAGTTCATCGACAGTCACATATCTTGCTGTCTTCCAATCGGGAGGACAAGCGCATAGTTCCATGATTTCATAAAGAAATTCCAAATCCGCACATGCTAGCAGAGATGCCAAAGGTGCCAAATGAGATGATATTTTCATAACCCAAAAAACCAACAGAAAAAATTGAAATTGTATTTCTAAAGGCTATAGTACAATCAGGATGCAGGAGAAGGCAAATAAAGAAAATGTCTGAATTAAAACGAAAACGAAACGAAAATTTTCGCCAAGGACAACAACCCATGGACGCTGTTAGACTGGGGCACTAACACGGACATTCATTACATCAGTAAAACCAGTTTTATTTTGAACCGGTGTGTTACTGATACATCACCAAAGCAGAAAATAAAACTAAGAGAAAAACTGTGCGCAACCATCCATCATGAGCTTCCATTATGCAAATAACTGTATATAACTGCCGCCATAAATGCGAAAAAACGTTAAACTGGCACTTACGAGGATGCCGATGATCTATTTGGATTGGAATTGCTTGTAGATAGTGACTCAGAAAAATATGTAAACAGCTGCATCCCATCAGCACGAAAACGACGGTTATTGAAACTGAATGAACTCAATGAAATTGATGAAGAATCATGCAAGCTCTATTGAGCAAACTTGCTCGAAAACTACTAGCCGAAAAGAGGCGAAAAATTAGAAAAATATTCTTTGGCCGAAGCTGCTAAATGGCACGAACAGCAAATGAAAGAAAATCTCGGATGATTCCGAAAATGTTAGAAGCCATGTGTACACAGAACAACATATTTCGATCTGAAAACTGGCACCAGCGATGTAGCATGCTACGAGCAGCATCTGATGGTGTTTAAACCATGGCGGAAAGAAGCAGAACACACCGTCAAATGAAACTATAGATGAAAAACAACCTGCAATCATCAGTCAAGTTTAGCTGGAGGAAGACATAAGCAATTTGAATAAAGAACAACGAGCAATTTTTGATAAAATAAGCAGCCACATATCATTGCATCAGAATCTGGAAAGCCCAGTGATCCTATCCGCATGCTTATCAGCGGTGTTTCAGGAACTGGAAAAACTTTTTGATCAATGTCCTGTCACTGAAGATCCGATTTATCTCCAACAGTGATTCAGTGGCAGTAGCAACCGCAGCACCAGCAAGCTTAACTGCGTACATCATCGGCGGTGTTACGACGCACACGTTTTTCAAGTTATCGTGGCAGCACACCGACAAAAGCGAATCTGAATATTGGAAACTTCTCCCGGGCGATGACATCGAATTCGACCGACAGTGAACAAAAATCGGATCAATAATCATTGATGAACATTCTATGACGTATAGCACTTGCAATGATCTACAGCCAAGTCACTGACGCACTTGGAGATTTTTGATCTCGGAGGTTTTCTGCAATTACCAACAGTGAAAGCAGCATTCTATTAAAGAAAACGACACTGAATCACAATAAGGAAATTTGCAACAGCGCATTTTTATTCACTTGGGGATCACTGTTTCGTTCGCTGAACTGATCGAAAATATGTGGTAGCGAGAGTAATTTCAGTGTGCCAGGACGCTAAATCCAGTAAACCTAGCCTACCCACATCGACAAGACATATAACTACTTAAAAGTCGTCTCAAAGGAAAAGTGCATACATTTATTGCACTAGCAAGAAGCTACAGACCTCCCTTCAGAACACAAAATGAAATGCATCGCCATCATGCCGCTGTACAGACAAGTTGAATAATTCGTTGCAGCAACGCAACGGACGGAGGTCGTGGTTCAGAAAAATCAAATCTTTCGATTTAGTGGTGCATAATCAAAAGAATTTGAAAGTAAGAAAAACGAAAAGAAAAGAAAAAGAAGGCCTCAGACACTTCAGAGTTAGAAGATGAATTTCTCATAGGAGATGAAGCCCAAGAAATGCACTGCCGAATGCAAAGAAAGACCAGATCAGTGGAAGTTTAAGCTCAGAAGTGGAAAAAGAAAGGACTACGGCAGCGTCAGATCCTCGTTGAATTCGATAATGTCGCAAAAGTAACCGAAATAGAACGAGAGATAGCAAGGTTCGACGTCCAGCACAGGTGCCACATCCCACTCTTCCCTGCCTATGCAATCAGCATTCGCCGTTCAACCTTGAACAATGTCCTAATCGATATGGTTTTTTGTATTCCGAAAACCCAATGAGCTTCGTAGCTCTTTCACGCGTTCTACGACTCAGCAGTTCTTCACTGTAAGCAAGAAGGTCTTCACGAATACATTCATCTAAGAAAAGCAGTCGCTTTCAAGGATTCACGCTTTGGATCATTCTACCATCAGATCATTCGCGAAGCAGCAGAAAATCGGCATCAGCTTTGATAATTTAAGAAGTCAACGCAGCGAAACTGAACCTGAACAACAGAACAAAATACCAAACCAAATAGCAGCTACAACGAACCGACCGCTGGAACATCGTATAAACATCGTATACCTACGTAACACTGGTGTGTTCCGCTACGGAAATACAGTGTATGTTTCAGATCACAGGATTTGTCTTTTACACCTGAAACTACATGACTGAACGCACTGATGAAGAAACTGATGCAAAGAGCTGATGCAATTCCACAGCTTATATGGAATACAGAGCTACGCTAAAAATGTTCGAATAAACGTCAGCAACTACGGAGTATCACTACTTAGGGCCAGTTCTGCAAGATGTATGACTAATTTACATTAGCTTGCTGAACAAGGTAGTGAATTCCAACCAATAAGCTACTTCTTCTCCTCTCTTCAAAAAATACACCGCCAATGTTCAGCTTACGGCTACCCAACTGCAGGTGAGATGCGAATGCAACTGCAGCCCATCAATAAAGCAAAAAAAAAATAATAATAATAAATCAGAGATATGCTGTAGCCGAAGCAGGAGCGTATCGAATGTATAAGCTACAGTGCGACCGGATGCATGGTCAATGAAGCCTATTGAACTGGAAGTCAAATGGTTCAAATGGCTCTGAGCACTATGGGACTTAACATCTTAGGTCATCAGTCCCATAGAACTTAGAAATACTTAAACCTAACTAACCTAAGGACATCACACACATCCATGCCCGAGGCAGGATTCGAATCTGCGACCGTAGCAGTCCCGCGGTTCCGGACTGAAGCGCCTAGAACCGAACGGCCACCACGGTCGGCTCTGGAAGTCAAGAAACATATTTGCTGATAACTTTTGACATTTCCGAACACAATTCCATCACGAAGGAGAAAAAAAAATAATGAAACAGCGAACACTCATGGGGCTGAAAGGGATATCGATCATTAACCACGAAAAACGCTTAACAGTAATAGCTGCAACTCTGCATTCTGGAGAGTCAACCGAATCTGTATGCCAATGATAGGGTACCAGACGAATACTGAGGTGTTCTCACATTTCACAGTTAATTTGGAATGCTACTTAGCAACACTGCCGTTTTCAATTATTTAAGTGATTTCTGAACTGCGTATCCCTTAATGTAGTAGTCATCTGCATGTGTGTCAGATAACTGGAACCGGATGTGAAAAATACTACGTGATAACCGTGAGATAAATGTGACCGACTTCAATATCATGAAGTACCATCGTCGTATAAAACCAGATTCTCAAATGGACTCGAAAACACTGACATACTTTTTATGGAACGATTTTGAAAACGGAAGATTCTGTTTTAGTTTACATTTTAAAATTACATTCACATCTACACAGATACTCCGCAAGCCAACGTACTGTGCTTTGCAGAGGGTACTCTGTACCACTACTATCCATTTACTTTCCTGTTCCGCTCGAAAATAGATCGAGGGAAAAACGGCTATCAATATACCTGCATATTAGCCCTAATTTCTGCACTCTCGGTCGGCAGTCAGCTTCAACTGCTGGTTCTCTAAATTTCCTCAATACTGCATCTCCAAAAGAAAGTCGCCTTCCCTCCAGGGATTCCCAAGGTTCAGAACCATCTACATACTACTTATGTCTTGTTCAAACCCACCGATAACAAATTTAGCAGCCCACCTCTGAATTGCTTAGATGTCTCCCTTCAGTCCAAAATGGTATATATCCCAAACACCTGAACAGTACTCAAGAATGGGTCACACAAACGTTCTGCATGTGGTCTCACTTACAGGTGAACCACTTTTTCCTGAAAATCTCCCAATAAACCGAAATCGACCATTCGCCTTCCCTACTTACAAGGTCTTTCCTTTACATATGGCTTTGCAATGTTACACGCCGATATTTAAACGACTTGACTGTATCAAGCAGGACACTGGTAATACTGTAACCGAAGACTACCGGTTTCTGCTTCCTATTCATCCGCATTAACTCACATTTTCACACATTAACAAAAAAATAGCTCTGAGCACTAAGGGACTTAACTTCTAAGGTCAGCAGTCCCCTAGAACTTAAAACAAATTAACCCTAACTAACCTAAGGACATCACACACATCCATGCCCGAGGCAGGATTCGAACCTGTGACCGTAGCGGTCGCGCGGTTCCAGACTGTAGCGCCTAGAACCGCTCGGCCGCCTCGGCCGGCTACACATTAACAGCTAGCTGCCATTCATCACAACAACAAGAAATTTTATCCAAGTCGCCTTCTATCTATCTTCACTCAACTTCGACTCCTTAGCGTACAGCAGAGCACCATCAGCAAACAACCGCAGATTGTTGCCCACCCTATCGGCCGAATGCGTTCTGTGTACTGAGAACAACAGCGGTCCTATGTCACCTCCCTGAGGCACTCTTAGCAGTACCCTCGTCTCTGATGACCAATCGCGTTTGAGCACAACATACTGGATTCTATTACTTAAGAAGTCTACGAGCCACTCAGATATCTGTGAACTTATCCTACACGATCGTACCTTCTTTAACAGCCCGCAAAGGGGCTCCGTGTCAACTGCTTTCCGGAAATCTAGAAATACAGAGGTGCCTGTTGCCGTCACCAATAGAGAGAAAAGGTTAAGCTGAGTTCCGCATGAGCGATGCTTTCTAAGGCCATGCTGATTCATGGACATAAGCTTGTCAGACACCAGAAAGTTTATTACATCCGAACTGAGAATATGTTCAAGGATTCTGCAGCGAACCGAAGTTAGAAAAAATAGTCTGTAATTTTGCGGCTCCATTCGTTCAAACTTGCACATTGAGACAGTTGCTAACTGTATTCTTCTATATATTATTCTTGTAAGCAATTAGGATGCATGACCTGTTACGCTGATAGTGCGATAACTCATGCACTTGTCAGTTCTTGCAGTCTTCTGAATTGTGTGGGTGATATTTTTCCGAAAGTCAAATGGTATGTCCCAGATTCATACATTCTGCTCACCAACATGAATAGTCGTTTTGTTACTACTACCCACATTATTTTAGAAATTATGGTCGATTATTTACTTCTTCTGCTTTATTTGGTCATACGTCCTCCAAAGTTCTCTTAAATTATATTACTGGATCGTCTACCTCTTCTAAATCGACTCCTGATTCTTCTTCTATCACATCAGACAAATCTCCCCCTCATAGAGGCCTTCAATGTGCTTTTTCCGCCTACCCACTCTCTCCTCTGTATCTAACACTGGAATTCCAGTTGCGTTCTTAATTTTACCTTCCTTGCCATTTATATCACCGAAGGGTGTTTCGCCTTTCCTGTAAGCTGAGTCAGTCCTTTCGAAAGTCATATCTCTTTTGATTTTTTCACATTTTTCATCCAGCCATTTTGTCCTAGCTTCCCTGCATTTCCTGTTTATTTCATTTCAAAGCAGTTTTATTTCTGTATTCCTGAAGTTCCCTCAACACTTTCGTAGTCCCTTCTTTCATCGATCAACTGAAGTGATTCTGCAGTTACTCACGGCTTCTTTGCAGTTACGTTCTTTTACCCACGTTTTTGTATCTAGCTTGTGACATTGCCCTTCTTATAGACGTCCATTCCTCTTCAACTATACCGCCTTACTGAGCTATTCCTTTTTGACATATTTATAGCCTTAGAGAATTTCAAGTGTATCTCGTCATTCCTTTCATTGCGTATTGATTTTTTCTGAATAATCTCTTCAACTTCAGCCTACTCTTCATCACTACTACATTCAGATCTGAGTCTGTATCTGCTCCTGGGTACGGCTTACAATACAGCATCCAATTTCTTAATCTCTGTCTGACCATGATGTAATCTCACGGAAATCTTTCCATAACACCCGGTGTTTTCCAAGTATACCTCCACCTCGTGTGATTCTACTACTAGCTGAATCTTATTACAGAACTCAATTAGTCTTTCTCCTCTCTCACTCCTTGTGCTGAAACCATATTCTCCTGTAACCTGAAATTTATTACAGAAGCCAAGTAGTCATTCTACTCTCTCATGCATTGACCCAAATCCGTATTCGCTGTAAACTTTCCTTCTACTCATTCCCCTACAACTGCATTCACCATGAGTATGACTTTTTCATCTCCCTTTGGGTATTGTATTACCCTTTTAATTTCCTCACACACTTTCTCTATCTCTTCATATTAAGCTTTCGACGTCAGCGTGTATACCTGACCGGTCGTTGTCGGTGTTCTGTCGATTCTGAGAAGAACAATCCGATCTCTGAATTGTTCACAGTAACACACTCTCCGCCCTGCCTTTCTATTCATAATGAATCCTACTACCTTTATACCATTTTATGTTGCTGTTAATATTGCCGTATACTCATCTCACCAGAAATCCTTGTCTTCTTTACATTTAACTTAACTGACCCCCAACTATATCTAGACTGAGCTTTTGCGTTTCCATTTTTCGATTTTCTAGCATCCCTACCACATACAAGCTTCTGACATGCCACGCTCTCACTCGTATGTTATCCTTTCATTGGTTATTCAACCTTTTTCTCACAGTCACCTCCCGGCAGTCCCTTTCCAGATTTCCGAATGGGGGCTATTCCGTAATCTTTTGCCAATGGAGATATAATCGTGACACCATTTCAATTAAAGGCGAAATATGTCTTTAGTGCAGTGGTTTGCATTTCCTTCTGAATCCTCATGCCGCTGCTCATTGCTGATTGTTGCGCGTTTAGGGGCAGTTTGCCACCCCAAAGAGAAGAGACTGCCCTGAACCACTCACTATCCGCTCCTCCGCTCTCTTTGACATGGCCGTTGGCAGAATGAGTGTGACTTATTCTGCCGAAAGTTCTCGACCGACGATACTGATTATTAACCAAAATATAAGCTGCGGTTGGTTTTGATCCAGGGATCGAGGACGTTTTGTTACTAACCAAAGACACAAGACCTACACCATGGGTGCATGTACGGACATTTAAAGTGGATACCATCAGTTATAAGTAGCACCTGAAGATTGTTTAAAGACAGAATTCTCAATTCCCACCTAGTTGATCAATATTGTTGCATGCCTTCTGGGATGAAAAACACACCAGTTACTTTACTGACTGCTGTGTGGTGGGGCTTAGAGTGGAAGCAGTGTATCGTTCATTTAAATGTCATAATAGTGCTCTCCAGATATATCCAATATCGTATAGTGCGTCCATGCGAAGTTTCGGTTAGTCTGCATGCAGCCCAGAGCCAGGAAAATCGCCATTTCCTGGGGACAACCACTTGCTGACACTGTTAAAAACGTTCCGATACCCACTACCTTAAAGGTATTGCATTTATATTAACGCTTTTCTAATTATTGTCGAATTTTCATTCCAGAATCGAGCCCTCAAAGAGTTGTTATGGACTGTGAACACGCATTTATAAAACTAAATGATACATTAACGTCTGGTCCAATTCTTGCCTTTCCATATTACCAGTAAAAATTGTATACTCTCATGTGGCTCCAGCTGTTTTGGGTTAGCTTGCGTTTTGAGTCAGAAAATTGATGTGTGGGAACACTCCATAGCAAATGTATTCAGACACTTTAATAGCGTGAAAAAGAATTATTCAACAACTGAAATGGTGGCGTTAATATTCATAATAACTTACTTCTGGTGTTCTTTGTATGGATGACTTTTCAAAGTATAAATCTATTATGCTGCACTCCAATGGTTACTAAGATTTAAAGATCAAACTGCTAGGTTAACTAGATGGGCACTTGACTTCCAAGTAATAAATTACTCAGAAATGTCACATGCAAATGCAAACTGTCTGAATTACAAAGTACACACTGTAGAATGTGCTGGCACAGAAAAGGTCGAATGGAAGGAAGCCCAAAGTATTGGTTCAAATTGTCAGTGGTTCGCCAGACAGCAACAGTTCAGTATAGAGGATGCAGTGTTATGCAGGAGGACAAGATGTAGGCTACACAAAGTTGTTCCAGATACTGAGGCAGGCTCATAATACGGTTTTTATAGGACATATTAGTTGCAGGTAATGGAATGTAGAATACACTAAATTACTTGTGGGTAACTTGTAGACAAATTGTCGATCGTTTCGTCTAGAACGACCATGCACACAAAAAATGATTATCCAGGACAGATAAACTACACACACCAAAAAAAGTTTTGCATCACCTGAGTTACGATAGTTCCGGAAAGTGTACAGAAAACTGGAATAGAGATCAACATAAACATCGTTTCCGCACTCTTTATTGCTCATGAAAACCACATATTGCATGTTCTACGATCACGCAGCGAGACCGTCAGAGGTGTTGGTGCAGATAGATGTGTACACTGGTATCTCTAAAACCCAGTAGCACGTCCTCTTGCATTGATGCATGCTTGTATTCGTCGTGGCATACTATCCAAAAGTTCATCAAGGCACTGTTGGTCCAGGTTGTCCACCTCCTCAACGGCGATTCGGCGTAGATCCCTCAGAGAGGTTCATGGGTAGCGTCGTCTGCAAACAGTCCTTTCCAATCCATCCAAGCCTTGTTCGATAGGGTTCATGTCTGGAGAACATGCAGGCCACTCTAGTCGAGCTTGTCGTTATCCTGAAGGAAGTCATTCACAAGATATGCACGATGCGGCCGCGAATTGGTGTCCTTAAAGACGAATGCCTCGCCAATATGCTGCCGATATGGTTGCACTATCGGTCGGAGGATGGCATTCATGTATCGTACAGCCGTTACGGCTCCTTCCATGACCACCAGCGGCGTACGTCGGCCCCAAATAATGCCACCACAGAACATCAGGGAACCTCCACCTTGGTGCACTCGCTGCACAGTGTGTCTAAGGCGTTCAGCCTGACCGGGTTGCCTCCAAATACGTCTCCGACGATTGTCTGGTTGAGGGCAAATGCGACACTCATCGGTGAAGAGAACGTAATGCCAACCTTAAGCGGTCCATTCGGCATGTTGTTGGGCTCATCTGTACCGGGCCGCATGGTGTCGTGGTTGCGAAGATAGACCTCACAACCGACGTCGGGAGTGAAGTTGTGCATCATGCAGCCTATTGCGCACAGTTTGAGTCGTAACACGACACTCTGTGGTTGCACGAAAAGCGTTATTCAACATGGTGGCGTTGCTGTCAGGTTTCCTCCGTGCCATAATCCGTAGGTAGCTGTCATCCACTGCAATAGTAACCCTTGGGCGGCCTGAGCGAGGCATGTTATAGACAGTTCTAGTCTCTCTGGATCTCCTCTATATCCAAACAACATCGCTTTGGTTCACTGCGTGACGCCGAGACACTTACCTTGTTGACAGCCCTCCCTGGCACACAAAGTAACGATACAGACGCTATCTAAGCGCGGCATTGACCGTCTAGGCATGGTTGAACTACAGACAACACAGTCCATGTACCTCCTACATGATGGAATGACTGGTACTGATCGGCCGTCGGACCCCCTCCGTCTAATAGGAGCTTCTCATGCATGGTTGTTTACATCTTTGGGCGGGTTTAGTGACATTTAAGAAAATGGTTCAAATGGCACTAAGCACTATGGGACTTAACATCTGAGGTCATCAGTCCCCTAGACTTAGTACTACTTATCCTAACTAAACTAAGGACATCACACACATCCATGCCCGAGGCAGGATTCGAACCTGCGACAGTAGCGGTCGCGCGATTCCGGACTCAAGCGCCTAGAGCCGCTCGGCCACAGCGGCCGGCAGTGATATTTCTGAGCAGTCTTAAGGGACTGTGTCTGTGATACAATATCCACAGTCAACGTCTATCTTCATGAGTTCTGGGAAGGGTGTGATGCAAAACTTTTTTTTATGTGTGTGTTTCAAGTAACTGGGATGGATATTCTCGCGCCATTTACGCAAACACGATCAGGACACAAATACTGTGTTGACAATAATCTATCATTTTTCTCGTTTCGTTTGTATGATAGTCGTACCGAACAAGCAGGCTGAAACAGTAGCACATGCAATGGTCAACCTTTGGACACTAAAATTCAGAGAGTCTGAAACAATAATAAGTAACCATGGAACAACCCTTATGTCGGATTTAATGAAGTAGTTATGCGAGCTATTTCACATCAAGAAAGTTTGGACTAGTACTTTATGTGCGCAGGCAAATGGTCGAACAGAGAGCGTCTATAGGGCTACAGCAAAGATGTTAAGCTGCTGCGTTAACTCACAGAATAATTACTGGGATGTTCTACTTGCACATATCATGGGAGTATATAATTCGAAAATCCATGAGAGCACAGGGTTGTACATGAATGAGGTTGATTTTGTTGAGAAGATGCTGTCTCCATTTGTTGTTTGTAAGCCTGGCTCAGAAAGTGATATTTCGTCAGTAAAAAATTCAGACTAAGAGGAAGAAAACTGGTTTGTGACGGATGAAAAAAAAAAATCAAAGCCAAGGGACGGCAAGACAGAAACCATGATAACAAATAAATTTTACCCAAGTACCACATAGGTGAATAAGTTATGATGACCAACATGTATGTACCAAAAGGAAAACCCAGCAAGTTTGTGACACGTTATCAGGGCCCCCTTCGGGTCATAGAAGCGATGTTGCCTCTTAATGTTAAGCTATTGCTCTCAGCTGACTCGATAGTTCACGTCAGTCCAATTCGTCATTATAAGGGAACCATAGAGGTGCTGTGGCGTCTTCGAATGAGAGGAGTGCTGAATCTGAGGAAAGGGAAAGAATGTAGCATTGAGTAAAGGTGAACGAAGCAGTTCTGTAGTTAACATGACACATCAATATACGCTTAGGCCCTGAGCCAGAGCCGCGCAGGGTAGCCGCGCGGTCTAGGCGCCTTGTCACGGTCCGTGTAGCTTCTCCCGTCGGAGGTTCAAGTCCTTCCTCAGTCATGGGTGTGTGTTGTCCATAGCGTAAGTTACTTTAAGTAAAATCAAGTAGTGTGTAAGCTGAGGGACCGATGACCTAACCAGTTTGGTCCCGTAAGATCTTACCACAAATTTACAATTTTTTACATGAACCAGAGTCATAAAGTAACAACGAGATTTCCTCTTCCTTTAGGGCACATGGTTATACTCCAAGTCGAGAACAAGCAGTTCCAGAAACAAGCATCAAGCTCTGAGAAAAGGGTAAAGGAACACGAACTGTCTCTTTATACTAACTCTACTGGGATGTTGCAGGGCGACGGAAGCCACGTGGTATATCCTCTAACTGGTGGTGTCTTGTTTACATAACAAACAGACGTGATTATGTCATCAATAGACCTTAAGATCAGGTTGCTATACTTGGGCACTAGTGAACGAAATTTGGTGGCTGGAAGACACGTTTGGCAAATTACAGCTAATGTTAAATAACTAAACAAAGCGCTGCGACACACAGGGAGAGTATGGCTTGCTGCAGGCACACATACGTCAGATTATGAAGATACTTGTACGAATGTGACGAAAAAGAGGCTGATAGTTGCCTACAATATAAATTGGAACACATTTTTCGGAATTGCCTACGTAGAGGACATATAAAATATTAAATAATAAGACGTTACAATAAGCCATGTGCATACGAAAGGCACCCAACAGAAAGTACACTTGTACTCTACGCGGCTATGCAGTCTGGAAAAAACTTGTAATAAGCAACACCAGAAAACGGCGCAATTTGGCCACAATGGTAATGTCCAACGTTCAGACTGCAGATGATGCGGCTAACCACGGCCTGGTCATACTTTGGGGCCGTCTGAATAACATAGATATCCTATTAATGACTGCAGAATTATTCCGCAGCCTTACATATAGTATCACGCATGCATCCATTGAGACCATGGTATTATGGGAAGCCTTGTTCCAACAATACTGTTCTCACCAGGTCATTTCCTGGGGGGGTTTTAGAAAATGCAAACCGAATTACCAAGACCTATCATTCCAAGGTGTGTGAGTTCCACTAGCAAAATACTGCTACAGGATGTCCGGAAGAGCTAATTTCAGACAAAAGGGGGCTTTTCCATTGTGTGGATCCGCATTGGTTATCCTCTGCAGCAAAACAAGGCAAAGTCGACAAATCAGCCTGCAACGAATAGAAACACAAGGGACTGATACTAATGGATCCCCATGTGACATATCCCGAGCGATCTTCTGATTACCCACCTCCGTGACAGGAACCACGCATTGATATAACATTACCTTATCTACCCTCTGAAATTTTACCCCCAGAAAATTTAACCTTCATAAATATTACATTAGACCCGACCCTGCTCATCTCCTTAGGACAAATGATAGCCATGCAGATCGGTAGAGTTCCAGTGGAATATCTGTTACAGAAAGTAAGGAAGTAGCACAATGAGCATCAGCGCAGTGAAAATAGTTATCTGACGCACAGTGTTAATTGCCTGTTTGATTTTCGTAGTAATGGAAATCGTTTACCACCGATTCAAGAGAAAAGTAGCCCAGATCCCATCCCTGCCAACCTACGACGTCATGAATGATAGCTTCTTGGCTGCTTTTGTAAATAATTTATTGAAAGACTAGTTTCGTTAAATAAATGATTTAGAAGAGCAGCCAAACGGTTGTTATTCTATATTTATACTCATGTGTACGGTTCTCCCTTGTTCAACCTATGGGTGCAAACTAGCAACAACGGCACCAACCAGAAGCGATTTGACGAGGGACATGATTAGCTATGAACAAAGAACTGTGTATACGCCAAATGCTAATGAATTAGCACTGATAATGCAAATAGTGCAAAGGGTAAGATAATTCTGTAAGTGGAGGTGGAAATGTGAAATGTATATAACTGTAAGTAAACCATTGTGTTTCAGCAAAATTCGAGAGCAAATTTTCTTTGTAGAAGGCAGTAAGAAATCAAATCACTGACAAAGTCGGTCCGTGATCCCCCAGTGGAATGCATGGCCAGTAGCTTCGCAAAGTCTCTGCGACGTCAGGCCACGGGTGTCGACGCTGGGGAAGCCTGTAGGGAGTACCGCAGCCGGAGTACAACAACTATGTTCTCGTCCTGTTCCACACAATTCAGCATGACTCTCTAACGCAGCCGTTATCGCGAAGCCATCAGGGGACAGCAGTATTTACGCAGTAGTCCTGCATTTAGCCGCCGTCCCAATCGACGTGGTCCTACAGATTCCCGATTGGATTTAATGTCTTGGATTTTGGTAGGCAGTGGAGTGCGGTAAACCCATCTCGGTTTTCTTCGAACCACGCACGTGCACTGTGAGCTGTGGGACACATTGCATTGGCCTGCTGGTAGATGCCGGCGTGCCCAGGAAAATGAATCTGCTCGTGGTGCTGGATATGGTCCCCAAGGACAGATGCATAACTACGTTGATCCATTGTGCCTTCCAGAATGACATGTTCATCTAGGAAGTGTCACAGAAACATTGCACGGATCATATGGCTCCTTCCTTAGGCCTGGACGTTGCCGACGATTGTTGCAGGGTGTTTTCTTTCAGACGTTTAACGCCATACATCACAATGGCCCGGTGTCCAATCGAGCATAAAACATGATTGATCAGAAAAGGCCACCAGATGCCACTCAGTGGACGTCCAGATGCGGTACTGGAGTGCAAATCCCAGCCTTAGTTGACGATTAACGGTAGCCAGCATGGACGCATGAACCATGTGCCTGCCACGAAGGTCCATACAGTAGTAGTAGTAGTAGTAACTTTATTCATCAGTGGATCTCTTTTTACAAAGATATGAAACATGTCCTAGTATTTACAAGTTTGGACCAACTTAAAATAAGTTAATTCGTATACACATGTATTTACAGACTTCTAGTTAGAGACAACCATTAGATTTACTAATGGTACACAATACTTTCTTTAAAGAAAACTTATGCCACACTGTTCACTCATATCTCACTATCAGTCACTGCACACACTATACGCACACTGTTTCATAACACTTCACTCACCGTACACACACACACACACACACACACACACACACACACCTACACACACACACACACACACACACCGGTGATCTCTGGGCCATTTTCTGTACTGCAACTTCCCATTTGCTATCCTGAAAAACTGAGTCAGCATTCCTCCACAATGAATGAGATGTTGAGCTCAGAAAGTGGAAGAGGTGTTAGTATTGTGCTATGCCTAGCTTGGGGAGAAGTATTTCTAGAAAAAGGAAAAAAGAAGGATAAATCGTAAAGTGAAGGTGTTATGTGGAATGTTGGATGTTTTATAATCATTTTTATTATTATTAATTTGTACAACATTTTTATCGACCCCTACTGTGTTTTATCTAAGTAATCCTTCAATGTATAAAATGTGTTGCACAACAGGTACTTTTAACTTCCTTTTTAAGTAAGTGTATTTTTGCAATTTCTTTAATCTCTTTAGGTAATTAGTTGTGCAGTTTCATTCCTTAGCAAAAAATTCTCTTTTGAGTTATAGCTGACCGGTCGTTGAGAAGAAACTGTTGGTACTCCCTTGGCTTACCTCGACGGTCAGTTGTTCATCAGTTGTACGTCTATTTGCCTGTAAACCTCTCCGCAGCTGTCGTCGCCCATGACATGTATGGCCCCTGCTGCACCACAGGCCTTTACACTGGTTAGGGAGAGAGCCAATTTGTCCCCCACAGTATACATTAACATGATGGTACGCGAACAGTTTACAGACTAACTCGTTTCGATAATGCTTACACCAATCTCCCGAAATCCGAAGATCATTCCCTTTTGGACCCACGCTTTATATGTCCTCCACTATAAGTGCTCCGGTTTGCCGTCTGTGAAATTTTATAGCACGTTGACGTTGAACAATGGCAGTGGTCACTTAATGAGACTGAAACATGTACCTTCAATAAAGATGCCGTTGTAACCATCAGCGGTCCTCGCTGACATGTACATCACATCCTTCCTCAGCAGAGAATCCTCGCCCACGCTAAGCTACCTGCAAGCATTGCCAGACGTGCTTCAGTAAATCCACCATTGGGACCATCTTCCCTTTGTTATAAATGAAGCGATACTTAAAGTCGGTTGATTTGGCCTGTAATTATCGGTTTCAAGGAAGATTAATGTGATGTATTACATGCAGTGAACATGTTTGCCGTTTCGCGTTTGACTTGAGAGGCATTAGGTGTCGATGCAGCAACTACTTATCTACAGGGAATTGAGTCGCCCCTTTCTGAAATCGTCACCCATGATGCATTATCCCACGATACACATTATAAGTGGAGCAACTGTTGAGCAACACTTCCCCTGTGAGCACACTCTACAGGTGTACACTGAGTAGGATACCAACTGTCCCTGCCGCATGGAATGCCCGCGCGGTTTGAGGCGCTTTGTCACGGACTGCGCGGCCCTTCCCGCCGGAGGTTCGGTACCTCCCTCGGCATGTGTGTGTGAGTGCGTGTGTGTGTGTGTGTGTGTGTGTGTGTGTGTGTGTGTGTGTGTGTGTGTGTGCGTGCGTGTGTGTGTGTGAGTGTGTGTGTGTGTGTGTGTGTGTGTGTGTGTGTTATTAGCATAAGTAAGTTGGAATTAGTTTAAGTGGTGTGTAAGTCTAGGGACCGATGACCTCAACAATTTGGTTCCTTTGGAATTCACACACACAAACACACACACACCAACTTCCCCATTGTTACCATCGATGTCATTTATTAGCAACAGCTAAAAGTTTATTGTCAATCTTCGAGATGTTTCAGAAAGATTCATTATATTTTAAAAGCCAGTATCTTCTACATCTACGTCTACAGCCATACTCCGCAAGTCACCTGACGATGTCTGGCGGAAGGTACCTTGAGTAACTCTGTCCATTCTCCCTTCTATTCCAGTCTCGTATTGTTCGTGGAAAGAAATATTGTCGGTGTGCCTCTGTGTGGGCTCCAATCTCTCTGATTTTATCCTATGGTCTCTTCGCGATATATACGTAGGAGGGAGCGATATACTGCTTCACTCCTCGGTGAAGTTATGTTCTCGAAACTTCAACAAAAGCCCGTACCGAGGTACTGAGCGTCTGTCTTGCATAGTCTTCCACTGGAGTTTACCATCTCCGTAACGCTCCCGTAATTACTAAACGATCCTGTAACGGAGCGCTCTGCTCACCGTTGGATATTCTCTATCTATTCTATCAATCCTATCTGGTACAGATCTCACACCGGTGAGCAGTATTCAAGCAGAGGGCGAACAAGTGTATTGTAACCTACTTCCTTTGTTTTCGGACTGCATTTCCTTAGGATTCTTCAAATGAATCTCAGTCTGGCATCTGCTGTATAGACGATTAATTTCATATGGTCATTCCATTTTAAATCACTCCTAATGCCTACTCCAAGATAATTTATGGAATTAACTGCTTCCATTTTCTGACCTGCTATGTTGTAGCTAAATGATAAAGGATCTCTCTTTCTATTTATTCGGAGCACATTACACTTGTCTACATTGAGATTCAATTGCCATTCATTACATCATGCGTCAATTCGTTGCAGATCCTCCCATTTCAGGACAGTTTTCCATTGTTACAGCCTCTCTATATACTACAGCATAATCCGCAAAAAGCCTCAGTGAACTTCCGATGTTATCCATAACGGCATCTATATATATTGTGAATAGTAACGGTCCTACGACACTCCCCTCTACATGAATGGAGATAAAATTTGGAGTATATTTCATCTTCTACACAGAAAGACAACATTTTCAAAACAAGCCTCCTATTTTATAAGGTTATATCTCTTATTGTACAACGTATCTGTATGATATGTCACTGCAAATCGTCAATCTTGTTGCGTCCATTTTAACCTTTCACATGCTCGTGACTATCTCACTCGTTGATCAATCCACAATGCCCAAGTGGGAGACTGGCTCCGCCATCCTTACCAGCCAAACTAAGTCTCCTCCAGCCTCTCAGCGATGGACCGTGCAAACGGTCCTTCACGCAGTATTGCTGCTGCCATCACTCGAGGTGCATTTGATAGACAACAAACCAAGAAGCGAGCAGTCTTTATGGGGAGGTCCCCGAGGCAACCACGAGGACCTGCGACAAGGTCAACCTTTAGTGCTGATGTGTAAGTACTGTTTCTACAGCTTCACCTACCTGCCACACGCCGGGCAGTATCCAGTGTGGTGCCATACAGCGTTAAGATCGGTTACCACATACAGGGTGTTTCAAAAATGACCGGTATATTTGAAACGGCAATAAAAACTAAACGAGCAGCGATAGAAATACACCGTTTGTTGCAATATGCTTGGGACAACAGTACATTTTCAGGCGGACAAACTTTCGAAATTACAGTAGTTACAATTTTCAACAGCAGATGGCGCTGCAAGTGATGTGAAAGATATAGAAGACAACGCAGTCTCTGGGTGCGCCATTCTGTACGTCGTCTTTCTGCTGTAAGCGTGTGCTGTTCACAACGTGCAAGTGTGCTGTAGACAACATGGTTTATTTCTTAGAACAGAGGATTTTTCTGGTGTTGGAATTCCACCGCCTAGAACACAGTGTTGTTGCAACAAGACGAAGTTTTCAACGGAGGTTTAATGTAACCAAAGGACCGAAAAGCGATACAATAAAGGATCTGTTTGAAAAATTTCAACGGACTGGGAACGTGACGGATGAACGTGCTGGAAAGGTAGGGCGTCCGCGTACGGCAGCCACAGAGGGCAACGCGCAGCTAGTGCAGCAGGTGATCCAACAGCGGCCTTGGGTTTCCGTTCGCCGTGTTGCAGCTGCGGTCCAAATGACTCCAACGTCCACGTATCGTCTCATGCGCCAGAGTTTACACCTCTATCCATACAAAATTCAAACGCGGCAACCCCTCAGCGCCGCTACCATTGCTGCACGAGAGACATTCGCTAACGATATAGTGCACAGAATTGATGACGGCGATATGCATGTGGGCAGCATTTGGTTTACTGACGAAGCTTATTTTTACCTGGACGGCTTCGTCAATAAACAGAACTGGCGCATATGGGGAACCGAAAAGCCCCATGTTGCAGTCTCATCGTCCCTGCATCCTCGAAAAGTACTGGTCTGGGCCGCCATTTCTTCCAAAGGAATCATTGGCCCATTTTTCAGATCCGAAACGATTACTGCATCACGCTATCTGGACATTCTTCGTGAATTTGTGGCGGTACAAACTGCCTGAGACGACACTGTGAACACCTCGTGGTTTATGCAAGATGGTGCCCGGCCACATCGCACGGCCGACGTCTTTAATTTCCTGAATGAATATTTCGATGATCGTGTGATTGCTTTGGGCTATCCGAAACATACAGGAGGCGGCGTGGATTGGCCTCCCTATTCGCGAGACATGAACCCCTGTGACTTCTTTCTGTGGGGCACTTGAAAGACCAGGTGTACCGCCAGAATCCAGAAACAATTGAACAGCTGAAGCAGTACATCTCATCTGCATGTGAAGCCCTTCCGCCAGACACGTTGTCAAAGGTTTCGGGTAATTTCATTATTGCTACGCATGGTGGATATGTGGAAAATATCGTACTATAGAGTTTCCCAGACCGCAGCGCCATCTGTTGTTGAAAATTGTTACTACTGTAATTTCGAAAGTTTGTCTGTCTGAAAATGTACTGTTGTCCCAAGCATACTGCAACAAACGGTGTATTTCTATCGCTGCTCGTTTAGTTTTTATTGCCGTTTCAAACATACCGGTCATTTTTGAAACACCCTGTACATGGTGCACATAACAGGAACGACTCACTAACAGCCACCTCCATCCTCCAATATTTATGCCACCCTCCACACAGGGAATAGGCGTGAGCGACTACCTGCTGCAGCTGGCAGGTAGTCAACGGATGCAACGATCTACTGCCGTTCTTGGATTAAAGCAGCTGCACAGTCTCACACAGCTGGTTGTCGCAGTTATTCTGTTCCTGATCACTAGCCGATCAGTTCCAGTCAACTACCGTTGGCACAGTTATAGCCCAGCAGCAACCGAACTGTGATCGTTCGATAGCGAACGGCGAGTGTCAAAGTGTTCATCGTTATTCGCGCTTGTTTTAATATACTGCCTCTTGCAGTCCAGACTTAATAGCTGTCACGTTAGACAGTCAGATTTCACTGAGCTGGTTCGATCAATGTTAAAAAATTTTCCTTCAGTGCCTTGTCTTGTGAGCTCAATAAGTAACGCAACACACTTTTTGTTGAAACATGTTAGGTTTATACAGGATTCCAATAAACCATATTATACATTACTCTTTTGACTACAAAACCTTATTTTTCAACATAATCTCAGTTCAAATCGACGGCCATATGCCACTTAATTAGTAGGGCCTATATGCCCGCATGGATCACTCTTGGTCGACGTCAGAGGCAGCTTCTTGCTTGATCAAATGACCTCTGCATCATCGACGGACTGCTTCCCGCATCCTCCATTGATTTAAAAAGATGGAAATCAGAATGTTCGGGATCCAGGCTGCAGGGTGGATAAGGAAGAACAGTATAATAAAACGAAACTTCCTGGCAGATTAAAACTGTGTGTCGGACTGAGACTCGAACTCGAGACCTTTATTTTTCGCGGGAAAGTGATCTACCAACTGAGAATGAGGTTTCCACTCTCATTCTGGAAACATTCCCCAGGCTGTGGCTAAGCCATGTCTCCGCATATATCCTTTCTTCCAGGAGTGCTAGTTCTGCAAGGTCTGCAGGAGAGCTTCTGTGAAATTTTGAACGTAGGAGACGAGGTACTGGCAGAATTAAAGCTGTGAGGACGGGTCGTGGGTCGCTTCTGGGTAGCTCACTTGGTAGAGCCACTTGCCCGCGAAAGGCAAAGGTCACGAGTTCGAGCCTCCGTCCGGCACATAGTTTTAATCTGCCAAGAGGTTCATATAAGCGCACACTTCGCTGCAGGGTGACAATCTCATTCTGACTATAATAAAGTTTTCTGAGCTGCTTTCGGGGCTGTAGACTAGTGTGAGGCCTTGCACTGTCATGGATAAGGAGAAGTTGATTTGAATTTTTGTGCCGAAGTCTTCTATTGAATTTCCTGCGGGTAGCGCAGTAGATTTCTGAGTTGATCTTTGCACCATGAGAGAGGGCATCAAACGGAATAGCCCCTTCAGAATCCCAGAAGAGCGTTGGCATGACTTGACCGGCTGATGGTGTGGCTTTGAACATTTCCTTCATAGGAGAGGGAGGGGGGTGCAGCACCATTCTAAGGATTGCCGATTTATTTCTTGTTCGAAGCGATGAACCCATGTTCCATCGCCTGTGACGATGTTCGACAAAAAGTTGTGACGATCAGCACTGTAATGCGCAATCCATCCCGCACAGCTCGTCGTTCGCTACTCTTTACAATCTTGCGTTAGGTAGAGAGGAACGCAGCGGGCACTCACCTTTTAGTGCCCCAATAGGTGGACTAGTGTGTCAGCCTCACCAACAGAGACGTCTAGTTCGGCATCGAAGTGTTTGATCGCGATCCGTCGATCACCACATATGAGACTGTCTGCTCGTTCAAACGTTGCAGGAGTCACAGCTGTGAGCGGCCGGCCGACGCGCGGGAGATTCCACATGGTTGTGAGACCCCGTTGCGATGATTGAAGACGCCTCGTGCCGTGACTCATCGTGCTTTTGTTCACTGCCAGGTCTCCGTAGACGTTCTACAAACACCTGCGATGCTCTGGGTTTCGTCCAAAAGAGGCTCAATGTCACCTCTCCCCTTGGAACGCACCTCTTCTACAGACCCCATTCTGAATGCTACGTATAGCGCCTCCCCTTTTGGAAGTGCATGGTACTATAGACTCTATAGTATAGAGGATGAAGCGGGAATGTTCCACGATGTCCCACAACAAATTCCCCGTTTTAAAGTGAAATTCGCAAATGAAAACAATATGTTGCATTACTTACTAAACACACCTCGTACATAGTTTTCAGAAATAATTCAAATTCAGTGTTACATAGTTGACAAAATTAACTGTGTCCTAAGATAACTAGGACTGTGACGAGTCTGGTAGCAAGTGTGCAAGCACGCCATAGAAATAAAGCAACTACATTTATGTGGTAGAGGATTCTCTACCTTCTACCTTTTATGTTGGGTGACCCACTTGTTTGGTGGAAACAGGATTCGAGATGTATTCCAAAACCAATATCTGTTTGGTCATACGGAAATAGGAGCCTGAAATAGATTTTATAACTATTATTTTACTACATGAGCTCCATGAACCATGGACTTTGACGTTGGTGGGGAGGCTTGTGTGCCTGAGTGATACAGATAGCCGTACCGTAGGTGCAACCACAACAATGGGGTATCTGTTGAGAGGTCAGACAAAGTTTAGGTTACTGTGGAGGTGCAGCAGTATTTTCAGTACTTGCAGGGGCAACAGTCTGGATGATCAACTGATCTGGCCTTGTAAAGTTAACCAAAACGGCCTTGCCGTGCTGGTACTGCAAAGAGCTGAAAGCAAGAGAAAACTACAGATGTAATTTTTCCCAAGGGCGTGGCGCTTCACTGTATGGTTAAATGATGATGGCGTCGTCTTGAGTAAAATATTCCGGAGGTAAAATAGTCCCCCACTGGTGGATCGCCTCGCAGGAACTACTGAGGACGATGTCGTTATCAGGAGAAACACAACTGGTGTTCTACGGAATGGAGCGTGGAATGTCAGGTCCCTTAATTGAGCAGGTAGGCTAGAAAATTTAAAAAGGGAAATGGGTAGGTTCATTATAGATATCGTGGCAATTTGTGAAGTTCGGTGGAACGAGGAACAAGACTTCTGGTCAGGAAAATACATGGTTATAAACAGAATATCAGATAGGGCTAATGCAGGAGAAGGTTTGATAACGAATAAAAAATAGGAGCGCTGGTAAGCTACTGCGAACAAAGTAGTGAACGCATTCTTGTAGCCAACATAGACACGAAGTCGACGCCTACCACAGTAGAAAAATTTTATACGCCAACTAGCTACGTAGACGACGAAGAGATTGAAGAAATATATGATGAGATAAATGAAATTATCCTGATAGTAAAGAGAGACGAAAATGTAACAGTCATGGGGGAATGGAATTCGACAGTTGGAAAAGGAATAGAAGGAAAAGTGGTAGATGAATATGGCATGGGGGTAAGGAATGAAAGAAAAAGCCGCCTGCAAGAATTTTACACAAAGCATAACTTTATCGTAGCTAACATTTGGTTTAAGGATCATGAAAGAAGATGCATACGTGTAAGAGGCCAGGAGACAATGGAAGGTTTTAGATAGATTATGTAATTGTATGACAGAGAGTTAGGAACCAGGTTTTAAATTGTAGGACATTTCTAAAGGGAGATGTGAACTCTGACCACATTTTATTGGTTGGAAGAACCGGCAGAAAGGTAGGAATTTAAGGAGATGGCACCTGGATAAACTGAAACAACCAGAGGTTGTAGAGAATTTGAGAGAGAGCATTAGGGAACGGATGACAAGAACGGCGGAAGAAATACAGTAGAAGAAGAATAATTAGCTCTGAGAGATGAAATAGTGAAGGCAGTGGAGGGCCAAGTAGGTAAAAATTCGAGGGCTGGTGGAAATCCTTGGGTAACGGAAGATATACTGAATTTAGTTAATAAAAGGGGAAAATATGAGAATTCGGTAAATGAAACAGGCAAAAAGGACTGCAAACGTCACAAAAATGAGATCGATAGACAGTGCAAAATGGCTAAGTGGGGATGGCTAGAGACCAAATGATAAGGATGTAAAGGCGTATATCACTGGGGTTGAGATAGATAACGCCTATCGGAACATTAAAGAAACCTTGTACGATATGTCAAGAGCTCATACGGTATAACAGATCTGAGCAAAGAAGGGAAAGCAGAAATGTGGAAGGGGTAAATAGAGGGTCTATACAAGGACGATGTACTTGAGGGCAACATTATGGAAATTGGGGAGGACGTAGGTGAAGATGAAATGGGAGATACGATACTGCGTGAAAAATTTGATAGAGCATTGGAAGACCTAAGTTGAAACAAGGATCCAGGACTAGGCAACATTTCTTTAGAACTAGTGATAGCCTTGGGTGAGCCAGCCCTGACAAAACTCTACCATCCCTTGACCAAGATGTATGAGACAAGCTAAATACCCTCAGACATCAAAAAGAATATAAATATTCCAATCCCAAGGAAAGCAAGTGTTGACAGGTGCGAAAATTATCAAACTATCAGTTGCACAGGATAGAGTAGCATGGAGAGCTGCAGCAAACCAGTCTCAGGACTGAAGACCACAACAACAACAACATCAATTTAATAAGTCACAAGATACTGACACGAATTTCTTAGAGACGTATGGAGAACCTGGTAGAAACCGATCTTGGGGAAGATCAGATACGATTCCGTAGAAACGTTGGAACACGCGAAAAAATACTGACTCTACGACCTATCTTAGAAGATAGATTAAGGAAAGGCAAACCTACGTTTTTAGCATTTTTACGCTTAGAGAAAGCTTTTGACAGTGTCGACTAGAATACTCTCTTTCAAATTCTGAAGGTGTCAGGGTTCAAATGAAGGATGCAAAAGGCTATTTGCAACTGATACAGAAACCAGATGGCAGTTATAAGAGCCGAGGGGCATGAAAGGGAAGCAGTGGTTGGGAAGGGAGTCAGACAGGATTGTAGTCTATCCCCAATGTTATTCATTCTGTACTTTGAGCAAGCAGTAAAAGAAAGCAAAGAAAAATTTGGAGTAGGAATTAAAATCCACGGAGAAGAAATAATATCTTTGAGGTTTGCGACAAGATCGTAATTCTGTTAGAGACAGCAAAGGACCTGGAAGAGCAGTTAAACGGAGTGGACAGTGTCTTGAGAGGAGGTTTTAAGATGAACATCAAGAAAAGCAAAGCGAGGATAATGGAATTAAATCAAATTATGCCGAGGGAATTAGATTAGAAAAGAGACACTTAAAGTAGTAGAAGAGTTTAGCTATTTGGGAAGCAAAATAACTGATGATGGTCGAAGTAGGGAGGATATAAAATTCAGAGTGGCAATGGCAAGAAAAACGCTTCTGAAGAAGATAACTTAGTTAACATCGAGTATAGATTTAAGTGCCAGCAATCTTTTCTCAAAGTATTTGTATAGACTGTAGCCATGTATGAATGTGAAACGTGGACGATAAATAGTTTAGACAAGAAGAAAATAGAAGCTTTCGAAATGTGGTACTACAGAAGAATGCTGAAGATTAATTGGGTAGATCACGTAACTCATTAGGAGGTACTAAAAAGAATTATGTAGAAGAGGAATTTGTGGCAAAACTTGTCTCTAAGAAGGTATCGGTTAGTAGGACTTGTTCTGAGGCATCAACGGATGACCAACTTAGTATTGGAGGGCAGTGTGTAGGGTAAAAATCGTAGAGTGAGATCAAGAGACGAGTACACGAAGCAGATTCAGAAGGATGTCGGGTGCAGTAGTTACTTGGAAATGAAGACGCTTGCACAGATACACTACTGACCATTAAAATTGCTACACCAAGAAGAAATGCAGATGTTAAACGGGCATTCAATGGACAAATATGTTATACTAGGGTGACATGTGATTACATTTTCACACAATTAGCGTGCATAGATCCTGACAAATCAGTACCCATAACAACCACCTCTGGCCGCAATAACGGCCTTGATACGACTGGGCATTGAGTCAAACAGAGCTTGTATGGCGTGTACAGGTACAGCTGCGCATGCAGCGTCAACACGATACCACAGTTCATCAAGAGTACTGCCTGGCGTATTGTGACGAGCCAGTTGCTCGGCCACCATTGACAAGACGTTTTAAATTGCTGAGAGATCAGGAGGATGTGCTGGCCAGGGCAGAAGTCGAACATTTTCTGTATCCTGAAAGGCTTGTACAGGACCTGCAACATGCGGTCGTGCACTATCATGCTGAAATGTAGCATTTTGCAGGGATCGAATCAAGGGTAGAGCCCCGCGTCGGAACACTTCTGAAATGTAACGTCCACTGTTCAAAGTGCCGTTAGTGCGATGAAGAGTTGACAGAGACGTATAACCAATGGCACCCCATACCGTCACGACGGGTGGTGCGCAAGTATGGCGATGACGAATACACGCTTCCAATGTGCGTTCACCGCGATGTCGCCAAACACGGATGCGACCATCATGATGCTGTAAACAGAAACCGGATTCATCCGAAAAAATGACGTTTTGCCATTCGTGCACCCAGGTTCGTCGTTGAGACCACCATCGCAGGCGCTCCTGTCTGTGATGCGGCGTCAAGGGTAACCGCAGCCATAGTCTCCGAGCTGATAGTCCATGCTGCTGGAAACGTTGTCGAACTGTTCGTGCAGTTGGTTGTTGTCTTGCAAACGTCCCCATCTGTTGATTCAGATATCGAGACGTGGCTGCACGATTCGTTACAGCCATGCGGATACGATTCCTGTCATCTAGACTGCTAGTGATATGAGGCCGTTGCGATTCAGCACGGCGTTCCGTATTACCCTCCTGAACCCACCGATTCCATATTCTGCTAGCAGTCATTGGATCTCGACCAACGCGAGCAGCAATGTCGCGATACGATAAACCGCAATCGCGATAGGCTGTAATCCGACCTTTATCAAAATCGAAACGTGATGATACGCATTTCTCCTCCTTACACGAGGCATCACAACAACGTCTCACCAAGCAACGCCGGTCAACTGCTGTTTGTGTATGAGAAATCGGTTGGAAACTTTCCTCGTGTCAGCACGTTGTAGGTGTCGCCACCGGCGCCAACCTCGTGTGAATGCTCTGAAAAGCGAATCATTTGCATATCACAGCATCTTCTTCCTGTCGGTTAAATTTCGCGTCTTTAGCACGTCATCTTCGTGGTGTAGCAATTTTAATGGCCAGTAGTGTAGATTAGCGTGGATAGCTGCATCCACCCAGTCTCTGGACTGAAGACCACAACATCAACAACTTCTTTACTTTTCCACATAATCGTCATTCACATCCATACACTTCCTGTAACGCCTCACAGGTTTCTTCAGCCCTTCTGCTTAGATGTCTGCCGCCTGGGAATTGTAGCGGTTGTTAACGTCAGTCTTGAGTTCATTATCGTTTTGAAATCGTTGTCCGGTTAGCCACATTTTCAAATGGAGGAAGAGGGAATAGTCGTTGGTACACGATCGAAACTTTACGGAGGTTGATAAAAAAGTTTCCAAATAAAATCTTGAATCTTCTCCTTGGGTCTGTTCTGCAGCCGTGTGAGGGTGTATGTTGTCGTGAAGGAGGATTGTATCAGACGACAGTTTTTATCTAGTGCTTTCATCACTGGTCACATCATTTAATTTATGTGTCATTTGAGAGGTAATATTACTTTAAAAATCTAATTTATTCCCATGAAGTCTTAGTGAATTTTATATTACTTGGCTACTTAGTATTTCAATTAGTTATTAGTACAATCATATTTATAACTATCGACCAGTATATAGAGAAACGCATAGAGTTTTCCTGAAGTTGTATACCCGTCGCGATTTGCGAAATCTCTTACATTGAAATCTGGTAAAGTCCCCGAAACTACTTTGCACCAAGACACTCTGAGTTGCAGAGACAGATGGAGACCTCATTTGGCAGTTACATCTACATCTACAGCTACATCCATACTCCGCAAGCCAACCTCTATCGGTTCTCCCTTCTATTTCAGTCTCGTATTGTTCGTGGAAAGAAAGATTGTCGGTATGCCTCTGTATGGGCTCTAATTTCTCTGATTTTATCCTCATGGTCTCTTCGCGAGATATACGTAGAAGGGAGCAATATACTGCTTGACTCCTCGGTGAAGGTATGTTCTCTAAACTTCAACAAAAGCCCGTACCGAGCTACTGAGCGTATGTCTTGCACAGTCTTCCACTGGAGTTTATGACTGCTTAGCGGTGAGACGTTGCTGATGTAACAGGAACGAATAGCGTAGGTGCAGATTTTTGAATATCGCAGACTTTACACTTGTACTAAAAAAAATAAAGGTTTGAGCGGGAGTCGAACCGTCGTCTCATACACGTTTGTCTTCCGAAACTGTAACGCTAACCACTCGACCACCAGGAATTTTAACTCTTTTTCGTTTGTCCATAGTTTTGGGTGGAGGTCTTCGGGTCCACGTCACTACGAAAATGATACGTCTACAGCCGTCCTTATGATCTTATTTCTTGTGTAGGTACCAGTTGCAGCGCTTCGTTGTGCACCTTTAGTGCTTAGTTGACGATGAAGGGGCTGAGCATCAACTACGGCCTGATAATGGTGCAATGAAGCACCGAAGCTGGTAGCCAAACAGTACATAAGATCATAAAGACGGTTGTAGGTCTTTCATTTTCTTACAACAGAAATACCGTTCGGCATCTATGCACAGATACCTCAGTTACATAAGAGACGCGTAAAACTTCTCTTGCGATTTTCTCAGAATTGACAGAGTAATGAACCTTGCTACACCACTAGCCATTAAAATTGCTACCCCAAGAAGAAATGCAGATGATAAACCGGTATTCGTTGGACAAATATATTATTCTAGAATTGACATGTGATTACATTTTCATGAAATTTGAGTGCATAGATCCTGAGAAATCAGTACCCACAACAACCACCTCTGGCCGCAATAACGGCCTTGATACGCCTGGGCATTGAGTCAAACAGAGCTTGGATGGCGTGTACAGGTACAGCTGCCCATGCAGCTTCAACACGATACCACAGTTCATCAAGAGTAGTCACCGGCGTATTTTGACGAACAAGTTACTCGGCCACCATTGAACAGACTTTTTCAATTGGTGAGAGATCTGGAGAATGTGCTGGCCAGGGCAGAAGTCGAACATTTTCTGTATCCAGAAAGGCCCGTACAGGACCTGCAAGATGCGGTCGTGCATTATCTGAAATGTAGGGTTTCGCAGGGATCGAATGAAGGGTAGAGCCACGGGTCGTAACACATCTGAAATGTAACGTCCACTGTTCAAAGTGCCGTCAATGCGAACAAGAGGTGATCGACACGTGTAACCAATGGCATCCCATACCATCACGCCGGGCGATACGCCAGTATGGCGACGACGAAAACACGCTTGCAATGTACGTTCACCGCGATGTCACCAAACACGGATACGACCATCACGATGCTGTAAACAGAACCTGGATTCATGCGACAAAATGACATTTTGCCATTCTTGCACCCAGGTTCGTCGTTGAGCACACCATCGCAGGCGCTCCTGTCTGTGATGCAGCGTCAAGGACAACCGCAGCCATGGTCTCCGAGCTGATAGTCCATGCTGCTGTAAACGTAGTCGAACTGTTCGTTCACATGATTGTTGTCTTGCAAACGTCCCTATGTGCTGACTCCGGGATGGAGACGTGGCTGCACGATCCGTTACAGCCATGCGGATAAGATCCCTGTAATCTCGAGGTCGTTGGGATCCAGTACGGCGTTCCGTATTACCCTCCTGAACCCACCGATTCCATATTCTGTTAACAGTCATTGGATCCCGACGAACGCAAGCAGCAATTTCGCGATACGATAAATAGCAATCGCGATAGGCTACAATCCGACCTTTATCAAAGTCGGAAACGTGATGGTACGCAATTCTCCTCCTTACACGACGTATCACAACAACGTTTCACCAGGCAACGCGGGTTAATTGCTGTTTGTATATGAGTCATGGGAGACTGGAATGCAGTTGTAGGGGAAGGAGTAGAAGAAAAGGTTACAGGAGAATATGGGCTTGGAACAAGGAATGAAAGAGGAGAAAGACTAATTGAGTTCTGTAACAAGTTTCAGCTAGTAATAGCGAATACCCTGTTCAAGAATCACAAGAGAAGGAGGTATACTTGGAAAAGGCCGGGAGATACGGGAAGATTTCAATTAGATTACATCATGGTCAGACAGAGGTTCCGAAATCAGATACTAGATTGTAAGGCGTACCCAGGGGCAGATATAGACTCAGATCACAATATGGTAGTGATGAAGAGTAGGCTGAAGTTGAAGACATTAGTCAGGAAGAATCAATACGCAAAGAAGTGGGATACGGAAGTACTAAGGAATGACGAGATACGTTTGAAGTTCTCTAACGCTATAGATACATCAATAAGGAATAGCGCAGTAGGCAGTACAGTTGAAGAGGAATGGACATCTCTAAAAAGGGCCATCACAGAAGTTGGGAAGGAAAACATAGGTACAAAGAAGGCAGCTGCCAAGAAACCATGGGTAACAGAAGAAATACTTCAGTTGATTGATGAAAGGAGGAAGTACAAACATGTTCCGGGAAAATCACGAATACAGAAATACAAGTCGCTGAGGAATGAAATAAATAGGAAGTGCAGGGAAGCTAAGACGAAATGGCTGCAGGAAAAATGTGAAGACATCGAAAAAGATATGATTGTGGGAAGGACAGGCTCAGCATACAGGAAAGTCAAAACAACCTTTGGTGACATTAAAGGCAACGGTGGTAACATTAAGAGTGCAATGAGAGTTCCAGTGTTAAATACAGAGGAGAGAGGAGATAGGTGGAAAGAATACATTGAAAGCTTCTATGGGGGTGAAGATTCGTCTGATGTGATAGAAGAAGATACAGGAGTCGATTTAGAAAAGATAGGGGATCCAGTATTAGAATCGGAATTTAAAAGAGCTTTGGAGGACTTACGGTCAAATAAGGCAGAAGGGATAGATAACATTCCATCAGAATTTCTAAAATCATTGGGAGGAAGTGGCAACAAAACGACTATTCACGTTGGTGTGTAGAAAATATTAGTCTGACCATCTGACTTTCGGAAAAGCATCATCCACACAATTCCGAAGACGGCAAAAGCTGACGACTGCGAGAATTATCGCACAATCAGCTTAACAGCTCATGCATCGAAGCTTCTTACAAGGATAATATACAGAAGAATGGAAAAGAAAATTGGGAATGCGCTAGGTGACGATCATTTGGCTTTAGGAAAAGTAAAGGGACGAGAGAAGCAATTCTGACGTTACGGCTAATAATGGAAGCAAGGCTAAAGAAAAATCAAGACACTTTCATAGAATTTGTCGACCTGGAAAATGCGTTCGACAGTATAAAATGGTGCAAACTGTTCGAGATTCTGAAAAAAGTAGGGGTAAGCTATAGGGAGAGACGGGTCATATACAATATGTGTAACAACCAAGAGGGAATAATAAGAGTGGAGGATCAAGAACGAAGTGCCCGTATTAAGAAGGGTGTAAGACAAGCCTGTAGCCTTTCGCCCCTACTTTTCAATCTGTACATCGAGGAAGCTATGATGGAAATAAAAGAAAGGTTCAGGAGTGGAATTAAAATACAAGGTGAAAGGATATCAATGATACGATTCGCTGATGACATTGCTATCCTGAGTGAAAGCGAAGAATAATTAAATGATCTGCTGAATGGAATGAACAGTGTAATGAGTACACAGTATGGTTTGAGAGTAAATCGGAGAAAGACGAAGGTAATGAGAAGTAGTAGAAAAGCGAACAGCGAGAAACTTAACATCAGGATTGATGGTCGCGAAGTCAATGAAGTTAAGGAATTCTGCTACCTAGGCAGTAAAGTAACCAATGACGGACGGAGCAAGGAGGACATCAAAAGCAGACTCGCTATGGAAAAAAAGGCATTTCTGGTCAAGGGAAGTCTACTAATATCAAATACCGGCCTTAATTTGAGGAAGAAATTTCTGAGGACGTACGTCTGGAGTACAGCATTGTATGGCAGTGAAACATGGACTGTGGGAAAACCGGAACAGAAGAAAATCGAAGCATTTGAGATGTGATGCTATTGACGAATGTTGAAAATTAGGTGGACTGATAAGGTAAGGAATGAGGAGGTTCTACGCAGAATCGGAGAGGAAAGGAATATGTGGTAAACACTGATAAGGAGAAGGGACAGGATGATAGGACATCTGTTAAAACATAAGGGAATGACTTCCATGGTACTAGAGGGAGCTGTAGAGGGCAAAAACTGTAGAGGAAGACAGAAATTGGAATACGTCAAGTAGGTTGCAAGTGCTACTCTGAGATGAAGAATTTAGCACAGGAAAGGAATTCGTGGCGCGCCGCATCAAACCAGTCAGTAGACTGATGACAAAAAAAAAAAAAAAAAAAAAAAAAGAGAAATCGGTTAGAAATTTTGCTCATGTGAGCACGTTGTAGGTGTCGCCACCGTCGCCAACCTTGTGTGAATGCTCTGAAAAGCAGATCATACGCATATCACAGCATCTTCTTCCTGTCGGTTAAATTTTTCGTCTACAGAACGTCATCTTCGTGGTGTAGCAATTTTAAGAGCCAGTAGTGTACTTGGACATTATGTTGGTAAATGGTGTACTAAAGGTGTACAATGTTTGAAATAAATCTGTGATGGCAACACCGTGGCCTGTCCTTGTAAGTTAAAATTCACTCTTAGCTTCTATCATATAAAGAATACGGACTTGTGGAATGACGTGTATCTTTTCGAAACAGCCCGCTACGTGTAACGCTCTAGGAATGAATGAGCAGCAATGAGGAAGTATGGGACTGGGACTCACGTCGACGTTGACGCCCGGCAGCGCGAAGACCCTGGTGGGCGGGCTCTCCTTGGGCACGTATCGGTAGAACTCCTGGTCGCCGCGGTACCACTTGATGGAGTAGAGCGCCGCCTGCTCGAGGTCGTAGTCGCAGAGGAGGCGCACGCGCGATCCGGCGCGCACTGCCTCTGGCACCCACAGCTTGACGCCGCGCAGCGCCAGGCAGCCGCCACCTGCAACACACACACACCGGCTCGTGAACAGACTCCGTTTCGGCAGCGTGCGCGAGTTCATACACCGTACAGAGGAAAGGAAGGGCTACTGTGGTGAGTAGCATGGGGCTTCCCACGCTCCGCAACAGGAGAGGCATCGCATGGCGACAGCAGACACAGATATGTGAGGGATGTTGTACTGGATGTAGTAGAAAGGTGGGAAATAGCAGCCTGCTGGTATGAAAAGCATGTACACCTCACACGGAATGATCTCAACCGATTTACTCACTCATCTGAAGTGTCTTCTGTTTCCCAACAAGGATTAGTTTGTAGCAACAATAAACAAGGCCCAGGCTCAGAGAGGGGCTGGGTGGAAATGGACATAGAGAGGCGAAAGGAGGAGATAGACAGAGAGAGTGTGGGGGACAAGGAAGTGGAGAGACATAGGGGGTGGGGGACCTGGACAGGGGGAGGGGGTTATCGACCGAGAGAGAAGGTCTGCAGAGAGCAGATGATCTGCACATATTTAGCAGTTGCGAAGAACTGGTAGGTTACTAATATTATCAAATTTATCTAGAGAGATTTAACTTTATAAGTGTGTCTCTGAAGTCAGAACCACTGCTGTGGAGGAATGGGAATCACTGTTAATGGTGTATCGGCGTTTTTTTTTTTTTAGATTTGCGAATGATGAAGCCATGGTAACACAAGGTGTGATCTTCAGTTCATGATACAACGTTTATATGAGGAATATGACAAATGGGGACCACAGATGAGCCGTTTAAGAGCCGCATATCTGGTAGTGAATAATGATAGTATATTTGAAGTACCCAACAATGACAGAGTAGTTATGATACAGGCAGACTATTTAGGTATGTATGGCAGATATTAACTATCATGGACTCAGTAATAGAGATGTCAAATACATAAAAAATACGGGATATAACAAAGCTAAAAGTAAGAGGGTATATGAATGCTTTTTCGTGGGATAAGAACAATTCCAACAACAACAACAAGAGAGTGGATAGGCTAATGGTTGAATCTGTTCAGAACTGTGAAATTTAAATGCTGACCTCAAAAGATGACTGACAGCTCTGAAAATGGATTATTTACGAAGGAGTACAAGATAAGTATATATAATGTTTTTCTTTTGTCTGTAAGCAACATTCAGAGTTGCTTCGTTACAAATGCAAAAATATTTAAGGTAAAGGATAGAGACATACAAAAGTGCTTATACAGTTTCGTTTTATTTCATTTCAGTAATGCCTGTTGTCATCTCAATTAAATAAAATAAAAGATATGTTACCCATATATCTGGTGTAAATTACGTTTGGTCTTTGTGACTCCAATGGTACTCACAAAGGAACATTCCAGGTGATAATAAATTTTCTTGTTAAAACTTAGCAGCTATTCATCAAAATAATGCAATACGAATGGTTTATTTTTTCCAGTTTCACTTTTAAGGGGTAAAACACAATCTGAAAGGTAATCTGGAATCTTATAGTTAGAGGGAATGTCGATGAAAACATAAAACACAAAAAAGTGTGTTTCACATAAAAGTTGAAATGCAATTAAAATTCTTTAAAACTGTTTATGGTACTTTTGTAATATTTGGGAATTCTGCAACATACCCAACATATATTAATTAATTTTGAAAAGTGAAAGCTTTTGTTACAAAATAAATTAAAGTAGCTTTCGATCTACTTTCATCCATGTTTAACAGAGCTGGTTTCCAATACTGTGTTTTTCGAAGATATGCTATAGAATTCATGTTGTCAGAGTATTTTCAACATACCTAGTGAAAATATTTCTTTGTCTACTTAGTTTTATATCATATTTTAAATAGTTATTCTACAGTTGAAATGGTGTTTTTTTGTTTTTATAGTTTACTCTAATATATACATATAGTTTGTTAACTGAAAATTACAAGTTACTTATTACTCCAATACAGTATCATTGCAATAATGATAATCTGTTAAGAAATTCTTAAAATTTAACTTGTTTTACATGAAGTGCATAAAAAGAAAAAAAAATTCTTCTCATAACATAAGACAGACAAATCAACATAAAATAAAATTCAGGAGGATTCTGAAATTGTGACAGGCTCTTCTCTAAGTATGCTGATTTGTACTAGGCATATTTCAGTATGTTGAATGACACTGGCAATTAGAATACATTATGTGACTGCTGTTTCATTATATTTATTCCCAGATGCAGACTGACTTCATGACCATTCGACAGAAATAGATCTGAAAGTCTTCTCATAAAATTCTTCCAGCATCATAAGTCATATATGTGTAGCTGCTGTAACTGTTCCGTCAGACCTTCTGGCATCACAAAGTGTACAAATTCCCTGTCCTCAGCTATGACACTAAAAATGTTTCTTTCACACTGATTGCCTCAGTATCTATCAATAATACCGATTTTTCTAGATCACTGGGATAGAAATATCTTTATATGTGCTCAGACGTTTGTTTACAGATTCATATTCTGTCACAAGAACATTTGTGGCTTCAAAAGGAGATTGTGAAATTTTCGTCCAACCTCCAAATCAGTTTCTTTTAAAACTGTGATCAGGGGTGGTCAGAGTGAAAAACCTATTTTGAGCAATGTACCTGAGGACAAGGAACCTGTCCATCTGGTGATTCCAAAAGCGAACAGGACATGTACAGACCTTGGATGTATATGGCTTTCGATGCTGGAAGGAGTTTGTGACACGATTTTCAGAATTAGTTCTCATGAATTAATGTGGTATTAATATCCACTTGGAAAAGAACATAATCAAGCGGCAGCCACTAATACATAATCAACTCTCTGCACCAACGTTTACCAATATACTGAAATATATCTGTAAAATCGGGATATATATAGAGAATCTCCAACTGCAGTTTCAAATCACGCCTAATTTTGCATTGTGTCGTCCACGCTCATATTGTGTGAGGAAATTTAGTTCATTCAATGTCTTAAGCATTTCTTTACTGATTATGATTGTTGTAATGAACTTGTATGATAATAATGAGTTACTCATAATTTTCAGCCAACGAAATAAGGATAAATGAAATGGTAAATAGAGAACTAAAAGAAAAACATGAATTTAAAACATAAAATAACGATTCAAAACATAAAACAAAAATGAGTACATCAAGCAATTCGAACACTTGAATGTTTAGATATTTTAATTAGGTTTGCTCAAATCACTCTGACAGTACATAGTGTACAGTTAATTTTCCAAAAAATTATATTTCAAAAACAAACTTCACTGCAGTTGGATGGATGTAGCATGAAAGCTTCGTTAATTCATATTGCAACATAAGTTTTTATTTTTCCAAATTCATTAAATGTGTTAGTGTATTTCGCAAAATTCCGAACTACTACCAAAGGTGGTTATACAGTTTTCAAAAATTTTAATAACAATTCAGCGTTTGCCAGAAACATATTTCTTTGTATGTCATGGTCTCAAAGATATTCCCTCTGATCCTAATAGTCCAATTTACCTTTTTGGGCGTGTTTTACCCCTTTGAAGAGAAACTGAGCAAAACTAAAAAGTACGTATTGTATTATTTAGAACTCTTACGTACCCAGTACAACTCTTTAGTCCGACTGAAATCCAGTTATAAATTAAATTCATTACAAATGCATAGCAAAAGATCAGCGAATCTAGCTCATTGTCTCAAAGATCCTCTAATTGACTGGTTGGTAGCTAACTTGCCAATCGAAACGATCTCTGCAGTCACAGAGAAAGAGATGATTTAGGCAATTCGTTGAATGTATAGAATATAAGACAGTGGCGAAGACTGTTCACTTTCACAGTGGAAGTCTGTTCAAGAGGAACGGAATTAGTCTCTATGCAGATTGATGTTTTCTGTGACTTTCGTACATCAAGTATTTTGATTCAAAAAAATTTATCCCCTTATTATCTCTGCGGTGATCATTTATTGATCATGTTTCTTTTGTACATTCCTACTATATAATCGTGCGGTCAAACTTCCATCACAGCTGTTTCGGAAGTACTATACTTCACTATATAATACTACCACGAAATCCATTATTTCGTAGGTGATGAAAAGTAGAGTTGTTTTCCATAGATAAGAAGAGCTATCACACTTCGTTTGACAGAGTTTCCTCTCTCTACCTTTGGTCCATTAAAAAATAAGTTGCTTCGAATACATAATGTCTGTATTTTCTGCATGTATCTATGTTGTATCATGTCCTAAGTAAACTGTTATACATAACCACTGCAGCAATACTAATCGTTTTACAGCATATTTCAGTATTTTCAGCGACAATGTACTGTATTTTAGCATATGTGCGTATTTCGAAATCTTCTCTTTCTTATTGCACAACAAAGAAAAAAAAAATCAAGAAAGTGCCAAAGGGTGGGGTGGTATTCCCCATTTAGGACACAGAATCCTGAAATTTCTGTCCATTATGCACCATAGTTTATAACTATTTAAGCATAATGAGCTGCTGTTTTACATACGTTAGACTTTTGAGCTGATTTGAGTACATAATGATCAGACAGGGAACCTTTGGTTATGACTTATTTTCCAAATGTTCAGAGGATCAGTTGGGAACACTAAACAGTCCTCTACTTGTTTACGCTGAAATAGTTCCCTAAGTGCGGTGAGGTCTGGCTACTTTATTTGAATTTATAAATTTAGTTTTATGCTGAGTTAAGGGATCTAATTCTTACTTGAACATTTCAGTAGCGTCAAGCTTTCAAAGCTCCTTGGCGCTATGATTACAGCTCCACATGGTGGCTTTCGAACCATTTCATACACTGTCAAAAGACTCTTATGTTCATGTTTCTTTGACACAGTTCAATAAACATTTTTCCTGCAGTATCGTAGGTAACAGTAACTACACGGCCACGTACATCTGGCACCTTAGTGCACGATGCAAACAAATTTACATAATGGAACGTCAGAAAGGAATAATAAGAAAGTTTCAGTTGGTCAGCTCATTAGGTTTAATGCTACATTCTAGTGGTGGCTTTTGAAGTGAACGGACATGTGCACTTTCCGAAATTACGCGACTGTGATTTTCACTTTGTACCTTGTTTGTTCGTTTACTGCTTTTGTGTGTCGATTTCCTTGTGCTTAGCAAATGCGTCGAAGTGTTTTGCACAGTCGACCTTTGTGCTGCTGTTTAGAATTACGTATTTTCGGGTCGCTGAATTATCACTTTTATTAGAGGTATACCCTCACTACATTACAGTGTTTGTGCTGTACACTGTGTTACATGGCCAAAGAGAAACCAGATAAACGATTTTGAAGAGTATATTAAACGGACAATGGGACAGAGGTCTCTAAATCCAACTACAGCAATCACTTTAAAAAATATGTACACACAACTTATTAGGTTCGTGGAAAAAGAAAGGGCTGTATAAAGATTAGCTGCTGCTTGTATGAAGGTCTTCATAGCAAAGAAACCGTCACCCACTGAGCCTGAAAGGTGGTCTGTCCTGTGGTGCATAGCCGACTTAACAGTTCAAAGGAAAAAAAAGCTAATGCTGCAAGAAGACTGCATCAAGGAAGGAAGAGAAACGAGACACAAAGATCTCAATACGGAGAGGAGCGTCTTAAGCAGAAAAAAGAACATGCAGAGGCAGTTCGTAAAGAAAAACTACGATCATGGGAGGAGCTATGCAGTTTCACGTCTGGAAGCAATTCATGGAATGCTTTCTATCGTTTAGCATTAGGCAAAGCAAGGAATGCTTTATTCATAACGACTATACACAATAAGCGTAAGGATGACATTAAATTCAGATGATACAATGAATTACATGCGAAGCAACTGTATACCAGCAGATAACAGAAGACGAAGATAGTGAATGACATAAGAAAGTTTGACGACTTACTGCAACAGCTGGAAAACTGAAGATATCACGCAACAGGATATTCCAGAAGTACTAGAACAGACGGATCCCAAAAATACGCCAGGAGAAAATGGCATTCGTAGTGGAGTTCCAGCTAGAGTATTTAACACGGTCCCTCAGTACATAACAACAATCTAAAATAGTTGTCTTCAAGACGTATTTCCAAAATTGTGGAAGCAACGAAATCACCAAGTTCCACCTGATAAGAAGGAATATTTTGGAATTTTTTTTATAAATCGGGTAATGAACTTTTTTTCATTCCAGATAACTTCTGTATAAAAATCAAAGCTATTTAACCCCACAAACCCTTACGACTAATATGTTAATGGCATTCAACGACTGATATGTTAATGGCATTCAAAAAATTTGTCCACAGGAAGCTCACAGCCAGAATGCATATCACGATGCTGCGTCGTGATGTACGTGGAGCCTCCGAGGCAGCTTGGTATGCCTAGTATTCTAAAAACAGTGAATGAGTATGAAACCCCCGGAAATCAGTATAACATGACACGTATCTGCTTTAGCCACATAACAGCAACGTTAACTGTCAACAAGCCTCGAAAAGAGAGAACTGCCACCATAGAATGCCCCTAAGGATTTTGCTGCGTTCCAGACCTATGGAATATATTACATAATGCGTTACTTAGGTTGCCTCACTCGAAACAATCTCTCATGACCGTCCTTGCAGGCGATCTAATTTGTATGGTTGTGAAGCATGGACTGCGGGAAAACCGAAACAGAAAACTGAAGCATTTGAGTGGTGGTGCTATAGACGAATGTTAAAAAGTAGGTGGAATGATAAGATGAAGAATGAGGAGGTTCTACGCAAAATCAGAGAGGAAAGGAATATGTAGAAAGCACTGACAAGGAGAAGGGACAGGATGATAGGATATCCTTTGAGACATCAGGGAATGACTCCCACGGTACTAGAGGGAGCTGCAGAAGGCAAAAACCGCAGAGGCAGACAGAGACTGGAATAAATCCAGCAAATATTTGAGGACGTAGGTTACAAGTGCTAATCTGGAACGAAAAGTTTGGCACGGAGCGGAATTCTTGGTGGGTCGCACCAAACCAGGCAGAAAAAATGATGCCTCAAAAAAAAAAAAAATTAATAATCTGGCCACAGGACGATGTGAAAATGAAAAGAATGATAACATGGTTCGTGAAAGTGGAAACATAGCTCATCACAATAATGTTTCATTAATAGTGTATCTGTAGCCGTTTTATTTAGTAAAATACTTATCAAAAGTGTTCAAATCGCCAGTTTCTGTTAAAACAACCATCAGATTGGCTTTTGGAGAACTGTTCAGAGATGCAGCGTTTGCTGTTATGCGTGCCATGGCCTGTGGTGAGTTTTATAACCAACAACTAATCACAAATAAAGACGATCTGGTACAATAGGTTTCCATTCAGCGTGACGGCGCATCTTTCGACGTTTATGACCACAACACTCAGAAAAGAAAAGAAAATTGTACATGCGTTAGACGGCACTGTGGGTGGTTCTAGCGAAGTTAAATGCATTGGAGAGACAGTTCTGGGATTACACTTTGTACACTTTGTTTTGGAGATATATATATATATATATATATATATATATATATATATATATATATATATATATATTAAAAAAGAAATCAAACTCTGTATTCGGATTTATTGACATGGAAAAAGCGCTGGAATATATAAAGTATTGCAAGATGTTTGAAATGCTCAGGAATATAGTTAGAAGCTGAGGGGCAAGAAGAATAAAATTCAAAGCTTACAGTAATCTACGACATACTGTATGAATGTCAGATCAAGTGAAAAGTGCTCGGTTTAAAAAGGATACGAAGTCAGTGACGCAGAATTTCTCGTCTAACGTTCAACCATTAAATCGAATAAATAGTCAATGAAGTGAAAGAAATTTTTAGAATATCTTTAAAATTCAGTGTGGAAAGATATCAACGATAAGTTCCAGTGATGTCATTGTTACTGTCCGTAAAAAAAACAGGTAGAATATTTACTGAAAACGGACAGCGGATTACAAGGGAACAATAGAAAAATTCAAAGTGTTAAGGAGTTTTGGAATTGAGACTGGCACCACCACTGGGCATCCCGTAGTAAGTGAAATTAAGGACTTCTTCTACGATGGAGGCAAACTAAAGGTCTTAGGGTAGGAAATGGCTTGAAGGAATGTACTTTTGGAGCACAGCGTTGCACAAATATGTTGGTTTATCTTGGACTGTGCGAAAACCAACAAGGTAGTACCATCGCAGAGCTAGAGATACGATGCTGCAAAATAACGCCAGAAGGTAAGAGGAACGTTAAGCGAAGGATACTCCTCGAAAATATAAAGAGAAGGAAAGATGAACTGTGGGACATACGTTAAAGCAGTAGGAAAACAGTCAATACAACCAATACTGTCACGAGAGTAACATAAAAATATATGTCGATGCAATCTTGAAATGTTGGTTTAATGATGTGTGAGCATACGATGTTCAAAGTTCTAGGCCTAAAGAAATAGCCAACGAGCATTAGAGAGGTGGCATTTAAAGAGTTGGAATGTAACGTTGTGTGTTGTATTAAGCCAGCAGCACAGCCGTGATAACGAGCCAAAATTTTAATTAGAATGCAGGTCGAGGAAATTGGGAATGGAATTCGTTTGTAAGCAGTATCTACTGACTCTGGAGAGCACACGGGCTTATGCCGACCTATTAAAGGACGCTCTCCCAAACTCGGCCGAAAAGCAGCTTATGGTCAGCAGCGGCGGGAAAAAGACTGAGGCGGACGACAATTGCCAAATGCGGAAAAAAAGTAAATAGAATTACGTAAAAAGCTGGAAGCTTAGAATTGAGCCCGACAGTTTGGACGGCGTCCCACGAGGAGATAAACAGAAAGCGAAATAAAAGCAAAGTTTATATAGCGGGCTTCGAAACTGCGAGGGGGGCCTAGGCGCGAGGGCACGAGGAGTGGGATAAGCATGGAGGAAGGGGTGAGGGGTGGGAGAAGGGTGGAAGGGGCGCGAAACAATCTCTCCAGGCTCCTGGTACGCTGCCCGCTCCCACCCACACCCTGTGTCCCCAGCCCCACTCTGCCGCGATGCATCCTTCGTGATTTATCGTCTTCCCTACTCGCCGCTACACGTTGCTGGCCTCCAGTTCCTAACCGAATCCAGTCAGTTGCGATGTCTCGCCGTCTCCTTTGTCTGTCACGTTTCTGGCAGACTCGTCGTCTGAACAAGCTTCCGTGGCACTATCTGCTCTGTTCTTCCTATGAAATAAGGATTTTTCCCAATCACCATAGTGCGTGTTGAAAACATTTTTTTAAAATCTTGTGTACAGTTTTCTCTTCTTTCTCTGTACACTACTTTTATTATGCGTGAACCATAATAGGTCGAAGCCTCTCCCTATCTTTGTCGGTACAGTCTTATCTAGAACATGACCTAGAGTTTTCTGTATGTCAGTCACGTATTATTCGGCTGGTCCCGGCAAATGTTCGATTCCTTCCTCGGGCATGGTTCTGTGTGTGTTTGTCCTTAGGATAACTTAAGTTAAGTAGTGTGTAAGCTTAGGGATTGATGTCCTTAGCAGTTAAGTCCCATCAGATTTCACACACATTTGAACATTTCTTCATGTACTATTCGTTCTCTCTACGTGAGATTATGTATCCCTTGCTGTTGCTCACGTAATTATTTTAATGCTCCACTTGTTACCTCGAAAATCGTCGAATCTTTACAGACTTAACGTTGAAAACGAGTATACTACCTACAGTTACACACAATAGAGAACATCGGTCATAAGTATAACCAACAAGCATAATATGTTACTTGCAGTAGAACGATTATCTACCTCACTGCTCAATATAATTACAGGAATGTTCTTTACTTCGGAAACGAAAATGCCTATCCCTGCATTATGCTTTAGGGGCGTTATTGCCTCTCTCCATTGCTTTTAGAACGGACGCATCCCTCCAGTACTTGATGTGAATGCTCTAACGTAATGGCGGGATTTCGTAACTTAAGCGACTCAGTCTAACGTTATATCTAAAACACACAGTCTAACACTTATCATTAAACTTCCTGCTATAATTATCCATCAGCTTTAGAGCTAATATGGCCTGTAAGTAGTCCAACAGTTCCACGAATTCAGCCCTAGGAGTGAATCTGATAAAAATGTTACACTGAAAAGCTAGCTGCCAATTTAAAATTACATACAGGTGTTCATAAATAGAAATTTTTCCCATCGAAGCCTCGGAAGCAATCTCATCTACCTGAGGGGCGTTTTCTCTAAATCAAACTTCAGAACAATAGCAAACTATTCAATAGATAATGCACCACACTTTTTTTAACAAAGGCGTAGTTTAGAATAAGATAATACACCCTGATCAATCATGTTGGCCACTACAACGAAGCTCACAGCAGCAATGACGGTCACGAACGTAATATAACGAGAAACTGGGACAAAATGCACTTACGTGTCCATTTTCATAGCGAAGGAAACTAGAGATACATGACAAAACAATTTATTAAATACTACTGTTACAGTTCTGTCACTCCTGTCTATCCCTGTTGTATTACCTGGTTCAGTTAATTATAGAAATTTGTACGCTGTGCTTATGCAATGTTGCGGATCAGTTTTATATTATTGAATTTTAAACATTTGAAATGACAACGAAAAATGTGACAGAAAAGTTGCTTAGGTTTGTAATTTAGTCGGTAAAATTATTTAGCAAGGTTGAATTTATAATCTTGTATAGCTGTTTCTTAGTGAAATGATTACAGGCTGTCACAGTCTAACAGTGTGTCAGTGTAATAGCTGTTTCGTCTCTGTTGCTACGTATAGGTCGTGGTAAGACTGGTTATCCAACTCAGACGGTCAAAGTATATGGCCCATATTTTCGCCGTCTGGACACTTGATGAGAAGGATAATGGCACCTCTAATTCTTAGCTTCCCTTTGCTCTTCCATGCGGCATTTTAATGCGTAACACTTGCGCAAGCATTTCATAAATACCTTCCCTGGACTCGGATCCGTCATATTTCACTGAATATTGGTTTACTACGGTCGCAGAGAATATCTATAATAGTACAGGGTGATTCAAAAAGAATACCACAACTTTAAATATGTGTATTTAATGAAAGAAACATTATATAACCTTCTGTTATACATCATTACAAAGAGTATTTAAAAAGGTTTTTTTCACTCAAAAACAAGTTCGGAGATGTTCAATATGGCCCCCTCCAGACACTCGAGCAATATCAACCCGATACTCCAACTCGTTCCACACTCTCTGTAGCATATCAGGCGTAACAGTTTGGATAGCTGCTGTTATTTCTCGTTTCAAATCATCAATGGTGGCTGGGAGAGGTGGCCGAAACACCATATCCTTAACATACCCCCATAAGAAAAAATCACAGGGGGTAAGATCAGGGCTTCTTGGAGGGCTTCATCACTCGTTCTCGGCCGTCCAGAACTTTTCCCTTTGCACAAACACCCATTCTCTGTAAACTGTTTATACCAACGTTTAATACACCACCTATCAGGAGGTTTAACACCATACTTCGTTCGAAATGCACGCTGAACAACTGTCATCGATTCACTTCTGCCGTACTCAATAACACAAAAAGCTTTCCGTTGAGCGGTCGCCAACTTAGCATCAACTGACGCTGACGCCTAGTCAACAGCGCCTCAAGCGAGCAAATGTACAACTAAATGAAACTTTATATCTCCCTTAATTCGCCGACAGATAGTGCTTAGCTCTGCCTTTTGTCGTTGCAGAGTTTTAAATTCCTAAAGTTGTGGTATTCTTTTTGAATCACCCTGTATTACCAAAGCTTTTAAAAGGCAATATTATCAGCATTTACGATTTAACTATGTATAACTAATCGTACGTTTTTATGGAATTCTTAATTCCGTGAGCATACATCAAGAAAAGGGTAAAATACGTTGTAGCATTACAGTTGGCGAAGGAAATATGTGGTTCATTCATTCCTGATTCATCTATGACGCTTAGTTTCAACGAAATTGTATTGCGACGGGATCCTAGAATTTTCTAATTAAATATAACAGAGATTTTAACAGCAATATATACACAATCAACGTTGGTGTCCAACCTATCAATCCTACATGCATTCAACTAATAATATAAAAAATGCACTGTTGATTGTTTTTGATTTACCTTTCCTGTTCCTAATACTGCGTTTGAATTAATGGTAATAACAACATAAAGTAATTACGTTACTTTATCCTGACGTTTCTCCTGTTGACTAATGTTACATTAACATCTGTAGTTTATTAGGCTCTACGACAATAAATCATACTCTTAACATTCAAAGAAGTTACAGTACCAATAAAGATATATGTCTCTGAAACGTAGTTCATACCGCATATGAAATACATGAAAATACCAATTTGGCAATTACGGAATATGATTCAAATGATCTCAGACCTTCCAGGTGTCTTGTAAGCCTTTGGGTGCACTTAATCAACAAAGCAGGTTCTTTGTGATGGCAGTGTTCTTCTTTCACATGAAACGAACTAGAAATTAGTAGAGGAATGGATTCTGGATGATACAGGTAATTTTAGAGCTGAGAGTACTCGATTTCAGGAAAATTCAAATCCTGAAAAGGTTTCATAACAAATACTTGATGGAGAGGGAAATAACCTTCTCAATACTAAGTTCCTTAAGCACTCCGATGTTTACAGAAAATACAAATGTAAAATCTGTAAAATCCGACGTGAAATCAGTAAATTCTGAGGTAAAAAGCTAGCTAAAATGGTAGAAACTAGACTTACCGGGGAAATGACTAAATAGAAAAAGAAATTGAATATTCGTTTTATTGAGCATTCGAATCGAATGAGACAGGAATGGGAGGCAAAATTATCGGAAATAGATACTAAAGTAACGGAAACATTAACTTTTGTTCAGAATGATTGCAAACAATTAATTACGGAACTTCGTGACAGATTAAAACCGTGCTGTGAGGACGGGACGTGAATCGTGCTCCAGTACCTCAGTTGGTATAGCAGTGGCCCACGAAAAGCCAAGGTCCCGAGTTCGAATCTCAGTCCGGCACACAGTTTTAATCTGTCAGGAAGTTTCATACCTGCGCACACTCCGCTGCAGAATGAATATCTCATACTTGAATTAATTACAGAATCCACATCTACAGTAATTACGCAGTTTAAAGAGCATAAGAAAGAATGCGATTACTTTCAGCAAATGATCATTGCTAAACACGTAGAACACGAGCAAACTATGGACGAAAAAATTAGTAACTTTGCATATAGAAGTGAGCAAAGAAAATGTAGAGATGTTTAAGGGTGCTGTCACGGAGATGAATCGCGTAATTTGTGTGGAACGTGATAGTAGGCAATCGTTTCAGGCCACCCGAATGGCTCATGACAAAGTAGTTGAGAAGCAAGTATTTAATCTTGCTGAGGAAACCAGTAAATAATCACATAAAGTAGTTCATTATCCAACCTCTGGATTTGCAGTTGCAGCTTTAATGAAGTGCAGGATGTCTGATTATTTTATTCCATATGGGAAGTGTAGGAACAAACAGTTTTTCTAGTAGGATATTTAAAGGAAGATGACGTAATATGGGCAAATGGCATCGCAGATACATGTAAAATGGTAAAGGATTTTAGGATAGGTTTTTGGAGAAATACTGGACTAAAGAAATAGAAAAAGATTTGATGAAGGATTTTCTATGTGGAATGCCGTATCAGTCACAGTACGGTTTGTTAAAAGATTTCTGTGAACACTGGTAGACAAAATTGAAATTGATTGAAATAGGCCTGGATGTTAAGTCGTTCAGTTGTAAAGTAGCACGCCTCTTACCATACAATGTACAGGAAGCGATGCTACCAGCACCGCGAGGTACGTACGAGAATTGTTATCGCTCTCTTAGTAGAGTAGAGCGATTACAGGTTCCGAATAACAGGCAGCGAGGCAGTAAGCCGCCGAGGGGAACGCACCGAAAGATGTGAACATACAGAGACAGAGGACGGAGCGGACCACAGCACGCACGTAATCGAAATTTCGACAAGAATATCACACAAGATGGCCAGTTAAAGTAAGAGCTATCTCAGTGTGGGATCGACTGCAGGACAATACAGGTATCTCAGGTCCCACGAAGTCATTCACGGCCCGTGACGGGACATGAAATGTCGCGTAATCTGGGCTGGGGGAGGCGCAGCAGTCGAACCCAGGATACCCGAACAAGGGCATTACGTGCCTGAGGCTGTGGGTGGCGGGGATGGGTGAGGGGTGGGGGGGGGGGGGGTGGGGGGGACTGGAGCGGTGCTACTGTCGCTCAACCTAACCCAGTCGCAGCCCATTCAGAGGAACTCATCTCCGTTCAGCATTTAACAGACAATGAAAGTTGGCACGTAAGTAAAGGGAATTAAGTTGATGGGAAAACAGAATTCGGACTGCATTTTTGATATTTCTGCGGTGTTTAAAGAACCATTGACTGAAGACATGTTTAACGTAGGGCCAAGGGATGGCACATTGGGTACACTTAATTTCACGTATAAGGAATGCAGTTTGTGGTCTACTGATAATTAAGAGGAATTACAACATGATTTAAAGGACGTAAGTGGTGTTAATAATAGTGTGATCGGTGGCGTCAGTCACAAAACTTGTCCTACTTATCACTTCATTGGCCGATTTTCATCGTTGCTTACGTATTGTTACCAACAGTAAGGATTGAAGAAATTGTTCTGATTTTAGTAGAAAGGAAATATTTAATGATCTTTTGGATGAAGAGGATGAAAATTAGAATGTGATGAGTTATGTGAATCCTATTATTACTGCCCAATTAGTAGGTGTCAAGGCAGATATTCTCGTAGAGAGTGGTTCAGCTGTGTCCAGAGAATTCTATGACGCAATCCCAAAAAAAGAAAATGTTTCAGTTTTGCCAGTTACGGGTGTGAAAATTGTAGGTGCAACAGAGAAACTTTCCAGAGCCATTAAACATGAGCCGGGCAAAGTGGCCGGTCGGTTCTGGGCGCTACAGTCTGGAACCGAGCGACCGCTACGGTCGCAGGTTCGAATCCTGCTTCGGGCATGGATGGGTGTGATGTCCTTAGGTCAGTTAGGTTTAATTAGTTCTAAGTTCTAGGCGACTGATGACCTTAGAAGTTAAGTCGCATAGTGCTCAGAGCCATTTTGAACCATTAAACATGAAGTGTGGTTACCCATGTTGCTGAATGCAAAAATGTTAGAACATAATTTCTTAATTATTGAAACTTTGAGTGTAAAAAGTTTGGTAGGGATAGATTTTTAAATGAATTTAAATGCTCAGTGAACTTCGAATTCAAGGGAATGAAGCTGTGTGTCCAAGGACTTGATTTTATGTGACATTTAAAATCCAATTCAGATGTGAAAGGGACAACTCAGGTATTTTCTTTATTGATCGGTTTCAAGATGATAAAGGACCAAAAGAAATAGGCATTTGCAATGTACAGAAAAAACCTGAACAAAAGGATACTTAGGAAATAATATAGGATAAAGTGGCTAACGTTCAAGTTTCGTTTAGAAGCCAGGAAGAAGACTTAAGGGTTATTTGTTGGGCAACGATCTACAGCGAAATTAAGAAGTTTCTCCTGGTGTATCATGGTCCATTGGTGGTGGAATCAATTCAACTTGAGAATGCTTATAAGTTAATGTATCCAAAATCCTGGAAAATATTTCGTACCAGAAGCATTGTGCAATTACTGAAGTATATGCTGAGTAGTGAGAACTTGTAACGTAGGAGATCGGTCTTTCTGTGACTGATTCACGATCTGGTGGTCGTGCATCTCCAGCTGTCAAAAAGGATTCTTCGTCCTACACGACCATTCGTCCCCCTTCCTCTCCACATCCCAATAATCCATAGAAATTCTTGCGGTTTGAGAGACTGTAAGCAGAACCAAGTACAATTAGGACGTACATACAGGATAAACTTTTTTGTAATTGTATATGAACAATGAGAATGAGAGTAATGAGTGTTGGCAAAGATAAGTGGTAGTAACATCTTATGATAGAGTAATGACAAGCTATGATGTATGTCAACGTTTTATGGTTATTCTTTGGGGACGAGAGCAAAGTGCATGAAGATAAATATTAAGTTATGATAAGAGCTAAGGTAGGTGACCAGACGTTCTGTGGTGGTAAGGCTATAAGATGAAAGAAATGGGTGTTAACAACAGCTGAAACTAAATGGAAGTGTTAAATAAAGGTGCAGTACAAATGAAAAAAAAATGGTGATATGCAAAGGTAATAAATGTTTGTTCAGAGAGCTATTATAATAAAGTAGTTGCACAGGAATTAAATCGTCGACGAAATACGAAGTGATAAGAGGCTGGGTCAGGCAATGACTGCCAGATATAGTTATGAATTTGCCAGCAAGAAACGTAAGAGGAATGACCTGCTATTAATTGTTACGGAAAGTTAGGGACCTCTACCAAAGCGCATGATGGATTCAGCTAACAAGCACAGTTTTTCATTAGGTATCCATTGAACAAATTACTGTACGCCATTTTTAAATGGCACTATATGAGTACTCGAAATACAAGTATAGCAAAGAATATGTGAGGGAAATAATGTAAGCCTTTACCAACAAGTTTTGTTGAGGTTAAATAGATATCTTGGTCATAGCAAAGTAATGGACTCTAACTTTAGAAGAACACACAGATGTGGCAGAACTTTATGATTCGTAGCTTGGAACATGCACAATCGAGACTGTAACAATGGCGTTCATGGAAAAGGAGTTCCTGACAAAGGTCAGAGGACAATTTAAATTATGGTTATATGAAACAGAATTGATGTCTATTTGTGAAAGAATTCTACCCTGGGTAGGAAACAGTTAGTTGTTAAGTGTAAGGATTCATGAGAGTGCAACAGACAAAAATGGCTCTGAGCACTATGCGACTTAACTTCTGAGGTCACCAGTCGCCTAGAACTTAGAACTAATTAAACTTAACTAACCTAAGGACATCTCACACTTCCATGCCCGAGGCAGGATTTGAACCTGCGACCGTAGAGTGCAACAGGCTCATGCATTCATTACGCTATGTGATCAAAAGAATCTGGACAATTGGTTGAAAATGACTTACAAGTTCGTGGCGCCCTCCATCGGTAATGCAGGAATTCAATATGGTGTTGGCCCACCCTTAGCCTTGATGACAGCTTCCACACTCGCAGGCATACGTTCAATCAGGTACGGGAAAGTTTCTTGGGGAATGGCAGCCCATTCTTCACGAAGTGCTGTACTGAGGAGGGGTATCAGTGTCGGTCGGTGAGGCCTGTCACGAAGTCAGCGTTCCAAAACATCCCAGAGGTGTTCTTTACGATCCAGGTCAGGCCTTCTTACAGGCCAGTCCATTACAGAGTTGCTATTGTCGTGTAACCACTTCGCCACTGTCCGTGCATTATGAACAGGTGTCCGATCGTGTTGAAAGATGCAATCGCTATCCCCGAATTGCTCTTCAACAGTGGGAAGCAAGAAGGTGCTTAAATCATAACTGCAGGGCTGTGCTGTGATTGTGCCAAGCAAAACAACAAGGAGTGTAAGCCCCCTCCAATAAAAACACAACCAAGTCATTAAACCACCGCCTCTGAATTTTACTATTGGCACTACACACGCTGGCAGATAACGTTCATCGGACATTCGCCAAACCCACACCCTGCCACCGGATTGTCAGAGTGTTTATCGTGATTAGTCACACTACACAGCGTTTTTCCACTGTTCAGTCGTTCATCATTTATGCTCCCTGCACCAAGCAAGGCGTCGTTGGCATTTACCTGAGTGATGTGTGGCTTATGAGCAGCCTCTCGACCATGAAATCGAGGTTTTCGCACCTACTGCCTAATTGTCATGGTACTTTCAGTGGATCCTGATGCAGTTTGGAATTCCTCTAATATGGTCTGGATAGATGTCTGCCTATTACACATTACGACCCTATTCAACTGTGGGCGGTCTCTGTCAGTCAACACACGAGGTCGGCCAGTACGCTTTTGTGATGTACGTGTCCCTTCATGTCTCCAGTTCACTATCACATAAGTAACATAGGACCTAGGGATATTAGGGAATGTGGAATTCTCGCGTACAGGCGTATGACACAAGTGATACGGAGTACCTGGCAGCAGGTGGCATCAAAATGCAAGAATTATGAAAAACGTATGTCTTTGGGGATGTCCGAATACTTTTGATCACATAGTGTATCACATTCTAGCATTCTGTTTCGTCAAAATGGTAGTTAGGCGGAATAAACAGAGTAACAAACTGCTCCACCGACCCTAATAACTTACAAGTGCTGAACAGAAGAGTCAAGCAGATCCACCTACACTACTCGCCATTAAAATATCTGCACCACGAATATGACGTGCTACAGACGCGAAATTTAACCGATAGGAAGAAGATGCTGTGATATGTAAATGATTAGCTTTTCAGAGCATTTACACAAGGTTGGCGCCGGTGGCGACACCTAAAACGTGCTAACAAGAGGAAAGTTTCCAACCGATTTCTCATACACAAGCAGCAGCTGATTGTTGTGATTCCTCGTGTAAGGAGGAGAAATGCGTACCATCACGTTTCCGACTTTGATAAAGGTCGGATTGTAGCCTATCGTGATTACGGTTTATCGTATCGCGACATTGCTGCTCGCGTTGGTCGAGATCCAATGAATGTTAGCCCAATATGGAATCGGTGGGTGCAGGAGGGTAATACGGAACGCCGTGCTGGATCCCAACGGCCTCGTATCACTAGCAGTCGAGATGACAGGCCTCTTATCCGCATGACTGTAACGGATCGTGCAGCCACGTCTCCATCCCTGAGTCAACAGATGGAGACGTTTGCAAGACAACAACAACGTGCACGAACAGTCAGACGATGTTTGCAGCAGCATGGACTATCAGCTCGGAGACCATGGCTGCCGTTACCCTTGACGCTGCATTACAGACAAGAGCGCCTGCGATGGTGTATTCAACGACGAACCTGGGTGCACGAATGGCAAAAGGTAATTTTTTCGGGTAATCCAGGTTCTGTTTACAGCATCATGATGGTCGCATCCGTGTTTGGCGCCATCGCGGTGAGCACATATTGGAAGAGCGTATTCGTCATCGCCATACTGGCGTATCACCCGGCGTGTTGGTATGGGGTGCCATTGGTTACACGTCTCCGTCACCTCTTGTTCGCATTGACGGCACGGTACATATCAGATGTGTTAGGACCCGTGGCTCTACCCTTCATTCGATCCCTGCGAAACCCTACATTTCAGCAGGATAATGCACGACCGCATGTTTCAGGTCCTGTACGGGTCTTTCTGGAGACAGAAAATGATCGACTGCTGCGCTGGCCAGCACATTCTCCAGATCTCTCACCAATAGAAAACGTGTGGTCAATGAAGGACGAGCAGCAGGCTCGTCACAATATGCCAGTCACTACTCTTGGTGAACTTTGGTATCGTGTTGAAGCTGTACACGCCATCCAAGCTCTGTTTGACTCAATGCCCAGGCCTATGGAGGTCGTTATTACGGCCAGATGGAGTTGTTCTGGGTACTGATTGCTCAGGATATATGCACCCAAATTGCATGGAATTGTAGTCACATGTCAGTTCTAGTATAATATATTTGTCCAATGAATACCCGTCAATCATCTGCATTTCTTCTTGGTGTAGCAATTCTAATGGCCAGTAGTGTACATGTTTCGAATCGCGATGCATTCATCATTGCATTGTGCTCTGAAGTGCAGTAACGCTAACGGCATGACACACGATTAGCTACAGTCGCTATATTCTGGTGTTGCATACTGTTGTCTGAAACACTTGAATAAATACACGTCCGTGTTCGTGCAACTGCACTGCCCCCTATGCTCTACGAAGCATCAACTAGATAAAAATTTTCAAATTTCAAGGTGACGAATGACAGTGTTGTTCATAAAATTTTAGTCGAAGTTGACCATTATAAGCCCAGCCATATGTCGATTACATCACACGTTACAGTTCCAGATTCGACAGTTTCCACTGCTGTTTCTGTTGGTTACCCGAAGTCCACAGTAACATCACTAACAGCGAATATTGGCAAATGCTACCCATATTAAAAATGTCTTACCGAAAGCATGGCGGCGTAGAGAGAACAATAGTCAGCTGACATATCATGGAAAAACACAACGGAATGACATACGCGCTATTTGCAGGTCGGATGCAAAAAAAAAAAAAGTTGCCTCCAGAACACAAGATGTCAGAGAATACAGAAAAGCGATCCTTAATGATCGTTATCTGGCTAACTCTAAAATTTCATCAATATTTGCAAATATGAGAAGTTGCAGCAGAACGAGGAAGACTTCAGATCTGAGATACATCATTAATTAATTAGCCTAGAAAATGAAATAACATGAAAAACATGAGATGATAACTTGATGAAACAGAATAATTTAATGAAGAAATACAATATAGATATGTTATTAATATCTTTAACTTTTGTAGTACTTTCTTCCTCATTTGCGTGTGACATTACGGTATATTAATTATTTTTACTTTTGGACCTTCTAACCACAGTTGAATGAAACACAATTTTCGTAGCATACGCGTTTCTCCTTTATTCTCTGCAAGGCATCTCCACTGACCTGGCATACGTACATACTTTTACTATTTATTTCACATTTTGGGGCAATTTACCTATCCGTCAAACAGATCACCACACATTCCACTGACTCATCTTGCAGAAACGCTGATGTTTCATCTGTCGCGTCTTTCTCACTCGGAGAAATTCCCTGAGTTGCTTTCTAACGACATGTCAACTTCGTCAAGTGTTTTGGATATAAAGCAATGTATTCTTTGTTTATCTGTACCATTGCTCTGGTCTGTATCAGTACCACTAGCACCGTAGCACAGTTGTGAGCTACTCGTAGACTACGCAGCTGAACAACACTACGTAGCCTCACGCTCTGCTCGCCATTGGATACCTCCCTGTTGTCATTACCAGCCAATGTTACGATTGCATCGTAGGCAATATGTGGGGCGTGGAATGCCTAAGCATTAATGGCCGTCTGCGATCTCGCACTCATGGCGTTCCTTTCAGATCACAAGCTGGAAATGATGGAGGTCGGACGGCACATTAACACAATCGTCCGGAAGATTCGGTTTGGGAAGAAGCAGGATACTGGAGCCCCGTGGAATGATGAGACATGTCTGAAGTTCGCTAAAGAGTGGAATGGAGTGGTGGTAAGTTCCTATGGAACCAAATTTCTGAGGTCATCGGTCCCTATGCTTACACGCTACTTAATCTAACTTAAGTTAGCTTACGCTAAGGATAACACACACAGCTGTGCCAGAGGAAGGACTCGCTCCTCCGACGTGGGGAGCCGTGCGAACCGTGGCATAGCGTCTTAGGCCACGCGGCTACACAGCGCGGCTTTCGCTAAGGACGTGGATACTGCGTTAAAGAATGCCAGATTAGGCTATTAATTTTGAGAAGAGTGGACTTCTCTATAAGGGGCAATCAACGATTTTGTGCAAGTATTTTAACAAGGAAGGTATAACAGAAGAAATACTTCAACTGATCGACGAAAGAAGAGAGAATCAAAATGATCAGGAAAAAGCAAAAATGCAGCATTACCAATCCCCTAGGAACAAAACAAATAGTACTGCAGTAATCCCATGACGAAATGGCTGTAGGAAAGATGTGAAGAAATCAAAAACGAAATGATTGTCCGGAGGACATATAGAAAAGTCGAAGCAATCTATTGTGAAACTAAAAACGAATGTCCAATTGCAATTCCAGTGTCAAACACTGAGGAAGAGCGGATAAGCGGGTCAGATTGCGCCACTTGTAATGCTGGATGTCAGGAATCCATATCTATCAGGACTGCGCCGAAGTAGAGCATAGTCTTCCGCAGCCAACGACGACACACATTCACATGACCGTACCTTTGTGAGGTTACTGCTGAGCCATCGGCATACCCCTGTGGGTGTCAGAAAGAGCTGTACTGATTGACCGTGCTGATAATCAACTCACTCACCACAGAAAATTGGGAATTTAATTACAAGGGTTGTGCACTGGATATTTAATTAACTCACATTATTAAGCGCGGGTGGCCCCGGACATACATGCAACATGAGAGCTGCAGCTCACAAGACGGTAAAATAGGAAGTTTCATCCAAGTACTCAGTCGAACAATGGTCACCAATAAACCACGTTCATTACAATTTGCTATAGATTTCAGGTGTACAGAAGGACGCTAGGTTTATTAAATATTAATACAAGTTTACAACGTAAATTACATATCAGTGTCGGCCAAATGGTCAGCTAATATAATGGAAGTTAATAGACTGAAGACAAAATTACGTCGTGGGAGAAATTTAGTTCCCAGAGATCGCACAGTGATTTGTTAAAAGTTAATCAGAGGTGGTAAGAAAGAGTTGCAGACAGAATCATGGGTACACCCGAACACATAGTGAGTTCGAAATTGCTAATAAAATTACTTGAATTAGAAATATAAAATACCTCAAGTCGGTCTTGAAATTCCACGTGCACATCTCTCTTGGTTTGCGAATTCTGCAGTGGCTCACCATACTTAGCATTACAGGTGCTTGCGAGTGGTGACTGTGGTGGCTGAAATATCTAAGCCATCAAGCGTGCACCGAACGCTGCATTTCCAGAATCGAAATCTCTCCCTCGGCTGAAGTATCTCGAGTGAATGTAGGTTCCACATAGCACTCCGAGCAAAAACACAACTTTTACTTGAGCACTATTTTGCGCATCAAAGACAGTGTGCCTTCAAGTTCCAACGAATCAATGTACGTTAGAATAATGCCACAATCTCCATTCCACACTCAGATTAAATGTAATTAACAAGTAGTGTGATTTTTTCTGCTGGAGCTCTGAAACTAGGAGCTCCTATCTCCCACCATCTGCCTAGTCTCAGGTCTTAGCCAACAAGCTCTTTTCCACGTACGTATAGCAATTTATCTTCTCACTCTTACATTTTATTGATATTCTCCAGTAACAACTGCTCTTATTATTTGTTAACGTAGTCCACAGCAAAGCAATTACTTTGTCGCCAGCCTTACACTGCAGGTCTTGTGTTCATAAACACAAAGCGAAGGCTCCACCCCATCCCAACCCACCCCAACCCACCATTTCACTTCCATCTTTTTATAGCTTCCCGTCTAGCGTTTCCAGAATACTGCCTTCCTGCAACACTGCTGTCCCTTAATGTCTGCCCGTGAATCGTCTCTTCCGCGCTGGCTGACTACCCAAGTCAAAAAACGATACAACGACCCTCGTCGTTCAGCACACAACACGGACGACGCCTCTTTGACGGATGTTAGCCCATACGCTATAACTGTTCTGTTCTACCAGCACTGCTCCTTATCCTGGTGATGCTCGTTCTTTGAAAACGCCCACGGTCCCTCTTAATGACTGGACGCTGTCGGTCTCTGCTCAACCTCAAGTCGATAAAACTCTGACTTACATTTAGACGGACCTCCAGGAGAGGAACTTAATATGGAAGTATATTAACTGGATTTGGCAGTCAATGAAATTAACATCAGTCATGCTTCTACTCACATTTCTAGCTGTGGGTTAATTTATTATGTCTATATTTATTACTTTATTGAAATTTAATAAGGTACATGACAGTTTTGACAAAAACAGGTTTGTTGGCCATTCACTATATTTGATATCACAGTGTTGGCCCACTTCACTGCAAAGCAGAATGCACTTTTTTTTACTGCAATGTGTATCTGAACTGCAGTTGCACTGGCGACAGGTTTTGGATAACCGAGTTTCATTGTTTCATCCTGACAACCGTGCTTCATGTGATGAGATCTTACTCATCTTCATTATAATCTCCGTCATCGTCATCATCATCATCATCATGCGTCATTGTGCTCACCGATGAGTGTCGTGACCCCATGAACCAGGTGTCTACATCCCGCACAGTAATCAGCTTCTCTTAGAGCCTGTTGAAGTGTTCGACTACAGATGACTGATTTGATGCAGCCACCGGCTCACTGCCCTCGCTCCCAGTCTCCTACCCTCCACCATATCTTCCTGAGTGTTTTATCTACATCTTATGCTTTTCGTCTTACGATATGGCCAGAGAACAGGAGAATACTTTGGTCGACATGAGATGAAAGGTACCTGGAGATAATGAGTGGCTCATTAATGGACTCATCAGTTATTACTTCAGTGCACTCTGTGTGCAGGGTCTGGCGCCACCACCAAAGCTCAAGTGCTCCTGTATACTGCTTTCTCCTGGCTTTGAGTGCCCCTATTTGCATCCATGACAGAAGAGAGAAAACATGATAGTATAATCAAGAATGAGCTTTGTGGTGTTCGTTATCATTCTGTTCTACCTGATCTTGCTAAGCTTCTTTAGAGCCAATCGTCCTAGCGTGATCAGCCTTTTTGTATCACTTTCAGAAAAACATGTCACTGATGGCTAACATAAGATAAATAAATGTGTGGTACCACACCATGCGCGCAATAACGTTGGCAACGCAACGGGATTGCAAGTTTATTTCAGACGCTGACAGCGGTCGTACAGGATCCACTGGGCACAATAATGCACACCTTCTGAGCCACGCTTCCAGCTGCTCGGTATCACGAGCGCCCTCTGCGGCTGTGTCACATGACAGCTGGCTGCAGCCATAGAGCCCACTTGTGCGCTTGAAGCTACTTCGCTCTGTTAAGCTACACAGACGCAATTCGGCAACGGCTCTCACACTAATGTTTGTGCCTTAGATCAGAGAGCCTCATCCTTGTTGACACTGTGATGACTGCACTTGTTTCTAGCTGCATTGTTATTCGTTGCTGCATCTTTGTTTACATTGCGATATATGGACTTCTTATTATTTTTTGTTGCATCCTTGTTGACACTTAGATAGCTGGACTTATTTCTTGCAGCATTATTTGTAACGAGTCTTTGGAGCTTTGGAGAAATACAAGCTAAGTAAATCTTCAGTTTACTGAGTTAATTCGTTCGCTAAACATTTATGCTTCTCTCCAACTTGCTCAGGACGACACTTGTTACACATCTCTGCAGCCCACCTTTCATTACCGTTGTGTACGTCGTACGCAACAGAGAGAATGCATGACTTCCTGTTCCTTTAATCGTCAATTGTGAAGGATCTGTGTTCCTCAATCAAGTATTATGAGTTCGAAGCTGCTGAGATCGGCTTCTAATCCGTATGATAACGTCCCTTAGTTGGTAGTTCAGCAAGTTCATCTGTGCTGTAAGCTGAGTGCATGGTGTCATCAGCCAATCAGTGGTTGTTAAGCGTCCTTCTACCAACTGAAAAGTCTTTCGTCCAGCTACCTAGAGCTTCCCTTAAGACATTCAGACCTGCCAGCAATTCTCTTAACAGCTGCAAGGTCATTATTGTAGACACTTTCGATTGGTTTCTTCAAGTATAGTGTGACACCGAACTCTGCAAGCGCCTCCCACAACTTTTCGCCCATGACACAGTGAAAGGCATTCCTATTGTCAACGAAACACATAAAACCAGGAACATAGAACACTCTCGAATTCTCGGGTATTTTTAGTTTGCTTAGTGTTTGTTCACGAGCTCTTTTTCTGTGTATGTGTGAGGCTGAATGTACGGCTCCCAATGCTGGTTCGATATGTAGAAAAAAAAATTTCTTGGATGAGACCAATCGCTCGGTAGTTGAAGTAGTTCATGATTGATCATTTCTGTGCAGGGGTATGAATGGAGAGATCGTCAAGTCTTCTCACCACTCCACAGTTTCCCATCTTTTTACACACAATGAATGCAGCATTTCAGCACGGTCCTGGCCCATTTCTTCGATCGTCTCCTCAGATACACCGTCTAGACTAAGATATTTATAATCCTTCAGGTACTGAATTGCGTTCTCTGTTTAGCTGGGTAATATTTTAGTTTTCATTGTAAGTTGCTCAACTGATTGGTTGTTGGTAATTTTTTTAATTCCAGATTATAGTTTTTCACGGTATTGTTTCCACCTCGCAACAATGTCTTCCTTGTCTCCGATAGAATTTCCTTCCTCGTCGTCCACAATCCACGTGCAAAAATCACAGGTTTAACTTACTTGTTTGTGATATGATGTTGTTCTATCTTGCCACAAACATCTTTAAGGAGGTAGTATCTGACCCTCCAATAATTCCGTTGTCTCTCTCCCTCCGCAGGCTCCTATACACGTCTTGATCCTTGATTATGTTGTTACCAACTTTGTTCGAACGTCTTCTCTCTTGAATTAATTATAGTGCGTTCTGTGATATCCATGGATATTTCCAATTTTGTGGCCAGAGGTGACGAGGAAATAACCTCCATCATTCGATTGCTTGTTTGTGATGCTAGTGCTTCCTTATCAAGAGTGATGTTGTGGAGTTAGTAACTTGCTGGGTTCCTTGTTTATTGTAATCTGAACTGAACTGGTTTCCTTATCTTTAAATTCGTGCGTTGTAATCCAGAAAAAGGAAACTTGTGCTTACGCAAAACTTTCTGAAAAAATGAGTAGCCCTGTCAATCTGAAGCTGCATAACAATTTTAATTAACTTTTACCGAAAAACTAAGAAAACATTAAAAACTGTGTCCCATATAAGCTGTCCCTTAAAAATTCTGCGTTATGCAGTGCAGTGAACAGTGCTACAAAGCATAATGCCAGGCAGTTCCAACACAACGAATAAAAGTTCTACATAAAATTACAAATCGAATAAAGAAACAACTAATAACGAAAATGTTTCTGTGAAGGTTCCCTGTGGTTTTTACGTACACGAACTGACTAAATAAAATTACAAACATTAGACGATACGGAAGCGGATGTATCACTGTATTGTAAGAAAACGATTGTCTGACAAAGAAGTGAAATCTGACTTGAATTTTACCTAAACTGAACCTGACATTAATTTTGAAATGGAACATCTAATTATGAATGATATGGTTGTTCTGAGTGTGATGTGAAACATTCCCCGACAAATTTTGATGGCTTGGTTGTGGCAGCGGAAACTCGGTAGTGTTCGAAGGTGGTGAATATTAAAAGACAGGGAAGCAGAAAAGCAGCCCAAAGGGATAGAAAGTCTTGCGCAGTGCAATGCAAGGATGTGCAACTGTACTAAGAGAATCGTGCTTCAGTTAAGTCCACTGTATTCCGCGGGGTGAAATGCAGCGGCACCAACTAAAATCCAAGTTTTTGTGACGAGACGGTGGAGGATATTTCATTTATTAAATGATGCAGAAGAAACTAGCATTCAAAAACTATACTGGAACTCTATGTCTTTAACAATGTCAATCAGCTTTACAAAAAATATATATGAGTCAAGCATGAGATTAGTTACTGAACTGCTAAAGGAATGGCGTGTCTAAAATTCTGAGTGCAAATAATGTAAGCAGATAACTTTGATTAATGTCGTCCAAACAATGATACTAACAAACCCTAAACAACAAAGAAAAATCACGCTAGAATTTGACCTTTTTTGAGCACATCAAAAATTACGGTCAATGAAGCAATGCAGCGAAATTACCTGAAAATCTGCACACTTCTCAAATCAGTCTTAACAAAAACATACTTCCCGAAATCAAGATCCTCTGCATCTATATCTCTGTGCACTGTCAACAATTTTCGGACCCTTCAGTAGCGTCACCCCACGCGACTCATTCACTAACTTATCAGAGAATACTGTTGGCAATGACAATAACACTGCCAACCAAAGATCACATTTCTTGTAATAGAAATCTCTGTGGCGTAGCATAGCAACTATTAAGACTGCTGTTTGAAAAATGTCCAGTGTACAAATGTAAAGCATGACATAGCGAATGGAAATTTAGAGACCACACCACTTTCCTTGAATAGCAAAAATAAGCTTGAGACCAAGCAAGTATTAATGTTAGAAACTCACCAAATTACCAAACACCTCCTTGTTTGCGAGACTTACTTGTCTTTCGCCGCCCTTACTGGTAGATTGATCAACCTGCATTTTCACGGATAGCGGATCACTTCCAAAATTACCTTCAGGAATAGTCTTACAGTCTAGGACCGAAGTCTTCGAACTCGAATGAAAGCCGTATTGTGAATCGACGAAGCAAACACGTATCTCAGTTCCTACCGCCCAGTATAACATTGCGTGCACATGTGCTACAGCGAATTTCAATTTCTTAATGTGATGTTTTATTATTTAGCAAGCGCTAAATTTTGTGTGATAACCATGTCTCGCTACATGATGCATAACATTTAGTACACAGCACAATCAATTTGGGTTACACTTAATTAAGCAAATTTTTAAGAGGAAATTACATTTTAATGTAGTTCACTGTCCTAGAGTGTCTTACGATACCGACACAAAGTGGCACAATAACGCGTCTTAATATACAGGGAGTTTCGTAATTTATGTTACACACTTGTAGCGGTTTTAGAGGGGCTTACTAGATCAAGTTTCACACAGGAACTTACGTCCGCAAACTTTATTCAACGACGCTACAGGACGTCAAAAATATATGTGCCGGTGCCTGTGTATGTATTTATATACACATTGATTGCGTGATGATGTTACACACTTTTCAGGATGATAGAGAAGAATAAATGTATCAATTTGACGTAAGGGTCCCTGTACCGGAAAAGAACGAGTCGAAAGTTAATCGCGAAAACCGTTCTCATACCTCTGACGGTGGAATACATGCATTGGTACAGTTTCAAACTTGGCTGCTTGATTCAGTGACCGTTTATAAATTAAAGTTGAAACAAATAAGCCCTTGGCCAGAATTTTTGACTAAATATTGTGACCGAGGGCTCATTTGTTTAAACTTTCATTGTTGGGTAGGCAACTTTCGGAGGTGGTAGTATTGGCCAAAACAAGAAAAAATGTCTAATAAACATCTTATTTTGAATGCATAGCTTAAGAGCTATGAGCACCTCTTCAATAGAGGAAATACGTTTCGCAGTAGCTAAGATGAACCTCTAGAAGTGTGCCACATGATATAACAAACACCATGTATGCGTGTTACGCAGTTTACCGGGCTGTAATATTGGAGGTATTGTTCATTATTCGAATTCTAATCGAAGTAGACGTTTCACAGAAGTATCAGAATAGTTTGTTTTGCACATTCGATCTGAATAGGAGCCATTCCGCAAAAGAAACTCTAATCACGCAGGCATATGTACCTCCATATGTTGAAGATTCGAGTCTTCCTCTCTGTGAACAGATGCCTCCCTGTCTCTTGTCTGCGTATCCCTCCGATATGTCGCCCGCTCAACTTTTATGGTATTTCGTTGGAAGGCAATTAGGCAGTAAAGTTCGTCCGGTAGCCGATACAGACGCTTTATGTGGCCATATAGAGGTTATGGCGGCGCTATTCCTCAGAGACCCATTCAGGTCCTCTACGATTGGATGCCAAAAAATATATGAAAGTGCAGCATGTCACTCGTTCATTAAAAACTAATTTCATTCCCCCAATACTGTTTTAATCTTAATGCTTCTATGTAGCAATGACAGTGAATAGTAGTGTATTCAATCTGGAAAACATAAGACAAAAGGTCTCTCCAGAGATATGCGATTGCTTTTCGTTTAGTTCTCAGTGATGTTCATGAAACTATTGATTGTATATTTTATTCAATATACATCATCTTCAGGTTCCACTCTATAAAGAAAGGACACAAAAGACTCACGTTTTTAATTTCAAGTGAAATTAAACAATAGATGAATACATGAAATAGCGTAGTGTTTACAACAACAGAATCAAAATCAGAGGAAGCCCTTTAGCTCATACATGTTAAAGAAAGTTCCTGAATATGTCAACTGCAACAAGACCGAGTACAAACTGACATGGAACAGATCGGAAGCATAAAGAAAGCTCAACTTCTGAAAGATGAATGTTGACCACATCTGTAAGTACTGCGTGCAGATAATGTGGTGTCACCACCAGACACCACACTTGCTAGGTGGTAGTTTTAAATCGGCCGCGGTCCATTAGTACATGTCGGACCCGCGTGTCGCCACTGTGAGATCGCAGACCGAGCGCCACCACAAGGCAGGTCTCGAGATACGGACTAGCACTCGCCCCAGTTGTACAGACGACTTTGCTAGCGACTACACGGACGAAGCCTCGCTCATTTGCAGAGCAGATAGTTAGAATAGCCTTCAGCTAAGTCAATGGCTACGACCTAGCAAGGCGCCACTAGCATTACATTGCATGTATCTATGGAGTCTCACTTACATCGTCAATAGCGATGTATACAACAAGGATGGATTTAAGTTAAGTATTCCATAAGCTACGTACTTTTCTTTATAGCATTCATTACGTATCCTGTTTCAGACCTCACGCCCTTCTGCGTGAGCGTATCGCGTGCCTTTCGGCTTCCTCTCATTGTGTCTAGGCTGTCTTGTCTAGACACAACAGATAATGTGATTATAAAGCAAAGCCCGAAGTATGACGTAATTATATTTACAACATTGACGGCAAAAATAGTGTTTCATATGGTAATATAATTACCTACGGAATAGGAAACCTTACATTAACCTTATATGAGATATAAATGAAAGTGCAATCGTGGTCGTCCATCTACGTGATCGTCAGCGCCAGCCACAACGTGTTAAAAATTCCCGGACATCTACTAATGAACATCATCATGGGTGCGTACGCCCTTCTCCTTCATGACCTCTTCAACTCTGCTGGGGAGGCTAAGACGTCCGAAAGTATTAGAAGGGATGGGCGTCTTTGTTTCCACGAACTTTCCCACGAACGCCAAAACAAGAGTAGGTTGTGATGTTGGAAGTTGGAGTTCGGAGCGAAGACGACGTTGGGTTGGGTTGTTTTGGGGGAGGAGACCAGACAGCCAGGTCATCGGTCTCATCGGACTAAGAAAGGAAGTCGTCCGTGCCCTTCCGAAGGAACCATCCCGGTATTTGCCTAGAGCGATTTAGGGAAATCACGGAAAACCTAATTCAGGATGGCCGGACACGGGATTAAACCGTCGTCCTCCCGAATGAGAATGCAGTGTGCTAACCACTACGCCACCTCGCTCAGTGAAGACGACGTTGTAATTAATCCAAAAGGTGTTCTGCTCATTTCAGTTTGGGACTGTGGGCAGGCATGTCCGTGTCAGGAATGCTACTCTTGACAAAACCATTGCCTCCCAGATGCTGGTATATGACATGATGCACTGATATGCTGACAAAAACAGTCGTCGTCTGTGAACTGTTCCCCATTGTGCAAAGTACACTATGGTTTATCAAGTGTTAATTTTCTTCCGTACTATCGTTCTAGGGTTAAATCTCCTAACTGAACACTCTGCCGTTAGTGACAATATTCCCATCTCCACTTATACTGGCGGATCCGCTTCTCGTGGAACATAGTAGTCTATTTCCCGTTACTTAGGATTGTCCATATACTATCGATTAAATAGTGTAGGCACACTGCACAACACAACAGCAACAGTATTAGTAATAGTAATAGTAGTCGTTGTAGTAGTAGTAGGTTTCCTTATTTGTGGATCACTTTTACGTCATGGTAAGTTGAAGAACGAAAAGTAATAGGAGAGTTTATTTACACAGTCATCCACATACTTTTTGTCTATTTTACAAAGAAGGGATTGGTAGCAGGTCGCTGCCCCATAGGCCTAGTAGCAACCATCCCTTCATTTGCCCAAACGAATTTGGGGAATCACGGGAACCCTAAATCGGGATGGAAATCAGAGTATCCTTCCTCCCGAATACAAGGGCAGTCTCTTTAGAACAGCGCAATGTCATTCCGTTTATCGCCAGTGCCAGCACTGTCTGGGAAAGAACTTACTTAAAAATTTCTTTAAAAAAAGCTAGTGCTACATTGCTGAAGATGCTGCCTCCTGTCGAGCAAGCCATCGACTTCACTCAGCATTATACGTCAAGTTTACATTAACCTTTCTCATTTTTGTATAAAAGATATTTATCTAGATTATAAGTTAAAGGGAGGTAACATTCCCGATTATGTACAAGATTTCCGAGGGTCTCTTTCGGTAGGAAGTTAGATTGTGGAATTCAAAACCATTTGCAAAATGTTCCTCAGATTACCTCTGCCACACAAACAGCTCGTTTAGCAGTTGTCTGAAAAAAACTTTGACATTATAGGGGGACAGAACTCGAAGAGTCACCTCTCTCGTTAAGCATATGCAACCACTGTAAAGAGGTAACGACTGAAATGTAGGTACAGGGGTAGCCAAAAGACGAATCTGAAATTACGCAACGAGACATTGAAACTCGAAGATAAAGCGTTGAAACCAAACAAAGAAGTACAAGAATTTTAGAGAGAGGCGAGTGTACCTAATTTATTATACGATGTACGCTGACCACTCTATCATTACGTTTGACCTGGCAGTTAGTTTTGCGTATATAATAATGTTGGTTCAGTATGCAATCACGTTAGTTATACATAATCCATAAACAGAAACACACGTGGAATTTACGCCTCCATCACCTACATCCTGTGACAATCCATAACCGTTGGCATGATGTGTCTGTGCATTTCAAGAATTCAAGAATTTGGGTTTGTAATAGCGTGATTTAAAAGGACAGAGATATTTCCTTGTTTTGTTACAAATGCTGTGTCACTGTAAAAAAAAATTTCAAGATGAATAAACTGCTGTATTTTTTCAACTGTTTTACAGTGATTCCGCTCATACCTTACATCCAGCCAATAGTGTGTTGTGCAAGGAGGGAAAGGGTCACCACAGAAGGATTCAGTATCAGATGTTCCTCAAGAAAGACTACAGAGTCTTTGGATTTTCTCAATACGATGTGTCAACGTTTCTCTCAATAAGTGTTCTGGCTGCATGTTGACGACCTTCAATTATTATCTAACAGTAAATGAAAGCCCAGTTAACATGTCATCCAGCACGTAAACTTGCCCTGTATATGTATTTGTGTTTTGTCTTGTCTGTCGGACATGTCCGAAGAACAGACATCATTTAGATATATACATTTCTGAAAAAGGGAGGGGTGGCTCCTCGACGTTTGTTTCAGTGCGAATGCCCAAAGATCTTCCGAACTCCTACTATAATCAAGGTCTGCGAGTAGTCACTTTAATAGACAAGAGACGCTGTACTGCAACGAGGACGAATCAGAAATTTTAGTCAATCAGGGATGGTATCCGGATAGGAAAAGCGGTTAAGGCAACCTTCATGCGAAGCGATAAATCCGGGTTCGAGTATTGGTCAGCACAAATTTCCCCTTTCATCATTGTTTTACCACAACGCCCCGTGCGACTAGTCGTCACGATTTTCCGCACATCCTCTCTCTTCCCCTTCCCTTCATGCGTCCCTAGTTTATATTACTCGCAGTGCTACAACGGGAACAGAGCCCAGATTTTAAACTTAATCCATTTAATAACCAAGCATCTGTAATGGTTCAAAAAATATTTATGACCTCTAATTTCAGAAAATCACTCACATCCCCAATCAGAAACGATACAGATCATTTTCTCTTCTTTTGGTCAAATCTTAGGAATGATTCTGGGCCATGACGTAGACTGGACAGAACAACAGATCTTGTTTTTAAAATAACATCATATCCGTCCATACACGACAGAAGTAAAAAGGTGTATTTCGTTTAAGTTAAAAACCAACTAGGTGAATCGTTAGTAATCCTAGGTCTTGATAATGGTGGTGTTTGTCTTTGTCGATTTTCATATGAGAGCTCACGCCGGATGAAACTGATCACGGAAGAGTTTGTGTGAGAAATTTGTTACGTCCCTTTTTCCACCACATCAATCGTGCCAGTGAACAACTACGGTATTTATTAACAGATAACCATAGAGAATTTCATAGAGTTTCCTACAGTCTACCAATTCACTCACTATTATCTTTCTTCGACACAACTATCTGAACAATATAGACCAAATAGTACACTAATTAGATATACACCTCTCTATAGGCCTACTTATTCATCCTGTCGTAAGCATTTTCTGTAACATAAACCTGATTTTGGATCGATCCCCGTCCTCTCCCTTTTCTACAAATTCGTATGCTGTTCACTCTCTTGGGCCATAATCATCGAATATTTAACTTGCTCTTAATTACAGAGTTTTCTGTTAAGACAATCCACTCTTTGGTAACAGCAGTTGTACTGGATTTTAAAATTTTTCATCTCCCATCACTTATAGTTTCCATCATACTAAACACAGCTTCCAAAGTGATACACTAACTAAGTTACTGCTAACTTAATGACACTATTTTTATTCGTACTGTTATTCGCTGTTAATACACTCTCAGGCAAAAAAGCACCACAAAGTAATTATTAGAATGGGACGGAGATCGATAGACGTGATTTACATGTCCAGACAGACAAATAATTACACTTTCACGAAAATGTATTATGTATTCGAAAATTGAGGAGGTCAATAACGAAATGATCCACCTCTGGTCCTTATGTAAGCAGTTAATTGTCATGATCTTGACTGATATAATTGTTGGATTCTGCCCAACTGGCGCATCGGATCGTCAGTATCCTGAGATGGTAAGACGGCCCTGCCGAAAATGCCCCAAAAATTCTCCAGTGCGAAGGGTGGGACCCGTGGTCTAAGAGAAGCGTGTTTGGTTCATATCCAAAAACGTCTTCGGCCCCGAGTTCGAATTCCGCCGCTGCTTAAATTTTTATTAATAATCAGCATTGGATGCCAAAGACTTCCGGCGTAGGAAGTCACCCTCGATAGCCTTGTCAAAAAGGGTGGAGGAGCGATCAGAGATTCAGGGCACTCTCTTGTCCTAGGGGTGGGAAATTGCCCCTAATTCTGGAAGAATCAGCAATAATCAACGGCATGAGGATGCAGAAGGCAATGGAAAGCACTGCATTAAAGTCACATAACGTGTATCCACAAGACATGCGGCCTGTAATTGAAGAAGTGTCAAGAATACAATGGCAAAAGATTCCGGAATAGTCCCCCATTCGGCTCTGGGAGGGGTCTGCCAAGGGGGAGGTTATCATGAGAAAAAGATAGAATAATCAACGAAAGGATAACGTTCTACGAGTCGGGGTGTGGAATGTTAGAGGACTGAACGTGGTAGGGAAACTAGAAAATCTAAAAAGAGAAACGCAAAGGCTTAATCTAGATATAGTAGGGGTCAGTGAAGTGAAGTGGAAAGAAGACGAGGATTTCTGGTCAGATGTGTAAAGGATAATATCAACAGCAGCAGAAAACGGTATAGCGGGAGCAGGATTCGCTAAGAATAAGAAGGTAATACACAGAGTTTGTTACAGTGAACAATTCAGTGATACGGTTGTTCTTATCAAAATCGAGACAAACCACCACCGACAACAATTGTTCAGGTATATACGCCGACGTCGCAAGCTGAAGATGAAGAGGATATTCAAAGAGTAGTACTGTATGTAAACGAGAATGAAAATATAGTAGTCATGGGGGACAAGAGTGTAGTTGTAGAGGAAGGATTAGAAGAAATGTATACAGGAGAATATGGGATTGGGACAAGGAATAAGCGAGGAGAAAGACTAACTGAGTTATGTAACAAGTTTCAGCTACTAATAACGAATACTCTGTTCGCAAATCATAAGAGGAGGAGGTATATTAGGAAAAGAACGAGTGATATGGGAAGATTTCAGTTAGATGATGATGATGATTGATTTGTGGGGCGCTGAACCGCGCGGTTATCAGCACCCATTCAAATTCTTAACCTTTGCTGAGACCAAACTCGCCACTTTCACCAATGATGATGAAATTATGAGGACGACACAAACACCCAGTCATTTCGAGGCAAGGGAAAACCCCTGACCCCCCGGGAATCGAACCCGGGACACCGTGCTCGGAAAGCGAGAACGCGACCGTGAGACTACGAGCTGAGGACGATTTAAGTTAGATTACATCATAGTCGGAGAGAGATTCCGAAATCAGATATTGGATTGCAAGGTGTACACAGGTGCAGATATAGACTCAGATCACAATATAGTAGTGATGAAGAGTAGGCTGAAGTTTAAGACATTAGTCAGGAAGAACCAATACGCAAAGAAGTGGGATTCGGATGTACAAAGGAATGACGTAATACGATTGAAGTTCTCTAAGCGTATAGATACAGCAATAAGGAATAGCTCAGTAGGCAGGGCCATCACAGAAGTTGTGAAGGAAAACATTGGTATAAAGAAGGTAACTGCGAAGAAACCATTGGTAACAGAAGAAATATTTAAATTGATCGATGAAAGGAGGCAGTACAAAAATGTTCCGGGAGGAACTCAGGAATACAGAAATACAAGTCGCTGAAGAATGAAATAATAGGACGTGCATTGACGCTAAGACGAAATGGCTGCAGGAAGAATGTGAAGACATTGAAAAAAGTAATGATTGTCGGAAGGACACACTAAGCATACAGGAAAGTCAGAACAACCTCCGGTGACATTAGATGCAGGGGTGATAACATTAAGAGTGCAACGGGAATTCCACCGCTAAATGCAGAGGAGAGAGTGGTTAGGCGGAAAGAATTCATTGAAAGCCTCTTTGAGGGGGAAGATTGGCCTGATGTAATAGAGGAAGAAACAGGATTCGATTCAGAAGATATAGAGGATCCGGTATTAGAATCAGAATTTAAAATAGATTTCGAGGACTTATGATCAAATAAGGCAGAGGGGATATATAACATTCCATCAAAATTTCTAAAATCATTGGGGTAAATGGCAACAAAACAACTACTCACATTGGCGAGTAGACTGTATGAGTCTGGTGACACTCTTTAGCATAAGTATCATCCACCCAATTCCAAAGACGGCAAGGGCTGACATGTGCGAGAATTAACTCACAATCAGCTTAACGTCTCATGCATCCAAACTTCATCTACATCTACATCTACATCTATACTCCGCGAGCCACCTTACGGTGTGTGGCGGAGGGTACTTATTGTACCACTATCTGATCCCCCCTTCCCTGTTCCATTCACGAATTGTGCGTGGAAAGAACGACTGCTTGTAAGTCTCCGTATTTGCTCTAATTTCTCGGATCTTTTCGTTGTGATCATTACGCGAGATATATGTGGGCGGTAGTAATATGTTGCCCATCTCTTCCCGGAATGTGCTCTCTCGTAATTTCGATAATAAACCTCTCCGTATTGCGTAACGCCTTTCTTGAAGTGTCCGCCACTGGAGCTTGTTCAGCATCTCCGTAACGCTCTCGCGCTTACTAAATGTCCCCATGACGAATCGCGCTGCTTTTCGCTGGATCATGTCTATCTCTTCTATTAATCCAACCTGGTAAGGGTCCCATACTGATGAGCAATACTCAAGAATCGGACGAACAAGCGTTTTGTAAGCTACTTCTTTCGTCGATGAGTCACATTTTCTTAGAATTCTTCCTATGAATCTCAACCTGGCGCCTGCTTTTCCCACTATTTGTTTTATGTGATCATTCCACTTCAGATCGCTCCGGATAGTAACTCCTAAGTATTTTACGGTCGTTACCGCTTCTAGTGATTTACCACCTATGGCATAATCGTACTGGAATGGATTTCTGCCCCTATGTATGCGCATTATATTACATTTATCTACGTTTAGGGAAAGCTGCCAGCTGTCGCACCATGCATTAATCCTCTGCAGGTCCTCCTGGAGTAAGTACGAGTCTTCTGATGTTGCTACTTTCTTGTAGACAACCGTGTCATCTGCAAATAGCCTCACGGAGCTACCGATGTTGTCAACTAAGTCATTTATGTATATTGTAAACAATAAAGGTCCTATCACGCTTCCCTGCGGTACTCCCGAAATTACCTCTACATCTGCAGATTTTGAACCATTAAGAATGACATGTTGTGTTCTTTCTTCTAGGAAATCCTGAATCCAATCACAAACCTGGTCCGATATTCCGTAAGCTCGTATTTTTTTCACTAAACGTAAGTGCGGAACCGTATCAAATGCCTTCCTGAAGTCCAGGAATACGGCATCAATCTGCTCGCCAGTGTCTACGGCACTCTGAATTTCTTGGGCAAATAGGGCGAGCTGAGTTTCACATGATCTCTGTTTGCGGAATCCATGTTGGTTATGATGAAGGAGATTTGTATTATCTAAGAACGTCATAATACGAGAACACAAAACATGTTCCATTATTCTACAACAGATTGACGTAAGCGAAATAGGCCTATAATTATTCGCATCTGATTTATGACCCTTCTTGAAAATGGGAACGAGCTGCGCTTTCTTCCAGTCGCTAGGTACTTTACGCTCTTCCAGCGATCTACGATAAATTGCTGATAGAAAGGGGGCAAGTTCTTTAGCATAATCACTGTAGAATCTTAAGGGTATCTCGTCTGGTCCGGATGCTTTTCCGCTACTAAGTGATAGCAGTTGTTTTTCAATTCCGATATCGTTTATTTCAATGTTTTCCATTTTGGCGTCCGTGCGACGGCTGAAGTCAGGGACCGTGTTACGATTTTCCGCAGTGAAACAGTTTCGGAACACTGAATTCAGTATTTCTGCCTTTCTTCGGTCGTCCTCTGTTTCGGTTCCATCGTGGTCAACGAGTGACTGAATAGGGGATTTAGATCCGCTTACCGATTTTACATATGACCAAAACTTTTTAGGGTTCTTGTTTAGATTGTTTGCCAATGTTTTATGTTCGAATTCGTTGAATGCTTCTCTCATTGCTCTCTTTACGCTCTTTTTCGCTTCGTTCAGCTTTTCCTTATCAGCTATGATTCGACTACTCTTAAACCTATGATGAAGCTTTCTTTGTTTCCGTAGTACCTTTCGTACATGATTGTTATACCACGGTGGATCTTTCCCCTCGCTTTGGACCTTAGTCGGTACGAACTTATCTAAGGCGTACTGGACGATGTTTCTGAATTTTTTCCATTTTTGTTCCACATCCTCTTCCTCAGAAATGAACGTTTGATGGTGGTCACTCAGATATTCTGCGATTTGTGCCCTATCACTCTTGTTAAGCAAATATGTTTTCCTTCCTTTCTTGGCATTTCTTATTACACTTGTAGTCATTGATGCAACCACTGACTTATGATCACTGATACCCTCTTCTACATTCACGGAGTCGAAAAGTTCCGGTCTATTTGTTGCTATGAGGTCTAAAACGTTAGCTTCACGAGTTGGTTCTCTAACTATCTGCTCGAAGTAATTCTCGGACAAGGCAGTCAGGATAATGTCACAAGAGTCTCTGTCCCTGGCTCCAGTTCTGATTTTGTGACTATCCCATTCTATACCTGGTAGATTGAAGTCTCCCCCTATTACAATAGTATGATCACGAAACTTCTTCACGACGTTCTGCAGGTTCTCTCTGAGGCGCTCAACTACTACGGTTGCTGATGCAGGTGGTCTATAGAAGCATCCGACTATCATATCTGACCCACCTTTGATACTTAACTTAACCCAGATTATTTCACATTCGCATTCGCTAATAACTTCACTGGATATTATTGAATTCTTTACTGCTATAAATACTCCTCCACCATTGGCGTTTATCCTATCCTTGCGGTATATATTCCATTCTGTGTCTAGGGTTTCGTTACTGTTCACTTCCGGTTTTAACCAACTTTCCGTTCCTAATACTATATGCGCACTATTTCCTTCAATAAGAGATACTAATTCAGGAACCTTGCCCTGGATACTCCTGCAGTTTACCAATATTACGTTAACTTTTCCTGTTTTTGGTCTCTGAGGACGGACATTCTTTATCAACGATGATAATGTCCTCTCTGGTAAGCCGTCAGATATTTTATCGTTTCGCCCAAGGGGGGGTCCCTCTAACCTAAAAAACCCCCGTGTGCACGCCACACGTACTCTGCTACCCTAGTTGCTGCTTCCGGTGTGTAGTGCACGCCTGACCTGTCTAGGGGGGCCGTACAGTTCTCCACCCAATAACGGAGGTCGATGAATTTGCAACCATTATAGTCGCAGAGTCGTCTGAGCCTCTGGTTTAGACCCTCCACACGGCTCCAAACCAGAGGACCGCGATCGACTCTGGGCACTATGCTGCAGATATTAAGCTCAGCTTGCACTCCGCGTGCGATGCTGGTTGTCTTCACCAAATCAGCCAGCCGCCGGAAGGAACCAAGGATGGCCTCAGAACCCAAGCGGCAGGCGTCATTCGTTCTTTCAAAAGTAACATATAGAAGAATGGAAAAGAAAATTGAGGATGCGCTATATGACGATATGTTTGACTTTAATAAAGGTAAAGGTACGAGAGAGACAATTCTTACGTTGCGGTTATTAATGGAGGCAACACTAAAGGAAAATCAAATCACGTTCATAGGATTTGTCGACTTGGAAAAAGCGTTCGACAACGTAAAGTGGTGAAACATGTTCGAAATTCTGGAAAAAAAAATTAGGGGTAAGCTATAGCGAGAGACGGGTCGTGTAAAATATGTACAACAGCCTAGGGGGAATAATTAGAGTGGACGACCAGGAACGAAGTGCACGTATTAAGAAGGGTGTAATTCAAGGATCTAACCTTTCGCCCCTACTTTTCAATCTGTACATCGAAGTGACAATGATGAAAATAAATGAAAGGGTCAGGAGTGGAATTAAAATTCAAGGTGAAAGGATATCAATGATATGATTCGCTGATGACATGCTGTCTTGAGTGAAAGTGAAGAAGAATTACACGATCTGCTGAACGGATTGAACAGTCTAATGAGTACAGAGTATGGACTGAGATTACATCGAAGAAAGACGAAGGTAATGAGAAGTAGTAGAAATGGTAACAGCGAGAAACTTAACATCAGGATTGATGCTCACGAAGTGGATGAAGTTAAGGAATTCTGCTACCTAGGCAGTAAAGTAACCAATGACGGACACAGTAAGGAGGATATCAAAATCATACCAGCACCAGCAAAAAGGGCATTCCTGGCCAAGAGAAGTCTACTAATATCAAATATCGGCCTTCATTTCAGGAAGAAATTTCTGAGAATGTTCGTCTGGATTACAGCATATTTTTGTAGTGAAACATGGTCTGTGGGAAAATCGGAACAGAAGAGGATCGAAGCATTGGCGATGTGGTCTACAGACGAATGTTGAAAATTAGGTGGACTGATAAGGAATGAGGAGGTTTTGTGTAGAATCGGAGACGAAAGGAACATGTGGAAAACACTGATAAGGAGAACGGACAGAATGATAGGACGTCTATTATGGCATGAGGGAATGACTTCCATTGTACTGGAGGGAACTGTAGAGGGCAGAAACTGTAGGGGAAGGCAGAAATTGGAATATATCCAGCAGATAATTAAGGATGCAGGATGCAAGTGCTACTCTGAGATGAAGATGTTAGCACAGGAGAGGAATTCGTGGTGGGCCACATCAAACCAGTCATAAGGCTAATGACCAAACAGAAAGGTGAGAGATCCTTCGACCTTGGTGGACGAGGTTGGGTTTGGCAGTCACAAGGAGAGCTAGCAGAAACTCTCAAGTTGTGCGGGCGGGTATTGTGTTGCTGAAATGTAAGTCCAGGATGGCTTGGGATGAGGAGTAATAAAACGGGTCCTGGAATATCGTCGATATAACACTTTGCTGTAAGGGTGGCAAGGATGATCACCAAATGGATTGTGCTACGAAATTAAATGGCATCCAGACCATCACAGCTGGTTTTCGGGTCGTATAGCGGGCGAAAGTATGGTTGGTACCTCACCGCAGTCTGGGGCTTCTCCAGACACAGTCCTGGAATTTCATTACGTGGAGTAGAATTGTCTTGAGTGATGTGTCCCGCCTCAAAATGAGCCTGTATGAGCAGCAAAGACTTGTCTGGACACAACAAGGTGTAATTAACAAGAAGGTGCAACGCCTCGTTGACATAATTTACACTGAAGACAATGTGACACGTAAGTCGAGCAACATCACATAATAGGATTTTTCTGGAAGGTGTACACTGTTGCATGATACGTTTTGTGCATTGCACTCAACTGGAGGGGGATGTAAGGAAGTAAGAGGTAATGGATTTGTGTGAGTGGGGAGGTGGGGGGGGGGGGTTGGGGGGCGGGGGGCGGGGGTGACGAGTAGAACACCAGAAACATATAGGCTACAGAAACAGCTTGGTCACTTCCTCAGACACTTGGACAGCTCCCACGCTCGTATAAAATTTACCATAGAAGTAGAAAAGGACAAACAGCCACATTTTCTAGATGTGGTGATAACAAGAGATGGCGAAAACCTGGGACATAGCGTATATCGAAAACCGACACATACAAACCCATACCTGCTCAGAGTGTCAAATTACTACAAGAACCAGAAAAGGGTCATGATTAATACGCTCGTAACGCGAGCAAGACGAACGTGCAAACCGCAGCACTCAGACGCGGGATGCAACACCAGGAAAGCTTTCTGAGGAGCAGCGCGTACTCCACGAGTTACACTCCTGGAAATGGAAAAAAGAACACATTGACACCGGTGTGTCAGACCCACCATACTTGCTCCGGACACTGCGAGAGGGCTGTACAAGCATGATCACACGCACGGCACAGCGGACACACGCGGTGTTGGCCGCACTGGTAGCATGCCGCGACAACGTGGACGTGAACCGTGTGTGCAGTTGACGGACTTTGAGCGAGGGCGTATAGTGGGCATGCGGGAGGCCGGGTGGACGTACCGCCGAATTGCTCAACACGTGGGGCGTGAGGTCTCCACAGTACATCGATGTTGTCGCCAGTGGTCGGCGGAAGGTGCACGTGCCCGTCGACCTGGGACCGGACCGCAGCGACGCACGGATGCACGCAAAGACCGTAGGATCCTACGCAGTGCCGTAGGGGACCGCACCGCCACTTCCCAGCAAATTAGGGACACTGTTGCTCCTGGGGTATCGGCGAGGACCATTCGCAACCGTCTCCATGAAGCTGGGCTACGGTCCCACACACCGTTAGGCCGTCTTCCGCTCACGCCCCAACATCGTGCAGCCCGCCTCCAGTGGTGTCGCGACAGGCGTGAATGGAGGGACGAATGGAGACGTGTCGTCTTCAGCGATGAGAGTCGCTTCTGCCTTGGTGCCAATGATGGTCGTATGCGTGTTTGGCGCCGTGCATGTGAGCGCCACAATCAGGACTGCATACGACCGAGGCACACAGGGCCAACACCCGGCATCATGGTGTGGGGAGCGATCTCCTACACTGGTCGTACACCACTGGTGATCGTCGAGGGGACACTGAATAGTGCACGGTACATCCAAACCGTCATCGAACCCATCGTTCTACCATACCTAGACCGGCAAGGGAACTTGCTGTTCCAACAGGACAATGCACGTCCGCATGTGTCCCGTGCCACCCAACGTGCTCTAGAAGGCGTAAGTCTACTACCCTGGCCAGCAAGATCTCCGGATCTGTCCCCCATTGAGCATGTTTGGGACTGGATGAAGCGTCGTCTCACGCGGTCTGCACGTCCAGCACGAACGCTGGTCCAACTGAGGCGCCAGGTGGAAATGGCATGGCAAGCCGTTCCACAGGATTACATCCAGCATCTCTACGATCGTCTCCATGGGAGAATAGCAGCCTGCATTGCTGCGAAAGGTGGATATACACTGTACTAGTGCCGACATTGTGCATGCTCTGTTGCCTGTGTCTATGTGCCTGTGGTTCTGTCAGTGTGATCATGTGATGTATCTGACAACAGGAATGTGTCAATAAAGTTTCCCCTTCCTGGGACAATGAATTCACGGTGTCCTTATTTCAATTTCCAGGAGTGTATATAAGAAGAGGAACAGGGTCAAAAACTAAGTAAAGTGATATATCGAAAAGGAAATATGTGGTGCGATCTTTCTGCTATACATTCCCAGAATGAGGGGCAGAATCGGTCGTATACTGCGCAAACGTAATGTAAAATCTATTGTCGCGGCTGAAGCTGATCAGCACCGTGGTGTGTTCTTTATGACACTAAACTGTTGCATGGAGGGTCGTGAGTTCAGAACTCATCTGCACTGTACAATTTTAAATTCTATATTCGGTTTGAGTACATTCCAGAAGTATCCACAAATGTCAAGAATAATTGTACTGGAATGTCCTGTAGCTGTATATATACTGTATGTGTTCTAGCCGGAGGCAGTTCGCTCCGCGCTTTCGTATGTACAAGTGCTGAATAAACCTTCTTCTGCGTCACATCATTCTGGTGTAGACGCTGGGTATTGGAACTTGTGATAGCACACATTATCGACAACACAGTGGCTCCCATCAGGCCACGACAGAGCCGCCGTTTACGTGGTGAGAAACCCGAGTTCGAGCCATATTCAACAGATCGAAATCGATCGGAGACAGAAGAGAACGTTACGATGACGCAACTATGTGCTCCCACATACACATCCTTCCGGGTTCTCTGGTGACGATGGCCAAGTTCCAAATAAGTGGCTGAAGGTACATGAGCGTACAGCCAAATCTAACAAGTGGGATGACATCGTGTGTTTGGCTAACGTATTTTTCTACTTGGAGTGCACTGCCAAGCAATGGTATGAGAACAACGAGGAGAAGTTCACAAGTTGGGAAAAGTTGGGAAGTATTCCAGGCGGAACTGCGCAATTATTACGGCGACACACCTAGGGAGGGACCTTTAGGATTTATTAAGACATACGATAGAATCCGCAAGAGATTTTTCTGGCCATGTTTATTTAGGAGTGTCCGTCACTACGTGTTGCACAGTCGAGAGTGCCAGAGGAGAAAGGTAGTTACCCAGAAACCACCTCTCCGACTCGTACGGAATCCACCAGCCGAAACGCCTTTCCAGCGTGTTGGTATTGACCTCCTCGGACGATTTACAATGTCTGCTAGTGGCAATGGATGGATTATTGTTTGCACTGATTATCTGACACGCTATGCCATAACAACAGCCGTGGAAACAGCCGAAGCTTTCGAGGTGGACAATTTTCATCATAGAATACATTGTATTAAAACACGGTGCCCCAAGGTCGTTAATTACGGATCGAGGGAAAGTTTTTCAATAGAATCTTGTGACAGAGATAAACTGTCGGTGCAGAATTACTCATCACATGATGACTGCCTACCATCTGCAAACTAACGGTCTTATTGGACGCCTTAATAAAACCTTGGCCGACATGCTATCAATGTTCGTCAATGTTGAGCAGAGCCCCTGGGATGAGGTGCTACCGTTCGTGACATTTCCCTACAACACCGCCAAAGAAGACACCACAGGGCTTACGCCATTTTTCCTGGTGCATGAGTGAGAGGCAACTACGACAATGGACACTGTGTTTCCGTTAAATCCTGATGACGTGGACGACGACTTCATCGGCCAGGTGTTAACCAGAGCTGCGGAAGCTCGGCAGTTGGCTCGACTCCGCACGCTGAAGGCTCAAGAAAAGGGTCGCAGAAGGTATGAAGCGAGCCACCGCCCTGTTGTCTAGCAGCCTGGTGGCCTCGTCTGGATCTTCACTCCTGTTCGGAAGGTTGGTCTCTCTGAGAAGCTCCTCAGGCACTACTTTCGACCTTATAAGGTTGTGAGACAGTTGTGTGATGTTACTTATGAAGTTGAAGATTTCGATCCCGACACAAGACGACGAAAGATCAGAGATACTGTCGACGTCCTTAGAATGAAGCCCTATAAGGATCCTGCATCACAGGGTAAATTTGAAGCTCCAGCGACCGGCAACAAGCGGAAAGTTGGCGAAGAGCGTAGCGGCAAACAAAAGAAGTTCTAAGAAGATAACCGCCAGGGCGAGAATTAGTCATCGGGAGTCGGAGTATGCAGAACCGATGATTCGTACCCGGACTAGGAGGCCGTAACACCGAGACGCTGTTTCTTTTAAGGAGGGAGCAGTTTCAGAGAAGAAGCTTAATAGCACCGTGGTGTTGTGGTTACGATACTAAATTGTCGCATGGAGGATCGTGAGTTCAGAACTCACCTTGACTGTACAATTGTAATTTCTATATTAGGTTCGAGTACATTCTAGAAGTATCCACAAATGTCAAGAATCATTGTACTGGAATGTTCTGCAGCTGTATATATACTGTATGTGTCTTGGCCGGAGCCCGTTCCATCCGCGCTCTTGTATATGCAAGTGCTGAATGAACCTTCTTCTACGTGACACTTTTCCTATATCGATGAAGAAGATCGAAGTGTGTCTCGGATCTGTAATGGAGGAAAGGGACCAACTTGCAACGTCGAGAATACGTATATCGCATACCATGCATATGCGGAAAAGTTTATGTTGGAATGACTGGACGATCAATCAACACCATGATCACAACACATAAGCGACGGTGCAGGTTGGGACAGGTGGAGAAAACGGCCGTGGCGGAGTATGCACTATGTGCGACCGACAGAATAGTAAAGTTCGCCGACACGGAAGTTCTGGCTGTAGAAAGCAGCTATCACACGCGCTTGTTCAGAGAAGCTACAGAAATACATTAACATGACAATAGTTTAACAATAAATAAGAAAGCTTCAAGTTGAACGGATCCTGGATTCCTGTGTTGCAGCGAACGATCGTTGCAGGTAGGAAGAGGAGAACCGCACCTGAAATGATCACGGAAATCCCCTTGGACGATGGACACACAGATACAGACAATGAAGTGCCAAAGATATTGGTATAGGTATGTGTATTCAAACACAGCGATATGTAAATAAGCAGAATACGGCGCTATGGTCGGCCGCGCCTATATTAGACAACAAGTGGCTGGCGCAATTGACATATCGGTTACTGGTGTTACAACGGCAGGTTACCAGAACGATAGACTGAACGGGGCATGAGCGATGGGACACAGCATCTCCGAGATAGGGAGGAAGAGGGGATTTCCCTGTTCGACAATTTCACGATTGTACCCTGAGTATTAGGAATCCGGTAAGACATCAATTCTCTGACATCGCTGCGGCCGGAAAAAGATCCAGCAAGAACGGGACCAACGACGACTGAAGAGAATCGTTCAACGTGACAGAAGTGCAACTCTTCCACAAATTTCTGCAGATTTTAACGCTGGTCCAGCCACAAGTGTCAGCGTGCGAACCGCTCAACGAAACATCATCGCTACTGGATTTCGGAGTCGAAGGCCGACTCGTGAACCCTTGATGACTGCACGACACAAAGCTTCACGCCTCGCCTAGCCCCGTCGACACCGACATTGAACTGTTGATGACAGGAAAAATGTTGCCTGGTCTGACGAGTCTCGTTTCAAATTCTATCAAGCAGATGGACGTGTAAGGATATGGAGACAACCTCACGAATCGTTTGAACCTGCATGTTAGCAACGGACTGTTCAAGCTGCCAGAGGATTTGCAATGGTGTGGGACGTGTGCAGATGGAGTGGGAACGGACCCCTAATACGTCTAGATACGACTCCGACAGGTAACATATACGTAAGCATCCTGTCAGATCACCTGTACCCATTCATGTCCAATTTACATTCCGACGGACTTGGGCATTTCCAGCAGGACAACGTAACATGTCCAGAATTTCCACAGAGTGGTTCCAGGAACAGTCTTCTGAGTTTAAACACTTTTTCTGGCCATTAAACTTCCCAGAGATGAACTTTATTGAGCATATCTGGGATGCCTTGCAACGTGCTGTTCGGAAGAGGTCTCCACTTCCTCGTCCTCTTACGGACTTATGGACACCGCTGCAGTAATCATGGCGTCAATTTCCTACAGCACTACTTCAGAAATTGGTCGAGTGCATGCCACGTCGTGTTGTGGCACTTCTGTGTGCCCGCGGAGGCCCTACACGATATTAGGCAGGTGCACCAGTTTCTTTGGCCTCCAGTGTATAATGTACGGCCGCGAACATGACTCCAGTCTACCGCCAGGTATGGAGGGTGTAGGTTTGACAATGACAACCACTTGTGCCAGTGAAATATCAGAAAAATTGTCATACAAACGTCGGCCAAAAATCCCGAAACGGAAGCCAACAGGCTTAACTTTTGTCTATATTTGTTATTAATCCAGTCTCGAAACTTTCTGGACCGACGGGATACGTAAGTGACCGTTAAGTAATCATAGAAATTATAACGGTTTTTTATTAAGTTAGATACATAGATTTCGTGGTTCAGTGCTTGAGACTCACTCTAATCAGACTAAATAAAACTATAAATAAAATATAGTTATGTATCCACTCACTGCTTGATTTCACCTAGTCTTAAAAACACATCGTGTTCGTGTCATTCGTTTATAATATAGAATCTGAACATGATGATTACATCAATGTTCCATGTTTAGGGATAAAGATATTAATGAAAATGTATTCCGGAGTACGAATATCACCAACTGAATTAAATGACGTACTTCTCTTTCTTCATACTTTGTTAGAGCTCACCCTTACAAGATACTGGCAACAGAAATTGCTAGAACGAGCTGCTAACCACCGTGAGAGACTGCTGAGTGTTGCTGGAGCTGGAGCGGAGAGTTGGCGTGACCGGTGACGACTAAGCAGTTCTGGTCCGGCGGCCCTTATCGCAGTGGCAATAAGTGCCGCTGCCTCTTACCTTTTAGATCTACGTTAAGCTTATCGCAGAATTTTCTGTTTATTCGAACACTAGAAAGCAGTCTTTTTTTTATGATTGTGCTTCACACGTCCTATGTTTGTATATTTGTTATGTATCGGCGAGAATTACAGTATATTGTATCACAGAAGCGATTGCTATAATGTTTGCTTGATTTCGTAATTAAAGCATTAATATTCATTTCTTACGTGTCCGAAGTTAGCAGTTACATGACAGTTGTAAAGCACAGTTTATCGCTTGACAATCTGCTCCTTGAGTATACTTTAATCAAATGAGTTCAGATCAAAATGAAAGAAAAACCAAACGTGACTAATTGGTAGCATTATTAGTAATCTCTGCCGGCAGGGACGCCACCGCGGAAGATGAAACGAAAGTGATGAAATTGGGTGTTTTCTTAAGTTTAACACCGAGGTAAGAAAACTGTGTATGTACTCTTTCTTTTACATTACACTCAATGTTTCAATAGCTCCACATTTACTTAGAGAGAGCGATGTGATCAGCAAGCCTTTTCATGATATTGTTTCACACTGAATTTTAATTCCCGTCTTGAACATCTCTTACACTAACCCAAGCACTTCCTTCCTGGTGTTCCTTCCCCGGTACCTTAACGGTTCTTGTACCTCTTCTACTCTGCAGGGAATAAAGAAATAAGTTCACCTGGAAAGGCGACGTCGATCAGATGAAGGCATACGCTACCAGATGAAGAGGAAGAGCCGGCCGGAGTAGCCGTGCGGCTCTAGGCGCTGCAGTCTGGAGCCGAGCGACCGCTACGGTCGCAGGTTCGAATCCTGCCTCAGGCATGGATGTGTCTGATGTGTTTAGGTTAGTTATATTTAATTAGTTCCAAGTTCTAGGCGACTGATGACCACAGAAGTTAAGTCGCATAGTGCTCAGAGCCATTTGAACCATTTTTTTTTTTTTTTTTTTTTTTTTTTTTTTTTTTTTTTTTTTTTTTTTTTTTTTTGTAGAGGAAGACGTACGAATGTGGAATACGGGTAGGATATGGAACACTCTGATTTCTCGCCTTGTAGGTGTTGCACTTCTGTGATCTCCTCAAAAACTATGTTTAGTAACTGCAGACTGCTTTTGGATACATTCATATTACTTTTGGCAGCCAATGCGAATGACTGAAGCCATTTGAATGAACTCACTAGGAGGCGTAAATGTTGCAGTTTCCTGGTTTCCATTGTTATTATTGTAATAACGTATGAATTATTTATATATTTAGTAAACACTTGGTTAGCAAATAGATTAAGCCGTAAAATGTGGTGTTTGTTGCCTATTTTAATTTTCTTTACAATTTTATTAGCGTTTCTGAATTTAAAGATGGTTGTGTCACTAATATGGAACACTAGTATTCCATATTTGTATCTTAGTATTCCGTATTTGATACGTTTCCTCTACTGATAATGGTTTCAACGTCGTCCACCAAGAGATAGGGTAGTGGCATAGCTACCAAAACGCAATCTGTCTCTAGTCTTTAATAGGGATTGCTTACAGCCAGAAGATTCAGTGCGGAGCAAACTTGTGAAGCAAGCAGGCAACCATGCAAGAGACACGCACGCGTGCGTCCTCCAGCCGACTGAGCGCGTCTGTAAGAGGTCAAATTGTGGCCTTTTGAGTGGCGGGATACTTTGTCACACAAGTTGCACGTGCTGCATCAGTTGTGCAACTGTGCTGGTATCAGTGGTCACGTGATCATTCTCACACCTGTAGATGAGGTTCTGGACGTCTAAGCAGTATAGACACCCCCCAGGATCGTCGTATTGGAAGGGCAGCAGTGTCAGATGGTTCAGCTACCAGAGGGCTTATGAGCCCAGACGTGTCATCACGAACTGTCACAAACTGGTCAATAGCAGTGAGACTACGGGCACGTACACTTCTATCCCGTATTCAACTCATGCCACATCATCGACGTGCATGGCTCGACTGGTGCCGTCAGCGGATCACTTGGAAGATGCAATGGCTCTGATCCCTATGGGAATTAATATCTGAGGTCAACAGTCCCCTAGAACTTAGAACTACTTAAACCTAACTAACCTAAGGACATCACACACATCCATGCCCGAGGCAGGATTCGAACCTGCGACCGTAGCGCTCGCGCGGCTCCAGACTGAAGCGCCTAGAACCACTGGGCCACACAGGACGGCGAAGATGCAATGGTACTCCGTGGTCTTCAGCGATGAAACCAGAGCCTGTGTCCACGAAACTGGTGGTCGTTTGTGAGTACGACATCGACCTGGTGAGCGCTGTCTCTTACAGTGCATTCATCAAAGTCACACTGGCTCCACCCCAGGCAATTCATGTGTGCTGCAACTCTCCTTCATCCTTGGTGTTTCTGGATGGGATGCTAGCCAGAGATCGGTACGTGAAGAGTGTTGTTAGACCTGTTCTTGTGCGTTCTTGCAACAGGAAAGTGAGGTGCTGTTCCGAATGAATAACACTCGTCCACATACCAACTATGAAACTCTAAAGGGGCGTACTAGTTTTTCTCCCAGTAGTGTATATTGCCCTTCTTGCTTACACCCTCATTTTTGAGAATTTCAAGTATCTTGCTTCATTTTTTGTCATCTAACGCTTTTTCTATTAATAGATCGACAAATCCTTTAAAAACGTCTTGATCTCTCTTAAGTCTTTAACTGGTCTACCAATCAGCCAAATCGACTTCCAGTTTTTGCTACGTCTCATCTGGAAGTTCAACTCTATCGTAGAGGCTTTCAGTACACTCCTTACACCAATCTGCCCCTTTCTATGCGTTCAAAACTGAAGTTCCGTGCGTACCGTTAGTGTTGACACATCTCTTTTTAATTTCAGCAAAGATTCGTTACTCACTTGTAAACTACATGATCATAGGTAAACAGGAGTCGGCGAGTAATGTCTCGTCAGTAGAGAAACAGTAGCTGAAACTGCACGGACAGGAGCCCTCAGTTACTTTGAACGGGGAATAGTCTTTTAACGTTACATCCGTATCAGGGACATTTCAACGATTCTAAAACTCCCTGAATCGCTTGTTGGTGATGTAACTGTGAAGTGAAAATGCGAAGGGACAACAGGTAAGCTAAGGCCAAGAAGACGTTCGCTATACCCTGTGTCAATGTTGTAGGTGAGTCTGGGTTGAGAAAATGGCTGGATACCTTACTGCCATCATGTGTAATGCCAACATCGAAGGATAGAGAAGGTGGCGTTACTGTATGGGGATTTTTCCCATCGTTGTGGTGTCACCCCTTATTCACTTCAGAAAGTGCATAATACTCAATTATATAAAGACCTCTGACAGTATTGCGTGCTGCACGCAGTAGAGGAACTCTTCGGAGAGGATGATGGTTTTTGTCAGCATGACAATGCATCCTGTCATAAAGCAGCAACTGTGAAAAAATTCTTTGTGAAGAAGAACACTCCTGAATCGACTTACCTGCCCGAAGTCCCGACCTGAACCCAATGGAACACTTCGGGAATGAGTTACAAAGTCGAAATAGCTCCAGACCCCAGCATCGAACATCACTACCTTGCCTGATTCCTGCTTTTGAGGAACAAAGGGTCGCCATTCCTGCACAGACATTCAGTCATCTCATTTGAAGCGTCACCAGCAGAGACGAAGGTTTGACGCACGCCACATTAATGTCCGATAATAGACATTCAGGTGTACTTTCATCAGGTAGTGTATTTACTGAGTTTATTCATTCCGAAAACAATTTCCATTTCGTTTCTTCATATTTCTCTCTTGGCTATGGATTGCCGACACAATTGCGTTCGTAAGTGACTTATATTGCTGTATTTATTACACTTCCTGGACATTTCTGTAATTTCTTATTGCGTTAACCAACATTTTTTCGCAGTTACTTTCCGTATACTAATATATTTCTCTCCCGGCTCTCCTTCTAATTTCGTCAATGATCACAAAACATTTTGATCCTTGGACTGCCGGTTTCGCTCAACGACGACCGTATTCAGATTGGCAGAAGAGAAAGGGAGAAACAAATACAAGTAGTGGACTGTTTTACGAACATGTCGTAATATAATGAAGTCATAGTGACGTCGACATGTTAAATGCACAAAATCAGCAAAATCAACTGAGCTTAGTCGTACACATTTAAAATATTTCGTAAACTCTACCACAGTGCCTGAGGAGTAATTCTGTTAACAACGCTACTGTTCAAAGAACTAAAGCTTAGCGGCCTAAATATGGTCGTAAACTTGTCATACGCTCGACAGATGTCGCTACTGCAAGCCTCAGCAATTTTATGATTGTACAAAATGCAAATATTAAACAATGTTATTAACAAAATAACTAGAAGATGAAGAGATGTGGGTGATACAAAGGCCGAAATATGCAATCAGCACCCTCTGATGCCGCAGACGCTAGCATATGTGAGAAGTAGTTGCAGGTCCTTAACTACCGGGGGGGCTTTCGCTGCCCCCGACAAACCACACCAAGAAAAAGATAATCAAACATTGTACCAGTAAATTAATAAGGTTATATAGTCTAGGAAATACACTATATAAGAGAGAAGGGACCATCAACCACATGAGTAATGTGATCAACACAAGAAGATGAAACAGATATATGATGCACTCTATACAAGGTAACGGCATGGGAAGATATATAAACAAGGCGCGTTCAGTGGTTAATTTAAAACATTGTCAAGCAAAGCACGCATTGGGTACAAAATGACGCTGGCCACTGAACACTCTTTCTGGCTCCTATTTCTCTGTTTTATAAGTCTCAAGCTTTTACAGTCAATCGAGAGCACGGCCTTCTTGCTCTCTGTGGAGAATAGGCTAACTTTTCCCAATGCTCCCTATAGTATGACAGATTTCTGCAAATGCAACCCCAAGGCAGTTTTGTTACTTGGCTGTAAATGCTCCGTGAACCTTATTTTAAAAGACCTGAAAGTTCGAGCAATATAATACTTATCAGTATTATTGCAGTCAATCCCGTATAAGCTACAGCTATCAGATTTCTGATTTGCACTTCGTAGCTCGTTTTTCAGACGTAGTTTAAGGGTACTGTTAACTTGAAAACCACACCCAAAATTAGATTTTCTGGAACATTTCTCTGTTTTCTGGGACATATTGCCTAGATATTGCTTTGGGATAGTTTTCATCGTGTCTTTATTAGGTACTGTTCCCTGAGTGAGCACGCGTTTATCAACTACTTATTTTTTTTTCTTTAGCCTACTTACGAACGCATAACCTCGTTTACAGAAAAATCACTGGTTATTGCAATTTGCTTTAAAATTCTGAGTTCTTTACATATTCCATCGTCGGTGAAAGGTAAGCGAAGGAACCGGCGAATCACTGAGGTGAAGAACGCTTTTTGATGCCATTGATGATATTATGTGCATTCATAGCTTTTCTGAATACCGAAAATTGTTGTCAACTATCTTAATAGTAATGTCGAGGAAGTTAGTGCAGTCGTTTTCTTCTAATTCCGTAGTAAATGTTGTTTCTGTGTGCATGCTGCCTATTGCTTTGGCAAATGCGTAAGCCTCGTTGGTGTCACCGTCTATCGGCAGCAAAATATCGTCGACATAACAATTATGGTAAATAGCTTTTTTTTAAGCTGTGCAAACTTGGCACATTCTAAATCAGTGGCGTCCAATCTTTCAGCTACCTGGGCCGCATTGGAAGGTGACTAGCCTTTCTGAGCGACACGTAATGTACTGCACACTAACAACCAACACTGGTAAATAAGAGAGGAGAGAGAGAGAGAAAGAGAGAGAAGAACGGGAAGGACCAATGAGTGAATAGCATCGTGCGAGGAAATAGAGTTTTATGGAATTTTTTCCACAGAGTGTTTGATGTATGGTCACTTCACGGGACGGATTAATGCTTGTTTTGAGCCGTACGCAGCCCGCTGGTGGGACACACTTGTTCTAAATCATTCTTCTCTGTTTTATTATTTTCTTATCTAAAATCGAAACAAAAGTGTCTCTGAATGAGAAATTGTCTGTTTTGTTTTTTAACAATTTTGAGACTTAACTTTATTCGTGTTTTAATCTGTTACATTTTATCACTGCAATAACTTTCACACGATCTCATTATACAATTTACCTACTGCATTTTTTATTTTGAAGATTGATAAAACTGACGACATTTGACGTGCCTGTGACACAAAAATAGTTTTTGGTTACTGTGAATCAGTATGGTCTGAAGATTAGCACTGTCAACAGTATGAATCCACCGTCACTGTGGCGGAGTTTACACAGTATTTTCAATCCGTGCAAACAAGCTATAGCTTGACGACAACATTATGGCTTCAAACTGATAAGCGTCGTCACATTTTAAAAGCATGTGTTGACATAGGTGACATTAGTATTTTTCATTATTCATTCAGATTTTCCACTCGTTGTATTTGTTTTTCTCTTGATTTGCGCCGGCCGGTGTGGCCGGGCGGTTCCAGGCGCTACAGTCTGGAACCGCGTGACCGCTACAGTCGCAGGTTCGAATCCTGCTTCGTGCATGGATATGTGTGATGTCCTTAGGTTTAAGTAGTTCTAAGTTTTAGGGACCTGATGACCTCAGAAGTTAAGTCCCATAGTGCTCAGAGCCATTTTTTTCTTGATTTGCATCAAATCTGAAGACGGTCACTGCTCTCAGAAGCCGTTTGCCTAGCGATGAAAAGGTTTTGTGATCACTGACAGAAATTAAACAAATTTATTCTACTCTCTCTGGATCACTGTTTCAATCCGCTACTTTGTTACAGCCTGTGAATATGTCTGTCGATGACACATGGAAATAACTAAAACCAAATTATTAGAATAGAACGAATTAATCAAAGGTTCAATAACTGCATTATCCCTTGCATGTGCTTAGACTTTTAGTTTCGTCTAATTTAATAACATTCAGGGGGCACGGAGATGGCTAAATATACTTCCGTAAGGCACCTTACATCCAAACAACGTGTTTATAATATACATGACAATCAGCATTCATTTAACCGTACTCAAAAACGCAATTTAATGAATGATGCAGTAGTGCTTGAAATGTATAACACGTGTTAAAAGAATCGGAGATGTCACGTAACGAGCAAAATGCATGCAACAAGAGCACATTTTACTGCATTTTCAATGACCTCCTTTGAGCTTGCCACCATACTATTAGCATACATGTTGTTACATGCAAATGACTTATCTATACCGAGCGAGGTGGCAAAGAAGTTGGCCACTGGAACCGCAGTCGGGGGACGACATTTCAAACCCGCGTCCGGCCATCCTGATTTAGGTAATCCGTGAATTCCCTAAACCACTTCAGGCAAATGCCGCGATGGTTCCCTGAAAGGGCACACCCGATCTACCTTCCCCTTCCTTCCTTGATCCGATGGGAGACCGATGACCTCGTTGTCTGGTCCGCTCCCCCAAATCAACCACCCAACCAACTTATTTAGTTTTACAAACCAACGGCTGCAATTAATATTTATTATTTCTGTCTGTCGTTATATACGTAATACCACTTCCGTTGTTAGGTGTTTTGCCGCCATAGGCGAGAACTTGGAACGTCCCCTTAGAAAAATTTCTGCGCTGGTAAATCCCTTACGTTATTTGATTTTCAAACAGCTGAGCAGAACTCAACGTACTCAGACATTTCGCTCTTAATCTGTTCTGATCAACACTAAACTGACACACAATATTTTTAGCGCAACGCAATCTGACTTTCAATAATCCCTACAGAAGAATGGCCCTGACCAACATTAACGCCGGCCAGAGTGGCCGAGCGGTTCTAGGCGCTACAGTCTGGAACCGCGCGACCGCTACGGTCGCAGGTTCGAATCCTGCCTCGGGCGTGGATGTGTGTCATGTCCTTAGGTTAGTTAGGTTTAAGTAGTTCTAAGTTCTAGGGGACTGATGACCTCAGCAGTTAGGTCCCATAGTGCTCAGAGCCATTTGAACCATTTGAACCATTTGAACCAACATTAACTTACACCTTTCACAAATCACTTACCTCACAAAAAACTTCGTTATTCGAACTACTGCGATACAGCGAGTGCCACTACTGCCAGCTAAATAAAAGATTCAAACTACTGAAGGCACTAACTACTCATAGGCATAGTTAGCAAATGAAAGATTTTGATAGAGCACAAACAATGTATTTACTTTAATAGTGTTCAAAAGTCATAATATATATAGCAGTTCATGATATCCATTCTCACAAATGTACTGTTTCTGATGGACATACGTCCAGATCATCGGCTCTCAAAAATCCGCCATCTCACTTCCCCACATTCACCACTGCTGGCGGCTCACCTCCAACTGCGAAACGCTACGCGCTGTTAACAGCCAACAGCCCAACACTACAATAGCGAATATTACAACAATGCCACCCAGCCACAGACTGCACACAGCACAGCCAGTGATTTTCATACAGAGCGCTACGTGGTGTTACATTGATGTATGATACAATGGCCACAAAACCAAATAGCAAAAATTAAGGGAATACACAAATAGGGAGTGGAACTTAGTTACAATAAGTGTTTCAGGAGAGAAAAAGGCAGCGATGTACTCTTCATAACTGATTAAATTACAATGGACTAAATTGAAGATACTGGCCCATCTTCAGTTCGCTAATACAGATTAATAATTCTATAAGTGCTTGAAATAAAACTTATATAAGATCGTTTGTAAAACATGAAGGCATTTCAGGTCAATTTTGATTGTATAAACTCCTCATAGCATTGGACATATCTGTAAAGTGAATGTCATTAAAGAAAGACTGCGACAAATTTTAGTACCAAATGAGACTCGAGATAATCTATGGAAGTTGTCGGCAGTAAAAGGATGACAAAGCAGAGTAATAATGAGGTAAGAGGGCAATATGCGTTTAAATGAGGCTCGCCGAAAAAGCGACGAGGGACTGTTATAAAGTGTGAGTAGTAATGGAAACCGGTTCTTTGCAAATAACGTCTTTCAGTGGTTCTAACATGGACGGATGTTACTCGTCAGTAACAGAAGAAAAATAAACGGGGGAGGATAACCCGTGGCTATAACTACAGTATAATCTGCAGCGACCGTAACTAGGCGATGAAATGAAGTTACGTAATTTCTGGTATTAAGAAGCGCTTGGAAGTTTTCAGTCATATTTGTCAGTTTACATGTACTATGTTTTACGCGTCTGTCACTCGCGACCTGTCTTTTACTGTAGTAGCTGTACCTACTAATCGACTGTGTGCATCTTCACTTCGGTTTCTCCAGCTACGATTCGTCTTAGTAAAAGTCACGGAGGTGCGAGGGGCTCAGCCAATTCGAAGGTTTCTGGGAAGACAGTAGGTCCTGCGCTTTTGCGGTGGAACAAAGGATTCGAATTCTGTGTTCTATCCTACGTTCTGTTTTGTACTGTCATTATGTGTAATGTGAGTGGTAAGAAACATGACTGCTCTGAAACATACGCGAAAGGACCCACAATTATATATGATTGTTTGTACGTGTGAAATTACAATGCGAATTGGGAACTGCATTTCTCTGTACATCAGTGCCGGAGGACGAGGTAACATTTTTGATGCAGTTATAAGGTTGGCAAGTCGTGTTGAAACGAGGGGTTCTTGTAGGTGCGTAGATAGTACGTGTAATAAAGGAAGACTTGTAGTTCCGATCACTGTTGGTCAGATTCCGTCATTCCTATTAGTATGATTTGTATGGCGCTTGTTTTACGCGTTGCTCATTCACATAATTTTTTGGCGATTGTCTGCTGGTTACACAAAGCCCTTCTCTTACCACGGTATGGGAGCACATGCTTCTTGTAATGGTAAGTGTAATGTTTCTTGTGAATTAACTGCGACATTTGGGGTTTGATAACTATCGACATTTTACACTACTTTTACATTTATCTACATGATGTCCATTCATCATCTTAAGTATAATTGGACATTTCCATAACAATGGCCTTTGAGCTTCCATGAGAACGTGCACTGGTGCAGCGCATAGTAACGACAAATGAATAAGGTCTACTGCCTTCAGCATCATTAGTGCTTGTATGAAAATTACTTTAGAGCCGTACATTCTCTTCAACGATGTGAGAAGTTTCGCATTACTCTAGTAAATTTTTTTCATAACTTTCAAAAGCATCTGTTAGCCATATTCCACGCAATGTTGTACGAAAATTCTGTGTTATCGTATGCTTTATCAAGAAATGTTCTGAATTACAGCCGAGAACCCAGTGTGCTGAAAGCGCATCTTTAGCCTACAAGGCGCAACCGAGAAAATGTTTCTGTAATCAAATTTTATATTCTGCGATAGGAAATTTAATCTGTACTCAAAAGTAAGTAATTCAAATGTCAGATAACCGACGGCCTCAGCACGTGTTTTCTCGTGAAGTTCTTCCTTTGGAAGACAGCATTTTCATCAGATCAATTTTCTGTGGATCTTGAATTTCCACCAGTTCAGTTCCATACTAGCGTGACGTAGTCTTAGCTTTCCCGGACAAGACTTGAGAGAGACATGTTGTTTCAGGCACAGTTTCCACTACATTGGTCTTTAATTTTAAGGGAAAATGAAACATTTATTATACATAGAGTCTGAGTCATATTTAACTGCGAAAACAGCATAGGTGTAAAAACGCGACGTCATTCCCCGACGTCGTAACAGATGTTCTACCATCCAGTCCGTTCTCCTTCTGAGTGTTTTCCACATATTCCTCTCCTGTCCGATTCTTCGCAGAACCTCCTCGTTCCTTGCCATACCGGTCCACCTAATTTTCAACATTCGTCTGTAGCACCACATTTCTAAAGCTTCGATTCTCTTCTGTTCCGGTTTTCCCACAGTCCTTATTTCACTACCATACACTGCCGCGCTGCAAACTTATATTCTGAGAAATTTCTTTCTCAAACTAAGGCCTTTGCTTGATACTAGTAAACGTCTCTTGGCCAGGAAAGCTCTTTTTTCCAGTGCTAGTCTGCATTTGATGTCCTCCTTGCTCCTTCCGTCATTGGTTATTTTGCCGCCTAGGTAGAAGAATTCCTTAACTCCATCCACTTAGTGACTATCAATACTGTTGTCAAGTTTCTTGCTGTTCTCATTTCTGCTACTTCTTATTACTTTTGTCTTTCTTCGATTACCTCTCAGTCCATATTCCGTACTCAATAGACCGTTCATTCCATTCAGAAGATCATGTTATTCTTCTTCATTTTCAGACAGGATAGCATTGTCATCAGCGAATCGTAACACTGATATCCTTTCACCCTGAATTTTAATTCCACATCTGAATCTTTCTTTTATTTCCATCATTGGTTCTTCGATGTAAAGACTGAAAAGTAGGGGCGAAAGACTACATCACTGCAGTGCACCCTTTTTAAACCGAGCACTTCGTTGTTGGTCGCCCACACTTATTATTCCCTCTTGGTTCTTGTCCATATGGTATATTACCCGTCTCGCCCTACAGCTTACACCTATTTTTCTGAGAATTTTGAACATCTTACATCATTTTACATTGCCGAATGCTTTTTTCAATTCGGAAAATCTTATGAATGTGTCATTTTTCTGTAGCCGTGCTTCCATTATCAACCGCATTGTAAAGGTGTACTATCAATATTGTGATGAGTTGTTGATGGTGACCCTCAACTACGCGTCCTCCGACTCAGATTTGCAATATTAAAAGTTTAGGCTGGTTTCGTTGTCTAGGGGCTGGGATACGTAATTGCCGCATTAGAGGCCAAATACTGCTGAGTCTACAGTATACGGTAAGAATACACACCTGAATCGAATGATCAAAGGTTTCTATCACTCGGCAATTGCGAATTATGAAAGTGACATATAAATTTATAAATGAAAGATTGCAATTAAATAAAATCTGCTATTACTATCTAAATGACTTCAAATGATGAGCACGATAGTAGGATTACTTTTGAGAATGCGGTATATTTCTGCAAAACACATAGGTGCCTATGGTCCAGCAATTAAATAAAATATAAGTTGAATTACAGGGAAACAATAGATTCCTACAGCACGCAATTTGTTAGAAACTACAACACAGCTCTCGAGATATTCACTTCTAAACGCACAATACGTCTCCACTGTAGAAGCCACGGAAAGCTCACAAGTGCACAAGTCGGCACTCCAAAGTATTTCTATCTGCCGCGACCACGCGCAAACCGCTCCACACTCTCCAAGTCTCTGACGCGGATCTAGCACCTCCCCTGTTCTGTGCGGTACTCCCCGACCTGCCGCCGTCCCCAGAACTCCCTCATGTCCTCTCCGGAAACTATGCTCCTCCCCCACTTCCTTACAGTCTCTCCGCGTGTCCTTTTTGCAACGATCGTTGTGATTGGCTAGAGCACTCCCGCCCTGTCTTCAAGGCAACCCACACGCAAAAACATAATGAAACATATTCGAAACACTGGATTTACATTTAAATACTTGAAATTAAATAAATATTCCTATTGCTGGACCATAAAAACGTTCCAACACACATTATTAAAGACATAAACAATTAAAGAAACATACATCAAAACAAAAGAAGAGAAAGGTAGGCCTGAAGCCTAATATTTCTGTGCTTTCTGAAACACAGTTAATATTTAACCAATTTCTTCATGCATAGTATACACTGGATATAAACGAAGACATAGATGAATAAATATATTTATACGCATGCTGCTATCGTTTTTTCGTGTAACTGTGCAGTACTTATGGCCTGACTCGATCGATAGTAATCGGTCCATTTGACCTCCAATAACTCATGTATTATATAAATTACATGCCTGCAACTCATACCAATTTCGGTTTAAACTAATAGCTTTCTAAAGACGAGGTGATCGACAAAATCGGATGAGATGTTTATATTTTGGAAATTCGTTGCTGGGTGTTACTTGTAAAATTTACCGCCAAATACTAAACTTTAAACTAATAAAAATATTGAAAATCTGATTACACCACCAGAATCGTCGTGCAAATAATAGTAATGTACATGTCTCGTTTTGAGGTATCATGATTCATCTGGCTACGATTGATTTCTGTACGAACTGTGAAATGTCTGCCATTGAGATTTCATAAATACGCCATCTTTGGCACTCCCTGCATAGACATCTCCTTCATCGACACAAAGCACCGTCCTCGTCGCAGCGGTATTCCCAGCCACGCGGCTGGACCATGCGCTGGGGCTGCCCCTCTCGTCCGGCTATCGTTTGGCACCACGTGGTTGCTGCCGGGTCCCGGCTTCGACGCGCGTCCTGCGCGGCCGCCCCTATTCCGAACATATTATTCTTCCAAGGCGCCACAGCACGCCCATTACCTCACAATCGCCAGAATTGCCTCTCTGATGCCTTTACTTTTCCTAAAGTCAGGTTGTCTGTCATCTAATAGATTCTCAGTTTTCTTTTCCATCCTTCTGTATATTGTTTCTGTAAGCTACTTCGAAGAATGAGCTGTCGATTCTGCGATGATTCCAGCACTTATCAGCTCTTGCAGTTCTCGGAAATGTGCAGATGATATTTTTCCGAAGTTAAGTTGATAAGTCGCCAGACCCATACATTGTACCCACCAAAGTAAATAGTCGTTTTGCTGCCATTTCCCTCAACGACGCTAGAAATTCTGACGGAATGTCTGCGTTATTTGATCTTAAGTCCTCCAAAGCTCTCTTAGATTCTGATTCTGATACTGGAACTCCTATCTCTTTTGAATCGACTCCTGTTTCTTCTTCTACCACATCAGACAAATCTCCCCGCTCATAGAGGCCTTCAATGTACTCTTTCCACCTATCTGCTCCCTCCTCCGTATTTAACTGTGTCATTTCCATTGGAGTCCTAATGTTATCATCCTTGTTTTCAATACCATCGAAGTTTGTTTTGACTTCCTGATATGCTGAGTCAGTCCTTCCCACCATCACTTGTTTTTCGATTTCTCCACATTTTTCATGCAATTATTTCGGCTTAGATTCCCTGCGCTTCATGTCTGTTTCACTCCTCAGCGACTTGTATATCTGTATTCGCCAATTTCTCTGGACACTTTTGTACTTTATTGTTTCTTCCATCAGCTGAAGTATTTCTTCTGTTACCTATGGTTTCTTCACAGTTACCTTCTTTGTAATTAAGTATTTCTTCCCAACTTCTGTGATGGCCTTTTTTAGAGATGTCCATTCCTCTTCAACTTTACTGCCTGCTGAGCTATTCTTTATCGGTATATCTACAGCGTTAGAGTACTATAAGCTACAGCACTGACATCGGTATGAAGTATGGTATTAGGAACTACAAATGTAATGAAATATTAGGGCCATTCAAGAAGAAACGAGCCGAAGCCTGTAAAATAAAAACCGTTGGAGATGTAATGCCACAGCCTATGGAAGAAGGTGTGCTTCCTATAAGAGCGCTGACGCCTAGCACTCGGCCATGATGAAAACAGAGAAATGGAAGCTTCAGAGAAAGGGCAAAGGGATGCAGTGCGTTTCCTTACAGTGTAAGGCCTGAAGGGAACGGAAATTCATCAAATAATGACACAAGTACGCAGAGACCAATGCGTGTCCACTTCAAGCGTCAAGGTGTGGTACAAGCAATTCTGGAAAGGGCTGACGTCGTTTGTGGATGTCGCATGATCTTGAACCCAACATGGCATTACCGATACCAGCATTGCTCAGCAGGTACATTCCCGCATTATTGAAGGCTGGAGAGTTATGGTGTCAGAAACTGCCCCGTAGGTCGGACTGAGCCTCGGAAACACCAAAAATTCAGAGTCTCTGCCCACTTAAAGAATTTCCATTCGCTGCACTCCTTTACCTGTAATGAAGGGCACTACACTCCTTTGTTCTACTTTTAAAGCCTCAATTTTTCTGTTCTCAGCACTGCTGGGAGGAGTGGGCTGTCGACACATGGGTCCTTGACCAATCGTCAAGTGGGTGTGGACCATTGTGTCTCAAACAGCGAGTTAGGAGCTTCAGCGCTATTATAGGGACCACATCTTCTTACGTAGACAATGACATATCGATCGCTACAGCGGTTTTCATTTTACAGCCTCCGGCTCGTTTCTGTTTGAATGCATCTAATATAGACTTTTCGATAACATGCCCACTTAATCGGGTTTCGAAATGCATCAATGATTCGTGGTTGCGTAATGTAGAGCGCGCATCATTGCACACAATCACAATTTGCTGCTGATCTAGGACAACAGCTATCGCGCTAATACGCACGCTCTGAGACAAAGAGCTCGATCGCGGCGTTTATGTTGGCCTCTAAAACATAGTTTCCCATACTGTGTTCCGAGACATGTTTGAAGAGCAGGAGAAGCAAATTTCGTAGCCAACTTCTACAGAAATACGTCGCAAGCCACGATCCATGGTGAGGTGTGGTGTTCATTGTACTAATATTATTGCTTTACCTTCCCGTTCCAATAACGCTGTGGGCGAGGAATCATAACTGTCTGTGTGCACCTTTACGCGCCATAATCGGTTTTGCCTTTTTCTCACGGTCCTTAAGCGAGATACACGTTGGTGGAAACATAATCGTCACACAGTAATCTTCGAATGTTTCTAAATATACCCGACTGGGGTTCGCAGTAACTACGTCGCGTTTCTTATACGAATTCCTATTTCAGATCCCCTAGCATTTCAGTGACACTTTATTGAGGGCGACCCCGAACTGTCCCGATCCTACCACTGCGGGTCTGGATTCGTCTGATGTCTGTTGTACATCTACCTGACAAAGACTCCAAACATTGGAACAAGATTCTATATTGTTGGATGTGAGGTCCACCAGTTATGCAAAAACACCGTTTTTTCTCAGCACTCAAACATGTATCGGACCACTGTGCCATAATCAGTGGGTTTTCGTTTTTATTTATTCTGCAATGTGAACATTTTTGATAAATGATAATAAAATCATGTGCATCATCAGATCAATCAACAGACCGTTTCTTTTTGTAAATACCTTTACTTTTGGTATGCATGAATTTCCTGGATCACTTGTGTGTTAATTACTACAGGTAGCTTGTCATTTGCAACCAAACGATGTTGATGAGAAACCTATTATTAAACGAGCAAACCCAATTAAATTATTCACCTCTTTTTGATGAGATTGCAACCGCACGACAGAAGCAAAACTGTGGGCCCCAGTCCATCGTAGTAAAAATATCTTGGCTAATGTATAACTTTAGTCAGGTCATTGTAGTATAATTACTGAATGTGTGATAATGGATGTAATTTGTTAAAAATGGTCATTGATGTAATTGTACATTAAGTATGGGTCAATACCTGCAGAAGTTGAGATTATCTTTGCCTTGTCATCATGTTCGTCTGTGCATTATCATCTTCGTGAATCAGTAATGTACTTGAAAAGGGACTTATAACCCGAAACCTAGGTTGTGCAATAGCATTAATAATAAATTGTTAAAACAGGCTAACAACAGTGTTTGCTAGTTAATTTACAACGTTTCACCAAGAACCCGCAGTTGATTCAATTAAAATGACAGTCTTACTTCATGTAACAGTTTTTTACATTAAAAAATATTTTTACTTTCTACACTATCATTCCATTTATTTTTATTTCAACTGATCGTGATTAATATCATGATTATTACCCATTTGGTGTCTGTGTTTTTATGTAAATCATACTAAAATATTTTCATAATGTATGAAACGTGTAGTGAAATAGCAAACCAGGACGAAAGTAATTAAAAACTTAGCTTCTGATCGAGGATTGAAGATAGTGAGAATTTGACGATAAGAAGTATCGGACGACTGATCTACTGAGAATCCGGTATCGAACGATTTAGTCTATAAGAATGAGACAGCCTTGGGCTGTTATTACCTGCATTTATTATTTTAATCGTGTCGTGACTGAACAACCAAACTGTTCCTCGCATGATTAGTTGTTTCCGTCTTGCTAAGCTTTACGAGATGATTAGATGGTGAATGGACGAATTCGATGGTGTATAAAGTGCTGTACTACATCTAAATGCAACTGTGGCACGTGGATCACCTCCTGTAACAGGTACGGTTGTACAGCGGATTGTAACATGCAAGTTGATAAAGTAGTATAATATTTCCTGCGAAGTCAAGTTACGGATTTGAATCTACTTGGAAGGTGGACTAAATCCAACAGTTCACATTTCAAATATGTTTGCACTAAATGGCACAATATTCCTTTTCGATGTCAGTGGTGACACGAAACCACATATCGCACAAACGGCTCGTTTGAGAACCCACGTTTACGGGAACACTTACCCGTTTATTATAAAGCTCTGTAAAATTACATTATTGATTGTGACAAAGGCCCTAAATTTCTCTTTGTGCATTGATCCACAGTTATTACGTTTACATTCATGAATTCATATTCCTGAAGCGCTATACAGCCCCATAATAAAAGTGAAGTATCCAGAAGACACGGTGTGATTTCAATGTAACATCGTACACGTTCACGTTACTGTCGGGAATGTAAATGATTACAGCTGCTATTCTCCATAAGAGGTAGAATGGCCATCTCAGAGCATTAGTGTTGTTCGTATTTAGTGTTGCCTCGGTCCTCAATTATTCGTCGGAAATTATTCCGCGATGCCCTAATACATGTCCTACCATCCTATCCCTTCATCTTGTCAATGTCTTCGATACTTTCCTTTCCTCGCCGATTTTACGGAGAACCTCCTCATTCCCTGCCTTCTCAGCTCCACCTAGTTTTCAACACTCTTCTGTGGCACCACATCTCAAATGCTTCGATTCTCTTCTTTTCTGGATTTTTCACAGTCCATGTTCACTAGTCTACAATGCTTTGCTACAAATGTGCATTCTCAGAAATTTCTTTCACAAATTAACGATTATGTTTGATACTAGTAGACTTCTTTTGGACACGAATGTACATTTTGCCGCCTTGTCACGGTCGTGCGGCTTCCCCCTTCGTAGTTTCGAGTCCTCCCTCCGGCATGGGTGTGTATGTTGTCCATAGCGTAAGTTAGTTTAAGATAGATTAAGTAATATGTAGGGTTAGGGACCGATGACTCTTCAGTTTGGTCCCATAAGACCTTACCACAAATTTCCAGTTTCCATTTTGCCGCCCCTAGGCTACGTTTTATCTCTTCCTTCCTCCCTCCGTCATGAGTTATTTCCGTGTACCTGTAGAATAATTCCTTAACTGCATCTGTTTCGTGATCACGAATCCCGAAGGTATATATGTCGCTGCTCTCACTTCTGCTACTTCTCATTACTTTCGTCCTCCTTCGAATTACTCTCAATCCATACTCTGTACTCATTCCACAGTTCATTCCACTCAGACGATCCTGTGATTTTTCTTTACTATATCTGTGGATAGCAATGTCATCGGCGAATCTTCTCATTGACAGCCTTTCCCCTTGAATTTTAATCCCACTCTCGAACCTTTATTTTATTTTATTTTATTGTGGTAAGGACTATGGGACCAAACTGCTGAGGTCATTGGTCTCCTTTATTTCTATCGTTGCTTCTTCGAGTATAGATTGAACAGTAGAGGCGAAAGACTACATTCGTATCCTACACCATTTTTAATCCGAGCACTTCGTCCTTCCCCTTCCATTCTCATTGTTCGTTCTAGGTTCTTGTACAGATTGTACATCATCCACCTTTCCCTACAGCTTACCCCGATTTTTCTCAGAATTTCGAACACCTTGCATCATTCTGCGCGGACATGCACTGTTTACAGTTCGACAAATCCTATGTACTTGCCTTGATTTTTCTTCAGTCTTGCTCCCATTATCAACCCGCAAAGTCAGAACTGCCTCTCTGCTGCCTTTGTCTTTCCTAAAGCCAATCTCATCGTCATTGAACAGGTCCTCAAATATCTTTTCTATTCCTCTGTGAATTATTCTTGTCAGGAACTGGGATGAATGACATGTTAAGTTGGTTGTGCAATAATACTCGTACTTGTCGGTCGTTTCAGTCTTGGGAAATGTGAGGATGATGATTGTCCGAAAGTCTAATGTTATGTCGCCAGTTTCATACATTCTACACAGTAACATGAATAGTCGTATGTTACATGAATGTGTGGTGTCTGATCTTTCGGATATGTCCGAAAAAACAGACAGCACATGGAATCCGCAGCTGTGATACGTTTTATGCAAAGTGAAGCCGGAGGAGGAAAACAAAAGGGAGGAGATTACTGTTGTTACTTCCATCGGGACCTAAAGCGGTATCAGCGGCAACGATTGAACATGTGTGCCGAACCCGGACTCGAACCCCTGATCATCTACATGCTAGGCAATTGCGTTAACCACTGAGCCAGACGGACACACTGTTTATGACAACTGCGTGGCCTATATCGCGCCCATCCAGGCGAATAAATTACACTGAAGCGCCAAAGAAACTGGTACATGTATGCGTGTTCAAATGTAAACAGGCAGAATACAGTGCTGCGTTATCAACACCTATATAAGACAACTGTCTGGCGCAGTTATTGGATCGGTTACTGCTGCTACAATGGCAGGTTATCAATATCTGATTCTGAAAGTGGTGTTTGAGTCGGTGCACGAGCGATGGGACACAGCATCTCCGACATAGCGAGGAGGTAGTGATTTCGCCTCACGACTGTTTCACGAGCGTACCGTGAACGTCAGGAATTCGGCAAAACATCAAATCTCCGACACTTCTGCGCCCGGTAAAAGGTACTGCAAGAACGGGACCAAAGACGACTGAAGAATATCATTCAACGTGACAGAAGGGCAATCCTTCCGCAGGTTGCTGCAGATTTCAGTGCTGGGCCATCAACATGTGTCAGTGTGCAAACCATTCAACTTAACATCGTCGATATGGGCTTTCAGACGTGAAGACACGCTTGTGTTCCCTTGATGACTGCGTGAAACAAAGCTTCACGCCTCACCTGGACCCGTCAACATCGACATTGCGCTATTGATGAGTGGAAACATGTTGCCTGGTCGGACGTGTCTCATTTCAAATTTTATCTAGCGGATGGATGTGTACGGATATGGTGGCAACCTCAAGAATCCATGGATCCTGCACATCGGCAGAGGACTTTTCAAGCTGATGGAGGATCTCTAATGGTGTAGACGTGTGCATTTGGAATGATATGGGATACATGATATATCTTGATACGACTCTGACAGGTGGCACGCAGTTAAACATCCTGTTTGATCACCTGTATCCATCCACGTTCATTGTGCATTCCGACAGACTTGGACGATTCCAGCAGGACAATGCGACACCTCACACTTCCAGAATTGCTACAGAGTATCTCCAGGGACGTTCTTCTCAGTTTAACCGCTTCCACTGGCCACCAAATTCCGCAGGCAGGAACATTATTGAGCATATCAAGGATACCTTGCAAAGTCCTATTCACAAGATATCTCCACTCCCTCGTACTCTTACGGATTTATGGACAGCCCTGTAGGATTCATGGTGTCAGTTCCCTCCAGTATTTCTTCATGCATTAGTCGATTCCATGCCACGTGGTGTTGCGGCACTTCTGCGTGCTCGCGGGGGCCCTACACGATATTAAACAGTTGTACCAGTTTGTTTGGCTCTTCATTGTTTATCAATGTGTAGTGTCTGTTCCTCCGGACTCGTCTGAAGAAACAGACACCACACATTCATGTTATTGTTTTGACCTGATGGGCTAGGAATCAGTGCGGATGCACTATTTCGTCCCACCCCCTGCGGGAATCTCGCGGTGGCGAGCATGGAGGACGTGTACAGGGACTGCGCATACTTGTTGCTGTGTGGGTGTTCGGGTCGTCTGAGAGGCGTGCAGAAATAGTCCGCAAAGTTGCTATGAACACTATGTTCGGGTGACGCAGTGGTTATCTCAACTCCATAGTAAGCAGGTGGTGACTGTATTGAACGTGTTATTCAGTAGATATAGGGAGAGGAAAATCTATTAATCGTGGTGGACTGGAATAAGGTTGTGGCGGAAGGAGTAGCAGAAACGATTATGGGAGAATATGGGATTGGCAGTAAGAATGAGAGAGGAGGAAATGTAATTGACTTCTGCAATACATTTCAGTTAGTAATAGCGAATAGTTTGTTCAAGAATCACAAGAGCAGGAAGTATACATGGAAAAGACCGGGAGATACGGGGAGAAGTTAGATTACATCATAGTTAGGCAGAGATTCCGATAACCTATATTGGGTCGTAAGGCGTACCCAGGAGCAGATGTAAACTCAGGATACAATTGAGTAGTGTTTAAAAGCATGGTGAAGTTTAAGACACTAGTCAGCAAGAACCAATATGCAAAGAAGAGGGATTCGCAAGTACTAAGTTCTCCGAGGCTTTAGATACTGTTATAAGGAATAGCTCAGTAGACAGTTCAATTGAAGAGGAATTGACATCACTGAAAAGGGAGGTCACAGAAGACGGAAACAAAAGTTTAGATACAAAGAGGGTAACTGTGAAGAAACTGTGGCTAACAGAAGAAATACTTCAGATAATCGTTGAAAAAAGAAAGTACAGCAGTGTTACTTCTAGAATCTTGGTGTTTGGAACTTCCACTGTGTATGTGACTGCTGGTAATGACTGAGGGACCTCTATCGTCCAAACTGCACGGCATGGACTTCTTGAGCCCTCTTTTGTCACCTCTCATGTGACAGTATCGTGACGCCATTTCTCAACAGTACAACGCTCATCGACACTTTGAATGTGTCTCTATGAACTGCCTGTGTGATGCTTAGGTATTCCCATGGCCATAGTTTCACAAAATATGTCCCTGATATAACTTGTGTGGTACCAGTTGGGACGTGAACTCTGTTCCAAATCTAGGTCCGGAATATGAAGGACCAGTTACAACAGTGTTGGGTTAGTATCCGTCAGGAGAAGATAGAACGGCCGTTTGACAGCCCTCCCTACAGAATCACTGAATGCACGTAGGGCAGAGGAGATGCGACGTCTTACTGCCTAATTCTGAACAAACTTCACTCGATATTGCAGTCACTGGATTAACATATACGCTAATGGCAGGTTACCTTCCATTCAGAAAGCTGTTGCACTCAGCGACTGTTATATTGACTATACTGTTATATTAAATATACTCGACGACGTTCCAGCAATCAGTCGTGGGTTTTTTTTTTAAACGGTGCAGATCTAGATTTCGGCTAGAAGCTAGCCATTCTCAATGGACTATTATTTTCGCTCAGTGTATGTAAGTCCCTGTCGATCGGGCTTCAAATGGTTCAAATGGCTCTGAGCACTATGGAACTTAACTGCTGAGGTCATCAGTCTCCTAGAACTAAGAACTACTTAAACCTAACTAACCTAAGGACATCACACACACAACCTTGCCCGAGGCAGGATTTGAACCTGCGACCGTAGCGGTTGCGCGGTTCCAGACTGTAGCGCCTAGAACTGCTCGGCCACCCTGGCCGCCGATCGGGCTTCACCCACGGTTTATTGAACTGTGGGTGAAACCCGATCAACAAGGACTTACATACACCGAGCGAAAATAATACTGCATTGAGAATAGCTAGCTTCTGGCCGAAATCTAGATCTGCACAGTAAAAAGAAGATTTAAAAAGGACGACTGATTGCTGCATTCTATAATTTACAAGTACATACCCTAGTGTTTCATTTCTTTTCCACCTTCCCTTTGGGTGATACAATTTTCTTGTCAGGCAGTTTTTTTTGTGCGTCGCTTAACCATCTAACCAAAAGGATACTGTCAATGCATATCGCGACTTACGCATAACACAGCGACCGATCTACTGTCATATTTTTTTTTTTACAGACAACTAGTCATTACACCTTACAGCAACAAATTGTATTGTTCGCCCGCTGCTTGGGTGGAAATGCCTACAGTGTTTTCAGGATACAGATCGACGACCTATGTGACGTCGCTAGAGGGAATGAAACTGCATTCAAGGTTATTATAATTATTACTGGCAATACAAGTCTTTCCGTGTCTCCCGCGGCGGCTGGTGGGTACTTAATCCGGTGAAGAATCCGCTGAATCCAGCAACGGACTCGCGGCTCCGGGGGACGCTGCATCAGCTGGGAATGGAAGTCGATCACACTGTAGTGCGGTGGTTTGTCACTCACTGGCGAAATAGGAACGCCCGTCAGTATACCTATTCCGTGATAGTTGTGACCGCGATGTGCGATTTCATTCAGACGACATTTCGGGGAGTACTCAGTCCCTCACAGATCACTGACAGCATTGTCCCATAAGGTGAAAAGCGATGTTGGGTGCCGTGATGTCGTACTGAATGCTGAACCTGGCCCACTGGAACGGTAGGCAGTCAGACTTGTGCAACCCTAGAGTTTTAGGGCAGCTTCTGCCCTGGACCCGAGCCGTGTTGGTAGGCTCCTGGACTAGCCAACAGTGCTATTTGGTGTCCTGACATCGCTGCTGGTTCTGCGCATACCTCCGTACTGGGTGCTGCAGTTAACTGTGGCTGTAGATCGCTGATCCCGTAAGGCAGCAAGTGTAAGACCAACGCTAGAACAATGTCACACAAGAAGTTAACGTACCGTAATCAGAGAATCGAGTGTGTATGACACGAACACCATCGATGATCGAATGCCATAGGCTGGTGGGGGTCAAGTATTTATGTCGTCGAGTAGAGTCTCCCTTCTACGACGTCATTCGTAATGATCTAAACGGTTCTGCTCTTCTCGAGTCATCACCGATCTTCAGTTTCGCTCAATGTGCTTCATGAATCTTTTACATTACCTTTACTGCTTAGCAGTACCCAAGCTAGGTGACGTTGCGGCCTGCCTAGTGTCTCTTAGATAACGTTCCGAAGGCAATTCCGTCATCACTCCTCTAATGAGTTCCATCTGAACTCAGCCGTAGTCCCACTCAAGAATGTCAGTGCGTCTGTCTTCATGACCGATTAGCTGAGTTGAAATGTTTATGTTTTGTAGCTGGCAGCTGTTGATACTACCACTGACTGAGTACGCCGACTGTTCGAACTTAGAAAATATTACTCTCTCCCTTCCTTACTAATTCGTCACTTAACAACATTAAGGATATAATACTTGTGCAAAGTCTCATTCCGTACATCAACAACAGCTCATATAATATGTCGAAGGTGGCTCGAGTACCTCTGCTGCCTGTTGTACAACGGGAAAGACAGCTAACAGACTATCAATCACACACTCTTCGGCTTCTACTGGGGTTCCATGCATCACAATCTGCCCGTAAGCCCCAATACATATGTATGATCGACGGGAATTCTCCAGACGTTCACCGAAAATCTAGTGATCGGGTACTGTCGACCTTTTCTCTTGGTTAAAAGCATCATTTTGAAGTTATCGTCATTTGAAGAGCGCTGCCATTCATTACACCACTAGAGTATCCTCCACACTTGCTGAAAGATTCTAAGAAAACTTGAGTCTAATTTCAGACAAGTACCCGACTCATAAAACTATAGTTGGTGGTGACTTTCATCTACCTTTAATATGTTGGCAAAAATGCATGTTTAAATCTGGAGGTACGCATGGCACATCACAGAAATTTTGCTAAATGCATTCCCTGAAAATTATTTAGAGTAGTTAATTCATTAGCTCAAGCGAATAGTAAACGGTTGTGAAAACATAAATCACCTCTTAGCAACAAATACTCCTCAGCTAATAGCGAGCGTCAAAACGGATATAGGGATGGAAATGAAATGGCTCTGAGCACAATGTGACTTAACATCTGAGGTCATCAGTCCCCTAGAACTAAGAACTGCTTAAACCTAGCTAACCCAAGGACATCACACACATCCATGCCCGAGGCAGGATTCGAACCAGCGCTCGCAGCAGGTATGCATAGCAAATAACAGAAAATGTAGCGATACAAGGAATGTACAGGACTATAAAACTACAAAACCATGAATGGGTTATCGTGTTGTAGCTAGTCAGCTAGTCTACAACGAAAAAATTGGTTGTTACATACTCTGTTTATGTGACTGATTATCAAGATGTTCGTGGTGCTCATTTCAGCTGTTTAATTTTGACGATAATTCCAGTTCCATACTATTGTGTATTCAGTGTATAGTTACAGTTTCTGTTACTTGCTGTGTACTTCTGGTTTGCTGAAATCTGATGATGGGTTCTATTTGAAACGTGTCAAATAAAGTTATTGGATTATCAGCTTGTGGCTACTTGTTTAGGAGGAGGAGGAGATTAGTGTTTAACGTCCCATCGACAACGAGGTCATTAGAGACGGTTCTTGTTTAGTGACCAACACAGCAGTAGTGCAGTACTCGTATTGATCTATTCCGACGTTGGAATTGTATTTGAAAATGAAAACTGTGGGTATCTGCACAACTATAGGTACATTAATGGGATGAGGTACTCAATATAGACATAATGTGACAAATAAATGTATATAATCCACGCGCAGAGCTATGTGTGTTACGCATCCCGTCAGGGACCGGGAGGTCCGCTGGTCCGGGATTGCACCCACCCAGCGGATTATGTCGAGGGTTGGTGTGCTGACCGGCCAGGGTGAGGTTTTCAGGCGGTTTCGATCATCCCCGTAGGTGAATACTGGGCTGGTACCTGTTACAGGAATCGCAAACACTGAGAAAATTTCTCTGTTTTTACATGAATAGCATTTCACGCAGACAGTTGGGGTACACATATTCCGTACTGTGTAGGGGCGGGGGGAGGGTTTGGGGGCGCGTGTCAGGGGGAGGTAGTGGGGTAACGGGGTGACGAAAGGGTGAAAGGCCAATATCGTTAACGTCGATATGCAGCAGAATTTTGGAACATATATTATGTTCGAACATTATGAATTTCCTCGAAGAAAACTGTCTATTGACACACAGTCAACATGGGTTTAGAAAACATCGTTCCTGTGAAACACAACTAGCCCTTTATTGACATGAAGTGTTGAGTGCTATTGACAAGGGATATCAGATCGATTGCGTATTTCTGGAATTTCGGAAGGCTTTTGAGACTGTACCACACAAGCGGCTCAGTTACGTGACTGGATTTGTGATTTCCTATCAGAGAGGTCACAGTTAGTAGTAACTGACGTAAAGTCATCGTGTAAAACAGAAGTGGTTTCTGGCGTTCCCCAAGGTAGTGTTTGCCCTTTGCTGTTCCTTATCTATATAAACTATTTGGGGGACAATCAGAGCAGCCGTCTTCGGTTGTTTGCAGATGACGCTGTCGTTTATCGTCTAATAAAGTCATCTGAAGATCAAAACAAACTACAAAACGATTTGAAAAAAATATCTGAATGGTGCGAAAAGTGGCAGTTGATCCTGATTAACGAAAAGTGTGAGGCCATCCACATGAGTGCTAAAAGGAATTCATTAAACTTCGGTTACACGATAAATCAGTCTAATCTAAAAGCCGTAAATTCTACTAAATACCTAGGTATAACAATTACGAACAACTTAAATTGGAAGCAACACATAGAAAATGTTGTGGGGAAGGCTAACCAAAGACTGTGTTTTATTGGAAGGACACTCAGAAAATGTAACAGACCTACTAAGGAGACTGCCTACACTATGCTTGTCCGTCCTCTTTCAGAATACTGCTGCACGGTTTGGGATCCTTACCGTATAGGACTGACGGAGTATATCGATAAAGTTCAAAGAAAGGCAGAAAGTTTTGTATTATCGCGAAATATGGGAGAGAGTGTCACTGAAATGATACAGGATTTGGACTGGAAATCGTTAAAAGAAAGACGTTTTTCGTTGCGACGGGATCTTCTCACGAAATTCTAATCACCAACTTTCTCCTCCGAATGCGAAAATATTTTGTTGACACCGATCTCCATATGGAGGAACGATCACCACTATAAAATAAGGGAAATAAGAGCTCGTTCAGAAAGATATAGGTGTTCATTCTCTCCGCGCGCTATACGAGATTGGAATAATAGAGAATTGTGAAGGTGGTTCGATGAACCCTCTGCCAGGCACTTAATTTTAATTTTGCGGAGTACCCATGTAGATGTAGATGTAGATCCAGCCATCCCTTAAATTGACCATGCCAAAGTAGTTCATAGCCATGACGACCCAGAGAAGACGCAGGACAAAGGCACAACGAAAGGAAGAAGTAGCAACCATACACAAGAAGCAGAAAGACGTTAACGGGAGATTAGTGGAAGTGCCATCTGAAAGCAAAAGTTCAAATGTGCCATACTGATCTGATGTGACAACTTCGATTGAAAAGTCCGTCAGTCAAGGTAATTGAAACTTCCTAGGATGACTTCTACCGCTATTCACAAGACCTAACGCTTCAACGTGAGTCCCAAAACCACTAGATAAAAATACCTATGAACTGCAAAAATAAAATTTATAACTGATTTTATCTTCACATCTAATGATGTATTTGCAATAAGGAGTCATATTTAATGCGTTAGATCTTGCCTCGCTAATGTAAATGTTTCTTTTCATACACACCTGGTCGTCAACAATATTTCAGACTATAGCTTCAACTCAGCCTACATGTTTATTTTCTGCTTCGACAGAGTTTAACAAGAGCCTTAACGTGAATACAAGGACACATTACGAAACACAGACGCTCACACACATATGAAACACACACAGCAAATGGATATGCGAGCTTACATATCAATATGCACTAATGATTCAGACACGTGCTACAACTTAAGTAATAAGAGCTGTAAGTGCGTTTCTGACAAATAGACAGCCGTATCTCGCAGACAAAGTATGTGACACATTATTACTGTCGGTACCTCTTACATATCACTTGCTACTTCTTGCGATTTTACTTGGAGTCACCAGTGTCATTTTCAATCAGTTTTCCTCTTTCAAAATATGCAAGGAATCACGTAACCTGTTTTGACGACTGAAGAGATGTAACCAGGACCAGCTACCTGGTTTTTCAACGTTGTCGTTAATCAAAGACTACAATTCTTGTCGAAATCTGTAGAAATATTTATGCGCAGAGCAGCCGGTAAATCGAAGAGAAAGACATTCAAGCGTTGTCCTTGTGTACAAATCGCTTGCACGCAATTTCGGAAGAACGACGCACCGCTTGTTTGTTCGGCAGTCAATGGCACCGTCCATAGATCCAGCCCTCTGCTCTCTCCCCATCCCCCTCATCCCCACCCCACCCCACCCGACCCTTCGGCCACAACACATTGGTCCGCACTCTGACAGGCGCCCAACCCGTGACAAATGGCTGTCGCAGATAGCTGGAAATGGCGACGCTATAACCCTGGTTCGTTGTCACGTGGGCGATCCTGGTTGGCGCGCAGGGAGGAAATAGTCGCTCTGTCGGAAGACTATCAATCAAGTGGCTCTTCAGGTCGGAGGAAGTGTGCACAGCGAGCGGCTCTGCTGCCATCTGAAAGGGCAGCGCTGGTCGTATTAACTGTGAGGCAAGGCGGGTGTTGTTTGTTGACGTCTCGGTTCTTACTTGGAGCGCCAGTGTGACGTTGGCTTGTTAGTTTCGTAAATTTGCATTTCTGGTACAGCACATTCCATTAGAGGCTACTGGCATTTTCTGAGACCTGTTAAAAGCCTTTGACTGTGTTAACCACAGCATTCTCTTAAGAAAATTAGAAAATTACTGTGCCACCGTCAATGCTGCGATATGGTTTGAGTTTCATCTGTCTAACAGGAAACCAAGTGTGCCGTTGCCACATACCCATGCAGTAAGCAGTCTGTCTTCATCTCGTTTGGAATGAATTGCATGTGGTGTTCGTCAAGGCTCCCTCTTGGATCCATTGCTTTTTCTTGTGTACGATAATGACCTCTCGTCTGTTACATTGCCAGGTGGGGGGGTTCAAATGGCTCTGAGCACTATGGGACTCAACTGCTGAGGTCATTAGTCCCCTAGAACTTAGAACTAGTTAAACCTAACTAACCTAAGGACATCACAAACATCCATGCCCGAGTTGCCAGGTGGTATGTTTGTTTCGTTTACGGATGATACAAACATTGCAATAAGTACCAAGTCAAGTACAGATTTAGAAACAGCTGCTAATCAAATATTCAGTGACATTAATAAATGGTTACGGCTAATTCACTATCATTAAACTTTGAAAAGACCCACTATATGCAGTTCAATACCCGTAAGAGATTTCCTTCCAACATATGAACCCATGCAGATCGAAGAGGTTGATAGTGTTAAATTCCTGGGCTTACAACTCGATAATAAATTCAGTTCTTGACCATTCATAACTTGGTTTCAGATAAAACTTGGTTTAAACAGAGTTTGAAAGACTTTTAGTTAGGCAACTCCTTCTGCTCTATAGATGAATATCTTATCAGAGACTGTTAAACCAATTAAAGTAAAAGTGTCTGTCAGATTTCAGGCCTGAAAGCTCTGGGCCACAAAAGTCAAGATTAGGTGTTTTGTGTACGATAAATTTGTTAAAAGTGCATAAAATTGTTTCATTCTGATAGCGGGTTAATTATGCCAATACTAGCTGTTCAAGTTCACCGCATTGTATTCAACTATTTCGACGTCCCCCCCGGTAGCTGAGTGGTCAGCGTGACAGACTGTCAATCCTAAGGGCCCGGGTTCGATTGCCGGCTGGGTCGGAAACTTTCTCCGCTCAGGGACTGGGTGTTGTGTTGTCCTAATCATCATCATCATTTCATCCTCATCGACGCGCAGGTCGCCGAAGTGGCGTCAAATCGAAAGACCTGCACCAGGCGAACGGTCTACCCGACGGGAGGCCCTAGCCACACGACATTTCCATTTTTACCTATTTCGACAATCTCCTGACAAATGATCATAGTATTATATTCAAATGTTTTATGTTTTCATGTTATACTTTCTGACATGTTCCACACCCACGAGAATCATCTCATTTTATGTGTCTACGGAACTAAAATTGAATCTAATCACATGTCGCACCCTGGCGAGAAAAGTGGCACAGGTCAGAAAACGGCAGTTTTCAGATTTGGTCACAAGAAACTACGTGTGGAGTGCCCCATTATACGCGAAAAACTTCACATCTCTATATCACGGTTTGTCTACGTCTTGACATTTGCGTCGGTTTTGTTGTAGGATACTTCCTGAAGCGATGTAGGATATTTCCTGATGTGCCACGACAGAGAGAGAGTCACTTCAGCGTTGCAACTGGCAGGTTGCATGTATCATTCAAGAAGAGCGGCACATTCGGAGTTGTGAAACTTTTCATGTAACTGGTTGGTTGACTGTAACTGTTAATATAACTGATTGTGGCTCTTTCAGTGGTTACACAGTGTCTGTATCTTACATTTCAATGCACGTCACATATCCATGTGACTCTGAAGAAAGAAACACTGTTTTGACGATTACAGCTGCTGTAAATATTACGAACATATTGCGATGCAGTGTACAAGGAGAAAAATGAACAGCTCTGCTATGAAGAAAGTTCATATTGAATCCTTTTCTTTGCAAAAAGTATACATACATCATAAAAGCCCATTTTTTATTCTTTGGCTATGTAAATTGTGTTCCTTAATTTGCCCATAAATTATGTTTCTCATTAAGTTTTATTAATCTTCGTAAATTACAATTTTGCATTTTGTAGTTTCCTAACACAACACTTTCAACTTCTTTTTCCCATCTAGCATTTCAGCTTAAGTACTAATTTTCTCCAAAGGATATATGAATGTTCTTGGTGCCGAAAAGTGGTAGAAATATTACATGAAGGGTCATAACAATATAAAAATAGTTTCTAAAAGATCAGGTAAAGTGACATATCTCAAATAAGTAATTAGTGATTGCGTGGATCACCTCACATTCGACTAGAATAGAGTTACATGTAATTTACTGTTGTATAGACTATAATGGAATTTACTGTCAAAATTACTTGCATGAAATTTAGATTACGCATATATTATTTCAGTATAGTTTTATAGAATTCTTTGAGTTGATTTCTCTCAAACAGTGCATTTTGGTTGTGTCACTCTTCGTGCTGGAGTACTATATTTCATACTCACAAAACACGAGGTAAGCCTACCTCATCTTGGTCCAAATAAATAAATAGAAACAAATGAAGAAACAGGAAAGCTAATATAGTTACTAAGTCTATGAAAACATATTATTCGAAAAAAATAAAGGTAGGCTAACCACCTTACGTCATCCACATTCGGGGCAGATGACGTAAATTGGGATGCTGTCTTAAGGCGCATGAAATATTTTCTTTGCCAGTTTTAATGTGCCAGCCATATATACAGTGTGGTCAGAAACAGTATGAAAAGCATGTAAGGGCGCTTCAGTGAAGGTTGTGGTGAGAAATAATTGGTAAGGAAAAATTCGATACATTCCAGAGTTTCCTAATTAATTCGCATTAACGTCAATCAATCAGGCTGTTGCTCAGTTATGTAAATTTATCACTTCAGAACAAGCACATTTCAATTGGTAAATATCATTTGAAGTAGTGGTAACTCACGGACCCACAGATGCCTGTGCAACCGTCATTTTAGAATGTGAGAGCGCGACGATCTCACTTGCTAACGGCATTGCTAAATGACTTGGAAATGGTGCATCGGGTCGAATATTTTTCTTAGCACTTATTTCTTAGCAAAATGTCCCCTGAACACTCTTATAGGCTTTTCAGCCTGCTTTCGGCCACACTGTACAGCAACATCTTGGCGTTTCTTGCGTAACTGCTCCTTTTATTCAATGATAGTACAAGACGTTGCACTGGCTATACTCCTGCACCCCAGTTTTCTTTGTTTTATGGTGCTTCCCATTTTTGCTTGAAGACGAAACGATCCCATATAGCCAGAAAATACTGTACTTCAATGAAATATCCCCCCTTTTCCAAGATATTTCTCTGAAAATCTCGCTTCATTGCAGTGAGGGATAAAAGCACAAAACACAAAGGTACTGCTGTGAGAGATTTCTGAAATTGATACATTTTAAACTGGACCAATTTTTATGTCATTCAGAGACACCGGTAATCACTGGAAACGTTTTTTGAACGTAATAATTTCTTGCACTTCAACGAGACGCAGCATCTGATAAATACGTTTTAATCATTCAGACTACAAGTTGATTAAAACCAATATTAATCAATAAGACAATTGGCTGAAGCAATCGACGTGACCATCACCACTATCATCGTCATCATCGTCATCGTCACCATAAGCATCGTTATGATCACGTTGGTTGACGTCATCACCACATGTTACGCTCCTGCTGGATAAAGTTCTCCTCCAGACTCTTCCACTAAACTCACTTTAAGCATCCAAATCACAGTTTTTCCAGTCATATCTATCAGCCTAGCCTCCCCTCAGACAGTCTAGATATTTCCTTATCTTTTGACTCCACAATTAAATAAATAAAAAAAATCCTTTATTTACTACCTATTTTTCGACCAGTCTTTCGTTTTATTGCAGTTGTTGTAGCAGTTAAAACTTTCACTCCAGTTCGTTGCCCGAGTTATTGCACTGTTTTCTTATTTCTGCAAGAAAATCCCAGTCTGTAATACTAGCTAAGATTTTCTAAAATTTCTAAGTTCCGTCTAATGCTTACGTTATAACAAAACTCACCAAGTGTTCTACGACTTCATTCTTAGTTTAAAGTAACAGCAGTCGGTTCTCTAACTTCCGTTTGTAATTTGAACTACTAGGTCCTAACTTCCACTTCTGGCGTTTTATCAGTGCTAGTGCCGAACAGCACAATGTCGTCAGGAAAACGGAGGTTCAGATATGTTCCGTGAAGTAGTATTTATCTGTAAATTTTAAAATTTTCCCGCCAATCTGAATATTCCAAAAAGTTACGGGTTTCATGCTGGTCGTCTTTAACTGCGACCTCCAGTCATTTTGAGGTGAGCCCTCGGAGGTCCGTTGGCTTTCCGGAAGATAGCTGGCATGTGTCCAGAATTATCGTCGTGATTTACAGTTAAAGAAGGCCAGCAGCAAGCCGAAACCTTCTTTGAATAAATGTTTTTCTGTTAGTTCTGTCAGTTCATCTCGATACTTCCTGTAGGGCACTATAGTATAGTTTTCTGACATAATAATTCCAAATTTGTTCTTTCACTTATATATTTCTCTGTATCCTAATGAACTGTAACGAAAGCTGTAGCACTGACGTGTATATTGTTCATTTTTTACTGCATTTTGAATCAGTGAATCGTTTCTTAAATGTTTATATTATGGATTTCTGAAAGCCTTCAAAAACATGCTAAGTCTTGCTAAAACGATAATTCATATTTCACTGTATCGGTGAGTTATATCTTTTATGATTTCTTGGTGCTACATCCACGAAAAACACCACCCTGTCGCTCTGCGTAGTTAAATTTCAGTGTTATTTTATCTGTGTAGTTAGTAATAGTATTAGCTAATGTGTGGTATATCACGGAGAAGATAGTAAAAGGTGTATAATTCCTTTCAGTGAAATAAAGGAGAGAAAGTTTCATACAGCTATGGAGAAATTTAGTTCTCCGCTTACAATCTGAAAGTTCCTGTGGTACGAAAAGAAAATTTATTTCTTGATTACCTTCACCCTCTTCTTAAGTTAAGTTACATTTACGCACATACGAGATAACTATATAACTCTTAATAGAATCAGTTTTTTAAAATGTGGCATTTTTCCTTTTACGAATTCTGTGTATAACATTAACTTAATGATTTTAAATATCGTTTTATCTAAGCTTGTCGTATGTTACCTCACATACGGTTACACTAGTCAGTTGTCACCTGAAAATGACATAAGGCTCCGAAAAACGGACAGTGAGGAAGTAAAAATTGTTCTACAAGTCATTAAACTGGTTGTTTATGTAATATTTTGTTACGTACTGGGCCGTTTGCCTTTTGAACTCATCAAGTGTGGCCTTTAAGCAAAGCAGTGGCGTCTACTCTTCGCTCTATTATTTTTTATTATTTTTATCTTACCAAAGTTTAATATTACTTATTTACCGCCCTTACTAACTTTATTAGCTGCTTGGTTACATTTCAGATATTTTCCTTCGGCTTTTGAACGTATACCAGTGAGCTACGACAATATGGTCATCTGCTTAACACCGTGTTGATTCATCTTCCTAAGGAAATATGGTAGTGACTCTGCGTGGCGTGGATTGAATTCATCCTTTGTTCGATTTCGATGGTACTTGGCGCCTGATGGCTATCTGCAGTTCTCACAAATTACTGCTCTGTGTCGACGTCGTAGTTGTGTTCCATTGGGTTTAGATGAGATGAATTCGGTGGCCAAGACATCAAGGCGCTTTCACTGTCGTACCTCTGAAACCACTGTACCACGGTTACGGCTTTGTGGCACGGACAGTTATAATGTCTGGCGAGACCAAGACATCAAGCACAAAGGGACAGAGGTTGTCCACGGTAATGCTCATTTTGTTCACTACCTCGATTACTACGTCCCATGGAAGTTCAGATGCTATTCTCCACAGCCCAGTGCTACCTCCACCAGGTGTGGACGTCTAGCAACTACTTGACTACTAGAGTGACAGTCAGGAAAGTACGCACTTCAAGGCCACAAGCGCTGAATGCAGTACGCACATGGTAAGCGTTGTGATTAGTTGCTGCATGTACCAGGTGTAGAAGTATGAAACCGGAATTTGGTTGGAATGATCACACCTCTGTTGTTTGATTAACAATATTTTATTCAAAATAATCTCCACTGCTATTTATACATCTCTCCCACCTCTCCCGCAGGCTATGAATGGCATGCCATAAAAAACAGTTCTTCTTTAGAAGCAAACCAGTGAAAGAGCTATTTTCGTACATTTTCATACGAATTGAAGCGTTGCTCAGTGAGAGTGTGTCCCAGTGGTGCAAATAGATGATAATCGGAAGGAGCCAAGTATGGAGAATATGGTGCGTGCCGCAGTATTTCCCATCTTAACGGCTCGATCGTTTCCCTGATCCGTTTTGCTGTATGTGATGAAGCGTTATCATGGAGCAAAATGACTATGTGTTGCCTTTGTTCATATACCGGTTGTGTTTCACGTAAAGCTCGACTTAAATCTTTCATTTGCTGTTGGCAGTGATCAGTGTTAACTGTTTCACCAGGTTTTAGCACCTCATAATAGATGACGCCCTTCTGATCCCACCAAACACAGGGCACTGTCTTCTTTCCAAAACGATTTGGTCTTGCAGTGGATGTCGATGATTTTCCTGGATTCACCCATGATTTAAGACGCTTAGGATTCTCATAATAAATATCAATTTTTCATCAACTGTCACTATTCGATGGAGAAACGACTTTGTTTTGTATCTGGCGAGCAGCATTACACAAGTGGTCTTTCGATTTGCTTGCTGTCTTTGATTCAGTTCATGCGGAACCAATTTTCTGCACCTTTCGGATAGCTTTCAATCGGAGAGAAATGGCTTTCTGCATCACATTCAATCCTTCCGTGAGTTACTGTTGCGTCCGAGTATCATCTCAATCCAATGAGGCCTGCAGTTCGTTGTCTTCGAGCTGCTTCTGAGGTTTCCCGCGCTCGTCGTTTCTCGCATCAAAATCACCGCTCCTGAATTTTTTGAAACACTCTAAACACTGCATTTTCCCATGACCTTGTTCGCTGAAAGCTTCGACATACATTCGATGCGGTTCTGCAGCAGTTTTCTTCAAATGAGAACAGAAAACCAATGCTGTCCGCAAATCGTAGTTCGTAGGACTAGTAGTCGACATGTATACGGGTTTGAAACAGATACTGACGTATGGAACTTGGGTTACTGGTGTGTTGACATTCGTCGTTAGCCGTCATGGGAAGCAGATGGCGTTGCAGACACGGTGCCCTGGCCCTACACTCACGGCTAGCATTATCTAAAGGGAAATTCCGGTTTCACACTTCTATAAGTGGTACACTGTTAACAGTGCAGGAGATCAGCACTAGCTTATTGCTCTTTCTTTCCATGCGATTTCTGAACCCTGACAGCCAAGAGAAGACAGGATTCGGTTACGATTGCGGACGGGGCCATAAAAAGTTACTGTTGGTTGCCTTTTACAGTTACACATACTTATTTTTAAAACCGTAATTTCAGACTCAACAATAAATAAAAGAATACCACACCTTATTAATGAAGGAATAAACAATTGTGTAAATAATAGTGTTTTCAATGCGTTACAATCACCATAAAATACAGATAATGTTTAGAAACCAACAAGCCACTGTGATCACGACTGAAGGCCTTACATGCCAAGAATGGCAATAAATTAAGAATGTTTAAGAACTCGGTGCAATTACAACTTACAGGGATTGAAATATTAAAGCAAGTGGCCACAAACACAGCAGAAGGTATCAGGCGCCAGGAATGGCTTACTGTTAAAATACAAGTATCCAATTTTTTTTCAAAGCAAATGGCCGCAATCACGGCTGAAGGCCTTACACGTCAGGAACGGCAACTATAAAAAAATTTACAAACCTGCAGTAAAACAGCAAATACAAGCAAAGATTAATTAAAAGAGACAGTCAACACGCCACCAAACCGGTCAAATAAGATGATGGTAACCTTGTAACCCAACCGTTACACTTCTATATTTATTCCAGAAGGCGACAGGAACTACTTACTAGACATACATAACCATAATAAATAATACAATAGTAAAATACAAAGACCAGGAATCTACCTCTGAGAATGTCCGGCAACCAACACTTTCGCGAGCGATGAGATAAGCAGCCAAGAGTTGCATTCACTTCACAAGATGGTAGCTCATACTAGTGGCAGTCAAATGAATGGCTAATGATAATCTTGCTGAAGCTACCTGACGTCCGATAAACCAAATGCAACGATGGATCAATAGGCCAAAACCGGAACCTGCGGTCTGCACTACGTCCCCATAATACTGTGTTTAGAGCGCCCGGAACGAGAAAGGAACCACTACCAGATTTTCCGTCCGATTCCACAAATCCGAAAATCCGGACAAACAAATCACAGCACAGAACACCAGGCAAACTAACAATAACTAAAACCCCACTCGATTTGCGTGCGAGGCAAAACCGAAACGTAGCCAACCAGAAGCAGCAACCTTCAAGTACCAAGAGGTACGCAAATCCACCAAACTGCATGTGACAGCGCAATGATAATCTGTCACAACATCACATATGTACTGCGGGGTCCACTCAGGGGACTGACTCCGCTCTGCTTGGACTGAAATGCAGTCATCTTAAAGCTTGCTGGATCCGGTTTACGACGAGGTCGTGCACCCTCGTGACCACAGAACTTCCATACAGCAGTCCACGCGCGCTGCAAGCAGTCCCGGAAAGTTCTCGCACTGCACGGACCTGGCCGCTCCTGAGTCCCCAACCGAACTGCCACACTCACACGAACCGCAAAAACTACGACGTCACCCCAAAGATGGGGCAACAGTTACTACCTATCGATAACCGCCGCTGCTGCCACTAGCGGACAGGCAACGGTATCTAAACGAGTGGCGCCAGTCAGGACGAGAAGAAGACAAACAACCACAACCGTGCCACCTAAAGGGTACGGTCTGGCCACCAACAGAGGACAGGAACCTACAAACAGCACCAACGCGAACCGCAGCACGGCTCAATTTCATTTGGTCAAGTGTGTTTATGAGTGAGAGAAATACAGGAGTAAGGGCCCATACGTAAAGAGGGCTGCACCAGTCGGTGTGTGTAGAGGGCGAAAAGACATTCGAACATACTGAAGTTTTTTACTGGTATGGCCAACAGTAGTGAAGAAACCAGTAATAATTAAATTTTGAGCAGGTTCATAAAATACAACAGAACCTTGAGAAGGAATCGTTAACATTCCTTATAAACAGAATAGTAACATAGCCAGAATCTCTAGATGCCAGCATGTGTTTTGATGCTCCAGGAAAGCGATATAAATGAAAACGTAAGTTACACAATTTGATGGTTGTGACAAAATCTTAGTGGGTAGAACTTTACCTCCATACTACGACTGAGGAAATTATCAGACTGATAAAAAATACAGAGATATTTCTGTGAAAAACTGTTTATTCTGGCCCAGAGACCTGTGTTCTTTGCCTACTCCACTCGCTTGGTTTCCGATTCAGAAAGTGATGGACAAAAATTTTTGTGGAGTACACAGACTTTGCAGCAGCAAAAACGAAGTCATGTTTAGAATGCACTAAACTGCATGCTGAGACTAATAGTCGTATAGAATACTTGCATAAAACTTCGGTTTCGAAAAGCATACACACAAATATATGTTGCTTGACTTCAGCTGAATTATTGGCCTGAAAGTATGTGCAGTTACTTTTGTATAGAATATATCGTCAATTTGGGCAATGGGTGAAGCGTATAATGGTCAAGAAGAGCTGCAGATACAGTATTTTTGGGAGGTTGCGAATATTCTCGTCCCTATTAGGGCAGAGGACGGAACAAAAATCATGGCGGCGGCACGCAAATACTAGCACGGTCTCGCGCATGGTGTTTCTCACAAATATAGTTCTTCCATAGCTGACGATACAATAACGAAGTCTCAGACGTTACCAATACTAATTTTATAGTTTCTTAACAACCTTCTCGCTGGAAGTTCTTACAAAGTCCAACGGAATAGAAATTCATGAGCGACGACTTTTTTTGTTACACAGGCAGAAAAGTAACATACTTGTTATGGTATTTTATTTTTTATCTCAGAATACTTCCACGTTTAAACGATAAAATATGTATCGCATGCCTCTATAAACTTTATGTCTGCCTCTGGTAGCTGAATGGTCAGCGTGACGGATTGTCAATCCTCTGTGCCTGACTTCGATTCCCGGCAGGGTCAGGGAGATTTCTCCGCCCAGGGACTGAGTGTTGTGTTGTCCTCTTCATCATACAATCATTCTCATCGACTACAGGTCGCGGAACTGGCGTCAAATTGAATGACTGGCACCCGACGAGAGGTCTGCTCGACAGGGGGCCCTAGACAAACGATTAAATAAATAAACTTTAAGAATATTTATACATTTTTTCAGTTCAAATGTGTCGATAGTTATGCTTTTTCCATAGGCTAAAGTAAAAAATAATTTTTCTTCAAAATTTCTGGTAACCATAGTTGATATTTATGTATTTTTTCGTAGAAGCTGGCAGTTGGTACCTATTTTCTTTTGGAAAGTACTCCAAAATGTTCTGTACTAAAAGTAGAGGTGCCTAACTTTCGTCGGAAAATTTTTACTAACATTTGGAATTATGACTAATTGGCAATGCTGTAGGACTTCGTGAAGGACGATATAGTGGTTTCACCGTCCTTCAACCACTTTCCGAAGATGCTCACGATAGCAGAACGCGAACACCCGACCAAAGTCGCCGGTTCCGAGATGTCCGTGTCGAGGAACCTCTTGCGTGGCGGATTATAACTTCTCATCCCTATGTGACAAAACAGTCCACCCTCCTAGCTAAGTTTCTTGCGGTTCGTCCCCTTCACTCTGCGTTGATAGGTACTGGCTTAGTTGATGAAAGCAGCGTTGAAGAAACATCGACCAAGTAACTACCACCAAAGGCCGCGTAACTCAAGCTTGGAAACAGCATCTACAAGTTCGTAAAATTTGGGGTGTTAAGTATTTCAGGAAATAGCTTGAAAATGTATCAGAGTTCAACTAGTTGGGCTGTATTCATTAGAGAACATTTTTTAAATGGCTGTCAAGTATGTATTTACTGCCAAACTATCAGTCGTGCAAGTTAATGACTGTTTTTACTACAAGTTCTCCACACAAATGCAGTCAGAAGTTCTCTAGTTCGACTCTGATGGTTTTCACGTTAAAGACGGTCCCTGACTAACAGATACTCGCGAGTTACCACATCAAGTCGTTCAGATAATTTCTTAGGAAGTTCTCGCTAAAATATTCAGTGATGTCCACAAAAATCCCCACGTGGAGCTTGTGTACGGCAGGTACGTTCACACGCAAATAACTTCCAAACAAAACCACTTAAAAATCCAGACATCCACTAAAATGTTAAATACTGAAGTCGCTTTATAATTATGGCACGAGAACCGACAAAATGTAATATTTACTTCTTCCTGGCATACATTTGTGCACCTGCCGTTTGACACTGATGTGTACCATGACACGATTCCCGAGGGACTGCTAGAAACGCAAAATTATAGCACCTAGCCCTACTCAAAGCTATGGAACTGCTTAATTCGTATTGGCTAATGATTTAGGTAGTCAGTCATAACAACTGCAGCACTCAGATACTCACGGTAATTCCTAAGTCATCCAAAAGGATTACACACAGCAATTTATAGAAAAAGTTCAGTGTTTACGAAAGCAAATTTAATTTGGATGAAAACAAATGAGAACTATCCCCAGAAAGGAAATATTATTTTATTTAACATTTAAATTATCCTCTAGCCGATTTTGTATAAAAGCATGCACACCGGGGCGTACGTCACATGATTCATTCTTGCACAATGACTTCCCCACACATACGTTACACATAGTATTTAATAAAGTAAGATCTCAAAGCCTTACGTATGTGCTACATATACTCTGTCTGTCTCTACACGACACTTGAACACCCAAACATAACCTCTATATATAAAAGGTAGTGTCACGGCTGACCTCTCGTCCCCCAGCCGAAACTAGTAAAGATAGAAAATTCAAATTTGGAAAAGTTGAGGGTTGATCTTATACAGTAGGCGAGCTTGAGACGGTGTTGTTTGAAATTCCACATTTACGGGCTCTAAACAGGGTATGAAAGGACTTTGGAAAAAATTTCGCTATTAAGGCAATTTTGAAGCTGGGCCTATGAAAATTGGTTCTTGGTTTTTCAGTCAGGTGTTAAAAAATACGTGACTGAGCATTTTTGGATATTCAACCACTAACGGAGTAAAATTGAGAGTGAAAACTTTTTTGAAAGCAAATCATTACTAAATAACTATTAATGCATTTTTATAGCTACATCTATGATAACTGGTATTTGACTTCTGAGTAGGAAATAAAAAAAAATACGTATATCATTGTTTTTGACAATTCATCCCTTAGGGAGATGAAATAGGGATGAAAATTTTTATGAAATTATTTCGTTATATTACAAAATTTTTAAAGCTAAATCTATGAAAATTGACATTTAACTTCTCGGTTTGATAGGAGGAAATGTGTATTATGGGATGAATGTTTCTATGGAATGTCACCACAAGATTGCAAAAGAAGTTATTAAAAGAAACCTTGGACTCCTGGTGCCACAATCGCTTCTTTGTCACGGAAAAGATCACATTCCTGTGGCGTAATTAGCGTGAAAAGCTATATGGTTGAAATTTCTGACTTGGTGTTGTGTGATGTCCTTAGGTTAGTTAGGTTTAAGTAGTTCTAAGTTATAGGGGTCTGATGACCATAGATGTTAAGTCCCATAGTGCTCAGAGCCATTTGAACATTTTTTTTTTAAATTTCTGAACAACATAAAAATTCGATTACGTACATAAAGAAAAAGTCTATGCAGACCACACGGTCTACGCGAGCGAAGCAGTGGGCGCTAAGCTATTTAAATAATTTTGGAAACGGTTATTATTACGTCAGCAACCTACTGTAGTGAAAGAAACGAAAATTCTAGCAAAACAGAATACATGAGCTGAATATTTGGTTTTACTTTCAAATGAGATACAAACGAGTACAGTACAGCCCATACTTCAGTTTTTAAGTACCAGCAAAGTTATGCCTTTAACGTAAATTCTATAACTCAAAAAGTACTGAAATCACTGAACAGAGATTTATACAGTGTAGTTTTATTGTTCATAGAAATCTGTATGTGGAATCTGAAAAAGATCGAATAAAATTTAATGTTATTTATTTGGATTCGTGGGGAGTGTCGTGCGTAACGGATGTTTTGTCTCACCAGTGTATATTCTCAGTGAAGTAATATCGCTTAGAACCATGGAGCTGCTCGTCGAAAGCAATAGCAAATAGCGTCTTTAATGGAGGTGAGTCCCAAGCAGACAGCTCTCATGGAGTTTCTTTTGGCGAGAAAACAGGGCGTCACAAACATTTACGGGCGCTTACAGAATGTCTACGGAAAGCTGGCAGTGAACGAAAGCACGGTGGGACGCTGGGTGATACGACCAACATCATCGCAACAAGGTCGTGCAAACCTGTCTGACTTTCCACGTGCCAGCCTGCCGCATTCAATTGACTCCCGCAGTGTTGAAATGTGGGGACTGCGGGCTTTCAAAAGATAAATGAAAAATGGTGATGATAGCCCTCAACTACTTACTATGAGTTGAAACACTAAAAGTTTTGGCTGGTGTCGTTGTCTAGGGGCTGGGATACGTAGTTGCCGCATTACGATCCAAATACTGCTGAGTCTACAGTGTACAATATGAATATACACATGAATCGAATAGTCGAAGGTTCTTATCACTCGGCAATTGCGAATTTTTAATGCAACATAGTGCAGTTAAATGAAATCTGCAGATACTATCTTAACGATATGGCTACGAAGTCTTTCGCGACGTATTTCCTGAGTAAAAATTTCTCGGTGTACATGCCGCGTCAAATCAGGATAAATCTCCAAGCTTTCGACCACTACCTCCATGGTCGTCGTCAGGGCTAAAACTGACTGTCGTGAACTAGCGAGGTTCCCACTTTTATACGCAAAGGACGGCTTCTTATTGGCTGGAATACGTCAGCGATATGGCGCGTAGCGAAGTGGTGCCCTCTACTTCCATAGATGTAGTTGCTATCCCGCGTTGCTTGCAGCGCCATCCCTTAAATCAGGAGGTAAAGTGCGAGAAGTTGTTCTCTGCGATTTTTCTTTATCCAGTGCACTCTTCCAAGTGCTGCTAAGTGCATAGCCGTTGTCTCTATTAAAGTTATTATCGCTAAGTCTAATTTCGACTGCTTCCCGGATCACAGAGTCCCAGTAATTCGATGTGTGGGCTATTACTCTGGTTTCTTCAAATAAAATCTTATGCTTGTTAAGCAGGCTATGTTCAGCCACCGCTGATTTTTCCAAATACCTGTATTTCAGGTGGCGTTGGTGCTCGATGCAGCGGTCGGCAACGGTTCTTACAGACTGGCCCACGTAATTCTTGCCGCATTCGCAAGGAATAGTATAAATTCCCGGCACTCTTAAGCCGAGACTATCTTTGACTGGTCTCAACATTTCCTTAATTTTCCTAGGTGGTCGGAAAACTGGTTTTATTCCTTGCCTCTTCAGGACTCTGGCTATCTTGCTCGTTGTAGCACCGCAAAAAGGAAGCCGCGCTATGTGTTGGTCCTCTTCTTGTATGTGGCCGGCATCGTGTCTTACTTTCTTGGACAATACTGATTTAATTTCACCGGCAGAATAACCATTCCTCTTGAAAACAGTCGACAAATGGTTGATCTCGGGACCGAGGTGGTCCTTGTCGGAAATAGTCCTGGCTCTGTGTACTAAAGTATTCAGCATAGCTCTCTTCTGAGACTATGATGGAAGCTATGGCTATGCAGATATAAGTCTGTATGGGTTGGCTTCCTGTACACAGAATGGCCAAGTCGTCCATCCGGCTTTCGCTCTACCAACACATCTAAAAAAGGTAGCTTCCCTTCCTTCTCTACCTCCAATGTAAATTTTATGTTTGGATGTACACCATTCAGATGTTCGACGAACTGCTGCAGCGTGTCGCTGCCGTGTGGCCAGATTAAAAAAGTATCGTCGACGTATCTGTAGAAGCATGACGGGCGGAGGTGAGCACTGCTCAACGCTCGTTCTTCAAAGTCCTCCATGAAAAAATTCGCTATTGCTGGTGACAGTGGCGAACCCATGGCTGTTCCATCCGTCATTTCATAATAATTTCCACTGTATAAAAAATAAGTGGTCGTCAAGGTATGCCGGAACAACTTCAAAATTTCTGAGGAGAAATGAGCAGACAACAATTGTAATGTGTCATCCACAGGTACTTTGGTGAACAGAGAAACCACGTCGAGGCTGACCATGATATCACTTGGGCCTATCTTCATCTGTTTTATGATATCAACAAACATTTTTGAATTTTTAATATGATGTGGGCAGTGACCAACTATAGGCGCCAACAATTTAGTTAAGTGCTTTGCAAGCTTGTACGTAGGAGAGCCAATAGCGCTAACAATCGGTCTCCACGGGATGTTCTCCTTATGAACCTTTGGCAAACCGTACAGTCTTGGTGGCCTAGGTGCTCTCGGCCGTAAGTTCTTCACCAGTTCGTCGGAGAGGCCAGAGTTTTTTAGTAGCTCCCTTGTCTTCCTGCTGAGCGCCGATGTGGGATCCCGTCTGAGAACCCGGTATGTGCTGTCCTCCAGTAATAATCCAACTTTCTTATGGTAATCTGTAGCATTGAGGATTACCGTGGCGTTCCCCTTGTCAGCAGGTAAAACAACTAGATCTTCATCCTTCTGCAACAATTTCAGTCCTTGTCTCTCCTCTCTGCTGATGTTTGACTTAGGCGGCTTGGATGTCGCTAAAATCCGGCTAGTAGCAAGCCTTACGTCATCCACTGCTTCTTGAGGAAGATGGCGAACTGCTTGTTCCACTCCACTAATGATCTCAACCACCGGTAACTTACGTGGAGCTGGGGCAAAGTTCAATCCTTTACTGAGAGCCGAGATGGTAGCTTCATCAAGTTCCTTGTCAGAGAAGTTGATAACAGTGCGCTGAATGCCGTTGGACCCAGTAGTTCCTTGATCACGGTTAAGCCGCTCAAATTTATCGGCCTGTTTCGCCGTAGTCCTGCTTAAATTGGCTCGTTGGTGTGCCGCCAAAGTCATATCCACCCATTCCCAGTCCAATGGTGAGAGGACTTCGGCCAGAAATAAATGGCAACTAAATAACAGGCGAGCGTTCATGTCTAGTTCATACCTGGTATGACGTATCCTCTCCTTCACAATAGCATGGCTGGTCTTTCGTAAAATTCTGTTTACTGCAGCGCTTCTGATGTGGTGTTTGACGACTGCAAACTTCGGTACTACCTCCTTGTCACGACAGCGTTGTAAAAAAGCCAGATTGCTCAGCAACTGAGACTGTTTCAGGCGCAGCTTCTCCAGGTGACGAACGCTGCGCGCTATGTCCTCCCGGTAGAGGAAACTAATATGGCTACGAAGTCTTTCGCGATGTATTTCCTGAGTAAAAATTTCTCGGTGTACATGCCACGTCAAATCAGGATAAATCTCCAAGCTTTCGACCACTACCTCCATGGTCGTCGTCAGGGCTAAAACTGACTGTCGTGAACTAGCGAGGTTCCCACTTTTATACGCAAAGGACGGCTTCTTATTGGCTGGAATACGTCAGCGATATGGCGCGTAGCGAAGTGGTGCCCTCTACTTCCATAGATGTATCTTAACGACTTTAAATGATGAGTACGACAGTAGAAGTACTATTGAGAATGCGGTATATTTCTTCAAAACACTTATTTGTGTCGATGGTCCAGCAATTAAATAAAATATAAGTTGAAGTTGCAGGGGCAACAGTCTGGATGATTGACTGATCTGGCCTTGTAACATTAACCAAAATGGCCTTACTGTTCTGGTACTGCGAACGGCTGAAAGCAAGGGGAAACTACAGCCGTAATTTTTCCCGAGGGCATGCAGCTTTACTGTATGATTAAATGATGATGGCGTCCTCTTGGGTAAAATATTCCGGAGGTAAAATAGTCCCCCATTCGGATCTCCAGGCGGGGACTACTCAAGAGGACGTTGTTATCAGGAGAAGGAATACTGGCATTCTACGGATCGGAGCGTGGAATGTCAGATCCCTTAATCGGGCAGGTAGATTAGAAAATTTAAAAAGCGAAATGGATAGGTTAAAGTTAGTTATAGTGGGAATTAGTGAAGTTCGGTGGCAGGAGGAACAAGACTTTTGGTCAGGTGAATACAGTGTTATAAATACAAAATGAAACAGGGGTAATGCAGAAGTAGGTTTAATAACGAATAAAAAAAATAGGAGTGCGGGTAAGCTATTACAAACAGCATAGTGAACACATTATTGTGGACAAGATAGACACGAAGCCCACGCCTACTATAGTAGTGCAAGTTTATATGCCAACTAGCTCTGCAGATGACGAAGAAATTGATGAAATGTATGGTGAGATAAAAGAAATTATTCAGGTAAGGAAGGAAGTCGAATATTTAGTAACTGGAATTAAAGAATAGGAAAAGGGAGAGAAGGAAACATTGTAGGTGAATATGGATTGGGGCTAAGGAATGAAAGAGGAAGCCGCCTGGTAGAATTAGCTAACACTTGGTTTAAGAACAATGAAAGAGGAGTGTGTACATGGAAGAACCCTGGAGATACTGAAAGGTATCAGATAGATTATATAATGGTAAGACAGAGGTTTAGGACCAGGTTTTAAATTGTAAGACATTTCCAGGGGCAGATGTGGACTCTGACCACAATCTATTGGATATGAACTGTAGACTAAAACTGAAGGAACTGCAAAAAGGTGGGAAATTAAGGAGATGGGACCTGGATAAACTGAAAGAACCAGAGGTTGTACAGAGTTTCAGGGAGACCATAAGGGAACAATTGACAGGAATGGGGGAAAGAAATTTAGTAGAAGAAGAATGGGTAGCTTTGAGAGATGAAATAGTGAAAGCAGCAGAGGATCAAATAGGTAAAAAGACGAGGGCTAGTAGAAAACCTTGGGTAACAGAAGAAATATTGAACTTAATTGATGAAAGGAGAAAATATAAAATGCAGTAAATGAAGCAGGCAAAAAGGAATACAAACGTCTCAAAAATGAGATCGACAGGAAGTGTAAAATGGCTAAGCAGGGACGGCAAGACGACAAATGTAAGGACGTAGAGGCTTATCTCACTATGGGTATGATAGATACAGCCTACAAGAAAATTAAAGAGACCTTTGGAGAAAAGAGAACCACTTGTATGAATATCAAGAGCTCAGATGCAAACCCAGTTCTAAGCGAAGAAGGGAAAGCAGAAAGGTGGAAGGAGTATATAGAGGGTCTATACAAGGGCGATGTACTTGAGGACAATATTATGGAAATGGATGAGGATGTAGATGAATATGAAGATGAAGAGTTTGACAGAGCACTCAAAAACCTGAGTCGAAACAAGGCTCCAGGAGTAGACAAGATTCCATTAGAACTACTGACGGCAAGATGTACGAGACAGGCGAAATACCCTCAAACTTCAAGAAGAGTATAATAATTCCAATCCCAAAGAAAGCAGGTGTTGTGAAAATTACCGAACAATCAGTTTAATAAGTCACAGCAGCAAAATACTAACGCGAATTCTTTACAGACGAATGGAAAAACTGCTAGAAGCTGACCTCGGGGAAGATCAGTTTGGATTCCGTAGAAATGTTGGAACACGTGAGGCAATACTGACCCTATGACGTATCTTAGAAGAAAGATGAAGGAAAGGCAAACCTAAGTTTCTAGCATTTGTAGAAATAGAGAAAGCTTTTGACAATGTTGACTGGAATATTCTCTTTCAAATTCTGAAGGTGGCAGGGGTAAAATATAGGGAGCGAAAGGCTATTTACAATTTGTTCAGAAATCAGATAGCAGTTATAAGAGTCGAGGGGTATGAAAGGGAGGCAGTGGTTGGGAAGGGAGTGAGACAGGATTGTAGCCTATCCGCGATGTTATTCAATCTGTATATTGAGCAAGCAATAAAGGAAACGAAAGCAAAGTTCGGAGTAGGTATTAAAATCCATGGAGAAGAAATAAAAACATTGAGGTTCACCGATGACATTGTAATTCTTTCAGAGACATCAAAGGACTTGGAAGAGCAGTTGAACGGAATGGACAGTATCTTCAAAGGAGGATATAAGACGAACATCAACAAAAGCAAAACGAGGATAATGGAATGTAGTCGAATTAAGTCGGGTGATGCTGAGGGAATTACATTAGGAAATGAGACACTTAAAGTAGTAAATGAGTTTGGCTATTTGGGGAGCAAAATAACTGATGATGGTCGAAGTAGAGAGGATATAAAATGTAGACTGGCAATGGCAAGGAGAGCGTTTCTGAAGAAGAAAATTTTGTTAACATCGAGTATAGATTTAAATGTCAGGAAGTCGTTATTGAAAGTATTTGTATGGAGTGTATGGAAGTGAAACATGGACGATAAATAGTTTGGACAAGAGGAGAATAGAAGCTTTTGAAATATGGTGCTACAGAAGAATGATGAAGATTAGATGGGTAGATCACATAACTAATGAGGAGGTATTGAATAGAGTTGGGAAGAAGAGAAATTTGTGGCACAACTTGACTAGAAGTAGGGATCGGTAGGTAGGACATGTTCTGAGGTATCAAGGGAACACCGATTTAGTATTGGAGGGCAGCACGGAGGGTAAAAATCGTAGAGGGAGACCAAGAGATGAATACACTAAGCAGATTCAGAAGGATGTAGGCTGCGGTAGGTACTGGGAGATGAAAAAGCTTGCACAGGATAGAGTAGCATGGAGAGCTGCATCAAACCAGTCTCAGGACTGAAGATCACAACAACAACAAGTTGAATAACAGGGCAATAACGGATTCCTACTGCACGTAATTAGTTATCAACAACAACATTACTCGCGAGGTATTCATTTCTAACCACACACTACGTCTACACTGTAGAAGCCACGGAAATCTCAGAAGAGCACAAGGCGGCACTCCGAAATATTTCTGTCTGTCGCGATCACGCGCAAACCGCTCCACACTCTCCAAGTCACCGCCGCTACCGTGGATCCTCCGCGCCATACTGTCCCGGACTCTCCAGAACTTCTCTGTACTCTCTCGAAAGGATGCTCTTCTCCCACTTCCATCCAGTGTCCCATTCACGACCGCTCTGATTGGTATAGAGTACTCCCGCTATGTCTTGAAGTCAACGCACACTCACAATCATATAGTTACAAATACGAATACTGGATTTACATTTAAATAACTTGAAATTAAATAAATGTTCCTACGGCTGAACCATAAACACTCTCTAACACACATTATAAAATATATAAACAAATCAATTAAACATATATCAAAGGAATAGAAAGAAAAGGTAGGCCAGTAGCCTAATGTCTCTGTGCTTTCTAAGACACAGTAAATATTTAGCGAATTTCTTCATGAATAGTATACGTCGGATATAAACAAAGACATAGACGAATAAATTTATTGATAAGCATGCTGCTACCGGTTTTTCGTGTAACTGTGGAATACTTATGGACTGACGTAATCAATAGCAATCGGCCACTTTCACCTCCAATAACGCATGTATTACTCAAGTTACATGCCTGTAGTTCATACCAATTTAGCTTTACACTAATAGCTTTCTAAAGACATGTCGATCGACAAAATCAGAGGAACCATTAAAATTTGGAAATTCTTTGCTGGGTGTTACTTGTATAATTTACAGCAGGTACTAAACCTTAAGCTAATAAAGGTATTGAAAATCTGGTTACACTATCAGAATCGTTATGCAAATAATGGTAATGTACATGTTTCTTTTAAAGGTGTCATTATTCCTCTGGCTATTATTAATTTCTATACGAACTGTGAAATGTCTGCCATGATGGTTTCACAAAGTCCGCCATCTTTGGCACTCTCGGTATACAAGTCTCTTTCATCGACACATCATCACCAAGGAATTCCCAGCCACATTCTTGGTCTGGGCCACGTGCTGAGGCACCATGTGTTTGCTGCGGATCCTGGCTTTCCGAGCGGCCCGTGCGGCCACGCAAACTCCGAATTACAATATTTCCAGGGCACCACAACTCGCCCGTTACCTCACAGGTCACACTCATTTGTGGTGATCAATGGATCACAGTCAAACACCTCGCTGCTCAGTGGGACATCTCCGTTGGTAACGCTGACATATTCGTCCATCGGTTGGGGTATAAAACAACGAAGGGCCATCTGTATGAAATTTCATGCACGTTCAGAGGCTGATCGTGGCAGTTTTTTGCAAAATTCGTCAGAAGCGATGGATCGCTTGTTTATCACTTCCAGGCGGAAGCATAATGGCAATCCATGAAATGGCGATATCCACACCTCCTCCGATGAAAAAGTTCTGAATGAAACCAACCTCGTTTCAGAGAAAAAATAGTGCTGCGTTGCTTATTGAACGTACCACGTACGATGCATTAAGTTTTTCAAAAAGTATTTTGCTGCATATTGATTTGAATTATGTAAAAATCTCCTTACTCCATATTGCTGCATCTTTCATTTGGTAGTTGTATTGTATTGTAAGTTTTGGACGAATACACAGCATTATACGACAGAAGAGATAACAATGTAACAATGAAAATCTCCAAACGGCCGAGCAAATGAGATGTTATTTTATTTTTGCTACCAGTTTCGGCAATTCATTATACCATCTTCAGGACCGATATGTACCTCTCAAAAAATCAGTATTGGCATACTGGGGCCATATGTTTCTGGATGTTGGAGTCGAGTGCTTCCTTCCAAGATTTGACTGCATCATTCAGAAACATATGTATTGCAACAGATGGTCCTGTGTTTCCTAATAAGGTTAATAATAATTGTCCAGCAATTATATTTGATGCTAGTCGTACTGCTAATGTACCTGGTCGAATAACATTTCTAACTGTTTCAATTAATACTATAAATGATATTAATGGATGGGATGTTCCTTGTGGTACAAGGTATGTGAATATGTGATTACTATGGTTAATTCATCCAAATAATATAAATATTAATCATATAGACAGAGCGATTGCAAATGTTAATGTTAAATGACTTATTCTAGTAAAATTGTAAGGGAATAGTCCTATGAAATTATTGAATATTATTATAATGAGAATTGAGATAAAGATGTATGTTGTTCCATTAAATTATTTAGGTCCTAACAATGTTTTAAATTTGTTGTGTAAGGTTAAGTTAATTTATTTGAGAGAATATAAAACCGTGATGGTGTAAGTCAGAACACTGATGGGATTAATATTAATCCTAAGAATGTTATAGTTCAATTTCATGAGAAGTTGAAGACATTAGTTGATGGATCAAATGTTGAGAATAAGTTTGTTATCATTTTCAGTTTAGACTTTTTATCTCATTTGTTCTTTTTTCTGCTCTTTTAATAAGGCTAGGTTTAAATGAGAAAATGTTTGTTTGCTTGAATAGGATTAAAGTAGCTGAAAATATAATGAATAGAGAGAATCCTATGGGAGGAGATATTTGACGGATTTGGATTTAAATGTCCCAATCAGAAGTAGTCGTTAATTTACTATTGTTTGGTTTAAGAGACCATTATTTACTTTCAGTCATCTGTTTCAAGGTGTACTAATTGTTTAGTTATTTTAGATTGACACTCTAATGTTACATATTTTAACTAAGTCCTTAGATTATCTTAGATAATCACTTGATGAATAAATTTACGGAAGTTCCTTCAATTACAATTGGTATAAATCTGTGGTTTGCTCCACAAATTTCGGAGCATTGGCCGAAAAATAGTCCAGGTCGGTTTACTGTACATGTTCCTTGATTTAGTCGACCTGGTGTGGCATCAGTTTTAACCCATAGAGCAAGTACTGCTCATGAGTGAAGAACGTCTGATGCTCTTATTAATACTCGTACTTCTGTATTTATTGGAATAATTGTTCGGTTATCTACATCTAGGAGTCGAAAGCCATAGTTTTCTAAGTCTTGTTCTGGTGTTATAAAGGTGTCTAAGTCTACGTCTATAAAGTAAGTAGGCAAATAGCGATTATTTTTGAGAGTTACATAAGGGCCTGAAGATGACATAACGAATTGCCGAATCTGGTGGCGAAAATAAACTAATATCTCAACTGCACGGCTGTTTGGCGAATTCCATTGTTAAGTATTTGACCATATTTGACCAGCCGTTGTCCCATGTCCAACTGGACCAACGGCTTAACTGTAGAAGTCATCTACAGTGATCTCCTCAATCGACATAAATAATTATTGTGCATTGTTTAATAATTTAACCTCAAAAGAAAACAAAAGTTTTGCATAATGCACACGACTCACACATCGCCCCAGTTCGATTTTCCTATGTTTGCGTTTCTTCTCAGGACGCGGATAATGCAATTTGTCTTCAAATTCCTGCAGATGTGAGAGATCCCGGTTAGAGTCGCTACATAGCGAGCAGTTTTGTCAAAATTAATCATCCTATCGTATAGTCTGATGAAGAGTAGAAATACTGTTGTGCGTTAGTGGACAACGCGGTTGACAGGAGTCGTAAATGTCACGCGCCCCACGGTTCGCGTCCTGCCTGTGGACGGGCGGTGACGTGGCGACTCGAGTCGGCAGTTGGCGTGACGTGACGAGGTCAGCCGCTTCTCAGAGCGCCGGATTTTATTAGCTTATTGAGGCGGCCAGATCGATGTTCGCGGATACAGAATGACGGACCAGCAGCGCGGCGGAAGTGGTCAGGCTTTTACGTAAGGGAAGTGGGTCGGACTACGGAACGTTGCGAGAACCACTGCGGAAGTCATCTAAACATAGTGTGCCCCCCCCCCCCCCCCAAATGAAAGTATCACCCTATCGTGAACATTCTTATTAAGTGATTTTAGACTAATTACCTCCTAGAAACCGTTGCGTTTAAGAACCATCTTCTTGCACAGTAAGATTCTTAACTAAATTAGGAAATTACTTTTCGTTATTTTAAATTTTTTTTCGGTGTTGTTGTGGTCTCCAATCTCACCACTGGTTTTCTCCTGCTGTCTGTTAAACCGGTTAACTGTTACTTACGACCTTACTCGTTGCTGCTAAACTTTGTGTTTAACAAAATGCAATGTGACTGTTTTAACTTATAGTTCTAGATTACGTACTGCATACTGAATGTAATATATGAAATATCTTAACGTTGCATATTTGTTAACATTCCCGTTCCGGACGCCATCTTACCCTGATAATCAAGGCAAAAAACGTCAGAATTGTGCTTTCTTATATGAAATTATCGGATTTTGTGGAAGTGACCTAGCACCTCCACTGTACAGCAAACTCAGTGAGCAAAACGTCGAATAAACCGCCATCTCGCAGTTTTCGAGCCAGTTTACCTTCTGTGATCTGAAAATAGTTTACTAACCCAAAGAGTGGTGCTTTGCGAGCATCCACTTCGAAGAGAAATGGTTTAGACTGTGAAAGCTGTTCCATTAGGCACGAGAATATTTGTTTTAATTACTTCCACGTAATCATTGTGCTGCGACCCTTACCAGCTAGCTTCTACTACCTGGTTAAATTGGTACCTCAGCCAATTAACAATATGAAAGATACATATCTAAAATCAAGATACGAGGTCTGCATTACCTTTCTATTTATTATTTTACTTCAGAATTACGAAATTTTATATAGTTCAAACCTATTACGGTTACTCACAACAGCGTTAGAAAAGACGTGGAAAATATAAACCTATTTAGTGAGCAAAATATCGACTGGCTAAAGCCGATCGCGCATTAAATCTAATTCGTAAACAAAATCAGCTCCTCTCAGTGGTAATCACATAGGCCTCTCTGCCACAATATTTACTGCCGGACGCAGCAAATTCACGGCAAGCCAATTTGGTTCACCAAATACTTAGTTATGTAACGATTTTACCTTATAATACAGAATAATTTTCGAGAGGATCTATATATCTGTAAGTATAACACTTGGTATATGCAAACGCTTTGTTTCTTTCATACTATTTACTCTCTTTCTACTTTTGTCGTCACGTACATGTACAGCAACTTTCAAGCCCGCATCTTTTCACGCAGTGAGAAAGCTCACCTTGTAAATACGTCAAAGCATGCTTGATTGTCTGCTCGCCTTCTACCTCATTCCCTTCGACCGCCCGCGCTTATAAACCGTTCAGAAAAAACACTTTGGTAAGAAACACCACAGCGAAAGTCGATCAGTTGGTTCGATGACAAGAGCAAACATTGCTCACGGATAGTCGAGACCAGTGGATCTCTATACTACTTTGATATGTGTGTCCGACCCGAAAGAATGCAACTTCGGCGTGCCGGTAGATTCTTCTCATCTGCATAGTCCGCCATGTTGTAGTGGGACAAAAATTTTCCGAAGTATCTGTACGTGATTAAATTCTTTGCGTATTTATAGGTTTCACTTCATGTAAACATGCGATATAATTGGATCATGTGGGATCACAATCGAAAATTATTTTCATTTTGCGTTCCGTGGCTTTCTGTGGTAGTTATATAGTACTCGTAATTATGCAAGAGACTAAATACCACCGCCTTTCGTCGGCCTGTTCAAACATCTGGAGTCGAACTCCAGACCACATGGAGATCACTGGTCACATGGAGAATAAATTGAATCTAAAATGCACTCTGTCTTCAGGTCACAAGTGGCCCACCGGGATCATCCGACCGCCTTGTCATCCTCAAGCGAAGATGCGGATAGGAGGGGCGTGTGGTCAGTACATAGCTCTCCCGGTCGTTATTGATTTTCTTTGACCGGAACCGCTACTAGTCGGTCGAGTAGCTCCTTAGTTGGCATCACGAGGCTGAGTGCACCTCGAAAAATGACAACAGCGCACGGCGGCTGGATGGTCACCCATCCAAGTGCCGACCACGTCCGACAGCTCTTAACGTCGGTGATCTCACGGGAACCGGTGTTTCCACTGTGGCAAGGCCGTTGCCAAATTGAATCTAAGGTGGCTGAAAAATACGCGCATCTAGCAGATACTTTTCAAGCCATCCACAACAGTCTGACCTGTACAACTCTCATCATCTCTAGAGAACTTTTCAAACCTATATCCATTTGAATCTGCTTGCTGTATTCAAGAGCTGGTTTCGCAACTTGACGTTTTTAAGGTCTCAAGACATAAAATCTAATACACAAATCTGGAAAGCAACTTTACCAAGTTTTGGTATCATGTAACACAGAAAACGGATCAAAATCATCTCTTCAGTCTCTCACGAATCATAATAACATCGAAAAGAAGAGGACCATATTATTAAAGACCTTTTTGCGAAATTATTTCGCTGAGGAAGATCGTAATGCAGTTCGTCTTTTAAATCATCACACAAACCTCAAAATGAAAGACTACGAAAGATGTTACAATGGGATAAAAAGGCAACTAAAATTGCTCTACTGAAAAAAAAAAATCAGCGGGATCTGATAGTATATTAAACACTTTCTTGAGGCAACTGTTAGCAGCAGCAATATATTTGCTGAAACGCATGTTGAACACAATGCTGTCTTGTACATCAATCTCTTCACGGTCGGTTTCAGACTTAATATCATTATCATAGCGTTGCACACATAAAACAAATATAACAGAAAACACTGAAACTTCGAACTCGAAACACAGTTTAGACAGGAATCGTACTCGAAGATTTTAAATACTTACAGGAAATATTACTTAGACAGGCAGAAACACATAGCATTAATGGTTTTATAAGACTTGAAGAAAACTGAATGATTATAAAAAACCTTAAAAATTAGACTATGTGGTCAAAAGTATCCGGACACCTAGCTAAAAATGACTTCCAAGCTAACATCGGTAATGCTGGAATTCAATATGGTATTCGCCCACCCTATGACTTGAGGAGAGCATCCACTCTTGCAGGCATACGGTCAACCAGGTGCTGGAAGATTTCTTTGAGAATGGCAGCCGGTTCTTCACGGAGTGCTGCACTGGGGAGAGGTATTGATGTCGGCCTGTAAGGCCTGGCACGAGGTCGGCTTCCAAAGCACCCCAAATGTGTTCTATTGGATTCAGGCCAGGACTCTGTGCAAGCCACTACTTAGCAGGGATGTTATTGTCGTTTAGTCACTACGCCACAGGCCGTGCATTATGAACAGGCGCTCGAACGTGTTGAAAGATGCAATCGCCATTCCCGAATTGCTCTTCAACAGTGGAAAGCAAGAAGGTGCTTAAAACAGCAATGTAGGCCTGTGCTATGATAGTGCCATGCGAAAGAACATGGGGTACAAGCCCCCTGCTTGAAAAACACGACCAATCCATAACACCACTGGCTCCGAATTTTACTGTTGGCACTATACGCACTGACAGATGACGTTCACGTGCATTTGCCATACCCAAACCCTGCCATTGAATCGCCACATTGCGTAACGTGATTCGTTACCACACAACCTTTTTCCACTGTTCAAAAGTCGAAAACTTACGCTTCTTGCACCAAGCGAGCCGTCGTTTGGCATTTACCGGCGTGATGTGTGGCTTATGAACAGCCGCTCGACCATGAAATACAAGTTTTCTCACCTCCCGCCTAACTGTCATAGTACTTGCGGTGGATCCCGATGCAGTTTGGAATTCCTGTGCCATGATCTGGGTAGACGTATGCCTATTACACATTACGACCCTCTTCAACTGTCGGCAGTCTCTGTCAGGCAACAGACGAGGCCGACCTGTACGCTTTTGTGCTGTACATGTGCCTTCACGTTTCCACTTCACTATCACATCGGAAACAGTGGACCTAGGGATGTTTAGGTGTGTGGAAATCTAGCGTACAGAGGTACACCACACGTGAAGACAAATTGAGAACATTAAATGAAGTACAGCATAATACTGTCACAGACAGAAAAAACATCAGTGGAAAATTGAGCATTTAATCGAACAAGAACAGTTTCGGTACGTCATTTTCTATTTTTTTGTTTATATTGTTTATATGTGTACAAATCAAAAGAAGAGTAATAAAAGTAATGTTACAAAAATTAAATATTTTGTCTCCCTATAAAACAGTTAGATTATACATAAAAGAAGATGAAGAATGTGTAACAAAAATTGCTCAGATGTTCAGTCTAGGTAAATCTAAACGAATAATATGATGTACGAGGAGAAACAAGATTTAAATCATCTATGATGGTGTTATAGGAAAACTATTTATGCATTGGTATAACATTAAACGTAGTTTTGTGAGAATATATGAAGAGACATGGATCATCAGGGCATCGCCAATAATAACGTTATTTCTTCCGTGAAGCCGTATGTAAGCAAAACGTCTAATAGTCTAATAACATCATTTAAAATTAAGATCTTAATACATTTCTGTCAAGGTTCCACTGCTAACTAACTTCGTTCTTCTAAGCTATTAGTGATCAATCCACACACTATGTGTGAAAGATTGAGAGAGATCAACTGAAAGAAATGGCACAAAAAGTAAGTACAATCCTTGTTCGATTAATAGTTCGCTTTTTCACTAATGTTATATCTCTACGTGGAAATTTCATGTTGTACATCTGAGATTGTCTTTGACCTTATGATTTTTGTTTTAACTTTCTGACTTGTTAGATCGCACTTGTAAACTAGATTATCAGTAGTTTATTTGTTGTTATATGAGTCAGTGCTGCAGTGCAGAATACTTATGATTTTTACGGTTCTGAAGGTCATTCATTGTTCAAAAAATGGTTCAAATGGCTCTGAGCACTATGCGACTCAACTGCTGAGGTCATTAGTCCCATAGAACTTAGAACTAGTTAAACCTAACTAACCTAAGGACATCACACACATCCATGCCCGAGGCAGGATTCAAACCTGCGACCGTAGCGGTCTTTCGGTTCCAGACTGCAGCGCCTTTAACCGCACGGCCACTTCGGCCGGCTCATTCATTGTTCTTTTCGTGATATAAACGCATGAGTGCCATCTGCTTTCGTCAACAATTACTGTGTGATCTCAAGGTTTCTCTATTTTTGACTGGTTTCTTTTTACGTGCAGAACACTGTGAATACTATCTAATGATTGAAGCTGCCCATGAAGGAAATGATACACAAGAGAATTGTGTTCATAAAGAATTTCAAAAATTAGTAGCATATCTTTACAATTCTTGTTACCATGTAGTAAGACATTGTTCGTCTTCGTGCAGCTGTCTACCATATGTCGTCGTTGGAACGAAAAGCTCGTGGTGGTTATAAGTAACTGCAAACTATTGGCATTCTCAAAATGGATCATTGAAGAAAGACAGAAAACTACCGGCGTATATCGCTGACCTCAGTCTACTGTAGAATTTACAACAGGGTATATGCTTTCTTGGAGGCGGCAAATCTCCTTTGTGGGAATCAACATGGATTCCACAATGACCGTCCGAGATCCAACTAGCTCTGTTCGCCGACGAGGCCCAAAAGACGGAAACTACTGTACTGGCGCCTTTGTTGATTTCGTTTCCTTGCACTGTGAAAGGCGCTAAATACCTTACTGCATCGATGGCTAATGAAAACAGTATGACCGTGGGTAAACTGCTAGCGAGTAGGACAACACTGCACATCATTCGAAACGGAAAGAAATTATAAACGTTGTAGTGTAGGATTTGGGTGGAGTCGGGTTCAGTCTGGGGTTCGTATAGGCGTAGACTAAATTTACCAAGTAACATATCAAAAATAACATATTCTCGAAGACAAAACGATAACAATTATACAGAACTTAATTTGCAGCCAAGTATAATTATAGGAAGCAGGGCTCGAACATGAAATAGCAGTTCAAATTCCTTCAACACAGTGAAATAAAATCCAGTTAAACTGAATTAAAATTAGCATTGATCCAGGACATAAGATCAGGGATGTACAGTAATATATGTATCTAGCTCACAGATCGGAAAAGGCAAAAAATACAGCTTCTGCAGTTAACCATATGACACTGAGACACTTCTCAGGCTTAGTTGAGGTATCCCACATAGCATGCAGCTAAACATTGACCTACAACAACTCTCATGACCAGTACCTTCTCATATACAGGAATCTCAATACAATCTTCTTTACTGCAGATTGGAAAAGGCAAAAAATACAGCTTCTGCAGTTAACCATATGACACTGAGACACTTCTCAGGCTTAGTTGACGTATCCCACATAGCATGCAGCTAAATATTGACCTACAACAACTCTCATGACCAGTACCTTCACATATACAGGAATCTCAATACAATCGTCTTTACTGCAGATTGGAAAAGGCAAAAACTACAGCTTCTGCAGTTAACCATATGACACTGAGACACTTCTCAGGCTTAGTTGGGGTATCCCACATAGCATGCAGCTAAATATTGACCTACAACAACTCTCATGACCAGTACCTTCACATATACAGGAATCTCAATACAATCTTCTTTACTGCAGATTGGAAAAGGCAAAAAATACAGCTTCTGCAGTTAACCATATGACACTGAGACACTTCTCAGGCTTAGTTGACGTATCCCACATAGCATGCAGCTAAATATTGACCTACAACAACTCTCATGACCAGTACCTTCACATATACAGGAATCTCAATACAATCGTCTTTACTGCAGATTGGAAAAGGCAAAAACTACAGCTTCTGCAGTTAACCATATGACACTGAGACACTTCTCAGGCTTAGTTGGGGTATCCCACATAGCATGCAGCTCAATATTGACCTACAAGTACTCTCATGACCAGTACCTTCACATATACAGGAATCTCAATACAATCTTCTCTACTGCAAATTGGAAAAGGCAAAAAATACAGCTTCTGCAGTTAACCATATGACACTGAGACACTTCTCAGGCTTAGTTGAGGTATCCCACATAGCATGCAGCTAAATATTGACCTACAACAACTCTCATGACCAGTACCTTCACATATACAGGAATCTCAATACAATCTTCTTTACTGCAAAACATATGAATGAAGGACTCCCACAGGACAAAGTAACAAAGTAACTTTCTTTGCGCCAATGGCACAAAAAAATCAATCATGCTCATAAGCATAATAAAAGAGAGATCATCTTTATTACAAAACATACAAATCAGTCATGCTCACCGCTTGTTATTAACAAAATGGAATTAGTTTTTGTCGCTCTATAGCAACTGATTTCTCGTATGTAATATTACTTGTTAACGAACATACTCAATGTACCGCTTCTACTCTGTACTGTAAGCTATATATTGGTTCACTTAACCACCAACGTATTCTTGTAACCGTCTGGTACTCGCTTCCTCTGCATACAGGGTTGCCGTGCGGGCAGCCGCCCTGAAAGGAGCACGTGGTTAAACAGCTTTCATAGACACCGAGGATACTTCCCAGCCGGGTCTGCGCTGTTTACGACGGAGTTACTCGTCGCTCTCACAGTGTATGAGGGCACCAACCTCACCGGCAGCCAGCGTGTCTGTCTCAGCAGAGAGCAGTATCTTTAGGGCACTATTCTGCTACGACACATCACGCTCCGTCGCAGCGCCATGCGGATACCCATCCACTCCCAGGTAGAACTACATCTTGAAATGCAGAAACCCTTATCTTCGTCTTCACTGGAATCGCTGTCCCCACTCCCTAAGAAAGAAGACCAACCACTCAACCGGTATGTTTGAGTCCACACAGCAGCCACGCTCCGGGCTGATGGTTAGCGATGTCCAACAGGCAGCTCCTTGGCGTACCAGGCTGGAGAAGGCTTCCCATTGTAGACCGTGCGACAACTTACTGCCATCCGTCCATCACAGCTCCGCCTCGGCGCCAGCGCTGCCTCCTTCAACAGCGGGTGGGTGCGGGCAGCGGCGCCAGCTCAACTCGCCAACAACCATGACTCTCTGCCGGCGAGCAAGACAAACGTGCCACCTAACATAAACTCAACGTGAAAGTAACTTCGGACTTATTCCAAGTGCGTGTTATAAGAACATTAGTTTTCGCAGCACAATACAGGGTGCGTCAAAAAGAAAGAACAGATTTCAGTTTTCTATTACATTCAAACATTGAAAAACTGAAACCCATGTACATGTCATTGGACAGACAAAGCTTCAAAGTTCCATGTTCGCACAAGCATTATACCACACGTTCAGCTTAAGCGCAATGTGTTGCTCGAGAAACATCGAAATAATAGTCCATTTCACTCCACACCCGAATCAACAGGTCCCTGTTTACTGAATCGACAGCTTCAAAAATTCGATTTCTCAGTTCTTTCAGAGGATCTACCACAAGTGGGACAAAGACTCTGTCCTTACGTCGCCCCCCCCCCTCCCCCCCACACAGAAAAAATCGTAAAGCGTGAGGTATGGTGATTTGGGAGGTCAAAAGCAATGAACAAGATCTCCTTGTCCATCTCTTCCGACCCAACGTTCGGCGGTGTCGTTAACACACCGCCGTGCCTCAAGGTTAAAGGGAGGCGGGTTGCCGTCATGCACAAGTACGAGTTCTTTGGAATCTCCGTGAAGTTGAAGAAACAACCAATTTTGGAGCGTCTTCAGATATGACATTCCTATCCTAGTTTCCTCCTCAAAAGAGGAAGGTCCATAAACTTTGTGAACAGAAGCAGTACAAAACGCTCAGTTTCTGTGAGTCTCTTTTGTGTTGAACGATGGCGCCATGGTTTGTGCCCCTGAAGTTCTTAAATTATGGCGGGTTGCTTTACCCGACAGACGAACACTTCGGTTCGTCCGAAATGATGAGTTGTTCCAAAAAAGTACCATATTCTGGAGAAATGAAATTCAGAAATCTACCTTCTGTTATGGTCTCCGGAAGGCAGCTGCTGCAATAACTACAGCTCATTAAGCTTCTTACCCAGGTGTCGTTTCAGAACACGCGACACCACTGTTTGAGGAACTGGAAGTTCCTGAGCTGCCCGCCAGTCGGAGAGGTCGCGCAGTTTGAGGCGCCATAACCCGGACTGCGTGGCCGCTCCCGCCGAAGGTTCAAGTCCTCCCTCGGGCATGGATGTGTTGCTGTTCTTAGCACAACTTAGTTAAGTAGCGTGTAAGTCTAGGGATCGATGACCACAGCAGTTCGGTCCCTTAGGAATTCACACACATTTGATCAGTTGAACCTGCGCTGCCCGTATCGCGGACTTTCAAGGGCTCCTTGCGACCTGATCTCAGATACGCTCGGCATTTTCATCAGACGTGTGTGGCTGACCAGCGCTCTTCCCTTTGCATATGCAGCAAACTTCCAACAATTTTGTTTGACAGTCATAAATCTGCTTGTGGAGAGGCGTCTTCTTGCTCAATCGAAGGCGCAAATCACGTTACACGTGAACAGTGGATTGATTTCTCGCAAAATGAGTTCTCTTGTGATATTATCACTGCGTTGCTACAAACAAACAGCAGAGTAGTTATATCCAAACTCTGAACGTTCCACTATACAGTGACAAGCGCAATGTGTTTCTATATTTGTAATAAACACCTGGAATCTTTTCTTCCTTCTTGAATCACCCAGTACATACAAATAAACTCCTGAGTAACTTCCGAAACTCCAGGAAGCTGTTTTTAGAAGGTACCGTTCTATACAAAGATGTTACAACGGTAGGAAATTATGCTGAAATTCAGGAAGACTTGAAGAGGATCGACTCTTGGTGCAGAGATGTTCATTCTCCCCTCAACCCCCCCAAATATATTGTGCATGACGGGCTCCTTGCCCATTATTCAACTACTACACAATTGCCAAACAAGTACTGGATGCAGCGTCATCCGTTTACTTACCTAGGAGTATATCTATGGATCGATTTCAGGGGAATTGACCACATGAAATCAATGAAGAAACAGATGCCGGAATGAGAGTCATTGGAAGAATTCTCAGGAAGCAGCTTACAAAACCCTTGTACGACTAATACTTCAGTACTGCTCCTCAGCATGGGACCCATACAAAAGAGAGTTGATAGAAGAAATAGAGAAAATCGAAAGAAGAGCAGCACGTTTCACCACAGGTTCGTTTCTAAATGTCACGGAGATCCTCTTCAAATTCCAGTAACAGATGCAATAAGGCAGGCATTCCACAGCAGACAGACATTAGCGATATGCGCCTGTGCATTTGTCTGTGATTTACTGGTAAAATTCTGTGTGCTTTCCTTCCCAGCAGAGTAAACTAACAGATTACTTCATCTAATACATCTCGTGAAAGACCATGAAGATTAAGCTATTTTCGAGCTTACACGGATTCTTATCCTCATTTGTTCTTCCCAAACGCAATTCGCGGCCAACACAGGCAAGGAGAGAAATGATAATGTCACGCAAAAGTACACTCCTCCACATACAATAAGTAGGCTTGCTACGTATAGACTTAGATGCAGATACGTCAAATGGACCGTTGTCCTCTTTAAATCATTCCATAAATGTCATACCTCCCCAATTAAATACAATGCTTCATTAGACATACGATCGCCCAATTTAATGTCCAGCATACCTCCATAGCACAAAGTTTAGATCTGAAGTGTTTGTTGCCCAACTGTCACTTCGGTACAAGCTAACACTGCAGAGAAACATCCTGAGAGAAGATTTCCTAACGATTAAATTCATATTTCTCTTTTTCAGAGACACTTTTGTTTTTATTTCTGGTTTGCGCCTGTTATCATCTGTACTTGACGTTGTGACCTATTGTGCTGGGCAAATGACGAAACTTCCGGTTTTTTTTTCTAATTGTCTCAGCATCGATTCATTTCTTTCGACTGCATTCCAGTTTTTCTGTATTACTCGTTGTTTGTCTCATAATCTTTTGGAAGACACTTATTGATTCCTTCCAAACCGTTTCAAGCCCGTATTCTTTCATATGTCATGTGAGTGGAATTAAAGACGGTAGAGAACTCGTAGCGGCAGCTTCAAAATTTACTATGCAATCGTTTATAATGCTGATTTTTGTTGTTGTGTGGATTTGAAGATTTAACGATTTGGAAGAAGAGAAGAGAATCAAGTAACATTCATAACAAAATTACATGAAAGTATTTTACGAGACGTAACTGGCGATGTTGCCAGAAAACTATTGAACCTGTACCAACATCGTTACGTTTTCACAAAACTGAAGACGTGAAGTCTAGTAATATAGTGAGAATGTCGGAGAGACTATGTGTTATAGCATCCTCTAGATAAATTGATGGATACGGAGGAACAGAAAGACCAACAGGTACATTGTGTAGAAACTATCTACGATGACGCAGCTACAATGAATATCCACACTGAGTTTCCAACCAACATATTAGAAGAGAGGTTTGTAGAGCATGCATATTGCTGATAAGGGTCATAAGAGTCTAAAATAAGAAGGAAGAGATATCATACGTAGTAGTCATTACATCGACATTCAACGTTCTTAATCCTCACTTCGAAACTACAGCTGTTTTATTTTTTAGCGTGCAAGCCATTACGTACGTTCTCATTTTAATCAAAACGAAAGAATCAGTGACCTATAAACTAGTTCATTTGGATATTATTTTACCCTCCACACTAGCTTTCTTACGCTAACGCCAGTGATTGAAAGACGGAAGTCATTACGTTCTCGTTACCGTAAGCCACCGCTTCATCCATCTGGCCAAGAGAAGTGTCCTAGTACCGAAAATTGGCCTTAATTTAAGGACGAAATTTCAGAGAATCTACGTTTGGAGCATAGCATTGTATGGTGGTGAAACGTGAGCTGTGGGTAAACCGGAAAATAAGAGATTCAAAGAATTTGTGATGTGGTGCTACACAAGAGTGTTCCAAATTAGGTGGACTCATAAAGATAGGAATGAGGACGTACTCCACAGAATCGTCGACGGAAGGAAAAGATGGCAAACGCTGGCAAGAAGGGACAGGATGATAAGACATATGTTAAGACATCAGGGAATAACTTCCATGGTACTAGAGGGAGCTGTAGGGTGGAAAAACTGTTGAGAAACGTCAGAGATTGGAACCCATTCAGCAAATAATTGAGGATGTAGATTGGAGCTGCTACTCTGGGATGAAAAAGCTGGCACAGGAGAGGCGGGTCGCATCAAACTATTCAGAGGACTGATCAGTAAGAAAAGAAAAAAAATCGTGATACCCAAGATCACATGGTGCAAACTGTTTATGTCAGTGGCTGAGTAGAAACGATGCAGCGAAGTTAAAAACTTGTGTTTTTGTCTCCTATTTTATTCCACAAACATATCAAGTGAATAGGTCACGCTAATTTCCAGTAAATTCGCCTATTACAATAACGTTCTCGCATTAAATTTTGCCAAAATTGGTTTATATAACAAAAGATAGATATTTCAGCTGTGACTTGTGTTCTATTCAAGTTTAATGATTTACGATACGTGTAACAGTTAAAATGGCCAATGGCCGATATCTGCGTTGTGAAATAAAACCTGGTGTACTTTCGAACGGCGGTCACATCTTTTAGAGAGATTTGTATGAGTGTGGCTGCACACCAGAGCGAAATGATTACTTGATCATGAGCCTGTTTATATATCTGAGCGCAGTTCATAAATAAAAGACAGTAGTTTGTTAGATGACTGGTCGAGCTACAGTGAGTGGAAAAAAACATGCAAACACTACAGACACAATAAATTACCATGCCTAATACGGTGCAGGAGAACTGTTGGCATTCAAACTGACTTCCAGTCGTCTCGGAATCGATAAATATAGACCCCGTATTGCTTTCAAGGGAACCTTCTACCATTCTTCACGCACAATGCTGGCAAATTCAGGTAACGATGACTGATGTGACTAGTGATCACGAACCCTTCTCTCCAAAGTAAATCACGAAGGCTGTACAATATTGAGCCCTGGTTACTGTGGTGGCTCACAAAACCAGCCCTGGGCGATCCTACCAGCGTGAACAGTGTCCATTTCTCCTTGGTAGACGGCATGACCATTGGGGAAGAAATATCTTAATGTGGAAAGGATCTCAAAAACCAAAATTGCCACATAATCCTAGGTAGTAAATCTACCTCGGAAAGTAGCCGCGGGGCACATGGACTATTACGTAATGGCTATCCGAATCATCACCGAACCCCAGCCAAGTTTCGTTTTTGGTAACTCCATTGGAGTCCTGAGACACATACGTGAGACGTAACCCCGGGCTGAAGTTGAAAACAGTGTTAAACAATACTCATCCAACCAAAGGGCTTTCTCCCATTTCGCCATAGTCCACGTTTTATTTTTTCGGAGACACGTTTTTCTACTATGGGCAGTTGCACCACTGAAGTGTTGTTTTGTCATTTCACCTCGCCCTGTAGTTCCGATTGTGTTATTTTGGTGATGACAATATTCGCGAGAGCCACATTCAGTTCTGCAGTGATGTTTCAAGTTGTCGTCGTCAAGATCCTCTTCAATGAGCGTCTGTCACGATCACTCGTAAACATTTTCGTATGCGTTCTGACTTATTGAATTATGTTTCTCCGATTTTCCTGTATGTGGTACAAATCTTCGATGCAGTGCCTATTGAAACACCAAATACTTCGGCTAACTTGTTTACGACGGCATCACCCACAATTTTCCCACGTTAGAATTTAGTCTGCTGTGACATAATGTACTCACAGTTACACAAAACACTGTTCTCTGGCCACGACTGACGCTTGCAAAGCATTGATGACGTTGACAGGTGCCGTTCGTCGTCAGATACGACACCGCCAGCTGCAGGCTTGGCTAGCATTAGCATATATATATATATATATATATATATATATATATATATATATATATATATATATCTGTGTGTGTGTGTATGTGTGTGTGTTTCCTGTGTTCAGTGTGTGAATTGTTGTGAACTAAATATATACTCTAGCTGCTGAAAAGACGAAACACGTACAAGGATTAACTGGTTGTCGATGTTGATCTTGTTGGAGAACAAAGACAATGAACGAATGACGCTAGTTAGATGCTGCAAACTATGTTAAGGAAACTTCATATTTATAAACTATGATCCCAAAATTGTGTTTTGAGCTCTGATCCCTCAGCGTAAACGGCTAGTATCTTATCCACTTACTCAGTCTTTACTTGGGACTTCGATGTCCACCGTTCTTTGCAAAAATCCCTAACTTTGATGAGCTGTAATTTATATTTACTATTAACAATATCTTCTGTTTTATCTAGATCACAAAAGACGCACAGTTTTCACGAATACATTGTTTATGCGTTAACTGTTGAATTTAGATTATCAGTTTCTCTGTCGTTGTCATGAAAGATCAAAGAAAGTTGTCTAACAAGCTTCTAGTCAGCGAACACACACTCATCCGCTAATCGCTTCTCCCTTCCCCCGTTGTGAGTGACGCAGTTTTGTTGTACGCACTGCACGTAAGTGTCATACTAAATGTCTCTAACCACCTGTGCTTTCATTACTAGCTCTTCCTCTTATTTTATATCCTCATACATAATTGTTCTCTACGCCTTAGTGCCCTAGGAATCAATATGTCACTATAACCATTGTAAAAGTTCATTGAGATCATGTGCTCAGAGATCCACTTACTCTGGGTGGCAGTCTATTCATATTGCTAACGGAGGTGGACCGTGTTTGTCCCTCCAGTTGCAAGATTTAAAGTATCATATCCCAAAAGTGAAATTGCCTCTAACCTTATTACGCTGTGACTGCTTAAGACCTCTGTCAGCTACCCTTTCACGATGTCAAATTATATCTGTTGCCTACTTTGCTGATGTGTTGCATACAGTTATACAAGCACCAGGAATGTTAGTATCAGATAACGGTCAGTTGCATTTCTAGAGATGGCCGTTAAAACTGCCATGTCAGGAGTGGGTTGCATCAAACTTCAAAGTGACATGAAGTCTAAGGCATGCTCTGTTATGTAAATTATTAAATCTCCAGGCAACATCACCAGAGGACAGAAGAAGTAACCCCCCCCCCCCCCCCCCCCCCATCATCAGTGTGTGTACAAGAAAGGCATTTCACATTCAGAAATCGAATTTTAAACTTGACTGTGAGAAAATCGTGTTATACCTTGAGAAAGGAAGATAAATGATTACCAACAATGGCTACTTTCGACAGCAGCAGGAGTATCAGGACTCTAGTTTAGGGTTCCTCAATATTGTGGCTCACAGTGACAAGAATCATCTGACTGTCTCGTGAATGTAAAATCGACGAGCCGAGGACGGCAATACCCTATGAAAAATACCTCAATGGACCCATTCCACTAGCGTAATATAGGGCTTACATATTTTATGCTTGGTCAGGCGACATTGTACAGCAATGTCACATAACGCGAGTCAAGAAACGAGCTTTTTGGCGGCAAGAAAAGCAACCACATTGATAGTGTGACGATATCTGACCTGTTATGACAGTGAAAATTCTTGCAGTTTTCTTTGACACAGCAGGTGAGACAGGTGCAACTACAAGAATATGTAATAAAAATGGGGTTTCCTATTTAAAAAAACGCAGTTGATATCCGTTTGACCTATGGCAGCGGCATCTAGCGGGCCAACCATAGCACCATCTGGTTTCCCCCTTCAAGCTAGACGAGCTTCGTTCTTTGTAGTTTTTTCGTTTGATGCATATTTCGTGAGATATTTGGCCCGGTCACTATCAATGGACTAGCCTGTTTATGCCTCTGGCGTGCATTTGTTTAACTAAGGCATGATAACTAGCCACATTGCCCATTACCCGACACCTTTCTTGCTGTGGTGACACCCCCTGCTGGCAACACGGCAACCAATGTGCGGTATAGTTTTCTGCTTCGCTCAGCTATCCTGGCTTCACATCCCAATCGCCTGTCAGTTGTTGTGACCCACCTGTCATAAACAGCAGCCACCGGCTCGCAGCGCTTAGGGAAACACTCCTAGACGGCTTCCACACAAATTCTTACTACTTCTGCTAAAGATTACAATTTCACTCAAAGTCTAGGTAGCGGCAAAACAGTACCTACACCAAGTAGAATATTAATTCCTTTCGTTGGTTTGCAGGAATCTAATCATAGAAGGTTCATGTAGGGATTGGACGTTAGGACTAATTTGGTACTGAGGTAACTCATAACCTTTAATACATATCGTCAACATGTGTTAGAAACTCCCACATTCTGATTAACGAGCTATGCGCTCTCTTTTAAATATATGGGTGAAAGAGTCAGCCTACAGGAATTGTGAAATGAACCCTGCTGTCCTCGACCGCCTGCCACAAAAGGCGCAGATTAACCACGAGATGGGGAAACCCACAGACGTCTATTGTCGGTAGTCTGCGAGTGACTCAGACGTGGACCTACGTCATAGGGAAACCCAGTAGAAGCCGTTTGTGGCCAAGGAAATGTAGCAGTGTTAAATAACGCAGACCTAAGATCGGCCATAAAGGTAAACATTAACGAAAACTATTTAATTCTGTAGTAATGCCGGTAATTAAACCACAGTTCTTTTACTGCACCATTCTCCATAAATTTTAATGGTGATCGCCTTAAAACTTGAATACTGATCATATCTGTAATAGTTTAGGATTTACTGTTACAGTGAAATTAACAAGTTTTGTTGCAAATTTCTGAATGCTAATACCTGAACGCTTTGGTCGATCGTTAAGATCTACATTTCATATAGAAGCGTTTCATTAAAATGACAAACGTGGTAAATATCAACTCCGTAACTTTATTTGTTGGAAAGATATAGTAAACTTAAATCATCAGTATTTTCAGTTAATCAGATCATCATTTCCTCCACACAAAACACATTGAACGAAGACAGCATGACACCTTATTGAATCATTAGGTAATAAAATATTTGCTGTAGAGTTTAGTGATTAATACTTACTTACGTTCTTTATTTATTTATCAGAAAGCACATGGATGCATGACTAGTGGCCGTGACATTCGAAGCTAAGAAGGAAATTGTATTGGTTTTATAGAATTTAACGTTAATGAGGTAATGGATATTATTGTTACTTTATTTAAAAAGTGAAAGTCGTCAAGCTTTGATTCTTTACATATGTTAAAATTCAAAATAATGTAGAATAAGCTGTAAGCAATCAGATGGACGGCCTCAGGAAAGGGAACTGCCTTACTTCAGCGAAGATATTCGGCGCGCGGGAAAACGTGGCCGGGGACGGGCAGAGACACTGCTGGTGCAGACGCGAAAGCAGACAGTTCGGCTGCAGATACGAAATGGGACAGCTGGGATTGAGACGCGAAAGCGGACAGTCGGTCTTTACGCAGCTGGTAAGTGAAACTACTTAGTAAATTCGCGTTGTGTAGTATCGCGGGACTTAGGGTCCGAGTGGTGAGCAGCTGCGCGCCTGGTGTGAACTCTAACTTTTCGCGTAGATAACATGTATTTCGCGATGAGATTGTGAACGATCGAACTGTGTCAAATGGATATGCGCTCGAGTGTAACAGTAGCTCTACATACGACCGTTTTCGCTATTCATTTGCTTTCTGAATTATTCTAACCAAATCGCAACTTTGTGGCCTACATCATTTGTGGGTCATTATTTTACGTCTGGAGTACAGCATTGTATGGTAGTGAAACATGGACTGTGGGAAAACCGGAACAGAAGAGAATCGATGCGTTTGGGATGTGGTGCTGTAGACGAATGTTGAAAATTAGGTGGACTGATAAGGTAAGGAGTGAGGAGGTTCTACGCAGAATCGGAGAGGAAAGGAATATGTGGAAAACACTGATAAGGAGAAGGGACAGGATGATAGGACATCTGCTAAGACATGAGGGACTGACTTCCGTGGTACTAGAGGGAGCTGTAGAGGGCAAAAACTGTAGAGGAAGACAGAGATTGGAATACGTCAAGCAAACAATTGAGGACGTAGGTTGCAAGTGCTACTCTGAGATGAAGAGGTTAGCACAGGAAAGGAATTCGTGGCGGGCCGCATCAAACCAGTCAGTAGACTGATGACCAAAAAAAAATTTTGTTCCCGATATTATTATCGCTATTATTATATGTTACGTTAACTTTGACAATTTAACCCAAGGGCCACAAGTGTCTAATTTAGGGCGTGCAATTCGACATGTGCAGTTCAGCCTCTAGACGAGTTTCAGCCAAGGCACTTCGACGAAGAGGAACCGCATGTGAGCCCGAACATCTTTAGGATGTTAGCTCACTACATCTTTTTTACTCTTTTCCTTTAATTTTTCGTCCAAGACTTTTAATATATATCGTCAACCTGGCTTAGAAACTACCACACCCTTCTTTCTCTTTTTCTTTAATTTTTCGTATGTAATTAGAGTTACTTAACATATAATCAACTGCTGTTACGGGTCGTTAAGTGCTCTTGAAGCTAACATGGCCATTGAAATCAGAATTATCGAGAATATTTAATACTGACGATCCATTGCCTAGAAAAATACTACCGACTTTTCGGTCAAGCGCACGAATCGAACCACTACACGCTGTTCTGTTTTACGGAATTTGTACCTTTCGTGATGCATGTACAGTAATTCCGTTGCTATGCAGCAGACCATATCGATCTCAACTTGCCGTTTGTCATTCATCCGCCGTGGAACGCTGTTGGCAGATGTCCCGCAAACACTTCCTATTTACGTCACCGTAACCTGTGTACTGAGCACAAAGTCCACACACAATGGGCCGGGTGCGTTGCATTTGTCTCCTGCTGACAGTATCCGTTGGCAGGTAGAACAAGCTGCCTGATGGACGCCATCGTCAGCTATGGAGAAGTTAACTGACGATCCGCTGTATACGAAGATGCCGATTTATCGATTCAGTTATCCACATCTACGGCTTCTAATTCGAAGGAAGAGGAACTTCAGTGTCTAGTGGGCATCTACGTCTTTGCTGAAACAACATTTTTAAACACAAAAGTCTGTTTATTGCAGTATGGATGTTTACTTCAGTTTAGAGCGCAATCTCCATTGCCTTTAAACGCGCTATTTCCTTCGGTCAAAACACCATTTGCGAATAAAACTGAGCTAACGTAAAAAATTTCTTTCATTGGTCTCTACATGCTATAGTCTACCGCTAATTATATTATTAGAAATTCCAAAGGCTCTGAGCACTATGCGACTTAAGTTCTGAGGTCATCAGTCGCCTAGAACTTAGAAGTAATTAATCCTAACTAACCTAAGGACATAACACACATTCATGCCCGAGGCAGGATTCAAACCTGCGACCGTAGTGATTGCTCGGTTCCAGACTGTAACTCCTAGAACCGCACAGCCACTCCGGCCGGCCTATTAGAAGTAAATTCCTCCTTAACACACAAGACATGGATCATAAGACCATAGTTCACGACGACCACATTGTTCAACTGTTTGAAACTAACAGCTACTTGTCTCCATTCTGTGAGTGCTGTAGCATTGCAGTAGGGTATATAGATCATCTCTTGTTCTAGGCCATTAATATTAATGTGTAGTGAAAAATATTCATGTAACCGAGAACTCTGTACAAAACATGGTTTAATTTTTCAGCCGGGTAAGCATGTTAACGTTCCTGTTTATGAATTGTATTAAACTACTGTCATCGAATTTATATTTTTATTTATTTGTGACACACCAGCCCGTAAAATTATCAAGTTATTAGTTCCATATAGTTGATTCCAGCTAGCTCAGTGAAAGTGCTTATCTCCATGGTATGAAACTAAGGAATGTCGCGGCATTTTTTGAAATGCAAGACGTTTATTGTAAGGCGCGAACATCAGTTATATTATACTGGACCTGAAGTATGACAATAGCAGTAATAAGAATAAGAATAAAAAGTTACAAATATTCGTAATAATATTTTCTGAAGCTCAGTGTTGTTTACATCCACGAACAAATGTGCCATTTCCGTATCTCCGATACCAGAAAAACGGCAGAGCCTGATATCTTGCGTTGGGGAGATTCGATGTACACAGAACAGCTCTGACGGAACTACGACATCAGACTTCGTTGTCAAAAAAGCAAAGAAATCTTTACTGACTGGAGGATTCTCGATTCCACAACCGGTCTAGAAATGACGGAGATACGCCCAAAAACGTAGGATCGAGGATGGAAGTACTCTGTCGTATACTTCTAAGCTCCAGTGTTCTCTGACAAGTGCTTCGTTGCAACCACAGCATGAATACGAATAATAGTTGTTTAATCTGAATATACAGTTAATGAATATGGTTCTATATATTTCAGACTGAAAAAATAAATCTTCACGTGCTGAATTCCTTACCATCGTGTGATATCAAGACACAAAATATGTGAATTATCAAAGAAATATTCGCATGTATATCACGTCCTTACCGTGTAGCTCAGAATGAAAACTTCAGAGAGGAAATTTAATATATAAACGAGTACACACGAGTAGGTTTTTCCGATACTTTTCCCTCCCATATCCCCAGATTTAAACAAATCTTTACACAATACATACTATGTATTCAACGCAGAGAAAATAACTTTTTCGCAGCTAGTTAGGTCATTCTGCTGACTTCGTGTTTTGCTGTAGCGAATATATATTACTTAAGTTCCAGTATAATATACTTTTCTGTATGGTCATACACATTTATCAACCGCTCCTTCTCTACCAATAAGTTCGTCTGCTTAGTAGACCACGTGGTCTAGGAGTAGAGTCTTTGATTAATAAGAAAAAACTCTTCGGTCCCGGGTTCGAATACACCACTGCTTAAATTTTGATTAATAATTAGCACTGGCGGTCGAAGACTTCTATCGTAAGAAGTCACCCTCCTTCTACCAACGGCATAGTCAAAGAGGGCGGAGGAGTGTACAGAGGTTAAGGGCGCTCTCTTGTCCTAGGTGTCGGCAAATGTCCTTAAAGGAGGAGTAATGGGCAATGATCAAAGGCATGAGGATTCGGAAGACAATAGAAACCCCAGCATTAAAGACACATAACGTGGACATATGGCCTCTAAATAACAAGGCGTCATGATGATTTTTCCATTGGGAAAAGATTCCGGAATATTCCCCCACTCCGATTTCCGCGAAAGGACTGCCAAGTGAATGGTGATCATGAGATAAAGATTGAATAACCAACAGAAGGATAACATTCTAGGATTCTGGGTGAGTCGTATGTGAAGTTTGAATGTGGTAGGGGAGATAGAATGTTTGAAAAGGGAAATACAAATGCTTAATCTAGATACAGTAGGGGTCAGTGAGGTAAAATGGAAAGGAGACAAGGATTTCTGGTGAGATGACTATAGGGAAACATCAACAACACAAGAAAATGGTGTAACAGGAGTAGGAGTCGTTATGAATAGGAAAGTTGGGCAGATAGTATGCTGTGAACAGTTCAGTGACCGAGTTCTTCTCATCAGCATCGACAGAAAACCAACACCGACAACGATAGTTGAGGTACACATGACGACATCTATATCTGAAGATGAAGAGAGAGAGGAAGTATACGAAGATTCTGGATAGGTACATGAAAATCTAATAGTCATGGAGGACTGGAATGCAGTTGTGGGGAAAGGAGTAAAAAGTATGTTAGAGGAGAATATGAGTTTGGGACAAGGAATGAAAGACGAGAAAGACTAATTGAGTTCCGTAATTAATTTCAGCCAGTAATAGCAAATATTCTGTTCAAGAATCACAAGAGGAGGAGGACGCATAGTTGGTAAAGCCATGTGATACGGGACGATTTCAGTTACATTACATCATGGTCAGACAGAGATTCCGAAATAAGATACTGGATTGTAAGTAGTACCGAGAAACAGATATAGACTCAGATCACAATATAGTAGCGATGAAGAGTAGGCTGACGTTTAAGAGATAAATCAGGACGAACCAGTATACAAAGAAGTGGGACACCAAGTACGAAGGAATGACGAAATACGCTTGAAGTTCTCTAAGGGTATAGATATGGCAATAACGAATAGCTCAGTAGGTTGTAGAGCTGAAGAGGAAGGGACATCTCTAAAAAGGCCGATCACAGATGTTGGGAAGGAAAACACAGGTACAAGGAATGTAACTATGATGAAACCATGGGTAATAGAGGAAAGACTTCACTTGATCTGTGAAAGGAGGAAGTACAAAAATGTTACGGGAAACTCAGGAATGCAGAGATATAGGTCACTGAGCAATGAAATAAATAGGATGTGCAGGGAAGCTAGGACGAAACGGCTGCGTGATAACGTGAAGATCTCGAAAAATAAATGATTATCGGAAGGACAGACTCAGCGCACAGGAAAGTCAAAACAACCTTCAGTGACATTAAGAGCAAGGGTTGTAATATTAAGAGTGCAACGGAATTACACTGTTATATGCAGAGGAGAGAGCGGATAGGTGGAAAGAATACATTGAGGGCCTCTATGAGGGGAAACACTTGACTGATGTGACAGAAGAAGAAACAGGAATTTATTTAGAAGAGATAAGGGATCCAGTATTAGAATGAGACTTTATAAGAGCTTTGAGGGACTTAAGATTAAATAAGGCAGAAGGGATACATAACATTCCATCAGAATTTCTAAAATCATTGGGGCAAGTGGCAACACAACGACTATTCACATTGGTGAATGGAATGTATGAGTACGGCGACTTTTCATTTGACTTTCGGAAAAGCATCATCAACACAATTCCGACGATTGCAACAGCTATCGCAACCTACATCCTCAATTATTAGCTGGAAGTATTCCAATCTCTGTCTTCCTCCACACTACGGTTTTTATCCTCTACAGCTCCCTCTAGTACCATGAATGTCATTCCCTCATGTCTTAACAGACGTCCTGTCATCATGTCCTCCTTCTCAGTGTTATCCATGTATTCATCTCCTCTCCGATTCCTTGCAGAACCTCCTCATTTCTTACATTATTCAGTTCACCCAATTCTCAACATTCGTCTGTAGCACCGCATTTCAAATGCTTCGAGTTTATTCTGTTTCGGTTTTCCTACAGTCCATGTTTCACTACCATACAATGCTGTACACCTGACGTTCGTTCTCAGAAATTTCTTCCTTAAATTAAGGCCTATGTTTGATACTAGTAGACTTCCATTTGCCAGGAATGCCTTTTTAACATTGTCAGCCTACTTTTGATGTCCTCCTTGCTCCGTCCGTCACTGTTTACTTTACTGCCTAGGTAGCAGAATTCCTTAAATGCATCTACTTCGTGACCATCAATTCTGATGTTAAGTTATCCGCTATTCTCATCTCTGCTACTTCTCATTACTTTCGTTTATCTTCGATTTACTCTTAATCCTTAGGTCAGTTAGGTTTAATTAGTTCTAAGTTTTAGGGGACTGATGACCGCAGAAGTTAAGTCCCATGGTGCTCAGAGCCATTTTGAATCCGTATCGGCCAGGGCCGGCATGCTGATAAACAGATTATTTGTAGTTAGTATAAGTGGTGGCCGGATGCCGTTCCTGAAGCCACTTAAATACCCCCAGGACGGAATATGTGTTCCAGAATTGTCTTCTTGTAGCAATAGTCTTGTGTGAGGGAGCGAAATGTAGCTAAATGTTTGCGAATGGCGTAAATGACATGGGTCTTGGGTACCAGCCCATTACTCACCTATTGGAATTTGGGAAACAACCTAAAAACTACATCCAGTATGGCTGATACACCAATCCTTGTCGTTAAACCGCCGGGTGTATTCGATACGCCTCCAGCTCCCCTGGCCTTCCCGAAAAACAAAAAAAAAAATGTTCAAATGTGTGTGAAATCTTATGGGACCTAACTGCTAAGGTCATCAGTCCCTAAGCTTATACACTACTTAACCTAAATTATCCTAAGGACAAACACACTCACACATTCATGCCTGAGGAAAGACTCGAACCTCCGCCGGGACCAGCCGCACAGTCATGACTGCAGCGCCTCAGACCGTCGCCTTCCCAAAATTGGCCTTTTAACAAGCATGGTCACCAAGGCGGCCCTGCTGGCACTCCACATGATGATAATGTTCTCCAGACATTCGGCAGACACAAAAACTTCCATCATATTGTCACGGGATATGGTGTGATTTTTCTTTCTTTCTTTGGGCCTTGACCCGCGTCTTGCGGGGTCGGCTGTGTTATGACGGATTTGGCAGCGTTAGTGACAGAAGGTGGTCGGACGCCCTTCCTGCCGCCACGCGAACCGCCTGGTATACAAGTAGTGTACCCCATTTGTCGGCGTCCAGTGTCAATCACGAGAGAGTGCCAACGTCTCCAGATGGCTGTGAGTCGTCCAATAGGCGGAACGTTGGGACCAGCCCGGTATTCACCTAGCGAGATGTGGAAAACCGCCTAAAAACCACATCCAGGCTGGCCGGCAAAATCGGACCTCGACGGTGATCCGCCAGGCTGATTCGAAACTTGGCCAACGCGCCTACCCGAGTCCAGGAAGAAGCGCATTAGCGCTCTCGCAAAATTTTCTAAATTTTTGTTCTTATGGGACCAACCTGCTGAGGTCATTGGTCGATAAGCTCTCACACTACGTAATCTAACTTACGATATGTACAGCACACACACCCATGCCCGAGGAAGGACTCGAACCTCTGACGAGAGGAGCCGCACGGACTGTGACAACGCGCCTCAGACCACGCGGCTACTCCGTGCGGCTTAGCGCTCCGACTGCCCTGGCGGGTTACGATATGATGTCATTCACCACCCAAAATCACTACTTTCCAGTCATTCAGTGTCCACTGGCATCGTTCTTTACACCGCTTCAACCGTACTACGGAAATGAGTGAATTACGTGGCGCTGACCAACACACAGTCACTACCCTGGCTAGACTCCTAGTAGCACTTTGAAACTCACGACTGAATTTTTTGGCCGATTTCAAGTAATTTTTTACAACTCTTCCCGCATCCAGCAATGCTCGTCTGCCTCTCTCCGTCAAACGAGCGAAATGGTGCAGTGGTTAGACACAGATTTTTGGACAGCGATTAGTATGATTAATCAATAATTCAAGAACGGTCTTAATCGCATTTATTATTATTATACCGCCAACCGGCTTAAACCCGACGTAGGGGTCATCTTCTGGGAGTTTACACCATTGGTCGACTGCTGCTGGTGTCACTCCTGTCTACATAGTTTCCTGCCGTTATGTAGACAGGAGAGACACCACCAGCAGTCGACCAATGGTGGAAATGCCCAGAAGATGACCCCTACGTCGGGTTGAAACCGGTTGGCGGTATTATAAAAATAATAAATGCGATTAAGACTGTTCTAGAGTTATTGGTTAGACACTGGACTCGCATTCGGGAGGACGTCGGTTCAATCCCGCGTCCGGCCAATCCTGATTTAGGTTTTCCGTGATTTCCCTAAATCGCTCCAGACAAATGCCGGGATGGTTCCTTTCAAAGGGCACGCCCGACTTCCTTCCCCGTCCTTCCCTAATCCGATGAGACCGATGACGTCGCTGTCTGGTCTCTTTCCCTAAACAATCCAATGCAACCTCTATACGTCAGTAGATGAGGCCTTCCTAGCCTTGGTTTAGTTGCCTCTGTATGTTCATCTTTTCGGATATGGTTGTGGGACTCGGCTGATGATGGTTGAAGTGATTTTTATAGTAACAAGAAATATGCAGATACCAGTATTCGAATGCTGGCACCTCCTTTGTCCAGAACCGAGGTAGAATCTTCCAACACTTCGATCAGAAGTCTGAAGATGACGTAGTAAAGAACCGAAACCGGTAGACAAATAAAATAACTTTGATCGTTGAAGTGACTGCTATAGCACCAAGAAATATGCAGATACCATTATTAGAATGCTGGCACCTGCGTTCTCCAGAACCGAGGTAGAATCTTCCTACACGTCGATCAGAAGTCTGAAGAAGGCGTAGTAAAGCGCCGAAAGTAGTAGACAAAGAAAATAATTTTGAAAATTAGACGCCTGGAAGGTGTTTGATTTGACATCCTGGTTTAGCTGTGGTCTTTATTTCGCGTTTCCGCCTCACGCTCAAACCACCAACGGTCTAATTTGGCAGCATTGGAAGAGCTGAGATTTCCCTGATTGGTTAGTTACTCAGATGATATCCAAAGACTAGTCCATTTTCGAAGTCACCGAGCTCACCTTTCCAACCCACTCTACTGGTACCCATCCACACCTGACAACGCAGTTCTTCTCGCCTCCTCTTACAATGACAGGTCAGGGATGACGTTCCGATGGGCACAGGAACCGTCAGAACAGCAACACGAATGCAAGAAGTACCGGGGTGTTACAACACTTGTTGGTATGTGTATTACACTCATTAAAACTATCGACTAACAGATTTCCATCTGGTGAGGAAGTTGAAGTTTCCGACCAAACCGCATCTGCCAACACTGTGTTTTATCAAAGATCCGTCAGCACAAAGGCTACTGTGGCAGCAGTTCATTAGCCGCGTTCGCAACGGCCTGCTGCTGTGCACAGTCGAGGTCAAGGCGCGCCAGGTATAGGTGGAGGCACTGAGAGAGAGAGAGGGGAGGAGGGGCGGGCCCCCCCCTAGCCCCGTTCCCAATTACCACATCCCATCCCTGCACCCCTGATATCCCTCCTGCGCCGGCACTCCTCCGCGGCCGATATTGAACATTCCCCGCGTGCAGATCCGCCAGGGCCGGACGCGCACAGCTCTGCTCCGTTCCGTTTGGCTCGCTGCCCGCCAGCCGCTGGCTTAATAACGTTCATTAAATTCGCTTCTAAGCTTTGTTCGGCAATTCCCGCCTCTCCGCGCCGCTACAGCGCCGCCGCGTGCGATCCCACAGCCCAGGGGGCCTTCCCTCGCCGTTCGCTTCCGGTGTCGCCGCTTCTTTTCCGTTCATCCGCAGGTTTCTCCTCCCAGAGGCAACGCCTGCGAATGGCGCCGTAATTGCTCCGGCAGTTTAAAAGGACGCCAGACTAGTGCACCGGTGCAAAGTCTTTGAGCATAATGACCGACAAAGCCCCTCAGAAGCTTGTGGCAGGCGGAGAAACGAAAAGAGGTTGCTCAAAGTAGACGAGTGCGCCGGAACTTCTCCGACGCCGCAAGCGCTCTTGAGCGTTCCTTTACGGTCCGCCTTGCTCCGACAGCGAAAGAAATGTTCGCTGTGCGAAAGAATTTGGGGGAAGTATTCTACGAACAGCTGGCGCGGTCAGTCTGTTTTTCCGTGGTGGTGTCAGTGGCCATTTGAATAGCTTAGGTGTATGAAGTGACCAAAATCCAAGTTCGGATGTGGGTTCTGCAGTATCTACGGTGCTGAGAAGATCCTGGTCTGTACCCTTATACACAGTAGGGCAAGTAAAAGTGGCCCAGACAACAGAGTTACACGACACGAAGATACACCGCAGAGGCAAGGAAATACACTATTAACCTGAAGATTCCTGGCAGATTAAAGCTGTGTGCCGGACCGAGACTCGGAGTCGGGATCTTTGCCTTTTGCGGGAAAGTGCTCTACCATCTGAGCTACCCTAGCACGACTCACGACCCGTCCTCACAGCTTCAATTCTCCCAGTACCTCGTCTCCTACCTTGAGGCTGTGGGGACGGGTCGTGAGTCGTGCTTGGGTAGCTTAGATGGTAGAGCAATTGCACGCGAAAGGCAAAGGTCCCGAATTTGAGTCTCGGTCCGGCACACAGTTTTAATGTTCCAGGGAGTTTCATATCAGCGCACACTCCGCCGCAGAGTAAAAATCTGATTCTGGAAACAGTACTAACTTCACTATAGCAGATGCTGAAAGTGACCATTCTTCAATTCTTGGCACTGGTTCAAAATGGCTCTGAGCACTATGGGACTTAACATCTATGGTCATCAGTCCCCTAGAACTTAGAACTACTTAAACCTAACTAACCTAAGGACATCACACAACACCCAGCCATCACGAGGCAGAGAAAATCCCTGACCCCGCCGGGAATCGAAGCCGGGAACCCGGGCGTGGGAAGCGAGAACGCTACCGCACGACCACGAGCTGCGGGCTTGGCACTGGTCAGCAGGTTACTGGAGGCGGATCGGGGCTGGGCTGCCGGAACTGCTTGCCGTTCGAAATGCTCTACTGCAGTTCTTGAACACTACCAGACTTTAGGCCTCCCTGCACAAAGTAATCGAACACTGACGGATCAGGTAACTTGGGTGGCCAGCTAGGGCCACGACCAGACTGAACTTTGCCAACAACTCTGCCAGGCGTGTAAATGTCCTCCAAGGCCTGGTCGGCTACATAGGGAGTTGCTCCATCCTGTTCGAATTTACTGTCGGTCTTTTCCTCCTACGTTAATACTGCCACAAATGGTTTCAAAATCTTTGCAATGTAACGCGCCGAAGTCAGCGTCCGATGAAAGAAGATCGGACAAATAATGCGGCGTGCAGTCACTGCACATCAAACTGCTATCTTATGATGATGCAATGGTGCTTCGGAGAAGTTAGCGGGATTCTCTGCATTCCAGAACATGATAAAAAATGTTCAAATGTGTGTGAATCTTATGGGACTTAAATGCTAAGGTCATCAGTCCCTAAGCTTACACACTACTTAACCAAAATTTTCCTAACGACAAACACTCACACCCATGCCCGAGGGAGGACTCGAACCTAAGCAGGGACCAGCCGCACAGTCCATGACTGCAGCGCCCAGACCGCTCGGCTAATCCCGCGCGGCCAGAACATGTTATTCTGTGAGTTGACATAACCACTCCGGCGAAACAACGCTTCATCAGACATTAAGAGCAGATCCATGTTGAAGCCATTAATTGTTATATCAGTGAACATCCACTCACAGAACTGGTGGCGCTGAGGAGCATCTGCTGGTTTTAATGCACGGAAATTGGAAATTTGTGGTAAGGTCTACGTGACCAAACTGCTGAGGTCGTCGGTCCCTAAGCTTACTCACTACTTAATCTAACTTACATACGGTAAGGACGACTCACACAGCCATGCCCAAGGGAGGAGTCGAACCTCCGACGGGGAAAGCCGCGCAGAACGTGACAAGACGCCTCAGACCGCGCGGCTACCCCGCGCGGTTTAATGAATGCACAACAGACACTTTGTAGCGATGTATGTGCCGGTCCCGGTAGAGTATTCGTCAGCATGATCGACGTGATATGCTGGTCTCTTGCGACATGTTTCTAGTTGTTCTGGAAGGACTATGAAGCATTTTCTGGTGAACTAGAGCAGCATTTTCTGGTGTGATGGCACGTATCGGAATGTTTTTTGACTTTTTCAAAACATATCCTGTCTGACGGCATTTTCGGACTACGCGATGCACCATTAAACAACTGACCACACCGATTACACGACTTTGTTGTCACGTAACTTCACAACGAACACCCGTTGCTCCACTGTGAGTACCATCGCCTCATTTCCACTGTCCCACTCACACTGACACAACTTGCATAACGCTGTGAACCGGTGTGGATCAGGTAGCGGGCGCACACGTAGTGTGGGCGGCACGTGGTGTGGTTACATGCAAAAATTCACGTCCAATCGTGACCATGCTTCCTGGCCCCTTTTATTTGCCCCATCCTGTAACTGAAATAAAAAATGAGGGTGGGGTCTCATTTGAAACTTTGAACTCTTGATGAAACTGTTGTAAATATGACGTGTTCATTACTCGTATAATTTGTTCTGCTGTAGGTGATTACTGCGATGGCAGAGCCAGAAGCAAGTTTCTCGTCATTGGAGTTTCAGACCGTCATAAATTTTCTGTTTCTCCCAAGAGAGTCCACAAAAGACATTCACACTGAGATGTCACAAACACTGGAAGAGAAGTGTGCTTCCTACAGCACTGTGGTAGCTTGGATATCTCGTTTGAAGACTGTCCATTTCACTGTAGAATACGAGCCTCACAGTATTCCTACTCAAACTGCATCAGATACTGCAACATCCGATGTTGTCCAGGAGCTGATTCTTCAGGACCGACGAATATCCGCCAAAAAGATGGATGAAGGAAAGGAGAATTGGGTTTAACTTCTCGTCGACATCAAGGTCATTAGAGACGAAGCATCAGCTAGAATTGTGTCAAGGGTGGAGAAGGATATCGACCGTGCCCTTTCATAGGAACCATCCTGGAGTTTTCCTCGAACGATTTAGGAAAATCACAGGAAACGTAAATCTGGATGATCGGACGCTGATTTGAACCGTCATCCTTTCAAATGCGAGTCCATTGTGCTAACCACTGCGTCACCTCGTTCGGTGAAGATCGCTGAGCTACTGGACATCTGATAGAAGCGTTTTCGTTTCATTATCACCGCGATACAAGACATGAGCAAGCTTTCGGCGAAATACAGGCCGAAAGGTTTGAAATTTGATCAGCACAAGGACAACATTGAGACATCAAAAATCGTTTTGCACCATTTTGAATATCCAGAGACATTTTGGCGAAGTTAGTGACTGACGACGAAAGCCTGTGTTACATTCATGACACGGAACCCAAGGAACAACAAAAACAATGGCGCTACAGCGGGTCCCCACGGCCGAAGTTATTCCGTACCTACAGACCTCCCACGAAGACATGGTGTCCGTTTTCTGTGACTAGGACAGCTTCTGGTTCTAATGGCTCTGAGCACTATGGGACTTAACATCCGAGGTCAACATGCCATTGGCTGGAACTCTCCAGAATGTTCCTGAAACCAGTCACTAACAACTGTGGCCTGACAACATGGCGGATTGCCGTACAAAACCATTCCCAGTCAATGATCGGTTCAGTTGGACCCACACAATTATGGGGCCACCACCAACTTGCACACTGCCTTATTGACAACTTGGGACCGTAGCTTCGTGGGGTCGGCGCCACACTCGAACCGTACTTACTAACGCAAATCTGGACTCCTTTGACCAGGCCCCGGTTTTCCAGATGCCTACGATGCAACCGATATGGTCACGACACCAGGACGGCCGTTGCAGTGGATATCGTGCTGTTATCAAAGGCACTCGCGTCCGTAATCTCCTGCCATATTCCATTAACGAAAAACGGGTACGTTCATACGTCCACATTGATTTCTGGGGTTATTTCCCCGTGTTGTTTGTCTTTTAGCACTGACAACTCTATGCAACAGCCGCTGTTCTCGGTCATCAAGTGAAGGCCATCGGTCACTACTTTGCCCTTAGGTGAGAGGTAATGCCTAACCCTGTTTATCTCGAAATATAGAATTCCATGATGTTTTCCAAAATTGAATGTCCCATCCGTCTAGCTCCAAGCACCATTCTACAGTCAGAGTCTTAATTCCCATCGTTCGGCCATAATCACGTGAAAAATTTTTCACATGAATCACCTACGTACAAATACACTCATTTCTATACCTTGCGTGCGTGATCTTATCCTCATGTGTAGATGTGCGTATCGCTATCCCATGACTTTTTCATCTCACTGTAGTCTACAGGTGATACACAAGCTCACACGTTACCATTATGAAATGACCAGACCAGCAACTTTCGTTCATGTGGCAACTAACTTTCGTCATGTTGGCACGAATGTCATCTTTTTATATTCTGCGGGGTTTTTGAAGGCAATCCCATAACTTGGCCACAACAGTAATTGTCCAGGCTGTACTGTTTGTCCTGGGTGGACATGAATGTGAAATGTGTAGATTACATGATTTTACGATAAGTATTGTATGAGTAAGGTGCGAGTTTCATCAAAAAATGGTTCAAATGGCTCTGAGCACTATGGGACTTAACTTCTGAGGTCATCAGTCCCCTAGAACGTAGAACTACTTAAATCTAGCTAACGTAAGAACATCACAGACATCCATGCCCGAGGCAGGATTCGAACCTGCGACAGTAGAGGTCGCGCGGTTCCAAACTGTAGCGCCTAGAACCGCTCGGCCACCCCGGCCGGCCGAGTTTTATCAAGGCACAGTATATTATACTACAATGTATGCCTATTCCATTGAATTAAGATTCTGTGTTTGATCTCTGATCTCTTTTGTCATTACTATTCCTCTTCTTGGTTTATAATCTGGACGCGAACTGTAAGGAACGTTTAACGAAGGTTCATCTTGTTGTATCAGCCAATATTCTACGAGCCTGGCGGTCACTGAAAATAATTTAATAAGATTCACTTTCAGATTTTCTCAAAGTTGCAAGATAACATCGTAGGCAGGAAGGGACACAGGATTCTAGTTCTGGTATAAGATTTTATCTGCAAAAGCTACCGTTGTTATATTGGGAATCAAGACGAAACTATGATTTTAAGTTAGGGAATTTATTGTTGTACAGTGAACGGACTGGTGAAATATTCTCTGGTGATATAAGCACACGACTTTCTACTTGACGTCGACTAGGGATATATTGAGGACTGTCCATGGTGTTTTAATAGTTAAACTAATGAGTATTTACAGTTCCGTAACCCCTGAGAACTGAGCTAGTTTACTGAGTGCTTATACGCGTCGGGCTAAATTAAACAACATACTGCACTGTTGATAATATTCCTACTTTAGTTATTTCTCTTTAACGCTGAGCCATTGTATTAATGTGTGTTTCTTTTTATATAAGATGCGGCTCGTATTCATTCTGTTACATTACACTGGTAGTATAGAAGAAGAGTCACAAATATTTTTATTTTATTACATTACAAGGCAAATTCCTATTACAAAGGAAGCGAGACCAATAAAATGAATTTCATCATTCACAGTGTCGGGTTGGCTACAAAATTTGAAGCTTATTGATAATAATGTCAGACTTGCAAGATTATTAATTAAAATCTCATAAAAATTAATCGATCAATTTACGCAAGTAGGAAAAGTTTCTCTGGTCAACTAATACTACTCATGCATTGGGTACATGGAGAACTAGCAAAAGGAGAGAGTGATGCAATTTGCACATTCAACATTTCTTCAACGTCGAAAATACTCATTGTAACGAAACCGTCTAAGCGTTCCCTCCCATTACATTTCAATTTAAGTTGAAACAACACAGTGACCGGGACATACCAGTTCATACCTCATTCAGGGAATTGGCAACCAAACAGCTGTACCAACATGAGGGTCGAAGAGATGTAGTCACTTGCTAGAGCGAGATTGAACCCATGGATCGTTCCCTCCCTCTGTCATGTTGTCAGCGGGATCATATTTGTCGATTGCGGAGTCACACTACGGTGGACAGACAATCTCCAGCCCCATTCGGTAGCTGAATTTGCGTGAGTACACAGTGAAGATAGTAAGAGAGCGGCATTGATCGATCGCCATTCTGGTGAGCAAGCATTGCATTCCATCACCTTGGCAGCTGGTTTGGTCGGTATGTTTCACGTTAGGATATGCGTAGGAACTACGGTAGTTGCTTAGGTGGGTTCACGCTCCTTTTACCCGCGACTCCACAATGTACGAAGCGGTGTCATTCGGCCCTGCCTCTGCGCACGTACTACGCAACCCGTGGTTAGCATCTCTCAGTTTCTTAAGTTATTTCAGCCACACATTCCTCGCTCTCTCTGGCGACTGTACCTACTCACGTTTAAATTTTTCTCCGTAGTTTTCCTTTCCTTTTCTGTCATCCACAAACTGGGTTGGATGCATTCAGCCACGACTTTCTCTCCTGAGCAAGTCTCTTCATCCACAGACTGGTATGTGCGTTGTGGACTGACAGACTGAGTGGCAAAACATTATTTTTAATCAAAATTTTTTACTGCTCCAAGTTTATTTTTCTATAAAAAGGAACTGTGTTTCAGTGAAGATCATGACTAAGCATGGTCTGGTCCGATACCGGTTACCGCTGGATATCGCCGCCGACACACGCCTTAGTCGCTAGGCTCAAACCTAGTAGTCCTCAATACTTTCGTCTATCTTTGGCTCTCTCTATAATCGAAATTATTTTCTCTATAGCCCATTTATTTTATTCAAGGCGTTGTTCTCTGTTCCACACTATTACGCAAACTAGCAATATCATCAGTGAATCTCGTCATTTGTATCTTTTCGCCAAGAATTTTTATTCCATTCCACTCCTTCGTATGGGTTCTGTTTTTACTGACATTCTAATCATGGCTTTTCTGCTGGTGGTGCTATATAAGTAGAAAAAAATGTGTTCAAATGTCTGTGAAATCTTATGGGACTCAACTGCTGAGGTCATCAGTCCTTAAGCTTACACACTACTTAACCTAAATTATCCTAAGGACAAACACACACAACCATGCCCGAGCGAGGACTCGAACCTCCACCGGGACGTAGAAAAAATTTAAATCTGAAGGAACTCGTTTTTATGAACTACCGCTTGCGAATGTTCAAGGCAAGCATGATGCATAGTGCTTGTATATATCCTCGAGTTTGATTATCATCTCCGTAACGTTCTCCCGCTTTGTAAATCAATTCTTTCCCATCAACAGTACTCGGTTGTGGTCCCACATAGTCTGGCTAAAATCAGCACTCGATCTAATGAATGTTTCCTAAAAGAATTTTCAGTGGATAAAGAAAATATCTTGGAAGGACAGACAGCATTGGTCGTATATTTTTGTTTATTATCGCAAAATCGATTTTCGGTCACTTAGTGACCATCTTCAGTGCTGTAATATATAACTTAAATTAGTAAGCACTGGTGTCAATAAGCTTACGGCGATCACATAGACTGAGCTCAGTCTATGTGATCGCCGTAAGCTTATTGACACCAGTGCTTACTGATTTAAGTTATATATTAAGTGACCGAAAATCGATTTTGCGATAGTAAACATACGACCAATGCTGTCTATCCTTCCAAGTATACCCATTATCTGGTCGTAGTGCACAGGACACTATGGAGTCGCCAATCAATAAAAGAAAATATCGCTACGACTCTGCTAGTAAAACATTGTTTACCATATGGGCCGCACTCTTTTGTGCCTATTTATGGTATAATTCTGTTGAAACCTGTCCTGTCGAGAAATATGCATACTGCTAACTGTGCTTTGTTTGGAGAACTGTAGTACAAGATTATTGTCTCACTTGGCGGTAAGATTACTTGTTTCTGAAAAGTCGTCATCGATGTGTTAACGGAACGTGACATTTGTCGGAGTGCACTGTTTCGCTTGAGCAGATCCTGAAGACATGTATTTAACGTCTGGTGCAACAGGAAGTAGCTAATACAGGGTGACAATTATTGAACAATATGTAAAAAACCTAAATTAGCTACAAACAACGACATGCACACAATTTATTCAACATGTAAGGGTCACTACAGATATCCAGATTTAGTTTACGACATGTTCGATATGCCTGACATTACTGGAGATAATGTGGCGCATACGAATAGCGAAATTCAGTATGACCCGCTGAAGAATCGGAACATCGATGTTGCCTATGACCAGAATTTCTGTTTTGTGGTTATTGCTGTACACCTTGTCTTTAATATAGCCCCACAAACAGGTGCCGCATATGTTCTTATCCGAAGAATATGGCGGCCTATCGAGGTCCACGCCAGTGACCTCTTGGTACCACAGAGCCAGAACTCAGTCCTCAAAGTGATCCTCCAGGACATAAAACTCTCTCCTGCTTCGATAGGGTCGTGCTCCGTCTTGCATGAACCACATCTTGTCCAAATCAGGTAACTTTGGATAATGCGGGTGAAATCATCTTCCAAAAGCATCATGTACCGTTCGTAGTCACTGTGCCATCAAGGAATATCGCACTAATTATTCTGTGACTGACATTGCACACCAAACTGTCGCCTGTTGAGGGTGAAGAGACTTCTCGATCGCGAAATGCGGATTATCAGTCCGCCAAATGCCCCAATTTTGCTTATTGAGGAACCCATCCAAATGAAAATGACCGACAAAAAGAAGCCGCGTGTGCATGCACCTACCAATTCCCATCATGCCCCGCGGCCAACCGTGCAGTTTGAACGTCCTAATGGAGGCCATTCTGAAGTTATGACGATTTTATTGCAAATAGTTCACTAATTGTAACCTTGTATGCTGGCGGCTAACACTGTTAAGTAATTGAGCTTTGCCTTTCACTATACAAGTAATGCAGTTTATGTCAGTAAAAATCCCAGTACTCTTTTCCAACCATTATTCCCTTCTTTCAGTGTATCCTGTACGGGATCCTGTACCATCTACAGGGGGAACATTAACCACACTGAGAAAATTTCGAAGGTTGTTCAGTGATATTTTCTAAATATTTAGTACAAGGGACACGCGTTCTCCAGTGCCGCGTTACAGACAAACTGCATTTCGTTTTATTTACTCCTGCTTATCTTCGTATCTGCGTTACAATGAAAATATCTGCTCAACAGCGCAAATGTCGGTAGTATGAGCTGTGTACATTTGTTCCATTCACTAATGGTAGTTGGTGTTAGCAAGAGTTATACCAAATTTACTGTTAACTCTGAAACTTGCATTCAGTACTACTCAGTTCGGTCTTGGGTATGTTTCTGTGGTAGTCTTAGTTGCGCCTCAAAGGTGACACACAGGTATATGGTTAGGTCACTGATGATAACATGGCCGATATGTACCTTGTGTATGGGTTCAATAAATTCATAGCAAGACCGCTACAACAACACTAAGCTGAAATGTTACCGCAATGTCGGTTACCACGTCATAGTACTTTACAACTGTCTGAAGGCAGATCCATTTCTGAAAATTTTGCGTTTTATGTTCTGATGACTGTGCAGTACACTGTTGTGCAATTGCAACCAAGATAATTTGGTAAAGAGCCGAATAAATATTAATTACACTAGCATTCTGTAACGAGCCACCAGATATGACGGGTTCCTGAGACTGAAGTATTCAGAAAATATCACTGAAAAACATCAGACATTTTGCGAGTGAATTTCCAATTAGTTCTGTATACAATGATCATAACAAATTTTGTAAACACCAGGGCCGAAGTTTCTACGTCTGACGGCGGTAATTAAGCCCTGAAAACACTTAACATATATTTGAAAACCTTTATTCCTACTTCCCTGTTCGCCGTGATTTTGTACCCCTTTCAAAGTATTCCATGGGCCATTGTTAGCTGAAGCGTGGACTAAATCCTCAGGGAAACAATCAGATTTGTGCACAGCGTGCAGAATTCTTTCCGGTCTCGACATCATTCCGCTCCTTCCTGTTTTTTTTCGTCCTTGTGCCGCTGTTCATTCTTCGCGTCCTTTTCACCTTCTCCACGCCGCCTTTCTTTCGCGTAAGGTGCGACATTCCGCCGCCACGTGCAATGACTACGCAAAAGAGCAACTAAAGTGATTTGCTCCCCGCGGTGCCGCATTTTTCTGCCAGCCTCGGAAAATGGGAAAGCCGCTTTCAGCAAATCGGCTCTCCTCTTCCACGCACGCATGTTGCGTTGGGAGGGGGGAGTGGGGCTTCGGCGGCTGTGCGAGGCCCTATATTTTTCCTGCATACCGGCAGTGGAGAGGAGCGTATCTGTGCGTACCAAAGAGGGAAGTGTTCAACAGCTGACCAAAGGGTCTTATAAAGGTACTCGAGCCTAATCATCTTCCAAATTCAACCGTAAACTGGGGGATATCTCACAGCTGTATAAATCTGTATATAATATAGACTTCAGAGATATGTAAAGAGATATTTACTGTCTCATCTATCTTATAACTGAAATAGTAGCTATCACAGGTACGATCGAGAGGAGGGGTGGTCCTAAGCGAATTTATGTTTTGTTTTGTGTATCACTTCCCAAATTTGTCAACCTACCTTCGAAGAATAACGTAGCATGAAAATTGGTAGTTCCAAGAATGAAGATAAATTCTGGAAGATTACAAGAAATCACGAACATAATTGTAGCCTATGTGCACTCTTAATGATCTCGACTGTTAACAGCAGTTAGTGACAGTCGAACAGAAACAGAGATATTGCACGAAAAACACGGTAAACGATATGCTATATTCGTACTACTTGGTAGTTCCAAGATAAACTGAGAAATGGCAGCTCTCATCTCAGATTCTCACAAATGGTGATTTTGTTAGGACATGTGCACGTAAACAGTGATTAGTGCCAGAAACGTAACTGCCAGTAGTACTAAGGCATTCGGTGCTCGTGCCAGTGAAATGCTTCTCATGGAGCGATTCTTACGAATCTGAGGATGATATAGATAACTACGACTCTGATGTTACCGAACGCCAAATGCTCTGCACAAGTTAGTCGTAATTAGTTTATTTAAGCACGTATACATTGTTGTGTTTCTTGTTACTATTTCCGTTAATTTACAGGCCAAGGAGACAGTGAAATGGTTAAGTGCCACCATTGATCTTGTCTAAATACTGTACCAAGGTGCTTGCTAAAATTAATATTGTATTGGACTGATTCACAAATTATGGTTTATTATTGTAAAAATTTTGAGTGGAAATCTTAATACATAAAACTGAAATAACTTGGACCTACTCAGTTTGTAATTTTCTGAGGTTTCGCAAAATGTTTCATTAGTTCGCGCAGAAAGTAAACTGTGCTAATTGAATGTTAACTCATGTAATTTACCAGTAAACGATTTTTAAGAATAAGAGATTGCGCAAATTTATCATTTTAAAAATATGTCGTTTTTGTAACTATATTTGAAATAATGACCTCTCCGAATAAAATAGCACATTCCATACTTTTTAAATAACTTATTTACGATGCTTTGTGGAAATACTGTTAGTGTAATTTCTGAAAACAACCAGCTTACCCATGACCTCTGTTTACATCCCATGTCTTCAATTATTTTACAGCCAAGTAAAACTGTGATAACGAAGACCATCATGTGTCGAGTGAATTACAACATCGACAATGTTGATGATGATGTTGGTTTGTGGTGCACTCAACATCGTGGTCATCAGCGCCTCTACAAGTTCCAGTCTTTCTATTTCCAGTCTCGCCACTACCGGACTGATGATGAGTTGATGAGGACAACACAAACCCCCAGACCCTGGGCGGAGAAAATCCCCAACCCGGCCTGGAATCAAACCCAGCACTGCTAGCCACTAGACCACGAGTTGTGGACATTGTCAAAGTTGAGAGCGTTTCCTAATGCGAGGGCTATCCACAAAGTACATTACTTTTTCGTTTGTGTCCGTTAGGGGCGGGGCTTGCGCAGTTGTAATGGCATTCCGCCGCTCAGTCAGCATCCTGCCGTGCTAGTGAGAGGTTCGTACTGTACTCCGTTGAGTTACTGTGACAGTTTGAAATGTCAGCGTTAATTGAATATGCCGCGAAGTGTGAAGTGCGTGCTGTAATAAGGTTTCTGACTGCAAAAAACTGTACACCAATCGAAATCTATAGGCAGCTTTGTGAAGTGTATGGGGACAACATAATCACTGAAGGTGGATTGCGTCAATGGGTCATAAAATTTAAAAATGGCCGAACTAACTTTCACGACGAAGAGCGAAGTGGAAGACCCTGCATAGTGACTGCCGAACTTGTCGAAAAAGTCGATGCTGCGGTCCGTGAAAACCGTAATTTCACAGTAACGGAGCTCTCCATGAGTTTTCCACAAATTTCACGAAATCATTACCGAAAAGCATGGTTACCACAAGTTTTGTGCAAGATGGATACCAAAAATCTTGACAGAGATTCACAAAAATCAGCGAATGGCTGCAGCGTTAACGTTTTTGGACGCTTACGAGAAAGATGGCGAGTCATTACTCGATCGCATCGTTACTGGTGACGAAACATGGGTTAAGCATGTGAACTGCGAGACAAAATTGCAGTCAATGCAGTGGGGGCACACAAATTCCCCCCAAAAACCCAAGAAATGCATGCAGACAATGTCGGCAAAGAAGGTGATGTCGACTGTCTTTTGGGACAGAAAATGTGTGATTTTTGTGGATTTCCTCGGAAGAGGCACTACAATAAACTCTCAAAGGTATTGCCAAACTCTACACAACCTCAGAAGAGCAATACAAAACAAGCGCAGGGGAAAGTTGGGCTCAAAGATCTTGCTGATGCACGACAACGCCCGGGCCCATACGGCAAATGCCACTCGTGAAGTTGTCGAATCTTTTAAGTGGGAGATGTTTCCTCATCCGCCGTACAGTCCCGACCTAGCACCGAGCGACTTCCACTTATTCCCAGCAATGAAGAATTTGTTGGCTATGCAGCATTTTGATGACGACGCACAGCTGCAAGAAGAGGTAACCACGTGGTTGAAGGCGCAGGCGGCCGAATTTTACGACGAAGAAATTTCCTAGCTCGTCCATCGCTACGATAAGTGCCTTAATTTAAATAGCAACTATGTAGAAAAGTAGTATTTAAGTGTGGCTTTCATCTGTATATAATAAAAAAATTCCGATACTTTATTAATTTTTAATTCCCAAACGTAATGTACTTTGTGGTTAGCCCTCGTAGTACAGTTCCGAAAGCAATTGAGTGACACATGTGCCTATCAAATATTCGGGTAAATGCCTTTCAGGTGATATATGTCCGTTAATTTAAATCTTTTCAATCTGTTGAAGTTATCCTTCAGAGATGTACTATGCACAGTACAAAAAATATTATTATATTAAAACATTTCCTATTTCTTAAAATGCTGGACTCTCATGGCAAGTTAAAGGTGGAGCTGACAGTGGGCTATTCATGAGATTTGGGGGGGGGGGGGGGGGGAGGGGAGACAGTGACAGACTGTGCCGTCGTCCCAATTCCCACCACCGAATCGAACCCTGAATCCGCGACTGCCTCATGGAGACGTTACGCTCCATACATCAAGCTTCGGTAAGTAATTTGTAACTTCAACATAAATACATGGTCACTGACCTTTACTGCGAAATACTACTCAAAAATGTCTCCATAACACAGGTTTTTTTCACTTACGCCTTGGACCTGCCGAATGGTTCTACTGCACCTATTTATTTGTGTAGCACCTGGAATTGTTTTATAGGAACGAAGTATTGAAGTTAGGTAAGATCATAAGAAAGCAAGCTCTGTGTTTCTTTTCAGTTTGTTGGTTGCTGACTTTTATCAGTGTCTATGCTTGGAGTATGTGTCTATGCTTGGAGTATGTGAAAAAAACTGTAGCTGTTGTTTCTAGAAGGAATCTTTCATTTTGCAACAGAGTGTGAGCCGTTTTCATACTTATCGACAGCAAGGACTGGAAACAAAGATGTTGCCATTTAGGGAGAGTGCAGTTGCCGGTTTTCTGGTCCCATTTCCAGCCCAACATGCACTTCTATTCATTAGCAAACACTCCGTTGCTCTATGTGTGGTTAAACTCTTTCTTCGCGATATTCTCTCCTCCGCTAGTAAATGTCCACCTCCATGTTTAAGAGAATTTCTGTGAAGACGGCTCAACAGGGGAGAGGAATGGTCGTGCTTCGTGGCTGGATACGTCAACTATCAGCGACAGACGATGTTCAAGATTCTTTTCCGTTTTAGCACACAGGTTTAACCTGTCAATAATTCTCCAGTTGGCGTCGGTGTCAGAATTTCACATTCTGTTACAGATATTCCAGTAACACCAAGATCAGGAAAAGGCTATGGAATACCATCCATAAAGTGGCCATGTCTGCTTTGTAAAGACCGTATTCAACAATCATCTGATTTGAAACAATTGTACTTGTAAGTAATTCTGATTACTGCTAAGGAGTGATGAAATTTTCACATCATTCGCCTCGTTGTATACATATATGGCCTGACTAAAAAGACGAACATAAAGAGGTTATGGTCGGATGTCAACGTAACCTTCTACATGCACAGAGCATCGATGAATGCGTAAATGATTAGAACTGCAGTTTTCCGTTAGAGGCAGAATGGCCACCAGGGTGTATTAGTGTGGCTCATGTTTTCAGTGTAGTTACCATGCCTGTTAGCGATTATAAGGGACGCGAGCAGCGTCATATGTAAGTGATCACCGTGAAAGACACGGAAATACAGCATACACGTATGAGGCAGTTTGAAAGAGGGTCCCAGTGAGGATATTCATTTGGCCGTCTGTTCGTATCGTGCGCTGTCCAGATTTGTGGATCATTCCGATGTGACAGTGGTGCAATGCTGGACTGCAGAGAACGTAAAGGCAGGCAGCTTCGTCGTCGAGGTTAAAGTTGACCATGTCTGACCACCACAACGGAGGGGCACTGTGTTGTGCTGTAAACACGTCGTAAGCTCTTCACTCTTCCGCCTGTCATACGAGAAAGAGATCATGGACCCCCTGCAGTACTCTGTCTCGTCCTGAACCAGTTGTCTGAGACTAGCAACAACTGAACTGGGGCATTACCGTTACTTGCATAGGCTGCCACGAACACTGTAACCCCTGCTGTACTCTGTCTTGTCCTGAACCAGTTGTCTGAGACTAGCAACAGCTGAACTGGGGCATTACCGTTACTTGCATAGGCTGACATGAACACCGTAACATAATCGGCTGCCTCTGGAGATGTGCCGTCACCAAGAAGCATAGACTGCTTCCGAAAAGGTCGCAGTGTGTTCAGCACCCAATCGTCGTTCTACCCAACTCCAGACGGCGGGTATGGTGGCGATCTGGGGAGAGGTTCCATTCATCGAATGCATAGTGGTGTTATTCCTGGCGTTATGGAGTGGGGAGCCATCCAGTATGACCTCAGGTCACGGCTGGAAGTGACAGAGAGAAGTCTGAAGGCCCAACGGTAAGTAATGCACCTCTTGCCTTCTCGTGTGTTACCAGTCATGCAACAATATCGAGGTGCCATGTTTGAACCAGGCATCGCTCGTTCACTCATGGTCCTTGTCACTGTGAAATGTCCACGTGATGCTGAGATACGCCAGTGGCCAGCAAGATCCCCAGATCTGTCTCCGATAGAACATATGTGGGACCAACTCGGCTGTCAACTCCGTCCCAATGTCAGTGTCTAGGGTATCAAGGGCATGGTGATAAGGGGGCACATACTGAGAGGTTCTTTTTACATTTGACTCGATATCTTAATCACTAATATAACACTACATACCCTCTCAGCCTGAGAAGTTTTATTTCGTTTCCTTGTACCCTTCTGAGCGCTTAATTTCTCTTGTAGGCAACGTTAGTATATATATAACAGTATTAGAGAAGCAAAGTTGCCACTCACCATATAGCGGAGATGCTGGGTCGCGATAGGCACAACATACAGATTCACACAATTATAGCTTTCGGCCATTACGGCCTTTGTCCGCAATAGACACACATACACACATACACATAAACACTCACGTGAATGCAACTTGCATTCAGGTCTGCAGTCTCAGACAACTGAAACTACACTGCGAGCAGTAGCACTAGTGCATGATGGGAGTTGCGATTGAGTGGTGGTAAGGAGGAGGCTGGGGAGGGGAGGGGGAGGGATAGTATGGTGGGAGTGGCGGACAGTGAAGTGTTGCTGTGTACACGGAGGGCAGGAGAGAAGATGCGGTGGGGGGGAGGGGGTAAGTAGTGGAAAGGAGAGAAATAAAATGAAATTAAAAGACTGGGTGTGTCAGTGAAATGACGGCTGTGTAGTCCTCGAATGGGAAGAAGGAGGGGCCTGGATGAGTGAGGACAGTGTCTAACAAAGGTTGAGGCCAGGAGGGTTACAGGAACGTAGGATGTATTGCAGGGAAAGTTCCCACCTGGGCAATTCAGGGAAGCTGGTGTTGGTGGGAAGGCTCCATATGGCACAGGCTGTGATGCTGTCATTGAGATGAGGGACATCATGTTTGGCAGAATGTTCGGCAATAGGGTGGTTCACTTGTTTTTTGGGCACAGTTTGTTGGTGGCCATTCACTTGGACAGACTGCTTGTTAGTTGTCCTGCCTACATACAATGCAGCACAGTGGTTGCAGCTTAGCTTGTAAATCATATGACTGGTTGTACAAAAACAAACCTCCCGTGCCTTATCTTTCTAGTCTCCCACCACCTCTCAAAGTCCCACAGTCCGGCCACAGAGGAGCATTCCCCTCGTAACTCAGTACCATCTGGGACTGGAGCAACTGAATTACAATCTCCGCCATGGTTTCGATTACCTCTCTTGGTGCCCTGAAATGTCCTGGCCACCACCCTTCCCACCCGTCTTACAGTGATATTCTGCGATCCACCAAACCTACGTAGTGTACTTGTCCATCCTTACACAAACCCTGTTCCCAATCCCTTACCTCAAGGCTCATACCCCTGTAATATACCTGGATGCAAGACCTGTCTCATACATCCTCTTACCACCACCTACTGAAGTCCGGTAAGTAACATCACCTAACCCATCAAAGGCAAGACTAACTGTCGTCTTGCCAAAGATAAAATTTTATGTTTGATAAGACGACAGTAGATAGTTAAGTTTTATCTTTGACAAGCATTATCTCTGCTCATCACGTGTTACTACGACATCGCCCCCTTTCCTACAGTACATATGTCGCTCTCGGACGCTCTATCAGTCAGTCGGCAAGACTTAGCGGAAGAGCACATCTGAAGATTTCCATAGTAGTCCTGGACGAAACGTCAGGAACAGAACAGTTTTTTCGACCACGACCTCACATCCCCGAAAGGTTTGCCAGCAGCTATGTCATGCGGTCGTGAAAGCCTTCATTCTAAGAACTATGTTGTAATTAATTTTATATCTCTAAAGTACGTAGGTAAGGGGGAGAGTTATGTCTGCGTTGTCCTGAAATATACATAACGTCTTGTGTGACTGTATTTGGTGACTGGTCTCGCTATACTTCACGTGAACTTCTAAAATACCGATTTCATGTCGATTTTGTGCTGTTTTATACAGTGGGATGTAGTATTTTGATATAGTATTGCAAATATTTGTGTAATTTGTTTGCGCCGGCCGCGGTGGCCGTGCGGTTCTGGCGCTGCAGTCCGGAACCGCGGGACTGCTACGGTCGCAGGTTCGAATCCTGCCTCGGGCATGGGTGTGTGTGATGTCCTTAGGTTAGTTAGGTTTAAGTAGTTCTAAGTTGTAGGGGACTTACGACCTAAGATGTTGAGTCCCATAGTGCTCAGAGCCATTTTTTGTAATTTGTTTGCACTTCACACCTTACATGTTTGACACTGACATAGTAAGAAAATGGTTAGAAGTGATTATATCTTTAGGTATTGCGGACTGTTAGAAAATCAAAGGCAATATTCACAATATTATATCAAAATATTATACCACACTGTGTAAAACAGCACAGAATGGACGTGAAATCGGTATTTAAGAATTTCAAGTGAAATATTACGAGATCAGTAATCAGATATACTCAAATCAGATGTTTTATGTACTGCAGGACAACGTAGACGTGAGTCCCCCTCTTTCGTACATAATTCAGAAATATAAAAACATGTTACAATATAGTTGTTTGTGTAATTCATGATAACGAAAATTATGACGGCAATTTCAGTTACACCTCAATAATTCACCAAATTCTTCACTTTTACAAAAAAATTAAGTCCAAAATTCCTAAATAACTATAGCACTTTGTATACCCAGGTACTTGAAAACGGAAATCTTCCGAAACAGCTGTCGTAATAATCAATAAATGTTCAATCAGTGGTACTGGAACCTTACTTACAATGTCCTTTCAAAACATGTGTTTCACTGTAAACCCATTCCTAAAGAAAATATGAAATTTTAATGTAGGCAGAAAAGATGGGTAAGGGCAAAAGTGGTATAGATCAACTTCTGATTTTTTAGAGCTAGCAATTAAGTTACGATCCAGACAGTCTGGCTGTTTGTTCATAATGCCTTGCCGCACATTCCACTGATTACTACATACTCTTCATAAAAACTGGTGCTTTGCAGAGAGTATTTTGTTACAACCAAGAGATGTTACTCAGGAGGAGGTGCTACGACTAATATTAGTTTACTTCAAAGAGCGGTACTGGACACAAGGTGAACAGTACTGTGTCTACAATACAGTGCTACGTATTACATTGCGGTGGATGTAGATCTCTGTGAATGTTACTGAGGTGCATGAAGATTACTGCGCATCACCGCTGCTGTGTCGCTCACAGTGGAAATGTGATTTACCGAGAGAGTAAGGAGTGCGTTCGTGCCCTGACTTGGTTCCCATGGATCACAGCGTACCTCGCGAGGCGAATTATGGCGTTATTGGGACACTTTACAGAGAGAAAGACCGACACACACAGAGAGAGAGAGAGAAACAGAGAGAGAGAGAGAGAGAGAGAGACCGACAGACAGACACACACACACACACACACACACAGAGAGAGAGAGAGAGAATATGAGGGGAATTGAGATCCTGCACCAACGTCTTAGTATGCATAGCAGCTGAACCAGAATCCCGAGATGCGCACGTAGGTAGCTACCTACAGATAGACCGCTCAGAAAAGAAAACGAATTTCGATCGCATAGCGTCCACAGGCTTGCTGGTTCTAATATTTCAGGGTATAGCAGCCATCATATCTACCTCCAAGAGCCTCTTCTCAGAGCAGTTGACATTGCACTATTAAGCAGATGACGAACTAATTAGTGTGGGGTGCCAGTAGCAGATGGTATGACTGGTACCGCTTTCGCGGTAAAGACTGCGAATGGTTGACAAGTTCGGAAGCAGGGAGCCAAAACGCAAATTTTCTACCATTAATTGTATTACAAAAACTATGCATTAAATGTACTCGAAAGTCAAATACAGGCAACTGTAAATAGCAGACAATCTCCCAGTTACTTCAAAAGTCATAATATTAAGAAACAAAACTAAGAACAAAAGTTCACTAACGGCTCGTTAGTATACATTCTGGTTGTTCACCAATTTTTAAATTCGGGTAAATATGAGAGTGTGAAATTAATAGCGTGTGCTGTATAGCATTTATACTTACTAATATATTTATTGTAATCTACCTCCTCATTCCTCCTTGCATCAATTATCTAAATAAACTTTTTATGAAGATTTGAGAAGCGCGGAGATTTCAATAAACATTCAAGTGTACTTAGCTTGTCAGGTTCTGATAGTTCCAGTTCTTCTTGTCTAGGGGTCTGATTCTTGAAGGTGAATGTCTTACATTTTAGGTCCTCGCGGTTGGATTGAATAATATAAATTTGAGGAATGTTGTTGCAGAATTCTTGTTTTTATGTCAATACACTATCTCAAAATTTGCTATATCATACAGGCTTTTCTTTTTTCACAATAAGAAAGACGAAATTACATTGTTATTAATTTAGATTATTATTTCATAAACGAATCCATAAATAAACGCAGGAAACATTACAGGATTGGGTAATTAATAACAGAAATTTAAATGGGAAATATTTCGTAATTTCAGATGTTTCAAAAGATATGTACGGTCAGAATTAGTACTTATCGATTATAACATCGAAACTGAAATGTTTCATACAGTAATTGCTTATTTTAAATTTGACCTTGAAATATAATATAATGAGTATAAAATTATATGAAAGTTTTCAGAAAATCAACTGAGATAATCTTGATCTGTCCAAAATCCGAAATGTAATACTGGTATCGACAACTAGTGTTGACGAAAAATAATGCTGTGGGTCTATAGGGTCTATATCTTCAGCCGCTGTCAGTAATAACAATAATAATGTGCGTAACTCTTCTCAACAAAGAAAGAGTAGTTTTTGTGGAACCTTAATGTTTTATACGTAACGAAGTACAGTTTATGTCAAGAGCAAAATAATTTTTAATCTTTCATTACTCTCCGCTTCACATTTTTGTGTAAATGGGAGTTTTCATGCTTTTTTTCTTTCGTTGGAGAAATGTACAAGATCCCTAATTCATATACTAGTTAACGAATTAATTTCTGGCCTTAAAATAAGACATTCTCACGTTACACTCAGACAACAACTTACCTAAATACTTTGTTAAATATTCCCTTGCACCCACGCTCATTTGATTCCCTAACTTTCTCAGACAACGTATCTGATCTGAGTGACCCTAATTCCTTTATGGCTAACTTTTGCAGGTAATTCTCTTTTCTGCGAGTACCTGCAACAGATTGAACATAGTCCAGGTTAGCACTGCACAGGAAAGCCGTTTCCTGCACAGTAGAGAACCAACTCCAAGCACAAACTGTCATTTTCGGAAGTGATTAAATTCAAGTAATACTATGTACCACCAAGTTCACCTGAACTAGAACACAAATGAGGCTCTGAGAGCCACAACGGCCAAATGTATACCGTCTTCCACCCTACATTTAAGTGAATATCAGAGGAAACAGTGAGACGTCTTTTCGTGAATGTTCATATATTCGTGCAACGTGGGCCTGTAGTACAGATAAACCAGACCCATCATCATATTAAGTGACGTCAGAGACATGAAAAAAATGCTACAGGCTCACAGTCCATGATGATGTGCTTCACGGTTCTCAGCGCCTAAAATGGATTACTGTATGATAAAATCCCAAACTTAATATATTATATCTCATTCAGTATCACAGAAAATCATATTTCATCAGTATAACTATAATATATGCCGATAACCGATATAATTTTATTATATAGAGAGTGCATTGGCATATTGAGGAATGTTTTATCGTCAAGCGGGAGATATGCCGAGCGGAAGGGGATAAAAGTCTGCTGCAGCGTTCTCGTGGCTCTGACATAAACTTGTAGTTGAGTACTAAGTTCCGGCTGTGAATGTCGTGAACCGTGGATGTTGTTTATCGAATCTGTATACAGGGTGTTACAAAAAGGTACGGCCAAACTTTCAGGAAACATTCCTCACACACAAGGAAAGAAAATATGTTATGTGGACATGTGTCCGGAAACGCTTACTTTCCATGTTAGAGCTCATTTTATTACTTCTCTTCAAGTCATATTAACCATGGAATGGAAACACACAGCAACAGAACGTACCAGCGTGACTTCAAACACTTTGTTACAGGAAATGTTCAAAATGTCCTCGGTTAGCGAGGATACATGCATCCACCCTCCGTCTAATGGAATCCCTGATGCGCTGATGCAGCCCTGGAGAATGGCGTATTGTATCACAGCCGTCCACAATACGAGCAGGAAGAGTCTCTACATTTGGTACCGGGGTTGCGTAGACAAGACTTTTCAAATGCCCCCATAAATGAAAGTCAAGAGGGTTGAGGTCAGGAGAGCGTGGAGGCCACGGAATTGGTCCGTAGCCGGCCGCGGTGGTCTCGCGGTCCTAGGCGCGCAGTCCGGAACCGTGCGACTGCTACGGTCGCAGGTTCGAATCCTGCCTCGGGCATGGATGTGTGTGATGTCCTTAGGTTAGTTAGGTTTAAGTAGTTCTAAGTTCTAGGGGGCTGATAACCACAGCAGTTGAGTCCCATAGTGCTCAGAGCCATTTGAGCCATTTTTTTTTTTAATTGGTCCGCCTCTGTCAATCCATCGGTCACCGAATCTGTTGTTGAGAAGCGTAAGAACACTTCGACTGAAATGTGCAGGTGCTCCATCGTGCATGAACCACAAGTAGTGTCGTAAAGGCACATGTTCTAGCAGCATAGGTAGAGTATCCCGTATGAAATCATGTTAACGTGCTCCATTGAGCGTAGGTGGAAGAACATGAGGTCCAATCAAGACATCACCAACAATGCCTGCCCAAACGTTCACAGAAAATCTGTGTTGATGACGTGATTGCATAATTCCGTGGGGATTCTCGTCAGCTCACACATGTCGATTGCGAAAATTTACAAATTGATCACGTTGGAATGAAGCCTCATCCGTAAAGAGAACATTTGCACTGAAATGAGGATTGACACATTGTTCGAAGAACCATTCACAGAAGTGTACCCGTGGAGACCAATCAGTCGCTGATAGTGCCTGCATACGCTGTACATGGTACTGAAACAAGTAATTCTCCCGTAGCACTCTCCATACAGTGACGTGGTCAACGTTACCTTTTACAGCAGCAACTTCTCTGACGCTGACATTAGGGTTATCGTCAACTGCACGAAGAATTGCCTCGTCCATTGCAGGTGTCCTCGTCGTTCTCGGTCTTCCCCAGTCGCGAGTCATAGCTGGAAAGTTCCGTGCTCCCTAAGACACCCATCAATTGCTTCGAACGTCTTCCTGTCGGGACACCTTCCTTCTGGAAATCTGTCTCGATACAAACGTACCGCGCCACGGCTATTGCCCCGTGCTAATCCGTACATCAAATGGGCATCTGCCAACTCCGCATTTGTAAACATTGCACTGACTGCAAAACCACGTTCATAATGAACACTAACCTGTTGATGCTACGTACTGATGTGCTTGATGCTAGTACTGTAGAGCAATGAGTCGCATGTCAACACAAGCACCGAAGTCAACATTACCTTCCTTCAATTGGGCCAACTGGTGGTGAATCGAGGAAGTACAGTACGTACTGACGAAAGTAAAATGAGCTCTAACATGGAAATTAAGCGTTTCCGGACACATGTCCACGTAACATCTTTTCTTTATTCGTGTTTGAGGAATATTTCCTGAAAGTTTGACCGTAACTTTTTGTAACACCCTGCATATTTGGCCCGTAAGGCAGAAAGGAACCTTGGTCTTGGGGGTGTGAAAAAAAAAATGGGGATAGCGTCTTCGATTACCAAACAAAATGTGCTTGGTCCCGGGTTCGAAACCAATCCCCACTTAAATTTTGATTAACAATGAGCACTGGCGGATGAAGACTTCCGGAATAAGAAATCACCTTCGTTCTGCCTTACCAAGAGAGGGTGGAGGAGAAGACGGAGGTAAATGGCCCTCTCTGTTGTTTGGGTGGAAAACTGCCCCTAAAGGCAGAAGAATCAACAATGACCAATGGCATGAGGATGCAGGAGGCAATGGAAACCACTGAATTAAAGACACGCAAAGTGTATCCACAGGAAATATGGCCTGTAAATGACAAAGTGTCAGCTGGATTCTGTGGCCGAGCGGTTCCAGGCGCTTCGGTCTGGAAATGCGCTGCTGCTACGGTCGAAGATTCGAATCCTCCCGCAGGCATTAACGTGTGTGATTTACTTAGGTTAGTTAGGTTTAGGTAGTTCTAAAATTAGGGGACTGGTGACCTCAGATGTTTTGTCCCATAGTGCTTAGAGCCATTTTAACCAGTTTTGAACAAAGTGATATGATGATCCCTCCATTGGGAAAAGAGTCCAGAATAATCCCCAATTCGGATTTCAAGTGCGAGGTGATCTTGAGAAAAAGACTGAATAACCAACAGAAAGATAACGTTCTTTGAATCAGAGTGTGGAATGTCAGGAGCTTTAGCGTGATAGTGGAGCTAGAAGATCTCAAAAGAGAAATGCAAATACTCATTCTTGAAACAGTAGCGGTCAGTGAGATAAAATGGAAAGAAGGGAGAGACGGGTAATATACAATATGTACTAGAGCCAAGAGGGAATAATAACACTAGAGGACCAAGAACTAAGTGCTCTGATTCAAAAGGGTGTAAGACAAGGATGTAGTCTTTCACCATTAGTGTCCAATCTGTACATCGAAGAAGCAATGATCAAAATATAAGAAAGGTTCAGGAGTGGAATCAAAATTGAAGGTGAAAGGATATCAATGATACGATTGTTAGTAACACTGCTATCCTAAGTGAAAGTGAAAAAGAATTACATGATATGCTGAATGAAATGAACAGTCTAATGAGGACATGATATCGATTGAGAGTAAATCGAAGAAAGACGAAATTAATGAGCTGTAGCAGTGACGAGAACAGCGAGAAACTTAACATCAGAACTCACAGTCACATAGTAGATGAAGTTACGAAATTCTACTAACTAGGCACAAAAGTAACCAATGACTAACGAAACGAAGAGGACATCAAAAGTAGACTAGCACTGGCAAAAAGGGCACTACTGGGCAACAGACGTCTACTAGCATCAAACATAGACCTTCATTTGAGGAAAAAATGTCTCAGAATGTACGTCTGCAGCACAGCATTGTATGGCAGTTTAAATGGACTGTGGCAAAACCGTAGCAGAAGAGAACCGAAGGATTTAAGATATGGTGCTACAGACGAATGTTGAAATTTATGTGGACTGGTAGGGTAAGGATCGAGGAGGGTTTGCGCCGAATCGGAGAGGAAAGGAATACGTGGGAAACATTGACAAAGAGAAGGGCCAGGATGATAGGGCATCCGTTAAGACATGAGGGAATGCCGTCCATAGTACCAGAGGGAGCTGTAGAGGAGAAAAAATGAAGAGTAAAACATTGGAATACATCCGATAGATAATTGAGGATGAAGGTTTCAAGTGGTACTCTGTGATGAAAAGGTTGGCATAGGAGAGGAACTCACAGCGAGACGCGTCAGAACAGTCAGAAGACTGACGACTCAAAGAAACAGCCGCAAATGCAAAAGTTAAACGAAAACGCAGACGACGCAGACCGGTTATCTTCGGGTTCCGCCTAATCAGAGCGCCCAAATCGAAGTGGTTTGCACCTCCTGTCAATTGGACCCGAGCACTTATAAGACACGGACACATTATCTGGTGCAATCTGTTGTATTTCAGTTCTCTGAGGAAATGTTAAGTCTAGAACAGTGAAAAGAATAAGTAAATGTTTGATCAATTGCTGGTGTTTAAAGAGGAAACTTTTGAAATTATTAATGACTGTGAATTCTTAAACAGACTGTGGATAGAGATTGTAAGTCGCAGAGTCTCTGGAATAAATACGAGTTGTACCCCAAAAATGTCAAAGAATTAGTCATTTAAGTAATATCATCTCCTCGGTAACAGTTTTTTACATCCCCAAGACAACGGATCTAAAAGACTGCGTCCATGCTCAACTTTATCAGAAACCCCACGCATTTCACTCAGAGAGGAGAAAGCGACAAGGCACATCCTGGGTACAGCGTTGTCACTACAAACAGGAACAACGGCACATAATCTGTGGTGACGCAGAGGAGATAGATATCTTGTCAAAGTAAAATTCTTATACGACGTACGGGACCATCAATGTTGGTATATTTTCTGGATGTTCATTTGGTATTTTAGTGCCTTATGCTTAAGGAGAAAGACAGTTCTTTACTTATTCCCACAGAATTTAATAAGATTTTTACGTATCTCATTTTAACAAACCACTAAAATCATAATTAAAATTTAACAATACAATATAGTTGAAAGTGTAGAAAGATACGAATATAAGAATATTATTACTGATAATTTATCAACGATTTATACATTTGTGCAATGCTGTTTTATACGTGAATAACTGTTATAAAGTAAACTGGAAATACATAAAGAACACTTTTACTACTCCCTCAAAAATTTGCACACCACACTGCATACACTTTTCTCCCTTCCCTCCCCCCCCCCCTTCACACCCCTTTACCATCTGAGAATAAAACCATAATGCTGCTATTACGGATTTGTCCAATAGATATCTATCCCTGATTAAATAATCTCTGTAGAGAAGTAATAACGAAGTAAAATTCATAAATATAATCAGTCTCTGGTTTCTGTATTATCACATGGTGATATTTTGTTCGGTGAGTAACACCATTAACATCGACGTCTGAAAATGGAAATATCTGATTCTTCTGACGACGACATATGGTCTTGGTGATAGTATTGGGAAAATGCTTGCTTGTGGGTTAGCCAGAGAAATGCGAAGGTTTTAGGAGGCAGTGAGACACAATATGGAGGTTGTAGGGATGGAGGTTACTTGCCCGCATGGCCTACCTTGTAGACGCAGGGGATCGTTGGTCATATTAAAGTGGCTACGTGCTGAAGAATATGACCAAATTGTTGTGCATTTCGTGAAACCGTGACGTACCTCTAGACGTATTTTCATTAGAAAAGGTAACTAGCCTGATCCATGAGATAATGCTAGTCGAATAAGGACCCGTAAATACGACAAAACTGGTAGGAACCTTAGAAAAAGTTGCCAGTGTGTTACCTCTGTTAGGACCTCTAAAATTGTCACAGTCGTGTAAGAGGTAATCCATGCCGGTATCTCACGGAGTAACTAAACGCAAAAGATTCCCTAGCTGATGCCCTCAGAGCAATCCGAACACTGAAAGATATATTGTAGAGACAGTTTCGTCAATACGTATCAATAAGCTTAGCTACGTCCTGATAAACTTTCATGTCAAACTCGGTCTGTGCCTTACAAGGTAAGGTATCTTACAGCTCATAAAACCAATTTCTGGGTATTTTACCTCTGACAGCTGTTCTCGTATTCTTAAGTTATATGTAACAAAATTATTAAAAACAAATTCTTCAAGAACCAAACAAATTTTAGAAGCTTTCATTTTGATTGGCGGAAGACATTTACTGTCCTGTTTATCGTCAATGACCTAAATTAGTTTCTCTCCATAAAGAAAATTAAAATGAATCAAACTCAAGTTGTTCATCTACTGAGGGACATTAACCCACTAACATGCGTTACAAAGATTTGAAAAGCTATACATCTTTTTTCTCAATAGCACCGTACCTTTGTAATTGGTATTCCATTTCCAACCCTCAAGACCTTCTCAAAAAGGTTTCACAGTTTACCATTCACGTAAACACGAATGTACTAACCCATAGTGCAGGTATCCGGGATAATGCGGGCTAATGCAACGCCCACAGCTTGGACTTTGCTCTAACTGTTTCTTCTCTCTCTCGCTCTCTGTCTGTCTGTCTGTCTGTGTGTATGATCTACGAAATTGCGCGGTGGATGAGCAGCGATTAAAATTATAATAAATTAGAACGAACACTGAAATGACTTTCTGCAAGATGGCTGCTACGGTTGTTTTTGAATGTCACAGACAGTCAGCCCAGTCGCAGACAGAGTCAGTCGCAGTCGCAATCAGCTTACTAGCTGAGTTACTATGCTAGTTGGCATCTGTCAGTTCACATCACCAGCTGTGAGAGTTTAGTGTCTATACTGGGACTTGTACTTCATCAGCAGTGAGGCTAACGTGATTACAGAGCAGCTTGTACCACAACTCTTGGAGTAGCTGAAAGACAAGCAGCTTTCTGTTCTGATAAATAAAGAACCCTGTTAACAAACTGAGCAGTTGTGTCGTAGAAAAAGGATACTGGGTGCCAAACAAAATCGTCTCCTAGCTTACCATGGTACAAGACTCTACAATACCAACGATGACGCTAAACGGACCACTGTCTTTTTCTTGTCTTTGTGATTGATACATGAGAGTTTCTTTGCAACAACGTGTGCCATTAAGCCTCCGTGTGAACGATATCTTCTTCACTTCTGTCATTGTGGCTGTTTAGTATGATGCCTGTAGGCGTAAGTAATATTCTCTAGACTTGTTTAGCAATTTCATGGCAAATTCTCCGTAGGGTCCGAAAATTCTTCTCGTAGCGTCTGGGCTATAGGCTAGTGGGGAGACGTGCGATGCATCTCCGCGTCTTCTCTGTTTCCTCCGTTAGTTCTGTCTGGTAAGGTCCCAAACTGACCAATAGAACGTTGGAATCTGTGATGAAAAATATTTTATTCCTGTTGAATACCTGCTAACGGATGAAACAATTTTCACGCAACTGCTTTACACTAACTGAATGACAAAAATTCCCCAAAAATTTGTGTTTTAAGCGGAACCGAAGGGGAAAAAATTATGCTCTATCTCCATAATGATCATCCGCAGTGTGAAAACTAAGCTATGTTAGGATCCAATTTTTTAACTTTCACTCTGTTCACCATGCCTGAACGCACTGACATTCGTATTTTCACGTTTCTAACGAAACTTCTGGTGTGAAAACGTGTGGGTCTGGTAGCAACATATAGGTATTTTAAAGAACTTACAGTTTCGCGCCTTTGGGTTGCTACAGGCTCAAGAGAAAATGTGTGACAATGAGCATCGATCTGGAGGAAACTGGGTTAAAAAAATTACTTCACATTTTTAGCTTCATGATAAGCTTCAAAGATGGCTCTGAGCACTATGGGACTCAACTGCTGAGGTCATTAGTCCCCAAGAACTTAGAACTACTTAAACCTAACTAACCTAAGGACATCACACACATCCATGCCCGAGGCAGGATTAGAGTCTACTAACAGTACTGGAAATTTTCATCTTTCTCCAGGATTTGTCTCCAGTGTTCCCTATCGCTATAAGATCCGGGGCGAAACAGCGAAGTTTACTACAGTCCTTACATAAAACGACATGTCATTCGAGAGAGAATGATGTCGAACGTAAAAGCGGTAAACCTCATACGAAGTGCTCAAACATGCTCACGTGAGCGACCTTTGACCGTCAGAGGTCGACCAAACCGTGCATAATTCACGAATGCCGCGCCAGTAATTACGTTCCCGCGGTGACACGTGCCCACTGCCCGTGGACACGTGTGCCCGTCTTGTCAAAAGGGACGCGCTGACGCTAGAAACGTAAGCTGACGTTTGCAATTACGTAACGGTCGTGGTGTTATGCTATAATTATTCGGCCATCAATACCCAATCGATATATCAAAACAATGGTGTGACGTGGCGCCAGAGAGGAACAATATTGGAGCATAGGTTGAGAGACAAGTCAAACCTCAGAGGCGCAAAGCAATGTTCTGGTACTTACGTAAATATGAAACATTTCAGTAATTTCCAGCATAATTTGTTCTGTTTTATTTAATGACGTTTGTATCTCGCGCTTCTGGCTGCGCTGAGTTTCCGTTGTAAAATTAGCCTCCCAGAAAACAGCTCTGACTTAATGACACGGCTGATACGTCTTTAAAGTACGGATGCCAAAAGAATATTTTTGAAATACCACATTCGACAAATCTATAGCATTTATCTATGTTAAATAGTAGCAGGTACATGAACTTCTAATTAATATAATGTTTGCACAAACTGTCATTGCAAAATTACTGTATGTCGTATTAAAGAATAAGATGATAGTTTCAGATCTTTATTACGTCTCATTACTGTTTAAGCATTTGAGCATTAACTTCACTTTGTGTTTGACCGTGCAAAAAACGCTGATACACATAGTTTGTTATGTGACGTTAATATTGTTGTCTGTCCCCAGCAGAATTGAGGTAAATCTGTTGGAAAAAAGCTCAACTCTGCTGTTTCAATCTGTCAGCCTGCCACATTACGTAGATGCGCGTTTTGATGTGATCAACTAACGAGCGCATTCCAACTCCGCTCATTACAATAGGCTTTATGTCTCAGTCCCATATGTCGAAACCGGGTGACCACATTCTATCATAAATCAGCAACAGTAGATTCCATATTTCATGGTCTAAACATTCGAATATATTTGTGTAAGATTGCGCTTAATGTTTGGATAGACTATTCCATTCCAGTTATTACGTTGTCTTCCAGCAATCCTGGTTATTATTAATGACGTTCCGCATTGTGACTGTCAGTATTAAATTCGACGAACAGTGTAAACATTGTTATCTAGAGCAAACACTAAGCTGCATTACAAAGGGCGATCTAGACAAGTTCCCAACCGAGAAAGAAAGTATTTGCGTTCGAACGAATATATCTCTGCGCAGTTTTGGTTACAGGACTATTATGTACCTTTCATTGTGCTGGTAGCTGTCGTTTTACTGTAAGACTCTGGAAACGTGCTCTAGATGATATTGCATCTGTGATCGTAGATGCGAAACACAAAGCAGGTATCTCAGGTACAAATGCAGGCGAGGACTTTCAGTAAACCGCTCAAATCAATTTGAGTAACTACAAACGCACAGAGAAGAAAAGCAGGCTGAACACATGTCATAACTGCACATTTCACATCACTGCTGAACGCCACGTCAAAGACACTTTTGAAGTTGTCCTCAGATTCGCCAGTATCGTGGCCATCATCGGTCTGTATACTTCGGCAGATTGCTTGTAAATGACAGAATGCGTTATGCTGTTTCGACAGCACGTTCCTGCAAGATAGTTTAAGAAAGTCTGTTATTTTCCTGTCATTTGTTTTATATTTCCCGAATAAATACACGTCCAGTAGTAGTGAATATTTTGTAGTCTTAGGCGGAACGATGTTTAAAACAACATTTGTTCCTCGAGAGGCTTCCAGAAGTACTTGTTAATCCTTATGTTCAGAAGAGAAATCACAAATATTGGGAGGGTATCGTTTTTCTACTTCCCTTGACAAACGGGGTCCATACTTCGAATTTGGTTCTCTGAAGTATGTATGAACAGCCATTTGTTGGCGGCCGTCACATTTTTTCATGCTTTCACTTTTTCACTGATCACGAAACCATAAAGTTACGCCTACCGTTCTATGTTGAAAGGGCAGAAATATAAAAATTGCAAGTAAGTTTTAAAATGCTGTTATTTCCTTCGCATCTCCTCGTATTTTCTTAAAAGTCAAATGTTCTGGACATATGCGACTTTTACAAAATACTTAATGTTACTTTGTTATTGAGTTGGCAGCAAATTTTGCCACCCGTTAGTGTAGAACACACCAAAGCCTTATGTTGTTAATACTTGGCCCCTTTTAGATCAGAGCATAAAAGTATATTATAAAATCCCCATTATTGCATGTAAATTTTACTGTTTGAAAGCCCATGAAACACCATGAATCCCTCAGATAAAGGTGGATGTGCTCTTGAAGGGGCAAGGAAATCAAACTCCCAAAGCTGTAAGAGAAATATAATAAAGCAAGCAAGACTGAGAGGAGCACATTATAAGAACTCCTCTGTCAAAATGCGGACTTTAATGTAATTTGCAATGACTGCAGATAATTTCAAACTATTTAATATTTTTGTCTCTTAACTTAAATCAGTTCTACAAGCGGACTGCTGTTTCCATAGCAACTTGGTCCAAACAAAGGAATAAGAGAATTCGCTTTAGCATAAGCTTACTTCATCGCTTCATTTACGATTCCAACAACCCTGGCTATACTGTAAGATGGGCATTCATCAATGTTCTGATCAGACATACCTTTGATGTTGACCTAAGCCAGCATGTTGAACTACCTAGGAATTATGTTATTATAGTGGTAAAGTGCACACAAAGAAGCAAAAGATTGAGAACCAACACAAAATCGTTCGGTTCACGATGTAAATGAAAGCTGCAGTTAATTTTATGATGATATTCTGAAGGACGCTTTGATGGAAAATAATACCGAATTAAAGAAATAATAAGAATTTGTTACACTTGTTTCTCTTGTTAATTCCCTCTTCAAGCATAATTAAACAATAGAATAGGGTAGAAGCATTAAAAAGCCAATTTTAGTTTTTAAAGTTATATGTCTGTTATTGATTCAAAAATTGTTAAAAGGTACAGGTCCGGAATTTCTAAAATATAATAACATTATCATTTTGCTCACTGTAAGTGATTTCATGTCAATTATCGTCATTAAGACTGGCAGTACTGTGTTCTGGAATGAAAAACTCGGAGAAATGTCATTAAATAAGTTATTTCTTCGTTTTAACAAATGACTTGGTACAGAGTTTGTTCACCAATCGTCCGTCTATTTATGCCGCAACATCTGTCGTGTGCACTGTTAACTGAGTGCAACGTCGCTGGAGTGTTTCTCTCCTCCCTCATGGATAGCGTTCTTTCGGAAGAAAGCTCGTAGCTGAACTGGCTCTGATCACCTTTTCATAAAGACCATTTGGATATTTTCTGTAGTAATCTGCGCATAGACGTCAGCAACGAATATTTGAGCTCTATGAAACAACCCTTCTTCGCCTTCCTATCTTCTCGTTCTTGGAGCATAGCTGTACGGTTCTAATTCATTGTAAACACAAAGCCTCAAAATTCCCTTTATAGTGACACACATTCAAAAAGCGTCTCCCATTTCACGTCTTTAGGAGTGGAATTTTTGGACAATCTGTTCTTAGACAATGCCTGCAGTATAAGACCCACAACCAATCCAGACCTCAGGTTTATGTCCTTAGCGCTTTGGACTGGGCGATGAAGCGTCAGTGGACCAGTCTCATCCTGTTTCACTCCCTTAGGGGCTAAATTTCCAAAATCATCGAAGCAAGTAATTTTTTATCTCTAATCAAGAAGCCTAACACTATATTTCAAAGATTTAGCTTTAAAAATGCTGTAGCAATGAAATATGTTTGTAAAAATTTCATCCCCTATTTCATCCCCTTAGTGGTGGAATTTGTAAAAACAGTGACGTGCTTGTGTTTCACTTCTAACAGAGAAGCTAGAACAAATTATCATATATTTAGCTTCAAAACTGCTTGCAAAATGATGTATTTCCATTAAAATTTGCGTCCTCATTTTCACTCCCATAGGGGTAGAATTCCCGAATACAGTGAAACACATATTGTTTTATTTCTAACTGAGAAGCCAGATATAAATTTTTATAGACTAAGTCTTCAAACTACTTTCATAATAACATTTTTGTGATAAGTCTCATCTCCCATTTCACCCTCTTAGGGGTTCAATTTCCAAAAAATTCCGAAACACGTATATTTTGAATTGTAACCGATAAGTCAGATACCAACATTAATAGATGTAGTATTACGGTCTTTAGTAGTCCTTTAATAATGATATATTTTCAAAACAAGCTTCCACTCAATATTTCACTCCCATATGGTTCAATTTCCAAGTATTCCGAAACATATATTTCTTTATTTCTGACCGAGAAACCGAATACCACCAGGCCGGTGTGCCGAGCGGTTCTAGGCGCTTCAGTCTGGAACCGCGCGACCGCTACGGTCGCAGGTTCGAATCCTGCCTCGGAGACGGTTGTGTGTTATGTCCTTAGGTTAGTTAGGTTTAAGTAGTTCTAAGTTCTAGGGGACTTATGACCTCAGATGTTGAGTCCCATAGTGCTCAGAGCCATTTGAACCATTTGAACCAAATACCAATTTTCGTAGTTCCAGCTTCAAAGTTGCTCTAATTGCGACATTTCTCAAACAGAACCCTTCATATCACATTTCACCCTCTCAGTTTTGGAATTACGAAAAATCCTTTCTTAAATGACGCCTACGGTATAAGATCCTCATCTTCTCCAAATTTCATCTTACTATCCTTTGCGGTTTGAGATGGGCGATGATGAGTGAGTCAGTCAGTCAGGAAATTGCCTTTTATGTTTAAATGTTTGTGCGCCCAAGGTTTCTGGCTACATCCTAGACCCATTGTTGTAAATGTCAACTGTGAACGGACGAACCACATTCTCATGCTTCATAAATCTTCGTCGTTACGCTTCTTTTCTCTGCCACATCACCCAGTACGCTTTTAATATTGATTTTAGCCATCGCTTATGGTGTCTTATCAGGAGTTGGTCATATCTGTTGGATCACATATGTTGGACCCACCGACTTCATGATCACATACGTTTTCTCCAACGTGTTGTTACAAAAAACACCGTTATGACACATTTGACTTTAAACTTTTTATCAGGAGAACTTTGAAATTCACTTTCACTGCCCCCGTCGCCTCTTCCCGAGCTTGTCGTACCTCTTCCGCTTGCTTCGTCGTAAGTTCACCTCATTATGGCTCTGAGCACTATGGGACTTAACATCTGTGGTCAACAGTCCCCTAGAACTTAGAACTACTTGAACCTAACTAGCCTAAGGACATCACACACATCCATGCCCGAGGCAGGATTCGAACCTGCGACCGTAGCAGTCGCGCGGTTCCGGACTGAGCGCCTAGAACCGCGAGACCACCGCGGCCGGCCTTCACCTCATTACATTAGCAATAGTTTAGTAGTGTTCATTCCCAATCGTCGACCCATCTGGCATATCAAAACGCTAATAACTTCATTAAATGCAACTTCACATACGCGCTGTAGTAACCCTACTGGCTCTTCTGTGGTAGTGACAGGCAAATGTCGAATTTGGCGTGGCATATTCAGCGGCCTTCAGTGGACGAATGCAGAGTATGGATATAAACGAATATCGCCGGTGCAGTTTGGGCACTTAAACGATCCCTCACGGGGTTGTTGCGTAAATGATTTTGTTGGAGCACACACACTTTCCTTGTGCGTCAAACGTTTGATCACTAAAAATCAATAACGAAGGACCGTCACTGACTATGATTACTGCTCACTGGGCATAAGAGCCACCGTTTTTCGTTTATATGCTGACTGTTATTTGTTGTGGAATGACGTTGCGATTGGTTGTCTTTTCCTGTTGTACTTGCCAAAGTATCACAAGCAAGCTGCTAGGAAATTACTCGGTTTTCTCAAACTGCCATAAAATTTATTTCTAGTTATTTGTTACTCGTTCGTGGACACAACTGCGTTACACTACTGTGAACTCCGCTGAGCAGATCGGAACGCCCAATCCAGCAGTCCAGTTTCAGAGCTGACTTGTTTTCTTTATGTCCAGAGCGATGTTTTAACATAGGCAGCACAAATTTCTACTGTTAGGTTGCAACATACGAACAGTTTTACTGATACTGGTAAAACATCGGGTAGGTGGTGCGAGCGGTGAGGTGTAGGCTATTTTCAAATATATTTCAGGCAAATCAGTTTTAATTTTTTGGGTATGAGGTCCGCCAGTTATGCAAAACACCGTTTTTCTCAGTACTCAAACATGTTTCAGCACCACTGTGCCATCATCGGTGGGTTTTCGTTTTTATTTATTCTTTACATTTGGTGTGCATGAATTTTCTGGATCACTTTTGTGTTAGTTAATACAGGTAGCCTGTCATGTTTTCGTGTGGCAAGCACTTCCATTCTCCGCATCACACTGAGATGTTGTGACGCATACGTAACAAAAACAAGTACTTTCCACAAATAACGTAGGAAAACACTTTTTCAATACACTCGCTTTAGTTACGTAAGCATCACAACATCTCAGCATGATGCGGAGAATGGAAGTGCTTGGCACCCGAAAACATGACAAGCTACCTGTAGTAACTAACACAAGAGATGTTGTGATGCATACGTAACTAAAACGAGTGTATTGAAAAAGTGTTTTCCTACGTTATTTGTGGAAAGTACTTGTTTTTGTTACGTATGCATCACAACATCTCAGTGTGATGCGGAGAATGGAAGTGCTTGCCACACGAAAACATGACAGGCTACCTGTAGTAACTAACACAAAAGTGATCCAGAAAATTCATGCACACCAAATGTAAAGAACAAATAAAAACGGAAACCCACCGATGATGGCACAGTGGTCCGGAAACCTGTTTTGGTAATGAGATACACGGTGTTTTGCATAACTGGCGGACCTCACATCCAAAAATCTTAACTGCAAACACGGCCAATACAAGGCGCTGCAGATCAAAAAGATGGATAAATTAATTTTAGTTTACAGGCTCTTTACGTTGCATATATTCGAGAGTTCGAATGAGATCTCCCTGAAATTAAACATTACGTTGGTTGTGTAATATTAAATTCCCTCCTGTTTGAGGAAAATATTACATATTGTGGACAAAATTGTACATCGCATCCTGAACATGGGTGATCGTTGTTATCCACCGATCTATAGCACCGATTCCGGATGTGCATTCAAGGCCGACAATCCCCATAGCAAATTAAACTGTCATAACTGCGTCAGATGTACCTCAAAAAAAAAGAACCTCGACTACGCAAACACGAATTTTGGCCCACTGAAAATACTGGAATTCTCTTGGCTGGTCGATAACAGGACAAAGCTCCTTGCGCGCTGTTATTTTTCGGGTTTAGCAAACTGTGCAAAGTATGCATGGACACTGACGGGCTAACAACAAGTTGTACAGTGACCTGAAGACATTGGATTAATGGCTTAAAGATCCTTTGGTAGGTCTGTAATATTGCATCATACAAACGGCTACTAAAAGTTGGGTTCGAGTGTCTTATCGATCGGTTTAATGTTAATAAATCACAGTACCATAGATTATTTTCAGCCATAACGTATGTCTGTGATGTGTTACACACTCATCACGCGGAAATTTCCATTCAGATTTGGGATTCTCACATCTGCATCATCATATTTGTATAGCAAAAGAAAACGGAATACCTCAAACGAAGGAACAGGCAAATCATTAAAATCACTAATGCGAATTTTACGATGATCATACCTTCAGGATGCTAATGCCATTTCAGAATTGTCAGAAAGGGCTAGTATTAATTAATTATCGGTCTACAGAGTCATACAACAGACACTGTTTTTATTATCTAGTACCCATACGTGCAAATCCATAAACAATAGTATTCACGAATTCATTCTCGGTAACTGCTGTCCCACTGCAACAACATGATAATATGATGTCTAAGTGCAGGTCCATGCTCCGATGAATTCAAGTAAAAGCCGAATCACGTGTGTTTTTTAACTTACGAACTTCAAAAAAAATACGTTTATACAGGGTGTTACAAAAAGATACAGCCAAACTTTCAGGAAACATTCCTCGCACACAAATAAAGAAAAGATGTTATGTGGACATGTGTCCGGAAACGCTTAATTTCCATGTTAGAGCTCATTTTAGTTTGGGCCCCATGTTCTTCCACCTACGCTCAATGGAGCACGTTATCATGATTTCATACGGGATACTCTACCTGTGCTGCTAGAACATGTGCCTTTACAAGTACGACACAACATGTGGTTCATGCACGATGGAGCTCCTGCACATTTCAGTCGAAGTGTTCGTACGCTTCTCAACAACAGATTCGGTGACCGATGGATTGGTTGAGGCGGACCAATTCCATGGTCTCCACGCTCTCCTGACCTCAACTCTATTGACTTTCATATATGGGGGTATTTGAAAGCTCTTGTCTACGCAACCCCGGTACCAAATGTAGAGACTCTTCGTGCTCGTATTGTGGACGGCTGTGATACAATACGCCATTCTCCAGGGCTGGATCAGCGCATCAGGGATTCCATACGGCGGAGGGTCGATGCATGTATCCTCGCTAACGGAGGACATTTTGAACATTTCCTGTAACAAAGTGTTTGAAGTCACGCTGGTACGTTCTGTTGTGTGTTTCCTTTCCATGAGTAATGTGATTTGAAGAGAAGTAATAAAATGAGCTCTAACATGGAAAGTAAGCGTTTCCGGACACATGTCCACATAACATACTTTCTTTCTTTGTGTGTGAGGAATGTTTCCTGAAAGTTTGGCCGTACCTTTTTGTAACACCCTGTATAAAGCAAATATTCCCATCCTTTCCCAGTTATGCTCGCAACATGTTTCGTTTCCTAGACAATCACGTCACTTTGTTTCCCCTCCCATTGCTGCGTTTCTGTCAATTCCTCTCTTTTTTTCATCTCTCCTCTGATGTTTATTGCCGTTAGTGCGCACAGCTCATCTACATGTCTTTAATTAACTGCAGAATGTCTGGTTAGACACAAACGAGGACCCCATTGTCTTAATCTTGCTAGGAGAGGAAAGTAAATGCATTATCTAAGCCATTATGTAGGCAGAAATCCGTAATTTATTTTAATCTGCTCCTTTTTCAAGGACAAACTAATACATAAAATAACTCTTCCAAACTCTCACATTCATCATAATTTTTGATTTTTTTTTTTAAATCTAGGTACCGGTCCGAAACTTTCACACTTTTACAGTTTTACATAATAACAGTATTTGACATAATTGTAATTACTGGGAAAAGGTTAGTTGTGGGAATGAAGGGAGAACGTCTTTAAAACTGAAGCAGGCGACATGAAATAATAGTCACTAATTCATAATACATCCTTGTATACACATTACCTCGTGTCAAAAAATTTGTTTTGCGTTCGAAACGCTTGTCCCGGCTTGTACGACGGCCAATGATCAGGAATTATCAACAGAGATACGTAACTTATAACGTTACGCGACAAACATTTTCAGTTACTTACATTAAGCACATTAGGACCTAGTAGCAATAGGTAAATCACAGCTCAACTCGAAGATGGCAAATATGTTAGTCGTTTCGAGAAAATATATTCGTTTAGAAAAGTCAACTCGTGGAACCGGTAGAGATAACTGACTAACGCAGTGACCACGGCTACTATCCGTCACAGTCCAGTACGAAAATTATCCACTTAATAAGTGCTTCAAAGCAAATAAAATCGTGTTGATAATGAGATAGTATTAAAAGGCAGTCTGTTTTTCTTGATTAGTAAGGTAGCTTCGTAAAATATAGGTATGAAGCTGGACAGCTAAGATGCCATTTTGCCTACAACAGTTAAAAATCTTTCAAAGATAAAATTTTCCACAAATAATAATTTTTAGAGTGACTTCGGTATTCAGCGTTAGAAGCCGGTTAAAAAACCAAGCTAACGATACCTCATTCATCCCTGTACGATTAACATGTGTTGAGGAAAACGGATATGGAAGTGAGAAATAATATATAGCTCCAGGCAGTTCACTTTAATGTGTTGTTTTATGTTTAACATGGAAATGGCGCTCAAAACGTATGTAGCTTTTGACCTTAACTATCAGAACGGGTAAACACGTATGCTGCTATTTGCGAGAGAGTGTATGGATCGAAAAAGGTTTCGATACAGAAAGAGAGAAAATCCACATCGCAGAAAACCGCTCTTCTCGGAAAATAGACTTCTTTCCAGCAATAACTGCTCGGAATTTAGCCTCAGTTCTGACGATATATAACAAGCGCTAAACGGCCATAAATATTAATGCTTCATGTTAAAAACTCTTTCTCCGTGTACTAGGTAGAACAATGACATATTCATGAATTAAAAATGCAAATTGTGATCAACCTACAGCGTTGACATTTCACGTTAATCGCCTTTCCGTGGCATGACATTTAGATATCGGTTGACTCGAACGAAGACAATAACGCGTTGCTGAATAGCTTTGGGAAACAAGAAGCAACAAGGAAGAAAGATTGGGGTAATACTTTCACCAGAACTGAAACTTCTGACCACATAGGCTGCGATGCCTTTCTGTCTCTGCAGTAGAGGTTGTGTGTTCCACAACCAGATGTTTTACTTTCTCGTATTTTGACAAGTTTTTATTAGATCGGTTTCTTGCCTGCCTGTCATTTAGGTACAAGTTTTGTAATTAATTTTGAATTAATCTGTTACATCCAGCCTACTCGTCATATAAGTGGGGCCTATGAAACCTGGCTTCTCGGATTGCAAGACAACATTCAAACAAATCGTATTAATGAGTTCTGTTACAAAATGATAATTTCAATATTTGACTTCGTGTTACACAGATGTGCCACAAGCACGGGTCGACGTGCAAAATAAGACATCTATTCAGTATAACAATTCCGAAGTACGTGTTACATAGACATCAAAGCAAGTGATTGGAGTTGACGCTTCTATACAAATCACGAGTCTCGAAGCTGCTATTCAATTAGTTAGTCAACTGGGCAGTGGCAACTGTCATTCGGGATTCCCAAATACACTCCTGGAAATGGAAAAAAGAACACATTGACACCGGTGTGTCAGACCCACCATACTTGCTCCGGACACTGCGAGAGGGCTATACAAGCAATGATCACACGCACGGCACAGCGGACACACCAGGAACCGCGGTTTTGGCCGTCGAATGGCGCTAGCTGCGCAGCATTTGTGCACCGCCGCCGTCAGTGTCAGCCAGTTTGCAGTGGCATACGGAGCTCCATCGCTGTCTTTAACACTGGTAGCATGCCGCGACAGCGTGGACGTGAACCGTATGTGCGGTTGACGGACTTTGAGCGAGGGCGTATAGTGGGCATGCGGGAGGCCGGGTGGACGTACCGCCGAATTGCTCAACACGTGGGGCGTGAGGTCTCCACAGTACATCGATGTTGTCGCCAGTGGTCGGCGGAAGGTGCACGTGCCCGTCGACCTGGGACCGGACCGCAGTGACGCACGGATGCACGCCAAGACTGTAGGATCCTACGCAGTGCCGTAGGGGACCGCACCGCCACTTCCCAGCAAATTAGGGACACTGTTGCTCCTGGGGTATCGGCGAGGACCATTCGCAACCGTCTCCATGAAGCTGGGCTACGGTCCCGCACACCGTTAGGCCGTCTTCCGCTCACGCCCCAACATCGTGCAGCCCGCCTCCAGTGGTGTCGCGACAGGCGTGAATGGAGGGACGAATGGAGACGTGTCGCCTTCAGCGATGAGAGTCGCTTCTGCCTTGGTGCCAATGATGGTCGTATGCGTGTTTGACGCCATGCAGGTGAGCGCCACAATCAGGACTGCATACGACCGAGGCACACAGGGCCAACACCCGGCATCATGGTGTGGGGAGCGATCTCCTACACTGGCCGTACACCACTGGTGATCGTCGAGGGGACACTGAATAGTGCACGTTACATCCAAACCGTCATCGAACCCATCGTTCTACCATTCCTAGGCCGGTAAGGGAACTTGCTGTTCCAACAGGACAATACACGTCCGCATGTATCCCGTGCCACCCAACGTGCTCTAGAAGGTGTAAGTCAACTACCCTGGCCAGCAAGATCTCCGGATCTGTCCCCCATTGAGCATGTTGGGGACTGGATGAAGCGTCGTCTCACGCGGTCTGCACGTGCAGCACGAACGCTGGTCCAACTGAGGCGCCAGGTGGAAATGGCATGGCAAGCCGTTCCACAGGACTACATCCAGCATCTCTACGATCGTCTCCATGGGAGAATAGCAGCCTGCATTGCTGCGAAAGGTGGATATACACTGTACTAGTGCCGACATTGTGCATGCTCTGTTGCCTGTGTCTATGTGCCTGTGGTTCTGTCAGTGTGATCATGTGATGTATCTGACCCCAGGAATGTGTCAATAAAGTTTCCCCTTCCTGGGACAATGAATTCACGGTGTTCTTATTTCAATTTCCAGGAGTGTAATAATTCTCATAGACTACTTGTAAAAAGGCACAACCACAACAGCACTCTATTATGGTTCATTTTTGGATCGTTTGTTACGTAAAAGGATGGTCTTTTGCCAAGATAAAGCACCATCCTACACGATAACAGTGGCGAAAGTGCATGGGCTGGGTTTTGAATTTGCTCCACATGCAACCTATTCACCCGACTTAGTTCCTCATAGTTTCTTCCTCTTCTCCAACATCAGAATTCGGCTTTCTAGGAAGAAATTTACATCAAATAAGAAAGTAGTAGTTGTAGATTCATAGAACCTATTTTTCCGATGGGATGAAAAAGATCGCTGGACCAAGTGTACATCCCTCAAAGGAGACAATGTAGAGAAGTAAGGTGAATTGTATACGAAACAAACATTCCTTCTTGCCTTTTTTAAACAAACTTGTAAGAATTATATATCCCTCAAAGGAGACAATGCCGCCAAGTAAGGTGAGTTATTTACGAAACAAAAGTTCTTTCTTGCTGTTTTTTAACAGAGTTATCAAATGCGTTTATCCCTAAAAGGAGACTATGTCGAGAATAAAAACGTGAGTTGCTTGGAAACGAACAATTCTTTTTGCCTTTTTAAAAAGACTAAACAAACCTTTACATACCTCAAAGGAGACAGAGTCAAAATGTAAGGTGATCTGTTTACGAAACAAACATTCATTCTTGCTTTTTCAATAGACATTTGAAACCTAGCTCATTTACAAGATCCGCATACATGGACTAAGCCACTGGTAAAAAGCTGGCGTATACGCTAATAATTATTTTAGAAAAATATACTCCCAACAAAACATTTTAAACGCCTGAGTAAATTCACACACGTTAGAAAAAGATACGGGAAATAGTTATTTAAATAGATAATAGTTCATGTAAGTCGTTTTTAAATAGGACTATAATGTGTGTGATAGCAACATACAGATTTCTAAATCCATACAAACTGTCATGAGTCTCTTGCAGTAGGTAATAGTTATAATGTGAAATATTTATACAGTGCTTGGTTGAGTGTTGCAACTTCTTTGTTTCTCGTTATAAACGTTAAACGTGTAACTATTTCAATTTCAGAAGCATGAATTTCCAGGACTGTCTCTTTGAGATAAGGAACCTGTATGAGACTAAGAGAAATTGTTTTGAACTGTTTAGTCCTATTAAAGACGTGTTGTATTAAAGATTTATTTTTAATTAAATATGTTACTTTATACGTATCTAAAGAATGAATTTTGCTCTTCCGCTTAGTTGTCGTCAGACCATGCGTGTTCTACATCTGCATCTACATCTACATCTACATTAATACTCCGCAAGTGTGTGGCAGAGGGCACATTCCGTGCAACTGTCATTACCTTCCTTTCCTGTTCCAGTCGCGTATGGTTCGCGGGAAGAACGACTGTCTGAAAGCCTCCGTGCGCGCTCTAATCTCTCTAATTTTACATTCGTGATCTCCTCGGGAGGTATAAGTAGGGGGAAGCAATATATTCGATACCTCATCCAGAAACGCACCCTCTCGAAACCTGGCGAGCAAGCTACACCGCGATGCAGAGCGCCTCTCTTGCAGAGTCTGCCACTTCAGTTTGCTAAACATCTCCGTAACGCTATCACGGTTACCAAATAACCCTGTGACGAAACGCGCCGCTCTTCTTTGGATCTTCTCTATCTCCTCCGTCAACCCGATCTAGTACGGATCCCACACTGATGAGCAATACTCAAGTATAGGTAGAACGAGTGTTTTGTAAGCCACCTCCTTTGTTGCTGGACTACATTTTCTAAGGACTCTCCCAATGAATCTCAACCTGGTACCCGCTTTACCAACAATTAACTTTATATGATCATTCCACTTCAAATCGTTCCGCACGCATACTCCCAGATATTTTACAGAAGTAACTGCTACCAGTGTTTGTTCCGCTATCATATAATCATACAATAAAGGATCCTTCTTTCTATGTATTCGCAATACATTACATTTGTCTATGTTAAGGGTCAGTTGCCACTCCCTGCACCAAATACCTATCCGCTGCAGATCTTCCTGCATTTCGCTGCAGTTTTCTAATGCTGCAACTTGTCTGCATACTACAGCATCATCCGAGAAAAGCCGCGTGGAACTTCCGACACCTTCTGCTAGGTCATTTATATGTATTGTGAAAAGCAATGTTCCCATAACACTCCCCTGTGGCACGCTAGAGGTTTCTTTAACATCTGTAGACGTCTCTCCATTGAGAACAACATGCTGTATTCTGTTTGCTAAAAACTCTTCGATCCAGCCACACAGCTGGTCTGATATTCCGTAGGCTCTTACTTTGTATATCAGGAGACAGTGCGGGACTGTATCGAACGCCTTCCGGAAGTCAAGGAAAATGGCATCTACCTGGGAGCCTGTATCTAATATTTTCTGGGTCTCATGAACAAATAAAGCGAGTTGGGTCTCACACGATCACTGTTTCTGGAATCCATGTTGATTCCTGCCGAGTAGATTCTGGGTTTCCAGAAACGACATTATGCACGAGCAAAAAACATGTTCGAAAATTGTACAACAGATCGATGTCAGAGATATAGGCCTATAGTTTTGCGCCTCTTAAAAACTGGAACTACTTGTAATCTATCCCAATCATTTGGAACCTTCCATTCCTCTAGAGACTTGCGGTACACGGCTGTTAGAAAGGGGGCAAGTTCTTTGGCATACTCTGTGTAGAATCGAATTGGTTTCCCGTTAGGTCCAGTGGAATATCCTCTGTTGAGTGATTTCAGTTGTTTTTCTATTCCTTGGACATTTATTTATATGTCAGCCATTTTTTTCGTTCGTGCGACGATTTAAAGAACTGCAGTGCGGTCTTCCTCTGTGAAACAGCTTCGGAAAAAGGTGTTTAGTATTTCAGCTTTACTCGTGTCATCCTCTGTTTCAATCCCATTATCATCACAGAGTGTCTGGATACGCTGTTTCGATCCACATACTGATTTAAAATAAGACCGGAACGTCCTAGGATTTTCTGTCAATTCGGTACATCGAATTTTACTTTCGAATTCACTGAACGCTTCACGCATAGCCCTCCTTACGCTAACTTTGACATCGTTTAGCTTCTGTTTGTCTGAGAGGTTTTGGCTGCGTTTATATTTGTAGTGAAGCTCTCTTTGCTTTCGTCGTAGTTTCCTAACTTTGTTGCTGAACGACGGTGAGTTTTTCCCGTCCCTCACAGTTTTACTAGGCACGTACCTGTCTAAAACGCATTTTACGATTGCCTTGAACTTTTTCCATAATCACTCAACATTGTCAGTGTCGGAACAGAAATTTTCGTTTTGATCTGTTAGGTAGTCTGAAATCTGCCTCCTATTACACTTGCTACACAAATAAACCTTCCTCCCTTTTTTTATATTCCTATTTACTTCCATATTCAGGGGTGCTGCAACGGCCTTATGATACCTGATTACCTGTTCTGCGCTTACAGAGTCGAAAAGTCCGGGTCTGTTTGTTATCAGTAGGTCTAAGATGTTATCTCCACGAGTCGGTTCTCTGTTTAATTGCTCGAGGTAATTTTCGGATAGTGCACTCAGCATAATGTGACTGGATGCTCTGTCCCTACCACCCGTCCTAAACAACTGAGTGTCCCAGTCTATATCTGGTAAACTGAAATCTCCTACTAAGGCCATAACATGCTGAGGAAATTTACGTGAAATTTATTCCAGATTTTCTCTCATTTGTTATGCTACTAATGCTGCTGAGTCGGGAGGTCGGTAAAAGGAGCCAATTATTAACCTAGCTCGGTTGTTGAGTATAACCTCCACCCATAATGATTCACAGGAACTATCCACTTCTATTTCACTACAGGATAAATTACTACTAACAGCGACAAGCACGCCACCACCGGTCGCATGCAATCTATCCTTTCTAAACACCGTGTGTGCCTTTGAAAAAATTTCGGCAGATTTTATCTCTGGCTTCAGCCAGCTTTCCGTACCTATAACGATTTCAGCTTCGGTGCTTTCTGTCAGCGCTTGAAGTTCCGGTACTTTACCAACGCAGCTTCGACAGTTTACAATTACAATACCGATTGCTGCTTCGTCCCCGCATGTCCTGACTTTGCCCCGCACCCTTTGAGGCTGTTACCCTTTCTGTACTTGCCCGAGGCCATCTAACCTAAGAAAACCTCCCAGTCCACGCCACACAACGCCTGCTAACCCGTGAAGCCGCCTGCTGTGTGTAGTGGGCTCCTGACCTATCCAGCGGAACCCGAAACCCCACCACCCTATGGCGCAAGTCGAGGAATCATGTCACGTCGTATTGTCTCATGTGCAGTAACACGGGGCGGCTCGTTACTGTAGTACCACTGAAATTCCACAAATACCCGTGCGTAGCATGGATTTCCGAGAAGCGAACAACTTTGTCCGTTCCTCATTTCATACAGAACTTTGATGACGCGCTACCGACACAACACCTAACCACTAACCTCACGCAATCACCACTTTCGTAAAGTCAACGTTGTACTAAATGGCTCTGAGCACTATGCTGAGGTCATCAGTCCCCTAGAACTTGCAACTACTTAAACCTAACTAACCTAAGGACATCCCACACATCCATGCCAGAGGCAGGATTCGAACCTGAGACCGCAGCGGTTGTACTAAACCGTAACTGTTTTGTTACACCAGCGACTTCCACAGCGTAGCACAACTCGTGCGCAGTGGTCGGTATCACTGTTTCGAAAAGTAGTTCCGCAATCTAGTGATTCGTGCACACCATCAATAATGAGACACTTTATAACAACTATTTCGGCTCAGTAGGAACTGCAGTTTTGTGGATAAATCATTACTGAACATTTATCCTTTAATCTCTGTTCGATGGCATGGTCGGTCTTTAAAGACAAGAATAGACCTGCAAGTAGCCTATTTAAAGCACCCACGGTGACACGACAAGCCGTACCCTGTAGGAGATAACCATGATCCAACAGTAATGATGCGAGTAACCGGACGATTGTTTTATTCACTCCGTCGCTTCCCTCGGCATTTATGCTACAGGTTGATGTGCATTCAGTGGGACGCTCTCCGTGTCTACCGTACCGTTACGTGTTTTTCCATTATGTGTGCTTTTTCCAAAAAAAAAAAAAAAAAAAAAAATGTGTGTGAAATTTTATGGGACTTTACTGCTAAGGTCATCAGTCCCTAAGCTTACACACTACTTAACCTACATTATTCTAAAGACAAACACACACACACCCATGCCCGAGGGAGGACTCGAACCTCCGCCAGGATCAGCCGCACAGTCCATGACTGCAGCGCCCCTAGACCGCTCGGCTAATCCCGCGCGGCTGCGTTTTCCACCTAGAAATCCTCATATAAGACAGGATATTGTCTCCTTATCTTTTTACTGCTCCTGGGTTCGATTTCGACGCTGTTCTTCTCTGGTCGTATTTCTCAGTCAAGGAACTAAGCGCGAGGAATCCCGATTTATCACTGTGATCGGAATTAATTTCCTGTCCGTGTCTGGCCGCTTATTTTTTTTTTTTTTTTCCAACGTCACTGATGATGGATTGGCGCCGAAAAGCGTAGATCAAACTTTTCAGCGGGTGGGGAAATAACGACATCGTAGATCGGGAGTCGGAGCCAGGGATACGAAGAGAGACGTTGGGAAATGGAACGTCACGTTCGTAGGCGGCAGTGTCATAAACACTTTCAAATTAATTACTTGTTTCATAATTAGTTTAGTTTGGCATTTGAGTGGGCTAGAAGTAAAATATCTCAAGCGGAAACTGCTGTCATTCGTTTATGCGTTATGTATTCTATAATAGGAAGTTTTGTTACTTCACCACGTTGTATGAATTACAGATTAGCTTGCTGGCATTCCGTGTGCATAGTGACTGTTTAGTCATAACCGAAACCAGAAACTGTATTCCAGTTGCTTTAACACATCTGACGACTTTAATTACAAGCTGCTTATCTATTAATAATATTCATTCGATTGCTGCATTCACCAACGCAGCAGAACAATATTTTGTACGCAGAAATTGTTTTGTAAATAGTTAATTAAAATCGCAGTGTTATTTCCGTTACTCCAGGAACCGCAGTTTTATTTGTAATTATTGTGAGCTTCCAAGGACGCTTAACGTTTGAATGGAAAGTATAAAGGTTATTATTTTACACTACTCGCTAATACGTCACTGCATTAAAATATCTGTCAAATTATGTGAAAGTTTATTTACACGTAAAATTAATTTATTGTCAGTATCACCTGTTTGATAAATTTTATTTATTTGATTTGTGGTTAGACGTCGTCAACGTATATAGACTACAGTGATCCGAACCTGTGGTATGTTGGTACATCATACACATCTATGCTCACTGTAAGCGTGTTTCCTACCTATGAGTGAATTCTTTGTAACAGAAAAATCTCAAGCTTCACAATGAGTCGAAAATACGGAAAACTTCCGAGGACTAATGGTCCTGCAAAAGATATTATGGCATTTTTCTACTACGTAATCTACAAATACTTTGCTTCTATCGTTGTGCAACCCAATTACAGCGAACTGAAAAACACCAGCTGTATAGCCAAACAGATTACGCCTCATCTTCTTCCTGTGCTGCAGTATCTGTTTGTGTGATTCATGAAAGAATCTCAAGTGTACGTGTCACTTACGCCGTAGTAAAGAACTAAACCGTTCACTGTCGTGATGTTTCGAATATTTCCTTCTCATAGCGATGCGTCCCATAACCTTAAAGTAATTCTCGACTCGCTGTGTAAAGCCGTTCGAGATTCCTACGAATGCTTTAGACTTTCGTGATGAGTGAAGCTTGTGAGACTACGTACGTAACAAGAAAAAACGCAGCGTTCATTAAAAGATGAGCATAAAAATCACTAACTGTACAATTCGTGGCCGGGCTGACGGTCTTAAGCTGCGGCGTACATAAATACTGGTACAGATGCACTCGTACGTTGCAGGTCACAGTAGACAGTCGCGTTCGGAAAGACGAAATTGATGCTAATGTAGACGGCAGTTTTAAAACCCCTCTCCTGTTTTTCTTTTACTACTACATGACCCATAACTAGTCAGTGTGGATGCTACCTAATTATAAACACACGTGAGCTTCCCATGAACATATCTCACAGTTATAAAGAATTTAGCAACAAGTCGGGGTAACATAATTTATTTATCTTGTTGCAAATCGATTTCGACTGCTATCAGTCATCATTAGTGCATTTTTCTAAGCGATACATGCCATAAGGACAGTACTTCCACTTGTGGCATGTATCGGTTAGAAAAATGCACCGATGGTCACTGATATCAGTCGACATCGATTTGCAACAAGACAAATAAATTATGTTTCCGCGACTGGTTGCTACATTCTTTATAACTGTGTATTCCACAGTCGCTGCACAGAAAGGGCACCTTATGGAGCCCAACATTGAAAAATATCACACTGTTTCAGTTTGAGAACAGATTAACTGCCTTCTTCAGTATTAGCCTTGGAGGTTACAATCCTACACACATAAATTTCTTTTTGATAGTGATTTCAGAATAATGTCATAGTAGCGACAATATCAGAAGTATGCATGTTTAATGTGCCTCTGTAGACTACAAAATTCTAGTAAACTCTTGAGCCCTTCCAAATAATCGACTCGGTTTATTAGTACCCATCACGATAGCAAAATCTGTCACACACCTTTTCAGTCCTATTACCAATATTCCTCGATAATAATGTCAATATCCCTGATACGAGCTGCTGCTACTAATATCGGCTCTGTGTTCAGAGGTGTTAGCATTAGTGACCGTAACGTCTCGACATTACAGAACAGTCGATAGCATCCTGTAAATTTAATACTAGGTTGAGATCCGGTGGCCGGGTAGATCTCATTGGCACAGATATGACGCTGCGAACATAGCCCAAACCGTCACTGAGCCATTTTCTGCCTGGACACAATCATCTTTACATTTAAATCACATAGCTTCATGGTGGGAATTCCTCACACTCCAATGGACGCATCAGCTCGTACACAACTGAAACCGGGGTTACTGGGATATCAGGAAATGAACAATATATATTCTAGCAAAACAGGCATCTGTCCATGAGGCTGTGATAAATTCCCTCTAACAGATATGATACCAATGCTCATAAAGCGGATATACTTGAATTGGTAACAGGATGGTCGAGGACAAATAAAATCGAGGCAGTCCCATTATTCCTAGAGGCACAGATATCAAGGAGCTTTCCTACAATAACAGCACAGCTCCAACTTAATCACAGGAAGCTTAACAAACACCTCTATCGACTAAATCTAAGTCCTACACCTTTATGTTATTACCGACAGGAAGACGACCCAAAAAATATATTTCTTCAATGTCCTCGGAACACGTATCGCATACACGGGCTTATAAGCAACCTTCGGGCTCTTGCGCATCAGTTCCCGAGCAACCTCCACACCTTGTGAGCATCAAACGATACAGGAGCGTGTAAACTATTGTACGAGTTCGTCAACAGTGCCAACGTTCCTGTATAGCTCCCTGAGCTCTTAATCTATTGTTCTCGTAATTACAACGCCAGGGGAGGGCCAAATCATAATTAAAGAACAATATTACCACGTGCTACTTAACAGAACAAGCAACGCTCATCCTCTAAATATATGTCACTACACGTCTCTTATTTGTATGCGTCTGAATATCTGTCTCTATAAGAGTGGCTGTAATACACAGATCTGGTTCTTGTAAACTTTTCTCCCTTTTTGTCTAGATGACACGTTTAGACCTGCACGAATATTCAGTTCATTATCCGTAGCTTTTGAAACATTTCTTACAGGATATACATAGAACACTATTACTCTATTAATATAATCATTAATGTGTACTGAATTGGGAATTCCGTAAGTGGGCCAACGAAGATTTCTCATTTCTAATTGTGACACCAGTAGGATTTTTAAAGCGTGCTACCACTGTGTGTCTCGTGTTACATTTTGTCCTGTTTACTCGTTTTAGTATATTCTGTAAAACTCGTTTTATGTCGAATTAGTCCTATATTGAGTCCATGCAACTAACAAATGCCTGCCATGGAGTGTCAAAACAAATTGTAATGCAACATATCCTGTCCAGAGATGGCTGTACGGTCACTATGCGAAAGTTAATCAATTAAAACACACACACACACACACACAACATTTATGTAACTTCCGCGTATCGTTGGGCTACATGTCGGGGTGTCAGCGAAAGGATAAGTGTCGGTGCTTTTGTGTCTGTACAATCCTGCTAGAAATTGATTCCAAGTGACTAACGTTCAAATTTTCGGCAGTCTGACGACAGACCATCAATAGCACAATATGGCTCTGGAGAAGAAGAGCCGTTCCGTCTGTTCGTTAAACACATGTTTCCAACCAGTGGTTGGTGCGTCTGGAAACGCCTCTACGAAGATGAAAATCCACTGTCTATCCACGCGTCTTACAACACTTATCGTCCCAGGCTCAAAATCTGTAAACTCACCACGCGATTCCTCACAAACCTGTCTGTATCTCGGATAACGTGTGTACAGTAGCCCCGTACTCCGCATTATGGCATCAATACTCGAGCATCCAACATGGCACTTCTTCTAAACGGGACAATACTCTTCGTGACTTTCTACCACTTACATAACGTAGAACGTTGGGAGTAGGTGCGAACTTGAAAGAAACTGACTGGCACGGAAGCGGATATCGTAATGAGTCTCGCGTCACCAGTCAGGAGACAAAAATGGTTCAAATGGCTCTGAGCACTACGGGACTCAACTGCTGTGGTCATAAGTCCCCTAGAACTTAGAACTACTTAAACCTAACCAACCTAAGGACATCTCACACATCCATGCCCGAGGCAGGATTCGAACCTGCGACCGTATCGGTCGTGCGGTTCCAGACTGTAGCGCCTTTAACCGCTGGGCTACTCCGGCCGGTAGTCAGGAGACAGACTGCGGATAACAAAGACAAGAAAGTTGGACCAATACTAGCAGAACTCGGTTCTGAGGGTTCCCCACAAACTTAATTATGTACCGGTTGATCAAACAGTTAGTATAAATTTGAAAACTCAATAAACCACGGAATAATGTAGATAGAGAGGTAAAAATTGACGCACATGCTTGGTATGACAGGGGTATTATTAGAACCCCCCCCCCAATAAAAATCACCCCGTATTGCTAGACGCGTGAAAGATCTTTAGCGCGCGTCGTTTGTTGATGATCGTGTGCTCAGCCGCCACTTTCGTCATGCTTGGCCTCCCAGGTCCCCAGCCTTCAGTCCGTGCGATTATTAGCTATGGGGTTACCTGAAGTCGCAAGTATATCGTGATCGACCGACATCTCAAGGGATGCTGAAAGACAACATTCGAGGCCAGTGTCTCACCATAACTGAGGACATGCTTTACAGTGCTGTTCACAACATAATTCCTCGACTACAGCTATTGTTGAGGATTGATGATGGACATATTGAGCATTTCCTGTGAAGAACATCATCTTTGCTTTGTCTTACTTTGTTAATTATTGCTATTCTGATCAGATGAAGTGCCATCTGTCGGACATTTTTTGAACGTTTGTATTTTTTTGGTTCTAATAAAACCCCATGTCATTCCAAGCATGTGTGTCAATTTGTACCTCTCTATCTACACTCCCGGAAATGGAAAAAAGAACACATTGACACCGGTGTGTCAGACCCACCATACTTGCTCCGGACACTGCGAGAGGGCTGTACAAGCAATGATCACACGCACGGCACAGCGGACACACCAGGAACCGCGGTGTTGGCCGTCGAATGGCGCTAGCTGCGCAGCATTCGTGCACCGCCGCCGTCAGTGTCAGCAAGTTTGCCGTGGCATACGGAGCTCCATCGCAGTCTTTAACACTGGTAGCATGCCGCAACAGCGTGGACGTGAACCGTATGTGCAATTGACGGACTTTGAGCGAGGGCGTATAGTGGGCATGCGGGAGGCCGGGTGGACGTACCGCCGAATTGCTCAACTCGTGGGGCGTGAGGTCTCCACAGTACATCGATGTTGTCGCCAGTGGTCGGCGGAAGGTGCACGTGCCGGTCGACCTGGGACCGGACCGCAGCGACGCACGGATGCACGCCAAGACCGTAGGATCCTACGCAGTGCCGTAGGGGACCGCACCGCCACTTCCCAGCAAATTAGGAACATTGTTGCTCCTGGGGTATCGGCGAGGACCATTCGCAACCGTCTCCATGGAGCTGGGCTACGGTCCCGCACACCGTTAGGCCGTCTTCCGCTCGCGCCCCAACATCGTGCAGCCCGCCTCCAGTGGTGTCACGCAGGCGTGAATGGAGGGACGAATGGAGACGTGTCGTCTTCAGCGATGAGAGTCGCTTCTGCCTTGGTGCCAATGATGGTCGTATGCGTGTTTGGCGCCGTGCAGGTGAGCGCCACAATCAGGACTGCATACGACCGAGGCACACAGGGCCAACACCCGGCATCATGGTGTGGGGAGCGATCTCCTACACTGGCCGTACACCACTGGTGATCGTCGAGGGGACACTGAATAGTGCACGGTACATCCAAACCGTCATCGAACCCATCGTTCTACCATTCCTAGACCGGCAAGGGATCTTGCTATTCCAACAGGACAATGCACGTCCGCATGTATCCCGTGCCACCCAACGTGCTCTAGAAGGTGTAAGTCAACTACCCTGGCCAGCAAGATCTCCGGATCTGTCCCCCATTGAGCATGTTTGGGACTGGATGAAGCGTCGTCTCACGCGGTCTGCACGTCCAGCACGAACGCTGGTCCAACTGAGGCGCCAGGTGGCAATGGCATGGCAAGCCGTTCCACAGGACTACATCCAGCATCTCTACGATCGTCTCCATGGGAGAATAGCAGCCTGCATTGCTGCGAAAGGTGGATATACACTGTACTAGTGCCGACATTGTGCATGCTCTGTTGCCTGTGTCTATGTGCCTGTGGTTCTGTCAGTGTGATCATGTGATGTATCTGACCCCAGGAATGTGTCAATAAAGTTTCCCCTTCCTGGGACAATGAATTCACGGTGTTCTTATTTCAATTTCTAGGAGTGTACATTCTTCCATGATTTATTCAGTTTTCAAATTTATACTGACTTATTGATCACCCGGTATTTGGATAACATTTATAATAATGTCGTGTGGCTGACCAGCCTGGTGAAAGTCGTTCTAGTGGACGTCACTTCAGCGACTTGAATGCCTCTAACCTACCCATTTATCGTACCGGGCAGAGAAGACACGTCGTTTAACGTGGAATCTGAACCATGTGTTGTTTCTGGCGATTCCATACATCGGTGAGAGTTGAATGGTAGGTTAAAACAAAAACTGAGAAATCCATGGGTCAACACTGGATCCTGTGGTCCCTCGGTTACCATACACGGAATTTAACGGTTTTTTTAACCTTTACATTTCAAGCCTAGCGTTCTACCACATGTTTACGCTGTTTACCGCGATTTTTCTTTCAGTACACTATACCTCAAATGCCATACATGCAAAGATATGGCAAAAGTCATGGGATACATCCTAACGTCTCGTCGAACAGTCTTTTTCGCGCCGTACTGCAGCAGATCGACTTCGGGGCTGACTCAACAGTCTATGGAAGTCCCCGCAAAACTACTGAGCCATACTGTCTCTCTAGCAGTCCATAGTTGCGAAAGTGTTGTCGATGTAGGATTTTGTGACCAGTGGGTGGCCAGATCATTCGCTCTAATTGTCCAGAAAGTTCTTAAAAAAGCGAAAAAATTCTGGCCCGGTGACATGGCGCATTGTCATCCACAAAAGTTCCATCGTTGTTTGGAGATATGAAGTCCAGACATGGCTGCAGTTGGTCTGAAAGAACCAGAAAATAACCATTTCCAGTCAATTATCAGTTCAATTGGATCACAGGACACAGTCCATTCCGTGTTAATACATCTGACGCCATTATGGAAAAGCACCAGGTTGCACAGCTCATTGTTGACAAACGGATTCCATGACTCCGTGGGATCTGCGCCACACTGGAAGCCTACCATCAGCGCTTGCCAATTGAAATCGGGACTCAGCCGACCAGGCCACGTTTTCACAATCATCTAGGATCCAAGCGATATGCTCAGAAACCAAGAATAGGTGCTGCAGGCGATGTTTTGCTGTTGGGAAATGCACTCGCGTCGGTTGTCTGCTGCCTTTGCCCCATTAACGCCATATTTCGTCCCACTTGTCCTAACGGATACGTTCGTCGTACGTCTCCCATTGATTTCTGCGGATATTTCACGCAGTGCTGCTTGTCAGTCAGCACTGACAACCCTACGCAAACACCGCTGCCCTTGGTCGCTATGAGTAGGGTGTCGGCCACTACGTTGTCCGTGGTGAGAGGAGACACCAGAAATTTTGGTTTTCTCGACACACTCCTGACACGATCGATCACAGAATATTGAATTCCCTAACGATATCCGAAATAGAATGACCCGCGTGTCTAGCTCCATTTACGGTTCCGCGTTCAAAGTCTGTTAATTCCTGTCGTGCGGTAACAATCACGTCGGAAGCCTTTTCACGTGAATCACCTGAGTACAAATGACATCTCCGCCAATCCACTGCCCTTTTATAACTTTTGTGTGGTATACTACCGCCACCAGTAGATGAGCATAGCGATATCACAAGATTTATGTCACCTTGCTGTACGACACAATATTAGAAATGTTGACAGTAAGAGAGAGAGAGAGAGAGAGACGGAACGGGAAAAGAAGGGGAGGGAGAGGGAGAGAGAGAGAGAGAGAGAGAGAGAGAGAGAGGGAGAGAGAGATAAAAAGAATGAGTGGGACTCGATCCAGCGATCAACCGACAACAATGCCTCAACGATAACCAAATATTTCTTTTTCCCTACATGTACCAGGACACATCACCTTGCTGTACGACACAATATTAGAAATGTTGACAGTAAGAGAGAGAGAGAGAGAGAGAGAGACGGAACGGGAAAAGGAGGGGAGGGAGAGGGAGAGAGAGAGAGAGAGAGAGAGAGAGAGAGAGGGAGAGAGAGATTAACAGAATGAGTGGGACTCGATCCAGCGATCAACCAACAACAATGCCTCAACGATAACCAAATATTTCTTTTTCCCTACATGTACCAGGACACAATAGGCGGAACAGCTTTCCAAAATATCTGATAAACTTGAAATTTACGTTTCCAGAATGAGATTTTCACTCTGCAGCGGAGTGTGCGCTGATATAAAACTTCCTGGCAGATTAAAACTGTGTGCCCGACCCAGACTCGAACTCGGGACCTTTGCCTTTCGCGGGCAAGTGCTCTACCATCTGAGCTACCGAAGCACGACTCACTGCAGGAAGTTTCATATCAGCGCACACTCCGCTGCAGAGTGAAAATCTCATTCTGGAAACATCCCCCAGGCTGTGGCTAAGCCATGTCTCCGCTATATCCTTTCTTTCAGGAGTGCTAGTTCAGCAAGGTTCGCAGGAGAGCTTCTGTAAAGTTTGGAAGGTAGGAGACGAGATACTGGCAGAAGTAAAGCTGTGAGTACCTGGCGTGAGTCGTGCTTCGGTAGCTCAGATGGTAGAGCACTTGTCCGCGAAAGGCAAAGGTCCCGAGTTCGAGTCTCGGTCGGGCACACAGTTTTAATCTGCCAGGAAGTTTGAAATTTACGTGTTAGCAAAACTGTCGCACTATCGGGGCAAACACAAGGCGTCCCAATACGCAATAAGAATGTACGTCAAAAAGTCATCGGTCCCCCCTGTCCACCTCCCCCACCACACACACACACACACACACACACACACACACACACACACACCCGCGTGCGCGCCAGCAACAGTAAAATGTACGAAATGAGCAATTAACCACATCACGGAATTAGTCTACAACTTTCGAAAGAAGAAGTATCCATCCTATCTCACGATAATGTCGGTGGCGTGAGCAATCCCCTCATAGCGCACCGCAGTGTAAAATTATCGAAGGTGAGGCAATCTGAAACGAATGCTACCTACGTGGACAATTCGAAGCAAGACTCACTGCCGGTATGACAATGAAGAGTCGTGACGTGACAGTATGCAATTCTCGGATAACAGTCAGAATCATGCGTCGGACATACAAAGCTGACGCCCTGCGTGGGATATTGAGAGACAGCAGCCTCCTTCCTCCGTCGTCAGATTCTTGTAACGTAGTTTAAATGTAAGGCCTTACCATATAAATCGACAGGATAGTTGCCGCAGTTTCTTCTCTCACCGCCAGACCAACAGGTCTGACATGAGTATGTTCGTAGATAGTCAATCTGTAGGTTTTAATGAGTGAATTTCCGAGTGTCAAAACAGGTGACATATGGCCATATCTTAACTTAAATTATTTACACCGTCAAGGTACTGTAGAACTTAGTGTGTGACATAAATTTCAATATTTTAAAGAAAGTACTTCTTATTATAGGAAACAGCGATCTAGAATTATTATAAATAAACTGGAAACAGTCTTGATCGCATAAAATTTTTAATGCGGTGACCGGTTTCGATCTTATTATAAGATAATCTTCAGACCTACAATATAAAGGATGAATTCGTATATTGATAAAACAGTAAATAACGTTGATATACGATAGATGTCTGCCGGAGACGGTGGCGTATGGCAACCCTCTAGCTTGTGGGTCTTGGTGTACTGCAACTTCAAGGACGCCAGCTGCTAATTAAATACTTGAAGCACCGCCCACCGTCTCTGGCATAACGTCATGGATAGCCAGTCACGCCAGTTGCATTCCTGCCGCTTAAGAAACTTACGTGGTAGTTACTATTAAGTCATCGGTGTTTGCGTAGAGTTGTCAGTGCCTACAGACAAGCAAAAATGCGGGAAATAGCCGCAGAAATCAGTGTGAGACGTACGACTAACGTATTCGTTAGGGCAGTGGGACAAATATGGCGTTAATAGGCAATGTGAGCAGACGGTGGACGCGGGTGCCTTTCCTAACAGCAAAAAATCGCCTGCAGCACTTATCCTTGGTTCGTGTTCATATCGCTTGGATCCTAGACGACTGGAGAAACGTGTCGTGGTCAGATGAGTCCCGGTTTCAGTTGGTATGAACTGATGGTAGGCGTCCAGTGTGGCGCAGATCCCACGGAGCCATGGAACCTGTTAGTCAACAATGAGCTGTAGTCCAACTGAACTGATCATTGACTGGAAAGGGATATTTTCTGGTACTTTCAGATCATCTACAGCCATTTATGGACTTCGTATCCCCAAACAACGTTGGAGTTTTTACGGACGACAGTGAGCCACTTCGCCCGGCCACAATTCTTTAGATTTTTCTGAAGAACGTTCTCGACAATTCGAGGGAATGACTTGGCCACCCACGTTTCCCGACATTAACTTTATCCAACATTTTTCGGACATTCTCGACGCTTAGAGCAGTGAGTGGCAGCTGATCTCCAACGTAAACGAAGGTAGCACACTGCGCACAAAATTGCTAAAAGACCCATTATTTCATGATTACATGATTGCAGAACAGTCATTGTAAGCAGTTACTTCATAAAATATCTAGCCGTATACGTACGAAGCTACTTAAAGCGGAACGACCACAAAGAAGCATTTGCAGGCGAGGCAGATACCAGGCTGAGATTCATTGTAAGAATGTCCAGGAAATGTTGTCGATCGCCTAACTAGCTTCAATAAGACAGGGAGGGTCAGTAAAACGAATTCATCGCGAAGTTTCTGGTCCGTGAGCGTGTGGGTCGCTATTCTGTCATTCCGCGCAACGGATTAATCTGAGATGTACCCTTTACCCTGTGGCTCCTGCAAGATTCAATTTCCATCCCCACACTGCTACAGAAGTCACACAAACGCTCCTAACGTTCTATAGAGAAATGCCTGAAAAACTTTCAGCAATAAATATTTTCTGGAGTCGTCCACTGTAAGGAAAAGACACAAAAATTCACAAAATTTCCTACGTAACTAGTGGGATACTTGGGTACTGGAGTAGTGCTAGTTAGTGTAAGAAAAACATGAAACTAACGAAAGTTATTATTTATTTTGCAAAAATTCTGAGAAATCACAATGGCACTTTTAGTTATGAACTGAAGACGTTATTTCCTGGTTCTTTTCGGAATGTTAAGTTACCTCTCAAGGATAGGATTCGCTAATGAAAGTTCTATAGGAAGTTAAAGATTGTTATTTACTTGGCCGGCCGTAGTGGCCGTGCGGTTAAAGGCGCTGCAGTCTGGAACAGCAAGACCGCTATGGTGGCAGGTACGAATCCTGCCTCGGGCATGGATGTTTGTGATGTCCTTAGGTTAGTTATCTTTAACTAGTTCTAAATTCTAGGGCACTAATGACCTCAGCAGTTGAGTCCCATAGTGCTCAGAGCCATTTGTTATTTACTTGGCAGAATGGCTGAGAGCCGCGCCTACTCAACTTGAATAATTATCCGTAAGAATGTTGCTAGGTATGGTCGAGGCTGTCGCGTGTGAAATGCAGTGAAGTGTACTGTTGTGGAGGAAATATGGGGCGCGCAAGAGCTGTAGCTCACAATACCGTAAAATGCAATTACTGCTGTCTATGCCGCTCGCTGCCGACAAATATGATAACTCTCGTTCTATCTGGATTGACCTTCGCCAATCAAACTCCCCCTACGCCCTGTTGAAGTCAAGGACTCCTATTCGCCCCTAGTCTAACTATTGGCGTGGTACACCGGTCACATAACCAGTCCACTGCGATACCACTCAAAAATTCACTTGCAGGCGGTTAACTATAATTCTGTTCGTTCACACCGCACAATAAGTGTGGCTGCCAACACAGTGAACAACGCTTAATCGTAAGGACTCAGTATAGAGCCACACGTCGATTCACTCTCGACAGAGGTTCTCTCCTAGTGAAGTACTGAGGAGAGATTTGTTCTTCGCTCTTTGAGTACACGTACGAGCGCGCACGCTCTCGTTACGTGTTCTCGCTCCAAGAGCGACAACGGAACGGCCCTCTCGACGCCCGACGTCAAGGGGTATATCTTTCGGTCTCTCCTATTACTGGCAACGGCCTTGCCACAGTGGATGCACCCGTTCCCGTGAGATCACCGAAGCTAAGCGCTGTCGGGCGTGGCCGGGACTTGGATGGGTGACCATCCCGCCGTCATGCGCTGTTGCCATTTTTCGGGGTGCACGCAGCCTCGTGATGCCAATTGAGGAGCTACTCGACCGAATAGTAGCGGCTCCGGTCAAAGAAAACCATCATAACGACCGGGAGAGCGGTGTGCTGACCACACGCCCCTCCTATCCGCATCCTCAGCTGAGGATGATACGGCGGTCGGATGGTCCCGATGGGCCGCTTGCGGCCTGAAGACAGAGTGCTTTCTCCCATTACTCCTTCAGCTCAAGGCGTCAGAAATATCGTCTGCCAATCAACATTGCTCTTCTAAAACGGGAGAATGACGACTAGTCCGGAAATATGTAGTATCGGCTTTTGGCGTTTGCTGTCTCCCTGTGAAAATCTCTGAAACTGCGTGCTATGTTTGTAAAGAATGCGTAGGCTCGGCGCTCCCACACAATGCAGTAGAATTTGCTTTTAAGCCGAACACGGGGTCGTTCTCCCTTTCGCTCGGGCAAACGATGTCTGCTCTACGGGCGGTCACCGCCTGACGTAGATGGGTTGGGACCGGTCTCCTGGCGTGCGGTTGCCTCTCTCGAACGAAAAGCTCCGTGTCTGGAATGTACATGTGTACGCCAGCCTCGAGTATTTCAACCACGGTGCGCACTTGCTATTTATTAGTTATCTGCATATGGTTTACATGAATTCATACAACATTGACTTTATCTTATCGAGTTTGGGTTCGAGTGAAGCGTCTTGATTTGTGGAATATGATTGTGAGGGCGGAATATGTAAGCCATGAAGATCAGGAGACCACGAGGTCTTGCACTGGTGAACTTAAGGTTTCTTTCAAGGGAAGTCGTTCTTAAAGTCACCATCACTTTGTGAAACGAGCTAATGGCTCATGAAAATAAATTCATTATTATTTGAAAAGAAGCTGGTAGATATTTAAAACAGCATGGTTATTATGTTTGAAAATCTGAGGCGGCTTGCAAAGCACTCTTTCGACCAATACTTGAATACTGCTCGTCAATCTGTAGTCTGTACCAGATAGGATCGAAAGGGAAGATAGAGAAGATCCAAAGAAGAGCAGCGTGTTTCCTTACAGATTCATTCAGTAAGTGCGAAAGCGTTACGGAAATGATCAAACTGCTCCTTAGGCAGACGCTGCAAAGGCAGCCGTTCTACATCACTGCATGGTTTAATGTTAAAGCTCCGAGAGCGTATGTTCCTATATGAGTCAACAACTAACTGCTTCGTCCTAAATCTACATCTGCATGACTGCTCTGCAATTGTAAGTTGAGTGCCACGTAGAGAGTTCATCAAAGATATTTCACATTATTTATCTAGCCCCGGAATCTCGAAAAGCGTGCGAAACAAACGAACAATTAAATCGCTTCGTGCAGGCTCTGATTTATTTTATTACCATAATGATTTGTGCATCATTAAAATAGCTTCATATTTGGGGGAGGAAGTTGGTGACTGAAGTCTTGTGAAAACATGTCGAGGCATTGAAAATCACCATTCTTTAAATGATCTCACACCCCAGCTCGGGTATCATACCCTTAACGCCCTCATTCCTGTTTCGCGATAGCAGAAAAGGAGCTGCCCATCTTTGGACTTAACTGTGTCAACGTATGTGGTAGGGATCCCCTACGGCACAGCAGTACAGAGGACGGAGAAGTGTAGTGTCGGCAGTGTCTTTCCGGATTTGTTGCATCTTCTAACAAGGGAACCTTCCTATTGCATCCCGTCAGATTTAGCCGTAAGGCAGCCCAGTGGGTAGGCCGTCAACTGAACTTAACGCAGGTCAAAGCATGAAAACAGGAAGAAGGTGTAGTGAACTGTGAAAAAAGAAGCGAAATAGAAAGAGTGAACGGTCCAAGCTCAAGATGTGCAGTATACGAGCAAAGACGTGCAGCTACAGCGTCGTGGTTACGTGGTCACGGTGTTGGACTACAAAAGGCGATGACCCGTGTTGAAATATTGCCCGAGCTCCTATTTTGTTCTCCTCACAAAATTATGAACTTTCCGTCCAGTCGTTGATGTGTCTTTTCTCTTTAGGTAGTCTTGATAGTTGGTTATACAATATGTCGTGGGGTAAGAATATACAAGGCTATTACAAATGATTGAAGCGATTTCATAAATTCACTGTAGCTCCATTCATTGACATATGGTCACGACACACTACAGATACGTAGAAAAACCCATAAAGTTTTGTTCGGCTGAAGCCGCACTTCAGGTTTCTGCCGCCAGAGCGCTCGAGAGCGCAGTGAGACAAAATGGCGACAGGAGCCGAGAAAGCGTATGTCGTGCTTGAAATGCATGCACATCAGTCAGTCATAACAGTGCAACGACACTTCAGATCGAAGTTCAACAAAGATCCACCAACTGCTAACTCCATTCGGCGATGGTATGCGCAGTTTAAAGCTTCTGTAAGGGGAAATCAACGGGTCGGCCTGCAGTGAGCGAAGAAACGGTTGAACGCGTGCGGGCAAGTTTCACGCGTAGCACTCGGAAGTCGACGAATAAAGCAAGCAGGGAGCTAAACGTACCACAGCCGACGGTTTGGAAAATCTTACAGGAAAGGCTAAAGCAGAAGCCTTACCGTTTACAATTGCTACAAGCCCTGACACCCGATGACAAAGTCAAACGCTTTGAAATTTCGGCGCGGTTGCAACAGCTCATGGAAGAGGATGCGTTCAGTGCGAAACTTGTTTTCAGTGATGAAGCAACATTTTTTCTTAATGGTGAAGTGAACAGACTCAATGTGCGAATCTGGGCGGTAGTGAATCCTCACGCATTCGTGCAGCAAATTCGCAATTCACCAAATGTTAACGTGTTTTGTGCAATATCACGGTTTAAAGTTTACGGCCCCTTTTTCTTCTGCGAAAAAAACGTTACAGGACACGTGTATCTGGACATGCTGGAAAATTGGTTCATGCCACAACTGGAGACCGACAGCGCCGACTTCATCTTTCAACAGGATGGTGCTCCACCGCACTTCCATCACGATGTTCGGCATTTCTTAAACAGTAGATTGGAAAACCGATGGATCGGTCGTGGTGGAGATCATGATCAGCAATTCATGTCATGCCCTCCACGCTCTCCCGACTTAACCCCATGCGATTTCTTTCTGTGGGGTTATGTGAAAGATTGTGTATAAACCTCCTCTACCAAGAAACGTGCCAGAACTGCGAGCTCGCATCAACGATGTTTTCGAACTCATTGATGGGGACATGCTGCGCCGAGTGTGGGAGGAACTTGATTATCGGCTTGATGTCTGTCGAATCACTAAAGGGGCACATATCGAACATTTGTGAATGTCTAAAAAAACTTTTTGAGTTTTTGCATGTGTGTGCAAAGCATTGTGAAAATATCTCAAATAAGAAAGTTATTGTAGAGCTGTGAAATCGCTTCAATCATTTGTAATAACCCTGTACAAGCGTCGCAAGTAAATGTGATGAACAGTGAGAGCAGGGGAGATGCTGGACCGACCTTTCACAGAAATGAAAAGAACAAATAAGCGGGTGTGATCTATGTTAGAACAAAGGAATTCAGAAGTGAAGACTTCCAGAAAGCTAGAGTCGTAGCAAATGGCACTTGTGCAGAAAAAAATAGGAAGTACGTACATCTGAAGGCTCCTTTCTTACACCTCGCTGTTGCAAACGGAAGTGACATCACAACACAGAAAAAATCTGAATACAGCGAACAAACACGTCAGTATCCGGACGGACAGTTCATAATTTTAGGAGAAAAAAAAAAAAGATTGGGGCATTTGCGAGATTCAAACGTGAAACTCCCCTTTCGCTGTCCAAGACCGTAATCACATAATCACGACGCCGTGGCTACGCAGGCATTCTTGCTGCTGCATATTGAAAAATAGCTATTTTTTGATGATGTTATTGGCTGTTTTAATATTTGTGAAGGAAAATTATATATTTGAAGAAACTGTGGTCACAGAAACAGATGTTAGGCAACAGTCTCTTTGCCTTCGATGGCAGCACTTTGGAGTCGTAGAATTTGACAGTCAGTAGCGGATAGCTGGGGTGTGCAGCAGATGGGGCTCGTTGTGTGTAAAGTGCAATGCATGGACGCACTTTTGGAACTACGTGAATTGCAGATTTATTACGAGGAGGGATGATGACTCAGAACTTGGACAGATGGCATACAGACGTAAAAAGGGTTTCGAAATGAGAAACAAAGTATTATTTGATGAGCTAAAAAGTTCATTTTTACTTTTGTGGACTTGCGTTGTTGGTCAACTTCACCTTCGTCACAGTTTAGTTTCTGATAATTATTCTATTGATCGACCTTAAGAGTTAATTTCCAATACCGCGGAAGTTATTAGATTAAATGAATGTTCATAGTAATATCTATAATTGTTTTCCTTGATAAGTTCCTTCCTAACTGAAAATTCGGAACATAAAAGTTGAGTCATGTGTTCCATTGGCATTCTGTGTCAAGTTTATGAACCAAATATGCCTCGACCAACTGTAATTAGTTTTTAGGAACATTTTTTTAGCTGTTGCGGAGTCTTACTGTGTTGCTGTTTCCGCGAGTACTTCATTTTGCAGGTGAGATTCATAATAGGTGATTGTATCGCTTCATTTGAGCAGTGTTGGTTCCGTCAGTTTCTTTATTTTATCAGGGCCATATGTCAGCGCAGAAATTTCCTTACGTTTCAGGTTACATTCTTATACAGGCCGACATTAGACTCATTATCTAGTATACCGTTATGTATTCTTCAAACAGTTCGCACTGACCAAGTCTACTAAGCGTGAAATTATTGTTTGCTTATTTATTTGCTTGTGAATGACATCAGTTTTCACGCACACAGGATTCTTTTCAATTTAATGTAAGTGATGTAGCTCTGAGCTCAGTGCCGCGCGGGATTAGCAGAGCGGTATAAGGCGCCGCAGTCATGGAGTGTAAGGCTGGTCTCGGTGGAGGTTCGAGTCTTCCCTCGGGCATGGGTGTGTGTGTTTGTCCTTAGGATAATTTAGGTGAAGTGGTGTGTAAGCTTAGGGACTGATGACCTTAGCAGTTAAGTCCCAAAAGATTTCACACACATTTGAACATCTGAGCTCAATAGTACATTTACGTTGTCAGTCTACATTCCCAGGTTTGTATTTACGATAACACACACACACAAGTAAACGTTACCCACTTACAATATTTTTAATTTGGACCGTTCACTATTTCTACTTTGCCTCTTTTTTCACAATTTAGTACACCGTCTTCCCGTTTCGTGCTTGATCAATCTTCAGTTTTTGAGGGGCAGTGCACTGGGCCATCTTACCATTAAATCTTCGGCAGGTGCTGTGGCGAAATAACCGCTGTATCAATTAAGAGATACAGAGACAAGTGAGTGTGCCGGGACTTACCCCAGTCCACAGCTACTAGCGCCGTGACACCATAACTCGTCTGTGCGTAGCCCACAAGTTCAAAATGGCTCTGAGCACTATGGGACTTAACATCTGAGGTCACCAGTCCCCTAGAATATAGAACTATTCAAACCTAAGGACATCACACATATCCATGCCCGAGGCAGGATTCGAACCAGCGACCGTAGCGGTCCCGCGGTTCCAGACTGAAGTGCCTAAAACCGTTCGGCCACTGCGGCCAGTTGCACACAAGTACTGCACCACAATTAAAAATGAAATTAAAAGTTAACGTTGCTTTTTCAAACTTTGCCAACATATGCTTTAGTGTAATAATATATAACTGTCAAGTATCAGACTGATTAAGTTAATATTTTACTAAAGTACATCGCATTAAAAAAAATTAAGCGAAATAATAAAGCTAGGAAGCCGTAAGTTGGTCATAATGCGCAGATGTATGTGTAAATTAACTAGTATCAGTCTCAACCTGATTAAAGCAATATTTTGGTCAGAAGACACGTTTTTAAGAAAAATTGAGGGCGCTAAATACACTAGTTAACAAATTTAAACTTTTTTCTGGTTGTAAATGGGTGCATTTACCTAATTTTGGGGTACTGACTACGCTGGTAAAATCAATTTTTCACTAGGGCGTCACATTTCCTAGACACAGCAGAACAGAAAATGGTAATACCGAAAACTGACACAATTAAGTCAAACAAAGGTATATTCAGAACGTTTTAAATCAATATTATTTTGTACGTATATTTGGCATGATGCCAATAAAAGGTCCTATTTAGTACAGGAGGTATTTTCACCTTTAATCGTCTTTGGTTTTTGAAACATGCGACGACGAAGTTCTTCTTTTCTTTGCCGTTTCATCACTTTCCCTAACAAGGCCCCAGCAGTAGTCACCCATCATCGAAGGGTTCCAATGGCCTTGGTAACGGTATTCAATGGTAAGAATGTCTTGGTGAAAGCGTTCACCATGCTCATCCCTTATTGGCTCCCAAATTTTCCAGGAAGAAATCAAGGTGAGAATTTTAAGCGGTATTCTACACTCCATGTTCTCATAGTTGTCCAGCAGTTCATTTACAATGGTAGCATAGTTTTTGTCTTTTCTGTTACCCAAAAAGTCCTTCACAATTGCTTTAAAAGCAGACCAAGAAGCTAATTGGGTATCTGTGCGTATGAAATCAAAGGTTGGATATTTCAGAAATTTTCTTACTTGTCATCCAACAAATATACGCTCTTTCAGCTTTGCCTCACTTAATTTGGGAAACTGTTGTTTTAAGTGACTGAAGCCCTCACTTTCTTTATCCAGAGCTTTTATAAAGTTCTTGATAAGGCCCAAATTGATATGAAAGTGAGGCAACATGATTTTATGGGGCTCAACCAATATTGTAATGTTCAGGTTTACGTTTCCAGGAACATAAGACTATCTTATAGGCCATTCCTTAACTGTTAAGTGGTTCTTGGTGTGACGGCTCTCCCAAAGGCCAAATAAGCATCAGTATTTCGTGGATCCAGCATGTAAACCTGTAAGGAGTGCCACAGCTTTTAAATCACAGGAAAGCTACCATTCATGATCCTTATATTTGATTGTCTCTATGAGCAAAGCCATGGTTTCTAAATTTCTTTCGTGTCTACTGCGTAAGCCGAAGGTACCGAAGGAAATGCATTGCCATTATGCAGTAGTACTGCTTTCAAGCTGGTTTTACTGGAGTCAATAAATAGTCGCCAGTGCTGTGGATTATGTTGTTCACCTAGCTGCATCATCAGACCACTGACATCGGTATAAACACACATTGAATTCTGCATATCGAAATATTGAGCGAAGGAAGCACCTCTTGATCTAAAACAGGATATTTTTGTCCCTGGATCTAGGTTCCGCTGTTGCTGTCTCAACCCCAAGAGTTCAGCTTCCTGTTTCGAAAGTTTTAGATCGCAAACCAAATCGTTCGATTCCTTTCGACTAAAGAACTGTGGCGAAGTGTCATGACATTGAGGGCAGTACTCTTCTTTATGTTCAATACTTTCTGATTCACATTACATGGTGTCTGGTTCCGAGGCTTTCATGTTACACACAGGAACTGGTAACCCCTCTTCTTGGGGCACAGGCAGATGAACTAAAGATACATTTGGACACTTTATTTTATGTCTAGTTTTGTTTTAATAACACGAAGTACTTGTAAAACAGAAGTAACAGTTTGAATAATGGAATTTAGGCTCACACCACACCACCGGAACAGCGAATGGCATGGCTCGGCGTTTTCCTTTCAACCACTAGGTTAAGGTAGTAGTACAGGTTATGTGGGCAATACGAGGTGCAAAATTTTCTTGCTCACCAACAGGGCAATCAAAATATAATATATACGCCTCCTTAACCAAATCAGTGATTGGCTTTCTTTGGGCTTTTAGAGTGAATTGCTCACACACATACGGAATGTTGTCGGGGTGGTTTAGACAGCAACGAGATTTACTAGTTGTCATTTTGCTTACTGTAAGTTTTAAACACTAAACATTTGCACTATCTTTCACAGGGAACACTCACTGAGGATCTCTCTCACACCACTGAATTTTACAGACGATTTTTGGGTCTTCTACCTCTCCTCAGCATACAAAAAACAATTAAACATCAAAACAGAAGAACAGCAAAAAGTGAAATACTGAACACGGGAAATAAAGAAACTTCAAAAAGTCCAAACTGGTACGTGCTAGAACGTTTTGAAAGGTATATTCGGATTCTACACACCAAAATACATACTAGTTGGTGTATCACATCCAAGGCGCAAAAAAATGGTTCAAATGGCTCTGAGCACTATGGGACTTAACATCTGAGGTCATCAGTCCCCTAGAACTTAGAACTGCTTAAACCTAACTAACCTAAGGACATCATACACATCCATGCCCGAGGCTGGATTCGAACCTGCGACCGTAGCAGTCACGCGGTTCCAGACTGAAGCGCCTATAACCGCACGGCCACACCGGCCGGCTCCCAGGTGCAAAATGGCTGTTGACTAGATAATTAGAAATGTGAAAATTTGTATGCCGCTTCTCTTCAATATAAGAATAACTACTGACTGCATCTAGCTGCCTCTAAAAGTTTTCGAGTAATTAACTGATGGGACTTAACTTCTTAGGTCATTAGTCGCCTACAACTTAGAACTACTTAAAACTAACTAACCTAAGGACATCACACACAACAATGCCAGACGCAGGATTCGAACCTGTGACCGTAGAGGTCGCTCGGTTCCAGACTCAAGAGGTATACTAATGCTAGAAAGTTTTGGTTACAGCACGTGATGAACATAATTAAACAATACAGATATAACAAGCCCTAGGACCTTGATTTTAGTAACAACCAGTACAAGATCTCTTAAAGTTATAGTTCGGAGGACATGTCCTACTGTCAGTTCCGTTCTAAAAATTCTAGAAAGCTAAGTGTTAATGCATGCGATCTAAAACTTTCTCTGTGATTTTAATCAGCATACCTACATGCATGCAAAAATCGCCAAGATTCAAAATTAATGCATATTGTGCGTCCGATAAAGCGTCAATTAGAGACTGCTACTGTGTGCATAGGGCGGATGACAGCCGGTGTTCTCTTGTCCGTCCGCTGCGCCACGTATATAAATACAGCCCGAGGGGCAACCTAGGCTGCACTTCCCTCCCAAATACCTTAATATCCGCGTCTGTCAAACGCCAGAGTGCGCGCTGCCTCGGATGACATCAGAGACAGGCTGTCACAAAACGCTTATTTTCAGTGATAATTAGAAACTGAACTCGCGAGGACTGTACACCTCCCCGGCTCACTTAGATTTCGCAAAAGTAACTGTTGGCGTGCCGCCCGTAATGTTAGCAAATCCGCATGGCAATTGGTGACACTTATTTTCCACTTTTGTGGCGAGCATTTATTTTGATTATCGGATATCAGGGCGAAAGACAGTTTACAAGGAACTTACTGTAGAGGTCACCTCTGAACTGCTCATAGTGCTGTTTATGATGGGGAAACTTACTGCCAGTATGCACAAAGGAATGTTAACAAATCCGCATGGCTATTGGTGACACTTATTTTCTACTTTTGTGGCGAGCATTTATTTTGATTATCAGATATCACGGCGAAAGACAATTTAGGAGGAACTTACTGTAGAGGTCTCCTCTGAACTGTTCATAGTGCTGTTTATGATGGGGAAATTTACTGCCAGTATGAACAAAGGAATGTTAACAAATCCGCATGGCTATTGGTGACACTTATTTTCCACTTTTGTGGCGAGCATTTATTTTGATTATCAGATACCGGGTCGAAAGACAATTTTGGAGGAACTTACTGTAGAGGTCTCCTCTGAACTGCTCATAGTGCTGTTTATGAAGGGGAAATTTACTGTCAGTATGAACAAAGGAATGTTAACAAATCCGCATGGCTATTGGTGACACTTATTTTCCACTTTTGTGGCGAGCATTTATTTTGATTATCAGATATCAGGGCGAAAGACAATTTAGGAGGAACTTACTGTAGAGGTCACCTCTGAACTGCTCATAGTGCTGTTTATGATGGGGAAATTTACTGCCAGTATGAACAAAGGAATGTTAACAAATCCGCATGGCTATTGGGGACACTTATTTTCCACTTTTGTGGCGAGAATTTATTTTGATTATCAGATACCGGGTCGAAAGATAATTTAGGAGGAACTTACTGTAGAGGTCTCCTCTGAACTGTTCATAGTGCTGTTTATGATGGGGAAATTTACTGCCAGTATGAACAAAGGAATGTTAACAAATCCGCATGGCTATTGGTGACACTTATTTTCCACTTTTGTGGCGAGCATTTATTTTTATTATCAGATACCGGGTCGAAAGACAATTTTGGAGGAACTTACTGTAGAGGTCTCCTCTGAACTGCTCATAGTGCTGTTTATGATGGGGAAATTTACTGCCAGTATGAACAAAGGAATGTTAACAAATCCGCATGGCTATTGGTGACACTTATTTTCCACTTTTGTGGCGAGCATTTATTTTGATTATCAGATACCGGGTGGAAAGACAATTTTGGAGGAACTTACTGTAGAGGTCTCCTCTGAACTGCTCATAGTGCTGTTTATGATGGGGAAATTTACTGTCAGTATGAACAAAGGAATGTTAACAAATCTGCATGGCTATTGGTGACACTTATTTTCCACTTTTATGGCGAGCATTTATTTTGATTATCAGATACCGGGTCGAAAGACAATTTTGGAGGAACTTACTGTAGAGGTCTCCTCTGAACTGCTCATAGTGCTGTTTATGATGGGGAAATTTACTGCCAGTATGAACAAAGGAATGTTAACAAATCTGCATGGCTATTGGTGACACTTATTTTCCATTTTTATGGCGAGCATTTGTTTTGATTATCAGATTTCAGGGCCAAAGACAATTTAGGAGGAACTTACTGTAGAGGTCTCCTCTGAACTGCTCATAGTGCTGTTTATGATGGGGAAATTTACTGTCAGTATAAACAAAGGAACGTTAACAAATCCGCATGGCTATTGGTGACACTTATTTTCCACTTTTGTGGCGAGCATTTATTTTGATTATCAGATATCAGGGCGAAAGACAATTTAGGAGGAACTTACTGTAGAGGTCTCCTCTGAACTGCTCATAGTGCTGTTTATGATGGGGAAATTTACTGCCAGTATGAACGAAGGAATGTTAACAAATCCGCATGGCTATTGGTGACACTTATTTTCCACTTTTGTGGCGAGCATTTATTTTGATTATCAGATACCGGGTCGAAAGATAATTTAGGAGGAACTTACTGTAGAGGTCTCCTCTGAACTGTTCATAGTGCTGTTTATGATGGGGAAATTTACTGCCAGTATGAACAAAGGAATGTTAACAAATCCGCATGGCTATTGGTGACACTTATTTTCCACTTTTGTGGCGAGCATTTATTTTGATTATCAGATACCGGGTCGAAAGACAATTTTGGAGGAACTTACTGTAGAGGTCTCCTCTGAACTGCTCATAGTGCTGTTTATGATGGGGAAATTTACTGCCAGTATGAACAAAGGAATGTTAACAAATCCGCATGGCTATTGGTGACACTTATTTTCCACTTTTGTGGCGAGCATTTATTTTGATTATCAGATACCGGGTCGAAAGACAATTTTGGAGGAACTTACTGTAGAAGTCTCCTCTGAACTGCTCATAGTGCTGTTTATGATGGGGAAATTTACTGCCAGTATGAACAAAGGAATGTTAACAAATCTGCATGGCTATTGGTGACACTTATTTTCCACTTTTATGGCGAGCATTTATTTTGATTATCAGATATCAGGGCGAAAGACAATTTAGGAGGAACTTACTGTAGAGGTCTCCTCTGAACTGCTCATAGTGCTGTTTATGATGGGGAAATTTACTGCCAGTATGAACAAAGGAATGTTAACAAATCTGCATGGCTATTGGTGACACTTATTTTCCACTTTTGTGGCGAGCATTTATTTTGATTATCAGATATCAGGGCGAAAGACAATTTAGGAGGAACTTACTGTAGAGGTCTCCTCTGAACTGCTCATAGTGCTGTTTATGATGGGGAAATGTACAGCCAGTATGAACAAAGGAATATTACAATGTTGGGAATGTGAAACTGCACCATATATAAGTATAAATTAGATTTAAAAATCTCAATTTGTAATTATATTCCTCACCCCGCTGAGCATATACGTAATGGAAACATTTCTTTCAGTGTTCTGGTAAGGAATGTGGAATTGCAAATTTGGAACTATGGTCAGTTTGTTCTCCGTCGCTTTCAGAGGGACCGCAGATATAGTTGCCCTGCTCTCGTAAAAGACGAGGAAAAAAAGTCACAATAATTCCAATTTCCACCAATGAATTGTAATGATTAGTATGATAATCAACCCGCCGCCCCACAGTGCGATGAGGAGTCCCCCGGTAAGCATTCTGCCAGTAAAACGCACTTTGTTTCATCTTACCCGCAACAATATCTGTCTTATAGTTCCAATTAAAGTTGTTCGTAAGTGTTATCACAAGTTAATTATTTGAATTGACAGATTACAGATCTGTCAGATTTTTCGAGCAAACGAATTTTAGCGTACTCCTTTTTGAACTCATGTCGATGTCACTTTCTGTACCATACAGGTAACTGGTCTAAGTCCTAAATGTGTCTCAAAAAAAGATCATGAATATAAAATTTAATTCGAGAGCACAAGGAGGCCCACGAGGCATTGTTGTTGTTGTTGTTGTTGTGGTCTTCAGTCCTGAGACTGGTTTGATGCAGTTCTCCATGCTACTCTATCCTGTGTAAGCTTCTTCATCTCCCAGTACCTACTGCAACTTTCATCCTTCTGAATCTTCTTACTGTATTCATCTCTTGGTCTCCCTCTACGATTTTTACCCTCCACGCTGCCCTCCAATGCTAAATTTGTGATCCCTTGATGCCTCAGAACGTGTCCCACCAACCGGTCCCTTCTTCTTGTCAAGTTGTGCCACAAACTCCTCTTCTCCCCAATTCCATTCAATACCTCCTCATTAGTTATGTGATCTTCCCATCTAATCTCCAGCATTCATCTGTAGCACCACATTGCGAAAACTTCTACTCTCTTCTTGTCCAAACTATTTATTTCCATGTTTCACTCCCATACATGCTTACACTCCACACAAATACTTTAAGAAACGACATCCTGACACTTAAATCTATACTCGATGTTAACAAATTTCTCTTCTTCAGAAACGCTTTCCTAGCCATTGCCAGTCTACATTTTATATCTTCTCTATTTCTACCAATATCAGTTATTTTGCTCCCCAAATATCAAAACTCCTTTACTACTTTAAGTGTCTCATTTCCTAATGTAATTCCCTCAGCATCATTCGACTTAATTCGACTACATTCCATTATCCTCGTTTTGCTTTTGTTGATGTTCATCTTATATCCTCCTTTCAACACACTGTCGATTCCCTTCAACTGCTCTTCCAAGTCCTTTGCTGTCTCTGACAGAATTACAATGTCATCGCTGAACCGCAAAGTTTTTATTTCTTCTCCATGGATTTTAATACCTACTCCGAATTTTTCTTTTGTTTCCTTTACTGCTTGCTCAATAAACAGATTGAATAACATCGGGGATAGGCTACAACCCTGTCTCACTCCCTTCCAACCACTGCTTCGCTTTCATGTCCCTCGACTCTTATAACTGCCATCTGGTTTCTGTACAAATTGTAAATAGCCTTTCCGTCCTGTATTTTACCCCTGCCACCTTTAGAAATTGAAAGAGAGTATTCCAGTCAACAATGTCAAACAGCTTTCTCTAAGTCTACAAATGCTAAAAACGTAGGTTTGCCTTTCCTTTATCTTTCTTCTAAGATAAGTCGTAAGGTCAATATTGCCTCACGTGTTCCAATATTGCTACGGAATCCTAACTGATTTTCCCCGAGGGCGGCTTCTAACAGTTTTTCCATTGGTCTGTAAAGAATTCGTGTTAGTATTTTGCTGCTGTGACTTATTAAGCTGATAGTTCGGTAATTTTCACATCTGTCAACACCTGCTGTCTTTGGGATTGGAATTATTATTTTCTTCTTGAAGTCTGAGGGTATTTCGCCGGGGGGGGGGGGGGGGGGGGGGGGGGGGGGTCGCTTGCGGAGTATAGATGTAGGTTCATGAGTTAAAATTCACTCTCAGTTTGTATCTTAACTGATGTAGACTCTGTAATATTGTGAAATCGGATGATATTTTAAGTATCCTATATTACTTAGGAGGAGAGGGTTATGTAATAAAGAAGCAGCACATACAGGTTTTTCGATAAGTACAGCTTAGCGCTTTTCTCTCCAAATCCGTGCATAATTATTAACCGCTTTCAAGTGGATTAGTACATACAGGTGACGCGGCCGGAGTCGCCGGCAGAATGGACGCTAGCTAGCAGAAAGGCGTGGGATGGATGGAAGCTACGCCACCGCTCCCCCCCCCCCCCCCCCCCCCCCCCCCACCCTCCACCTCCCCTTTCTCTGCGATCGCCGGAGAGCGCGCGCTTAATCCCGGCGAGGAGATAAGCGCATTTTCGAGCCGTCGCCGCCGCCAGGTCCGCGTTCATTAGCCTTCGTTCCAAATTAATGGTCCGCTGGTAAATCGGCGAGGGTTCCGCTTGCCGCGCAAGCCCAGCTATCGGCTAGCGCTGGCGGTGTCTCCCTACGGTTCGCCGGCGTCAAGCGCACAGTGATCGCCGGTCGGCCATCGGCTTTATTAACGTGAGCTACAGCGGCGAACAGCCTGCCCGCTCGTGTCATGATTTCAGGTCCGCTCACAGGTAACTCTCACCTGATCCTTCCGGAACACGTCCCTCACAGTAAGGCCGACCATAAGGACGTTACCCGCCGGTCCCTGTGGTCGATATTTCTGAAAATGTGTGGCGACTGGCGTGCACGTACCTCGTGAGAATGGAACAGGGTTACGAGAGTATCGTCCGTGGAAACAGGGTGTCACAGAAATAAGGAGAGAAATTAGTTCCAATTGTATGAATCGAATTGGTTTACGAAGCTCCTTACAGTGAATAGGAAGCCTGTCATCAATAACATCGCAATTATTGGAGGGCAGAAGTGCACTTAAAGAGGCTAGGCAAGTAACAAGAAATATATCATAATCCGAACGAATACTAAAAGGAATCCGATAGATTTACGTTACATGATAAATCACACATACCTGAAGGCTGTTAGTTCAACGAAATATATAGGAATTACTTACGAGGGGCGTTCAGTAAGCAATGCTACACACTTCTTTTCCTGAAAGCAGTTTGGCTTAATTCAGGATTCCTACAAACAGAATTATTCCCCATTCCTTTGCCTACAAAACCCCAGTTTAAAACATAATGGGTGGCCAGTGCGATGGCCTTACCCCACTTTCGTTTTCGTAACGTTTCATTAAGAGTGGGGTTCTACTTGTCGTTTGACACGGAATTAAATCAACGAATGTAATAAGAAAGGACCGTCCAATTCTACAAACTTTTATTAACATCGGCTACGATGAAGACTGCTTTTAAATAACTCTGTCACAATAAGACTGCTGTTCTCAGAAAATTTTATATAAAATTATGAAAACATTTGCTATGCTAAAGTCTTCGGTGTATCCTTAAGTAATAGTACTCCATCTAAACCCTCAGAAAAAAGTTAAATCTGCATTTCATCTACGCTACCAGTTAGGCAAATTACAAACCAGAAGTCAGATTCAGAGAAAGACATTGCGTACAACAGTACACGAAAAGACCCAAGTATAATACGAGACAGAACTTTACAAGCATCTTTCCAAAGCATCTGCTGTATTCAACCCCCCCGCCCAGTGAACCAAGGACCCTGCCGTTGGTGGGGAGGCTTGCTTGCCTCAGATATACAGATAGCCGTACCGGAGGCAAAATAGTCCCCCATTCGGATCACCGGGCGGGGACTACTCAGGAGGGCGTCGTTATCAATATAAAGAAAACTGGCGTTCTTCCGATCGGAGAGTGAAATGTCCCATGCCCTTAATCGGAGAGGTAGATTAGAAAATTTAAAGAGGGAAATGGATATAGTGGGAATTAGTGAAGTTCGGTGGCAGGAGGAACAAGACTTCTGGTCAGGTGAATACAGAGTTATAAATAAAAAAAAAATAGGGTAATGCAGGAGTAGGTAGAATAATGAACAAAAAAATAGGAGTGCGGGTAAGCTAGAACAAACAGTATAGTGAACGCATTATTGTGGCCAAGATAGACACGAAGCCCACGCCTACCACAGTAGTACAAGTTTATATGCCAACTAGCTCCTCAGATGACGAAGAGATTGATGAAATGTGGGATGAAACAAAAGAATTTATTCACTTAGTGAAGTGAGTAGGAAAAGGAAGAGCAGGAAATGTAGTAGGTGAATATGGAATGGGGGTAAGAAATGAAAGAGGAAGCCGCCTGGTAGAATTTTGCACAGAACATAACTTAATCATAGTCAACACTTGGTTTAAGAATAATAAAAGAAGGTTGTATTCATGGTAGGGGACTGGACATACTCGAAGGTTTCAGATATATTATATAATAGAAAGACAGAGATTTAGGAACTAGGTTTTGAAATAGTAAGATATTTCCAGGGGCAGATGTGGAATCTGACCAAAATCTATTGTTTATGAACTGTAGATTAAAACTGAAGAAACTGCAAAAAGGTGGGAATTTAAGGAGATGGGATACGGATAAACTGACAGAACCAGAGGTTGTAGGGAGTTTCAGGGAGAACATTAGGGAACGACTGACAGGAATGGGGAAAGAAATACAGTATAAGAAGAATGGGTAGCTTTGAGGGACGAAGTAGTGAAGCCAGTAGAGGATCAAGTAGGTAAAAAGACGAGGGCCGGCACAAATCCTTGGGTAACAGAAGATATATTGAATTTAATTGATGAAAGTAGGAAATATAAAAATGCAGTAAATGAAGCAGGCAAAAAGGAATACAAACGTCTCAAAAATCAACTCGCCAGGTAGTGCAAATTGGCTAAGCAGGGATGGCTGGAGGAAAAATGTAAGGATGTAGAGGCATATCTCGCTAGGGGTGAGATAGATTCTGCCTACAGGAAAATTAAAGAGACTTTTGGAGAAAAGAGAACAACCTGTTTGACTATCAAGAGGTCAGATCGAAAACCAGACCTAAGCAAAGACGAGAAAGCAGGAAGGTGGAAGGAGTATATAGGTCTATACAAGAGCGATGTACTCTAGGAAAATATTATGGACATTGAAGAGGACGTAGATCAAGATGAAATGGGAGATATGATACTGCGTGAAGGGTCTGAGAGGGCACTGAAAGACCTAAGTCGAAACAAGGTGTCGGGAGTAGACAATAGTCCATTCGAACTACTTATAGCCTCAGGAGAGCCAGTCAAAACTCTACCATCTGGTGAGCAATATGTATGAGACAGGCGAAAAACCATCAGACCAAGAAGAATATAATAATTCCAATTCCAAGGAAAGCAGGCGATGATAGATGTGAAAATTACTGAACTATCAGTCTAATTTGCCACGGCTGCAAAATACTAATACGAATATTTTACAGACGAAAGGAAAATCTGCTAGAAGCCGACCTCGGGGAAGAACAGTTTCAATTCCGTAGAAATGTAGGAACCCGTGAGGCAACACTGACCCTACGACTTATCTTGGAAAATAGATTAAGGAAAGGCTAAACTATGTTTCTAGTATTTGTAGAAGCAGGGATGGGAAGGGAGTGAGACAGGGTTGTAGCCTATGCCCAATGTTATTCAGTCTGTGTATTGAACAAGTAGTAAAGCAAACAAAACCAAAATTCGTAGTAGGAATTAAAATCCATGGAGAAGACATAAAAAGTTTGTGGCTCATCGATGGCACTGTAATTCTGTCAGAGACAGCAAAGGACCTGGAAGAGCAGCTGAACGGAATGGACAGTCTTGAAAGGAGGATATAAGACGAACATCAACAAAAGCAAAACGAGGATAATGGAATGTAGTCGAATTAAATCGGTTGTTGCTGAGGGTATTAGATTAGGAAATGAGAAGCTTAAAGTAGGAAAGGTGTTTTGCTATTTGGGGAACAAAATAACCGATGATGGTCGAAGTAGAGACTGGATATGGCACGGATAGCGTTTCTAAAAGAGGAATTTGTTAACATCGAGTATAGATTTAATAGTCAGGAAGGCATTTCTGGGAATATTTGTATGTAGTGTAGCCATGTATGTATGTGAAACATGGTCGATAAATAGTTTGGACAAGAGGAGAATAAAGGCTTTCAAAATGTGGTACTACAGAAGAATGCTGAAGATTAGATGGGTAGATCACAGAACTAATGAGGATGTATTGACTAGAATTGGGGAGAAGAGGAGTTTGTGGCACAACTTGACTAGAAGAAGGGATCGGTTGGTAGGACCTGTTCTGAGGCATCAAGGGACTACCAATTTAGTATTGGAGGGCAGCGTGGAGGGTAAAAATCGAAGAGGGAGACCAAGAGATGAATACAATGAGCAGATTCAGAAGGATGTAGGTTGCAGTATGTACTTGGAGATGAAGCTGCTTGCGCAGGATAAAGTAGCATGGAGAGCTGCATCAAACCAGCCTCTGGACTGAAGACCACAACAACACCAACAAGATAGTCAAAAGAAGAAGCAGCGTACAACATATACTTGCTGGTACCTCATGGTGAGTTAATATTCGTCTTGTGATATCCACGACCTTAGCCCATTAATACTCTTCTGCTGAGACGGCTGCTGTTCGAAGTGGCTCAACAGTGCTCATACTAAGAATATGAACGTTCAGCTCGATAAGACAATACGAATAACTACTGGATGTATTCGGAGAGCAAACACCCTACGGCTTCATTTTCCAGCTCTAAGAATGTCTGTTCTCGTGAATGTCTGAAAAGGATCAAGCAGAACACCAACGCTTTAAATCGAGGAAACCGTTGTGGTGCACAGCAGACAACTTGTTGCGTTCTCAGTAAAAGTCAATAGTTCATGGGAACCCCAGAGTGACCAGTCATCTGTAGTCAACAAATATCTAGCCGAGAACCCTTCCATGCGGGTACATGTTTTCGATCTTCAAAGACTAACGTCTTTGGAAACAGAGAAGGCAGCTGCACAAGTGGGGATGAGCTACCTCTGCAGCCTTTGACTGTCCTGCCTCCTTGCAGTCAACCATTCCTTTCTGTTTTGTGCTCGGTTCCTTCAGACATCTTCAATTCCCAGGCCTGCCAGGTACTTCGCCACATCGTCTTTCCAGCACTGCCTTGGTCGTACTTTGAAGCGTCTGGTGGTTTGTTTGCTCTGTCTTTCTTCTAGATTATGGGTTACATGGCCTGCCCAATGAATTATTTTGCTCTTCAACTTCTCTAGTATCGTTTGTTCTTGCATTAAGATGTAGATTTCATCATTCTACCTCCCTTTCCATTCTCCTTTACCGAAGGTCGATTCCCATATCTTCCTCGTTTATCTTCTACAAAAAGTTAATATTTTTCCTTTTCTCGTTTAGTCATGCTCCAGGCTTCTAAGGCATAAATGGCTGCTGGCCTTATGACTGCGTTTTATATTCTCATCTTAGTATTCGCTGATACTGATTTTCAGCTGAGCGTCTCCCTGAGGATGCACTTCATTCTCACTGCTAATCTTTCCCTGACGCCCATTTGTATGCTGTTGCAGGTAAACCAATAACCCAAGTATCTGAACTGTTGAACTCTGTTGAACCTCATGCCATCTGCCTCATGAAATTCTTGCTCCTCTTTTCATCTTCCTAACTGCATGAGCTCCGTTTTGTCTTGATTCACCTCTAGCCTAAACATACACTCCTGGAAATTGAAATAAGAACACCGTGAATTCATTGTCCCAGGAAGGGGAAACTTTATTGACACATTCCTGGGGTCAGATACATCACATGATCACACTGACAGAACCACAGGCACATAGAAACAGGCAACAGAGCATGCACAATGTCGGCACTAGTACAGTGTATATCCACCTTTCGCAGCAATGCAGGCTGTTATTCTCCCATGGAGACGATCGTAGAGATGCTGGATGTAGTCCTGTGGAACGGCTTGCCATGCCATTTCCACCTGGCGCCTCAGTTGGACCAGCGTTCGTGCTGGACGTGCAGACCGCGTGAGACGACGCTTCATCCAGTCCCAAACATGCTCAATGGGGGACAGATCCGGAGATCTTGCTGGCCAGGGTAGTTGACTTACACCTTCTAGAGCACGTTGGGTGGCACGGGATACATGCGGACGTGCATTGTCCTGTTGGAACAGCAAGTTCCCTTGCCGGTCTAGGAATGGTAGAACGATGGGTTCGATGACGGTTTGGATGTACCGTGCACTATTCAGTGTCCCCTCGACGATCACCAGTGGTGTACAGCCAGTGTAGGAGATCGCTCCCCACACCATGATGCCGGGTGTTGGCCCTGTGTGCCTCGGTCGTATGCAGTCCTGATTGTGGCGCTCACCTGCACGGCGCCAAACACGCATACGACCATCATTGGCACCAAGGCAGAAGCGACTCTCATCGCTGAAGACGACACGTCTCCATTCGTCCCTCCATTCACGCCTGTCGCGACACCACTGGAGGCGGGCTGCACGATGTTGGGGCGTGAGCGGAAGACGGCCTAACGGTGTGCGGGACCGTAGCCCAGCTTCATGGAGACGGTTGCGAATGGTCCTCGCCGATACCCCAGGAGCAACAGTGTTCCTAATTTGCTGGGAAGTGGCGGTGCGGCCCCCTACGGCACTGCGTAGGATCCTACGGTCTTGGCGTGCATCCGTGCGTCGCTGCGGTCCGGTCCCAGGTCGACGGGCACGTGCACCTTCCGCCGACCACTGGCGACAACTCGATGTACTGTGGAGACCTCACGCCCCACGTGTTGAGCAATTCGGCGGTACGTCCACCCGGCCTCCCGCATGCCCACTATACGCCCTCGCTCAAAGTCCGTCAACTGCACATACGGTTCACGTCCACGCTGTCGCGGCATGCTACCAATGTTAAAGACTGCGATGGAGCTCCGTATGCCACGGCAAACTGGCTGACACTGACGGCGGCGGTGCACAAATGCTGCGCACCTAGCGCCATTCGACGGCCAACACCGCGGTTCCTGGTGTGTCCGCTGTGCCGTGCGTGTGATCATTGCTTGTACAGCCCTCTCGCAGTGTCCGGAGCAAGTATGGTGGGTCTGACACACCGGTGTCAATGTGTTCTTTTTTCCATTTCCAGGAGTGTATATGCGTATTTCTCCATTTTTGGTACATTTCTCTCAACTCACTGTTTGATTCACTTAGCAATATTTCGAGGGCTATCCACAAAGTACATTACGTTTTGGAATTAAAAATAAATAAAGTATTGGAATTTTTTTAATTATACACAGATGAAAGCCACACTTAAATACTGCTTTCCTACATAGTTGCCATTTTAATTAAGGCACTTACCGTAGCGATGGACAAGCTTGGATATTCCTTCGTCGTAAAATTCGGCCGCCTGCGCCTTCATCCACGTGGTTACCTCTTCTTGAAGCTGTGCGTCGTCATCAAAACGCTGCATATCCAACCACTTCTTCATTGCTGGGAATAAGCGGAAGTCGCTCGGTGCCAGGTCGGGACTGTACGGCGGATGAGGAAATAACTCCCACTTAAGAGATTCGAGAACTTCACGAGTGGCATTTGGCGTGTGGGCCCGGGCGTTGTCGTGAATCAGCAAGATCTTTGAGCCCAACTTTCGCCTGCGCTTGTTTTTTATTGCTCTTCTGAGGTTGTGCAGAGTTTGGCAATACCTTTGTGAGTTTATTGTAGTGCCTTTTTCCAGGATATCCACAAAAATCACGCCTTTTCTGTCCCAAAAGTCATAATTTGGCTGAAGGCGCATGCGGCCGAATTTTTCGACGAAGGAATTTCCAAGCTCGCCCATCGCAACGATAAGTGCCTTAATTTAAATGGCAACTATGTAGAAAAGTAGTATTTAAGTGTGGCTTTCATCTGTATATAATTAAAAAAAATTTCCAATACATTACTTATTTTTTATTCCAAAACGCAATGTACTTTGTGGATAGCTCTCGTATATCGTATGCATATTCGAGACAACCGGAACGACTGTCCATTTGAATTCCAGCCCATTCCTGTAGCCTAAATTCCCTTATTACTTTCTGTAAGATGACACTGAACAGAACGTTTGAGTGGGCGTAACCTTGTTTGAGACGTGGACGAGTCTCGAACGTTTATTACGTGACACCGAAGAAACGCAGTGCTGCTCTTGGCCCATCCATACAAGTTTCACTATTCTCATTAGCTTGTCCGGGATTATTTTCATCATACGATAAATAAATAAAATAAATCATAAACGATATTGTTAATCACAGTCGCTTCAAGTCCAAGAGTGGAGGTCTGTCGTGCATTGGTGGAGTCGTGGGAGGGCGTCCCGTATGGCACATCTGAAAAGGTCACTGTCGGATTTCTTCTTTGCCTTTTCTCAGTTCGAGATTGGTCTAATAACATCTTCGTCAGGCTCTAGAGAATTCCTGAAAGACGTATCTAACTCCTCGCAACGATCGATGACGCGGCAGCTTCCTCTACAGAGCGTACAACCTGGTGCTACATTGAGTGCCAGGTCAGAACCGTAACTATTCTTCCGGTACAATGACCTCACGATTCCTCGTTCTTTTCTACTCCTCCTATATTGTTTCCTTACCTCGTCGCTTGTCCGCAATGTCACCAAACGGTATTTCAGCTCATCAGTGTACATCTGCGGGAGCTGTAGTTTCAGAAATCTATCCGTGCTACATAAACGTACTATAAATATCAAAGGAATGATCATCCCACATTCTTATGTGTCGCTAACAGTGCAGGGAGTGAAAAGAAATCACCTCGCCAAACAACTACAGTCACACTCATCCCCGCTAAGGTGTTGTGCAAATAGAAGAGATCTTTTCTTTTCCGTCAGTATATGAAGACAGTTATTGACTTGACTAGAAGAAGGGATCGGTTGGTAGGGCATGTTCTGAGGCATCAAGCGATCGCCAATTTAGTACTGGAGGGCAGCGTAGAGGGTAAAAATCATAGAGGGAGACCAAGAGATGAATACACTAAGCAGATTCAGAAGGATATAGGCTGCAGTAGGTACTGGGAGATGAAGAAGCTTGCACAGGATAGAGTAGCATGGAGAGCTGCATCAAACCAGTCTCAGGACTGAAGACGACAACAACAAGAACAATGAAGACAGTAATGCACGGCAGACAGGTAGGAGTAGACTCGCGCAGATAGGCGTACGATGCGCGTTAAAGGGCCAGCTTATGTATACATACAAGCACAACAAAAGGGGATTGAGCGCCTGTTTGCGGCCAGCCTGGAAGTAGATTTTAGGCGGATTTTCACATCTATTTAGGACAATATCGGCCTGGATCCTATGTTCCGCCTCGGAGGCTCAATGTGCAAATGCTTTGATAATCGCTGTTGCATCCGACCATGGGATTCAAGTAGATGCAGGCATGAGGTGTAGAGGGATTCTTCCGCTGGCGGAGCAGGAAGTAAATTTAAAATGTTCTTGGATTAGTAATAACAAACTATATATTCCAGTACTTCTTGAAACTAGAGACATACTATACTGTTCCCGACTGGACATTGACTGGCTGGAGGGCATCAGAAAGAGAGGAAACATGCCAGATTAGTGACGTAGAGTACATTTCAAGATTTATGACTTAACAGAACAGGAACTTTCGTGATATGAGCAAGCGAGTAGTAACGCAGGAATGCTGTTGAGAGGAATATCTTGCCTTGTCCATTTTTTAGTTCACTTGTAACACCAACATTGCAGATATAATACCTTCTGACCATCGAAAATTTTTCGACGTTTAATATCCATTGATAATTTGTGCTGTACTTCTGATTCTGAATCTGTAAGCTTTATTACAGGAAGTGTATTTAATACGTAATCGGTGTAATAACGTATTTACTTCTGACAGTATATAATTGATTGTAATCATGATGAAAATATTGCAAATTGCTGGGTAATAGCCAAGAGAACGTTTTTTTAATGTATCGATGGCAACGATGAAATGGCAGTAGCTGTGCCATCGCTTGTCTTTGCGTATTGAGAGCCTCTATATCGTTGTTAGCAGAGAGGATTCGGATAAGCCTGAATAGAGAAAGAGTGCGGAAGTGTTTGCTGGGCGCACCCCCAGACGCGGGGTGAAGCTATGATCGGGCTAGGGTATGGCCGCCTGATTCATTAACATGCGACCATTGAGAGGACGGTAGGAGTGGGCAGGAAGCTGCTACTCTAACTACTGCCTGTCCCATAATGATCCGTCGCTCTCGAGACAACTCGGGGTTCTCATCCAGCAACAGCAGTAGCACCAGCGGCAGCTCAGCATTGTCGTCGGCTACATTCTTCGTCGTCCGCAGAGCTACAACATCGTAAGACTGTTAAGAGAAAAATTGAGAACTTACGTAGGCATCACCCAGGGAAATTTTTTTCACAAAGTACGACTAAACTGAATAATAAGCTGTAATAGTTAGGACATGTACGGCAACGGTGTTGACATTATTACCAGGCATGGTCCTTTTCCTCTCCATGCAACTTCCGACTGACGTAAGAATATGAAAATTTTCTAACTATTTACTGCCAATTTTGTTAGTTTGCTAATGACCAGTTTCAGTCTAACTCTTCTGCCTCAGTAACTGTTCTTTCTTGCATTGCGTAACAGAGGCTCAAATAATTTGCTGTTTTGTGTATTAATTCATTCACTAAAATTAACCTAAAATTCCACTGGTAAAACTAATGACTAAAGATGCACCACTAATTAAGGGTGCGCTGTTTCATTTATTCTGTATTTCGCTTAGCGAGCGACTTGTCCTGGCTTCGCAAGTAGACTACTGGCCATTAACATTCCTACACCGCGAATATGACGTGCTACAAACGCGAAATTTAACCGACGTGAAGAAGATGCGGTGATATGCATGTGATTAGCTTTTCAGAGCATTCACACACGGTTGGCGCCGGTGGCGACACCTACAACGTTCTGACATTAGGAAAGTGTCCAAACCGATTTCTCATACACAAACACCAGTTGACCGGCGTTGTCTGGTGAAACGTCGTTGTGATGCCTGGTGTAAGGAGGAGAAATGCGTACCATCACGTTTCCGACTTTGATAAACGTCGGAATGTAGCCTATCGCGATTGCGGTTTACCGTATCGCGACATTGCTGCTCGCGTTGGTCGAGATCCAATGACTGTTAGCAGAATATGGAATCGGTGGGTTCAGTAGGGTAATACGGAACACCGTGCTGGATTCTAACTATCAGTCGAGATAACAGGCATGTTATCCGCATGGCTGTAACGGATCGCGCAGCCAAATCTCGATCCCTGAGTCAATAGATGGGGACGTTTCAAGTTAACAACCATCTCCACGAACAGTTCGATGACGTTTGCAATGGCATGAACTATCAGCTCGGAGACCGTGGCTGCCCTTACCCTTGCCGCTGCATCACAGACAGGAGTGCCTGCGATGGTGTACTCAACGACGAACCTAGTTGCACGAATGGCAAAACGTCATTCTTTCGGACGAATCCAGGTTCTGTTTATCAGTGTTTGGTGACATCGCGGTGAACGCAAATTGGAGCGTGTATTCGTTATCGCCATACTGGCGTATCACCCGGCGTGATGGTATGGAGTGCCATTGGTTACACGTCTCGGTCACCTCTTGTTCGAATTGACGGCACTTTGAACAGTGGACGTTACATTTCAGATGTGTTTCTACCCGTGGCTCTACCCTTCATTCGATCCCTGCGAAACCCTACACTTCAGCAGGATAATATACGACCGCATGTTGCAGGTCCTGTACGGGCCTTTCGGGATACAGAAAATGTTCGACTGCTGCCCTGGCCAGCACAGTCTCCAGATCCCTCACTAACTGAAAACGTCTGGTCAATGGTGGCCGAGCAACTGGCTCGTCACAATACGCCAATCACTACTCTTGATGAACTGTTGTTTCGCGTTGAAGCTGCATGGGCAGCTGCACCTGTATATGCCATCTAAGCTCTGTTTGACTCAATGTCCAGGCGTATCACTCAATGTCCAGGCGTATCAAGGTCGTTATTACGGCCAGAGGTGGTTGTTCTGGGTACTGATTTCTCAGGATGTATGCACTCAAGTTGCATGAAAATGTAATCACACGTCAGTTCTAGTATAATATATTGGTCCAATGAATACCCGTTTATCATCTGCATTTCTTCTTGTTGTAGCAATTTTAATGGCCAGTAGTGTATTTCATTGCCGGTGTTTTAAAAGTAAAACCAGTTGCTCATTTGCTTAAAGTAAGTTCTATTCAATCTTTCTGTAACCAAAATTTAATTGCTTGCCTTTTTCTAAATTTCGCATTACGCTACACTGAAGTTACTGAAAGACACTTATTACATAGCCAACAATAATCTAAGCCAGTAATTTATTTAACCAGTAACTCCATGTAACTTTACTTTCCAAATTTAGTATTTCAGAGTAAGTAACTGCAAACTCAGTGCTTTCTAATTCATTTATTTTCTCGTGAACTCCTATGTTGTGGAAAAGCGTCAACATCTTCTGTTGGCACGACAGTGATTATATACTTAAATTTCTTTGCCATTTCCTTTCTTAAGATTTTGGAGATTCAGTGCCATAGCGGGCTGGCGACCGTTTGATTATCCCCTTTTCAGCTAATCATTGTTATCTTCGTATTAGCAGTAACTTTTCTAGTAAATATTACGTGGTACCCTTGTCCCCCGTGTGTGGTTAGTGAGCGATTGCACTTTATTCCACCAATTTCGAAGTTATCATCAGTATTTAGCTTCAGTTTACAACAGATTCTGCCTTCACAAGAGTCTGTCGAACACTTTCCTCCAGCTTACCGCTGTTATTTTCCTACGGTAACGATAGCCTTACTCACTGCAAAATTTCATTAGGCATACACGATCACAGTCAGATGTATCTTGGTCTAGTAGGTCTATTTGGAAGGAGGTTACACACTGAAATATAATGTTACGCAAGAGCAACGAAAGTTGCCGGGAAATAATTTTATTTGCGACGCGAGGAATCAACGTTTCCAATCAAATTTATTCAAAAAATATTCAAATGTTTGTGAATTCCTAAGGGATCAAACTGCTGACATTATTAGTCCTAGTCTTACACACTACTTAAACTAACGTATGCTAAGAACGACACACACACCCATGCCCAAGGGAGGACTCGAACCTCCGGTGGGAAGGCAAATCTATTCAAACCCCGGAGAGAATTTTAGAAAGTGCCCGGCGAGTGATAGATCAATCTGAAGAGTGTCACATCAACATAGCGGCAGTGTCTTCCAAGCCGGCCGCTGTGGCTGAGCGGTTCTAGGCGCTTCAGTCCGCTACCGCGCGACTGCTACTGTCGCAGGTTCGAATCCTGCCTCGGGCATGGATGTGTGTGATGTGCTTAGGCCCGTTAGGTTTAAGTAGTTCTAAGTTCCAGGGGACTGATGACCTCCGATGTTAAGTCCCATAGTGCTCAGAGCCATTTCAACCAATGTCTTCCGAGAGGTCGCCTAAAATCTTTATTGTGAATCGAAGCAGATCACGTTGAGTCAATGGTGAAAGTTGACTCAGCTTGAGTCTGACTCAGAAGGAACACATCGAGTGCGAGGTCGCAAGTTCAGTCTTTAGTAACGCTCATTTGAAAGTGTTGTCTTAGCAATTATTACAGGAAAGGTATTAGCTGCTAATGATTCAACCCGTGCATAAGGAGGGTGACAAAAAAATTTGTGTCCGGGAGATGCAGAAATCAACCTCGTATGGAGTATACGTATTACACTTCACAAAATAGACGTCAACATTCAAGAAATATTCAAAACAAACAAAAACTTTGATCGTGAGCACCGAATGGAAATTGGCGTACCACACTAATCTCGAAGGTTCGCAACATGAAGATCGAAGATGAGGTCCTTGGGAGTTACAAACCGTGCAGGGCCTTCCACTAGGTATCCACTCTTAAAGAATACACATACAGTGACGTCCTTGTAACGGCACGATGAAAACTAATGGAATGTGGTAGCTTGCAACCAAATGCGAAACAGTCTGCCGTGGATCCTATCATGAAACTGGCTGTTCTTCAAGCCCTAACTGCAGATAATGTAGTAATATGTTTTAAAGGGACGGAAGAAACAAACATTCACAGGCTGAATTTGTCCGATGGTCCCAGGTGGTACGAACTGCAATGCCACATATTTTTCAGGAGGGATGGTTTGGTTTAAAGGTATATGATTTTTATATACAGTCTACGAGTCAAGTACAAGAAAGTTATTTGACTAACTACTGGCTAAAAGCAGTGCTCATAAGATATTATGCCCATTATCTTACTCTTGCTTGGTGTGACGTAAATACTCGCTATTGATCACGCACATGAGAAAGAATCGTAGTAGCAGAGCGCGTCCAACTTCTCGCAGCACAAGAAGTAACTTTCCAGTGAATTAACCATCCAGATTAACAGTCGGCATTATTGTATACGAATGCCTTAAGGCATTGATGTTACTTTATCTTTAGCTACCTCTCATTTCCGGGGTTCCTACCATACGTAATTTCCTCTTCTAATCCCGAAGGTCTGAGTTGAAAACATGTTCCTTACTGAACGATGGGATAAGTTTATTATCTCATCTACAAGTTTTCGGCCGATTCTGCAGTTTTATGTGCATTGGCAAGATGAAGCATTGTTTGAAACTACGTAATCTTGTGTCTTCCAATTCTCTAGCAATGTTCGAAGTTATGCAACCATCCACTGATTCCCATGCTACCACTGTAACCTATGTCGCCAGCAATATCGTATCCATGACGTAGAACGTCAGTATTATGCACATCCTGTAAATTGTATCGAGAAACCTTGAAACGGATAAACACCAGTTTTTGTAACAAGTGTGCCTTGTCCTCCCTTAAATATCTCCAATTTTTCTTATGTCAACACGTATTCGAAATCTACTAATAACTTTTCTTTTTCTCGCTGCGTATAAACCTCCGTGTACGTAATTACCTTTCGTACTCGCTTCAAGGACAACGATTGTTGTTTAGTGCGTTTCGCTGGAGACGGGATTTGCGGCTCCCTGTCCGACAAGGCTCGACATCTCTTTCAGTTTCGCATTCGCTTGTTAATAACGTGTCCTCATCATTGTACTACTCCAGTGGACTGCCCGCACTGTCGACAGTGTGTGATACCACACATTCCTCTGACCTATTTTCAGAAAAGCTGATATTTCATCTGCCATTTCTTTCTCACTCTGCGAAATTCCCTAGGTTCCTTTCTGAGGCAAGGTCAAATTTGGCAGCTGTTATTGTAGACAGAATGCAGTGTTTGCTTTGTTAATCCTTGGAATATCTTTGCTTTGTATCAATACCACTACGAATGTAGCACTGTTGAGAGTTACACATTGACTAAATAGTTCAATTACGATCCGTAGCATCATTCCGTGCACATCAGTGGATACCTCCAGTCCTGTGCCCACCAAGTATTGAGGTCACATGGTCGAAAATATGTGGCGTGTCGAATGCGTAAATATCATTGGCTTTTCGTGACCTCACGCTCGAGGGGTTCTTTGTCAGCTGTTACTTGCAGATACTGCAGTATGAGCGCCAAGGAACAGCTGATGCCGTCAACATGAGGACTGCCTTTTGTTAATGAAATCCGCTGACACGCGCCACTGCCGGCCGGAGTGACCCAGCGGTTCTAGGCGCTTCAGTCTGGAACCGCGCCACCACTACGGTCGCAGGTTCGAATCCTGCCTCGGGCATTGATGTGTCCGATGTCCTTAGGTTAGTTAGGTTTAAGTAGTTTTAAGTTCTAGGGGAGTGATGACCTCAGCTGTTAAGTGCCACAGTGCTCAGAGCCATTTTTTTGACACGCGCCACTAAAAGACTGCTTGTCAATGTGCCCTTTAGAGCGATAGTAATAACCAACTTTCAGCACAATGACCTTGAAATCGTTGTTAAGACGTTGTGTAAATCTATTTTTTTCTCTTCTTCTTAGTGTATGCTGACACATTGTGGCAAATGCAGGAACTGTTTCGAAAATGTGTGTGGATCAATAGACAGATGTTGAGTAATAACATTGCTTATCGGTTTTTGCGTCTTACACAACACAAAGCATCAGAGGAGAGTGCAACCATTGAATACAATAAAAATGAACATGTGAAGTGACCTGCTGTAGAAATTTACCCAAAATATGTATCACAACTTCTTTTCTTCGGACAAGTAATTCTTACTCCATGACTACACCTTTACTGATGGCAGTTACCTTGTTACATAGTAGTATCATAACCAATTATTACCGAGCGGGTTGGCGCACTGATTAGCACACTGGACTCACATTCTGTAGGACGACGGTTCAAGCCAGCGTCCGGCCATCGGTTTAGCTTGATATCCCTAAATCGCTTAGAGAAAATGCCTGGATGGTTCCTTTGAAAGGGCACGGCCGACTTCCTTTCCCATCCTTCCATAATGCGATGGGACCCATGACCTCGCTGTTTGGTACCCTCCTCCAAATCAACCATCCAAGAAACCAACCGATTGTGAAATAAAAACCTTATTTACAAATGCATTGGTAAAATTACAAAAAATAAGTGTTAATCGAAAATTATGTTGAATAGGATGATAACATGAAATAATCCATCACTACATAATTAATTTTCTCATATGACGTTCCCAAATTGATCACTGGAAAAAATGGTGTTCAGAGTGGGGTTTATCAAACTGTCACTACAATTTTATAGAATGCGTACGTTGTCATTTCGTTGTCACGTACTTATAATGAAAAGCAACGCATTATTTTGAATTGGAGTTCTTCGGGCAGTATCTGACGTTAAAAGGGCACCCAAATAACAAGGCATTACCACTACCAGCCTTTAATGTCGTCGCTGTAGCACGCAAACCGGTACAAGTTTCCGCACCAAGTTACACGACATAGAAGGTGTATCGTGCATATGTGAACGGGAGATCGAGAACGCGATATGAACGAAAATAATGTAACCATTCGTAATTGTTCCAACTTCCTTTAGAGCTTATGAACTACAATATTTAAGTGTTTTAACTGTACCACAGAATAGTGTGCGATTTGAGGTATAGACTGAAATCGCAATATTTCTACTCCTCAGGCCTCTCCCCCACTCCCCTCCCCTCCTCTCTCACACTCTCTTCGTTTCGTTTGGAATTAAAATAAGCAGAAATATTCCTATCTTTGTTCGATAGTGTAGGAAATCACAAAACTAAAGTAATATAGAAGAAGAAATAGATAGATTGATAGATTTAGAGACCTGGTGAGCAAGAACATCATGTGGAGAAATAGCTTCTGAGGATAGCCTTGCAAAATATTTATTACCGGGTAATGATTCGAGGCTCACAAGATTCTCGATACCAGCTGTAGTTGAACACACTTGATTCAAAAAGTAAGTTTACATATTTCGAAAATTTAAGGTGTATTAACATTAAATACTTTTGGGTACTGTCAAGTGCAATACTTAGCCCGATCATCCACGTAGTACTTCACCCTGATTCATTTTTCACTCGTAGAATGATTATAGTATCGCCTATTATAATGACAACCTTCTTTCCCATTAGTAAACGAAATATCATAAACAGTCTCTGTGCTGGAAATACGTTAAAGTGAGAACTACGTTCTAGTGCACGACATCATTTTTAAAGTCCGTTTTTAATTGAGCTTGTTATAGCCAATGAATTTTCTTTGTTTTCTGCCTTTAAGAATTTTATTCTCCTACAGCAATTTTATACATCCAATTAAAGGTATCAGGAAACTTGGGCTCGCTTTAAACCCGGAAATTTGAAGGATAAATAATTGCTTTATGACTGAATGGCAAATTAAATAACGTTAGCACAACAGAAGCTGAAAAGAATAAATTTTCACTGAGGTGGCTAGCATACTGAAGGATTTTGTGAATTCTAAATGTCAGTTACCAGAATCTGTCGTCAGTTAAGTGCGGTACTATACACGTTCATGTTTCGTGCCTCTTACCATCATAGGCTGACTGTGCATTTTTATATCTACGATTCATACTGAGATGCATTTACGACGTCACTTTGAGTCTGCTGGCCATCAACAATGTTACTAGTACAACAATATCTGTTAGAGTCCTCAAAGTTTTATTGGCGCGCGTTATTTGATAATCAAGAGATCTGGATCACAAAAGACTTTCTTGTGATCAGTTTACAGCATGACAGAACGAATCGCAGCTATATTTTACGGCAAAACACGAATTAGGCAGAAAACCATTTCGCATGAGCTGGCATACAGTTAAACTGCTTCTATATAGTCTTTAGCGACAGAGTTATGACTTATTCGTTGAAGAAAAGAGCGCTCTTATCATCGTGATGACTGATCAACATGGTATTTCCAATGTTTCATCCGATTTCACAAGGTTCTATCGTGTAAATGAATAAAAAAGTAAACGCACAAGACTACATAGTTTTTAATTTCAGGTGAACGTTCCAATGTTAGAAGGGTATACCTTTTACATGCCCGCCTCCGCTCCTGAGCGGGAAAAGCGGCTGGCTCCCTTGCGGAGTACCCATGTTCGGTTACCTGGACTGTCAGCGATTATTCCTTGGAGGAAGGACCGGAATTCCGCGTACTGCATCTCGTGCTACCATCTGAAAGGCTACTTGATTGAGTAGTAGCGGCTCGAGGTCACGAAAACTGCAAACCGACAGGAGAATGGTGTGGTGAACCCGCATCCAATGACGCCATTGACGGAGGATGACACGGCAGTCGGTCAGTACCGACTGGCCTGCTCCTCGAGCCTCTAGAGGGAGTTAACGTTAGCTCAACACATCTTTTATATGAATGTACGTAAATCGCGGTGCACTGAACGCCTAGAGTGAATTCAGAAACTTCTGTAATTTATGAATGACAATAACAACACTTAATAAGCAATCAAATTATCATAAAAATTATAACGAATAAAAGGTCATGAATGATGATATGTTTCCATAAGCTGCTTAGCTGCATGGAGGTGTATTGTTTGCAACTATCGGTTTCACGTCACTTTTGAGGCACCTTCAGGTCTATAATCGTTATATATTCTTTATGTAGACGGATTATTAAAGAGTCCCAACTTTCTGGAACTTATCCACGTTAAGAATCAAACCACAATGGTGTGTTGGTTACGATAAGAATGAATACATCGAGAGATGCTTGTCAGAAAGTACAAAACGTTACTGCTGAATGAGCCAGGCTGGATAACCCCCCTTAGGATATATTATAAGATCCAGTAGAAACCAGATATATAGAGAAAATGAAATGAAACTTATAATCCCATGTTATGTGCGTACTTCCGTCGCATTGCTAATAGGCCGATGTAGTCTATGAAGCCCGTGTAGGTTAACAGTATACGACCTACTATCAACGCGTCGGAAGTACGCAAATTACATGGGATTTTAAGTTTCACTTCGTTTTACATCTGGTGTCTACCGGATCTTATAATATATCTTAAAGGATGTTGTCCCACCTGTCCCATTCAGCAGTCACGCTTTGTACTTTTTACAAGCATCTTTGTGCGTACTCAACTTTATTATGACAACACACCATGGTGGTTTGACTCTTTACGTGGCTAAGTTCCAGAAAGGTAGGACTCCGTAACTGTCCATCTACAATGTGGAAATATAATCATTATAAACCTGGAGGCGCGTTTAGACCGACGTGAAACCGCTAGTTGCGAATAATCCACCTCCATATATCTATGCGGATTTTGCAAACACCTCATCATCCTTGACTCTTTAGTTCTTACAATTATTGCGATAATTTGACTGGTTATTGAATGTAGAGCGTTGTTATTATCATTCAAAATGTCTCCGTCCTGTCGTTGGCCTCCGTAGAAAGTTGTTTGTATTCAGGACGTCGTTTTTTCTCGTCACGAAATGCCTGTAACAGGGGAATACTGTACGCTTTGAAACACAAACGTTGTCACAAAACGTGCCAGGCAGACGCAAAAGGAGTGCCTATCTCTCGGCTGGAACGTACTAGAGCCTTGAAAATAATGGTGGCGTCTTAGAATGACATGAATTGTAGGAGCTTTCATACCGGCATTCTCGACAAAAGTACGCTGCACAGTTGTTGCTGTATTACCGCCGTATCGTGTCGATCCACATTGGCTAGTGAAGGAGTTACTGAACAAGAAAGCTTCAGAAGGTGGAAACCACCCCATGGACGCATATACTGGCAAACACCACGAACAGGAACTCACAAATGATGCCAAGGTGAATTTCGAGCTTCTATGCTTAAGTCAAAAACCACCACACTTTTCTATCTCATTCATGTTGAACGTGTATTCTCGTGCAATCGGAATAACATTTTTGAAACACCCTGCAGTTCGATTTATTGTGTGACGTAGATGTCAGCACAAAATGCACTGCCGTTTCCGTAACACTGCACTGCAGGATGGATACGAAGAGCGGTAACAGCGCAGACGATGGCGACCGGAATTTGGGTGCCCCTGCCTGAAGCTTACACGATGGGCTCCTGAAGTCAAGGAAAACCGTCGTCATTACAGTCAACCTCTGGGGGCAATCATACTTCCGCAATACGGGTAGGCTTCATCTAGAGCGGAGTTCGACAGCGCACAGACAGCGCCAGATACACGCTTAGCCGTCCGGAGTGGCCGCCTGGTTTGAGGCGTCATGTCACTGATTGCGCGGCCATTCCCGGAGGAGGTTCGAGTCCTCTCTCGGGCATTGGTGTGTGTGTGTTGTTCTTAGCTTAAGTTAGTCTAAGTTAGTTTAAGTAGTGTGTATGTCTACGGACCGACAACCTCAGCAGATTGGTCCCTTAGGAATTCACAGACATTTGAACGTTTGACAAACGCTTGACAACAATCGTAGAGTAGCTGTACCAGATAAAACCACCTCCTCGCGGGTCACGAAAATCACTTCTCCAAATGCATACCATCTATACTCACTGCAAGGCACAGGACACAGAGGTTACCATGTTTGCAGGAATGTTGTGTTAAGTTATACAAACAATTTTGGAAGTACATCGCTTAACTCTTTCGGGTTCAGATGCCGTGGTCCATTCAGAAAACTCTCCCCTAACGTTTAGCCTTCGACTGCGGAAGGCATCCTCCGACGACAAGCGGCGAACTGCCAGTGTTTTCCTCGCCGATTCTGCGGAGAACCTCTTCGTTCCTTATCTCATCAGTCCACCTAATTTTCAACATTCTTCTGTAGTACCAAGTCTCAGATGCTTCGATTTTTCTCTGTTCCAGTTCCCCCTCACCATATGTTTCACTATCATACAATTCTGTGCTACACACCTTTGTTCTGAGGAATTTCTTTCTCAAATTAAAGTCTATGTTTGATACTAGTAGACTTATTTTTGCGAGGAATGCCCTTTTTCGCAGGGATGGTCTGCTTTTGATGTCCTCCTTACTCCATCCGTCATGGGTTATTCTACTACCTAGGTAGCTGAATTCGTTAATGTCTTCTACTTTGTAATCGCCAAATCTGATTTTAAATTTCTCGCTGTTCTCATTTCTAATACTTTTCGTTGACTTTGTCTTTCTTCGATTTACTCTGTCCCCGTATTACGAAATTGTTAGACTGTTCATTCTTTATTTATCTACTTCTATTTGCATGTCTAGTTCCATTGTACCAAATTGAGGAGCGAATCTTCAAGACCATGGAGCGTGTCGGTACATGAAATTACGACATAAAATTAATACTAGATAACATAAAATGTTTATGTACTCAAAACATGTCAAGTCATAATTTTAACTAAATACAATTAAAAAAAAAAGGTTCAAATGGCTCTGAGCACTATGCAACTTCTCTTCTGAGGTCATCAGTCCCCTAGAACTTACAACTACTTAAACCTACCTAACCAAGGGACATCACACACAATCATACTCGAGACAGGATTCTAACCTGCGACCGTAGCAGTCGCGCGGTTCCCGACTGAAGCGCCTAGAACCGATCGGTTACCATGGCCGGCCAAACTGTTACTGTTAACAAGAAACGACAGTAAAGAATGTATGTATTGAGAGGGCAATGTCAGAATACACACGCTAATGAAAAGAGGTCGACAAGAAGTTCACTAACTTACACTACTTATTGCCCGAACTGCCCATTTCTGAGCCAAAAATATCCTTTTAGAATGGGAAGAGCTACCTCAAAATATAATACCATACGACATAAGCGAATGAAAATAAGCAAAGTAGACTAATTTTCGTTTCGAACGATCACTAACTACAGATACCGTACGAGTAGTAAAAATGGCAGCATTAAGTCTTTGAACAAGATCCTTAACTTGGGCTTTCCTCGACAGTTTAATATCTACCTGAGCACCTTGAAATTTGAAATGTTCAGTTTCACTAACCATATGCCTATTCTGTGAAATTAAAACCTCGGGTTTTGTTGAATTGCGTGTTAGAGACTGGAAAAACGGAGACTTACTGTGATTTTGCGTTACTTTATTTATCTACAAGCCATGATGTTATGTCGTGAACTGCACTATTTGAAACAGAGAGAATGTTGCACACATTATCATTTACAGCCAAGCTAGTGTCATCAGCAAACGGAAATATTTTAGAATTACCCGTAATAGTATAGGGCATGTAATTTATATAAATGAGGAACAGGAGTGGCCTCAACGCAGAACCCTGGGGCACCCCTTACAACTGGTCTTCGCTTTGAGTAAGGACAGCAACGTCATCAGCGAATCTTATCGTTGACATACTGTCACCTTGAATTTTAATCAAATTCTTGAACATTTCTTTTAATTCTATCGTTGTTTCTTCGATGTCTATGTTGAATACTGGGGACGAAGGAGTGAATCCTTGCCACACACCACTTTCAGTTCGAGCACTTAGTTCATGTCTTCCTTTTTACTCTTCCCTCTTTGCTCTTGTAATATTGTATATTAACCGTTTCTCCCTATACCTTAAATCTATTTTTCTCGGAATTTCGAACATGTTGCACCACACACCGTCATGTGGCTTGCGGAGTATGGATGTAGATGTAGATTTTACCTTCCCGAACTCTTTCTCCAGGTCGTCAAATCTATGAACGTGTCTTCATTTTTCTTCCGCGTTTCTTCCATCATCAACCTCAATGTCAAAACTGCGTGTCTGGTGCCCTTACACTTTCTGGCCAAAACGATCGTCATCTGACAAATCATTAATTTTCTTTTCCATTTGTATTGATATTGTTCGTGTCAGTATTTTGGATGCATGAGCTGTTGAAAAGATTGTGCGATAATTCTCGCCCTCGTAGGCACTTGCTATATTCGGAACGGTGTGTATGACGTTTTTCCGAAAGTGTGATGGCATGTCGCCACTAACACACATTCTACGCACCAACGTGAATAATGAAAAGATAATTGTATCAACATCCTAAGCTGTCGACAGGCGGTGATATACATCAAAGGGAACAGTTGAAAATGTATGCGCGGACTGGGACGTGAACCCAAGATCTCCTGTTTACATGGCAGACGGTCTGTCCATCTGAGCCACCGAGGGCACAGAGGATATTGCGACTGCAGGGATTTATCCCTTGCACGCTCCCTGAGAGACCTACATTCCCAACATAATGACCACACACTACATTCCTAGTTCCCCTGCCCAATACACTCATTACTCGCGGCAGACAATCTTACCGGTCCTAAAAGAACAGATACCACCTTCATATAGTTAAGGCAACCCGGCCATTGACCTTCTTCTTCTGGGCTGGATACACACGCATTGCCCGACATCTTACGGGAATCAGTAAGGTTGTCTGAAGGCAGTTATGAGTATAATTGGCAGGGGCACTACCAATGTAGCGTGTGGACATTAAGTCGGGAATGTGGGTCTCACGGGGAGCGTGCAAGGGATAAATTCCTGCAGTCGCAATATCCTCTGTGCCTTTGGTGCCTCAGATGGATAGAGCGTCTGCCATGTAAGCAGGAGATCCAGGGTTTGAGTCCCAGTCGGGGCACACGTTTTCAACTGTCCCCGTGATGTATATCACCGCCTGTCGTCAGCTTATGGTCTTGATTTAACTACCATTTCATTCTACGAGAGCTGCATATTGTAAGTATATTATTTGTAACAGGATGGGATTGTTGTATGGCTAGATGGTTCTCAGCTAAAAAACCAAAATCTGTAAACCTGTGTTTGTCATACTTTCTCTGTTACTTTTGATGTAAACTGGATTTAGCAGTTACGGCGGTGGTATGATGCAGATATGTTGGTATGGTCCCTACGCATTCAAATCTTTAACCCCAATATTTTACTTTGATAAGACTAGGGTGTCTAAAAGTGATGAACAGCAAAAATTGACAAGAATAAAAATTACCAAAAGAGATAAAAGAGTCTGGCTAATGACTGGACTACTACAGGATGAGCCAGTCCCACTTAATTATAAAAATTTATAAACGTATTACCTCACCCATCGTCATCTAAAACAGAGAGTAGATCATCATTAGGATTTGATTTTACCCTTTCATGACAATAAGGAATGCACTAACTCAAAATGTATCTTACAGCGATTATTATGACACTGGTATCACAGACTGTCTGCTTGTCTACATAGAGTACGGAGCCATCAAAGTAGTATCCTATTCGGAGTCTGATCATGACTTCTTCCTGCCCGTACACCGAGGCTGGATAGTCAGATTCGTCGGCCGCAGTGTATTATTCCCCAGTACCAGTCACTCTAATCTTCACTGTTTGATGGACCCCTGACCGAACAGCGAGGTCATAGCCGGCAGGGAAACGGAACACCTCGTCGCGTTGTGCAGCCTGAAGACCTCCTGCTGCTTGTCTGTTTGCTGATTTCCCCAGATACCACCTGCTCCGGCACTTAGCAGCATTCAGTTTCGTATTATTTGTTTCACTTTCTCTGCTGGACACAAGCGATGTAACATTTGTTGTGCGAAAAGGGAATCTGATCAGAGGATACACTTCATGCCTTGATGGCGCCTTATCTGCTCCAGTGTTTTAATATAGTGTCTTCATTGGGAGATCGAATCCTAAAAACAAAGCTTGGAACAATTCGAAAGCGAAGGACATTTTTTCCCAAAAACAACGTCATAGGAAGATAAGCCCATATTTTGATGGAATTTAGAATTGTACGCAGCGACGATGAATTAGAAGAGGGGGGTCCCATTTATCGTTTCTGTTTACATCCTGAAGAGCCAGGGGTGTCCCTTTGCATCGAACCATGTGTGGAAACGGTAATAAAGTTGTTACACTTATCTAAAATGTTATAAGACAAGGACCTGAAAGTTAAACGTGACGTGCATTCATTCTTATAGCTAGTAAAATTTAAATTAATTCTGGAGCTCTTATGAATCCAAGGAAAAACGTTTCTCCAATCTTGGTGTAGAACTTTAAAATCAGACACACTCGTCTATGAAAGACGGACAATTTTGCGGATCGAAAATTTCCTTACTCGTCGCAGTGTGTTGATTATTCATTCTACCTGCAACGTTGTGATAAGCACGGGAGCGTTGCGTGTGTAGTGTTTAATTAGCCCGCCGCCTGATAGAATGCGATGGCTCCCGAAACACACCACAGCCGCATACTGCACCACTTTCAAAATTTTTAATCATTGGTACTCACATACACTACATCCATAATGAAGCCGGGATCGCAAGAAAGGCCCGTAAAATTTGAGCACGTTACATCTGCGCCTTCTTGAAATGAGAGAAATGCAATTTGAATCATGTGCTTTTGTGAACATGCTTTCATTTGTCTCAATTGTGACTACGACAGGAGCCTCATGTACAACAGCCTTCTAAACCACGCCGTTTGTTTCGAAGTAAGAACGCGTCACTCAACTATATTGCAGATAGTTAAAAACATAATTTCAACGTTTCTAACTCACACACCTAAACGTCAGCACCCATTACTCCAGCATAAAAGTCACCTTTGATTACGGATTACTGTTGCAAGACTGAAGGGTGATTAAAAGACGGAGGAGAAGTCAACAAACAAAGAATATTAGGCAGTGGTCAAGTCTTACAGCAGCTGCTACTGTATTAGTAGTTACCCGAAGGACTGTCGCACTTAGAGTACTACTGTTAAGGGACACCGTCCTCTTGATCGAAGCAGTCTGAGAGCATGTCACCGACTCAATATTTTAAATAACGCAGGGAGAGGAACGGTGCAATGAGGAAGACACGTCCGTGGAGATTTCCTAGGAGGTTTTGCATCCAAATAATGGCAGAGATTATGCTAGCACCCGTAATCCTATCGTTTACCCGCTTCCAGTAGGTTACCAAATGTGGTGTGCTACGCCCTGCGACGACAATGAAAGCAGGTCCTGATTCTGAGGTCTGGACAAAACGGCTGTTAACCACCCTCTTCCAGGTCTTTTCTAGGCAGCTGGCGAGGATAACACTGCGATTACAAATGCAATATGTACTTCCAGATTCCCAAAGAGGGATTAAATTCACCACATTCCGTGAGGCTAAGTGAGGATTTCTTTATTTCTCCCTGTGAGCTGTCGTAACGTGCTATAATGGATCCTATTGTAACCTGGTATTGTTTCTCCAGCTGCAGACGATAATGAATCCATCTCCAACATGAAGAAAGGTCTGTTGTATGCTTCATCTATCGAGGAAACGAAATCCCAACCAACTCTTTGAGTGCTACACTGTGGCGTCGGAAAGTTTCAATCTGACAGTGGTTAGTGATAACTCTGGTGAAACGTTCCGTCACTGGCCTTACCACGGTTCACTGGGCTCCCTCCATAGGAGGGCCGAGTCCTCCCTCGGGCATGGACGTGTGTGTTGTCCTTGGCGTAAGCTAGTTTAACTTACATTAAGGAATTTGTAGGGAGCGATTAACTCAGCAGTTTGATCCCATAGGAACTTACCACCACCACCGCAACAGTACGAGATTAGATTAGATTTACATTATTTCCAATTGATCCGTAGTGATGAGGTCCTCCAGGATGTAGAACATGTCAGAAAAACAACAATATATGACAAGTATTTACAACTCAAACAAATAAGCTAATGTACCATTCCACAGGTCCCAAGTGGCATGGTCGTCATTTCTTAATGAACGCTATATGAAAGAATCATGTTACAAATACTAATGCACTGAATTTAAAATAAAAAAGATTTTTATTTATTTATAAGGTAATAAACGTGTAATACAACTACTAAATACTTATTTACAATGAACACATGACTGCACTGAAATTGTGCAGAAGTTATATTGTACTCATATATATATATATATATATATATATATATATATATATATATATATATATATATCTCCAGAAATCAGTTGGTTCTTGCGAGTAGGCCTGGAAACGTCCGTTACGAAGTACGCTATTACGCCCTATCCACAGCTTTCAGGAATTCTTCTGTTGCTCTCACACACATCTTACTTGTAGTGGAATGCATTCTGGGGTTTAGGAATTGTTGCAATGATCTCGCCTTGCTCTCCCTTTAAATACATTTCTCTGACGCTAAGTGAAAGATTTCGAGGTTCTGAGCAATTGCTCGTCAAATGAACCCAGGCAGCGTCGCCAGATTGCACCAGGCAGCCGATCGTCATTCATAGCTCTACCTTGGTAGAGGTTGCCTTTGTACAATCTTTAGGGCTGTGTAATGGATGCTTCAGAGTCGCGGCGTGTGGAGTTGGGGGACCATATTGATAATATGGTCACCAAATCTGTCATCGCGTTCAGACGCATTGTATGGGCCATTCGTCTGTCAGCCAGGTGAATCTCGGTCAAATGGTTCAAATGGCTCTCACAAGGGAACCTCCCCATCGCACCCCCCTCAGATTTAGTTATAAGGTGGCACAGTGGATAGGCCTTTAAAAACTGAACATAGATCAATCGAGGAAAAAGGAAGAAGTTGTGTGGAAATATGAAAAAAATAAGCAAAATATGTAAACTGAGTAGTCCATGAGCAACATAGGCAACATCAAGGAGAGTGTGAGCTAATGAGCGCTGTGGTCCCGTGGTTAGCGTGAGTTGCTGCGGAACGAGAGGTCCTTGGTTCAAGTCTTCCCTTGTGTGAAAGTTTACTTTCTTTACTTTCGCAAAGTTATGATCTGTCCGTTCCTTCACTGACGTCTCCGTTCACTGTAATAAGTTTAGTGTCTGTGTTTCGCGACCGCACCTCACAACCGTGCGATTGTTATTGAAGTCGCGAACTATATTTGCTGGATTCATATTGCCCACGGAATACATTTCATGTATTTAATGCACTATCGTCCAAAGTAGCGAACAGTCAACTGCCAGCCAGAGAGCCTCGATAGCATGAATACTCCCTTCCGTGCGCTGTAGTCGACTGACGTCCTGTGTTTCGATGTTTGTTTAGGTGTAGCGTCCCCATACTACAGCGCAGTTACCTCGCATTGGACGGACGGACCGACAGATAATAACTGTCTGAAAATAAATAAATTAAACTTTTCACTCGAGGGAAGAGGTGAACCACAGACCTCTCGTTCCGCAGCTGCTCACACTAACCACGGGACTACGGCGCTCCCTATCTCAGGCTATCCTTGGTGTTGCCTATCTTACACATGGTCTACACAGTTTGCATATTTTGTTTATTTTTTCATAGTTCCACACAACTCCTTCCTGTTTTCTCGATTGATCTATATTCAGTTTTTCAAGGCCTATCCACTGTACCAAATTATAACTAAATTTGAGGGGGGTGCGATGGGGAGGTTCCCTTGTAAGCACTATGTGACTTAACATCTGACGTCATCAGTCCTCTAGACTTAGCATTACTTAAACCTAACTAACCTTAGGACACCACAAACATCTATGCGCGAGGTAGGATTCTAACCTGCAACCATAGCAGCAACGCGGTTCCGGACTGAAGCGCCTCGAACCGCTCGGCCACAGAAGCCGGCGAGGAAGTTGTCAATAGAAGGTAGGTCTTCGACCATTTCCTATGGAGCTGCGTGTGCCATGTCTGATACTGTACTGAAAGACCGACAGCGGTGAAAGACTACGCTGTTGTTAGATAGAGGTGTACAATAGGAGGCTATCAATGAGGGTAGCCTCAGGGAACGTATTTGCTGCTCCCCATAGCGCACTACGCGAATGAAAATCCGCACATACGAAGGAAAGTTTGGGGAATTGCACAGTTACACCTTTGTTAGCAACTTCAGTCCCGTTTTATTCGAGTTGATAAAGAGAGAAAATCACGTAAATTAAGTAATGTGGGACATATTAAGTGTGAGCTTTATCTGTGATAATGAATATAGGCCAAAACAATGAATTAAAATTTGTACCAATTGCGGAAGTTTGTGTTATGGAAGGAAACGTACTAAGGGTAATTTCGTGCTGTTGTGTTAGCCACAGTATCAGTGTGGCGCAGTGGTTCGCGCATTTGCCTAGTGACAAAGAGAGCGCGTTTAGAATCGTGTCCTTCGTGCAAATTTTAATTCATTGCTTTCGTCTGTATACATTATAATACGATATACATGGAATAGCACACCTCGTGACACCACTTGCCTTATGGTTCGTACGCCGATACGTATGTTGGAAGCCGCAGAAACGTTTCACAATGTTTCTCGTATACCGTTTCCACATATCTACTGTGCGTTTCGAGTGAACAATGTCTCGTTTCTTCAGACGATTTCGTGACTATCTCAGATGTCAGTACGTACACGCTGAGTGAGCGACAATAATAAACATGAATCAGATCGTGGGAATAGTTGTCCTAGGAGCTCATTTGCGATTCCGTTTATTGAAGCAGTACACTTTCATTAAACAACTATCAATACATATTCACAGTTTTACTCCGACATCCCAAAACGGTGTAACAAGCACGAGAGGCTTATTGCTTATCTTGCAACGGGTAGAAACCGGGTTCCCTACTGATACTTATCTTCATATATAGTGCACCAATAGGAAATACAGTCCACGTTCTGTATTTTCTGAACTCCACAAGTATTATTGTCCTGTAGACAATAGCACACGCTATGAATACCCTGCTTGCAGACGCATTATTCCTTCCTCGCAAAGTAACTAACACATTGGCGTCCCAAGGCTAGTATGGAAATAATTTACCCGACAACATTTTGTAGGAGAACACATTATACAGTTGCTAGAGTACTTATAAATGGTGGATAAATAGAGATTATTTTACTTTATTAAACTCTGTAGTCTCTCCTGATTGCATTGATATATGCATTAAAGGGTTTCAAATGAAAACTGACCTATATATACCTATCTTTACGGTCATGTATGCCACCACGTCCCCTTTATTTCTGTCAAACGAACCAATTTATTTCGAAAAGAACTGTGAACTTTCTGTTTCCAGCGATTATACGTATGATACATTGTGTATGTTGGTAGCAGTGTAGGTTTCTAGTGTCTGTAAATGATTATCTTTGCTAGTTCAAAAAAATGGCTCTGAGGACTATGGGACTTAACTTCTAAGGTCATCAGTCCCCTAGAACTTAGAACTACTTAAACCTAACTAACCTAAGGACATCACATACATCCATGCCCGAGGCAGGATTCGAACCTGCGACCGTACCGGTCGTGCGGTTCCAGACTATCTTTGCTAGTGTTTGCTTTTGTTACGCTGAAGCAGTTACTGAAAGTTTGTTGCACGAGTGCTACATATATTTGTGGAAGTACATATCCTTTAGTGTCCAATAAATACTAACTATGCCACGGTTCATGATATTCAGTAAAGGGAAATTCCGTGGTAACCAGTTCACAAACAAAGCAAGCCACACTGTTGAAAGTAACCTGTGTATCAGTTCTTCAGAGAAGTATCTCCCACACGGCATGCCTCCTGGTGATTCAAATGTTATTCTTAACAATGACGCTGTTTGTAGTGCATTAGTTGTTGTTGATATGGGCATCTTCTTTGATAAGGGAAGTGGCGAAATGTAAACAATGTGATGGTGTGGGCTGTCTGGAAATAACTGAACAACAAAGTCTCAGGAGGGGCTTAGCGTCAAAAATAGTTGTTCTGTGTAGATTCTGCAATAAATCTACCCCGAACATTGTGCGTAATTCATATGATAAGAATTTGAAGTCAGTGTACGGCGGGGCGGGGTCGGTAATCCGCGTTTCTGTTAACGCTATCGTTCAGTCCACCTACGTGGATAGGATTCTTGCCCGATGTTCCTTCACCCTGTGGTAGCAGATACGTGCTAGGCAGTGTAAAGCAACGTTGATGAAACCACCACCTAATACCTGCTACACAGAGGTCGTGTAACTCTACTTGAAAGTCAGTTCCTGAAAGTTCATGATTAAAAAATTGGGCGTTCGGGATCTTCCGTCTACTCGCAGAAAAGCGTTTAAAATTCCATTAACTCTGCTCTTTGTTCATATTGAAACACATGAAATGGATATCAAGTCCGTATTTAATATGGTAAAACCTTATCATTCAAAGTTTACTGTCCGTATAACAAATATTCACTCGAAAAGAAGCCAGAATTTTAGTAAGTCCGACCCGACTAATTTTGACGTTCTTCCAGTCACGGACCCACAACTATTCGCGACTTAAACATTCGGCCGTTTCACTGGTCTTCTTCGTAAGAGGTGCTCGCCAAAATATTCCGTACAGAGCACGAAACGCGCCACGCGGAGTTGTTACTACGACCAGAAATTTCACACGCTCATACCATTCAAACTATTTAATTTAAAAACACCAAACTTTCATTAAAATGTTTGTAACACCAGTTGCTTCCGTCGCGATATGTTCAAATCGAAATTAGCTCACTGTTTCCTCATCTTCTATTTTTAAGGAGCGATCTGACATCGTGTTATCCGTAGACCGGTTAGCAAGCGACTCTTCTCGAGTACTCTCCTATATGCCCAGTATTCTTTTCGCACGGGAACAGCTTAATTCTGATAGGCTACTGATCCAAACGACCAACCAGAACGTTCCTTCCAGATCATTCTCGCGGCAAAACTTGCCATATCCGATCACTAATTTGACAGTAATTAATGTCAGCGAAACTTGAAATATTTGTATTTTGTTTAATCAAAATAAGCGAAGACCGAAATAGTCCTCAAATTGATAAATAAAATTATTCCACCTCTAACTTCCATTCTGAATGCTTTTATACAAAAAACAAAGCACACACCGACACAGGCCCCTGAATCGTGGTTGCAACAAAACTTTCCCACGGTCAGTTTGTACATGGTCTTACGAGAAATGTGATATTAAAATCTTGACGTATGTCCCGCATACACTCTCTCAGTCATTCTCACGTAATCACACGGCAAAATATAATCAAACAATAAGTTTCAAAAATGGCTCTAAGCACTGTGGGACTTAACATCTGAGGTCATCAGTCCCCTAGACGTAGAACTACTTAAACCTAACTAACCTAAGGACATCACACATATCCATGCCCGAGGCACGATTCGAACCTGCGACCATAGCAGCCGCGTGGTTCCTGACTGAAGCGCCTAGAACCGGTCCACCTCAGCGGCTGGCACAATAATTTTGACCAATTTTTGTATTAAGAAATGCACAGTGACTAAAGTTTAAAAAATAATAATTAATTGATTTTTATGCACTTTATGGCTTCAAATGATAATGAATGTCAATCTGTTATTGTTCCTAACTTGCGTTTAAAATCAAGCGCAGATTTTAGGACTTTCTGGTAATTCTCTTTATCTCCAGAACTATAATAAACAAAAATCTGAAATAATTCCATTAATAACAAAAAGCTGTGTACCAAATTGGAATAAAATCGTATAATAACTAATATGGATTATTTAGATTCGTAGAGGGTATGAATGTTCGTATCGAATGAATGTTACGCTATGCAGTTCTCACGGCAGACAGCGTCAGCCGTGCTGTGAGCAAACCGAAAAAAAAAAAAAATAGCCTTCCTGCAGCTACTGTACTATACGGCTGCGTACCTTACTGCAGCCAATGTTATCTCGTAACAAGTTGCTGCGTTACAAGTGTATGCAATGCGTGCAATAGGAAAAAAAAGGCTGCTCAACCGTTTTGTGATTTTATGGACCTTCCATGTCGTGCCAGTACGTTCAGCAACTACACAAAAATACATTTAGGTGTCTTGACAGTTTTGTGTAAAGCATCTATGAAACGTGCAGTAGAAGATACTGTAAATAGTAGTGGAACCAAGGACACTGCTGTTGCACTTGGTAGGACATGACAACGTCGAGGACATCGTTCCTTGAAAGGTATTCTCTGGAAAATGGAAAAGCTGTTGATGTTGAGTGCTTATCTAAGTACTGCCACACCTGCCATGGTAACACTGAAGGACATATTGAATATCAGTATTCTAGAAATTATGTTGGTTATAGTGGGGGTATGGAGTGTGATGGAGCTCTACAAATATTTCAGAGGTCGGTACCCGTTTACGACGTTAGATAAACGAAGAACCTAAAGCTTTCAATAAAATTAATGAGTTTAATCTTTATGGCGATATTTTGGTAGCAAAACTCGAGTGTTGTGGACATGTGCAAAATAGGATGGGTGCTACGAAGAGAAATGAAAGGTGTTATCTAATGAAAAATTTCTGTCTGACAGGGCCAGATTAACAGAAACTGAAATAGAACTTCTTCAGAGTTTTTATGGACTGGCCATTAGACGAACTGCACCTCTGAATGATGTTACAGCAATGCGAAAAGCTGTATCGGTCACCTACTTTCATAAGTTGTCCACAGATGACCACCCTGTTCACGGACTTTGCCCTAAAGGAGCAGATTCTTGGTGCGGTTACCAAAAGGCAAAATAAAATGGTCAGATGTACCTTCATAAGCATTCTCTTTGTGAGCCAGTTCTAAGTGAAATAAAACCAATTTTTAAAGACGTCAGTGGCCCTGTTTTTATTAGTAAAGGTCTTCATGGAGGAACTCAGAATACAAATGAAAGTTTCAACCATTGCATATGGGAAAGATTACCCAAGAATGTTTTTGTAGGACTAAAGACAATAAAGGCTGGTGTACTAAATGCAATGATATGTTTCACTGATGGAGTTATAGGAAGCTTGGAAGTCCTAAAAAATGTAGGCATAAAATGTGGCTCTAATATAGAATGTCAATTGCTTGCGTGTGACAGACGATGGGTGCATGAAGCCGAAAGATTCTCTCTTCAAGTTACCAAAGATGCAAGAAGTGCTAAAAGGAATGCCAAGAGGAAGACTGAAGATGAAGCGATGCTGCAGGATGAAAACTATGTTTCAGGAATGTTCTGAGGCACAGTTTAATTGGGCTTATATCTTCATTTCCATCTTCCCGCAAATTGTATTTTTCAGAATTCAGGTATAAATATATCGTAAAGTTTATAAAGCATAGCTCTAATTTTTGTCCGTAACTTGCAAATAGTCCGTATTTATGTAGTATACATAAGCTTTATTGAAGAATCAACTAAATTATATAAAAATGACAGTTTTATTAGGAAAAAAATTATAAAGATTAAAATGTAAGATGCGATATTTTTTAACCTTGTAATATAGATAATAGGTGGAAATAAACAGATTTAATACCTCGGCCATCATGTCATGCATGTGTGGTAAAACTTCGATCTCCTTCAAATGTAGAACATTGGATTAAATGGTACCTCAATTTGAGGAAGCATTTTGGCAAGAATAATTGCATCAATTTCTTTGTAATCTTTTTTAATAACCCTAAGCAGATTCAAAAATATTCAAAACACTTCTAATTTGCTTAGAAAGAGTGCTGCATTGCCTGATATCAACAAAAAATTTGTAAAACATATACATTACAAACAGTGCCTGAAAGAAGTAGGTGTTGATTTTTACATAACATTGAGCCGGAAAAGTACCCTGTATCCTTAAAAAGAATTTATAAGATTCTCAGTGTGTTGTCAACGTTGAGTGACATAACACGGTAGTTTCATTGAATATAGATGTCACTAGGTTTGCCAAAGGTTCCGAAAGTGGTTCTCAAAGTTTTGAAAAATAAGTCTTCATCATTTCCTTGGTATGAGCCACAATAGTTAGCTGCATAAACATTTTTGTAAATGAAACATTGCAATGGATAAACTCCAGGAGTCCTAAATTAGACACATAAGAAAAGGTTAACAACAATGAATCGGAGTTGTCGTGTACGGACATTAAGACAGAGATTGACCGAAATAACGATAAAAAATATTATACAGAGGAGTGCAAAAAAAAAGACTGTCCAGTCAGCTATTGAACATTCTGTTTTTATGAACGATAGAGGCATCAGATAGGGTCCTATTAACGGAGCCCAGACGTATGAAAAATGAAAACAGTTGCTCTGGATTTGTTGACGCAGAGAATATATTTCATACGCCAAAATTTCAGAAATATTGCTACAAGATACGGGCATGTATCTGTAAGAACTAAAACACTGACGGAAAAAATCATAACACCAAAAAATTAATGTAGAGTACTGAAATTTCATGAATACATTTATCTAGGTAACATATTTAAGTGATTAACATTGTAAGACCACAGGTTAATGTAAGCGCGAGATAAGCCATTGCAAGTGTGAAATGCTGGCACACTAATAACGAGTGTAACCGTCAGAATGTTGAATGTAAGCATTGCATGCATGGTGTGGTACAGACGCTGGATGTCAGTTTGTGGAACGGAGTTGCATGGATGTTGCACTTGGTCGGTCGATACGGGGACGGTTCATGCTGTTTGTGGATGACGCTGGAGTTGTCATCTAATTACATACGTATAAGCGCTCGACAGGAGGCAGAACTCGTGATAGAGCAGGTTGTGTTACAACAGTGGCATCTATGCAGCGTTATCCTGTTGATAAACACCCCTTAGAATGCTGTTCATTAATGGTAGCACAACAGGTCGAATTACCAGGTTCACGTACAGATTTGCAGTCAGGGTGCGCCGCATAGTCGCGAGAGTGGTCCTGCTGACATACGAAATCGCACCCCAGACCATAACTACTGGTGTAGGTCCAATCGGTTGATGGCCCTCAATTGGCCTCCTAACCAACACACGGCTATCACTGGCACCGAGGCAGAACGACCTTCTATCAGAAGGGCTCTCACCTGACATCACTGAAATTGTATACGGCTCTGTTTTGTGTTTTGGGGCCAGTGGAATGCACGCTACGGGGCATCTAGCTCGGAGTTGTCCTTGCAGTAACCGATTTGTAGCAGTTCGTTGTGTCACTGTGGTGCCAACTGCTGCTAAAGTTACTGCTGTGGGAGCAGTACGATGTGCCACAGCCATAAGGCCGAACACGATGGCATTCCTTCTCGGAGAGCCACGTGGCCATCTGAAGCCTTGTCTTCTTGTGACAGTAAATTCTCGTGACCACTTCTGCCAGCAATCATGTACAGTGGCTACGTTCCTGCCAAGTCTTTCTGCAGTATCGCAGAAGGAACATACAGCTTCTCGTAGCTCTATTACACGACTTCGTTCAAACTCAGCGATGAGCTGGTAACTGGGTCTTTGTCACCTTAAAGGCATTCTTGGCTAACATAAACTTTCCTCATCCTATCTCAAAGGTAAATAACGCTCACGACTGTTGTAGCGTGTATTTTAGAGCAAACCTTATTTTCTCCCTCATAGTAGCGCTACCAGCGTCATTCTTACGTGGCAATCATCTTCCAGATCTAGACACGTGCCTACCAGCTTTCGTTTATGTCGCACAACTCCTCCATGCTGTTTGGGTTTCTTCCAGTCAGTGTATATAGAACAATAATAAGAAAGCGAAATGAACGGAATATTATACATTACAGTAAAGATTATATACATCAAAAGTGAAACTATCTACAAGAGAATGGAAACATTTTCAGATACTATGAGAAAAAGGATAAAATTTTATGGTCATCTTCTCACAATGAATTCCAACAGATTAACTAAACAAATCCTTGACTTTTTCCGTAACTGCGAAACGAAACCCAACTGGTTTAAAGTAACTGGGAAAGACCTAGTAGAATTAAGGATATCAGAAAATTCACTTATTGATCAAACAGCTAAATTAATTACTAAAGATGAAAACATAAGTTTCCAAACCCTGCATCTGGGAAGAAGAGAGGAAGATCAGAAAGAAGGAAGAAATACTGGGCCCTAAGGAAAAACCAACAAGCAAAGAAATGATTGATCCAGCGTACCCCAAAGAGGATGAAACGAAAGAAGAAGGAGAAGAAGAAGAACGGAATATGGGAGAAGTTCTCGGATTGCATGATGCTTAAGGTAAGAATGTCATAATTTTCTACTGATATTCAAATTTTACAGCGAAGGAGCAGAGAGGTAAAGAAAAATAAAGTTTCAGAAACTTAACTAACAGTCAGCGTGAAAGTATAAGATTCATTGATGTCATAGGCACCCTGAGCGATGACGAGAAGGACTTTGACGACCCATTGAATGTAATGAACAGTCTAAGGAACACGCAATGTGCATGAAAGGAAACCAAAGAAAACTGAAAATGGCAGAGAAGACATAAACAATAAACTTCACATCGAAGAAACGTGGGACCAGATAGTAGAAAATGTTAAGGAACCCTGCTAGCTATGAAACAAAATAACGCATGACGGACGAAATACGGACACAAAGAGGTTAACCATCAATAAAGGAAGTGTACTAGTATCAAACATAGGCTTTAATTTTCGGAGTAAATTTCTGAGACCATACGTCTGGAACACAACGCCGAATGGAAATTAATCATACTCGGTGGAAAACTGGGAAAAGGCAGGAAGGAAGGAATATTGGTGTTTAACGTCCCGTCAACATCGAGGTCATTAGAGGGCAGCACAATAAATGAATGGCGGAAAGAATCGACCGTGGGCTTTCAAAGGAAGTATCTCAGCAAGGACCGGAAAAGAAGATAATGGAACCGAATAATATGTGGTTTTAGAGAAGCAAGTTAAGTGGAATGATAAGAAAAGAAATGAAGACGAAAGCGAAATGCAGAAATGAATAGCTAGAAAAATGAACAGGAAACTAGTATATGAGTGAGGACATGAGGAAAGTACATGAGTGAGGATATGAGGAAATAACTTCAGTGGTTCTAGGGGGTGCATTTTAGGCCTGAAATTATAGGGAAGGACAGAGATTTGAATATATACTTAACTAATGCTGGAGGACATTGGGTATGAGTGCTATTCTGTGAAGAGGATGTACGCACAGGAGAAGCAGTACGCCATAAACTTGTCAGAAGAGAAAGAGAGATAGATAGATAGATAGATAGATAGAGAGAGAGAGAGAGAGAGTTATGGGGAATAGCATGTCACTCGTGAATAGAACTCACATCAGATTCATTTTGTCACACCACAGAAATTGATCTGGTTTAGACCTCCCACTAGCAGAATTGGGACAGTTCATTGAAGACACTGTGGATAGCCTGTTGCCCGACGGCGTGCCGTGGTGAAAGACAACTGCCTTGGTAATTAATAATGGAGAGGCAATGCCGTTCGTGTTCAACAAGTGGTGACAGAAGTGGGGCGATTCTGAAAGAGTCGTCCTTAAAGAGGTTACTAAGCGTGGTGACGAAGGCAAAAAAGGGAGGTGGGATAAGAGGCGCAGTCAAGCAGATAATAAATGAGAGAATGAGTGAGAGAGGGAGAGCGAGTGGTCGGAGGGGGAGTGGGTTTTTAAGCACTTGAATATATTCCATAAATCTCCGAAGATTCTCTGCGAGTCACTGGGAACTTGTACATGCCCGCCTTACTATAAAAGGTCGTAGAAGATTCCTTCAGTCACAGATATAGGTACAACTGACTGACTACAATATTTCTGGAGACACGTCCGGAATAATCATAGTGCTCACCTCAAATGGAAGCTCCTGATATGAGGTTATTTGTGAGAAAAAGTTACTTTTATCAATGAAATAATTTCACTCAACTTTCTCTTGCATTTACTGACAAATTACAGCCTTGTGCCAGAAGAAAGTCGAATTCATATCTCTGTATTTTGCAAGTACAGGACTGACCCGACAGCGTTCACCTATTTTATGAAGTTTTGTCTAATAGCTGATTACCTGCCGCATACAATATGTAACTGACGTTTGGAGGGACATCTCGTGGCGTAGATGTGAGCACATTATAATTTAATCAATATGTAGCTACTCTATTTGAGTCGTGTGTGTGTGTGTGTGTGTGTGTGTTGGTTTATGGGTGGGTGTGGGTGTTCTAACACGTCTTTGAATTTGTAGCATGTCATGTATTGGAGGCTGGCTCAGTGCATCATGTCAGCGGGCCACAAATTAAAAAACAGAAAAAAACATGCCAAATCTAAATGTATGCTTCGACACACCTCTCGTCTTCTAAACTTTTATACTCACTGACATATTGTTGAGACTCATTGTCGCATTTCTGTCACTGACTCGTTGGGTCAGACTTATCGAGTCTGCATCTAGGTTTGATACAAGTGAGCCAGAAAGTTTAAAGCTGAATCGTCTGCTTCACTAGTGATAAACCTTTATTTATATAAAGGAATCGAAATTGCATCCTTTGCTAAAGTGGTTTTTCAGCCATTTTTTTCTGTATGCAATTGTTCTCAATGAATACGAATTGCGATGGGATATGTGAATGAAGCGGAAACTGATAGTTTGGAATTTTTTTTTTTTTTTTTTTTTTTTTTTTTTTTTTTGTAAATGCCTTCCTCAATCATCTTTAGAAGATGGACGCCATAACATTCTCTAGTTTGAAGGTGTCAAGAAGATCATTGCAATTCTTCTTGCCTCTTTAAGAAGCTCACGAATCACCAACTTTTATGAGCAATGCTGCGACTTTCCAGTCGATGCACATAAAATATAGCTTAATTTCGAAGTATCTGAGTACGTTAAGTAGCGTCCACAGTGACTACGCCGAGCCAAGAACATTCTTTTTTTTCCTTCGTTGTTATTTTATCTCTCTTGCCCCTAACGGGCGGGAGGGGGGACGGATGTAAGCGGTACAATATTCCGCCCTTCACAGCCAAGTGAATTAAAAAAATATGGAATGGTGGTGATAAGTTCCTATAGTACCAAACTGCTGAGGTCATCGGTCCCTAGGTTTACACACTATTTAATCTAAGTTAAACTAATTTACGCTCCCACGCCGGAGGGAGGACTTGAACCTCCGAGGAGGGGAGCCACGCGGACCGAGGTACGGCGCCTCAGACCGTGCGGCTACATCACGCGGCAATATGGAATGAGAAACCGAATTTAAATCAAAAATAAAAAACACACAGCTAAACAACGAATATGTATACATTTTAAAAATCCGTAACAGAGAGGTGAAATTCTTCTACTAAAGAAAAAAAAAGAAAACTGAAGCACTCCACTATCACATAAACTTAAAATCAGAAGGGTCTGTAATGGGTGAGTAGTGTTTTCGGAGGAGAGGGTACGTTTCATATGGTTGAGGGGTGCGGCTAAAGAGGTAGGGGCTCTTAGGTAGGAAATGTACAGAGAGTATGATAGGTAGGAAGTGAGGCGGATGGGGCGAAAGCAGTGGGAGAGAGACAGCGTCAGGAGTAGTGTGTCATGTGGGGAGGGTAGTGGTTACAAGAGGAAAAGGAAGGGAATGGATGAAACTGCGTCGAAATGGGCCATGGAGTGTGTGTGTGTGTATTAGTTTAGGGATGGAGGGATGTGTTTGTGAAGGCACGGCAGCATACCGAGTTTGGTGATCAGAGGGTAGACAATTCGGTTATTGGACTCTAGAAGGTGGTCTCTTAAGGGTGGCTTGGGTATACTAGCAGTGGAGGAGAGAGAGAATAACGAACGGAGCCTCTGGGCACTGCCACACTCCAGAATGGAAAATACAGGAACTGTTATAGGTGATAGTGACAAAGAAGGGAAGAGTAGAAAGGACGGATGCAATGAGGCGGACATGGTTAACTGGAAGAGCGTAGGTGTGGAGATCGAAAATAAGAGCTAAATGCCATATACTTCAAAAGGCTTTCTCTAGGTCGAGAGAGACAAAAGTGGCAGATTCACAGGTCTTGAGTGAGTGGGATAGTAGATGAGTGAGGCGCAGGAGCTGGTCATCAGAGCAGAAATTGGGATGGATGAGACACTGGTTAACGGGAAAGAGGTCGTGTTGGTCAAGGTATTGATGCAGGCGTTGGGGAGGATGGTTCGATGACCTAGATAAACACTAGAGTGAGGCAGATGGGTCAGTAGGAGGGGGTATCATTAGGAAGTTTGTGTGGTTTGAGGAAAAGTACTAATATGAATGTTTTCCCTTGTTGAAGACAGTAACTTGTGGAGACGATAGTGACGAAAAGGGTTTCAAGGCTGACGAGAAAGGAGAGGAGGTATTCTTCAAGGTGTCGATAAGTGATGCAGTCGTGACCAGGGGAATTGTTGCGTTATTTTGTTGAGCCAGCACGTTTGTCTTGTTGTCGGTATGGTACATCAAACTAAGCAGGGCGTTTACGAGCTCTCAGTTTGCCCTTGGCTGCAAAACGCTATGCAGAGCTGTGGATCCACGGAGTTCTGCCTTTCAACGATAGATGATAATTGTATCGTTTTCACAAGAGCGTTTGGCAAATTCATCATAGCTCAGATAACTGCAACGTAATATTTATAAATTATATATGCAATCCTTCTTTGTAAATACATCTAACTGTTAGTGAACATTGTACCAAAATGTCCACATCAGTTCCCGAGATTAATCCGGATACACAAAAAGAAGCGAGCAGGAGACTTGACATCTGTAAATATTTCGCAGGCATGGATCGAAACACAGCTCGTTTTGTAGAGTTGAGCGTTGTTTCACTGACTGTCGGTCTTCCTATCAAGGTACACACATCTGGACTGCATGATGTATCTTCATAATGAAAAGGGGGAAGGGGGGAGGCAACCTGTTAGCGAGGATAGGATGTGTGCTGTCAAGTTTCTAGATTTCTCCTAGATGAAAGAAGAGGGAAAAGAGATAAATATTTTTCTATAAGGGAGAAAATTTAAGTTAGGTCAACAACACAGCCCTCTATTGATCGTCGAAATAACATTGAATCAACATATTCAATATTTCACTAATGTTTGGTTCCTGGTGATAAGGTCAACGTATTGGAATCTCGACAGATAACTGTAAATATGGTCAGATTTCTTGCGATTCTCGTTGTAGAAATACTTTATCGAGAAGATGAATACGTCTCAGCGTTGCTTGGGTCTCTTAAACTCAGTGGATCCAAAGGGTAGCCCTCATTACTCTTTGGTGATCCCCTCATGTAGTATTTGTCGTCAAATGTTGTCAGACGAATGGAAAAACTACTAGAAGCCGACCTCGGGGAAGATCAGTTTGGATTCCGTAGAAATGCTGGAACTCGTGAGGCAATACTGACCCTAAGACTTATCTTAGAAGATAGATTAAGGAGGCTGCTGCCCCTTTTCAGTAGTTGCAAGGGCAACAGTCTGGATGATTGACTGATCTGGCCTTGTAACTATAGTCAAAACGGCCTTGCTGTGCTGGTACTGCGAACGGCTGAAAGTAAGGGGAAACTACAGCCGTAATTTTTCCCGAGGGCATGCAGCTTTACTGTATGATTAAATTATGATGGCGTCCTCTTGGGTAAAATATTCCGGAGGTAAAATACTCCCCCATTCGGATCTCCGGGCGGGGTCTACTCAGGAGGATGTCGTTATCAGGAGAAAGAAAACTGGCGTTCTACGGATAGGAGCGTGGAATGTCAGATCCCTTAATCGGCAGGTAGTTTAGAAAATTTAAAAAGGGAAATGGATAGATTGAAGTTAGATATAGTGGGTATTAGTGAAGTTCGGTGGCAGGAGGAACAAGACTTTTGGTCAGGTGACTACAGGGTTATAAACACAAAATCAAATAGGGGTAATGCAGCGGTAGGTTTAATAATGAATAGGAAAATAGGAATGCGGGTAAGCTACTACAAACAGCATAGTGAACGCATTATTGTGGCCAAGATAGATACGAACCCCACACCTACTACAGTAGTACAAGTTTATATGCCAACTAGCTCTGCAGATGACGAAGAAATTGAAGAAATGTATGATGAAATAAAAGAAATTATTCACATTGTGAAGGGAGACGAAAACTTAATAGTCATGGCTGACTGGAATTCGAGTGTAGGAAAAGGGAGAGAAGGAAACGTAGTCGGTGAATTTGGATTGGGGCTAAGAAATGAAAGAGGAAGCCGCCTGGTAGAATTTTGCACAGAGCACAACATAATCATTGCTAACACTTGGATTAAGAATCATGAAAGAAGGTTGTATACCCTGGACATACTAAAAGGTATCAGATAGAGTATGTAATGGTACGACAGAGATTTAGGAACCAGGTTTTAAATTGTAAGACATTTCCAGGGCAGATGTGGACTCTGACCACAATCAATTGGTTATGACCAGTAGATTAAAACTGAAGAAACTGCAAAAAGGTGGGAATTTAAGGAGATGGGACCTGGATAAACTGAAAGAACCAGAGGTTGTACAGAGTTTCAGGGAGAGCATAAGGGAGCAATTGACAGGAATTGGGGAAAGAAATACGGTAGAAGAAGAATGGGTAGCTTTGAGGGATGAAGTAGTGAAGGCAGCAGAGGATCAAGTAGGTAAAAAGACGAGGGCTGGTAGGAATCCTTGGGTAACAGAAGAAATATTGAATTTAATTGATGAAAGGAGAAAATATAAAAATGCAGTAAATGAAGCAGGCAAAAAGGAATACAAACGTCTCAAAAATGAGATCGACAGGAAGTGCAAAATGGCTAAGCAGGGATGGCCAGAGGACAAATGTAAGGATGTAGAGGCTTATCTCACTAGGGGTAAGATAGATACTGCCTACAGGAAAATTAAAGAGACCTTTGGAGATAAGAGAACGACTTGTATGAATATCAAGAGCTCAGAAGGATACCCAGTTCTAAGAAAAGAAGGGAAAGCAGAAAGTTGGAAGGAGTATATTGAGGGTCTATACAAGGGCGATGTGCTTGAGGACAATATTATGGAAATGGAAGAGGATGTAGATGAAGATGAAATGGGAGATACGATACTGCGTGAAGAGTTTGACAGAGCACTGAAAGACCTGAGTCGAAACAAGGCCCCTGGAGTAGACAACATTCCATTGGAACTACTGACGGCATTGGGAGAGCCAGTCCTGACAAAACTCTACCATCTGGTGAGCAAGATGTATGAAACAGGCGAAATACCCTCAGACTTCAAGAAGAATATAATAATTCCAATCATAAAGAAAGCAGGTGTTGACAATGTGAAAATTACCGAACTATCAGTTTAATAAGTCACAGCTGCAAAATACTAACACGAATTCTTTACAGACGAATGGAAAAACTAGTAGAAGCCAACCTCGGGGAAGATCAGTTTGGATTCCGTAGAAACACTGGAACACGTGAGGCAATACTGACCATACGACTTATCTTAGAAGAAAGATTAAGGAAAGGCAAACCTACGTTCCTAGCATTTGTAGACTTAGAGAAAGCTTTTGACAATGTTGACTGGAATACTCTCTTTCAAATTCTAAAGGTGGCGGGGGTAAAATACAGGGAGCGAAAGGCTATTTATAATTTGTACAGAAACCAGATGGCAGTTATAAGAGTCGAGGGACATGAAAGGGAAGCAGTGGTTGGGAAGGGAGTAAGACAGGGTTGTAGCCTCTCCCCGATGTTGGTCAATCTGTATATTGAGCAAGCAGTAAGGGAAACAAAAGAAAAATTCGGAGTAGGTATTGAAATCTATGGAGAAGAAATAAAAACTTTGAGGTTCGCCGATGTCATTGTAATTCTGTCAGAGAAAGCAAAGGACTTGGAAGAGCAGTTGAATGGAATGGACAGTGTCTTGAAAGGAGGATATAAGATGAACATCAACATAAGCAAAACGTGGAAAATGGAATGTAGTCGAATTAAGTCGGGTGATGCTGAGGGAATTAGATTAGGAAATGAGACACTTAAAGTAGTAATGGAGTTTTGCTGTTTGGGGAGCAAAATAACTGATGATGGTAGAAGTAGAGTGGACATAAAATGTAGACTGGCAATGGCAAGAAAAGCGTTTCTGAAGAAGAGGAATGAATTTGTTAACATCGAGTACAGATTTAAGTGTCAGGAAGTCGTTTCTGAAAGTATTTGTATAGAGTGTAGCCATGTATGGAATTGAAACATGGACGTTAAATAGTTTGGACAGGAAGAGAATAGAAGCTATCGAAATGTGGTGTTACAGCAGAATGCTGAGGATTAGATGGGTAGATCGCATAGCTAATGAGAAATATTGAATAGAATTAGGGAGAAGAGGAGGTACTGATAGAATTGGATAGAAGAGGAGTTTGTGGCACAACTTGACTAGAAGGAGGGATCGGTTGGTAGGACATGTTCTGAGGCGTCAGGGGTCACCAATTTAGTATTTAAGGGCAGCGTGGAGGCTAAAAATCGTAGAGGGAGACCAAGAGATGAATACACATGCAGATTCGGAAGGATGTAGGTTGCAGTAGGTACTGGGAGATGAAGAAGCTTGCACAGGATAGAGTAGCATGAAGAGCTGCATCAAACCAGTCTCAGGACTCAAGACCACAACAACATGTTCTCAGGAACTGATTCTTTGCACCGTCACACAGTTTATATAGTGCTTCTTGAGGGCGCCTTAATGATCAATGTTGCACGACCCTAGGCCATTTCTATCTGTCTGTTACGATGGTATGTACAAATATGGCTTATCAATCGCTGCCTGTTTACTGATAGTCACTGAGTACCGCGAGAGCAGGGATTTTCCCTGTTTGCTGTGGGAGATGGCGCATGCCAAACCACGCTGCTAACAACTAGTGATTGCGTAGCAGTTCATCACTAAAATCTCTGACATTAACTTACATCAAAATATAGCTTAATATCTTTTGCTTTACGTGAAAGTAATAACTGCTGTGGTGGACGCCAGTTCATTCGATAGCTTCTATGAAAAATAAGTTTTGAAAATGTTGAATTACTGAAATAGGAATTTAGGAGTTTGGTACTTTAGTAACGTGCGTGGTCGAGTAAACATCAGTCTGAGGTCACTGTTTAGATGCAGTCATTATATCTTAGCTTATTTCGTAAAATGCTAATTGGTGCGAGAACAAAAAACTATGGACATTAACTATCCCTTTGGATTAACTTAAAAATTAGAAATTCCTGCATCGTATTCCGAATGTAAAATCGTGAAGCTGTGCCATCTCTGAAAGTGCAATGTGTAAAGAATTACACGATACGGAAAGGAGAGCTCCGTAGCCTTTCCAGTGGAGGGTTCCAATTCGTTCAGTTTATTTAGAGAACAGTCTTCAAATTAAGACAAATTTAAAATTAATTCAAAATCCCTGCTGTGAAACTTATTCACAATATTGAATTCTGAGGTGACTTTCTGAACCACTAATCTGTTGGATCTTGTAAGAGTTATCCTCTGTTTCCGCTTCTGTCCGCATCCATGATCACTGCTGGAGGTGTTCCAGAGCAGGTCACCGTGGAAGTTCGCCATTGAAAGGAAACTCGGGAGCTTCGGGTGCCTTTCGTATCGCAAATGGGTCAATGTAAATATTTGGTGTTTTACCGGAACCGAATGTTCGAGTGATGTTTACAAGAGCTTTAATGTAACTGTTACCGGAGTATCTTGTATTATGGTATTTTGCGAAGGTTTGTTTGTGCCGCCATTCTGGAAATACCGTGTGGCGAATGAAGAGCACTGCAGCTTTCCACTATCTGAGAGAAGTAATATTTGGCTTAAGTAAATGGCCGAAGAACATTGAAATTCTCAAACGTCTACAGTGGAATGGTGGAACGACTTCCAACTCTGAAGCCAGCCATGTGCTGTGTGTTATTCATTTGTAACCAGCTTGCTTTCGATGTAGAATTAAGAAAATATAATGTACTCAGTTTTATTAGAATGGACATAAAATTATGGAAACCATACCTACTTGTCATGTACCATGCCATAAGAAATATTTTCCTTTAGGCCAAATGGAGGACAGAAGATTACAGTTAATGCTTTCAGGGTATTTTCAGGTCGCACTATCCATTTTGGTTAGAGAACACCGTAGCTGGTTTCGTTAATTACGCTGCAGGTAAGCTGTTTTTTTAAGTGATTAAAAAAACTTGTGGCCAGTTGCAGTATTTCATACAGTGTATTTTCATGTTACTAAACCGAGCAGTCTGTAGCCCCTTGGGGCATGTGTAGGGAACATATTTAGGAATAAACAAGGAACAATAAGTTCGAACTATCTACGTGACAAACACTAGCAGTGGTTAAGTTTTTCTACGTTATTTCGATGCCATTTATTCCCTACTTCTTTAACACCTAAACTGACGTCAACACCACGCCACTCGTAGTCGCATTTGAGATGATATCCATACATACTGTCATCCCGCATCTGGTACCAATAAGTACTGAGGTTTCCCCGATTAACTATTGCTCCAGAAGATGTTATCTTACACTGACAATTACTGAGGTTTCGCCGAATTATTATTGCTCCAGAATATGTTACCTTACACGGAAAATTCTAGGGCCCTCATTCTATATATACAGTCCAGTTCAGCTTTCTCTTGTTTCAGCCTCTCCCCATTCCCTAATACTTTTACCACTTACAGCTCCCAAATTTTTCTTCGTATTTCCTTTTACAATGTTAATAGATCCTTGACAGCTTTTTCCACATGTTTCTTCCTAATTCCTAAAACTGAAAATGCATTTAATAATACCGGCATTATAATGAATTGGAATAAGTGACTTTAGAAGTTTAGTGCTACGTATGCTTTTTGATGGAGCAATTTGTAACATTCTAAATGGTTCTTTTCCTGCTACATCTGTACTTGTCCACCTGTCCCACCAGAAGAGATTCCCGAAGTACATGAAGCAGTCAACTCATCTGAATGTTAATTCGTTAATAGTGAAATATGGATCAATTACGCTACTAGCCATCAAAATTGTTACACCAAGAAGAAATGCAGATGATAAACGGGTATTCATTGGACAAATATATTATACTACAACTGACATCTGATTACATTTTCAAGCAATTTGGGTGCGTAGACCTGAGAAATCAGTACCCAGAACAACCAACTCTGGCCGTAATAATGACCTTGATACGCCTGGGCATTGAGTCAAAAAGAGCTTGGATGGCGTGTACAGGTACAGCTACCCATGCAGCTTCAACACGATACCACAGTTCATCAAGAGTAGTGACTGGGCTATTGTGACGTGCCAGTTGCACGGCCACCATTGACGAAACGTTTTCGATTGGTGAGAGATCTGTTAGAATGTGCTGGCCAGGGAGCAGTCGAACATTTTTTGTATCCAGAAAGGCCCGTACAGGACCTGCAACATGCTGTCGTGCATTATCCAGCGGAAACGTATTGTTTCGCAAGGATCGAATGAAGGGTAGAGTCACGGGTAGTAACACATCTGAAATGTCACGTCCACTGTTCAAAGTGCCGTCAATGCGAACAAGAGGTGACCGAGACGTGTAACCCATGGCACCCCAAACCATCACCCCGGCTGATACACCAGTATGGCGATGACGAATACACGCTTCCAATGAGCGTTCACCGCGATGTCGCCAAATACGGATACGACCATCATGATGCTGTAAACAGAACCTGGATTCATCCGAAAAAATACGTTTTGCTATTCGTGCACCCAGATTCGTCGTTGAGTACACCATCGCAGGTGCTCCTGTCTGTGATGCAGCGTCAAGGGTAACAGCAGCCATGGTCTCCGAGCTGATAGTCCATGCTGCTGCAAACGTCGTCGAACTGTTAGTGCAGATGGTTGTTGTCTTGCAAACGTCCCCATCTGCTGACTCAGGGATCGAGACGTGGCTGCACGATCCGTTACAGCCATGCGGATAAGATGCCTGTCATCCCTACTGCTAGTGATACGAGGCCGTTGGGATCCAGCGCGGCGTTCCGTATTACCCTCCTGAACCCACAGATTCCATGTTCTGCTAACAGTCATTGGATCTCGACCAACGCGAGCAGCAATGTCGCGATATGATAAACTGCAATCGCGATAGGCTAAAATCCGACGTTTATCAAAGCCGGAAACGTGATAGTACGCATTTCTCCTCCTTACACGAGGCATCACAACAACGTTTCACCAGGCAAAGCCGGTCAACTGCTGTTTGTATATGAGAAATCGGTTGGAAACTTTCCTAATGTCAGCACGTTGTAGGTGTCGCCACCGGTGCCAACCTTGTGTGAATGCTCTGAAAAGCTAATCATTTGCATATCACAGCATCTTCTTCCTGTTGGTTAAATTTCACGTCTGTAGCACGTAATATTCATGGTGTAGCAATTTTAATCGCCAGCAGTGTAGGTTTTTCTTATTTATGACCGCGAGCTATGTCTTATCCTCTGTAACCCACAGTTCAGTTTTCTCATGAATTTGAATAGAGTTATGCATCATTCTGCTTACATGTACTATCAAATTTCTTTTTAATGTTACATAATTCCGGTTGGTGAGTCCTGTAATATTTACATACTACAGTTGGGGCCCTTTTGGGGGAGTTTCAGCAAAGCCTCTCTCAATCTCCTCAAAGAAAATGGCAAATAATACATATGGCATGATGTCCCCGTTTTCTAGTGGTTGTACAAATTCTCAGTTTCTTCTTGAGTGACTTTAATTGGCATGCAGTTTGTTCTATAGGCTCTTAGCTAAACTAATTTTGGCAGTACTTCAAATTATTTCACAAAATTGAGCAGTAGGTCAGTGAGTGTTGCCATAAACCATTCAGAACTTTACATACTGTTTGTGGATATCTACCTAACATATCCACATCTTCTGGGTTACACTGCTAGCAGTTAAGATTGAACGCCAGGGTCAATAGCGTATCGTGTTAAATGCGTGAATTCTTTAAATTTGTAAGTGGTTTTGGAGTAAATAAGTTGTTAAATATTGTACACAGATCTGCAGACTCTGGTCGCAATAATGGATCTAATCCGGCATAACATAGTAACAAGGAGCTTGGACATCAGATGCGAGTACGTCATTCTGGGGTATTTGTATGAGAGTTCGGCTATGGTAGGATTATATAACGTATCCTGTGTTCTAACGTTATGAATTTCCTTGAAGGGAACTTTGTGTTGATACATACTCAGCACAGATTCAGAAATTATCGTTCTTGCGAAGCACGACCATCTCTTTTTTCGCACGAATGAAAGCTATCGCCCTGACTCTCAAACTGATTCTGTATTTTTAGATTTCCCGACGACTTTTGGCAAAATTTCTCACAAATGTTTTGCACTCAAATTATGTTGCTATGAAGTATCACTTCACTGGTCCGATTCGATTCGTGATTTCGTGTCGTAAAGGTCACTGTACGTAGTAATAGATGAAGAAAATCGTCGAACAAGAATGAAGTTATATCCCACTTTCCCTAACCAAGTGTTATAAGCCCTCTCCTATTCCAAATGTATTTAACAATTTAAGAGATATTTTCAGCAGGATATTGTTTGTAGGCAGATGTTGCTGACGTTTAACGTATAGTAAAGTCATCACAACACCGAAACCAATACCAAAATTTAGACTAATATCTTTATGGTGCGAAAATTGTCAATTGTCTCTGAACAAGGAAAAATGTGAGGTCATGCACATTAGTACTGAGAGAAATGCTGTAAATTTTTGTTCCACGACACATGAGACAAATGTAGCCCCTTGAGCCCCAATGGTTTATTCCTGAAACCACATTTTTTTTTCTTTTTTCAAGTACCAGTGCGTTTCGCATGAAATCACCGATGCTACTGCGAGGCAGACTTATGGTGGTAAACTGACGTATCTCTGGGAATGTAGTGCACTGTTCCACTCACTTTCAACGTTGAAAGCAACAGTCGGCGCGTGGTTTGTGATACGTCACTGTAGAAGATTATGACATGCAGTTCTTCCATAGTAAAGTTGAGGAGATGACTGACAGAGTAAGTAAATATAATTAAATTATTGTATCGTAAATTTGATTTGGTACTAGTGCTCTTGTGAGTATTTCCGAACTGAAACCACCGGAAGAGTACGCAGTTGTGATCAATATTTATTACATTTTAGGAATATTCTTGTTTCTTATTTAGGACTGAAATTTGTTTTACACATTGTGAGTGCCTCAAAATTTCCAGATGTGGGATACTGTCTAGGAAGGACGTGAATTTCCTTTTAGACACATTACATGAAATGATGGGGGATTGTGTACTGTGTAAAAGTGGATCGAAAGTGAAGCCACCTCCTTAAAACAAGAGATTGCTTTCCTTTTGCCAATCTTGTCTCATATTAGTTTCTTTCTATGGTAATAAAGATTAGTTTGTAAAATACCTTACATTTATATTCTAAAGTGCAGCCACCTTCTCAAAAATTCATTCATTTCTTTTCGACAGTTTCTTCTTTTATTCGTTGCTTACAGTGATAAAAAGCTACATTAAATGAAAAATTTTTTCATGTTGCTGCTCGATCTAATTACGTAGGAATTACAATTGCGACCAACTTAAACTGGAACTATCACCTAGGAAATATTGCGGGTAAGGCAAGCCACAGGCTGAGTTTTATTGCCAGAACACTTAAATGAATCAATATATCGGCTAAACAGACTGCCTACACTGCGCTTGTCCGTTCTCTGTTAGAGTATTGCTGTGCGGTACGGGATTCTTAGCAGACGGCATTGACAGGGAACAGCGACAAAGCCGAAGGAAGGGCAGTATTGTCGAACAGGAGGAGACAGTATCACGGGTTTCATAAGAAAGTCAGGGTGGCAGTTACGAAAATGTAGGCGATTTTCGTTGCAGTGAATGTGAAAATTTCTGCATAGGAAGAAATGGCCAGCGTAATACGTGTGTGAAATCTCATGGGACTTAACTGCTAAGGTCATCATTCCCTATGCCTACACACTACTTACCGTAAATTACCCTAAATACAAACACACACACACACACACCCATGCCCTAGGAGGACTCGAACCTCCTCCGGGATCAGCCGCACAGTCCATGACTGCAGCGCCTGAGACCGCTCGGCTAATCCCGCGCGGCCCAGCGTAATAAAATAAATCGTATTTCACACAGAAGGATTTAAGTATTTATTTTTCCCACGAGCTCTTAGAGAGTGGAGCGGTACAGAAATAGTCTGAACTTGGTCCGAAGAACCCTCTGCCAGGCTCTTAATTGTGAACTGCAGAGTAATCATGCAGATCGTGGTGGCTGGCGAGTAGCAGCGTGAATTTGCTCACCAGACTTATAGACCAACACCCTGTGAATGCAGAGAGGATAGGACATAACACACAACTAGCGGTCTAGCGATATCTTGCTGAACGTTAGCGTCACGGTGACCTCAAAGACGGGCCAAAGCCACTGGTCTTCAGACATTAAAAATATATCAGCTGCCGTTTTCCAGACTACCGGCTACGTGAAGCAGAGGTGATCGTGTTGTGTATCCTACGGCCCCACACTGTCAAGTGCTACACCCGCTTCACGATGAGGTACACAAAGTCGCAAAGACCGACTTCCTTGGAGATCCCACACTAGGGTGTGTTGATCGTGATGCTGTAAGCAGAAACTGGTGTGAGAAGACGACTTGCATTGAGTCCCGCTCCCAGTCTTGTCGTTAATCGCACCACTGTCGGGGCGTCTCTTCCAGCTAATTTTTCAAGGGAAGCGGCCTGGTAATACGTGGTGCAACGTATGGTGGCACTCTGTCGATGTGGGTGCCCGTCTTGCTGCAGATAAGTCGATCGCCAGCCGGAGTGGCCGAGTGGTTCTAGGCGCCAAAGTCTGGAACCGTGCGACCGCTAGCGTCACAGGTTCGAATGCTGCCTCGGGCATGGATGTATGTGGTGTCCTTAGGTTAGTTAGGTTTAAGTAGTTCTAAGTTCTAGGGAACTGATGACCTCAGATGTTAAGTCCGATAGTGCTCAGAGTCATTTGAACCATTTTTTGATAAGCCGATCTCTTGACGTGGGCCGTTGCCTACGAGGTACGGTAAGGCCTGCGCATCGAGCTGCCTCTTGGAGCCGTAACTGGCAGCGCGCCTGCTGTTCCGACACGGCTTTTCGACGTCATCCTATTTCCCTGTACTTCATTACGCGTTAGAATGGCGTAATATTGGAAATCTTTGATATTTCGAAAGAAAGACATAAAATTTAAGGTGAGCGTAGTACAGGTCGTTATTTTTTCGCACAGATTAGTTTAATGTGAAATATAATCATAGACAATTAAAATGCTGGATAATATTGTACTAATTCGGAACACTATCCTTATTGCTCCTTATGAGTTCAAACTTTTTTTCGTTTTTAGCTTGGAGTTTTACCGTTAGTGTGCGGTTTTGTTTTTCCTTGCAATGATTCGTGAACCATGCCTTCCCACATTCTTATTGTCCGCCCCTATAGCTGAATGGTCAGCTTGACGGACTGCCGTCCTCAACGGCCCGGGTTCGATCACCGGCTTGGTCAGTGATTATCTCCGCTCAGGGACTGAGTGTTGTGTTGTCTTCATTATCATTTCATCCCCATACGGCCCGCAGGTCGCCAAATGTGGCGTCGAATGTAATAAGACCAGCACCAAGGCGGCCGGACCTGCCCCGTAAGGGGCCTCCCGGCCAAAGACGCCAAACGCTCATTTCCACATTCTTACTAGAAGAGAGGTACACTTACAAGGTATTCGTATTTCAACTTGAATTGCAGCCTCTGCTTTACTGAAGCATGTCTCACAATGTCAGCTGCCGTTTCTATTGTCACATTATCATGTGCACTATTGGACAAATTCCAGAGATTACATTCGTGCGCACTGAAGAAAGCTCTGAAGTAATTTAGTTTTCTCTATGGAGTTTCAGCTTTTGTCTGTTTATGTGACGGGTATCCAGGAAAAATTGTTGGAATAGAATAGGAAAGAAGCCTTCTAGTATTTGTAGAAATACTAACGCAACTATCATAACAATTCTGACTACATACTACCGATTTCTTGGAAGTCCACCAAATACCGTTTTCCTCTACTCCGTCTCATGAAATAACCTTTAGTCCATTTTCACGCAAGTCGTCATGTGCTGGAAATTTATGGACTGAGGCTCAAAAATGGTTCAAAAGGCTCTGAGCACTATGGGACTCAACATCTGAGGTGATCAGTCCCTTACAACTTAGAACTACTTCAACCTAACTAACCTAAGGAGTTCACACACATCCATACCCGAGGCAGGATTCGAGTCTGTGACCGTACCGGTCTCGCGGTTCCAGACTGAAGCACCTAGAACCGCTCGGCAAAACCGGCTCGAACACTTTTCCGTCTTCGTTTTTACACAATGGAACGTAATAATACACCATTATTGCTTCTTTACTGATCGGTCATTTAATTACTGTATTCGTTAAGTGTCCTGCAATAAATACAGAAAAGTAAGAAAGTTGATTCTATATACAGGACATAATAATAATTCTATTAAATGTCTAGAGACATGTGGTGTATTATATTGTAAGAACACGTTTTCCTTTACACGACACATATGGAGGACAAATGCTGAGATTTTATTCCAGTAGCGGGTGGGAAATTGCAACTAGAACGCACTCTGGTGTTCAGTAAGTGGTACCGTACATCACTATTTGCGTTTTGCAATTAATGCATGTATTGTGTGGATGTAGTTAAAACATTAACTGATTGGACTTTTTGTCAGAAACACTCGCGATTGACTCCACGTGCATTTTGCAACGATAATAATTCATACCAAAAATATGTCGCGAGTTCGGGAATCTGTTATTACGTAACAGCTTGCTTACTAATAATCTTGTTCTTGGAGAGGAAAATAGCAGTCATAGCTTTCCCAATATACAGGAATCGTATATCCACAGCTTTAAGCTACAGGGACTAAACATGACATCTGTCGGCGTAACTTTAACTACGACAAACGCCAAGGGTGGGAAGCAGGCTTGCAGAGGCGATGATGTATCTCGTAGGCGACGCCTGAGCTAAGTGAAGTGGCATTATGACCAGCATGGGTGAGTGAGCAATGAGTCTGCCATCTCCGTCGCAAGTCATGTGGGGTTGTCGTAATCCTGAATCGCGTGGAGTATGGCCCTGCTAAACGCATCGATTTTATATTCACGTGACGGCCGAGTGATCTTGAACAACGCGAGCAATGAAATCACGGAATGATGGGCCGGCCGCGGTGGCCGTGCTGTTCTAGGCGCTTCAGTCCGGAATCGCGGGACTGCTACGGTCGCAGGTTCGAATCCTGCCTCGGGCATGGGTGTGTGTGATGTCCTTAGGTTAGTTAGGTTTAAGTAGTTCTAAGTTCTAGGGGACTGATGACCTAAGATGTTAAGTCCGATAGTGCTCAGAGCCATTTGAACCATTTGAAAGATGGGCCGTAGTCGGGATGGCCAAGTAGCATTCGAATTCCTACACGTGGTCGAAGAAGTTTCTCCATACACAGAACACCATCTTCTGACAAGGAACAACATTTAAATGCGATTTACGAGTGAGAAACTCTGTGTATAATCTTTCCTAAGCCTTCTCTTTTCCAACCAAGCCGAATAAACGCTTGGGGCATACAACCTTAAAGTTTTAATGGCCAGTGTGTCTGAGAATGTATGGAAATTCCCACGGGTAGCTGTTTTTGTGACGCACACAGGTAGTCACACATTAATTCTTCGGTTATTGGTTTCAGTTCCAAATAAAAATAAATTTAAAGAGTTTCATAACACACATGCAATTCATCTGTAGTAGTAGGAGGTATACTTTTATTTATTTTTAATTTCCTTCAAATATTGGCAGTGTTCCAGAATGCAGTGTTAGGCTTCCGTCGCATAGACTGTATCCACTAGAAATAGTTTCTCAGCATCTTGTTACGGTCCGTGATGTTTTAGAAACTCAGTAAATCTGGTCCCCGCAGCAAACTTCGCCGATCTTTCCTTTCTTTAGTGTGTTCTGTATTTTATTCGATGACCAATGGAGCTCCAAAAATTCTAAGCAGTACTGAGAGGCAGTAGAGTTAATTAGCTGTGAAAAATACTTTGTCAATGCTGTTTGTTGGTCGCCGTTCCACCCTGTATGTTCCCCAGAAGAAAAGTCGTGTCTAGTAAATTTCCTGACATTTCGTTAATGTTGTGATAGATCAGCCTTCGTTTTTGAAGACTTAATCGGTCTCTCACTCACTTATCGTAACGATATAGTATTTCCTTTCCTCTAGTTCTAGTCCGTTGTGTTTCCTGGCGGATTCTGTCATATCTTCAATTTAGTGTAATGTATTTTGTATCTTTTAACCCGCTTTCCTAGCATTTACTCTTCTTAGTAAATTTCCTTGGCTTTTGCACGTAAACGGAAATTCGTTAAGCATCAAATCTGTTATTACAGGAGGTAGTCCTCATTATCGTTTCGTGATCTCCTCAACCGAAATTCATAGTTAAATATCGTAACCAGTAAGCTACGGCTGTTCAAATGGTTCAAATGACTCTAAGCACTATGGGACTTAACATACGAGGTCATTAGTCTCCTAGACTTAGAACTACTTAAACCTAACCAACCTAAGGACATCACACACATCCATACCCAAGGCAGGATTCGAACCTGCGACCATAGCAGCAGCACGGTTCCGGACTGAAGCGCCCAGAACCGATCGGCCTCAGCTGCCAGCGTTTTTTTATTAGAACACCACAACCCCCAGTGCCCGAGCGGAGAAAATCTCCGACCCTGACGGGAATCGAACCCGGGCCCTTCGGATTGACATTCTATCGTGCTGACGCTAAGCTTGTTCAAAAAGTCATGACCACGATGTACATCCCGACGCAGGAGGACATGCCTATACACACGCAGTGCGAACCCCTAGTTTATACTCATCTTTTATACGAACTTCTTTTGATGAATGCCTTGGACGTAGCAACATTCCTTGTCACAATCAACTGATAAAGCGTCTTCTCACATCATTTGCAATTGCAGTGGCTTTATCTCTATGACTGGTCTCTCAGCTCCTCTATCACCTACACACTTCCGTCCTTGAGAAATGGGGGTATCATTTCTAGAATACAGATCGTTGCAGAGAATGAATTGATGTACGGAAGTAAATATGTATTGTAAGATCTACAAGCAAAGAACAGTTCATGTATTAGTATTATTTTGGCTTTATTCGGCTAAATCAGGTCATCTACAGACACAAGATATGGAAAGTACAACATCACTGGCATCATCTAGAGCGACTCATCAAGACCACTGTCTCCTCAGGCGGCTTAAGGCTGCGTTCCTGAAAATCAGCGTAGTAGAGTATATGTATAGTATGGTTGCAAATGGTCTCCAACTAGCCTTACATGACAAAGGACCCAGTCCAGATCACGTAAACACAGCAGTATTATGGGCAACAGTAAATCAGTAAAAAGACAGGTACGTCGCTAATCGTGTGTGTTAATGACAGATAGCTGTATCTATTTTCGATTTCTTTCTTTTCCTTTGCCTCTTTCTCAGTTGTACTTCAAACTTCTCAAGAAAGTTGCAAGATATGCTGGAAGAGTAACGGGAAACTTACGGAAATAACTATACTCGTCTATATAAGAGCCCTGTTAAATATTCCAGCCAGCCGCTGTGGCCGAGAGGTTCTAGGCGCTTCAGTCCGGAACCGTGCTGCTGCTACGCTCGCAGGTTCGAATGCTGCCTTGGGCATGGGTGTGTGTGTTGTCCTTAGGTTAGTTAGGTTTACTAGTTCTAAGTCTAGGGACCTGATGATCTCAGATGTTAAGTCCCATAGTGATTAGAGCGATCTGAACCTTTTTTTTAACGGGCTACAGCAGCCAGCAACCGACGTGAGAGCCGTTGCGATCAACACTTACACACAGAGCCTCTCCAGGTCTCGTGACCATACCGGTTGGACCCTCGACAACAGGAAAACCGTGACCTGGTGAGATGAGTTCTATTTAATTTGGTAGGAGCTGATAACAGGGTACGAGCGTGGCGTAGACTCAATGAAGCCATGCACCAATGTTGTTAAAAAGGCACTGTGAAAGCTAATGGTGAATCCAAATGGTGTGGGCTGTGTTTACGTGAAATGGACTGGGTCCTTTGTTATGTGCGGCTAGTTGGAGATCATTTGCAACCAATCACAAACTTCATGTTCCCAAAAAACGATGTAATTTTTATGGATGGCGATGTGCAATGTCTCCACGCCACAATTGTTCGCATTTGGTTTGAAGACCATTCAGAATATTTCGAACGAGTGATTTGGCCAGCCAGATCACCCGACATGAATCCTAACTAACATTTATGGGACATAATCGAGAGCCGGCCGAAGTAGCCGTGCGGTTAAAGGCGCTGCAGTCTGGAACCGCAAGACCGCTACGGTCGCAGGTTCGAATCCTGCCTCGGGCATGGATGTTTGTGATGTCCTTAGGTTAGTTAGGTTTAACTAATTCTAAGTTCTAGGGGACTAATGACCTCAGCAGTTGAGTCCCATAGTGCTCAGAGCCATTTTTGAACATAATCGAGAGCTCATTTAGTGCAGAAAATCCTGCATCGGCAACACTTTCGCAATTATGGACGGCTGGCGCAAAATTTCTGGAGCAAACCTCTAACGACATGTTGAGTCCATGCCACGTGGAGTTCCTGCGCTACGTGAGTCAAAAGGCGGTCCCACACGACATTATGAGGTATCCCATAACTTTTCACCTCAGTGTAAATAATTATGCGAGCGCCTTTTTCCATTCTCCAAAACACTTCTTGGACTTGATTATTTCGAGAACTTCTCACTCTCTGAGTGAAGTGTTCATAATCTCGTCTAAGCTTATAAAGCCAGGTATTATCATATGTGGCCATATCTGGCGAATATGGTACTGGTTCGCTATTATCGTATTATTTTTGGCCACAAATTCGCAACCAAACAACAGATTAAAATCAAGTGCATTATCGTAGGAAACAAAGCCTTGAAATGTTAGCCAAAAAGAGCGACCTTTTTTTTCTGATTGTTCCGTGAAAACGGCGTTGGAGTTTTGGGTACTTCTCCTTACTGATTGTTCAACCTTGTAGAAAGTACTCAAGGTGGAATATGCAGTTAAAAAATCGGAGAACACAGCATAAACTTAACATTTGACCACAGCTAACTTGCCGATAGACATTTCTTCCACTGAGATGACTGGGTCTTAGTTTCGATGTCATGTCCATAGATCCATGTTTCATCAACTATAATGGAGCATTCAGTGTTTATCGATCGTTGCTAACTTCATCTTGAAACTCCTGACCACATTGCACTCGTCGTTGTTTATGTTCAACATTTAATAATTTCGTAGCAAAGTTCACTGTTCCACATTTCATACAAAACCCGGGCATTAGCCACTTGATACACCAACATCAGCAGTGACTTCTGTGATAGTGATTTGGCGATTGCCCATTCGGCAATCGCTCATATAATCTTCTCCTTCACTTTTTCTACTACTTCTTGGATTGGTGTTGGGCTGCGGCCTCCATGGTGCTCGTCATCTTTGTCTCTGCAGCCTTCTTCGAAACGCTTATACCTTTCGTAAATGCCAGATCCACTAAAACCGACGTGTAAAATTTGTAAAACGTTGCTACACCCTGTTGCGTTTTTATATCCAAACTAGCGTAACGTCCGCTGCACTGCTCTCGTAGACCGTATTGTCTGCACATTTTTTTATCTTTAATGGAATTTTTATTTATTCTCAAATTGCAACACCTAAGCTTTTCAATCTAATTAGGGTTATAGAAGCATGGCCTTTTCAGAATGTACTTCTGGGGAAAAAGCGATTCTGGTAGCGGGAGTCCATGGCTTTTATTAATGATGCTTTTACGTCCTTGTCATGATATTTCCAGTGAAACATTCGTTCCCTAACACATATTTCTATCGAACCGAGAAGTGAAACAGCAATTTTCATGGATTTAATTTTAACCATTATAGAATACAATAAACATTTTCTTAAAAATTGGCATCCTCAATTTCATCCGCTTAGGACTGAATTTCCGAAAACAGAGAACTAGTATTTTTCAGTTTACAGCACAGAAGTCAAATAAAAATGTTCATACATTTACCTTTGAAAATATGTTCACAATGAAATAATTTCATAAAACTTTTCATCACCTGTCTTACTCTCTTAGGGGGTTGAATTTCAAAACCTCTCAAACAAGTATATTTTTTTATTTCGAAGCGAGTAGTAACATACCTATTTTCATAGATGTAGCTTTAAAAATGCTTTCACAATGAACTAGTTCCATGGAACATATCATCCACTACTTCACCCCTAAAGGACTGAATTTCGTAATACACTGGAACAGGAATTTGATTTTATTTGTACCCGAGAAGTCAAATACCAATTGTCACAGATGTGGCTTTAAAAAGATATTAGTAGGTGCTAAAAAGTGACTTATTTTAAAAAAAGTTTCCACCGAATTTTTACACCTCCTAGGGGTTAAACTTCCAAAAACGCGGAAACACTTTCCTTCATTTCTCAATGAGAATACGAATACCAATTTTAGTAAGTTTATCTTCAAAAATTACCTTACTAGCGATATACTTTTAAGAATCCTTTCATGCCTATTTCACCCCTTGGAATTTCGAAAAATCAGCTCTTAAACGACGCCTACAGTACAAGATCAACACGTTCTCTAAATTTCAAGTTTCCGTCCTTAGCGGTTTAGGCTGGGCGGTGATGAGTCTGTCAATTACATCAATGCTTTTTATTTTTACAGATTCATTACTAATACTCTGATCCATTTTGGTACGAAATAATGGCCAGTAATTGGCTGGTTCAAATGGCTCTGAGCACTATGGGACTCAACTGCTGAGGTCATTAGTCCCCTAGAACTTAGAACTAGTTAAACCTAACTAACCTAAGGACATCACAAACATCCATGCCCGAGGCAGGATTCGAACCTGCGACCGTAGCGGTCTTGCGGTTCCAGACTGCAGCGCCTTTAACCGCACGGCCAGGCTAGTAATTGCGAAATACTTGTAACCTTTCTGACAGCTGACAGCATGCTCAATACACCACTGAATTTACACTGTATATATACTTTTCATACATGTTTTACAACATAACGAAAAACAATCGTGTTATTGCAGCATGCAGAATTACATAATGCCAGTTACGTTTTCAACACTCTTCGTACGTATTTTGAAGGGTTATTTTAATCAACAATTTGGTGAAGAAATTTCGGTGTATTTTGAATTTCGTATTTCATTTTGTTAACGCATTTATTGGTAACACAACATGATAGCTACTGTCTAATCTACGAGGTGGATCCAAACTCTACCGCTAGAATTTCGCAGCTTCTTCAGGGATATTTTCTGAGGGACGCATTGCCTCCGGTAACAGTTTAATTGTGGTTTATTTGCTTTGTTGTATAAAATACCTATGCGCAATAACCGAAACGTTCAACACAAAAGTAAAGAATAGTACAACAACACCCAGACAGATGCAAAAGTACTGTATTTTGATTGCCATTTCTAATAAACAGATCAGTATAGCGTCATTAGCTGTTCGTCCATTGCTTTGATCGAAATCACAGGCGAAGCGCATATCGGCCAAATCTAGATCGGTAAACACACACATGCTGTTGTCTACCAGTGTTAACGTACAACACCATAGGATAAACAAACCGAACAGCACTGAAAACAAGCTCGAGTGCTAAGAGTAAAGCTAACATTACTGTTTTCAACAGAAAGTGTTGTGGGTGGATGGTAGAAACTCGAATCCAAACAAAACGCACAGCGCTTGCCGTCGGCATTAGCACTGCTTTCAGGATACTTTCAGAGCAGAAGAGGTGCAAAGATGAAACTGTATAAGAAAGCAATCGAAATGAAACCTCTCTGTAACGACCGATCGTAGACCACGCGTCCCTTTTACCAAAATGAACTGATAATATCCCTCAAAAAACCACGAAAATTTGCTCTGGAGTTGGGGTTCACCAAGTGTATACTCGATGCGTCGTGACGAACACAAAATAATTGACTGCAATGTGAATTTCCCAAGCACCTCCCGTTCTTAACATGCTTGTCTGCGTTTAATATGTCAACAACTGTAAGCAACCACTCGCAGTACTATATTCCTCTCTCCCTCCACCCCTCCATGCACAGCGAGGGGGAGACAGAAAAAAAACTGGATTCTAAAATCGCTGAAAAGAAACTACAGAAAAAGTAGAAATACTTTTAATTAAAAAGAATCGGTTTTCGATTTATAGCAAAAACAATTGTTCGTAATGTACGTTTTATCCACGTGGAATGTACCAGAATAAAGTACCGTGATGCCGCAGGAAACGTATTATTTAATTCTTTTTCTTTCTGTAAGCAAATAATACGGAAATGAAACACGTGCAATGATTTGCACGTAAATAGTTACATCCGGCTTGAATCTTCATATCATTTGGCTTCCAGAGCTTGACCAACCATGTCAGCATTACCGACGCTTATTCGGTGTTAGAAAATTTAACATTTTATGTTATTTATTCCGTATATTGTTTCACATTTACAATGGAGGAGTCAATTTTTGCTAGAATTACCCTGCGATAGTTTTTTCTTATATGATTATAATTACATCATTCGTATCGCATACCTGTGTTTACAAATGTACACCGATTCCATTAAGTAACGAAATGCATCAGATTACACTCAGTTTGCTGCTGTCGAATTACGCAACTCCGAATATGTAGTAACAGGTTTATATGTGATAAACGCAAACAACAGCAGCTTTATAGCTGACTAACTGCAATAACTGATGCTAATGGATATTTGAAATTTTGAAATTTTGATCTTGTTTTGCTGACCTAATTGTTACTGTATCAAAGGGTAAGATATGATGAAAATGTGATCTGCCATGACGTGCTGAGATGATCCAATTTTGGTACCACGTAAACTTTACATCGACGTAATATTTTTTTCTAAGGAATCGGAAATATATTTTGGTGGAATGAGAGTAGTGAAACGCAGTACATTTGTCTTAACCACCTGAAGCTGGAGGACAGCCATTAGTGGACCATTAGCTTCTCTCTCTCTCTCTCTCTCTCTCTCTCTCTCTCTCTCTCTCTCTCTCTCTCTTTCTTGTTGTTAATATATCAACAGTTATAAATTAAACAAAACGTCATTGAAAACCAATGACAAAAGATCGGACATGAACTCTTCTTTATTAGGAATGATTACTTATTTGGATTGATTACTAGTTCCTGTTAACAGGCTAGCTATCTTCAGATTATTACACACACTTGATTAGTGTTTGTTGCAACTACGGCTTTACACATCGTTAATATCTTCCTTAAAATGACAACATCCTTACATGAAATAATTTAAGACAGTTTTTGCATCGTTCGTGGCCAGTGTAATTCAACGATTGTCACAAGACAAAGGAGTTGCGCTATACAACTTGTAGCTGATACAATTCGTATGGGTAAGACGTTTCCCAAAACGCGCGCATAAAAATGGGAATTTTATTGACAAAAAGGTAGAACCAATTGCTTAAAATTGCCTTTGGGCTAGGAAGCATTTGTACACCAAACATAACGATACTTTCAGTGTCCTAGATCAACGGGCCTCTCTTGTTCAGGCAAACGGAGAAAATCAGTTGGTTCTTTTCGCAACTGATGTTATCTACGGTGGTATTGATGGGAACTGTGGGGGAGCCATTAGTTCATGGGCGGCTCCTAGGTAAACCGCACAAAAATGGTTTTTTCACTATATTTTCACCTTCACCCAGATGAAGGTTATAAGACGGCTATGCACAGCTAAGGGCTGAAATTTGTAGGATATATTACTAAGACACCTGTCTCGAGCAATTTTATAAATGTTCCTCATATCCACTTCCGTTTCCAAGATGAAGATGTTCAAAGTTACCCTACATGTACACGTAAAATCTGGTAATACGTAAAATATAAGTAATAAATGGTTAAAATTTTAATATCGTATTGTCTAGGTATTTATTTACATGAGTCATCTCGTCGTTTTCAAAACTCTTTACCCTTTATCGAGAAACACCGGAAAACTATGTTTGTCGGGGTGGAGGGGGGAGGGCTAGGAACGGTGGATTCCCAAATCCAGCTGCGATTTCCGAGGTGGCTGTAGACTGCAAATGGATGTAATAAGTACGATGTATTCCTAAGATCTCGATCACGAACAGCCTTGTAAATTTTCTTCGTATCCTTATCTTTTTCGGAGATGCCGAAGTTCAAAGTTAGACAACTTGTACACGTATAATATGAGTATGTACGTGAAATCCTGTGTGAGGTAGAAACGTAATTTATAAAGTGACGTAGCACTGGGAAATATGCTGTAAAATGTCTCCATTATCATCTGGGAACACCATGTTTTAGTACTGAAGCATATGCAAAAGTTTTTACACGTAAAATTCGGTCTGAGGCGTAATATTATATTTGCTTTGTTTCAATTTCACGTAAGTAAATTACCTAAGTTTTACTGACAAAAAATTTCCTTTTCATACATGTTACATGCCCTACTGCAGCAGGGAGAAAAACTGAACCAGCGGAAAAATGCTTCTATCGGAGTACGAAAATGGCGTATATGGTCCTGTTTAAATGACTTTGACTGGAAAGTGGGGTATCAGCTGGCAGTATAGGTGAAAATGACTCTAAGCAATATGAGACTTCACATCTGAGGTCATCAGTCCCCTAGACTTAGAACTACTTAAACCTAACTAACCTAAGGACATCACACACACCTATGCCCGAGGCAGGATTCGAACCTGCGACCGTAGCAGCAGTGCGGTTCCGGACTGAAGCGCCTAGAACCGCTCGGCTACAGTGACCTGTGGCATTATAAGTACGAGTTGGCTCATTCTACCTTCGTCAGCAACTTTAAAAATTTCCCAAAACGTTTAGGTTGCGAATATATTTGCGCTTCTTTGTGCTGGGAGAGAAGAAGACAGTGGCAGTATCAAAGAGGCGGGAAATTACTGAACACTGGAAGACAGTAGACTATATTCGTGTTATAGAAAGGGCGCAGTAGACAATGGTAGAGTGAGAGAAAGAGAGTGACACAGTGGTGATGAGTCGTTGACAGAGATAGAACAGTGCTAGGGAAAGAGAGAAGGATACCGTGTCCGGGGGTGGGGAATTGGAAGTGGGTAAGAGCCAGTGACGATGAGACGTAGAGTATATGTCAATGGCAAAGATGAACAGAGCTATAATAATACTAAGGAGAGACAACAGCTGTAAGAAAAAGGGAGTGAGATATCAACAGTAAGAGAGAAATATGGAAATTTGTGACAAGCTCTTACCGGATCAAAATGCTGAGGGCACCGGTCCCTAAGCTTACACACTGCTTAAACTATGTTAATCTATGGATAACACACACACACACACACACACACACACACACACACACACACACACACACACCCGTGCCCGAGGGAGGACTCGAACCTCCGAGGGGGAAGCCGCGCGAATCGTGACAAGGCACCCTAGACCGCTCAGCTGTAAGAGAGAGCACGAGCAAGAAATCGACAACGAAAGGAGACTATAGTAGTTGGACAGAACGAAGGGCACTGTGGCTGTGTCGTAGGAGACAACGACAAAGAGTCACAAACAAATAGACAGCAAGTTGGGCTGAATGAATGAACGAGGTATGGAGAGGATTGGAATAAGGGACTTACAGCGATGGACTAGTGGGTGTGAGTGAGTGAACGAGTGTGACTGAGATGTAGTTAGAGGATCTTGTGGGATTCTGAGATGTCACTTGTTTAAAAATCGCGTATATTTTCGCATTCCGAAATGTCTGGGAAATATTTTAAAGGTACTGGGGAAGGTAGAAATTGGCAACTGGCACCCGACATTCTCAGTTAGAATTTTTTAAATAAATAGGAACATATTCCCATTTTTTTGTTCCCCGTTGGGAACAGTTTTCTACTGGTCAATATACACTACTGGCCATTAAAATTGCTACACCACGAAGATGATGTGCTACAGACGCGAAATTTAACCGACAGGCAGAAGATGCTGTGATATGCAAATGGTTAGCTTTGCAGAGCATTCACAAAAGATTGGCGCCGGTGGCGACACCTACAACGTGCTGACGTGAGGAAAGTTTCCAACCGATTCCTCATACACAAACAGCAGTTGACTAGTGTTGCCTGGTGAAACGTTGTTGTGATGCCTCGTGTAAGGAGAAGAAATGCGTACCATCACGTTTCCGACTTTGATAAGGGTCGCATTGTAGCCTATCGCGATTGCGGTTCATCGTATAGCGACATTGCTGCTCGCGTTGGTCGAGATCCAATGACTGTTAGCGGAATATGGAATCGGTGGGTTCAGGAGGGTAATACGGAACGCCGTGCTGGATCCCAACGGCCTCCTATCACTAGCAGTCGAGATAACAGGCATCTTATCCGCATGGCTGTAACGGATCGTGCAGCCACGTCTCGATCCCTGAGTCAACAGATGGGGACGTTTGCAAAACAACAACCATCTGCACGAACAGCTCGTCGACGTTTGCAGCAGCATGGACTATCAGCTCGGAGACCATGTGTGGGGTTACCCTTGACGCTGTATCACAGACAGGAGCATCTGCGATGGTGTACTCAACGACGAACCTGGCTGCACGAATGGCAAAGCGTCATTTTTTCGGATGAATCCAGGTTCTGCTTACAGCATCATGATGGTCGCATCCGTGTTTGGCGACATCGCGGTGAACGGACATTGGAAGAGAGTCTTCATCAACGCCATACTGGCGTATCACCCGGCATGATGTTATGGGGTGCCATTGGTTACACATCTCGGTCACCTCTTGTTCACATTCACGGCACTTTGAAAGTGGACGTTACATTTCAGTTGTGTTACGACCCGTGGCTCTACCCTTCATTCGATCCCTGCGAAACCCTACCTTTCAGCAGGATAATGCACGACTGTATGTTGCAGCTCTTGTACGGGCTTTTCTGGATACAGAAAATGTTCGACTGCTGCGCTGGCCAGCACATTCTCCAGATCTCTCACCAATTTAAAAGGTCTGACCAATGGTGGTCGAGCAACTGGCTCGTCACAATAGGCCAGTCACTACTCTTGATGAACTGTGGTATCGTGTTGAAGCTGCACGGGCAGCTGTACCTGTACACGCCATCTAAGCTCTGTTTGACTCAATGCCCAGGCCTATCAAGGCCGTTATTACGGTCAGAGGTGGTTGTTCTGGGTACTGAATTCTCAGGATCTATGCACCCAAACTGCGTGAAAATGTAATCACATGACAGTTCTAATGTTATATATTTGTGCAATGAAAACCCGTTTATCATATGCATTTCTTCTTGGTGTAGCAATTTCAATGGCCAGTAGTATATATATATATATATATATATATATATATATATATATATATATATATATATATATATATGAGAGAGAGAGGGAGGGAGGGAGGGAGAGAGACAGGAACAGAGAGAGAAAGCTTTGATGTGGTACTTGTCGCATAAGATGATATCTGTATCTCTGTTACAAAATGATGTCTTCGTTTTGTGACCATCGTTGCATTGCACTGGACGCGAAAGATTAAAAGCTGTTTTTAATCACGCCATGTATGGATGTTGTCATTTTAGAATAGAATTTAACGATGTCTGAAGCCGTAATGGCACCAACACAAATCAAGAATGTTTTACAGCCTGAAGATAGCTAGATTGTTAGCCGTAACTAATAAGCTATCCTAATAACAAGATTTCATGTGTAATCTTGATTTCCATGGATTCCAATTCCTAACACGAATGTCGTCTTTCATCAGGTTGTTTCGAACTTTATCCTGTGAATGATTTCTTCATGGCTTCTTTAGTAAAGTCTGAGAGTGGCTTCTATAGAATCAAATTTTATCCCCCTTGTCCTATTTCCCGTTATGCAGTTTTCAATTTTACGAAGCGCAGAAAAGCAACACGTTGGGTTTCATTTCATTTATATCAATTGTGGCATACTCAGTTTAATTTTTTCTTCAGGTAACTGTCAACAGCATTGATACACTTAGAGAAATGCACGATACACACTATGCTATGTTATAATACATTCATTCACTACCAGTTTCGATTATGATTCGTCTTCACAATGCAAAAATATCTATTGTAACAACTTCACTTAACAAACATGCTGTCTAGCCAGGAAAGTGTATGTCACTGGTCGTGGAGTAACAGAGAAAAAGCCTTGGAAGCTTCAGAGCTTTACTTAAACTCCTTTCCTCCTATTTATTATACTTTAATCAAATGTTTCAATAAATCCGATAGGTTGAGAACTGAGTGACAACTGAACTGTGAATCATCTCTTTCAAAATACCCGTTGGAATGAGAATTAAGTGAAAAATGTGGAACTTCGTAAATACTTCAGGATCCCCTTTGAGGTTTTTGTGTGAGTTAAAGTGGGTAGATTCCAGTAAATATTGTTGTCCGAGAAAATTAACACACATCATTACTTACACTATAACGAATGACGAACTACGTCAAACTTTCCAAACCGAGTAGTATGGTGGGTTTAGTCCGACATTACATAGAAGACCATAATAATTTCACTTGTAACACTCATTTTTTAAGGACTTCCACGGGGTTTACAAAACTGTGTCAAGCCAATCTCTCTTGCCATTTATACTTTGAAATTCATGTACGTATTCATGCAAGAAAGGTTGCAAACCATACCAAAGTTTTATCCATTACATTTAGGGGCTTCAGCTACAAATATATCATATATTCAGTTCACATTTCGGCCAGATACCTCTCGGCCATCTTACGAATTAGCTGACATACCGAAGTGAGAGCATCCGCAGCCGTTACTTCAAACACGACAGCTGAATCACGTCGCTTGTAGCTGCTGAAGACGAAAGGGCTAATACCTTCATGTCCGTTGAATATATGGTTAGGCGCTAGATCCATGCTGGGATATCCGATGCATCAGTAGGAGCTTCATGTGAAAGACAACTGTGCCAGCTGTCGATGAGGTTGAAACCACCATCAACATCCATTATATCCTTTCCTAACGAAAATTTAGAGTCCCAGAGTGATTACGATAATTTTGAAGAATCGACGTTGTCTTGCTGCCAAATCAGTTGGCTGTGGCTGGGCACTGCATCAACACTGGCATATATGTTGTAAGATGATGTACGAAAACCTATTAACGGAATTAAATAATAGAACACTTTCAGCTTGGACAGATCATAGAATCCGGCACATTCCTTGATCGTCCCGAACAGACGTCGTTCATCATCACCATCATCAGTTATCCGCCATATTAGCAGGTCCTTTGCCTCTCCGTTACCTGCGATCCATTGCCTCCTTCTTAAGGCTGCTGTATGTTGTACCGTCCGTCATGTCATCCACTATCTGGAATCTCTTCCTTCCTCGCATCCTTTTCCCTTCTACATAACCTTCTAAAACTGTTCCTATCAGTCCGTCATTCCTTCTTAATATATGCCCAATCCAATTTCTTTTTCTTCTCTTTATTACATCTAGTGAAACGTCCCCTTTGAACAATTATGAACGACTGTACTTAACCTGACACACAATATTTTGTTAGCGCAACGCAATCTGACTTTCAAAATTCCCTACAAAAGAATGGCCCTGACTAACATTAAACTATACCTTTCACAAATCACTTACCTCACAAAAATCTTCGCTGCTCAAGCTACTGCAATACAGCGAGCGCCACTACTGCCAGCTAAATAAAAGATTCAAACTATGGAAAGCACTAACTACTGATAGGGATAGTTAGCAAATGAAAGATATTAATAGAGAACAAACAATGTATTTACCTTGATATCATCATATATAAATATAGCAGTTCATGACAAATTACAAATCTCCGCCATCTCTCTCCCCACATCCACCACTGCTGGCGGCTCACCTCCAACTGCGCAACGCTACGCGCTGTTCACAGCCAGCTGCCTAACACTACAATGGCAGACAACAATGCAAACTAGCCACAGACTGCACACAGCACAGCCAGTGATTTTCATACAGAGGTGGCGTTACCAATAAAAAAACCTAAACAGCCTACTTACATAGCCCCCATGCTCCCCACAAAAATTTTTACAAATTGGATTGGGCAGTGGCCAATACAGATTTGAAAAAAATTTTTCATAATTACAATAACAAAGAAATCAAATGCACACACTTATTGATACAATGTTGGTCAAAAGCTAAAATTGTCTCACAGTCCATAAAGACAGTCCTAATCGTACATAACAGGAGAATAGCAGTGTTTTTCTCAAAGTCTGAGCAGTAAAAGAAAATGCACACGGAAGTAGTGGATTTCCATGCAGTCTTGAAGAAGTAGTGTTGTCCTTCCAACGGAAAGACAGTGCTGACTCTCCACATGCAGACAAGTATTGGGTCACAACAGAGCAAATCCACAGCAGAGTCATTCGACAGTTTGAAGAAGAATGGTAGGTAGGTCATCACAGAGCAGACCCACTGTAGTCCTGGTAGAGAGTATGGTATTGGTGGGCCACCAGAGGTGCAGACCCACTGTAGTCCTTGTAGAAATGGCCAGCAGCCATCTGTTGCGACTGTGCAGGTGCACAATCACCATCGAAGAGTCTTGCAGAGAATATAGCAAGTCCATAAACCACCACTTGGGCACTCACAAAGTGTTTGGAATTGTCCTTAGAACCAGCAATGCTGTTATCCAGTCCCTTGCTGAATTATTAACACACGTGCAAACACTAACACTCCCTACTTCTCACATATTGTCCATATACTATGACCAACAGAAACGTGTGCAGTGAAATGTAACTTAATTTGAAGAACTGGTGTCTGTACAATTATAAATTTACAACATGAAAATACAATTACAAAGGTACAAAATACATCATTAAAGAACATAACAATACAGATAACATTTGTAGTAACACAGGCTTTACAAAAGAATAGAAATAAACATATACATCAGTGGAATTATGACATGAGTACATACATAAAGGATCACAATAACTTTTGAAACATCAACTTCACACATGAGCATTGAACAGAACAGAATTAATAATGTCTAACATCTTTACAAAGTAAATAACATATTATTAATGCCAATTATATTCGAGGATAACAGTATTCCTCATCATAGTGAATGTAGCTTAATATTAAAAGAAGAAAAAATTTTATGAAACTACACAGAGACAGGAAGAAAACAAATACACAAGGGTACACAAACATATAGTGGGATAACACAAAAGGAAAGGACAGGGTTTGTTGTACTGCAGTATTTTGCAAACAAAACTTTCTTTGCTTCTTGGAGATCTCCCTTCATTCATCATTATTCCCAAAAAGTCCTATCTAAGCCTGCTTTCTGTATTCTGTTCATATCCTCTTTCAAAAATAGTTTTTCTCCACTATACACTACTTCTTTTATTTGGCCAAACCATTTTCCTATAGATTCTCAATGCACTTCTTCCAGTTCATCATAGTTAGTTTCTTATATAGTCTACCCCCTCTTAAGCTAACTTAAATCTACTGAGCTCAGATGCTAAACTAAGGGACGAGGCAATGCAGCAGCACATAAAACAATTAATATAAACAGCAATAAAAAATGGAAAATCGCAAAGCAAGCTACAGTAAATCTAAATTACCAAGCAATTCAACATTACAACTAATATGAGGCAATGTACAGTAACAAGAAAAATAAGTCAGCAGTAAAACTAGCTTAACAGAGTAACACAATTTAAAATTCAGTAGCACTATGCCTGGCAAACAGCAGCAGCAAATATAAAAAATATAAAACTTATATCTATACATGACAAAGCTCAAGCAGAAAAGATATTACAGTAAAAACAACAATGCAGATAAGGGAAGTGTATATTCACATCTTAATGTCTATGTAAATTAAAGTGGTGCACCACAACAACTTATTGTAAAAAAAATATTACCATGTACTTGAAAAGAAAATTATGTGTTACTGTTACTAGTTCCTTCTTATTGTTCTTTCCTTTCCAAGTGCTCCTTTTTTAAAGAATGTGGATCATAAAATAATTATTTAATAGATCTTTTGACAGAAAGTGTTCACATTAGCAAATGCATTTCATTTTATAAAAGCAATGCTACAACACAGCTGGAAACCAGATATCAAATGAAATAAGCAACTATGAAAAGCAAAGCATAAAAATATCATTCAATATCTATGTGGCATTTCGTAAGTCAGTAGCTCTCAACTCTCGTAGAAAGACATTTGTCATTATCAGGTTTGCAGATGTAAGTATCTTTCCAAGTAAAATGGTTCAAATGGCTCTAAGTACTATGGGACTCAACTGCTGTGGTCATAAGTCCCCTAGAACTTAGAACTACTTAAACCTAACTAACCTAAGGACAGCACTCAACACCCAGCCATCACGAGGCAGAGAAAATCCCTGACCCCGCCGGGAATCGAACCCGGGAACCCGGGCGTGGGAAGCGAGAACGCTACCGCACGACCACGAGATGCGGGCTCTTTCCAAGTAATGGCCTCCCTTTTTTTTCTTCCTGTGCTCTGAAAAGGCACGCGCTAATGGCTTTTTCTCCAGGCGTCTGACACAGCTGGGTGCCCACGATGCATTACGTGCAGGTGGTCACTTAATTTTCTTACGGAAATATTTACGACAGCAGTTTCCACTACAGTGGCAGTCTCATATAAAAAAATTCACAGGTTAAGAATTTGCGTTACAAATCTGTAGAAACAAAATGCTATTGATATAACAGTGTCCAAAAAGATTTTCGTCTGCATTGTAATACATTCACGCATATACACACACATTTCATAACTCTTAAAGTACGATTCTTGGTTTCCAACATCCTGTTTCACAAGTCAAGAGTCCCTACCCACTATTCATAACTCCTTACCTTATTACACCTATACGTATCCATCGACACTCGTCAATATTTCGTCATTATAAATATGAAGCATAATAAACATTCCTCAACAACATAATACACATCGTCGTCGTAATAATAACATCATAACACTTCAGTCAAATCTCAAAATCGTCGTAACTTCCTCCAATAATTTCTAAGCCTAAAAAAATTCTCTGCTCATGTCAAAAGTGTCAGATGCCTCAAACGTACTTTAAAAATCATGATCTCATACCAAATACATCATTCAAAGCTCTCATAGTATCACAAGTACAGACAAAATACAGTTTTATAAGTGTGAAGTTATCCAACTGTGTAATTACGTAAACATCTGTCACTGATACAGTAAAATAAATGTTTGTCTCTCTCAGTTAAATGATCAGATAGCTGTGTAATTTGTGTGTTAGAGAAATATGGTACCGATGTGTAAAGTTGTATAGGCAAATACCATATTAGCTAGGGTTCCTTGTGCTTGCCAAACACATGGTACACAAAGTAGGCGTGTACCCCCCTGAGGATTAATGTAATTATACCCTCAGGTGTTACAGATTACACCAATGGAATGAAATATATCACGGAAAACTTTCTTTGTAATTCAAAAATCTTTAAAAATAAATGTTTTAAGTATAAAATTGATCACTCAAATACGTGTACTGTAGCGCTAAACTGTGCGTCTTGTAACATAATCTCTGTGGGAGTGTCGTAGTTATCGTCCTCCGAAAGCTAAGTTCTGCAGAAGTCAATGTACTTACCTCATCATAAACAAAAGTGAAATGCTTTGCGTATAGATATCGTAGTTACTATGCTTATTGGCGTGATGAAGAAAGTACTGTACAGTAACGTATTGTTATGCCACGAAAAAGGCTGTCTCATTGTTGCTATACCACAAAAGTTACTACTAAAACATGTTTTTCTTCCCAGAAGAATTCAGAAAACTGTGCAGATATAAAACAGATACACCGCAAAAGCAACAAGGTAAATTGTGTCACACATTAGTAGCGTCGTGATATAGTCATGTAGCTGTCAAATAAACTAACCACTGTGTCACCTGGTATCTCTCAGAAAGCACCTTGAATCCATAATGTATTTTCAAATAAACCAAAATGTTGCATTAAAATCTCATTAGCAGTACTGGTAAATGTTCTAAGTATGTGAGCCTTATAGTCGTTACGTAATCGTGCAACAAACAAGCAAGAATGTACACACACAATAACACTGTGACGTCTGTTCACTATAACAATGCATTCGTCATTTCTGTTTAAGTAAGTTCTCTTGGTTCTTGATTGGATATTTAACTTCAAACATTGTTGTATGTTAACAGATTCTAAGTCTGACAATGCATATTAGTAATGTGAAGCGAAAAATTTTATGGCAAAGACTAAGTTAAAAAGCAGATTATCTTTCAATAAATGGTTTTACATGTGAAATGTGGTGTAAACCTTTACTCTTCATAGTACTCAGAGTCTGAACTTGAATGCAATTGTCATGCGGTATACGTCGGCAAAGAATACTGGAATTTTTCTCAAGGTTAGCGTCTATGTTATTTTTCTCTGAGCCAGCCGGCGCACGTGGGTGCCTGCGGCGCGAGTCATTGTCTGTCTCTTTGTTGGCGCGCGTTGTTATTGGGATTAGGAGACCTAACTTCTACAAATTCGCCTTGCCGAGAGGGCCCAGCTCTGTTCGAATCCCGCCAGTTCTGATGAAATTCACGTCTGTCGTTTTGTCGGCAGTTTACATAGTTTCTTGTTTGTCGGTCATGTGGTGGAGAATTTCTCCCTGAATCGTAACTCTGCGCCGAACTGTTGCGTCTGAAGTTATTCTGCCTCCCTTGATAATACTTGTTTTGGTTCCCATATTGTCTGTTTCTCTGATTGTCTCTGTGATAGTCATTACTACGGAAATGTGATCTTTCTCTGTAACTATTATTACTCTGCCAACGGTTGTCGTACGGGTGGTGTCTATTTTGGTCACGATTTGTGTTGTAGGAATAGACCAGTCGTGTCCGGTTATTGTTTCTGTCGTCACGGAATTGTGACGGATGTGACCTGCAATTGTTGTGTCCTTGTTTTCGCGTTCCGCGATTGTCAGTGTCACTTTCCAGTTCTTGTAACAGTCCCTGAAAAGCTTCAATGTCGTCTTTGCAACGTCCTGCCAAAATAATATGTCGTAAATGTTCAGGCAGTTTGATTAAGCAAATGCGGATGAGTTCTGAGGGGCTGAATGGGTTTGAAAGATACTGATTCTTATGCAACATGTCTTCAAAATATTTCACAAGACTGGAAAATTCAGATTGTTCGAAACGTTTCATCATTATGATGCTATGTTTTACTCGATCTTGTGTGGTCGAGACCAATATGCTGAGAGGAAGGCATGGTAAAACTCTCCTTCACTGTGGCAATCGTGAATTACCGATCGCATTCTTACAGCTGGTTCATTCTCCAAGTAGCCACACATAAATTCTAATCTGTGTTCTAACGACCAGTTGGGAGGAAAACAATGCGAGAATTGATGGAGCCATGCTTGTGCATGAATGTCGTTGCCAGAATTCTTAAATGTTTTGAATTTACGTGTAGTAATGAACAGCTTATAGTCAAAATCATCATGTCGGCGAGTCGCATATCGGTCATTGTTAGGTCGTGTCGGCCGTTCCATCTCAAAATTCGGTGCACATTGCCAATTTCTTTCATAACTTCCGAAATGCGCTGTGTTATTATTTTGTGGCTGTTCCGTATTTCTGTGTCCCTCTTCCCGTATTGGGGCGCGAGTATCCTCCGAAATACGTAATTCTTGTACTACTTGTGCCAACTGATCTTGCACTTCCCGGATTTCTCTTTTGTACTGTGTATTGATTTGATTTTGATTTTGTTTGAATTTTCTAATTTCTACATACTCTTCAGTGTCAGTGAAGGCTACAGGTGTTGTGTTATTCAGATCATCATCTACCTTTGTAGATAAGTTAGTGAACTGATCTGAAAGTTCGGCTACTTTATCCGATAATGAAATTATTTCCTCTGTATGTTTCTCTGAACCAAGTTTCAGAGTATCTACTGTGTCCTTTAAGTTTTCCTGAGTTTTTGCAAGTTGCGTAACCGAATCGGTAGATGCAACTGAGTCAATTTTAGCTTGCAGGGTGTCGTGATTTTCATGAACAATAGTTTGCAGTTCTTTTATGGCTGCTTCGTGATTCTGTAATGCATTTTCATGACGCGAAAACATAGGTTGGAAATGCTCACAAATTTGTGTTTTTACGTCATTACAGACTTTTTGACATTTCGATTCGATTTTATGTAACTCAGTAGTTAAATCTTCACGTGTTTGTTCAAGCGTTGTGTCTAACTTTTGAAGATTTTGTTAAATTGCGTCTAACTGTTGCTGTGTTTGTCTCTGGTATTGTTCCATTGTGTCTAACTTTTGAAGATTTTGTTCCATTGTGTCTAACTTTTGAAGCTTTTGCTGTGTTTGTCTCTGATTTTGTTCCATTGTGTCTAACTTTTGAAGCTTTTGTCCCATTTCTTGCATTAATTGTAATAACAATGCACTGGTGTCTGAAACATGTTCGTCAATGCTTTTCGGCAGTGAATTTACACCGGCAACATTCACATTTTGACAAGCGGAAAATGTGTCCTGACTCATTTGAGAAAACGGTGAGGACGCAAAACCTGAATCTACAGTGCATAAAAAGTTCTCGGTTTACTTGCCGCGTCAAATTTTATCCAAATTTGACGCGGCAAGTAAACCGAGAACTTTTTATGCAAGGACTCCGCCGCGAAAGACTTCGTAGTCTGAATCTACAGTATTTGCAAAATTGTGTCCTGTCATTTCGGATTCCTGAGGCGAGCTGTTGCCGACCGATCGATCGATAATGCTTCCCTCTTCACTAATTGTTTCACTGTCCACGCCATTGTTTGCCGCCCGCTCCATTTCCCTATGCACAATTACCAAATTACTACTTTGAACATCAGTTAATTCATTACTCGGTGGCGCTAACACACTGCTTTCATTTTCACTGTTATTTCTCAGTTTACTTTGGAGCCTAGTATTACGTTTTTCACACGCCATTATTGTCACAGTATTTCACACGACAACACAGAAAAACACAATTTAAAGAGCAAAAATAAGAGAACACATTAACATAGCACTGAAAATAATATCTAGTTAATTGCAGCTGCGAAATACTTGGTGCAAATCTACATGCATGCCAGAACTGTTTTACTGTACAACAATGAAAGACTGCAACTACAAAGGAGATTTTCTCTACAATTACGCGCTAGCAATAAACAAAATCTACACTAATTAAACAAACTACAACAAAACATCAGAAGATTCCAGTGAGGTATCCTCGGCTAAGGGTCGACATATGAAACTTCCCCTTTCAACAATTATGCACGACTGTACTTAACCTGACACACAATATTTTGTTAGCGCAACGCAATCTGACTTTCAAAATTCCCTACAAAAGAATGGCCCTGACTAACATTAAACTATACCTTTCACAAATCACTTACCTCACAAAAATCTTCGCTGCTCAAGCTACTGCAATACAGCGAGCGCCACTACTGCCAGCTAAATAAAAGATTCAAACTATGGAAAGCACTAACTACTGATAGGGATAGTTAGCAAATGAAAGATATTAATAGAGAACAAACAATGTATTTACCTTGATATCATCATATATAAATATAGCAGTTCATGACAAATTACAAATCTCCGCCATCTCTCTCCCCACATCCACCACTGCTGGCGGCTCACCTCCAACTGCGCAACGCTACGCGCTGTTCACAGCCAGCTGCCTAACACTACAATGGCAGACAACAATGCAAACTAGCCACAGACTGCACACAGCACAGCCAGTGATTTTCATACAGAGGTGGCGTTACCAATAAAAAAACCTAAACAGCCTACTTACACTAGTAACTGTCTCTCCCACTCTTCTCAGTACCTCTTCATTTTTTACTCTGTCCATCCAACTTATTCTTTCCATCTTCCGCCATGTCCAGATCTCAAAATCCTCCAGCCTTTCTCTCTCTCTTTTCCTCATAGTCCACGTTTCAGCGCCATATAAAAGAACACTCCATACAGGACATTTTATGAGTCTCTTTCTGAGTTCTCTGTGCAGACCGCTGCAGAAGATTCTCCTTTTCTTATAAAAAGCGTCTTTCGCCATTGCTATCCTTGTTTTAGTTTCTGTGGTGCACTTCCAGTCAGTGTCTATCCTGCTTCCAAGATACTTAAATTTTGCACCTGTTCTAGTATATCTCCATCCAGCATAATTTTAATTTCCCTATTTCCTCCTAGTGCCAATACTTTTGTTTTACTTGTGTTAATTTTCATTCCATATTTTTTCCGTTAGTTGCAATGGTGTCCACCAAATCCTGTAATTCTTTTTCCCCTGTGGCTAGAAGGACCATGTCATCAGCAAATCTCAAACACCCTTCTCATCTTCCTCCAATTTCTACTCCTTTGTCATCTAATGAGCATTGGTCAATCATATTTTCCAAGTAGAGGTTGAAAAGAGTAGGTGATAAACAGCATCCTTGTCTTACTCCTTTTCCTAGTCTGATCCAGTCTGTAATTTCTCCTCGCACTTTAACTGAAACTTTTTGATTAAGATATAATGAGTTCATAAGTCTTCTGGTTTTCCAGTCCTCTCTCTTTTCCCTCATTATAGTCGCCAGCTTGTCCCAAACCACACTCTCAAATGCCTTTTCTAGATCGATGAAGCACATATATAGGTCTAGTCCTTTTTCAATAAACCTTTCTCCCAAGATTCGTAGGAGCCCTATTGCATCTCTTGTGCCCGTATTCCGCCAAAAGCCAAGCTGCTCCTCGCCAAGATTCTCCTCCATTACTTTTTCTAGTCTTTTATTAATTATTCTTAACTTCACTTTGGCTGCATGTGAAATGAGGCTGATTGTCCTGTGCTCCCTGCATTTCTTGGTTCCTTGTTTTTTCGGTAATGGGATCATTACTGTTGTCAGAAAGTCCTCAGGCCATTCACCACTTTCATATATTTTATTACATAACCTCAGTATTTCTCCTATTCCATTGTGGTTCAAGCATTTTAGTATTTCTCCCGGTATCGTGTCTGTACCTACCGCTTTGCCATTTTTCATTGCAGCTATGGCCGACTTCACTTCTTGCATTATGATGGTCGGTCCTTTCTCGCCATCACTTACACAGTAGTGTGATTAAAGTTCCAGAGTTTCTGGTTTGCTATTTGTGTCATATAGCTCTTTTATATATTCTTCCCATCTCTGGAGGACATCGTCACGATCTTTATACACTACATCTTTGTTCAAAATTTCCATAGTAGCTCTTCCTGCTCTGTTTTTTTTCCCATGTCACAGTGTTTACTCTGTTGTATATTAAGTCGTATCCTCCCTTCCTGTCCAGTTCTTCAATTTCATCACATTCCTCTTTTAGCCATTTTTTCCTAGCCTGCTCTGTTCCTCTTCGCAGTTCATTATTTAACCTTCGGTATATCTTTCTTGCATCTTCAGTGTTCTTGTTTTTCAATTTTCTTCTCTCCTCCACCTTGGAAATCATTTCTTGTGTGACCCATGGTTTTTTTGACCTCCTCCCTTTTACATATCCTATATTTTGCTGTCCTGCTTTAATGATTCCTTCTTTCAGCATATTCCAGTACTCGTTGGCATTATCAGGTGCTTTTTTGTCTCGTAATGTGTTTAGAAACTCCCGAGACAGCATATCTGTAATTTGTTCTTTGTTGGATCTTATCTTCTCTAAATCCCACTTCTTCACCATGGTCGACTTCTTCAGTTTTTTCATTCTTATTTCTATTTCTTCCACAAGTAAGTTGTGGTCACTATTAATATCTGCACCTCGTAATGTGTGCACCTTCTTGATTCCATTCCTGTATCTTTCTTCTACCAGTATAGAATCGATTTGGTTTCTGCATTTATCCCCTGGTGATTTCCAATTATAGAGCCTCCTCCTGTGGTTCTTGAACCATTTGTTTGCCGCTATCAGCTGCCTTTCCCTGCAGAAGTGAATTAACCATTCACCTCTGTCACTTCTCTTTCCAAGACCATGACTGCCTACCATGTTTCCCTATTTCCCTTCTTCCACAATGACGTTTCAGTCTCCCATTACTATTTTGCAGCATGTTTTATTTTCGTCCATTATTCTCTCTACTACATTGTACGTTTCCTCTACAATTTGGTCATCATGTTCTGAAGTTGGCGTATACACCTGCACAATCAGTAAATCTTTTTGTGCTCCTTTCAGGCTTACACCAATAACCCGGTCATTTGCATAGTCTACATATTCCATACATTTAGCCAATTCCTTTGTCATAATCATTCCTGCTCCATTAATTCCTTTTACTTCTCCTCCTGAGTAGTAGAATACATATTCATCTGACAGCAACTCTCCATTTCCATTCCGTCTTACCTCAGCAACTCCTACGAGGTCCATATGATTCTTTTCCTTCTCTCTGTTAAGGAGGCAAAAAATCAAAACGAGACGTCGTTACAGTGCATCGATGTCCCAACACTGATCGAGTTTCGAACGAGAAATTACTTTCATACATAGCTCTTTGACGCCGAACATCATCATTTGTGTTATGAGGTCACAATCGGAGTGGCGCTGCTCCCTTGTTTGAAGTAACGGATGCGAGTGCTGTAGCTTTAGTGCAGTAGCTTCAGCCTCTCAGCTTACTTGGAAGACACGAGGATCGAAGGAAGATTAGGGTTTCCGACATTACCTAACGGTTTTCTGCTTATATGTAGTAGATCTGTAACGAGCATTCATTGATATGGACTTCCAGACCCTTGATGACTGCACGATACAACGCTTTACGCCTCAGCTGGGCCCGTCAACACCGACACTGGACTGTTGATGACTTGAAACATGTCCCCTGGTCAGACGAGTCTCGTCTCAAACTGTATCGATCAAATGGACGTATACAGGTGTGGAGACAACCTCATGGCTCCATGGGCCCTGCATGTCAGCAGGGGACTGTTCAAGCTGATGGAGGCTGTATAATGGTGTGGGGCGAGTGCAATTGGTGTGGTGTGGGACCGCTGATATACCGCTGATATCTCTAGATGCGACGGGTGGCACATACGTACGCATCCAGTCTGATCATGTCCATTGCACTTTCCGAACGATTTGGGCAATTCCAGCAGGTCAATGCGACACCCCACAGGTCCAAAATTTGTGCAGAGTAGCTCCGGGAACACCCTTCTAATACTTCCGCTGGCTAACAAACTCCCCAAATATGAACATTATTGAGCATATCTAGGATACCTTTCAACGTGCTGTTTAGAAGAGATCTGCATCCCCTCGTAATCTTCATGGATTTATGAACAGTCCTACTGAATTCAAAAAATGGCTCTGAGCACTATGGGACTCAACATCTTAGGTCATCAGTCCCCTAGAACTTAGAACCATTTAAACCTAATTAACCGAAGGACATCACACACATCCATGCCCGAGGCAGGGTTCGAACCTGCGACCATAGCAGTCACGCGGTTCCGGACTGCAGCGCCTAGAACCGCACGGCTACCGCGGCCTGCCGCTGAATTCATGGTGTCAGTTCCATCCAACACTACTTCAGACATCAGTCGAGTCAATGCCACGTCGTGTTGAGGCACTTCTGCGTGCTGTTAGGGCAGTACACAACATTAGGCAGGTGTACCTGTTTCTTTGGCTCTTCAGTATAATTACTCACTAATGGCGTACGGTCGAGCAGAAATACTGCATAAAATGAAATGTAAACTAATATATTAACAAAAAGGGCTCTCTTCTACCTGTAACTGATGCACACGACAGAAATTTTGTTGAATAATGTTCGTTGAAGGAAGTAAAGCTCAAACAAACTGTAAGTGGTCCTACGATATCAATCTGAAATACGGACAGAAAATAATCTTGTCAATTGCAGTAATGTTGAGAGCACTAAAAGCCCCATGCTATATAGTCATCCAAGACGAGCGAAAATTAAGTCTATTTTGCGATCACACTACAGGGCAGTTAACCAGCTCACAATTATTTAGAATGCAACATGGTGATTTACAAATTAACACAGGCAAGATACCGAGTAGAAACTCATAATACGTCTATCCTCAGTACCGTAATGCAATCGGGAAAACATACACTATGGTAACGGCCTTTCACCCCCCAGGATCAATCACCTATACGACTAAACAACTCACATTAGTTCAGTCACAGCTGCTCTTTTCCACAACAGACTTAAAAGTGCCTCAAAAGTAAAAATATTCACCACCTACAACCAATCTCTCACTCGCCCGAAATACCCACCGTGTGACCAACAGGCTTTCCTTCTTCTAGAACCGAACTAAAAGTGTCCAGAATCACCTCCTTAAGTGCACCACAAAGGAAGTTTCTCTTCGCTTGACTCCTGTGGCCTTCCATCACTGCTTGCTTCTCCGTTAGCTGAATGTCATCCCCACCAAGAATACAACGATCTTAAGTTCTACAGATTTGATTTGACTCTACCACTTCCTGCAGTAAATTCTTACAATATTTAAATAAATAATTTTATAAACGTTCGGTCAAACTCAGATAATTCATATAATTACAAATAAAGGTTTCTTCAAAAATAAATATGCTAGTATTCTTGCACAAGTACACTCATGTTACACGGCCAGAAACTGATGTTAAAGATTGTTTAGGCAATTATATACATCTGCTTCATAGAATTGTCTTTCGGTTCTCTTTTCAATTGTGGCGTCAACTAACACACGCAAATAATAACTTCTTAAATTACCATGAATTCGTATTATCAATAGTAATCAACATTTGAATAAATAAGTGGCAATAATAGTATCATTCATTTGTGAAATACAGAATTATAACAAGATTTGATCTATTCGTGCTGTAACTTTTGTGTTGCTGTCGTGAATGTAATGTTCTGACAAAAATTTACAAATTGAAAAGATATAAGAAACGCAATAAGTCAATAAATACAATGGATACGGTTACGCAGTTTTTTTGTACGATACTTAACACTGCAATGTTATTATCTCAGATATCGTTTGTTGAAATGGTATAAGTCATTCAAAAGCTGTTAATTCAGTGGTTCATTTTGCAAATGTGAAGCCACAGTGAATTATTGATTCTGTAATTTTAAAGGTACTGGGAACGTTTTTGCATCTCTGTTCAAGGGGAACATCCCACAATTTGCCTGGAGTAAATTAGAGAAATCATGGAAAGCCTAAATCGGAACAGTCAGACGATGATTAGAACCGTCGTCCTCCAGAATGCAAGCATAGCTTGCCAACCACAGTGGGACCTCTTTCGGTGGTTGAAAGATGGGCTAAAAATATACGACCGAAATATCAGTTGAAGAATTTGAGTTTTTGTGGCTGCATACCTGCAACATTACGAATTAGTTAGTACCCAGCAAAATATAAAAACTTTACTGTTCCTTCCAAGATGCTTGAATTAGTATTAAAGGTATACCATTAGAAAACGTTGACGCTACATTATTTCGTTACATGCGAAAGGTATAAATAGTACTAATACTTAAAACTAGTTGTTTCCTTCCGTCATTTGTTTAGATTCGTACATAGATCAAAAAATGTCTGAATATGAGATAATTCTCAATAGTTTTCTCTTAAATCTCTTGAGAGTTTCCCCCCATGAACCATGGACCTTGAAGTTGGTGGGGAGACTTGCGTGCCTTAGTGATACAGATAGCTGCAACCACAATGGAGGGGTATTTGTTGAGAGGCCAGACAAACGTGTGGTTCCTGAAGACGGGCAGCAGCATTCCCAGTAGTTGCAGGGGCAATAGTCTGGATGATTGACTGATCTGGCATTGTAACACCAACCAAAACGGCCTTGATGTGCTGGTACTGCGAACTGCTGAAAGCAAGGGAAACTACAGCCGTAATTTTTCCCGAGAGCATGCTGATTTACTGTATGGTTAAATGATGATGGCGTCCTCTTGGAAAAACATTTCGGAGGTAAAATAGTCCCCCATTCGGATCTCCGGGTAGGGACTGCACAGGAGGACGTTGTTATCCGGAAGAAAAGAACTGGCGTTCTAGGATCGGAGCGTGGAATGTCAGATCTCTTAACCGGGCAGGTAGGTTAAAAAATTTAAAAAGTGAAATCGATAGGTTACAGTTAGGTATAGTGGGAACTAGTGAAATTCGGTTGCAGGAAGAACAAGACCTCTGGTCAGATGAATACCAGATTATAAATACAAATAGGGGTGATGGAGGGGTTGGTTAGTAATGATTAAAAAGTACAGGAATGCGGATAAGCTAATATGAAGATGAACAGCATAGCGAACGCATTGCAGCCATGATAGGCAAGAAGCCCACGCCTACAACAGTAGTACAAGTTTATATGCCAACTATCTCCGCAGATGAAGAGATTGAAGAAATGTATGACGCGATAAAAGAAATTGTTCAGATAGGTAAGGGAGACGAATATTTAATAGTCATGGGGGACTGGAATTCGATAGTAGGAAAAGAAGGAGAAGGAAAATTGGTAGGTGAATATGGACTACGGTAAGGAATGAAACAGGAAGCTGCCTGGTAGAATTTTGCACAGCGCATAGACTAATTATTGCCAACACTTACATTAAGAATCATGAAAGAAGGTTGTATATGTGGAAGAGGCCTGGGGACACTAGAGGGTTTCAGGTAGATTGTATAATGGTAAGAAGGAGATTTAGGAACCAGGTTTTCAACTGTAAAGCATTTCCAGTGTCAGATGTGGACTTTGATCACAATTTTTTGGTTATGAACTGCAGATTAAAACTGAAGAAACTGCAAAAACGTAGCAATTTAAGGAAATGTGACCTGGTTAAAGTGAAAGAACCAGAGGTTGTAGTGAGTTTCAGCGAGAAAATTAGGGCACGATTGACAATAACAGGGGAAAGAAATACAGTTGAAGAAGAATGGGTAGCTTTGAGAAATGAAATAGTGAAGCCGAAGAGTATCAAGTAGGTAAAAGGTGAGGGGTAGTAGAAATCCTTGAGTAATATCAGAGATACTGACTTTAATTGATGAATGGATAAAATATAAAAATGCAGTAAATGAAGCAGGCGAAAAGGAATACAAACGTCTCAAAAATGAGATCGACAGGAAGTGCAAAATTGATAAGCGGGGGTGGCTAGAGGACGAATGCAAGATTGTACAGGCATATATCACTATGGGTAAGATAGATAGCGCCTACAGGAAAATTAAAGAGATCTTTGGAGAAAATACAACAAACTGTTTGAATATCAAGAGCTCAGATGGAAAGCCAGACCTAAGCAAAGAAGAGAAAGCAGGAAGGTGGAAGGAGTATACAGGTCTATGCAAGAGCGATGTACTAGAGGGAAATATTATGAAAATTGAAGAGTACGTAGATGAAGATGAAATGGGAGATATGATACTGCGTGAAGAGTTTGACAGGGCACTGAAAGACCTAAGTCGAAACAAGGCGTCGGGAGTAGACAATATTCCATTCGAACTACTTATAGCCACGATAGAGCCATTCATGTCAAAACTCTACCATCTGCTGAGAAATATGTATGAGACAGGCGAAATACCCTCAGACTTCAAGAAGAACGTAATGATTCCAATTCCAAGGAAAGCAGGTGCTGACAGGTGCGAAAATTCCCAAACTATGAGGTTAATAAGTCACGGCTTCAAAATACTAACGCGAATTCTTTAGAGGCGAGTGGCAAAACTGGTAGAAGACGACCTCTGGGAAGATCAGTTTAGATTCCGTACAAATGTTGGTACGCGAGAAATATTACTGACTCTACGATTTATCTTAGAAGATGGATTAAGGAAAGGCAAACCTACGTTTCTAGCATTTGTAGACTTAAAGAAAGCTTTTGACAATGTTGATGGGAATACGCTACTTCAAATTCTTGAGGTGACAGGGGTAAAATACAGGGAGCGAAAGGATATTTACAATTTGTACAAAAACCGGATGGCAATTACATAAGGTAAGGGGTATGAAAGGGAAGCAGTGGTAGCGAAGGGAGTAAGACAGGGTTGTAGCCTGTCCACGATGTATTTATTCTGAGGAAGCAGTAAAGGAAACGAAGGAAAAATTTGGAGTAGGAACTAAAATTCAGGGTGAAGAAATAAAAACTCTGAGGTTTGCCGACGACTTTGTAATTCTGTCAGGGACAGCAAAAGACTTGGAAAAGCAATTGAACGGAACGGACAGTGACTTGAATGGAGGATATAAGATGAACATCAAAAGAGTAAAACGAGGATAAAGGAATGTAGTTGAATTAAATCAGATGATGTTGATGAAATTAGATTAAGAAATGAGACAGTTAAAATAGTATATGGAATTTTGCCAATTGGTTAGTAGAATAAGTGATGATGGTCGAAGTAGGGAGGATATACAATGTAGACCGGTTATGGCAAGGAAAGCGTTTCTGAAGAAGAGAAATTAGTTATCATCGAGTATAGATTTAAGTGTCAGGAAGTCCTTTCTGGCCATGAATGTAAGCGATACACGGACGATAAATAATTTAGACATGAAGAGAATAGAAGCTTTTGATATGTGTTGCTATAGAAGAATGCTAAAGATTAGATGGGTTGATCACGTAATTCATGAGGAGGTACTGAGTGGAATTGGGGTGAAAAGGAATTTGTGGCACAGCTTGACTTGAAGAACAGATCGGCTGATAGGAACGTGCTGAGGCCACAAGGGATCACCAATGTAGTAGTGGAGGGAATCGTGGAGGTTAAAGATCGTAGAGGGAGACCAAGAGATGAATATACTAAGCAGATTCAGAAAGATTTACGTTACAATAGTTACTCGGAGATGATGAAGCTTGCATAGGATAGAGTAGCATGGAGAGCTGCATCAAACCAGTCTCTGGACTGAAGACCACAACAAAAATAACAACAACAACAAAAGTTTTGTCTTACTTCTTCATCAGGCAAAGTGTACGAAAACACTGAGATTTGTACGGCTGATACACCCGAGGGCAGGTTATTGTTGGGTCACAGGTCAATCGTGCTTTAGGGTTTGGTTTTGCTCTGTGAAGTTTGTCAAGGAACATGAGGACGACTTCCGTTGCTGGAAACGGAGGTAAACGCTTTGTGTTAATAGGTATTCACTCTTTTGTTGGCATTAGAACGAAGAATAGCTATTGCGACCGCCCTACATTTGTTACACTGCAAGCTGTGGTATTGGTGACGTAATGCTCCATTATTCTTGACGTACATGGAGAAAAACCTTCAGCTTACCTTTATATTAAGGGGCTCCGGAAAGGCTCAAAATCATGAAAAGTACAATTTTTACTTTTTTGCGTTTTCTGAATCTGCAGACTATTACCTTTTAATAGATATATAATTTATTCAATTCCGGACTACTACTATTTTTAAATTTTTTTTTGAAATGTATTCTACATGGGCGTGACCCACTGTGGCGCTGTTAAACTGCTGTCAAATGGTGTTATTATTAACGTCCGTGTTCATCAGGTACATTTTAGTGATGTGAGATAAAGTATGTGTTGTGGCTAACCTGTGATGGTTCATTATATATCGCTGGTGTGACTGTCGATTGTTTCATGTTTATTTACTCTGTCGTTATCTCGAAAATATTCGTAATTAATTCTGTTTCTTGAGTCTCTGTTTTGTTGAAGTATAATAATGAGTAAAAGTAAAGTTATTAGAAATCCTCTGAAGGCTTTTAAGAAAAGGAGAAATGTTGGAAAGCCAAAGGTATGTGTTATTACTGTAAACAATAAAGACGATAACCAAGTGAGTGAACCTAACCTCTCAAGTACACCTGCTCATAGCAGTCAAAGTGGGAAAGAAAATACTTCACAGAAGAAGCTTGGTTCAATGAGTGAAAACTATGAATGTTTTATGGGCGAATCGGATGTGAATGAAATATTTGATACGTCGGTTCTCAAAGGAATTTTTTCAAACTGTGTAAGATGTATTCATTGTAGTGAAGTTGGTCTGGAACTCCCATACTAAAGCACGTAGGACTTGCTAGTGAAATACAACTGAAATGTGATAAGTGTTCATACATAACCACCTTTTGGAACAGTGTTGCAGTAACTGCAACTGAAGAAAATGGTAGCAAAATCTACAAACACAACAACGAGCGATGCTTGCTTTAGACAAGGAACGCCTTCGGGCTGCAGACAGGGCTGTAAAGAGTCTAGAAATACAAGCAAGAGTAAACAGGAGGAGGAACAAGAGGAAGCTGGAGGAGGAGTTTGCAGAGGATGAAGATAATCCATCCTATGGACCTGGAATGCACTAAAAAGTTAATCCAATCTTTGTCGCTCGATTCCCAAAACTTTTATTTTCTCATACTAATTACATGTTTTCTAAGGATCTTCCAAACATATTTGTTTCGGACTTTCAGTAAATGTTACACAGTACCTTCTGCATAATTTAACACAGCCTTTTTCCAAAAAACTGTATATTTTTGAATACATAAATAAAATATTGCAAAAAAATGTGAATTTACATTACAATTGAAAAAAAATCATCTTTAATAACTGAAGTAAAATTTTGTAAAATCCCTGTGTTAAGTTGTAGCCCATATTCCAATAAATAATCTGTAAAAAGTTCAACTTCCTACCTCAAATACTTTGTGAGGAAAGATGTAATTTATAAGCGTTATTTTAACATTGCAAGTATAGGGCGTTCCGGAGCCCCTTAATACAGGTTTGTAAATGTTACGTTTTCTTTTGGTAAGAAAACGCTAACTCTAAAAAATTATGCTGGTCGCTACGTGGCAAGCCCGCGGGACTACATTGCGCATCTTGTAAATGTTTCGTGGGCTTAGTATCTTTACTAACTATCGATAATGTTTGTCCAAATTGTCGAGTAAAACTAATACTGATTTCGGGGTTGCAGTTAGTTATCGTTCGCAGCACCTGTACTCGAATAGTAACCAGTTCGATGGGCGACTAGTGATGTGGAGCGTGTTTGCACCGATATGAGCATCCAATTTCTCATGTATATTATTTATAACATCTCACGTTTTCTCTACTTGGGTTTGATCACGGCATGTTGTAACTATGATTCATGTACAGCTTTGTATGGTTTCGATCTTAGTAACATGTTATCACATTTTTGTTCCTTTAACTAATGAGCATATTGCACCTACATTAATATCTGTAACTGGAAACTCCGCTGATCCTCTTTCGATGGTTCGCCAACCTGGTCACTGCACACGTTCGCAACAGTTAATAAATCTACGCAAGCCCGGAAAAAGAATACAGAAATAATTCCTTGCGGTTTATGACATAAATTCGTCGGTATATGCGTTAAGGAGATTGAGGACGGGCACAAAATATCGGTTATGTATAATCACAGCTACAGCTTAAAGGGTCCCCGCCTCACAGCACAATTCTCAGTCATAAAGTCTGTCGAAACAGGTTGCTTGCAAATAAAGAAATTTGTATGTGATTTAGGATTTAGGACGTTTTGATCAAGTAAAACAGATCGCTCCTTCTGATTTCTCAACATGGGAAAACAATCAAATTCTGTCATTAAATTCACATTAAATATGGAGTCAAATTTTTATGAATATATGAGAGCAGTGCTGGCTGAAAACGTCTACTTATAGTAAGAATAGGGTCTAACGTACAATCACTGTCTTACGTTCAAAAAATGGCTCTGAGCACTATGGGACTTAACATCTATGGTCATCAGTCCCCTAGAACTTCGAACTACTTAAACCTAACTAACCTAAGGACATCACACAACACCCAGTCAGCACGTGACAGAGAAAATCCCTGACCCCGCCGGGAATCGAACCTGGGAACCCAGGCGTGGGAAGCGAGAACGCTACCGCACGACCACGAGCTGCGGACTCTTGCGTTCAAGATTCTTGTCCGAGTATTAAAAATTTTACTACGTTTATTTACTAATTGTGCTTTCCCTGTTTCAGATGAATGATTTATTTCGTAAAAATTACTTAGATGCATTCCACCTGCTAGTGAGATGATTATAATCAACACTAGAGCCAACAACAGTGAGTTTCACGATACGTACGAATACAACGTGTAAACGGTTGACGCAGTTACCTCTAGCGGGCCGAAGAGATACCGCAGAATACGGTAGCAACGCCCTCACCACGAACACCGTGCTTCGCTGCGGAGTGGAGCGGAGCGGCGCGGCCGCAGTATGTAATGATCCGGTGTCTGCGGTGTGTAAACACGGCGCTAACGGTGTTAGCCGGCGGATCGCACGCCGCGGCATCTGTTGACTCGATCCATCAGCGGCCGCCGCAGCGCACCTGGCCGGCCGGGGCCCAGCACTGCATAAGCCAACAACGCGCCGCGCCGCGCCGGGCCGGCAGAGTCTGCTTTCACTTGCCACGCAGCCCTGCGCACGCCGTGTGTAACTGCGGCAGGCAGCCGGCGTAACAGCGCAGTAACGCCGGCTGCCACAGCGACTTCCGCAGGCGCCGTTGTCCTAATTTCCCGTACGCCCCACACAAGCTGGCAAAGACGTACGTTTATTTGATCGTGTTTCCTGACAAGGTCGTTGTCATGAGGTCCAGGATAACAATACGACTGCGTGTGTCCGCTGCTGCTCTGGCTTCAGTTCGTTCTTCAGATGAGGGTTTTATTTTACTACAAGCAGAGTACCCTACATTGGCCGGGTATGTTTTTATTCCAACCTTGTATCAGTCCATCTCATCCTTCCCTCTCTATCTGTCCGTCTCGTCCGCCTATTCCACCGCCACTCTCTGTCCATCTCCTCTTGCCCTTATCCCTGTCCATCTCCTCGTCTCTCCCCTTTGTGTCAATCTTCTCCTCCTTCCTCAATATATCTACTTCTCCCCCACTGTTCATCTCACCAGCCCACTCTTTGTCCATATTCTCTTCTACCTATCTTCTTCTTCTCTTCCCTCTGCCCATCTCCTCTTCCCCCTCTTTGTACCTATCTTCTCCTCCACATCCTCCAGGTTCATATCCTCCCCGTTCCTTTCTTATCCATTCCTCCTTTCCCATATCTCTGTCCATCTTCTTCTCTCCCCATTAGGCATCAATTTCCTCTTTGTGTCTGTTCAACTCCTCCTCCTCCATCTCCCTGCACTCTCTTCACCTGCCTGTCTCAATCCCTCTCCTCTGGTTTCTCTCTGTGTCCATTTCTTCCTCTCCCCTCTCTCTAATTTCCCCCCACTACCCTGTCGGTTCCTCCTCATCCTCCTAATTGTGTCCATCTCTTCCGTCCCCTTCCAGTCTGTTCATCTCCTCGTCCTCCTTTCTCTCTTCACGTTTAGCCGCCCGGGATTAGCCGAGCGGTGTAAGGCGCTGCAGTCATGGACTGTGCGGCTGGTCCCGGTGGAGGTTCGAGTCCTCCCTCGCTCATGGGTGTGTGTGTTTGTCCATAGGATAATTTAGCTTAAGTAGTGTGTAAGCTTAGGAACTGATGACCTGAGTAGTTACGTCCCATAATATTTCACACACATTTGAACATTTTTTTCTCTTCACGTTTTCATACTCATGCCAATACGAAGGCTTCTTACACGTACAGTATTTCATAGCAGATTGTAACTAATATATGTACCATATTTGACTGAAATAATTCCAGTAGTATAGAATGAGCTTTTTAACCATGGGGTTGTTTGCATACATATGTCTAATATATTTCACACATATTTAACTCGTTTCACTCGTATTTCTATACATATTTCACCAGAATTTCTAGCGAATTTCGTCCTGCAGTTTCATTTTCACGCGATTCAATTCTTATGACGTCATACCTCCTAAACCATGAGCTGTACGGCGATATAATTACGCAGGTAGATTCAGTGGTATGTGTGCCCATTGTTTGCGAAATGTGCTGTGCATAGATTTGGAAGTAAAGAAGGAGTTAAACGTCACACATGATGCGGAATTTTCTTCTCGCATCTCAGTATTTTACATCGCATTTCCTGAACTATATGTCGTACAATGATATATTCTGGTATTTACTTTCAGCGGCATACAGACAATGCCTGTGAAAAGCTTTGCGATTAAATTTAGTGGCAACAAAGTTATAAAGTTAAATGTCTTGCATATTGCATTAGTTCTTCGCGCTTTCAGAGTTTATAGAGACATATCTCCTCAACTAACTATCGTACAATGATGTGATTTTTCTGGTACATTTAAAAAAATTGTATATTTGCTTACTGTTTGCAAAATACACCATGAATACAATTAGTTGTAAAGAAATAATGAGTTAAAACGTCATGCATCATTTAAGTAAGTGGTGATGTACTTTCTTCCTTTTATCATTTTGTGGGGGGTCGTAAGCGAGAAAAAGTCTTGCCGAAGTTGGAAATTGTTTGTTACATTTGTTGCATGTCTCTTAGTGCTCTCTTTCTCAAATACTGAATACGATTATTCTTACTTCTTGGGCGACACTGGTTTTATCGACCACCCTCATTCCATTGACAGATGGGTTGTCTTTATCCCCATGGTGAGTCCTTCAAGACAATAAATTATATGTCTACATTATCTCGTCGAAATCAGTCCTGTGGCTGAGGTGATGATATTGATAATATACTACATTCATTATTATGAAATTCATGGATTAATCCTAAGTTTAAGAGACGAAGAAAGTGGTACACCTGCCCATTATCGTGTAGGGCGCCCTCGAACAGGTAGAAGTGCCACAGCACGACGCGGCATGGACTCGACTAATGTCTCGAGTAGTGCTGGAGGGAACTGACACCATGGACCTAGGAGGGCTGTCCATAAATCCGTAGGAGTAGGAGGAGTGGAGATCTCCTCTGAACAGCAAGTTTCAAGCCTTCCCAGATTCGCTCAATACTGTTCAGGTCTGGGCAGTTTGATGGCCAGCGCAAGTATTTAAACTCAGAAGAGAGTTCTTGGAACCACTCTGTAGAAATTCTGGTCGTGTCGGGTGTCACATTTCACGGAATTTCCCAAGTCAGTCGTAATTCACAGTGGACATGAATGGATGCATATGATCAGACAGGATGCTTACGTACGCGTTACCTGTCAGAGTCGTATCTTCACGTATCAGGGGTCCTATATCACTTCAACTGCACGCACCCCATACCATTACGGAGTCTCCACGAGCTTGAACAGTCCCCTGCTGACACGCAGGTTCCAAGGATCCATGAGGTTGTAACCATACGCGTACACGTCCATCCGCTCAATAGATTCTGAAACGAGAAGCGTCCGACCAGGCAACATGTTCACAATCGTAAACAGTCAAACGTCAGTGTTGACGGACCCAGGAGAGGCGTAAAGCTTTGTGTCGCGCAGTCATCAAGGGTACACGAGTGGGCCTTCGGCTCCGAAAGTCAAATCGATAACGTTTCGCAGCGCCACTTCAGTGCCTCACGGTGTGGGGTGCTAAAACCACAAATCCCAGTTGGTGCGTGTCCAGGGCATTGTGACGAGTGAGACCTACATCAATGACGTCGTGTGAGCCGTAGCCATACCCTTTCTGCACAACACCACAGAAGCCATTTTTCAGCAACACAATGCAAGACCATATGCTGCTGCACGAACACATGCCTTTTTGGTGTCACAGAATGGCAGCAGCCTTCCTCCTGACCCCCCCCCCCACCCCCCCCCCCCCCCCAGCGAGTACACCAGACTGGTCGCCAATCGAGATATGGTGAAACGACGGGTGCACCCCTGTGAACCATGCCAACCACCACAGACGATCTATGGAACCATGTGAATGCAGCATGGATGGATATTGCACAGGACGCTGGACGCTATTCACGCATTATACGCATCGATTCCATCAGGCGTGGACCAAATTATCAGAGCACATGGGGGCCCTGTGCCTACTAGGCAACAGGACACATGCTGAACCGAGATGACTGAAATGCTGATTTCTTTAACAGAACATACTATTGCACACGTCCTTTGAATATGGACGTCCTCTCCCTCTCGTTGTTCAAGGTGTTCTGTTTCTTTCTAAACGTGAGTGTACGTTCCGAGAAGAGTTGAGCATTGTTTACTTAGCTCCGTAAAACTCTCGTGAAATGACCACAACGAGAAAATACGAGACACTAAAGCTAATTCGGAAGGTTGCCAACTACCATGTCTATGTGGCAGTCGCGAATGTAATACGATAGAGGGGATGAGACAAGGAGAGTTTCAAATAGTTTACAAGTTCCAGCATGTAGAACTTAGAATAGTTTGCTGTCACCTTCACAGTGTAAGGTTTCTAGCTTATTTTTCGTCTTAATTGAAAGTCATGTGAGCTCTGTTTTTCGTCTCTGTGTCATACTTCATATTCGTACATAGTATATTTTACAAGTAGAAGAGGTCTTCAATAGTCTATATGTCTCGCCACTGAGGTTCTTAGTACAAGCAATGTGATCTTCCTGAAAGATATAATTGCAATATGATTGTACAGCAGGCTGTACAGTCAAATCGCCGTTACATCTTTCAGAGAGTTTTATACGACTGTGGCTCCATACAACAGTAAAATCATTAATGTGATTTTTCGTGGTCAGTAACATTGTCCTTGGGACTCAGGCATTCAGTGAGTGAGAGAGACTCTGGTGTTGGTCACGCTGCTGAGCGGTCTGGAAATAAGTAGCAGAACACAAATACGCAGACGCAAAGGATGTTAGTTTTTGTAAATACTAAACTGTAAAGAGTAGGTGATAGATCCGTGGCCTAGGGCTAGCGTCTCTGATTAGTAATCAAAAATGTCCTCGGTCCCCGGTTAGAATCAAGCCACCGTTTAAATTTTGATTAATAATCAGCATTGGCAGCCGAAGGCTTTCGGCATAAAAGTCACCCTCAATGGCCTTGAAAAAGAGGGCGGAAGAGCGATTAGAGATGGCACTCTTTTGTCCTAAGGGTGGGAAACTGCCCCTAAAGGCGGAAGAATCAGCAATGAACAACGGCATGAGGATGCAGAATGAAATACACTCCTGGAAATTGAAATAAGAACACCGTGAACTCATTGTCCCAGGAAGGGGAAACTTTATTGACACATTCCTGGGGTCCGATACATCACATGATCACACTGACAGAACCACAGGCACATAGACACAGGCAACAGAGCATGCACAATGTCGGCACTAGTGCAGTGTATATCCACCTTTCGCAGCAATGCAGGCTGCTATTCTCCCATGGAGACGATTGTAGAGATGCTGGATGTAGTCCTGTGGAACGGCTTGCCATGCCATTTCCACCTGGCGCCTCAGTTGGACCAGCGTTCGTGCTGGACGTGCAGACCGCGTGAGACGACGCTTCATCCAGTCCCAAACATGCTCAATTGGGGACAGATCCGGAGATCTTGCTGGCCAGGGTAGTTGACTTACACCTTCTAGAGCACGTTGGGTGGCACGGGATACATGCGGGCGTGCATTGTCCTGTTGGAACAGCACGTTCCCTTGCCGGTCTAGGAATGGTAGAACGATGGGTTCGATGACGGTTTGGATGTACCGTGCACTATTCAGTGTCCCCTCGACGATCACCAGTGGTGTACGGCCAGTGTAGGAGTTCGCTTCCCACACCATGATGCCGGGTGTTGGCTCTGTGTGCCTCGGTCGTATGCAGTCCTGATTGTGGCGCTCACCTGCACGGCGCCAAACACGCATACGACCATCATTGGCACCAAGGCACAAGCGACTCTCATCGCTGAAGACGACACGTTTCCATTCGTCCCTCCATTCACTCCTGTCGCGACACCACTGGAGGCGGGCTGCACGATGTTGGGGCGTGAGCGGAAGACGGCCTAACGGTGTGCGGGACCGTAGCCCAGCTTCATGGAGACGGTTGCGAATGGTCCTCGCCGATACCCCAGGAGCAACAGTGTCCCTAATTTGCTGGGAAGTGGCGGTGCGGTCCCCCACGGCACTGCGTAGGATCCTACGGTCTTGGCGTGCATCCGTGCGTCGCTGCGGTCCGGTCCCAGGTCGACGGGCACGTGCACCTTCCGCCGACCACTGGCGACAACATCGATGTACTGTGGAGACCTCACGCCCCACGTGTTGAGCAATTCGGCGGTACGTCCACCCGGCCTCCCGCATGCCCACTATACGCCCTCGCTCAAAGTCCGTCAACTGCACATACGGTTCACGTCCACGCTGTCGCGGCATGCTACCAGTGTTAAAGACTGCGATGGAGCTCCGTATGCCACGGCAAACTGGCTGACACTGACGGCGGCGGTGCACAAATGCTGCGCAGCTAGCGCGATTCGACGGCCAACACCGCGGTTCCTGGTGTGTCCGCTGTGCCGTGCGTGTGATCATTGCTTGTACAGCACTCTCGCAGTGTCCGGAGCAAGTATGGTGGGTCTGACACACCTGTGCCAATGTGTTTTTTTTTCCATTTCCAGGAGTGTAGAAACCACTGCGTTAAAGACATGTTAAGTGTATCCAAAGGACATGTGGCCTGTAGTTCACAAGGGGCATTATGAATTCTCCACAGACAAAAGTTTCCGGAATTGTCCCCCATTTGGATCTCCGGGAGGGGACTGCCAAGGGAGGGTGACCAAGGAAGAAAGACTGAATAATCAATGAAACGATAACTAGGGAACCTAGAAAACGGGAAAAGGGGAATGCAAAGGTTCATTCTATGTACAGCAGGGGTCAGTGTAGTAAAACGGCAAGAAGACGAAGATTTCAGGTCAGATGAGTGTAGGGTAATATCAACAGCAGCAGAAAATGGTATAACGGGAGTAGCATTCGTTATGAATAGGAAGGTAGACCTCAGAGTGTATTACTGTGGACAGTTCACTGATGAGGTTATTCTTATCAGAATCGACAGCATACCAACACCAGAAATGACAGTTCAGGTATTTAAGCCGACGTCGCAAGCTGAAGATGAAGAGATAGAGAAGGTACACGAGCATATTGAAAAGGTAATACAGTACGTAAGGGGAGACTAAAATCTAATAGTCATGGGAGAGTGGGATGCAGTTGTAGGGGAAGAAGAAAAGGTTGCAGGAGAATATGGGCTTGGGACAAGGAATGACAGAGGAGAAAGGGTAATTGAGTTCTGTAACAAGTTTCAGATAGTAGTAGGGAATACTCTGTCCGAGAATCACAAGAAGAGGTGGTTTAAATGGAAAGACCGGGTAAAACGGGAAGATTTCAGTTTACATCACCGTCAGACAGAGATTCCGTAATCAGATAACGGACTGCAAGGCGTACGCAGTAGCAGATATAGACTCAGATCATAACGTAGTAGTGATGAAGAGTAGGCTGATGTTTAACAGATTAGTCAGGAAGAATCAGTACGCAAAGTGGTATACAGATGGAGTGGCGATACGCTTGAAGTTTTCTAAGGCTATAGATACAGCAATGAGGAATAACTCAGCAGGTTGTACAGTTGAAGCGGAATGGACGTCACTAAAAGGATCCATCATAGACGTAGGAAAGGGAAACATAGCTACAAAAAAGCAAGTGCGAGGAAACGTTGGGTAACAGAAGAAGTACTTTATTTGATCGATTAAATTGCTGCATGAAAAATGTGAAGAAATCGGATAAGATGTGATTCTCAGAAGGACAGACTCAGCACACAGGAAAGCCAAAGCAACCTTCGGTGACATTAAAAGCAAGGGTGGTTGCATTAAGAGTGAAACGGGAATTCAACTCTTAAATGCTAAGGAGAGAGAGGATAGGTGTCAAGAATACATTCAAGGCCTCTTGAGGGAGATTTGTCTGATGTGACAGAAGAAGTATGGATCCAGTATTAAAATCAGAATTTAAGAGAGGTTTGGAGGAGTTAAGATAAAAAGGCATAAGGGATCGATAACATTCCATCAGAATTTCTAAAATCATTGGGGGAAGTGGCAACAAAACAACTATTCACGTTGGTGTGTAGAATGTATGAGTCTGGCAACATACCATCTGACTTTCGGAAAAATACCATCCGTACAATTCCGAAGACTGCAACAGCTGACAAGTGTGAGAATTATCGCACAATCAGATTAACAGCTGATGCATCCAAGTTACTGATAAGCATAATATACTGAAGGAGGGAAAAGAAAATCAAGGGTGACCTAGACGACGATCAGTTTTCATTTAGAAAAGCTAAAGGCACGACAGAAGCAATTCTGACGTTTCGGTTGATAATGGAAACAAGACTAAAGAAAAATCAAGTCACATTCATAGGATTTGTCGACTTGGAAAAAGCGTTCGACATTGTAAAATGGTGCAAGGTGTTCGAAATAATGAGAAAAGTAGGGGTTAGCTGTAGTGAGAGACCGGTAATAGACGGTATGTACAAAAGCCAAGAGGGAATAATAACAGTGGACGACGGAGAACGAAGTGCTCGGATTAAAAATTGTTAGATCGGTATGTAGTCTTTCTCTCCTACTGTTCAATAATTACGTCGAAGAAGGAACGATGGAAATAAGAGAAAGTTTCAGGAGTGGAACTGAAATTCAAGGTGAAAGGATATCAATGATACGATTCCCTGATGACGCTGCTATCCTGAGTGCAAGTGAAGTAGAATTACATGAGCTGCTGAATGTAATGAAGAATCTGATGACTACAGAATATGGACTGAAAGTAAATCGAAGAAAGACGAAAGTAATGAAAATTAGCAGTAATGAGAACAGCGAGAAACTTAACATTAAGACCTATAGTCACGAAGTAAATGAACTTAGGGAATTCTGCTACCTAGGCAATAAAACAACCAATGACGGACGGAGCAATGAGGGCATAACAAGCTGACTACCAGAGACAAAAAGGGCACTCCTGACCGAGAGAGGTCTGCTAGTGTCAAACATAGGCCTTAATTTGAGGAAACATTTCTGGGAATACATGTTTGGAGTACAGCATTGTTTAATAGTGAAGCGTGGGCTGTGAAAAAACCGGAAGAGAAGAGAATTGAAGCGATGTTTTGTTGTGATGTGAAGCTAACGTTACGTAGCGTCCTTCACTCGCACGATTTTGGATACACACATTACTCTGCACTTTTACACACAGTGAAGCTCACAGCCTCTGGGAGCTACCACTAGCATCAAACGGATGAGGCCGAATTGAATCACATAATATGCGAATATGCAGAATACAAGAACGCACAAGAAGTACAGTATAGAAAATTGATTGCTACGGATTTTCCCTTACCGCTAGTGTTACATTCTTACTTACATAGAATCCGAAGAGTAAATTCCATTTCGTTGCGGAATACTAAAGAAGATTTGAAATTTTATACTCAGTGTCCACATGGTTCAAGTAATCTTAGGACGACAGCTCGGCTGTTAGAATAATGTGTTCTACCTCTTGTAACTGTTTTGCTTTTTGCTTTTCGTTTGTTGTTGTCGTATACGTAAACTGGTTTCCTACCCTTTAACTTTCGTGCGTGTCAATATTTTAGCGCGAACCTGAAAAATGCAAGTACTGTGTTTATGGAAATGCTTTCTGATAAAAAGAGTCACCACATACACCAGGAAACCTGTAACTGTAGCGCAGTTAACTTTTCCTAAGAATAATTGCAAAACGTAAATCTGTATATTACAGAAACTGTCCTGTGGAATTCTGTATCGTGCATTGCAGTGAACACAGATAAGATACATGTGGTTTGATGTGGACTGCCACGAATTCCTATCACGTGGCCAAACTCTTGATATCAGAGTAGCACTTGCTACCTACGTCGTCAGTTATTTGCTGGATGTATTCCAGTTTCTGTCTACCTCTACAGTTTTGCCCTCTATAGCTCCCTCTAGTACCATGGACATCATGCCCTCGTGTCTTAACAGATGTCCTATCATCCTGTCACTTCTCCTTGTCAGTGTTTTCCGCCCCCCCCCCCCTCCAACGATTTTTTGTAGCAACACATGTCAATGGCTTCGATTCTCCATAAAAACGCGGGAGACTGCCGGATATCAGTAACGTCCTGCCACGATATTTCAGCGCAGAGTCTTCTGGCCATCTTCAGGTGAGTGCCACTGTAGGAAAAGTTAACTACGCTACAGTTACTCGTTTCCTGGTGTATGTTGTCACTCTTTTTATCAGAAAGCATTTCCGTAAACACAGTACTTGCATTTTTCAGGTTGGCGCTAAAATATTGAGAAGCATGAAAGTTAAAGGGTAGGAAACCAGTTTACGTACACGACAACAACAAACGAAAAGCAAAAAGCAAAACAGTTACAAGAGGTAGAACACATTATTGCATCAGCCGAGCTGTCGTCCTAAGATTACTTGAACCGAGTGAACACTGAGTATAAAATTTCGAATCATCTGTAGCATTCCGCAACGAAATGGAAGTTACTCTTCGGATTCTATGTAAGTAAGAATGTAACACTAGCGGTAAGGGAAAATCCGTAGCAATCAATTTTCTATACAGTACTTCTTGTGCGTTCTTGTATTCTGCATATTCGCATATCATGTGATTCAGTTCGGCTTCATCCGTTTGATGATAGTGGTAGCTTCCAGACGCTGTGATCCTGACTGTGTGTAAAAGTGCAGAGTAATATGTGTATCCAACACCGTGCGAATGAAGGACCCTACGTAACGTTAGCTTCGCATAGTCGAACCATGACGAGAAAGACATGTCCTCCTATACAGCCGCCAACAGTCTTCCCATAAGACTAGGTGATGCATCCCACTTACGTTTCCGGTCATAGTAGTGAGCTTTCTTCATCGTAGGTCTGATATCAGTGTGAGGGATCTATACTGGATGGATATGTCCTTCTGTATGGTCTATGCTAGAATGTTACCCCTCTCATTATGGAGAATTCCATGATATCTTTTCCTCAGTGGATGTTTATGTTTCTTCTCTTTGCTTCTACAAAGATCTCAGTATGAAAAGTATGTGCAGATCGAAGTTAAGGTGAAACTGAAATTATCTCATAGGCACAATTAGAGGGTCTGAAGAGGGCGTTTCCAGTCCCTCTTCCCTTTTAAGGTCGAGTTGGTATACGTAAGATACATATTGCCAATATGGTTCAATAAAATAATTTAGTTCGTTGTTGGTGTCTTTCCAGTTCCTAAAATCGTGTAACAATTATGGAATCGCGGCTTTTAAAGATGTCAGATGGATATCGAAAGCACGAATATGTGATGTTCCCTACATTTCCTCATTCCTCATAGCTTCTTATCAGAAGAGGAATTCCGTTCGTGCTGTTCTTCCGTAAAAAACCTGCAGTAGCCCCCAGAACAGCTGATTAGTCTGTTCAGCCGCATGGCTCAGCATTTCCCGCATACATGTAGGTGAAGGTTCACCTCGACAGGATACGCGCATTGCGTAGGATAACCCATAAAAAACCCTACTTTTTAAATTCCCGCCATTTCTCTTCCGGTACGTTGGTAACACTTCAAGTAGCGCGATTTTCTTCTCTTGTTTCTTTATGCTCCTTTATAGAGCACTTCACGATGGAACAGCACGTTACCATAGTGCAAATGTACAAAGACTGTTCACAAATTCCGTAAAATGTTTGTTCAATACAATGCGCCAGGTAAGTCGACTGTGACGCGACTGATGGTTCAATTTCAGAAAAGCAGTTCGGTTGTAATCGTTAAGACCTGGGGACATCTTCGTGTTAGTCGAAACTTGGCCGTACTGTTCCGAGGACGCCACAAGAAACGCATTAACAGGGGACGAGGAACGCTAACGCAGTATTGTAAGAGTGTTTCCAGGTTTGAACCGGATCGTTTGAATGCTGAAGAGGTCTACTTTCGACAAGGTGGTGCAACTTGTCATACATCGTTTGCAACAACGGAACTGTTACGAGCGAGGTTCCTCGGCCACTGCTTTCTCGTAACGGTGACGCAAGCTGGCCGTCTTGCTATTGTCATCTGACACCACGAGATTTATTGTTGTGGAGGAAGCTGAAATCTTGTGAGGACACCAGCAAGCCGCGATCACTTCCAGAGTTCAAGTCTGAGATTCGTCGTTTAATTTCAAATATAGAGAAAAAAATACCGAAAACGCGTGAAAAATTTCATCGAAAGAAAGTGCCTGCAGAGTAGTCGAGGGAATTTCAGTAACGTTATGTTCCATACATAATCACAGATAGCATACACTTCAATAATATTTATATTTATTCGTATCATCAATAAACTTGTATGTTGTAATGCACTCACAAGTTATGTTCTTTATGAGACACACTTTACCTGGTATGCTTCTGCCTACGCCTGTTCAGTAGCTCCCGCTGCTGATCTGCATCACTCCACCTCAGTTAAGGAGAAAGAAAACTGTCACTCGGCTATGGACAGTAATCAGTTTCTTGGCGTAACTGATATCATTCAGCAAGATTCTACATTCCAATGAAATCTCACCAAGGAGCTTGGAGGGTTCAGTCCTGCGACTGCCTAAAAATTGGAATGGTAACTTTAGACCTAGCAAGGCTTATTAAGAGTCGGAAACACAACTATCAAACGCCCCTGGCTTCTAATTTACTCGCGTTACCTGGTGCAAACTGAGCCTACTCGGATGTGGAACAGAGAGGTGCTACTCTAGACTACTTTGGTTCAAATGGCTCTGAGCACTATGGGACTTAACATCTACGGTCATCAGTCCCCTAGAACTTACAACTGCTTAAACCTAACTAACCTAAGGACATCACACAACACCCAGTCATCACGAGGCAGAGAAAATCCCTGACCCCGCCGGGAATCGAACCCGGAAACCCGGGCGTGGGAAGCGAGAACGCTACCGCACGACCACGAGCTGCGGACTAGACTACTTTCGCTGGATGCTTGGAAGACTTATATAAAGATAACTGTAAAGTTATTGAGCGATTGGATAGCGCTGATAGTGATCTCTCAGGTTTTCCCGGCGTGACTGATTAATAGTGAGCTTCCGGGTGTTCAGCAGAGTTGTTTCTAATTTCTGCGCGATGTTTTGAAGACCGACCCAGCCTTCCGCTTCTGGTGCTACATGTTTTACTATTACGTCTACCGTGAAACGCAAATTTCCTCAGCGTTTTCCAACAGCAATGTGTGTGAAGGTCGGCGAGGGTTCAACAAATTGAAAATCCCTGTTTTATTTTTTAGCTGTTCTTTATTTCGATAGACTCCTTAATTACACTTTCCCTGGAACTTGGCGTGTGCACTGCAATGCTGGCCTCGTAATATATTCCATGATTATATTCGAGGCAGTAATTGACGACAACCGGTTTGCTTGGTGTCTTTAATGGAGTAGGTTTCTGATGTTCTGATCATCTCTCCTCGAGTGCTCTGACTACCTGACTAAAGTAAGACACACCACATTCGCACAGAATGCGATACCCACACGGCTATCGGAGACATCGTCTTTAACATTACAAAGAATAGTTTTTGCCTTAGCTGAAGGAATCGAAATTCACTGGATACTATGTTTGCCTGAAGATACATTGACCAATCAGACCATTGTGGACACCGAGCTACCGTCGATACAAACCCATAGAGGTGACAGCGGTGTCACCTGGCGAGAACTGACTGCTAGTTAGACACACACACGGTGCATGTAGCATCAGTGAGACTGCTGTCCGTCTGTAGAATGGCGAACGTGCGATCCATCTGACAAGGGGAGGCCGCCAATTGTGAAATTCAGATTCGATTCATACTGCGCATAATAAAAGCTCATGGCCAGAGGTGTAATGTGGCAAAGCACCAAGATGCACTTCTCAGCCGTTGTCGAGAAAATCGACAGTTAAAAGAGACCGTTGCGGTGAAATACTCTCTACGACCAATGGTTTTCCACAGCGTCGTGGCGCAGCGGTAAGCGCTCGGGTTTGTAATCCGAAGGTCGCCGGATCGAATCTCGCGCCATGCAATTTTTTTTTATTATTAGTTTTTTGTAATTCAAATATATATATATATATATATATATATATATATATATATATATATATATGTGTGTGTGTGTGTGTGTGTGTAAACTATTAATGAATTGCTTATGCATGCTGGGGAAGGCGGATCGCTCTCCAATTGTACCGCCTCCATTTTTCCGTTTTTTTAACAGGGTGTACCGAAGCTCTCCCGTCCCCACTGATTTTCGACGATGTTATAAGTTGCGCTAGGGACCGGATCTACCTTCTTTCGAAGATAGCAGGCAACTACGCTGTTATGCGGCGGCTCGTTTCGGCCCATTCAACATCTGTCCTTCAAGTGTAACGAGCGAGTAACGGAGTTTATATTTCATACCTGCCACAGCGAATTTGTGTTCGTGGGGTCTCTATTCCAATTCGAACGTTTGACTTACGCTATACGTATTCGTTTCGGAATATCGTTTCTACGTCTTCCGTTAACTATACGAGGTTAACATTATGAAGACAATTAATAACATTTGTGAATACAACTTTGTTTGCGGAAAATATAATGATGTTCGAAGTCGCCAGTTTTTCCACGACAAACGACTTTCAACAACTTATTATAAGCATAATTGTTGCAACTGATTGCCGGGAATTATATATATATATATATATATATATATATATATATATATATATATATATATTTGAATTATAAAAAACAAATACTAAAAAAAAACTGCATGGTGCGAGACTCGATCCGGCGACCTTCGGATTACAATCCCGAGCGCTTACCTCTCCACCACGACGCTGTGGAAAATTATTAGTCGTAGAGACTATTTCACGGCAATGGTTTCTTTTAACTGTCGATTTTCTCGACAACGGCTGAGAAGTGCATCTTGGTGCTTTGCCACATTACACCTCTGGTCATGAGCTTTTATTATGCGCAGTATGAATCGAATCTGAATTTCACAATTGGCGGCCTCCCCTTGTGAGTTTGACCGAGGGCATATGGTGATGGCCCGGAGGCTCAGCACGAGCATTTCGAAAACTGCGCTACTTGTCGCGTGTTCGAGTTATGCTGTGCTCAGTGTGTTCAACACCTGGCGAAACCACGGCGAAAACACGTCCAGACATTCGTGAGGCTGGGCGGCCACCCTTCATTACATATGTCGGACGTCGTAGGGTGGGCAGACTGACAAAATAGGACAGGTGCGCAACTTAGAACTGGGCGAAGTACAAGCACGTCTGGACACACAGTGCACGGTACACTCATAATGATGGCCCTCCACAGCCGACGACTCATGTATGTGTCAAAATTAACTCCTCGACATCGGCAACTAGGACTGAAAATCATACATGATCATCGGCACTGGACGCTGGCTCAATGGCACAGCGTTTTATGCTTTCATGAATTCCGATACCATCTTCATCATGCCGTTGGGAGAGCGCGAATCCTTCGTCTTTCAGGGGGAAAGCTCCTTTGCACCTATACTTCGTGATGGAGACAAGCTGACGACGGCTCCATCATGCTCTCGGTAGCATTCACCATGACAGTCAAGGAGTATCGCACACTGGCTGCAGACCCCGTACACCCCTTAAAGACGATCTTCTTTCCCTGTCCCTGTGGCATTATTCAAGGAGATAGTGCGTCTTGATACTAGAGGGAACTTTAGAGAGCTGTAGAGGAAGACAGAGATTGGAATACATCCAGCAGATAATTGAGGACGTAGGTTGGCACAGGAGAGGAATTTGTGGCGGGCCTCATCATACTAGTCAGGAGACAGATGACCCCCCGCCCCAATAGCAAAAAAAAAAAAAAAAAAAAAAGAAGTGCACCACATCACAAGGTCAGAAGTGTGACGCAGTGGTTCGAAAAACGCAGTGGCGAGTTCCAATTGATGTTTTGGCTCGCCAACTCGCCAGATCTGAATCCGATAGAACACATCTGGCAGGTGACTGAACGTGGCGTCAGATCTCATCGCCCCCCTTCTCGGAATTTACAGGAATTAGGTGAGTAGTGTGTGCTGAAGTTGGGCCAACCCCCTTCAGCTACATACCAATGCTTCATTGCTCCCATGCCATGGCGTGTACCCGCTGTTATCCGTGCCAAAGGTGGGAATACCGGCTAATAGGTAGATAGTCATAATGTTCCGCCTAATCAGTGTATTTCCGGATATTGGAACAGAATAAAGCAGGTAAGCGATTTTTGGATTCTCTTTCTCGGTCTCGACCTGTCTCTCAGAGGCGTTCTTTACTTTCACTGCATCGCTCGTTCAGTTTTATACTCTAAGTACCAATTCTTTCGCATAGGTGTTGTAACTCTCCGGACTCGTCCGCCTTGTCTGAAAGTATTCGAGCTCTATGGACCACAGGCACCGAATTTTTTTCTGATGGATGGCGATGGCTTGAGACGTGCAGAACAGATCACTGTGTGCTGCTTTTCTGTATACAATTTGACCCAGAGATCCGTCCGGTCTTAAGTAAAACGTCGCGGAAAGGTGTTGCGAACGTGCCATGCCTTATGTTGGGCAGACTGCCAGAGCAGTGGAGGTTAGGTGCACGGAGCATCAGCGACACACTTCACTAAAGCCACCAAGCAAATCATCTGCCATCGAGAGCAGCCTCGAGTATAATCACGTTATGAAATACAATGAGAACAGTACTGTGGTGCTTCAAACGCCAAGTTTCTGGGACGGTGTAATTAAAGAGTCTGTCGAAATAAAGATGTCGGAAAAAGCTAATAAACAGGGATGGAGGTTTCAATTTAAATAAAACTTGGGAGTGCCACATTCAGTTTATTACATCCTCGCTGACCTTCACGGAGTACCAGTGCATGCTGTCTAAAACAAAGGACCATCCAGAATCGAACTCGGATGTAAATAGCGGCACATTGTGGTCGAAGTCCAAGCAGACAGTACACACAGCAGCAAAACCCGCAACACCTGAAGAAGAGGGATGGGTAGGTAATCGAAACATTGTGCAGAAATACGAAGCAATTCGGTTCAACACCCCGAAGCTCCCTGTTACACCTGGAATGTTCTTTGACTTTTCCCTTTATTTTAACAAACTACTTGTTTATCATTTTTATTTATTACTGTTAACATACTTCTGATTATCTAACAGCATCAAACGCTAAATTAATAACTGATAATGATGGAGCAAATACGCTACGAGACTCGATAATGTAACCAGTAAACTACTCGTGACAACTAAACTGTGTCACCGATAGTTTCCTTGCAAATCGACACATTATAAGATTCAGTCCTGTAATTATGTATCAACTAGTGACTAGCCACTCCAAGGGGCAATAACTTTTACCTAACAATCATGACTAGAGAGTAATTTACTTTTAATGAAATAGCAGCTCTAGTTGCATATAACAAATTTTGCTTCGTAACTGGTTTCTGCAATTAGTCCGTTCTCAGGTGAAAAGAAATTATTTTATCAGGATATAAATAACAACATGAAATATTTTTTGTAATGTGTGTGTGAAATCTTATGGGACTTAACTGCTAAGGCCATCAGTCCCTAAGCTTACACATAACTTAACCTAAATTATCCTAAGGACAAACACACACACGCATGCCCGAGGGAGGACTCGAAACTCCGCCGGGACCAGCCACACAGTCTATGACTGCAGTGCCTGAGACCGCTCAGCTAATCCCGCGCAGCCATGAAATATTTTGAAACAAGGTGCAGGAAGCTGTACAAAGTGTCTGGGTGACTACTGATGGATAATAGGTCGTGAGGATGTTCAAGTAAGATTTTTGTGTAACCAAGTGTATAAAACGTACGCAACAGAGACTTTGAGAATCTTAAAATTGGGAAGAACATACTAATGGGCAGGAGAGGTATTCAGAATATTTGACGAATAGATCTTTGAGCGCTGTAATGGACGCTATATGTTCCAAAGAACCGAAACTAACATCGGGTGGGTGCCGAAGGCCTCTAATCAGTTTAGTATACGTAAACCTTTTATCATATAGGATGTAGAACACTGTAACGGTATTCCCTAACGATTCCCCGTTGTCTACAGGAGACTACTGTCGTTGGACGATAGTAAAGAACTGCAGAACCTCTGAATGGCGTGCAGTGGCACAAGTAACTGTTCTTCCAACTGAAAACTCTCCTCTCACCTTGCCGTGAGTTTCTTTTTCTGTGGTTCCCCCCACACGACTTACTGTTAGAAAATGCGCAATATTCCTCCACTAGAGAAAATTGCAGCGGAAACTAACAGCACTTCACATCTCTGCAGGCTGCATGAGATGTTTTCTGGCATCAGGATAACTGAGCTATTAAACGATAGATAGTATGTGAGGGAAAACTTCAATATATTCTTACTCGTTTCATACAGGAACACTGCGTAGCCCGTACTAGTCTTAACTGACACTTTTAATATTCACACGCCATCAGAGTCACTCGTGGTAGGCATCTTACCGAATCTAACAGAACGATTCACCAAAAATGTTACAAAAGCGACCACCTATGATCATAGGCTCGCTCTAATATTATCCTAGTCGATCGCTTTTAACATTCAGTTCTCGGTCCCAACTTGCAAAATATGTGACGAGGATTTTAATTGATTCAAAAGTTACAGTTCACACATAAAAAACAAACTTTCTTGAGTTCACCTTTTCTACTTGTCCGCGATTACTTTGCGGCACTACATGGTCAAGTTCTACTCATTATTCCGGAAAATCGTGCCATCTGCTAGGAGGTCGTTACACGCAGATCATATCATTGTCAAGGCTATCCTCCGCGCTCTTTGGATTACACAAAGCAATTCTCTAGCCCACAAAATACGCTCGGGCACGCTGTGCTCTGACTGGCTGATATATATCGTAGCCAATCCGCTATTCGTATTAAATCGCGCAATCCTGTGTCCTTTGCATCTGACCAGTCTCAATGTAATAGCCTTTACTAGTATTTTATTAAAAGAATAAATTTAGAAAACACACAAATATAAAAAATATGACAAGGTTTACAATTGGCGCTACCAGTGTACAAAATTTCTTGACAACTAATTTTTTTTTATTTAGCGACGTGTTTCGAGGTGATACCTCATCATCAGATTACACTGACATTGCAAGAAATTTAACAGATGTTTGTACGTATATTAAAGCTTATTTACATGACTGCTGTGATCACCTTTGTTCTTGTGGCATGGCCGTTTCCTTTGATAATCTGAGGCAATGCTGTTTACATGGTTCTTATGGACAGACTTCACAACGGTGTCTTTAAAGCATTTCATATTATCACAGATATCAAATTAACTCCGGCTTTAAATAACTGAACTATCGTAAAATATTTTTGGTTTCACAAGTACCATACAACAGAGAATTACATTTCACAAATTTGCCGGAAGGATATAACTGATACGCTCTGCACAGCCGCAGTTCTCTCGCTAGCGTATATTCAGTTAAAACACATGGCAGTATTCGTTTCCGCTCATTGCTTCGAATTCACACGTTCATTCTCATTAATAACTGAAAGAATGCAATTATGAGTAATTAATAGAAGTCATAATCTTCACAGAAGGTATAGTTTGTTTCCAAAATATGCTCTATTCACTGTAAATGATTTATAGTCCATTATACACTGACAAGTTCCGGCCATAGCCGTAACTATCAAGAGCTACTGCATCGTAAGAGTACATCCGTCGTGCTAGAACCATGACTCATGTATGAAACTATCTGCTCGCTGCCGTCCGACTTATATAGGTGCTATGCCTCAGGCAGCTATCTTTAGATATGAATAAATTAAGACAATGTCTACAACAAAGGGAAGAAACCCGACAGTGTCTGACTACAAGTGCACTAGTGAACACCTTATGCACGTCACACGGTATACGTGTAATTATGGGAGGTGAAATGAGAAGGGACAGTCACATAAAATCACTTTTAGGAAAAGCGAATGTGGAACTTGGATTTCTTTGGACGGGTTCTGAGAACATGTTGTTCATTTGCGGAGGAAATCGAACGCAAGACGGTAGGGCGACCAGTTTTAGTCGTTCAAGTGTTCTGAAACGTTATCAGGTAAACAGAGCGAAGACATCGATCAAATTCAGAGACGCGTTGCTGTAATAGTTCTGAGTAGCCCGTACTAAAGTTCCACAGGAATGCTCAGGGAGCATAAGTAGGAATGATACTTCCTGGCAGATTAAAACTGTATGTCGGACCGAGATCCAAGCTCGGGACCTTTGCCTTTCGCGGGCAAGTACTCTACCAACTGAGCTACCCAAGAACGACTCACGACCTGTCCTCACAGATTGACTAAGCCCTGTCTCCGCAATATCGTTTCTTTCGGAGTACTAGTCCTGCAAGGTTCGCAGTATAGATTCTGTAAAGTTTGGAAGGTAGGAGTCGAGGTACTGGCGGAAGTAAAGCTGTGAGGACGGGTCGTGAGTCGTGCTTGGGTAGCTCAGTTGGTAGAGCACTTGCCCACGAAAAGCAAAGGTCCCGATTTCGAGTCTCGGTCCGGCACACAGTTTTCATCTGCCAGGAAGTTTCACATCAGCGCACACTCCGCTGCAGAGTGAAAATCTCAGTCTGCATAAGTAGGAATGCTTGGAAGGAAGACTACGAAGTCCACTCGAAAGCTCGTTGCCTAATCTGACAGGCCCTGTATTCGAAGAAGACTGTGTGGCCATCATGCTATCGTCGTCTTATGTCTCCATTAAAGATCCGGAGAATAAGGGAAGGCAGGTTTGCGCACAACGAAGGCATACAGTCGTTCGCACTACAAAGGCACGCACATAGTCGTCAGTCCCTTACTCAAGACGCGCATGAAATAGCGGAGAAAATCTATAATATTCGTAACATACAGGGTCTAACCACGCACTGTTTAGTGACTTGGTGTGTACGTAAAGAGGTTGGACAAAAACAGGGAAACACCACAAGCAGAATACGTTTCCATGTCTAATACGGTGTAGGAAAACCTTTGGCATCCCAAAACAGCTTCCATTTGCCTCGGAATGGATAAACACAGGTCCTGTATGGTTTTCAAGGGAATGTTACACCATTCCTCCTGCTAAATAGTGCAGATTCAGTGACGTTAACGGTGGTGGGTAGCGATCATTCTCCAAAAGTAGCCCATAAAGCCTCCGTGATGTTGTAACCTGGTGACTGTGGTGGCGAGGGCAAATACGAAAATTCATCACCATGCTAGCAAACCAAGCCTGAACGATGAGAGCTGTACGAACAGCCGTACCATCTTGCAACACAGCATCACCATTGAGGAACCGAAATTGTGACATAGGATGGGCCTCCCCAGCCAAAATGTTCACATAATCCTTTGCAGTAATGCGGCCTTCCATAGTAGCCATCGGACATGTAGAATATCACTAATGGCTACCCAGATCATCACCGAAACCCCGCTATATTTCTCTCTCTTGGGACGTAGACTCGGCCAGAAGTCGAAAACAGTGTGTAGCACGACTCATTCGACCAAATGACCTTCATCTCTTGCTCCACAGTCGAGGTTTTATGCCTTCGGCACTAACTTTGCTTTTACTGGAATTTACCTCACTGCTGTGTGGTTTTAGAATTCCATGTCTGCCTGCAGTTAGCTGCTTACGCAGCACTCTCGTTCTGTTTTGATGCTGACAGGTTTAGCGAATGAGACGGTTCAGCTGGACTCTTGCAGCAGCTGTCGTCCTCTCACCTTTCCTCACAATCTACGTCAAAGGCAGAGGGTCACCATCGGTATACACTAATAAGCCACAAGATCACTGCATACCGCGACGTTGGATACGGCCTGGTGTCGTTGCGCGCACATGGAGCGGTAATAAAAGTACGTAAGCGGAGCAGACACGAACGGGTTATCACCTCAGTAAACATATGGGCTGAAAATGGGAAATCAATTGAGATAAGCGACTCTGACAAAAGGAAGATTATTAGTACGCGTGGACTGTGAACGAGTATCTCGAAAACGGTGAATCTGGTCGAATGTTCACTTGCTACTGTCGTGAGCGTCTACGGAAGAAGGTAGAAGGACTGTGAAATTACCACTAGGCGCTAAATGGTTGATCGCCGAGACATCAACGTCAGTTCACTATAGCACTTCTGAAACCACTGTACCACGGTTCTGGGTACGAGACTTGAAGGTGACATGGCCGTCGGTGAAGAAACCAAGCATGAAGGGATACAGGTGGTCCGTAGCTGTCAGCGTGTCTTCGATTGCTGACACAAAGTCCAATCTAAGCACAAGATAACGTCTCCCATAGCAAAGTACTGCTCCCACCAACTTGCGTCCGTGGCGCGCTGAATGTTTCGACCCACTTTTCACCTCGATGATGGCGTTTGTGAAGACAACCATTGACCTATTGTAGGAAAGATGTAATCCACCCAAAGAACCGACACGTTTTCCGCTGCTCAATGATCGAATCCCGTGTACGATGAATAGTGTGCTCCGAAACAATTGAGCGTGCTCCAGCACTCTGCTCTTTCGGCAGAGTTGCCACTGATCACCACCTATTCCACCTTACAGAGCAGACAGGCCTCCAAACCGAACGTTTTGTGAAGAGTGAGTTTCTACATTTTGACGTAATGCAACCCGCCTCCCTAGTGCACCCCAGGAGTGCTCTATAGAATTCAAATGGGGAGAAAGAGCAGGCCGCGCCATGCGTGCAGAATCTTCCGTATCCAAGAAAACATCAACAATCCACGCTCTATGAAGTCGAGCATTATCTTCCAGCAATACGAAGTCTGGGCCCACACGCCTCTCAATAACCTCTCGTGAGGTCCTAAGATCTCGTCACGATACCTGACAGCGGTTAAACCTTACCGATTCACCATAAAGTTTCCTGAAGAGGGGCCAACTAAATCCTCAGCCAAAGCATTAGGGATCCTCTTCGATATCGGTTTCTTTCCACAACGTTTGGGTCCCGAAGTCGTCTTCCACGTCCCATCCAGATGAGAATTCGTTGAGACTCGCTGTCCAGACCAAATCGCGACTCATTTATGAAAAGAACATTGGCTCACTGCTCCACCGTCCGGATGGCATGTTGACGGCTCCAATCTAGATGTTCCCTTCTGTAAAGACGCATCAGAGGTACACATATAGCTGATCTCCGACAATAAAGGCCACCCCTCTGAAGCCTTCTGTACACCGTTTGCCTCGACACTCACATACAGCGATGTCAGATGTCAGTTGCAGTGCAGTACTAAGACGGTAGCATCGTGCCCTTACTGCCTAATAACTCTTTTCTCTTTGTGACGTTACACTCGGTTGGCTCCGCCCTGGTCTTCGGGATGCAGTTTCGATCTCTGTAAACTGTCGCCACATCCGATAAACAACAGAACGATTCACCTTAAGCCATCGGCCAACATCAGTTTGCGACTCTCCTGCTTCCGTTCTTACCATTAACTGCAGAGTGTCCGGTGGGCGTCTTCTCTGTACCACACTGCACCGTCTGTGACTGTGTGCACAGCGACTGTGGATGTGGGACTACCCGACAAACACCATCCCTCTTAATAGGTGCCCTGACGTCAGAGATTAAGGAAAGGCAAACGTACGTTTCTATCATTTGTAGAATTAGAGAAAGCTTTTGACAATGTAGACTGGAATACTCTCTTTCAAATTCTAAAGGTGGCAGGGGTAAAATACCTGGAGCGAAAGGCTATTTACAATTTGTACAGAAACCAGATGGCAGTTATAAGAGTCGAGGGACATGAAAGGGAAGCAGTGGTTGAGAAGGGAGTAAGACAGGGTTGTAGCCTCTCCCCGATGTTGTTCAATCTGTATATTGAGCAAGCAGTAAAGGAAACAAAAGAAAAATTCGGAGTAGGTATTAAAATTCATGGAGAAGAAATAAAAACTTTGAGGTTCGCCGATGACATTGTAATTCTGTCAGAGACAGCAAAGGACTTGGAAGAGCAGTTGAATGGAATGGACAGTGTCTTGAAAGGAGGATATAAGATGAACATCAACAAAAGCAAAACAAGGATAATGGAATGTAGTCTAATTAAGTCGGGTGATGGTGAGGGAAATTGATTAGGAAATGAGACACTTAAAGTAGTAAGGGAGTTTTGCTATTTGGGGAGCAAAATAACTGATGATGGTCGGAGTAGAGAGGATATAAAATATTGACTTGCATTGGCAAGGAAAGCGTTTCTGAAGAAGAGAAATTTGTTAACATCGAGTATAGATTTAAGTGTCAGGAAGTCGTTTCTGAAAGTATTTGTATGGAGTGTAGCCATGTATGGAAGTGAAACATGGACGATAAATAGTTTGGACAAGAAGAGAATAGATGCTTTCGAAATGTGGTGCTACAGAAGAATGCTGAAGATTAGATGGGTAGATCACATAACTAATGAGGAAGTATTGAATAGGATTGGGGAGAAGAGAAGTTTGTGGCACAACTTGACCAGAAGAAGGGATCGGTTGCTAGGACGTTCTGAGGCATCAAGGGATCACCAATTTAGTATTGGAGGGCAGCGTGGAGGGTAAAAATCGTAGAGGGAGACCAAGAGATGAATACCCTAAGCAGATTCAGAAGGATGTAGGTTGCAGTTGGTACTGGGAGATGAAAAAGCTTGCACAGGATAGAGTAGCATGGAGAACTGCATGAAACCAGTCTCAGGACTGAAGACCTCAACAACAACGTCATTGTAGGCGTGGTTTTCCTTTGACGGGAATACCGTCTCCTGTGCAGGACACGATCGTACGGACATATGTTGACAGTTTGTAAGATTATTTTGTGAATTAGACGCAGGACGGAAAAAGAGGGGCTTGTTGCTTTAATTTTGGACAGAAGTGCAGTAGTGAGCAGCGAATTCGAACTGCCGCCGAATACAGACAGAATTTTGAGAACTATGTTCTAAGACTAAGTGGCAGGGTGGCAACATAGACAGCGACACATTTGAACAAGAAATAGCGCTAATATGAGAACAGTACAAGTTGTACTAGTCCAGACTACATACTATGTTCAGCAGGTGCCACTCAAAATTAATTTTCATCACAGCATTTATTTCATGGCCAAACAGCAACCGGGGGGCTCGCCACAACATTGGGCATACAAATAAATCTGCTGTTAATCTGACTGAATGTTAGTAAACAACATCTAGCCAAGTACACTCCCTTACATTGGTTTCCACGTAGTATGGTTCCAACAGATATTTCATATAACTTGAGTTGGAATGGTTGGTGTCTGTCAACACACATATTTTTCATGTGGAGGATCATTTCCACAAGACGCACGTTTGCCGTTCTCGTAGCTTCAAATTTTTTATTTGTGGGAATACATGGGAGAAATGACGTACATTACATACATCCTGACGTAGAGGATCAAAGGATCGTTAGCTCGTATAATGTAACAGTGGCCACTTTTTCCACATTGCTTCCGAATGTTACAAATGGAGTGTATTGTGGGAGTCAGTAAGCATAGAAACAGCCGGACAATTTCAATGCCGCTATACAATTTTCTTTCAATGAAAACCTAATAAAGTAACATTCTCAGGCTTATGATTAGAAGAAACCCATCTGGAAAGGTCGTTAACTAAACAGAAAAAGAAAGAAAATACAAACATTATCTATTCTGATATCATCTAGGATGCCATCTCAAATTTATATATCACAGATTTTAATCCTTCACGTTTATATAATGAGACACTGACTGCGACTCATTGCATACACAAAGAGAGAAAAAGAGAAATATATCAGATATTAAACAATGAAACTTGTTCACTTGCGGCGTAATATTTGCTGTGAGTTTCAACACCTCTGGGTGTCGTCTTCATAGATATCCGAAGGCAAGGCAGTACGGAAATTTGCCATTTACGAACGTTGTTCGTTCAAGAGAATAATTAAAAAGATAAAATGAATATAGGAAAATGGAAATGCAATAAAAATGAGCACCTGTAATAGATCGACACAGTGATTCACGTCTTTGGAAATCTTATCCTCATCGCAATACTCACAATTAAACAATTAACAATTGAACGAAATCCTCTAAATAGATTATTGTTGCTTACACTGATATCTAAGTGATACCACACATTAAGTGACTATCACATTGCCATACTACATACTTTTTCTGATATACGGATTCTGTACACACAAGATATCAAACATGATTGAAGCAGTTAAGTAGCAGCAGCATGATACTACACCAATTTCATTCACAAAAGATAAACGGTCCTGATTATGAAAGGAAACTTATCGTATTTCACTTTAAAAAAACTTCATAAGGACACCGTCATAGTAGAAAGAAACTCCAGTATCTGATAGGTGTTGAGTCAGTACAAAATACGCCTTCTTAATGGATGAGATTGATGATACGATTTTTTTACGTTTTTAGGTAACCGGTAGTTGATGCAAATTTAAATGCCTACATTAACTAATAACATCGTATCGAAGGACCCTATGTGTATACATAAAAAATTCCTGTACATCTTACAGATGTCTGATGTCTAATTTCAGAAACTTTGTTAAATTGTTGCCAAGTATTACGTGTAGAAATAAGAATTGTTCTTTAATCCTTAGCTCAAGGAAATAACTACAATCAGAGCTTCCAAGATCTTTATCATTACCTACGTCTGCAGTTACTAATAGTGTTCTTTCTCAACACTATTAAATTGTCAGCAAACTGTAAGAGCATTATCACTTTTACTCACAATACTGTAGCGATTAGGGAACAATATATGCCATTTTTCAAAGATGGATAATCGTACATAAGAATTTTTTATTGGGGTTTAAGTTAGTGGTAGGTATGAATTTGGAGGAAACCCATTCTTTTAGAATATACTGTTCCGTTGACTATTACTACGTAATTATTTTTAAACAGGGATGTAGTCAGTCCTTGAGGACTAAGGCAATAACATAGTAGACGTGTCTGTGCTGAATAAACCACATGCCAGAGTTACAGTTTCTATTAGTCTTCGTGAGGTTAATGATAAATTTAGAATTCAAGAAGGACTCAGTTAAAAAGGGACTGCAAATTTCCAAATTATTTTCTAAAGCACAGAGCAAGTTTTCAGATAAAAATTCAAAGACATAGTAAGTTCAATGGACCATATCTTGAAAAATTTTGTTTTCTTCATGACACAGTTCGGTTTGTATCAAGAGGCGATAAATCTGAAATTAGACTACGTAATAAATAATAATAATACTATAATTTATAAACAATGCATTGGAAAGAAAATGGTACTGGTAAACAATTATGGCCCAGAATCAGTTTATGGGATTTTGGGTTTGAGGAACCTTAGACGCTGAATTACTGAACAGAAGAATAAATTAGAAAAGTGAAACAGGGCTCTAGTATGAACAGGAATGGTTACAATCAGTGTGTATTACCAGCTTTTATTAACGGCAGTGATACATGAAATTTTAGTACAAAAAACGTTCAAAACTTGGCAGTAGTTCAAACAATAATGATACGCATTCTGCAAATTAATAGGAGAGACGGGATGAGAGACGAACAGATCATGGAGTAAACTGGAGCGCTTAACGTAATTTTGGATGAAATAAAAAGTGGCGGGGATTGTAGCCATGCTACAAATCCATTACATGGATCACGGAAATTCGTTTTAGGATTTCAAGAGGGGAGGGAGGACAGAGGCGATGACTTAATGTGTTGTGAGGCACACAACCGAATACCAGAAAGTTTTTAACAGTCCAGAGGAGCCTTCATTAAGCATTTGATGTCAAATGACTGTTGGTGAATTTCAAAACACGTTGCTAAATAACTAACAGTGACATCAATTTGATACATTAGACGATTGAGAGATAAAATAATGTTTGTTAATATGCTAATAAACGGCTACAGGTGGCAAAATATTCGATTTATTTGATTAGTTTCGCTTAGATATTCATTGTCCTTGTGGAAATGTGTTACGCGTTGAAAGATCAGTTCAGCACTGTTGTAGACAAAAACTTTAACTGTAGCTATTTCACGGAAGAGTCAAAGAGTCATTTCCAACAATCACAACATCTGTCGTAAATTGCTGAAACTGTATACAACATGAATAATCATAGAATGTAGCTATGATCAAATGCTGAAAATGTAACTGGTTTGAAGTCGAGATTCACTGGGTGTTCTCCTGAATCAACGAAACCAGCGCTACTGTTTAATAAATAAGATTTATGATTCAAGTTCCCTGTTTTAGATTTCGGAATTGTTTACCTGGTATATTAACTGCAATAATGACATTCAGTATACACTGTCCATCATTTACTCTTAACATTACGTTCATTTAGCACGCTTCCTGTGCGGGCTATGAAAGAAGTTCTCTCTTACCGGCCAGGAGAATTTGTAGCACGAGCAGATTGGTGAATGCGGCAACAATGCGTTTCATCCTTGGACACTGATTCACGGTCCTCGGGTTTACGAACACATCTGTAACAACTCACTGTGGATTCTACATAGTCGCATAGTTTGTGAGAGACGGGTTAAAGAGTTACGGCTGCAGTGGAATCTACGTCTTTTGACAGCCAGCTATTTCAAAACGATAGAGGAGTAAATTTGTATACGTATAAATAATGTTCTGTCTGTATCCGATATGAACGACAAAAGCGAACGTCTTACGACGAGTGTGATTTCGCTGCAGACTTTGAACGCTATACTACGCGTCGCGAATGCCGCTGCTGTGTGGCTTCACTACGCGCGCTGCAGACATCTGCACGGGACGAGCGCCGCAACGCCACTGGAAGCTGTCGGCTTCCCGCGCATCTTCGACCTGGCCGCGCATGCGCCCGTCGCTCATCGTGAGTTGCGGAATCAGCCGCGCTCCCTGTAGTGGCGCCACATGTACGAAGAACCCGCCGAACTGTCGAGCGCTAGCTCTCACTATCCCCCTAAATGCGTTAAATTTCTTAATGCCAGTGTTCGCAGTGAAACCACAACAATTCAGAATATTACGAATATGAGAGGGGTAGTCAAAAAAGTTTAAGTTACACCTCACACTTTTTTTGTTCAAATTTTTTTATTCGGCTACACTTTTGTAGTACTGGCACTCGTTGCAATAAATGCGCATGTGTACCATAACTAGAGAAGCGAAAACATTGTTAGGTTTTTTCCCTTTATTGTTATTAGGAAAAAAAAAACATTTTTAGTGTGGAATATCGTGTGATGAGTCGTTTCTGTATTCGAACGGGAACACCATTGGAATAATCCATACTGTCTTCTTAAAACTCTAGACCAATAATGCTCACGCCGTTTTTAGACTGCACAGATGGTTTCCTTGGGGTCAGAGAAGTCTGAATGACGATACTGCAGACATCACAAATCGGTGAAGGGCGTGGAATCGCTAGAGGATAGCGGAAAAAGGCAGTGATCTGTCAAAGATCTGTTTCGAGCGCCTAGCTCGACATTCTGAAGATAAGAAAGTGTCTCCATGTGCTGGGTTCCACGACTACACGAGCATTCATCACTCCGAGAAAGGAGAACACCAAACCATTATCGGCCGAAGGTGACAGTGTTTTTGGGATTCATTTGATTTATTGCAATTCGAAGATCTGCTGCGTGACATTTTAAAAAGTAGGTCGTACTTAATACAATTTTACATGTAAAATACTAGCAAACTTTGTTTTGAGCAATAAGAACAGGTGTAATAACAATTAGTACACAAATGTAATTGCAATGGAGAAATGATACAGCCAACCGGTTTCAAGTATTTGATTAATATATTTACCTAAGTTTCGATACATCTGAGGATCTCTTCATCAGAATTATTAAAAGTTCTATAAAATACTGCACCGTAAGTAAGTTTGACAGAAGATGAAAATATAGCAATCAAAGGTTACTTACGTAAAGTTACATTGCTAGAAAGCGGCAATCAAACCTTAGAGCAGACATGCTTAAGCAAAAAGAATGAAAATTATAAAAGTTGCAGCCCTTGGTACGTACATCCAGGGAGAAGCAATATCAGATTGAGGCGACCAAGTACCTTACACTGCTGCTACAGACACAAGGTACAAGTTGCGCCAATTATCTTGTTTTCGTAGCATTATAAAAGTTGCAGCCCTTGGTACGTACATCCAGGAAGAAGCAATATCAGATTGAGGCGACCAAGTACCCTACACTGCTGCTACAGACACAAGATACAAGTTGCGCCAATTATCTTGTTTTCGTAGCAGCAGTATAAGCTACTGGGTCACTCAGTCTGATGTTGTTCCTTATAAAGTGGGGGTACCAACGGCTGCAACGTTCATATTTTTTAATTTTTTGACACGAACATGTCTGCTCTAAACTTTGACTATCTCTTATCGCAACGTACCACTGCGTAAGTAACCTTTCTATGTTAAGACGTTTTCACCTTGGTTAATGTCTTTATTAAGCTTATTTTACTATGTATTATTTCATAGGGCTTTTAAATTTTAATTTTGATGAAGACATGTTAATAGGTATCGAAACCTCCATTGAAACTTATATGCGGTGCTGAAACACAGCTACGTTCAAAACTGAAAAATGTAGTTAGTTGTAGGAAACGGAGTGTTAAAAGAATAAATGTTAGTGATTTAGAAGACAATAATAGGATAGCAAAGGGACGACCTGCAGTATTTTTTTTGGGGGGGAGGGGGGTTAGGGGGGGGGGGGGTTCTTCCATTGTGTGATGGCACCAGACGGCGCTCATAAGGGGCAAATTGTTTCGGAGGGAAAGCTTCGATATCTGACGAGGCAACGGCAAGCTTTTAAGAGGACGTATAGCGGCAAGTTGTCGAATGGGGAGTTTTTGATGCACAGTTGTGCGATACAGCTTATACATCGATGCTTTCATTAGTATGGCGATGAGCGGAGCATGTGTTTCGAGTACTCTACCCAAGAGGCATCTGGATGAACAGGGAGAGCCCGTGATAGACAGCCGTTGGGAAATTAACGGCCGTGGTTTAAATTTGTGTATCTCGCTGCAGTGATACATGTAGCTCGCCTTGCTTCCTGGATGTCGTGATTGCCTGAGAATAGCTTATCCATTTCGTCGTTCGAAGGTGAAGTGAGCGCCAAGTCGCCCCTTTTATAACGGAATCCCAGTATGTTGATGAATGAGCAAAGAATCTCGTGCTTTCAAACTGTGTTTTGTGACCGTCTTCCAGGAAATGCTCAGCTGAGGCGGACTTGTCAAGCTCGATCTGTTAAATATGTCGCTTGTACTCGTTACAAAGTTTTGCAACTGTGCGAATTTTCTGACCTATATACAGGGTGTTCCAAAAATGACCGGTATATTTGAAACGACAATAAAAACTAAATGAGCAGCGATAGAAATTCACCGTTTGTTGCAATATGCTTGGGACAACAGTACATTTTCAGGCAGACAAACTTTCGAAATTACAGTAGTTACAATTGTCAACAACAGATGGCGCTGCGGTCTGGGAAACTCTATAGTACAATATTTTCCACATATCCACCATGCGTAGCAATAATATGGCGTAGTCTCTGAATGAAATTACCCGAAACCTTTGACAACGTGTCTGGCGGAATGGCTTCACATGCAGATGATATGTACTGCTTCAGCTGTTCAATTGTTTCTGGATTCTGGCGGTACACCTGGTCTTTCAAGTGTCCCCACAGAAAGAAGTCACAGGGGTTCATGTCTGGCGAATAGGGAGGCCAATCCACGCCGCCTCCTGTATGTTTCGGATAGCCCAAAGCAATCACACGATCATCGAAATATTCATTCAGGAAATTAAAGACGTCGGCCGTGCGATGTGGCCGGGCACCATCTTGCATAAACCACGAGGTGTTCGCAGTGTCGTCTAAGGCAGTTTGTACCGCCACAAATTCACGAAGAATGTCCAGATAACGTGATGCAGTAATCGTTTCGGATCTGAAAAATGGGCCAATGATTCCTTTGGAAGAAATGGCGGCCCAGACCAGTACTTTTTGAGGATGCAGGGACGATGGGACTGCAACATGGGGCTTTTCGGTTCTCCATATGCGCCAGTTCTGTTTATTGACGAAGCCGTCCAGGTAAAAATAAGCTTCGTCAGTAAACCAAATGCTGCCCACATGCATATCGCCGTCATCAATCCTGTGCACTATATCGTCAGCGAATGTCTCTCGTGCAGCAATGGTAGCGGCGCTGAGGGGTTGCCGCGTTTGAATTTTGTATGGATAGAGGTGTAAACTCTGGCGCATGAGACGATACGTGGACGTTGGCGTCATTTGGACCGCAGCTGCAGTACGGCGAACGGAAACCCGAGGCCGCTGTTGGATCACCTGCTGCACTAGCTGAGCGTTGCCCTCTGTGGTTGCCGTACGCGGTCGCCCTACCTTTCCAGCACGTTCATCCGTCACGTTCCCAGTCCGTTGAAATTTTTCAAACAGATCCTTTATTGTATCGCTTTTCGGTCCTTTGGTTACATTAAACCTCCGTTGAAAACTTCATCTTGTTGCAACTACACTGTGTTCTAGGCGGTGGAATTCCAACACCAGAAAAATCCTCTGTTCTAAGGAATAAACCATGTTGTCTACAGCACATTTGCACGTTGTGAACAGCACACGCTTACAGCAGAAAGACGACGTACAGAATGGCGCACCCACAGACTGCGTTGTCTTCTATATCTTTCACATCACTTGCAGCGCCATCTGTTGTTGAAAATTGTAGCTACTGTAATTTCGAAAGTTTGTCCGCCTGAAAATGTAGTGTGCAACAAACGGTGTATTTCTATTGCTGCTCGTTTAGTTTTTATTGCCGTTTCAAATATACCGGTCATTTTTGAAACACCCTGTAGATGCTGCTGTACCACATACAATTGGCCCATGAAGAGCTATGTCGTCAACAACAGCAACAATTTTAACATAAACCAAGGGTGCACTCTTAGCAGGGGGATGGGCGGGCTTTGGATGTGGAAAGGAAGTAACGACGCATGCTTGACCCTTGTAGAAAGGCGGGAGCGGCAGTCTCAAACAACATCCCGGCCACTGCCTGCACCTGTCACTCAGCCCGCGGCAGGCCGCAGCCACTATGACTTGCCCAATCACCTTCCGTGCATGCGTCGTTTTGGCACTCTCCGATTGGTGCTAGGAGTCGCTGTTGTGGCTATATAAGTGGATGACGATCCTAGCAGCAGCCTCGAAAAGCAGTGGTTCCACTCCTGACGACGTCGGAGATAGCTGTGGAGTCACCGCCAGACACCACACTTGCTAGGTGGTAGCCTTTAAATCGGCCGCGGTCCGCTAGTATACGTCGGACCCGCGTGTCGCCACTGTCAGTGATTGCAGACGGAGCGCCGCCACACGGCAGGTCTAGAGAGACGTCCTAGCACTCGCCCCAGTTGTACAGCCTACTTTGCTAGCGATGGTTCACTGACAAATTACGCTCTCATTTGCCGAGACGATAGTTAGCACAGCCTTCAGCTACGTCATTTGCTACGACCTAGCAAGGCGCCATTATCATTTGCTATTTATCTTGTGATGCATGTACCGTCAGACCGATGTTCACCAATTATGGTTTAAAGTTAAGTATTCCCGCAGCTACGTACGTTCTTTGCTACTATAACTTCCTTTACCTGTTCCAGACCTCACGCCAGCCTGCGTGAGCTTAAACGCGTGCCTTTCGGCTTCCTCTCCTAGTGGCTTGGCCGCCCTGCCAAGTCACAACAATAGCCATAGGAAGATCGAGACTTTTATTTTAAGAGACGCGACTTGAAAACCTAGAACATTTTGTCGTATTGTAAGTCTGTTTGAAGCTCATGTGCAGTACAGTAATATGTGCTGATTTGCTAACTTTATGCTTCAAAACTATCACAGCCTGTTGTGACCTGTGGTACTGATGCGTGTTTTGTTGTAACCCTTGTCATAAGTTGCAGGTGACGCTTTCCCAAATTGTTCTAATGATAATGTCCTTTCTAGCGTGGCGACGGGATGTGTTTCATGCTCCTGGCAATCATTACAGTTACCATCTAATGTGACAGTATATTCAAAGGAGCTAGTTGTACAGTGTAATATTCCAAAACGTGAGAATATTGTTTAATCTTGGTTACTAAACATTGTCATTTGTTTGTACTTAAGGCAATTTATGCTGAAAGCTTACATACTGGCTTGGGGTTTCAGCCTTGAGGTCGTCACAGCTGCAGTTAATTCCGTAATCTGCATCACTGCTGGTATTTGTTTTGGCGTCAGAGCAATAGGTCGTTGATGCACTTAACATAAGTGACCTTTCCATGTGGTTTTGTTAACCTTACTAGTACAATCCACTGGATTCATTTTATTTTACTGCGCATGTGGGCTGAGCTACGTTTTTAAAAAATTTACGAACTCAATTATTTGTTCGTGTAAGATGTGTCACAAGTAATAGACTCTGCTTCCGTAATTCATTAAAATAAGTTCTGCCCAGCCTGCTTACGTAATACGTAAATTAGGTTACATACAGAAATTTGCGTTGTAAAATTTAGTGTTTACAATTTTGTGCTTTTTTTGAACATATAAATGTACTTAAGACTCCAAACGTGGGCAGATAAAACTCCGGATTTTGTAGCCAGTCGGATCTATACAGACTCCGAAATAGAGTTATATGATATAATTGAGCATTGCAGTTCACTCTCATTTTTTAAGTATTGGTAATTGAGCTGTTATTTACCAGTCAATAACAAAGACTAAATTTTACTCGTGTGTCGCAAAGCTGACACCTCTAATCAGTCAGTTTCTTGATGGTACTGTAAATTGATTTTGCCTATCTCGATTATGGTAAATAAGGCAACGTATTGTGATGCTTATAATGTTCTCCGTGAGTGTAATGATATTTTTTAGAAAATGTTTGGAGTATTATCACAATACTGCGAGAGTCAGAGGCTATATCCTGTGGCATTAGGTTGCTTGTGAATTTTCTATAACATTGCGGAGGTTCTCACTTTACGTTTTTTGTTTTGTTTTGTTCTTTTTTTGTTTTTTGTTTTTTCTTGGGCAGAAATAAGCTCCTGCGCAAACTCACTTTTGTGCTATCACTGTATTTTTACCAAAGTGGTTCAAATGGCTCTGAGCACTATGGGACTTAACTGCTGAGGTCATCAGTCCCCTAGGACTTAGAGCTAATTAAACCTAACTAACCTAAGGACATCACACACATGCAATCCCGAGGCAGGATTCGAACCTGCAACCGTAGCGTCCGTGCGGTTCCAGACTGTAGCGCCTAGAACCGCTCGGCCACTTCGGCCAGTGTATTTGTACCCTTGAGACACTTAGTCTATAAACTTTAGTGGACAGTGTTCTGCTCATGCCGAAGCACAGAGCCATGCCTTACAGGAGGAGAAGATATACAAGAAGATGCAAGATGCCTGTCTACAAGAGTGTGGATAGTTTTTCTATTACTCCAAATGAGACTGGCCAACAAGACCTACTTCAAGGGCCTATTACCTTTGTAGGTTGCAAGATTCAATTTTCTTGTACAACTACATAGGTTGTTAGTGGCAATTCGTGGTTGACGATTGCTATATTAAGAGGAGGTGATTCATCACTTGGAGGACTTGAGAGTTATAATGAGAGAGATATAATATCCTTTCGTACTTTTGCTATTGGTGTATTACCAAACAGGAATTATGGTACATGTGTAGTAACCACAGACAAACCATTTTCATTGTATACCAGGAATAGGAGGTTCAAATGGCTCTGAGCACTATGGGACTCAACTGCTGAGGTCATTAGTTCCCTAGAACTTAGAACTAGTTAAACCTAACTAACCTAAGGACATCACAAACATCCATGCCCGAGGCAGGATTCGAACCTGCGACCGTAGCGGTCTTGCGGTTCCAGACTGCAGCGCCTTTAACCGCACGGCCACTTCGGCCGGCAGGAATAGGAGGAAAATCAATGCTAATGAGAGACTAAATGTATGGTGCAAGATCAGTGGAGTGTTAATCAAGTATATTGTTGTACAAGGAGATATTACTTTGTATTACCACTCATAATAAAGTTCCTTTCCTTAAAAAAAAATCCAGCTACTGAAGCATCTTTATCTTCTGTGGGTTGCAGGGGTTACGACCCCTGGGGAGGTGGGTGGGTGTTTTCTATGGCTGTGTGCTTTTGTTCAATAACGCCGCACAAGGCGGGTGACCTTGAACGAGTTTCGCCTGGCTGCCGCTAGGGCTCGGTGGATCGCGCTAGAGTTTTAACTATGCGCGATCCGATGGAAAGCTCGACTTCCGGTGCCGCCATTGCGCTACTGGGAGAGAGAGAGAGAAATTTTCTGGATTTTTTTTTCGGAAATGCAGCACACAGTCAGTCACGCAGGTTGTTTCTTTTTGGACTTTTATGTTTTGACCCTGCGTTTCAATCTCCATATTTGACGTCCAGTGCTTTTTGTCCTCTTCCCCATATGGACATATCGTTCAGTGGCAGGTATTTCCATAATGGGAAGAGACAACTATCGAAGTTGTGTTTTTCCTGTAAAGCCAAATGGTTTTTTTTTACGCAGAGATCTCTGACAAGTCATCTATGGGAAACGAGTGTCACCAGGAAACATGGACCTGGAGAGAAGGACTAAGATCATCAAGATTCATGGTCACAGCTGTTTCTTTCCGACTGGATAACTAAGAGTTTAATACCATTCCATAAATTATGCCTCACTGTGAGAAGTAATCGGTAGAGGACGGATACTAAAATGGGCCTGCTGTTCATTCGAAAAATAATTGAGACAAGCTGAAACACTACTAATGGACTGGCATTGCCACTGAAGTCCACCTACAAGGAATTGCCTCAAAAGATGGCAACTTGAGTACATGAAGCACTATCTCTTGCGATGGTACGTTTTGCTGTAAATCAACATGTAGTGCTTCAATAAACAACTACGAAATGTTTAGTCATTACAGGGGTTGGACAAAAATCCGGAAACTTCATGAAAATGCATTCTCGAATAAATGCAGATACTACTCGGGCTTCCAACCTGCGCCGTTGCATTTGACCAAGAACGGTGACAGAGCAACGTTCTCAATACGGTACAAATGTAAGACGTGGTCAGAACCAGTGTTCTGTATAGTGGTGAGTGTATGGTATATGTTTCCTTAACCAAGTAGTGCTTGGTGTAACCATATCGAAGATTGAAAGATTGATACCGCTTACAGGGAAAGCGGAGAAACATCAGTCGCCAAGTGACAACGCGAACGATAGTGTGTGTTATCGTGCCATTTGGTCGTTGAAATCCACTAGAAGAAAAAATAAGAGGACGACAGCAGAAAACGTCGTTACAGGACTTAATATCATACTATGGAACCTTTCAGCACCAAAACTACACCAAGGGAACTCCATAAGGTATGAAATCCAGGGCAAGCTGAAAGTCCAAAACCATACATCAGTGATACAAATCTCCGTAACAGGTAAACGTGGTGCTGAAAGCCATAAATATGCAATAATCTAAGTGCACATTCGATGGGATGAGTATTTTGCACATATTTTCCAAACCTTTGGCCTCATTTGTGTCACAAGTGTGAGACATCGCGGGGGTTCGGTCATAATACGGGCAGTCATATCGTATCGTGGTATTCCATGGACTCAAAGATAACACTGTAATATCGCGTTAGTGCCAAAGATCTTGTGACCACTTAAGCTGAACAAGTCCATACCAGAGCATGTTATTTGTTCCCCACTGCTGACGATGTGTTCCAAGAAAATAGGACCCCTGTTCACATAGCTCCCAACATACACATCTACATCTAAATCTACGTGATTACTCTGCTATTCAAAATAAAGTGCGTTGCAGAGGGATCAAAGAACCACCTTCAGGCTGTCTCTCTACCGTTCCACTCTCAAGCGGCACGCGGGAAAAACGAACACTTAATTCTTTCTGTCCGAGCCCTGATTTCTCTTATTTTATCGTGATGATCATTTCTCCCTATATAGGAGGGTGCCAACAGAATGTTCATCTACATCTACATCTACATTGATACTCCGCAAGCCACCCAACGGTGTGTGGCGGAGGGCACTTTACGTGCCACTGTCATTACCTCCCTTTCCTGTTCCAGTCGCGTATGGTTCGCGGGAAGAACGACTGTCTGAAAGCCTCCGTGCGCGCTCTAATCTCTCTAATTTTACATTCGTGATCTCCTCGGGAAGTATAAGTAGGGGGAAGCAATATATTCGATACCTCATCCAGAAACGCACCCTCTCGAAACCTGGCGAGCAAGCTACACCGCGATGCAGAGCGCCTCTCTTGCAGAGTCTGCCACTTGAGTTTATTAAACATCTCCGTAACGCTATCACGGTTACCAAATAACCCTGTGACGAAACGCGCCGCTCTTCTTTGGATCTTCTCTATCTCCTCCGTCAACCCGACCTGGTACGGATCCCACACTGATGAGCAATACTCAAGTATAGGTCGAACGAGTGTTTTGTAAGCCACCTCCTTTGTTGATGGACTACATTTTCTAAGCACTCTCCCAATGAATCTCAACCTGGTACCCGCCTTACCAACAATTAGTTTTATATGATCATTCCACTTCAAATCGTTCCGTACGCATACTCCCAGATATTTTACAGAAGTAACTGCTACCAGTCTTTGTTCCGCTATCATATAATCATACAATAAAGGATCCTTCTTTCTATGTATTCGCAATACATTACATTTGTCTATGTTAAGGGTCAGTTGCCACTCCCTGCACCAAGTGCCTATCCGCTGCAGATCTTCCTGTATTTCGCTACAATTTTCTAATGCAGCAACTTCTCTGTATACTACAGCATCATCCGCGAAAAGCCGCATGGAACTTCCGACACTATCTACTAGGTCATTTATATATATTGTGAAAAGCAATGGTCCCATAACACTCCCCTGTGGCACGCCAGAGGTTACTTTAACGTCTGTAGACGTCTCTCCATTGATAACAACATGCTGTGTTCTGTTTGCTAAAAACTCTTCAATCCAGCCACACAGCTGGTCTGATATTCCGTAGGCTCTTACTTTGTTTATCAGGCGACAGTGCGGAACTGTATCGAACGCCTTCCGGAAGTCAAGAAAAATAGCATCTACCTGGGAGCCTGTATCTAATATTTTCTGGGTCTCATGAACAAATAAGGCGAGTTGGGTCTCACACGATCGCTGTTTCCGGAATCCATGTTGATTCCTACATAGTAGATTCTGGGTTTCCAGAAATGACATGATACGCGAGCAAAAAACATGTTCTAAAATTCTACAAGAGATCGACGTCAGAGATATAGGTCTATAGTTTTCCGCATCTGCTCGACGACCCTTCTTGAAGACTGGGACTATCTGTGCTCTTTTCCAATCATTTGGAACCCTCCGTTCCTCTAGAGATTTGCGGTACACGGCTGTTAGAAGGGGGGCAAGTTCTTTCGCGTACTCTGTGTAGAATCGAATTGGTATCCCGTCAGGTCCAGTGGACTTTCCTCTATTGAGTGATTCCAGTTGCTTTTCTATTCCTTGGACACTTATTTCGATGTCAGCCATTTTTTCGTTTGTGCGAGGATTTAGAGAAGGAACTGCAGTGCGGTCTTCCTCTGTGAAACAGCTTTGGAAAAAGGTGTTTAGTATTTCAGCTTTACGCGTGTCATCCTCTGTTTCAATGCCATCATCATCCCGTAGTGTCTGGATATGCTGTTTCGAGCCACTTACTGATTTAACGTAAGACCAGAACTTCCTAGGATTTTCTGTCAAGTCGGTACATAGAATTTTCAATGAACGCTTCACGCATAGCCCTCCTTACGCTAAATTTGACATCGTTTAGCTTCTGTTTGTCTGAGAGGTTTTGGCTGCGTTTAAACTTGGAGTGGAGCTCCCTTTGCTTTCGCAGTAGTTTCCTAACTTTGTTGTTGTACCACGGTGGGTTTTTCCCGTCCCTCACAGTTTTATTCGGCACGTACCAGTCTAAAACGCATTTTACGATTGCCTTGAACTTTTTCCATAAACACTCAACATTGTCAGTGTCGGAACAGAAATTTTCGTTTTGATCTGTTAGGTAGTCTGAAATCTGCCTTCTATTACTCTTGCTAAACAGATAAACCTTCCTCCCTTTTTTTATATTCCTATTAACTTCCATATTCAGGGATGCTGCAACGGCCTTATGATCACTGATTCCCTGTTCTGTACATACAGATTCGAAAAGTTCGGGTCTGTTTGTTATCAGTAGGTCCAATATGTTATCTCCACGAGTCGGTTCTCTGTTTAATTGCTCGAGGTAATTTTCGTATAGTGCACTCAGTATAATGTCACTCGATGCTCTGTCCCTACCACCCGTCCTAAACATCTGAGTGTCCCAGTCTATATCTGGTAAATTGAAATCTCCACCTAAGACTATAACATGCTGAGAAAATTTATGTGAAATGTATTCCAAATTTTCTCTCAGTTGTTCTGCCACTAATGCTGCTGAGTCGGGAGGTCGGTAAAAGGAGCCAACTATTAACCTAGTTCGGTTGTTTAGTGTAACTTCCACCCATAATAATTCACAGGAACTATCCACTTCTACTTCACTACCGGATAAACTACTACTAACAGCGATGAACACTCCACCACCGGTTACATGCAATCTATCCTTTCTAAACACCGTCTGTACCTTTGTAAAAATTTCGGCAGAATTTATCTCTGGCTTAATCCAGCTTTCTGTACCTATAACGATTTCAGCTTCGGTGCTTTCTATCAGCGCTTGAAGTTCCGGTACTTTACCAACGCAGCTTCGACAGTTGACAATTACAATACCGATTGCTGCTTGGTCCCCGCATGTCCTGACTTTGCCCCGCACCCGTTGAGGCTGTTGCCCTTTCTGTACTTGCCCAAGGCCATCTAACCTAAAAAACCGCCCAGCCCACGCCACACAACCCCTGCTATCCGTGTAGCCGCTTGTTGCGTGTAGTGGCCTCCTGACCTATCCAGCGGAACCCGAAACCCCACCACCCTATGGCGCAAGTCGAGGAATCTGCAGCCCACACGGTCGCAGAACCGTCTCAGCCTCTGATTCAGACCCTCCACTCGGCTCTGTACCAAAGGTCCGCAGTCAGTCCTGTCGACGATGCTGCAGATGGTGAGCTCTGCTTTCATCCCGCTAGCGAGACTGGCAGTCTTCACCAAATCAGATAGCCGCCGGAAGCCAGAGAGGATTTCCTCCGATCCATAGCGACACACATCATTGGTGCCGACATGAGCGACCACCTGCAGATGGGTGCACCCTGTACCCTTCATGGCATCCGGAAGGACCCTTTCCACATCTGGAATGACTCCCCCCGGTATGCACACGGAGTGCACATTGGTTTTCTTCCCCTCTCTTGCTGCCATTTCCCTAAGGGGCCCCATTACGCGCCTGACGTTGGAGCTCCCAACTACCAGTAAGCCCACCCTCTGCGACTGCCCGGATCTTGCAGACTGAGGGGCAACCTCTGGAACAGGACAAGCAGCCATGTCAGGCCGAAGATCAGTATCAGCCTGAGACAGAGCCTGAAACCGGTTCGTCAGACAAACTGGAGAGGCTTTCCGTTCAGCCCTCCGGAATGTCTTTCGCCCCCTGCCACACCTTGAAACGACCTCCCACTCTACCACAGGTGAGGGATCAGCCTCAATGCGGGCAGTATCCCGGGCAACCACAGTCGTAGTCCGATCAGGGGATGCGTGGGACGAGCTGGCCGTCCCCGACAAACCCCCATCCCGACCCCCACAGTGATGCCCATTGGCAACAGCCTCAAGCTGTGTGACCGAAGCCAACACTGCCTGAAGCTGGGAGCGAAGGGATGCCAACTCAGCCTGCATCCGAACACAGCAGTTGCAGTCCCTATCCATGCTAAAAACTGTTTTGCTAAGAACGTCTGAACTAATCTACAGAGAGCGCAAACAAATCGACAAAATTTAAACGGTTATTAAAGTACAAGATTGCCTAGTAAATGCAGTAATGCTGCTACTTGCGCACTGCTGACACTGCTCGGCGGCGGAAGGAGACTAAGCGAAATTACACTATTCAGGTACTAAAACACGATGCTACACTCTCAAATACTATAATACGCCCGAAATTTATGAATTAAACAATGCAAGAACCAAAAACACGCAAAGAAATTAAGAATTAAACTATGTAACAAATGAGTGAGCTAGGACTATACGACTTGCTGCTCAGCTGCTTATCCAACGGCGGCAGGGAGCACACTGACTGCGACCAACCGACACTGGCCGTTCAAAACAAAACAGTAGACAAACGACTACGCGAATTTACACTATTCAGGTACTAAAACGCGATGCTACAACTCTCAAATACTATAATACGCTCGAAATTTATGAATTAAACAATGCAAGTACCAAAAACACGCAAAGAAATTAAGAATGAAACTATGTAACAAATGAGTGAGCTAGGAGTATACGACTTGCTGCTCAGCTGCTTATCCAGCGGCGGCAGGGAGCACACTGACTGCGACCAACCGACACTGGCCGTTCAAAACAAAACAGTAGACAAACGACTACGCGAATTTACACTATTCAGGTACTAAAACGCGATGCTACAACTCTCAAATACTATAATACGCTCGAAATTTATGAATTAAACAATGCAAGTACCAAAAACACGCAAAGAAATTAAGAATGAAACTATGTAACAAATGAGTGAGCTAGGAGTATACGACTTGCTGCTCAGCTGCTTATCCAACGGCGGCAGGGAGCACACTGACTGCGACCAACCGATACTGGCCGTTCAAAACAAAACAGTAGACAACCGACTACGCGAATTTACACTATTCAGGTACTAAAACGCGATGCTACAACTCTCAAATACTATAATACGCCCGAAATTTATGAATTAAACAATGCAAGAACCAAAAACACGCAAAGAAATTAAGAATTAAACTATGTAACGAATGAGTGAGCTAGGAGTATACGACTTGCTGCTCAGCTGCTTATCCAACGGCGGCAGGGAGTAATCGAGAAGAAAACTGGTGATCGATATTTCATGAGAAGATCCCGTTGCAACGAAAAACGCCTTTATTTTAATGATAGCCACTCCAGGTGACGTATCATATGTGTGACACTATCTCCCCTATCTCACGATAGTACAAAACGAGCTGCCCTACTTTGTACTTTTTCGATGCCATCCGTCAGTTCCACCTGATGCAGATCCCACACCGCACAGCAATACTCCAGAATAGGGCGGACAAGCGTGGTGTAAGCAGTCTCTTAAGTAGACCTGTTGTACCTTGTAAGTGTTCTGCCAATGAAGGCAGTCTTTGGTTTGCGCTACCCACAATATTATGTATGTGGTTGTTCCTATTTAGATTATTTGTAATTGTAATCTCTAAGTATTTAGTTGGATTTACAGCGTTCAGATTTGTGTGATTTATCGCGTAATCGAAATTTAGCTGATTTCTTTTAGTATTCATGTGATTAACTTAAAACTTTTCTTTATTTAGGGTCAATTGCCACTTTTAGCACCATACAGATATCTTATCTAAATCATTTTGGAAGTGGTTTTGATCATATGATGACTTTACAAGACGGTAAATGACAGCGTCATCTGCAAACAGTCTAAGACGGCTACTCAGATTGTCTCCTATGTCGTTAAAATAGGTCAGAAACAATACAGGGCCTATAATACTTCTTTGGGGAACGCCAGATCTTAGTTCTGTTTTACTCTATGACTTTCCGTCTATTACTACGAACTGTGACCTTTATGACAGGACATCACGAATCCAGTCGCACAACTGAGGTGGTACTCGGTGGGCACGCAGTTTGGTTAGAGGACGTTTGTGAGGATCGGTGTCGAAAGCCGTCTGAAAATCTAAAACTATGGAATCAATTTGACATCCCCTGTCAATTGCACTTATTACTTCATGAGTATAAAGAGCTAGTTGTGTTTCACAAGAACGATATTTTCTGAATCCGTGCTATGTGTCAATAATCGTTTTCTTCGCGGTACTTCATAATGCTCGAATACAGTATATGTTCGAAAACCTTACTACAAATCGGCGTTAGTGCTATAGGCCTGTAATTCAGCGGATTACTCCTACTTCCCTTTTTGGGTATTGGTGTGACTTTAGCAATTTTCCAGTCTTTAGGTACGGATCTTTCTGTGAGCGAGTAGTTGTATATAACTGCTGAATATGGAGCTATTTTATCAATCAGCATACTCTGAGAGGAACCTGACTTGTACGCATTCTGGACCGGATGCCTTGCCTTTATTGAGTGATTGAAGCTGCTTCGTTACTCCGAGGATATCTACTTCTGTGTTTCTCATTTTGGCAGTTGTTCTTGATTGGAATTCAGGAATATTTACCTCGTCTTCTTTGGTGAAGGAGTTTCGGAAAACCGTGTTTAATAACTCTACTTTGGTGGCACTGTGATCAGTGACTTCACCGTTGTTATCGCGCAGTGAAGGCATTGATTGCGTCCACTGGCGTGCTTTATGTATGACCAGAATCTCTTCGGGTTTTCTGCCATATTTCGAGACAGGATATCGTTGTGGAAGTTATTAAAAGCATCTCGCATTGAAGTAGGCGCCATATTTCGAACTTCTGTAAAACTTTGCACAATCTTGGGGATTTTGTGTTTTTTAAGCCATGGCTGTCACTGTCACAATGTCACAATATTCTTAAACATTTCAGGTCTGTCTTGAAGGGAATTGTGAGTTATCGCTATCCACTTCCATCGTTTTACCTGAACTTGCGACTATTTCGGTAGAAGGATGGTATACGTTTCCCTTTAAAACCTCAGCTGTATTTATCCATTCCGGGACGGCGGGAAGCTGTTTTGAATGCAAACTGTTTTCCTACACCATATTAGGAGCTGTAACGTGTTGTGTTTGTGACTCTTACATATTACTCCCACCTTTTGTATCTTGAAAAATAATATACTTACAAGTATAATCGATTTTCATAAAATCTTCTTGCAATTAAAGAAGGGGGGGATATAGCCCCCTCGCAGTTCCTTGGATCCATACCTCCAACATTGGAATGGAACAGCCAACGATCCTCACTATGACCTAACCCAAGGTTTTCCTGTGGAGTTTCACATCTGCCACAAACGACGTCCATTATAATACGGCACTTACTCTGACGGCTCCGTTACTGGCGTTACTTATGTAGACTCTCCAGAATGAATATTTAAAGACATTACTACACAACTACTTCTTAGGCAGTCAGGGATTAGCCTATATTAATGAAATTATTCTCTACCGTTCGACTTCATTTGCGACATGCCTCTAGCAACCCACTTTCTTTCTAACTTACACGAACAATTAAAATGTTCGTGACTGTTAAGGACAGTAAGAAGAATTCACAAAGGGATACAGAGACGAGACAATTTGATGTAGAGATCTATTGAAACACTTTTTCCACAGGTTAATGAACTGTGTTCATTTTATATTATTGATGTCCACCAGTGAGATGGATCATAGCATAAATAAGATTTCAAGCCCATTTCCAGAACCTGTTTTCAGAAGGAGATGGTTCAAATGGCACTGAGCACTATGGGACTTAACATCTATGGTCATCAGTCGCCTATAACTTAGAACTACTTAAACCTAACTAACCTAAGGACGCCACAGAACACCCAGTCATCACGAGGCAGGGTACCCGGGCGTGGGAAGCGAGAACGCTACCGCACGACCACGAGCTGCGGACTCAGAAGAAGAATGGGGAGTTAGATTATTACTTATCAAATGGAAATAACCAAATTCTCTCATCATATACGCTACTCTATGTTTTTTGTAAAATGTCTCAACAATTTCAGCGTGAAAGACACAGATATTCTGGTGAGTTTTGACGTCGTTTCGTTGTTCACCAGGATAGCTCTACGAAGGTCACTAGAGCTGACTGGTCACAAATTTGACGGGAAGACCACCGACCTTTTCAGGCTTGTCATGAACTCACCATATTTTCCGTTTAATGGAAATTACTATGAAGAAACAGGAGGAGTCGCAATGGGCAGCCCACTCTCACCTGTGTCCGCGGATTTGTGCGTGGAGTATTTCGAGGAAGCCTTGGCGTCATCTGGCCCCATTGACGAGACGATATTTTTGACGTCCTGATGCCTTTGAACTCCTTACATCCCCAAATCAAATTGATTATGGAGACAGAAGCAAAAGGAAAATAACTATTCCTGAACGTCATGTTCAAGAGAAGAGCTGATGGCACCTTGGACCACGGTGTGTATCGAAAGAAAAAGCACGCTGACGTGCGTTTGCATGCATAGAGCTGCTGCGACACTTCGCAGAGGGATGTGGTACTAAAAGCACTAGTGCATGGGACACGCACCGTCTGAGAAGCAGAGAGTGTGCCCCAGAAGCTGGAACACCTCATAACTCTATTATTTTAAAAAAAAATGCCGAGAATGACAAACTAGGCGCGTTCTCCACTCCACCACAACAGTACGTCTGCAGGCAGAAGATGTCACCGAGGAAGGGACAGCTGCTGTCTTTATGTCGTACATTGGGGCACTAACGGCAAAAATCGGAGGCACGCTGAGGAAGCACAAAGTAAAAATTGTCTTTTGCCCTCCCAATAAAACTCGAGCATTATTGCGAAGCGTCAAAGATTATCACGGCTTTCGGAAGGCCGCAGTGTACGAGATTCCGTGTTAAACTGGGAAGACATATTAGACAGACAGAGCGCATCGTTGAAGATCGTTGCCGAGACCGCCGGGGGTACACTCCAGTGATGTATGCGAAGTCAGAGGTCGCAGAGCACTGTTTGTCCGAGAATCAAGCGGTGGAGTGCGAACGTACAAGGATCTTGGGAAATACTTCCAAATACTTGGACAGCGTCATTAGAAGGGCCATAGCTACTCGCACCAGGGGAGATCTCATCAAACGATATTGCGGCTATAATATTAGCAATGCTAGTGAACCAGCACCCAGTTTAATTAAGAAGACTCTCAACAAATAAAATGATATGGTGACCAGGGAGGACATAGCAACATCAGCGCTACCACAGGCATCGGCGCTACGGTCTCTACGACCGGCGGCGTGCAACAGCGGGCGCGGACTGCGGAGGGAACAGCTCGCGGATGGAGGGATATAAGTCCGCCACGCATCAGAAACAAAACGGACACTATACAAGACAACGGTGCTGCCCACAATGACATATGGCTGCTCATCATGGGCAGTGGCTTGCCCAACAAGGAAATACGAACTACAGGTAGTGCAGAACAAAGTGCTCAGGTGGATCCTAGGAGCACCCTACTGGACTCGAATATCCCAATTACATGAACTGCTGGAGATGGACACACTTGATCAAACGATTGGGAAACAAACTACAAAAACTTTCCAAAAAATTGACAACATCAGAAACACCTGCAGACACCTGACAGACGTAGGCACCCATAGACCAAAAACCTGGCACAAACAGAGAGTGCCACGATCCATCACAGAGGACCCCACAGATTAATTAGGAAATACTCCCCAGCTCCCAGTCAGAAGCAATTTCAAACACACCAACCACCTTAAACCAGACCAAGTAGATCGTATTGCGAGAGACAATCTAGCGGCAAGCAGACGCCGAACCACCATGGACAAAGAAGAAAGCGGCATCCCAGCCGCAACAAACCACCAAGGACCAAGAGGAGAGGAAGGAGAATCAAACACCAAGCCTTCTTGTAAGGCGCAGAACCCCACCAAGGGCGGCGGATTGGTGAACTCTTAAGTTCACAAATCACAATCCTGACCCCCAAAGCGAATAAATAGCGCCCCAACAGCACTACCTAAATACAACTACATCAATACACGGAAAATCGGCGAAGCCGATAAGCCTGTTCAACAACACTGTGACACTAAAAAAAAAAATAATAATAAAAAATCAGGAGGTGAGTTCTCAGAGCGACATATCTGATCTGATTTCATAAATTTGTGCCCCTAGGACACTAAGAACCGCTAGAACATGAGTGGACAGTCAGATCAAGAAATACGCCGAGAGCGACTGAAAAATCACAGTGAGAAAGACGACTCTTCCGACCAAGTGGCATGCTTCCATTGCTCCATAGGCCATGTTTTGTGGCTTCGATACCACGCTTCCCTTTTACGGTTTGTGGTTTTTTAATTACATCTCACCGTGGATTCCAAGATGACGACGTTCTCTTGGTGTTGTTTTGTTGCTGATGTGGTTTTCGAGTAGGACGTTCAGTTCTGCAATGACTTTTGCGGCCATGTTGTAAGAGGCCCATGATTAAGGAATTTATTGCTAGCACACTCGAGCAGATGTAATTTCGATTGATTGCTCACGCGCTGCCTGCGATATGTAAGCTATAAGAGAATCTCAGACCAGAGAGCAGTGTTGTCAGCAGTAGGAACTCTGTGGCAGTTGTAGTAGTTGCTAGCGAGCAGTCTGGTGTATCGTGTTGGCTGGGCCGGTCGTGTGGAGCGATGGCAGAACCTGAGCGTTGTAGTATAAGGTAAAAGCAGCCTCGCGCATATGTAGATTGTTATATCAAGTCCCATGTAAATGCTTTTAAAAAGAAATCTCTTAATAATAATCTCTTTCATAAAAAGTAACTTTTGAGACTCATTCATTTCAATTTAAAGAATTTACTAATTTCTCCAGTCCCTGGTCATCCCGATTATTGAAAAGAAAAATAAGTTGTTCCTTTTTATACATGACAAATCTATCGGCCAGCATTGCACTCGGCTGTGCCAGAAAAATTTCTTATAGGAGCAGATATATATGCGCTATCCGGCGACCTTATTGAGGTAAGAATTTTCAATTTATTCAGAATGATCTTACAGGGCAATGACGCAGCACTGCTGACGTCCAAAATTTACCAGTTCAAATTCACAGTCATTACTGAAAGGTTATAAGTGAGCGACAATTTTATTGAGAGGTTAGTCACATTGTATTATTGGTAGGTTACGGAATTCATCTGTTGGGAGGTTACACTAAATGTGAATATTATTCATATTATTTTACTGTGGGGAGGTTACAGTGTTCCTCTTATTTTTCCGTCACATTGTCTTACAATGACCGTCTGCCACCAACATTCAGTAGACTGCTTCGTCCGCGTTGTGACTCAGTGGTTTGCGTTTTCCCGCTTCTCCTGAATGCGATAAATATTTTTTGATAAGTTGCCTCTTGAAGCACTTCGGCTGTCTTGGTTTCGGAAGCAGCCACAATACGAGCACCAACAACCTGCCCACGCTCGAATTCACGCAGTTGCGACATAACTACGCAGAACACTGTTCTGACCGCGACTGATACTCGCAACATATTGAGGACACTGCGCACGTGTCGTTGGTACTCAAATACAGCAGCAGAGGCTTGGCTAGCATCTGCATTTATGTTCGATCATGCAGCTGTCGCGGTGTTCTCATAATTGTGTCCAAGCCGTGCAGCTCATTATCGAAAAATAAAGTAGTAAGATAACCTTCTGAAAGTGGTAAACAGTTGTAGAATGTTACGAGCTGTGTTAAATGCAAGGTACTTCCTTGTTATTTCTTTGGAGACTGGTCCAAATGGTTTCACCTGCGGATTCACCGGCTGCTGTGAACAGGCTAGCCGGCAACAGCAGGCCGTTCACAAGCTTATCAACACCGCTACTTGTGTTCAGAGCATCGCACGGAAAACCACAGCAGGCTGAGTGGGCATAACAGAAAGGAAAAGGTCCTCCACCAAGAGCTGATAACAAAAACGCTACCTATCCTCACTATAGAAAACAATATTCCCACCAAATACACCATCGGTAAGTTATAGTTTGCGGAGGCGTGTTCATAATTCTTCGACTAAGTAAATAAAGATAATGGTGAGAGCACACATTGATTTTAAATCGTTTAAAGTATTATTCCTTTAACTTACGCAAGGGATTAATGTAAGCATCATCCTCTGCGTATTCTTCCAGCGAGACAGGTAGGGTGTTGACGAACAATTTGCCTACATTTCTCCTACCTTGATGTATTTCTTATCTTGATATAGTTTCCCAGTATTCCCCTGTACAGTTCAGATATTTCTTAATCCGACTCAGATATCTTTTTCTAGGTCGTCCTAAAGGTCTTTTCCTCAACTCATTTGTATCCAAGTATTGTTTCGGTGGGCGTTATCCTTCAACCTCCTCATTAGTCCAAACCACTTGAGTAGTGCAGTTCTCCGTCTGTTAGTCACTGACAGATCCACTTGTATCTCTCCTCTGATGTCCTCATTCTAACTTTATCTCTTCTACGCTTCTCCAAGACTGATTGCTAAAACTTTATTTCTCATGCTTGTAGTTTAAACCAACATTATTAATTGCACAACACTCCAAAATGCCTGTCATAATCGGCATAAGATACGTTTTAAGCGTGGTCTGTTTGGCTCTCACAGGTATTCACTTGTTCCACAGTGGGTTTCGCGCTTGATGAAAAATATTTGATTCCCTTATTACTGTGTTTCGTGCTTCTGATTTAGGAGTCCATTGCTTAATATTGTACTTCCCACGTAATTGAAATCTTCCAAACATTTAATTTTATCTCCACCTATCATCAGGTTGTCCTCGGCAGATGCCTTACAGATAATCACTGCTACAGTTTTGCTCTTGCTTTCTGTCAGCTGTTACTTGGAGTTCCATTCATTTAATCTTCCCTGCAAGTATTATTATTAACGTATTAACTGAGAAATACAGTGTTGCTAGTGTACTTGCTTATCACAGACCTCTATTAGCCCATCCCCTCCCCTCCCTCTCTCTGTGTCAATATCCCATAGTTTCTCTCTTGGCCTTCTCCTGCTCAACCGTCTGTCTGTAAATCTCCTTCTCTCCCCTCTCCCTGTCCACTTCCTCTTCCTCCTTACAGTCTATCCATCCCCCATCTCTGACCTGATCCTCCTCACATCCCTCTCTCTGTCAACCTACTCCGTCCTCCCTTTACCATTCATCATCTTCTCCCTCTCCCCTCTACCGTACTTTTCTCACCCCTCCTCATGTCCATTAACGCCTCCCCCTATATCTGTCCATCTCCTCACCACCTCTTCCTATCTACCTCCTCCGCCCCCTTCCTTCGTCCATCTCCCCGTTATCACTTCCATCCCGACCCTAATGCGAAGATAATGATTTTTATCCCCTCAGTATCTCATTTCAGATATTCAGTTATGAACCAAGTTCGGTTCACATGTGTCCAGCGGCCTTAGACGGAGATATTGAACAAACATGAATGTGACAGATATTCGCCTGATTCTCCGCTGTTTTACACCACAGGTCTCCGGAGATTTTGAATTTGTCTGTGGTATTCAGCCATTTAGTTTTGATGCTAGCATTTAATGGCTCACTGCATCGCCCTCCTCGTAGTTGACACAATGAATGCAACAAGTAAGAGAAACACTGTATTCTATACTTTTGAAAGCATTCGAAGTCAACTAAATACAGGAAATAAGTACCAAAATGTCATTTTCGAACATTTTTACGTCACCACATCTCATACTTTCATCCACACTTAGTGGCCCTGAGGAATCTTACACCCACAGCATTTTATGCACGTAAGAGGTCATGTACCTAGCAAATTTGGCTTAAATCCCTCAAGTCTTCCTGAGTTGTGCTTCAGGTTCACCACGTTTTCATTCCCACAACTGTGGGATGTAGTTGGTCCTTAAGCACGCACGGCTTCTTTATAGATGTAAGTAACCAGTAAGCGACCAGTTCTTTATAGAAACGAACTCTGCTGTGTAAAACAGATTCAAACCATTGATTATTTTACAAATAACTTAATATGTTAAATATTTGACATTAAGCATGTAAGCAAGAAAACTTGGAAAAAAGATTTGAAGCAATGCTCAAGGTTTGTTGAAGCCGATAACTTCTCTTTAAATCAAACACTGAGTGTGTATAATCTGGGAGATTTGCAAACCGTTTTAAGCAAATCTAGTTTCTCACGCAGCTCAGTGTTTATGACGTCATATCTTCTGAACTATGTCTCGTACAATGATCTAATTTTGCTGGCACATTCAGTGGGAAAGTCTGAAGTAATGAGTGGTATCGGCAGGGTGTATCAAATTGATTCAACATTTTTAAATTTCCAGAAGGCCCTTTGACACCGCTCATCACAAGTGTCTTCTAACCAGACTGCGTGCCAATGGAATATCGCCTCAGTCGTGATTTCCTCTCAGAAAGGTCACAGTCCGTAGTAATTGACGGAAAGTCATTGAGTAAAATAGAAGTAATATCCGGCGTTCCCCAAGAAAGTGTTTTAGGCCCTCTATTGTTCCTGATCTATATTAACAACATAGGAGACAATCTTAGTAGTCGTCTGAGAATATTTGGAGATGATGCTGTCATTTACCGTCTTGTAAAGTCATCGGATGACCAAAACTAATTGCAAAATGATTTAAATAAGGTAAGTCTATGGTGGGAAAAGTGGCAATTGACCCTGAATAAAGAAAAGTGTGGAGTTATTCACTTCAGTACTAAAATAAATCCACTAAATTTCGATTACACCATAAGTCACAAAAATCTGAATCCTGTAAATTCAACCAAATACTTAGGGATTACAATTACAAATAACCTAAACTGGAACGATTACATAGATAGTGTTCTGGGTAGAGCAAGCCAAAGACTGCGATTCATTGGCAGAGCAGTTTGAAGGTGCAACAGGTCTACTAAAGAGACTGCTTACACCATGCTTGTCCGCCCTATTCTGGAGTATTGCTGTGAGGTGTGAGATCTGAATCAGGTGGGTGTGATGGATGACATCGAAAAAGTGCAAAGAAGGGCAGCTCGTTTTGTATTATCGCGAAATAGGGGAGATAGTGCCACAGACATGATTCGTGAATTGCGGTGGCAATCATTAAAACAAAGGGGTTTTTCGTTGCGATGGGACCTTCTCATGAAATATCAATCACCAGTTTTCTCCTCCGATTGCGGAAACATTCTGTTGCTGTCCACTTACAAAGGCAGAAATAATCACCACGATAAATTAACAGAAATCAGGGCCCGCTCAGAAAAATTCAAGTACTCGTTTTTCCCGCGCGCCGTTCGAGAGTGGAACGGAAGAGAGACAGCCTGAAGGAGGTTCCTTCAACCCTCTGCCAGGCACTTTATTGTGAATAGCAGAGTAATCACATAGATGTAGGTGTGGATACTGTCAGGATAACGCATTGCCAACAGACTTAGTAGCAAAGAGGATCTGAATTAAAACGTCATGTTTGATGAAGCAATTTCTCACGCAACTCAGTGTATATGACTTAATACCTGCTGAACTATATGTAGTATAACAATATAATTTTGCCTGTACATTCACGGTGATGTCTGGATGCTGTCTGCAAAATGGGTTGCGAATATTGATCACATTAAATAAGTAATAAATTAGAACGTCGTGCGTGATGAGGCACTTTCTCACGATTCATGTAAATGGCGGCACACCTCCTTAGCTATGCCTCGCGTAACGATAAAATTTTGCGGAAGATTTCACTGAAATATGAGGGTACTGTACGAAAACTTTGTTCGTACACAGTTAGTAGTAAAGTAGTAAGAAATTATAACATCGTGAGCCGGTCGGTGTGGCCGAGTGGTTCTAGGCGCTTCAGTCAGGTTCGCATCCTACCTCGGGCATGGATGTGTGTGATGTCCTTAGGTTAGTTAGGTTCAAGTAGTTCTAAGTTGTAGCAGACTGATGACCTCAGATGTTAAGTTGGTTGGTTGGTTGTTTTGGGGGAAGAGACCAAACTGCGAGGTCATCGGTCTCATCGGATTAGGGAAGGACGGGGAAGGAAGTCGGCCGTGCCCTTTCAAAGGAACCATCCCGTCATTTGCCTGGAGCGATTTAGGGAAATCACGGAAAACCTAAATCAGGATGGCCGGACGCGGGATTGAACCGTCGTCCTCCCGAATGCGAGTCCAGTGTGCTAACGACTGCTCCACCTCGCTCGGTAGATGTTAAGTCCCATAGTGCTCAGAGCCATTTGAGCCATAACATTCAGCTATTTTATAATTACTATTGTCAATGTTATTACGCCATAGGCAACTTAGGTTCGGTAAAGTGAGAGGTAGAGCGACGTATACTTGGGGAGAGGGGAGAGGAAAAAGTAAGAAAGTGTGATCCGACGCTTCCTTTCTAGAACTCGGCCATGTATTTAGTGTTGTGACATTTGTGCCACATGTCGGCCCACATTTTATTAGATTTCATCGTACAGTGTAGAAAGACTTCCATTGTTGTACGCTAACAGGCAGTGATCATCAGTAGCAATCCCAATCCCATAAAACGACAGCTGTTAATTTATGACTCCAACTAGACTGTCGATATTACGCACGCTGACAGTTATCTAACCGTGATTTCAGTAACTCCAAATACAAAATCACATGATTAGAACTTTATATAATACACTCTAGGACAAAGGAAATCTTACAGACGACTCGCCATGAAGGAAGTATCCTTATGAGATGTGAATTTGCAGATTGGACGTACAAGTAAAGACAAACAAATGATAACAACTTCAGAAGAGTTGGGTGATTTATTTAAGAGTCGCGTTGGTCTACCTCTGACCCTTATGCAAGTAGTTACTGGGCTTTGCATTCGTGGATAGTGCTGTCGGATGCCCTCCTAGGGGCTAAGACAGTTTTTAGCAGAGGTAAGTCTGATCGCAGACCTAACTAGCCACCCATGTCACCTGGTCTGACTTTGTGGGATTACTTCGCGCGGGAGCCGTCAAGTCTTAGATGTACCACAACAACCCTCATAGTCCTCAAGAACTGCAGCAGAACATTTCGGTTAAGACTGTAGCAATTCCACCAGTCCAGCTTCGATACACCTTCAGCAGCTGAGTGACCAGGGCCAAAAGTGTCTAGAGAAGAATGGTGACCAATTTCAGCATCTGTTATAGTGCGATTAGCACTGCATTTCTCTTATTTCCCTTCCTTTGTGAAATTCGGTAGTGAGTTGGTGTTGAATTGAAAGATACTAGGCCACAATGAACTTATTAACGTTTCCAAAAACACTAATTAATTTATTTTAAAAGCAAACATCTAAGAATAACATTAAGTGAAAAGACTAAATTCCAATAAGTAACTGATGGCAAACACCTCAAAAGAGCAACAAATCGCTCCTTTTTTGTATAGAATATTAAATGAAGGAAAAACAATACATTTACATTACAAGCAGCAAGACGTAGTATCAAATGATTATGTCACAAATATAAACGATTGGCTATTGCCAGTAATTATCAAAATGCCATGCTTTCGAAGTAGCAAAAATTACTGGTAAAGGTGGTTCAAATTTGTGATGATAGATGCGGTGGCAGAGACGACGCGAGTAGCAGTAATTACTCTTTCTCTACTAACATAGAACGGTGGTTGACGCTACCACAGTACAAGAAACATTCATTAAAAATTTCAGTCATGGTTATGTTATGTTATGTTAAACGGGGACCTAGAAACAACGGAGAGGCTCCGTCCCTGCCGCAGCCGCAGTGGTCCGCAACCCCACGACGACTACCGCAGTCCACTTCACCCCTCCACCGCCCCACACCGAACCCAGGGTTATGGTACAGTTCGGCCCCCCGTGGACCCTCCCCCCTCCCCCCAGGGAACGTCTCACACCAGACGAGTGTAAACCCTATGCTTGCGTGGTAGAGTAATGGTGGTGTACTCGTACGTGGAGAACTTGTTTGTGCAGCAGTATCCGACATAGTGTAGCTGAGGTGGAATAAGGGGAACCAGCCCGCATTTCCCGAGGCAGATAGAAAACCGCCTAAAAACCATCCACAGACTGGCCGGCTCACCGAACCTCGTCACAAATCCACCGGGCGGATCGTTCCGGGGACCGGCGCTCCTTCCCGGCCGGAAAGCCGTGCGTCAGACCGCACGGTCAACCGTGCGGGCTTCAGCCATGGTACTCATGCATCTTAAATAAGACCACAGTTAACAAGAGATACAATCACTTATCCTGTAACACAGAGACTACTCGTTAATTATTTATTAAAAATTAAGATACTACAAATGCAGATTTCTTGTTTAGCTTCTTTTGGAGATGCAAACAATTTGGTGAGCTGCTCGAGCTCGTGATACTGGCCAACATGTAACTATAGACATTCCTAAGAAATAAGGTAGCTAGATTCAACAATTTTCACTGCATATAAAGTACAATTCGTAAATCAGCAGAAATTCGCCTGCACTCTGTACCCTTAGATTCTAATATCAGTTTGAAACAGTGACAGCCAAAACCCGATACGCATTGACAGAACTGAGCTCAGGTAGTACCAGGCAAAACCTTCATAGGTAACACATTTATAACCATAACAACGGGCAACGAGGATACGGAGTCAAAATGGTCACCACACGACACCAAGTTGAGTGCATACTAATCGGATGCTGACCGTAATTTCTGGTAAAATCCAGCGTCCATTGACAATCACTTGCTAAGAGAGCGCCGGGAGGAGGATGTAACGAAGATTACTCGTAGTCGAGAACCCACAGGTATCATGCAGCAGACGCCACCGCGTCCAGTACTTGCAAAGGTCAGGCGGGTCTCCAACCCATCACAATGGACACAAACTGCTCGCAACTTCAATAGTAGAGGACACTCAGAATACTGTGCGTCCTGCCGAAGTAGCCATTAACGAGCAATGTGACAAACACTCGTCCCCGCCAGACGCACAGTGGGCAAATGCACCACACTTGCCAAGGGGACGCGGTAGAGACTTGGCCACAACACGTCGCCTCACTTGGGCTCTTCGCTGTCCGTGTCAGACTCTCTTCTCTCCAGGTCGCAGCAGCTCTTATCTACTTTCTACGGCGACCTGCCCCTTACCGGCGACACGCGCTCTTGCGGCCACAGAGATTCCAAATCGGTGGGAATTACGCGAAATTAAACGCGGGCTCACGGCTCACTATGCTGTACACTGCAGTTCTGTTCTGTAGGCCACTTTTATTGGCCCCACCCTGTTTCACTTATCCCACCCTTTCCGGCCATTTGCTTGTCATGAAAACTCTTTCAGGACCAGGATTCGAATATGGGTACTTTTGAGTTGAGCAAACCGGCTGATTTCGATTTACACGGCAATTTTTAAAATAATAGAATAAGAGAATGACGAATCTTTTGTTTGGAATGACGATGAAATAGTAGAAAGGTAAGGATGTTACTTTGTTGTATTTTCTTCTTACGTCATTTCTTCAGAATAGAGTCTTAGCTCTAGTTATTTCTGGAAAAATCTTACGTCCTACGAAGTCCTCTCCTTTGTCTTGCCGTCTGTTTTTTGAAACGGGGGAATCACCGATATCGTCTCGTGAGCACGCAGTCTGAATTCGTTGTATGTGAGTCGGGCACGAATCACCGATCGATGCAACTTTCGTGACAACTGCAGTGGATGGTGTGATGCTCGGAATAGAATGAATATTCAGTAATGGTTAACAGACGTATAGATGTCGGACGAGGACACTCTGGCCAAACAGAATGTCTCTTCTAAGAGTCATCAGGTGAATTTTCTCTGGTAAAATGGCTCTGAACACTATGGGACTTAACATCTGAGGTCATCAGTCCCCTAGAACGTAGAACTACTTAAACCTAACTAACCTAAGGACATCACACACATCTATGCCCGAGGCAGGATTCGAACCTGCGACTGTAGCAGTCGCGCGGTTCCAGACTGAAGCGCCTAGAACCACTCGGCCACACCGTCTGGCTTTTCTCTGGCGTTTCAGTTGATATTTATAATTTCGTTTTTTCAGTGTGTATCTGGAATCAGTCCGAACAATGAGTGCTCATCGCGTTTCCTCATGTGATGGCCTATGCCGCAGGAAAGCGTTGGTTTGTTTCCCGTTAGAAACAAAACGATTTTAAAGCGAATTTTATGTCACCATTCGATAGAGTGGTCCCAGATTATTCTGCTGCGACACTCGTTATATCAATATATATTAATATATATTAAGAGGGACAGCAAAACTTGAAAAAGAACCAGATTTCCAGGGCGACAGCACTGCCTTGGCTCACAGCGACTGCTGCCGCCATTGCTGCAGCGCTGCTTAGCCGCTGCTGGAGTACTGTTTACTCTTCGTATATTACTGTCCCTGATAAATACATATCGACAAAGCGAATATCGCACTAGCCTCTTCTTTGACCGCTCTATAAAATTGGAAAGGTAATCTCCCCTTTCAGAATCATCCTGTTTGTTAAGATGGTTCCCTGACGAAAACTATTTGTTTGGGCTGACTCCAACTACACAAAATTGTAGATATCTGGTGAAAAGCCAGCGAACGTACACCTGACAACACCTACTATAGATTAACTGTATAAAGAGAGGGCCCTTGGTCGACATCTATTGCTGTCTGTGAAGTCAGTTCACCAATATGAAGTTTTCTAACCTGGGCATCGCAGTATCCACTGCAGTTGTCACGGAAGTTGCACCGATCGGTGATAGTTCAAATGGCTCTGAGCACTATGGGACTTAACTACTGAGGTCATCAGTCCCCTAGAACTTAGAACTACTTAAACCTAACCAACCGAAGGACATCACACTCATCCATACCCGACGCAAGATTCGAACCTGCGACCGTAGCGGTCGCGCAGTTCCAGACTGTACCGCCTAGAACCGCTCGGTCACCGCGGCCGGCCCGATCAGTGTTTCGTGCCCGACTAACACCGATCAATTAAAGCTGAGTGCCTTTGAGACAATTACTCTGATTCTCAACGCTGTATTAGTGCTCTTGACCGCCTTGGTGCCGCGCAGGATTTGCCGAGCGGTGTAGGGCGCTGCAGTCATGGGCTGTGTGGCTGGTCGCGGCGGAGGTTCGAGTCCTCCCTCGGGCATGGGTGTGTGTGTTTGTCCTTAGGATAATGTAGGTTAAGTAGACTTTAAGCTTAGGAACTGATGACCTTAGCAGTTAAGTCCCATAAGATCTGACACACGTTTGAGCATTTGAACACAGCCTTAGTAGTGATTCCTGGGTATTCAAGCTCAAGACGGATCCGAAACCATGTATCAACGCTCTACAAGGAACAGGAAGAGCGGTGCACTATACAATAAGATCCATCTCTCAAGCAGTGGCAAGCACTGCGTATTTTGCGAATGTAGTGACTATGATTGCTTCTGATACGCATAAATCAACAACTGTCGTCAAAGGCTGTAAGCGAAGTGAAAGAAGGTTACGTAGCGTTCTGACCAAGCAGAACCTGGTATACGCTGTTACAACGACAACAGCCGCTGGTGGTGGTTCGTTCGATAGCACGATGCCGCGCGGAGTGGCAGCGTGGTTTGAAGCGCAGTGTCACGGATTGCGCGGCCCCTCCTACCGGAGGTTCGAGTTCTCCCTCGGGCATGAGTGTGTGTGTGTGTGTGTGTGTGTGTGTGTGTGTGTGTGTCTTGTTCTTAGCATTAGTTAGTTTAAGTAGTGTGTAAATCTAGGGACCGATGACCTCAGCAGTTGGGCCCCTTAGGAATTCACACACATTTGAACATTTGGTAGCACACTGAAGATACAAATCAGGTTTGGTTCAGATATCCGCTATAACGGTCGTGACCGTCAGTTACCTTTGAGACTGGATGTAGTGAGTTGACGTTAATGAAGATTTCCTTTAAGGGGGTAGGACGTCAAACGGGACGACTTGGAGCAAGAGAGGCATCATAGGACATTTTAATTTATAAATTTGTTGGTAAAAGTATAGACAGTGGAAATTAAAATGTCCTGTGGTGCCTCTCCTGCTCGTAGTCGTCCCGTTTGACGTCCTACACCCCTTAGGACGACGAAGACGCCATTATCAACAGCTCACTGAGTTTTAACGAGGTCCAGTGAGAGGCTACGAGAAGCTGTAAAAGACTTCGCAGGACTGTAGCCAGTGTACTTGATTGCCGGCAGCAGCAGTCGCGGGAATGCGCGGTCGCAAGGAAACCGGGCTCCGGTCCGCCACGTGGCACTACCAATAGGGAAGACGGTCGTGTTCGGTTCCTGGCTGCGGCGCTTTGTACTGAACCTGCAGCAGAAATCTGCTGACACCACGGCGAAGCCACGAACTGTTGAAAATCGAAAACTTCAGTTACAAATCCGTGCCAATCACCATTAACCTGTATTGACTAAATGGTTCAAATGTCTCTGAGCACTATGGGACTTAACAAATGAGGTCATCAGTCCCCTAGATTTACAACTACTTAAACCTAGCCAACCTAAGGACATCACACACTCCATGCCCGAGACAGCATTCGAACCGGCTACCTTAGCAGCAGCGCGGTTCCGGACTGAAGTGCCTAGAACCACTCGGCCACAACGGCCGGCCTGTATTGACTGTACATGTGCAAGTAGCAGAGATCTCCACCCCTTAAACTGGCGTCCGGAAGCTGTACGACACATCGCATGCACGTTTTCTTGCTTGTATTCAGCATTCTGGCGGTTATACGGCTTACCAGTGTACCAGCATTTCACATTGCTACAACTTTTCCGGTGCTTACGTTAACCCGTGAACTTGCAACGACAATCACTTAAGTATGTTACAGAGACACTTATATTCCCGAAATTTCATTACTACACATTAATTATTCTTTAGTGCTAGAATTTTTTTTCCGCCAATGTATGTTGATTGAAATACAGGCGAATGAAAATGTGTTATCTGGACGAGAAGTGCAGCTTGTCATAATTTGCAGAGGCGATATGTTAGTCAGAGAAGTAGAAATTTATTTTGTTAGGCCACGAAGGTTCTATGAAAATGTGTCACGTTCACATCAACACGAGAACTTTTTACCTAAGCCCGACACTCTTTTGTCAAGTGCAGTTTCTCGATATGTCTTCCGTTCACGATTTGAAATTTGTAAATTAAATGGGGTGTGGAGAACTTGCATCTTTTATGGACTACAACGTCTTTTCATAAAGTTATGTTGGTGGTATGCTAAAGTTTGGCACTAGAATATAAAGTCGATTCACGAACTTCACTTTCAGCTATTGCCGTAAACTAATAGATTTTTAGCTGCATTGTTTCATTTATGTTATTATTAATGTGTGCATGATAAGTAATATGTTTGAATGAATATGTTTGAGTGATATTTAAATAAATGGTATGGTGCCATGTATTATGCGCAGCAGCAGAATACATCATTAGAAATACGTAAGTCAATTTTCCTATTATCGTTATTGTTTTTTGTCTTTCTAACTTGAAGTTATACATTAGTGCACGTAAAAGTAAAATGTTACCGAGTATATTAAAAATTTCGCTATAAGACGTTGTTCGGTCGTCCGATGTATTCACTGTCACACTTTTTAATAAAGAGAGATTATTAAACAGTGAATTCCGACAGTCGCATCATACGCCACACTTCCACGTTATCGAATGAACATTATTCAACAGATGGCTCTGAGCACTATGGGACTCAACTGCTGAGGTCATTAGTCCCCTAGAACTTAGAACTACTTAAACCCAACTAACCTATGGACATCACAAACATCCATGCCCGAGGCAGGATTCGAACCTGCGACCGTAGCGGTCTTGCGGTTCCAGACTGCAGCGCCTTTAACCGCACGGCCACTTCGGCCGGCAACAGATAGTTGAACTACACCGTGTTTGGACTTCTTCTAGATGCCACTGCATCCGAAACTTCAACAGATGGTTACGGTAAGTGTCTTTCGAAGGTCGTAGCGTCCTGTGAGAGCGCACAGCAAGGGCAGAGAAGAGCGGGAACGAATGCAGAAGCCGTCAGTGATAAAACCCACTATCTCCCATATTTATGAGATCGTGATTAACGCATTCGATATCGGAACAGACTATAGGTGACGTCCAGTAAAACAATGCTCTGATATTGCCCCCGACATCTCTACAGTCAACATCGCAACTCCTTCGTGGGACACAACATCAAAGTGGTGATTTTAGGTGCTTTAAATCAACCATTAATTAATGTAAACGGTACAGCAGCTAAAAGCTCTACTGCACTTATATTTAAGTGCAGGATACAACCAGAAACATTGGGTATCAATTAATAGGATTGCAGAAGACACCCTCATACCTACATGATGCTTAACATTTACCTTAAGCAAGCATACCTGATTATCTAACAGTTTCATTTCCGAGCTAATTCTTTAACTTTTTTTCCTCCAAGCCTAAAAGAACAGCATATAGTTCCAGGTGCCGAGATGTGTTATTAACAGCTACTCTGTGCTCTGCACTCCGTAAAGTATTTTTAAGTATCGTTTGTACCACTTTCGTAATTTATAGCTACATGCCACGTACAACAAAATCCAATGACAAGAAAATATCTACAATTTAATCGTCTTCCTGATGTGTTGAATGATGTTAGGATTCTCGGTACGTTTAAAGAAACCGCTTCCCGCCTTCCTGCACCGATGTTGTGATCTTCATAACAGTTTCATGTCCCGAATTTAACAGGCTGATCCTGCATGTGAAAACCGAATATTTCTTGAAAGGTAATCAAAAGTAACGCCTAGGTCCATGTACGACAACAAAATTGTATCTTACTGGCTTGCCATATAGCTGATAACAGAAAGATAATTCTGCTTATTGGCGGCGTATTTGGTACTTGTAATTAAATAATGTCGACGAAAGTAAAAAAGTACGAAATTGAGGCTATCTCAGCGAATTTTACTGACTACATTGTCTTGGGTCATTTTGTATTCGTAATGCCGTTGTGAAGCGTCCGGTTCCTGATCAACGTGATCTTTTACAATTACATGACTGATGCTACCCTTACGTCTTCAGAGAGTCGGTAGAAATACGAGTGAATGCGTCAACTGGGTCAGGGGTTTTCAATTTAGCTCTACAGAGGACGGGGCCATTTGCGCAAATCAGTCAGTAACCTTTCCGTGTGAGGACGGTGCAGCCAGAGAGCAGGATGGGCAGGAAGTGTCAAAGTTGGACGGAACCGCCCCCCACATCACCACCTCCACCGACAACAGTGCCCAGGAAACTCTCTTCCCCTACTGGCCTCTCGGCGGAGGAGATTGCGATCCTGCAGCTACAAGAGACTACATTCCACAGTAATCACATAAGAGCGACAAGTGTTCGTAAAGTGTATTGCTGTGCTCTTTGCTGGCAATGAGGATAGGAAACGCGATCAGGAAAACATTTGAACCAGAACATAGCCTGTTCTTTTCAATTAGCTAAAATGAGGTTCCTAAGAAGAACTCTGGCAGGAGTTTCCCCACGTGTTTCGCGTGAGTCGGCCGCCAAGGTATTACATTCCTTCTGCAAGAGAATCCATTCGTTCTGCTAGAGAAAATGTTTTCTTCATTTTACCAACGGACTAAGGATATGTCACATTTCTTCATCATGTGATCATAAATGTTTGTTACTTATATATTATTCTCAATATCCAGGCTTATTGATGTTTGTAGACCCCAAAGACTATATAATACGGCAGATCGATACATTTCCTTGACACGTTATCTATTTCAATATGTACTGAAGAAACTTCGTATGGATGTTTTCGTTCCAGAAAATTTTTCACAGATTAATAGATAATAGGAATCATTTATGTCTATTTTTGGTAATTTGGGTGTGGGGGTCTCCAGCTTGATGAACTGACAAAGTTTCTTTTCCTCGGCGTCAGCCCACGGTAGCTGAGTGGTCAGCGTGTCAGACTGTCAATCATAAGGGCCCGGGTTCGATTCCCGGCTGGGTCGAAGATTTTCTCCGCTCAGGGACTGGATGTTGTGTTGTCCTAATCATTATCGTTTCATCCCCAGCGACGCCCAGGTCGCCGAAGTGGCGTCAAATCGAAAGACCTGCCCCAGGCGAACGGTCTACCCGACGGGAGGCCTTAGCCACACAACATTTCCATTATTTTCTCCTCGGCATCGGCAAATGCAGAGGTCATATTTCCAGTTAGCGTAGGGGCTATGCGCTGCTGTTATACTGTGATCCACGAGATCATCTTGCTTTTGTTTTGATGTGATTTCCTTTTTACTTGGATTAGAGTGTAAGAGAGATTGTTGACGCCTTGTTGCATGACGAACAACCATTTTATTAAACTGACTCAGCAGTTTTGGAGAGTTTAATGTTATTCACAGTTTGTAACATAACGAAAGAAGATTTTGAGGAGACTATACCGAGGACTGTAGCAGTTTAAGAATCAAACTTTTGCGGATCCTTTCATGACAAATTCGTGATCGGGCTGCGTTTAGTAGACGCTCTAAACCGTTTCTTGCTAAATTTCACTTGTCTTTATCAGAATGATGACGGAAACAGAGCTAGAACAGCTCCCACTTTTGAACGTACTGATCTAAAAACACAACGCTCCTTGGCTCGACGCCACAAGAGTTTAATGGCTGTGTCGGACAACGATGAGATTTTAAAGCCGGTCTGTAGTACATTACATCGGGTCAGCGCTGACGCATTACGGCGCAAACGAAACGCATTTACCGGGTGCTATATATGGTTCCTACTTCGGCGTCGGAATCAATTTGTCCCAGTTAAACTAATGGCTTACAAGAACCATAAACAACTCTTCGTCCACGTAACATGATAACATTTCTATGACAGTTTGCGACGAACCATCAACAGTAAAGGGGTTTCATACTTGCGAGTCTCCTTATCCTACATTAGACCTAATATAATTATTAACAACGTAAAATGATATTCATTGATTTCTACTGTAGTTACAAGTAAGAAAATGTTCTCTATTCTCTGAAGTAGCAACATACCTTTTACTAATGTACTGGTTTTTTTTTATTTTGCAGCTGTACAGGAATGTCTTTTCAGGCGTATCGCAAGACCCTTTTCATTTCATATCTTCATTGTGTGCTGGAGGCCCACAGCGATCCCCGTCACTGTAGTTTTATATTATCTTGTAATTTTTATGAGGACACACTAAAAAGGAATTGTGTACACAAAAAAGGAAAAACTGGTTGATACCGAACTCGGGAAAGACGAGATTTGGTTCTGGCGACACGAGGAAGTCGCGAAGAGATACTGTGTTTACGACTTATCAAAGATGATCGCTTACAGAAAGGCAGACACTCTTTCAAAACATTTGTAGGTTTAGGGAAAGTTTTCGAGAATGTTGACTGGACTGTTTAAAATTCTGAAGATATTAGGGGTAAAATACAGACAGCGGAAGGCTACCCACAACTCGCACAGAAACCACTGTGCAGTTATAAGAGTCGAACGAGTGAATGGCAAGCAGTAGTGGAGAAGTGGGTAGACCAGGTTGTATCCTATCCCAGATTTTATTCAGTCTGAACATTGGGCAGGATATAAAAGAAACCAAGCAGACAATTTGAAAGAGCTTTAATGTTCAGTTAGATGAAATAAATAAAAGGAACGAAAATTAACGATGACATTGTAATTTCAGAGGGAGCTAAGTAATTGGAAGAGTGGTTGAATGGAATCGATAATCTGTTGAAAAGAGGTTATAAGATGAAGTTAAACCAGATCGAGGGCAATAGAATGTAGTGAAACAAATCATACGATGCTGAGGGATTCAGGAGGGACGTAATGTAGCATATTTTTTTCTGCGAGCAGGTTTTTTTTCTTTCAGGATTCCAATACACCATTTTACTCCCCATTCTTCTGCTACTAAACCCAATTTTTTAACTTCAGTGTGACGGCCTTACCCTACTTTAATGTGAGGGCCTGTATGCTCACATGGTACCACTCAGCTGGTCAACATCGTAGCCAACGTCTTGTTGCATCAGTAGCTTCCGCATCATCCATACACTGCTTCCTGCGGAGCGCATTCTTCATTGGGTCAAACCGATGGATGTTGGAAGAAGTAGTTTGTATTTTTGTGGTGGCGAACACGCTGAACACGTTTCTTTAATTTCATAAGGGTAGTGCAGTACAGTTCAGAGTTGACCGTTACACCATGAGGGAGGATATCAAACAGAATAACCCTTCACAGCCCCAAAAGGCCATCGTCATGACTTTCCCGGTTGATGGTGCGAGTTTGAACTTTTTCCTCAGTGGAGAGGTGGCTTGGCACCACTCCATGGAATTCCGTGTTGATTCCGGTTCAAAGTGATGAACCCATATTTCATCACCGGTGATGATGTTCGACAAAGAACTGTCACGATCAGCCTCATAAAAAATTCAATCAGTTCCGCTCATATGGTCACTGATTGTTCTTTATGGTCTTTGGTTATGCGGCCAGAAGCCCAGCGAGCACATACCTTTGAATACCCCAACTGGCGGACGAGTGTCTGCACTACCAACACAGACGTCCAGTTGTGCAGCAAAGTGTGCACTGTAATCCGTCGTTCACATCGAATGGGAGTATATGAGATGTTGCAGTGCTGGTGTTATTCATAAGTGCGATGTAATGTTCCTTCGGACTTGCAATTATATCGGAAGGAACTGACACTGCCATGAGAACAGCACTTAAGGTACTCGCAGTTGGGAATATGGATCAGCAGCAGCTATATAATGTAATGATGGCAATAAAACTTGTGGCGGACTGGAACACGAGCACGGATTTCGCGCTTATCGCCAGCTGTTGCATTACCGTTGGACTATGGGAGCACATCTCACGACCAGACGCAAACCTCCAAATGACGTCAACCATGTGTCTCCCAACTACACTATACGCGATAAGCGAGACATCCGGGATCGAGTTCTGGACCAACACAAGCTTACACTGGCTTCATTCCATTACACAGTTTACGGTTTTCCATATTCGCAACCGCGAATAAATTTCATGTATCGAATAGAGTGTCGGCACGTTCCAACATAGCGATATTCACAGATGTGCGCGGTCGCCCGGCAAGCGGGCGATCGGCAAAGTTTACACGATCTTGTTACGATGATAAAACATGCCTCACCCATCACGACACTGTACAAATATGTTCACTGCTATGTTCCTGTTCACATTCTGCAAGCGGCTAAGAATATCGGCGACGCTCTGATTTCCGCCAAAAGGAATTCTACGACAGATCTCTTCGTAGAATGGACCATTGTCACAGAACGCCTTTTTGAAGGCTGCATATGGCGTCACACCTGCCGGAACTTGATGAAACTATAGCGGTGAAGAGGTATTATTCCACGATGTGAATATTTCATGATGTTCCACAGCAAATTCCGCATTTTTTCAGCCGAAATCGGCCGAGAAAAAAGTGGATTAGTGTTTCTTATTGAACGCTCCTTGTAAATTGAGATATGAGACACTAAAAGTAGTGTATGAGTTTTTCTTTCTGGGCTGTAAAATAATTGTTAGTTGATGACGTAACGTGGATATAGAATACAGAGTAGTAATAAAAACATTCCCATGAATGGGGAGTTTCTTAACAATGAATACAAGTTTAGTTACTAGGGAGTATTTTGTGTACTTATTTGTGTGGAGTGCAGCTGTATGTGGAAGCCAATGTGGATGATAGTTCTGTTGAAAAGAAAACAGAAGTTTCCGAAATGTGGTGCTACAGACAAATGCTGAAAATTAGAAGAATAAATCGGCCAGGAAGTGAGGGGATACTGAAGCAAATTTGGGTAAACAGAATTTTGTGGCACAAGTTGACTAAAAGACTGGATCGTGTGGTATAACACATCCAGAAGCACCAAGCAAGTATCAGTTTTGGTGCTGAAAATACAGTGAGACCAAGGCTTCAGTGGAGTAGGTAGTGTCAAGTGGGTGGAGGGTGAATAACAGCACCTAAACTGTCTTCGGACTGAAGACTACAACAACAAGAGTCTGATTACGCCTTCATAATCACAACAAATATTCTGGGGAAATGTTAGGCGAAAAGGAAGATTAAGAGTTTATACACTCACTTTAGTGTGATAGTTGTTCTTTTCTCTGTACCTAACCGTCTCCCCGCAAACACATCACACAGGAACTAGCTGATGTTTTCTGCAAGGTCGTAACTGTACCGTGAAGTGTAATAAAGCTGCCATTATAGATTACGCTTCTCGCGTCCCGACGTCCACACTTCGGTACCTGCGCTGATGAAAACGAATAGAAATGGTTTGTGTTGTCCATACGTACTTCGAGGTACTAACCAACCTAAAAGCATCCTACTGGATAATAATTAGTCTGCTAATGAAATAAATACTGATGTAATGTTGTGCAGTACACTGTCCGTCACGAATAGGAATATCTGCACTCATTTTCCAAACACGATGTATGTGAAGGTCGCTTCTACATTTGGCACTACTCACCATGAACAGCTACAAACTTTACTGCGTGTATGTTGCATTCGTCTAGTGCCCAGCTATAATATACTCAGATGTTTATAGGTCCATAATAGAACGAAAGATTACATAAGTAGTAAAATGCATGTCTAGTGCCGCTGAAATGATAATTTTCGATGAAATTTGTCGTAGCATAAAGATTCATTTCAAAGTCGAAATACTGCCAAGCTCTAATTTACATTCATAAGTACTTCTAAACAACTATCTTAATCAATCATGATTCGTGGGAACACGTAACAGAGTCAACGATTTTGTATTTGTTTTCATCTACATCTACAGACACGACAGAGTGTGCGTACCATTTTAACTTTGAACTATCATACTCGTTCCATTTGCGGGTGGAATACATGAGCGTACGCTGAACGTCGTGGTCTCTACAGGAGTGATACAAACTGGACTGTGGTAGACTATTAGATTTTTCACTTAGTACTCATTCCTAAATTTTATGTATGGTTTCATGATAAAACTAGCTGCTATTTTCAAGGATCTTCCAAATCAGGCCTTTCATCTATTCTGTCCTTTTTGCACACTTACGATATGTCCTGTTAGTCCCACTTCATACGTGTTACACACTCTTGAGAAATATCGTAAGATGTGACGCAAGAGAGTTCGATAAGCATTCTACTTCGTAGAGTGGTTGTATTTTCTCAGTATCCTGCCAGTGAACCGAATTCTGCTACCTGCGTCTCTTACGACTGAGCCGGTGCTACCGTTATTTTTCATATCCTCAGAAATAGTCACGGCCAAGTATTTATACGCCTTGAATGAGTCACTCAATGACTCACTGATGTTGTGGTCATAGGATACTACATGTTTTGGGTTTAGTGAAGTGCACAATTTTAATTTTGTATGCATTTGAAGCTATCTGTAAAATTTTGCACTACTTTGGATTTTTTACGAGATATGATTGGATATATGTGCAGCTTCCTTCAGATAGTACGACATTATATGTATCTACATCATTTGCAAAACATCTGGAGTTACTATTAACCTTGCCCACTGGATGGTTAATGTAGAACATGTCCAGTAAGAGTGCTAATAAATTTCCCTGGGGAACACCTGATGTTCCTTTTATTTCTGTCGTTCCTACGGATCCTCACATCAGTTAAAAATTTCGTTTGATACCCCATAAGATCTTACTTTCGTTGCTAAATGTCGGCGTGGAACAAATTCAAATCTATTTTAAAAGCGAAGAAACATTACATTTGTGTGATTCCCTCAACCCATGACTCAAGATGTCATTTGAGAAAAGAGCGCTCTGTTTTTCTCACGTTCGATGCTTTCGAAATCCATGCCATCCGTCATGGAGGAGGTATTTTTTTCAGCTACATAATTGCTTTTGGATTCTGATCGTGCTTTCAAGGTTCTTCCACGGGTGTGTGAAACAGGGTGGAGCAAAATTGATGTTATAAAGTATTTGTCTGCTGCAGTTTAATTCTATACTGTAAATGGTACAGCTTGTGATACTGTTGTACAATAGCTCCTAAAACTTTATAGCTTATTCACCAATGTTTCATTTCGCATTATGGAATGACAACATTAACAATGGAAGAGCGTTTATTTATCTTAAAGACTGTTATGCAAATCTGGACATATCGTTTTGTTGACACGTACATTCGACACTATATTCAGTCTAAGACCAGTACCACTCCAAAGAATTATTTCTTGGTTGATTTAAGTACGTAATGGAAGTCCATTTGTGATGAAATAGTGAAAACATCCTCTGCCACGGATTCTGTGTAATGTTTTCCGTGTATTTGTTAGGTTGATGAAACGCTTTGGAAAGATCGGATCCCAACTTGATACCAGGAAAGGCCTCTCTTGACGACCAGTCTCAGTTGTAACTCTGGAGAATGTTGATCGAGTGAGAACCCTGTTCACTGAGGATTCCACTGTATCAACAAATGTATCGTAGCAACTGAGGATATCACGACGGTCTCTATAGAGCATAATGGAACAGTAACCTAACCTTTATCCTTACAAAATTGAACTTTACCAAACTTTGAAGGACAAGGGTGTGGGTTGGTGATATTATTTTGCAAATTAGATGACTCTGGCCTATGAAGATAGTATAGTCGACAGGGATTAGTTCTGCTTTAGGTACGTCAATAAACAGAGCTGGCGCCACTGGGCTACTGAGAATCCACAGGTTCCTACTGCTGCTCTACTTCATCCGCAAAATGTCATTTTCTGGTGAGTAATCAATGCATACAGTATAGTTGGGCAAATTTCTACTGAGGGACCTGTTACAGAAGACGAATGAAGGAAGGTACTGGAACATGATATTGCCCGGCTGCAGGGAGCCGTGAAAACCTCCGAAACTACTGGTTTATGCAAGATGAAACACGTCCACGCTTTCCTTCAGACGTCTCCGATCTCCTACAGGCGATGTTCACAGATCGGATCGCTGTTTTCGGACACCACAGCATTCACTGGACGTGGTGTGGATTGGCCCCATTTTATTCCCGATAGGAACTGGTGCGATTACTTCTTGTAGGAGGTTACCTAAGAGACAGATTCTTCAGAGATGCACCTGCAGCACTCCAGTTTACAAAGGGATTCATGAGGTCCAAAATTATGTTCTTCAGAAAGTCATGACGGTACTCATTTCCAGGCTATAAGCAATCAGTACTGCAGAACAGAAGCTGTTTGAAAACTTTTGATGTTAAATTTCAGGTTGTCTGCTGTAGTATAAACCTAACATGACTCGGACACCTTCTATTATGTCGTACTGGAGAAAAACATGCTAACACCTATTCTGGGCCACCTTGCATTAAATGGCAGTTCTGCTCTCATTCTTGTAGCGAGGTAGCTCAGCTGAAGATTCTGTTGAGAATCTTACAACAGTCCCATCGGGCACTACCACCGAAGCCTTTACATGTGAACTGCATTTATTTGGCTTTTGTGAGAGACCTTTTGATAAGATTCGGCTCAGGTACGTGCTTAGGTTTCCATACTTTATCATTTTGATAGCCAGATACGTTTCATTCAGCATCGGAATGCATTACTGTACATCCCTTATGAATCATGACTGTTCCACGAGAAGTTTGGTTACGATCACTGTACACCCTGGAGGAAAGATGTCTCACCCATCACGAACTGTTCTGCTATATACATAACTACTCAGTGCTTGACGAACTATTCTTCTCAATGTAAGTCACAGTTTCTCTATATACGCGGGGTCAGAGATAAAAATTAATGAAATTCGAAGTTAACTATAAAAGATAGGATGGGTTAATATGACTCCAGGGCAATAAAATGTACCGCCATCCCACTTCAAGCAATAGCTGAGTAATGAAGTAGCGCATCGGCGCCTGTAATTTGATTCGAGGCTTTGTCGTCGAAGTTGGTTATTGCCGCCAGCACGAAAACGTTGCAGCCAGTGGGTGTCAAGACGCACGAAAGCACCTGCACACTGGCGTCGCATAATGTAAATCATGTTATATTCCGAGAGTGATGATGTTTCTACAAAATCTTTGTTGCAGTATGGTTTGAATAATGTGAAGTATCAGAAGAGTATTTTTATAGAAATGTGCTCTGTTCGCTAATTAAGATGGGTACTGTTGCTCGTATTGTTTACGTAAACTCGAACATCAGTTATCATGTTGTTTGTGAGGCTATCACTGGAAAACTTCCTTAGCAGAATTGTGGTTTCAGTGTATAAATGTGTTTAACAGAGTACGAAGCCAGTTCATACAAACTATGTGGCGGAAAAATAACAATTAACTGTCTGAGCAAGAACGACGTAAAAAATAGACTAGTAAAAAGAGCATTCGTAGCCATTTAACACTTTTATATACAATCTGTTTCTATGTGGACAGTGAAAGACTACAGCCTACGTACCGTTGATAGCTGAGTGAGTGATACAAACTGTGTGGTGCTCCTGTTGGACGTTAGTGAATATACAGTAGCACCACGCACGTTTCATTTTGTAGTTTAGCACGTAATGTACTGGCTACGCGGTCATATAGCGTAATAAAAGCAGTGTCAGTATAATGATGGAGTGTCAGAAGCGCTCACAAACAGCTTTTTGCTAAAATGAATTTGACAAATTGAAGTAAGCACAATGCTTTGATTCAGAATAGTCAAGTGTGACTTACGATCAGTCGATAAAACATATTAAAGAAAATTAAGTGATATGAAAGTATTTGCGACTTCATCATACGCAGGAAATAATTCGCCATGACCTAAATATGAAGTAGAAACATTGTAAAATCAGAAAATGGCGAATAAATCCGATTTTAGTATTGGCAGAAGAAAAGACAGAGGCTTTTCGCTTTGTGTAGTATGTTTAGAGTCTCAAATTCTCAGAGAAGAATGAAAGTTACGTGGATTAATTCAAAATCTTTGAGATTAGTGACTCTTCCGTATCACAGACGACATAATTTTCATCTATCGAACAGTTTTCCTGGGCAATTTCTTCGTTGGCTGCAATTGCGCATATGCAGAGGACGTTCTAAACGCATCGGATCTCCCGATGAATATCCAAATTTAACTGGTATGTACAGTAATGTAAGTTTTGAGCTGCTCATGGTATCTTCAAAATATACGGTGCACGTAACACATAGCCAAACAGTTATAAAACTGCGGTAGCTCTATCTGTAAGTTACGTACGATGAAAGACGCCTGTTTGCCTGGAAGAAACTAACTCGAGAGATTCATCATTTATCTGAGCGAGAGCTTTCTTACTAGGGAGTCGTAAGACCAATGGCCTGGCTCATCCATCATCTGTGAAACGTTCTATCTGACTATAACTTTACAGATATCTCACGCCACTGGCAGCTCTTTACCTTTCGTGACCATAAAAAACTACAAAGAAACAATAACTATGCTGACAGTAGAAAATCTTGGCAAAGATCTAAAAAATCGCGTAAAATTAAAACGGACGGTATCGAATACCAAAATCAGAACGTGATATTTTCAAGATTTTCGTGAAACACAAATGTTATAGGCAGCACTGATTTAGAAGTTGTTAGCTCTGAAGATTCGTGAATGAGCCAACACATTACGGTAACTTTGTTTGCATTACCAGATTTGCAGAATGACACTAGTCGAAACTGAAAATTTATCGCACCTAAAGACGTGACGTACGGGCACTACATTCGTGCAGGAGCTTAATGGCTGTGGTGAGAACGGAACATGTACACGATTATGCCCATGGTAGTTCACGCCATGTTGTCATAATGGTAACCTGATGAAAGCAGCTTGCAACAGGAGACGAATCGTTCGACAACATCACTAAATGATAACGTTTTTAATACCGTACCTTCATCCAAATTAAAAACGAGGGAGAAGCCTACGCCTGAACACAAAGTCCGGTGATTGAATGCATTTATGCTTCGGTTTGAGAAATACAAAATCTTGAAATTTTTAATTTATTTTTTTGTACGCCTTGGTGAGTCAGTGACTAACAGACATGGTAGAACTGAAGTTCCTCATTGCTCTGTGGAAGGATGCACTCGTATTTTACACTTCCGCTTTATATTCCACATCTCTCAGTACTTTGTCGCTCGCTTGGAATCCACGATTTGCTTCAGCAGCGCTCCACCCTCCTCTGCGGTCCTTGTCTGCAGTGTAGGCCCGATTTGTAGGGCCGAGGAGACCTTGGGCCATGAGCCCTTGACGGGATAATTGGTAAGTCAGAGTTCATACGGAGCACTATTGGCTGTTGTTCCCTCCATTTGTCACTCGTGAAAGGAACTGCAAAGGGGAGGATATCATGGAGGAACCAGAAGTACCCTTTGCCACACAACGAAAGGTTTCATGGAGCGTATAGATATAAACGTAGTAAGAAACCCTGGGCCAAATGTTGCAAATAACTGCAAGAACTTTGTTTTACGTCTGTCTGGGGCCGTTTATAATCTTGAATATTCTAGAGCAGAAGTTCCCAACAGGCGGCCCGCGGACCCACAGGGGTCCGCGAGCTATGCCAGAGAGTCCTCAAGATGCTATTAGAATAGAAAATATAATAAATATATTTCCTATTATAACAGATTTTTTGTTTTGGCCGCTTCCTGCATGAGCAGAGCTTTAACGAATGCTAACTTCTGCGTCTAGCGTCTTCCTAGAGCCAAATGCACACACTAGCGCAAAACTAGAATTAGATAGAGGCAAATAGTTCTGCAGTATGCCGTTAGACTACGCGCGCTGCCTCTTTCCAGGTGACAACTGACAGTCAGTGTACACAGAAACTCGCATTTCAGACGACAATCGCCCAGTGTTAATTTGTTTCCAGTGCTTTCACAGACTGTATTGTTTACATATTCAATATTCTGTATTAAAAGGGTAGTGTTTCTAAAGCGTTGTTTTTGGGGAAGCTACAGTTCACGTAGTTAAAAATGGACCGTTGGTTAATAAGTGGTTCTTTAAAATGAGAAAGGCTTACAGATGAAGAGGAAGATAATGAATTTGTGATACTAAACTCTCAGATTTGAAGACATATATTCTGAGCAATAATCAAAAATTTTACAATAACAATGATGGCTAAATTGAAAAAGTTTTAGCTCAATATTTTTTCAATAATGAATATGTCAGTACCAAAAATAGGAAACGTATAAAAAGACTCTTTAATTTGAATTTTTTAGGTACTATAAAGAAATGAAGAGAAAAGCTGAAAGACGCACAGAATGGTGGCAAGCTGCCATTGTAGCTGTTGCAAACCAATCCTTGGATTGACCACTACAGAAGAAGAAGAAGAAGGTACTTGATACTGTGATATGACAAGGTACCAATCATTCTCGATGAGGGGGTCCTCGAGATAATTTTGTTGTGAGCCCCTGCTCTAGAGTATGTGGCGCCCAACACAAATTAACTGTTAACTTCAAAATACGTTTCAAGTGGTCTATAGTCCATATACAATTTAATACCTAAACATAACCTGATTGGTTTACAGAATTTGTGCTTATTGTCTAATTAAAACATTTGCATATTGCAAAACTGACTACATTTATTACTGAATCAACGCCGTGGTTGTCATATTAAGTCAACCATTTGGTTACGTGTTGAATAAGTATATTCGTACAATGGCAGTATTTGCAGAAGCATTAATTTCTGATCATGCACCCACATGGAATCACGATAACAGTAATAATATCTCACACACACAAGAAAAGTGTGGTGTCCAGAAGGAATTCACAATTTTTGTGCTCTTTGATGTTGAAACTCTAATATTGAAAAAGTGTTTTGAATTATGTGTGTGTGTAATACTGTTGAAACGCATTACGAAAAGAAGGGTTTACGACAGGTGATCAGTTATACTTCATGCTAGCTATTTCCTTTTCTGATGAGCTCGTTTTTCGGGAATTTTGTCCACATTTTTGCTTACGAAGCTAGCTTCTGTCGAACAATAAGTAAATGTTACGTAGAAATATATTAGTTTGGAATTGTGATCAAATCATTCAAAAACTTTAAATAGCATGTACATCTTTAAAGCACTTGTTGTATATAATAAATGGTTCATTCGATTAAAGCACACGTTTTTGTTGTTTGTCTTGCTATCTGTCTTCTGCAGGTTACTTCGCAAAAAAATTTTCATCTGCAAGTGGAAAGAGGTTTATGAAGCGCCATCTTTTCCATGGAGCGAATATTATTGTATTAAACATAAAATGAAGTATTTGCTGTATTGATGTTATTTAACATTTTGGTACTATCTACTTTCAGTTTCTACTCTCAACACTACTGTTTGAATCGTGTTTATCGTTCGTTTACTATGTTGTTGTAACTGTTTGTCTAAGTATGTGACTGTTGTATAGCTGTGAGAGATTATTGTTAATGTATTATGTCTCGTGTGTGTGTGTGTGTGTGTGTGTGTGTGTGTGTGTGTGTGTGTGTGTGTGTTTGCGTGTGTTTTGCTTTAATTAACTTTTTATGGCTTCTACACTCCCAAACCTGTTTGAAATATATTTACATTGCGCGCTTTACCACTGCTTATCGTGCAGTCAAATGTACTGCCACCTTCTTTGGAATTACGAAGGTGGGATTTGCAATTATGAAAGTGGTATTTATTATTATTAGAGTAAATTATAATTACATTTTTATTGTAAGAGACCGCTGTTACTTGACAATATACGACGACTTTCCTTTTAACTAAGATAGTTAGTTATATGAATCTATGGATAACGTGCCTCAAATGACCAAACCGATTATTATAATAAAATACATCCATTAACGTAGGTGATTTCTCCCTTCAGTTCGATAATGACAGTTTTGACTAAACTTATGCACATACGACTGAGCATCTGTTGCGACTGTTTCCAGCAGTTTATGACCTAGAAGTCATCATGGCCGCTTTTACTGTGTATGTTCCTCATTAGCACGCACGGGATGACAATTAAAGAACTCTATGAAAAAACTGTAAATTAGTTACAAACTACGGCGTGCACACACTTTATTCAACATGTAAACGTCACTACGGATATTCGGATTTAGGTTATGACATGTTCCATATGCCTGCAGTCATTGGTAATGATGTGGCAAAGACGGAGAGCGAAATTCGGAATGACCCGCTCAAGAGTCGGAACATCGATGCTCTCGAGAACCTCCTGAATTCTCAGTCCCCAAAATGCGCCAATTCTGTTTATTGTCGTACCCATCCAAACGAAAGTGGTCTTCGTCAATAAAACAAACCATACAGCGCATATAAATTCCCATCATGCCCCGAGGCCAACGATGCTGTTTGAACGTCCTAATGCAAACCCTTCAGTGATTATGTCTATTTTATTTCATATTGTTTAATAAGTGACACCCTGCTGACGTCACTTAGGACTTTTCACCATCGGTCATATCTTCGCAGATTAACACAGCACCCACATGGAAAGCGTCTCGCCGTTTACAGTGGGTTAATATTTGCGCCATAATTTAGCGGCACGTGTTGCAGTTTAAGTGTACGCTCACCATTTGGTAGCAGAACTGGTGATGAGCTCCTGCCACGGCTGACAGCACTCTCGGCAGCATTGCAGTCAGCTGCAGCGCCACTTCGAGATGACGAACAGAAAAAAACGGCAGTATTAAGGGATCTGGTGCGTGACAGTGAATCAGACATGTGACAGCGGATCAGAAACTTGACGTTAGTGTCGAGGCCGTGGCAGTCAGCTGACGCACCAGATTTCGTGTCGGCGTCAAATGCATGGTGGGCCTTCTGTCCAGTGTTGTGTCGCACCAGAGTGGCTGGTTCCTGGGTTGGTTGGTAAACAGCAGTGCCATCTGATCTTGGGAGTACGGGCTGGGAGACGAGTCGTAGTCATCTACATCTACATATACATCTACATTTATACTCAGCAAGCCACCCAACGGTGTGTGGCGGAGGGCACTTTACGTGCCACTGTCATTACCTCCCTTTCCTGTTCCAGTCGCGTAGGGTTCGCGGGAAGAACGACTGTCTGAAAGCATCCGTGCGCGCTCTAATCTCTCTAATTTTACATTCGTGATCTCCTCGGGAGGTATAAGTAGGGGGAAGCAATTTATTCGATACCTCATCCAGAAACGCACCCTCTGGGAACCTGGCGAGCAAGCTACACCGCGATGCAGAGCGCCTCTCTTGCACAGTCTGACACTTGAGTTTGCTTAACATCTCCGTAACGCTATCACGGTTACCAAATAACCCTGTGACGAAACGCGCCGCTCTTCTTTGGATCTTCTCTATCTCCTCCGTCAACCCGATCTGGTACGGATCCCACACTGATGAGCAATACTCAAGTATAGGTCGAACGAGTGTTTTGTAAGCCACCTCCTTTGTTGATGGACTACATTTTCTAAGGATTCTCCCAATGAATCTCAACCTGGTACCCGCCTTACCAACACTTAATTTTATATGATCATTCCACTTCAAATCGTTCCGCACGCATACTCCCAGATATTTTACAGAAGTAACTGAAACCAGTGTTTGTTCCGCTATCGTATAATCATACTATAAAGGATCCTTCTTTCTATGTATTCGCAATACATTACATTTGTCTATGTTAAGGGTCAGCTGCCACTCCCTGCACCAAGTGCCTATCCACTGCAGATCTTCCTGCATTTTGCTACAAATTTCTAATGCTGCAACTTCTCAGTATACTACAGCATCATCCGCGAAAAGCCGCATGGAACTTCCGACACTATCTACTAGGTCATTTATATATATTGTGAAAAGCAATGGTCCCATAACACTCCCCTGTGGCACGCTAGAGGTTACTTTAACGTCTGTAGACGTCTCTCCATTGATAACAACATGCTGTGTTCTGTTCGCTAAAAACTCTTCAATCCAGCCACACAGCCGGTCTGATATTCCGTAGGCTCTTACTTTGTTTATCAGGCGACAGTGCGGAACTGTATCGAACGTCTTCCGGAGGTCAAGAAAAATAGCATCTACCTGGGAGCCTATATCTAATATTTTCTGCCTCTCATGAACAAATAAAGCGAGTTGGGTCTCACACGATCGCTGTTTCCGGAATCCATGTTGATTCCTACATAGTAGATTCTGGGTTTCCAAAAACGACATGATACTCGAGCAAAATACATGTTCTAAAATTCTACAACAGATCGACGTCAGAGATAAAGGTCTATAGTTTTGCGCATCTGCTCGACGACCCTTCTTGAAGACTGGGACTACCTGTGCTCTTTTCCAATCATTTGGAACCTTTCGTTCCTCTAGAGACTTGCGGTACACGGCTGTTAGAAGGGGGGCAAGTACTTTCGCGTACTCTATGTAGAATCGAATTGGTATCCCGTCCGTTCCAGTGGACTTTCCTCTGTTGAGTGATTCCAGTTTGGAAAAAGGTGTTTAGTATTTCAACTTTACGCATTCTCATCCTCTGTTTCAATGCCATCATCATCCCGGAGTGTCTGGATATGCTGTTTCGAGCCACTTACTGATTTAACGTAAGACCAGAACATCCGAGGATTTTCTGTCAAGTCGGTACATAGAATTTTACTTTCGAATTTACTGAACGCTTCACGCATAGCTCTCCTTACGCTAACTCTGACATCGTTTAGTTTCTGTTTGTCTGAGAGGTTTTGGCTGCGTTTAAACTTGGAGTGAAGCTCTCTTTGCTTTCGCAGTAGTTTCCTAACTTTGTTGTTGTACCACGGTGGGTTTTTCCCGTCCCTCACAGTTTTAATCTGCACGTGCCTGTCTAAAACGCATTTTACGATTGCCTTGAACTTTTTCCATAAACACTTGTCAGTGTCGGAACAGAAATTTTCGTTTCGATCTGTTAGGTAGTCTGAAATCTGCCTTCTATTACTCTTGCTAAACAGATAAACCTTCCTCTCTTTTTTTATAATCCTATTAAGTTCCATATTTAGGGATGCTGCAACGGCCATATGATCACTGATTCCCTGTTCTGCACATACAGAGTCGAAAAGTTCGGGTCTGTTTGTTATCAGTAGGTACCAGGTGTTATCTCCACGAGTCGGTTCTCTGTTTAATTGCTCGAGGTAATTTTCGGATAGTGCACTCAGTATAATGCCACTCGATGCTCTGTCCCTACCACCCGTCCTAAATATCTGAGTGTCCCAGTCTATATCTGGTAAATTGAAATCCACACCTAAGACTATAACATGCTGAGAAAATTTATGTGAAATGTATTCCAAATTTTCTCTCAGTTGTTCTGCCACTAATGCTGCTGAGTCGGGAGGTCGGTAAAAGGAGCCAATTATTAACCTAGCTCGGTTGTTGAGTGTAACCTCCATCCATAATAATTCACAGGAACTATCCACTTCTACTTCACTACTGGATAAGCTACTACTAACAGCGACGAACACTCCACCACCAGTTGCATGCAACCTATCCTTTCTAAACACCATCTGTACCTTTGTAAAAATTTCGGCAGAATTTATCTCTGGCTTCAGCCAGCTTTCTGTACCTATAACGATTTCAGCTTCGGTGCTTTCTATCAGCGCTTGAAGTTCCGGTACTTTATCAACGCAGCTTCGACAGTTTATAATTGCAATACCGATTGCTTCTTGGTCCCCGCATGTACTGACTTTGCCCCGCACCCGTTGAGGCTGTTGCTCTTTCTGTACTTGCCCAAGGCCATCTAACCTAAAAAACCGCCCAGCCCACGCCACACAACCCCTGCTACTCGTGTAGCCGCTTGTTGCGTGTAGTGGACTCCTGACCTATCCAGCGGAACCCGAAACCCCACCACCCTATGGCGCAAGTCGAGGAATCTGCAGCCCACACGGTCGCAGAACCGTCTCAGCCTCTGATTCAGACCCTCCACTCGGCTCTGTACCAAAGGTCCGCAGTCAGTCCTGTCGACGATGGTGCAGATGGTGAGCTCTGCTTTCATTCCGCTAGCGAGACTGGCAGTCTTCACCAAATCAGATAGCAGCCGGAAGCCAAGAGGATTTCCTCCGATCCATAGCGACACACATCAGAAAGCTAACAACACAAGTGTGTAGCCCGGTGTCCAAGGAGCACTGGTCGGCCGTTGTCTTCTGGAACGGCAGCTGGTCACGCAGCAGCGAAGCCGCGCAGTGTGGGAAAGTGTATCTGAAGAGCAGAGTGGGAGTTGACTGCTGGCAAGCTGTGATAGGGCTCTGTGTGTGTGGAGCACTGGACGCCCGCTGTTACCTTGGAGTCTGAGAGAGAATGCTGTGGGAAAATGGCACAGCATGGATTTGGAGTTTCACCTGAGGAATGAATTGGCGGTGGCCAGTAGACAGCAAGAGCGCGCAGTCCCAAGGGCTAGAAGCAAGTGTCGTCTGGTGTTTCCGTGGTGCCCATAACCATTGCTCTTTCGGGGAGTTCGGACTGGTGTGATACTTTGGACTGTTTGTGTGTGTGTGAGTGTGTGTGTGTTTGTGTGTGTGTGAATGTGCAACATACAACGCTTCACAACGTCGAGTGCTATTCGTTTAACCCTGTTCGTATACGGTCGACCTCGTCTCAGCAGAAATAGCCCAAGCAGTTGTGCTACGTAGCATATATACAAATTTTGTGCGTTCTTAGGTAAGCCTGGTTGTAGATCTACATCTACATCTACATCCATAGTCCGCAAGCCGCCTGCCGTAGTGTGGCGGAGGGTACCTCGAGAACCTCTAGCGGCTCTCCCATCTGTTCCAGTCTCGTATTGTTCGTGGAAAGAAAGATTGTCGGTATGCCTCTGTGTGGGTTCTAATCCCTCTGATTTTATCCTCATGGCCTCTTCGCGAGATTTAAATAGGAGGGAGCAATATACTGCTTGACTCTTCGGTGAAGGTATGTTCTCGAAACTTCAACAAAAGCCCGTACCGAGCTACTGGGCGTCTCTCTTGCTGAGTCTTCCACTGGAGTTTATCTATCATCTCCGTAACGCTTTCTCGATTACTAAAGATCCAGTAACGAAGCGCGCTGCTCTCCGTTGGATCTTGTCTATCTCTTCTATTAACGATATCTGATACGAATCCCACACCGGTGAGCAGTATTCAGGCAGTGGGCTAACCAGTGTTCTGTAACCTACTTCCTTTTTTATTCCGACTGCATTTCCTCAGGATCCTTCCAACGAATCTGTCAGGCATCTGCTTTACCGACGATTAATTTTATATGTTCAATCCATTTTAAATCACTCCTAATCCCTACTCCCAGATATTTATGGAATTAACTGCTTCCAGTTGCTGACCTGCTATACTGTAGTTAAATGATAAAGGATCTTTCTTTCTATGTAATCGCAGCACATTACATTTGTCTACATTGAGATTCCATTGCCGTTTCCTGCACCATGCGTCTGATGATCTGACGAGCAACTCCTTTTCATACAGTCCTTGTAGCAGCACTGGCTGAGGAACATTTTGTATATCTGCCTCGTGTAGTGCAGCAACTCGGCGGGGCAAGACCTCAACAAGTTGCTGGAAGTCTCCTGGAGAAATGCTCAGCCATGCTGCCTCTATTGCTGTCCATAATTTTGCAAGTGTGGCCAATGCAGCTTTTGTATACGAACTGACCTCTCGGTCATGTCCCATAAATATACGACGGGATTCATATCGGTCGATCTGGGTGACAAAGTCATTCGCTAGAATTGTCCAAAATGTTCTTCAAACCAATATCGAACAACTGTAGATCGCTGACAGGGCGCAGTGTCATCCATAAAAATTCCATCATTGTTTCTGAACATAAAGTCCACGATTGGATGCAAATGGTCTCCAAGTAGCCGTTCAGTGCGACTAGAGGACCCCGTCCATTCCATGTAAACACGGCCCACACCATTATAGAGACACCACCGGCTTGCACGAGCCTTGTTGACAACCTGGGTCCCTTACTTCGTGGGGTATGCACCACACTCGAATCCTAGCACCACTCTTAACAACAGAAATCTGGGCTTACCTGAGCAGGCGACGGTTTTCCAGTCGTTTAGTGCCCAAATAATATGCGACGTCGCGCTGTTAGCAAATGCACTCGGGTCGGTCGTCAGCTGCCATAGCCCAGTAACGCCAAATTTCCGCTAGATCTCCTAAAGGATGCGTTTGTAGTACGTCCCACTGTGATTTCTGTGGTTACTTCAAGCAAGGTGGCTCGTTTGGTAGAACTGACAAATCTACGCAAAAGCAATTGCTCTCGGTCGTTAAGTGCAAGCCGTCATCTACTGCGTTGTCTGCATGAGATGCAATGCCTGAAATTTGGTATTTCCAGCACACACGCTTGACACTGGGGATTTCGGAATATTAAACTCCCTAAAGATTTCGGAAATGGAATGTCCCACGCATCTAGCTCCAACTAACATTCCACATTATAGGTCTATTCAGTACCAGGCTTCCATTCATGATGCCTTAGTGGTTCTAATTCTTCAACGGAAAAAGTGGGATATTAAACACTCGTTAGACCGAGTCGCGACTATTGTATTCCGGCATCCTTTCTAGGTAGGATGAATAGATGAGATGAAAACAACAGAAATGAGACATGCGCAGCCCGTGACTAGGTCATTTAGGAAGCATTTATTCGAACTAGCCTTGCCATTGATCATGACAGGAAGAGTCAGAGGATAGAGAATTATCGACAGTTTTAGTACTTTGCGTTCACCATTTACGAACAGAACAGGAAAGGCTCGAAATGAATCCTAAATACTCATCACCATTCATCGCAAGGTTCTTGGATGCGTGGCGAGCGAAAATTGTAGAGTGACAGCAGTGTTAGTCTACAGTAGTCAGTTTAGAGTGGATGTCATGTGCAGCAGATCTGTAGAGAATGGACTAAGGGAGAGGCCTGCATGAAACCAGTATTCGGACTGAAGTTGATATTGATCATGATTATGATACATGTTGCTGGGTACACGACATCGCGGTCTTGAACGCCGTTACGAAGTTTTATTGAAACTGGAGTTGTTAAAGAAAATCCGTAAACATTTCATCACGTACCACATCAGATTGTTAAGTATCTTTCAAGAGTATCTTGATTACCACCAACAGACACTGATAAAATTTCTTTATTTAATAATTAATTTAGGTCCACAGACTATCAACAAGTTCATAAAATCGTTTGTAACATTACATGAGCCGTTATGAAGTAATGGTCTTCAGATAATTAAATCCGTCAAATCGTTGCCGTTATCAGATGGAAATGAAGTCCAACGCTTCTTGACAGAGCGTAGGAGAACGATGCAGGACACCCGCACCGCCATACCCGGCAGGGTCCTAATGGAGGTGGTCTGCGTTGCCTTCCTCCGACCGTAACGGGGATGAATGATGATGATGAAAACGACACAACAACAACTAATCTCGAGGCAGAGAATATCCCTGACCCCAACGGGAATCGGACTCGGGACCCCGTGCTCGGGAAGAGTGAACGCTACCGCAAGACCACGAGCGGCGGACTGTTGTCACATAGTAACAAATTACATCGTCAATGATAAAATTTTCCAGACAATGCACTTATTCGTTTAACATCAACAGTGAGCATTGTAGTTGTTTTGTGACTGGAAGTGGTGACTTTGTCACCTTCGGCGCTAACGCTGCGAATGAGGCTCATCGTAAACGCACCTGTTGCCCATCTAAAGCCTTCAAGGTGGATTCAGTCTGGTACCTTTAGGTACGATGATCTAACCGGCCGGTACATTATGCACTCATATTCGAACTTGGTGCTAAACACGTTCTATAAAACTGGAGGAGACATGATCAGTCTGTTACCCTTACCTCGAGGGATCGAATTTTCAAGTGTCAGAGCTTCTTAAGCTTCGGATCTAAATCGAAGCTCAGATACCGCATCGGCTCTTTAAAACTAAAACTTGTTTCCCACACGTTAGGTTCTGGAAGATTCCGTAAAGCCCGCAGCACAACAGCTTCCTTAATCGAAGCTCAGATACTGCATCGGCTCTTTAAAACCAAAACTTGTTTCCCACACGTTAGGTTCTGGAATATTCCGTAAAGCTCGCAGCACAACAGCTTCGTTAATGAATATAACAGGTCTAACGAGTGTTTAATATCCCACTTTTTCCGTTGAAGAATTAGAAACACTAAGGCATCATGAATGGAAGTCTGGTATTGAATAGCCTTGAAGCTTGCATTGCATGCACAACAACATATTACTATGTGCTTCTTAGACTTCATCAAATCCTTTGACATTGTCGACTTCGAAATCTTACTTGCCACACTTAATAACCAAAATCCCTCGGAAAGTGCAGGACAATGGTTTCGCTCGTACCTGATGTCTCGAAAGCAATGTGCCACGTCGGCCACTGCAAAGTCATAATGAAGGCAGGTGGTAATATCAGACGTCTCCCAGGTTTCGGTATTGAGTAGTACACGCTTTTCATTGTATGCCAATGATGTGTCATGAATTTTGTCCTACATTAAATGCCATATGTTCACAGATGTTGTCTTCTCTCTTGACCTGCGAAAGAAACGTGTAAAACCACTTTTACTTCCAATTATTCATCACAGCGATGTTACCCTGCGAGGTATTTCTGAGGAAAGCTTAGTGCGCGTGGAACTCCATAGCAATGCTTGTGTTTGTTATATCTGTGATGTTTGAATCTCTGATCTCACTTGACCATCATATGAGCAGCTATCTTACCTGCGTGCGGACAAGCGCAGATATTTCCTTACGCTCTGTCTTCTCTACTGTTCTGTCAACGTACGCCGTCCACCATCTCTCTTCTCGACCTTAACGCAGTTATCTGAACAACAGAGCAGAAGCATCGGTTTCCATCAGAGTAAAATCCTCTCTGCCCCACACCACCGTTCAGACACTTTCTCAAACTACTTCTAAGTAGCAGGAAACCTCCCTTATTACATTAGAGAATAAAATCTCCAGCTTTAAGAGACATCCAATGACATATCTACTAAAACAACAGCTATGATAAGCATTGTCCCTGTACGCATTTGTTACCTTTGTACATACTTCCTTCCAACTAGATCTTCCCCATTTCACAGTATTCTTAGCTGGTGCACTCTAATTAAATCTCATTTCACCAGAAATCACTATTCAGAAAACATCTATTTTGTACAACTATAAATTCTTTTTATACCTGCCACTATGATAATTGGTTTATTGTCGATATCACTGCCATTATTAATATTATTACTATCAGTGATAGCAGGGGCAGTAGTACTAGGGCTATTCAGAAGGAAACGTCCGATCGATTACGAAATTGAAACCACAGCGAAAATCCGGTAAAGCTTTTCACAGATTTATGGGGTAGTGTCTCTCATATGCCGATCGATGGTGTCACGTCTCTCACTTCAGTTCTGACCGCACAGTGTGTACGTAAAAATGCCTAGAAAATAGTGTCTCTTGCCAAGTATGAATGCCTGGGAGAGATTTCGCCTGATTTAATGCAGCGCACACAACGAAACTGTCATGCATTTCCTTCTTCATGCCAATTCTCGGCCGCAAACTGATAGTGCTATGAGGACACCCCCACAGCGTTTTCTATGGGACGTGTTTGATTACCCACCATGTAAGCCGGACTTGGCTGCATTTGATTTTCATCTCTGCCCACATGAACTTCTGACTACGGAAACAACATTTTAGCAAACTGCGGATCAGAGTAGAGAACTGGCAGGAAGCGCAGGTGGCTGCTTTCTATGATCCAAATTCTCAACTTATGCCACCCACTACTGATGTAGTGTCCCTGTATATTATCCTAACTACTCTTGGCGTTTCGCTGATTCCCGTAAGAGTTGCAGGCATCACTGACCAGCCTCGCCTTAATTATATATGTGTTGTCAGTACTGTCGGACATGTCCGAAACAACAGACACCACAGATATAGGTCATTAGTCTCACTTTCGCCGCTGGTAGGTGAGTGGTCAGCGAGGCGGAATGTCGTACCTTTCGGCCCGGGTTCAGTTCTCGGCTGGGTCGGAGATTTTCTCCGCTCAGGGACTCGGTGATGTGTTGTCCTTGTCATCATCATTTCATCCCCATCAACACGCAAGTCGCCGAAGTGGCGTCAACTCGAAAGGCTTGCACCTGGCGACCAGTCCACCCGACGGGACGCCCTAGCCACACGGCATTTCCATTTCCATTGGTCTTAATTATGTTGCGTTAGATCTACTTACTAAATTAAAATAATAATTTCTCAACAGAAAAAAGATTACTTGTAATTGACCATGATTATAGTTTATGTCCTTATAGAAAGGACAGCTAGACACATAATGTAAGAATACAGGCTCTACAGGTAAGATACGGGATTAATTAAGCAACTTAATGTGAATACTTCCTATCGTGATACCTAAAAAAAATTCTTCCCGTTGTCCTTTACATCACCAGTCAAGAAATAAATGCCAGACTATAGAAATAAATTAACGAATTACAATTATATTGGTTAGAATATAATGACTAGCAAAATGTTGATAAAAACTTTACTTGCTAAGAGAATGAATTTTTCTTTATTGTCAGAAAAAGGCATGCGTTGTTGATCCGCCTCCATATTAGTTATATTTCGCATTGAAATAACAGCAATTAGTACCCAGTGGCAAACCTTATCAGCCCGAATAGGTACGTTAAACAGTTATCCGTCGTTACTGCCGTATGTAAATAGGTTGGGCAGCTTTACGGATTTCCGAGGATATAAAGTACCACTTGTCGTGGGAAACTAATCATTGGGAAAATATACACTACACAACCAAATCTGTCTCGTCTGTGATGCAGAATTCCGATTTGATTATCATAGAAACAAAGTGCTTCAAGAATCGCTAAAGAAAATTTCAACTTATTAATGAATAATACCCTTCATTCTGTGCAAGGATTCAATTAATGTCTATTTGACATAGTTTTAGGTTCTTGATTACGTACTCACCTCCCTGAATAAAGTAGTATACTCAGAAAATGGTGGGCCGTTTCAGCCGTTGATTACTTCTAAGGCATCATCATAATGAAAGAAAGAATGAGGGTTTTCACGGCCCTGTTTCTGAACACAAAAATGTGTACGAATATCATGGGTCGAAAAAAAATCCTCTTCACAATCCCGTTTTGTGAAGGCACTCATGACGGTTGATTTTAAATTGCTCTGTAGGAGTTAACCCAGCTGCCATACAGCTGTTCGAGAGACTTTTACAATTTGCTGGCAATGTATTTCATCTCCAGTCTCCACCATAATTAAATGGCCACGGGGTTTTATTTACATCTAACAATTACAATTCAAGACACAACATATATCGCGGAGGAATGGTGCCAAAGGGATACGAATGTGTTTCAATTATAAACATAAAAGTATCCTCAAACTCAACGATAGGTTATCTCATTAAAAAGCCAAAGACTGGGAAAATACTCTTCGCTGTACTAACATTGGAAACAGTATCACCTCTGTTAACGCAAGGATTGCCACGAAAACAACGCCTTCGAACCTATCCTATTCATTGTAGGCAGTCTAGTGTCTTAGACATCACTACGCAGAACGGTGTCATTTGCTGCGATAATTAAAGCGATGCTTACCACCATCAGCATTAAACGCTCTTCACAACCTAACCCTTGCCTATCCTGTAAGAGCCTCTTAATCTCTCCATAAATAAAGTAATCTAAATCCTGTTGAAGCTGTTACTTCAGTGAAGCCATCCTACGACACCACCCCATGACGGCCTCCCCCTCTCCTCCCCCCCCCCACACATATTTCCCTCTGTCATTACCAAATCAGCTAACACTTGATGCTTCATGATGTGTCCTATTAGGCGAAGCATTCCTTTCATCAAGTTCTTCCCTCATTTCCCCTATTCTCCAATTTCATTCAGTTCTCCATATTATTTATTCCATATACCCATTTCCAGCATTCCTCTGTATCACCACAATCCAAAAGCTTCTACTTTCTTGTTGTCTGAACTCTTTGTAGTCCACGTTTTACCTTCGTACAATGCTAAAAGCAAGGAAAATAATTTCAGATAAGACTTCCTAAGACTGACGTTTAGATTCAATGTTAAGAATCATATTTTTTTCTGGAATGCTTTCCTTGCTTCTGTCACTCAGCAGTTTGTATCTTCTCGACTTCAACTATCGTCATTTATTTTGCAGCCGAAATGTTTGTATCTACACACACACACACACGCACACACGCACACACACACACACACACACACACACACACACACACACACACAATCTTCGTCGCGACGACGTAGTCAAACCTCTACATAGTGACAGAAACCAAGGGTGCACAGCTTGATCAGAATCGGATACTGTAAATTATAACTATCAAAATGTCGAGTGCCAAAATGGAATGGCCAATCCGGCAAAATGTCCATACACCCACCTGCCTCAAGGCAAAAGAATCATACATTAACTTCCATGCTTCATTAACTTATTAATGCCCAGAATGTGCTGATTCTGCACCTGTATTTTCAGCTAATGAGTTTACTAGCAATTGGAATGGCTTCCCCTTAATTTACGTAACTAGAGAATTAGAAACTTCCCTTCAACTTCAAAATTAAATTATCAGTCCACTTAGAGAGAAAAAAACATAATGGTGCTTCCTCAGCCACACTCTTATTGTAAAATTCATATACATATACATCCATCTGTGGAAACTCTGGTGCAGTACGAACTTCTTCGTATAAGGATGTATACTATCATTTTCGTTCAAAGAACTTTTATTTGCAGGCGCAGTTGCATTTTCAGTTATATATTACTGGCTTAACCTTGTCAGACCGTCACTTTCGCATCAATGTGTGGCACAGTTGTCTTCACATTGTCTAGTAGCCTGGAACGTCAGAAAGAGGCTACGACTACTGTCTTGCAGATTGATCCGAAAATGGCCTTTGTCATAACTGAAACAATTTATATAAAAAATAAGTAAAACTGAAATTTACAGAAACAATAAAAGTGTAAAAGTGGAACCAGGACTCTAAACCGACGTGTCTCATACGGGGCTACCCAGGCGAGACCTGCGAACTATTTTCAGAGCTTCAGTTATGTGCGTACCTCACTCTCGAAACGTTTTATTCGTCTCGATGTATTTTGCCATTCAGAGCTGTTACGTCATACGAATTTGATAAGCAAAATAAATCTATGTCAAATTAAATATTTCTCACCAGATTTTCGTTTGGCTCTGTAAGTATTTTCAGTCCAGTTTTTCAGGCTGTTATCCATTCCACACTTTGAAGGGGGCTTAGTTATTCTCGAAAGCAGAAAGCGAATAACGACAATGTTATAAAAAAGTACTTTCACGATGAAGTACTGGTGCTATACATGCGGAAATTAGTTTCAGCTTTGTGACTGCCTTCGTAACTCCCTTTTAGAAAGATCCCGACTGAAAAGTGTTACGGAAAAAAATTACCAGACGTGAAATGAAGTTTCAAAGGACTCGAAATGAGTATTGTAGGGTCATCCCTGTTCAGTATATAGGTTATAAAATGCCTCGTGACAACGGAGGATCTCCTTGATGTCGTTTGCGGGTGATGCTGTGCTGTATTTCAAAGTTACAATACCAGAAAACTGCGCCAAAGAGCACAGAGACTTGCGTAGGATCGCCGGTTGGTGCAGGGACGGCCATTGGATCCTTGACGTCTTGAAATGTAACGCATCATACAGAAGTAAGGAGTACAATATTGGCTAACAAGCAATAGTAGCAGTAATAACCATAAAATATTTGGGAGTATATATTGTTCGCGCTACAAAGAGGAAGAACAACAGAAAAAAATGTCGAAATAGTTGATGCCACACAGATCCCTCGGATAATTCCTGAGAAACAGTAATTCTTCCATAACATAAGAACCTTTAGATAAGATTCGTTCGACGTTTTATCGAGTACTGATCATCAGCTTTGAATAATTACCGGACAGGATTAATAGGAGAGATAGAGAAGATCGAAAGAAGAGTAACGCGTTCTGTCGAAGGATAGTTAGACAGAAGGGAAAGAGTTACGAAAGTACCCATCCAACAATAGTGAACGGAACATTTGTCAATCTTGGAGATGGTTACTGTAAACATTTTCGAGATTTACCGTTCAAGACGGGCGATTATTCTGCAGTTCCGTCCCAGGTGTTTCGTACAGCTTTCATAGAAGTAGATTCAGACTATTTATCGATCATTCCACTCTCGAATACTACGTGGGAAAAATAGATACCTACATCTGTCGGTGCGAGCTGTGATTATTGTAATTTTACCAAAGTGACTGTGTTTCCTTTTGTAGGTGGGAATCAAAAAATATTTTCGCCACAGAGGAGGAAGTTTGCGATTGAAATTTTGTGAAAAGCTCTCGCATCAACCTAAAACACGTTTGTTCTAATGTCTGGTAGCCCGTCTCACTATATCAGGAATACGAATTTTAATATTTCTACATCTACATCTACATTTATACTCCGCAAGCTACCCACGGTGTGTGGCGGAGCGCACTTTACGTGCCACTGTCATTACCTTCCTTTTCTGTTCCAGTCGCGTATGGTTCGCGGGAAGAACGACTGTCTGAAAGCCTCCGTGCGCGCTCGAATCTCTCTAATTTTACATTCGTGATCTCCCCGGGAGGTATAAGTAGGGGGAAGCAATATATTCGATACCTCATCCAGAAAAGCACCCTCTCGAAACCAGGCGAGCAAGCTACACCGCGATGCAGAGCGCCTCTCTTGCAGAGTCTGCCACTTGAGTCTGCTAAACATTTCCGTAACGCTATCACGGTTACCAAATAACCCTGTGACGAAACGCGCCGCTCTTCTTTGGATCTTCTCTATCTCTTTCGTCAACCCGATCTGGTGCGGATCCCACTCTGATGAGCAATACTCAAGTATAGGTCGAACGAGTGTTTTGTAAGCCACCTCCTTTGTTGATGGTCTACATTTTCTAAGGACTCTCCCAATGAATCTCAACCTGGTACCCGCCTTACCAACAATTAATTTTATATGATCATTCCACTTCAAATCGTTCCGCACGCATACTCCCAGATATTTTACCGAAGTAACGGCTACCAGTGTTTGTTCCGCTATCATGTAATCATACAATAAAGGATCCTTCTTTCTATGTATTCGCAATACATTTGTCTATGTTCAGGGTCAGTTGCCGCTCCCTGCACCAAGTGCCTATCCGCTGCAGATCTTCCTGCATTTTGCTACAATTTTATAATGCTGCAACTTCTCTGTATACTACAGCACCATCCGCGAAAAGCCGCATGGAACATCCCACACTATCTACTAGGTCATTTATATTTATTGCGAAAAGTAATGGTCCCATAACACTCCCCTGTGGCACGACAGAGGTTACTTTAACGTCTGTAGACGTCTCTCCATTGATAACAACATGTTGTGTTCTTCAGTCCAGCCACACAGCTAGTCTGATATTCCGTAGGCTCTTACAGGGCTATTACAAATGATTGAAGTGATTTCATAAATTCACTGTAGCTCCATTCATTGACATAGGGTCACGACACACTACAGATACGTAGAAAAACTCATAAAGTTTTGTTCGGCTGAAGCCGCACTTCAGGTTTCTGCCGCCAGAGCGCTCGAGAGCGCAGTGAGACAAAATGGCGACAGGAGCCGAGAAAGCGTATGTCGTGCTTGAAATGCACTCACATCAGTCAGTCATAACAGTGCAACGACACTTCAGGACGAAGTTCAACAAAGATCCACCAACTGCTAACTCCATTCGGCGATGGTATGCGCAGTTTAAAGCTTCTGGATGCCTCTATAAGGGGAAATCAACGGGTCGGCCTGCAGTGAGCGAAGAAACGCGTACGGGCAAGTTTCACGCGTAGCCCGCGGAAGACGACGAATAAAGCAAGCAGGGAGCTAAACGTACCACAGCCGACGGTTTGGAAAATCTTACGGAAAAGGCTAAAGTAGAAGCCTTACCATTTACAATTGCTACAAGCCCTGATACCCGATGAAGTCAAACGCTTTGAATTTTCGGCGCGGTTGCAACAGCTCGTGGAAGAGGATGCGTTCAGTGCGAAACTTGTTTTCAGTGATGAAGCACATTTTTTCTTAATGGTGAAGTGAACAGACACAATGTGCGAATCTGGGCGGTAGAGAATCCTCATGCATTCGTGCAGCAAATTCGCAATTCACCAAAAGTTAACATGTTTTGTGCACGGTTTAAAGTTTATGGCCCCTTTTTCTTCTGCGAAAAAAACGTTACAGGACACGATTATCTGGACATGCTGGAAAATTGGCTCATGCCACAACTGGAGACCGACAGCGCCGACTTCATCTTTCAACAGGATGGTGCTCCACCGCACTTCCATCACGATGTTCGGCATTTCTTAAACAGTAGATTGGAAAACCGATGGATCGGTCGTGGTGGAGATCATGATCAGCAATTCATGTCATGGCCTCCACGCTCTCCCGACTTAACCCCATGCGATTTCTTTCTGTGGGGTTATGTGAAAGATTCAGTGTTTAAACCTCCTCTACCAAGAAACGTGCCAGAACTGCGAGCTCGCATCAACGATGCTTTCGAACTCATTGAGGGGGACACGCTGCGCCGAGTGTGGGTTCAAATGGCTCTGAGAACTATGGGACTTAACATCTGTGGTCTTCAGTTCCCTAGAACTTAGAACTACTTAAACCTAACTAACTTAAGGACATCACACACATCCATGCCCGAGGCAGGATTCGAACCTGCGACCGTAGCGGTCACGCGGTACCAGACTGAAGCGCCTAGAACCGCATGGCCGCTCCGGCCGGCCCGATTGTGGGAGGAGCTTGATTATCGGCTTGTTGTCTGCCGAATCACTAAAGGGGCACATATCGAACATTTGTGAATGCCTAAAAAAACTTTTTGAGTTTTTGTATGTGTGTGTAAAGCATTGTGAAAATATCTCAAATAATAAAGTTATTGTAGAGCTGTGAAATCGCTTCAATCATTTGTAATAACCCTGTACTTTGTTTATCAGGCAACAGTGCGGAACTATATCGAACGCCTTCCGGGAGTCAAGAAAAATAGCATCTATCCGGAGCCTGTATCTAATATTTCCTGGGTCTCACGTACAAATAAAGCGAGTTGGGTCTCACACGATCGCTGTTTCCGGAATCCATGTTGATTCCTACAGAGTAGATTCTGGGTTTCCAAAAACGACATGATACTCGAGCAAAAAACATGTCTTAAAATTCTACAACAGATCGAGGTCAGAATATAGGTTTATAGTATTGCGCATCTGCTCGACGACCCTTCTTGAAGACTGAGACTACCTGTGCTCTTTTCCAATCATTTGGAACCTTCCGCTCCTCTAGAGACTTGCGGTACGGTATTTCGTGATAATATAAAAGGAGACGCCCTCCTTTAAACTTGAGCGTTGTCCTTCAAATGGTTCAAATGGCTCTGAGCACTGTGGGACTTAACATCTGTGGTCATCAGTCCCCTAGAACTTAGAACTACTTCAACCTAACTAACTTAAGGACATCACACACATCCACGCCCGAGGCACGATTCGAACCTGTGACCGTAGCGGTCACGTGGTTGTAGACTGAAGCGCCTAGAACCGCACGGCCACACCGGCCGGCCGTTGTCCTTCGTCAGTCATGGTAAGGACATGCAGCAATACTCCACAAGACGACGAACAAAGTGCAGACAGTATCTTTCTACGTATCTTACCTATAAATATCAGTCTTTGATACGCTATCCGCACAACATTTACCATGTGATGATTCCAGTTGTTCCTAAACGTAAATCCTAGGTATTTAGCGTAATCCATATCATTTAAGTTTGTGTTATTTATCTGTAACTGAAATCTACGGAAATAGTACCCAAGAGGGGGGTGGTGGTGGGGGGGTGGGGGATCTTACTGCATTCTTCAACGTTGTCTGTCTGCGCAGTAAGGTGATGTCTCTCATCTAAGTAATTTTGTATTTCATTCTGATCTTCTGAACGCTTTTCTAGACGGTAGACCACAGCTTCCATCTGCTAACCGCCACTCGGTGTAGCCGCGAGGTCTCAGACGTCTTGCCACGGTTCGCGCAGCTTTCTCCGTCGGATGTTCGATTCTTCCCTCGGGCATTGGTGTGTGTGTGTTGTCCTTAGCGTAAGCCTAAGTTAGTTTAAGTTACACTAAGCAGTTTGTGAGGCTAGGAATCGTAGTAGTTAGGTCCCATAGAACTTACCATAAATTTCCAATTTCCATCTGATAACTTTGTCGGCGGTCAGCTCAGTTTTTATCAGAAATCGTTTATATTGATTAAGAACTGAAGAGGGCCTATAGCACTTCGAATGGGAACCTCAGATATAAATTAAGTTCCACTCGGTCTCTGCCCCTTAATTGCCTCAAACTGTGACCTTCCTGACAGGAAGTCACGGATCCAGTGGCGCAATTGACAAGTTGACCGTCAGTAATGTTAGTCAAGGATTTTGATGATCGAGTATGTCGTAGATGGACCTGTACTGAGCCACTAAGTTAGCGGATTTTCGTCCTAAGGTCCCTAGTTTAAGAGAAAATCGATGCTGAAGTTTTTGCGCACCTTGTCTGCCTGTAACGCTAGTCACGTTCCGACCACTCGCTAAGGTAAATTGTGCCTGAGTACTTCCTCTTTTCCTTCAGTTTCATCCTGCAGAATATTATTACATGGTAAATGTCATGCTAAATTATTGAAAAATAATAATTTTTGACTTTGTTATTTTCTTAATAAATCAATCATCAATAAATCAAACGTTCTTCAAATGTGTGCTCCGTTTGTGGTTCGTAGTTAATATTCCAAACATTTGGACAACTTTCAGTTGATTCGGGGTAGGGCAAACACGGCAGGCATGACTGAAAAGCGTGCACCTAGACCGTAAAACATATCTGACCCAAATGTACCCCACTTTGACTAATCGGTGATGTTTGTTTTTACAAACAGAAGAAAATTCTAACTGCTCACAACTTGCTCAAGACTAATGGAGGTGTTCATACTAGTGAAGATTATATAAAATGATATTCTTTGTTTCTGCCTAAGTTGACTGTATCTGCTTTCGCAGTAATCATCAAATACGTGTGACTCGCATCGGAATTGACCGAAGAAAGAACACACTCTTTGAACTCAAACGAACTGTGTTTTCTGGTATCGAGTCTGAAACATCCATGTGCCTCAAAGGCAGCAATTTTACTTCTACGGCAGATACCATTCGGAATTCTGTTCTAGCACGGCAAACAGTAGCGCCTAAGACGATCCTGCAAAATATTCTACAACAAACGGATTAAACATTTGAAGAACGTTTGCTGCAATGACTGAGTTATTAGTGGTATTACTACGCCGAAAAGACTTCTTTTCAATAATATAGCATTTTGCTATTTAATAATATTCTGTGCCATGAACAGGAGAAAAAGGAAGTACACGGGCAGGATCTGAACCTATACCGCCAGCACTACAGCCAGGAATCTTAACCACTGCCTTTCTTCCGCGTAAGTAAAAACTACATAATGCCACAGGCACAGAAGGTACGTATTAAACTTAAATATTGATTTCTTCGGAAAATATGGGCCGACGTACGAAGAGCCACTAGCCAGGTGCTGAAGACGGGTATCTCTAAAACATACTTAAGACTCTTTAAAATCCATGATAAACAGGTCTGATTGTCTCCTTGTGAGGCGATCCTCCATAGCATGCCATTTGTTTACAGACGCTGTGTCAGAAGCAGTCAGGACGTCTAGAAAAATGGAATCAACTTTGAGATCCCTGTCTATAGCACAGATGTCTTCGTTTGATTAAAGAGACAGCTGTGTTCCTCAACAACCGTATTTTTTTAACCCATGTGACTGTGAATGAATAGATCGTTTTCTTCAAGGTATCCCCTAAAGCTGGAACAATATATGTGGTCCAACGTCCTACTACAAACTGATGTTAATGATGTGGGTCTATAACTCTCAGCGGGTTACTTCTATTCCCCCTCTTTTGTAGCGCTGGAAGCGAGATGTTGAATATGATTGCTAAAAATGGAGTAAAAAATTGTTCAAATGGCTCTGAGCGCTATGGGACTTAACATCTGAGACCATCAGTCAGCTACAACTTAGAACTACTTAAACCTAACTAACCTAAGGACATCACACACATCCATTCCCGAGGCATGATTCTATGGGACTTAACATCTGAGACCATCAGTCAGCTACAACTTAGAACTACTTAAACCTAACTAACCTAAGGACATCACACACATCCATTCCCGAGGCAGGATTCTATGGGACTTAACATTTGAGACCATCAGTCAGCTACAACTTAGAACTACTTAAACCTAACTAACCTAAGGACATCACACACATCCATTCCCGAGGCAGGATTCTATGGGACTTAACATCTGAGACCATCAGTCAGCTACAACTTAGAACTACTTAAACCTAACTAACCTAAGGACATCACACACATCCATTCCCGAGGCAGGATTCTATGGGACTTAACATCTGAGACCATCAGTCAGCTACAACTTAGAACTACTTAAACCTAACTAACCTAAGGACATCACACACATCCATTCCCGAGGCAGGATTCTATGGGACTTAAAATCTGAGACCATCAGTCAGCTACAACTTAGAACTACTTAAACCTAACTAACCTAAGGACATCACACACATCCAATCCCGAGGCAGGATTCGAACCTGCTACCGTAGCAGTCGCGTGGTTCGGGACTGAAGCATCTAGAACAGCACGGCCACACCGCCCAGCTAAAAATGGAGTAGTTCCATCAGCATATTCAGATAGGGGGCTAATTGGTTACACTCAGGACCAGACCTTAAGTCCCAAAAACGTAAAGTTCTAGAGTTTTAGCGACTTAGTGACACCTTTCCACATTCGAGAACGGAATAGTAAAGCACGGATATGATGGTAGTACCAGAAAAGCTTTTGTCACGGACTGTGACTTTTTGGATTATGGTTGCTGGTGTGGTAAGTAATCATGTGACTACAAGCTACTGCGTTCAGTACCACCAGATGACTCCAAATCTCTCATTCACGCCAAATACGTTGTCACAGACCTCTTACATGAATGGTCTGGCACGTACGTCGTTTCAGAACTCCATTACCACTTATGAGTTTAACCAGACTCGAATAGGGGCTTAATGAGGATAAGCGTACTATGTCTGTACTCACACTGTCTTGTATATTCCTGCAATAGCCAAAAAAAGGCACGCCCTAAAAAGCTGCAACTAGGAAAGGAAAAGGCTTTTGGTAAACTATACCTAAGGCACGCTACAAAGACAACTAGAGTGAAAACTGCTGGTATCCAAAGGAAATAAATTTCCATTAACCGAAACATAATTACGTCGCATGTGTCACTACTTCGTTACGGCACACAGATGCAGTCCTTCCTCAGATGTAAATAAACCAAATTTTTAATGAGAACACAAATTTCCCTTCAGTTATAATTTACGATTACAGCATTGCGCTGAGAACGCGTACGCTCATACGTATGTTGGCATTCTCGGCAACTACCATGACGTTTTCCATACCATGTTTCATTGCCTCCGTGGCTCTTTTATCCGAGACTGACAGTTCTACCAATTTTGCCAGCTTGTAGAGTCAATACTTCATCGAGACACAATCACAATAACGTAACAACCCGACTCTCCTTTATATGTTGATTCGACAAACTGTATGGCAAGCTGTCTCCACATCGACTGAGTACTCGAAGTAAAGAAAGAAAGAGATTAGCGTCACGACGATAAATTAGTCATGAGACACGCAGCGTAAGCTGTAAGACAAGAAGGTGGATTAAGGAAGAAGCTATGAACAGTCAAAGAAGCTATTTAATCTGTTACCTGAAACTGTACGGGAATTTCACAGAAAAATCTCACTCTATAGGTGATAAATTTAACGCCACTCCTGCTGATGCGAGTCAGTGCGTTTGTCGTAGCGTCACGTCTGTCTGGATTACCTGTATTACTTTAAATTATGCCCAGGCGCTCTCACGGAGCTAGAACTAATTTACTGCGTTGAGGAATGGCGCATTTCTCTGAAATGGATTTCTTTTCATTGTTCTTTTTCTTGATATGAATACAGGTCAATGAAAAGTATACTGTCAGTTGAATAAGTACGAACAGCTGTCCAGGATGCGTGAACGTGATTTGCTCTCGGGATATTTTTATTTCTGTGAAAATCAGCATACTTCATTATATTGTGGATATGAGAAGTTCTCAAGTTCAGAAGAAAAAGTTTAGATCATTAGTGTATCCGCCGTGGCTGTACCTCAGGATTGTTTTCGTGCAGGTTTCACCTTGTGCTTGCTTTTCGTGCTGTCAAATTCGAAGGCTCCGTAGAAGCCGTTGTGGATTCGTCTTCAACTTTCTCCAAGGTGTTGGTAGAGGTTGTCGTCATATGACGACTAATGCTTCTCGAGATTTTAGCCGCTACTATTCGGAGGGTGTCTACGAGTTTTCGGGAATCACATTGTCTCGTTCTGTTTGCTGTAGATGTTTGTAGGATGTCGATCAGTAAATTGCCGAGAACAATTTGCCACAATCGATACCAGTTAATGTAGATTTTCACATTGACGAGGATTCCTGTAAGTTATCAAGAGTTAGCATCGGCGCCTAAAAGAACTTCAGTTATAAAACTCTGAATGCTGTATGCAGAGTCGAACTTAAATACTACGTTAGAGCCAGAAGAGGTTACGTAGTTTAAAATAATGATTGATATCAATATCGGTCGAACTGTGTAATTATATTACTCATTGTTTTCTAAATCTGGCGGTGGATAGAGAGATTGCCCCGACAATTACCAGTGTTCCTGAATTCAGCAACCCAACGAACAAGTCATATTAGCATCCTATAGAACACTGGGTAACATTGTTGAAGGGACATAGGTAGTATAAAGCTCTTCCCGCCACTCTTGTCGACTTTCAAACTCATAGCCTGCACGTTTTCTTCAGCAACTATCCAAGTTTTCTCTCCGAGGCTCACTGCGTCACGTTGTAGTACTCCCACCAACGCATACTCACCATTTCCGGAATTAGAACCTGCGGCCTTAGTTTGGGAGCCAAAACCGCTGACCTCTGAACCACGAAAGTGGATGTTTGAGCGATTCCAGAACTAAATGTTAGAAGAAGTGTTCTGTAGAGCAAAGTAGATACGAACATACTCCAACGGTAGGTAGCATTCCTTTATGCATTACATGTAAAATAGCGAACTATATTTTTCATTTCCGACTCTTAAGAAAGTACTTACTCAAAATTTCATCGTGATCGTCGTCTGGAGCTAGCTGTTTACTGTCTGTATGTACCAACAAATTTACATATGTATGTTACGCCTTAACGCATTGTTCCGTTAGAGATTTACATGAAGAGTCTCGCTAACAAAGACCATAATGCCCGACTGACTGATTTTTGCGCTTATCCATGTTTTTACCCGAATACTGATTGTACTCGCTGTTATTCACTTTTCAAATTACCAACCGTACGTTGCCTTAAAATTCTATTATTACTTTCCGAAGTCTCTACAAAAACAATGAACGCCTGGCGTGACGGTCAAGTCCAAACTATTGAGTGAGTTTGGGTATAGCGAATATCATCCATCTTCATTGTAATGTCTTGATTAACATCCTGTAACAATGGCTTACGTAGGAGTAGCAACAACACATGTTCTACAAATTATTTTATCTCGTCGGAGCGCTGCAGATTCATTTGGACTAATGGTACATAGCGTTTACAGTCCTTTGTGGGAGTGTTACATACGTTTCTATTTTCTGCTTTCTCTAAAACGATTCTCGTGTACAGTAAATTTTCAAACTCCACTTACCAGTGAACAGCACGGGAAGAATGTTACTGGGTTGTGGTTTTAATTAGTGCGACGTTATGTAATGGAGGTACCATTTCCCTGTTGTTGTAGAACTGGCGTAAGACACGGGATCCAGTGGGAGGGACGCAGTAATTGACGCATTTATAACTAATTAACTGATGCATAGGAGGCAAACTTAATGCAGGCAATGAATGGACGAAGAAACCTTGTAATGTGGCACGTGAGAGCGATATCTGTCAGTACCTCAACAATGAAAACTGCTAAAATGTATGTAAGATGATTCTGAAAATGGTAATTGTCAGCCTCACTGTAAATTACAACAGATGCAGAAGTGTGCAACGTTTAATTTGTTTCTTCTTATAGCACGGAAATGGTAAGTTCTCGTTACATGAGTTGCCATGTAAATCATTAACTTCTTTGAGTTTTCTAAATGAGGAATGAATTAAAACGAAATATTTCAAAATTCTAATTACGGTTATCAAACAATATGTCTTGGTTTCATTGGTAGTGCATGTCCGTGCAGGAAGTGTTTTATAAGTATGGTTGTAGATCTATAGCAATTACGAGTACGAGATAAAATATACTAAGTTCATGCGGCCTGTGAACGAAATCGACGAACTGTTCAGAACTACGGTACGTTACTCAAGAGGTTACCTAAACTGCTTGTACGTTTAAGCACTATATTAGTCATGTACTTCAGGCGTTAGCAGTGTGACGTTGCTTGCAATATATCGGCAGTAGTTTTCGATAATATTACACATATCTTTCAAATAAATTATTAATGGTGTGCAATAACTTCCCACTGCTTTTGCGTAGTGATTAACTTACCATCAAGGCACGTGTGAAGTGCGAAGACAGCGATGAACACGAATACCAGCCGTGTCATTCTTCCTGGCTCTTGTTCCCTCTCGACTGTCTACAAATCCTCTGCAGTAATATACACACAATCACTCTCCATGTTACTTTAAAAATTATCGTCAAAACTGCGTTCCGTTTGTGACACACGCAAGCACGGCTGTTATCTGCTGTTAGCGGTTCCTTCGCAGACTGCTTCGCAATTATCAGATAGGCTAAACGAAAATCTCAGTGTAGTACGGGGCTACACTCTATTTTTGCACGTGGTAACGCGATCGCGATCACCATGCTAGTGTGCAGTGCTCCAGGTCCGTGAGTTTATGACGTTGCATATCCAACCTGCGTCGAGCGCCCCACCTTGGTGAGCCGGGTGCAGAAGCGCAACTGAGGCGCCGGTGGATTCCCGCTGGTCGCCAACTGGCCGGCGCATGCGCAGTGGTTGGGGGATCCCAGGCGCGAGAACGCAGTGGATCCTCACGCCTCGCAGCGAGAAGCGCAGGCGGGAATCCCTGCCCCCGGATTGTTGCTGTAACCACGGCAGGGAAAACGCTGCAATATCATTCAAGTACTCTTACGGGGAGGTTTACTACCTTTGGCCGGTAAAAGGCATGTTATTTGAGACTTTTTCTGCTCTGGATGTGTTATAAATATCAACGTCAAATTTGGTCGAAATATTTATTGATATTTCCTCTACAAACTGGAATTTTTTCGACCAGAAATGTCGAAGAGCGAAGGCGGAAGTGCCGCCGGAACGAAACAAAGTTTCGATGTAGATATCCACGCGCGGTATGTCACAGGTCAGCCGGCTCGTCTGAAATCAAAATTGAGTTGACGTTAGCGAAGTCTATAAGATTCATTAGGAGTTGTACCTCGCTTAAGTTATTTGGACCATAGGAAACAAAATGGCGACCATTTGAAAACAATTGGGGTTTTTTCCGTCCATTTTTTGACTTCGTCGGCCAAGTAAAAATATTTATAGATGAGGCCGAAATGCGCGCGTTTTAGCTCACGCAGGCTGGCGTGAGGAGGGAAGAACTATACTGACGTGAGGTCTGGAATATGACAAGGAATGAGAATTCAGAAAGCGGACGTAATTAATTTGATACTTAACTTTAATCCATTAATGATAAACGTCTCTCTTGACGGTACATGATTCACAATATTATCTGTTCAGAACACATTCTTGAAGTAATTATAGTAACTGAATATGGCGCCTTGCTAGGTCGTAGCAAATGACGTAGCTGAAGGCTATGCTAAACTGACGTCTCTGCAAATGAGAGCGTATGTAGCCAGTGAACCATCGCTAGCAAAGTCGGCTGTACAACTGGAGCGAATGCTAGGGAGTCTCGCTAGACTAGACCTGCCGTGTGGCGGGGCTCGGTCTGCAATCACCGATAGTGGCGACACGCGGGTCCGACGTATACTAACTGACCGCGACCGATTAAAAGCCACCACTTGGCAAGTGCGGTGTTTGTCGGTGACAAGACAACGGATCTGAGTAAAAGTGATACAACTCCTAGACAATTTACTTAGCTTCGTCGGAAACAAAGAATCGTGCCAATCGGTTCAGTAGATTTGAAGTTACCATACCCCGCCTTAAAATGAAAGTCACTCCGAGAAAAACGCGTTTGAAGCTTTGACTACATGTAAATGCAATATTATGCAACTTACGTTCAATCTGCTATTCCAGGTCCATAAACTAGTCCTTCCTCTCCCTCATAGATGGCGTTATGCTCGATCTGGGCCATCCTGCGCTGCTCCAGAGCCGCTCGTACGGCCGGTGACAAGAAGTTTTCGGCCGCTTGAATGCGGTAGTCATCCGAATGCTTGGCGAACTACGTCGAATAGAATCCCAGGGTGACGTCCATCGTTGTCAAAGTCTTTAGAATTGCTGAATACCCTTCGCTGAAGCTGCTCACTGCCACGAAAGTCGCAATCTCCACAGTCTTCGCAACAGAATGCAAATGCTTGGGGGATAACTGCCAAACACACACGTTCAAACTTTCATTTGAATTTAGTGTCTTTCCTCCCTATTACCGGTACAATAACACGTCCTCCGAAAGCAAAAACTGGTCCCTGAAAAAGGCTGATTTCAGGCAGGTGCATTGTTTTGTTCAACTGCGAATAACAAACATTTCCGTTCCGTATTCGGAAAATTCAGTGGTGGATTCTAAACACTTTTATGGATCCAAAAATGCAACTTAAAAGAAATCGTGTCGAAGGATGAATGTTCACCCTAAGGGATGCGAGAGCAACGACCATCCGAAGCAAAGTGTGTAGTGGACATGGACTCTAAAAGGCATCGTTCTTGTGAAACACAACTAACTGCACTCCTGGAAAATGAAATATTAACACCAGGAATTCGTCGCCCCAGTAGGAGGAGATTTTATTGACACATCCCTGAGGACGTATACAACACATGATAACACAGACAGAGCCATACGATGACGAGTACAATCAAAAGAGTGTGCACAATGTGCCATGTAGAACCTCTTTTTGCAGCAATGCAGACTGCAATACTCCCATGGAGACGATCGTAGAGGTGCTGAATGTAGTCTTGTGCAGTGGAGTGCCATGCAGTTTCCAGCTGGCGCCTCAGCTGGGCCAGAGTTTGTGCCTGGCGTGAAGACCGTGCAAGATGATGTTTCATCCGATCCCAAACACGCTCAATGGGGGACAGATCTGGGGATCGTGGTTGGCAGGGTAATTGACATACATCATCAAGAGCACGTTGGGTGGCACAGGATACATATGGATGTGCATTGTCCTGTTGGAAAAGCACACCTCCTTGCCGGTCCATGAATGGTAGCACAATAGGTTGGATGATGGTATGTACAATGTAGCCAAGATGATCACCAGAGGAGTACAGCCAGTGTACGATATTGCTCCCCACACCATGATGCCAGGTGTTGGCTCTTTGTGCCAGTGTCGTATACACTCCTGATTTTCGCTCTCACCTGCACGACGCCACACATGCATACGAACATCACTGGCAACAAGACAAAAGCTACTCTCATCACTGCCGGCCGCTGTGGCCGAGCGGTTCTAGGCGCTACAGTCTGTGACGTCCTCAGGTTACTTAGGTTTAAGCTGTTCTAAGTTCTAGGGAACTGATGACCTCAGAAGTTAAGTCCCATAGTGCGCAGAACCATTTGAACCATACTCTCATCAATGTCCTGCCACAAATGCCTATCGTGACACCACTGGTGACGGGCTTAACGATGTTGCGAGACTGTAGCTGCAGTCATGGAGACGGTTGTGAATTGTTCTCGCTGATATCCCTGGCGCAGGGGCTCCCAACAAAATTTTCTCGAGCATGATTGGTACTTTGTAATATCACAGTATCAAGCACCTAGAAAAGCCAAATTAAGAGTATTTTTATACGTTTTCTACTTTTGGTACTTAGAAAAAACATTGACATAATTGTTATTGAAAAAAATATTGAGCTTAAAACTTTTTCAATAAAGCCATCATTGTTATTGTGGCAACGACCTTACCGCAGTGGGTATACCGGTTCCCGTGAGATCACCGAATTTAAGCGTTGTCGGGCGTGGTCTGCACTTGGATGGGTGACCACCCAGGCCGCCATGCGCTGTTGCCAGTTTTCGGAGTGCACTCAGCCTCGTGATGCCAATTGAGATGCTTCTCGACCGAATAGTAGCAGCTTCGGTCAAGAATACCATCATAACGGCCGGGAGAGCGGTGTGCTGACCCCACGCCCCTCTTATTCACATCCTCCACGGAGGATGACACGGCGGTCGGATGGTCCCGGTAGGCCACTCGTGGCCTGAAGACGGAGTGCTTTATCATTGTTATTATAAAATTTCTGATTATTGCTCAAAATCTTGGTCTTCAAATCTGGGAGTTTAGTATAACAAATGCATTATCTTCCTCTTCATCTCTAAGCCTATCTCGTTTTAACGAACCACTTTTTTACCAACGGTCCATTTTTAACTACGCGAACTGTTGTTGTTGTTGTGGTCTTCAGTCCTGAGACTGGTTTGATGCAGCTCTCCATGCTACTCTATCCTGTGCAAGCTTCTTCATCTCCCAATACGTACTGCAGCCTACATCCTACTGAATCTGCTTAGTGTATTCATCTATTGGTCTCCCTCACGATTTATACCCTCCACACTGCCCTCCAACACTAAATTGGTGATCCCTTGATGCCTCAGAACATGTCCTACCAACCGATCCCTTCTTCTAGTCAAGTTGTGCCACAGACTTCTTTCCTCCCCAATCCTATTCAATACTTCCTCAATAGTTACGTGTTCTACCCATCTAATCTTCAGCATTCTTCTGTAGCACCACATTTCAAAGGCTTCTATTCTCTTCTTGTCCCAACTATTTGTCGTCCATGTTTCACTTCCATAGATGTCTACACTCAATACAAATACTTTCAGAAACGACTTCCTGACATTTAAATCTATACTCGATCTTAACAATTTTTTCTTCTTCAGAAACGCTTTCCTTGCCATTGCCAGTCTACATTTTATATCTTCCCTACTTTGACCATCATCAGTTACTTTGCTCCCCAAATAGCAAAACTCCTTTACTACTTGAGGTGTCTCATTTCCTAATCTAATTCCCTCAGCCTCGCCCGACTTAATTCGACTACATTCCATAATCCTCGTTTTGCTTTTGTTGATGTTGATCTTATATCCTCCTTTCAAAACACTGTCCATTCCGTTCAACTGCTCTTCCAAGTCCTTTGCTGTCTCTGACAGAATTACTATGTCATCGGCGAACCTCAAAGTTTTTATTTCTTCTCCATGGATTTTAATACCTCCTCCGAATTTATCTTTTGTTTCCTTTACTGCTTGCTCAATATACAGATTGAATAACATCGGGGAGAGGCTACAATCCTGTGTCACTCGCTTCCCAAACACTGCTTCCCTTTCATATCCCTCGACTCTTATAACTGCCATCTGCTTTCAGTACAAATTGTAAAAAGCCTTTCGCTCCCTGTATTTTACCCCTGCCACCTTCACAATTTGAAAGAGGGTATACCAGTCAACATTGTCAAAAGCTTTCTCCAAGTCAACAAATGCTAGAAACGTAGGTTTGCCTTTTCTTAATCTAGCTTCTAAGATAAGTCGTAAGGTCAGTATTGCCCCACGTGTTCCCACATTTCTACGGAATCCAAACTGATCTTCCCCGAGGTCGGCTTCTACCAGTTTTTCCATTCGTCTGTACAGAATTCGCGTTAGTATTTTGCAGCCGTGACTTATTAAACTGACAGTTCGGTAATTTTCACATCTGTAAACACCTGCTTTCTTTGGGATTGGAATTATTATATTCTTCTCGACGTCTGAGGGTATTTCGCCTGTCTCACAAATTTTGCTCATCAGATGGTAGAGTTTTGTCAGGACTGGCTCTCCCAAGGCTGTCAGTAGTTCTAATGGAATGTTGTCTACTCCCGGGGCCTTGTTTCGACTTAGGTCTCTCAGTGCTCTATCAAAATCTTCACGCAGTATCATATCTCCAATTTCATCTTCATCTACATCCTCTTCCATTTCCATAATATTGTCCTCAAGAACATCGCCCATGTATAGTCCCTCTATATACTCCTTCCACCTTTCTGCTTTCCCTTCTTTGCTTAGAACTGGGTTTCCACCTGAGCCCTTGATATTCATACAAGTGGTTCTCTTTTCTCTAAAGGTCTCTTTAATTTTCCTGTGGGCAGTATCTATCTTACCCGTAGCGAGGTAAGCCTCTACATCCTTACATTTGCTCTCTAGCCATGCCTGCTTAGCCATTTTGCACTTCCTATCGATCTCATTTTTGAGACGCTTGTATTCCTTTTAGCTTGCTTCATTTACTGCATTTTTATATTTTCTCCTTTCGTCAATTAAATTCAGTATTTCTTCTGTCACCCAAGGATTTCTACTAGCCCTAGTCTTTTTACCTACTTGATCCTCTGCTGCCTTCACCACTCAAAGCTATCCATTCTTCTTCTACTGTATTTCTTTTCCCCATTCTTGTCAATTGTTCCTTTATGTTCTCCCTGAAGCTCTCTACAACCTCTGGTTCTTTCAGTTTAATCAGGTCCCAACTCCTCAAATTCCCACCTTTTTGCAATTTCTTCAGTTTTAATCTACAGTTCACAACCTATAGATTGTGGTCAGAGTCCACATCTGCCCCTGGAAATGTCTTACAATTTAAAACCTGGTTCCTAAATCTCTTTCTTACCATTGTATTCTATCTGATATCTTCCAGTATCTCCAGAGTTCTTCCATGTATACAACCTTTTTTCATGATTCTTGAACCAAGTGTTAGCCATGATTAAGTTATGCTCTGCGCAAAATTCTACCAGGCGGCTTCCTCTTTCGTTTCTTAGCCGCAATCCATATTCACCTACTATGTCTCCTTCTCTCCCTTTTCCTACTCTCGAATTCCAATCTCTCATTGTTGTGGATTGGCAAGACATCCAACCCACTATGAGAGGAAGCCGAAAGGCACGCGTTTTAGCTCACGCAGGCTGGCGTAAGGTCTGGAACAGGTCTACGAAATGAGACGGTACATGTTTTACAGCATCAATAGTAACTGGTAATGGCGCCTTGCTAGGTCGTAGCAAATGACGTAGCTGAAGGCTATGCTAACTATCGTCTCGGCAAATGAGAGCGTATTTTGTCAGTGAACCATCGCTAGCAAAGTCGGCTGTACAACTGGGGCGAGTGCTAGGAAGTCTCTCTAGACCTGCCGTGTGGCGGCACTCGGTCTGCAATCACTGATAGTGGGGACACGCGGGTCCGACGTATACTAACGGACCGCGGCAGATTTAAAGGCTACCACCTAGCAAGTGTGGTGTCTGGCGGTGACACCACATCCATGACTATTAAATTTTCGTCTCCCTTCACTACCCGAATAATTTCTTTTATCTCATCATACATTTCGCAATTTCTTCGTCATTGCAGAGCTCATTGTCATATAAACTTGTACTAATGTTGGAGGCGTGGGCTTCGTGTCTATCTTGGCCACAATAATGCGTTTACTATGTTGTTTGTAGTAGCTTACCCGAACTCCTTTTTTTTTTATTCATTATTAAACGCACTCCTGCATTACACCTATTTGATTTTGTATTTATAGCCCTGTATTAACCTGACCAAAAGTCTTGTTCCTCCTGCCACCGAACTTCGCTAATTCCCACTATATCTAACTTTAACTTATCCATTGCCCTTTTTTATATTTTCTAATCTACCTCCCCGATTAAGGGATCTGCCATCCACGCTCCGATCGGTAGAACGCCAGTTTTCTTTCACCTGATGACGACGTCCTCCTGAGTAGTCCCCGCCCGGAGATCCGAATGGGGGACTATTTTACGTCCGGAATATTTTTCCCAAGAGGACGCCATCATCATTTATCCATACGCTAAAGCTGCATGCCCACTTTTTAACCAACGGTACATTTTTAACTACGCGAACTGTACCTTCCCCAAAAAACAACGTTTTAAAAACTCAACTGTTTTAATACAGATTATTGAATATGTAAACAATACGGTCTGTGAAAGCACTGGAATAAATTAACAATGGCTGATTGTCGTCTGAAATGCGAGTTTCTGTGTAAAGTGACTGTCAGTTGTCAGCTGCAAAGAGGCAGCGCGCGCAGTCTAACGGCATACAGCAGAACTATTTGCATCTGTCTAATTCTAGTTTTGCGCTAGAATGTGCTAGTGTCAGCTGGCTCTAGGAAAACGCTAGACGCAGAAGTTAGCGTTCGCTAAAGCTCTGCTCATGCAGAAAGCGGCCAAAACTAAAAATCTGTTATAATACGAAACATATTTAATATATTAATATATATGCTCAGAGCCATTTGAACCATTTTTTGAACCTTCTGCTGACCACTAGTGACAACATCGATGCACCGTGAAGACCTCACGTCCCATGTGTTGCGCAGTTCAGCGGTACGTCCACCCGGCCTCCTCCATGCCCACTACACGCCCTCACTCAAACGGTTCGCGTACACGCTGTCACGGCATGCTAACAATGCTGCAGTCGCAGACGGAACTCCGTATGCCACGGCAAACTGTCTGTCAATGGCGCTGGCGGTGACCAACCGCTGCGCAGCTACCAACATTCCACGACCGATAATGCTGCCCCGTGTGTGCCCACAGCGCTGCGCGTTTGATCTTCGCATGCACCGCCCTCTCCTAGTGTCCATTGCAAGTACGGAAGGTCTTACTCACTTCCGTCAGTGTGTTCCTTATCCAGTTTCCAGGAGTGTATTTGCTCACAGGAAGTGTTGAGAACTGTCGACAAGGGATTTCAAATTGACTCCGTACTGCTAGATTTTCAGAAGGTTTTTGACACTGTACCTCGGGGAAGATCAGTTTGGATTCCGTAGCAATATTGGAACACGTGATGCAATACTGACCTTACGACTTATCTTAGAAGAAAGATTAAAGAAAGGCAAACCTACGTATCTAGCATTTGCAGACTTAGAGAAAGCTTTTGACAATGTCGACTGGAATACTCTCTTTCAAATTCTACAGTTGGCAGGGGTAAAATACAGGGAGCGAAAGGCCATTTACAATTAGTACAGAAACCAGATGGCAGTTACAAGAGTCGAGAGGCATGAAAGTGAAGCAGTGGTTAGGAATGGAGTGAGACAGGGTTGTAGCCTCTCTCCAATGCTATTCAATCTGTATATTGAGCAAGCAGTAAAAGAAACAAAAGAAAAATTCGGAGTAGGTGTTAAAATTCATGGAGAACAAATAAAAACTTTGAGGTTCGCCGATGACATTGTAATTCTGTCATAGACAGCAAAGGACTTGGAAGAGCAGTTGATCGGAATGGACAGTATCTTCAAAGGAGGATATAAGACGAACATCAACAAAAGCAAAACGAGCATAATGCAATGTAGTCGAATTAAGTCGGGTTATGCTGAGGAAATTAGATTAGGAAATGAGACACATCAAGTAGTAAATGCGTTTTGCTATTAACTGATGATGGTCGATGTAGAGAAGATAAAAAATGTGGACTTGCAATGGTAAGGAAACCGTTTCTGAGGAAGAGAAATTTGTTAACATCGAGTATAGATTTAAGTGTGAGATAGTCGTTTCTGAAAGTATTTGTGTTGAGTGTATTCATGTATGGAAGTGAAACATGGACGATAAACAGTGTAGACAGGAAGAGAATAGAAGCTTTCGAAATGTGGTGCTACAGAGGATTGCTGAAGATTAGATGGGTAGATCACATAACTAATAAGGAAGTATGGAATAGGATTGGGGAGAAGAGAAGCTTGTGGCACAACTTGACTTGAAGAAGGGACCGGTTGATAGGACATGTTCTGAGGCAGCAAGGAATCACAAATTTAGCATTGGAGGGCAGCGTGGAGGGTAAAGAAAGGGAGACCAAGAGATGAATACACTAAGCAGATTCAGAAGGCTGTAGGTTGCAGTAGGTACTGGGAGATGAAGGAACTTGCACAGGGTAGGGTTGCATGGAGAGCTGCATCAAACCAATCTCAGGACTGAAGACCACTACAACAACAACCACACAAGCGGCTTGCTATCAAATTACGTGCTTTTGGAATATCGCCTCATGTGACTGGATCGATGGTTTACTGTCAGAGAATTCACAGTCCGCAGTAACTAACGCAAGGTCATCGAGTGCAACGGAATTGACTTCTGGCGTTCCCCAAGGTAGTGTTACAGGCCCTGTGCACTTTATTATCAATATGAACGATTTAGGAGACAATATGAGCAAACGTCTTTGACTGTTTATAGATGGTGTTCTTGTTTATTGTCTGACAAAGCCTTCATAAAATGGCTCTGAGCACTATTGGACTTAACATCTGAGGTCATCAGTCCCCTAGAACTTAGAACTACTTAAACCTAACCAACCTAAGGACACCACACGCATCCATGCCCGAGGCAGGATTCGAACCTGCGGCCGCAGCGGTCGTGCGGTTCCGGACTGAAGCGCCTAGAACCGATCGGCCACAGCGGCCGGCCTAGGCCGTCATAAGATCAAAACAAATTGCAAAACGATTTGAAAAGACATGTGTATGGTGCGAAAATGGGCAAGTGACTTTAAATAATGAAAAGTGTGAGGTCATTCACATGAATGTTGGAAGGAGATTGTTAAACCCCTATTAGACGATAGATCAGTCAAATCTAAGGCCGTGAGTTCAACCGAATTCCTAGTAATTAGAATTGTGAACAGCTTAAATAGGGAAAAAAATATAGAAAATGTTGTGGGGAAGGCAAACCAAAGACTGCGTTTTATTAACAGAACACTTAGAAGATGCAACAGATCTAGTGAAGAAACTACCTACACTACGCTTGTCCGTCCTCTTTTTGGAGTACTGCTTCTTGGTGTGGGATCCTTATCAGATAAAATTAACGGAGTACATCGAGAAAATTCGAAGAACAGCAGCACGTTTTGTTTTAGTCAGTAATAGTCGAGAGAATGTCGTTGATACGATAAAGGAATTGCGGTGGACATCATTAAAACAAGGGTGTTTTGCAGTGAAATCTTATGAGAAATTTTGATCACAAATTTTGCCCTTCGAATGCGGAAATATTTTGTTGATGCCGACCTACAAAGGAAGAAACGATAATCGTAATAAAATAAACTAGAGGTCGCACGGAAAAATGTAGGTGTTCATTTAATATTTTGAATTTGGGTCGATGAACCGTCTTCCAGGCACTTAAGTGTGATTTGCAGAATATCCGTGTAGATGTAGAGGTAGTTGCATACCTTAAGAAGTATGAACATTTTCACCATCGATACTGTGAAACAACACTCTTCAACTGCAAGCTCTTTTGCTTTCCATAGTTTGGGAGTAGGTGGTATGGACCAAAACAAGTAGATATGTCCAGCAATCATCGATTCTAAAATACATACCCTTTAGAGCCTTGTGCCCTTGTTTAGTATAAAAAAATGTACTTCACAGTAGCGAAGATAAACCAATGGGCATAGCACTTAAGGTATGTGCTTTATAACCCATATTTACTGGACTCTTTCTTCTGGTTTCGTCCATACTAAAATCTCTCAAAATATGTAAACCAGAAAACTTCAGTTGAAGAGATTTTTTTCACAGCAACGGAGACGATGAATTGCTCATTGTTAAAAATGTTTACATTTTAGGGCCCATGTACACGGATGAGTCAAAACATTACGACCACCTGTTCAACATCGTGCTGTTCCACATTCCGAACACAATGGAATAGAGTTTTCTCTTGGCATGGATTGTACAAGTCCTTGACAGGATTTGAGAAGTATGTGTGACCAGATGTGTACCCACAGGTGTGGTGGTTTATGGCCACATGGCTGGCGCCCGATATGTGTTCCAGTGCGTACAGATCAGGCACATTTGCTGGCCAAGACATCAATGTGAGTTGGCAGTAACGCCCCTCAAAGTACTGTAGCACGATTCAGACCCTACAAAATGGAAAGTTATCCTGCTGGAAGATGTCATTTGCATAGGGGAAGACATCAAGCGTGAAGCGCTGCAGATGGTCCACCATACCGTTCACGTAGTTCACCGCTGTCATGATCCCGTGGAAGCCGAACTCAGCACACTCGTTATTTACCATCCTTCAATCACTTGCCATAGGTGCTCTGACTGTAACATGCCAATTGGCGACCAGCTTTGCCGTTTCAGAGATCCTTGTTTCCAGCCGCAGAGCCACAACAACGTGCCCTTTGTCAAAACCACTTGAAACAGTGGATTTTTCGCATTTGCGTATCTTCGCTATCGTGACTGTCTGTAGGTCTCTCTTCCGCTTTCATTCTTTCCTTAGTGCGTGAAGTATCTGCAACATCACCAGGAGAAATTTGCGGTGAACAGTGGTCACAATGTTTTTGCTCATCAGTTCATACTATACTTTTTGCTTCGAATGATCGGTCCTGTCATACCCCTTGCGCATTCGAACATCCTGTATTTCTGTTTCTGATTCGATTTTTTTTTTTTTCAAATGCGTAAATGTCAAGTGTTTCTCGTAAACTAAGTGCTAAAACTACTGTCAACTGTCACTGTACCTCTGTTATAGATATTGAAGACTGATTTGATCTTTGCAGTATTCCTGCTTCCAGTGAAAAGCATCTTTCATCAGATGTGTGATAGTTAAGGTGCTAATCGCTGTCGATATTTCCCCCATTCGTCAGAATTAGTATGATTCTACAGTGTGAATATTTTTGCAGTAAATATCGTGAAACCTTAGTCAAAATGAACTCATTAGTCGGAAACGAGTTTCTAATGCTTCTGCTCTCTGTCTCTGGGTAAATAAATATGCGACTTGCGGATGTTATCCGTAAAATTAGTAGGACATCGCTCACGATGCTCTTAGTGAACTTGTTTTGTTATCAGATTTATGTTTTTTCACTGCTGTTTGTTCTGGTGCTGATTGCCTTATGTTGGAGGAAGGTTTCAGATTTGAGGTTCATCGTTCTCCTCGATTGGAGAAGACGTGATCAATATTCTATCTTCACTTTTATTCTAACTTCCTTGTGCCAACCCCGGCCGAGCGGTTCTAGGGGCTTCAGTCTGGAACCGCGCGAGCGCTACGGTCGCAGGTTCGAATCCTGCCTCGGGCATGGATGAATGTGATGTCCTTAGGTTTAAGTAGTTCTTAGTTCTAGGGGACTGATGACCTCAGATGTTAAGTCCCATAGTGCTCAGAGCCATTTGAACCATTTGAACCTTGTACCAACCACTCCTCGGGCGCAGTTTCGCGTAATTTCCCTCCTCCGGTATCTATTCTTACGTTCGCATTTTGCAACAGCAGTAAAATGTATACAGAGTTCGAAAAATACATCGAAATTCCCGGGCTACTAGTTTCACTTTCTCTGCATTTCCCTGTATTATTGCCACCAAATTCTAGGTATTTGTTGCTTTCGCATTATTTTTTGTGACAAACTACACTGACTGTTCCAAATGACAGTAGAAGCACAACGAAAACTGACACACTTGTTTTATGAAAATGGCAGTTGTATATAAACCACGAACTCGAATTTGACTTGTTAGTGATACCATAAAATAGAAAATTACAACAGTCTTACCACTGGCTAACATGCGAAGGAAGTTCCTACTGAACGATACGTTATCTCGTGACCCACTTTTGCAATCGCAGTATGCAGTACGCAGTATGATGTACTCTGACAGAAATAATCGCAAATGTGTTTCAAACAGTTTTATGGGGGCCTCTTCTACTTCTGAATATTTCTAGAGGTTCATTAGCTCTTCTGAGTAAAGAGTTGTTTCTTGTCGCCAACAGAAGTTGTAGCACGACAGTTGCGTGTCCGGAAAACATTACGTTGCGACTGGTAACAGTGCATGCCATGCAATGTGGAGGTGGTGACAGGATAATCGCTGGATAACATCACCAGAGGTATTTTTTCGTTTTGCTTTCCTTCTTGTTGATGTCAACCGTGACTACGGTAGGTAGGTAATTCGACTGCTTGCCAGTAAAATAGCATGCTGTCCGTAAACCCAGCATGGCGATAGTGTAGTGCACTGAATACAGAAACTGTAGAGGTCACACTCGAAATTTTTGTTGTAAGAAGGGATGATGTAATGGCTAGAAGGCATAACAGACATTGATATAGCCCTTACGCCTTTTCATTCTCGTATAATTGTCACCACGTGTAGGGTAAAATAGATTGATGATGCTAAGGTAGGCCACTTCCATCACCGTGACAATGTGTACGAAAGCGTTGAATATATCTGCTGTGTATGGGGTGACATTTTCTCGAAATTAAGATCGACGAACGTCCTGTAGCTATCACTGTGAATATATAAATTAATTACCTTTTACGATGAACAATTGCGTAACTAAGTACATTCACATCCTCTCTCTGTTGCCTTAAGAAAGGAAGACAGCTGTAATCTGTACTTTCCTTACATGGTGTCCAGCGAAGGAGCAACGGATTTCGAAATTAAACATCTCTAAAACTAAGATCGATGTATGAGTGCAACATAAGGTACGTTAATCGTGAAAGCTGTAAGAATTTAAATCAGAAGTCGTACAGAAATTTCAAAATAGCTTGTGGCAGTCGGCTATCGATCTTGATTTCCGGGATGTTGTCTTCTGTGATCAGGGACTCCTTCGTTGGGCACTCTGTACTTGTTGTTATAGGCAGGGTGTTGCCATCAAGTTTGAACTCTGGCATTCACTGACATTATTTAATATGATAATGGTAAAATGTTTTCGCATACGGTTTCTGAACATGACGCGCGAATGTCAGTGGTTAAATCGTAAACCACCTCAAGGTTCCATCTCTCATGTCCTAGGAAAATGTGGGATTGTACTTTTGACGCATTCTTCACAGCAAATTGCACTAAACACTTTCAGACGCCAACATGTGCTACCAAATTTGCATCCTCCTGAAAGCTTACACGTTGTTGTTGTGTACACGAAGAAAAATCATGTAATGTTAGAGCATTAGGAAATGCAAAGTAAATTTGTACAGCAGATTGTGAAACAGTTTTATCTTTCTCTTTGTAACATTAGCCAAGCGGGGGTACAACGAATCCATTAGACTACAAATCAGATGACACTGGCATTTTCTGTGACCTGTCGACGAATTTGACTGTGTGAACCACAGCATTCTTTTAAGGGAATTAGAATGTTATGGTGTCACTGGCTAAGCAAAAGGTGTCGTTGCGAAATACCTGTGTAGTAAGCAGTCAGTCTTTATTTGATTAGGAATTAATAACATGTGGTGTTCCTCAAGGTTCCGTCTAAGGTCCTTTGCCTTTTTGTGTGTGCATTAATGACCTCTTGTCCATTACATTGGGGCATACTAAGATAGTTTTGTTTGGAGATGATACAAATATGGCAATAAGTAGGAGGTCAAGTAGAGGTTTAGAAATGGCTGCTAATCAAATTTTCGCTGTCATTAAAAAATGGTCTAAAGCTAATTCAGTGACATTAAATTTTGGAAAGATCCACAAGATGCAGCTCAGAACCTTTAGGAGATTCCCTTCCTGCATGTATAAAACATTTGAAGACATGCAGATCGAACAGTGTTAAATTTCTGGGATTTGTACTCAATAATAAATTCAATTGGGAAGGGCGTAACACAGAACTGCTGAAGCGCCTAAACAAGTCTGTATTTGCAGTGAGAATGATATCAGGCTTAGGAGATATAAAAAAAAAAAAATTGCAAACTTTTCTTGCTTTCTTGCTTGCTTGCTATTAGGGTGTGATACCAGATAACATTCTGGGCAGCTCGTCGACAGAGCAAAAGCTTTTAGCGTGCCAAAACGTGTACTAAGACATATTTGTGGTGTAAATTCAAGAACATCATGTAGATACCTGATGAAGGAACTTTTTATTCTAACCACTACTTCTCAGTATATTTATCCCTTAATGAAATTTGTTGCAAGTAATAGATCTCTATTCCCAAACAATAGCTCCATAGATAGTATCAATACCAGGACTAAGATCAATCTACACGAAGGCCCTGGTCCAAAAAGGGGTCCAACATTCAGGAACGCAAGCAACAATTAAAAACTTGGTTTTATATAGAGCGCAATTTAAGCAGTGTTTGAAAGACTTTCTGATAGGCAAATCCTTCCACTCTGTAAATGATTATCTTAACAGTGACCGTTAGACCAACTTCAGTAAAAATGTCTGTTGCGTTTCATTTTTGACAGTACTTCAATACAACAATCAAAATTCGGTGTTTTGTGTGTGACAAACTTATGAAAAGTGCATAACTATGTTTCATTCTCACAGTGTATTAATTATGTAAATATCAGCAGTTGCAGTTTATCGTAATGTATTCATCTATTTTGACAATCTAGTAACAAGTCATCATGGTCGTGAATATTATATTCAAATGTTTTATGTTTTTTATGTTATACTTCCTGACTTGTTCCACACCCAATAGAATCATTTCATTTCTGGGTTCATGGAACAAAAACTTGTTGTTGTTATAGTGGTCTTCAGTCCTGAGACTGGTTTGATGCACCTCTCCATGCTACTCTATCCCGTGCAAGCTTCTTCATCTCCCAGTACCTACTGCAACCTACATCGTTCTGAATCTGCTTAGTGTATTCATCTCTTGGTCTCCCTCTACGATTTTTACCCTCCATTTTGCCCTCCAATACTAAACTGGTGATCTCTTGATGCCTCAGAACATGTCCTACCAACCGATCCCTTCTTCTAGTCAAGTTGTGCCACAAACTTCTCTTCTCCCCAATCCTATTCCATACTTCCTCATTAGTTACGTGATCTACCCATCTAATCTTCAGCATTATTCTGTAGCACCACATTTCGATAGCTTCTATTCTCTTCTTGTCCAAACTATTTATCACTTCCATACGTGGCTAAACTCCATAAAAATAATTTCAGAAACGACTTCCTGACACTTAAATCTGTACTCGATGTTAATAAATTTCTCTTCTTCAGAAATGTTTTCCTTGCCATTGCCAGTCTACATTTTATATCCACTCTACTTCGACCATCATCAGTTATTTTGCTCCCCAAATAGCAAAACTCCTTTACTACTTGAAGTGTCTCATTTCCTAATCTAATTCCCTCAGCATAACCCGACTTAGTTCGACTACATTCCATTATCCTCGTTTTGCTTTTGTTGATGTTCATCTTATATCCTCCTTTCAAGACACTTGTCTTAATGTAATCTAATCTCATCTAATCTGGTACCTATATAACAGGCAGTACATGTGAACTGCAGACCTCTAGCAGTAATCGCTAAAAGAAAAGCTCTAGAGATACCGCCATACGTTATACTAGAATGTAACCATCCGTTTACGACAAAAATTGTGCATTTTTTGGTAAGACCCTAGGGGACCAAACTGCTGAGGTCATCAGTTCCTAAGCTTACACACTACTTACTGTAACTGAAACTAACTTACGCTAAGGACAACACACACACACGCATACCCGAATGGTTCAAATGGCTCTGAGCACTTTGGGACTTATCATCTGAGATCATCAGTCCCCGAGAACTTATAACTAGTTAAACCTAACTAACCTAAGGACATCACACACGTCCATGCCCGAGACAGGATTCGAACCTGCGAACGTAGCGGTGGCTAGGTTCCAGACTTCAGCGTCTAGAACCGTTCGGCCACCGCTGCCGGCATCCACGCCCGACTGAGGACTCGAACTTCCGACGGAGGGAACCAGTGAACGATACATTTCTTCTTTTTTTGCGTGAATATTTTTATGGGAGAAACAGCAATTAACGAATTCCTCATATTTCTGTTCTGCTGCAACGTCACTGGTGGAGCTTTGAAAGCAGTCTATTGATGTTTGTGAAAAGATGTGAATATAATGAAGTTTAATCTAAAATGTATAGCAGCATAGTTGCGTTTCAGTACGTCACATTCCTATTACACGAACCTTATACATCAATTACAGCCTGGAGTGTAAGACGGGTTTCAGTCGCCCATGGTGTAAGGTCATTCATTTACAATAATCACCATTTATTACTATCTAGTATCCAGCGTTATTGGGCGGGTATAGTAATGACAATAAAATTCGCAGCAATATTATCCATTTCGTGAAGAATTAGTCCGTTTTGTGAATGATTTCGTGATGTCTTCAGTGGCATTCTCTTTATGTGATGTGCGATTGTATAGTTACCACCTTAGGTATTTTTCAAGTATCTAAACCGGAAGAATTGTACATTGCATGCATTAGTATGACTTATGAATTTAGCATAGGGCAAATAATTTTACAAAATGTCCTAGTATCACTATAACTTAGTTTATCGACGATTGTTTCACGGTATAGTCTAACCTTCCTTGTACATCCTTCCACTCATGACTGCATGCATTTGTTGTAAGATAAATTATAAATAAAATGATAATTAAATCAACACCCTACGCTGTCGACAGGCGTTGATATACATCAACGGGGACATCTGTAACTGTGTGCCCCGACCGGGACTCGAACCCGGTATATCCTGCATACATGGCAGACGCTCTATCCATCTCAGCCACCGAGGGGAGAGGATAGAGCGACTGCCGGGAATTATCCCTTTCACGCTCCCAGTGAGACCCACATTCCCAACTTAATGTCCACACACTACATTCGAAGTGCCCATACCCAATACACTCATTACTCGCGGCAGACAATCTTACCGAGTCCCGTAAGAGATCGGGCAATACGTGTGCATCCGCACAGAAGAAGAAGGTCAATAGGCGGTTAGCCGTAAATATATGAAGATGGTATCTGTTCTTTCGGACGTGCGGATGCTAATGGACATCTCCGAAAGAACAGATACAATCTTCATAAAATTATAAATAGTGTTTCGCTATACTAGGGGTACCTAATTTTTAACAGTTTCTGCAAAGCTGGGATGTATATGTTCGATGCTTGGAACAGATTTACACTAGTATTATTTTAATTATTTCACAGAAATTCATTAATTAACCTCAATACGTTTTTGTTCACAAAAGTATTTTATTATCGGTCATTGTTGGTAGAAAAAAAAGAGTTCACGTAATATCCTTAAAATAACTTGAAAATGTTTGTGCTATTATTGGGGAGGCACGTCGGTTTTTGAATACTGTTTACAAAGGCCTTATACACTAATGGGCATTACAATTTCTACAGCACGAAGATGACGTGCTACAGACGCGAAATTTAACCGACAGGAAGAAGATGCTGTGATAAGCAAATGATTAGCTTTTCAAAGCATTCACACAAAGTTGGCGCTGGTGGCGGCACCTACAACATGCTGACATGAGGAAAGTTCACAACCGAATTATGATTCACAAACAGCAGTTGACCAGCGTTGCCTGGTGAAACGTTGTTGTGATGCCTCGTGGAAGGAGCAGAAATGCGTACCTTCACGTTTCTGACTTTGATGAAGGTCGGATTGTAGCCTATCGCAATTGCGGTTTATCGTATAGCGACATTGCTGCTCGCGTTGGTCGAGATACAATAACTGTTAGCAGGATAAGGAATCGGTGGGATCAGGAGGGTAATACCGAACGCCGTGCAGGATCCCAACGGCCTCGTATCACTAGCAGACGAGATGACAGGCATCTTATCCACATGGGTGTAACGGATCGTGCAGCCACGTCTCGATCCCTGAGTCAACAGATGGGGACGTTTCCAAGACAACAACCATCTGCACGAACAGTTCGACGACGTTTGCAGTAGCATGGGCTATCAGCTCGGAGACCATGTATGCGGTTACCCCTGACGCTGCTTCACAGGCAGGAGCGCCTGCGATGGTGTACTCAACGACGAACCTGGGTGCACGAATGGCCAAACGTCATTTTTCCGGAAGAATCCAGGTTCTGTATACAGCATGATGATGGTCGCCCCCGTGTTTGGCGACATCGCGGTGAACGCACATTGGAAGCGCGTATTCGTCATCGCCATACTGGCGTATCACCTGGCGTGATGGCATGGGGTGCCATTGGTTACACGTCTCGATCACCTCTTGTTCGCATTGACTACACTTTGAACAGTGGACGTTACATTTCAGATGTGTTACGACCCGTGGCTCTACCCTTCATTGGATTCTTGCGAAATTACGCATTTCAGCTGCATAATGAACGACCACATGTTGCAGGTCCTGTACAGGCCTTTCTGGATACAGAAAATGTTCGACTGCTGCCCGGGCCAGCACATTCTCCAGATCTCTCACCAATTGAAAACGTCTGGTCAATGATGGCCGAGCGACTGGCTCGTCACAATACGCAGTCACTGCTCTTGATGAACTGTGGTATCGTGTTGAAGCTGCATTGTCAGCTGTACCTGTACACGCCATCCTAGCTCTGTTTGACTCAAGGCCCAGGCGTATCAAGGCCGTTATTACGGCCAGAGGTGGTTGTTCTAGATACTGATTTCTCAGGATCTATGCACCCAAATTGCGTGAAAATGTAATTACATGTCAGTTCTAGTATAATATATTTGTCCAATGAATACCCGTTCATCATCTGCATTTCTTCTTGGTGCAGCAATTTTAATGGCCAGTAGTGTATATGACAGTACTTTGATGAAACAGTAGTGATTCGGAATGTCATTGACTGGAGTATAATTTCTTACCTGATGAGTCCCCAATCGAAAAGAGTCCCGATGACCAGCGAAGACCCTTTTTGGGGCGCTCTCGACAGCGGTGGAATTCCAACCTGACCGTCACCCTCCACCCGGCCTGGCAACCAGTAGTGATGGTCTCCAGTGTCATTTCGTTTAGTAGTAAGTCCTCTGTGCTTGTCGCCTGCGACGCACTTACATCATAGCGGTAGGACGATATCCTAAGGGCCGTTTGATTGTTATTCACGGTAAGGCATCCTGGACTTGCATTACAGCAAGATAACGCCCGACCGCACACAGTGGTTTCTAATGTTGGTCTTCGTGGTTCCTCAGTCCACACCTAGGCCAAAATCGTCGCCGTATTTCATCCCAAATGAAAAAGTTTTGGGAATAATGGGTAGAGCCTTCCAACCAGCTCGGGATTTTGACGATCTGACGCACCGCTTCGACAGAATATGGGACTATATCCCTCAGGAGGACATCCAACAAACCTGCTAATCAATAACAAGTCAAATAACTGCTTGCATAAAGACCAGACGTGGACAACGCGATACTGACTTGCTGACATTGTGATGCTGTTTCTGTTGAATAAATCACACATTTTTTCCGAAGTTGTAATTACTCTTTTCTCTCTAAATGTACATCACATCAAACAGATCCCCCAATTCGGGTGGTTTCTTCGTGGTTCGTCTTTCTTCCGTATTGCAGTGTTTTTATTTCTGTTATATTTTGTTTAATACGGCAGTACCATGTCTTACGTAAGCGATAGTTCACTGTACAGACTGTATTGCCGAACATGTTCGCTTTATCTGCCTTTTTTAATAAGTTTATTTTAGGGATATCCTTAATCTCCTTACGTAATTTCTTTTGTTTTAGAGTTTCATATACACACAATTCTGTCTCGCTTTATATGTCTCGGCTTTCTAAGTAAAAGTAACTTCTCGCTGCTGTTTGTGCAGCATTTATCATTCTCTGTCTCGTGATGACTGGGTGTTGTGTGATGTCCTCAGGTTAGTTAGGTTTAAGTAGTTTTAAGGCTCAATGGCTCTGAGCACTATGGGACTTAACATCTATGGTCATCAGTCCCCTAGAACTTAGAACTACGTAAACCTAACTAACCTAAGGACAGCACACAACACCCAGCCATCACGAGGCAGAGAAAATCCCTGACCCCGCCGGGAATCGAACCCGGGAACCCGGGCGTGGGAAGCGAGAACGCTACCGCACGACCACGAGATGCGGGCTAAGTAGTTTTAAGTTGTAGAGGACTGATGTCCATAGATGTTAAGTCCCATAGTGCTCAGAGCCATTTGAACCATTTTTTAGTATTTATCAAGGCTATTTTTCAAGTGCGTAACTTATTGCTAAACTTACATATTATAGCTTCGATCTCTAATGTCTGGAACAGATCTTCGCAATGGGCACGTACATCTACATGGTTACTCTGCATTTCACACTTACGTGCCTGGCAGAGGGTTCATCGGACTATGATTACTACAATGTGGACAAAAAAAGCAGGTCCAGAAAATATTTCATGCACTTTAAGATAGCCTAACTTACAGCATATGTGCTACATGCAGATTATGTTAGTGAGGAATGCCAGTCTTCAGGAGCACGATATACACTACTGGAAATTGAAATAAGAACACCATGAATTCATTGTCCCAGGAAGGGGAAACTTTATTGACACATTCCTGGGGTCAGATACATCACATGATCACACTGACAGAACCACAGGCACATAGACACAGGCAACAGAGCATGCACAATGTCGGCACTAGTACAGTGTATATCCACCTTTCGCAGCAATGCAGGCTGCTATTCTCCCATGGAGACGATCGTAGAGATGCTGGATGTAGTCCTGTGGAACGGCTTGCCATGCCATTTCCACCTGGCGCCTCAGTTGGACCAGGGTTCGTGCTGGACGTGCAGACCGCGTGAGACGACGCTTCATCCAGTCCCAAACATGCTCAATGGGGGACAGATCCGGAGATCTTGCTGGCCACGGTAGTTGACTTACACCTTCTAGAGCACGTTGGGTGGCACGGGATACATGCGGACGTGCATTGTCCTGTTGGAACAGCAAGTTCCCTTGCCGGTCTAGGAATGGTAGAACGATGGGTTCGATGACGGTTTGGATGTACCGTGCACTATTCAGTGTCCCCTCGACGATCACCAGTGGTGTACGGCCAGTGTAGGAGATCGCTCCCCACACCATGATGCCGGGTGTTGGCCCTGTGTGCCTCGGTCGTAGGCAGTCCTGATTGTGGCGCTCACCTGCACGGCGCCAAACACGCATACGACCATCATTGGCACCAAGGCAGTAGCGACTCTCATCGCTGAAGACGACACGTCTCCATTCGTCCCTCCATTCACGCCTGTCGCGACACCACTGGAGGCGGGCTGCACGATGTTGGGGCGTGAGCGGAAGATGGCCTAACGGTGTGCGGGACCGTAGCCCAGCTTCATGGAGACGGTTGCGAATGGTCCTCGCCGATACCCCAAGAGCAACAGTGTCCCTAGTTTGCTGGGAAGTGGCGGTGCGGTCCCCTACGGCACTGCGTAGGATCCTACGGTCTTGGCGTGCATCCGTGCGTCACTGCGGTCCGGTCCTAGGTCGACGGGCACGTGCACCTTCCGCCGACCACTGGCGACAACATCGATGTACTGTGGAGACCTCACGCCCCACGTGTTGAGCAATTCGGCGGTACGTCCACCCGGCCTCCCACATGCCCACTATACGCCCTCGCTCAAAGTCCGTCAGCTGCACATACGGTTCACGTCCACGCTGTCGCGGCATGCTACCAGTGTTAAAGACTGCGATGGAGTTCCGTATGCCACGGCAAACTGGCTGACACTGACGGCGGCGGTGCACAAATGCTGCGCAGCTAGCGCCATTCGACGGCCAACACCGCGGTTCCTGGTGTGTCCGCTGTGCCGTGCGTGTGATCATTGCTTGTACAGCCCTCTCGCAGTGTCCGGAGCAAGTATGGTGGGTCTGACACACCGGTGTCAATGTGTTCTTTTTTCCATTTCCAGGAGTGTAGTTTTGGGTCAATTTTAATTTTTTCGCTCTATTTTTGCTTATTATTATTATGATCTTCTCCTAATCATATTAGAGAATATGGCTGTACATAAGAAGTCAATAGCTTCCGTAGAAGATTCCTTTAAGGTTTCCGTAAATCGCTTAAGGTTAATGGATTTTACTGAATGACTGTGGTTTCGTCTTTCATCCAGGCCAGTCTGACATTAAAGATGCCATCGTTATCGAGTCGCTAAAGCCTTATCTATCTTCATTCACTCTACAAGCAAACCAACAGATGCATATGATCCCACAGTATGTATCTCTACAGTTCTGAGGCTTGGGGAACCATTTCATCAGCTATAGGTATCACTGGAACGAGAACACCTCCTCCGCCAACATGGACGGTGCCCCATCAGAAAGTGGTTTCTAAAGTACCTGTCCCTTGCCACAGGTTGGATCAACGTGTAGGCAAAACATCAGATGAGGTGTAATATATATGGGGCAGTGAAATGAAAACAAGGCATATAGAAAAAGTAGGTAATCTGTTCATTATTTCAAATGTAATCGCCGTTACTCTTAAGATACACTGAAGAGCCAAAGAAACTGCTACACCTGCAGAATATTGTGCAGGGCACCCGCGAGACGCAGAAGTGCCGCAACACGAAGTGGTTTGGACTAGACTAATGTCAGAAGCAGCGCTGGAGGGAATTAACACCATGCATCCTGCACGGCTGTCCATATATCCGTAGGAGTACGAGGGGATGGAGATCTTTTCTGAACAGCATATTGCAAGGCATTCCAGATATGCTCAATAGTGTTCATGTCTGGGGAGTCTGATGGCCAGCGGATGTGTTTTCACTGAAATGAGTGTTGCTGGAGCCACTCTGTAGCAATTCTGGACGTGTGGGGCTTCGCATTGTCCTGCTGCAATGGTCCAAGTCCGTCGGAATGCACAGTGTACACGAACGGATGCAGGTGATCAGACAGAATGCTTACGTATGTGTCGCCTGTCAGAATCGTATCTAGACGTATGAGCGTTCTCACATCACTCCAATTGCAAACGCCCCACACCAATACAGAGCCTCCACCAGCCTCAACAGTACCCTGATGACACGCAGGGTCCATGGATTCATGAGGTTGCTTCCGTACCTGTAAACGTAAATCCGCTCGATACAATTTGAGATGAGACTGGTCCGACCAGGGCACATGTTTCCATTTATCAACAGTCAATGTTGGTGTTGACGGGCCCAGGCGATGCGTAAAGCTGTGTGTCATGCAGTCATCACGGATACAAGAGTGTGTCTTCATTCGGAAAGCTCATATCGATGATGTTTTGTAGAATGATTCGCAGACTGACACTTGTTGAGGGTCCAGCAATGAAATCGGCATCAATTTTCGGACTGGTCCCACTTCTGTCACTTTGAGCGATTCTCTTCAGTCGTCATTGGCGACGTTCTTTCAGGATCTTTTCCCGGCCGCAGCAATTTCGGAGGTTTGATGTCTTACCGGTTCCTGATATTCAAGTTACGCACATGAAACGGTCATACAGAAAGTCCCCACGTCACCGCTACCTCAGAGATGCTTTGTTCCATCGCTCAAGCACCGACTATAACATCACATTTAAATTCACTTAAATCTTGATAACCTGGCATTGTAGCAACACTAACCGGTATAACAACTGCGCCAGACACTTGTCTTATTTAGGCGTCGCCGACCGCAGCACCGTATTCTACCTGTTTATATATCTCTGTATTTGAATACGCATGCATATAGCAGTTTCTTTCACACTTCAGTGTATTTGTCCTATTGTGAGACCCTTCATCATCAATGCCTTCGAGTAAAAATGTTTGCGGTTGTCCACGTAAACGTGATTGTACCCCTGTTCGATCTCTACCTCCGAAGAAAATCTACGGCTACCAATGTCATTCTTCATGGCTCTAGATATATCTAAATTGCAGAATGAGAGATCGGGTCTGGATAGATAGAAACTATATGGAACTTTTGTAAGGGCTTCAAAGCAAAACTTCTGCAGCATAGCCGAAAAAAACTGGGCAACATGTAAATTTAACGACATCGTTTCGACTACGTTGGTGATTGCTTTACAAATAATAAACCGTTCACTTACATTTTTCGTCTTTATCGTTTTCATTTGACTGGCCCTTATTTGATTCATTGTCGAACTGATAACTGAATTGTTGTATTCATGCAGCCAGTAATTTGACTGCCCAATGTGTACGAAGCTGACTGAATTCAGACTACGTCGACTATTGTTAACAGATACTGGATTAGTTTTTTTGTTCTGTCTTCGACTCATGCTGTATGAACACCACCACCTCCGTAATTCGGTGTCTCGTTCGTAGATTATACGAAAGCAGCCATAAAGAACACTCAGCGATCGGCTAGTGATGGAATCGTAGGCACCTTATTGCGCGCCGTGCGAGGCTGCGACGATTTCCTCCGCAAGTGTCCACTATATCCGCAGAGTCGCTCGTTAAGGCTGTGTACTCATTGGTTAACAAAGGCACGCGCGGGCGAGGGTGTTTCCGCGATCAGCGCCTGGCCGTTGTCATCCGGAAACGCGTCGGTTCAATTACCGCCTTCCGGCGGGCGCAGAATGGGTAGGGTGGCACGGGTTTAATTGGATTGCGTCGACCACTAATTGCAGAGCGCGCCTTGAAAGGTATCGCAGCTAACGACGAGAGCTGCCGAGGCGAGCCAAGACTACTGCCTGGCTGCCTACCACCCCCCCCCTCCCTCTCTCCCTTTTACTCCGTGTCGCTGCCTGTCACTTTACATGGGCAAACTGGAAGATAGCTACTCTACATGCAGTTCAAAATAAAGTTGGCTAAATACTCATAGTTCGTAATTTGTTAGGTTTGTCGTTGTGTATTTTTAACGAAACTGAACTGAACTGAATTCCTATTCTTTAACTTCGTGTGTGTGTCTGTATTGCGATGCTGAACAATGCAAGTGTTGTAATTAAGAAAACACTACCACGAAACATAATAAGACACATAAGTCACAATCTATAAATAATTAATCTGTATAAAACGAAAAAAAAGGTCTGGAATGCGAGAATCGACATGTACGGTAACAGGTGTACCTAAGTGTAAACAACTAAATTACTCATAAATACTTACTACAGATACAAAAATTTGGTATAGTAATCATCCATAAGATACTGAAGTAAGGCTGCAGATGTAATCATGACAAGAGAAATGAGATAAAGTGATATGCGAAGCAATTGTAAAAGTGAGACACACACACACACACACACACACACACACACACACACACACACACACACGCCACACACATACACACACAACAAACGAAAAATATCAAATCACACACAACACAAAGAAAGGACTAGAGAGAGACTCACAGCGGCAGTTGACAGCACTACAGTCCGTAGGAAGACACATGTTGAACAAGAAACGTAAAGTGAAGTGATGAAGTGCTGTGCTGAAACAACTGAGGGTGAAAGTAGGGTGGAAATCGGCCTACTGGACACTAATGAACACACGTACAGGGACACACATATGGGCTAAGAACGCAGGAAATCGTAAGTAACAACGAACAATAATTTCACATCACGGAATTTGTGCTACAAAAGTTATTGTAGTCAGTGAAATAAGAGAAAAAGATAACAAAACGTAACATAGCAACATATTGTAACTACCACATAATACATTATTGTGTGTATAAAAAGAAACATGTATTACAGACCACTGACAATGCTTCGCAAATAGAAGAAGCGTAATGCGTATAGCAGTAGACAAACTGCCTTCAGTTCGTTACATAGACGGAATGTACCTCCATGAATTTTGAAGCAATTAAGGAACGATGGAAAAAAGAAAAAATGAGGATAAGATGTATCACTTGTTAAGAAACAAGTAGCACACGAAAATATTCATAGCAGTAAATGTCAAAATATCACAAATCATTAATTAATGGTAAGAAAGACTGAAAAACAAATAATATTTATGTGCACTCATCTAAGATATCTCACATCACCCAGCTAAATGCTAAATACAGACTATTACTAACCCACTACAGATTCATATAAGGACAGCGAAGAAATAAGTTACAAATACATAAGAAAAGAGGTAATAACCATGGTTCGACTAACTACAGAAAGCTTATTGAATGCATTCAGAGAATTATATGCAAGAAGGATTCTGATAGAAAGTAATTAGTCACCAGTGAGTCATAAGAAGAAATGTAGAAAAATCGTCTTATACTAACAACGACTAATGAAAGTGTTTAAATGGTATTCAAAAGTAAACTTGACTTGCTGATTGAATAATGTTATAAATAATCTTTTTGTTGCTTCATCTTCTAACCAGAATGAATGATTGCAATATATGTTGGCTAAAGACAGTAGTAACGCACAGTCTGAAGTGAAATAACCATCGTTCACTCTCAGTCCACTACCTTTATGCATTCTAAATTCTTTAGCCAATCTTTATCACATCATTCCTTACCTCAAATTACCATTCTTCCATATACTTTCACAAATATGCATCGTATTTCTCTTCACCACAAAGCATATTACTTCTTATTACCATAACTTCATTTACTTTTACTTTCATTAACTCTTATCACATTCCTCCTTATCATTTATCATTACCTCTTATTACCATTGCTGCTCTCATTGTTTAGCGGTACCTCTTATCACCATGGCTACTTCTACTCTTACTTTCATTTACAATTCCATAACAAAATTACTTCACTAAATCGCTGTCACGTTTCTAGTCTGTCAACAGTCCACAGTTAAATTCCCCGAGCGCACTAAACAGAATGTAAAGTTATTTTCAACTGGTCTGTTGTTCCTCCAGCTTGGAACTTCACTTTGGAACGAGACACTACTTATCTAGATTCACCATGTCCTATGACCCTGAATTTCATTCTCATTAAATTCTGTAAGCAAATGTGTTTACATAACGTCGTCTTAAAACATTAAAAGTTAAACTATGCCATATTTATATATATATAGGAGAAAAATCTAATTTGATGTTTATATTGCAGGGAAAAAAGTAAACGGCTTCTGTATATTATTCTGTTCTATATGGATCATTCTGTGAGTCTCAAACTTTTCTCCCTCCATTGTTTCCATTAGCCGAATTGTGATTACTTCCTTCTGTGTAACATTCATTAAAATTCATTTCTTGCCATAACCTTCTTTGTTAACATATTTCCAATAATTATACAAATAATATTCAATTCATAGCAAAATACTTATAGGCCAACAACTTAGCTCCCTCATCTTTATCTCGAAATTCGTCATTTTGTTACGCAAAACTGATACATATTTTATAATTCAAAGCATTGACCACCACTGGACACTATTTCCTCCTCTCTCTTCAGCACAGGATTCTCCTGCAGAAGAACTGGGCGTGTTTTAAAGAGATCCATGAATCAATCCAATTTTGCACTTGATCATATGTCCAGCGATGCTGGTCGGCCGGTTCGTGTGCTATTGATAAAAAAAAAGAGATGGTAGTAAGAGGGAGCAATGTATGGGGAACATGGCACTGGAGTAGGTATCTCCGTTGCAATATTTCCAAGAGTGTTTTGAAGGGTTTTACGACATTTCCGTGCTGCAAAATCACCTTTTCATGCCTATCGCTGTATTGTGGCCGTCTCTCTTTCGGTACTCGGTTCAAACCCATAGATTGCTTTCGGTTACGATCTGCTGTGATTATTTCCATCCGTTTCAGTAGCTTCGAAATGCTTCTTTATTCCACCTCTATGGTGGTCGATTAAATTAAAACCGCCATTCATGATGCGCTGAAATCATTCTCAGCTTTTTTTCACTAATAGTTGCCTCTTTATAGGTCTTAAGCAGCATATTATGAGTCTCACAGGTAGATTTCTTCATGTCAAAGTAGAAAAATAAAAAAAATTCCCCCAAATGACGGAACAGTTTTATGATGGAATCACAAATCGACTAATACTGTGATGACAGAGTGTTTACAAATGCCTACACCTACTCTACAACACTTACGACCGACGACCTGCAATACCACATGCTAATGCTGCCATCTATTGTGAAAACCGTGGAAACAAAGCTGTAGACCTAATATGTACAAAATACCAAATACTCTCTGCATTACAATCCAATGTGAAAATTACAATACACATTCCACAATCAAATAACACAGGCCAATGAAAATTTTTTTGGAAAAACTTTTTTTTGCTTTGATAGCTTGATCCTTATAGATTTTTATGAGCTGAATCCAAATCTAGCCTTAGTTTGTTTCTACCACACACAGATTTCGAGCTGTATGCTTTTTATTATATAGTATAAAAATTCTATGCTATAAGGTAAATGGGGAAATTAATAAAACACTTTGTTACAACATAAGCATGTTTTGTATTTACAGTAAACTGCTTAAAACAATGATATGTGTTAATAGAGGCTTTACTTGTCAGGTGGATTTGGTTTGTATTTTCTTTCTCTTTTTTCTTTGAAGCTTCTTGTGTTGCTTTTTCTACAGTGAGCCGCTTGCTGAACTTATCGGCTAAGTGACCAACATAAGTCTCCCATCTTGTTGGTGTTCCAGCGGCCTTGGTAGCGTTTTTCCGTCACATTAATGTACTGATCAAAGCGCTCTCCTTGCTCCTCACTAGCATTTCCCATGTCGTCCAGGAAGTAATCAGGGTGACTGTTCAAAAAGTGAAATTTCCGGCTCTTTAAACATCCTTAAATTTTAAACTTCTTTAACATTGTAGCTATATTAGACACATATTTTGGGAGTTTTTCACGTCCTAAGAACTTATTAACGGCTTACTGGAATGATATCCATGCTTCTTTCTGATTTAAAGTCACTGTTGATTCAAAGTTAACTTCTTCTTATGTCAGGTCCGACAAAGACGCCTTCTTTTAGTTTAGGTTCTAAAAGGTGTGGAAAATTTTGTCAGAGATACTTAAAACATGGTCCATCTTTAGGCAAAGCCTTTACAAACTGTTTCATTAGACATAACTTTATATGCAGGGATGGTAGGAGTACGTTTTTTGGATATACGAGGTTTTTGCATAGAATGTTCTTCTCACAAGATTTTAAAGATTTCCTCACAGGCCATTTCTTTCTGCACCAGTGTTGACCCCTAACCCTACTGTCCCATTCACACAAGAAACATAGAAATTTTGTAAATCCACCTTGCTGACCAAGGAGCATGCATGTTACTTTTAGATCGCCTCGTATCATGCAACAATGAGCAGAATAACCTATTTCATTTAGCACTATTTCTAGGTTGTAACAGCTTTCTTTCAAATGTACAGAATGTCCAATAGGCACTTATGCATACATGTTACCATTGTGTAATAAAACAGCCTTTAAACTAGATTTGGATGAATCCTTTTTGTATTCAATTCCAAACTCATTCATCAGGCAGGGAATGTCTGAGCAGTATACTAAATCACCTTGTTGAAAAATTTTGGAAAATTGCTGCTCTCTCTTTCTATCTTGCCTTACATATCATAGGAAATAACATACCTTACGTGGAGCCCAAAATTTATCTTGATCACCAAGTTTAGATCCAAAGTACGATATATAAACCTTTTTCACAAACTCTGTAATGTTTCATTGGTGTTTTTAATCACAAATTCACCACAAATATAGTAAAAACTGTCAGCTGAATTTTTACAACCACAATTAATCATTGTACTGAGCACAAGTACAGGAAACGGGAAAGTGCGGCTAGGTTGACAGTAAACAGAACACCATCTGTTAACACAGAAATAGAATCGACATTTTTTTGCCACCAAAGTTCAAAAAAATGGTTCATATGGCTCTGAGCACTATGGGACTTAACATCTATGGACATCAGTCCCCTACAACTTACAACTACTTAAACCTAACTAACCTAAGGACAGCACACAACACCCAGTCATAACGAGGCAGAGAAAATCTCTGACCCCGCCGGGAATCGAACCCGGGAACTCGGGCGTGGGAAGCGAGAACGCTACCGCACGACCACGAGCTGCGGACGAGTGTCTGTGTTGAATGTGAAGCTGCACAATGCTAGTGCTGTGATCACGTAAACGCTGTATGATAAAATGAGTAAACAAAACTATCTGAAACTGTATAACTGTATTTGGATTAACGTTTAGGAAATTAGTTAGTAAATCTGAAAGTGCATCCTAAAGAAACTGTCCTGTTAAATTGTGTATCGTGCAATGCAGAGAACAGTGTGAAAGTATCTTTCACTACAGAACTTCACTCCCATGTCCAACACATAAAACTAACAGGATAAAACTTATACATAAAAATCACTTACCGAATTTTGAAACATTAAATGTCCTAAATACTTCTGTGAATACGGCCTGTAAATTTACGTACCAAAACTGAGTAAATAAGCCCGAACAGTACGTGATACACACTCGAACACGTTACAATGCATTGTAAGAATAAGACTGTCTGCCAAGATCAATGAGATTTGAAGAAAAAGTACTTAGCTGGCCCTGATAACAAATTTGAAATGCGAGGATAAATTGTAAATTAACTCGTTGTATCCCGACTGTGATACTCATTTGGCCCTAACAAAATTTTTGACTTACCTTGTGGCCACAGAATCTCCGTACCGCTAGGAAGAGATGAATATTAAACCACAGTTCAGTAGCAAACCAATTAAAGAAAAGAAAGCTTTGTGTAGTGCAATGCAATGACATGCAACATTGCTAAGCACATAAAGCTTTAGTTTTACTTTTGTGCAACTGTGTTACGTTGATTGTAATGCCGCGACACGCTATAGGAAAACCAAATATTCGTGAGGAGATGGAGGCCAGAATTCGACTTAAGCCAACTGAATTTGCTGATTGATATAGAAGAGGCTAGAATTAAAACACTGTGGTAAGACTGATTTCTTAACAACTGCCACCATATTTACAAAAATCACTCTTTCAACAATAAATGTGGTTCTGAAATGGAATGAGTTAATTGAGTGATAAGGGAGTCGTTCATTTATAACTGTGAGCGCAAGCTATGTGAACCGATGACTTTGTTTAATCACGTCTGAACAATAAAACAAACTCTAACCAAAAAAGGAAACCAATACACAAAGTTTACCCTTTCCAAACACGTTATAAATTGCGTGTAAGCAAGCAACGTAGCAACAACAGTGTCTCAAAATCTTCGCAGTCCTGAAATCAATATTTACTAAATCACGTTTCCAAAATGCTACTGACAACCAAAGATCGCATTGTTAGACTCTTAACCACTGTGGCGTAACATATCGACTACTGAAGACTTGTACGTGAGAAATATCCTGTGTACAAATTTGAAGTATGATACATCGATTAAAAAGAGAGCTCATATCACTTCATTGAATACCTAAAATAAACCGGAAAACTTACAAGCTTTAAATGGATGAATGATTTCTAAAATGTGATAGTGGTTGAAGCTGTATCTTCAACGCTTCTAATCATTCCCTTATATAACGAATCACGAATATAGATCCTATGCATTATGCCTATCAAAGTGAACAAGTTAAGAAGGGTAAACCTATATTTACAGGAAGTATGGATTTAAAGGAACCTTCTCGTTTTTTTTATTGGACCACCGTCTTTGATATTTTGAGGGCGGCAATGATAAAATACAGGGAGAAATATGTTATTAAATGGTTGTACAGAAACAAGACTACATTTTTAAGAATTGAACGGCATGAAAACGAAGTAGTGTTTCAGAAGATGGAGAGGCAGGTTTGTAGCTTATACTCAGCAAGCAGTAAAGGAAACCAAAGAGAAATTAGTAAAGGGAATTAAAGGTCAGGGAAAGACATAAAAGACTTTGTCGATGACACTGTATTTCTCTCATAGATGACAAAGGATTTGAAAGAATGGATGAGCTCTATGGATGTTGCCTTGAAAAGAGATTAAAAAAGACGTCGATAAATTTAAAACAAAGGTAAAGGAATGAAGTGTAGTTCATTCAGATGATGCAGAGGAAATTGTAACGAAAAATGAGACACTAAAAGTAGATGACTTATGTTATTCGGGCCGGAAAATGACTGGTGATGGCCGAAGGAATACGGGCTATCAACAGCAAGAAAAACATTTCCGGAAAAGAGGTATTTCGCAATATTCAATATAAATTTCACTGTTATGTAGTCTTCCTCTCTTGGGAGAGCTGTATCAAAGCAGTAATGGGACAGATGCCCACAACAACGCCTCATGCTTTCTAAATAGTCTGAAAATATCCACTTCAGTACGGGGCTTGCAACTGACGAAGCGACATGGCAAATGACGTACATTAACCAAAACAAATAAAATATTTACGAAACAGGACGAACCAGACAACATATAGATTTCCGTACATTAACATTTCCTTAAATTCACAGCTGACTGTCGTGACAATTGGTTTTCCCATTCGGCTGTGTTGCTACTTGCAAGGACTATTTTTCCGCAAAAATAGGACAGCCCCGAAAAAAAAATCAAAAGAAGAAAAGAGAGACCATCTAAACTCTTCACTACTTCCGAAATGACATTTATTTCATAATGCGGTCATTTGTTGTTGTTATGTTTGCGATTATCTGCTGTTTTATGAGCCTTTGAATTTTATTATGTTACTCACTCCATATGAGGACAAGAATTCGTTATCCCTAACTTGCTCGAGTTGCTGGTTTACATTAATTACATATACTGACCATAACAATTGAATTTCATTACACCATTTCCTATTAATATCATATCAGTTACCTGCCACGTGTGCCCTGTAACTGAAAAAGGGTCATGACGATCTCTCCATTGGAAGACGATTCCGGACTAGCCACCCATTCAGCTCTCCGTGAGGGGATTTCCAAGGCGGTGGTGATCATGAGATAAGGATTGAATAAGCAACGAAATGATAATGTCCTACGACTCGGGGCGTGGAATAACACAAGTTTCAACGTAGTGGTGAAAGTAGAAAATCTGAAAATGAAAATACAAAGGATCGCTCTACACAAAGTGGGCCTCAGTGCATTGAAATATAAAGGAGAAAAGAATTTTTGGTTATATAAGTGTAGGGTAATATCAACATCAACAGAAATTGGAATAACGAGTAGGACTGAATATGCACAGAAAGGTAAGACAGTGAATGAATTAATGCGAACAGTTCAGTGACAATGTTGTTCTCATCAGTATCGACAGGAAACCAACACCGATAACAGTAGTTCAGGACCCTCACAAGCAGACGATGAAGAGACTGAGAAAGTTATCATCGAATCTTATCCTTGATATCCCTTCGCAATGGATATTAATTGCACTCTTGAATTTAATATGCTATCCTCTGTGATAATGAAGAAGAATTACAGGATGCTTTGAATGGAACGCAAAGTCTAATGAATACAGAATATGAATTGGCGGTAAATCGAAGAAAGACGAAATTAGTGAGAGGTAGCAGAAATGGGAAAATAACATCATAATTAGTGACCACGAAGCAGATGAAGTTAAGGAACTCTACTACATAAGCAGGAAAACAACGCTTGACGGTCGGAGCAAGGAGGACATAAAAAGCAAACTACCGCTGAAGTCTCGTAGTATCAAACATAGGTCTTAATTTGAAGAACAAATTTCTGAGAATGTCCTTCCGGAGGACAGCACATCGTATGGCCATGAGACATGGACTGTGGTAAATCCGGAACGGAAGAGAATTGAAGCATTTGATATGCGGTGCTGCAGAAGGATGTTGAAAATTAGTTGGACTGAAAAAGTTAACAATGATGAGATTCTTCGCAGAATTGGCGAGGAAAGAAATATTTAGAAAATATGGATGATTGGACATCTGCTAAAACGTCAGGGAATAGCTTCCATGGTACTTGAGGGAACTGTAGAACTAAAATAGTAGAGAAAGAAAGAGATTAGATTATATCCAGCAGACAATTGAGGAAGTAGGTAGCAAGTGGTAATCTAAGATGAAAAGGTAGAGGTGGTGGGGTAAGTCGTGGCGGACAGCATCAAACCAATCAGTAGACTGATGACTCAGTTAAAAACATCATATTAAGCATTAGAAGTGCCGGCTGTAGGAGCTCTGTCACGGGAGTGAAAATGTTACACAATGTAAAACTTAACCAGATGGTACTTGCCTGATACTTCAAGGTTCCATTCCTGTAGAATACATTACAGACCAATAGTCTTAACATCGCTTGGCTGCAGAATTCTTTGACATACTCTCGGTTCAAATGTAATAAATTATCTTGAGACGGAATCAGTTCAGACTACAGATCTGCTCGGTTTTAGAAAGCGTCTCTTGCACGTATCTCAGCTTACCGTTTTCTCATGTAATATCCTGCGTCCCATGGAATAAGGGCAGCATTCAGAGCAGGCTGAGTTTATTTTCTCAGATTTCCGAAAATCGTTTCGCATGGTGCCCCATTGCAGATTGTTAAGGAAAGTATGAACATGTGGAGCAGGCTTTCAGATATGTGACTGTCTCGAAGACTTATAAAGTAATAACTCTCAGAGGCTCAGCATTGGTTTGCTGGGTACGTGCATGGAAACCCTTCGGCTCCAGTATAGGGGACTAGTAAGCACCACCATTCTTCGCAGAACTCGACTCGGAATTATACACGGTCTTGGAAAGAGTGAGTTGGGTGAGGTGTTTCCAGGGGTAAATCCTTGTCCGTTCCGATTCCCCGACTGCCCTTCACTCTCTACAACGCTTGAAGGCAGCGGAAAACGTAGTCCATGCTATGCAGGACACCCTCCTCTTACTGCAAAGGCAGAGGAAAGAGGTGGTTTCCTGGTGGGTGCCAGGGCATATGAGTATTGCACGGAACGAATGTCGCTGTCAGGGAGGCGTGGCGAGATCCTCAGCTTGTGCGTTGTGCCATCCTCTTGCATACTGTCGCACCGCTGTCGAGGTACAGAGTCACTGCCCGATGGGCAGGAGAGTGGCTGGAAGTTCAAATGGTGCAAATGGCTCTGAGCACTATGTGACTTTACATCTCAGATCATCACTCCCCTAGAACTTAGAACTACTTAAACCTAACTAACCTAAGGACATCACACACATCCATACCCGTGGCAGGATTCGAACCGTAGCGGTAGCGCTGCTCCAGATTGAAGCGCCTAGAACCGCTCGGCTACCCCGACCGGCGGCTGGAAGTGATAGACACTAAGCGGCGTCTAGTAAAGTCCGCAGCGACGATGTGGCGTGCGTCCTTCCAGCCACGAAGACGGAATGAGCTATTCCTTAAGCGTCTTTGCATGGCCACAGCACCATGATGGGTGACTACTTGCTGTGGCGAGAGGATCCTCCACTGTGTGGTGCTTGTGGTGCAGAGATCACTGTGAGGCACATTTTATTAGGCAGCGTTATATTTTCAGACCAGATGGCAGTAGTAGATTTGCCGACATAACTACTCTCTATTTTAAGTGACGTTCAAACTAATGTGATGAGAGTTATAGGTTTTTGTTGCATGCCCAACTCGTTTCGAAAAATTTTAGAAAGATGTTCTTAATGTGTTAATAAGGTGACTGACTCACACATCTTTTTGTAAGTGGTCAGCCAGTCACATTTCCCTGTGACCTTACTTGAGCTCCTCTGTCATTTTACTTGTGTTTTAATGCTATGAATACAATTTTTCTAACTTTAACCGTTGTGTTAATTCATGTGAGACAGAGTTATTGTGTTCTTCAACACGAGTGAGGAGAGAGGAAGTGAGTGATTCTCTTTATATTTGTAAATACGCTGATAACCACGCCGTTGAGCGTCCGAAATTCCAAACACACAAAGACGTAACCCTCAGTAACAGAACCCAGTAAGTTGCCCTCGAAGACGAGTGTTGATGAGAGACAAGGGTATCGTCAGAAGTGCTTCAGGCAATTGTGATAGTATCGCTCTTATTCTCTGTATACATAAGTGATATGATGGATGTGGTCAGCAGCAACCCGCTGCTGTGTGCTTATTATGCTATAGTTTCGAGGAAGTTTTCGCCATTGATTGACTTTAGGAGGATACAGGATGACAGATTTTATAGTTGGTGCGATGGATGGCAGGTAGCTCTGAAGGTAGAAAAATGTAATTAAGACAAGTGAGTAGGAAGAGCAATCGAGTAAAGTTCGAGTGCAACATAAGTAGTGTGCTTCTTGACTGTCACGTAGCTTAAATATCAAGACCTAAGGCCGCAAAGCGACTCGAACGAGCAGGGAAAAATGATAATAGGGAAGGCGAATGATCGACTTCGTTTTATTGGATGAGGTTCGGTAAAGTGTGCTTCATCTGTAAAGGAGACGGCGTTTAGGAACTACTACGATCCATACTTGAGTACTGCTCGGGTGTTTGGATACTTCGCTATGTCGATTTAAAAGAAGACATCGAATTTGTTCAGACAGGCTGCTAGATTTGTTAGCTGTAGTATCGATAAACTTGCTTGGAGGGAAGGCGAGGTTGTCTTCGAAGAACACTACTCAGGAAATATATAGAAGAGAGATTTGAAGCTGACTGCGGAACCATTATACTGCCGCCAACATATGTTTCGCATAGGTATTACGAAGATACAGTAGTAGAAAATACGATCCGTACACATGCTTACACAGTCTTTTTCCTTAGTTTTATTTGAGAGTGGAACAGGAGATGAAATGGCTGGTAGAGGTACAAGGTACGTTCCACCACGCACTGTACGGTGGCTTGTGGGCTTTGTATGTACACGTAGATGATTGAAGGGATGTTGATGTCTACCAGTATGTGGTATAAATGGAGAAATTTGTCGTCATACCACGCATAACATGAGATCCAAACTGAGGTGTCGTCAGGAGAACGAGGCCCCATGGCAAAGTTGCTACCTCGTGACGGAACCACAAGTAAGAGCAGTCGCTGCATCTCGCAGCAGCGTGTGACAGACGTTGGCGTATGCACGCCTCCAAGAGTTCCATACGCCAAGTTGCAGCATGCTACTTACGTCAGAGCTGAGTGCTGCTCAACCCCCGCTCTGCATTCATCGCCGAAGACTACAGCGTCGTCTCACTACAGAGCCAGCAATGTGAGAGTTGTGTTGGACACACATCTGTGTATCTAAATATATTGTCAGTTGTACTTTCAGAGAAGGGACATTTTTTCTCATCAAATGATAAGTCAGTGTTCAGTAACAAACACACGGGACATCCGCGTGGACATAAATTGTTTCAAAGTTAAGTATTTCATTTTTTTAAGCTAAGTAAAGTATTCTTATATTTTGGGTATGTGTAGTATCAACTCGTCCCCCTCCAGAAGGAAATATAAGGACCCACTACAGTGGCGACGAGTGTTTTCTCGTCCTCCGTCACTCAAAGTGCATATAGCAACAGGATACAGCAACAGCTCACGCTTCGTTTCAAAGTACAAATGCCTGTCCCCCGTCCACTATTATGTCACATTTTTAGGAGGTCTACGACGAAACGGGAAGGCGCGTATTTTCAAACCATCCACCCCCCCCCCCCCCCCTCCCTCCCGGGCCTGTCTTCTTGATATGACACAGCATATGTTTCTGTCATGACAACAAGTTCCATGTGGTAATATTGAGACACTTTTGCTTCCACGCTGCAATGAATGCAAGATCCTGTTAGTGTCCGTAGGGGTCTTCTTATGCAATGTTTTTTATAGGAAACACAAACTCCTAAAAGGTACGAATGTTTAATAATCTAGTCCCTTTATATGAAAGAGATCTCTACGGACAACGTTATATATCGGTCTGGTCTTCAATAGTCTAATCCTCTCAATTTCCTTCAATTTATAATTCATGTTTATTGTAATATGTGTTATTTTCACAAGAAATTTATTTTTACCACAACTATAGTAATATTTGTTGTGACTTACAAAGTCGGGATTAGGGGTACACTTAGCATGGAATGCCAAGGCTCCTACTACGTCACTCCTGAACACAACAACTAGCAAATCAATAATTGACAATTTATTCAAAACAAGCTTTTATAAAACAGATAAGAGGCAATCAACACGTGGCCGTGTTTAAGACAAAATCAAATACACCAATACATGACTTAAAAGATGAGCCACGGAGATTTAAATACCTAAGAAACATACATTACAATCTGAAGGTGATTTTAAAAGGTGGCACAGATACGTTTTTTTAAGCAATAATCTGAAATATGAAAGTGATTTACAACCACACCAGTTCGTTGCGAAGCCAAATAAGACAAGGTGCAAAAGTTAATTAATACAACTGATTCACAAGCAAATTAAAAACCCCTTTTTTTACCTATACATGACAGGTTAAATGTCTACCAAACGGGCAGTAACGCGAGGCTGCCCTGGGCAAAAGCTGACTTAACTTGAAATGCCAGAAGCAGAAGACCAGCCGTCCAAACCAACACCTAAGTGCCGGAGCCAACCGGGAGTCACTTCCCATAAGACGACACGTCACAGCTTAAGTGCACCGAAGCAGAACGTGGCGCGTCTCCCACACACCCCAACACGCAGGAAACTGAAACACAAACAGATCGCAGAAAACACGGCAAACGGCAAGCAAGTATCAATTAATATAATTTAAGAGCTCAATAAACAACAATATAAATGAAGAACCAATAAATGCTTTCAGTACAAGTGACAAGTTTTACAGCAATATCAATGCTGTAAAACATTGAAACTAAGAACTGTACACAAATACAATGCTGAAAATATAGCATCAGACTTTTGCACTCTCATAATTTGCCGAACAATATTTCCACATATGATTAAGGCCGACAATGTGTACAAAGATAAAATGGAAAAAATTTCAAGATAATATTACGTTATTCCAATGCACAACTTCACAATGATACTACGTTTTGTGCACTTTAATTTGGTTGCATAGGTATGCAATGTAGCTGCCAGTTTTGTTAGCTTGTTATGCAGAAAATTACAACTAGACTATGACCTAATATCTTCGATACCTTTCAGTTACTACCACATTTGGGAACACTGATTCTTTAAAGGTACTAGTGACTGCTGTTCTACATGCGGTCACACACCTTGCCGGCTGCTCTTATTTCAGGAACAGGTGGTTAGGGCAACCGACCAACAAGTACACTCGCTGCAACGCAAATCGTTCAATGACACGAAGGCACCAAAATGACTTACACCTTCGATGGAGAGCGTTGTTCGAGATGGTCTCGAGGGATGGGTTTCTCCGAGAAAACAGGCACCAAGGCAATGCGACGAACAGCGCCCGGAGTTGACATCAGGCAGGTGAACCACAAACTCGCGACCGTCTTGGAAGGTAGACGGGCCGCGTGGCTGCTGGCCGAGCCCGCGTGTTTTACTCCTTCGTCCCCGTGAGCACGTCCTTCCGCCTCGTAGCGAGTCCGACCACAACTCCGCGATGGCATATCAGCCCCCAGATCACAACAGGATCCAAGGTCGTAGTATAGCCGGGAAATCGATATTGACGTGCCAAAAAGCTGGTGTGCCAGAAAAGGCGCACCACGGCTCCGTTGTTTTCTCTTACAATACTCTTCTGTAACAACTATTTTCCATATATTAATGCCTAGATCCGGGTTTATTTCCTACAAGTTAGTTTTTATTCCAGTGATATAAAACTGATTTGAATACTTTTAAATGATTTATGTAGTTTACAGTTATCAGACAAGTGCATTCTCGATGTTCTGGTGATGAGCAACTAGTACTGCGCATTCAGGAAAACGGTATTTCTGGAGTGTGGGAGTTACTGCACTTTCATGAGGTCGGTGGTCTGACAGTACCACAGGTTAGCGGCAACACTCTATTTGATGGACGTAGCTTAAGACGAAAACCGGAGTCTTTAGTACCCATACAGAAAATGTTGAGGAGTCCCACAGGAATGCGTCTCATGAAACGAGTACAGCTACAATAAGGTTTCCTTTCGACATGTCTTTACATCAAATTGCTCATCTTACCGTCATCCTCTTACCAATACTATTATTTGTTATCAATTTCCAGTGCGGTTCTGTAGCGCCATCCTTTTCGAAACTAACACCCCAAACCCCTTCTCCCCCTTTCCTCGCCACACACACACGCACACACTCACACATTTCCCAGCAAGATACTTCTGTAAACTAGTTTCTTAGCAGAGTAACGTTTAGCCAGCTAAAATCTGTGATCTTTATACAATGTGAAGCTCGAAATCTGGAAACCTCCTTAAGCAGGCGTCTCAGGCAAACAATAAGCCTTGTGCACGATGCTGGGAGCCACTCCCACAATAGCATTCTGAAAGGCGCCATTGTTTGGCTAAAAGCATTCTCCGCAGTGTATTGCTGGCCTGTCTCGTCCAACAAATGACATAGCTTACTAATACAGTAAACGGCTGTAGTTGTTGTGCGTTCTTTAATGAAAAGAGAAATGGTTTTCGGATAAAAATGACTGTGAAAGTGAGATAACGTATAGTTAATTTAGGATTTTAGCTGTTAAATAAATAATCCGTAGTAGTCGCTCGAAAAGCAAGATTAGATTACATTTAATATATAGACTTCAACAGAAGTTTTCACACAAAGGTCAACTGCTTACATACGTTGGAAACCAATGAGTATATTGCGAATGTGCCTCTTGCATTGCGTTCATTTTTAAGTTGCCTTCACGTGAGAATTACCATTGCTGGGGCATGGAGAAGGAGGATGTGAAATGTAAAGCTATCAGCCACTCAGTTAAGTGATGTGGACGCAGGTTGTCAGCGGAAGTGACGTCTTGAGCACAAGATACGCGGTGACCTTCGGCTTCAGGTGTCCCACAGCGACTCATTGTATGTTGACCTAATTTCTGGCACCAGTTGTGACTGCGTAGTGCCACCATGCACAGCACAAACGACACGAAGCTTTAGTTAATCGGCCGTGCCTTTTCAATGGGACCATGTCGCCATCTGCCTGAGCGATTTAGGGAAATCACGGAGAGGCTGAATGTTGACGGGCGGATGTGGGATAGAGCCAGCGTCCTCCCGAATGTCAGACCAGTGTCCTAACCACTGCGCCACTTGGCTCGCTTCCAGTTGATACACCATTGGTGTAATCATTACTGGAACTGTAGAGGGCAGTGGCTTGGCAAACCGAGCATGTCTGTTTATGAACTTGTACGTGATACACACAAAGAGCAGAAAACTTTATTTAATACAAGTTACTGGACAACTTACACAGCAAATAATCAGACGACTCAGTAGATAGACAACAAATAAATAGATGACTTTAGAAGATGGGGAAACGACAGACAGCTAAGACACTATGTAGTATCCACGCCTATATTTTATTCAGAATAATATTCACGACAGCACTGTGTATGGAACGTGAATGAACATTAATCGTATTCTCGTGATACTAACGAAAAGGACTTCACAATAATTATTGTCAGTCATCTCAGAAAATACCGATGGAAAAAGATAATGAAAGTGACAATCTTTTTCTATTATTGTTCTAGAAAAATCCTTCTTATTGATCGAACTGCTGTACTGATAGGATGTGATTGATATCTCGTAACACAGACGTCTGTAAAAAACTGTATTATGTTGTTAATTCAATATTTGTAAAACAGACATTATATGTCACTGAAATGAATCTTCTTTGTTTGGAGATTGTTTTCATTGTAGTTCTCGTCCTATATAAATGTTATGTTTTCTGCTCAGGTACAAAGGAGCGCAGCCATTAACGTTATTGATCTACAGCGCGGTTTCTTGGTAAATGCTGAGGAATAAGCGATTGACAATAAGAAATTTTTTCAAATGATGATGCATGTAGTGAAGGTGCAATGGGATTTATTATACAGGGTGTAAATTTTAAGTTGACAAACAAGAATAACGCGAAAAATAAGCTCCACACGAAAAAATTCGTAGAATCTAAACACGATTATTTTAGAGGGGGACATCTGCTGGTGCTAAAGTTAGCCCGCCACCCCAGCCCCATGGGGGTGGGGCAGGAGGTAACTTTAAAATTTCAACTTGGAGCCCTCATTCCTTATTGTAGAATCAGATTCTACATAAAAACTACGTACATTTTGTTCTAAACATTGGTTTTCATTCTTGGTAGTTGGCGCTGTAATTCAAGAAAACCCATGTTCTCATTTTTGCAATGAAAATGGCTACGGAAAAACAAAAAATACTTATTTACTTCGTGAAATTTGATTCGCTAAAACAAAAACTCTCCCTTTCTCCCTGTAGGTTGGGGTTTGAGAGAGAGGAATTAGAGTTTCACAAATGATTCGCTAAAACAGATGATTTGTTTGATAATTAAAAATCGTGTGGCCTCATGACCACGAAAGAAACAAAACTTATCCGAATCTGCGCAAAAAATTAATATGTGGCTCAACATTTGAAAAACTCTATTTCGACTATCTCAAAAATATTTTCTATTTATCCGTAACCATTTTCCACGCAAAAATGAGAACATCGATTTTCTTGAATTACAGCGCCAACTACGAAGATTCAAAACAAAGGTCCGTAGTTTTTTATGGCACAATCTGATTCTGCAATAAAAAATTGGGGTTCTCATTTGAAATTTTAAAAGTTGCTCCACGCCCTACTGCCAGGGGGAGTCTGATATGAGAGAGGTTACTGTATGGGCATATATATAAGGCATCTGAAATGTTGCAAGCGGCAATTAAGCGGTTGAGCTGAATTACCTACCGACAACCCAAACTAAGTTACGTGCGGATAATCATGTTAATCTTCGAATACGACGCACAATCATACAACTGGCAATGTTCACTGATATAATGTCAATCATAATGATGCAATTGAAGTGACAGTAGTATTAAATACCACTGCTTTAGTATTCCGGCTGCGAGTGTAATATTTTCAAATACAATATTTCCGACAGTTATTTTGTGCGTACATGTCACCCATTTACGTATTATTTGTTTATGTGCTAGCTGTAAGATATTTTGTGGGATTTATTGTTATTGTCAGTGATATATTTTCGTGCAATATTAGTGTCAAACATGGTTAGACCGAAGAAGCAAGTGTATGTCCTTGATAATGTAAATATAGATGATAACGATTTATTATCTGACATTCCAAGCGAAAATGAAACTGAGGAGTTGTCACACGGACGGACATTGTTGCAGTTAAACTTTGAGAAGTGAGTTATGATATTTCTACCGGGCAAGGGACCGCAATTAGCAAGTCTCAAGCTATGACACTACCGGATATAAAATGCTAGCAATATTATTTGAACAGGAAAAGAAATAGCGTAGGCAACAAGAGGCTATAAAAAATCAGCAACTCTAGCTCAGGGAGCATGAGTGTGATACGACATTCACTGATGAAATAAACAATATATTTTAGAAGGAGATTAGGATATTGTCCAGAGATTATCAGGTGTTTGTCGATCGCGATACAGCAATTACGACCCATTTCAACAAAGAAATCAGTGCAATGGACAGGAGTATTAAACCATTGTCAAAGACACCAACTCAAGGGAATAATCTTCAAAACGAAGTAGATAAGTTAGAAACCTAGTTTAAAGCTTTGACTGTGGGGTCAATACAGAATGATATTCCCATAGAAGCACAGAAACAAGTACAAATGGAAGTAACCAAGGCACTGAACATCGAAAAGCACAATCTTGAAACCATGTCAGCACACAGCAACGAGGACGCTGGTACTGACAGGCAAAAGACCACTGAAAATTTGCTGACAACCTTTATTGCAGTGTATAATAGACCAAGTTTCGGTAATCAGTCTGTACTACCCCGGCAATTTGTTTCACCAACTATCAACGGAACAATGGAGTAGCAACCATTATTCTCTTGGACACAGGTGCCAGTGTATCGGTGATGAACGCATAATTTTTCAAGAAGGTAACGCAAATAAAAAGAATGCCGATTTTTCCTGTTACGAATTGCAATGTTGCAGGAGCGTTGGAAAACAAGGCGCAAATTATAAAGTACCAGACACAGGTTGAGGTTTCCTTTGGAAATGATAGCGCTATATGCACATTCCTGGAAAATTTATCAGTACCGGCTCATATAAAAATAGTTGTTGATAAGGCGGGTACCAGGTTGAGATTCATTGGGAGAGTGCTTAGAAAATGTAGTCCATCAACAAATGAGGTGGCTTACAAAACACTCGTTCGACCTATACTTGAGTATTGCTCATCAGTACCAGATGGGGTTGACGGAGGAGATAGAGAAGATCCAAAGAAGAGCGGCGCGTTTCGTCACAGGGTTATATGGTAACCGTGATAGCGTTACGGAGATGTTTAACAAACTCAAGTGGCAGACTCTGCAAGAGAGGCGCTCTAAATCGCGGTGTAGCTTGCTCGCCAGGTTTCGAGACGGTGCGTCTCTGGATGAGGTATCGAATATACTGCTTCCCCTACTTATACCTCCCGAGGAGATCACGAATGTAAAATTAGAGAGATTAGAGCGCGCACGGAGGCTTTCAGACAGTCGTTCTTCCCGCGAACCATACGCGACTGGAACAGGAAAGGGAGGTAATGACAGTGGCACGTAAAGTGCCCTCCGCAACACACCATTGGGTGGCTTGCGGAGTATAAATGTTGATGTAGATGTAGATGTACTGGGCCTTGAGTTTTTACGGGACAGAGAGTCTATAATAGATCTACCCGGAGAACGTGTATATTTAAGTACCGGCAGCGACCAATAGCGATGAAGCTGAATTGGGAGTTCGGTGCGAACCTTCCGCTGACAAGAGGATTGGATGTATCTGTCGGAAAACAAAAATTGCTGGTGATCACCCACAAAAGTGTCATACTAACCAAGACAATCATGCACCCAATACCGTGAGTGACATTGAGGTAGATAAAAGTATACGTTTAGTTCTCAACGCACGAAACATCTACAGGATTATTGTGCCAGTGCGAACGAGTTCTGAAAGCCACGACAAGCATATTCAGAACTTTGGTAAGAAATATTTGACTTCACTTCATTTGCACTCTTCATTTCGGCAGATCCTATTATCTGAGGAATCTAGACAGTATCCTGCTTTTGTGTTTGGGGGCCGAGTCTACCACTTTTGTTTCCTTCTCTTTGGCTTGCTGACTTGTTCTGTTTCCTTCTCTTTGGCTTGCTGACTTGTTCATAGCAGCCTTAGATAATGTACTAGGACCTCAGCTATTATATCAGGTCACAGCATATTATGTGCGTGAGCCTTTGCCAGCGACAGACACTTGGAAAGAACACCTTGAATTAATACAGAATGTGCTGGACAAGTTTCTAGCAAGGGGGGTAACTGTAAATTTGAAAACTCCAAGTTTACTGGACAAGAAAGAAAATTCTTAGGTCACATAATATCGCCTCAAGGCATAGTACCAGATCAAGGAAAATAGGTGCAATTAATAATTTTTCGTATCCACGGACGAAAAAACGACTCATAAGTTTCAATTGCGTTAGCATTTTTTCGAAGAGCTCTGAAGACTTAGCACCTTAACAGCGAAGCGTTACTGAGCCTGTTAAAGGAAAGTGCACAATGGTGCAGGACATCGAAGTGCAGGGAAGGCTTTTACAGTATCGAGAAGGCATTCATTAATGCGCCGACTCTCCATCAGCCGGATATGTCAAAGGATTTCTTCACTGCATCAGACGCCTTAAATTATGAAATCGGGGCATGCCTCTTTCAAACTTAACAGACAGGTGATAAACTGGAAGTCAAAAATGATCGGATTTGCCAGTAGAATACTAACCAAATGTGAGCGCTCCTACACAATGACTGACCTCGAGCCACTCACTGTTTTATTTGCTTTTTCAAAATTCCGTTACAGTGTACATGGGAAGCATGTTAACGTCCTGTGTGATCGTCAGTCTTTGACCTTTGCGTTAACTTGCAAGTCACTGCATGGCCGTTTAGCACGGTAGACTGTAGCTCTACAAGAATATGACTGTGAAATCTGGCACGTTCATGGACCTGATAATGTTGTTGCCGAAGCATTATCCAGGCTACCACAAGGTTTACAAGAGTTTGCAGCCATAGTCGAAAACTCCACATAATATAAGATCCTGCTGGTAAAGGACAAACTTTATAGAAAAAAAGTATCCAGTGTTGTGGAAAAACCGAAGCAATGCCAAGAAGGTTATCTGATGTGGAACAACATCAAAGACATATCGCGTCAGAAAAGTGACAATGCTTTTCACTGGTGTTATCAGATAAGCACATAATCCTAACAGTAATTGGCGAGTGTGTATTCCATCAGACCAACATGAAGACCTAATTTGGTTAACCACTCGAACATGGGGGCATTTCGGCATTATCAAATTCACAATGAACGTTAATCAGTTTTATTGCTATCCCATTTTGTTTCAGATACAAGATCCTATAAGAATATGTAAGATTTTCCAGAAAGTGAAACCAAGCAATGTATACAGGGACACTGCATTGCATCCCATTATTGAACGACGTCAGAGACATAGCGCAGCTTTCGACATTGCAGGAGCCCTACCAATTGCTAGAGGGGGCCTGAAATATATCCTAGCAGTGTATGAGTTGTTTACTAACCGGACGTCAACTACCAGCAGCACTGCGAAAAGATTAACAAACAATTATATCAAGTTTATCGGAAGATCCAAGAAGAAAAATTAACACAGCAGGAGAAACTGCATACAGAATATACATGGCCAAGCAGAGCTCCACAAATTGAAATTTGATAAAAGACTTACTAGCAAACAGGAATACTGTGTCGATGAATTGGTTTTGCAAGAGCGCATCAAAAGACATCGCTAATCAAGAGGAAGAATAGAAAATGGAAATTATTGTACAAAGGACCATTTCAAATAATGTCTATCATACCTGACGGATGTAATGTACTAGTAGATGTCAGTACAGTGAACGTAAATGACTGTAGTGTCAAATAGACATTAAGAAATAATTGCAGCACGAAACGACGTCTCTGTGAAGAGAATAATATGTCCAGTGCAAATGCACAAATATAAATATGTAAATAGGAGTTATAGTGAAAATGTTATTGTGTATATATATATATATATATATATATATATATATATATATATATATATATATATAGAGAGAGAGAGAGAGAGAGAGAGATACTTTGTGTATTCATGTACAAGGGTAAATCAGTCATGAATATTTCTATGAACCTCACCTACGTAAATGCATGTGACGGACGTTAATTGCGTATGAGTTCTCGTGTTTGTCTGTATCCGCATTCTATCTTTATGCAGCATTTTCCTGTTGTGTACCGTTTTGGGTACTTTTTCCATATGCGGTTATCTTTGACGTCTGCTCTCATGAGCTTTTGTCTTCTTAAGTAAACCGAACGTGGACATCTATTCCATAATCTGGTGATAATTCTAATAAGAATATGAATGAATGCGTATAACTGAACATAAATAAAATGTATGTCATCAAATGTGGAAATGTACTGGTATCAATACAGTTCAATGATGATCCTATGGTCAGAACAATGTGGAGGATTCTAACAATAATCTTGTCATATTAAATTTTTTGTGGCAGCGTATAAACATTGTTACCATGTTATTACAATATGGAACAATGTGAACATGAACAAAAATCATTACTTTGTAGAGTGACAATTGTATAAAAGATTGTCTGTTGTGTGGTTTATGAAACACTAGCAGCATTCGTGACAATGAATCGTGTCTCACGAGAACTACGAAAGTCTAGAGAACACGGGAACAACTGTGTTTTCTTTTAAGGAAAGTGATGAACAGTCATTGTAGCTATAATCATTGAACATATGAACGCTCTTAGAGTATTAATATTGGCAGCAACGACATGGACGTTGAAAAACTATTAACAGTATAAAAAAAATTCATGTAAAATTTCAGACCTCGAAAAGAGTTATTACGGGTCATCTTCGCGTGTCAAATGTTATGAGACCAACTGTACAGGCATCCGCGCGGCAACAATATACTGGAACGCTGGCTACGTAGTGCCTTGCGGAAATGTTTCTTTACAGCAGAAAATAAACAGAGCATATGACGGACACCACAATCAAACACGGTGCAGGGTATTATATGTACACATCTAATTAAGGCTGACAATGAATCACTACATTTAAATGAACGGTGTTAAGATGCAGGACATCGTCTGATAACAAACTGTATTAGTCGGCGTGAATGAAAGTGAACTTGAAAATACCACTTCTTCCACAGCATGAATGTAATAAATAACTTGGTACTGATACTCCTTTTCAACATTTCATGTACGTACATTGCACGAGAGGGACGTGGAAACAGCGAAGCAGGACCTGCTGCAGTAACACTTCCAGACAGCAGTAGATCCAGACCGGGGTGCAGCCGACGGCAGCCGACGCTCCATTCACGCGGTCGGGGGCGTTCCAGCAGCGATCTCTACCTGCCTTCGATCCAGCGACTCGACGCGGGGGAGGCTATGCGATGTCGTCGGGGAATCCTTATATGAACTTCCGTTATTTTGAACAACATAAACTCCCATGTTAAACCTTGGTGAAAGAATCCCTTGACCTCTGATAGAACTATCCCCAAACATAAACATACTCGTGTTCAAAATATTACCAGCTATAATTATGTCAAGCCTGACACATAAGAGTAGGTAACTGCATTTTCTTGAAGCCCCTTGGAAGGTTTTGTTCCCGGTTTTCCGGATCCAGTGAACCCTGAGCAAAGATTGGGAGGGGGAGGGGGGATAGGATAATCCGGGAAGTGTCCGCCACGTTTTCCAAGATATTGCAGTTACTGAAGTCATTTACACAATCACATCGACACTAATGGTGTCGTGAGTTACTCAATGTTATATCTGAACATTTGTATGATGAGAACAATGTGCTAATGAAGTGAAATTGAACGATAAGCAATGTGGATATGGTGGACTGACTAAAAAATAATAATACTTAAACTAGTTTTCTTTTCTAAGCCAAAGGGGCAATGTAATATCCACGCCTATATTTGATTTAGAATAATATTCATGATAGCATTGTATGTGGAATGTGAATGAACAGCACTCGTAACCAAGTTATATTAATAAAAAGGACTTCATCGTTAATAAAATAATAAGTAATTATTGTCGATAACATAATATAATACTTTGTAAAAGATTATATCTCAGACAATACCCGTGGAAAAAGATAACGAAAATCTCAGTCTTTTGTTACATATGACTCATCTCGAAAAATACTTCTTCATCTAGATAAATCCTTCCTCTTGTTATAAACTGTAACACAGAAGTTAGTAAAAAACTGTATGGAGTTGTTAATTTAATATCTGAAAGATAGGGCTTATGTGTCTTTAAAATGCATCTTCTTTGTGTGGAGTTTTATTTCATTGTAATTCTCGTTTTATATAAATGTTAAGTTTCCTGCTCAGCTACAAAGGAGCGCAGCCAATAGCGCTGTTGATCTACAGCGTGGTTTATTGGTAAATGATGAACAGTAAGCGACTGACATTGAGAAATGTTTTCAAATGTTGATGCATGTAGTGAAGGTGCAAGGGGAATTATTATATGTTATTTGTTGGTGGTAATGCGGGGCCTGAGGCAGAATAAGTGACCGTCTTGTGTTGTCCGCCATCTTGGTAAAATATTACAGCGACGGTTTTAATGTGATTTTCTATACAGGCATAAATTTTCTTGGTCATAATTGCGATAATAATTGTGTATAGGTGGCCCAGAACCCACTCTGAGGTAACAAATTCCACTTAGACTGTGAATAAAATGAACTTAAATGAATGCAAATGGCATCTTACTTGATATAAATTCTTGTCTGCTGATGTATGAAGCCTGGTTATATCGTAACAACTTTTATGAAATATTTTGACAGGAAAGAATAGTGTTGTGTGCATGTGGTATTGTGTGACAAAACTGTTCATTTTGCTTAAACAAAAGTGTTGCCACCTCGAATAACAGGAGCGTTAAATTCAATAAACCATCTGCAACTACTAAACAGACTATTATACAACTGCACTGAAAATTACTAAAAGCCATTACTCTTGTTTGTTCAGATTACTTTTAATACACGTGGCTTGTTCGCTGGTTATATAAGATTACGTTTGTGCACGAATGTAGTGCCCTCTACACTGTGTAGGGAAGCAGCCTACTCACGCCATATGAAATTCACATCAGTCTTTCCATTTTGTGTGCCTGCCTAGTCCGCAGTAACTAGCTCTGACGTCGTAAATGGTGTGCAATACTTTAAAAATCTAGTAAATAACCTGAAACGTTTCTAGCATGTCAGGAGTAATACCAAATCAATATGTGTTGAATATCAGTTCGACAACTTTAACCATTTTCGAAATTTGGATGTTTTTCTGTAAAAATCATTGGCACAACAGAAAAGAGCTAGAAACTTAAAAATTTATATTTAGATTCCTTTTCCATAATAATTTAGTAGAAACAGTATTCTGGACTCACAAATTAAAATTTTAGTTGAAATTCATGATTTTTTGGTTTTTGTCTTAGAAATTAAGGAAGCAAGGTATATTAAGAAGGCGAATAAATAGAGCTATGATGTTTAAATTTAAGTAGATGGGAGATCCGCTATAATCATAAAGATGTGAGAAGTTTCAACAGAATAACTATAAAACTATAGCTATAGCGTAACTCCAAAGGGCAATTTCAGAGCTCGTCTTCTGCGTGTTGTATAATTAAATTAAATTCTCTCGCCCAAAATATTTGACTTAGCCTCGAAAGACTTTTATTATGATTACTTACCTGTGTGATGATTGCACATTTAAATTAAGAGCTTCAGCGGCCATCAGCAAAGGAAGCAATGATTTATTCGATAGCTTAAAGTGGTGTGTTACTAGCCCAGCAGCTAGTCGGGAGATCGGATTTAATCAGGCGTTCCCTTAGCCGTCCGCACCGCGGCTATATATGTAAGAACGCTGCGCGAGAGAGGAAGGCCCCAGTTCTCTCCAGACGCTGATTGGCACACCACCTGTGCCGGGAGTCGCGTCGCGTCGGTATCATTGCTATAAACAGCCTCGGATGCCATAATAAGTTACTCGGGATACGCGTAACCATGAAATTGTTTTCAAGCAAAGTGTTAATTCCGGGATGACTTTAATGATCCATCTTCAGTTTGCGTATGTTGTATTTTCACGTGCCGCCGCAGGACAGACACTCTACCGTTATTGAGTGTGGCGTTTGGTGAACATTATCATCAAATTATGCCGAGCATTCACTCAAACATTTAATTTGAACAGTTGAAGCAGCATCAGCGCATTAGACTCTGAACTGCTCTGGTAGTTGGATTGTGTGGATTCTTTTTTGGTCTGTGACTTTCAGAATATAGTGAACATTTTAGAGAGAATCGTTTTTGATTATGAATCCCAGACAATCTCCAAATTCCTCAGAGCAATAAGCTGCAGCTATAAATGTATTTCTCAGATGAAGTGGGCACTCGGAATTCTAATTACAGGCTTCACATTTCGCTAATCACTTTCTAGTTGCCAATATTGTAGTTGGAGAGCCAGAGTTGAGAATGGCAAGCAACAGTATTAAATAAATAATTAATAGGAACATTTTTATAAAACAGCTATTTCCACCCACCGCCCCACATATGGTGCATAGGCCTGGGGATGAAATTGAGTAAAAGTGAAAGTGATTTTTAAATATTTGGATTTAGGAGTGAAATGTGACACGCAACTGATTAATAGAACAGTGATAGTCTTACGTGTGCATGTGGACGACGCAATTGGATTAACAACTCATCTGGATTGACGGAGCTGGCACTGAGTCTAGCGGTGCTGCCGGCATCGCGAGAAGCCACTTTCGCCTCACCGCAGTCGTCTGCCGGAGAAACCGGAGCCGCGCCTGCAGTTGCCGGCCACGCAAACACACAGCAGCCGTCGAAGTGCCGTCTACAGTTAAACACGCCACGTCGCATCAGTAATCCTGGTACGCCGCGCCGGCAACGCCATACGGCGTGCAGAAGGAACTAAGTTAAGTGAAAAGCTGTTACAAATTTTACTAACCTGCACTAAAAGACCGTCGGCGATGGAACCGCCAGAAGAAACTGATGTTAAACTTAAATCAGAACCTATGTCTGTTGAGGGAACTGTAAATCCAGACAACGGTTCAACTGTAAATATGCATGAAAATAGTAATGTTAAAGTGAAATATGAAGTATTGTCTCCTGACAGTAGTTTGAAAAGGGGCAATGCTTCAATAATAGAGACCCCTGTAGTAAAGCAGAAATCGGAAATTGTTAACTTATTGGATGATAGTTTCTCTGATGAATTAAAAATAAAAGAGTCATCAGAGATGGTAGAGTTTAAAATGGAGAAGTTAGTTATGACTGATCAATTAGAAGTTTCATTTAGTTTTGATGATTCTGGTGTCGGAGCTAGTTTTTCGTCACCTGAGTGTGATAAAAAACCAGCTAGTGAGCAACCCAAAGATACTGGGGCTATTGATTTTAATGTTATATTTAAAGCAATAGCTACCAGTAATGCTGAATTAAGGTCTGAAATAACTGAGGTCAAAAGTAGTAATGCAAAAATGTCAGCCAGTAATGCTAGAATGACAGCTGAGTTAAAATCTGATATAATTGAGGTAAATAACAGGTTTTTGGCCCGCCAAACTAATTTTAATAAACGATTGGAGGTAATGGAGGATACCTTCAAGGCTGGTTGCAATAAGTTGAAAGAGAATCTGGACAGATTGAATTATAAAATTGATTACAATCGTGAGGATATAAAGAAAAAGGTTGCTCAATAATTTTCTGAAATATATAAAACAGTAAAATCCGAAGTTGCTGAGGTTCACAAAGACTTCCAAATGGAAGATGCGAAGCTGGAGCACAAGTTAACAGACAAGATCGAGGCGGAATCTGAACTCTGCTCAGATAGGTTTAAAGATGTTAGTATAAAAGTAAACATATGTCAAGCAGAAGTAGACGCAATCAAAACTGATACTACTCTTATTGAGCATAGAGTAGATAATGTTGAAATGAGAGTAGAAAATATTAGTACTAACATTGCTAACATAGAGAGTAAAGTAGCTTCAGTAACTTCTGGTAATGTTAGTATGCAACAAGTTGTAGCTGCAAAAGCCGCTTTTATTGGGTGTCGGCAGTTCTTGCGGTTCGATCCGGATAAAAATGTCCACCCGCTAGATTTCTGGAACGATTTTGAAGATGTGATTCCACCAACTTGGTCTGAACGAGAGAAAATCTCATTTATTAGAAGCCATTTAGCAGGTGACGCCATGCGTTGGTCAGCAGATGTTATGTTGAAGTGTAAAACATTAGCGGAATTTAAAACAGCTTTCATTAATGAGTGTTGGTCTAGTAATAAGCAAAATGAAGCGTTGAGAGAATTTTGGAGTGGAAAACGCTTCAATGCAGGCAAGGAATCTAGTAAAGAGTTTGCTAGGTCATGGATCTCACGTTTGCACATTTGGCGGAAAAGCTAAAACCTGAATTGATAATACTAGGTCTTGAAGCCAAACTGCCATGGTATTGGCAAACTAGAATTATATCTGCCCCTAGAGACAATCTGGATCGTTTCATTGATATTTGTAACGTGTAGAGCGTGTGGCTGCCATTGAGGAGCAAGCACGTAATAACAGAAATGCCAATAACAATAGTAGTAATTTTAAGAACGAGCAGAATGGCAATGTAAACATCAGAACAGTAGGTGTTCGCCATTTTAAGAGAGGTAGGAATTGGAGAAATAATTATTAGAACCAACAATGGCATCCAAATGATAGTAATTTTGTTCTGAAGAAAATTACGCAAGTAAACAACAGTGCGGAAAGCAATGCTGTGCCAGTTAACTATAATGGAAATAAAGGAAACAGTAGTAGGTCGAGGCAGGAAAATTAGTACCCGTCTATGAGGACACTGGCGCTCACCAGGCGGTTACTTTTCCTAAGCCAATAATTACAGGAAATGGGTAGACAGATCAGAATACTCAGACTGAACATGGGAATGAGGGGTCGGTAACATCTAAGGATACAGCAGAAATATTAGATCACTCACAGGATTTGATAGATACCGTGTTAGAGACGCTTTCTAAGTGGGAAGAGAAAGAGAAGGCGCAGCAGTGTAACGGTAGGGAAGAGCTACAAAATACTCAATTGTCAGGTGAAGAAGCAGAAGAAATTCATGCTTATATTTACGATGAGGATGATGTGCTCTTATCTAAAGTGCCTGTGAAGGATGTTGGTACTGTACTAATAGATTTAGGACAGGAGGTAAGTGATAATGTAGAGAATAGCCTGTTGGGGGTCGATAAACCCAGTAGCTGTGACCAGTTGTCACTTGAGAACGAACCCGACGATAATATTGAAAGTGGTTTAGCTGTAACTAGTGTTATGACCGGTCTGGAGGCGCAGAATCGCTCAGACTACAGTAATTTGGGTCGTGGTCAGAAAACTAAATGTAATGAAGTCGTGTGGTGTTTCGATTTGAAATTAATAGACCGACTGGAAAAGGCAGCTGAAAATGTAATTCAGGAAACCCCTACACACTTGGACCTAAATGTAATGAAGACAGATGTCGATCACTTTAGTTGGAGACAAATCCAAAAGGAACTATTGGATGAGTTTGAGGAACCACATGTACAAACTAGAAAAAGCCACCCTATAATAATAGTGAATATGTTGGGTATCAATGTACGTTGTGTCTTAGACAGTGGAAGTGAGGTGAGTGCGATATTTCAGTCCTTCCTTGATGCATTACATTGTAAAAACAAGCTTACAGTAATGAGGGTATCAGGACTAAGAATAATTGGTGCTACTGGCAAGGTGTCACAAACGGTAAAGCAAGAAGCTTTACTGCCCTTTGATATTAATGGTAATTTAATTGATCATCCATGCTTAATTGTAAACAATCTCAGTATTGAGGTTTTAATTGGCATAGATTTCTTGTCAAAATATCAGAGTGTTGTTGACTTTGAAAGAAGGCAGTAAAAAATTGTCTTGCCGATAACCGGAGTAATTACGGTACCTTTTATTGATAAACATGTAGTAACTAATGATGAAACTTGGGAGCTGCCTATACGAGTTCTGAAATTAGGAGATATTGGGACGAAGGTGTTAATCTTAGTAAAAGTAAGCTAAACACAGAAGAAGAAGAAGCAATTATTTTGGACAAAATAGAAGTTAAATATCAGGATATCAATAAAATTTCAGCTAATCAGAAGGAAGAACTGGGATAGGTTTTAAAAAGGTATCATAAGGTACTTTCAAATCGACCTGGGGTGGTCAAAGGTTATGAATGTCAATTAAAGGTGAAACCTGGCCAAGTGTTTTTCAGGAAGCCATACCAAATACATGTAGCTAGGAAGGAGGCGGTTCGAAAGGAGATACAGAGAATGCTAGAGTGGGGTGTGATTGAAAAAGCGGTCAGTGAGTACCATAATCCTCTTGTCGTTGTACCAAAAAGAGACGAGAGTGTTAGATTGGTCTTGGACGCTCGTTGGTTGAATGAAATAGTGGTTAGGGAAAGTGATAGACCGCAGATCATGGACGAGTTATTGCAAAAATTCGGGGAGTAAAATTCTTAACTTCTATGGACATCACGTGTGGATATTGGAATTTGCCACTGGCGGAAAGTTCAAGGAAGCACACAGCTTTCTTGTACGAAGGAGTTTGTTACCAATACCGTGTGGTACCTTTCGGAATTAATATCTCTGTTTGTGCCTTCGCACGTGTGATGTGCCATGTTTTAGGTCCAGCCTTAAGTAATAAAATAACAGTCTACGTAGATGATCTGTTAATAGCAACTCCTACCTGGGAAGAACACAGTTTTATTAGAGGAAGTGTTAGGGGCTATTGAGAGAGGTGGCATGAAACTAAAGATTGAAAAGACACAGTGCGTTAAGGAGGAAATAGGTTTCTTGGGATATATATGATAAGTGGAAAAGGTATTCTGCCTGACCCAGGGAGGCTAGCAGTCATTGAAAAATTTGAGGCTCCCAGAAACAAGATGCAGTTGAGATCGATGTTCGGTCTTTTCGGCTTCTATAGGCGTTTTGTTAGTGATCAGGCTTTTAATGCGCCCTGTGTTCACCTCCTGCTGAAAAAGAATACCCCTTGGGTTTGGACAGCAGAATGTCCACAGGCGTTTGAGGTGCTTAAACAATCTTTAATTAATAGTCCTATTTTACATCATCCTGATTTTGAAAAACCATTCTGTATGTCTGTTGATGCTAGTGCCTATGGTATAGCTGTGGAGGTATTCCAAGTAGAAATAGAGAATGAACAAGAAGTGCACAAGATTATAGCTTTCGCAAGTCAATCTTTACAGGCAGCAGAGAGAAATTATGGCATCTCAAAACTGGAAGCATTGGCAATTGTATTTGGGGTACAGAAATTTGAGCAGTATCTATTAGGTCACAAGATAATTGTTTACAGTGACCAGAAGGTGTTGACCTTTTTAAAGACCTGTAAGTTGAGGAACGCTCGTTTGGTAAGATGGTCACTGTATCTCCAGCAGTCTGACCATGAGGTTAGATATATTCAAGGGAAAGATAATTTGGTAGCTGATGGGTTATCTAGAAGTGCGGAACTCTGTGACGACGCGGGAATTACAGCAACAGACCTAAGTGAAGTACGAATGTTTGCGTTGCACGAAGTAAAGGAAGAAAGTGCATTAAAGAGGGTAATTAAGAACTTGAGACGTGATCAGAATGCAGATGACCAGCTGAAATTAGTGAAGAGCTATTTGGGAGATGCGAACGATTATAAGGTTTCGCAATACTACTGTCTGCATAAAGGTATTCTGTTTAGAAGGAAAAAGGTAGGTGTTTCTGAGTGGAAGCTGTGCTTTCCCTCACAACATGTAAACTTACTAATCGATTATGTACACCTGAGGTATGGGCACTACGGTGCAAAGAAGTGCATTGCAAAATTAAAAGAGAAAGTTGTGTTTGACAACGTGTACCGCCGTGTTGCCAAGCGTCTAGCATCTTGTGTAGTGTGCCAGAACGTCCGTGCTGCTAACGCCAGAATACAAGGGAATATGCATTCAGTAGAGCCAACTGAAACGCTAGAATTACTGGCTTGTGATTTGTTTGGCCCTCTTCCTGCTTCGAGAGGCGGGTGCAACCATGTTTTTGTTGTTGTGGATGGATTTAGTAAATATGTTAAGCTATACCCAACTAAAAGAGCAAATGCAAAAACGTTGGTAGAAAAGTTGGAAAAAGATTTCTTCGTGAAAGTTGGCGTTGCGAAGAAATTGCTGTCAGACAATGGGCCTCAATTTACTTCCGATAGATTTAAGGAATGTCTGGATAAGGCCGGAGTGAAACATCTGAAAATATCTGCGTATTTCCCCCAAGGATATATGAGTGAACGTATAATGAGAGAATTGAACAGGCTTTGCAGGACTTATTGTGCTCGGAAACACTCAAGTTGGGCAGAGCACATGAAGTATTTTGAGAATGTAATTAACAACTTAAGGCATGATGCAACTGGTTTTGCGCCTTGCGAATTGATGTTTGGCCAAGAACCGCACAATGTGATTGCGGCTATGGTAGAATTCCCAATTCTAACGCAAATATCGACAGACGAGAAGAAGTTAAAGGCTAGGGCAAATACAAGAAAAAGAGCATTGGAAAGGAAGAAGCGTCATGACGCAAAAGCTGTACCCATCAGTTTTGAAATAGGTCCGTTAGTCCTTGTCAAAACCAAGGAAAAATCAGAGAAAATAAATGCAGAAACAAAGAAATTCATGTTCGTATACCAAGGACCTTTCAGGATCAAAGGAAAATCACATGCCAATGCATATAGGCTAGAGTAACCTAAGAGTAAAAAGCTATTAGGTCTCAGGAACGTGATCGACCTAAAGAAGTTCATAGGTAGTGAATGAATTCTGTAGGGAGGAGGTTGTTCTGTAACCTCTACACAGTGTAGCAGCTGTGCAGTCCCAGCTGTGTGAGATCTTCTTTCCTTTTCAGGTCTCACTCAATCTTCATCTTTCCTATCTACCAAAGTTTCGACTCCTTCTTTGCAATACAAAAATTTTCCGTCATGGCTATCAAGCAGTGAGTTCTGTAACCATTCTATCCTCCAATTAGTGAAGAAAATACCTAATGTGGCAAACCTAACAGTGACATAAACAACAGAGAAGTATGATGTAATTAAGATACAAAGGTATTTGAGTAACAAGTATGTATAGAATCCTGGTAATATTATAAGTACAAAGTTGTTGTTTTATTGGAAATGGTCCACCAACAGTAATTTAAAAAGATATACAAATTCGTGTACAAGCAGGATCTGAAGTGGCAGTGAAACCTATTCTATGCTGTAGAGCTAACTAATTAATAGTAAAAGAGATTGCTTAGTGTTATGAAAAATATGCAGATAAGTTGCAAAAATGAACTCACCTTGTGTAGCAAGGAATGGCAGTGTAATAGAATTGAACAGTGTTTGTGTTTGAGACGTGAAGGACACGTCCTTGAAATATTTATAAGGTTGGAGCTGGCCGTTATTTGGTGTAGTGTGTGACAGAACACACCTACACGTATTGAGGTTATGAGTTGGAGGCGTGAATGCGACCATAGGTACCCTTATGTTAGATGAGACAGAGCAGCTCATGGTGTCCTATAGGTGTAAGAAATTTAGCATTACGCTCGTCCATAATTACTTAATGCACTTTAGTGGTAGGTTGAGAGAGACTACCTGTGGTTTCAGCGTCCGATCGAGTGGAAATGGATTGCCACGTGAGCAAACTGATCAGCTACAATACACTATAGATATAAAATAAATGTGCTATCCTATGCGTTAAATGTTAATAGAGTGAGTGTTAAATAAGTACATACACTAGCAATATAATTGAGTAACATAATGGCAGATGTGAAACACTATTTATAGTTCAGCATAAATGCAGTTCGATGAAGCAAGTATATAATTGCAGATGTGGAACTGACACAGCAGCAGAGGACCAATAAGTGGATTTAGTAGTCAACTAAACGTAGAGTGTTTTGAACACTCAGAACTGTTACCACAAGTTACTCACATGCACAAAGAAGCTGAGAAGACAACTACTAATCAAATATACTCATAATATCTCTAAGAATAAGGTAATGAAAGATGAGTCAGTTAAGTAAATAAAATGCAGATGTGTCAGGAATGTACCGAGCATTGGTTCAGTGTTCCGGCCCAGAAATAATAAATTGAGATTAAATAGGATTTATGATTGTATGCCTTGAGCATAAATTTTCTCTAGTACGTGACTAACGGCGTTTTGAGCCATTTGTTTACCGATTTTATGACAGTTAAGCAATCGCGAGAGTAAAATTGAAAAAGTTCTGTTAACTTTGTTCCAGTAACATATTGAAAGATAAAATGTATATATCCCCATTTCATTGTGACCCACCCTTAGATATTAAGTGAACAGGGTCTGAGGCACTCTTTTTGTTTGTTCTACAGGACATACCAGATAATGGCAGCCTGGTAGCTGCGTGAAAGTGTGGAGTGACTTGGACACAACTCACAGTGACCCCTCCCCTTTCCCCATGTAATTTAGAGTGAACGTGAAGGACGCACACGATAGCAACTTCCCCTCCTCTTTCCTTGTGAATGGAAGGATAGAACGCAAGCCAAAGCGGCTACAACCACGTGTGTAAAAATGAAATTGTCATGATTTGTGAAATTTTCTTTCAGGTTTAGAATAGATTGATAAGATATAATTATCTGTTTATGCATTATGAATAACTGTGTTCTTTTCTTTGAATTTGTGTATGTAAAAATGTATTAAATGGATTTAAGATTTACATATTTTTATGTGTTTGTGTGTCTAAGGCAATATGTATGCCAAAGTGTTTCATTGATTTTGCTTGAATTTTGAGTGATATTATTGCTTATTAAGCAGTGAACATCTCAGCAAATTAAATAATTGAAGTAGGTAATAAGTTTTCTTTTAATATTTCTGTATGTTTACATCTAAATTTTAATTTTTCATAAGGAGTTAAACTGTACTCTAGCTTCCCTTTTTGTAATTAAATTTTTCTCTTCCATTTACATTAATAAAAAAATTAAGTAGAGGGTGATGTAGGGCAGCAGGCTACTCACGCCATAAAAAATTCACATCAGTCTTTCCATTTTGTCTGCCAGCCTAGTCCGCTGTAACTAGCTCTGACGTCATAAATGTTGCACAATACTTTAAAAATCAAGTAAATAACCTGAAACGTTTCTAGCATGTCAGGAGTAATACTAAATCAATATGTGTTGAATATCAGTTCAATAACTTTAACCATTTTCGATATTTGGACGCTTTTCTGTAAAAATCATTGGCGCAACAGAAAAGAGTTTAGTTTAAATTCATCATTATCTGGTTTTTGTCTTAGAAATTAAGGAAGCAAGATAGATTAAGTAGGCGAATAAATAAAGCTAGGATTTTTAAATGTAAGTAGAAGGGAGGTCCGCTATAATCATAAAGATGAGAGAAGTTTCAACAGAACAAATATAAAACTATAGCTATAGCGTATCTTCAAAGGACAAGTTCAGATCTCGTCTAATGTGTGTAGTGTACTTAAATTAACTCTCTCGCCCAAAATATTTGACTTAGCCACATCTGATTTTTATTATGATTACTTACCTGTGTGCTGATTGCACATTTAAATTGAGAGCTTCATCGGCCATCAGCAAAGGAAGCAATGATTTATTCGATAACTTAAAGTGGTGCATTACTAGCCCAGCGGCTAGTCGGGAGAGTGGATTTGATCAGGCGTTCCCTTAGGCGTCCGCACCGCGGCTGTATATGTAAGAACGCTGCGCGAGAGAGGAAGGCCCCAGTTCTCTCCAGACGCTGATTAGTGCACCACCTGTGCCGGGAGTCGCGTCGCATCGGTATCATTGCTATAAACAGCCTCGGATGCCGTAATAAGTTACTCGGGATATGCGTAACCAGGAAATAGTTTTCGAGTGAAGTGTTAATTCTGGGATGACTTTAATGATCTATCTTCAGTTTGCGTATGTCGTATTTTCACGTGCCGCCGTGGGACAGACATTCTACCATTATTTAGCGTGGCGTTTGATAAACATTATCATCAGATTATGGCGAGCATTCACTTAAACATTTAATTTGAACAGATACAGTTGCATTAATGCATTAGACTCTGAACTGCTCTGGAGTTGGATTGTGTGGATTCTTTTTTTGGTCTGTGACTTACAGAATATAGTCAACATATTAGAGAGAATCGTTTTTGATTATGAATCCCATACAATCTCTTAATTTCTCAGAGCTATAAGCTGCAGCTGTAAATGTATTTCTCAGATGAAGTGGGCACTAGGAATTCCAATTACAGGCTTCACGTTTTGCTAATCACTTTCTGGTTGCCAATATTGTAGTTAGAGAGCCAGTGTTGAGAACGGCAAACAAACAGCATTAAATAAATAAATAATAGGAACATTTTTATAATAACAATTATTTCCACCCGCCGCCCCACAACTGCTTGACAGACTACATCGCTACACGTACCCAGGTGTAGATTTCTTTCACAAAATAACGATCAGTAGTGGGGAAAAGCAGTGATTAAATAAAACCTCATGTTACATTAACGGTAAGTAACTAGTTTTACTTTAATGTTGCGGAAATTGTACAACACGCAGTCAAACCACACAAGCCACAATTGCTATATTGATTACCAACTGACCAAAAGAATAACTTGAAATTACGTAAACCCTGTAGCGTGAATTTCGACTGCGACTGATGCTGAACGGTAGTCGCTAGACAACTTCCAAAATGAGTCTACTGGCAAATATCCCACACGTTAATGAAGGTGCAATAGTGGATTAGGTAGTATTGCTAAATTATCAAAGAAACACAGCTGAGCAAACTACGCATGTGTCATTTACATGTAAGTCACTTCGAGAAATATCACCTACGTTCTGTTGTACGTGGTCGATGCGCGAGTTCATGTTATTTAACAAATTCCTAACTCTGTCACAACGCTCAACTATTCGGTCTTCCGCTTCAGTCTGCAACCTCGCGACCGCTACGGTCGCAGGTTCGAATCCTGCCTCGGGCATGGATGTTTGTGATGTCTTTAGGTTAGTTAGATTTAACTAGTTCTAAGTTCTACGGGACTGATGACCTCAGATGTTCAGTGCCATAGTGCTCAGAGCCATTTGAACCATTTTTATTCGGTCTTCCAGGTCTTTAATCTCAGGGTTTCAGATCTCGAATTCGGTTGTAATAGTGAGCAACGCGCATTTAAATGGCTTAATTTGTGTCTTAGACGGTTAATCCGAAACTAGAATCGACAAGAAACGACACAGGAGGCTCATTCCGCCAACCTGTTCCGGAGCAACGGTCACAACTAGGTCAAATGCTGCCCGGAATCTAGTACAGTGTGTGGTCATTCAGTCTCCCTTCTGCTGACATGCCGCGTATTGCAAGTTTGCAGTCGATATGTTCCCCCTTGAGATCCGATACTCCTGCTTCGTCCCTGGGTTCCAAATGAGCTGCCGGCCGGGGTAGCAGAGCGGTTCTAGGCGCTACAGTCTGGAACCACGCGATCGCTACGGTCGCAGTTTCGAATCCTGCCTCGTGCATGAGTGTGTGTGATGTCCTTAGCTTAGTTAGGTTTAAGTTGTTCTAAGTTCTAGGGGAGCGATGACCTCAGAAGTTGAGTCCCATAGTGCTCAACCATTTGAACCAAATGAGCTGTAACAATTTCCTTAAAGAATCACCACCGCAACTATCCAACATTAGATGATGTAGTCACCTAATCCAGTCTCCGTCATCCATCTAGGCATCTCTTACGAGATTTACCCAAATCTCACTTGCTAGTAGGCCAATAACTCATGAAGGTGTCTTTTTGGCTATCTATTTTCCGCAATTCTATCAACAATATCTTTCCATTTTATTCTACAGCGTCTTCAGTAATTCTCATTACAAGCTTCTAGGAATTGTAGATGGGAGTGACCACATAATATTTTGAACAGGAACCCTTGTCCGGAAACGTAACGTTACCGAGCTACAGCGGTTAGAAAACATCTTTGCTGGCCAGCTATGGAACAGAGTACTGATGATGTGGGGTGGTTACCTCGGAACTGCTTATGTCATTTGATGTCTGTCCTACCTCTCTGATCTGTCTCGAGCTTCATTCACGTGTCTGTGAGTGTTACAACAACATAGCTGCATACACATTCGCCTTCCGGTGTGGCTGAGCGGTTTTAGCCGCTACAGTCTGGAACCGCGCTACGGCTACGGTCGCAGGTTCTTATCCTACCTCGGACATGGATGTGTGTGATGTCCTTAGGTTAGTTAGGTTTAAGTAGTTCTAAGTTCTAGGGACTGATTACCTCAGGAGTTAAGTCCCATAGTGCTCAGAGCCATTTTGCATACACGTTCACAGAACAAAGCGACTCGGGCCTTTTGAAAGGCGAAGTCCATTGTAATGGAACAGCTGCTCGTCGCCTTTATCAAGATCGCTCACCACAACGTCGGACTCCATCGCATACCCTTTTCGCCACAATTAGGCAACGGTTTCGAGAAAAAGTGTCTTCACCGTCAACAGACGTGAATGTGGTGCTCCAAGGCGAAGCCGTACATCTCAATTGGAAGAGGCTGTACTGCATCACTTTAAAGAGAACCCGTCATCGAGTACACGAGCATTTTCCTTGCCTATTAATGAGTAGAACAGCTAAACAAGTGATGTACTGGGTCACGCCTAAACCGTTACTTCTAAAAGTGGTCGCTTTACCAACTTGTATTCAAGTGGTTGTGGAAAATGGAAATGAAGTCCCATGCTTCTTGACAGAGCGTAGGGGAAGGATGCGGGAGACCCGCACCGTCGTACTAGGAAAGGTTCTAATGGAGGTGGTTTTTGCCGTTCCCTTCCTCCAACCTCAAGGGGGACTTATTTAATTTAATCGTATGGCTAGGGGCTCCCGTCGTGGAGGCCGTTCGCCGGGTGCAGGTCTTTCAATTTGACGCGACTTCGGCGACCTGTAGTTGATGAGGATGAGAGGATGATGTCGAGGACAGCCCAACACGCAGTCCGCAGGCGGGAATCGAACCCGGGCCCAACATTAAGGAGGATGGATGATGATGATGATGATGATGAAGACGTCAGTCATCTCGGTGCAGGTGAAAATCCTTGACCCCTCCAGGAATCGACCCAGGGACCCTGTGGTCGGGAAGTGAGAACGCAACCGCGAGATCACGAGCGTCGGACCAAGTGGTTGTAGCGCAGTATATTTTCGGGAAAGGGCTCCAATTCAAAATATTGTCTTTTCACTTCCCTTTACAAGTCCGACAAGTTTGTGACGGGAATTTCCACGCACCCTGCATTCGCTGCTTTCTTATCATTAACCGAAAATACTCTCAAATCTGATCTTATCGTTTCAGTGCTTATTTTGTCCACTTTGTAGCCCACTGCACATTTCATGAACTTCATCTCTGCTGCCTGTGTACGCGATTTTCCGTTTCTGTTACTGGCCATCATTGCGAGCCACTTACAGCAGTACGTAAAGTGGACTTGACAGAATTTTGTTTGTGTTTTCTTTCGATGTTTCTCGTCTCAGGGTTCTTCAATTGTTCGGCAGATAGCTTGATATTAATTAACTCCCTTATCAAAGATTTTTGCATAGATAACACTTATATCACGTTGTAGATAACTGAAGTGGAATGCTTGTTATCATTTTATTATTATTTTCGATCTAATAGCATTCATTTACATTAAAGCCGTAATCTTTGTCTCATTTGCAGATATACTAAAGTTTTAATACATCGCGTTTTAATATATATATATATATATATATATTGTTGTCTGTAAATTATCTTGTGTTTTCTGAATAATTATCTGATCTTCAGCACATAACAGACAATTTAATGGTAAGCTAGACCGTATTTCAATTCCTAACTATATTTCTTGTTTCCACTTCGTAGCTATGACACCCGTATATAAATAAAGTGGTTGATAGATTGCACCTTTGTCAAACAGCTTGGTTTATTAAAATGTCATCCCACATTTTCTATCTTGAACATATAACTGTTTTTGTATTTACATACAGACTCTTTCTGGTATTAGTAAGGTACTTAAGACAACTTTCTGTTTTCAATCATTATCCACAATAGGATTCTTTTTACCTCATCAAAGTCCTTCTCATAGTTAATAAAGCCAAATTCCCGACGCTCTCTTCTCCTTCTAATATAAATGTGCGGTCGTTATAGGAATGTCTCATTCTGGAACCTGACCGTTCTTCTGAAATTACTGAATCAGCCACAGCTTGCGATATTTTATTAATAATTTCCTCATAAATTTTTTTCTTGTGTCTAGTAGACTTATTCCTCGATAATTCCCTCTGTCTCCCCTCTTGCATTTATTTTTCAAATAGAGAATGACTCATATATTGACAATACCACAAAGGTACGTAGTAACTACTGTCCGGCGCCAATATGAAACAACTCGCTGCTGCCATTGTCGACAGGGAGCACTGGTCTGGGAAGCGGAGCATTCTAGTTTTTGAAATTCCACTTGAGAAATATAAAGAGAAGTAAAATTTATTTATTTTAAGAAGTGGAGTTGCTGGACCACTTGTATGATAATATCATTAATATCTGTTTCTTTCCCATATAGGTTCAAAAATTAACAACGACACGACGTTAAATTAAAAAAATTTGACAATTTCTTTATATATAAACGTAAACAGCAAAAATACCATCACGCCGTTAAGAGACCATCCAAGCGACAACGTCGTTAGAAGGACAATTTCCAAGAGGCCTGGAGTATCGAAGTTGCGCTCACTATGCCAGCGATATACACTCCTGGAAATTGAAATAAGAACACCGTGAATTCATTGTCCCAGGAAGGGGAAACTTTATTGACACATTCCTGGGGTCAGATACATCACATGATCACACTGACAGAACCACAGGCACATAGACACAGGCAACAGAGCATCCACAATGTCGGCACTAGTACAGTGTATATCCACCTTTCGCAGCAATGCAGGCTGCTATTCTCCCATGGAGACGATCGTAGAGATGCTGGATGTAGTCCTGTGGAACGGCTTGCCATGCCATTTCCACCTGGCGCCTCAGTTGGACCAGCGTTCGTGCTGGACATGCAGACCGCGTGAGACGACGCTTCATCCAGTCCCAAACATGCTCAATGGGGGACAGATCCGGAGACCTTGCTGGCCAGGGTAGTTGACTTACACCTTCTAGAGCACGTTGGGTGGCACGGGATACATGCGGACGTGCATTGTCCTGTTGGAACAGCAAGTTCCCTTGCCGGTCTAGGAATGGTAGAACGATGGGTTCGATGACGGTTTGGATGTACCGTGCACTATTCAGTGTCCCCTTGACGATCACCAGTGGTGTACGGCCAGTGTAGGAGATCGCTCCCCACGCCATGATGCCGGGTGTTGGCCCTGTGTGCCTCGGACGTATGCAGTCCTCATTGTGGCGCTCACCTGCACGGCGCCAAACACGCATACGACCATCATTGGCGCCAAGGCAGAAGCGACTCTCATCGCTGAAGACGACACGTCTCCATTCGTCCCTCCATTCACGCCTGTCGCGACACCACTGGAGGCGGGCTGCACGATGTTGGGGCGTGAGCGGAAGACGGCCTAACGGTGTGCGGGACCGTAGCCCAGCTTCATGGAGACGGTTGCGAATGGTCGTCGCCGATACCCCAGGAGCAACAGTGTCCCTAATTTGCTGGGAAGTGGCGGTGCGGTCCCCTACGGCACTGCGTAGGATCCTACGGTCTTGGCGTGCATCCGTGCGTCGCTGCGGTCCGGTCCCAGGTCGACGGGCACGTGCACCTTCCGCCGACCACTGGCGACAACATCGATGTACTGTGGAGACCTCACGCCCCACGTGTTGAGCAATTCGGCAGTACGTCCACCCGGCCTCCCGTATGCCCACTATACGCCCTCGCTCAAAGTCCGTCAACTGCACATACGGTTCACGTCCACGCTGTCGCGGCATGCTACCAGTGTTAAAGACTGCGATGGAGCTCCGTATGCCACGGCAAACTGGCTGACACTGACGGCGGCGGTGCACAAATGCTGCGCAGCTAGCGCCATTCGACGGCCAACACCGCGGTTCCCGGTGTGTCCGCTGTGCCGTGCGTGCGATCATTGCTTGTACAGCCCTCTCGCAGTGTCCGGAGCAAGTATGGTGGGTCTGACACACCGGTGTCAATGTGTTCTTTTTTCCATTTCCAGGAGTGTATATGAAATGTTCGAGTGTCGAGGCGGAAGGTTTGGATATTCCCAGAATGAAATTTTCGCTCTACAGCGAAATGTGTGCTGAGATGTTAACTTCCTGATAGTTTAATATTGTGTGCCGGACCCAGAATCGAACGCGGGACTTTTGCCTTTAAGAGGCATGTGCTCTACCGACTTTTTTTTTTCTTTTTGATCGCATATTGTTCGTGATTATTCGTTCTGTTTGTTCGTGGCGGACGTCCCATAACGCTTGTCCAAGTTCGCCGTCGTTCCATTAGGTGAGGTTTTTATTACAGAGGGCTGGTAACCCTCTGACCAAACATGCTGAGCTACTCTGCCGCGTATACCAAAGCACGATGCGGGATATCTCCCTACACTCGTACTTCCGCCAGTATCTCGTTTCCAGCTTTCCAACTTCCACAGTAGTTGTCCTGCGAAACTTGCAAGATTAGCACCCCTCGAAGGGAGAATATTACGGAGACATGGCTTAGCCACAGCCTTTGTGCCTGGCTTCTAGTCGTGCAAGTTTCGCAGGGGAACGTGAGTGAAGGATGGAAGGTAGGAGTGGAGGAACTAACTGAAGTAAGAGTATGGGGACAGTTCGTGCTGTGGTAGCTTAGTCGGTAGAGCACCTGCAACTCAAAGGCGAAGGTCCCGAGCTTGAATCTTTGTGCGCCATCCCGCACAGCGTTCTAATGTGCCAGGAGGTTTTAGGTTTGGAAATTGTTTGGCCCACTGACAAGGAATGTTGCTTAACGTTGTGAAGAGCCGTAAGCGAACCTCTTGTCACAGAGAGTTCGGATACTCTTGTGTGTCCCAACTTAATTCCAGACATATACAAGGTGGACCATTGATCGTGACCGGGCCAAATATCTCACGAAATACGCGTCAAACGAGAAAACTAGAAAGAACGGAACTTGTCTAGCTTTCAGGGGGAAACCAGATGGCGCGGAGGTTGGCCCGCTAGATGGCGCTGCCATAGGTCAAACGGATATCAAATGCGTTTTTTTAAATAGCAACCCCCATTTTTATTACATATTCGTGTAGTACGTAAAGAAATATGAATGTTTTAGTTGGACCACGTTTTTCGCTTTGTGATAGATGGCGCTGTAATAGTCACAAACACATGTCTCATAATTTCAGACGAAGAGCTGGTAACAGGTAGGTATTTTTGAATTAAAATACAGAACGTAGGTACGTTAGAACATTTGATTTCGGTTGTTCCAATGTGATACATGTACCTTTGTGAACTTATTATTTCTGAGAATGCATGCTGTTACAGCGTGATTACCTGTAAATACCACATTTATGCAATAAATGCTCAAAATGATGTCCGTCAACCTCAATGCATTTGGCAATACGTGTAACAACATTCTTCTCAACAGCGAGTAGTTCACCTTCCGTAATGTTCGCACATGCATTGACAATGTGCTGACGCATGTTGTCAGGGGTTGTCGGTGGATCACGATAGCAAATGTCCTTCAACTTTCCCCACAGAAAGAAATCCTGTGACGTCAGATCCGGTGAACCTGTCATGAAATATGCTATTCAATACCGCTTCAACCGCACGCGAGCTATGTGCCGGACATTCATCAAGTTGGAATTACATCGCCATTTTGCCATGCAGTGAAACATCTTGTAGTAACATCGGTAGAACATTACGTATGAGCCGGCCGCAGTGGCCGAGCGGTTCTAGGTGCTACAGTCTGGAACCGCGCGACCGCTACGGTCGCAGGTTCGAATCCTGCCTCGGGCATGGATGTGTATGATGTCCTTAGGTTAGCTAGATTTCAGTAGTTGTTAGCTAGGTTTCAGTAGTTTTAAGTACTAGGGGACTGATGACCTCAGATGTTAAGTCACATAGTGTTCAGAGCCATATGAACCATTACGTAGGAAATCAGCATACATTGCAGCATTGAGATTGCCATCGATAAAATGGGGGCCAATTATCCTTCCTCCCATAATGCTGCACCATACATTAACCCGGCAAGGTCGCTGATGTTCCACTTGTCGCAGCCACCGTGGATTTTCCGTTGCCCAGTACTGAATATTATGCCGGTTTACGTTACCACTGTTAGTGAATGACGCTTCGTCGCTAAATAGAATGCGTGCAAAAAATCTGTCATCGTCCCGTAATTTCTCTTGTGCCCAGTGGCAGAACTGTACACGACGTTCAAAGACGTCGCCATTCAATTCCTGGTGCATAGAAATACGGTATGGGTACAATCAGTGTTGATGTAGCATTCTCAACACCGACGTTTTTGAGATTCCCGATTCTCGCGCAATTTGTCTGCTACTGATGTGCGGATTAGCCACGACAGCAGCTAAAACACCTACTTGGGCATCATCATTTGTTGCAGGTCGTATTTGACGTATCACATGTGGCTGAACACATCCTCTTCCCTCAAATAACGTAACTATCCGGCGAACGGATAGGACACTTGGATAATGTCGTACAGGAAACCGAGCACATATATAGCACACGCTCTTTGGGCATTTTGATCACAATACCCACACATCAACACAATATCGACCTTATCCGCAATTGGTAAACGGTCCATTTTAACATGGGTAATGTATCACGAAGCAAATACCGTCCGTACTGGCGGAATGTTACGTGATACCACGTACTTACACGTTTTTGGCTATTACAGCGTCATCTATCACAATGCGAGAAAAGTGGTCCAACTAAAACATTCATATTTCTTTACGTACCTCACGAATATGTAATAAAAATGGGGGTTCCTATTTTAAAAAAACGCAGTTGGTATCTGTTTGACCTATGGCTGCGCCATCTATTTGGCAAACCATAGCGCCATCGGGTTTCCCCCTTCAAGCTAGACGAGTTTCATTCATTGTAGTTTTTTCGTTTGATGCTTATTTCGTGAGATATTTGGTCCGGTCACTATCAACGGACCAGCCTGTATACAGTAGATAATTGCTTACAATTCTGTTGGGAATATGGTCCACTGCCGAACCAAGGTCATAGGAGCTGCGTGGATTGTCCCTTCGAATCATGTGTGAAACTCAACAACAAAAACGCCACTTACACTTCCCGCTGGAGCTGTACTGAACGAAACCCCAGAAAAGGACGTCGATTAAAAGTTATACTTGGTTCGAAAGCACGATATTCAGCATCGATGAAAGTGTAATTATCGCTTCGTGCTAGATAAGAGATTATATGTCGCAAGCTACTACTTCAGAAAGTGAATGGTCTGCGAATACCGCCCGTGACTATTATCGGATCTCTCGGGAAGTGTGCTACGTCATAGTAACTAACAAAAGTGTATCCATTGGTGTTGTCATCAAGATTGTAGGGGTCGATCAGTCACGCATCGCCACTAGAGGATAAGGGTGGGGATGAAGCTTTTAAAAAAAAAAAATGTGTGTTGGGTGGAATCGAAGGGGAATCCGGACCAGAAAGTGTTTTACACTCCTTTTTTACTGTCGGGGTAAGGCAACTTTAGTGTCGCTTATAAAACATTTTATTCTTCCATGTAAGAAAGTGATATCTAACTTCTTCAAATCGTATCAAAAATTGAAGAACGAGAGTTTCGATCACGAGTTTGTGAGTCACTCAACAGAGCACTCAATTGAGTTTGTATCTTCAGATGATCCACCTGTACACACTCAAAACACTGAGAGGTTATGGAAGTAATTAAAAGCATTCATTAACAGACTATGACGACCGTGGGAGAGAGATGAACTATACATTTTCCAGTAATTTGCTGAAAGTGACAGTAATAGTATTACCGTTTCGTTTTTTTTACTACAAAGCATTGTAAACGACGTTCGTCTTTTGCCGCTTAAGTTTTCACTGCTACTTTCGTCATTTATCGTCTGAGTTGTCAACGCTCCAAAACAATATCGTAACCTACCACCTCGACAGTAGATCGTTCTGCATATATCGCCTGCCTTGTACGCGCCACTTCAATTCCGAACTCTTGTTGGAAATTTAAGAGAAAGAAAATCGTACTAAACGTACCAAAGAAAGGCCGATGTTGTTTTCGAAAGTGTCTTGGTGTTGTAGCTTTGTCCCCAAGGCACCTCGATTGACCTCCTTTAACATGTACTAGCTGGCATCGAAGCAACCCCGTGCCACATCGCCTTCTGATCTGTGCGAAGGAATCTGGCTTTTTTGGCACCTAAAGCAGCGACCGTTTGGCACTGGAACACCGACCACAACCGGACCACTGCTCGTGTGACTCGGCCGTGCACCCACAAACTGCACTGCCGAGCGGCTATTTCCGCAACCGTTGCGAGAGACCGAGAGAGAAAAACACAGACAGAGAGAAAGAGAGAGAGATATTCTTCTCCGAATCCCGAAGGCTCACAGGTCTCATCAGTGTCCAAAGACGCTACTTGAGAGTCAGCAGCAATCAAAGTGCCGCCCTGCTGTAGCGAAGAATACAGTCGTCGCGTAGCAACAGCACGTTCTCGAACGCACAAAGCGATGACGGGAGAGGGGTAAGGGGCTGAAAAGGAGCTGCAACAAGAATTAAAAATACAATCAGCACCCTTTTCGCAGTATCAGTGAAATACAAGCAATTCGGTATGAAGGCCATCTCGACATAGGCCCAGAATCAGGAACGATAACCGCCTGCGTTTTACTCTCCAGAATGATACAGGGTTTTCTAAATCATTGGCCCATTTTCTAAAACTCGTGTGTATTCAAGTACAATTGAAAAATGAACAAGTTTTATACCAGTCAAAAGAGGAAATTCCAAAACTTTTGGCGGGTGGCGGCGGGCGGCCGGTGATTGTTTCAGAAGCGCCCGGTGTAGTTCGCACGGCAATAAGTCCAAAAAATGTTCAAATGTGTGTGAAACCTTATGTGACTTTACTGCTAAGGTCATCAGTCCCTAGGCTTACACACTACTTAACCTAAATTACCCTAAGGACAAACACACACACACCCTTGCTCGAGTGAGGACTCGAACCTCCGCCAGGACCAATCGAGGCACTAGGGTAAAGTTTCACACAATCTTTCACCTTCCCGTAAAGCGCGGTGACATTTTTTTGGGAAGCTAACGTTAAGGAACAATTTGCACTCGAGCACAGACGATATTTAATTTACTGAACTTAGATCATATATATCGATTTTTTAAGACAAGAGAAAGCAAAACAAAGGAACTAACACTGCTCTCTTGTCACAGCCAGTAGGCATCAGCACACTCTTATGTCATTCGTTGTCCTAGAAGGACGTAATATTTTGTGTGGCTCCATAGTTAGCCATATTGATACTTATTTGCAGAAAAGAGGCGCAGAATTAATAAGTCGCTCTCATTTGTGAATAATCTGCAATTATTTACCTAGAATTTTACGTGTCATTCACATCATACTGTATATGTTGAAATAAATACATGATTTATTTAATCGTATGCTTTTCTCTGTTTTAGTAGTTTTAGTCACTCCATTGTCATGATTGAAGCTGAGGTCAGATATCAGACTTTGTCTACCAAAAATATATAATTAGCCCTGGCTACGTTCCGTACATCTTCGGACGTGCGAAGCTCGACAAATTCACGGTGTAAATTGCATTTACTTTATTGTGCGACCTCAATAAACAATGCTACGTAAGATTTTATGAAAGATTAAGAAATTCAATTCCAATCATAAAGGCGAAACAAACTTTGATCTCTCAATTACTTATCCAAACAATAATTATTGTTATTAAAATTATTATTATTTTATTTTATTTTTATTTGCTAAATTACCTACGGCCTCACTTCTACCAAAGAAGAAACGAGTTCGGCTGCCTGCCTTCATTACGTCTATTAAACGTGGGTGATGTGAACATCGGCCTTGGCACACTTCCAGTTTTCTGTAATCACACTGGGGCCCTGTCTTCAGAAAAAAGATCATGGTGGGCCGTTAGTTGGAAATTAGGGAGTTGAAGATGTACGCCAAGATGAACTGTATTATGAAATTCATAAGCAGTAGGGCGAAACGCAAAACTAATCCATGGTTGTGGTTAATTCCACCTACTGTGATCGCGGTGGTGATAAAGTATCACTTCAGCCACTGAATTTCTATTTGATCTTCAAGCGATCGAGGACTGCGGATAGGAGTCCTGTGATCGTGTGGTGAACAGCACTCTCAGAAGAGAAAGCTGCGGATTCCTAGGCTAAAAGGAGGCTGTGTAGTCACCAACCAAGGTACTAAGAGGGTAAGGGGTGAGGTCCCATGTTGCACGACTACGCAAGTAAAAGGTACTGAAATCAATAGAAAATTACTGAAAAGTAGCCGGACATAAAACCCATCCGTCATATAGCCATATAAAATTGAAAATGGACTCATCCGTAACTGGACATGTAATCCGCCCTTCATTAAAACATATACGATGCCAGGAACACCTAGTTAAAATAAAAGGAGAGGATAATTATGTCGTTAAGAAGGTGCAGAATCTTAGCAGAAAAATTTCACCGCCTATCGCATATTACCTGGAAAACACCAGCTGTCACCACCGCAGTAGTGCAAAAATGGGCCATGCTTACAAAATAAACGCAGTATGTCCTTTGGCGTGCACACAAATAATAATGTGATAGACCAACATGCAAACAGTGCGTTTAGTGTGCCATGAGGTGACTATATGGCTTGCACTACCGGCGTGAGGTACATTTACTAAACCAACAAACTACATAAACCTTATAAAATAAGAAAGATATAAGGATGCCTAAGCAACCACATGAAACCTAACTACTTTAATGTACCCTATATAAAAAAGAATAGTTAATAATTCCTAGATGTATAATTGAATTTAGAGCCTTTAGACTTGGTTGATTCATCGTGTAACGGAAGTTTATCAGATTGTTTCTAGCACTCATGAGGATGTCGTCACACTTTTCATTATTTGTGATGAATTTCCGATTTTCACACCATACAGATACCTTTTCAAACCATACTGCAATTGTTTTGACTGATGATTTTACTAGACGATAAACGACAGCTTCATTCGTAAACAGCCTAAGATGAATGCTCAGATTGTCTTCTAAATCGTTTATGTAGATAAGGAACAGTAGAGGGGTTACGAAACTACCCTGGGGGATGCCAGAAATCACTTCTGTTTTACTCGATGACTTTCTCAGTTACGACGAATTGTGACCTCTCCGACGGGAAACCATAAATCCAGTCGCATAACAGAGACGATACTCCACAAAGACACCATTAGGTTACAAGCCGCTTTTGAGGAACGGTGTCAAAAGCCTACTGGAAATCTAGAAAGACGGAATCAATATAAAATCCTTTGTCGACGGTACTCACAATTTCGTGTGATTGAAGACCCCATTTCATGTGATTGAAGAGCCAGTTGTGTTTCACAAGAACGATGTTGCCTAAATCCGTGTAGACTGTGTGACAATAGGTCGTACTCTTCCAGGTAAGTCATAATGGTCAGAAACAATACATGTTACAGAATCTGTTGAATCAGCATAATCTGAAAGGGATCTAACTAGTATACAGTCTTGACGGGTTATCAAGCGATTTAAGTTGCTTCACTACTCCAAAGATGTCTACTTCTAAGATGCTCACGCTGGCTGCTGTTCGTGATTCAAATTCTAGAGTATTTTCTTCATCTTCTTTGGTGGCGGAATTTCGAACGGCTGTGTTTAGTTTAGCAGCACTGTCATAGATAGTAATTCCATTGTTATCCGTCAGAGAAAGCGTTGGTTGTGTCTTGCCACTAGCAAACTTTACATACGACCAGATTCTCTTTTGATTTTCTGAAAAGTTTCGAGGCAAAGTTCTTTGTGTAATGTATTATTAGCATCTCACAAATGTGGACCTCGAAAACAGCGGGACGGGGACACCTCTGTGCTCTGCTATGAAGTTTTTTCTTTATCTAGTTAATAACCTCCTCCAACAAGCTGAATTTGCAAGTGTAAGTAACTGATCGTCCTATAATGGTTGAAGACTTTGTGAATGAATCAAATCTTTTCGTGCAAGGCATAAACTCCTCAGTTAGCAACGTAACATCAGAAATACGGCCGTTGAAGACAATAATAATACCATCTACGTACCGGCGATAAAATTGTGCCTATATTCTGTCGAAAATATTTACACTTTAGATGACAAACAAAAATTTCCGTGAGACTCGGTGCTAAACATTTGCCCATGGCTAGACCATCATTCTGCTTGTGATACTGTCCTTACAACTAAATTCAAAATAATTAAGGATTCTGTGAATATAAGGGTTCAATAGACAGTTTCTCAGTCAGAATGTCATCCCAATTTATCTCGGTAAAAGTCTCAGAATACGTAGAAACCAATATCCTGGCAAGGCTATACTGAAATGCACAAGGACACTTTTTGGTAGAGAAATGAGATCCCTTTGTACAGAATAAGATAGTCTCAATTTTTTAACCTTTGACGCTTATTTGTCTTCTGTGAAAATTTTGCCTAAGTATCAATTAGATGATATGAGGAGGGTATTGTATGCAGCTGTCTGAGAAAATAGTCAGTTCTTTACTCGGACGCATGAAGGTAAGTTGCAGAAGTTAAGGAAAGATTACTGTCTCCCACTTTATAGATACGATACGGATTTTCCCTTCGCTGAGTTTCTAGTAAGTCTGACTGGAATAGAATTTGATACACAACAGTAGAACTTATTAAATAAGGGGCTTAAGTATAACATACAACCGTGGCTAGATGATAGGACGGTTCTGGTTCTGGTAGTAGATTTAAAAATTGCGCTAGATGTGACGTCATGCAACAAGTAAGAAAGATTAAAAAATATGTATAAGGTCAGTGATTTCGTTGAAAAGGCTCCCCATAAAAAATCTGATACTAGAAATCAGATGGTTTAAATGCTAGTAAGAAATTGAAGTCAGAAGAGGCTTTAGTTGTACGGGCTGATAAGGACAATACATCGGTCCTCATTTATAGGAAACCACTAAATAGTACAAATTTTTTGGAAGAACACAACATCCAGCAAACAGAGTATGATCCCACTGAAATGTACGCGAATGAACTCAATATGTGTGCCGGCCGCGGTGGCCGAGCGGTTCTAGGCGCTCAGTCCGGAACCGCGCGACTGCTACGGTCGCAGGTTCGAATCCTGCCTCGGGCAAGGATGTGTGTGATGTCCTTACGTTAGTTAGGTTTAAGTAGTTCTAAGTTCTAGGGGACTGATGACCACAGATGTTAAGTCCCATAGTGCTCAGAGCCATTTGAACTATTTCGATATGTGTATAGGCGGTTGTCCCACTACTTTTTGTCCTAATCTTGTGCTACAAATGAAAGTGATGAAACCTAAGACATCGGCCCTTTATGCCCAAATTAGAACTCATAGGTCTGGTTACCCTGTTTCTGACATTACCTTCCTAGCTGAGGAATTTAATGTTTTGCTCGAAAAGATGGTATTCACTCTCGAAGCGATGGATCATAACAGAACGCTTAATTACTTAGACTTGCAACTACAGCGTTTTGGGGTTTTTATTCGGTTTTAACTTTTTAATTTTTATTTATTTATTTTTAAATTTGTGGTAACTTCCTGCGGAATCAAACTGCTGAAGTCATCGGTCCCTAGGGTTACACACTACTTACTCTAACTTAAACCAACTTACGCTGAGAACAAGACACACAGCCATGCCCGGGGGAGGACTCGAGTCTCCGACGGGGGGAGCCACACGAACCGTGACAAGGTGCCCCAGACTGCGCGGCTAGCCAGCGCGGCGTTTTGAAATCCCCCGTAAACCCACGACTGACGATTCCACAGCCATGCTTTCTCCTGTAACCCTCATCAGTACAAGGTGACTTTTTTTTTCAAATCTATGGTGCATCGCATTAGTGAGACACCGATCAGTCAAACCTCCACTGCCAAACAGTTAGCAAATTTGAAATGTATCGCTGTAAATAGTGGGTACAGTCTTGCGACTGTTGATGGCTATACAAAGAGAAAACATCAGTAGCTGAGCACAAAGGTCTCACATTTTTCGCGGTCCAAATTCGTGAAGAACGTCTCTTATGATTTGGCTAAGCTTTTTAAGAACCTCGTTTTTTGTGTTGATTTCACTACTGGTAATAATCGTCGGCATAATTACATTTACGATGAACGCCTCCGTAAGAATAAGTATACAGTTTAAGGCGTATACTTGAGTGCAGAGATTGTGAAGAGTCTTATATAGGCCACACCGGCATGATATTTAAAACCAGGATCAGGTAGCAGTCTCTAACAAAGACCATGCTCATCAGATTTCTGCGTGTGTTGAACATCTTAAGTCAAGTGGACACCAGTCTCCCACACCAGAAAACTTGAGAATATTAAACCTTGCTCAGAAGGGAAGAAAGCTTAATCGACTCGAGGAGTCCGAAATTGTTAAACATCTCTACGCAAATGAAGACAAGTTGCTGACAAGAGGCAGAAGCTAAGTACATTACGACACAATGCTTCCATTGTAAAGACTGCTGCTACAATGATTCCATCCATTTTGTCGACAGAATAATTTTTAGGTTGTTTGTTTTGTTGCCTACCAAGTTATTGGAATTATATTTCAAATTATATTGGTTTTATCGAAGGTGACTTTAGTTATTCATGCTCTGTAACTTATATTTTTCTTCTAATTGTTGGAAATAGGTTTTTGTCAGTTGTTTGCTTTGCTTATGACTGCACCTGTTCTTGATGCCTTGATGTTTATGTTGTTATTTCTGTATGAATACCCTGTGCAAGCACTCTAAAATTTACCTATTTTACTCCGTATGAAAGTTTTAATGACATATTTTGATTTGCTACTTTATGTCATCATTGCACCTAATTATTCTGTCTTACACAGTGGTACATTACTTTCTTTTCATGTGGTTGCAATCGCCTGCTTTTTCATATCTTAATTTATTAGGTGTATGTAGTTTTTACTTTTCGTAAATGTGCCTTCCGCCGGTCGTGAGCACCACATGGGCACTACTTGGCACACCAAACCCGCTGTCTGTCACAGTAGCATCTGTGTGTACGTCAAAGGGACATTGTGCTATGTGCTGGGTGCGGCACATAACGTGTTTATTTTGTAACCGTGGCACTTTTTTGTGCTACTATGGTGTTGTCAGCTGGTGTACTCCAGGTAATATGCGGTAGGTGGTGAAATCTATCAGCCAACTTCCTGTACCATCTTGACGATATACTGGCCTTTTTCTTTTCTTTTAACTACACTCCTGGAAATGGAAAAAAGAACACATTGACACCGGTGTGTCAGACCCACCATACTTGCTCCGGACACTGCGAGAGGGCTGTACAAGCAATGATCACACGCATGGCACAGCAGACACACCAGGAACCGCGGTGTTGGCCGTCGAATGGCGCTAGCTGCGCAGCATTTGTGCACCGCCGCCGTCAGTGTCAGCCAGTTTGCCGAGGCATACGGAGCTCCATCGCAGTCTTTAACACTGGTAGCATGCCGCGACAGCGTGGACGTGAACCGTATGTGCAGTTGACGGACTTTGAGCGAGGGCGTATAGTGGGCATGCGGGAGGCCGGGTGGACGTACCGCCGAATTGCTCAGCACGTGGGGCGTGAGGTCTCCACAGTACATCGATGTTGTCGCCAGTGGTCGGCGGAAGGTGCACGTGCCCGTCGACCCGGGACAGGACCGCAGCGACGCACGGATGCACGCCAGACCGTAGGATCCTACGCAGTGCCGTAGGGGACCGCACCGCCACTTCCCAGCAAATTAGGGACACTGTTGCTCCTGGGGTATCGGCGAGGACCATTCGCAACCGTCTCCATGAAGCTGGGCTACGGTCCCGCACACCGTTAGGCAGTCTTCCGCTCACGCCCCAACATCGTGCAGCCCGCCTCCAGTGGTGTCGCGACAGGCGTGAATGGAGGGACGAATGGAGACGTGTCGTCTTCAGCGATGAGAGTCGCTTCTGCCTTGGTGCCAATGATGGTCGTATGCGTGTTTGGCGCCGTGCAGGTGAGCGCCACAATCATGACTGCATACGACCGAGGCACACGGGGCCAACACCCGGCATCATGGTGTGGGGAGCGATCTCCTACACTGGCCGTACACCACTGGTGATCGTCGAGGGGACACTGAATAGTGCACGGTACATCCAAGCCGTCATCGAACCCATCGTTCTACCATTCCTAGACCGGCAAGGGAACTTGCTGTTCCAATAGGACAATGCACTTCCGCATGTATCCCGTTCCACCCAACGTGCTCTAGAAGGTGTAAGCAACTACCCTGGCCAGCAAGATCCCCGGATCTGTCCCCCATTGAGCATGTTTGAGACTGGATGAAGCGTCGTCTCACGCGGTCTGCACGTCCAGCACGAACGCTGGTCCAACTGAGGCGCCAGGTGGAAATGGCATGGCAAGCTGTTCCACAGGACTACATCCAGCATCTCTACGATCGTCTCCATGGGAGAATAGCAGCCTGCATTGCTGCGAAAGGTGGATATACACTGTACTAGTGCCGACATTGTGCATGCTCTGTTGCCTGTGTCTATGTGCCTGTGGTTCTGTCAGTGTGATCATGTGATGTATCTGACCCCAGGAATGTGTCAATAAAGTTTCCCCTTCCTGGGATAATGAATTCACGGTGTTCTTATTTAAATTTCCTGGAGTGTATGTCCTCTTTAAATTGTATACGTTTCAATGGTGGATATATTACACATGCCGTTACTGTTGACTCAATTTTTTATGTTATATGGCTATATGACGGAGGGGTCAACGTCCTTGCTGCAGTAGTAACACCGGTTCCCGTCAGATCACCGACGTTAGCCGCACAAATATTGACACAAAGCATATCACTGTTAATCCATCCTTCAAGTTACTCACATTAAATACATAAAACATTAGAGGTATAATAGCTGTTTCATTCTGTATCCACGAAAAGTACATAGTTATTATGAGTAATAGAAACTTAATTTATTCCTACTTCAACGTAATGAAATGAGCATTTACACAAAATTCAAAACCTGCAAAATTTGAAAAAATGAGTTATAGATACAGGGGGTCCCATTCATCTTGACCACCGAAAAAACTGTTGGTCCAGACGCAAATTACAAAATGTTTCAAGCAAATGTTCTTTAGCCGGCAGGGGGACACCAGTCAGCATTATTGCATTCGTTGTAGCTTTGTTTTTTACAAAGATATGAACATCGGTATGACTTTGTTAATTGGCCCCCTTTCTTTTTATTCGGTAATTCCTTTCCTCTCGTAAAGACCTATTCAAAAATGTATCACAGTGTACCATTCACTGAAACAAAACATTATTAATTACATGATACAACGTTGACTTTGAGCCTGGGATCTAAATCTCGTCCACTTGCTGAAGTTGTCAGAAAACCAATTAAATCCAAGTAAAAACATAACAAAAAATTTACTTTGACTCTCCTGTACCATTGCCCAGGAGTAGAATATTCAAAGATGCTCCAAGTGGCGACCCTGGATAACTATACACTGGTGTACTCATTGAGTGAAATAATTATTTACTGCTTCCAGTGTAGCCTGCTGAAGAGAATTACAAGCAAGCACGATACGTTCCTGCATGTCCTCTGGAGTTGTTGGAATATCCCGATTGACAACGTCTTTAACGCATCCCCAAACAAAAAAGGCCAGAGGATTTAAATCAGGAGACCTAGCAGGTCAAGGAACTGTATCCCCTCGACCAATCCATCTGGCAGGATACCTTCGGTTCAGGATACGACGTGCACGCAAGGCATTATGTGCTGGACATACATCGCATTGACACCACATAAGCATCCTGGTTGCTAGCGGCATTTCATCCACAAGAGGAGGATGAATTAATCTGAGGAAGTTGGCATACGCTGTGCCTTTTAGACTACCACTGATGAAACAGAGCCAGTAATTGTAGAACCAAGCAACGCACGACAGACGTTAACTATACACTGACGCTGATGTTCCTCTGTCTAAGCCATCGTGGGTTGTCGCTGGTCCAATAATGCATGCTCCTTGTATTTACCTATCCTTTTTTTGAGAAGGAACGTTCATCGGTAAATAGGAAATTGGAGGAGAAGTTCGGGTTGGTGTGGATTTGTTGCTGGGCCCACTGACAGAACTGTACACGATTCTGGAAATCATTCCCATGTAATTTTTAATGTAAGTGTACATGGTAAGGATGGAACCGGTGACGTGTAAGAGTACCACATAGACTGGTTAAAGGAATGCCAATCTCGTCTTCAAGCTGCCGTGTGGTCGCATGTGGATTCATAGCAACGGAAGCGAGAACAGTAACTTTGGCAGCTTCGTCTGCGCAAGTGCTACTACGATTGCGTTGTCGGGGGTTGAAACTTCCCGTTTCCTGAAGCGTCGCAACAAGACGAGTAAACGTTCGTCGGGGAGGTGGGTTCTTGTCAGGATAACGCTCCCTGCACAGTTATGGTGCGTGCGGAACATTTCTCCTACATTCATCAACAACAATAAAAGTTAAATTATGTCGATGCGGTTTGTAGGAAGGGCAGTCTTTACTGTACGCCTACTCTAACCGACCGTATTTAAAAGGACGAAACAACTTTACTAAATAAATCCATACATAAGAAAACAGTATTGCAATTACTGTTCTGCTATCTTACATTCCCCATAGATGAGTAGCACTTCTACCTTCCCTTCATTAGTGTACATTCCACTCACACAACTCTTCAACTGACGATGGCTGCCGGAATGATGGGTGTGCGTTCTACTTATGTTTACACTTGTCCTCTGTCAACATCAGCACGTGGATGTGTTCCATTATCCCGAGTACCTGCACAAAGCGCTGGGAACATCAAAGTCACTGTAGTGTTATGTAATTAATAACGTTGTGTTTCAGTGAATGGTACACTGTGATACATTTTGGAATAGGTCTTTAGGAGAGGAAATTAATTACCAAATAAAAAATACAGGGTGCCATTTAAGAAAGTCATATCGCTGTTCATATCTTTGTAAAAGAAAGCAAAGCTACAGCGAAGGCAATCATGCTGATTCATGTCCTCCTGTTGCTTAATTAACATTTGTTTGAAACAAACATTTTGTAATTTGCAACTGCACAAAGAGTTATATATGGTGGTCAAGATAAATTGGACACTCTGTATATTAGTGTACTTCTAAATGAGACGTATCCATTACAGTACACGGATTTTACGAAAACTTTCTGTGGCCTGTTTCATTCTGCACACAAAACAGAAAGTTTTTGTGAACCCGACAACTGCAAAAATATTGAGTATCGCCAAATGTGCCTTGGTATATATTCATAGTTAGTTTTCGATAAAGCAGCTCACTAGTTCCCAACGTTGCAAGGTTGGGTGACAGTTACATGTCCCCTGACAGGGTATCGTTATCATTGTAAAGGAATTGAGATGATTTAAAACCACAAGCTTAACAACACACTATCATGAGGTTCTGAGTCACCAAAGTTTTGTCTGAAGCCACAGTTCTGGTTCCTAACAAAAGTAGTGTCATCTGTGAACGAGAAACAACATACTTTTCTCTCCAGCCATTGTTAAAATGAAGAAAACTAACACAGAGCGTTTCAAAGTCATTGCTGTTATAATGAAACTTAGATACCTCGATAGTGTCAGACGAGAAGACCATTTAAAGAAACAAAAGAGATTTTTTGATATAATCAGAAGCCCGAAAATTATATTCGAAGGCTCTACAGTATTATGATGAACATGACAATGAAAATAATGAAGCACCGTACTTTAATGAGCCAATCTGTTAAATTATTATTTTTTCAACATGTTAAAATAAAACAGAATATTATTCCTATAAAATAATTAATCTGTATGTGTTCAGTTTTGAAAAATCATCAATTTTGTATATTTTTCATTTGCAATTGAAAGCTGACGGCAATATGTTGCTACTGTTGTATTATGTATCTAGAGTTTATTTGTGAAAATAATTTTGTAGGACACAATCAACGTATAATGTTTATGTAACTCAGTAACATGTGTTAACCAAAAATTTGGTTTTTTGTAGTTCCTCACGTTTTGAAAACGGTCCTCAGTTTCAGCGTGCTATGTATATATATAATTTGACCTCATTTTCAACACTAATTAGACCAATTAGTAACCAGGAGTGTAAATATTATAACGAAATCTACTTTATATTTTTTAAAAAAAACGTGTTCTATGAGAGAATGAGCATGTAAAATTTATCTTCGCAATACCTGTATGACTGATCTGTTCAAAGCTGTGTAGATAAAACTGACCTGTGGAAATTTTAGTTAACTAAACTCTATACATACGGAAATGAAGACATGAAAAAAACCCACATTGATCGCCTCAAAATAGTGCTCTTGTTTGGTATTTACTCACAAAAAATGCTAAACATTAAGTGTCTTTTCTTTGTTATTTCTCAAGAGTGTTTGTCCACTGTCGTGTATCATCAGGTGACACTGGCCGTAATATCCCATTCTTAACCAATATCGAGAGCCGCACACAAGTAATTTTGAGTCCAATACTGGGAAATGCCAAACGACACGCGAGTCAGACAAGGAACTTGAATTTCTCGCCCAGGGAATATTTCCAATAGAGGTATAAAGCGTGATCAACGTTTACCGAAGTCATGTCGGTTCTCGTGATGATACGTAGCTTTCCTTCGTGACCACCTTACTACAAATGCTGTTCGTGTTCTCGCACAGACAACTCACGATCCCTTCGCTCAACCTACACCAGTACCTCCATCCCGCTTTCGACACATCGCAGCAGCTCTCCTGCAAACGGTGCAGGACTGTCATTCCTGAAGGAAAGGATGTTGAAGAGAAACTAATTTGCCAGTCTAAAACATTTTTTCTACAATGATTCATTCACTGTGCAGCGTAATGTGCGGTGTTTTGAACCTGGAACAAATCCGCTGGTTCCTGAGTGAGCCATTTCTTCGCTGCATTCCTTCTTCCACGAAACCTGGATCTATAAGTTGTGCGTCGGTGGTCGTTGAAGACTGTAAGTCAGGAGGGAGGTCCTGGTGGAAGTTAAGTTCTGAGATCCAGTTGTGAGTTATAACTGGACAGCTCAACTGGTAACAGCAGTGCCGTCCACAATAAGTGACGTTCCAGGTTAGTCTAGCACTTCTGTAATAATTTTTAACCCGCCATGAAGTTTCAGATCAGCAAAGGCTCCACTGAAATGTGAAATATTCATTCTGTTTACAATGTTACTTACAAAAACGATGTTGCATACGCTGTACATTACTCTCGCTTTGGTGCTACTGAAAATAAACTCATTATAACATAACTTTTATTCCAGTTATAATAAAGTAGGATAACCTAATGCCTTGCCTATCTTCTGCCTTTCGAGCATTAGTGAGGAAAATATTACAAGCGGTACTGGTGAGAGGGCTACGAATCATCAACAAATATATCTGATGTAAGCGCCATTTGTAAACATGATTACTGAGCTGTGTTTTTCAACCAATTTGTCTCTCACGGGCGATGGTGTGCTGTTGCTCCCGGACACTGGGAAGGTTAATGGCGCATTGTTACACCGGACCCATTCAAACTGAAACAATGAAACGAATTATAACTCCTGTTTGCTGACCATTACATCTCCCAGCAGACAAAGAGCATTAATTGATGTCCACATTAAACACTGGCGAGATTGAAACCGCACCATTATATGAGCTCGTAGGCCTAAAAGATTGTCCGATGATCTGTCGTGAATATCTGTTGTCTCATACATCTGAATTCGTAACCATTCAGTACTACGTTTATGGGTACGCATTAATATACTTGTAGCGATTTGCTCTAATTAGAGACTCGTATCAATAATTTACTGTCAGTGCACCAAAATTTAGTAAGCTAAAATAAACATGACATAGCGATATGATTCTGTTAGGGTCAAATACCAGAAAATAATAACAAAATATTGTGTTTCTTACAATACTTATTTCTATCAGGTTTACTAAATCTTCTGTGAAACGTGAGGATGAAACGTAAGAAGATAAATCTAGCTATGCTGCCTCCAAGTTTCGTGACTTAACTATAGGAATTTAGGAAGACTGATTAGAAAGAAATATTGGTGACGAGGTCTGAAAACAATATTTATCGTTGTAAATTTTACATGATTGTGCCGAACAATAACACACCTTGAAAAGACAGACAGAGAGCATGCGCATGTCAACCTGTGCTTCCATGCCTCGATTCTTTCTAATGATTCATCCATAAATCTCGTGAGCAATGAGTGGAAGGGAGGTTGATCAAAGATTTACAATTCCGACGAATAGTGTATCACTGAAAAGGGGAACGGGAACCGTAAGATCAAGCGATTACTGCACTAAAAATAAAAAAAATTAATGTAGTGAAAAACATGTGGCAACTACGATCGATAAGGGGCAAAAATCGGAGATTACCTTTCTAACATCAGCTAGCCGATTTCACAGAAAGAATGCTTTAGGTCCTTTAGAAAACTGCCATCAAGTCTACTGCCCTCCTGTGGCACTCAAGGTCTTCGTGCAGTAATTTTGAAGACAGTTCAAAACTACTGTACATCAATTCCGACCCAATGTGTCATCTGTGTGTTCGTTGTGTAACGATCTAACTACCCTATGTCTGCCTTTTCTTCAGTAGCGATTCATTTTGTAACGCAGTCTTCTTTCTTTTCCAGTGTTAGTCTCTTAGCGCTTTCATAATCGATGTATCTGATGTCCAGTATGGCTGTCATCTGTAACGAATAGCTGTAAATTGTTTTTAATTCACTGTAAAGTTAACCGTGTTTGAAATGATCTACGATCTTTTGGTTAGTGTAGTGCTAACACAAACATTTCAGTCTGAATTATAAAATGGAAAGCACTAAGAAACACTGTAACAGACTGTGAAATATTTTTAGATGATGGTGCAGAGTCGGTTTGAAATATGGCAATAATCAGAAGAAAGGAGTTCGTAAGTTTGATCTCAATGTGATAGTAGTCGGCTGCGAAATTTACAATAGAACGACCATAAACCGAAGTCGGTGATGAATTGCAGCCATGTGGCGCGTGTCGATCGACTAAACCTTCATTCAGCGTGATAATTGCTTCCAACTACTTCTCAGACAGCTGATAAAAATAGTTATAGTGCCCGTCTTGCATTCTAGAAACACTGAGATTATCGCTACAACACTGCTTTCGTTGAGTGAAATGCCGGACGGCAAGGTTCTTCCTACCTACGTCGTATGCATCATGAGCGCGAGTATAGATTTTTAGTGTATTCTTTGTATTCTTCTGCGACTTTATTTTTGTTTTCCACTTTCTACACTTACACATATACCCTGCAACCCACCTTAGGGTGTGAGCCGGCTGGTAATTATGGGAATGACATCATTCCACGTACCTGACACATTGTTCATCGAACCACTTTCACAATAATTCTGTAAACCCAATGTCGAACAGCGCGCGGAATAAACGAACACCTACATCCTTCCATTAGAACTCTGATTTCCATTATTTTATAATTATGATAGTTTCTCTCTGTGTAGGCTGGCGTGACAAAATATTTTCGTATTCGGAGGAAGAAGTTCGTGACTGATATTTCGTGAGAAGATTCAGCCGCAACGAAAAACGCCTGTATCATGTCCGTGACACTTTCTCCCCTATTTCGCGATAATACAAAACGTGATGCCCTTCTTTGAACTTTTTCGATGTACTCCGCCAATCCTTTCAGGTAAGGATCGCACACCACCCAGCGTCCTGTGAAAGAGGACGGACAAGTTTCCTAACTGTCCAGCCAATAAAACGGATTCTTTGGTTAACCTTCCCCGCAACATTTTTTATTGTTTTTTTCCAATTTAAATTGTCCGTAATTTTATTGCAATTCCTAGGTATTTAGTTGAATTTACGTCCTTTACATTACAGTGATTTATCATGTAACCGAAGTATAACGGATCCCTTTTAGTACTCATGTGGATGACCTCACACTTTTCGTCATTTAGGATCAGTTGTCAATTTTCACACTATAAAGATATCTTTATATCTAAACAGAACTGGAGTTTGTTTTGATCTTCTGATAACTTTACTAGGTGATATATGACAGCTTCATCTGCACACAACCTAATACGGCTACTCAGGTTGTCTCGTAAGTCGTTTATAAAGATAAGGTACAACAGAGGACCTACAATACTACCTTGTGGAACGCCGGAGATCGCTTCTGCGTTACTCGATGAATTTCTGTTAGTTACTAAGAACTCGGACCTCTGAGATAGGAAATGATGAATCCAGTCACATTACTGGGACGATATTCCACACGCCGCAATTTCACTACAAGCCGATTGTGGTGGTACACTGTCAAAAGCCTTCTTTGAACAGTTTCGTGAAGCTTCCGAGCTCCACTAAATCACCTATTTGTATTTTAAACAGTGACGACCCTATAATACTCCATCGAGACAGTACACCTACATTTGGCCATTTCATTACATTAACCATAGAACACGAAATGGGAAAAATGGTATATTGCTATTGAAAGTAACCCCACAGTATCTCAGCTCCCCGATTACCAGGATGTACTGTGACTTACTTACGATATGATTTTTTAAATGAAAAATTCTAGTGTTTCATGATTGGGTCGTACTCCTTCTTCTCTGTTTCAGTGAACAGATGTAATAAAGGGTTGTATCTCACGGTGTTAATATTGAGAAGCTGAACTGGAGTAATTATTCATTTGTGTTATCTAATTTACCCCTTGTAGTCACTGATTAATTTTTGATTTTATTTAGCAAATATTTATTGCTGATCGTTGTAATGCGATGATGCAATGGACCGGCCGCCTTCATCGCAGCGTTAAGTGCTCACAGCACGTTCCAGGAAACGAACCTCGCTTCATTTATTTACATCGCTACGAAATTCTGACGCACACAACCGATTAACTATTTTTCCATTGTCATTCATCATCATGTTGAAGACAGGCCTACATCACAGGTTTTGTAGATTTTCGTCGTTCATCTTACCATTATAATCACCCTTTCTCACTTCCGACTTTTATATTACTTCAAACAATATTAACATCTTATTTTATGGAAGGAGTGATCATATAAACCATTATAAATTTTAGTATTCCATATTTTATTCGAAGGAACTCATAATTTGAAATTATTTGATTACAGTTAATAGATTTCCTTAGCATGTTACATACCAAAACATGTGCAAAATGTCCTGCTTTACACCCTACTGCAGTAGTAAATTTAACGAATGTTTAGTAATCTAGGTTTAAGAACGACGCTATGTGTTTTGTCTGCAGAGAAGTTGTGAATACATTCACAAACCATCTCCTATAATCGGTAAGGTCGTATTCTTTCACTAAACAACAGCAAACAACAGTATCGAAAGTCCTCCAAAACTTAAAGAACACAGAATGAACCAACAACATATAGTGAGACTAATTTTCTATCTACCAAAATTTTTATTCATTTTTCTGAGAACTGCATTGTGGGCAGTCCCCTTTAGCAGCTATGTACCGGCGGAGACGTTGATTCCAGTGTTGTCAGCAGCGCTTAACGGGCTTCAGCTGGTAGGGCCTTGGACATGTCAGTCACATTATTTAGAATGTTCTCCAGAGCCCCAAATTACGCACTTTTGAGAAATTTTTCTGTTTTTGGAAATTAAAAGAGCCACAAGCCCTCATAGCAGGTGACTAGGGGACCTGCTGAACAACAAGAACGCCTTTTGAGGCTAAAAGTTCCGGGATGGAGGTAGCCACGAGACTTGACGTGTGATGCAACATCCACTTCCTTCAATGTCCAATCTCAGTCGATTCACCCTTTCCCTGAGCCTTTCAAGGCCATCTTTGTAAAACACGCGGTTGACAGTGACATGGAGGAAAGCACGGGACCCCGTCCTATCAAAAACACAAAACCAGCTTTTTCTTATCTATTGTTCACTCATAACGTCTCAGTGTCCGCTTCTCATTTTGCTGCTTTGTTTCAGGCTCGTACCCAAAAATCCAAGATTCCCCAATTATGATCACACAGCTGAACGATGCCTGGTCAATGGAGAACCTCTCAATATCAACACACACATTTCTTCGATTATCTTTCAGCTCAGTCGTGAGGTTTTTCGGCACCATTTTGACAGAATTCTTTAGCATTGGGATACCTTTAGCCAAAATTTGATCCACAGTGGAAGTGTTTAACAGGTCACTCATCATCCTTAATGTCAATTACCGGTCTGATCTCTCTGTTGGACGTACGCATGCAAGACGTTTTCGCCGGTTTTTGAAGTTAAAGGTCTCCCTAAGAGATGCTCATCTTCGACAATTTCTCGGTCTTTCAAAAATGATTTGTCCTAGCGAAAAATTTGAGCACTTGTTGAGGAGTGTTTTTCACAGACCTGTTTCATCGTTTCAAATGTCACACTCACGCGTTCCCCAAATTCAAATGGTTCAAATATCTCTAAACATTATGGGACTTAACATCTGAGGTCATTAGTCCAGTACACTTTGAACTACTCAAACCCAACTAACCTGAGGACGTCATAAACATCCATGCCCGCGGCAGGATTCAAACCTGAGCCCGCAGCAGCCGGGTGGTTCCGAACTGAAGCGCCTAGAACCGCTCGGCCACAGCAGCCGGAACGCATTCCCCAAGTGTAATAAGAACCGGGATGGCACGAAACTTACATTCCGCTATTCCATTGTCGTAACGCGCAACAAAAACACAACTCCACTGATGGCGCTGTCAAAAATCACGTAATGGTTGTACGGAGCTGTAACTCAGACTGAAGGTCTGCAATGAATGAAGACATCTTTCACAGTGTCGCTAGCGTCACTAATTTTCTAATACGTATATGCCTCTGTATACGGTACCTCGGGTCCAACTGAGCAGGCCTGGCCAGACAGCGTTCTGAGGAAGTGGGCGCTTCGGCGGTGCTCCTGCCGAGTTCTGCAAGCGCTACGCTGTGGTGGGCGGGAAGAAAGAATAGGAAATGGCTGTAGCCCGACGCTGTTGGTGCTGGACAGTCGCCATGTCACACGCCAAGCACTTTACTAGCAGCACTACCGATGGTAAATTACATTCATTTTCCCCATTATGAATACAAGGCAACAGCCTTGCCACAGTGGTTGCACCGGTTCCCCGGAGATCACCAAGTTAAGAACTTTTGGGCGTGACCGGCACTTGGATGGGTGACCATCCAGCCGACATGCGCTGTTGTTATTTTTCGGGGTACACTCAGCCTCGCGATGCCAATTGAGGAGCTACTCGACCGAGTAGCCGCAACGGCTACCGCCCAGAATACCATCATAACGACTGGGAGAGTGGTGTGCTGACCCCACGCCCCTCCTATCCACATCCTTCTCGGAGGATGATACGGCGGTCGGATGGTCCCGGTAGGCCACTCGTAGCCTAAAGACGGAGTGCTTTTTATATTATGAATACAATGACAGCTATTCATTCGTCCAAAACAAGGAAAAAAATTTCAATTGTTGTATTTTCATATTGTTACAACGCCTTTCAAAATGCGATAGCACTAATGCGAATTGAAAAAAAGTCTCACTGAAGAGTCATTAAACACTAGCCAAAGATACGATAAAGCTGGACTTGTCTTTTGACAAACTGAATTAAGGATATACGGAACACTCACTAAATCTGTTATGGTGGACAGAAGTACGTATTTGAATTCATTAAGTCTCTTAATGCAGAGGCAATATCACTTGGTAATCAATGGCGGACAAGACAGATGATACCGAGCGGAAATTAATCATACGGAATACTCAGCTTCAAGATCGTGTTGTGGAACATATCCCCGAACTCAAGAAAGTCATTTGTGGACCACTACGTTTCAGTTATGGAAAAATTTCGTCGTGATTCCTCGAAGAGATTACTAGACTTTACATGACTGAAGTCAGATTTCGATCTGCTTATGAGGCCTTTCTCGTTTTCTGCTATTAGTGCACCTCCTTATGTAGAACGTTAGCTGACAGAAGTATAGCGTAGCGCCCAGCTCAATGCAGGAATTCACAAGACTTTTATAAAATGGTATCACAAGAGCAATATCCTGTTCTGCGTAGACAATCCGTAAAGTTATTTGAGTGTTCGGTGCAACATATGTATCCAAACGTCTTTTTTTCTGTCATGAAACTGACAAAGTCGAGAAAAAGTTCGAGTTGAACAGATTTAAAATATCGTAGCTCCGTATGTTTGACTATATCATGGGGCATACTTCCACGCATATTATACACATCTACTACAACGTGATTGCTCTGCTATTCACAATAAACTGCCCCCCAGAGGTTTCAATGAACCACCCTCAAGCTGTCTCTCGACCGTTCCACTGTAAGGGCGAGCCGGAAAAATGAGCACTAAATTATTCTACACTAGCCCTTCTCGCGTCCGTCGGCCGTCGTAATTTAATATATATTATTATTGTTATTATTATTTTTTGATTGTTGCCGACTTACGTGGTGGGCCTTAATAAAAATGATATTTCATTTAATTTTGATTTTACGATTAAATGCTTTCCTGAAGTTCTCCTTTTTAACAATATTAATCTCAAATTATTTATTACGTTAATGAATGTTAGACTCGCAGAATCTTAAAACATGAGCATATAAGTTGAACATTGGAATAAACTTTTCATATTAATTTCCTCGGCTAGTCAGCTCACTTTAAAGCAAAAGACCTTTACTTATTAATTACAATTGCGGCCCACACACGCGCGAGAGTATTTTTCTTACCTCCGTTAACCATTGTTTTGTAGTCGGAGTCCTGGCTCTGGCTTTCGGCTATGTTACTGAAAATAAGAATCTTAAAGCTACGTATTTCTGCAACTTCGTGCGGCTGTGGAGAAAAATTAATATTATGTTAATAGCGGGCGAATTTTCCGCTTCCGCTAATTTTTCATAAGTTAATATCGCCACGTAATGGCGTCGTTGGCTGCATCGGCCGCTGCGATTGTTGAACTGTAAATTACTTGAATGCAGGTTAATTCAAGGAAGGCGGAAATGAAATCGGGATAACCTCTTACAAATTAAAAGTGCACAATAATATTCAATTAATATATTATCTGCTTAACTCATACAAATGTGCTTACATTTGCCAGCACTCGAAAAATGTCCGTCTATACACAACAAAGACAAGATAGGAAGTGAAATCGACTAAACAAATTAATAAAAAGCGTATCTTGTCGTCTCTTTAGATAATTTTGTCATAAATTATTTCTTTGCATTGCATTTCCCTGCATTTCTCGACAGAGAAATTATTGTTTTACGGCTACATGATAAAAATATATTATTCAATTTTTAAATGTCTCTTCTTTATAAATACTGTTTCTTAAGTCTTTTCGTAATATAGCACTGGAGACGCTATACACTGATTTGTCTTATTTTATCTTGATAGTCTCCGTATGTAGGTGGGTGCCCGCACAATGCTTTGGCAATCCGGGGAGAAAACTGGTTACTGAAATTTCATGAGATGATCCCGTCGTATCGAAAAACGCGTTTGTTTTTATGATTACCAATCCAATTTATCTTACCATCTGCCGGCCGTGGTGGCCAAGCGGTTAAAGGCGCTACAGTCTGGAACCGCGCGGCCGCTACGGTCGCAGGTTCGAATCCTGCCTCGGGCATGGATGTGTGTGATGTCCTTAGGTTAGTTAGGTTTAAGTAGTTCTAAGTTCTAGGGGACTGATGACCTTAGAAGTTAAGTCCCATAGTGCTCAGAGCCATTTGAACCATCTTACCATCTCTGTGTACCATCTACGCTATTTGGCGATAAAACAAACGAGCTGCCCTTCTTTGAACTTTTTCGATGTCATCCGTCAATCCCACCTGATGTGGATCCCACACCGCACAGCAGTACTCAAGAATAAGGTGGGTGAGCGGGGTGAAAGCAGTCTCTGTATTAGACCTGTTGCACCATCTGCGTGTTCTGTCATTGATTGGCAGCCTTAGGTTTGCCGTACCCACAACATTATCTGTGTGATTGATCCAGTTTAGGCTAATTTATAATCGTAATCCCTAAGTATTTAGCTGAAATTACAGCCTTCAAGTTTGTGTGGCTTATCGCATAACCGAAATTTAGCGGACTTCTTTTAGTACTCACGTGAATAACTCCACACTTTTCTTTGCTCAGGGTCAATTGCCACTTTTCGCACCATACAGATATCTTATCCAAATCATTTTGCAATTCGTTTTGGTCATTTGATGACTTTATAAGACAGTAAATGGCAGCATCATCTGAAAACAATCTAAGGAGGCTACTCAGATTGTCTCCTACGTCGATAACTTTGATACGGAACAATAGAGGACCTACAACACTTCCTTGTGGAACGCCGGATATTACCTCCGTTTACTACATGACTATTACTAAGTAACGTGACCTCCCTGACAGGAAATAACTAATCCATTCGCACAACTGATTCGATATTCCATAGGCACGCAGTTTGGTTAGGAATGTTGTTGAAAGCCATCTGGAAATCTAAAAATACGGAAACAATTTGACATCTGTCGACCGCGTTCATTACTTCATGCGTATAAAGAGCTAGTTGTGTTTTACAAGAACGATATTTTCTGAATCCGTCCTGACTATGTGTCGACAAATCGATTTATTCGAGGTACTTCATAATGTTCGAACACAGCATATGTTCCAAATGCCTACTACAAATCGACAGTAGTGATATGCGCCTGTAATTCAGCGTATTACTCCTACTTCCCGTTTTGGATATTGGTGTGACTTGAGCCATTTTCCAGTCTTTAGGTACGGATCTTTCTGTGAGTGAGTGGTTATATATAATTGCTAACTATGGGGCTATCGTATAGCATACTCTTATAGAAACCTGAATGGTATAAAATCTTTACGGGAGGACTTGCCTTTATTGATCGCGTCTTGCTACTGGTATGCGTTATGTATGACCAGAATCTCTTCGGGTTTTCTGACAGATTCCGGGACAGAATTTCTTTGTGGAAATTATTAAAAGCATCTCGCATTGAAGTACCCGCTGTATTTCGAACTTCTTTTAAGCTTTCCCAGTCTTTTGGATTTTGCGTTCTTTTATATTTGGCATGCTTTTTCGTTGCTTCTGCGATAGCGATGTGACTTGTTTTGTATACCATGGGGAATCAGTACCATCACTTACTAGTGTATGTGATATACATCTCACCGCAAGCGTCAATACTATCTCTTTGAAATCATTCCACATCTTTTCTACGCTTGCATAATCAGATCGGAAGGACTGAAGACTGTCTCTTAAAAAGACGTGAAAAGAACTTTTATCAGATTTCTTAAATAGACATGCCTTGAGTTTCTTTTTGAAGGCTGTAGACGTTACGTTATTCAACATAGCAGCAACTGCCTTGTGGTCGCTAATCCCTAAATTCGTCACGATACTCCTAATTTATCCATGATTATTTGCTGCTAAGAAGTCAAGTATGCTTTCGCAAACTTTTACGCATCTACTAGGCTCCCGAACTAATTGTTCAAAATAAGTTTCTGAGAAAGCATTCAGTACAATTTTGGATGACGTTTTATGCCTGCCGACGGCTTTAAACTTATGATTTATCCAGCATATAGAGGGTATATTGAAGTCACCACCGACTGTAATTGTATAATGGGTGTACCTATTTGAACTGAGACTGAAGTTTACTTTGAACTGTTCAAGAACTATATCTTCTGAGTCTGTGGGTCGGTAAAAAGATCCAATTAATATTTTAGTCCGATTTTCAAGTATAACCTCTACCTGCACTATTTCGCAGGAACTATCTACTTCAGTTTCACTACAAGGTAGACTACGTATGACAGCAATAAATAGTCACCACCACATGTATTTAATATATCCTCTCTGAACATGTCAGATAGTTTGAAAAAATTTCTGCTTAACTTATTTCCGGCTCGAGCCAAAATTCCTTACGTGTAACTATTTGAGTTTCAGTGCTTTCTATTAGGGCTGGGAGCTCTGGTTCTTTTCCAACATAGCTACGATAATTTACACTACAATACCGATCTTTTCGACAACTACCTTACAGTGGTTTACCTGCCTCCTTCTAGACGGATGCCTTTTCTGTGATATCCTGAGACACTCCGCCCTAAAAAAAAAAAAAAAAAAAAACGCGCAGTGCTTTCCACACAGCCTCCGTTACCCGTGTAGTCGCTTCCTGTATGTAGTGGACTCCTGAGCTATTAATCAGAACCCGGAAATCCACCGCCCTATGGCGTAAGTCACGGAATCTGCAGCGTACACAGTCACTGAACAAGCTGAGCCCCTGATTCAGACACTCCACTCGGCTCTGCACCAAAGGATCACAGTCGGTTCCATCGACGATGCTGCAGATGGTGAACTCCGCTTTAATCTCGCAAGCAAACCTGGCAGTCTTCACCATTTCCACTAGCCCCCCCAAACCAGAAAGAATATCCTCTGATCCAAAGCGACACACGTCATTGGTACAGACATGAGCCACCACCTGCCGTTTACTTCACCCTGTACTCTTCATGGCATCCGGAGGCACGTAGCCATGCTGTAGTCGGTCGCCTATAAATTCTGTCTAGTTGCTGATAGTACTGACAAGTCACATCGTCATGTTACAGCAACCAACTGCCCTATCATAAGGCAAATTGTAACCAATTATCCTCCAGTGTAACCGTTGTACACGTTTTCCAGTGCAACCATTTAACACTTCACTGTAACTCAATTTTAACTACTTCCTGTGTATCCGTTTTCCATTGTAACCAGCAACTAGTGTAACTGTTATCTATTTTAATTGCTTACCAATGTAACCATTTTAGGTACAAAAATGTCCAGCTTAACCATTCCATCAAGATTTGTTCCAACGAACTACAACTTTTGCTGTAATGTGATTTATTGTAACTGTTGCCGTAAAATGGTTTGTTACAATTTTTGTTGTAGCATGGTCTGTTACAGTTTTTGCTGAAACATGATTTGTTACAACTTTCTATCTGTAACATCACATATGTATATCAGTACCTTCCTCATATCGTCACAAGCCACACGCCATGTAGTATGGCATTCGTTTATTGCATGACATATGAAATATAGTACTTTTTCGTTGGATAATGGTTGAAAACCGAAACCGGTCAGAATAAAAGTGTAAAATTCAACACCACAAAGTTACCATGTATTTTCTAAAACGTAGTCATGCTGTAGACGGTCGCACTGTGTTGCAAACATGTGTAGTCTTAGCATAAAGCCCTCTCTTCCGCACGCCTCCTTCTAATAGCAGAGTGGTGTGAGAAACTGAGAGCTCAGTAGACTCGGTGGCGCAAATCTTGGCCAGGCCAACCAAAGGCAAACAGAGCGAGCTGACATTGACAACATCTCAGTTCATAGAATACATGTTCGTATTTACAGAGGTTGGTTTGGGTTTTCTAGGGACGTCATAAAGTATGTGCATAATACATGTTGTGTAGATCTAAAACACATTTATGTCAGTGACTAGAATAATGTGCCCCTGTCTGATGTCTCCTCTTAAAAAAGACAGCGAGCTGTACTTTCTCAGATGCGCGGAGTAGCCGCGCGGTTTGAATCGCCCAGTCACGGACTGCGCGGCCCCTCCCGCCGGAGGTTAGAGTCCTCCCTCGGGCATGGGTGTGTGTGTTGTTCTTAGCATAAGTTACTTTAAGTAGTGTGTAGGTTTGGGGACCGATGACTTAAGCAGTTTGGTCCCTTAGGAATTCACACACATTTGAACATTTGTACATTTTCCCAGTCGTGAGGGCCTACGGTAAACCGCTGCTAGAAGCGTAGCAAATTTTTTCCCATCATGTTTAGAGAAACCACAGGAAACTCTTTAGGGATAGGTGACTTTCCACTTTTATGCGAATTAAGTTATTTTCTAGTCTGCGAAAACTTGCTTCCTGCTGTAACAGTGAGTTTGACTACTAATAATCTCATGAAATATTACAAGTAAATCATAGACGTGCCAACTTGCACTACAGAGCTGTGCACATTACCAAAAATATTAACGAAATAATTTCACAACTTCTTTCACTTGTTACTTCTTAATATTTATTAGAACTACGCTATACGGCATCAAGCTGCCGTCATTAAGTGCATTGCAGTTACATGACCACTAATCTAATAGGTGATTAGAATTACTCGCTGGATATGTCTGTGAGGTTATGTTCCGAAATTTAACCGCTTTTGCTGTGAATTTCTTTATCTCGCACACGGATCACAGTGATAAATTCATCATCATCGTTTAGCTTTTTATGAATGTGGAAGTGAAACAATTTGGAATTTTCTCAAGGGTAGTAAATTTATGTTTAGTATCGATCACAGGCAACACTTTCAACAATGGAATACCGCCTGAAGCAACGTGTGCCGTTGCCTAGCGTTGTTTCGGCGCTTGCGTAGCTGTAACTATGAGAGTGCACGGATAACGGGGATAACAGTTGGATGGGGAACATCAGTGAAGACATTAAGTTTCCTAAGAACAATCGCAACTGCTTGATGTAAGAAGTTTGACCGCCACTACTAGAAGATTCGGAGACGTCCACGGTGAAAAATTTCGCTACACGGGAAGGTAAGACATAGAGCGCCATATCTATTCCCACATGCAGTTAAACCAGTCATGAACATTTGTAACAAATGTTTCCGAACGAACCGAGTCTAATGAAACAAATATGAATTATAGTCGTATTAAAATTTTGGTCCAATTGGACGTTAAACCCTCAATGTCGATCGGTAATAGTCTTACGTAGGTCCTCTCACTCTTTCTCTAGATCACCACCACCATTTACAATTGATTATACCACCTGCTGCTTCAATACGAGCAATGCAACGATTGCTTGCATACACTCACAGGAACCGTACACAAAATGCCAAGAAAAATTGTCACTACAATACGTAAATAATTCTGTTGTGTCATGAATGTCTTGTGCTGTCTGTAAATATTAGATTATTATTTGTAGCAGATCTCTGCCTGAGCAGCAAATACACGTGTTTGTAAGATTGTAAGGGATCTTCAAAATTTCCTATTTAATAGTCAAAGGGATTTGATGGATCTACGTTCTCGCGAGTTACTCGCAAGCGATACAACATTGGGCATTATCCACGTCGACATTCACTCTTATTTCTAGGATTTTTGTGTTGTCTCTTTCTTCATCATTGTTATGACGTACGTAATTTATTATATTTTTTTGTGGTTTCGCCTAATTCCGCTAACTGGTAAGTTCGCCTTCTGTCAAGTGCACGTAGAACACTTAAGTACCCACATTTTTTCTTGGTTTTTTTTTTTGCTGTAATGAAGCATTTCCTACCACTGTTTTATCATAGCTCCTTTCAGGCATTCTCTCAGGTATCAAAGTCGATACAGCTTATGGAATCGATACTATAACTCGGCCAGCCCCTACGCATCACTTCACTGCCATGAGTTATGTGAGATATAGTGACTCAAATGACTGCTCCTTTTACGATTTCTACACCATCTATAGCGCCCCAAATAGACTAGTATGTCCCTTTAAGGGTCTGTATAATCTTTTGGTCCTTACGCTGAGTATCAGATCGAACAGTTTTGTCAAAATACTTTCATCAGAGGGTCCCAACATTTCCTTTGTCGTCTGCTTCAGATGTCTTACTTCAACAGAGATCTTTCACTGCTCTTTTATATTCTCTTCGCATCTTCATCTACTTTATCTTCGCTTTCCGTAACGCTGTCCTCATGTTCGTTTCTCTTATACAGCCTTCTTGTATATTTCGTCAACGTTTCGTTCTCCCCTTCTTTGCTAAGTATTTCCTTGCTATCTGGGCTTTTGACATTCGTAGAAAAGATTTTCTATTTTCCAGGAATTATTAAATTTACCTACATGTGGCGTCTACCGGTTCGACAGCCAAGCGCGTTCTTACTGCATAGTATTTATCCTCTAGTCATTCCATCTTTGCCATTTTACACTTTCTACCTACTTTTTTAGGCTATATATTGTCTTTTACGTGGTTTATGTTCCAATTTTTATATTTTCTCTGTAGTATAGCTGCGTATATAGCAGGATACCTAGTCAGAAAGCTTCAATTTGTTAACATTTGTGACATCAAAAAACATGCCTCCTTATCAATGATATCATCATCAAACTTTTCTATTATAGGCGACCGTCTACAGCATGACTACGTTTTAGAAAATACATGGTAACTTTGTGGTATTGAATTTTACACTTTTATTCTGAGCGGTTTCGGTTTTCAACCATTATCCAACGAAAAAGTACTATATTTCATATGTCATGCTATAAACGAATGCCATACTACATGGCGTGTTGCTTGTGACGATATGAGGAAGGTACTGATATACATATGTGATGTTACACATGGGAAGTAGTAACAACTCATGTTTCAGCAAAAGCTGTAACGGACCATGCTACAGCAAAAATTGTAACAAACCATTTTACGGTAACAGTTACAATAAATCACATTACAGCACAAGTTGTAGTTCGTTGGAATAAATCTTGATGGAATGGTTAAGCTGGACATGTTTGTACCGAAAATGGTTACATTGGTAAGCAATTAAAATAGATAACAGTTACACTAGTTGCTGGTTACAATGGAAAACGGATACACAGGAAGTAGTGAAAATTGAGTTACACTGGAAAGCAGCTGAAGTGCAAAATGGTTGCACTGGAAAATGTGTACAACGGTTACACTGGAGGATAATTTGTTACAATTTGCCTTATGATAGGGCAGTTGGTTGCTGTAACATGACGATGTGAGTTGTCAGTACTATCAGCAACTGGACAGAATTAGTCTGTACTATTCAGAACTACTCCAAGCTCGCTTAGTGCCATAAAGGAGGCTGTAATATGATGTGTACATATGCTTACTTTACGTCATGAAATTAACCCAATGAACTAACGATAATTGCCGCACCCTGTAAACTGATCGTCACAGTCCCACATTAGTGTCATCGATGCTATGGCGGTTAATGGTAGTCACCCACTGACCATCCACAAAGATAAATACCTTTGTTGCAATCCAGTTCTAAGAACTAGTAGATGTCATTCCCGGCAACTGACAGCCACAGCACATAGACATTGTCAGCCACTGATAGTGCAATAGAATGTAAATCCATATTATGAATTTCTGAAAACAATCCCTGTCCTGTATTTTTGTGTTATTACACTATGCGAATTTGTCTTTTTCCTGTCTTTATGTGTTTAGCTAATAAGATTTATGTTGTAGAATTTCTCAAATACTAAGTTATTTTCTTTGTAAAGATGTTTGGACATTATTTATTCTGTTCTGTTTTAATGCTCATTTGTGAAATTAATGTTTCGAAAACTATTCTCATTATTTTATATATGTACTTATGTCATAATTCTTGTAACACTGATGTACATGTTTATTCCTATTCTTTTGTAAAGCCCCTATTACTAAAAATGTTATCTGTATTGTTCTGTTCTTTTAAGATGTATTTTGTACCTTTGTAATTGTATTCTTATGTTATAAAATTGTAATTGACACCAGCTCATCAAATTAAGTAACTTGTAGATTACATTTCACTGTACACGTTTCTGTTGGTCGTAGTATATGCACAATATGTGAAGAAAAGGAGGACTGTTAGTGTTTGCACGTGTGTTAATAATTCAGCAAGGGACTGGATAACAGCATTGCTGGTTCTAAGGACATTTCAAAAACATTTTTTTGTGAGTGCACAAGTGGTGGTTCATAGACTTGCTATATTGTCCACAAGACTCCTCGATGATGATTGTGCACCTGCACAGTCGCAACAGATGGCTGCTGGCCGTCTCTACAAGGACTACAGTGGGTCTGCATCTTTGATGGCCCACCAGTACCATTATTTCTACAAGGACTACAGTGGGTCTGCATGTTTGATGGCCCACCAATACCATTATCTCTACAAGGAGTATAGTGGGTCTGCACCTATGATGGCCCACCAATAGCGAAATCTCTACCAGGGCTACAGTGGGTCTACTCTGTGATGACCTGCCTACCAATATTCTTCAAAACTTCGATTGACTCTGCTGTGGGTTTGCTCTGTTGTGGCCCATTACCTGTCTGCAGGAAGGACTACACTACTTCTTCAAGACTGCATGGAAATCCACAACTTCCGTGTGCATTTTCTTTTACTGCTCAGACTGAGAAAAACACTGCAGTTATACTGTGATAAATAATCAGGACTGTCTTTATTGACTGTGAGAAAATTTTAGCTTTTGACCAACATTGTATCAATAAGTGTGTGCATTTGATTTCTTTGTTATTGTAATTATAAAAAATTTTTTCAAATCTGTATTGGCCACTGCCCAAAACAATTTGTAAAATTTTTTGTGGGGAGCATAGGGGCTATGTAAGTAAACTGTTTAGGTTTTTATATTGGTAACGCCACGTAGCGCTCTGATGACAATCACTGGCTGTGCTGTGTGCAGTCAGTGGTTGGTTGGCATTGTTGTAATACTCGCCATTGTAGTGTTGGGCAGCTGGATGTGAACAGCGCGCAGCGTTGCGCAGTTGGAGGTGAGCCGCCAGCAGTGGTGGATGTGGGGAAAGAAATGACGGAGTTTTGAAGTTTGTAAGACTGGATGTCATGAACTGCTATATATATTATGACTTTTTATGATATTAAGGTAAATACATTGTTTGTTCTCTATTAAAATCTTTCATTTGCTAACTATCCCTATCAGTAAGTGCCTTCCGTAGTTTGAATCTCTTATTTAGCTGGCAGTAGTGGCGCTCGCCTTATTGCAGTAGTTCGAGTAACCAAGATTTTTGTGAGGTAAGCGATTTGTGAAACGTATAGGATAATGTTAGTCAGGGCCATTTTTTTGTAGGGATTTTTGAAAGTCAGATTGCGTTGCGCTAAAAAATATTGTGTGTCAGTTTAAGCACAGTCTTGTATAGTTCTTCTAAGGGGACGTTTCAGTTGGTATTAATTTCATTCGATTATAGGAAATACAGTTTTAGGTAGCCCTGGTACGAGAGCTCTAATCACTAAACTTTGATGTCTTCCTCGAAAGTTGGTACTCTGCAAGTAACCTCGTACAGGCCAAAAAATTGTAATAGAAAGCAATAATTGCCAAACAAGATCACTGATTATATTTTATAGTGAAGAAGACATTGTGTTATCTGTTCATCCACCATTGACACCAGACCCTAACCGGTCAGATTATTACCAAAGAAAAATCAACAAACAGTGGAGCGTTTCCAGAAGTTGTTATTTTATTCATACTATCGGTTTCGGCATCTCATTAATGCCCCCTTTATGTCCCTATGCACTGCCTGTGTAGAGAATCCGATAGATAGATGCATACATAACTGGAGCCATCAGTATCCAGATTCCATGAATTTTTGTGGAGTGTGTACTTCCAACACTTGACAACAAGTTGTCATGTCTTCGAAGCACAGAAGATCTGAATAAAAGTAATGTCATAACTATTATTTGCATTCCTTAATTAACGTATGTCTCTCTTCGACCGCAACACAAGTCATAAATAGTAACACGTGCTGTTCTAGGACGTGTGATTGTCCCACATTGGCATAGTGGCTAACGTACGAGTATCTGGAATTATCTATTCCTTGTGACACTTGTCAAAATGAAGGCATTTATGGCATCCGAGAATTGTCAAGACCATCACCCCCCCCAAAGCAAATCAGATGAGTTGCCATTTCGAAGAGGCTTTCAGCTTGTGACGTACATGTGCCAAGCGAAAGACAAACTATTTGCACAGCCGTGTAATATCAGATGAGCCTGATATCGTTTCGCGTGTCTTCCTTGACGAAATGCGGATCCCAAGAAAGCGAAGCAGTGCCTCAAGTCAACTTGGCGACGGGAATTGCACACAGTTATGACTTTTGAACGTAGAGACACGAGACACGATCACGCACAATGCACAGACCATTTCTGGAAATGGTCGATGAATCTTGACCTAAAATGATGCATGGTTTTTTACAAACCTGTAAACACGGGTACGCAATAGTATGTATGAGTCCCACATTTTGATAGGCGGTGAGATGGCGCTTTCATAGAAGCAGAAAGTTAAGATTATTCCCTAAATAAAGTCATGGTGCCATTTTTGTGTCCCATTAGAGATGGTAGCGTTACCTGACAGTACAACGCAACACGCTAAGTGCTAGCTTACGATGGAGCGAGGCGAGGTGGATCGGGGTCGAATCAGCTTTTCTGGCTAACGAACCTGTGGTTTTTAGGTGGTCTATCATTCTCGTTTAGGCAAATTCTGGGCTGGTTTCCACATTGCGCCCTCAGAGTGCGATATACAAACAGTTAAAATACTGTACCACACAGTACACGTTTATACGATTCGTAGAAACATGGGCCACACTATTTCCGTCCCTTAGGTTACCTAATGACCATGGCATCGGGAAGTTAATCAGGCTTCAAAGTTAAAATAAAATTTGCCATATCCTGACAAATCGGAACACGTACTATACGTTGATGAACTGCATTTGAATTTACCTGGCGCTGAACGTACTGCTACAGTGAATACATCAGTAGGTGGTAGAGCTGAAGAGGGATGGGCAGCCTCACGAAGGTCAGTGACAGAAGTTCAACAAACAGACGTAATTAAAACGTACGTGACTGAAGAAATATTTCAGTAGAAAAATATAACACAGCAGTGTAAGAAAATCAGGAATGAGACCAAGAGGAAGTGCAGGGAAGTTAAAGAGTAATAGCTGCAGGTAAAATTTCAAGAAGCGGAAAAAGAAAACGTCCTGGTAAGACAACTTCAGAATATATAGAAATTATTTTAACTTTGGGTGGAATTAAGAACAGGTCATACATCATTACGAATGGAAAGGGAATTCGTGTGAGAGACTCAGAATAGAAAGTGAATCGATGGAAGAAATACATTAAGGGCCTCTAGAAAGGGGAGAAAGTGTTTGTTAAAGTGACAAAAGAAGAAATGAATATCGATTTTTAAGGCAGTTGGATCATGGAAATTTGCGAGAAAACGACACGGAAGGGACGGATAACATCATGTCAAATCTCTGAAATCCTTGGGAAGCGATTATTCGGATTATTGCGTAGAATCTATGATGCTGGAAACATACACCAGACTTTCGGAAGAATATCATCCACAAAATCACGAACATATAAAGTTCAAAATTTAGAATAAAATCAGCCTAAAACGCACATGCGACATAGTTCCTGCAAAAGCATAATGTAGTGGTACGGTAGTTGTACGGAAAACAAACTGTGGACTTTTTTAGAGGACGATCAGTTACGCTTTATCAAAGATAAAGGTGCGCTTGATAATGGAGGCAAGTCTTAAGGGATATGAATTTATCTTAGTAGGACTTTTCGACCTAAAAAAATAAAAAATTAAGATATTCGACAGCGTAAAAAGGTAAAAGATGTTTGAAACACCTTTAAAAACCGGTATAAACTGTATGGAAAGAGGGGAAATATAATTAAAAATATGCACACGATGCTACGCTATAATGGTAAAAACTAATTTAATTGAAGCCTGGGCTCTGCTTCTGCTATACTACGGACAAACACGATTACATCAAATGCGTCAGTTTAATTTGAAATAAAACTGTGCAATGCTTAATGACAACAGGCTACAATTGCACTACCTGCAATGTTGAAACACGGAGAAAGGTTTTAAGTCCTTAACGCAAATACAAGTGATTTAAGATTTCTTAAAAGATATTTTATTGGCCACTATATACTCGTTACTGTTCTCTGGTGATCAAAACAAGCTGCTGTGGAGCAATAAATGACTGGAGACCTCAATGGTGGATAATAAAACACCATAAATTTTATAAATTTATAAACTAGCAGGAAAAATGCCAGACTATGTTCACAATTACAAATTATGATAAAATGCCCTTAGTGAAAGATAGCTAGCCGAAACGATAATTTATTGTCGTGTAGGTCGGTTACACATGCGGTTGCCAATGTTCTCAGTCCAAAAACTTGAAAGTTCTGCGACTGCCAGAAACTAAATCGAAAACCGTGCAAAATTCGTCAGAGTCCACATCGTACGCAAAATATATTCAAACATCTTAGTCGAGAGTAGATACCTCTCAAACCGACTGTCTTCGACTTGCAAACTCCGACTGGCAGCCCACGAGGCTGCGATAAATAGACTGACCACAAGGAACTTGGCCACAAAACTTTTAAAGCGTCGGTCACGCCCGCAGAAAACTGGCCGCTTCTATAATTCTCAGCGTCTCCCACCCGTGAAAAGTACACCTAGTGATGTCACACAGGTCCTCATGTAATCACCAGCATAATTTTACAACTTTATACGCATACATTTAATTTAAATTCCGATTGCGCCACAAGCTGTGCGTTAAAATTGTGCTCATAATCCACTCACCACAATAATTTCTAAATCCTATAGTTTGCCTATAAATTACAGTTTAATTATTCTTAATATGTGCCTTCAGTGGCAAAAGCTGCTTATGTTCCTATCATCTTTGTTATTGAGTTTACAGTTACAAGTGGTACATCGTTTTCATCAGATTTTGTCTCCTCTTTTCATTGCTATATTAATGATTTTCGTATATTTAATTAAATTGTAACTATGGTCAAAACTATGTAAATAATAATAATCTTAGGATCTAAATAGTGTATGTACTAATTAGTACTCGCTGCCAACACATGATATCACTAAATCTGTCTTCGTAAAGAAGTTACGCTGAATTTAATTAATTTTCAATTTAAATGGTTCTCCCCTTTTAGTTATACGGTTTATGGGTCATATGATTATCTCAATCCATGCATCTCATCAAAGGTAACAAATTGATTACTCTACCTCTATCGTGACGTAATTACATTAAAAGCTATATATTATGAAGTGCATACGTTACAAGTATATCAATTTGTTTCTGTACCTTCGTTTACATAAAAATGTGTTTATACATTGAAGAGCCAAAGAAACTGGTACACCTACCAAATACAGGATAGGGCCCCACGAGCACGCAGAAGTCCCGCAACACGACGTGGCATGGACTCTACTAATGTGTGAAGTAGTGCTGTAGGAAACTGACACCATGAATCCTGCAGGTCTGGCCATAAGTACGGAAGAGTACTGAGGGGTTAGAGATCTCCTCAGAACAGCACGTTGCAGGGCACCCCACATGTGTTCCATAATTACATGTCAGGGGACTTCGGAGGCCGTGGAAGTGTTGAAAATCAGAAGAGTGTTCTGGGGCCACTCTGTAGTAATTCTGAAACCTGTGGGATGTCGCAGTGTCCTACTGGAATTGCCCAAGTCCGTCGGAATGGGCTATGGGCACGAATGGATTGTGGTGATCAGACAGGATGCTTGCGTATATGTTACCTGTCAGAGTCGTATCTTGACGTATCAGGGGCCCCGTATCACTCCACATGCTCACGCTCCATACCATTAGTGAGTCTCCATCATCTTGAACAAGCCCCTGATGACATGCTGGGTCTGTGGATTCATCAGGTAGTCTCCATACCCGTAATTGTCTGTTCTCTCGATACAATTTGAAACGAGGCTTGTCCGTCCGGGCAACATCTTTCCAGTCATCAACAGTCCAATGTCCGTATTGACGGGCCCAATCGAGGAATAAAGCTTCGTGTCGTGCAGTCATCAACGGTACGCGAGAGGTCTTCGGCTCCGATAGCCCGTATCGATGACGTTTCGTTGAATGGTTCTCACTATGTCACTTGTTGATGGCGCAGAATTGAAATCTGCAGAAATTTGCGGAAGGGTTGAACTTCTGTCACGCTGAACAATCCTCTCTCTTCAGTCGTCGATGGCCCCGTCCGGGCCGCAGCGATGTCGGAGATTTGACGTTTTGAGGATTCCTGATATTCACGGTACATTCGTGAAATGGTCGTACGGGGAAATCCCCACTCAACGCTATCTCGTAGATGCCATGTCCCATAGATCGTGCGCTGACTATAACAGCACGTTCAAACTTCTTAAATCTTGATAACCTGTCATTGTGGCAGCAGTAACCGTTCTAACAACGACGCCAGACACTTGTCTTTATAAGCATTGCCCACCGCAGCGCCGTATTCTGCCTGTTTACGTATCTTCGTATATGAATACGATTTCCTGTACCAGGTTTTTTGGCGCTCCAGTGTATCGTTAGATGCGTAATGAAACCCCATTTTACATGAAACCTCGTGTGTGGCTATACCTCCCTCACTTGCCTCTCACGCCTGTAAATCAGACGCAATGCTCGACCAAACTGCATTCCAATAGTCATACGCAAATGTACCTTGTTCTGTTAGAATTAAATTATCGAAAATATAGGGACACCTATTGGAACACCGAATAAGGGAACGTAATGATGTAGGATGATCAGGTCTGGAGCGAAGCAAACTTTTAATTCATCCCAAAGGGGTTCCATTGGATTCAGGTGGAGACTTGTGGCAAGACAATCCCACACAGAAATGTTACAGTCCACAAACCAGTGCCTCATAAACCTGCTTTATGACAGGGTGGATACACACAGCCGTCGGCTCCGAACTCTTCTGCAGTACAGTTTGTGGTAAAATGTGTTCATATCTTTCCGATAGGGGGTGCTCTTGAGAGCAGTAAGGAACCAAATCATAACGACGTAATACTACCTCATATCATGATATCACATTTCACAGTTAGAAATACACACGGTGGCAGGTAACATTCTAAGGTCATTTAGCAAACCGAAATCTTTCCGTTGCATTATCACAGGCTACAGCGTGATTCATCAGTTCAAATCACTTGTTTCCAGCCGTCTACTGTCCAGAAGCATCGCTCTTTATGATAGTTCAAGTGTCGCTCAGCACTGACTGCTGAAATTTCTGGCATATAAAGAGCTGTTCGACCGTTGTAGTTAATTATTGTTAAGTTGCTACGGCAACAGTCACTGTTCTAGCTGGGTTACTGGAAACACTTTCGATTTCAGAGGTGATTTCTTTCCTGATTTCAAGTGATCTTTACAAAGTCCATCCGCAATGCACGCAGGTCCCTGACCATCACTCCTTGAAGTCTGCCTGGTCTTGATTTCCCTTTGCTGTTTCTTCTCGTTTCCACTTCATAATCACATCACGGGCAGTCGACCTGGGCAGCTTTAGAATGGTAGAAATGTCCCTGATGGAATTATTGCTAATGTAGCTTCCAATACCTAGTCCATGTTCGAAGTCACTGGCCTCCTTTTCCACTGTCCGGACTGCCACTCAAGCCATCTGGTGGTCAACGCCGAATTACATAGAGTTGTCCCCTTACTTTTAATCAGATAGTGTATATACAACGAAAGAGAGGGAATAAAAATGAACACTGAGAAAGAAATGCTTCGATTAAAGTGGTAGCAAAGGAGAGAATGTAATCTTCCTCTCCTACTTTTCAAACTGTATATCGAAGAAGCAACAATGGAAGTAAAAGAAATTTTCAGGTGTGTTATTAAAATTCATTTTCGGATGATATTTTTGATTACATTAGCTGGTGGCATTGATGTTCTCTGTGAATATGAAGATGAATAACCCGTTGAACAGAATGAACAGTCTAAAGAGTGTAGAATAAAGGCAGAGAGTAGACCAAAATAAGACCTAAGTAATAAGGAGTAGTAGAAATCAGATACAAGCGATAAACGTAACATCAAGATGGATTAAGTGAGACAGCTCTACTATTTTCAGTGCTAGATAATGCATGGTGGACGAAGCAAGAGTGGTAGGTTTTGTTTCAAGACATCACTTAATATCTCACATGCTAGGGAGCTGGAGAAGGCAAACGTAGGAGAAGACAGAGACTGGAATGCAGTCAACATACAATCAAGTACGTAAGTGGTGATCTGTGATGCGGAAATGGATACATGAGAAAGAGACGTCTAAGACCACTTTAAACACGTCTACATACTCATGATTCCCTCCAGGCCCACCTCTCAGAACAAAGGAGTACTGTACGTAGCTTGCATTTAACAATACAGCTTTCACTTACGGACGACCCCAGAAACCACACTGAAGCGCCAAAGAAACTGGTGTAGGCATGCGTGTTCAAATACAGAAACTCGGTCAGCAAAACCTATATAAGGCAACAAGTGTCTGGAGCAGTTGTTAGATCGGTAACCGTTGCTACAATGGTAGATAATCAAGATTTAAATGAATCTGAACGAGGTGTTATAGTCAGCGCATGAGCGATGGGGCACAGCATTTAAGAGGTAGCGATGAAGTGACATTTTCCTGTGTGACCATATCACGAGTGTTCCGTAAATAGCAGGAATCCGGTAAAACGTCAAATCTCCGACATCGCTGAGGTCGGAAAAAGATCCTACAAGAACAGGGCCAACAACGACTCGAAAAAATCGTTCAAGTGGTAGAGGTGCAACCCTTCCTCAGATTTCTGCAGATTTCACTGTTCGGCCATCAACAAGTGTCAGCATGCGAACCATTCTACGAAACATCCTCGATGTGAGCTTTCGAAGCCGAAAGCCCACTCGTGTACTCTTGATCACTGCACCGCACAAAGCTTTACGCCTCGCCTGGGCCCATCAACACCGACAATGGACTGTTGCTGGAAATATGCTATGTGGTCGGAGGAGTCTTGTTCCAAATTGTATCGAGCGAGTGGACGTGTGCGGATATGGAGGCAACCTGATGAATCCATGGACCCTGCATGTCAGCAAGGATCTCTTCAAGCTGGTGGACGCTCTATAATGGTGTGGAACGTGAGCAGTCGGAGTGATATGGGACCCCTCATACGCCTAGATACGACTCTGACAGGTGACACGTACGTATTCATCCGCTCTGATCATCGCATGCATTCACGTCCATTGTGCATTCCGACGGACTTCTGAAAATGCAGCAGGAAATGCGACACCTCACACGTCGGGATTGCTACAGAGTAGCTCCTGGAACACTCTTCGGAGTTTAAACACTTCCACCAGCCACCAAACTCCCCAGACATGAACATTATTGAGTAAATCTGTGATGTTTTTCAACGTGCTGTTCAGAGAAGATTTCCACCCCCTCGTACTCTTACGGATTTATTGACAGCCTTGCAAGATTCATGGTGTCAAATCCTTCCAGCGCTGCTTCAGACCGTTATCGAGACTATGCAACCTCGTGTTGCAGCACTTCTGCTCACTGGCGGGTCGCTGCACGATATAAGGCAGGTGTATCAGTTTATTGGGCTCTTCCGTGTATATCAAACACGTACACGTAACGAAATAACTGTGCGGAACAGATTTGCATCTGACTGGCGTGCTGTGACGTTGAGGGTTGACATGATTTCGTTCTGGATCCATTTCTTATTTTAATTTATGTCAATGATCTGCCCCTATAAGTGGCTCGTGGTTCAGCTCTTTGTCCCTGGAAATGTGATGTGAGTCGGTAGTGTCTGTATTGTAGTATAAATTATCTAGTAAATAGTCAGATTAACTCTTATCTGGTACAAACTATACAGTGTACAGTTTCTGGAACAGAACTTTTACTGCAGTAAAATTATATTCTCGCGTGGTATTGAAATATTCAGTAAAGCTGAACGTTTTGAATATAGAGGGATAAGGACAGATGAATAGCTTTCCTTGAAGTAACGTATAGACAATCATGGAGAAACCTAATATTGCTGTCTTTAATGTAACAATAATTTCAAACTTTACTGTCATTTAAATATAAATCTTTTTATACTGAGGTGTAGAAAGGCGTGGGATACATCCTAATATCGTGTCTGAACTCCGTTTGCCCTGCGCAGTGCAGGAACTCGGCATGGTATGTAATGTGTTGGCAAATGTGCCAACACCTTGTAGATAGAGGAGGCCGAAATGCACGCTATCTGACGCAGACGGGCGTGAATTGTGGAACAGGATAAATAGTGTATGCTAATAAGAAAAGTATGCAGCTCCTCGAATACTTAACATTTATTTATCCTTGTTGTTTACAGCATTCTTGATGAGACCTTTCATACGATAACTATCAAACTATGTAAGGCTAATGGCGCCTTGCTAGGTGGTAGCCATGGACTTAGCTGAAGGCTATTCTAACTGTCTCTCGGCAAATGAGAGAAAGGCTTCGTCAGTGTAGTTGCTAGCAAAGTCGTCGTACAACTGGGGCGAGTGCTCTTCCGTATCTCGAGACCTGCCTTGTGGTGGCGGTCGGTCTGCGATCACACAGTGGCGACACGCGGGTCCGACATGTGCTAAATGGACCGCGGCCGATTTAAGCTACCACCTAGCAAGTGTGGTGTCTGGCTGTGACACCACATTCCTTCCCCGCAGATCGGCGAACGGTCGTGTGATAAGGCTTCCGCCCGCCGTGGGGAGGACCCCATGTTGACGTATGCGATGAGGTGGGGAGCCTAACAACAGGCGAGGCTGTGCCACCCGCACCCGGCCATTCGGTCCGAGGGGAGCTAGGAAACGCCTGAAAACCTAGTCCAGGGTGCACGTCAACACGCGGTGTATGCGGCCGTAAAGAGACAGGAGGGGCCGAAGGGTCGACCTCCATTGCGTCGGGGTACCCGACGCGCGATGACGTCATGTGGTCCGGAGTGGGCAAGAGTTCCATGGCGGAGGACAGCTGGTCCCGGGAAGCGATCGGCGGCGCGTGACCCAGGGAGGCGCTTGGTGGCTGCAGCGAAGCGTCCACTGCGGGCGGCGCCGGCTGGAGGACAGGCGGCGCCCGCGCCGGCGGCAGCGGAGGCGGCGGCGGCGCGTCGCCATGGGGCAAAATGGAAGGCATCGTCGGTAACACCTGGGGATGAGGCGAGCCAGTAGATGGGTCCCCATGGCGCTGACCGGACGGCACCGTCGCTGAAAGCAGACGGGGAGCGGCAGAACCCGTGCGACGACAGAGGCGCAGCTGATTGAGATGCCGACGCACCTCACCAGAGGCCCCCAAAACCAAATACATCGCGCGGCCGAGGCAGCGAAGAATGCGCCCTGCGAGCCAACGCCGTGAACCTCGATAGTTGCGATAGAATACAACGTCGCCTGGAGCAAAAGCAGGAGTCTGCCGCTGCACAGGAACCTGCTGCGGCGGGTGCAACAAAGACATCAAGGTTCGATGAGGACGACCGTGGAGCAACTCAGCCGGCGGGCGACCATCTCGGGGCTGAGAGGGATACGAAGACAAAAAGAGCAACAACGCGTCCTCCCGAGAATGCGACTCTTTCAACTTCAACATCTGTGACTTGAAAGTCCGGACCAATCGTTCAGCGGCACCGTTTGACTGAGGCGAAAACGGCGCGGATGTCAGATGTTGAATACCACTGGCCTGGCAGAATGACTGAAATTCTGCGGGCATGAATTGTGGGCCATTGTCGGAAACAATAGTCTGCGGAAGACCTTCAATGCAAAAGATAGCAGACAACGCTTAGATGGTGGCAGAGGACGTCGTGGAAGACATCCGGACAACAAAAGGAAAATTACTGAAGGCATCTACCAGAACCAACCATCGAGCATTCCAGAATGGACCAGCAAAATCGATGTGCAAGCGTTGCCAAGGGGAAGTGGCTTTAGGCCATGCAAAGACTTTCCGCGGCGGTGCGGATTGTTGTTCGGCACACGCCATGCAAGAAGAACACATATTCGTAATCGCAGCATCGATTCCGAACCAAATGCAGTGCTGACGAGCAAGTTGTTTCGTGCGCACTATACCCCAATGTCCTTGGTGAAGAAGCCGTAAAACAGAGGACTGTAACGAACGTGGGACCATGACTCTGGACTGATCATTATCAGAACGCAACAACAAAACACCACGTCGGGCAAAAAGTCTCTCCTTGTGAGCTAAAAATCGGCGAACCAACGGATCCTCGATCCGAGACTTTGACAAAGGCCATTGCGTAGCAACAAAACGCAAAACGGTAGCAAGGACAGGGTCAGCAGCTGTGGCTGTAGCTACACGACGAAAATCAATCGGAAACGATTCGACCACTTCATCGGTTTCCGCATCAATGAACATGCAAGCAAGTGTGGAAGAATCGAATGCTTTATCCTCAGGAACAGGCAAACGGGACAACGCATCGGCGTTTCCGTGCTCAGCAGTGGACCGATACAAGATATCGCAGCGGTACTGCGAGAGAAAAATAGACCAGCGAATGAATTTCTGCGTTTTACGCGGAGGTACAGGCTTGTTTGGATGAAAAAGCGACGTCAAAGGTTTGTGGTCCGTGATGATGGTAAAGTGCCGACCATACAAGAAATCATGGAACTTAGTAACACCAAACACGAGAGCTAAAGCTTCTTTCTCTATCTGGGAATAATTTCTTTGAGCAGATGAGAGCAATTTGGACGCAAAGGCAATAGGGCGATCATGCGAGCCAACTTTGTGTGCAAGCACAGCACCGATCCCGAAATCTGATGCATCTACCATCAACAAAAGGGGTCTCTGGGGATCGAATGGCGTAAGGCAAGTATTAGATGGCAACGCCGATTTCAACTGGCGAAAGGCGCGTTCGCATTCCGTCGTCCAGACGAACGGAACACCCTTACGGCGTAAGCGATGAAGCGGAGCTGAAATGGAAGAGGCATTGCGCTGAAAGCGATGATAATAGTTAATTTTACCCAACACACTCTGTAGCTGCTTCACATTTTGTGGTGAAGGCAAATCTTGTATGGCACGGAGGTGCTCTGGACTCGGATGTATGCCTTGGGCATTGATGACATGTCCCAGGTATGGTAAGTCACGAGCAAAAAACACACATTTGTCCTTCCGCAAGCGAAGACCATTTTGTCGCAATACCTGAAAAAATGTTCGTAGGTGTGCTAAATGCTCGTCGGCTGTCTTTCCGGAGATCACGATATCGTCCAGATAGTTCGCAGCAGTAGGGACCGACGCACAAACAATTTGTAAATATTGCTGAAACAATGCAGGGGCGGATGCAAACCCGAATGGCAGTCGTTTGAATCGGTACAAACCAAGATGCGTGTTAACCACCAAGATGCGCTGGGATTCGGCGTCCATCGGGATTTGCAAGTACGCATCTGCTAGGTCCAACTTCGAAAAGTATTTACCCGGGCACAGTTTATCAAAAAGATCTTCCGGGCGGGGTAAGGGAAAAGTTGCAGGCACTAGTTGTGGATTCACTGTTGCCTTGAAGTCCACACAAAGTCTCAGTTTTCCGGAAGGTTTTGGCAAAATTACTAAGGGTGAGGCCCAGAGAGACGCTTGCACACGTTCAGTTACACCCTGTGATTCCAAATCGTTTAATGTTCTTGCGACCTCATCACGCAATGCGTGGGGAACATTGCGCACTCGGAAAAATTTCGGTTGCGCGTTTACTTTCAGTTCCAAATGTGCTTCATTGTTTTTAGCGCAAACTAAGCCCGGTGCAAAAATGTCTGCAAATTCTTCACATAGCTGAGAAACACTGTCTGAAGGCACAGTCTGGTTTACCGATAGGACCTGATTTACTATAGACATGTTAAACAATTGAAATAAATCTAAACCAAACAAGTTCACTGCAGTAGAAGAACGAAGAGCGTAAAATGACACAAGTTTTGTTTGTCCCTTGTATGTTGCAAGAAGAGTGCACTGTCCTATCACAGGAATTAGCTATCCTGAATAACTTTTTAACTAAACATTTGCGGCACGCAACGGAGGTTTGCCCAGTTGTTTGTACGTGTCGTGATTGAGCAATGAAACTGCAGCTCCGGTATCGAGCTGGAATCTGATCACTTTGCCATTAAAGTCCAGATCTACAAAAAGTTTATTGTCCTGCTGACGACAAGAGCGACTGTCTCGTGCAATTTGAACTGATACAGGCACAGCATCACTTGCTAATTGACGCGATTTCCGGCGACGTAGACGCACACTTTGTGTGGGACGAACACAGTCACTGTTAGAAAGAGTGGCACTGGGCGGAGTGGAATTAACTACATGAATGTCCATGGGCGAAGGTTCACGAGCCTGAGTGTCCTTGGTTCGATTCCGGCGCAAAGCAAAGGGCCTGGAATGATTGTGATTGTCTGATCGGAGCTTTTTCTGGCAAACACTTTGAACATGTCCTTTCTTATTACAGAAAAAGCAAATAGCTTGGCGTGACGGGCAATTGTCACGCGAATGTCTAGTTGCACACCGCGGGCATGATTTCACTGCAGTTGTGTGCTGGCGCGGCACACCTGGTGTAGAGCGTGGCGGCAGCTGCGCAGACGTGCGCGAGGGCAGTTTACCGGGCCGCACACCGCGCCCGGCCGGCCGGTTAATGTTACACACGGCTGGCGAAGTTGCAAATGATTCCTGAGCACAGTCAAGTGTGTCTTGCCTATCCAATATGTCGATCACTTGCTGAAGGGAGGGATTAACTGGTTTCAAAATCTGCTCCCATATGCGAACATCAGAAACGTTCTGTGCAATTGCATCACCTACCATTGTATCTCAATAAGGGAGGTCACAGTCACATTCAAACGCACAATCCCTAGTAAGGCCTTGCAAAGTTGCAACCCACTCCCTATTAGTTTGACCGGCCGTACGTTTTGTACGAAAGAAAGTATACCTCTTTGCAACGACATTGACTGTTTCTTTGAAATAGGCGTCCAATGCCGACAAAATTTCATCGTAGGACAGAGTTGCTACGTCGCGTCGGGGAAACAATTTCACTATCACACGGTAGGTGGACACACCGACACAGGATAATAAGTGAGACTGCCGCTCATTACCTTGAATTCTGTAGGCGGCGAGATGAAATCCAAACTGGCGTGACCACTCAGTCCAGGTCTCTTGCTGTGCATCAAAACTGCGAAACTGCGGTGCAACTGCAGGTTGTGGCTGCGGTAGCGGTGAAGCGGCGGCTGCCGCATCGGTTTGAATGGCATGTTGACCCTGGACGAGCTGTCCAAGGGCATCCAATAACGCCTGCGTCTGCTGATTCTGCAAGCGATAAAATTCGGACAGTACATCTGGCGAAGCCATGACACAAGTAAATGTAAGCAATTAAAAAGAACACGTTTTCCTCGGCGCCAATGATGTGTTGGCAAATGTGCCAATACCTTGTGGATAGAGGAGGCCGAAATGCACGCTATCTGACGCAGACGGGCGTGAATTCTGGAACAGGATATATAGTAAATGCTAATAAGAAAAGTATGCAGCTCCTCGAATACTTAACTTTTATTTATCCTTGTTGTTTACAGCATTCTTGATGAGACCTTTCATACGATAACTATCAAACTATGTAAGGCTAATGGCGCCTTGCTAGGTCGTAGCCATAGACTTAGCTGAAGGCTATTCTAACTGTCTCTCGGCAAATGAGAGAAAGGCTTCGTCAGTGTAGTTGCTAGCAAAGTTGTCGTACAACTGGGGCGAGTGCTCTTCCGTATGTCGAGACCTGCCTTGTGGTGGCGCTCGGTCTGCGATCACGCAGTGGCGACACGATGGTCCGACATGTACTAAATGGACCGCAGCCGATTTAAGCTACCACCTAGCAAGTGTGGTGTCTGGCTGTGACACCACAGTATGTATTCAACAAGTCGTTAGCACTCCCCTGCATTAATATTGAGCCATGCTGCCATGCTGCCTCTAGAGCCCTCCCTAGCTGCGAAAGTGTTAGCCGGTGCAGAATTTTGTGCACTAATTGACCTATCGATTATATTCCATAAATGTTGACTGAGATTGAGGTCGGTCAATCTTCGTGGCCAAACCATTAGCGTCAGTTTTCCAGAATCTTATTCAAACCAACCTCGAAGAAATGTGGCCCTGTGATATGGAGCATTCTCATCCATAAAGATTCCTCTGTGGTTCGGAAACATGTCGGTGAATGGCTGGAAATAGTATGCAAGTAGCCGAACATCCAGGGATCCGTGTCCATTCCGTGCACACACAACCCATACAACACTCGAAACCTACCATCAGCTCTCAGCAACTGAAATCGGGACTCATCCGACTAGGACACGGTTCTCCGGTCGTCTAGTGTATAACCATTATGGTCACGAGCCCAGGAGCTGCGCTGCAGGCGATGTCGTGCTGATGGCAAAAGCACTCTCGTCGGTCGTCTGATGCCGTAGCCGATTAACGCCGAATCTCGCGTCACTGTCGAAACGAACACGCTCGTCGTACGTCCCACTTGAATACCTGCGGATATTTCACGCAGTGTTGAATGCCCGTTAGCGCTGGCAACTGTATTCAAATGTCGCTGTGTAAGTAGGCTGTTTAGGTTTTCTTATTGGTAACGCCACGTAGCGCTCTGTATGAAAATCACTGGGTGTGCTGTGTGCAGTCTGTGGCTAGTTTGCATTGTTTTCTGCCATTGTAGTGTTGGGCAGCTGGATGTTAACAGCGCATAGCGTTCGGCAGTTGGAGGTGAGCCGCCAGCAGTGGTGGATGTGGGGAGAGAGATGGCGGAGTTTTGAAATTTGTAAGACTGGATGTCAGGAACTGCTATATATATTATGACTATTAAGGTAAACACATCATCTGCTCTCTATCAAAATCTTTCATTTGCTAACTATGCCTATCAGTAGTTAGTGCCTTCCGTAGTTTGAATCTTTTATTTAGCTGGCAGTAGTGGTGCTAGCTGTATTGCAGTAGTTCGAGTAACCAAGATTTTTGTGAGGTAAGCGATTTGTGAAACGCATAGGTTAATGTTAGTCAGTTCCATTTTTTTGTAGGGATTTTTGAAAGTCAGATTGCGTTGCGCTAAAAAATATTGTGTATCAGTTTAAGGACAGTCATGAATAATTTTTCAAAAGGGGACGTTTCATATGTCGACCCATAGCCGAGAATACCTCACTGGAATCTTCTGACTTTATCTTGTAGTTTGTGTAATTAGTGTAGATTTTGTTTATAGCTAGCGCGTAATTGTAGAGAGAATCTCTTTTGTAGTTGCACTCTTTCATTGTTGTAAAGTAAAACAGGTGTGGCACGCATGTAAATTTGCACCAAGTATTTCGCAGCTTGCAATTAACTAGATATTATTTTCAGCGCTATGTTAATGTGTTCTCTTATTTTCTGTGTTATCGTGTGAAATATTGTGACAATAATGGCGTGTGAAAAACGTAACACTAGGCTCCAAAGTAAACAGAGAAATAATAGTGACGACGAGCGTAGCTTACCAGCACCGCTGTCTAATGAATTAACAGACATGTATGTCAAGAGTCAGCACTGTCTTTCCGTTGGAAGGACAACACTACTTCTTCAAGACTGCATGGAAATCCACTACTTCCGTGTGCATTCTCTTTTACTGCTCAAACTTTGAGAAAAACACTGCAATTTTACTGTGATTAACGATCAGGACTGTCTTTATGGACTGTGAGAAAATTTTCGCTTTTGACCAACATTGTATCAATAAGTGTGTGCATTTGATTTCTTTGTTATTGTAATTGTGAAAAAAATTCAAACAAATATTTATTGGCCCAAAAAAATTTCCTAAAATTTTTTGTGAGAAGCATGGGGGCTATGTAAGTAGGCTGTTTAGGTTTTCTTATTGGTAACGCCACGTAGCGCTCTGTATGAAAATCACTGGCTGTGCTGTGTGCAGTCTGTGGCTAGTTTGCATTGTTGTCTGCCATTGTAGTGTTGGGCAGCTGGATGTTAACAGCGCATAGCGTTCGGCAGTTGGAGGTGAGCCGCCAGCAGTGGTGGATGTGGGGAGAGAGATGGCGGAGTTTTGAAATTTGTAAGACTGGATGTCAGGAACTGCTATATATATTATGACTATTAAGGTAAACACATCTTTTGTTCTCTATCAAAATCTTTCATTTGCCAACTATGCCTACCAGTAGTTAGTGCCTTCCGTAGTTCGAATCTTTTATTTACCTGGCAGTAGTGGCGCTCGATGTATTGCAGTAGTTCGAGTAACCAAGATTTTTGTGAGGTAAGCGATTTGTGAAACGCATAGGTTAATGTTAGTCATGGCCATTTTTTGTAGGGATTTTTGAAAGTCAGATTGCGTTGCGCTAAAAAATATTGTGTGTCAGTTTAAGGACAGTCATGAATAATTTTTCAAAAGGGGACGTTTCAACTGCGTTGTGCGTGGTGAGGAGTAATGCCAGAAACTTGGCACTCTCGCCATACTGAATCCCCTAACGAATTGCACCTAGCTGCAACTACTATTCCGCGTACAAAGTCTCTTAATTCCCCTCGTGCGGCCATAATCACGTCGGAAACCTATACACATGAATCATCTGAGTACAAATGACAGCTCCGCAAATGCACTGCCCGTATGTACCTTGTTAAGGCGAAAACTACCGCCATCGGTAAATGTACATATCGCTATCGCGTGACATGTGTCATCTAAGTGTACCACTCACAGTACTTTTACTGTATGGTACCACGGGAACTCTGTACACCTACAAATAATATTCGCAACGAATTATAGGTCAGCCACGAAGATCTGCGATTTCTATTGATGAACGTAATATACGGTGTTGTTCAAAGGTTTCAGAAGTCTAGCTCTCACGGAATTTGCGTGCCAAACAGTGGTTAATTGTAAAAAGACTGCCTTTTTCCCTCTGGGAACTTTGGAAAGAAGAACGATAACACTTCTATTACAATCGGGCATACGAGTCTTCACTACTCCACTTGTTTCATTTTTATTAGACTTCGAGAAGGAAGTAAATATTCTAGAGGTGCACCCAATATTTTGAAACAAAATTTGGTAAGCTCCCTCCCGGCACACTCTTTTCATTCTCCTCTTCCTATTTTTTTGTTGACTCTCTCTCAGTTATGTGATGAACTTAGCTCCGTGACTAGCTTGACTCACTCGTCTCCAAAGTACCCGCTAAATAAACTGAATTAATTGAAACTGCGAGAGGTTCTTATTTGTCATAACTGAAATGTGACCTGCATCGTACTTTAGCGCCAGATGAGTAGCTGTTGCACCCTGAACGTTTCTTGAACAAAGCCGAATGTCAGTGCGGAGCTGTATGGAAATTTTGATAGTTTATTCGATGGTTTATTGATGTAAGCGCATTTTAGCCGACGACCACGCTCAGACGATACATAATTTACTTCTCCGTCGATACTTCTAACTGATCATAGAGAGTTTTCATTGTCATTTCATATTAAATATTCGTAACTTTGATTCTCGTGTTGCGTAACAACTCGCGAGTTACGTCTTGCGCGAAATCCATTTTCCCATCCTCCTCTCCATAAACAAAAGCGACTGTTGCTGTTCTTTATCCAATTGGAGCGGCTGGTCCTTCGACCCATTACAGCAATGTTTGGAGTCTTTTAGCAAACGGAACTTGCTACTGCAGCTGTTGTTTGCCACTACTGTAAAAGTGGTACAGTTAGGAACGCTATACCGACCGCGATTATCATCACCTAACGATAAATTAAGTTTCACGTTTTGTCTCGTGGTCCATTACTTCTTCAGAATTTTTCCCATTTAATTGTCAACGTTTTCCATGTCTGTCCTGTAAGCTGCCGAGAAAGCAAGGAAAAAGAGGAAAAAGATCTTTGTTCGGCGACGGAGAGAACTATATTACAGTATATACAGGGTGAGTCACTGACTATCGCCACCTAGACATCCAAAAGTATGATAGTACCTGAAACTTGTGTGGAATAAAAATTGCATGGGACAACGGGGGCCATAGTATGATGTTGGTTTTCTGTTGCTAGGTGGCGTTGCTTCAGAGATATGAAGATCAACTTTGTTAATTAAATGGGATGCTATAGTTTGGAACTTATTTCTTGATAGCGGCTGTCAAGACGAATCCAACGATGTGTAACAATAAGGTCTTTGAAGGTCAACGAAGGTCAAAAAGGTGGTATGAACGTTCATTTACAGAAGGTGTTCGAAGTGATGACCATTGGTATCAATGCAGTGCTGCAATCTTCTTATCATGTATTGAGTGGTATTCCTTATCGTTTCAGAACTTACCGAAGCACATGGTCTGACAATTCTCACTCGTATATCGTGCAAATAATAATTATTCGCTGAATACGGGGTATCCATGTAACGTGTCATTGACATGTAAATAGTATTCGACGGTTTCGCAACACAACAATAATAGGAACGGGAAGACTACTGCCGTCGAATCAAGCAAATGTTAATGATATGTTACTCCGAAGAACAAGTCTATATGCTTCTCATTTACGGAGAATGCCATCAAAACTCAGTGACAGATAGATACTTATACAATGGAAGGTATCCTCAACGTACTCACCCTACACGCCGTATATTTAAATATGTTTATGATAAATTGAAATCAACTGGATCCTTAACGCATCGGAAACACATCCAGCAACGGAAAGTTACTAACGAGGAAATGGAAATTAGTACCCTTTCCACTAAGGTTCGAGATCTTTGTGTCAGTCGCGTCAAATCGCAAGGAAATGTGGCCAAAGTACTGTTGTTCGTCTTCTTCATCGCCCTAAATATCATCCTTACCATACAAGTCTCCACCAAGAATTAACTGGTACGGATTGTATGTTGTAAGGTGTCAGGCAAATCCAACACCTTCCATGAAAACCCTGACATGATAAGCAAATCCAGCAGTATGCCACATAGCTCCGAATCAATCGTGACATTAAATTAACGAAAGTAATACGAGTAACGAGTGAGGAAATGGAATACCACAGACTAGCACAAGAATGCCTAAATGCATGTCATACTTTCCCACCGTGAGACAGACGCAGTTACGAGGGGAGAAACGAGAACAGAAGCCGAGAGCAGAACCGTGTTAAGCTGGAAGGCCCTACGATAAGGGATGGACACCCACGTCACCAGCTAACCTCTAGGACCACACCCCAGGCCGCAAGTTTTAGCGTGAGACTTTCTCGCGTCTATTTGTTACGTCAGGACCACCCCCCAGCCCATGTTAAAAGCTACAGCCCTCCAGAAGAACAGTATAGATCTTACGATAACACAAAAAGGGCCACCCGAACCGCAAATTTTAGCGTGAGACATTTTCGCGTCTCTGTTACGTCAGGACCACCCCCCAGCCCATGTTAAAAGATAGAGCCCTTCAGAAGAACAGTATAGATCTTACGATAACACGAAAAGGACCACACCAACTGCAAGTTTTAGCGTGAGACTTTTTCGCGTCTCTGTTACGTTGCAAACTTTAAAAACATTGCCTCACCATGAAAAGTATAAGGTTTCTCATTGGATAGACAGAATTTTTGTAGGCGGAGCTTAAGGTTAACATTGAGACCCTGATTGGTCAGATGAAAACACAGCCAGATAGTTTTTTTTTAAACCAACTTCGGTAAATTGTAGTAAGGAGAAGTTAGGAGGGAGCTGCTGCCGAGACGGCGAGGTGAGCGCAGCTGTGCTGCCCGCCGCCCCTGACGAACACCGACAAGGTAATGAACGCACGCGATGCCGCATAACAGCGCATAATGCTTCACTCAGAACTGCAGAAGTCTCATCTGCTACACCTTCTTTTTGCGTAATACTAGAGTCTATCGTCAATTAAAGCTCATGGTGTTCACATTTGCCACTTGAAGTAAAAATCTGAAACGCGAAGATTTTTCTGTTATATAGTTATTGAGAAGCTACGTCAGCCACTTTAATTTACGACAAGTTGGATAAGTAATTAAAGATAATTGAGGGTCACTGTAGACCATTTCGATGGTTTTTCTCTCTTGTGAAACCTAATTTAAGCCTAGATTATAGATGTGATATGGCATTGGTCATCCTTCGATCCATTGTAGAACTTGGAAACACATTCAGGGAATATTCGTTCACATTTTTGTTGAACACAGTTGGTTTTTACCATCCTGTATTAAAACATTTCCTTTTATCAATAGTGCAATTTATAAACAATGTTTTGTGAGTAGAATAAAATTTCCAATGGTGAACTTAACTGCTTTTTCGACGTTATTTTACCAGATAACTAAAAATAGGGAAGCCTTGAACTCCTTCCACTAAATTTAGTTAGTATTAAGATTCTTTTACAGGGAGTGCAGTGGAGCTGACGCTCAAATCATTAAGTATTTGGTTATATCATCGCTAGTCTCACTGAACCCTTCTGAACTCTACATGTCATGTGTGGTCTGACGTCTCCTTACGAGCAACAGGTCCCAGGTTCAAACTAGTCCATTCTCTAAAAAACACGCTCAGAGCGTCGTTGCGTGAAAGTGGTAGGGAGACACGATATAGAACAAACAGACACCACGCAGAATGTTAGAATGTGTCACACTGAATTCTGGAGGACAGAATTATAGGCCCCTATTTCATTGAAGGAAATCGGAATGGTACGAAGTACACCACATTCGTGCAAGGAACATTAGGTCTGTTATTGGAAGAAATGCTTTTAGAAACAAGGAACAGAAAGTGATATGAACACGATGGGTGTCCGCCACAATTTTCGCTGATGGCTAGAAATGAATTACAGAGATAATTCCCAAATCGTTGGATTGGACGCGGAGGAGATGTGTCGTGGCCGGCTCGTTCACCAGACTTGATGCCTCTGGATTATTTCTTGTGATAATTCGTAAAGTACATTGTTTATTAAGACGTTTCTACTACACCTGAAGGTACGCGAGAAAGAATTTTCAGAGCATGTACTTCGATAAGTGCCGATGCAATGAGGTTCAAATGGTTCAAATGGCTCTGAGCACTATGGGACTTAACTTCTACGGTCATCAGTACCCTAGAACTTAGAACTACTTAAACCTAACTAACCTAAGGACGTCACACACATCCACGCCCGAGGCAGGATTCGAACCTGTGACCGCAGCGGTCGCGCGGTTCCAGACTGTAGCTCCTATAACCGCTTAGCCACCCCGGCCGGCATGTAATAAGGAATACCACTCAGTCCATGATAAGAAGATTGCAGCACTGGATTGATACCAATTGTCATCACTTCGATCACCTTCTGTAAATGGACATTCATGCCACCTTTTTTACCTTCGTTGACCTTCAACGACATTACTATTACAAATCATTGGATTCATCTAGATAGCCGCCATCAGGAAATAAGTACCAAACGATAGCATCGCATTTTAAAAGAAGAAACAAAGTTGACCTTCATATCTCTGAAGCTACCCCACCTAGCAACCAAAAACCAACGTCAAATTATGTCCCTCGTTGTCCCAAGCAACTTTTGTCCCACAATTTTTCAGTTCCTATCATACTTTCGGAGTTACTCTTGGTGGCAACAGTTAGTGGCTCACAATGTGGAAATATTTATTGCATTACGTCTTACAATTAACAATTTTTGTTACAATCATTTAATAACTGAGCTACATTTGCCTGATTTCTCTTGATTTCTATCAGGAATGAATATACACAATAATTTTTGTCATTTTGTATTTATTCTTAATTTTTGTTTCAATAAAAATGTTTGTTTTTCATAATTTAACTCTTTCTTGAAAAATGAGTATAAGTGGGTATGTCAGCTATTCTGTTTGCCATTATGAAATGTGAATACTAATGTTGAAGGAACAATGCATATTAATATAGTAACATAACACTGATGGATTTTAGTGTTTGTATTACCTCATATGAACTCACTGTTGGGTTTAATACTTTGTTGCTCCACCACGAGTCTCATTTACCGCTTGGTATCATGAAGGCATTGAAAGAATCAACTTTTTAATGTACTCCTCACTCAGTTCATGAAACCACACACGCACAAGTGTCTCCAACAGCTCCCGTTTATTCCGTGGCTTCTTTTTGGTGACAGCATTTCCCATAACCTACCAACAGTTCTCAATGGTTTCCAGGCCACTCTAATTCTCGAAGCCCTTTTTGTCGAACGAAATATTTTACCTGAAATGTGTAAGTACTTGATAATTAACCAAGAAAGTACTCTGCTTCGTGTTTGGTACAAATATTAGTCATAGGACTCACGTTCAAAGCTCTAAGGCAAGGGAAGAAGTCAATCTGTAAAGGCAATTGGAAACACCTCCAAACTGGTCTCTAATGGTTGGAGTAAACTTCCTTTAAAGGATGCTTATGTAGACATCTGCGTTGACAGTGCTATTTATGAAGTCCAGACGACCTACTCAGTAACTGGAAATGCAACCCTAGACCATCTGTCCTTGTGGGTCTTTCACTGTATATTATGCATAATGGCAAAAGTTCTTCACCTTTCCTTCGACGCACTAACACTTCTCGATCTGATCCACGCAGATTAAATTTGGACTCGTCTGAAAAGATTACCTTGTTCCACATCTCTGGTGTCCATGTTGCATGTGCCTTTGCCCATTTTAGTAGCTGTTGTCGCATTGTCTTGGCCAATAAAGGCTTCCTTCTAGGTCGACCAGCTGAGAGTCCAGCCTCCAGTAGTCTATTTCTTACAGTTGTACTGGTTACTGAGATGTCGCACATTTCTTCCCAGTCTCGATTTACTTCAGATGACGACAGGCGACGATCGTTGAGCGAAAGCCTTTTCAGTACCCTGTCCTGTTCGGCAGTAGACGCCCTTTTCCGACCTCTTCCTTTCTCACGATCAACATTTCCTTTTTCCCTACATTTTTACGGTATCCTCGAAATCTTAGACTGATTATATTCCGTCTTAAGAGGCTATCTTTCTGGTGCTGAGACTGACAGACAAATAAGCAAGGATAGTAGATTTCTTTTCTGGCGTTAATTCAACTGACCTGCCCAACTTCTCACTACAAAGTCCCAACTCAAAATGGTAGTATAAACACTAGTTTCATTGTAAAACCAAACGACAACTGCAAAGAGTTGTGTATTGTTTGAAAACATGCGTGAAGAAGTCAGTTTATTAAGACTAGAATATGCCAACAAAGTTTAGCAACTGCAAAAGACAATAAGACGAAGTAATTCATGACGATGCAGTAACTATTTCCACCACAGCCATCTTGTCGCCAGCACTGCTGTTCAAAACAAACTCAATTTGGTTTGAACAGCAGTGCTGCTGACAAGATGAATCTTGCATATACTGTTATTTACAAATATTTGACGATGCTGGTCCTTATTTTGTGTTGAAAATTGACGATGCCACTATGATTCCAACGTATTAGGACATGTTTTTGTAAAACAGATCTGAAGATGGTCATTACAGACCGAAACCGGTAGTCTGATGACAAAAATAATTGTGACCATAGACGTGAAGTAAAGGAAATTTATTCTATATTCGGGTCACTGTTAGATTCGCGACCAGGTGGCAGCTTATGAAAATAACTTTAAAACATAAAACATAAGAAATACCATACACTTCAATAGAACGGAAGTTGTCCACAAGCGAAATTTATAATTCAATCTTAAACTCCATTGGACATTGAATTTAAGACTGGCAATATTTTGATTACATGTGTACCAATATAACCGTCTCCTTTCTTTACTATTTTTAACTCCTTAGGTATTAACAGAAATCGGTGATGGTGAAAGTACTATATTTCTACTTCTTATTGTTTCCATATGGGGTTCATATTAGTATTGATAAAAGACATTAATGTATATAAGCCTCGCAGGGTGTTCATTTCGACTCGAGATAACTAAGTATCTCGAAAACGAAGAATCGTCACAAAAAAAAAAAAACAAGTTGTAAGTGAAAGGTTAATATTAGTGAAGGCGACATCTGTCTCTGCTACAAATGGCCACATCAAACCCACCTCTCCAGCCTGGGCGGTGTCAGCTTTGTAATTTCAAATGAGAACCCCCCAGTTCTATGAATATTTGGATCCTACGCTACAAAAAAATGTTCGATTTACTCACACCATCGTTACCCGTTTATGATAGTTGGCACTGTACTCGACAGAGATTAGTTGTGTGTATTTTTGCATTTGAGAACCGATGCATTGATTCTACATATCACTTACGAAGTAAATATAAACCATTGTCTTCTAACGGTTCACATTTATTGCGAAATTCGTTCTGGTAACGCTTTCTTATTGTAAAAAAAAACAATACGGCCACACATTTCATTGGATGGTTAGAAGCTATATTTAGCGTGATCCAGGAACAACGACGTGGATGCAATAGACTTCTGCTTCCATCCACTTGCATGATATTGTTCAGTCCCCTTTCATTTCACCATTGCGGTGCTTGATATTGGCAGGTCCACTTGTCCCTCATGATTGGGATGTTTGATTTCGGTAATTTTACAAGGCAGGTGCGCCAGCCACTATCAGTTCATGGGCATTTGAGCCTGTTATAACCTTTGTGGTTTGTACTCCGCCGGTAGTTGACTACCAGTCACTGCAAGAGTTATGGCGGTCGGATGTAAGCAGACACTGAGTGACAGTCTCCAGGTAGACTTACGGCACGACGTGCTTCAGCTGTCTGTAGCAGCCATCCTCAGATCAAACGTTCGGCAACAATGGCCTCGAGGTGCATGGGACAAATGTTGTCACCCTTCCATAATCAGGAATATGCTGCAAGTTCCGACAAAAGATGGGTGCAGAGGACGGCTGAAAACGCTCTTAGTGAGTGACTATCTTGGAGCATTTGTATTTAATAAAGAACGTAGATATTCCTAGAACTATATCTTTTCGCATTCTAGTAGGTCTTCTGGTAGTAAAGCCGATTACTTGTGACTTCTTTTTTGTCAGATCTCCAACGTGTGACTTTCAAATATGCTATTATGTTTCTCCTACAAAATTGATACTCGAAGTTCCTCTTTTGTCAGGTTTTGTTTCTGAAGAACTCACTGAAATGTCTTCAGATCAAAGCAATACTCGGTGTGGGTTCCATGTATTTTGAAATTGTGCATCATAAGGATTTAATACTTCTAAGAAGTATGCTCACTCACGCAACGCCACTTCATTCCTTATAAATACTCACATGTCACAAGTGATCTGATCTTGAAGTATTTCATACTGGTACATTGACTACTCTGCACGCTCCAGTGGCTTCGTGTTCAGTACGCCATAGCCACACAGTTTCTGAAAATTTGCAAGTTCCCCTACGTAATCAAACGTGCTCAGAGAATTTACGCAGCTACGCTTTAGGACGTGAATATCTTCGTCGTACTAAAGTTGTTGCTCCGCGTACGGGCGAGAATTCAGACCTGCGTCTGTTCACCGAAGTGTATTTCGTATTTAGTTTAATGGCCCGCAAGTAATGCAGATTTAGAGCAGCCACAGAAACGTTGAACTCACGCATGTGCAGCCAACTGCTGAGACTGCTAGGCCTGATCAACCCTGCCTGCGGTCTTTCCGTTCCGTTCCGTTCATCTACTGCCTTTACACTTTTGTAGTTTAGACTAGTTTGCTGCATCGCAGTGATGAAAGTTTTTACTTTATCTGATACATAAGTTACACTGGATTTCAATATCAACAGCTATTTATCAATTAAATAGACGAGACGCGCTACTCTACGACGCTTATCAGATGCATAAATGTCACAGGCGTACATCTAGATGTACAGGTTCATGTTACATTTACCTACATGAGAAACGCATGAACGAAACAACTTATATTTGTACACGAGAAAACGTTATTTAGTTTCCTCATTTGTGTGGCCATCTTGTTCGTAGCTGCTTTAAGTTCCTGAGGGTATTTTAGTTCAGTCGCTGCAACTACAAGACAATGCTTGTTTTCACCGTGCGCGTTTCGCTTTACTGAGGTAAAGGACGCTTGGTTGTTGTGGTTGTGAGTTTTGCTAGGTTTCTCGCCTACAGCGGAAAATACCGTCTGCTAGCAAAACTTTGGCTTTGTTCTTCGTTAGACACAGATACATGTACTCTAATTTTTAACTCCGTTGCAAAACTATACATTTCCCACGTTTTACTCACCACACCTTACCGCACACATGTTGCTGTGAATTTCTATACTGTGTAAGATTAGTGAAGGAGCTGCGACTTTATTTGTTGTTTTTTCGGAGGGAGGGGGATTGTCAGGAATAAGCCATGATCAATAGACATCACTGTGTAGTAGTGTGACGGAGTGTGAGGTGGAGGAGAAGGTGAGGAGGAAGAGGTGAAATGAAAGCGCAAAACACAAAGCACAATACATACTCAGAAGCATAAAAATAATCAGAAAACATTGATGAACGAAAAAGTGTGCTGTGTAAAACGTGAAAAATTCATAATCAATGTCTAACCAAGGACAGCTCCAGAGATGTGCTGGCAGATGGCATTTCCCGCTGTAGGCGAGAAACCAAGTGGAAATCACCGTAAGTGAAAAGCAACATACTGTCAATGAACTGTTTTTCGATCTAAAAAACCAATCAAATTATAAATATTTTTAGTTGTTTTGTAAATAAAACTGCCTTTTCCTGCAGCTAGTTACTTTATTTATCCCATAGGAGTTTCGCCTTCTCCTGTTCTAAGGCATAATCAGTGGGATCTACAACGATACAGTTTTGTTATAGATTATCAAACAGTTCATATCGCGATTTTTTGTAAAACAAATTATTTACTTACGATTTGCTGATCTGCGTTTGCTCACATCTGGTCTGTAGGTCGCACTACCACTTTTATCACTGCCACATAATCACATGTTAGTGTTCTCGCCGTGCACACACTGTTCACCACGTTTCTCACTTTTTTTGTGGTGGAGTATTGTTCTTTTGTCACTCGATACAACTATTTCGTCGTGCACTTCTTTTCACAGCATAAATATTCATACTCCATGACGTGTATCATCGTCTTTGGTATGTTTACCTATTTGTTACCAACCTAACGAAGCATATGTTTGTTACTAACTTCTATTTATGATGTTTATACCGCGTGTATGTGTGTATGAGTGAGAGAGAGGGAGGGGGTGGGGTACTGGCTGTTAGCGTTTGGCTGAAAACTTTGGTGACAGCTGTTTTGACTTTTCGTTTCAATATTGTGTGGAACGGTTCATGGATGAGTGAGTGTAAAGATGTTGGGTTCTATTGTTATTACATTGGACAGTATTATTATATTAACACTTTTGCGAACGTTATTCTATTATTTTATCTATTAGTGTAAATAATGGATTGCTTGGCATGTGTACTTGGTCATTCAAGAAATTTGTTATAAATATCTTTAACTACAAGTCACTGATGATGCTTTACCGGAATGAAACGAAATGCATCTGGTGTAAAAAAAATTTTCTTGTAGTTGCAACAAGAAAAAGAAAATTCCTACAGGTTACTTAGTTTTTAAATGGACATTAGTTAGGTATATGTCTGCTTAATGTAAAGGGTGGCCGTATTTAAAGTTCCGGTTTCCAAGCGCTGTTGAAGAAGAACAGTTGCTCAGAATGACGTCAACCCTGAACGGCATATTATTGACGAAGAGGAGAACGTCGTGGAAGATTAAAAAAAAGTACCGACAATTTGAGCAATAGATGGAGACGTAGGCGTCAGAATACGCACTCTAACAGGCGTGCAGCACACAGCTGTTCCTCAGTTTGCGTCCGAGACGCTCAGCATGACTGTCTCCATGAAGGATCGTGCACTGCTCATGAAGTTCTTTTACTAGAACGGTGACTGTGCGCCAGTAGCCCTGCAGAAGTTCCGGACATTCAACGGTATGAAAAAGGCAACGGGCCAGATGCCTGCTAAGGTTCGGGAGAAAACTATTACAGCATTCGAAATGACAAGTTCTATAGAATTGCAGTGTGGCAGAGAGAGGAAAGCAGTTGATCAGACGTCTGCTGAAGATGTGTCCACAGTATTGCAGGAGTGTTCGAGCGATGGTGCGTAAACATAAGGTTCACGGGAAATTTGCCCGACTGTTGGACATGCCTGGGAAGACGGCGCATAAAATTCTGCGAAACATCCTTTACTGCTATCCATACAAAATCACCCATTCTCAGGAGTTGCCTGCTGCTGAGCTCCCAGCAAGACAAACGTTGGCTCTGCAATTTCTTGCTCGTATGGTCGCGGACAATCAGTTTCCATGGAACGTAGTGCGGACAGACGACAAATTTCACTCCCCAGGGAGATGTAAATGCTTAGAATTGCAAAACATGGGCAACAGAAAATGCCCACGCGCATGAACTGGTACCATTTCATTCTGCAAAGGAGTCTGTGTGGTGCGGGTTGACCTCATCATTACTCGGAAGGCCGTATTTTTCCGACGCTTTGCGGACCAACGTGATTCCAGTCCTTCAACAGTGTGAGTCTGTGGGTATGGTAATTTTTACGCAAGGTAGCGCTCCGCTGCACAATGCAAAGCCAGAGGCATTCCGGAAACGCTAGATTTCTACACTCCTGGAAATGGAAAAAAGAACACATTGACACCGGTGTGTCAGACCCACCATACTTGCTCCGGACTCTGCGAGAGGGCTGTACAAGCAATGATCACACGCACGGCACAGCGGACACACCAGGAACCGCGGTATTGGCCGTCGAATGGCGCTAGCTGCGCAGCATTTGTGCACCGCCGCCGTCAATGTCAGCCAGTTTGCCGTGGCATACGGAGCTCCATAGCAGTCTTTAACACTGGTAGCATGCCGCGACAGCGTGGACGTGAACCGTATGTGCAGTTGACGGACTTTGAGCGAGGGCGTATAGTGGGCATGCGGGAGGCCGGGTGGACGTACCGCCGAATCGCTCAACACGTGGGGCGTGAGGTCTCCACAGCACATCGATGTTGTCGCCAGTGGTCGGCGGAAGGTGCACGTGCCCGTCGACCTGGGACCGGACCGCAGCGACGCACGGATGCACGCCAAGACCGTAGGATCCTACGCAGTGCCGTAGGGGACCGCACCGCCACTTCCCAGCAAATTAGGGACACTGTTGCTCCTGGGGTATCGGCGAGGACCATTCGCAACCGTCTCCATGAAGCTGGGCTACGGTCCCGCACACCGTTAGGCCGTCTTCCGCTCACGCCCCAACATCGTGCAGCCCGCCTCCAGTGGTGTCGCGACAGGCGTGAATGGAGGGACGAATGGAGACGTGTCGTCTTCAGCGATGAGAGTCGCTTCTGCCTTGGTGCCAATGATGGTCGTATGCGTGTTTGGCGCCGTGCAGGTGAGCGCCACAATCAGGACTGCATACGACCGAGGCACACAGGGCCAACACCCGGCATCATGGTGTGGGGAGCGATCTCCTACACTGGCCGTACACCACTGGTGATCGTCGAGGGGACACTGAATAGTGCACGGTACATCCAAACCGTCATCGAACCCATCGTTCTACCATTCCTAGACCGGCAAAGGATCTTGCTGTTCCAACAGGACAATGCACGTCCGCATGTATCCCGTGCCACCCAACGTGCTCTAGAAGGTGTAAGTCAACTACCCTGGCCAGCAAGATCTCCGGATCTGTCCCCCATTGAGCATGTTTGGGACTGGATGAAGCGTCGTCTCACGCGGTCTGCACGTCCAGCACGAACACTGGTCCAACTGAGGCGCCAGGTGGAAATGGCATGGCAAGCCGTTCCACAGGACTACATCCAGCATCTCTACGATCGTCTCCATGGGAGAATAGCAGCCTACATTGCTGCGAAAGGTGGATATACACTGTACTAGTGCCGACATTGTGCATGCTCTGTTGCCTGTGTCTATGTGCCTGTGGTTCTGTCAGTGTGATCATGTGATGTATCTGACCCCAGGAATGTGTCAATAAAGTTTCCCCTTCCTGGGACAATGAATTCACGGTGTTCTTATTTCAATTTCCAGGAGTGTATTCCGTCAGCTGACCACATTTACGTTAAGACACTTAGAGCGGCATCTCTGGGTAAAATACTCGTTGAATTTTTTCCTTTGTCGTTTCAAACTGCATCAGTAAAATGCAGTTCTAATTGGAACTTAAATTATGTACAGCATGTTTATAAATGTCATACCTGTATATCTAGGTAGCAATATCTACACTCTTATGTTACATGCAACCATATTCAAAACGCAACAACGAAAAAATTATATTTGTATGCGAGGAATACTTATATAGTATTTAAATATACACGACTCGAATGTTGCAAGTGAAGATCGTGCTGTTACATCTGGCACTGGAAAACTTGTACTGATACTGTTGTTGCTCAGACTCTAGTGTAGGCAACTTTCAGAGGTGATAGTACGGACCAAAGCAAGAAAAAGTTTCCAGGAACATTGTCTCTAAAAGACATAGTCCTGGGACGTTGTCAAAAACTGGAGCTTGCTGTAAAAGAATTTTGCGTAGCTCTGTACGTTCGTCGTCTGTATTTGCACTGCTCTGTTTAACTTTATCATAAATTATTTGCATAACGTCATAGTCGGCTTCGTCTGCTGCATTGTAGTTGTGAACATACGTATCTGTGAACAATGTGGAATGACAGTCTATGTTACTTGATGCAGAAATGACCTCTGACAGATTAATTGTCTGTTCTTCTGCAGATAAAGAGTGCTGAAATTCTAATGCCAGTTGTACATTTTGATCATTTCACATTAAATAGGAATTTTGAAAGTCAATAATTGCGTCGTGTTGTACCAAAAAATTCGTACCTAAAATAACGTCTGTTGTCAATAAGGGAACAATCCAAAAATTTAAGTGGAACGAATGACCTGCAATACAAAACGATAAGTGTGTCTGTAATTTTACATCTACTCCTTTACCAGATACTGCTCCTTTTACTTTAGTTTTGCCTAATGGTAACGTAGGATAGGTATACTCTTTGTTACATTCGCTGAAAGTTTCTTCATTTATAACTGACATAGGTGATCCAGAATCGATTTCTGCTGAAAATGTGGATGATCCAATCTTTACTTCAATGACAGGATGGGAAATGGTTTTTTGAATTACTGGTTTTTCATGCAAAAGAGTGTCTCGGATGTCGTCAAAAGTAATAACATTTTGGTGAACAAGATTCTGTGTGTCAAAAGTATTGCTTGCATTGTTGGAAGATGCAATCTGTACTGTATCTAGTCAAATTCTATCTGACGTGCAATTATTTGCGTGAGGATGCTGTGGCATTTCGACTATTTGTACTGTTCTGTTATATCTTCCTGACGTATTAGGTTCGGGATGATACCGACTGTCTGGTTCATTCATGATAATCTGTTGTGGATGATTCTGCTGCTGGTTACTGTTGTAACCGACTGTTACGCTGAAAACTGTGCTCATTACTTTTACGTCTGTCATAATAATCATTGCTTTACGGCGCGTTGCGATACGAGTTGAAATGATGTGTCTTCTGTACGTAGTGATTCCCTTGTTACTGTCCGTTACTATATGGTGTGGCCGACGCTATACGTGTAGGCTGCGAAACATTAAAGCTTGGTTGACCTTGTAAACCACATTGTTGGTTAGGTATGCTAACCGGCTGCTTTTGTTGCTGTTGTGGGGGAAAGCCTCTATTGTTACCAAAATGCGTTTGCTGTTGCTGATAATTTTGACGGTACTGATAATTAAAATTTTGTCTGCTATTAAAATTCTGGTGGTTGTCATTCCTAGATCGTCTATCACCTTTGCTATTAAAATAGCGTGGCTGGTCGTAATTACTGTGTGCTTGTTGGCCTTAGTTATGATGTGAAAAATTTTTATTTATGAAAGAATAGTCTGATTGCTGAACTTCCAAAAGCTGTAGCAGATCTCTAAATGGCGAAATATTTTCTTTCTGCTGTCCTGTTAAAAGTGATTCTCTTAACGATCGTGGTAATTCGGAAATAGGTAATTGGATAAGTGCTGATTCACTGTATGGCTCACTTAAGTATTGGTTTTGTTGGTCCATGTGTTCAAAAAATTGCGTGACAGTGGGAAAATTTGAGTTCTCATAATTCGGTAAGCTAATTAATTGATCCTTGATTCCGCGCTGTGTCGTCTTCGACCAATACGCTGACAGAAAAGCATTCTGAAATTCTTCAACCGAGTAGCATTGTCTCGCGATCGGTCTCATACGAGTTGCCGGTTTGTCTTCCCAAAAACTGCAAATAAATTCAAGTTTGTGTGTTACGGGCCAAGTTGTTGGAAAAAGCAAAGCTGAAGTGTTGTATCCAATCCAAAGGGTGAACCTGTGTTCTGTCATTTTTAAATACCTTAAATTTCCTAACGGATAGAAAGTGCTTGTAATCAAAATTTTCGTCTCTGAACGTCTGAACAGGTTCAGGATTGTATGACAATCTGTCCGTCTCTGACTGTTCGGTATCTAAGTCGCGTACACTCTGTAAATTACCTAAATTAAACTGGCTGTATGAGTGTGAGAAATGTTCGGAATGTGGCGTATGCCATGCCGTGTTAGAGGCTGAAACATTTTCCATCTCTGTCACTTCTTGCTGTAAAGACGACACTTTTCTACGCAATGAAGTATTGGTCGAACTTATCTCACTGATTGTCTGCTGTAAATTTTGGAATTCTGGTGATTGATTGAAAGATATTGGTGACGTATCGTCTGATTTGGTGTCATTGTTATTTTCGATAACGTCAATACGACTGGCCAATTCATCAAATTTTTCAGTTAGTGCTTTTGCGTGGTCGTCGTTTTTAGTGTCACAAGCATCAATTTGTTTTTGTATTTTATGTGTGGTTTTGTCCAATCTCTTAACGTCTGCTTTGATGGCATCAGGATCCTGTATTAATTCTAATTGTTCAAGTCTGTTGTTCACTGTCTGAAAGGCTACTGTGTGTGTGTCTGTTTTTGTTTTGAGATCGGAGATTTCTTCATGCAAATCGGTGTTCAGCTGTTTGATTTCGTCTGATACTGTAGAAATATTGTTGTCTACGTATGTTTTCGCCTTCGTAAACATTTTGCGCTTATCTTCCTGTCTCTGTGCAGTAATTGTTTCCATGACTTGTTTCTTTACTCTGCTCTGTTCCTGTATGAATTTACGGTAACGCGTTTCACTGTTTTGTAGGTGGTGATTAAAACGTTCGTCAATTACGCTGTTTTGTTGTTCAAATCTCTTGTCGACTTTCGCGTCCAGCGTGTGTGAAAGTTCTGCTGACATTAATTTAAACTCGTCGCGTAACTGTGTAGCGTTTTCAGCACATTGTTTAGCGACTGCACTAATTTCATCTCTAAGTAATTTCGTTGTGGCTGCGTGTGTATTGCGTATCTCTTCACTATTATTCCTGGCACTGGCCTTAATTTCCTCACGTAATTGTTTTTTAGTTTCACTACATTGCTCCGCAACTGCTGTAATCTGTTCAGTAAGCTGTTAAATAGAGGTGTGAAGTTTTTCATTAATTTGTTTGAACGACCTGTCGTGTTTTTCATTCGACTGTTTGAAACTTTCATTAAGTTGTTTGAAATTGTTGTCTTGTTTTTCATTCGACTGTTTGAGATTTTCATTAAGTTGTTGTTTGAGATTTTCATTAATTTGTTGTTTGAGATTTTCATTAAGTTGTAGCAATAATGCCATAACTCGATCCATGCCAAAATTAGCTGCTCTATTCTCTGTGCTGTGTGATGGTGTATCTGCATGTGGCTCGTGTTGTGTACCAGTAACCATTTGGTCATTGTCTGATTCACAAAAAGGTTTGCTAATCGGATGTGCACTGTTGGTCACCACAACGGAATCAAATAAATTTGACGTGTTTTATGTATTTTGTTCACCTTCGTTAGAAATATTTATCTGTTCACTGTGTAAATTTTGCAAATCAGGTGTGTTAAACTTGGCAGCGTTCATTGAAACGGAAAGTGCCGCGTCATCAATTGTCGTTAAATTTACAGTGGACGCAATTGAATTTGTTTGCTCATCATTTAGATTAGAATCATTACTAGTGATCGGCACGCACTGATTACCTGGAATTAGAGGATTATCACTATTACACTGAGTGTCGCTAGTATTATCGGTCAAATTATTCGAGTCGGCTTTTTCACTCGTTGCACATCGCGATGTACTGTTAGCAGTTTTTCGCGGCATTTTTCACAACTCAAAGTTAAGCAGAAAAGCAAACAAAGACAAAGCAAAATGGCACAAATACAATTACAACAAAGAGCAATAAATTGCCGATGATCTGTGAAAGAAAGAATGACAAGTTAGTTAATGCGTTGCGCCAGATGCAAACTACCTTTAACGATAGTGTAAATAAGAGCAGATATATAACTGACTACTTCTCATAAATTCACAAAACATACGATCCTGGCCGGTTGTCGACAAGCGTAATCTCCCCACAGTAAAATAATATAAATAATATTCTAATTTAGTGTAACCTCCCAATAAATAAATTGCGTAACCTATCAATAATAAAATGCGACTAATTTCTCAATAAAATTGTGACTCACTTATAACCTTTCAATAATTGACTGTGAATTTAAACTGGTAAATTTTGGACGTCAGCAGTGCTGCGTCATGGCCTTGAAAATTCATTCTGAATAAATTGAAAAATCTTACCTTAATTAGTTCGCCGGATAACGCGTATATATCTGCTCCTATAAGAAATTTTTCTGGCGCAGTTAAGTGCAATGCTGGCCGATAGATTTGTCATGTATAAAAAGAAACAACTGATTTTTCTTTTTCAATAATCGGGATAATCAAGGATTGGGGAAACTGGTAAATTCTTTAAATTGAAATGAATGATTGTCAAAAGTTACTTTTAAGAGAAAGATTATTATTAAGAGATTTTTTAAAAACATTTACATGGGACTTGATATAACAATACTGCATATGCGCGAGGCTGCTTTTACCTTATACTACAACGCTCGGGCTCCGCCATCGCTCCACCACGACCGGCCCAGCCAACACGATACACCAGACTGCTCGCTAGCAACAACTTACTCCAACTACTACACAGTTCCTACTTTTGTCAACACTGCTCTTTGGTCTCAGATTCTCTTATAGCTTACATATCGCAGGCAGCGCGTGAGCAATCCATCGAAATTACATCTGCTCGAGTGCGCTAGCAACAGATTCCCTAATCATGGACCTCTTACACAGGTTCATCTTCAGATGGATTCAGGAAGTTACACCATTATAGCTAGCATAGTGCTGGGTACTGGCTTGTGACAGTATAGGCGGCTTTTCTCGGTTAGTGTCCAATTGTGTGCCTTTTGATGTCCAGTTGTTATATCACTACACACACTTCCACACAAGTGTAAATTAATATAGTTTGTGTGGAAGTGTGTGTAGTGATATAAAAACTGGGCATCAAAATGGAGGCAGATAGAAGGAAACTAACAGAAAAAACTGCCTGTACTGTCGCAAGCCAGCACCCAACATTATGCTAGCAATAATGGTGTAACTTCCTGAAACCATCTGAGGATGAACCTGAAAAGGTTCGAAAACTGATTCATGGAATAAAACATAATTATTCAAAAAGTGACTGGTTGCAATTTTGAATAACTTATTTACAATCAATATACAGTCACAGTTATAAAATATCCGTAATGGATCAGCATATTCTGAAGACGGCTTTACATAAACCGAAACCTGTAAATAAACAAATATTATTGCGATCTCGACTGTTGATATCAATTTAGCTACAAAGTATAGAATCGGGTCACTGTTCTCCATAGACTAAGTTGTCTATATTTAGGATAGCTTTAGTCTATAGACCTTTGTGGCCCCGCACTTGCTTGGAAAGGGATGACTTAAGCACACTGTAACTACCCACAGTCACCGTCAGTGTTTCCGTCAAATGCCGAACGTAAGTGTCTTCCGAGGGGATAAGCTGCACAACATAAGGAGAATGGTATGTTTACATTCACATCTACATCTACATTATTACTTTACAGTTTATAATTTAGGACGTGGCAGACGATTAGTGTAACCACCTTCAAGCTTCTCTCTACGGTTCACTATGGAACAGAGCGCGGGAGAAACGACCAGTTAAATCTTTTCGTGCGAGCTATGACTTCTCTTAGTTTATTAGTATGATCGTTTCTCCCTACACCAGTGGTGGGCTCCAACAAAATACTTTCGCACACTGAAGAGAAACCCAGTGTCCGAAATTTCATGAAAAGATCCTGCCACAACGAAAGAAGTCTGTGCGTTAATTCTTGCCATACCAATTCGACTATCATATCCGTGGCACACTCTCCCCTATTTCAGAACAATACAAAATTAATTGCCCTTATTTTCTTGTAATTGTGTAGAATCTTCTCCCACTTATCGCAAAATACAGATATCTTGCCTAAATCATCATGATCTGATGACTTTACAAGACTATAAATGACTGCGTCATCTGGAAACTATCTAAGTGGGCTCTTCAGAATATCTCCCAAATCGTATATGTAGATCAGGAACGGCAGATGGTCTGTAACACTTCCTTGGTGAACACTAGGTGTTACTTCTGTTTTACTCGAAGACTTCCCGTCAGGTACTACAAACTGTGAGCTTTCTGACAGGAAATCACTAATCTATTCTCACAACTGAGATGATACTCCATAAAAACGAAATTTGATTGAAAGTCGTTTGTTAGGAACGGAATCAGAAACTTTCTGGAAATCTAAAAGCATGCTACCGGTTTGAAACCCTCTATCGATGAGACGCATTGCTTCATAAGAATAAAAAGTTTTTTGTGTTTCAAAAGAGCGGTACTTTCTAAATACGTGTTGGCTGTTTGTCAATAGATCGTTTTCTTCGAGGTAATTCATACCGTTCGACCAAAATCGTACTGCAGATCGAAGTTTGCGGTATAGGTTTGTATTTCAGCAGATTACTCCTGCTTCGTTTCTTGGGCAATTTTCCTGTCTTAATGTACGTATATTTCGACGAGCTAGCGCTTGTACCTGACAGCTAAGTATGGAGCTATTATATCAGCATAATCTGAAAGTAACCTCAGTTTTATCAAATCTTTACTGCAGGGCCTGTGTTAATTAAGTGATTCAAGCTGCTTGGCTACATCTAAGAAATCTACTTCTAAGTTACTCGTGTTACTCACGTTTACTTCCTCTTGTTTGTCGAAGGAATTTCGGAAAACTGCGCATAGTAACTCTGGTTTAGTGGCATCTTTATTGTGTCGTGCTGCTAGTGTAACTTACATGCGACAGAGTCTTTGCGTTTTCTGTGAGATTTTAAGAGAGAGTTTCGATTTGGAAACGATAAAAAGCTTCTGAGAGTAACGTCCGTACAAAATTTTGAGTTTCCGTATAACTTCGCCTATCCTGGAAGTTTGGCGTTGTTTTACATTTGACATGCTTTTCGTTGCTTCTGCAACAGTGTTCTGACCTGTTTTCCGTACAATCGGAGTCAGTATCACCTCTTATTAATATATTAGGTATATATCTATCAACTGCCGTCGATCTGGTTTACGCTTACATAGTCAGATTGAGAGGAGTGAAGACTGTTTCTTAGGAAGACGTCAAGTGCACTTTGTCTGCGTTTTCTTTTTAAATTGTTATGTGAAGTCTTTGAAAAATACTAGGGCTCCCGTGGCAGGACAACGGTACTGTTCATAATGTACACTTCGTCAATTTAGAATTATGTTTAAACTTGCTGTTATTGTGTAGCCACAATTGTAAACGTCGACGCAGTGGGAGCGTAGGGGAGATAATGTATGCTTGTCAGGGTGTTTGTCTCGACCTTCTCACCCTGAATGTGCGGATTAAGTAGTGGGCAGCAGGAGCAAGTTTATCAATGCTCATGTGGCAACCAGATACATTTATTAGTCTCGAAGAGAGTACGGTGATTTCGCAGTCCCACATCTCTAGCGGGCAGGATGGGCGTGGAACCCTCTGTCTTTGGCAGTGGTACGGCGTCAAGATCCCGGCCATTGCTGAAAGCAGCATGGCTTAGCTGGGAGCGGAGCGTTCTCGTTGAGTAGGTACATCAGCAGCAGGTGATGCTGAACCAGCGCTGGCGATTGGGTGGTGTGAACAGCATGTGTGGCAGTGACTCACGATAGAGGTGGTGGTATCGAAGGAGCAACCTTGGGCCACCGAAGTCTGGTAAGTGGTTTCGGCGTCGCCATTTACTAAACGAATGGTGGCAAGTATTATCTTGGTTGTACCCTCGGCCCTTGGGTGTTGATGCCGCACCAACGGGAAGTTGTCCTTTTGAATGCTACTAAGTGACGGTAATTACTGCACCAGCAGACGTTGATTGAGCGAAGATCCGCTTTTATGGCTCGGTGGGCGCTATGTATGAGCTCTCTGACACTGTGTGTTGTCTTGTACACACTTTAGGCCCCATGTAGTCACCATGTTGTTATGCTGGAGCGGCGTCCGGGTTTCCTATAATACCAGTGCTTGGCGGATCTTAGTCACACCGACACATTGTGGCATGACAAGTGGATAAATGATGAAAAAACTGCATGCAGCAATTTGCGGCGTTTATGCAGTCACCAGGCAGTGACATGTAAGGTGTTGGGCTACAATTAATAATTATTTTTGTCAGTATACAAATCAAACACAGACGGGGGTTGTACTCCTGAGTTGGATGCCGTTACCATATTATTGTGTACACTGCTCACCTTTGTCCAGAAACTGGGATTCATGCAGGTAGACGACGCCGATGCAGTGAGAGCAACAAGCGCAGATTTGGGAACATGAAACTGACTACTGTGGCAGTTGAGATGAGCAATTACTAGCAAGAACTTTTCAGAAGTACAACGGTCTAGGAACAAATCAAAATACAGATATGAGTGGAATAACAGAAATCGACCCAGAGATTGCACGATTACTGTATTTCATGATGTGAAATGTAGCATAATATGGATTAAAGAAGAAAATTCTGGAGAGTGTAGAAGCTACCAAAGCAAAATACAAGGAGTGACATGCGGTGCTGCAAATTATGTAATGAATGAAAAAGGATATTCAGGGGAACGTAGAAACTCACATTACTAACTACGACATATTTCAAATAAAATATGTAGCAATAAATACAACAAGAAAATCAATAAAGAGAATCCATTCTGAAGCAATAGATAATGATGGCATCAGCATAACCATGATCAAGAATGTTGCCTGTAATACATCCTAACTTATTAAAAACGTATGTGATGAATAAAGGAGAAAAAAAAGTTGCACTTTAATTTCTCTAAACTTGATGAAAAATATAGAAGAAGAATGGTTATTGCGATTCCGTAAAGTTTTGCTTGGAAAGTGCTTAAAGCTGCATACGAGGTTCATATAAGTTGGATTATACGACACTCTTAAAAGATTGATGTCTATGTAATAGTGCATGTAGTTGAAGTCGAACGTCTCACGATAATTACTATTTGCTTAAAGATGTGGCTAGCTTTGTAAGAGTGTGACGATGACTGTTCTCTTGGGCAGCATATTAAATAGAACATGAGCTATCTTATTTTCAGGATAAATGTGGTTCCTGCATATAAGGCTGGTGATGAACTAGTAAGTAGTTGAAAATAGTAAAAGAAAATGAGCTGCGTCTTCGTTTAACCTAAGCGGCTCACTGCGACCTGGTGTATCAGACATAATTTAAAATTCTGACCGTATGTGCTTGTATTGCTTGCACATTTTACTTCTCTCGATTAATGAAGCCAGTTTTTAGATATTATGTCGGCGCCGCGCCCTGCCTTAGGCGAACTTAAAGAATGTTCCAACAATGGTGGCCAACAATTAACGTTTATTTGCTACACTTTTTTTTTATTCGTGTCAGAAGCACCATGGATACAGGAATATAAAAGAATGAATAGCACACAGAAAAAAAATAATTAATTACAGGCATATGAAAATATATATAAATATATATACAAATATGTATGCACAGAAACAAAATCTTATAGCCATTTGGCCCATAAGCGGGCTACGTCGACAGCATTTGCGGTTGCCAACACCTGATCCTCTAAAGTGCAGTGTGAAGGATATTCAGGGCAGTTATACATGTGCTGGGTCGTCTGCACCTCTCCACAGCCGCCGAGATTAGATGTAGTAGAATATCCCCACTTCAGAAGGTTATCTCTTGACCGTGCAGTGTTGGTGCGTAGCCCGTTTAGTGATCTCCAGACCACCCAGTCCTCATCGTAACCTGGTGCCAATTCTTCCTTTGGTTCCATCCAGTGCCCTTCTCCCGACCGCTTCCATCTCGCCACCCTAGATCCGGGTTGGTCGCTAAAATCTTCGGTTGCTCTGAGAAAACTGCGTCTAGATTTCAAGCGTTTGGTGGCTGGCTGAGTTTTGTGGAGGGGGTGGCTCTCTGCCATCTCAGCCCTCGCTCTTTCACTATAGGCTGCCGCTTCTCTTCGCACTGCAGGAGGTGGAATCCCAGCAAGATGGTAGAGCTTGTCTGTTGGCGTCGGTTTCAGACATCCAGTGACGAGCCTGCAGGTCTCGTTCAGAGCAATGTCGACCTGTTTAGCGTGGGTAGAGTTGTACCAGACACTGCTTGCATATTCGCCTGCTGGGAAGCAAACTGCTAGTGCTGTGGTCCTCACTACCTCTGGCTTTGCTCCCCAGGAGGAGTTCGTTATTTTCCGAAGAATATTATTTCTGCCGCTCATCTTCATTTTGGTGTTAATACAGTGCTGTTTATACGTCAGAGCGCTGTGTAGGGTTACTCCTAGGTATTTGGGGTTAACGCAGTGTTCGAGGAGTGTGTCCTTCGGGAAGACACGCAGCTTACGGGATGCCTGTATGTTACGGAGATGGAAGGCGCAAACTTGTGTTTTGCTTGGATTCGGCTTGAGTTGATTGTCGGCGTAGTACTGACAGAGCATGTCTAGCGCATCCGTGAGCTTTGTCTCAACATCCTCAAAGGAGTCACCCTGTACGGCCATAGCACGGTCATCGGCGTAGATATAATTTTCCGTGCCAGCTGGCAGTGGTTGATCGTTGGTGTATATGTTAAAAAGTAAGGGTGCCAGTACGCTGCCCTGAGGGAGACCATTTTTCTGGGCCCGCCACCTGCTATGCCTCCCTTGGAATTCCACAGAGAACCTACGGTTCTCTAACAGACTTCTAACTGTGGATGTGAATTTAAAGTCCCTGGTAATGGCATACAGCTTCTTCATTAGCAGACGTCCGCCCCAGTAGCTGAGTGGTCAGCGTGACGGATTGCCGTCCTCTGGGCCCGGGTTCGATTCCCGGCTGGGTCGGAGATTTTCTCCGCTCAGGGACTGGGTGTTGTGTTGTGTTCATCATCATTTCATCCCCATCCGGCGTGCAGGTCGCCCAATGTGGCGCCGAATGTAATAAGACCTGCGATATGGCGGCCGGACCTGCCCCGCGAGGGGCCTCCCGGCCAATGACGCCAAACGCTCATTTCCATTAGCAGACGTAAGTTGACGGTGTCATATGCGGCTGTCAAGTCTATAAAGGCGACACCGGTTATTTTCCGGTTCTCATAGCCGTCTTCAATCGGCTGCGTGATGTTAATTACCTGAGATGTAGTGCTTTTCCCTGGGCGGAAACCTGCTTGTTGGGGGATTAGGTAGGGTTCCATGGCACTGGAGAGGCGATCCTGGAGTATTCGTTCAAAGATTTTAAAGATATGGCAGAGAAGTGATACGGGTCGGATATTTCTGGGGTCATCAGCATTTTTGCCTGGTTTTAAAATGGCAATAACTTTAGCCTTCCTCCAGATTGTGGGAATCTGACCTGTTTCCATGCAATTGTTAAACAGTTTCAGTAGCCATTGTTTAACGTTGGGACCAAAGTGTTTAATCTGTTCAACAAAAATCCCGTCCAGGCCCGTGGCCTTCCTTAGCTTGCATTTCGCTATGGCCTTATCCAGATCTGCCATTGTGAGAGGGCTGGCCAGAGTTGAATTTTCTTGGTGTTCAATCCTGACTATTTTGGTCTCCGACTTCCTGATTTTGGTGTCGGGTTTCCCATTCTTGAGAAGCTGGTGGGCTATTTGGTCGGCTGTGACGGGAGCATGTCCTGGAGAGAAAGTCGGATCATTGTTGAGACGTTTAAGGAGTGTCCAGGCTTTCTGACTGCTCCTTTTCATGTCCAATTCCTCTATTGTCCTCAGCCATTTCTCTCTCCTGGTTTTGGCTAGTGACTCGGTTAGCTGCTCGCCCGCAGTGATAGTTTCCGCGGATAGAGGGTTTGCGTCAAACAGTGTCAGGTATTGCTGCAACTGATCCTCTAATTCTGGCGTAAGGCCTTCAACATAATTGCTTCTGCATCCTCTAGGGATCAATTGCTTGGAATACCACGGCACAGCCTTCACGAAATTGTCATAGAATCTTGGTTCAGGTGGTAGGTTGTTTACAGAATCTTCCATGAGGTTTTGAAAGGTTGACCATTCTGCTTTCTTAAAATTGTACCTACGGCGAAAAGGTACGCTATGGGGTTTAACAACAGATGTGATCTGGCACATTATTGGACGGTGCTGGGTGTTTGGTATTGGTGAGCAAACTCCTTTTGAGCATTGGGACGTTACTTGATGGCTAACGAAGATGAGGTCCGGGTTATAACTTCTCCCCCATCTGCCACTGTTGTAGGAAGCAGGCAGTTTATTGTCATGTATCAGTTTTAGGTTGTTTAGCTCGGCTCAGCAGATCACAGCCGTGCCATTGTCGTCGTCTTCTTGGTAGCCCCACTGCGTACTGTGGCTGTTGAAATCACCGATTACAAAATTAATTCTGTCTTTATTAAAATTGTTTACGTTGGAGCTGGAAAAGTCCACAGTTGGTGGTTTGTACACTGATGTAACAGTGCAGTCACTAAGTTCAATGGTTAGCACTTCAGTATCATTGATGTCGTTTATACCGCGTGAAAGGATCTGTATGTTTGGCCTGGTAAAGATTATGCTGCCATGCTGTCGGTGTGGCCTTTCAGCTACTAGTCGCATGCCGTTTATCTTGGGTCTTTTTAGTGTACTATCTCTGTGAGTTTCTTGTAGACACAGGACGTCACATTTCTCTTTCTGACAGAGGTCTTGTAGTAGACGTTCTTTGCATGCAGACAGGCCTTCAATATTTACAGAGATAATCGTCAGTGCTGGGCCTGATAAGGTTCTTTTCTGTAGGATTGTCATGTTGCTTCTGGAGTGAAAGGATCAGCCGGTATACAACCGCCCAGGGGACGCCCGAGTATGTGTATTGCATTCACATACTCTTCGTGGAGGCTCCTTTCTTGTCCCCCATTTGCTACACTGATAAATGGCTATAGCTCGGAGGAAAGGTGCTCACATACTTATGAAGCCGGCCGGAGTGGCCGTATGGTTCTAGGCGCTACAGTCTGGAGCCGAGCGACCGCTACGTTCGCAGGTTCGAATCCTGCCTCGGGCATGGATGTGTGTGATGTCCTTAGGTTAGTTAGGTTTGATTAGTTCTAAGTTCTAGGCGACTGGTGACCTCAGAAGTTAAGTCGCATAGTGCTCAGAGCTATTTGAACCATACTTATGAACATTAAACTAAATCAGCTATTTTATGTTAACGATGATGATGGTTAGGACAACACAACACCCAGTACCTGAGCGGAGAAAGTCTCCAACCCAGCAAGGAATCGGACCCGGGCTCTTAGGATTGACATTCTGTCGCGCTGACCATTCAGCTACCGTTGGCGGACACGATCAATAATTATATTCTGAGATAACAGAAATTATTACATCACAGATCTTTCCATCCACGTAAAAAGAACTCGAACAGAAGTAAGTTATCACTGGCACCACAGTCTTCAAACAATTAGTGTTGACAATGAACAATGCATTGTCTTTGATTCTGTCGCTTAGCAACACGACTACTACCTTAGTTTATTAGATTTTGTGCTTTTTTCACTTCATTTCTTTCTACACACAGGAAAATATTTACTTAGCTCTTTTTCCATTCTCAGGCGACAATACATGCCGACAGATTAGTACCTGTTTAACAGATACATTTAATTTTCTCTCGTGAGTGTAATGTAACCCCTCCGTGGTAAAGAAGCAAAGTCCATCTATTCTTAAGTTCGAATATCGACCTTTATGTTCTTATCAGCAGAAAATCTGCATGTTACTTGTATCCAATGCTCTGGAATATATTGTTAGCGACCAACTAATGAAAAAACATGCCAATTTAACTTACAACACTAATACACGTCTCATTTCGTAAACATCATAGCACAAAAAATGCATTAAATAAGGTAACAGATGACCTGAAATATACTATGGAGAACCCTAAGGCCACAAAAATTAACCCCATTAGACTTCATCAATGCTTTTGATACTGTGAATTAATACATACTGCTCATAAAATGCGGCAGTTACAATTTTAGTACATCGAATGAAGTGATCTGAAGGCTACTTTAAAATCAGACTGCTATGAATTGTTTGAGGGAATAAAAAGTTGGGCCGCGCGGGATTAGCCGAGCGGTTTAAGGCGCTGCACTCCTGGACTGTGCGGCTGGTCCCGGCGGAGATTCGAGTCCTCTCTTGGGCATGGGTGTGTGTGTTTGTCCTTCGGATAATTTAGGTGAAGTAGTGTGTAAGCTTAGGGACTGATGACCGTGGCAGTTAAGTCCCATAATATTTCACACACATTTGAACATTTTTTGAAAAGTCGGCCTGGAAACACGTCTTTTCAGGAGTGCACCGGGGCCAGTCCTTTTCCCACTTTCATTTTCCTTGTATTCTGTTACGTGTCAGTTTTATCCTACACTGTCCCATAAACTGTTTAACGATACAGTATACATATCTGACCAGTAAATCGTGAGAAATCATTAACGCTGCATGTAAACAGCAAGTATTAATAACAAATGCCGTAACTGCAATTCTAATTGACTCTCTCTCTTTTAGTTGAATCGAGGAGTCTTGAAACGCACGGAAGCCTTTGGTCCTTAGCGGGCTAACGAAGCCGATAAACGTTTATTGTGCATGAAGTGAAAAGATTAACTTTTAGCAAAGATAAAGATCTGAAGAAGGTAAGAAAACACAGTGCTGCTAGTGTGGGACCAGCCATTAGGCTGGAAGGAGGCCATCTGAAATGTTTGTTCCAAATGCAGTAAGATGACGTCTGATTGGCTCGTAGTAATTATTTTGGTAATGTGGCAGAGTCCCTCTAAGTGTATACGCGGATACTTTCTCACTGGCCATAACTAGAAATATGTAAAGTAGTGGGGGAGATTTCCTGCTTTCTACCGCGCTCCAAGGGAGGAATGTGAGTCATTGGTTGACCATGGCCAGATTTGTAAGAGAAAGGAATTTAGTAGCCTGTTTGTTGAATTATTATTGGTCGGAAATCGCAAAGTCTGTGAAAGCTGGATGGTGTAATTTCGACGCTGGCACAAAGAGGTAAGTTTTTTAGATCAGAGTAAGGATGAATTGCTGCCATACAATGAAGAGAACACATCTGTTCGACATCACAGAGCTGTAGAACAGAATGGCTCCAACTTAGAACAGACCTCAGACGTCAGGGCTGAACGTAGATTTCCCAGCTACTGCTGCAGCCATTTTCTGTTCTTGTACATCACTAGAGAGGTAATAATGCGCTGTATTTGCTTTCACTGGGACGAGCCCAACATGAAGTTATTTATACTCCATCAAAGTTTCGTTTCGCTGATTAATTTTTACAGCAAGCTTACTATACCGACTACGCTCTTAGGGGCGAGTACTGGTGTTTGTTCGCGCTTTTCAGTGACTTTTATTTAACCCATAAACAGACGGACTGTGCCATGGCTTTCCTATGTTCTCACAATCCCTTGTTTACTTAATAATTGATAGCATTCGTTATATAATGGACCAAATACTTTTGTTGTCTTTTGGTAATAAATCTGAATGATGTAGTGAGCATTAATTTCTATTCGTATTTTGATGGCTCCCATTATCAACACATCCATGGGGCGTGTGGTACATATATCGTTAAATTTTAATGCTTCACTGGGCAGTCTCTACAAAATTACTTACGTAAGGCATTATCCGTTGTGCGACCTAGTTTTGTTTTAAGAATAAGAATCTATCTACAACTGTAGGTTACCTGGTATAGATTATGTAGCATCTTAGCTTTACGCTAAATTACACAAATGACACCTCATAAGTTCAATGATATTTTGACTGCTTTCTCTTGTAAATATTATATTTTAAAATATCGAAGATCTCCAGGTTTAAGCAAGTGCAAGAACTGAAGAAACGATTAGGGCCAGCATCCAGATGAATGATATCCCTTTTTCAATGATAACATGCACAAAAACCTGGGGCTTGAAGTGGACGCAAAAGAGTTAGAAGTAACTCTAATCTGCAATCAGAAATTAATAAGTTCAGAATTCCTCAGAGAGTGGCTTTCAATTCAGCTCGAAGATATTCTAGTACCTTATCTGACAAAAGCGGAGGACTTTGATGAAAGTTGGATGAGTTTTGAAACAATTTCCTTAGGATGCTAAACGTACACTCTTGCAACAACTAGTTTTACCGATCTTCACTACTGTGATGCAATCAAATACGACACGAGTAATTAAACGTTAGATGGGTAGAACTAATCATGAATGCCAGTGTGCGTCACATGTGCAACATTCGTCTTTAGCTCTCTGACCGTGTCAAGGCTCCATACAACCAATTAGGATGTTTACGGCGGGACAAGGCACTTGGCTGCCATACGCTGTGTCGGCTTCATCTGCTCATCAGTGTGCAAGCCTAACGGTACATCACTTGAGAGATTAACTGCTTGCCATCTCATCATAATCGCAATTCGTATCGGACACGCAATTTGTGACCATTCATGTAAGAGAAAAATTCTCAGACATCTCCTTTTCTGCTATCCGTAGCTGACCTGCACTCTGCCCACAAAGTAAGCGCCCTATTGCTGAAATAGTTCCTTCTGTCAGCCTCAAAACATTTCCCCCATATTAACGTATATGGCCAATTTAATCTCTGTCAGACAGTGAAGCCAGTGCGCTATCGTTTCCTAATTACGTTCTTTCACTTTTCCTTTCTGTGTGAGCGACTGCACTTCATTCGCCCACGTATTCTTTAACTATGTGTTTCACATTCCTTAATCTCTCCCGATTCTTCCAGTTCCTCTCAAGCCAAGTACTGCTAGAAATGGTAATTAAAACCTAAGTAACTTTCACTTATTTTGTATTTATCATAAATAAATATAATCTGTATGAGGATTTTATCTATACTACCGTAACTTTAAATTTATAAGTGTAGTATAAGATGATTAGTGAAACACACTCTAATGCAGGAATCACAGTAGACCTTGAAGGAATTACCGGGATGAAACTGAAATGCTTAGATGTGACGTACATGTACTAACAAACAAATTATTATCGTTACAGAAGAATTGGATGAGAAAGAGCTTCACAGATTGAGAAAGTCAATGATATGTTAGTCCACCTCTCGCCCTTATGCAAGCAGTTATTTAGCTTGGCACTGATTTATGGATTTGCTGGACGTCCTCCTGAGGCATATCATACCAAATTCTGTCCAAGTGGCGCGTTACATCGTCAATTTCCGTAGATGGATGGAGGGCGCTGAAAATAGCACTCCAAAAGTTCTCGCTTTTGGAGGGATTCGGCGGCCTTACTGGCCAACGTAGGGTTTGGTAAACACGAAGACAAGCAATATCAACACTCGCAAAGTGTATGGGGGAGAGAGGCATTACCTTACTGATATGTATTCCCAGGATGGCTTGCAATGAAAGACAACCAAGCGCGGCGTGGAATATAGTCGAAGTACCGCTGAACTGCAAGGGCGCAGCGGATGAGAACCAAGGATGTCCTGTTATGAAATGAAATGGCACCCCAGGCCATCACTCATGGATGTGTGGCTGTAGGGCTGGTGGCAGTCAGGGTGGTATCCGACCGCTTTCCCGGGCGTCCCCAGACACGTCTTCGGGCTAGAATCCCGTTATCTGGAGTAGAATTGTTTTCAGTGATTAGTCCCGCTTCGAACTGAGCCCTGCTGACTAGCGCAAACATTTATTGAGACGCCATGGACAGCGGAGGGCTTCCAACCTCACTGTCATCCACCATACGCCCCAACTGCTAAGACGTGATAGTCCGGGGGGGGGGGGGGGGGGCATTTTATTTGATAGCCCCACCTCTTTGGTGACCATCCGCAACTCGCTTACAGCAGATATTCTTCAAGGTGAGCCGTGCTGGGCAGCTGAGAACTTTTGGATCATTATGGGCATGGCCTTCGAAATAGCTTGTAGTTTTGACCATCTAACGCGCCAATTGCAAAAAATTTGGGGCGATGCACCTCAGGTGGACTCTATCAAATGGTTCAAATGGCTCTGAGCACTATGGGACTTAACATCTGAGGTCACCAGTCCCCTAGAACTTAGAACTACTTAAACCTAACTAACCTAAGGACATCACACACATCCATGCCCGAGGCAGGATTCGAACCTGCGACCGTAGCAGTCGCGCGGTTCCGGACTGCGCGCCTAGAACCGCTTGGCCACCGCGGCCGGCTGGACTCTATCAATCAGTGCTAAGATGAATAATTACTTGGATAAGGGCAGGAAGTGGAGGATTGCGTTCTCGACTTGCTCAATTGAGAAGTTATTTCTCTTTAATAAATCATCCAATTTTTCTGAAATTGTAATTGTTTCTTTGTCTGTACATTTACGTCACTTCCCCCGATTTCAGATCAATTGGCATATTTCCTTCGTGTAGCACTCATTTCTTTGTCTTAAAGTGTATACGTAATGTAAAGATTGTGGAACACTTGGTTAGATACCTAAAATGGCTTCATATCCCTAATTTCTCCAGTTTAAAAACTCAATAGACAAATTAATAAAATAAGCGAATTTCTACTCGACGCCCATTGAATTACGGACTACATGTGTCAGATAGGTCCCTAACAGCAAGTATACGAATCAACATAACGCAGTTGGAGCCAAGGTCGACTTTTATTTTAGAAGTGGTAATTAACATTCACTCAAAGTTCTCTCTTCACTCATGTAGGAGAGACAGTACTATGAAATCGCAGGAATCTCTTTGAATAGGCCTATATTCTCACGTGGCAGCTTAAGTCTGGAAGTAAACAATGGTTTTAATTGAACTCCACCCCATGCTAATCCTGCTGTCATGATGTTCACCAAGGTATATTACTTACATGCAACTATGCAGTATATACAAAAAGTCCACCGAATAAATAATAATTATTATATTTCAGTACCGCACACTAGCGAACTGGTATGCGACGAAATGACTTCTGCAGTATTTGTGTCAAAATAAACCTTCCAGTGAGCCCTTGGACGTATTTAAAGTATTATTATAATGGTTCAGTTCGAAAAATAATGGCAGGTTTCTACCTAATGTTTTGTTTCATGACAATAAGGGAGGATCATGTGATCAGCAGATCGATAGCGAGAACCTTTTTGTCGGCGTTGACAACCAAATTGTTACTTCTATATCTAATGGTACAGAGAAACAGAACGTTGTTATCCAAAGTCAACAAACAGAGAACATGTGTTTCAAACTGGTGTACAATACGAATGGCGTGCCATAATTTTCTTTGCTTTCTTTTAATGTATATCCATTAATATACACCAAGTATTCAGTTCTGTATGGTCTAGGGACAGCGACTTCGACTGGTAATCAAAACGTCTCCGCTCCTGGGTTCGAACCGCTCTGCCACTTAAACTTTGAATAAAAATCTTCAGCATTGTCGGCCAAGACTTATGGAATAAGGAGTCACCCTCATTCTGCCAATGGCTTTGTCAAATAGACGAATGGGCTGAGGTTCAGGACATTCTCTTGCCCTTAGGGTGGGAAACTGCCTCGAAAGGCGGGAGAATCAGAATGATCAACGACATGAGGGGTATAGAAAGCAATGAAAACCACTGCGTTAAACACACATGATGTGTATCCACAGGATATGGGGTCCGTAATTGAGAAAGTGTTATGGTGATCTCTCTGATGGCTAAGGATTCCGGACTGACCCTGTTCGGATCTCCGGGAGGGGACTGCCAAGGATGAGGTGACCTTGAGGAAAAAAAACTGAATAATCAACGAAAGGATTACTTTCTACTAGTAGGTGCGTCAAATGTAAAAAGTTCGAACGTGATAGGAAAGCTACAAAATCTGAAAAGAAATATGCAAAGGCGCAATATTGATATATGTGGGGGGTCATGAAGTGAAATGGAAAAAAGACAAGGATTTCTGGTCAGACGAATACAGGGTAATATCGGTAGCAGCAGAAAATTGTATGACGGGACCACGATACGTAATGAGTAGAAAGGTAGGGCAGAGTGTTTTACTGTGAGCAGTTCTGTGATAGGGTTGCTTACATCCGAATTGAAAGCTAACCAACACCAACAAGGACAGATCAAGTATACGTGCTGACGTCACAAACTGAAGATGAAGAGACAGAGAAAGTATAAGGTGATACTGAACGGCAATTCAGTATGTGAAAGGAGACGGAAATCTAACAGTCATGGGGGACTGGAATGGGGCTGAAGGTAAATGAATCAAAGAAAGAGTTGGTGGAGATAATGGGATTGGTACTAGGAATGAGAGGGGAGGAAGATTAATTATGTTCTGCAATAAATTTCAGCTAGTGGTAACGAACAGTCTGCTCAAGAAATACAAGAGGATGAAGTATACTTAGAAAGGCCAGAGAACAGATTTTGAAACAGTCCGCCCCACACGCCGCTCGCTACACAGGTGAACGGAATTAATTCTTGCCCTCACTATTATTCAAGGCAAAAACGCCAAGACTGCCCCTCCCGACAAGCTCAGTGTTACGCTTGTGGTAGGTAGGACATGTGCAATCCGTATGTTTGCAACAGAACAAACATTAGAATTCGGTCCACTCACAAAGCTCTCGTCACAAGGCCCATGTCATTAATGAAGGGTATTCAAAGTCTGCAGCAGGCATTATCAAATCTAGTACGTGAGCAGTTTCTTCAGTAATATGCCGATCAAAATAAACTTTTTGTTCACTTACTTATTTGTGGGAACGGTTCTACACGGGTGCTTCTGTCACATTGCTAAATTGTCACACATATGAACTGTTGGGCTCCCCACACCTGTCTAAAACTAGCACGCAACTGATGGCTTGTAATGGACAAGACATTGCCATTCCTGGAACAGGTACTTTGCCTGGTATGTATCGTTTGAATACGTGAACAGTGACTTTTCCAGTGGTACATTCACGTGAGTGTGAGAACATAATTGGTCTTAATTCTTTTGATTTGTTTGGGTTTAACATTCAGGACAAAGTGCTGTCAGTGTCTGCATTCAATGCAAAAGATAGTGTCGCTTGCTTACTAAAAGAATTCCCAGAACTCTTTCCTGAAGCTTTAGGAAGTATTAACAGTTTTGGTGCACATATTATTCTAAAAGACAATGCTCAGCGAAAATTTTGCCGAGCCAGAACTGTTCCCATTCCATTACAGGACGGAGTCGCTGCTGAACTTAAAGAATTGCAAGATAGCGGAGTTACGGCGCCCATATCAGCTAGTTAATGGGCAAGTCCACTGGTTTGCTCCCCAAACCTTCAGGTCGCATTCCCTTCTGTACTGATTTTAAGTCTACAGTCAACCCACAAACTGTGATTGATACTAAACCGTTACTACACCCAGAGGATCTCACGGACAAATTGGTCGCTGGACGCCACTTTTCTAAAATTGATTTGTGAGACGCTTATATTCAAATACCGTCTTATGAAGAATCTCAAAAGTGTGGGTAGTGAGCACTCACTTGGGCTTGTTTAAATATTTGCGTTTGCCTTTCGGCAGTGCTTCAACACCCACCATTTTTCAAAGTTATTTGAAACAGCTGACTGCACAAGTACCAGACTGTACAAACTATTCGGACGATATTGTTGCAGCAGGTTGTACACCTGAGAAACATATTGCAAATTTATGTGCTTTTTTTCGTGTGTTATCTGAGGCAGGACTAAAGTGTAGATTGGAGAAGTGTGATTTTTAAAACCTCAGTTCCAGTATCTTGGTCATGTCATAAACAGTCAAGGTGTACATCCTTTGCAGTTGCATTTCTTAGCCATGCGGGAATTGTGGGTTCCTCGCAATATTACACAATTGCATTTAGTCATAGGGAAAATGAACCACTAGATTCGGTTCATACCGAATGCTGCACAAATCGCAGCTCCAATGCATGACTTGCATCGCCAGAACGTCCCGTTTGTTTGGACAGATGAGTGCCAAGTAGCTTTTAAAAAACTTAAGCATGCATAGCTCAGTGATCGATGCTTAGTTCACTTCGATCCTGACAAGCCAATTCTATTGCAAGTTCTCGGTTCCTCTTACGGAATCGGTGCAGTGCATTCGCACAGCATTGGTGATAAAGACAGGCCTATTGTCTTCACATAAAAAGTGTTATCCAAAGCTCAGTATACCTATTCACAAATTGAAAAAGAGGCCTTCACTATTATGTATGGTGTTACCAAATTCCACCACTATTTGTATAGCAGAAATTCTACTAAAAAACGGATCCTTGTTTCATCCGATGAAACCGGTTCCTGTACGAATTGGCCAATAATTGCAATGATGGGCTTTGTTGTTATCTCAATACCAGTACGAGATTATGTACCGCCCGACGGCTGAAGATGGTAATGCGGACGCACTTTCTCGTCTTCTGATTGGTCCTGATTGCATCTTAGTGTCACACCGTTGCTAAGGACTCTGTATTTCTTCAATCTTAGTCGTTAGGTACCTTTCATTGCTCAAGCGGTCTACGATAAATTACTGCTATAAATGGAGCAAGCTCTATCGCATAATCTGTTTAGAATGTTCTAGGTATCTCATCTGGTCCTGAAGCCGTTCCACTACTAAGTGATTGTAGCTGCTTTCCAATTCCGAGATCGGTTATCTCAATATCTGTCATTTCGACGTTCGCACGACGATTGAAAGGAGGGACAATGTTACGATCTTCCACTTTGGCGAGGCACTGGGCGTGAGATGCAGTAAGTTTGTAGATAACTTGTTAAACTGTATCACAGTTATACAGTCCAACTAGGTAGCTGAAAGGTGGTCCAGGCTTGATTCTGTGTACTGTCAGGGACTTTTCCTCTGGTTGAGGACTGGTACGCCATGCACTCTGTCTGGTGAGGCCAACCGAGGCGCTGGTCGACCGGTTAGTTGCGTTTCGAAGGTCAACAAAGCTGACAACTACCGGGAAAGCGATTTTCTGGCTACATGCCCCTCTATACGACATCCAATGACAGCACTGGCAGCGGACAACACGGAGGTCTGTCGTTCGCGATTTACCTCTCTAAGGCCTGAACGCGAAAGATTATGAGAATTGTGTTAAATTATAGCTATTGGACTTTGTGTCTTCTCTAGAGGTCACCTATCCCATAATTATACAAATGTGTTAGGTTCGAAAAAATCAGACGTTTCTCCTCTGAATGACTTGTCCAGATTTACTTCCAAGATCAGGATTCCCTGTCACAGCTCTACATCAAACTTGTGATAGTAGTAGTCCACAAGGCTACGAGGTTTTACAGGTTTGTTTAAGTGAAACCGTCTCATGTTGGCTACAGAGCTGAGATAATCTGGTGAGACTATAACCTACCTATTCGTATAGCCCCACTAAATTACACAGTTTTCTCAGTTCGCGTTGGTTCCAGCATTAGTCGACGACGTAAAGAAATACTCAGCTCGTGTTGCTGTTTAAATGGTAGAGAACTAGATCTAAGATATCCAAACAAGTATGCAATCCAGCAGGGCACCCTAGTTCAGCAGAAAATTATCGCCATTCGGTTGGACATGAAGTGAAAACATCAAAAAATCATGGAACTTAGAAAAGAAGGTTCTGCGCCTCCGGTAACAGCGAACACGGCGGATAGGATCGCGAGGCGTCGCACATGAAACTTGCAACACAGAGTGGATTTCAGACACGTGCACGTTCGGAGACCTTTTTGCCGAGCAAACCGTGCATTCTGGAGCGGGAGGCGGCTGCTTAATCTTTCACGACTGGAAATGCAGCTGCCCCTCCAGCGCAGAAGTGGAAATGTAGCCACGGGGTGCCGTCCGTAGTGCCGGATCGCATATGGCACTCGTCCGGCATTAACGATAGACAAAGGGCACGAAAATGACTCTTCACCTAGTCCCAAAATATATGCAAGATGACGATGTGTAAACTTCTGTGAATATTTAACTTACTCTGCACAATACTGAAAATGTTTGTGTTCAAAAATAGCTTCTTGCTATGTATCTCCACCTGCTGAATTCATAAATCACCATAAAAATGACCGATTAGCTCCTGCTTTGGAAAGAAAATGACACGTGGTTTCATTCCTGATGTATATTTTTAGTTTGGGGTAATTGGCTTTTCGGAACTCTCACAAATGTTAAACGAAAAAACGCAACTTTCTGCAGCTGCTTGTAGACCATTAACATTATTTCCGTTGCTGTCACTGTAAGTTTCACCTTATTAGTGTTGTAATTAGTGCAGAATTTTCAGTTCTCGCTGGCTCTTATTTATTTTTATATTTTTATTTACACGTCAAGTTCCGTAGGACCAAATTGAGGAGCAAATCTCCAAGGTCATGGAACGTGTCAGTACATGACATTACAACATAAAAGTAGTAACAGAAAAGATGAGTGCTAAATTCTTTGAACTGGAATGCAACATAAATGTCTAAATGCACTCGAAATTTTTGTTACATTTGTGATGAAATAACATAGTCGTCACAGAAACGCAGTCCGGCGCCTCTTGTGGAGACTACCTGTCAGCTTTATTTTGATATGAAGGTAGGGAGCGTGATACAATAAGTCATGGGCCCCGCATAGACGCTGCAAATCTTCTTCGGTTATACAACGAGAATGGCTGAAAAGTTGAAAAAAAGTTTTATGGCTTCTGCCGTGCCTGTGGTTTGGTGTGAGCTTACTAACCATTCAAGGTAACTCATGTTTCTGTTTCAGCGTATAAACGGAGAATTGTCAGTGAAGAAGAGAAGAACAGTTGAATATAATAATATTCTATCTGTTATTTGACCTGTTCTCTGTTCATATGGATTACGAGTTTCGTGACCGCTAGGGTCGCAGGTTCGAATCCTGCCGCGGGCATGGATGTGTGTGATGTCCTTAGGTTAGTTAGGTTTAAGTAGTTCTAAGTTCTAGGGGACTGATGACCTCAGATGTTAAGTCCCATAGTGCTCACAGCCATTTGATTACGAGTTCTTGCTCCGACCCACAACTATCAGTTTCAGTTAGAAGATGAAGACAGTGTGGAAGAAGAACAAGAACAAGAAGAAGAAGAGGAAGGACCCGACAAGCATGAGTCGGATTTTGACGAGAAAGTTGATAAATCTTACGAAGTGAAATTAGTGATCTCATTCGAAACCTTGCTTTGTCGAAGGAGAATACAGAACTCCTAGTGGCTAGACGACAACAACTGTATATTGTCCAACGTGATGTCAGGGGCCCACAGTACAGACGTCTTCATTGGGATATGATTCCTTTTCTTGAGATGGGAAATCATCTTGTTGCTTCCTGCGACGTTAAAAGCTTGATGAACGATGTGAATTTGAATCACTGTCCAGCTTGTAAAAGTCAATTCGTAGATATCTCTAAACTCAGACTGAGAGCTTAATTACTTCATAACGGGTAGTCTGTGTGTAGTGAGTTCCGGAACTTACAAGAGGTGAACCAAGAGAGAAGGACTTCATAAAGCCTCCCCATAATTCTCTTCATACCCAACAAAAGGCCAGGAATTCTTTCTTCTGTGTAGAACCTGTAGAATGTATTAAACGAAGTACTGAACGAACTTTAAATGCTGTTCCGATATGCAATTAAAATATTTTTTCTTGAGGGAAATTGATAATTTTTAATTTAGTCCACCTCAGTCGCATGAACATACAATAATTGCTCCAGTGGTTACCGGTTTCGGGCTGACACACCTATTCTCAAACAACACACCTTCTTAGTAACCGTAAGTAGTCATACAACATGTTGCCGAGAGGCGCACATAGCTTTTGTACAGAAAATCAAACTGTGAGCAACAAGTAGTCTCACTGGTAACATACGAATGGATGTTTCAGCCGGAAACCTGTAACCACTGGAGCAAAAATTTGTATGTTCATGCAGCTGAGATGGATAAAATAAAAAGAAATCATCAAAATTCGTCAGTACTAACTGTTGCAGAAACTACCTTCCCAAAGTAGCATGCCACGAAACAGGTGATATCTTTGTCTCTCACTCTATTGACACAAAATACTCCCTTCTACTGTACAGCACAGGACATAGAAATAATTAAAATATTTCTTTATCATATTCGTTTTCCTGCATACAAAAGTAGTGATATTTGACTCATGAAATGAAGAAAACAATCAAAAAAATTGTTTTTGTCGGGCTGTGTTATAATTATTTTTCCTTAGGGATGTAATAAGACATGGCTTGTAATCTCAGTGAATCAAATATTACGAGTATTAACCATTCGGAATAAGCATAGTTGTCGCTTCGGAGTACTGACGATGGTACAGAACTAATTCCAGAGAGTTACTTGACAATCCAGAGTTGACGTAATTCACGTCAGTGAAGCGGTTTTCACGTGCCGTTCGGTGATAAGGAATCAGCATAGGGAGCGAGGCGTCGACGAGGAGATGTGACAGAATGGAAGTAGCGAGCTATAGTGTGCAGACGAGTCCCTCATCACAGTGTAAACAAATTAGTATGATTTATTCGAGTATCAGCTAGAGGTGTAGCGTCCCGACACTGGCCGCGGAGATGTATTAACTTCGTACCCCCTGACGTGGCGTAAAACGGATAGCTATACGCTTTCCTATCTTCCGTGTCCCACAGAGTTGAGTGCACCTTAGAGGGTAAATGCCAAAGAGGTGATACGGTTTCCCTTACTATATAGAAGTACTGTAGTCTTCTTTCCGACGTAACAGAAAAATCTGTGTGTTGTATGTCGAGGGACAACAATAGTAATTTGCACGAGAAAGGTCAGGTTTGCTGGGACTCAACAGAATGTCACTTACACAGTGCTATAACTGAACAGCCGGCCGGTGTGGCCGAGCGGTTCTAGCCGCTTCAGTCTGGAACCGCGCGACCTCTACGGTCGCAGGTTCGAATCCTGCCTCGGGCATGGATGTGTGTGATGTCCTTAGGTTAGTTAGGTTTAATTTGTTCTAAGTTCTAGGGGACTGATGACCTCAGATGTTAAGTCCCATAGTGCTCAGAGACATTTTTTATAACTGAATGATTAAAAAGATTTACTTACATTTTGAAAAGCAGTCATGTAGATCGTAACAAGCTTTTCCAACCTCTGAATTAAGTCTTTTGTCAACTCAACAGTAAACAGTGTAGCTGTAGCGGTTCTCGCCGACCTAATTAAGACGTCGGGAGCCGCTGTCCTGTGGAGCTGAGCTGTCGAACTGCCCCCCCCCCCCTCCCCAAGTTCTTTTTTTTTTCCTTTATTGTAATTTTAAGCACCTACACAGGCGGGCTGTCAGCAGCATAGTATGCTGCTCTTCAGCCTTAAGTGGAACAATAAACATGACAGAGAGGTGATATATACAATACAAAAAACGGCGGGCAAAAAATGGAGATACAAAAAAACAAGAAACAAGAAGCCGTTCACGTTGGACGAAAAAAACACTAACACTTGGAGACACGGCGCATAAAACACGGAGAACGGCGACGGCACATGTGAACAGTTGAGTTGTAACTGCACGAAACACAAAACGATGCACACACACTAAACACTGATGACGATGATCTCCAGCGAGCGAATGTTCACTGAGCATGTACGAGTCCGGGGACCTGTCAAGAGAGGAGGTGGAGGAGGAGGAAGGGGAAATGGGAGAGGGGAGAGCAGAGATGCCATGGGCAAAGGAGAGAGGGGGAGGGAGGAAGGGGGAGGGGAAGCCCGGGGAAGAGGGTAGGATGGAGGGGGGAAAGGAAAGAGAAGGGAAGGGAAAGGGGGGGAGGGAGGGTGCCTAAAGGAAAGGACACAGGAGGTGTGGGGGAGGATCAAAGTTGATAGGAGGGGTAGATGCAGGGGAGGAGGACATCATCAGGGAGGGGGAGCTGGCGGAAGCCACCTTGGGAGAGGGTAAGGAGGGTTCAGAGATGGAGACCGGGTGGGACATGGGAATACAGTCGCGGCAGCGGGCGGGGGTGGGTGAGGATCAGGGAGACGAGCGGGTGAGGAGGGTCGTGTTTACGGGAGGTGTACAGGATCCGTATCCTCTCCCCAAGTTCTGTCGCCTGCTCCCTTTATGCCAGCGCCGGAGAGGGCGCTGGTGTCGTGTAGACCTCCCGGAGACGGGAGGGGTGGCTCCTGATTAGAGTTTGCTCCCAGGCTGTCGTCAAACCTCGTGGTCTGCAGGTAGTGACGTACGCTCTGAAGGGATTTTGAAGGCCAGCGCTCAAATGGTGTCTGATCATGACACCACACGGTACAGAATACATAATTAAATGATCGCTTTATCGGAAACCCGTAATTCCCACCCATTTCGACACTTATGTTTGATATTCGACTGAATGGTACCTACAACCTTCCTCACCAATGGTGCAAAAGCATGCGCACTGTGACGCCACCTGCGGGCTCCACATCGCTATAAACAGCAAGGTGTCGACAAATGCGAAAGAAAGGCCAAAGGTCGGAAGTTCATGTGACGAGTACAGAGGGTTAATACTTTGACATTGGCACCACGTGTCACCACACTTCTGCCCGACCCTATCGTGGAGGATGAGAAGGTCGTCACAAGCCCTTGTACCCACATTTCATTTCTTCTTTTGACGTATCTGCGATGGAGGTTAGAACCGCGACACCCAGCACTGTGACCATGCGCTTGTCTTATGGACGGATGACGAAAACATTCCAGAGTCACAACCGATCAGAATCGCACAAAAAGCAGCAAGGAGTGGCATAAAGGGCGTTAATGAAACCACCACTTTCTTTGGGGCACTGATTCCAACGCACTTCGCTGTGGAAAACTATAGTTCACAGTGTGATCAGCAACAGAAAGATGTTGTTCACAACCTTTGACACTACTGACAGCCTCGGCTGTTTAAACCCTTAAAACGTGAACAGACTGACCGCTTTGGAGCGCAGCGCGACCGCATATTTTGCTCTCATGTACAGATTGGAACCAGTAGGGATCGTTCAACATCATTCGACCAAATCTGAACATGATGTGAAGCAGCAAATGGTGCTCATGCCCCTTCATTTCTCCTATTTTGCGTCTTCTTGTGGCTTGATTGCTGGGGGAGTGCTGAGGGAGGGGGCAGTTGCGACAGTAAGACATTGACTAATGAGTAAATGAAACGATAAACGATCCCTCTAAGAGCCCCTCAGTTTGCGAAAACCCTGGCTGGCACTCACACACCTTTGTTGAGCACGTTAAAAACGTACGTGTAAACACGGAACCCATGACGGTAGTTCCAGGCGCCTGAAGGTAGGCTATGCTGCTGCTCTTTCGCCGCTACAATGCTGACCTTGCGGAATCGGAGTTGTAACACTTCTGACACTAAATGTAACTGGATTTTCTCGTTTGATGCTAGTCAATTGTCAGGATGAGAATTACTGCAAAGGGCATTTGATTCTAAGCATTATGTCAGGGTGAAAAACACTAAATAAATTACTTTCTCTCTCTTAGCAACATGTGGGCATGGTGGGTTCTTCCTTGGCTCGGGTATGAGTTTGAATGAAGTAGCATTTTTACATAAGATAAGTTTTATTGACAGAGTTGTAAAACTGTTTCCTTACTGGTTGTTCTGGCTGAGAGAGCGGCAGCTGTGTCGTTTGCGAAGCCTTGTGCTGCGGCAGCGGCGGCGTCTGATTACGCCTGGCGGTGTGTATCTCGTATCGCCGTCACGCCCAGTTGACTGGAGACGCGCCTCGTGAGGTGGCCCGTTTAATTATTGAGAACGAAGTCGTGAATCGGATGGTGATACCTTGGATGTGGCGTCCCAGTGTTTCTCTTGTCTAAGCGGCCGCGTGTGTTGTGCGTCGGCCAGCGGAGCAGCGCGGCGGGGGAAGGCCAGTGTCCTGGACTCGAACAGCGGACTCCAACTTGCCAGTCTTCGGCTGTCAGATCTTCATCACAGCTCACAGGTGACTGCTGATGTGAGGCCGTCTCCTTCCCGCCCTCACGAGTCACCCGGGTACGTAAAAATCAGACTTCAAATACCTTCTAACTTCTGTCTTCTGGCGGCGAGTCTGCTGACTGCTATTCCATCACAGCGGCGGACTTGGTGCTTCCGTGTACGATGTAGTCTCTTCCTGCATGACGGTCTTCAGCACCGACTGAACTGTACTGGAACTGAAAACTACTACTCTTGCCGGCCCACTTTGTCTCGCGTATTTATTCACTTCAGTTCACTGGAGGTGAACGACTTCACGGTCATTGCCTCTTCTGTCACGTTGAAAAGCTTCTCGAAGAATCTTCTTAACGTCGGTCATTGGCTCTTGGAATGTAGGCGAGGGCCTTTGTTCACATGTGACAACTGAGAAACACGTGGACCGGTCATTGCCTCTTCTGTCACGTTGAAAAGCTTCTCGAAGAATCTTCTTAACGTCGGTCATTGGCTCTTGGAATATAAGCGAGGGCCCGTGGTCACATGTGACAATTGAGAAACACGTGAGCCGGTCGGGCGATGCCCTGACGGCTGAATTGACAGCTTCCGCTTATGTGGGGAGGGCGATGGCTTCTCCTGACGCGAGCTGACTTCATGGTCAGTGGCTCTTCTGCCACTGCTGCTCTGCCCGCTGTTTGCAAATGTGTAATTCTTCTAAACTAAACTAAGCTTTTCATTTATTTTCTAATTTCTACTTCACATTGATTTCACTAATTTATTTACCTATCTTAAGTACCACTCAACATTGTATGTCGTAGTGGTTACCACTTTACAATCGCCTAGAACTTCGTCACAGATTATGCCTGTACATATACATTTATAAAATTCACAGTAGAGGTGGGGCGGTGCAACCGATAGTTTTGGCCAACTAAGGAATCTTAGAGGGATGCTTTGCCGTTTTATTCACACATGTGTCAATGTCGCATCCTTCTGTAATCACGCCACAGGAGGACACAAAATAAGAGCTCTGAAAAGCATAAGCACCCGCTTCGGATCACGTTCACATTTCGTCGATGGGTTTTGTGCGGTCGCTAGTGGCTCTAACCTGTACTTGAGAGGAAGAGCTGCAGTAGGGCAGCGTTCCGAACGGGGGCGTTCACTTCCGATAGGGATGCACCTCCACAGTGGCCTTAGGAAGGAATTAAACGACCAAGGGTGTCAGCAGTGTCGAAGGCTACGTAAAGCGTTTTCGTGCTGCGAACTCCCGTTTTCGACAGCGAAATGAATGGGAATCAACGCCCCAGGGAAGGGAGTGGTTTCATTGACGCCTTGTATGCCCCTCCCTGCTGCCTTTTCGTCCCAATTCTGAGCAATGGTGAGTCGGGAAGGTTTCTCTCGGCCACTCATGAGAAATCTGTGCGGTTCCGATTCTGGATTTAGCTGTTCTGATTTCAACCGCACAGCCGTGAAAGTAAGGGGTGAAATGTGGGTAACAGGCGATGTGATGACCTTCCCATTGCGTGAAACGTCCACGGCGGCATTGGGCAGGATTGTGGCCTGATTTGGTGCTAATGTGACATCATTAATCCCTCTTGCACTTCACAAGAACTTCTGTGTCGCTGCCCATTTTTCATATGTGTCGTAGCGTGTTTTAAGCGTCTTAGAGCCCAATATTGAGTCTGCAGGGCGATACGCTTTTGCACCACTACAGTGGAAGCTACTACGCAACTTTAAGCCACATGAAGCTTAACCGTACAATGGGTGGCTTCGGAAAAGCAATCCATTAACTTTTTTGCGCAGTGTAGTTAATATTTTTCAGACAGCTTTTCTCGCAGATACATTCGTAAGTGACCGTGTTAGTCGGAGGGTCTAAATACCCTGCGAATATTTCTTCGTATTTTTTATGCTATTATTAAAGGCAAATAGGTTCATGTTTCTTCTTGTATACACCACGATCGTTCAGTCTGGATAACGGAGAAGATACTGCTTCTAAAACTTCATGTAGATCGTCGCCATATTGCAAGGGTTGCTTTCTGTTCCACCAAAATAATGACAAATTGCACTGCAGAGTCCGATCAGGCACCGACACTTTGAGTATGGTGTCGCGGAGCATTTAAGTATTTCACTTCCAGCTGTTTTTATTTTAACGAAATTTGAGTGAAAATGGGGGATTTGTTATTCGTCATAGCTATTTCGTCCACTTAAATGTCGAGTCTTAAATGGTTTTTGTGAAATTACCACGTATGCTATGATTGAGGCAAGGTTCGCTTAACTGTGGAGTTAACACTGAAGTCATATTTCATCTCAAGGGAAACTATTTCCAGGGATTGTTCAAAATTTGTTGGTTTTAAAAATAATGGTTTCTCTATTTCTAATTTTTCAGAATTTCAATTGAAACACTTTTTTTTTTAATGCATGACACGTCCAGTATATATTCCGACGTTCCTAATGTTTTCCAAAACAGATTGTTCACTAATAACTTGTAAACGGATGGTTCATTGGTCAACAAGGAGGTAAAATGAGTCTTTTTCTTTAACTGTAAGTCGCCCATAGAATTAGCATCTCGCTGTCTTTCAGAATCTGAAAAATTTAAAATCTCTTCCAAGCTTGTTAGTAGGATGGCTGCACTATTCAACATACGCAGACAACAGACAGTTATGTTAACACACTTTTAAAAAGATAGAAGGGAAATTGGCTTTAACATCCCGTGGACATCGCAGAAAGTAGAGACGGAGCACACGCTTGGATTGTGTCAAGACTGGGGCAGGATTGGATTGGATTGTTTGGGGGAAGAGACCAAACAGCGAGGTCATCGGTCTCATCGGATTAGGGAAAGACGGGGATGGAATTCGGCCCTGCCCTTGCAAAGGAACCACCTCGAGATTTGCTTGGAGCGGTTTGGGGAAATCACGGAACACCTAAACCTGAAAACCTATCAATCAATGTCAAGCTGAATAACTGCTTGCGAAGGTCTAGAGGTAGACCAACGCGTTATTGAATTGCTCAATTTGTGAATCTCTTTCTCTTGAACAAATCATTCAAATTAACTGAAACTGAATTATTTTCTTGTGTGTACAAGTGCAGCACATCGCCAAATTCCGCCACATTCGGATGATTCGTTCGTGGGGCGTCGTTCTTTATTTTTTATATTTTGTTTTGGAGGCTAACATCGAAATATTCTATCGGTCTTTTGAAAATAAAAATTAAAAACTTTGTGTTCCGAAACTTCCTGGCAGATTAAAACTGTGTGCCCGACCGAGACTCGAACTCGGGACCTTTGCCTTTCACGTGCAAGTGCTCTACCATCTTTTATTTTTAACGCTACCCTTTCTTTTCTTTTTTTTGTAAGAAAAAAATAAAATAAAAATAAAAACGCGATTCCTCCGCTTCATGGTCCAACAACGCGACCACTTCTTCTTTTTTTTTTTTTTTTTTGGAACAGGAATGCAGGGTACAAACAATCTTTATTCCTACAATTGTGCTGTCCTAGGGATACGAAAAGTATCGAGACAGCAAAAACAATTTGGAAACCATAAAATCAACGCAAAGGCCGCCCTCTTTTTTTTTTTTTTTTTTTTTTTTTTTTTTTTTTTTTTTTTTTTTGTAACAGGAATAAAGTGAATGACAATCCTAGTCACGGGAGGGAGTGAAAATGAAGTTATCATCTGCATCACAATCTCTGCAGCACGCGGTGTCGCATCATAAACCTGGCAGAAAGCCATATAATCTTGACCATTTCAGCCAGTGTGGGCGGTATGTATTTCTCCTGCGTCGACCATTCGAAGGACCACTATCTGAGGCGGTTTCGGTGTTTATGATCGTTGTGTGTGTGTGTGGTTTTTTTTTCACGTTAACATAATCCAGTCATAACTGGCGCCAACAGGTAGGGGCCAGTTTTCTTCTCAGTGTGCTATATGCCAATATAATTGAACCGCGCAGTACTGTCTCTAGTCGTTCTGCTGCAGGAGTCTTCTCAGTTCTGGGACACCCCAGTTGTCGGGCGGATTGTGAAAAACACTTACTAAAACGTTGGAAAAGTAAGTCCTGTATTTCGTATGACTCCGTATGAGCTTGTGTTGTTCTTGTAAATAGATCGAATAATCCATCACGGACTTAATATCGTTCGAATACAAATATTTCGTCGCATGTCCAGCGATCCAATTGACCGCATACGTCTTTTGTTTGGGAAAAAGGTCTTGTCCGGTAGAAAAAGTACACCCGATGTGATTTCTGTGTAGTTAGTGCGCCGAAGGAAGGCCAGTATTCGACGCGTCAGCATCCAGACGTCCCTCGCTGCGCCACACACTAAACCATGTTCTTCCGTTGCTAACAGTCCACAGTTTGTGCAAAGAGGAGAATCAACCATATGAAGTGTATGTAATCGACTCCTGTTCACAAGTATGCGGTTTATAAGAATATACCACATCGATCTCGCTGCTGTTGACAGTAATGGAGTATGCACTGCACACCAAATGTGGTTCCACGTTCTCGGCAGGTATTTGAATTCCATTATGTTGCGGCCATGGTGATCCATCAAGCATCTATAGATCTCCCGAGTCGTGGGTATTCTCGTCGAAGGTACTTTCAGACGAACATAACTGTAATCAACAAGAAATGAGGCAATGTGTGCAAGAGAAGGCGAAATATTGCCCACCGCAATAGGGGGTTCGTACGAAGGCGGAACAAGTACTTCTATCAGAGCTTACGTTATGGTATGCTTTCTTTGTTGCCAATTTCGTATCATCGCTCGCATGTAAAGCGCCAGAGCTTTGCTTCGCACGTTTGTGAGGTTGAGGCCACCGTTCCGGAACAGTAGCGTTAACGTATCATATTTGATCTTAAATAACATCCCAGTACTAACACAGTAACCAAAGGCAGCCATGAGGCGGTCTGCAATACGCTTCGGTATTGGTAGGATCTGCGCTAAATGGGGCAGTCGTGACGCCATGTGAACGTTGGTGTATGCCACACGTTGGATCATGTCAAAGGCTCTCAGTGAGTTGTTGCGTGTCGTCAGACGAACATTCTGCAGAAGCCGCCGAGAACTCGCCGCCGCTGACCGCCGTAGTGAACGGGTAAATGTAATCCCCAGACATCTCAGCGATTCCACCGTCTGAAACGGTCCCGGTACGTCTTCCAGACCCCGTCCAATGTGCATTATTTTGGATTTCGTCATGTTAACGACACTGCCTGCCGCCGTCCCGTAAGAGTCTAGATGTTCAACAGCCTGACGCACTTCATGTCCTGATCTGACAAGAAGGTTCAGGTCGTCTGCATATGCGCGACAAACGAAAGTGTTCTCATTAAGCGTTATCCCAGTAAGTAAGCGCCTCATAACACACATCAGCGGCTCAAGCGCTATCGCAAACAGCATCTTGGAGAGTGGGCACCCTTGTCGGACTGAGCTGTTAATAGGAATCGAGCCCGCTTCCCGACCGTTTACAATCACCTTCGATGTAGCCCCTCTTCCACCGCTGCTGGCGGCTCACCCCCAAATGCCCAACGCTACGCGCTTTTCACATCCAACTGCCCAACACTACACAAGCGAATATTCCAACAATGAGCCGAACCAGCCACAGGCTGCACACAACACAGTCAGTGATTTTCATACAGAGCGCTACGTGGCGTTACCAACATAAAAACCTAAATAGTTTACGTACAGCGTGTGATGTCCTTAGGTTAGTTAGGTTTAAGTAATTCTCAGTTCTAGGGGACTGATGACCTCAGATGTTAGGTCCCATAGTGCCAAGTGTCACAGGAGAGCTTCTGTAAAGTTTGGAAGGTAGGAGACGAGATACTGGCAGAAGTAAAGCTGTGAGTACCGGTCGTGAGTCGTGCTTTGGTAGCTCAGATGGTAGAGCACTTGCACGCGAAAGGCAAAGGTCCCGAGTTCGAGTCTCGGTCGGGCACACAGTTTTAATCTGCCAGGAAGTTTCATATCAACGCACACTCCGCTGCAGAGTGAAAATCTCATTCTGGAACTTTGTGTTCCAATTGTGACTGTAGCGGTATTATTGTGAAGTGAAAATATAAATTTACTGTTTGTCGCTCTTGTGCTCCCACATGTGACTGCGCGAATTATAAATTAAAATTGTGTACAATATACGATAGATGCAGGTCTGAAGCACTGTTCCTGGGTTTGAAATGGGTACATTGTTTTTAGATTTGGCTGTGTTAGTATCTAGTTGCTATCCAAAAGCATTTGTCTCAATTACCCTTCATAATTACACACAAAATCAGGCTGAATTATGCAGTGAAAATAATTAACGTTGGCAACTTACAGTAATTTTGATTTAAATAAAACTGGGTTCATTATTCTCTTTTCTACACCAGACCAACGTAAAGAATATGCTAGAGCTTAAAAATAAAAGAAAACCAGAGTAGTATTCCACGTTAAGTACTGCGTAAATTCCGGTATAATTTCGACGTTCGTCAGCAGTCATTTTAGAATTACAGTTCTACGTTGGATAACAGCTAAAAACTGCAAGCTGAAACAGGTCACTAATAAACGCGGGAATGCATTACAGTTACATCGTGTTCACCGGGCGTAGATTATTTCGAGTTCTCACGCTAGAAAACAAGCCGAAATATTTTCAAGTATTCGCTGTCGACACGCCTGAAGAAACACAAGTCCGCGATTTCGTACTTATATATTTTCCAGATACTACTGAAACGCAACCCAAACACCGCTCATACAGACGTGTTCCCTGCTCCAGCTCCGGTAGACACTGATAACCAGCAAGATGGTCGCTGGCTATCTAAGACTTGGTGTTATTGTTAGTCAAATGAACATTCTTCCGTTTCCTGATACGTGACGTAGTTGAGATATTAACTTCCAAATTTCATTTCAATTAAAAGACATTCAACACGAAATAAATTAAGAACTATCGATCGAAGGAGCATTTCCGTGCGTATGCTGGTCTTCTTCTTCTCTTTGTGATAATTTTACTGGCTTGTCTGTAAATATCGTGGATCAGTTTTTATTGAAGTTAAGTTTATTTAGTGGTTATACTGGTCACTCTGTTCTGACATGGCGTACATACCTTCGCTGCTTCTAGCTAACGGTTAGCGCACGAATGGGTTTTAAAAATCACTTGCAAGGGCTCGAGGTAAGCTGCTATTCTCCTGCAGCCTAGCGTCTCCCTCAGCCATTACACACATGTGTGCAGAGCCGCATCTACCTCTCTCGTCACCATAAACACGCGATCACAGCCATAACCCCTATTCAAAGTTTTACATGTACAGCTGTATAAGACTGTTCCCTTATACTCTTTGCATTAGATAAAATTCACCTCAAATTCGCATCTTCAGTCATGTATTAGTTACTGTCTTCTGAAAGCTAACGAATCGTCCTTAAAAACCCTTTATAATAAGCTTTTTGGTGTTTATGAGTCCTTGCATAGGCCCCACCTCTGGACCAGAATCGGGATTTAGAGTTTAGCCACAACAGTCCCAGTAGATCCTTTCGCCACATCAACCTCCAGTGCACAAAATGCCACATGTTATACATGGACCAAAGTAAGAAGCGCTTTTTTTTCATAACGCTAAAGTAGCTATTGAGCTTAGGACTCAGGATGAAGAATACGAACGTTTAAGTAATGTATTCACTTACAAACATCCTTTCTGTTGATGACACGATCGACTACAAGTGAGTACATCAGGCTCTACAGATATCCTCACGTTAATCATACACATTATATAACATGTTCTGTAGGAGCTTTCATTCAGGGAACGAAACACCAGCTACTGTGAAAGTCGGTATGAAATAATTACGCTACTGCTAAGCAGTATGTAACTACAGATGTAAGCAACCATGAATTGCAGCTTATTATGCGGAGATTCCGGACGTTTGAGCGCGTATATCCGAGGGGTCGTGTCACTGTAAGAAGTACAGAGGTGAGCGCATGGGCCACGGCTTACGCAAGTCCGGTACTACCAATGCCACGTCACCATTACGCGCCTGTGCACAACATATAAAGGATTGCACCGTAATTTAAGTGTGAAACTAAATATTAAAATAACTTCTCCTGTCTTCAGTTAAAAACCATTCAAATGCCAAGATCGAATAAAAAATTTCTTTATTTAAGACAACTGGTTTCTACAGTAGTTTCTGCTATCTTCTACATATACATCTACATCTACGTGATTACTCTGCTATTCACAATAATCTGCCTGGCAGAGGGTTCAATGAACCACCGTCAAGCTGTCTCTCTACCGTTCCACTCTCGAGCGGCACGCGGGAAAAACAAGCGTTTAAACATTTCTGTGCGAACCCTGAATTCTCTTCTTTTATCGTGATGATCATTTCTCCCTATGTAGGTGGGTGCCAACACAATGGTTTCGCAATCGGAGGAGAAAACTGGTGATTGAAATTTCACGAGAGGATCCCGTCGCAACGAAAAACACCTTTGTTTTAAAGATTGCCACTCCAATTCACGTATCATGTCTGTAACACTATCTCCCCTATTTCGCGATAATACAAAACGAGCTGCCCTTCTTTGTACTTCTTCGATGTCATCCGTCAGTCCCACCTGATGCGGTTCCCACACCGCACAGCAGTACTTTAGAACAGGGTGGACAAGCGTGGAGTAAGCAGTCTCTTTAGTAGACCTGTTGCACCTTCTAAGTGTTCTGCCAATGAATCGCAGTCTTTGGTTTGCTCTACCCACAATATTATCCATGTGATCGTTCCAATTTAGGTTATTTGTAATTGTAATTCCTAAGTATTTAGTTGAATTTACAGCCTTCAGATTTGGGTGACTTATCGCGTAATCGAAATTTAGCTGATGTCTTTTAGTACTCATGTGAATAACTTCATTCTCTTCCTTATTCAGGGTCAATTGCCACATTTCGCACCATACAGATATCTTATATAAATCATTCAGGTTTTTAACATCTTTTTCTTGCAGAACATGTTCAATTTACGCTGAACCTCACGCACAAGATGGCAAGTGTATAAAACGCAGCATATTATAAACATCTGTCATCGCTAAAATATTTAAAAACATACAACACCTTGTCCAAAAGGCTATGTCCATATACATATTGCATACAGATGCTTTTTACATGCCGGCCGCTGTGGCCGAGAGGATCTATGTGCTTTAGTCCGGAACCGCGCGAGTGCTACGGTCATAGGTTCGAATCCTGCCTCGGGCATGGATGTGTTGTAAGGTCCCCTTAGGAAAATTATGAATCACTGTGCTTCTAGACTTCTACGTTATTTGATACAAAGACAGCTGAGTAAAACTGAACGTGCTCAGACAATTCTCTCTTTACTTAATCTGATCATCACTAAACTGACACACAATATTTTTTTTTTTAGCGCAACGCAATCTGACTTTCAATAATCCCTACAAAGGACGGCTACACCTTTCATGAATCACTTACCTCATAAAAATCTTTGTTACTGAGCTACTGCAATACAGCGAGCGCCAATACTAACAGCTAAATAGAAGATTCTAACTACTGAAGGCACTAACTACTGACAGGCATAGTTAGCAAATGTAAGATTTTGATAGAGAACAAACAATGTATTTACCTTAATAATGTAAAAATGTCATTTTTTATATATATATATATATATATATATATATATATATATATATATATATATATATATATAATTTAGTGACATCCAATTAACCAATTAAACAAATTTCCTTTTTCTGACGAACACACGTCCAGATCGTCCGCTCAAAACTCTGGCATCTCTCTCTCCACATCGACCACTGCTGGCGGCTCACCCCCAACTGCCCAACGCTACGCGCTTTTCACATCCAACTGCCCAACACTACACAAGCGAATATTCCAAGAATGAGCGGAACCAGCCACAGGCTGCACACGGCACAGTCAGTGATTTTCATACAGAGCGCTACGTGGCGTTACGAACATAAAAACCTAAATAGCTTACTTACTGCGTGCGATGTCCTTAGGTTAGTTCGGTTTAAGTAGTTCTCAGTTCTAGGGGACTGATGACCTCAGATGTTAGGTCCCATAGTGCTCAAAGCCGTTCGAACCATTCGCTTGTTCCATCATACAAACGATGTATAATGTAACATGATTCTTGAGTTTCTCCCGGTGTATTTGGTAATCAAAATTTTGATTATCAAATACGCCGGGAGAAACTCAAGAATCACATCACACACCTTTACGGGGAGGAGATGTACCGCAGCATGAATAAATTTGTAAAGTTGCGTCACCGTAGATGCCGTTTGCTAAGCACTCTTGCCTTCCTAAAGAGATGTCGTTCCGAGAATGTTGTTCCAAATTTTGCTAAGGTTGTGCATCACATCGATTCTGCAGCAGCTAAGAGAGTCAAGAAACGAGCCAGCCTCGCATTGATACGTGAGACAGTGCAATTCACCCGCCGGAGCCTTCAGTTTATCTCACAGGAATTACTCAAACTTCATCTGCAACTGGCTAGTAAGTTTATTTCTTGTTCCTGGGATTGGATTGATGGTGTCACCTGGGTGTCAGCTGATTCCGCCCATAAGAAGGCTACGGGACGGCAAACAGCTAAGTTCTCACGTCTCCTTGACAAACCATCTCTGCAGGTTCCGTGCAAGACTGTCATCAATTTGAGTGGCATGGTGTTGAGTGATGATGCGGTCTCGGTTTTGCAGAAAGGTCTCAACTTCGCTCCCTCCTCCAAATTCACTCCGGTCGTAGAAATTGTTAGTGCTGTTGAACAGGTTGCAGCTCGACTTCCGCCTGAATCAGCTGAGGAAATACGTCGTGAAACTTGTCGTTCGTTGACAAAATCCAAGCCGATGAAGTCAAATATCACCAGTGAAGAGAGGGCTGCCATTCGTGATCTGAGGGAGCGCTCTGAAATTGTTGTCTTACCGGCTGACAAAGGCAATGCTACAGTTGTTGTCTCCCATAAGAACTACACTGATAAGATGGAGAGCCTGCTAAATGACGACTCCTACCGGAAGATCAGTGTCGACCCTACGAAGAAGGTGGAGAACAAGACGAGGTCGCTTCCCAAGGACGCAGGTTTACCGGAGGGTGACGCTAAGAAATTGCTACCCCAAGGTCCGCTACCGCCTAGGCTATATGGACTCCCGAAGGTTCACAAAGAGGGGGTACCATTACGCCCCATTGTCAGCTACATCCGGGCACCTACATATTTGTGGCCAAATACCTGACGGGAATATTAAGTCATTTTGTGGGTAAATGCCCTCATCACATCCGTAATTCCGTGGATTTGTTATACGCCTTGATAGCTTCGTGTTGGATGGCTCAGATATCATGGTGAGTTTTGACGTCGTTTCCTTGTTTACGAGAGTACCCCTGCGAGAGTCACTAGAATTGATTAGTCAGAAGTTTGACGAGAAGACCACTGAACGTCTTAGGCATATCTTTACTTCCATGTATTTTCTTTTTAACGGAGAATACTACGAACAAACGGAGGGAGTCGCCATGGGTAGCTCACTCTCACCGGTGGTAGCGAATATGTACATGGAGAACTTCGAGGAGGAATCCCTGTCGTCATCCGAATGGAAACCAACTAGCTTTTTCCGTAACGTGGACGACACGTTCGTCATTTGCCCACATGGTATGGATAAACTCCTTGACTTCCTTAGACATCTAAACTCCATACACCCCAACATCAAATTCACTATGGAGACTGAAACGGAGGGTAAATTACCTTTCCTTGACGTCTTGGTCAAGAGAAGGGCTGACGGCACTCTAGGTCATGGGGTGTATTGGAAGACAACGCACACTAATCTGTATTTGCACGCAGACAGCTGCCACCACCCTTCACAGAGGAATGGGGTACTTAAAACTCTAGTACATAGGGCGCGCACTATCTCTGACGCAGAGAGTCTACTCCAGGAATTGGAACATCTGAGAACTGTATTTCGAAAAAATGGGTACTCAGATTGGCAGATACAACGTGCTCTCCGCCCAACCACAACAGTACAACCTGTGGAGATGGATGAAATAACGAGGGAGGAGGTAGGCACTGCGTTTATTCCATATACAGGCGCACTCTCGGGGAAAATCGCCCGCATTTTGAAGAAACACCGGGACGGAACTGTGTTTTGTCCTCCGAATAAAACTCGTGCACTGGTAGGGAGCACCAAACATGACCTCGGTTGGAGGGAGGCCGGCGTGTACCAGATTCCGTGTCAATGTGGGAAGTCGTATACTGGTCAGACGATGCGTACCGTCGAGGGTCGATGCCGTAAACACCAGAAGCACACTAGACTGATGTATCAGAGCAAGTCGGCGGTCGCTGAACATTGTTTGTCGGAAAATCACGCTATGGAGTATGAACGCACGAGGATTCTGGTACAGACGTCGAGATACGGGGACAGCGTTGTTACAGAGGCCATCGAAATTCGCACCAATGACGACCTCATAAACCGTGTCTGTGGCTATAATCTTAGCAAGGGTTGGGAACCAGTGATTGGGTTAATCATGAGTAAATCGAGCAATCGTATAGTTGTGACGACCACGGCGGACAGAGCCATCACTCCGAAGTCGTCTCAGACGCCGTCGCAATCTGTTCCACCGCGCGACCGTGGCGCGGGGCGCGGACAGCGGAGGGAGCGCGCCGCGGGCGGAGGGTATTTAAATCGGCCGCCGCTGCGACCGAACCCAGTTCCCTCTGAGCAGTCATAGCGTACGGATCTCCGTGCCGGCACGTTCACAGGAGCTCAGTCCGTCAGTTAACCTCATGATGGCGACGTGTATGATCGCCGGAATATTGTGCCCGTTGGACACTGTAGACCGGTAGTTCACCCGTGGATATTTTGATTATAATGTAACAATCTACGTATATATCCTGCAAGCCACCGAATGGTGCTCGTGGTGGGTACTCTGTACCACTACTAGTTATTTCCTTTTCTGTTCCACTGCCAATAGAGCGAGTGTCTAGCTTCTCTTATCTTCGTTCTCCTTACGCTAAATGTTCGCGGGTGGCTTCAGAATTGTTCTGCAGTCTGCCTCACACACCTGTTCTCTAAATTTTCTCAACAGAGCTCCTCGAGAAGAACGTTGCCTTCCCTCCAGTGATCCCCATTTTAGTTCCCGAAGCATCTCCGTACGTCTGACTATTTTCCGAACCTACCGCTAACGGATCTAGCAGCCTACTTCTGAATTGCTTCGATGTCTTCTACATCTACATCTACATTTATACTCCGCAAGCCACCCAACGGTGTGTGGCGGAGGGCACTTTACGTGCCACTGTCATTACCTCCCTTTCCTGTTCCAGTCGCGTATGGTTCGCGGGAAGAACGACTGCCTGAAAGCCTCCGTGCGCGCTCTAATCTCTCTAATTTTACATTCGTGATCTCCTCGGGAGGTATAAGTAGGGGGAAGCAATATATTCGATACCTCATCCAGAAACGCGCCCTCTCGAAACCTGGACAGCAAGCTACACCGCGATGCAGAGCGCCTCTCTTGCAGAGTCTGCCACTTGAGTTTATTAAACATCTCCGTAATACTCAAGTATAGGTCGAGCGAGTGTTTTGTAAGCCACCTCCTTTGTTGATGGACTACATTTTCTAAGCACTCTCCCAATGAATCTCAACCTGGTACCCGCCTTACCAACAATTAATTTTATATGATCATTCCACTTCAAATCGTTCCGCACGCATACTCCCAGATATTTTACAGAAGTAACTGCTACCAGTGTTTGTTCCGCTATCATATAATCATACAATAAAGGATCCTTCTTTCTATGTATTCGCAATACATTACATTTGTCTATGTTAAGGGTCAGTTGCCACTCCCTGCACCAAGTGCCTATCCGCCGCAGATCTTCCTGCATTTCGCTACAATTTTCTAATGCTGCAACTTCTCTGTATACTACAGCATCATCTGCGAAAAGCCGCATGGAACCTCCGACACTATCTACTAGGTCATTTATATACATATATATATATATATATATATATATATATATATATATATATATATATATATTCCTTTAATCAGAGCTGATTCGGATCCCAAACACTCCAGCGGAACTCACCACTGGGTCGCACTAGTATCCTACATGCAGTCTCCTTTGCAGCTGAACCACACGTTCTTAAAATTCTCCCAATAAACCTTCTCTACTACAATTCTTAAATTCTCGTTCCATCTGATATCGTTTCGCAACGTTACGCCTGTGTATTTAATCGACATGACTGTGTGAAGTGGCACACTACTAATGCTGCACTCGAACATTACGCGTTTGTTTTCCCTACTAGTCTACATTGACTTACACTTTTCTATATTTATTGCTAGCTACCATTCATCACAGCAACTAGAAGTTTAGTCTAAGTCATCTTCCATCCTCCTACAGTCAAACGACGTCGACACCTTACCATACACCACAGCAGCATCTACAAATAGCAGCATACGGATGGTTACCCTGTCCGCCACATTATTTACGTACAGGGTGATTATAATTAAACTTTCAAAACGCCGTAGAAATATCACCACTGGTCAGAATGACAACAAATTGCAACGGAGTATTGTCGCAGAAGGGGGAAAAGGGAAAAAAAAGTCAGAAAATTAATCAATAGATGGCCCTGTATGTGTCAGAATACGTAAATGAAAACACCTGTCATGCGCACGACCAACTAAAGTTGGTATAAACACACCAGGTACACGGCTTTTCCTCCTTTCGCGTCTATGACGTTCCGCATGACTATCTCAATGCTGAATCGCTCTCTGCTTGTAAAACTGTGTTACAGATGGTTCAAATGGCTCTGAGCACAATGGGACTTAACATCTGATGTCAACAGTCCCCTAGAACTTAGAAGTACTTAAACCTAAGTAACCTAAGGACATCACACACATCCATGCCAGAGCCAGGATTCGAACCTGCCAACGTAGCGGTCGCGCGGTTACGGACTGAAGCTCCTAGAACCGCTCGGCCACAACGGTCAGCGCTGTATTACAAGAATAATGACTGTGCACACGTCACTCCGTAGAGGTTCCGGAAACTGAAGGGTTTGTAAAAAGGCGTTGGTCCTATGACTGACGTGGTTCTGGAGAAAATGATTCGGAAATTCGAAAAGACGGGTTGTTTTGGCGTGTAACTGGCTAGAGGGAGGAGACGAATTCATTCGACGTCGGAAGAAACAGAGGCCACAGCAATACAGGAGGAGACGATTGGTGGTGTTTAAAAGTGTAGTACCCGGAGAATTGCCCGAACATTGGACACACCCATGAGCATGACGTGTAAGATCCTACGAACATGGTTTTTCTACTATCCATTCAGTATTACCCATGAGCACGAGTTGACCTGCCAGCAAGCGAGACCTCTGCTTTAGAATTTCTTGTACGCATGCAAGTGGACAATCATTGGCCGTGGATGATTTTGTGGACAGACGAAGCCCTCTCCCATCTGACAGGATATGAAAATACGAAGAATTATCGAATATGAGCAACGGAAAATCGACACGCAAATCATCCAGTATCGCCTCATCCTGAAAATCTCACTGTGTAGTGCGGGTTTATTGTATCATTTATCATAGGGCCATATTTTTTCGCAGAGACAAGTGCTTGGTACCTGTGCCGTCACTGGTAGGCGCTATGAGTGTCTTTAGCGCAAGCACGTCATTCCAGCTCTCCAACAGCGTGCATGTGTAGATGGGATCATTTTTATGCAATATGGTGCACCCACGCAATCGCAGATCCAGTTAAGCGGATGCTGAAGGGCCATTTCGGAAATGATACAAGTATCAGCAGCCATTTCCCTACAGCCTGGCCGTCCCGATCACTTTATCTTAATCCGTGAGTGTTCTGGCCGTGGGGCTATCTGAATGATGTTGTGTTCAGTGTTCCGATTGCAGACTTCGCTGCATAGAAGCCACGCATTGCGTAACACATTCTGAAGGTGACCCCGGAAACACATTGACCAGTTGTGGAACATGCTGTCTCTTGATTTCAACTCGCCGCAGAAAACGGTGGACAGCTTACTGAACATGTTTTGCGCGTCACACGCCAATTAATAATCCGATTTGATTTTGCTTGATGCTTCTTATGCGGTGTTTGGCCTCAGGACGATTAAAAACCAATTTTTCCCATCAGATGTGATATGACCTTGCCGTGGTGGATGGGCTTACGTTATTTACAGTATCACATCTCTACACACATGCACAAAAAGCAGTTCGACATCAAACGTACCCCTTAGGTGTATGATTCATGTGTCCTTTGTGGTCGACCACTATTAGATTATGATGCTTACAGCGCCATCTATTGCTATATTTTGTAACTATTTATTTTTCTTCTGCTATACGTTTGCCCATTCTCCGATAATATTCCGTTGCAATTGGACACCATTCTGACCGGTGGTGTTATTTCTACAGCGTTTTGAAAGTTTAATAATAATCACCTTGTATATAGAAAACAGAGGTCCCATTACACTTCACTGAGGCACTGCCGACTATATACCCGATCTATCCTTGTCCCTGATGAACACTCGTCATTGAGGACATCATATTGAGTTTTCTTACTTAAGAAGTCTTCGAGCCATTCATTTACCTGGAAACTATTCCATGTCCTTGTACCTTCGTTAAGAATCGGCAGTGTCGCCCTGAGTCAAAAAGTTTCCCGGTGTCTCGGAATATGAGACCACTTGTTGCCCTTCTCCATGGTTCGCAAGATACCAAGTGAGAATGGGGAAAGATACATTTCGCGGGAGCCATGCTTTCTGAAAATGTTCTAATTCGTGGAAAGAAGCTTTTCTCTCCGAAAGAAACTTAATATATTCGAACTGAGCAAACCACTTTAGGGATGCTGGTCAGTAATCTGCGGGTCCGTTCTTTTACCCTTCTCACTTGCTGGAGTCATCTCTGCATTTTCCAGTCGCTTAAGACTTAGGGCTGGGCGAGAGATTTGGGATAAACGCGAACCAAGTAAGGTCCATCTGGACCTGACGACATATTTGCTTTGAAGTTTTTCAGTTGTTTCTCTACACCAGCGTTGCTTATTACAATATGCTCCACACATGGAGTCTGTGCGATGGTCAAATGGTGTTATGTTTGTACAATTCTCCCGCATGAACGATTTCTTATACGTGCAATTTAAAACTTCGGGCGTTACTTTTGCTATCATCTAATGTCAAACCTTACTGGTGAACGAGTGACTGTATTCAAACCTTAGATCCACTTAGCGACTTTACGTAGTATCAGAATATTTTCCCGTTGTCGGTAAGGTTTACTGCTAAGATATGACGGTGGTAGTTATTGTAAGCCTCGAATTTCGATCTTTTTACAGACCCACGAATTAATGTTAACTTATGCCGGTCGCCACTTACTCGTTCCCTTTTGAATCGAGAGTGCAGTAGCCTTTGGTTCCTCGGCAAATCGGAACTGATACTTGATTAATACACTAAGAATGGCTCCTAATACATCTTCGGATGATAGGTTAAGTATGTCAGTCGATGCTGGTAGGCTTATTAGAATGACACAAGCCCAATAATAAAGGACTCGAAATGTCGCAGGGTTCGCTTTCATCCTAGCGTAAGGCGGGTTGTAAGTTTACAATCATTACATCAACAACAGTTGTGTTCACACGTCCAAAACTTCCGAAACGCTCATTGCACAAATGTAATTGCTTGACAATGTCAGTGCTTGAGCATGAACATCGTTAACTAAATGGACCAGGGTGAGAATTCTTACAAGTGGAACATTCTGAAATTATGAGAAGTTTCATACTCTGATCTGTTAATACATAATAAAATAATTTGTCGTCCTTTGTGGTTGTCAAAACCCCTTGGACGAAAGTGACAACAACATCATTCGCTTAAAATGATAATCGTATGCCGCTCTGTAACGAGTTTTGATTTGGATGCTTATATTACAAAATTATGGCTTTGTCTCGTGTTACGCTGCAGTCACAGAGGCACCGCCATCGTGGAATTCCTCCGATGGCCACAACGGCCAAAGGCGGCCATTATTCTCGACTCAGTGCACTAGTACCCGTGTGGCCTTAGTGCAACCAGTCTCAACGTCTGAATGTAATCGCTTTGGACGACTGACTGCAACATTCAAATGAGTTTGTCTTTTTCATTGGAATTCGGTGACGTTCACACACCCAAGACATGGGCAGTGAGAAACCTGTAAGTTTAGTAGAAGAAGGTGGGAGTCCGTAGCATCCTGAGCATGATAAATATTATAATATTGATGCACACTGAAGCGCCAGAGAAAGTGGTATTGGAATACAGAGATACGTAAACAGGCAGAATACGGCGCTTCGGTCGGCAACGAGTAAACAAGACAAGTGTCTGGCGCAGTTGTTAGATCGGTTACTGCTTCTACTACGGCAGGTCATCAAGATTTAAGTGAGTTTGAACGTGATGTTATATTCAACGCACGAGGGATGAGACACAGTGTCTTCGAGGTAGCGATGAACTGCGAAATTTCTCGTAGGACCATTTCACGAGTGTACGATGAATATCAAGAATCCGGTAAAACACCAAATCTCCGACATCGCTGCGGCCGGAAAAACACCTTGCAAAAGCGGGACCAACGACGTCAGGGGAGAACCGTTCAACGTGACAGAAATGCAACACTTCCGGAAATTGCCGCGGATTTCAATAGTGGACCGTCAACAACTGACAGCATGCGAACTCTTCAACGAAATATCGTCGATATGGGGTTTCGGAGCCGACAGCCCACACGGGTATCCTTGATGGCTGCGCGACACAGAGCCTTACGCCTCATTTGGACCCGTCAACACCGACATTGGACTGTTGATGACTGTAAACATGTTGCCGGTCGGACGATTCTCGTTTCGAATTGTGTAGAGCGGATGGACGTGTACGGGTATGGAGACAACGGAGACTACCTCATGAATCGATGGACCCTACATGCCATCAGGGGACTGTTGAAGGTAGTGGAGGCTTTGTAATGGTGTGGGGCCTGTGCTGTTGATGTAATAAGGGACCCTGAATACGTGTAGATACGACTCTGACAGGCGGTACATACGTAAGCATGCTGTCTGATCGCCTGCATCCATTCATGTCCATTAAGCATTTCGACGGTCCTGGGATATTCTAGCCGAGTGGTTCTAGGCGCTTCAGCCCGGAACCACGCTGCTGCTGCGCTCGCAGGTTCGAGTCCTGCCTCGGGCATGAATGTGTGTGATGTCCTTCGGTTCGTTGGGTTAAATTAGTTCTAAATCTAGGGGACTGATGACTACAGATGGTAAGTCCCCTAGAGCTTAGAGCCATTTGAATCATTTGGGTTATCCCAGCAGGATAACGCGACACCCTACATGCCCAGAATTGATACAGAGTGGCTCCAGAAACAGTTTTCTGACTTCAAACATTTCCGATGGCCACCAGACTCCCCAGACACGAACGTTATTGAGGATATCTGCGATGCTTTGCAGGACGGTGTTCAAAAGAGATCTCCACCCCGCTTCATACTCTTACGGACTTGTAGACAGCCCTTCAGGATTCATGGTGTTGATTCTCTCCAGCACTACTTCAGACATTAGTTGAGTCCATGCCACGTCAGGTTGTGACACTTATGCGTGTTCGGGGCGCCTACACGAAGGTAGGAAGGCGTATCAGTTTATTTGGGTCATCAGTATATCTCGGAATCTATCGTCGAAATGGCTACGATATTGTTAACTAACGAACCTGGAAATGCTTCGCCGTTACTAAATATGAATGGGAGATGGACATACGTCCTGTTCTGGGGTATCCTCTGACCTGTCGGGGTGCATTGTATGGGTAATAGTTGCGACTCCAGTACTTTATTGATGTGGAACTCGAAATTATAATAAATGACATAGAATATCCGTGAAAAGTACTGTCCTGTTTTTTTTGTGGTTAGTTTTTTCAAATTTATTTCTAATATTTGTACACATCATAATAACAGAACTGTAGAATGTACAGCACCTTTCGGTTTTTAGATATAGGTGGCATGCAGGTGTCTGAAACGGCTTTCTGAACTGCAAGTTCGTGAAAGCGGAACGTGCAGATGGTGGATAAATTATGGGAACACCAAAAACACAGCAGATTATCATGCCTAACTAGATGTAGGAAAACCGTTGACAGTCAAAAGAATTCGCAGTCGTCTCGCTATGGATAACATACACACTGAATGTGTTTCAAGGGAATCCTATAACATTCTTCCAGTAAAGTGGTTGCAATTTAAGGTACCATTCACGGAAAGATATCACGAAGCCTTCTCTCCAAGGTATACCAAAAATGTTCAATAGCGTTGACATGTGGTAGCCCTAGTAGCCAGGGGAGATGTGACAGTTCGTTCTCACGTCCACAATACCAGAGCTCGATGATGCGAGCTGTGTGAATTGGGCCCCGTCGCCTTGGAACAGAGCATCACCATTAGAGAGTAAACATCGTACCATGGGATGGAACGGATCGGCAAAAGCGGTCACATAATCATTGGTGGCAATGCGAACTTCCAACTACTCATGGAATACAACTTTATGACGTGGATAGCCAAACCATCATCAAAGAACTCCCGCCATGTTTCACTCTTGGGACATCAACTTGGCCAGAAGTTGAAAACAGTGCACAACAAGATTAATTCAACGAAAGGTCTTTCTTCCATTGTGCAGAAGTGCAGGTTTCATAGCTTCGACACCATGTTTTCCTATTAAACGCATTTTCATCACCGATCAGGGTTTTTTGAATTCCACTCGACTCGTAACATCCTGATTATTGAGCTCCATTAGTGTTGTTTTAGATCTGACAAAGATCGCGAGTGACAATTCAGTTCTGCAGCGACTTTTTCTGATTTCTTCCTCATAGTTTGAGTCAAAATCCATTTCAGTGATCGTTTTTCAAGATCAGTAAACTCATTACAAGGTGTAACGTACTGGATGACGTTTTTTTGATTTCCTATACGCGTTATATATCTTCAACACGGCGCCTCCTGAAACACCAAACACTTCGCCTACGTTGTTTACGTAAGTACCCCATCATATATATATCTCTCCGTCCGAACAGGCCTTGGAAGGCTCAACGGTACCTGCCGGCCACCGTGTCATCCTCATCCCATAGGCGTCACGAGATGCAGATATGGAGGGGCATGTGGTCAGCACACCGCTCTCCCGCCCGTATGTCAATTTACGAGACCGGAGCCGTTACTTCTCAATCAAATAGCTCCTAAGTTTGCCTGATAAGGCTTGAGTGCAGCCAGCTTGCCAACAGCGTGTGCTAGACTGGATGGTCACCTATCCAAGTGCTAGCCCAGCCCGAAAGCGCTTAACTCTGGCAATCTGACGGGAACAGGTGTTACCACTGTGGTAACGCCCTTGGCACTCCACCATAAGAGTGCCGACAATTTTCTCACATTCAGATTCTCTTAGTTGCGACATAATGCACTCATTTCCACACAGACCACTGTTTTCAACACGACTAACACTTGCAACTTACTAAGGACATTCCACGGTTGCTGTTTGTGGTCAAATACAACAGCACAACCTGCAGGCTTGCATATCATTTGCATTTATGTCCAGTCATGCATTTCACTGTGTGTTTCTATCTTTCCGACCAATCTCTGTCCTGTTGACCATGGTAAACACACTCTGATCACATATCAATTGCATTGAATATGAATATCCTAACTTTAGCCGTCTTCATTGCTATATCAAACGGAACTTTAATTAGCTTAAGCTGAACTTGTAAACGATTGGAATCATTGGTATAGATGGTATGACAAACATCTCTCCATCCACTGTATCTGTAGGATAGTACTTGCAATGACATTATGTAGCAAAGTTTGAATCTGCGAACAGGTAGCATCAGAGAGTCTCGTAGGATTCGTATTGGATAGTTGAATTCCAGTCAAGAGCCTGTATGCCACAATTACAACTCAGTTAATATACAGGCCTTCTCATAAAACCGATTGAATGGAAGAACACAAAACAGCACGTTGTTGTATCTACAATTTTTGTTTAAATTTAATTATACGGAGAACAAAGTAAACTCTAAGAAAGACAGAGAGAGAGACACACCACTAAAGAATTGAAGAAATTAACCGAATAACTGCTTGCATAACAGGTGGACGAATGAAGCTCTTTCTCTTGAATAAATCATCCAAATTTCTGAAATTGTAATCATCTGTTTATATGTACATGTACATCACATCCATCTATTACCGTCCCATTCGAATAATTATTTCGTGGAGAGGTTTTCTTTCCCTTAGTGTTTATATCGGCGACACCTTTCGCACAATGTTGGTGTGTGAAATCTTTTGGGACTTAACTGCTAAGGCCATCAGTCCCTAAGCTTACACACTACATAACCTAAATCATCCTAAGGACAAACACACACACCCACGCCCGGGGGTGGACTCGAAACTCCGCCGGGACCAGCCACACAGTCCATGACAGCAGCGACATAGACTGCTCGGCTAATCCCGCGCGGAGCACAATGTTTCAAGTACCCGCTGTCGTTGTTAAGAGTGACTACGACATAGAAAACGAAACGGCACGTATTTACAGCACAGCACAGTATGTCTTATTTCTAGAAAACCTGTAGAATTTTTTAAACTTGTATAGCCGACGTCCGCCCACAATTTAAGATAAATCGGTCCACAATTTTTCTATACTTTTGCGACCAACCTTTACCATTTATATATTAGTATATAATCATGTAATTATTCGTTTACAATTAACTGACGGCATGAGTTCAATGGTGCAAAAGATTGGCGAGGAAATTCAATTTAAAATTGTGTCCTGCGCACTACATTACTACACCATGCTTCGTACCATATGCTGTACAGACGAGGGTGCATTGCGTCGTGGTCCTCTCCCAGTTTGTTGCTTCCTTAAGATACGCCCGGCTGTGAATTTGCTGAAGCAGTACAACGAAATATCCAAAAGAGAGTAAAAGAGAAATAAAAAGAAGAAAAGATCCCAATTAATTAAATTTTAGGAAATTTCCGAGTAGTGTTAAGTACAAAAATATTAGAAGCTTATTATGAATTCGTTGGTTATTGTGCACGCTGCAAAACCAGTTTGTAGTCATGTAGTGGTTGTTTCAAATCTCGATAGAAGTTTCTTATTTTTAATTCCAGATTTATTACCACATAGAGGTGTTAATAATATGGAACTATAATTTTTAATATACAAAATGTCTCTTATAATTACTGTTCGTAATTACTACTCATAATCAATTTAAATTCGGGGAAAAAATAATAAACATCATACAGACAATCACTACATTTAATTTTTAGAAATTGAACAATGTTATTGATGATGTACATAATTTTGTTATTTAACAACAGGAATATAGTATGACTGAATAGAATTTTAATTTATTTTGATTACACCAATAATTAAAAACATAATAGAGTTATGTTCATTAAAATTATAATTCGGTATTCGTTACTTGAAGTAATGGCACTAACATTCGACAATAAAGAGTTACCGAATGAAAAACATGGTTCGTGATGCGTTGTATTCATATCAGGTGATGGGTACACGATAAACCGAGAAAGGGAAACTAACCCCAATTTCAGTTTCCCATTAATGACAACACTGTCAGGATATGCGCATGTAAACAGTGGTATGTGCCAAAAGTATTATAGCTGGTAGTAGTAACGTGTGTGGTTTACGTGCCAGGAAAATGACTTTCACGGCCGAGTTCTACATACACGATTACTATGTGCATAGTTACGACTCAGATAAAGATCCTGAATATGTTCCTGAACGCAAATGGTCTCAAAAGCCGCCGTTAATCTGGTAAAACTGCGCAATTATTTAAGCAAGTCAACAAAGTTTTGTTTTGTCCCTTATCATAGTTTACGTGAATTTACGTGGCAGTTTTATGACAGAAGTGTTACGCGCCATCCGTTACGCTGTTTACGTACTGTAGTAAGGTGACAGTAACTTAAATTTTGTATTGTGGTGAATAATGATTCAGTTTTGAGGTTCTCAAACCATATCACTGCAAAAGTAGGTAATGTAAATACTGATATAATAGACCGAAACAATTAGCACCTTAATTTAATATCTAGTTACAGAGGCTTCACAATAATGTTTTGTTAACTCACCAGCAACATTGGATGACACTTTCTGCAGGACCTGACCATCATTTTGTAGGACAGTGCTGAAGCACGTAAAGTGCGAGCTGTTACAGATTTTTTGAGTGATGGGACTGCTAAGTTCTATACCACCTACTGCACTCCCCTAACTCAAGCCCTCGTGAGTTCAGCTCGATTTCTAAACTGAAGGAAACACTTCACGGCATTCGCTTCAGAACTGCCACAAATTCGAAGGGCTGTAGACTGCGAAACTCGGACTTTCAACACAACTGGCACTGCTAAGACTATCCTACGACTTCCATATCGCTGGCAACGGGTTATACACAATGCTGGTGACTACTTTGAAGGTCGGTAAAACATTGAAACACGTATCAATTTTGTACAAGATTTAAATAAATAGTTGCCACTATTAAAGTACAAACCCTCCTGTATGTAGATACTGAGTGCCTGTTACGATTCAATGTTACGGAAAAAACTCGTATGCACAAAAAAAAATAGTATTGCTTTCTGTGTGGACTGTACTTCCAATAAGGAGTACTCATAGTTTCAGTTTACCAAGGTTGTGCCTGTATGGAATGGTAGGGCTATAGCGTATATCTGGTTAGCAACTGCATGTATCTGGTTGCCAAATGCATAAAAATGTAGTTGTTGTGAAATGAGCACATGCATATTAACCTTGAAGAGTATAAACCGTTTCAAGTAACAGAAATTCGCCTAATCTGCAAGGAATGCTTGAAATAAACTGACATGGAACAGAGATCACTTTCTTTACAGGCAGCTTTTGAGGAGCTCCACATGCAAGCTGTAATTATATTATGGGCTTCATTTTGCATTGCAGGTAATGAATCAGAATCTCAAGAATTACGACGGTCCTTTCAAAATTATGAACGCATCTGAACAAGTGCTAGGAACTGAGCACTATTCAACTGTGAGTATGAATCCAGGCCATGTTTTTGTGACTATAACAGATATGGAAAAGTGAGTGTGACATCAAATTGGGTTCTATAAATTAATTCGACTTTTTCGTATCTTCACTAGACAACTGGCACCGGCCTTGCTGCAGTGGATATACCGATAGTCAGATCACATAAGTTAAGCGCTGTCGGGCGTGGCCGGCACTTGGATGGGTAACCATCCTGGCCGCCATGAGTTGTTGCCGTTTTTCGGGGTGCACTCAGCCTCATGATGCCAACTGAGGAGCTACTCGACTGAGTAGTAGCGGCTCCGGTCACAGAAAACCATCGTAACGACCGTGACAGCGGCGTGCTAACCACCTGCCCCTCACAGCCGCATCCTCATCTGAGGACGACACGACTGTCAGATGGTCCCAATGGGCCACTTGTGGCCTGAAGACCGAGTGCGCACTAGAGAACTGTGTATCATGTTTAAAAACCCGATGAGATGACTATAACAAGAAAGCAGTTCTCTGACACTAAGGAGTTTAATTTGATTAATAAGAATGTTGTGTTCCTATATGATTACATAAATAACGCTTTGTTTTGTTGGATGAACGTCTGCACCCAACGGAAACGCTGAAAAGCTTGTTGGCTGCTGAAACAACTATCAAAGATTGTGAATACTGAAGATTGCGCGAGAGGTGGTATTTGTGTTAATGTAAGACATAAGAAGCCTACTGTGAATTATATTTGAAAACTAATGTTTTTTTAGGGAAATGTTTGTTTTAAATGATCGTGGAAAATTTTTATTAATTGTATAAATCGTCGCAATAAATTCAGCCACGTTTTGTGCTTTTGTGGTACCATTGAATATCGAAAATATTTCTACCCGTCAAATGCGCAATGTTGCCGTAAGGAGTGCGTTTATTTGAAAAGGATATACTATATGTATAGTTTCGGAGTTAGATGATTGTCGTTGTAAGAGGTCCGAGCAGACAGTAAATTTAGTTAATTAAGTAGATTATAGAAAAATTTGTTGCTCATGGCAAGTCCAATTGATTCACCATCGCTGGAAAATGTCCCCCCCCCCCCCCCCCCCCCCCAGTGGAGGATTATGTAAGAGGTCCGAGCAGATGTAATTTCGATGTATTGCTCATGCGCTGCCTGCGATATGCAAGGTATAAGAAAATCTCTGGCTAGAGAGCAGCGTTGACTGCAGTAGGAACTGTGTAGCTGTAGCAGTAAGTTGTGGCTACTCTGGAGTCTGCTCTGGTCTGGTCTGGTGTATCGTGTTGGCTGGCCCGGTCGCTGTGCAGCGATGCCGGAGCCTGAATATTATTGTATAAGGTAAAAACCAGCCTCGCGCATATGTAGTAATGTTATCTCAAGTCCCACGTAAATGTTTTAAAAATCTCGTAATAATAATCTTTCTCATAAAAAGTAACGTTTAACAACCATTCATTTCAATTTAAAGAATTTATTAATATCTCCCATCCATGATCATCCAGATTATTGCAAAAGTAAAATCAGTTGTTCCCTTTCATAAATGACAAATCTATCGGCCAGCATTGCACAGGGCTGTGGCAAAAAAAAATCTATTGTAAGGGCAGATATATATGCGTTATCCGGCGACTTCATTGAGGTAAGAATTTTTCTCTTTTTTTTATTCAGAATGATCTTTCAGGGCCATGACGCAGCACTGCTGACGTCTAAAATTTACCAGGTTAAATTCACAGTCAATTATTGAAAACTTATAAGCGAGTGACAATTTAATTGAGAGGTTAGTTACATTGTATTATTACCAGGTTACAGAAATTATTTTGTTGGGACATTACACTGGATGTGAACGACATAATTACAATTTTTTACTGTTGAGAGGTTTAGGAATTTTTCTGTTTTGTGGTTACACTAAACATGAATATTATTTATGTTAATATTTTCTGTTGGGAGATTACGGAAAATTATTTTTGTGGGGAGGTTACACTTGGCGACAACCGGCCAGGATCGTATTTCTTTGTGAATTTCTCAGAGGTAGTCAGTTATATATCTGCTCTTATTTACTTAAATGTAGTTTGCATCTGGCGCAACGCATTTACTAATTTTGTCACTCTTTCTTTCACAGATCATCGGCAATTTATTGCCCTTTGTTGTAATTGTGTTTGTTCCATTTTTGCTTCGTCTTTGTTTCATTTTGTGCTTAATTTTGATTTGTGAAAAATGCCGTGAAAAACTGTTAACAGTACATCGCGATGTGCAATGAGTGAAATAGCCGACTCGAATAATTTGACCGATAATACTTGCGACACTCGGTGTAATAGTGATAATCCTCTAATCACAGATAATCAGTGCCTCCCGATCACTAGTATTGAGTTAAATCCTAATGATGGGCAAACAAATTCAATTATATCCACAGTAAACTTAACAATTGATGACGCGGCACGTTCCGATACAATGAACGCTGCCCAGTTTGACACGCCTGATTTGCAAAATTTGCATTGTGATCAGACAAATTTTTCTCACGAAGATGAACAACGTAGTCAAAATACGTCAGATTTATTTGATTCCGAGGTGGTGACTAACAGTGCACATCCAATTGGCGAACCTTTTCAAGAATCACACAATGACCAAATGGTTATTCAAAACGTGTCAAATGCAGATACACCAACACACAGCATAGAAAATAGAGTCACTACTTTTAGCATGGATCAAGTTATGGCAGTATTGCTACAACTTAATGAAAAAATAGACAACAATTCCAAACAGTCGAATGAAAAACAAGACAACTTCAAATAACTTAACGAAAATCTTAAACAGTTGAATGAAGAACACGACAACCTAAATGAACAGAACAAACAACTTAATGAACAGATTACAGCCGTTGCCGCGCAATGTCATGATACTAAAGATCAATTACGTGAGGATATTAAGGCTTATGCTAGGAACAGTAGTGAAGAAATTAGATCTGTGTCACAAGAATTAAGTAATACACATGCAGCCACTACTAAATTACTTAGAGATGAAATTAGTGCAGTCGCTAAACTATGTTCTGAAAACGCTACACTGTTACACGACGAGTTTAAATTAATGTCAGCAGAACTTTCGCGCACACTGGATGCGAAAGTAGACGCGAAATTTGACCAACAGAACAGCCAAATTAACGAACGTTTTAATCACCACCTACAAAACAGTGAAACGCGTTACCGTAAATTTATACAGGAACAGAATAAAGTAAAGCAACAAGTCATGGAAACAATTATTGCACAGAGACAGGAAGATAAGCGTAAATTGTTTACGAAAGCAAAAACATACGTAGACAACAATATTGCTACAGTATCGGACGAAATCAAACAGTTGAACACCGAATTGATTGATGAAATCCCCGATCTTAAAACAAAAACAGACACACACACATTAGACTTTCAGACAATGACCAACAGACTTGAAAAGTTGGAACTAATACAAGATCACGATGCCATTACAGCAGACGTTAAGAAATTGAACAAAACCACACGTAAAATACAAAAACAAATTAAAGCTTGTGATACTAAAAACAATGATCAGGTAAAAGCACTGCCTGAAAAATATGATGAATTGGCCAGTCGTATTGACGTTATCGAAAATAACAATGAAACCAAATCAGACGATACATCAGCAATTTCTTTCAATCAATCACCCGAATTCGAAAATCTACAGCAGACAATCAGTGAGATAAGTTCGTCCAACAATACATTGCGTAGAAAAGTGTCGTCTTTACAGCAAGAAGTGACAGAAATGAAAAATGTTTCAGCCTCTAACACGTCACAGCATACGCCACATTGTGAACATTTGTCACATTCACACAGCCCGTGTAATTTAGGGAATTTACAGAGAGTACGTGACTTAGATTCCGAACAGCGACAGACAAACAGATTAGAATACAATCCTGAACCTGTTCAGACATTCAGAGAAGAAAATTTTGATTAAAAGCACTTTCTGTCCGTGAGCAAATTTAAGGTATTTAAAAATGACAGAACACAGATTCACCCCTTGGATTGGATACAACAATTTAGCTTTGCTTTTCCAACAACTTGGCCCGTAACGCAGAAACTTGAATTTATTTGCAATTTTTTGGAAGGCGAACTGGCAACTCGTATGAGACTGATCGCGAGACAATGCTATTCGGTAGAAGAATTTCAGAATGCTTTTTTGTCAGCGTATTGCTCGAAGACGACACAGCGCGGAATCAAAGATCAATTAATTAGTTTACCGAATTAGGAGAACTCAAATTTTCCCACTGTCACGCAATTTTTTGAACACATGGTCCAACAAAACCAGGACTTAAGTGAGCCATACAGTGAATCTGCACTTATCCAATTATGTATTTCCAAATTACCACGATCGTAAAGAGTATCACTTTTAACAGGACAGCAGAAAGAAAATATTTCGCCATTCAGAGATCTGTTACAGCTTTTGGAAGTTCAGCAATCAGATAATTCCTTCATTAAGAAAAATTTTTCACATCATAACCAAGGCCAACCAACATACAGTAATTACGATCAGCCACGCTATTTCAATAGCAAAGGTAATAGATGCTCCAGCAACGACAACCACCAGAACTTCAATAACAGACAAAATTTTAATTATCAGTATCGTCAAAATTATCAGCAACAGGAACCACATTTTTGTAACAATAGAGGATTTTCCCAAAAACAGCAACAAAATCAGCCGGTTAGTATACCTAACCAACAAAGTAGTCTACAAGGTCAACCAAGCTTCAGTGTTTCGCCGTCTGCACGTATAGCGTCGGCCACACCAAATAGTAACGCAAAGCAGCAAGGAAATAACTACATACAGAAAACACACCATTTCAACTCATATCGCAATGCGCCGTATAGGAATGACTATCATGACAGACGTAAAAGTAATGAGCACAATTTTCAGCGTACATATAATAACAGTCTGTCTTACCAGCAACAGAATCGTCCGCAACAACAGATTATCATGAATGGACCAGACAGTAGGTATCATCCCGATCCTAATACGTCAGGAAGAAATAACAGAACAGCACAAATAGTAGAAATACCACAGCATCCTCCCGCAAATAACAGCACGTCAGAAAGAATTTGTCTAGATGCAGTACAGGTTGCATCTTCCAGCAACACAATCAATACTTTTGACACAGAGAATCTTGTTCACGAAAATGTTATTACTTATGACGACATCCGAGACCCTCTTTTGCAGGAAAAACCAGTTATTCAAAAAACCATTTCCTACCCTGTCACTGAAGTAAAGTTTGGATCATCCAAATTTTCAGCAGTAATCGATTCTGGATCGCCTATGTCAGTTATAAATGAGGAAACTTTCAACGAATGTAACAAAGGGAATACCTATCCTACGTTACCATTAGGCAAAACTAAAGTAAAAGGAGCAGTATCCGGTAAAGGAGTAGATGTAAACTTACAGACACACTTATCATTTTGTATTGCAGGTCATACGTTCCACTCAAACTTTTGGATGGCATTGAAACAGAGGATGACACGCGTAAAGCTGAAATACTAAACACCTTTTTCCAAAGCTGTTTTACAGAGGAAGACCGCACTGCAGTTCCTTCTCTAAATCCTCGCACAAACGAAAAAATGGCTGACATCGAAATAAGTGTCCAAGGAATAGAAAAGCAACTGGAATCACTCAATAGAGGAAAGTCCACTGGACCTGACGGGATACCAATTCGATTCTACACAGAGTACGCGAAAGAACTTGACCCCCTTCTAACAGCCGTGTACCGCAAGTCTCTAGAGGAACGGAGGGTTCCAAATGATTGGAAAAGAGCACAGGTAGTCCCAGTCTTCAAGAAGGGTCGTCGAGCAGATGCGCAAAACCATAGACCTATATCTCTGACGTCGATCTGTTGTAGAATTTTAGAACATGTTTTTTGCTCGCGTATCATGTCGTTTTTGGAAATCCAGAATCTACTATGTAGGAATCAACATGGATTCCGGAAACAGCGATCGTGTGAGACCCAACTCGCTATATTTGTTCATGACACCCAGAAAATATTAGATACAGGTTCCCAGGTAGATGCTATTTTTCTTGACTTCCGGAAGGCGTTCGATGCAGTTCGCACCGTCGCCTGATAAACAAAGTAAGAGCCTACGGAATATCAGCCCAGCTGTGTGGCTGGATTGAAGAGTTTTAGCAAACAGAACACAGCATGTTGTTATCAATGGAGAGACGTCTACAGACGTTAAAGTAACCTCTGGCGTGCCACAGGGGAGTGTTATGGGACTATTGCTTTTCACAATATATATAAATGACCTAGTAGATAGTGCCGCAAGTTCCATGCGGCTTTTCGCGGATGATGCTGTAGTATACAGAGAAGTTGCTGCATTAGAAAATTGTAGCGAAATGCAGGAAGATCTGCAGCGGATAGGCACTTGGTGCAGGGTGTGGCAACATAGACAAATGTAATGTATTGCGAATACATAGAAAGAAGGATCCTTTATTGTATGATTATATGATAGCGGAACAAACACTGGTAGCAGTTACTTCTGTAAAATATCTGGGAGTATGCGTGCGGAACGATTTGAAGTGGAATGATCATATAAAAGTAATTGTTGGTAAGGCGGGTACCAGGTAGAGATTCATTGGGAGAGTGCTTAGAAAATGTAGTCCATCAACAAAGGAGGTGGCTCACAAAACACTCGTTCGACCTATACTTGAGTATTGCTCATCAGTGTGGGATCCGTACCAGATCGGTTTGACGGAGGAGATAGAGAAGATCCAAAGAAGAGCGGCGCGTTTCGTCACAGGGTTATTTCGTAACCGTGATAGCGTTACGGAGATGTTTAATAAACTCAAGTGGCAGACTCTGCAAGAGAGGCGCTCTGCATCGCGGTGTAGCTTGCTCGCCAGGTTTCGAGAGGGTGCGTTTCTGGATGAGGTATCGAATATATTGCTTCCCCCTACTTATTCCTCCCGAGGAGATCTCGAATGTAAAATTAGAGAGGTTAGAGCGCGCACGGAGGCTTTCAGACAGTCGTTCTTCCCGCGAACCATACGCGACTGGAACAGGAAAGGGAGGTAATGACAGTGGCACCTAAAGTGCCCTGCGCCACACACCGTTGGGTGGCTTGCGGAGTATAAATGTAGATGTAGATGTAGACAACAGACGTTATTTTAGGTACGAGTTTTTTGCTACAACATGACGCATTTATTGACTTTCAAAATTCCTATTTAATGTGAAAGGGTGAAAATGTACAACTGGCTTTAGAATTTCAGCACTATTTATCTGTAGAAGAACAAACAATTAATCGTACACAGGTCATTTCTGCATCACGTAACATAGACTGTCAGTCCACATTGTTCACAGATACGTACGTACACAACTATAATACTCCAGACGAAGCAGACTATGACGTTATGCAAATGATTTGTGATAAAGTTAAACAGAGCAGTGCAAATACAGACGACGAACGTACAGAGCTACGCATAATTCTTTTACAGCAAGCTCCAGTTTTTGACAACGTCCCTGGTACTATGTCCGGTTTTATGTATGAATTTCAAGTTAAACAGCACGACACGCTTAAAGCCAAACATTATCCCATTCCATATATTCACAGAGAACAGGTTAAGAAAGAATTTCAAGCTATGCTTGTCCAAGGAATGAGTGAACCGGCAGTTAGTCCGTACATGAACCCGCTCCATATTGATAAAGAAAGGGATGGTTCATTTCGCCTCGTCCTTGATTCGCGTCACATCAATTACATTATTGTTAATGAAACAGATCGCCCACAGACACTAGAAGAACTTCTTCAGAAATTTCATGGTACTGCTATTTATTCCACGTTGGAGTTGAAATCGGGATTTTGGCTAATTCAGCTCTATCCGAACTGCAGGAAGTACACAGCTTTTCTCTGTTTTGGTGACTGTTATCAATTTTGTAAATTACCGTTCGGTTTAACCATTTCTTCAGCAGCGTTTATTCGCGGTTTGAATAGTATACCTCCGACAGAGCTTAAAGACAGAATCACAACGTATGTAGGCGACATTCCTATTGCAGAAGCTAACTCGTCTGAACACAATCTGATTCTTGAACAACTGTTGCAAACTTTTCGTGCACAAGGACTTACAGTTAATCTCAGTAAATCACACTTTGCCAAAACTTCTATAAAATTTCTTGGACATGTAATTTCAGCAAAAGGCATTGCGACTGACCCGGAAAAACTTCAAGCTTTACGTGACATTACTGTTCCTACGACGAAGAAACAACTACGCAGCTTTTTGGGTTTAATGAACGTTTTTCGTAAATTTATTCATTACTCTTCTTTAGACACCCCTAGATTATGTCAATTGACAGGTAAAAACACTGTTTGGTCCTGGGATAGCCAAGCACAGTCCGAATTTGCTAATCTGAAACATGCTTTGTTGAACGCACCTCTTTTATCACACCCAAATCTTACTAGAAATTTTTCCATTGCCACCGACAGTTCTAACACCGCTTTAGGCGTACACATTTTTCAGGAAATTGAAGAAGACGGTTCTAAAGTAATTAAAAACATCGCCTTTGCGAGTCTCATTCTACCACCTGCTGAACGCAATTATTCTGTTACAGAACTTGAAACATTATGTGTTGTATGGGCATTTACGAGATTTAGGCATTTTCTTTATGGAAGACATACGACCGTTTACACAGATCATAGAGCTATACAGTTTTTACTTTCAACAAAATTTACACACGACAGATTAAGCAGATGGAAACTTTATTTACAGGAATTTAATTTTACAATAGTTCACATTTCCGGTACACAAAATATTGTAGCAGACGCACTATCCCGTTCTCTCAGCAACAATCAGCAAGACATCGCCACCAACTTCTGCCAAGTAAATTTTAGCGTCGTGTATATTAAACAAGTTGCATTTGAAAATTTCATTTCGTGGTCATTACGAGATATAGCACAAGAGCAGAATAAAGACAACGCATGGAAAGAAATTTAACTCCTTTGGCAAGATAGGAATAATGTTACCATCAGAAACCATTACACTGTACGCAATAACATTCTGTTTCGCCGCTCTCATCCTGACAGCAACAATTGGTTGTTATGTATTCCCGACGAACTTGTTAACAAATTAATCTGGTATACTCATTTAAGTTGCGCACATTACGGAGCCAGAAAATGTTTTCTTTTACTGAGACAGAACTGTTATTTTGCCAACATGGAGAAACGTATTCAACGAGTTTTAGCGTCATGTAAAATCTGCCAGAAAGTTAAGTCAGACACGACTTCACATATTCCTCGGTTACATCACATTGTACCTGTTAAATTGAGACACATGGCCGCTGTAGACATTTTTGGTCCGATTCGCAGAACTAATAGAGGTTTAGCTACATCTTTGTCGCTGTTGTACTCACTTCAAAATTTTTAACCTTCACTCCGTTACGCAAAGCTACTGCTAAATCTGTTTCTAAAGCATTTGTAAAACATTTTCTATTTCATGTAGGGCATGTATTGAAAGTAATTTCCGACAATGGACCTCAATTTCGATCTGCTATATGGCCGCTGTAGACATTTTTGGTCCGATTCCCAAAACTAATAGAGGTTTAGCTACATCTTTGTCGCTGTTGAACTCACTTCAAAATTTTTAACCTTCACTCCGTTACGCAAAGCTACTGCTAAATCTGTTTCTAAAGCATTTGTAAAACATTTTCTATTTCATGTAGGGCATGTATTGAAAGTAATTTCCGACAATGGACCTCAATTTCGATCTGCTATATGGACACGTATGTTACGAGCAAGAAACATTTCTCCGATCTACATATCCAAGTATCTCGCTTCTTCGAACCCTTGTGAATGACTAATGAAAGAATTTGGTAAACTATGTAGAATATACTGTCATAAAAACCATATTGATTAGGACAAACACATTCTCTCTCATTCCAGGATGTAATTCCATACCAAATGAATCTAGTATGCTATCTCCGCCTGTTATACTGAAAAATGTTGAACCACCCAACAAAATTGAAGAACTAGTATCTTTTCCTACGTCTCGTCGACTACGCCACCATGAAATAATTGACATTGCGCTCAACAACATCAAACGTGTCGCAGAGCATCGGAGAAGACAGCAAAAACAGGTTTGTACACGCCGTGACTTTCACATTGGGCAGAAGATATTAGTACGCACACACTATTTATCCAACAGAGGAAAGAGTAGATACAGTAAATTTGAGCTTCTATACGCAGAATTCGCAGCATTCCTCACCCCAATGTAGTACACGTCGAAACTTCGGGAACCAGAAAAAGCAAAGGCAACCACCATGTCCTCAATATTAAACCCTTTATTGAATGAACATACTTTATGATTTATCACACTGTAATGCCATTTCCTGATTTTTATATGACCACTTATGCAATTATATTTATATGAACACTTACTGATTGTTATCATATTTTTTCTTGGCAAGTGCCCAGCAAAATAAGGTTAGCGGGTCGCTTATCTTGTCGTTATATATCAGACCGTGCACATTTTCCATTTTTCGTGTATGTATGATTGTTTTCGTGTTTTGTTTGTATGCACTACGAAATCTTTAAGATATAACACACCCCAGTTGACATTTTTCCTTATGATATCTCAATATCTTGACTATTTTAAATTTTTTTTGCTACTACATAATGATACTCTCCGTACAATTTTTTTGCACTTGAAAACTGTCTATGTTTTTGACATAATACATTTTCTGTCATACTATGCTGTATGCTTAATTATATCACTAGAAACAAGTTTTTATTTAATGAGTATATGATTTAATTGCAAGATATGAGTCCCTATTCATCATTTTCAGAAAGCAATAACGTGTAAAAGAAATAACTTAAACAAACCACAATGGATTACTTTGAAATGGAAACTTTACCATCGGAATGAACGAAAGAAAATGCAATACCTTGTTATGAAGAGTAAATGGATCAGAATTAACAAGCATTAACAAGAATATACCATACACATCGTATGATAGCAGTCTTAAGTAATTATTTTTCTTTCAGAATACGAGGCGATTGATGCAGGCTGTCAGACAGAACTACACATCTTAATTTTAGTGATGAAATATGCTAAAAATAAGAAACTCTATACTATGAATAGTTGTATGAAGTAAATGGTAATATGAATAATGAATAATGAAGTGTCAATTTGCAGATGATAATGAATGATGATGAATAGTTATATGAAGAATATGCTAATATGAATATTAAAGGTTTTTCTTTGCAGCTGATGATAGTGATGTAGTTACGATAATATGAATAATGAAGTTTTTCTTTACAGATGAGGATAATGACGGAGTTTATATATTTACTGTTACTTAAGATATGCTATGTAGTTATTCAAGTATTTGTTGGAGTTCGTTTTGACAGTATGTCTTATGTCACATGGTATAATGACTGAATGTTTTGGAAAGGACAGCTAGAGTACATTCATATTGAGTGCACGTTTCATTACCTGCTAATTCGAAGTTCACTACTTTTCAGCGTAATATGCGCTTCTTCTTTCAGCTCAATAATCCATTTCTATTTTTTCCAGGAGAAGCTATTCGTGAAATTAATGTGCTATAAGCAGTTAGTCATTAAACCTGTTCTAGTACTTGCATTTTTTTTACCCATTTGTGTGTGTCATTCATGAATGTGATCACATATACTCTACTTGTTCATGACCTTGCTACAGCTGACTCATGACGAATGACGTTACTAATCCTTACTTCAAGCAATAAGTCAAAAGCAAATATTTTCATGCCCCAGCAATTAATTATCGATCTCAATGCAATGCAATGCTAGCACAAAAAAATGTATTTCCAGTGTACAACCAAATAATGCTGCTAGTTTAAGGGATATTTCTAGTTCTAAATATAATGCAAATTTCTCAGATGTATTGAATCCATTATATCTATGATTTATTGTACAACAGACCTTGAATAATAGTTACAGTGTGTCACATTTTAAATATGTTCTATGTCACTTGAATGATGAGTTCTGAGTAATACTGAATGATGTTTTGTAATAATGCATTAATGCTATGCCAATAATTTCTGTAAATAATATTTTTGTTTACTCTATAAATGCTATGCCAATAATTAACTCTCATTTTGAATGATGACTTCTGAATAATACTGAATAATGTTTTGTAAAATTATATGAATATTTTGTAACTGGCCAATGAGCGCCAATAATTACCGCAATCAGATGAATTATGAATAGTGTTTTATAATATTCAATACTTGCTATATGTTTAGTAACTGGGCAATGAATGCCACTGTTTCTTATATTTTAAATTTGTCTTAAGTCACTCACATGATATCATATATGAATACCAGTAGCTTGATGCTACACTCATTAACTCTTGTTTTGAATGATGGCTTCTGAACAATGCATAAAAATGGTTGGGAATGGGCCAATGTATGCCATTGATTACTATAATTAGATGAAATATGTATATGCTATGCCATTAATTAACTCTTGCTTTGAATTATCACTTCTGAATAATGCATAAAATGGTTTGTAACTGGCCAATGAGTGCCAATATTTACTGTTATCAGATGACTTATAATAATGTTCTGTAATACTCCATACATAGTACACAAATGTTTAGTAACTAGGCAATGAGTTCCAACAATTACTCAAATCGGTTGATAGATTAGTGTAATTCTCAATGATGACCACCATAAGACTTAATGTCCTTCACCTTCTGACCTAATTACCAGAAATTACTGCAGTATTGGTTTGTCCTGTCCATCCTCATGGTCATGGAGCACTATATTTGGATTTTGAACTAATTCTACGTTGGTGAAAGAGTATGGATTCTACAAGAATATGGTGTTGACACATCATGCTGTCCACCATCTTGAACGATGGAGATGTTATTATGGTCCCACTGTTTGGTGTACCTAATGTACTACCAAAATAATAACATTGAACATTAATACAACATTTCTGTGTCTTGGCTACACTGATTAATACTTCAGGGGAGAGAACTTCAGATTATCTCACTTGGTGTTGTGCTTCTGTAGAAAGATATGGACTTTCAGTGCAGCTATGTGCAACCTACTGTGCTACTACCATAATGCAATCCTTTCCATTCCTTTCCTAGTTCTTGTAAAATGGTAAAAATATATACAGTGCGTGCACACTTTATGTCATTTGTTAGTATGTTTTGTACTCATTGCGTATACATTTTGTCATTTCTTGATATGTTCTGTACTCAGTGCATGCGCATTCTATTTCATTTCATGTTCTGCACTTATATATATGTATATACTCGTGACTGTAAACTTAGTTAATCAAGTAGATTATAGAAAAATTTGTTGCTCATGGCAAGTCCAATTGACTCACCATCGCTGCCAAATTTTTGCCCCCCCCCCCCCCCCCTCCAGTGGAGGGTTATGTAAGAGGTCTGAGCAGAACTAATTTCGATGTATTGCTCCTGCGCTGCCTGCGATATGCAAGGTATAAGAGAATCTTTGACCAGAGAGCAGTGTTGACTGCAGTAAGAATTGTGTAGCTGTAGCGGTGAGTTGTTGCTTGTCTGCAGTCTGCTCTGGTCTGGTCTGGTGTACCGTGTTGGCTGGCCGGTCGTGGTGGAGCGATGCCGGAGCCTGAGTATTATTGTATAAGGTAAAAAGCAGCCTCGCGCATATGTAGTAATGTTATCTCAAGTCCCATGTAAATGTTTTAAAAATCTCGTAACAATAATCTTTCTCATAGAAAGTAACTTTTAACAACCATTCATTTCAATTTAAAGAATTTACTAATATCTCCCATCCATGATCATCCCGATTATTGCAAAAGTAAAATCAGTTGTTCCCTTTCATAAATGACAAATCTATCGGCCAGCATTGCACAGGGCTGTGCCAAAAAAAGTCTATTGTAAGGGCAGATATATATGCGTTATCCGGCGACTTCATTGAGGTAAGAATTTTTCTCTTTTTTTTATTCAGAATGATCTTTCAGGGCCATGACGCAGCTCTGCTGACGTCTAAAATTTAGCAGGTTAAATTCACAGTCAATTATTGAAAACTTCTAAGCGAGTGACAATTTAATTGAGAGGTTAGTTACATTGTATTATTACCAGGTTACAGAAATTATTTTGTTGGGACATTACACTGGATATGAACGACATAATTACAATTTTTTACTGTTGAGAGGTTTAGGAATTTTTCTGTTTTGAGGTTACACTAAACATGAATATTATTTATGTTAATATTTTCTGTTGGGAGGTTACGGAAAATTATTTTTGTGGGGAGGTCACATCGTCTCTGGTAGCTTATCACCTGATTCCATTCTTCAATTGCGGCTTCCTGAAGACATAAGCAGATTTAAGTAGAACCAAAACTGAGCTCAACCGACTTTAATTCAGTAAAACCCACCTGAGCACTCCCTACTCACGTTGTATGTTTCACTAAAACCCATTTCGTATCATTTCCGTAGACATCACGAGAAGAGGTCAGACGTATTATAGCGCACACAGAGGGGTTTGAACTGTCACTTTTCCAGAACTCCGTACGTGAATACAATGGAAAGTGGCTCTGATAACTGGTACAATCGGCAGTACTCTCTGCTATGCACTGATTGCAGAGTATGGATATTTATGAATGTGTAGAACTCATTAACAGCAGCCTGTTGACCACTTTGAGCCGCCCTTAATATTTTATTGCTTTCGATAGAGGAATATAGTTAATAAATACTTGCTATTGCCTGGCTGTTTAGTATAATTAGGCATCGCCATTAGTAAGTAGCATAATATAGAGGGGTGAACTTACTCCCAAGGTAGGTGCGCCAGTAATTAAAGATCTGACCCTTAGCCTAAGATGCATACCCTATTACTCACCCACACTGTTCTATGGTTCTGTATGTTCCAAACCAATTTTATAAATAATGAAGTGGCTGTAGTATATGAACACATTTGTAAGACACAGAATTCCATTTTAAATTCATATAACACGTCCCTAAAGCTTCTGAGTTCACTCCACAAATGCAGCCACATATAACGAGCTTGTATCAGTTTACCATTCCGGTTCGTTACAGTACGATCGCGTATTGCCTCCTTAAAAATTCGGTTGATGTTGTTGTGGTCTTCAGTCCTGAGACTGGTTTGATGCAGCTTTCCATCCCGTGCAAGCCTCTTCATCCCCGAGTAACTATCGCAACCTTAAACGTTCTGAATCTGCTTAGTGTGTTCATCTCTTTATCTCGCTCTACGAGTTTTACTCTCAACGCTTCACTGCTATACCAATTTGGTGATCCCCTGACGCCTCAGAATGTGTCCTATCAACCGATTCCTTCTTCTAGTCAAGTTGTGCTACAAATTCCTCCTCCGCCAAATTCTGCTCAGTACGTCCTAACTAGTTACGTGTTCACCATTCTGATCTTCAGCATTCTTCTCTAGCACCACATTTCAAAAGCGCCCATTCTTTTCTTGTCTAAACTATTTGGCGTCAATGTTTCACTTCCATACATAGCTACAATCCATTCAGATACTTTCAGAAAGGACTTCTTGACACTTAGATCTATGCTCGATCTCAACAAATTTCCTTTCTTCTGAAATGTTTTCCTTGCCATAGCCAGTCCACATTTTATATCCTCTCTATTTCGACCATCATCAGTTATTTTGCTTCCCAGATAGGAAAACTAATCTACTTCTTTAACTGTCTAATTTCCTTATCTAATTCCCTCAGCATCACCTGATTTAAATCATCAGCATTATATTATACTCGTTTTGTTTCTGTTGGTGTTCATGATATATCCTCCTTTCAAGACACTGTCCATTCCGTTCAACTGCTCTTCCAGGTCCTTTGCTGTCCCAGACAGAATTAAAATGTCGTCAGCAAACCTCAAAGATTTTATTTCTTTTCCATATATTTTAATTCCTACTCTAAATTTCTCTCTTATTTCCTTTACTGCTTGCTCAATATGCAGAATGAATAATATCGGGAATAGGCTACAACCTTGTCTCTCTCCCTTCTCAATCCGTTCGTGCCTCAATCTTTTCGTGCCCCGCGACTCTTATAACAGCCATTTGGTTTCTGTACAAATTGCAAATAGCCTTTCGACATGAAATTCAAATTTGCGCTTTCAAATCTCACATTGCTGGCACACATACGTGTTCTACTTAAGTTTTAACTCTGATAGCTCTTTCAGTATAATCTTCCCACAAATTACTTCACTTTCACGTACGGTGCACGGAGCACATGTTTGCGGTACCTGTCCTGCAGGCTTGCTAAAGGTCGACTGAGACACTCTTTCGCGAAAAAGACCTGAAAGTGCCATTCTCTCCCTATCAAAACGATAGGGCATTCCCATCGGCGATGCCACAGTATTGCAGCAGAGAGTATAGGGGTAGATTCGATCCTTCAAGTATATGATCGATATCTGTATCCTTACATAACATAAATGGGAAATTACTTACGAAGCTAATGGAATTAAAGTAACGATTCTTGTACAAGTTTCATGAATTTATATCGTTCAGAGAGCTAGACAAGGAAGAGTGTTTTGGAAGTTACGTTTCGTGGCATACTTTCTACGTTCCTTTGCTTTAGAATGGCTGCCGTGTATTTGCTGCTGCACCCGGATCTGGAGATATGAAATAAAGCTGTTCACTAAAGTCCATCGTATATTGGAGTCTCAAAGGCAGCGCGAATTTCACTGTAGCGCCTTTCAGCTCGTAACGTAACGTAACGTACGCGGGGATGCGCCGGCGCTTGCAGACGGTGAATTACGCCAGTTTGCGGCCAGAACGGTGGCATTAGTCCTAGTCTGTCCGTCCCGCGGCGCCGGCGTGTTACTTTCTCCCGCCGCCCCCTCGAATATCTCCGAGGAATAACTCTGCACTTCTGCGACTTCATGTGATTACGTTTATTGAGTTTTACGCAGCGCAGGGACTCGCGACTCAGCGGTGGAGAGGTACTGCGACGACGCAGCAGCGGGCAGGCAATAAACAAAAGACGGCGCCGGGGGTGCCGAGAACTTTCTGGGCCGCGCCTCTCTGGGTGACTGCTCCCTGCCCCATCCATCTGAGGCGGTGTTTTGTAACTCGCCGAGGTACTCTACTGCGGGAGCTACGGGCTCGCTGTTTAATTTTTTAAACAGTGAGCATTTACAAGCTGATAAATGGAGTGCTCGCTCTGGGGTTGGAGAGGAAATGTATTGCAGCCAAAATTGAATTTAGATGATCGATCTCCTGAAGACTCTTCGTCCTTCTCTCTCTTCACGTAAAAGCAAACCATAATGTACAGTACAACTGATAACTGCTACAACTCTCTCCTCAAAAAGATGTTTCATCGGCCGGAAAAATTTCTTTGGATTTTGTCTACACAGTACTGACGTTGTGTGTTCAAATTCATTGATCTGTACTAATATTAACCTGAACGTGAAAAATAGACTTACTGCAACGACTGACTTCAGTAGTTGCAGCTGTTATGAAACAATTGTGCCGGCCAATGTGGCCGAGAGGTTCTAGGCGCTTCAGTCTGGAACCGCGGGACCGCTACGGTCACAGGTCCTAATCCTGCCTCGGGCATGGATGTGTGTGATGTCCTTAGGTTAGTTAGGTTTAAGTAGTTCTAAGTTCTAGGGGACTGATGGCCTCAGATGTTAAGTCCCATAGTGCTCAGAGCCACTGAACCATTTTGAAACGATTGTATGAAGACGTCCGCTGTTAACAGTGGTAAGTGAAAAGTCCGTTGCTTTGAGAAATAGCGCAGTAACATATCAGTAAATTCTTGCAAACAATATTTAAAGCTCATACACTGCGAATTATTTGTTTACATTGATAACTGGTTGCAAAACTTCTAAACTGACGATATATTTTCACAAATGTAAAGTCTATAAAAAATTTTATTCTGACAAAAGACGTTCGGGCCAGCTAATGAATCATTACTGTGCAACCTTTCAAAAACCCAAATTTAAAACGACAACAGCTATTCAGTTTATAATTCTGGGATAAGCGCCACAAATGTTTTAAACAATGGAATGTAACAACCTCAAAAACGATCTATAGTTCAGCGCAATACAAAATTAATTTTATTGTCGCCGTACCATAGCATGTAAAGTATGTTAAGAATGGCATTAACATTTCTGCCCTCACATTGTCGAGTAAATTCACGTAAAATATGGCAAGGAGCACAACTTTGTTGTTTCCTTGCTTAAAAAGCTATTCACATTTACCTGTTTACCAAAAGCTTTTGAACTGCATCTGCGTTCAGGAATGTATTCAGAATCTTTGTGTCAGTTACACTTATGTGCTTTGTAGAAATCTGCCTTGACGTCAAATATGTGGGGCCGCCTTCTAGACCTCTTCTTCACAGCACTCTCTACTCAAACTTTCCTGAATGGCATGCCGGCGCTTAACTTTACGGCGTAACACGCGTCATCCTTTGATTAGTAGAACCTTTCCTGAGAAGCATTTCTCTGGACTGAACACCTCATACGTTATTACTGCTACCCATCAAGTGTTCGTACTTACTACTCTTCGTGTGTGCACGCCCTGATAAATATGCCATTACTGAGAATCTAAAGTTGGAGATAGAGCTGCCACATCTTTTTTTATCGTGGAGCTATCAACTAATATGAATAAAAGACCCACATTCCATGTTTTACATGATATAACTCTGTTCCTCATCCACTGCTTCTCGCCCATCCATGATTACAGTCGTAGTCTTCATATTACGTATATATAAACCAACGAACTTGTTCCTACCGAAAAAACACTACACCTTTGACTGGAGACCTGTGTAGCTTGGATTCTATGTACAGCACACATTTGTAGCTGGTGGATACCTGGTGACACTATTTAGTGCGAACAACTGCTTAGTTGTACAGGTGATAGGCACCAAGAATGGAAACTACAGCAATGACAAAAGAAATATGTTATAGGACACGGTTTTTCAATCACTTAGACACCCTGCCACACATTACCGTTTTTCTATCTTTTTGTCACAGTAAAAAAACCTCCAGAACCGTGCCACAGTAAAGAAGGTGTAACGTTTGCATGGCTCATTTGCAGAATGAAAATGAAATACTCTAAAACTAGTTAATGGATGTTGTCCAGTACCTCGTAAGTGACTCTTCCCATTTACCCATATTTATGATTCATTGTGCTCTACAGCACCCATAGCGTGTATGTATAATTACCTGGGTAGAGACAACGAGTTATTACGATATCCTTCATTTCTCATACGCAACGTTTTGTGAAATCGGAAACAGAAATGAATTAAAATTTTATACTAGGTGAATCACTGGATTTGCTATAGAGAGAATGAGTCCACTTACGATGCCGAGATGACAGTAATGCTCAGTGGCACTACACTGAATAAAGAAAGGACTGAGTAGATCCTTATCTTCGAACAAATAAAAAAGTATGTACTGTTACTGAAATGAAAGCTACACATTAATCACTGTAGTAGTGAGGCCACGGTTTGGTTTTAGTTTAGATTTTATGCTAACCATGCAACTATTACTAGTTGTGGAATGAATGTATGCAAAATGTCATTCGTACGGACATTAAGTTTATGCTATTATTCGTAATATCTATAGTTTCATCATAAATTTATCTCGGATTCCTTGGCGTTTTAATGTGCAAGGTGTCAGTGACCTTTCGGAAAACGAACAGTCTGCTGCATCTTCGGGCCGGAAAAGGAGAGTCACGTGTTTCATAACAGCTTTGTAGTTATTTCTGACAATTTTGTTTAGTATTTTGCGACATAAAACACAGAGAACTGGATTCCACGTTGGGTTACCTCTCACTAATGTATTATCAAATGTCGACGGCACCATTGGGAGAAGTACAGTAGCCGTAAGGCACTGGACGCACTATCGTATCTTTTGATGAAACCAAGAGGACGGAGTCTTGTTTCGAAAAATGCATACCTATAACCTCTTGACATTGTGCTAATCTTTGTTTCACGAACACATAATCATGTTATCTATGTACAAAGCGACATGACTTTCATTTCTTCCATCCCGTTTTGGCAGCGGCAGAATACAGATTTAAGCGTCTGCGCAGTAGCTTTTTGCACATATTAATTGGAGCATTTTGGTTCAAAATCCCATTTTTACTTTGTGACATGATCACCCTTCCAGTTACCTTGCGTTGACCGTTTGAAGCTATTACAAGTAAGAAGTGAAATGCTTGGTGAGGCAACGGTCGAGAGCCGTAAGTACAGTGTCGATAATTATTTCTCTTTTGAATGTCGATTCTGCACCTTTTTTTGAGGACCTATTAACATTTTAACATATAATTTACTTTGCACGAATATTAACTACGTACACATTTATTCATCACCAAGCAAGCCATTAACTGGAAAAGACCATTTGGCACTGAATTTAATTTTTATTTCAGGTGGCAAATTCAGTAAGCCAGACTTTCTTCAAATCGAAAATAATTAGTATTTACAACCGTTTCAGTAAAAATGAGAATGTTTTTATCTTATTCTCCTTTAACCACCTATGAAGTGGATGCTCTTTATTTATTACTTGGCGATTCACACGAAAAAATTTTTGTTCAATTTATACCGTGTGAATCACCTGAAACTAGCACAAAAAATATTAGGGAAAGAGAAGTGCTATTGTTGCGCAGTTTTCACAGAATGGATTGATAGTCAGCGACTTGCACTATTAGCCAATAAAGTGAATGTAATGATACATAGAAAGTGCACTTTGCGAAACATACAATTATTTAATAGGAAAAATGCCCGCTGGCATTCTTTCTTTCTTTAGCTTGTGCCTCGTCCCGCGGTTTTGCAGGGTCGGCAAGGCTAGGAATGAATATGGCAAGGTTAGTTTTAAGGGGTGGCCGGATGCCCTTCCTGCCGCCACCCCGTACATCCCAGGATGCAATTAGTGTACCCCAGCTGTCTGCGTCTAGTGTAATCCATGGAATAGTGCGAACGTGTTCAGAAGTCTGCCAATCATGTAACTGAGGCGGAACGTGGGGACCAGCCCAGTATTCACCTAACAGGATGTGGAAAACCGCCTAAAAACCACATCGAGGCTGGCCGACACACCAGCCGTCATAAGTAATCCACCGGGCGGATCCGATCTGGGGCCAGCGCGACTACCCGAGTCCAGGAAGTTTCCAATGTCGTCACTTGTTTGTGCCATTCAAGTTGAGCAGGTGCTGTTGTTACGTTCGCTTTCATTTTACATGTGTGTTGTAACCTCCCCACAATTTTTTTTTTTTTAAATGATATTATTTTTGAATGCTAATGGACATTGCGCTAAGTGTAACCTCTCCACTGAAATTTTAAAGGACAGAAATATAAAATGAATAGGAGCCAAATGTAACCTCCCTAGCAATGAAATGTACTGACAAAGGCAATAAAAATGTGAAATTCGCAATCTGACTCTGGTGTAAGCTTCCACAAAAAATATAATAAAAGATAATTCAGTGCTAATGAAACTTCAGTGACAATGAAAATTCAATTAAACCGAAATATCGGTCTTTGGCCCTTGTGCAAAAATCAGAATTAACTTCTTACCTCATTGTAACTGCTAGTCAAATTTCTGCTCTTAGTCTTGCGCATGGCTTGGAGGAACTGCATTGCAAATAATAATATTCCCTTTTTTTTTTTTGTAATTTAACTGAAAACTGAAACTTTACTTTAAGGGAAGTGGAACGAAATAGTTACTTCAATTAAATAAAATTTTTATGTAAAATTGCTTTTGAAATCAAAATTATTATTGGGGGCACTTGTTGAAAATTAATTACAATAAATAAACTTTACATTATCCGATGATTATCTTAAGTAACAGTATACCTCATTCAGCATCTTGACCAGTGTTGCCGACAGACCACATCACACAACCGCACTGGGCTGCTACTACTGACCGACGACTCTGCATGACGACTACTAGCGTACTGCTCGCAACTGTACTGCACGACTACAAGTAACAGACTACTGACAGAGTACTGCTCGTAACACTCGCGCGGTCAAGCGCAGACTAACCACGATAATAGGCCCTCTGGTCAAATATTTTAACGTGCCTCACCATCGCTGCTACGTTACATACGTGTTTCATAACCCTCCACTGGGGGGGGAAAAATTTGGCAGCGATGGTGAGTCATTTGGGCTTGCCATCGCAAGAAAGTTTTACAATTTACAGAATATTCAAATTTAGTACATAAATTAAATGTGGTGCACATGCACCGAGTACAAAATATATCAGACAAAGACAGGATGTGAGTACAAAACATAGTAGTAAATCAGAAAACTGTATATACAAATTATTTGACAAATAACAAAGTGCACAGGCACTGAAAAAATTCTTCAGCATAAACAGAATGGCCAAAGAAATCATACACACTGAAGTATTGAACATACAGAATGAGTACAAATTATATTGAAAAATGAGAAAAGTGCACAGGCAGAGAAGTTCAGTAGAAAACACATTAACACCTAACATAAGTGCACATGCACTGTAGTTCAGAACATATCATTAAAATAAAAGTGTATATACAATATAAAAGACGAGAGTGTACATATACTGTACTTCAGAACAAATCGAAAAAATGTATTTAGCATTTTCGCAATAAATAAACATAATGGCAAAAAAAATCATGTCGACAAGTGACATAAATGTACTCGCACTGGAGTTCAGCGAATCGAAAAAAAATGTATAGCCATGAACATAAATGATGTTAGCAAAAAATGATTTTCACTATGTGACAAGAATTAGGATAGGAAAGGGAGGATTGCATCATGGTTGTAGCACTTTAGATTGCACACAGCTGTTCTGAAAGTCCATATCTTTCCACAGAAGTACAACACCAAGTGACACAATTTGCAGTTCTTTTCCCATCAGAATTTATCAGTGTAGCCAAGACACTGAACTGTCGTAGTAATATTCCATGTTTTCATTTTGGCAGTACATTAGGTACACCAAACAGTGGGACCATAATAACGTCTTCATCGCTCACGGTGGTGGACAGCATGTCGTGTCAACACCACGCTCTTACAAGGCACACCAACGTGGAATTAGTGCAAAACCAAAGATAGTGCTCCATGATCACTAGGATAGACAGGACAAATGGACATTGCAGTAATTCAGGGTATTAAGTCACATAATATTGACAATTACAGTCTTCATTAGTAGTTTGCGGCATTCATAGCCCAGTTATTGAACATTTCTGTACCAAGTATGTAGTATTACAGAAAAATGTTCATTAATTGTTTCACATAGAATCAGTAGCCTTCTTTTCCTAGTTACAAAGCATTATTAAATAATCGCATTCTTTTCCAGTTACAAAGTATATCATAGTTAATTAATCATTTGTCATTTCAATATAGTATTAAACATTAGTCTTTTCCTAATTACAAAGCATTGTTAAACAGTCGCATTCCTTTCCAGTTACAAAGTATGGCATAGTTAATTAATCATTTGTCATTTCAATATAGTATTAATCATTAGTCTTTTCCTAATTACAAAGCATTATTAAACAGTCGCATTCCTATCCAGTTACAAAGTATAATTAAGAATCATTAGCCTTCTTCTAATTACAGTTAATTAATCATTTGTCATTCGAATATAGTAAGAATCATTAGCCTTCTCCTAATTACAATGCATTATCGTTAATTAATCATTTGTCATTTCAATATAGTAAGAATCATTAGCCTTCTCCTAATTACAAAGCATTATTAAACAATCACATTCTTTTCCAGTTACAAAGCATAATTAAGAATCATTTGCCTTCTTCTAATTACAAAGCATAGCATCATTTGTCATTTCAATATAGTAAGAATCACATTGTTTTCCAGTTACAAAGCATAATTAAGAATCATTAGCCTTCTTCTAATTACAAAGCATAGCATCATTTGTCATTTCAATATAGTAAGAATCACATTCCTTTCCAGTTACAAAGTATAGCATTGAAAACAAGAGCTAATTAATGGCATAATTAATAACATATTCATTGAGTGACATTAATTATTGGCACTCAGTGGCCATCAAGTATCGAATAGTATAAAACATTGTTCCTCATTCAGTTTATTCAGATCATTACGAAGTCATTATTAAAAATCAGTTAATTACAGTCATAGCATTAATAATTATGGCCATTATAAGTAGTCTCATTACAATAAACAGTGGCAGTCCTTGGCCAGTTACAAAGCATTATTTTATATATATATATTTTTTTTGTCTCATTAAGAAGTCATTACTCAAGTGACATACTATTCAGAGCTGATCAGCATTACTCAGAACTCTCTTAAACTGGTATCATTATTTGGGTCTGTTAATACATTTTTTTGTTAGCAATGCATTGCGTTGGGATCGATAATTAATTGCTGAGGCATAACACTATTTGCTTTTGACCTAATACTGCAAATGAGGATAGGTAACGTCATTCGTCATGAGTCAGCTGTAGCAAGGTTATGTAACAAGGCAGTATATGTGATCACATTTATAAATGATAAACACAAATGGGTAAAAAAATAAAAATGCAAGTACTAGAACAGGTATAATAAGTAACAGGTTTAGTAAGTATCATGAAAAGCTTCTCTTGAAAGAAATACAAAATGAATTATTGACCTGAAAGAAGAAACGCACACTATGCTGAAAAGTAGTGAACTTCGAATTAACAAGTAGTGAAATGTGTATAAAAATGTGTTCCATAGCTGTCCTTTCCAAAACTTTCCGTCATCCTACTATGCAATGTAACACCTGCTGTCAAAACAAACTGCAACGAATATTTAAACTACATAGCATAAATATATAACCTCAACATTATCCTCATCTGTAAAGAAAACTGCATTATCCATATCATCATAACTTCATTATTATTATCACCTGTAAAGAAAAACTTCATTATTCATAATACCATATCCTTCATCATTATTCATCAGCATTCATTATCATCTGCAAAAAAATCACTTCATTACTCATTATACAACTATTCCTTATCTCTAGCATATTTCATCACTAAAACTAAGATGTGTAGTTCTGTCTGACAGCCGGCATCAATCACCTTGTATTCTGAAAAAAAAAAATTAGTTAAGACTGCTATTCTACGATGAGTATAGTATATTCTTGTTAATGCTTGTTAATCCTGATCCATTTACTCTTCCTCATAAAGTTATTGCATCTTCTTTCGTTTATTTCGTAGGTGAAATTCCCATTTCTATTGAATTTATTTCTTACACGCATCATTTCTTTCTGAAATTGATGAACAAAGATTAATGTCTTGCATTTAAATCATATACCCACTAAATAATGACTAGTTTATGGTGACATAATTAACCCTACAGCATAACATGGCAGAAAACGTAATATGTCAAAGACATTGACAGTGTTCAGATGCAAAATGTACAGAGAATAATACAATGCAGCAGCAAAAAATGTAAAACAGTCACGATGTTGAGATGTCATAAGGCAACAAAAATGTCAAAGTCAACTGGTGTGTGTTATATCTTAACTATTTCACAGTGCATACAAACAAAACTTGAAAACAATCATACACACAAAAAAAGTGGAAAATGTGCACGGTCTGATGTGTAACGACAAGAAAAGCGACCTGCTAACCTTACCTTGCCGGGCACTTGCCAAGAAAAAATGCGATAATCATCAGTAATTAGTCAGGTGAAATAATTGCATAAGTAAATGGCATCATAGCATGTTACATCATAAAGTGGTTTCACTCAATAAACGGTTTAATGTTTGAGATATGGTGGTTGCCTTTCGATTTTCTAGTTCTCAAAGTTTCGGCGTGTACAGCATTGGGGTGAGGGATGCTGCGAATCCGATATGGACCTGCGTATAGAAGTTCAAATTTACTGCACTTACCTTTTAATTTGCTGGATAAATAGTGTGTACGTACTAATATCTTCTGTCCAATGTGAAAGTCGCGGCGTCTACAAACCTGTTTTTGCTGTTTTCTCCGGCGCTCTGCGGCACGTTTGATGTTGTTCAGCGCAATGTCAATTATTTCGTGGTGTCTCAGTCGACGACATTTAGGGAAGTTTACTAATTCTTTAATCTTGTTTGGTGGTTCAACATTTTTCAGTATAACAGATGGAGATAGCATAGTGGATTCATTTGGAATGGAATTAATTACATCTTGGAATGAGAGTATGTGTGTATCCCAATCAATATGTCTTTTGTGGCAGTATATTCGGCACAGCTTACCAATTTCTTTCATTAACCGTTCACAAGGGTTCGAAGAAGCATGGTACTTGGATATATAAATCGGAGAAATGTTTCTAGCTCGTAACATACGTGTCCATATGCCAGAACGAAATTGAGATCCATTGTCAGAAATTACTCTCATCACATGCCCTACATGAAATAGAAAATGTTTTACAAATGCTTTCGAAACAGTTTTAGCAGTAGCTTTGCGTAATGGAGTGAAAGTAACAAATTTTGAAGTGAGCTCAACAGCGACAAAGATGTAGCAAAAACCTCTGTTAGTTCTGGGAATCGGACCAAAAATGTCTACTGCGGCCATGTGTCTTAATTTAACAGGTATAATGGGATATAATGGAGGAATATGTGAAGTGGTGTCTGATTTAGCTTTCTGGCAAATTTTACAAGACGCTAAAACTCGTCGTATACGTTCCTCCATGTTGGTAAAATAACAGTTCTGTTTCAGTATAAGAAAACATTTTCGTGCTCCGTAATGTGCGTAACTTAAATGAGTGTACCAGATTAACTTGTTGACCAGTTCGTCAGGAATGCATAATAACCAATTGTTGCTGTCAGGATGAGAGCGGCGAAACAGAATGTCATTGCGTACAGTGTAGTGGTTCCCAATCGTAACATTTTTCTTATCTTACCAAAGGTGTTTAATTTCTTTCCATACGTTGTCTTTATTTTGCTCTTGTGCTGTGTCCTGTAATGACGATGAAATAAAATTTTCAAATGCTACTTGCTGAATGTACATGAGACTGAAATTTGTTTTGCAGAAGTTGGTTGCTACGTCTTGCTGATTGTTGCTGAGAGAACGCGATAGTGCGTCTGCTATAACATTTTGTGTGCCAGGAATGTGAACTATTGTAAAATTAAATTCCTGTAAATAAAGTTTCCATCTGCTTAATCTGTCGTGAGTGAATTTAGCCGAAAGTAAAAATTGTATCGCTCTGTGGTCTGTGTAAACGGTGGTGTGTCTGCCATAAAGAAAGTGCCGAAATCTCGTAAAAGCCCATACAACACATAATGTTTCCAGTTCTGTAACGGAATAATTTCGTTCAGCAGGTGACAGAATGCGACTTGCAAATGCGATGTTTTTAATTACTATTGAACCATCTTCTTCAATTTCCTGGAAAATATGTACGCCTAAAGCGGTGTTGGAACTGTCAGTGGCAATGGAAAAATTTCTAGTAAGATCTGGGTGCGACAAAAGTGGAGCATTCAACAAAGCATGTTTCAGGTTCACAAATTGAGAATGTGCTTGCTTATCCCAAGACCAAATAGTGTTTTTACCTGTTAATTGGCATAATCTGGGTGTGTCTAAAGCAGAGTGATGAATAAATTTACGAAAAAAGTTAATTAAGCCCAAAAAACTGCGTAGTTGCTTTTTCGTTGTAGGAATAGTAATGTCACGTAGAGCTTGAAGTTTTTCCGGATCAGACGCAATGCCTTCTGCTGAAATTACGTGTCCAAGAAATTTTATAGAAGTTTTGCCAAAGTGCTATTTACTGAGGTTAACTGTGAGTGCTTATGCATGAAAAGTTTGCAACAGTTGTTCTAAAATCATATTGTGTTCAGACCAGTTAGCTTCTGCGATAAGAATGTCGTCTACATACGTCGTAATTCTGTCCTTGAGTTCTGTCGGAAGTATTGTGTTCAAACCGCGAATAAAAGCTGCAGAAGAAATAGTTAAGCCGAACGGTAATTTGCAAAATTGATAACAGTCGCCAAAACAAAGAAATGCTGTGTATTTTCTACAATTTGGATGAAGTTGAATTTGCCAAAATCCCGATTTCAAATCTAATGTGGAATAAATAGCTGTACCATGAAATTTCTGTAAAAGTTCCTCTAGTGTCTGTGGTCGATCAGTTTCATTAATAATAATGTCATTAATGTGACGTGAATCAAGCACAAGGCGAAGTGAGCCATCTTTTTTCTTAACAATATGTAGCGGGTTTATGTACGGACTAACTGCTGGTTCAATAATTCCTTGGTCAAGCATATCCTGCAATTCCTTTTTTACCTGTTCTCTTGTGGTGAAAAACATCTATTGTTACCAAAAAAATGCGTTTGCTGTTAATTTTACACATACTGATGATTACGATTTTATCTGTAATTTAAGTTCTCGTGATTCTGGAGTGCCTAATGAAAATTGTCACATTCGCTAAAAATTTGTCACATCGGGTTTTCTTTAGTTATTTTTCTTAATTCTAGATAGAGCAATAGTTAAAGAGCTGTTTGGATAGATATAAAGGATAGTAGAAGAAAAGGCAGCAGTGCAGAAAACTAAAGATGAAACAGCACTACTCCAGCTCGGGGCCCTATGCTCGCTACGGCACATATTCATTAAAGCGTAATGAATCCCCTGAGGTCGATTACGCACTGCAAATACATTTCAGCTTTTGCGTTGCACGCAATAGCGGTAAAAATCCAAAGGCAAATTGTTGTATCCGTGCTAATTCAAATTTCTGCATTATAGGCAATGCTGTTGTAAATACAAAAATAAATTGTCGCATCTGTTTCAAAGCTAGTTTCTGCATTTCAGGTAATAGCGGTGAATATACAAAGATGAATTGTCGTATACAGTGCAAAGCGTGTGCCTGTACGCTGTCATTATTAAATTCTTTACATTTTCTGGCGGATAAAATTTGCTCGTAATCTACGTTCTCGTCATTGACTTTGAAAACACGTTCGGGTTTGTGTGTGAATCTGTTTGTCTGTGTCATTTCGGATTTCAAGTTGCGTAGCTTTTCAGATTTTAAGTCGCGTAGCTTTTCGGATTTTAATTCGCGTAGTCTCTGTAAATTGTTCACATTATACACGCTGCGTGACTCTGACAAATGCTCGCAACGTGGCGGGTTCTGTGACGTATTGGTGACTGAAATAATTGTAAATTCTGTTGCTTTAATATTTTCGCCAATTTGGTTGATCTGTCGTGCTAATTTCTCGTCAACTTCCATATTCGGAGTGTGTGAAACTTCCACTGACTCTAAATTAACTTCGTCGCGAATCTGTACTGCGTTTTTAGAGCATTGTTCAGTGATTGTATTAATTTCGTGTATCTGTGTTTCGTTTGCTGAACATTGTTCGGTGACTGCAATAATCTCGTCTTTATGTGATTCTGTTGTGCCTACACGTGTACTACTTAATTCTTGTGCAATAGTGCCAACTTCTTCATTACTGTTATTAGCACAAGTCTTAGTATCCACATGTAATTGTACTTTATTGTCCTGACATTGCACGGTAACAGCTGTAATCTGTTCACTAACTTGTTTCTTCTGTTCATTAACGTTGTCGTGTTTTTCGTTCCGCTGTTTAAGACTTTCAGAAAATTCTTTGTTCCATTCTATAAATTCTTTGTGCTGCTCATCAAATTTTTCACAAATTTGGTCAAGTCGTTGCAACAATAGTGCCATAATTTGATCTGAGCCAAAATTAGCATTTCTATTCTCAGTGCTGTTTAATGGTGTATCTACAATTGTCGCGTTTTGCGTGACCATTTGGTCATTCTGTAATTTACAAAAAGGTTTATCAGTCGTATGTACACTGTCAGACACTATTTCGGAATTAAATAAATCCGTCGTACTTTGTGTATCCTGTTCATTTTCATTAGACAAATTTGTCTGTACGTTACTTGAGTTTTCCAAATCGGGTGTGTTAAGGTGGGCAGCGCTCATTACAATAGGGCGTCCCGCGTCATCAATTGTCGTCAAATTAACAGAGGAGACAATTGAGTTCGTTTGTTCATCATTAATGTAAAAGTCATCACTAGTGGTTGGAATGCACTGATTGTTAGTGGACGCAGGATTGTCATCATTACACTGCGTGTCACTAGTACTATTGGTGAAGTTATTTAATTCGCTTATTTCGTTCATAATACCTCGCGATACACTATTCACAGTCTTTCGCGGCATTTTTACAACAGTCACAATTATTCACAAAACAATAAGCACAAATGCAAAAGCAACACACAAATACAATAGAGCAACGAATTGCCGTTGACCTGTAGAAAGAAAGTCACAAGATTAATAAAAGCGTTGCGCCAAATCCTAATTATACTTAAGCAAATAAGAGCAGATATCTGACTGTTTTTCAAAAGACTCTCAACGAAATTCGATCCTGGACTGGGTGTCGCCAAGTGTAACCTCCCCACAAATTTTACAAGACAATATTATATATGATTGCTAATGGACATTGCGCTATGTGTAACCACTCCACTGAAATTTTAAAGGACAGAAATATAAAATGAATAGGAGCCAAATGTAACCTCCCTAGCAATGAAATGTACTGACAAAGGCAATAAAAATGTGAAATTCGCAATCTGACTCTGGTGTAAGCTTCCACAAAAAATATAATAAAAGATAATTCAGTGCTAATGAAACTTCAGTGACAATGAAAATTCAATTAAACCGAAATATCGGTCTTTGGCCCTTGTGCAAAAATCAGAATTAACTTCTTACCTCATTGTAACTGCTAGTCAAATTTCTGCTCTTAGTCTTGCGCACGGCTTGGAGGAACTGCATTGCAAATAATAATATTCACTTTTTTTTTTTTTGTAATTTAACTGAAAACTGAAACTTTACTTTAAGGGAAGTGGAACGAAATAGTTACTTCAATTAAATAAAATTTTTATGTAAAATTGCTTTTGAAATCAAAATTATTATTGGGGGCACTTGTTGAAAATTAATTACAATAAATAAACTTTACATTATCCGATGATTATCTTAAGTAACAGTATACCTCATTCAGCATCTTGACCAGTGTTGCCGACAGACCACATCACACAACCGCACTGGGCTGCTACTACTGACCGACGACTCTGCATGACGACTACTAGCGTACTGCTCGCAACTGTACTGCACGACTACAAGTAACAGACTACTGACAGAGTACTGCTCGTAACACTCGCGCGGTCAAGCGCAGACTAACCACGATAATAGGCCATCTGGTCAAAGATTTTAACGTGCCTCACCATCGCTGCTACGTTACATACGTGTTTCAGTGTTCCTTGAGTGAAATGCAACTTGCTAGTCAGTTATCGTGTGATAGTCCAAGCAGTGGATTGTGAGTGGACGACGGGATTTACCTGTACAGAAAAAGCCGACATGCTCATGGTGTATGGAGAGTGTAGGAAGAATGCCGTTCGTTCTTCTACGGTGTTTGCGGAAAGCTGTCCTAACAGACGTCAATCATCTCGGCAGTTATTTATCAACCTCTTAAAACAATTACGTGAAAGTGGCAGTTTAACAGTTAGACACCGTAACAGGAGCAAACAAAAGACGATGTAAGACGTCGAAATTAATGTACTTGCTGCTACTGTAGTTGATCCACACGTTAACTCCCGCGCAATCGCACGAGGAAGTGGCATGATTCGGGCAAGTGTCCTACGACTTTACATCGACATAGGTTCCACCTCTGTCACATTTCCGCCACCGAGTTTTCGAGGTGCTTGTGGGTTCTGCCTTGTCGGGCACCTTTTTCCAGTAAAACGGTGTGCCCCAGGGTTCCGTCGTGAGCGTCATCCTCTTTGCTATCGCCATTCATCCTATCATGGCCCGTCTCCCACCGGGCATCTCGGGCTCCCTTTTTGTTGACGATATTTCCATCCATTGCAGTTATCCACGGACCTGTCTCACTGAGCGGCGTCTTCAGCGATGTTTTGATTGTCTTTACTACTGGAGCATCGACAACAGCTTTCCCTTTTCCACTGATAAAACCGTCTGTACGAATTTCTGGAGACGCAGTTTGTTCTTCCCACTATCTTTACATCTTGGGCCTGTTGCCCTTCTGTTCGTTGAAACTACGAAATAACTGGGGCTCATGCTGGATAGGAAATTCTCTTGGTCCCTCCACGTGTCTTACCTGGCATCCTGGTGTACTCGGTTCCTCAATGTCCTACGTGACCTCAATGGTTCTTCCTAGGGTGCCGATCGAACCACCATCCTCCGTTTGTACAGATCTCTTGTACGTTCGAAACTCGACTATGAGTGCTTTGTCTATGTGTCTGTACGTCCAATATGGGGCGCGTCCCTCTTCTCAGCTCCTGGATTCCGCTTTCGGCACTTGCCACGGCAGCTTAACTTCACACTACCTGCAGCTTTGCCACTGGGTGTGAACGCTTCACCACCTTGGCTTCGTGAAGCGGCCCGTGTTAACCTTAGCCTTCATTGACTTCCTAAGAACACAACTCCCGCCTCACTCTATCGCCTTAAGTTTCACGACTTTCACGTGCAATTTCGCTATAGTACCTTTCTATAAACTTATGGCTCTCAGACTGACCGTGGGGTCGAGTGTGTGCCTTCGTCATTAGCAGCCATGTCTTTCGATATCGGCTTCCGGCACGCTGTTCAGTATTTACAGCCGAGCTCTTCGCCCTGTATCAGTCCACAGAGTACATATGGCGACACAGCCTTTTTAGTAGTGTCCTCTCCTCAGACACACTTGGCGCCCTTCAAAGTCCACGTGCGCTGTATACCGCCCAGCCCTTAGTGCAGCGAGTCCAGGAAAAGTCTCACTTGCTCACTTTTGCTGGAGCCACGTACCCACGTAATGGAATGTTATACACTCACATATAGGTATTCATGTTCGGCAAAATATAGGATCGTTCTCACCTTGTGATAAAAAATTTAGTAATATCCTGAAAATAAAAGGATACCATAACCTTTATGACAATTTTTGGCTCTGGCAGCATACAGCGACCAGTTCTTCAGTCGCCTCAGTGTGGTAAGAATATGTTCACAGCTTTAATGCCGGTTAGAGTTTTAACATGAGCCCCCTAACAAAGCCTTTTATAGACTGACAACGTAATTTATATTACGATACGAAAAAAGTAAGTCTGTACAAATATGAACCATTTACGTCTTTATGGTATGTGGTTTTCACACTGAGTAATATCGCTTTGTTATGGTATACTTTTATATTCAGTGTATTACTCACGGTTTTATCACTTAACGATAACGATTTTATATTTCACCTAACATTATGCTGTGAATGATTTTATGTTAGTATGTGGTATTCCATTACGTGTGTGTTGTTGTTGACATTTACATCACTGAACAGGTTCGTGACAGTCTAAACCTGTAATGCTACTTAAGTATTACTAATTTGTTACAGGAACCCAACGATGACCAGACGAATGAAACTGGTTGCGTAAGTAAAGTATTTTACCAGCAGCTCCAGATGGTAATATGACATTTTTCATATTAATGAATACACGTACTCTGACTGAAAACATGTAACACAACAAGTTATTGCTGAAGCAACATCGGAACAAAACTGTTCTGAAGAACTAATTGAACCCAAATCGTACCAAATAAGGACTAAATATATGTAAGAACCACCCTGAACCGCATAACATTGTATCTGCACGAATTATTATACATGGAGGGAATTGTCCGCCGTTAAAGAAATAATGCATGAGACACCATCCCATTGAACTAGGAAAAGAGATACTTATAATATTTAGAGTCTATTCGATAAGATACATATTGATGAAACAATCCATAGTAGCCTGTCACCCACACGTGTATCGTATGGGATGGGGGAGCTCCTATTTTGTCATCTGCTTTTTTAGAAGTAAGTTTAATAAAACATAGTCAGTTTTCAAGTCTTTACGCATGGTAATAAGAGCACACACCCACTTTCAGTGTAACAATAAAATGTATGTACAAACAGAGGGAGTGACTGTGATGCTGCATAGACGTGACACTCACAAGAGAAATACCAGTTGAATCAAAATTTGTTTATATGGAAACTACATATCGAGGGAATATATCTAACACAATTAATGCACAACTAAAAACACAAATTTAAGATATGCATACCAAACAAGACACAATCTCATATTATAAATTCAGTCGGGTAAAACAAAATCACCAACTTACTCAAATACTGGAGCATAAAAATCTCAATGAAACGACTGTGGTAAATTCTATATCAGTCAGACGGACAGAAGCCTCATCATTAGACAGTCACAACGCGCTAGAGATAGCGACAGTATTCCATCTCCTTTTTTCCAAGACCTAAATACCGAGCATCACATAGTAGATAATACTGAACAAACGATCCTAATTTTACACTTAATATCGGAAGTACGAGTAATGAACATTCTGGAAAAAGGTGGAAATGTATATACGTACATTCAAATACCCGCAGAAAACACTAAATGAGTACGTCGACACGAAACACAAAAAATACACTGAAAACTTCATTAAAATTATCGATCAGAAAGACGGATAGATATACAAAACAAATAATTAGAGACAACCAGATATTATACTATAGCTATATTCACAACAAAATACGGATTCAAATAAGGAATAGTGTAACCATACAGTATCGCTGAAAGACCCGTCAACAAGTACATGGAAATAATTACCTACGAAAATTAAAAGAACGTTTAAAAATAATAAAGATATTTTTAATTCCATTTATAACTGAATTCAACGGATTACATTGGATTAAACTCAACCTATACCGAAATTCGTGTACTACAATGGGGTAAAATTACCGTACTCAGTATGGTCGTGCATATAACAAGTAAAATAAGTAAAAACTAAGATACAACTACAGTATTTGTAAATAAAACCAAAAGTTAAAAAATACGTGCATCATAAAAAGAAAATGTACTGTATATCTATAACACACAGGAAAGGAGAAGGTTTAGCAGTAGCTAAAATGTATTCCTACATAACACCAATACCTTTAAGTGTGAAATAAGCAGTCGCACACTCATATAAACAATATAATATGACAACTGCATAAAACAATAAGTCAGATAAGGTGATACCCAACGATTATTACACCAATAGCACCAAGGGATCGTAATGAACAAGCAGATAGACAGTGAAAGAATGACCGATACCCCATGGATGTAAAAATGTGTAATAAAGAAATCTACTTAAATAATCAACTATCGAATCTGAAACACTGTACCAACACCATGTGTCATTACTTACAGATTATCAGATGACGGTAATTCAGGTGAAAAAGGGTAATTGCAGAAATAAATGCCATGAAACATAGCAGCGTACTTGGAATTATATAGTATTAATAATATTAATAATTATATAGTATTAATAATGATCTTCAGACATGGAAATGATGACTGCTGAAGTTAACGAAGCTGTGGCTGCTGAAACAAAGCTTAGCCTTTTGAAAGAACGCACACCTTTTATAATACCCACATGAGTAAGTCAAAACGTGACATTTGACATAAATGGTGTTGTGACTGGAAGACGTAAGTATCATCTCCAGGCATTGAGAGCGGGAAACCGCTTTGTGCTCTATGTTCGGGTTGAAAATTGAGGTACGAACGTAATATTATGGAAAGAATATACGTAGCGAATTCTGCTGCTCTAGGAAGTTTAGGAAAGAAAATTCTAAGTAACGCTGATGTCTAATAATTGTATATTTCCTCTCGTTGATTACAGGCATTTATCTAATTCAAATAGCATGTGCTTCAGTTGTATAGAGCCACTAGCCACAACGTAGGAGAGGCAGCAGAGAAGTGCAGTGCCTTACATGAGATCGACAGCGATAGATTCGGCGCTACTCTCCTGACAACCAATTCAAAGCCAAACGACGTTGTTTGTGTTTGGATTTCTCTCCTCCGCCTTCACAGGGATCAGGAACGGTTGACCAGTCGCGTTTCACGTCTTTCCTAGCGTAACATGTACTATACCAAGTACTCTAGTCTCCTTCGAACGTCTTCGCTAGAGAGAGTTAACGTCCTTTTATGGTGTACAGAATATCAACAATCGTTATCTGTACGGATTCGAACCTGCGACCGTAGCAGCAGAGCGGTTTTTGACTAGAACCGCTCTACCACAGTGGACGGCTACATCCCCTCTTACCGTAGTTGAAACTGGCTGCGAGAAAGAAATATTCACAGCACAGCATTTTGTTTCCCACAGTCAGTTGTAACATAAAACAGGTACATTGTAATTTCAAAAATCATAGCCTGGTTGTATATTAGAATATTGTGCAAAAATTTGAAGCTAATCGGGACAATAGCTATAAAAAATTTTGGTAACAATGTTTCATCCATACATAGTCGTTGTATTTTTATACAGGGTGTTATCGTAAGAGAATGCAAAAATGTAACAGGACATAGCGTATGCTCCAGTGAGCAGTTTGAAGTAGGGAACCTAGGGTCGGAAAAGCCAGCTTATTGAGATAGGAAAATGATCTTCTCTACCGCTTTGTCTAGCATTACTGTTTTCCGCTGATTTGCAACTAACAGGCGTACAAGTTTAAACACATTATGTTGTTTATTCACATGTGCGTTCTTTATTTCCTGCAAGGAAACAAGGACGACGAACCTGATTATTTGGAAGGCATGGCGCTGTAGGCCGTCTGAATGGCCACCTGTTCTTGAGGTTCGTGCAAAGAGTTCTACATGAGTTGTTGGAGAACGTACCCTTGGCTGTTGGTGAGAGGCTGTGGATACAACATGACGGTACATAGATTCACTTCAGTGTGGATGTCCGCAACCATCTCGGTGCTGTATTTGCTGGTCGCTGAATTGGGAGGGGAGGTCCTATTCCATGGCCTGCGAGGTCACTTGATATGAATACCCTTGATTATATCCTACGGGGACATCTAAAGTCACTTGTGTATGAGACCCCAGTACATACGGAGATGAAATTAGTTCCCAATATTGCAGCTGCCTGTCATGTGATTCGAAAGAAACCAGGGATATTTGTCCGGGTGCGTTAGAATTTTTTCGCCGATGACAGGCTTCCATTGAAGTTTATGACCGTCAGTTTCAGCACATTTTGCAAGATACATTACTAATGGTACGTCATTGTGTCATTGATGGTATTTGCAGTTAACTGTAACTAATTTGAATAAATGTACACGTTAATGGTTAATGTGTGTATATTTTTATTATCTTCGTAAGTGGGTTTCTCCGATCCATGGTTCCCTGCCTCAAATAGTTCAATGGAGTATCCTCTATGTCCTCTTAAATTTTTGCACACTCTTACGGAAACATCCCGTATATTATACAGGGTGAGTCACTAACTATTGCCACAAACAATAACTCCGATAGTGTGGTAGGACCTGAAAAGTTTGTGGGACAAAAGTTGCATGGGACAACGGGGGCTATAATATGACGTTGGTTTTTTGTTGCTAGGTAGGGTCGCAGCAGAGATCTGAAGGTCAACTTTGTTTTCTAAACGGGATACTATAGTTTGGTACCAAATTTCTGACAGCGGCTATCGAGACAAATCCAGTGATGTGTAACAGTATGTCCTTGAAGGTCAACTATGGTCAAAAAGGTGGCATGAACGTCCATTTACAGAAGGTATTTGAAGTGATTGCCATTGGTATCAGTGCAGCGTTGCAATATTTTTATCATTAATTGAGTAGTATTCCTTATCACTTCGGCACTTCTCAAAGCACATGCTCTGACAAATCTCTCTCGCATATCTTCAGGTGCAGTTATCACGTCTTTATAAGCAATGCCCTCTACGAATCACCACAAGAAAATAATCGGAGGGGTCAAGTCTGGCGAACGAGACGGCCACGACACAACTACTCCGCATTCAATCCAACGTTTTTGGAATTGTCTCTGCAACTCATTTCTAGCTATGAGAGAAAAATGTGCCGGACATGCAACGTGTTGATACCACATTTTGTTCCTCGTTCCTTAAGATATTTCTTCCAATAACAGACGTAATGTTTCTTCAAGGAATGTGGTGCACTTCCTACCATTAAGATTTCCTTCGATGAAATAGGGGCCTATAATGCTTTCCTCCAGAATCCCACACTATGCGTTCACCGGCTACGATTTTTGGTGTGCAACTTGCAGCAGCCAAAATGGATTTTCAGTTGCCTGATAATGCATGTTTTGCAAACTAACATTCGCAAGGTTCGTGAATGTAGCCCCGTCAGTAAATAAAATCAAGTTAAGAAATGTATCATCCGTCTGAACCTGAAGTAGAGCCCATCGGCAGAATTCAATGCGACGCATACAGTCCGTACCAGTTAATTCTTGGCGGAGACTGATATGGTGAGTATGATGTTTATGGCGATGCAGAACACAAACAAAACTACTCTGGCTGATGCCTGATTCCCTTGCGATTTGATGCGAACTAACACGAGGATGTTGAACTACAGTGACAAGAGTCGCAATTTTCGTTTCCTCATTAGTAACTTTCCTTTGCCGGCTATGTACCTGTTACATCAAAGATGCAGTTGTTCTCAATTTTTCATACACTTATTTAAATGTACGACGAGTAGGGGAGTACGTTGAAGATATCTTTCAGCGTATAAGTCTCTAGCTCTCACTGAACTTCGTTGGCATTCTCCGTAAATGAGAAGCATATTGACTTGTTCTTCAAAGGAGTACATCATTCACAGTTGCTTGATTCGACGATACTAGTCTTACCTTTCCTATTGGTGTTGTATTTCGAAACCGTCGAATGGTGTTTACACGTCAATGCCACGTTAGATGGATTCGACGTCTTCGAAAATGGTTCAAATGCCTCTGAGCACTATGGGACTTAACTTATGAGCTCATCAGTCCCATTGAACTTACAACTACTTAAACCCTACTAACGTAAGGATATCACACACATCCATGCCCGACGCAGGATTAGAACCGGTGACCGTAGCGGTCACGCGGTTCCAGGCTGCAGCTCCTAGAACCGCTCGGTCACCCCGGCCGGCTCGCCGTATTCGGCGAATATTTACTATTTGTATGATATCCGAGAGAGCATTGTCAGACCATGTGCTTCGATAAGGCCTAAGTGGTAAGGAATACCACTCAATCCATAATAAGAAGATTGCAGCACTGTGTTGATACCAGTGTTCATCACTTTGAACATCTTCTGTAAATGGACGTTCATGCCACTTTTTTGACCTTTGTTGACCTTCGAAGACCTTACTGTTACACATCATTGGATTCGTCTCGATGGCCGCTATCAGAAAATAAGTACCAAAATATAGCATCCCATTTAGAGAAATAAAGTTGACCTTCATATCTCTGACGCGACCCCTCCTAGCAACGTAAGATAAACATCATATTACTTGCGGCGTTGTCCCATGCAACATTTGTCCCACAAACTTTCCAGCTAGTATCATAGTTTCGGAGTTATTCTAGATGGCAATTGTTAGTGACTCACCCAGTATATACGATGGTAAGAAAAAGTCTGAAAAGCTTGGACGGGTGTTTCTAATTATGACATGCTAAAAATTTGTGTGAACAAAGCAATTCGATAGATTACGCCGTTTTCGAGTTAATTAGAATTTAAGTTAGCCCGTGATGCCGTTGTGGGGCGCAAATTCAAGCATATCGGCAGAGACAGAGCTGCCAGCCGAGTTCTTCGTTTAGTTTCCTGAAACCAAACAAGAGAGTGATACAAAAATTGGATATTGGATGGTTGTAGAGATCGAACCGAAGCCCTAAGCTGAACAGTTTCCTACGTTATCTTTACGCTACGAGAAGATCTCACACTAAATGTATCTGGTGAGTTTGAATTTGAGCGCACAACGGCCAGATTCGTGAACTTCAATGTTAATTAGCTCGGAAATGTTACAACGTATTGAATTATTTACTTAACTATTATTTATCAGGTCAACCCACACTGAAACACCCTTACAAGCCTTTCAGACTGTGTCTAACAACCCTGTATAGAAAAGTAATGTAAGGTCTGTGTCTGTCTGGATGTTTATTAGAGAATAGTGTAATAATTTAAACTGAATCGTGAAAATCAACTCGATCAAGAACTTCCCGAGATTTTTCAAAACAACCTTTCACCTTTATGTATTACACATACATTTGTATGAAATATGTATCAAAAAGATCTATAATCTGTATCTGATCGAATTTTCAGTAGAGAATCTTATAAAAATTTTAAGTAAATTAATCCAGAACATTTCGAGATTTTCCTTAAAAACATTTCCACTTTGTATATAGCATACACAGTTTTATGTTACATGTATTAAAAAATATAGAAGCCATGTTTGTCCACTCGTGCATTAAAGTATCGTGTGAATGCGTATATAATGTGTGCGTGTGTGTGTATGTATATGTGTGTACTATGATCCCCTGCAAACTTATTAGAGTCTCACGAAAAATTACGAAGTAAAGCTGTCAAGCAGTTTTCGGGATTGTTGCTATGAATGTTAAACAACGACTTTTCTCTAATTCATCGAAATAATCTCTTTGCGCAACTTCCTTGTACATCCAGTGACACACTTCCCCATCTCTGCGAGGTCGATTTGTATAGTAGCAGTTTGGAGACCACAAGATGTTCCTATTTCGAATGTCCTTCGACCATTCTGATCATGTATGTTCGTGTGCTCTTTTCGCGTACCGATGAGATACCTGTGTTGGTGGGAAGTTTGGCTTTGATCTGAACTGTTTCGGATATTCTACAATTATCAGGATACTGGGTGAGATTGTTTCAATTACTAGCAGTCGTGAAGCTCAGATGATTTAGTTATTTCGGAACTGCTTACTAAATTCCCGCACCGGTTCCTCGCGGTTACTCCGAGGTCAAGTTGGTGATCAATTTTAACTAAATGGAAGATGACTATGTGACGTACGTTATATTTTCATTCCATAACGTTGTAAATTAAAAGTGATCAACCTCGCTTGAATTATTTTAGAGTTGCATTCTTATTAAAAATTGTGTATTGGGAACATAGTATCTCGCTCATCACTGTGAAATTCACGCATGTTGATCTTGCCTTGAGGAACTACGTGGGTTTGTAACTTAAATCTATCGTTCTGGTTAAAATGTGTCTACATGCTAACAGTGCTAACAGTTTTCTCTTGCATAAACTTTCTGCTAGAACGGAGGTGTGTCATTAGAGTAAGGCTTGCAAGTGCACAGCGATAGAAATAATAATCTATTCTTGATTCGAAACATGATGAATGGTAGGTCGGCGACCGCAGTTCCAAAGTTCGGTGCTTACTGAATGTGCTACGGAATAATCTGGCACATCTCTGAGACGTTAGACAGGAACTATGTTATTAATTCATATATTGACTTTGACCGTCCAGTTATTCAATCGCGCTTAGAGGCAATGGTTACTTGTCTGAAGGGACTTGTTCAAGAGCACTTAATCAGTTCCTTGAGGCATCATTTCTTACTACTTATTGTTCAGATGGTGGCTATGCAATATGCAGTTTCATTAGTGCTAAAATTATGTCTCTCTCTCTCTCTCTCTCTCTCTCTGTGTATGTGTGTGTGTGTGTGTGTGTGTGTGTCAGAGAGAGAGAGAGAGAGAGAGAGAGAGAGAGGGAGGGAGGGAGAGATATGTATAGAGAGAGAGACTGTTCTGTTAATACTTACAGGTCTCCAATTTCATTGTAGGATTTGAACGTTCATACCTAAAGAGTAGCGCAAAACTACAGTGCTTTTCCATTCACCGCTAATGGCGGTAGTCCAGCTAAGGCTTTTTTCTACCACTTTGATACCGGTCACCACGGTGCCACATTCTGTTTCCTCCTCATCTAACGTGACGTAACGTGTACTGCTGCCTTTGATGTTATCAGGTAGCGGTATTATTTTCTTATTTGTCGCTGGGTTCTAGGGCTTTCTAAGCACAGCGCGCCTTTTCTACGGAGCGAGAATACTCTCACTTTATAAGGACAACGGGGCCCCAGAGGTACTGGTCATGGGCCGAGTTAGTGTAGACTGTAGAGAGAGTCATTGTTGGGTCTGAGCACGAAGGGGAAACGCGTCGCGGATAAATAGTATCAAGATTTAGCTAGAAATTGAAATTAAGAGTTGAAAATGATACGTCGGTTCACAGAAGAAAGATGTATCTGTAATTCAGTTATGTCGCAGAAAGCCCTGCGGGATTAGTTTTGAGGTTTGTGATTTAACCCGTAAGGTACTGACGCTTTTTTGATGATTCTGCTACAGCCATAAGAACCAATTTATTACTGATTTTTGTATGTGTCGTGCATACGTTTAAGCTATATGTTACATGGTTAGATCTATGATGCGTTTGACAGAAAGATATAGAGAAAGTGAAATAACAAACTGGATCCTGGCTGAACCCCACTTGGTATACTAAATTATGTTATTCAGTGGACATATTTTTTGTTTTCCTCAGAATATGAACGCTGTAAACTTTGAAAATTGCCTTCACGAACATGATGAAATTCTTGCCGAATGAAGGTGCTCTCAGTCACCTGATAAACGTCTTGAGCGACGCTGGAGGGGCTTTTTTCCATAAGAAGGTGCGTGAGAATGGGAAAATAACTTTGAAGTGAAATCAGAAGGATATGACATTGCTGGCAAAAATTCTGGTGGGACTGCGATGGAGAAGTCAGGACTAAGATGGACAAATTCGAAGCACTCTGACTCTTCGTCGTCGATATACCACTGTGAGAGAATCTCCCCGACCAACGAAGACAAGTGATCTTGCAACTACAAAGTCCCATGTTCTAACATGTTCACTGATGACCTATCTACAGACACTACATGCACCTTCACCAATGCTGAAGCGTCACGTACTATTCGGCATTACCATGCAAATGCTTCTCTGAATAGAATGGAAATTTGGATGGATGTAGATTCTTTCGAACTGAGACCGTATCTCGCTGTGTTGCTAATTGCTGGAGCCCCTCGCAGTCGAAAGAATTCAACTTCGGAAATGAGGACATCTGTCGAAAATATCCGTCGTGCAGTTTTTACCGCTGCCATGGAACGGGATCTATTTTCGGATATCCTTCAATTTACCGGGTTTGTCTATAAACCAAATGAAAAGGATGAACTTGCAGCCACAGGTGACGGGATTTGGCTTGTAGAAAACTGTAAGAAGCTTTTCGAATCGTCTGAAGACGTTACAGTGCATGAGCAACTCATCGAATTTCGTGGCAGGTCCCGCAGTGAAACGGTATATGAAATCAATACCAACAAAGTATGGGGTAAGTTTCTGGACATTAGCCGACATGAAGGGCCCATATTTGTTCAAGAAGCATGTCTACACCGGGAAACTTCCAGGGAATGGGCGAAAGAATATATTGGAACACTGCTTAGTATATGGTATGTTGTAACGACTGTTTGGATATGGAAATGGTATGACTATAAACCGCTAACTTTGCGTCCTTCTCAACTGTATAATTTTTGCTGAAGAGGAACACTACTGCGAAAAAAACTTTGGGAGCAACAAAGTCTTACATTCCTGGTATCACGTAAAGCGCAAAAGGCAGATAACTTTTCTTCATAAAAATTTTCTCAGCAGGGGAAGCCGTAGTCAGTTACGTTTCTCGTATAAAACTGTATGAAACGCTGAGTATATTTTATATAAACATGATTCTTGATGTCAACAACTCTCATTTATATGGAATATACTTTTAGGCATCCGAAGAACTTAACTATGATGATAAATTAAAAACATGCGTTCCCCCCCCCCCCCCCCCAAAAAAAAACAGCTTGGTAAACACTGTTGATGATTTAGGATTGGTATATTACAGGTTAAATGGTTTCGTATTCGTGAATCATTAACTACCGTTGACAAACGTATCAATAGCACAACGAAACTGATAACGCTTCCATGATCAGTGATCACCTGTTTAATTAACGTGGAAATAAAAAGTAGCAATGAATGTGAGACGGGCTAAACTGTTAACACAAGACTGGACGCGTTTAGACATTGTTAAGGAAGTGTGTTACGTGCTAAAGGGGCGAGGAACCAATGTAATTTGACTTGTACTGTTATTATTTCAAAGGGACATTTTCCATTTTCGAGCTGAGCAACTTTATTATTTGAAAACTACAAGAGAAACAACTTGGTATTAGCCACATAAAACTAAAACTTCTTACGAACAGGCCGCGGAAGAACCAACGGTACCGACCGACCGCCGTGTCATCCTCAGACTACAGGTGTCATTGGATGCAGATTTGGAGGCGCATGTGGTCAGCGCACCGCACTCCCGGCCGAATGTCAGTTTCCGAGACCGGAGCCGCTACTTCTCAGTCAAGCAGCTGCTCAGACTGCCTCCCAAGTGCACCTCACTTGCCAACAGCGCTCGGCAGACCGGATGGTCACCCATCCAAGTGCTGGCGCAGTCCTGCAGCGCTTAACTTCTGCGGTCTGACGGGAACCGGTCTTACCACTGCAGAAAAGCCGTTGGCGTATTAGCCACGTGGTGAGGTCTACTTCGTAACGAAGTATGTTATCCACGTAAAGTCACCAAACTCGAGTGTGGAAGCGGAAAAAATGCCTTGATAAACTACTGAGACAGTGGCAGACTTCTGGCAGGACGCAGTTGATATCTTATCACCATAACAATACAGCCGTATCACGTTTGATGCACCGTGGATGGACATTTGCCTTTCCGATGAAGAACGGCGAGATGGCATACAATAATAAAAGTTATGCAATTCAGTGATGAGTGCACACGTGGAGAGAGTAATAAGTGTGAATCATCACCAACAGGATTTTGTGCGAAACATAAACCTGCCGTTCTTGGCCTGCAGTGGTTTGAGAGAAAAAGTGGAATTCTGCAACATCTTGGATTGCAGTCGTTCGATACGATCATCTCAACAACACAAATGGACGTAGTTTTAAGCATCACACCACAACACTACTAACAAGAGACGTAGTAATGTAGGTAAGTGGTGTAGTAATGCCACCTGCGTATAGTTTGAAATTGCTGTTGTAGGGTAATCTCTCGATTAATTTGGTGTGTGATGGATTTCTGCGGATAAAGTTAGCTAGGCTCCTGCTTCATACTTTCAACTTTCAAGTGTAAAAATGTCAGAATAGTATCAGTTACCAGCACATAGTGTTGTGGGAGTTCAATGAAGAGGAAGAGCACGATAGCGCAGGATTCAAAAATTCCATTTTTAAAAATGTGACTAAGAGACAATCTGTATACATGGAACAACAGGCAAAGTTATGTAAAGTTAAACCTCAACGCCATGGGTACAAAGCAGGAAGAACTAGAGGGAACTCCACTTAGGAATAAAACTGAATATCAGTCACCACCAAGTGCAGTCAGTTGGGTATGGCAGCACTGTTAGAAGCGATAACAGAAAACGAAAACGAAACTGAAGTGTCTAGAAAGGAATTTACGAAATAATATAAAGAATTTCGAGAAAGATGAGATAAAATTTTAAAAAACATGTATCCAGAGAAAATCGTATTGAAATGCAGAATGCAAATAAAAAAAAATTATTTGAGAAGCGTTGAGAGGCAGTGGTGAACATATTTGACAAGAGATGTGAAGAGAAACGGATAGATATATGATTGCGAAGGTACGCAAGAACTGCTATACTTGCAGACTTGTCACTGTCGAGGTCCCATACTCCGAGGAGCATAGGGGGTGATGCGGGAAACCTTCACTGCTGACTAGGCAAGATCCTAATGGAGGTGGTTTGCCATTGCCTTCGTCCTACCATAATGGGGATAAATGATGATGATAAAGACCACACAACAACACCTAGTCATCTCTAGGCAGGGAAAATCCCTGACCCCGCAGGGAATCGAAACCGGCACCCCATGTGTGGGAAGTGAGAATGCTACGACAAGACCACGAGCTGCGGACAGATTGGTCATTACCTATGGATTAAAAGCGACATCAGACATGCATATGTTACGTGAGATACCTAATTCCAATTTTACACTGTTGCTCATAAGGACATTGTGGTGGCACCACTGTTTAAGATTGAAAAAGGTTAGCTTTGGTACAATATTTTGGAGCACACAAGTTACAGACAGGCACAGGCCTGTTGACAGCTACGCCACCAGAAGCAGAATGGCGGCCACAGGGCCATAGACCCTCTGAAAAGGAGTCCACAGGCCAAACCCAGGTGTTATGAGTACATGACTTGGAGTGGCATGTTAGCAAAACACAGACCCACAGATGCATATAAATAGGAGCCGGTTGACTAATAAGTCATTCAAGTGTGACAGCTCTCCTGGACAGCAGGGCGTGTCACACCACCGGCTACATGCAGCAGCAGATGGGGCGCCAGTGTTACAGTCCACGGTAGGTCGCTGGTTCGACCTTCTGAAGCCAGCTAGTGGCGGGTCACGCCACAGCTCACTACTGCGGGCAGTCCTGTTAGCTCTCAACGCACGCCAGAGGCAACCAGAGGTGAGGACCACAGATTCGGACACTGGATCGCGGCTGCTTGTGGTCACTGTTATCTTAGCCAAGCCAGCGAGGAAGCACTCTGAGTGTCACCTTGCAGCTTCCAACGGGCGGCGCACAGGCGGCAGGGACAGAAACTGCTGACTCGACTGCCGGCACCTCATGACGTCATCACAACTCTGGAGCTGTACAAGGCTGACACACGGGTCAATGATTCAGCCATTCCGTGCAAGGCCGTTTCGCCGGCACTGAAGTGGAGTACTAAGCATTGCGGGACCCTGTGACACGGACCGAGAGGAACGGGGGCACTGTAGCTTAAAATAATAAATCACTTGGGAAACTTGGAAGAGTTATAATGCGGCGCATCCTGACAATTTCTATCCTCATCCAACGTTTCCTCTACAACAGGGACTCAAGCCTTAGATAACGAAATGACTAACAGATGCACAGATGGTGATAGTACTTTATCAGATGCACACATTCTCGATACGAGTTCAGATGTGTTGTCACTTGCCAAATGATATACTTTGAAATGACTGTTACGAAACAAATATAGGACTTGGAAGAGAAATGTCAGAAGTCGTTAGATAGAAAGAAGAAACTTGGAGATACGTTCCCTGTTAAGCAATGAGAACAAAACTTGCCATATGAAGTTGACGGGAAGACATCCCTGAAAAAAATACATGCCGCAATGTACGAAGCATGAGGGTTTAATTTTGTTTTGCAATGATCGATACTACCAGAGATATTACACAATGTAGTCAGAATTTTTGGAAAATGAATCGATAAGGAATTACCCTTTTGAGGTACATCACGAAGAAAATAACACTGTACACAGGGCGATGCAACGGATACTGCGCAAAATTAGTGGACTTCCGCCTAGCACATGTCACATTTCCGATGTCCTCTCCCGGCCAGATTACCTTTCACTATGACTGGAACGCGGCTCTCGAGAAAGACAGGCCTTGGTGCTTACGTCACAGCAAGTGACACTGCAGGTCTTATGAGTGCCAGGAGCCGTCTCCGCCAGGGAGCGGGTACCTCTTTTAGACGAGTTTCATAATTCTATACTGGGTGTTTAAATGCATGCAACCTCTCCACAGCACAAGACAGAGTTAAGACCTTTAGTGTGATACATTTTTAAATTACATATTGATTTCTCGTGGTCCCTGCAGGCGCCGAGCGTTCGCGACCTGTGGCGGACAAGCCGATTAGTGTGACGTCACATGATCGTTGCCGGGCCACTGTATCTCGTGGTGCTCGGACTGGAACAGTTGTGTTCGTGCAGTACACAACAAAAGCACAGCAGCCGACTCTGAAGAGATACGGAATGACGAACCATATTGAGAACGTACATTTGGACATAACTCACTATTACAGTAGGCGGCAGTTACACAGTCACCTGTGGCAGATGAGAGGTGCCCGCAAGCGGTCACATGGGTCTGGTCTCTGACATCATACGCGAAATGAAACTGTCAGTCATTCCAACATGAACTCACGAGCTGCGCTCTATTAGCCAATTCGATGACGCTATGTATACACGACCAAGTTTCTGATAGGATCTCACTTTGATAGCTGTTTGGATTATGAATACAGAGGTGCCAACAGACTTGTGAGACCACGGACTACAAGGTGTGGTTACAATTTCACGACGTGGCTGCGGCTAATTATGTGAGTTGTAAAGCGACAATGTTTATCCATCTTACGCTTTACCAAAACTACGGTTCGGCAGTTTTGCTACAGTACATAAATGACCCTCGAAACAGCTCTCCCCAAGTACGCAATAACTTTCATCATGGCTAGTTTGCAGATGAAATGCTCTCAAGAAAACGACGTAAACGAGCACTAAAATCGATATACAATAATACAATCCAATGGGATAATAAAATAGCATTTCCACACTAAAATTCTTCCCTTTAGCAGGATTTTAAATTGACTGTGATCGTGTGCTAATGGAAGGGCAACAGGTTTCACGCGAGATCTAACAAACTGATCCAGTTACGTATGTAATTTTAAGGTGAATATGTAAACCAAACCAAGCAAATTGCAAATATTTTATTTCTTAGGCCTACAGCAGTAACATTACTACAAATTTGATTTTGTGCTTTACAGAAATAAAAAAAAATGTACCCGCGGAAGATAGCACATTTGTGTCGAAACATGTCTGGGGAAGTATAAAAATAAACTAATTGTATTTGCGTAAGGCTGATTTCGAAAACAACCCAGTTTTTAAACCGCAAACGTGGATGAACGAAAAGAGGAGCTTCAAATATAATTAAAATGAGTATAAACGACGTAGTAAATGGTTGGATTTCCCATAGTATTTGTAGGGAAAGAAAACATAAATGAGTGTATGAGAGAGAAACTTGGAGCCGACGACTTGTCTTTTATTTCACTTTGTTTGTTTTCTATAATTAGGGCAGCATATCGTTCAGTGCCAATTCATTGAGTAGTCTTTGTTCTTAAAAAGAGTATAGTGGATTTTTAGGTTACAAAAATTAGTTGATCACGTAACTTACGTCTTTTTGTAACCAAAGCAATTACTTTGGATGCAAATACAGTTTCAATGCAGAAACGTAAAGGAATCTGTGCATTATTGTAGTTATTTTGTACGCAATAGAACGTGCTTCATCATGATCAAAGGCAAGAGTCTCCTGTTTTTATTGATTAAGTTCGGAAGCTCTTTACGAGTAACAGAAACATGTTTATACAAGCTCGACACTGTGTTGAAGCGATGTTTGATCTGTTTTTGTTTTCCGTTTTCCTTTAATTTGACCATTTTCTTTGAGAAAGTTGCATTTTCTAGTGCCTTTTGATAAATCTGTAGTTTTTTTTTTTAATTTTTATGATAACACCTCTGTGTTTCATGTCATAAATCAACAATTTTCGAATATATTAACAATTTCAACTTTAGTATAAATACTCTTCATTTTTAAGTAACAGACTGGCGGATGAACATATAGAACAAAAAGGTTGATTAGGTTACCCAGCCCTTAATATATGTACACTCAGTATCTAAATATTTCAGCAATGCCGGTTTCGAGGCGAATGCAGTAAGACGCTGATAGCATACACAAAGAACGCGATTTAAATGACGTGACGCTCGATAGCTATGCAACACACCTAACGTACAGGTATCATGGTTACGATGTAAGCTTACCGAAGCTACTAGGAAACCTACTGTAGTCTGTGCTGACTTAGCACAGTCTACGGTAGTTTTGAAACTCTAATCCCTAATGTGTGATAAAAAATGTTTGTTGCACTTTGGGAGGTGAGGTGTATGTGATAAGGACTCGCACTTTGTCACAGAGTGATGTACTTCGGGCAAGTGAGAGATGTTTGTTTACTCTTAGGACAATGTATCTTTGACTTGTTGTATTGTATGTTCTGTGAATATGTAATAAAGTGTTGTTAGACTGCTAATCGCTGCTCTACTGTGGTTCACGACGTAAGACACTTAATGTATCTTTCACGTTAACAGATTAAGTTCAGCAGGCCGTTGTGGGCGAGCGGTTCTAGATGTTTCAGTCTGGAACCACGCGACTTCTACGGTAGCAGGTTCGAATTATTCGTCGGGCATGGATGTGTGCGATGTTCTTAGGTTAGGTAGGTTTATGTATGTCTACGTTCTAGGGGACTGATGACCTCAGATGTTAAGTCCCATAGTGCTCAGAGTCATTTGAACCATATTTGATTAAGTTCAATGACCAGGTATGAGGAATTCGAGGAACTGTGGCTCCAACAGTATCAATTTAAAATGCACGTCGCAGAACAATTATAGAACAACAGTAGCTTATACTAGAGCAGTTCATCAATCCAGAACAGCAGCCACCAACAGTATTCGCGTCATTTCATGCAGAAAATGAAGATCGGGACTCATATTACAGATGTCTGCTGCTCCACTTTCATTCCAGTAGCGTAACTGTCCTTGCTAAACAGTGTGCTTCTGAAACTGGATGAAACTTTTTTGGATCGCCCTCTAAAATAGGAAGTTCAGTATTAGTCAAACCACAATGCAATCAAGCAGCACGCGAAAGCGAAGCCAACAAACAACAGGCGGCCGCAGGTGGTGCAGTGATACAGCAGGCTGGCCGGCAGACAACAGTGGTTACTACGCGCTGCGTTGCCGCGGTTACGGCTGATAATAACCAGGAGGCTGGCTCAGCAGGGGGTGGTGGGAGTGGGGGGTCGGGCGAATCGCGGATCCGCATCAGGAGCGCGGCCAGAGTAATGGACGGGATGAGGCTCGCCGGGCCGGTATTGGTTTCCGGTGATGGATCTGCCGTCACGCACCACCTCGCCGCCCGCCGTCCCCGCGCCTACCTGTGGGCCGCCTGCCTGCATTCTACCGCGCGCTCCAGCAGCGGGCGGCCCTCTGTTAAGTCGCCTGCATTCTGCCCCCGTCCACCTGCGCCAGGCGGAGCCCGTCGATCCTCGTTGTATCCCCTACGCGTATTGCACGTCTGGACGAAGTCAAACGCGGACCAGACTGTTACTCTTCTTGAAGCAATAATTTACCAACAGCCGTATGTATTGATGCTGTTGTTGTGGTCTTCAGTACTGAGACTGGTTTGATGCAGCTCTGCATACTACCCTATCCTGTGCAAGTTTCTTCACCTCCCAGTACTTACGGCAACCTACATCCTTCTGAATCTGCTTAGTATTCACCTCTTGGTCTCCCTCTACGAGTTTTACCCTCCACGCTGCACTCCAGTGCTAAATTTGTGATCCCTTGATGCCTCAGAACAAGTCCTACCAACCGGTCCCTTCTTCTTGTCAAGTTGTGCCACAAACCCCTCTTCTCCCCAATTCTATTCTATACCTCCTCATTAGTTATGTGATCTACCCATCTAATCTTCAGCATTCTTCTGTAGCACCACATTTCGAAAGCTTCTATTCTTTTCTTGTCAAAACTATTTATCGTCCATGAATAGAATGAATAAAGTTATGGGTGAAGAATATAATATGAGAATTAACAAAGCAAAAACAAAAGTAATGGCATGCGACAATATCTTCATGTAGGCAATGAACTGCTTGAACAAGTTGATAAATGTACTTATCTGGGCAGTAATATTACCAGGGATGGAAGGAGCAAGGCAGAAGTGAGAAGTAGAATAGCTCAAGCAAAGGCTGCTTTTAACAAGAAGAAAAACATATTAACATCTAAGAGCATCAGCCTTGAAATCAGGAAAAGATTTTTGAAATCATATGTGTGGAGTGTGGCATGCTATGTGTGTGAAACATGGACTCTCGGGACAGAGGAAGACCAGAAGCTAAGTTCTTTTGAAATGTGGTGCTATAGACGCATGCTCAAAATAAAATGGATCGACAAGGTCACAAACGATGTGGTTCAGGAAAGAGCAGGTGAGAAGGGAAGCTTCTGGTGTTTCATTGCTAAAAGAAGAGTGCAATTTACAGGCCATCTATTAAGACATAAAGGACTCCTGAACACAATCATAGAGGGATAAGTCGAGGGGAAAAGACCAAGAGGAAGACCACAACTGAGGTACATGGATCAAATCGTGAAAGATGTGGGATGTAACACCTATAAAGAAAGCTGAAAGACGCCCAGAATGGAGACAAGCTGCCATTGTAGCTGTTGCAAACCAGTCCTTGGGTTGACCACTACAGAAGAAGAAGAAGAAGAAGAAAAAGTTTCACTTCCATGCATGGCTACACTCCACTTTCAGAAACGACTTCCTGACACTTAAATCTATACTTGATGTTAACAAATTCCTCTTCTTCAGAAACGCTTTCCTTGCCATTGCCAGTCTACATTTTATATCCTCCCTACTTGACCATCATCAGTTATTTTGCTCCCCAAATAGCAAAACTCCTTTACTACTTAAAGTGTCTCATTTCCTAATCTTTTTTCCTCAGCATCACCCGACTTAATTCGACTACATTCCATTATCCTCGTTTTGCTTTCGTTGATGTTCATCTTATATCCTCCTTTCAAGACACTGTCCATTCCGTTCAACTGCTCTTCCAAGTCCTTTGCTGTCTCTGACAGAATTACAAATTCATCGCCGAACCTCGAAGTTTTTATTTCTTCTCCATGGATTTTAATACCTACTCCGAATTTTTCTTTTGTTTACTTTACTGCTTGCTCAATATACAGATTAAATAACATCGGGGAGAGGTAACATCGGGGAGAGGCTACAACCCTGTCTCACTCCCTTCCCAACCACTGCTTCCCTTTCATGCAACTCGACTCTTATAACTGCCATTTGGTTTCTGTACAAATTGTGAATGGCCTTCCGCTCCCTGTAGTTTACCCCTGCCACCTTCAGAATTTGAAAGAGAGTATTCCAGCCAACATTGTCAAAAGCTTTCTCTCAGTCTACAAATGCTAGAAACGTAGGTTTCCCTTTCCTTAATCTTTCTTCTAAGATAAGTCGTAGGGTCAGTATTGCTTCACGTGTTCCAATATTTCTACGGAAACCAAACTGATCTTCCCCGAGGTCGGCTTCTACCCGTTTCTCCATTCGTCTGAAAGGAATTCGCGTTAATATTTTGCAGCTGTGCCTTATTAAACTGATAGTTCGGTAATTTTCCCATTTGTCAACACCTGCTTTCTTTGGAATTATTATATTCTGAGGGTATTTCCCTTGTCTCATACATCTTGTTCACCAGATGGTAGAGGTTTGTCAGGACTGGCTCTCCCAAGGCTTACAGTAGTGCTAATGTATGTACTGTAGAAATTTATTTTATTTTATGAACTTCTATTTGATATCAGTTCCGGCATTACGTTGATCCCATCTTCAGGCTCCACTCGTCATGGTCGTACAATCGCTGTACTGTGACTGTGTCGCCTGGCCACCAAGAGCTGTTGCAGGACGATTTGATTCACGGATCCAGTTATATGGCTCCTTCCGTGTATAGCTATTTTACGACTATAACGAGTGGGGCCTGAAGATGGCATCAATGTAATGTCGAAACTGGTAGCACATAGAAGTTCATAAAATAAAATAAACCTCTACAATACATACGGATGTTGATAAATTATTGCATCAAGAAGTTCATGCCAGCCGTCGTCCCACTATCCATAATGTATCAACGAAGAATGCTACACGGCAAGGTACAGCCACCTGAAATGGGGCTGTCACTCCCCTTCCATAAGATTTTTCACTTAGGAGCAGAACACGGCAAGTGCTATAATCCGATTTCTCGCAAGGAAAATTCCCCATCGTGTCGCACTCAGATTTAGCGAAGATCTCTCAGTGGCTAAGCCTGTCAAAAACTTTACAGAGATGAAGCACGAATACGGGTAGAATCTGTACTGGACTTTAAAGGAAAAGAAGCAAAACAGAAATAGTGATCGGATGAAGCTGAACATGTGCTAGATCGAGCAACATGAATAGCTCTGGCGCCGTGGTTCTGTGATCACAGTGTTGGACTGCGAAATAGGAGATCCATGTTCTAATCAACTATGAACTATCGTACGCCATTGACGTGTCTGTTCGCTGTATTTAGATTTGCGTCTGTGTTGCGGTGTAACGTCCATTTGGAACAGCGACGTGTAAGGGATCTCCAGTCGTACACACCTCCAGTTTGTTCTACACAAGTACCACGTATTATGACACTTCGAATCCGTTATGTACGTTTTGACTTCTGAAATTCTTTGTTGTAATGTAGTTCGCACCCGTTCATTTGCTGTTTTCTGTGAGAGGCCTATGTGGCATCGCGCCTGCTCTCATTATTCATGAAATTTACTTGCTACAGTAATACACTGAAAAGCCAAAGAGACTGGTACACCTACCTAATATCGTGTGGGGCCCCTGAAGCGTGCAGAAGTGCCGCCACAGGATTTGGCATGGACTTATCTAATGTCTGAAGTAGTGCTGCAGAGAATTGACACCTTCAATCCCTCAGGGCTGTTCATAAATCCGTAAAACTACCAGGCGGTGGAGATCTCTTCTGAGCTGAACGTCGCAAGGCATCCCAGATATACTCAATAATGTTCATGTCTGGGGAGTTTGGTGGTCAGCGGAAGTATTCAAACTCAAAAGAATGTACCTAGAGCAACTCTGAAGCAATTCCGGACGTCTGGGTAGTCGCATTTTCCTGCTGGAATTGCCCAAGTCGTTAGGAATACACAAAGGACATGGATGGATGCAGGTAATCAGACTGGATGCTTACTTACGTGTTGCCTGTCGTATCTAGATGTATCAGGGGTCCCATATTACTGCACCTGCGCATGTCCCGCAACATTCCAGAGCCTCCACCAGCACGAATAGTTCCCTACTGACATGCAGGGTCCATGGATTCATGACGTAGTCTCCATACCCGTACACGTCCATCCGCTCGATACAGTCCACTGTCAAATATCGGTGTCGACCGGTCGAGGCGAGGCGTAAAGCTTTGTGTCTTGCAGTCATCAAGGGTACGCGAGTTGGCCTTTCGACTCCCAAAGCCCATATCGATGACCTTTCGCAGAATGTTTCGCTCTTTTTGATGGCCTAGCACTGAAATCTGTAACAATTTGCGGAAGGGTTCCACTTCTGTCACTTTGAACGATTCTCCTCAGTCATCGTTGGTCCCGTTCTTGCAGGATCTTTTTCCGACCGGAGCGATGTAGCGGATTTCATGTTTTACTGGATTCTTGACATTCATGGAACACTAGTCAAATGGTCATACGGGAAAATCCCCACTTCATGACTATCTCGGAAGTGCTGTGTCCCGTCGCTCGCTCGCCGACTATTACACCAGATTCAGGCTCACTTAAATCTTATCCCGTAAACGTCCCGACGCGGTTGATTATTGACCTTCCGACACGACACACGAGATCGACAATCGTCGCCTGTTAGATAGACGCTAATAATCAGACGCGAACACTGGTATAACTTACTCAACGTCTGTGACAATCGTTTTTAATTACTAATTGGTTCAAATGAGTCTGAGCACTATGTGACTTAACTTCTGAGTTCATCAGTTGCCTAGAATTTAGAACTAATTAAACCTAACTAACCTAAGGACATCACATACATCCATGCCCGAGGTCGGATTCGAACCCGCGAGGGTAGCGGTCGCTCGGTTCCAGACTGTTTTAATTACGCCCCAGTAGCTTGGGAAATGCGTGGTGCAGCCACGGCATCAACATCGCAAGGTGCCTGCGTCCAGGGTAGGTAAGCTACGACTACTGTTGTGCTGTCTAGCCTCGCCAGGGAGGCGCCTATCGGTAGGCCAGCGATACGACAGCAAACTTACAACCTCTCACGGCTTATCAGTAGATACTCGACAGTTTCTGAGAAAACGACTGTGAAAATGATTTGAAAGTAGGATATATTTCAGTGATACATAAAAAAGGAGCGAAAGATGAGTGTAAAAATTATAGGGGAGTAACAGTGACCAATACCTTCAGTAGATTATATGGAAGAATCATTAAATATTTGTTAGAACAAGAATACGAAGAAAAGGAGGCTGAAGAACAAGCAGGTTTTAGAGCTGGAAGATCAACAATTGATCATATCTTTTGCCTACAACAAATTATTGAAAAAAAATGGTTCGGGCACAACCTATACATTTAGTATTCATAGATATAGAAAAAGCCTATGATAGTGTGCCTTTATCCAGTTTATGGAAAGCTTTAATATCAATAGGAATTAATCCAAGAATAATTAAAGCAATTCAAAATTTATATAAAAATTCTATTTCAAAAATGAAAATTGGTAAATATTTTTCACATGGATTCCAAGTCACAAAAGGATTACGTCAAGGAGGTAGCATCTCACCTACATTGTATAAAATATATACAGAAGTAACTTTACAGAATTGGAAGAAAAAATGTCACGCTATGGGAATACCAATAAATGATAGAACAATATACTCGTTACAATTTGCAGATGACCAACTGATTATAGCCCAAGACTGTGAGGACATAGAGTGTATGACCAGAAAATTGATTCAAGAATATAAAAAATCAGGCCTAAATGTAAACATGAATAAAACAAAGTACATGGTAATTGGTGGAGTGAATGGAGACTTAATATTAGAAGAAGGGATGGGAACAATAACAGCTACTGAGGAATATAAATATTTAGGTGTGAAAATTACAAATGATGGGAAACAGGACAAAGAAATTAGATCAAGAATAAATTCTGGAAAGACGACAATCTCTTTATTGAATGGAATTCTCTGGGACAAACACATAACAACTGATAACAAAATAAGGATTTTTAAAACAATAGTTAGGAGCATTATTACATATGGTTCAGAAGTGTGGACAACAAAATGGCAACTGAAATCAAAATTATTAGCCACAGAAATGGATTTCTGGAGACGTTCAGCAAGAATATCAAGTCGAGAAAGAATAAGAAATGAAGTAATCAGAGACAAGATGAAATGTAATAATTCAATTATTGATTTCATCGAGCACAAACAACTTAAATGGTATGGACACATCAGACGAATGGAACAGGAAAGGCTACCAAAATACATAATCGACTGGGTACCAATTGGAAGAAGAAAAAGGGGACGACCACCTGATACATGGATACAGGGAGTTCAGTCAGCAACGAGGAAGAACAACATTCCTGAAGATTTATGGACAAATAGAGAAGAGTGGAGAACAATAATTAGTGACTTACTGTAATCTAGAATAGGTGCTGGAAAAATGTACTCACATTGTAAATCCAGAATAATAATAATAACTTTAATTTCTTATAAAAGGCGATAGACTGAGCTGTAGCGCTTCCAAAGTTGGTAATATCGTGGTCTCTCACTTGCTCGAAACTAGATTACTGTTTTCATTTATTACATTTTATTTTTCGGCTCTTATTTTATCTGTCTGCGTCCGTAGGAGGTTATTAAACAAATATTAAATATGAAGTAAGGGTATACAATGGCGTTATATTAATTGTAAAATTAGATCTGGGTTTAATAATGCTGTACATTTATTAAATAATACATGTGTATACGCTGCGATCGGCCTTGCCGCTGTGGGAAGATCACATCCCGTCAGTTCACCGAAGTTGAGCACAGTCAGGAGTAGCTAGCACTTGTACGTGACTACCCGGGTTTGCCAAGCGCTATTGGCAACAGGGGTGCACACAGACCGTTGAATGAGAAGTGGAGACTGCGGTGATGAAACCTGACAACGGCTGGGAGAGCGGTGTGCTGCCCCTATGCCTCTCCACATCCTGATCGTCGTTTCACAAATCGTTAATTTTCTTTTCCTCACAATAGCCCCTCCAGTGTTCCAGCTCTCGTCGCGAGTTGATCATGGAGTTCAATGGCATTCACAGTAATAGCTGTCGATTCCGTGATTGTGGTACTGTAGTGAATCTGCGTCCTAAATGCTCAAGCTGAACCTAAATGCACTAGCTGAAGATGTACTCGAGATGCTGGTCTTAACCTAATGAACTTCGTGCTGCTCACTGTCCACCACCAACTGATGGAGAAACTGGCTGTCTTCTGATAACACAACATTGCAGAGTGTTGCCAGCACTGAGCCTCAGTGCAGAAGCCAGTAACAGGATCCACATTCATGTTTACCACTCAGGCATCACCGGGTGCTGAAACTTACCAGGTGACAGGGAGGAGACCACGTGGCTGCCAGCACAGGGCGCGTTTGGATGGATCATCAATGATCATTGTAGAAATCAGAGTGGGAGGGAGGACACTCTAGCAGCCAGCATGATAACAATTTTCACTGGGCCAAGGCCATGCCTGCTCCCTGCGAACCTGCCGTGGCGCCGAGATCGCTAAAACTTAATCTGTGCATCCAGAAGCCGAGCTGACTCTTCAGACATCAGCTAAAGCCCAAACAAACGGCTGAATGAAGCATTATCCGAGGCCTGTGCAGAGGAATAACGACTTCTAAACATTCTAAAACAGTGTCTGAACACGAATAATGTTTTAATAGCATCCCAACAGCTACCCTGACTTCACACAGAAGTGTGTCCGCCTGGCCCCCTGTAAGTTTTGTGCCTCTTTCAGTGCCAAATTCACTACTCCTCTGTGGTGTAACAGATGCCCTTTAACCTGTCACTTTGTGTCATATACAATATAACGCTATACTCCCTCACAACACGTAAGAATTTTTATCTTTTACCTGATATGACAAATAGTTCTGCTATAGTTGAGAAATTATTCTTATTTATATTACTTGTATACATGCTTTATCATCATTTTAAAAGTTTTTAATTTTATGAACAATGTATACGTAAGTTGTACAATATCTAGTTCTTGTTCAAAGGTTAGATAACGTATTTGCGTTGAAACAAAACGATAAGGATCATCTGAGATTACGGGCTGTAGCTGGGGAAATGACCTTGGTTAGAGGAGTTCAGAACAGACAGGGCGGCCTTGACGCAAAGCGGACTTGGCAGACAGAGGCTCGGATGGTACATCGTTAAGCGGACGTCCACTGAAGTACTAAAAGCGCCAAAGGTCGGAATAAAACCGTCTCATTGGGTTCAGCAGCGAATCGATATCAGCTGCAGAGTCATACTTCATGGCATGCCACCTAAATGTTGTGGCACATGCAAAGCATTTATAATGAAATATATTTCATAAGACAAGTGGCGACGTCTTTGCAGTAAGCGCGGTACTTGCGATATCAGGTGAAAGAAAATAGGATAGAATTGCGTCTAGAGCAAAAGAGTGTAATGCCACTACCGATACAGATCGCCACATATTGCTAGGAATAAAAACCTAGTAACATATAGCTACTTGCTCTTCAGAAATGGCGTAATTAACTAGTATCTCGGTGTAATGATGTGGAAAACATAGAAAATGAAGGTTTAACACTTTGCTTCAGAGTCGAGGTAGATGAGTACAGCCTATGGAGCAAGTGCACCTCCAGCTATACGCTTTGTTGCACATTTCTAAGGAATTAGTGAACTATTTATGACTAGATGTTATAAAATCATTACATTTCGCTTATTCTTGACGATTTATTAAACTAGGTTCTACCAACTGTTAGCGTTAAATCAACTGAATTTCTGTATAGCATAACTATAGCCAGCTTTCTTGGCCGCTGCTATTTTGATATCGTTATGTGTCTGGTCATATATAAACCGCTACGGTATACTCATCCGTTTCTATTAAAGAAACACTTCTTCACTAATAAATCTTATACTTAGTTATTTATTTAATGTGATTTCATTAGGACCATCAGGTCCTCTCTTACGTCGGACTAAAGTTCCACACGTAGGGTACGTATTACATCATGGTTACCTAAGAAACTAAAAATTTTAGTATGACGACTAGTATTAAATTTATTTGAATGTCTGCAGTGCTGGTGTGAATAAATGATACTGACAGTGAGCTAACAAGAATAGTACTGGCATTATTCGTACTACTGCAGCTGGAGCCACTAATAATGATATTAGTAATAACAGTAATAGTAATAGCCTATTTATAATAATAATGATCATAATAATAGTAATGACGGTTACTGTGATTTTGCTAACAGGAATGAGGGTGGTAGATAGAAGAAGAATTTATAGGTCTACAAAATAAATCTTTCGTGATATAGTGAGTTTTGGGAAAACGAAATTTAGGGATACAATATTGTATAAGAATATTGGCAAATGTGGAAGATCTGGTTGGAAATATGGATCCGCCACGGTAACGAGTGGATACAGGTGCAGTACTAATGTTATTGCTGCCCTAGTAGGTATTTCATTACCTCTCTTCTGAAGCTGGAGGTGTTACTCATTTCTCTAATATAATGCGGGAGTTGTTCCAGAAAAGGGTTGCTGCTACTGACAAGGACTTCGAGATGGGGGCTGAAAGAAGGTGTGGGACGGAGAGCGTTTTACTCTCATGGGAACGGATGTTGCTGCCATGTTGTTCAGACAAGAGAGTTGTCAAGGAGACATGAGGGACAGGTTTTATTGATGCGACTTTAGAAGAGACAGAGAATATGGAAATCTCTGCGCTTGTCTGCATCAATCCAGGACAGCTGTGCATATGATGGTAAAATGTGATCAAAGAGTCGAACATCAAACATATAACGAACACAGGCATTCATAACCAGTTCTAGGAGCCGCAAGCTTTCCTGAGGAAAATGTTGAATGATAACATCAATGTGATCAATAACTGCAATTATAAGTGTTTATACATTTTTCTAGACCAAGATTGAGCATCTTTTCCTATTTTTCTACGGGTTGGAGAGATGTTGATGCCTTCTTGCACATTACAGTTATGTGCTCAGTCCGATTTAGATTTTCATCTGTTATTACTCATAGACTCATTTCTGAATGAGAGAAGTTGATATTTATCCATTTTAGAGTTAAAGATGCCAAAGATTACCAAAACTTTGGGTTAATGAACGAACCTAGAATCACCAACCATTATGGCTTGATTTTTGGACGGGTTGAGCTTTAGCCCTATATCCAGCGCCCATTTCGATAGTGCACACATATCAGCATTGAGATTCCTGATAGCTGCCATCAGGTTTTTCATTTCGATACAACAGGAGGTCATCCGCGTATATGTGGCTTTTGCAATGGGTCAAGGCTGATGACACGTCATTTCCTTAAACGGAAAGAGACCAGGACATAACATCGACACGTGGTGGACGCCTGATACTACCAGCCACCATGGTGACTTTATGGTGCTGGACACGTCGTATTGTTTACAAGATATCAGGTTAGAGCGAAATCATTGCACTGCATTTAGTGAGAAATTTAGGGTGCTAATTTTGCAAGTAAGTGTCATACTCAACGGTGTCATAGGCGCTGCTGAAGTGTAACGAGCACATGATAGGAACCTCTTGTGCATCCACAGTAAGCTTCAGGTCATCTGTAATCTTTATTAACGTAGATGTGGAAGCCTGATTGGTATTCATCTATTAGATTTTTGCAGTAGGTAGTTTGTTAGCTGATCGTGGGCTGTATATTCTAAGGCCTCGGACAATGCTGGAACAATTTTAATAGCTCGGTGATCAGAGGGCACTGTGGCAGTGTCCTGTCCAGGTAGTGGCTTAACTAGTCCCTGTTTCCGGGCCTCAGGGAAAGTACTTGTGGTTAAGGAGTACTGAAGATTCCTGTTGTATGGGCAGTAGTGGGTCAATAATCATCTTAATGATTTGGCCTGCGATGCCATTATGTCCAATAGATGCTGCTCTGATACGCATGACGGGTTTTCGACTGTGTTGTAAATAACATGCTTTAGTTAGAATTTTTCGTGGCTACAGCCGTTTACCACCATGAAGTAATAATAAGTCTCCGTTTCGTTTGAGGTTCAATTATCATTGTCGGTAATGAGAAGTACCACTTCAGTTCATCGGCTGGGACGATTAGATCAAATGCAGCTTTTACTTCGCCTCTAGCAAGACAGCGCTGGTTTCGTATTGCTGAGCCAGAGTACTGTCTTCAAACCGAGCGCGTCAAGTCATCAGTAATAATAATGTAAGCAGAACGTGTCAAAAAATATCTTTTATGACTAGGACAAACCAGAGTTTCCGTTTGCTGCCAGTTATAAAGGGACAGGAATAAATTTCGCAGCTCCTGTAGTTCAAATATCTAGCGTTGTCGTAAGCTACATTGTGATGATAATCTCGAAACCTAAGCAACTTTATGAGGTGAAAGTTAGCCACATTACGCCGGTATACATCCTTTTAGTAGTAAAAATCAAAGCTGCAGAAGAAATAATAGAACTCTGGCGCAGTTTCCGTTAAGGAAATTTAAATTTGAAATTAAATTCCTAGAACAAACATTTTAACTGCACAGAGTGCATGTTCCAACGCATGGCAGAAGATGGCTTACCGTTTGCTGTCCGTATTGCATAAGGAGTAAATATACCTTTAAACACAAACTCATGTCTCATGAACTAGACGTAAAAGTAACAGTTGCGCTGTAAATGATAAGTTCTGCATGCTTTATATTTTATAATGTTAGGAATCCTGTAGTGTTAAAACAAAGTGTTCGTGTAACGTTTAACTATAATTCAGCTTGATGTATAACAGCGAACAAATTTTTGCGCAAATATTATATGTATGAGCTGTGTTGGAATTTACTCGGTGCAATACAGATGGAGCTGTAGAATACTGACGAGTAAAAAGGTTGCACTGTTCTGTTTATATTCGCTTTAGGCTTTTAATAAATTCTTTTACTTCTCCGTCTACCATAGAGGTACACTACACGCAAGTAACCAAACGAGACAGTCTTACAGGAGGTTTCAGATATATAACAGTAACTAGGGAACATCGATAATAAATTGTGCTAACTACGTTATTTCTTTTTCCTTTGAGTGTTTCAAACAATTATCTACGACTCTACCTTCACCCTTCAAGCCTCGAAAAGTACATCCCAAAACAGTGTACTATGTCCCTATTCCATTCCAAACTTACGGAAATGCTTAACAGTTCCATGCCACAAACATGACAGGCAGCCCAGTTGGGCGGCAAATATCGCGTGACACGAGTACAACTAATTATCAGTTGCGTACTGTGGTAAATGGAGTGAAAAAGAAGGGACGTACTTTCGATATAGGAGCTTGAAAGGTAACTGTGATTAAGGTTTTAAGGGAACTCTTGGAGAATTTAACCCATTTACAGTTTATCTGACTCTACTTGGTTTTAGATAACTACCTTTCAGGAAGAAAAACCACTTCTCCATTTACCTATTCCTCCTTACACTGTGACAGCTTACATTAATTTCAGTTTACTATTTACCTGAAATATTATGCCCCTACAACACACAACTTAGAAATGTAATTAATTTTGCCCTTACAGAAATCATCAGTGGAGTAAACTAGTGGGTGTAATGTGTATAACGTGCTGTCTTACAAGAATATACTGAAATAAACGAAATAGGATACCCCACTGACTCCAAGATATAAAAATACACTGCTACGAAAACAGGAGGACGAACGCAACATATGAATGATGTGCTTCTGTCAAGCAAACTTGGGCCATACGCAGTAAGAACTGCTGCTGTGTAGTACTGAAGGCCACTTAATTAAATACGCAATGAAACAAAGGGAAATGACATTTTTATTCGAAGACAATTATTACGCTTCCGTCAGCGCGATACATGGTGGTTCCCTGGGCATTGGAAACGGCGGGGTATGGTTCGTAATAATACAGTTACCATGGACGCTAGTGAATCCTCTGCAACGTGCTCCCGAGCTATTTGCAATGTTAAGAAGGTGTTCTTGTGGTAGGCCGTACCATTCCTCCACCATCACTTTAGGCAACTGATGGAATGACCATTGGTGCCTGTGAAAATACTGCAGTACGTCTACCCAACGCATCTCACACGCCGCCGATGGCGCCTCAGTTGGGGAAACGGCCAGGCCATATTCGCCGAATACAGCTTCGTTCCAAGACCTCCGTCACCACCGCAGTTTAATGGGGTCGCACACTGTCATCCATAAAAATTAAGTCAGCGCTGAATGTGCTCCTGAAAAGACGCTCATGGGAATGGAGTACAGCGTCATAATAGTTTTGACCGTTGGGTGTACTGTGTTCAAAGATTTGGAAGTCAGTATACCTATGCCACGTAATGTCTTCCCACGCCGAAACACCTGTATCACCAAAACGATCATGTTCAACAGTGCTGAACGCACCTTCGTACGCCGAGGAGTGGGAACGCGGAACGCACGCGGATGAATTGTCGAACATGATCATTTCAGTGGTCCAGGTATTAGGATGCGTGAAGACATATTGTTGAATAGGTATAATGACCTCCAAATCTCTGAACGCAGTACACCCATGGTCAACTTATTATGACACTGTACTCGTTACCGAGTTACGTCTTTCCAGGGGTTCATCCGGCCCAGAGATCATTTCTGTCGATGACAATGCGCGCCTATATAGAACAGCATAGATCAAGGAGCTGTCCTTGCTACTAGAGGGTATTCGCTGAACAGACTTGGCTGCGCATTCCCACGAGTTAAATCACATTGACGACATGTGCGATGCGTTGGTGAGACGAACTCCAGTTTGTCAACATGCACCAGTGGTCACCCAACAGTTGTCAACAGTGTTGTGAAGCAGTGGAACACCCTGTAATAAAATCCCTTATCAGCCGGCATGGGAGCACATTTGCAGAGCATGGACTGCCGTGCTTGGTTACCAAACACCTTACTAAGGACTATGCCCCGCCTTTTGTAACGTCCACTGGACCATCATAAATCTCGTTGCCTACAGGATAATAACCGTCTTAGAATGGAGGTGTGATTCTTGTTCGTCTCATTGCTTAATTCTTTTATTTACCTTCTGTAGTATATTTTAGCAGTTTCTTTTGTTTTTGTAGTTAGCTTTATTAAGCTGTATTACCTGACAGCGACACATCTAGCGAAAGCTACTTTCAGCCTTAAGTTTTGCGCAGTAGTGTAATAGCTAAGCAGCTGAAGGGAGGCTATTGGACTTAGAAACAAAAAATATGCTGGGTTTGGTCTTGGAGTCACTATTCGTCAACTTACTTAGAGAGGCTGAAACCTATAAGCGATAAAAAGACGTAGCTACTAATGCAGGAAATCTGTGAAGTACAGCTAAATAGGCTTATAAAGGCCTAGGATAGATGGTATGTAATAAAGACGGCAATTCAACTAGGCAGATATCATTAACACATGAAGAAGGTCTACTTTTAGCTTCCTTACACTCAGTCGGTAGTTTCTTACAAAAAGGACCGACATATAATGTCCACTAGATAATTAAGAGTATAGTTAATCCAAAAAGAGAATTATTAGCAATAGAGATATTCAAAGGTTAAAGTATATGTAATTCATGAAACTTTAGTGCAAGGGAAAAGCGAATAACTGCAGCCTATTTTCATACAATTGGTTTCAGTTTCTCATTTGAAACACAACTATCCAGTCACATATATCACAAAGCTCGAAGATAACGTTGGACAGCAACTCACAAACACTGAATTCCTTCCTCATAATGACTGCTATGTGACCATTACGCAACAACAGATGATCAAAGATTAAGACGATTTCCTCACCCTCGAGTGTACTAAACTAAAACGAATTCCCTAATAATAGAGTTCCAGTTCGCACAAGCTGTAAATAAAATGAGTTTATTCATCATGAGTGAAAGAACCATCGTAAGTAGACTGAGTTATTGTACTTTAGTGTAGAATACTACAACAGCAACTCATTCCCTGCGTGGAACAGTATCTTGAGATATCACCAAGTGAATCAGCATGTCGCTTTGCCTGGATCTGCACCGCCACAACACTTGTTCCGCCATGAGTGCCAAAAGCAAAAAGCAGGCGTATCGAAGCTTTAATTACCAACCCCTGATGGGCCGCCGCTGCAAACAACATTGACAGACATTACTATCACTCTGGCTGCCGCCCGTTAACCCAAAAATAGTCATACGATGGACTGAGTCATGCATGCATCTTTGGAAATTTCGTTGCTTATAACGACTTATACTAAATAGTGAAACTGGGGAAAAGAGCAGCCACATTTCGGGCTTTAATATCAACAATGTCAGTGTTTTCCTAAAAATAACGTGTAACGTGATTGGTATAGATTGTTTCTCGATTATGCATTAGTTCATCTACATCTATCTATTTCTTACATTAACGCTGGCAGTTAAGACTAGTGGGTAGTGATTGATAAGTTCTCACGCAAGGTAGAAGATTCCGGGACCATTCGAGGCCACTGACATGATCGACAGAAAACCCTTACTGAAGATTCGGGCAGCATCCTGATATGGTTCACATGGCATGGTCGGAGCATTCTGAAATTAGTATTTCTGGAAGTTAATCTGTTATGTGCAGCCACGCGGCTACCTCAGCCCACACGAACTCACTTGAAGCATAGCAGGTATCTGTTCAGCAGGGCTATCAACAAGAATCCTGCCTCTCTGTTCCCATGAGAGACATACTTATCATACTCTCAACAACATTTTCTGTATGGCCAATCGTGTGGATAGCCTCCACTTGTAGGCGCTCTTCATGTTTTGTCAACCATTACTAAAAGGCTCTCCATACCTTGTACGAACATCATAGTTTTGTCCAAGCATGTTAGTACGCTACGTGAGGGATACTGTCGCAGCGTTCTCCTCTACTTTGTTGCTTCGAGGTACACTTACGTTAGTGACGTTGGGTACAAGATTTCTGCCGCCCCTGCAAAGAACGTACGGTCTGGATACAGAGTCATCGACATTCTGTTATTTGCTCCGTGGGAGTCGTTCCACTCCGACTGTAATTCGATTTTTTACTGTGGTTGGAAGGCTCGCTTTGAACATTTAAGTGTCGATTTTTGCTACAGCGTGAGGTGTTACTTTCATATCTCTGAGTCCGCACCCTGAGAAGCTCACAATTTAGTTGAATCATTGGGATATTTATCTAGATTATTTGAAAATCCGAGTTGCGCTGATGGCGAACTATGAATTTCATGTTCTTTCAGACATTCTGCGGATGTATTTCAGTCTTCCACATTATTAAATTCAGGTGTTTCATGTCAGCTTTCTCTGTTTCTGTTTTCCAAGAGTCACTTTGCAATAAGATTCCATGTAACTTTCGAATTTGAATAAATACAGGGTGTTTCAAAAATTACTTTACAACTTTAAAAATTCATATAAGTATCTTGAAAGAAGATATAGAGCACAGTTTAGCGTTATTTTGTAGGGAAAGAAACCAAGTTATTTTCACCTTAAGCTAAAGATGTTGTATGTGGCTTCCATTGGTTATCCTGCACACATCCCATCGGAAGTCAATTTCTTCCCAAACTCGCTGCAGCGTTGCAGGTGTAACTTGCTCAGTGGCGGCTTACGTTCTTGCTCTAAGTTCAGGCAGAGAAGCCGGAACAGAAGGAACCAACACGATATCCCTGAAGAATCAAATGGTTGAAATCCCTCTGAGCACTATGGGACATAACTTCTGAGGTCATCAGTCCCGTTGAACTTAGAACTACTTAAACCTAACCAACCTAAGGACATCGCACACATACATGCCCGAGGCAGGATTCGAACCTGCGACCGTAGTGGTCGCTCGGTTCCAGACTGTAGCGCCTAGAACCGCTCGGCCACTCCGGCCGGCCATGACGAAACCCAATAAAATAAATCTAGTGGTGTCAGGTCACTCAAAGGCGTCGTCACATGTGATTGGACGACATGATGATTTCCTATGTCTTACTGAGCACACTGTTTCTACAAAACATTTATACCACTCATAAATTGTAGGTCTAATACGAGGATCTTTAGCGTATATGGTACGGAAATTACGGTAAACTATTTTCTCCGACTTCGATTCTTCAAACCAAAACACACACCTAGCACGCTCGGGCCAATAAAGGCAGCCATCTTTAACGCAATTGCCGCTAGCGTTCCTTGCGATGCTATTTGGCACTAGCGATATATGCGAGACTAACCTTGATGTATTTCCCTACAAATTGACATTACAATCACCTCTGTACGTACTATTAATTCACTTATATGAATTTTCAAATTTGTAAAGTCCTCTTTGAAACACCCTGCACTTGAGTGTAGTGAAATCAACTTCCAACAACTTCTCCCACGATGAGGTGCCTTTGCATAACGAATATAATAAGATGGTTTTCAATGTGATATTGTTTTCCGTTGTGTGTAGTGGCCAATTTATCGCTGGAATGTTATATAACATGCAAAGTAGTTTATGGTGGCAAGTAGTGGGTAGCGCTTACAGGTTCTCTTTTTGGTGCTCTAAAGGTTGCTAATGCGCTTTCTGTTTCAAGGGAAGCACAGTGTCGACTCTATTTCTATGCTTTGTCTGTGCGGTTGTTCCAGCAGTTCGGGATGGTGGAAATAAATAGAGAAATCCGCAGAGCGCCGGCCGCTCGCAGAGTGGCTAGTGCTACAGCCGGGAGTGAGGTTTCTGCTCCAGAGTCCATACATCATCCGCGCACGAGGATCGCTGTCTGCAGGCGCGGGCCCTCCACAGATTTACGGCAGTTCTTGGCGGACGGCAGGCGCCCTCACGCCACGGCTGGCCACCTCACAAAGGCCTGCCCGCTGTCCGGAGCACCACTGCCCCACAGAGGGCCGCTGCGTGCAGTAAGGGGCAGGCGCCGCTACCTGCTGGGGAGAGGTGTGGCAAGGCGATCAGCGGCAGGCGGACAGCCGATAGACCACCGGTGGCGCACCGGTGTGTGCGTAAAACAACAGCTGCCGCCATCGTCTTCAACGACCACCGTTCCTGTTACGACACAATGTTGCTGCTGTCTATAAAAGTTAGCTACATGTACCATGGATCACTTTGGGAGTTCTCAGAATGTTGTGGAGCAAGTCATGTTACATTCACATTGAAAATTAATTCTGAACATTTCTAAGATTTTCATTTTTTTTACAAGAAGAAAAAAGGTATATAGATGTGAGTTAGTAATTCCTTCGCTCCACTCTTTGCACATCACTATAACAGAAATTCGTCAACGGCCACTGTACTTTTTATGACACAATGTTGCTGCTGTCTATATAAGTTAGTTTCATGGACTAAGGATCACTTTGGGAGTTCTCATAATGTTCTGGAGCAGGTCATGTTACATTCACATTGAAAATTAATTCTGAACATTTCTAAGGTTTTAATTTTTTTTTACAAGAAGAAAAAAGGTATATAGATGTGAGTTAGTAATTCCTTCCCTCTACTCTTTGCACATTACTATAACAGAAATTCGTCAATGGCCACCGTACTTTTTATGACACAATGTTGCTGCTGTCTATATAAATTAGTTACATGCACTAAGGATCACTTTGGGAGTTCTCATAATGTTCTGGAGCAAGTCATGTTACATTCACATTGAAAATTAATTCTGAACATTTCTAAGGTTTTCATTTTTTTTTTTTTTTTTTTTTTTTTTTTTTTTACAAGAAGAAAAGAGGTCTATAGATGTGAGTTAGTAATTCCTTCCCTCCACCTTTTGCACATTACTATAACAGAAATTCTTCTACAGAATAGAACGAGTTGTCAAGGTGAAACGTCCTCAGTTCGTTGTCAAATTTTACATTTCTGTCACTCAGACATTTTATATCACTGGGTAACTGACCAAAATTTTTTGTTGCATTACTGTGCTCCGCTTTTTTGTACTAAAGACACTTTTAATGTCGAGTAATGAATGTCATTTTACCTTCTGCTAGTACTTATGTACCTCATTGTTCCTTGTTAACTGTAATGGATTATTTACTGCAAAATGCACAGGGGAATGAATATACTGGAAAGCATTAGTCAGAAGGCCCAAGTTCTGAACAGATGTTTGCAACGTGATCGTCGGTGAGTACATGTCATTCTTACAGCAAGTTTTTTTTCAATGAAGACTTTCTGTCCTACAGATGAGTTACCCAGAACTTTGTTCTATATGACGTTATTGAAAGAAAATATGTAAAATGTCTCATCTTACGTATTTTCGTCTCCAAAGACTTAAGATGATTCTAAGCGCAAATGTGGCTAACTACGTTGTTTTAAGAATTCCAAAATGTGTTTTTCCAATTTAAATTCTCATCGATATGGACCACTAATAATTTTGAAGTTTCCATTCTATTTATTATTTGCTCGCCATGTGTTACACTTATCACTGTTACACTATGTCTAAATGTGCCAAACTAAATATGTAGTGTCTTCTTAAAATTGGGTCTGAGAGCCAGCCGGGGTGCTGAGCGGTTCTTGCGCTACAGTCTGGAACCCCGCGACCGCATGGATGTGCGTCGGGTATGGATGTGTGTGATGTCCTCAGGTTAGTTAGGTTTAAGTAGTTGTAAGTTCTAGGGGACTGATGACCTCAGAAGTTAAGTCCCATAGTGCTAAGAGCCATTTGAACCATTTTTGGGTCTGAGACCATTCTGAGGAAATAAGTCAATGATAGTTTTAAAAACTTTATTTACTAGTTTTTCCGTTTCTCTATATTGGCTTTGATTGATTACAGTACTACTGTCATCAGCGAAAAGAACGAATTCTGCTTGTTGTGCAGTAAACGGGAGCTCATTTACGTATATGTGGTACAGTAGCGGACCTAACATTAGATCTTGGGGAACCCCCCACGCCATTTATTCCCAGTCAGAATTATGTCGCTGCGCTATATTGCTTGAATTACTACGTGCAACTTTCCGTATTATTTCCTTTACGTGTGACATTATCCATTGGCTATACTGTCAGTCCCACAAAAACGTCAATTTGCATAGGAAAATTGTGTGATTTACACAGTCTAATGCCTTAGAGACGTCGCAGAAAATACCAACAGGCACTATTTTATTATTTAGTGCTTGCACAATCTGGTGAGTTAAACTGTAAGTGACATTTTCAGTAGAATAAACCTTCTGAAAAGCAAGCTGGTATTTAGTAAGGACGTTATTGTTGCTGTTGTGAGACACTATTCTACAATACAGCACCTTCTCAAATATTTATGCGAATGATGTCAGCAGCAAAACAGGTCGGTAATTATTGACATCTATCTTATCATCTTCACTATAGAGGGGTTTAACAACAGAGTATTTCAGTCTCTCTGGAAAGCTGCCTTGAGTAAGTGAAGCGTTGCTTGTCTCAGGTAAGACTGGGAACAATTTTTTGTACGCTTTTGGAAACATCGTCAAAACCAGATGAGAAATTTATTTCTGAGAGAATGTATAATCCTCGTACTTTCGGAAAGAGAAGTTGATGATACGTGCAAATAATGGAATTTTATCAAAGTTACATTTTCGGCGTACTCGTGTGGTTTTGCTCTTCAGCTGTTTGTCTCTGTGCTTTCTAATATATTTTAGAAATACTTATTAAATGCGTTTGCTACCTCTGACTCGCCGCTTATGGCCCTTCCATTCAGTTCAGCAGGGATGTCTATTTCGGTGGCGGGTTGTGTTGTCTCTCGTTCCACTATATTTCCATACATCCATAAGCCTGTTGTCGGAAGTACTGTTTTCTGACATCATGTGCATGTTCTTAGATTGTTTAATAACTTGTCCCAGTAATTTTGAGTACTTCTTGCAGTGTGGAACCACTGCAGGATCCGTACTTGTCCTTCCCAAACAATACATTTCCCTTTTCTTTTCACAAGATAATTTAATCCTGCCAGTGATCCATGGTTGCCTATTTGGCTGTTTAGTATTTCTTCTGATTAGCTTATGCAAAAAGCTATTTTTAAATAACCATATGAATTTCTTATGAAATAGACTAAAATTTATGTTATCATTTGGTTCATTACCAACTACATCCCATTACATATCCTGTAAACTATTCTTAAAGACAATACTAAAAAGGAAGAAAAGGACGCAAATAAAGCTGAGGGGAGAAGGTATGATACTACGAGGAGAACGTGACGTAACATTGTGGGACTTCATATCGAATCAGGTCCCTGGAGTCGACATCATTACCTTGAAACCTTTGGAAGGACCTCCCATGAGACAATTATTCCATATCGTATTCAAGGTCTAGGAGGCACCCGTAATAACCAAAGACCATAAGAACAACCCAACAAGCCCAATTCGAAAGATGATAGACGGACACAGACTTTAATGTTGTAGAACCATCAGTTTAATGAGTTATGGTTGCCAAATACTGACACAAATTTATTTATAGAAGAATGGTAAAACTAGCAGAAGCTGATCCAGTGAAGGTCACATAACGTCTCGGTGAAATGTGGGATCATACGAGGCTATACGGCCCCTGCAACAAAATTCAGGACACTGAAAAGGAATAATTCTACATGCGCAGCACTTGCAGATTTTATGAAAGAGTCTGACAATTTAGAGGACCACCTGCCTTTGACGTTATGAATTTCTAAGGTATGAGATAGTGGGAGTGAAAGGATATCTACAACCAGTACAGAAATTGAAATGCAGTTATAACAGCCTAAGCACATTAAAGGGAAACAGTATATCGACAAGTAGGTAAGAGATGTTTATGGGCTCCCTTCCATGATATCAAATGGTCGTATGGCATTTATTGGCCGCAACATCCCTTTCGGAATTTGGCCGCCGTACTGGAAGTCGTTTTGGTTGACGTCACTTCGGCGAATTGCGTGTCAATGATGATGAAAATGGTGAAGGACACACGAAACCAATCCCTTGCCGGTAATCGAACCCAGGCCCCTTGCATGATAGGCGGTAAGGCTAATGCTGCGATACAGAGGCAGACGGCTCTCTTCCATGTAATTCAGCAATACACTGAGCAAAATGCAAGGAAAACATAAGACAAATTGGCCAAGGATTATAACTTGGGAGATTGGTTGAACTGAATGGAGAGTGCCTTGAAAAGACGTAGCTGAACACCAACTATGTTAGAACAAGGGTAATAGAATGTAACTGAATAAAATGTTGTGAAGCTGAAGACATTATTTTAGAAAATGTTACATACATAGTAGTGGATTATAGTTATTACGGCAGGAATAAAGAGGATAGAAATGACAGATAGGTGACAAGAAGAAAACAGTTTCCTAAAAAGGAGAATGTTCTAGCACCAAATATAAATATTACGTAGTCTTTTTTTGAGAAAGTGTGTTTAGACAGTAGCCTTGTGCGGGAATGGCACGTGGACAATATATATAGTTGAGACTAGAAGGAAATAGAAACTTTTCCAATTTAGTGCTAAAGAAAAAAGCTGAAGATTAGGAGGGTATCTAGTGAATAGTTACTTAATCATTATAATGGAGAAAAATTTATGGCACTAGTTGACTAAAAGAATGCATAATTTGATAGAACTCCCTTCGATGATTGAAGGATTAGTTACTTTGGTAATAGAGGGATCTATGTAGGGTAAAAAATCTAGAATGGGGCGAAAACTTGACATCAGTAAGCATATCGAAGGGACTGACGGTTGTCCTGAGAAAACAGACTTGCACTGGTACTCTAATGCTGTAACTTTCCAGTGTTTAATATTGTGAACAGAACCTGGATTGGACCGAGTACTTTACTTTATACTCGAGTAAGACTGTGTTCTAAAGCTCAACAAGGCAAGTGGTGTAGTTATGAAAACGCTAGCTGATAAAATTAGTCACCAAAACCGAAACTCTATAGCTACACTGCGGGAAAAAAATGTATACTCCTTTAAAGGTTTCCAGTCCACCCAATATTTATTGTTGAAACGGTACACGTGGCGTGCATGAAATGATTCCATTTACAGGTCTATAGCACAAGCGGTTCTCTGCTACCAGGTACTGACTTATACTGAAAGTCCGACATTAGTATATATACATATATATATATATATATATATATATATATATATATATATATATATATATCGTAGTTTCCAAGTGCAGCATCCTGTCGATCGTACGGATGGCGAATAATGTCCTCGGATAGGGCACGTTCACGTGGTTCTATAAGAAGTTGTAGGAGTCACATGAGTCACTCCTCATCCCATTGTGTAGTACACGTGCTCGATTGGAGAAGTTTGGAGAACGTGTTGGCGAGGGAACTTGCTGCACGTCTTGCAGAGCGGCTTGAATGTGTGGGCGAACATTGTACTGTTGGGACAACACACCACCTTCCAGTTCAAAGAACGTAAAAAGAACGAGTCTAACGATATCCTGCACATACCAAGCGCTGGTCAGAGTTGCAGAAAGGTAAACAAGTGTTGTAACTTATCGCACACCAGACCATAAGACCAAGGCGCGCCTTTCCAACTTCCAAGTGATGATCCAACGGTACCAGTATAGCCGTGCGCTTAGATGGTGTGACGTTAGTGGAAGATGGGCTAGAGTTGTGCGTGCCCATAGTCCAGTCGCAGCAGTCCGTATAGCGATGTCTGGGCTCACCGGTCCTCTTATGTATGCAGTGGTAACTGTATGATCTGCCACTGCTGCCCTTACAATACATTGATAGTGGAGGGTGTATGTGCTGCGTGGATGTCCACAACCTCGTCTACAGTTGTGAGAATGATCACGTGACCACTTATACCAGCACCACTGTACAACCGACGCAGGACTTCCAACTTGTGTGGCATTTCTCAGTTCTCCGAAAAGATCATCGCACCACTCTAAAGGGCAAAATCTGACCCCAAAAGTTGGCTGTAGGAATCACAAGTGCTTCTCAGTGGCATGGTTGGTATCTTCGTACAAACGTTTGCAACACACTGAGGCTTCTGGCTGTATGGATTCCATATTAGATGATAGACATAGATGGCGCCCTGGTAGCTAGGGTACTACACTATGTGTTGTCGTATGACATTGAAACCATTATCAATACGTCTGCTATCCCATAGGTGACATATGTCATCATGGAATCAAAATCAACTTCGTCTTTCCAGATGTGTAAATTTTTTCCAGTAGTGGATATTTTATTCAACTTCAACAAATTAATAAGAAAACAAATCTGTAAACTAAATAAGCAATCCTTTGGAATTTTGTGTCAGGTAATGCTGTCCTGCAACGCATGACGTCACAGTACTTGACTTGCAAATCCAACACACAACCTAACAGGATAAAAACGCTACATAAATTTACCAAACGAGTTTTGAAAGAATAAATAACCAAAATTTTTTTACTAAAATGACCTGTGAAATTACGTATGCATGTTTCACGGCATTAATTTCCAAACACTGAATACTGCTCACGCGAATGTATCACTGTGTTGTGCAAAATAAAACAACCTGCATTTGAAAGAAAAGAGAAAAGATTCTTGCGGAAATGATTCAGAAATGTCGAAATCTGATGACACATCCGATATAATAAGCTATGCTGATTCTGAGAATAACCTGTTTCCCACTATATACAAATACTGAAGAGGAATGCAAGCCCAGACCTTTACAATCTCGAGACTGCCCACCAGCACTGTCACCTTAAGACAACAGCATGAATGTAGTTCAAGGATATAACTTGGAGCAGTATCATGTGGGTGACCTCATGGTGATAGAGTACAGTGCACATATGTATTCTGGAAAGATATTCTAAATTGATGCTAATGAAATTTTTTTTCCACAGTGATTTAAGAAAAGAAATTTCGGATTTAGGCATACATTTCTGACAGGATTTGGTATAATACAAGCGAAAGTGTGCAAAAACTAGAAGTACTCATTCATGAGAGCAACCAAGCTACATTCTTGCTGTACTCGAAGTTGTTACTTCATGATTTTATTATTTTTTTCCATTTTACTTTCATGTAACTCTTATTTTTCACTTTTTTATTTGATAGTATTGGAATATTGCTGCTTAACATGCACAGAATTTGTCCTTCATATTCTATTGAAATAAAAGTGTTGTAGTTACTATCTTTGGTTTATTACTTGTAACCTATTTCTTAATGATATCGATTTACCCTTGTGTGTGTGTCAACTTGCACAGCATGAGGGGTAAGCTGCGTAGATGTAATGTTTTCATAAGCTCTTTTAGGAATTCAGTATGGTAATTATAAGCGACACTTTCGGCAATAATTAATAGCCAGCGAATATCACTATCTGCAGCATCATTCATATAAGATGCCATTACTGTATGATAAAATAGAAAAATCGTAAAGTAAAAACCATGCCAACTTGCACCGGTCTACCCTGCTCACGTTTTGCTCAGGAATTGAAACCATTACTATGTAACATGCAAAGTACACTCCTGGAAATGGAAAAAAGAACACATTGACACCGGTGTGTCAGACCCACCATACTTGCTCCGGACACTGCGAGAGGGCTGTACAAGCAATGATCACACGCACGGCACAGCGGACACACCAGGAACCGCGGTGTTGGCCGTCGAATGGCGCTAGCTGCGCAGCATTTGTGCACCGCCGCCGTCAGTGTCAGCCAGTTTGCCGTGGCATACGGAGCTCCATCGCAGTCTTTAACACTGGTAGCATGCCGCGACAGCGTGGACGTGAACCGTATGTGCAGTTGACGGACTTTGAGCGAGGGCGTATAGTGGGCATGCGGGAGGCCGGGTGGACGTACCGCCGAATTGCTCAACACGTGGGGCGTGAGGTCTCCACAGTACATCGATGTTGTCGCCAGTGGTCGGCGGAAGGTGCACGTGCCCGTCGACCTGGGACCGGACCGCAGCGACGCACGGATGCACGCCAAGACCGTAGGATCCTACGCAGTGCCGTAGGGGACCGCACCGCCACTTCCCAGCAAATTAGGGACACTGTTGCTCCTGGGGTATCGGCGAGGACCATTCGCAACCGTCTCCATGAAGCTGGGCTACGGTCCCGCACACCGTTAAGCCGTCTTCCGCTCACGCCCCAACATCGTGCAGCCCGCCTCCAGTGGTGTCGCGACAGGCGTGAATGGAGGGACGAATGGAGACGTGTCGTCTTCAGCGATGAGAGTCGCTTCTGCCTTGGTGCCAATGATGGTCGTATGCGTGTTTGGCGCCGTGCAGGTGAGCGCCACAATCAGGACTGCATACAACCGAGGCGCACACAGGGCCAACACCCGGCATCATGGTGTGGGGAGCGATCTCCTACACTGGCCGTACACCACTGGTGATCGTCGAGGGGACACTGAATAGTGCACGGTACATCCAAACCGTCATCGAACCCATCGTTCTACCATTCCTAGACCAGCAAGGGAACTTGATGTTCCAACAGGACAATGCACGTCCGCATGTATCCCGTGCCACCCAACGTGCTCTAGAAGATGTAAGTCAACTACCCTGGCCAGCAAGATCTCCGGATCTGTCCCCCATTGAGCATGTTTGGGACTGGATGAAGCGTCGTCTCACGCGGTCTGCACGTCCAGCACGAACGCTGGTCCAACTGAGGCGCCAGGTGGAAATGGCATGGCAAGCCGTTCCACAGGACTACATCCAGCATCTCTACGATCGTCTCCATGGGAGAATAGCAGCCTGCATTACTGCGAAAGGTGGATATACACTGTACTAGTGCCGACATTGTGCATGCTCTGTTGCCTGTGTCTATGTGCCTGTGGTTCTGTCAGTATGATCATGTGATGTATCTGACCCCAGGAATGTGTCAATAAAGTTTCCCCTTCCTGGGACAATGAATTCACGGTGTTCTTATTTCAATTTCCAGGAATGTAGTTAATAGCAGTCAATATGCACTTCTTTCCTGCTGGTGTTTTATTAAATGGGCCTACAATGTCCAGTCCAAGCATATCAAATGGTTTATGTGCCATTGGTAGACATTATAGACATCGATCAGTTTCTCAGATTAGCTCACTGCACACAAGTTATGCAGCTTCTGACATATTGCTTGACATTTCGTTTTCTAGTCTTCCACCAAAATTTTTCAGCAGTTCGTCTACCAGTTGTTCTATGCCCAACATTTCCTGAGAACATATGGTCTTGTGCTTGTTCCAAGACCTAACTCCAGAAACTGCAGCTACTGCCACTTCGTTTTTCTGCACAGCAAGCTGTTGTGTATCAACAACTTGCTACTTGAATTGTTGACTGATCATCAGCTGGAGCTTTTCACCATTCAGCAATGCTCCTGCCCAGTGTTTTTGAACTGCAATTTTTCTAATGAATCTGTCAGTGTTAACACACCTTTTTTCCTGGTTTGTGTATTACAATATAATCAAATTAACTCAAATGGGATCCCCATCATCTTAATCTTCTGCATAGGTCCTTCAGCCATAATAACCATTTGAGAGGAATGTGATCCATTACCGCCTTAAACGTTTGGCCATATAAATAGGATTAGACGCACATAGTACCGCAGACTACTGCCAGTATCTCCTCCTAAGTTGTTGAATAATTTTACCCTGTTTGTTCAACAGTCATGATCTGTATGCTACAGGCCTCTCTTTACCGTGTTTATTCCTTCCCAGGACACATCCAACAACTGTATTACTTGCAGCACAAAATGTAATAAATCCTTTTCCAAAATTGGGAAATACCAAAACTGGATCTGATGTCAGTGCTCACTTTAAAGTACAGAACACTGTCAGACATTTCGGACACCATTCCAATTTTGCTCTATTCCATATGAAATGGTTCAAAGGTTCATGAGTCCTTTACAAATCGACAATAATAATTACACAGACTGTTGCAACTTTGCAACTGTTAAACTGTCTTCGATGACAAAAAATCTTGTACTGCTGAATCAAAATGTGGATCTGCTGTCACAGGTTCCTTGCTAATTATGTGCCAGAGACAATTTACCTCCATTGCTGTAAAATGACATTTCTCGATGTTGTTCACAGTCTTTTGAATACCTTCTCTAACTGTTATAATGCTCTTCCATGTCTTTTGAAAACACTATTAATTCATCCAGAGAAATCAAACATTGTTTTGGTTTTAATTCCCAAAGTGCACCACCAATAATCGCTCTAAGGTAACACGAGCGTGCTTGAATCTGAATTGAATTTGACAACATTAGAAATGACCTCCCACATTGGAAAAAGCTGTCTTTGGTCGATCCTCTCGCAGTACTTCTATTTGGTGATATCTCCCCTCTAAATTCATTGTTGAGAAATAGTTACAGTGACCCAACTTCTCGAGACTCTGTTATGTTTGGTATCAGCTATGCATTAGTAGTCATTCATGCATTGAAGTATTGGCAGTCACTGCAAAATCTCTATTTTTAGTGCTACCTGGTGACTTTTTTCTGACTTATATTGTGTATGCCCCCAAATACTATCACTGTATTGAATAATATCATCGGCTAGCTGTTGGTCGATATAGTACCAGACTGATCAAAATGTTGACGACAGTGGAATGATTAATGGAATGCTCGGTTTGTGAATTGGAACTTGGAATGTTAGATCAATCATGACACTAGGAACGAAGCAATTGGACACAGTACTAGGCAACTATATGTGCCTCGTAGCAGCTACACAAGAAACAAGATTCCCCCAAGGAGTCATGAAGGTCAGAGAGCACTACACATTATTCCACAGCAGTGGGGAATGGCCAGATTGGACCTGTGGAGTGGGATTTGCTGTTCACAACCAGGTGTTCTCAGCGGTTAGTAAATAGATCACAATAAATCATCGCATTTGTGTGATGATTCTGAAGGAATACAAGATTTGTATCGTTAACTGTCATGCACAATCAGAGGACAAGGATGATGAGGTGATGGGATGAAGAACAACTGTTACGCTGGTATGGAGGACACTATTGACAGTCTACTGCGACATTAGATCCGTTTAGTCCTGCACTAAGGAAATGCACAAATTGGTAAAGAAAATGAATATCGTCCCACAATTGGGCCTAAGGCCTACACGAAGTGACCAACGTTAATGGTGTTAGGTTGATAAATTTTTTTGAGCTTAGAAGAATTGTCGTTAGTAGCATCTAATTCTCACTGAAAGAGATGCATAGAGCCACATGGATATCACCAAATGGTAAGATGAACAACCAGATTGATCATGCATCGGTGAATGGAAGGCATTGTGGATGCGTAGAGCATGTACGAATATACTGTGGAGTTGATATGTATTCACACAACCTTTTTAGTAGTTTTGACTATCTGTGTAAAACTCTCTACAAAATGGCAATGGAAAAGAAACACAATAGTTCGTAATGATAAGGACAAAATGTCAAATAAGCAAGTGAGACAGCGGTATCAATATAGAATCACTGGCTCGCTTTTGTCAGCAGAGGTTCGGACATTATTGTTCATATTTAAAAAAAATTGAAAATATTTTATTGATACTGTTTGAGCAGAAGTAGAGACATCATGTTTGAAGCGAAATCGATACTGAAACGTTTTGATAAGTTTAAAATGAATGCACAGATTAAGAAAAAGGGTGTAATATTTACTTTTAAATACTGTAAAGATATCTATTTGTTATTATTATTAAATGTAAAAAGGTGCTATAATGTAATTATGTATGTAATAGTTAATGGCACTCACTTAGGGCTGTATGAGGTACGTGTAGTATAAAAGATGGAGTAGTTCCGTCAGGAATGGAAAGCTGTATAAGCGTAGGAAAAGGTGGGTGCGGAAACGACAAAGTCAGTCGGTGGCCAGTGATCTTAGAGGCAGCACGTACAGCGCCAGCATAGTGTGGAGTGCGCCGTATTGTTGCATCTTGCCTCGGTTGGAAAGTGCAGTTTATCACGGTCTAGTATGGGGAGAAAAACGGGCCAGTGATTATAAGATGGATCATCGCTATGAAGAGGAAATAAAACCGACATGGATAACTGATCTTGGCCGTTCTGATATTAATGCAGTTGTTGCCACCAACGCCACCGTCGCTGATCACAGCTTACAGGGTACAACATTTTAGCTATGTATTTTAGTGTATGCCAGGAAATTGAAATGTGCTTTAAAAATAATAACCATCATCCAGATTAACAATTGTGTCCACCTGGTAATTTATCCCGCTCATAGGCCAAGAAGGATCCTAACCTGGTATATGAAAATTCCGAGTGACCTGTATTCAGCTAAGACAGTGAAATATTTAATACATTGTTGGCAAATCAGTGATTCATCAGTGACATAATTGATGGAAAGAAGAACTGAGAATTTCATAATTAACATTGATATTATTTTCTGTGTTAAAATGATTATGTAAAGTTATGTCAGATTCAGAGACCACATTAGATAAATTGTTTGAAGTTTTCACATTACGTATTAATGAAAGGAAATACTAAGTTGATGATTAATGGTGATTAATAATAACTTTAAACAGTTTACAATGAATAAATGAAATATTGAGTTCCAAATATGTTGATGTAGAAAGCCACCTGTCCAAATTTTACTGTTCAACACGGTTTGAGACAAGGAGATCCTTAGTCCCCAGTGCAATTCAACATCGCATTGGAAAAGGTACGACATGGAATTGGTAGTGTCAGGGAGATAGATATCATTTGAACTTATCACAGTCTTGGTCTTTGCCTATGATGTGGTGATTATGGAAGACTCACTTAATCAGATAAGATAGTGTCTGACACCACTAGGTTCATGAAAGAGGCAATAAACGTTCGATTAGTTGTCAACGACGAGAAAACCAAATATGCCGACAGGATTTCCCAACCACTATCAATATGTATGGACACAATATTGAACGACTAGAGAAATTTAAGTACCTGGGATCGATTCTATCTAATAAAAGCGAGGTTGAGAGAGAGATTCAACAGAGATTAACTAACAGTAATTGTGCATTCTTTAGTCTCAATAACTTACTTCAAGTCACGCGTGTTCTCACAAAACAGCAAGTTCAAACTTTACATTGCACTGGTAAAACCGGTTCAGTTATATGGCTGCGAGACAAGGGCAGCTTCACAAACTCTTGAAGAGCGCATTTGCGCATTTGAAAGGAAAGTGCTCAGAAAGATCAATGGGCCTACATTCAACAGAGAAAATTGAAGATGGGAAAGGAGGCAAAACCAACGTTTTGGGAAAGCTGATGTTGCTAGGACCATCAGAGAACAACAACTCCAGTGGTTGGACATGTCTTAAAAGCTAGAGAATCTGTCCCCAACCAATTGTTCAATTCCCATCTGACTGAAAGGCATCCAAGAGGTCGTCCAAGGACTAGGTGCAAACATAGGGTGATGGGGACGGTGCAGAAAGTAGAACCAACAGCATCCGTGGAAGATGCAATGAACAGAAGGAAGTGGAACAACATCTGCCGGTAATTTCAGCTACTGTGATCAGGGCAACGCTCCTTCCTGTGTAACTGATTGTGTTATTGATATTTGTATAGTGTGTTATTCTGGTTTTTAACTTTTCTTTTGCTTTCTGTCATTGGCCTTTATGGCCTGTTATGTACAATAAATGATGATGAGACTGATGATTAACAGATACACACACTTCAGAAGTCGATATAGGTTCTTGTACACTGTATTATTATTACATATTATTTTTGTGTGTTGTGTGAGCGGTTTTGCTAGTAACGGACCACTCAGATTAAACAAATCAGTGAACTGCAGTAATAAAGCTTCCATTGATCCTCTACCGTGTCCCTGTAAATGTTTATCTTTCCCACGTAATTTAGATTCATTGACAGTTTGTTTGTGGCAGAGGTGTTTACTTTACCTATGCAGGTCACCTTCCTCCAAAACATCCAAATTACCAATCAGTAAACCCTTTGGCAGACTCACTTCATCCTTGCTAAAATTATCAAGAGTGAGCAGAACCGCAGAATTTCAATCCATGTCACTGATGTGTAATGTAATTCTGCATACAAAACAGCGTGACTTATCCAATTATTCGTTATTTTCCAATGGCTTTGTAACATACAATATGTCCTTAGCGTAGGTCCACATCTATGCTCACCTAGATGAACTTGCCTGTACCTTGCAACATCGTATCATGAAAATTTACCTTTAGAGCCAGTGTCTACAGTTTACTGGATACCACATTAATGACAGATGAACCCTACGGATGTGTCGCACCTACAGCTGTTGCCCCTGGCGGAAACAGTGTCCAACTAAGTTCAATTGTTCGCGTCAAAAAGTCAAATTTTACGTGCAGTTTAGCAAGAGTGTCGAGTCTCACGATCTCACAGTACCCCTCACCAACATGTGACAGTACTTCTAAATGCTATCGAAAACATTTATTTCCCATGTTACAATTGAACAGTATTCTACCCAATGACTTCAACTCATCACCACTGACTCCGTGTAGCCTATACTTTGGCCACTGCAGTCTCTTTCCACCTAAGAGGACCACGCTACTTCCAGTACGATGGATGTGGAAGGATTATGGGCAAATTTGAAACACATTGTAAATCACGCATTGGAGAAGTATGTGCCGAAAAAGTGGGTTTCGGACGAAAAAGACCTACCGTGGTTTAACAGCGCATTTCGGAGAATGCTCAGCAAACAAAGACACGTCCGCGGCTCGTGATCGTGCGGTAGCGTTCTCGCTTCCCGCGCCCGGGTTCCGCGGTTCGATTCCCGGCGGGGTCAGGGATTTTCTCTGCCTCATGATGACTGGGTGTTGTGTGATGTTCTTAGGTTAGTTAGGTTTAAGTAGTTCTAAGTTCTAGGGGACTGATGACCATAGGTGTTAAGTCCCACAGTACTCAGTGCCGCTTGAACCACTTTAACAAAGACAGTTGCACTCGCGGTACAAGAAAGATTGGGAGAATGAGGACAGGCAAAAGTTAGTAGACATTCGTGCTGCAGTAAAAAGAGCGATGCGCGAAGCATACAACCACTACCACCATTATACCTTAGCAAAAGATCTTGCTAAATACCCAAGAAAATTCTGGTCTTACGTTAAATCAGTAAGCGGGTCGAAGGCTTCCATCCAGTCACACACTGAAAAATCTAGCCTGGCAACGGAAGACAGCAAAACGAAAGCTGTAATTTTAAATTTAGCATTTGAGAAATCTTTCACGCAGGAGGATCGTACAAACATACCGCCGTTTGAGTCACGTACAGATTCCCGTATGGAGGACATAGTCATAGACATCCCTGGGGTTGTGAAGCAGCAGAATGGGTTGAAAAAAAAAATAAATCGCCAGGTCCTAATGAGATTCCAATTCGGTTTTACAGAGAGTACTCTACTGCATTGGCTCCTTACTTAGCTTCCATTTATCGCGAATCTCTTGCCCAACGAGAAGTCCCGACCGACTGGAAAAAAGCGCAGGTGACGCCTGTATATAAGAAGGGTAGAAGGACGGAGCCTCAAAATTACAGACCAATACCCTTAACAACGGCTTGTTGCAGGATTCTCGAACATGTTCTCAGTTCGAATATAATGAATTTCCTTGTGACAGAGAAGTTGCTGTCCATGCATCAGCACGGCTTTAGAAAGCGTCACTCCTGCGAAACGCAACTCGCCCTTTTTTCACATGATATCTTGCGAACCATGGATGACGGGTATCAGACGGATGCCATATTCCTTGACTTCCGGAAAGCGTTTGACTCGGTGCCTTACTGCAGACTCCTAACTAAGGTACGAGCATATGGGATTGGTTTCCAAATATGTGAGTGACTCGAAGACTTCTTAAGTAATAGAACCCAGTACGTTGTCCTTGATGGTGATTGTTCATCGAAAGTGAGGGTATCATCTGAAGTGCCCCAGGGAAGTGTGGTAGGTTCGCTGTTGTTTTCTATGTACATTAATGATCTTCTGGATAGGGTGGATAGCAATGTGCGGCTGTTTGCTGATGATGCTGTAGTGTACGGGAAGATGTCGTCGTTGAGTGACTGTAGGATGATACAAGATGACTTGGACAGGATTTGTGATTGGTGTAAAGAATGGCAGCTAACTCTAAATATAGTTAAATGTAAATTAACGCAGATGAATAGTAAAAATCCTGTAATGTTTGAATACTCCATTAGTAGTGTAGCGCTTGAGACAGTCACGTCGATTAAATATTTGGGCGTATCATTGCAGAGCGATATGAAGAGGGACAAGCATGTAATGGCAGTTGTGGGGAAGGCGGATAGTCGTCTTCGGTTCATTGGTAGAATTTTTGGTAGATGTGGTTCATCTGTAAAGGAGACCGCTTTTAAAACCCTAATACGACCTATTCGTGAGTACTGCTCGAGCGTTTGGGATCCCTATCAGTTCGGATTGAGGGAGGACATAGAAGCAATTCACTGGCGGGCTGCTGGATTTGTTACTGGTCGGTTTGATCATCACGCGAGTGTTACGGAAATGCTTCAGGAACTTGGGTGGGAGTCTCTGGAGGAAAGGAGGCGTTCTTTTCGTGAATCGCTACTGAGGAAATTTAGAGAACCAGCATTTGAGGCTGACTGAAGTACAATATTACTGCGGCCAACTTATATTTCGCTGAAAGACCACAAAAATAAGATAAGAGAGATTAGGGCTCGTACAGAGGAATATAGGCAGTCATTTTTGCCTCGTTCTGTTTTGGAGTGGAACATGGGGAGTAGATGGTAGTTGTGGTACGAGGTACCCTCCGCCACGCACCGTATGGTGGTTTGCGAAATATGTATGTACATGTAGATGGCTATGAGCCCTTTCGTACACCACAAATTAATGTTCTATATTATTTTCTTCGTCTAGCAAACAGCACTCCATCTATGGATACGTATCTGCAGTCCAGCGTTCTACTACAAACGTCGTCCGATGGATGTGGCACCCATGTTGCCGTTTAACGACCATTTATTAGCAAGTTGTTTGTCCCGCGCTTTTTTCTGACAGTCACGCTCTTTATGGCCCATCTTCCCACGTTCTTTACATTAGTCTGACGACAGTGTTTCCTTGCGTGTATCAAACATCCATATCTAAAACACTTCACTTCAGAAGAGTGATCACTGCGATTTCTCCATCTTCGTGTAGCAATGACGATTTCCTCCAATCGCTTAGCAATCCCAATGGCAGCCGATAAGTCACTCTGGTTCTCCACTCTGACCCTCCCAGACATATCAGCAGAAATACCTCAAAGAAACACATCCAGAGTCCCATGCAGAGTCTTCCTATTGGACTTCGCATTTTGCATTGGTTCATACGTTTGCGAGTTTCACCGCACTTCTGAAATAAGCCGTTACATGCCTCTTTCAAAAACCTCGCACTGTTCTGCTTGCAGTAGCACTGAATGAGACAGTTAGCCAGTTCGTCAAACCAAAGGTCTCGCAGTACGCAACGTACGTTTTGACAGACCCACTAATCTTAATCTAGCCATACTGAACGATGTTTCTTCGTACCATATTCCCAATATGGCTCCACCCTTTAGGTCAATATTCAAAATACATACATCATTAGTAGCTTTCCCCGAAATTGGCGTTACGAGATTCGCTGCCGTGGGGTCGATGGAATGGGCGGGTTCAATCAACATGGTTTTATTTTACCCTGAATCAAAGAGTCTTTGGTCCCCAATGGCTTCCCACGACTCTATTCCCCCATGCAGTGCTTCATTGACTTGCCTCTGTTGCATTATAGTTTGTAACAACGTCGCTGCTGCCTTGTCGAACCTTCAAACCTTTCATTCAGGGTCGCTGCTCGTATGTTTCTGATATCTGTGCGAACTCTATCCGCCATTGTACCAGAAAAGAAGGGAACTGCACACACAGCAGGCAAAAAGAAAAAGGATTAAGCTACACTTGATCTTCATGCTGTATCATTGCCCAAGGAGAATCTGTGCACTAGTGAGCTTCGCAGCTAACCCTTCTATACGTACTACAGGTGGCTGACACAGCTGGAACACAAACCAAGTCATGCCCAAAGAAATTACGATACAGACACCTCACTATCTGCAACAGACTTCTGTGATGTTTCTGCGGCACTGACATAAGCCTGTAGGTTCCTGTGGCCTAACATACGACACTTTTAACGTATTGTGAAGGTCCCTGTGACTTAACATGGGCGTAGAAAAATACTGAACAAGAAGGAAAGCATATACCAATCTCTTCTCCCACCGCTTTGTTACTACCTTCAATTCATAGCTGGTGACATCACATAATAGTCTGGGTGCTGTTGTCCTGAATGTGTGAGTGTCGCACTAGATGTAGCCATCTCTGCCACTGGCAACCACTTGCTGACACCAGATGTACCATTCTGATCCTAGATTCCTCCAGTCGTCAGGAGAGAGCTGGGCAGGATGCAGTGGTGGAGTCGTAACTACCATCGAGAGCGCCAATGAAACATTATTGACGATAATACATGTATTAGGCAATAATACATGTTTGTCTTTCAAAGCACCATACTTCAGCTGGGCTAACCGAACAGTGCCTCATCAATAGAGGAAAGCCGGCATTTACTCGACTCTCAGCAATGTGGCCAGTGCAGCAAGGCGTTGGGTGACGGCTGTTACGTTACGGGTGGGCGTCGACAGCGGAATCTGGCAGCCTCTAGCTATGTGTAAGGATCTCTAAGGTGCTCTCGTGGGCGTCAAAGATTTGGACCCAATCATCTCGACTCTGGTCCATCAGAAGTAGCCGCTGCCGCACAGGGTCTGACTGTTAGCCACTGTTTAGGAGACAGGAGCCCGCTGCATCAGTGTTTGCCACAGGAGTGGGATGAGCTGTAGTAGTGTCCACACACCCTAGGGTGGGTGACAGTCAGTGTCCAGGTCGTGTAGGTAAAGCTACCAAGAAACCGTCATATTGATGGTGCCTCCGTGCCCTAGTGCAGTTTTGGAAGTTGGCATCAGCAGCGTCCTTCCAGCCTGACTCGTGGTTCCATTGACCAAACACAGCTAGATTTGCTGAGGGTCGATCACCACAGCCTCCCTTCTCACTACAGAACTGCAACTGACACAAGGGCTGAGAGTACATATTAGGCAGTCGGTTACAGCACTCAGTAATCCGACATTTGTTAATAAGTGTTGGGTATTAATATTGGCGCTATTTGTGCACTCTGCCGCAGTGGGGATGGCTATGACATCACGTGTCTTGTTTCTTCCTCCATGTCTGTCCTCCTAATAACTTTCACAACTTCACCTTTCAGAGGCTCTTCAATACTTATACTTGCATTGTACGTAGCCTTCATTACGAAACACTGGCAGTGTCTCTCATCCTCCATGATGTCATTATGCTTCACTTGCAGACCTCGCATCTTGCCCGTCCCTCCATGCTGCTACAGATTATATGTTTGCATCCACTCACTGAGCATTTTCCCATAGCTCGCAATATGCTGGTCATTGGCAGAGGTGTTTCGGCTTCTGCTATCCTCCAAGGTAGAACTAGGGCGAATTTGAACTGTCTGCTTGGGATACTATCCTGGGACCTAACAGTACAATGTAATATTTACTCTCCTTAATCGAAATGTTCTTATTTTCCCCCCATGCAACAAGGACATGCAGATCACTTGACCAGAGTTCGTGAAAATACGCTGAAAGAATTTGTTATAATTCTTGAGGACACTTGTTGACATGTCAGCTCTTTTTGCAGAAAGACAGTGTCTGCAGCATGTTAATGGGTAAGAAGTCATGCTTTTCAACAAACAAAAATAATGAGTCGAAGTTGAATCTGGTAAAAGAAATGGTTATCGGATCTTGAATGTTCACCAGTAAAGCAAGCACTTCTACAGCACTTAAAAATTCAGCACGTGCCTCGTTCACGAATTTGAAGTCTAACAGTGTTCGTTTTTCTATATTACCAATTGAAATAAATATTAGTCAGATTTTCAGCAGTATGTATGCTTGCCATAAGAGTAGTAAGTTCGGCAGTACATCACAACATGACACACAGTACACAATAACTTACATATGTTTGAATTTATAAGTTACTTTGTGCAGCTTTGAAAGTAACACACGAAACAGTCTGATTGGTAAATAAGTGTAAAACATTATTAGTATCCTATCCAGAACATGACATTAAATAAAAATTTTCATCCAAGCCTGGTACACTCACTTAAATGTGCAGGCGTAAGATCTTTAGCAGTGCAGGTATCAGTGGCTAAAGGCACACATAGAATACAACAGGCATGTGGAAATGTTCTCTCTGTCCTAGAATTTTGCTGTTATGGTGTTAGTGAAACATCAGCATTAGTTGAGCCTCAGTATGTGGTCGGGATAGAAGTCGCGAACATGCCTCCGCACGAAAATGCGTAAGTGAGGTGGAGGCCTATCATGTAGTAGCCACAGTACCCTCTGAACAACCAAAGACTCATCTGGCAGCAGGGAAGGCAGGAATTCCACGTGAGGCACTGGTCCCACAGGGAAGATCGCCAGTAATCCCATACCATACACTGAGGCTTAACTAGAGCAGATCGTTCGCTGTCACCACACCACTTAAGCACAAGTAAAGTCCGAACATTCTCACATTTCTGGTATGTTTTCATGAGTGCTTCCAATCATTGAAAGCCATGATGTCAATGATCCTTTTTCTCCACATTCAAGTGGCCTTTCACCTGGAACGAATTTAATGCCGTAATCCCAACTCACCTATGCTGCTCCTTATTCTCTGAGAGACCCCTCCTGTAGTTTGTACCCATGTAGCAAAATTTACCCTGTATATATTATGACCAATAATTTTAAGAAGTTTTACAGTTAACAACCACGCCAGCTGCATTCTGTCTGAAGCTCCAGACAATGAGAGACGGAGAGAGAGGGGACGGGAAAGATAACAAATACAGAAAATTTTCTACACGTGAGGTGAATCATCGTAGTACCAAATCTTTGAAACCTCACATCCTTCTCCACAAATTGCAAATGTAGCAGAATATAAATGGACAGAGTATTACTGCTTCAGTCCACCTAGTAAATTAAACAGTTACAAGTGGGATGTAATTCTTTATTCCCTTTTACACTCGTGAAGTCTCTAATGATCAAAATAAAACGTGCAGCTTGTAACACGTTAATTGCTCAACAGCACCCAGCGACGTACAAAGGCTAATAGTCATACTTAGGCTCCCAATGTTCCATTAAATCATTGCTCGTAATACTGAGGAATAGTTGCGTTTAAAAAACGTGTTAAAAGCTCCGTAAGCAGAGTTGAAACAAAGACTTTTTCTTCACGGAACATTCATAATTCTTATTCATCGTGAATGATAAAACCTGTTACAGTTGTAAAAATTATTCATTTCTTATATAAAAGTACAACACGGTTTCAGGATATGTGTCGCATCTTCAGGTGTATCTGAAAAATTACAGATCGATAATAACACCTTTCCACGCACATGGGGCGCCCCTATGCCTGAAATGTTGTAAGTTTTTTAAAGGACACTGGGGAATGTCAAGCTGTCAATAATTTGTGTGTTATATTCCGTGTAACGGTGTTTTCTGCTGCTAGAACTGGGAACCTTTTTCCTTTTATATAGGTCCTCCTCTGCGAGAGGCATTCTGGCAGACCTGGGATTAAAGAGGATATCCTCTTGCATGCCATGCACTAGAAAAGCACTGTTTTAATATATTTTAACGCATTTTAACCTCTGTTATGCTTCTTTTGAGGACTCACATTTTAGGGCAGGTATAGGTTTTCTTTTTTTTTCTAAGAATTTCTGTGGGTTCGGTCTAACTTTGATTATCTAAACCATGTGCACTAATATGGTTATAGATTTATAGCTTAGCAGATACACATGAAGAGGGAATACCCGTCCTGAAACCGGGTTGTTCTTTCCTTTTTAGAAGCCAATAATTTTTACAACTTTAGCCGATTTTTTCAGTGATAAAAGCAAGACGTTGTTAGCGGGCAATAGCAGGGCCTCAACAACTTTAGTACGACACGTGAATTCGAACAGTCCGGTCAACCTGGTTTCTTATGGAAGGCGTCTAGTTTTTCAGTACTGCATGAAATTTGTGACACGCCATCTGAATAAATGGTAATCGCCAGTCTGGCCGCAGGAACTTCCCAGTAGCTTCAGGAAGCTATGTTCTTTACGTGATTGGTGTTTCTTAAGGGCCACCCGGCTCCGGTCAGGCGGGAGCCGAGAGCCTCGCCGTGGGGGCTGTGCAGGAGGGACCTGGAAAGTCTCCAGGGGCTGCCCTGGGGAAATTGAGTTGAGACAACGTAGGGGGTAGTTGCGTGGAACGTGTCGGCGACCGAGACGCGCCTGCTCCCTCATTTGTGCCGGTAATTGGTCCCAAGAGGGCGCGCCTTCCTCAGCCGACCAGCACCGGCAAGTGGAGGCGGTACGACCACACTAAACCGAGACAGGGTCGCCACCCTCTGCTCAGGCTGGCGGGCACCAGAAGCTTCACCGCCACTGTTGCAGTCTGATCATTTTACATGTTTTAAGTTTGGAAGAGACTGGGGAGTCAGTTCTGCTATTTCGTCTGACTCTTGGATCATCTGAAGTTTCTCCTGCTGAGAAGTAAACGTTTTCGGTAGAAATTTCGAACACATATTGAATGAGAACCATAAGTGCTTTATGACATTCAGATAAACGGACAGGCAAAATTAAATTACTGAAACGGCGGATTTAAATTAGGAAAGTAATGAGGTGCAAAACTATAAGGAACACACATACTGACCGGCAATAGTTACAACAAGAATCTTAGTCAAAGAGGGAATATTTTGATATTGTAACATAATGGTGCTACGTCCTATATAAAAATTACTGAAAATTCCCAGAGAAATCTTAGAATGAATGTGCGTCAATGGTTAATCAATTTTTAGGGTTTCCCCCCATTGAAGTTCACTGCAGTTAAAGAGTATTTGCCGCCAGATTTATTCCGGTTTATGTTAATGAAGCTTATTCTGTGCACTTGGACGTTTTTACCTCTTGTTTACGTGTCCTACAGACCACCTCTGGTTTCTTCGTTGCTAGCAGAGATTCAAGTCGAAAGAAATTTAGATGCACGTTTAATGTTAGCAGATTTTGGCCTTCCTTGAGCCGACTTCTTCTTATCCTGCAGTGGTGTAATTCCCATTTAATCTCACGGTTCCCATACGTCACTGGATAAATAATGCTCCAATTTCACAGATTCCGCACTCACGCTGAACGTTGTATAGGCTGGGAAACAGTCCAGCTCTGGCGAATAACTTGTTATCAACTGTTTCAGTAGGTTCCAACCCCATACGTGGATCAGTGCAACGGTCAAACGCCGGTATGTCTGTACGATCCTCGCGCGTACATTATTTTTTAAACGTGAAAATTAAGACTTCAGCATTCCTCTTGCTTCCTTTTATTGCCACAGCAGACTTCTTAACGAGTTACGGCCCGTTTAGTGATTTTACGTAGCACCACGATTTTCTCTGGTTCCAAACAATATCTTTCGAAAAGGTTTGAAGATCAGGGTTGTATGTTCACGCGACATTTCCATGTTCTATTTTCACCCGAAAATGCAACAATCTGTGCTTTCTCACCATCTTCCGAATTGTTTTTAAGCCGCGGTGGGTCTTTTTCGTCCTTAGTCCACATACTCGGCACATCCTTCTCCAAATCTCGATCTACAATCAGTTTAGACTTTGCCCAATAATTCTGCTACGTCCATCACAGTGAAACTATATTGTGTCCATTCTCTGTCTATGTGGCATGCTAACAACTGCTTATGGGCTCCTTTATGATATTATTATCTTTAGTAAAGACCGTCACTGTGATAACATCAAGATCACTAATCCATGTCTTTATACAATAAGGATCGTCACTTTCTTTCTTTCTTTCTTTTGCTTGTGCCGTTTTCCCGTGGATACACAGGATTGGCATAGTTAATCGGATGTGGCAATGTTAGTGTAAGGGGTGACCGGATGCCCTTCCTGCCACCACTTGTAACGCTGCGCTTTTGTGCACACACGATACTCTTTAAAGCCTGTACTATGGTAAGTTGACGGGCTTCACCTTGTGAGAAAGGATTTTTGTATAGATATTGACCGCGTGTACCTGAATGGAGGCAAATCAGACTTACATCCACTCTGTAATAACAATGATACGTCAAGCAAGTCCGAAATGCAACTACACGTCAGGACGGACAAGAAACAACACAGAAGATGATATCAATTTGTTAACAATACGGTCGCCAGCCTAATTAGGCATTAAGTGAATTTCTTCCCTGTACAAGTTGATGTACGTTCGTGCGAAACAACACGTAGTAACACTGCGTAATATGGTAAATTTTAGAACCAGAAAATCTACTGAACTGATAATTTCACTTTCTGTTCTAATATGGATAAACCATAAATACATAACATTACACAATAATGTTTACTATAAAACTTCGTACTGTCTATTTATATGATTAAAGTCGGGCGTAGATTATCCTAGAAATAGCACTTTCGAAACACGCACACAATGTCAATTTTGATAAAGGTAAAACACTGATAAATTTTGGCCTTCATATTGGCTTCAACTTTGCTGGTCAAATCAGTTTAGAACACTTCAGAATTCAAATGGATAAAAAGTAGGGGGGGGGGCCTGAAACTGTTATGATCACTGTAAAAGAAAATTTAATTACTGAAATCATTGTGTGCTCAAAATTTCCACTATATGAGTTACTACTCTTTTTATCTTATTTCCTGCTCATTTAAATACCATTATATCTGTCTCGAAATAATTAAACTTCATCACTAAACCAATTTCATAATTATCTTCCAACTTTGTCAGACCTTTGTTATTCGTCTATTAGTTCATTAACAACAAAGTTCTTTAAACGTCGTTCTAACATAGTTAGGTCTGCAGATAATTATTATTAACTTAAACTTTAATTCTTCATTTCGGGACACTCGGATTGCACAACATTTGGAAAGGACCCTGGCTAGGTTAGTTGTGAGGATAATTAAATGATAGGACAGTTCTGGTAAAATTTAAGTTGTTATTGAACAGTAGGGAACAAAAGTAACACTGGTCCACACGAATACAGTACTAAAAGTTTCAACCTGTTCGTACCGATGCGGCGGTTGGCGGGCTGCGAGATGGCGAGGCACAGAGCACACATACAACCACAGCAATGGCTCTTGATGTATCGGCACTTTACTTCTTCATAGCGTCGCAATACTCTCCCATGTAGTGCCTATGGAATTTTGCCATGCTGTATAGGCGTGGGAACGGCATATCCGAGGCTCAATGAAACTACGTCTTCCAGGAGAGCCTCCTCGATCCAGAACGTGTTGCTCAGACCAATGCCCAACTCCGACTACTACTGCTGAGTCCGTTATGCCGTGCAGTGCCCGTGTGCATTTTCCCGCGCTCGCCTGCCATCCACCTTTTTCCGCTCCCCTACAGACAGGGTATTCACCCGAGGTTTTGCATTCTGGATATCCTAATACATTGCATATGTATGGACCAGACGCAGAATTACAATGTTAACATCTTACAATAGTTTCAACGTTTCTTGCGTTTCAATTCTGTTATAATATTATTTGAAATTTGACATAAACATTAATATTCACATCGAAAATTGTTTACAGTTTCTTTAACATAATGGCATGAAACAAAAAAGAAATGAAATCAGAATATCGATTACACTAATTTATAGAAAATCAGAAGAAAAAATTATTATATGTACAATAGCACAGCGTTGTTGTTGTTACACACTCTGTACCCACCGGGACGGAAATAGTGCACCCCAACTGTCTGCTACGAGTGGAAACCAAGGAATAGTGCGAAAGAGTTCAGATGTCTGTGAGCTGTGTAATTGAGACGGGACGTGGGGACCAGCCCGGTATTCACCTAGGGGGATTTGGAAAACCGTCTGAAAACCAAAGTCAGGCTGGCCGGGATACCGGCCGGCGGCGGATTACATCCGGGGCCTGCGCGCCTTCCCGAGTCCAGAAAGCAGCGCGTTAGCGCTCTCGGCTAACCAAGATCGCCACTGACTCTGTCGATAAGGTCACGTCTGTTTTGTAGCTACAAGGTCTAAAATATTTCCATTTTGCGTGGTTTGCCAAACTAGCTCCTCCAGATAGTTTTTCATGCAGTAATATGTTTGGCCGGCCGATGTTGCCGAGCGGTTCTAGGCGCTTCAGTCTGGAAACACGCGACCGCTACAGTCGCAGGTTCGAATTATGCCTTGGGCATGGATGTGTGTGATACCCTTAGGTTAGTTAGGTTCTAAGTTCTAGGGGACTGATGACCTCAGGTGTTAAGTCCCATAGTGCTCAGAGACAATAATATATCTGTCTGCAAGTGCTTCAAGAGCACAGAAATCCGGACGACTTCCTGCCTCTGTAGCTGCAGTTATCAAGTATTGTGGCTATTAAAACTGCATAACAAACAATCGATGTGACATGCTGCAAATTCGTATACGCTAAAAGTACAATGAGGTAAAAAAAATACCAAGAAGCAGTTGTGGTACATGGCGTGTTTCTGTACCTGAAAAATGAAGTCTATTCCAGTTACCCGCCAGTCACATATGAGTGGAGCTAGCAGCGCCACTATGAGGATGCAAAGCAGGTTTGTGTTGAATGCACTGTGTAACGGTCGTGACACTAGTTACCTTTGAGATTTCACATGGTGAATTGATATTATGAACAATGCCTTTAAGGAGATAGAGACGGCATTATCAACACCTCACTGAGTTTGAACGAGGTCGTGGAGTAGATCTACGAGAACCAGGATATTTTTTCTGCGTTATTGCTGGAAGACTTAACAGGAATGAAGCCACTGTACTGTTCGGCGTATGACTCTGACTCATCGTACTGCATCTGCAGCAGCAATCGGAGCAGCAGTTGTCACCACAGTGAGGCAACGAACTGTTTCAAACCCCGCCACCTGCGATTTCAGTGGTGTCAAGCGAGAATTCGTTGGTGGGGGCAAGGTAGAGACCCTTTGTGTTTTCTGATGAAAGCTAGTTCCTTCTCGGTGCCAGTGACGGCAGTGTGTCGGCTAGAAGAAGGCCAGTTGAGGACCTGCAACTAATCTGTCTGCGTACTAGACACACATTACGTACATCTGGAGCTATGGTACGGGGTGCGAACCAGTCTCGTGGTTATCCTACACACGCTGGCGGTAAATGTGTACGTCACTCTGGTGATTCCACATGTTAGCTAGGCCTGTTCGATCACCAGGTCTGTCACCAATCGAGCACATACGGGACGTCATCAGATGACAACTCCAGCGCCATTTACAAACAGCATTAAACGTTTCTGTGCTGACTGACCAAGTACGATGGGCATTTGAAAAGTCAGTGCAAAAATAGAAACTACTTACGTGTCTGAGGGAACCTTTTTTTATTTCTCGACCTAGTCTCCTTTTAGACTTATACACTTCGTCCAACGCTGTTCTAATTTGCCCCTCCCGAATAATAGGAATTGTCCAAGTCTGCAAAATAGCTACTAGTTGCTGCAATCACCTGATCATTTGAAAAAAATCTTTGTCATGCCAACCATTTCTTCAAACTGGGGATCAAATAGAAGTCAGAGGGAGCCAGGTCTGGAGAATAGGGGCGATGTGAAACGAGTTGGAATCCTATTTCCATTAATTTTGCGACCACAACTGATAAGGTGTATGCTGATGCATTGTCGTGATGGAGAAGGACTTTTTTTTCGGTCGAATCGCAGGCATTTTTCTTGCAGCTCGGTTTTCAAACGGCCCAATAATGATGAATAATATGCACCTCTAATAGTTTAACCATTTCCCAGATAGTCGATGAGGATTATCCCTTGCGATTCCCAAAAGAGAATAGCCATAACTTTTCCGGCGGAAGGAATGGTCTTCGCCTTTTTCGGTCCAAATTCTCCTTTGGTGACCCAATGTTTAGATGGTTCTATGGTCTCAGGAGTATAGTAATGTATCCATGTTTCATCCCCAGTGATGAAACTACGCTTAAAGGCCTGAAGATTCTTTCTGAAGAGCTTCAAACCATCCTTGCAGCACTTCACACGATTCCGTTTTGGGTCAAGCGTGAGCAATCGCGGAACTCATCTTGCGGATAGCTTTCTCATGTCCAAATGTTTACGCAAAACATTATGTACCCATTCATTCGAGATACCCACAGCACTAGCAATCTCACGCACCTTAACTCTTCTGTCATCCACCAACATATCATGTATTTTACCAATGATTTCTGTAGTCGTAACCTCCACAGAGGGTTCAGGACATTCAGCATCACTTGTGCCCAAATGGCCACTCCGCAAATTTTGAAACCACTTATAAACTATTCTAATCGAAGTTGCAGAGTCACCGTAATGTTTATGAAGGTTCTCTTTAGTCTCCTGAGGCGTTTTGCCTTTCATGAAGTAAGGTTTAATCACCACACGAAATTCCTTTTCGCCCATTTTTTACAATCACTCGACTTCCTTGATTCACATGAACATCAAACACAAAGAAGTAGACCAATATGGCTGAAACTTGGTATGCGTACTTTGCAAAGATGCTACTAACCAAACCTAACCTCGATACGCGCCGGTGGTGCCATCTCTCGGATTATGCACGGACTTCTCAAACCCTCCTCGTACAACGGATGTGGAATTCCATCCCATAAACTGACATACATCCCTGTACAGCAAAATGCATGCACTTTTGCACGCTTGTATTCAACATTCTGGCGGTTACACCGGTTAGTAATTTACCAGCTATCGCATTAGGAGTTGCTTATCTCGTCCTTTCATTAACCTGTTAACTTGCATTGTTACTCACATACATATGTTACAGACAATTCTATTCCCAAAATTTCATTACACGTCAATCATTTTTTGATGTTGCATCCTTTTTCTGTCAGTGAAGACTGGTACTTCCTATAATATGTTGTTCATTGAGACTTCCACCAACGGCAACAAAATAGCCTTCAAGCTCCTGTACATAGGAAACTATGGTCAACGTTTCGTATACGTCTCATACAAGCCCCTTTGCATTAATGCAAGAAGGAAAAGGAATAATAATGTTGATGAGTATATTTTTATCTAGTGTAAAGTTGGCAATGATAAGTGTACGTCAAGTGTAGGATCCCTGTGTTGTAGAACTGAGGAGAGGTAGAAAATCGTACATCAGTCTGGGAGTTTTGTCACTTGTTCGTGTAATTAGCTCAAGAGCGTTACGGAGATGTTCATAAAACTCTTGTGAAAAAAGCATTAACAGCGGCGTACTACACCAAGGAGGTGTTTACACTTAAATTTTCCGAAACGTAAGTTGAAAGAAGAGTCAGGGGTGATATTACTACTCTGACCCACATTTCTCGAAACGGCGACAGTGGGAAGTTCAGAGAAATCAGAGTTACAAGAAAATTTACCTACCGTCATTCTTTCTGCACTATTTGCGGTTCAAACAGGAGGTGTGGCAAATGGTGGTGATATCAGAAATCGTTCCACGACACCTTCCGGAATAAAGATTTAGGGGAAGGTCAGATTACCGATAGGTGTCCTTCCGTCCCTAGTTAACCTGTCAAAGTGGATATAACGCCGAAAAAAGATCAGAGGTATTGGAACCATTTTATATGAAGAGTGATTAACTAGAATACATTCTGCAGGAAAATTTTCACTGCGTATAAGTGGCATGGACTGTCTGCGTATATTTCATCACTATGGCTTTCTAAGACGAATCTGAAAAGCGTCTGTTCACTCCAGATCCTCATTTCTTCCCATTATATTTTGTTTCTAGTAGATTTTGATATTAATTTTTGCCAGACTTTATGCAGACCTACTATTATATTTTTCGATTAATCGATACAAATACAATAGCAAAGCTGGTGAAGTTTACTTATTGGGCTAGTCAGTTTGCTCTTAACTATGGCTGCAAGACATGTGGTTCCGCTCGTTTAAACGAGCATCCACCATTCCATTCCATTTTGGTCTAGTGAAAGTTCAAGTTCTGTTCACATGCAAGTCTATATGCTTGTTGGTCAAGCTAGGTTTGAAGGGAAGACTGCTTTTGTCTCGTGGAGGTCCATGCTGTCGTACATCTGTCTGTGGGGTTGTAACGTTAATCTGTAGTAACCAGTGACTATGTAACTCGTTATCAATCTACCTCTTTCGGATTTTTTTCGAGATAAACCCTATCATTCCTTGTATTAGGTCACTAGACCCTGTTACGTTCCATGGGCGCCATCTTGTTGAAAGCTGTGGCATTGATTTAGAATGTACAGCCATTCTAGGTGTTTCCGAAATCAGTCTCCTTAACTCCGATCTCGTAAGTTACACATAATAAGCAACATTCCTTTCCATGATATTAATTTTCAGACACTGGTAAAGGAAGGTCAACAGGTGCTATTGGGGTGATCATTGGTTCTCAAACTCACTCACTACTATGATGTCACTTTATAATAAGAACCAGGATTTAGTTGTTCACTCATATGCTTTAATCAGTCTTGCGTAACATATCGATGGATATAAAATAAAGGTGACTTCCTCACTGTTTAGCCGGAAGCTATAAACAGAACGCTAGCACAAGTTCAGTTTAGTTTATTGTGTAGGAAGAGAAGGAGATCTAATTCACTACGCCGTGTATCGACATCATTGAAAGTCTTTTGTAACTGTTAACCGCGCTTTCCCTGGGCTCCGTGACCTGCTATAACAATTACCGCATCCCCCACCCCCAGCACGTCGAGCATTGGACAATTGACACCGCGAATCAGTATAGACTGAGCAATATGCAAGTGTCAGATTTGCTGGCCCAACTTAATTCCACTGCCTTGAACTTATGAAAGTACGTGTGTGTGTGTGTGTGTGTGTGTGTGTGTGTGTGTGTGTACATCTATACACGCAGCGTATCCTGAAGGATTAAGGGTTCCATCATGACTACCTGGGGCAGTAGTCTGCTCTTTCTATCACACAGTTGAGTTTAAAATTATTAATTCATTCAGGCGATAAGGATTTAGGAGGCCTATTTGAAAACTAAGGTCCAAGAGGTCGCAAAGTGGAAAGCGCCTTGAAAATCAAAACTTTTTTTTATTTGTAACAGTTAGCTAAACCTGGCAGTCATTTCTCTACATAACCGCCGCTCCGATTAGGCATTTGTTGTAGCGGTGTACCAACTTTCCAATACCATCGTCATATAAGGTAGCCGCCTGTGCTTCCTGCCAATTCTCTACGCTGGTTTACAGTTCGTTGTCTGGTGCCAGAACGTTGTCTTCATAGTCAGCAGTGTTATCAGACATAAAACTCATGGAGTGTCAATGAAGGGCTGTAGTGTGGGTGATGAAACACTTCCCATCGAAAACGCTGACGGAGCATCTTCATCGCCCTTTCAGAGTGCGGCCTAGAGTTGTCATGTAGATGGCAACGCATGACAGTTATGTTACGTGGGCTGCTTGACGTCAAAGGAAATCTCTCACCAGGCTCTCACACTTTGGGGATGACACTATTGTTCTAAGCATCTTTACGTGCTCACCGCGTGCTCAGAACTGAAAACAGCGACGTGACGCGATCGACGGGCATAATAGTGATGGTGCCCAACACATCTGTACAAAGCTTCTCGGGATTTTCACTGTGGATTCCATTTCACACCCCATCGGACCTTCGTTCCGAACAGCCTAGCTAAATAGATTTAAAAGAAACCAGTTTGAAACGTCCTAAAATTATGTACGACAGGTAAAAGTCATATAACCGGTTAGGAGAAGAATATTTAATAACACAGAAGGAAAAAAAATTGATCTATTTTAGTGGTCTGTAGTTGAGGTCACGTGATTCACAAAGACTGAGTGTGAGAAATGTTCGGAGGTATTTCAAGGTAAGGAGACGGTAGGGTTATTTCGTCCGTTGTGTGTATCATATTTTTTGACCAATATTAGTATAACATTATCAAATAACATATATGTGGAGAAACAGAGGATTCAAATGGCTCTGAGCACTATGTGACTTAACTTCTGAGGTCATCAGTCGCCTAGAACTTAGAACTAATTAAACCTAACCAAACGACATCACACACATCCATGCCCGAGGCAAGATTCGAACCTGCGACTGTAGCGGTCGTTCGGCTCCAGACTGTAGCGCCGAGAACAGCACGGCCACTCCGGCCGGCGGAGAAATGGAAGAGTTTTCTATACATCACTGATAAATCTCCCACTTTTAAGGAGATGTTAGTAGCAGTGGTAAGCTCCTATGGGAAAAAAATTGCTGAGGTCATCGGTCCTTAAGGAGACGACTGGGTCAATGTACGGATTAATTAGTAGAACATAACTCAGAAATACCAAGTAAAGACCAAGTACTGGCATCTAAAAAGATCGGAAATGGAAGGAAGGATATACACAAAGAAGGCTTTCATAGCTTTGTCTTGCGTCAGAGCTAATTGTATGAGTAAAGAAAATATTTTCCAAAACTAGAGAGAAGATGCTTAAGTACTGTAACGTGAGTGTAAAAAGCAGTCACTGGAAAAAAGGCAAAATGTGAGTAGCGAAGTTCCACAGTAAAGGAAAATAAGATTCATAATCAATGGGAAATTTATTTCATGCCACAGTGTTTGCATTGTCGTCTTGTTGTATCCTCGACAGAGTCACTGAAAATTCATGATTTAGAAATTATTATAACTTATTTCTAACACAATGAAACGACGCAGTATGATGGAATTATCCGAACGGGACGGAAATCGCGAGATGTGATGTACATGTACAGACAAGGAGACGATTATAGTTTTGCAAGAACTGGATAGTTTATTCAAGACATATACTGTCACAAACTGAACAATGACGCATTGGTCCATCACTGGCTGTTATTCAGGTCGTTATCAGGCTTGGCACTGACTATTAGAGTTTCTGGATCTCCTCTTGAATAAAAAGGGCCACATTCTGTCGAATTGGAAAGTTAGATCGTAAAAACCCCGAGCTGGTTGGAGGACCGTGCCCATAATGATGCTCCTAACAGTCTCAGTTAGGGAAACATCGGGCGATCTTACAGGCCAAGGTAAGGTAGTGTTTGGCAAGCACAAAGATAAGCAGTAGAAGCTCTCGCCACGAGCGGGCAGGATTGCCTTGCTGAAATGTAAAACCAGGACGGCTTGCCATGAAGGGCAACAAAAAGGGGCGTAAAATATCGTCAACGTATCTCTATACTGTAGGGGTGGCGCGAATGTTATCCACAGGGTCTTGCTTTGAAAAGAAATGCCACTCCTGACCATCACTGCTGGCTGTTGTGCGGTAAGGCGGCTGACAGACTAGTTGGCGTGCTACACCTCTACATCGTACACGTCCTCGGCCTGGAATCACACAGACTTGAGTAACAATGTTTTAAATGATGTGTCCCGATGACTAGTGAAGAACTGTATGGACTCCCTGGACAGCAGTGGGATAACAATCTGACTCTCGTGCACCGTACGGGCCGACAGCCTGCAATTATGGTCTAGGATGCCATTTCTTTTCTTACCGAGACCACTCTGTTACTCATTCACGGCACCCCCACAGCACAGTGGTACGTTGACGATATTCTACACCCTCCGTTGTTACCATTCATGGTACTCCATCCTGGGCTTACATTTCAGCAAGCTAATGTCAACTCACACACGGCGAGAGTTTCTAGTGCTTTTCTTTGGGCTCGCAAATCCCTACGTTGACCAGCAAGATCGTTGGCTTTCTTCAAAAATGAGAACGTTTGGAGGATTATGGGCAGAGCCTTCCAACCTGCTCGGCATCTTCACAGTCTAACGAGGCAGTTGGACAGAAGTTGGCAAGATATCCCACAGAAGAAGGTCCAGCAACTCGGTCAACCAGTGCACAGTGCGAGTAACTGCTAGCACTGGGGATGGAGGTGGGCCGACGCGTTATTGATATGCTCAGATTGCGAAGTTATTACCCCTAAATAAATCACCCACTCTTTCTGAAACTGTCATCATTTGTTTACCTGTTCATGTACATAACATATACAGATTTACCTGACGTTCAAATAATTCCTTCATGCAGCCTCGTTTTTTATGTCTTAGGGTGGTCTGCAATTCCTTCCCAATTCCCTTCCCTCTTCTCAGATTGTTACGGCCAAACTGAAAGCGGGCTAATTGTACCACTATCCATGTTTACAACATTGTGAATGAGTATTTGTATCTTCTGTCAAAAGCAATGATTCTATGTAACCAAATCCACTTGACACACCAGCGCCACTTGACACATCAACTATAGATATGTCTGAACATGATAATCCTACATTTCTTTTTTAATCTTTTAATAAACTGTACAGGTATATTCATAAATACCTCTGCCCTTTCGGAGGACGGCTGCCTGAAAACCACAAGCCATACAGAAAAATGAGACATTCTCGTATCAGCGGTCAGGCCATCTCTCCACGTTTTAAAACATAACACGCGCTGTGGCGCAGTTGTGGAGTGCATGGCTAGGGGGCTGGCGTGTCAGAATACATACACAAATCAGCTGCTCCTTATTGTCGCACTGGAAAGGCCACCCACAGAAGGGACTTAATTCAATCGCCCGCCCATACTAACGTTCGCCGTGAGACAAACGGTGGCCACATTCAGCACCAGTTATAGGAATTACTTTTGAATGCATTACGGGAAAGCAGTGATCAATGTCTTATAAATATTTACTATTAAAACCAGTCCTGATCACGATTTATTTATCATGGTGACCGGTTTCGACCACTACTGTGGTTGGAGAATCACTCCAACAGAAAGAGGTTCCTACTCAATGGTCTGAAGATGACCACAGTAGTGGTCGAAACCGGTCACCTTGATAAATAAATCGTGATCAAGACTGTTTGTAATAGTAAAAAAAACAGTTATAAGAGTTAAAAACTTGGAGAGATGATCTATCAAACCTCATGTGTCATCTTTCAGTAGGCCTACGTCTTCTAATCATTCTTCTCAAACCCTAGAGGCACTTACGAAGAATCCTCTGTATTTGAGTCGCCAGCCTCACTTTACATGCAATAACCAATGAAGTGTGGACTACTAAACTCTAGGTCTCTCTCTCCTGTCCTCATCTTTTTCAATGAAGAATTACGTTTTTTCAATATTTACCACTAGAACCAAAAATATGGCTACATCAGAACTGTTAATTGATGTACATGTTCTCCTTTGAAAAATTTGAACGACACCAAAATATAGCCAGACCTTAACAAATTCGTGCTCCGTCGCTCTCAACAGTGAATTCTTCGCTGTAGTCATTTGCTACTGCTTGTATGTTATTCAGGCTAACTGTTACCGCGTCCATGCTCCCAGGACTCAAAATGCTGCCACACCGAGCTGCCTTGACACCAGTAATACATCTAGCATAGTTTTTCTGCAAGACCCTGAGGATTCTCTCCCAGCATCTTCCTGAAATGTGCACGCCATCTCTTCTTCAGTTTAGTTCAAAAGGGCACTTACAAATTTTATAGGCGTTATTACTTCGTCTCCTTATAAATAAACTTACCTGTTATGGTCAAGGCTAGTTATGAAAAATACTACCAATCTTGTCAACTGACTATAAATGAAATTAGTTACTACTGATAGAGTGAATAAATTTTCGCGAGCACATGAAATACGAGGCCAATAAATGTTCAAACCTTACGGTCCCTATCTCTCTCTTCCCTAATAATGCAACCATAAAACGACAGAGCGTGGGCACTGAACTCTGATGTCCCAAAGGATCCAGATTGTTGAATAATATTTTCAATTAAAGCGAGTACAAAGTGATGACTACTGGTGAGCCCCACACCAAGTTAACGGAAGAGCAACGTATACGTAGGCGTGCTGAAAATTAGTGTCTCCGAATGTTTTACTCTGTTCTCAAAATCGATCCAAGAATTTATTACTTCTCATGCATATTACTCGGCCGACTTTGCAACTTCGCTTACGCAAATTGGAACCCTCTGCCGCAAGAGGGATCCGAACTGTAGCGTGAAACGAATCGGTATGTAACCTGCGTGAGATCGAGTACACTGTATTAAATTTCTAACAGCAAAGACAACGTGCCTCGAACTGAAATCTGTAGAAGAACTAAAGCTGTGTACGGTGATGACTGTATCAACGTCAGTAATGTGCGGCGTTGAGTTGTTCGTACTTGTAATGAAGGAACCGGTGGAGCAGTCCTCAAGGAGTATGACAAAGCTGGGAGTGGACAACGAGGGAGGACCACTACAGTCGATGAGACTCATCGGAATCGAATTGATAAACTCATGACAGAAAATTGTCGGCTACTACAGACATAGTTCTCAGATACGAGAGCTTGTACAGGTCATGGTTGTAGAACCGTGGTACAGAGAACTTTGTGCACGGTGGGCGCTACGAATTGTCGCTCCTGACATGAAACAACAGTTTTGACATTTGTCGATAATTTCTTGTGCGTTTTAAGCGTGAGAGTGATGGGTTCCTTAACCACATTGTAACACGTGATGCAAGCAGGGTTCTCAGTTTTTGAAGACTTCACTATGATAGGGGTGAAGCTGTGCAACAAGACGTGAGTCTGTGGCTGCGTGAACAAAATCTAATATTCTACTCCGATGTTATCAACAAACTGAACTCTCATTGGGAGAAAGGTGTTTGTCGCCATGATGAATACGTTGAGGGCCGAGCGGTTCTAGGCGCTACAGTCTGGAACCGCGCGACCGCTACGGTCGCAGGTTCGAATCTTGCCTCGGGCATGGATGTGTGTGATGTCCTTGGGTTAGTTAGGTTTAAGTAGTTCTAAGTTCTAGGGGACTGATGACCTCAGAAGTTAAGTCCCATAGTGCTCAGAGACACTACGTTGAGAAACCAACATGCAGACATGAAGTATACGGATGTACAATGTCGATAAAGTTAGTTTCATTTAAAAAGCTTTGAAGAGGTTGAAGAAATAAGCAAACCAGTTGCAAACCGAAGGTTTATTTGGTTCTTGACCTAGGCTTCGATATTTATGAGAAATATCTTCTTCAGAAGGAGAGGGCCCTAAAAATGTATATGCCGCTCGTATATACTCATGGAGGGATTGGCCGTTCTTCTTTTGGTAGCAGGGCACGCGATCACAATGCAGCAGATGTAGGAGGTGCAATTGTGGCGATCATTCAGACTATCTTATGTCCTGAACGTCTCCCAGTTGAATGGAGAATATCGTGAAAATTTGTTTATTGATTCGATTAGAGAATTAGAAAGTTCCGTTAGAAGATAAAAGAAATGAGGGAACTAATAAGTATTACTTTTGAAATTAAAATTATGAGAACATTGATTTTGTAAATGTTTTTTATCTCTTTGTTTACTTTACTTAAAAAGTTAAATTTTATTAATATTACCTTTGAACGTGACAAAAAGAAATATGTCTGGTATTTATACAAGTTGTTTTCTTCAGATTATGTCCTAATTTATAAATGACGTATTTTCGTGTTGGGCTACGTATGTAGTACGCGCGTGCGCTCCTCGGGAGTGTTTATGGGTTTATGCAGTCTAGTGCTAGGGGATGTTTCACTTTCCCTTCTCTCTTTCCTCAGATGCTCAAAACATTAGCACGTGAACATCCGACCAGTTTCGCCGTTTTCGAGATACGTCTTCTCAGGCTCTGCGTAATAAGAATCTGACCTTTGACAAAGTCGCTTTTCTCTATGGATTTCACCATTTGCAGCCCATATCTTCACTAGGGTGATCCCTATACGTCTCTGCTGCGCTTACACATTTTTCATAGTGCGTCAAGTTCCCGCAACGTCACCAGGCGGTAGCCATGATGCTTTGGCTTATCAGTGTATCATCCATGCTGTGAATCTGCGTAATAATAATCTGACCTTTTACAAAGTCACTTATATTATAACTATATTATGACTAATGACTTCATTGTGACTCAAGAACAAAACGAGTAAAACTGTGTAAAACGTAGCTTCGGGACTTAAGTTGATTACTATCTATCACGAATGAGGTGTGAAGTATCTGCTCTAGCCGAACAGAAATGCGGAAATCACAAGTCCAAAAACAATTTATTGGAATCAACAACACCAAACAATAATACTATCTCAAAAAGAACAACAGACTCGATCCCAACTGCGGACCGACACAAATATAGAACAACAAATAAATAATGGGAAAGATCCGACCCTTCACGGGGAGCGATAACAAAACCATTGTACAATGTCAAGAAGTTCGTCGATTAAACCCAGTACATCTACACGAGATCAGCCAGTCAGAAGAGGCGTCTGGCCGTGGCTGCCCGTGTTGTAGCGCTGTACACTTCCAAGTTGTGCGCTGCCGTATAAATCCCGTTTTGCGGATGTATCTGCCGGAACTATTTGTGATCACGTCGCTGGTGTATCAGAGTAGTTCCTGGGCTAGCTGCTACCTCTGGTGAAGCTGTTCTGCAGGCTCCACGAACGGGTAGCCGCCCCTAGCCGCCGTTGGTGGAGACCTGGTGTTGTGTTGTGTTGACAACACAGACGACGTAGGCTTTCCTGGTGAATATACACCCTGTGATGCAGGCATCCCGTTTTGGTTGGACGTGAAGCGGGATGCCGATGTAGTAGGGACTACAACGCATGAAGTGGGCGGCCACAGCACGGTCAACACGAGGTACTGCCCGCGTGCTGCTCCCAAGCTGAAGACGTCTACTAATGTTCAGCACAGAGTAGTTAACCCAACCTTTTCTATGCAGCCCTCTACGTGGGACAGTGTATTCCTAATGTCTGGTCATGTGACCCACAGAGGAGCAAAGCATTAAAGCCCCAGCACTTGGCGTTATCAACAGTATCTCCAGACATGCAATAGGGTTCGAAAAGACACATACACTGCGTGGTGAAATGTGTCCAGACACTCCCATGTAAGGCACATTTGACCACTAGATGCAACGAGACGTGGGGCTGCTAGAATAAAAGGAGGTTGGGAGTACTGCATTGAAAGTAAAGATTAGTAAGAGCAGAATGGAACAGTCAAGAGAATTCAATGACTTCTGGCCTAGGCCACTCATTGGGTACCACATGAGTAACAAATCCGCACAGGACATCGCATTCTTTCTAAAGCTACCTAACTTGACTGTCGGCGATCTGACTGTGAAATTGAACCGTGAATCACAGCTAAGACTAACATCAGACACAGCTCATTTACTGACGAAAATGAACCATCAGACGTGGGGAGTCTGGTTGTAAATAATCGCATGAAATCAGCGAAAGTATCACTCGTGATTTTCAAAATGTACCAGCAGTCCAGCCAGCACAATAATTGTGCATAAACAGTTAAAAAGAAAAAAAAGGTACAGTGATCGAGCAGCGCTCGTAAGCCATGCGTTTCTGTTGTTTCTGTTTGAGGTAAAGAGAGACGCCCTTGGAGAGTAGACAACTGTTTAGAGTGATAAATCGCGGTATACCATGTGACAACCTTGTAGGAGGACTTAGAATTGGAGAATGGCTGGATAACGCTACCTGTTACCATGCCTAGTGCTAACAGTGAGGTATGGAGCAGGTGACGTTACGGTATTACGGTGCTTTTCGTTGATAGGTTGTGGTCCCCCTTTCTGATCTTAAGAACACGCTGCTTGCGAACGAATAGGAATACATGTTACAGCACTGTGTAGCGCGTACAATAAAATAACAGCTGCGCAGACCTAAATGTTTGTATCAGCATGACAATCCAGCCAGTATCTGCGAAACAATGGTATGTGAACAGTTACGTTCCTGAATAGACTGACATGCCCAGCGCCCTGACCTAACACGAACGGAGCGCCTATGAGATAAGTTATAACGTTTACTTCACTCAATATTCTAGCTTTTGGCACCGCTAACTTAAATGGATTCAGCTTTTCAAAAGAGGAGGGGCTGACATACTTTCATAGACATTGAGGCACCTCACTGAAACTATTCCCAGCGTAGTTGTAGCGGTCACAAAAACGTAAACTAGGCGCACACCGTATTAAGATCCACTAACAGGTGTCCTGAAACTTTCGATCAGTTAGGGTGTACGCAAGAATGATAGTCGATTTCAGCAAGGCAGAGGAACAAAGATATGTCTATGTGTTATGACAACTTTCCCATATATTCTTAGAATGATGTATTTTACTGTCCACATCTAAGTTGCAGCGAAATAATCTTTTGTTATGACAACACATAGAAAAGTTTGTTTGCATTTGACGAAAAGGTTTACTTATCTTGCATTGGTGGTCTCAGTGTCAGGTCTTCCTTAGTTCCTTCGTCACCTGTACAAATATTTGTCCTGAATGATAGATAATGACTAACGCTGAAACATTATTGTTACTTTCTTCCATGATATCTTGTCTTTTACTCATGCTTCTTTGATGCATGACTTTTATTAACACTTACACACGGTACAAAGCGCGCTCACATCACATAAAGATCGTAGGCTGTCTGAGAACAACACGTACCAAAGTCTAAAAATACTAATCCCGCTGACGCCCTCGGCTGCAAGACCTCAAGAAACACTGTAGAATAATCTAGATCCGGTAGAACATCAAATCAGTAAATGATTAAGTTTTGTTACAGAAATTAGTTGTAGGATTTGACTTATATTTTGTTTCTATGTAATAAATAAAGTTTTGTAGACCTATCATGTACTAACACAGGCTACACACTTTGAAAAAGTCTAAATTAATGAGGTCCTGTTTGTTTACAACATCGATTACATTATCGACAGTAAAATTACAAAAATTAAAAGTGAAGACACATATTTTGCTTGCATAAGAATCGAAGACTGAAACTATTGTGTCTAGTGTAAATTTATTTTCCTACGTTTAAGGTAATAATTATGACCCTGATATTCCTGATACAAAGTCGGTGCTGTGAAATATGTCGATATGAATAATAAAAATATAGTGATAAGATAACAGTTTTTTCACAATCAGAATCATCGAGGAATATCTACAGATGATAAATATATAATTACAGTAATAAAGTCAACTCAATTCAGGTCAAAATTTATACGGAATCGAACATCTCCTTTAACATGCGGAAGTTCCGAGGAGTATCGATTCATTAAAATATGTGGCGAATAATATGATGCACGTGAGTGTTGGTTGCGGAAGATAGTGACTTTTCTGTTTTTGCAGATACTGCTATAGGCTTACAGAAAATTTATAAGAGAAGTTTATAAAAATTAGAACATACATAAAAGTAAGCAGAATACATTATTCATTAAATTCCTGTGGTGGGCGAAAGAAAAGATACTTGATTGCTCAGCCGGAATCGTTGCTCCTGTTTAAGATTTTCGGGGCCATCTGCATACTTCTTTCGGAAATTCTGTTGATAATTTTCTGAATATCTGCTCGGCTGGAAAGGACGCGGAATATCGGTGCTACACGAACCCACACACAGACGCATACACACACAGCGGTCCGAGTCGCTGATTACAGAGAGAGCAGAACAAAAGAATTCCGTAGAGGAAAAGCAGACGAGAGCCGAGGCAATGAAGGGGACTGCCTGCCGCTCGCGCGGTCGGAATGAACGCCGGAAGGGGGAGAAAAAACGCCACCGGGATCTGCGGGCCAGATCTCCTCTGCATATGAAAGCCGGCCGCAGGACGGCGCGTCGGCCACAATGCGTGGCCCGGCTGCTGCGGCCTGCCTGCACAATGGCTCGCTGAGGTCCGCGGCTGGCGAGCGGCTCTCTCCGTGCTGGCCGTGAGTAGCGGACGCCTGTCTGCTTCCGCGGCGGTAGCACGCGTCCGTGCCCTAGCATCGGCAGGTGCAGCGCCGGTAGCGGCACTGGACGGCCGGAACTCCGCCGTTAGTTTGACGCCAGAGTCGTACACCTGCCGTGCGCTACCGTAGACTACCGTGAGTAAGCTTTCACTACGTTGCTAGCCTTGGTTACTTAAGATCGCAACCGCGTCACCTGCACGTTAGGTGTGTTGCATACCTATCAGGGGTTACCTCTTTTTCGGTCGCATATGGAGTCAGTATCTTACCAGAGTTCCCTAGAAAGTAGAAGTGGAGAACTGTGTAGGAGCTCCGTGAAGATATATAAAGGACGAAGCAGCCTCCAGAACATATTGTTTGTTAATTTAAAAAGAAGTGTATTATAGCAAAAACGAAACCGTCAGTGCTTAAAACAGGGTTTATTCGAAAATTGTCGATCTGCAACGTGAAATGTAGAAATGTTGTACTGAATACGAAGAAAACATTTCAGATTCATCACACACAGCTAGAAAATGCAATTTCCTAAAATAAAAAGGAAAAGAAAGATACTGGAAAACCTCGTATTAAACTCACTTCAATATATTTTTATACCTTTTTGAGGTAATATAATACCTGTTTCTCTTATCTGTAGACAATTTTTGCACTTATCAATAATAATGGAAAATTCTTACCTTTGATCATGATGAAGAACTTTCTCTTGAGTACAAACTAGCAACAGTAGTTATATAGATTACACTACTGCCCATTAAAATTGCTACACCACGAAGATGACGTGCTACAGATGCGAAAAATAACCGACAGGAAGAAGATGCTGTGATATGCAAATCCTTAGCTTTTCTGAACATTCACACATGGTTGGCTCCGGTGGCGACACCTACAACGTTCTGACATGAGGAAAGTTTCCAACCGATTTCTCATACACAAACAGCAGCTGACCGGCGTTGCTTGGTGAAACATTGTTGTGATGCCTGGTGTAAGGAGGAGAAATGCGTACCATCACTTTCCCGACTTTGATAAAGGTCGGATTGTAGCTTATCGCGATTGCGGTTTATCGTATTGCGACATTGCTGCTCGCGTTGGTCGAGATCCAATGACTGTTAGCAGAATATGCAACCGGTGGATTCAGGAGGGTAATAAGAAACGCCGTGCTGGATCCCAACGGCCTCGTATCACTAACAATCGAGATGACAGACATCTTATCCGCATGGCTGTAACGGATCGTGCAGCCACGTCTCGATCCCTGAGTCAACAGATGGGGACGTGTTCAAGACGACAACCATCTGCTCGAACAGTTCGACGACGTTTGCAGCAGCCTGGACTATCCGGTTGGAGACCATGGCTGCGGTTAACCTTGACGCCGCATCACACACAGTAGCGCCTACTATGGCGTACTCAACGACGAACGTAATTTTTTCGGATGAATCCAGGTTCAGTTTACAGCATCATGATGGTCGCATCCGTGTTTGGCGACATCTCAGTGAACCCACATTGGAAGCGTGTATTCGTCATCGCCATACTTGCGTATCACCTGGCGTGATGGTATGGGGTGCCACTGGTTACGCGTCTCGGTCATCTCTTGTTTTCACTGACGGCACTTTGAACAGTGGACGTTACATTTCAGATGTGTTACGACCAGTGGCTTTATCCTTTATTCGATCCCTGAGAAACCCTACATTTCAGCAGGATAATGCACGACTGCATATTGCAGTTCCTGTACGAGCTTTTCTGGATACAGAAAAAGTTCGACTGCTGCCCTGGTCAGCACAATTTCCAGATCTCTCACCAACTGAAAACGTATGGTCAGTTGTGGCCGACCAACTGGCTCATCACAACACGCCAGTCACTACTCTTCATGTACTGTGGTAGCGTGTTGAAGCTGCATTGGCAGCTGTACCTGTACACGCCATCCAAGCTCCGTTTGACTCAATGCTCAGTTGTATCAAGGCCGTTATTGCGGCCAAAGGTGGTTGTTCTCGGTACTGATTTCTCAGGATCTACGCACCCAAATTGCGTGAAAATGCAATCACATGTCAGTTCTAGTATAGTATATTTGTCCAATGAACACCCGTTTATCATATGCATTTCTCTTTGGTGCAGCAATTTTAATGGCCAGTAGTGTATTTACGTTTATGCATGTAAACTCTACTTGTGTCGAAACAATTGCTCTGGGTACATAAAAGGCAGGAAGTACGTCACGAACAAATTTTTATTACTATAAAACGCAATTAATATGTCGTAAGGCTATAAAATACACAATTATCTAACACCGAATGATGTGCTGCTCTACTTATGTGAATAAAAGAAATGCCACGGACTCCCAGTTTCTCTCACTCATTCATTTATCTTTATACGGATAGCCTACGGGTTTATAATGCGACAATTATTGAACTACAAGAAAAAAAGAAGCGTAAATCAGTTACAAACTAGGGCGTGCACACACTTTATTCAACGTGTAAGCGTCAGTACTGATAATCGTAAATAGCGAATGACATGTTCAGTATACCGGCCATCAATTGCTACGATGGGTCGTAGACGAATAGCTAAATTCTTCATAACCTGCTGAAGTGCCGAACATCGGTGCTGTCGATGACCTCCTGAACGGCTGTTTTCAACCCAGCAAAGGTTTTGAGGTACACTTTGTCTTTAAAGTAGCCCCACAGAAAGGAGCCACATTGTGTTCAGATCCGGAGAATATGGCGACCAGTTCAGGCCCATGCCTGTTGCCTGTGGGTACCCCAGAGCCAGAATTCCGTCCCCGAACTGTTCCTCCTGGACATCAAACACCCTTCTGCTTAGATGGGGTCGATGTCCGTCTTGCGTGAACCACATCGTGTCGAAAAATAGGGTCACTTTGGATAATGGGGATGAAATCATCTTCCAAAACCTTCACGTACCGATCGGTATCGCGCCGATTATTCCGTGAGTGGACATTGCACACCGCACAGTCACCTATTGAGTGTGAAAAGACTTCTGTATCGCGAAATATCCGGTTCTCAGTCCCCCTAATGGGCCAGTTTTGCTTATTGACGAACCCATACAAATCAAAGTGGGTTTCCTCGCTAAGCCAAACAATACTTGTGCATACTATTTCCCATATGCCCCGCGGCCAGTTGTGCTGTTTGAACATCCTAACGCAAAACCTTTGGAAGTTATGAGGATATTATTTCATATAGCTCAATACTTGTCACCCTGAATATAATCCATCAAACAATCGAACTATAGTTGAGGTAATCCCAACTCTATAAACTGTAGCTGTCATATCGGTTTCAAAAACAGCACCCTCCTCCCTCTCTCTCTTTCTCTCTCTCTCTCTCTCTCTCTCTCTCTCTCTCTCTCTCGAGCCGGCCGAAGTGGCCGCGCGGTTCTGGAGCTGCAGTCTGGAACCGCGAGACCGCTACGGTCGCAGGTTCGAATCCTGCCTCGGGCATGGATGTGTGTGATGTCCTTAGGTTAGTTAGGTTTAACTAGTTCTAAGTTCTAGGGGACTAATGACCTCAGCAGTTGAGTCCCATAGTGCTCAGAGCCATTTCTCTCTCTCTCTCTCTCTCTCTTTCTGGCTCTCTCTCTGTCTACCGCCCTCTCTCTCTCTTTGTTTTTCTTTTTCTTCTTCTTCTCCGCCTTCCCCTCCCCCTCCCCCTACCGATCGTGGTGGCAGGTGGGACAGTGTTTATCACATTAGACTCTTATTCGTGTGGACGGCGGTTTAAATCTACGTCGGCAGATTCAGCTCTTCCATGATTTCTTGGCATCAAATATCGGGATGGTTCTTCCCCACGTTTCGTAATCGGAGCTTTTGCTCTGTCTTTAATGAGCTACCTGTCGACGGAATGCTAAACTCTAATATTTATTCCTTTCTCCCATCTCTTCCTCTTCGTCTGTGCCTTGCACGGTCTGCAGGCTTACCGTTGCAGGAGAGCAGGTCGCGAAAGGTACCACCAGTCTTCTCTTCCAGACACTGAAACGAACGTCACTCTACCATCCTCCAGCTTCTTGTTATGAATACTCGGAAGGATGAGCAGAGGCCAGACGCTATTCAGTCTGCCATAATAATCAATATTATGCTGCGATCCAGCCATTAGTTGGAAACTTCTCAGATTTCCTAAATTTCAGGCGAATTGGTAAGTGATAGCTGCTGTTTTTTTTTATTTTTTTTAATGAATGCGTACCAGCCACACTTCTACATCTTCTAAATTTCATTGGACAGGCGTGAAGCATGAGCATCCAGCGGCTGTCCCCCAACAGTTGCTTCTAAGTGGAGCAAAACCGCTTTCTTCGAAATCTTTGGAAATTAAAGGTGACAAGTATTCCTATTTCATTGCGCTACTAAAATACTCAAATATACAAAGTCGGTTTCTTGTTTTATACCTCATAGAAATATCTGTTTATGTAATATAGTGTGCTTTCGGTGGTTGCATTAATACTCTACTCTTCATGTGCGCTTTCTAATTTCTGCTTTGTCGAAACAACCCGCCTTCTTAGCTGCGGTCGTAGCACACGCCGATTCCAATCTTGATGGTGGATAGGATTTGAACTGCCAAGCTTTGGTCGGCAAGAGAAGCGGAGGTTGTGGTGTGAAGTTCATAAGCACGTGTGAAGTTCATGAGCACCAGTTTCTGCGCCAATGTCCTCTATGAAATTCCTAAACTCTCCGCACTGTCTCATGCACAGGCGTAATGTGACACTATTGATGGTGATCAGGACGTCGGATGAGGGCATTAAGCTCGGAGGTCAACCTTGGTGCTATTTGCGTGGAGTAGTTTTTGTGATGGTTCTTGGTATTACCCTCGCTCTTCTTTCATCTTCATCATGCAACGGAAACACATCGTCACGCTATATGCCACCCAACAATGCCATACGACAACCAATTTTGAATGTCGTAATTCTTTACCTGTAAGTAGCATGCTTTTGTCGATATTGTAAAATAATCCAAAATCATTTTCCAGACTCTCTCTATTGAGATATCTCGGTATGTATGGTTTTAAATTTGTACCGATCTCCTAGCAATGTGCGTCAGTAAACTCATGCTAAATGAACAAATCACTCCAGTCGATTCTGATAGTAAACGTGCATTAATCTGTGCATTAGAGAAGATAATGTGAATATGAAGTTGGAAAGGAAAAGGATATCAAGCATCAACAATAAAGATGACAAGAAAGAAACCAATAATTGAAGTTCACTACTTTTCAGAACTTTGTGATGTAGTACATGCAAAAATATAAGTCAGTCTCATATAACACCTAGCAAGGAGAGTTGATGTTATTATCTGTGATTGAGAAACCAGATTTATCACTAATGTAATAAAAATGTACCAGCATTTTATAAGACAGACATTAGTTAAATAGAAAGCTTCAGAAGGCTCAAGATACTAGGAAAGATAATTTAAGACAATGAGGTTCCACAACCTGCCATAAACGAAAGTATGCACAAATTAGGAAAGAAAACGAAATAATATGTGGCGATCAACAGATTATATTTCTTCTTCAAGCTACAACCTCTGTCTTTGTTAGTCAAATACTTCACCTAATGTCTTTAATAGAGACAGCGGTTTCAGCTTAGTGAATCCACGGTATCAAGCTCCTTCTTTAAAATAACTTGCAAAGAAGTTGCCACAGTGCAGCTCATAATGTTACCTCGACTTGCCAATGTGTATCATCCGTGTAGCTACAGAATCAATTCATGCATACATCTTTGCCACCGATCAACGTGTCTGGCTCATGTATAGCTATAGTTGCTGGCGCAGTGACGTCGTATGCGGCTTTAAAACGGAGCGTTGCAACGTCAGTCTTTCTGATCAGACCAAAGATGCTCAAAATGGTATACGGTCGAGATAATAGAAGAAGTAGATTTAATGAGGGTGCACGCCCGAAATTTAATAGAACATCTGCACAACTTGTTTTTGCAATACGTTTAAATCAGTCAATCAGTGGGTTTTGGGATTTATGCTCGTATCCTCACAGTTCAAAACATTCAGTACATCATTACAGAACATTTATTATTTTGAACCCATGTGAAACTGAAGCATAAAAATACGTGTTTTTCCTACATATATTCATATTTTTGGAATAACAACACTAGTAGAGATCCAAGCTTCTCTGATGCGTCGACACTATGTTTAGTCATAAGTTGTCTCGTAATGATCTAGGAAGCCGAAACCGATTCAATGGAATATAAAATACATGTTGTGGAGCATCAGTACAGTGGATTTCAATTGTTATTGTATTTATATTCTTCCAATGGCCGACGAAATGTCCCACAGACGTTTAAAATGTGAGCGGTTCTAAGCAGACCCAAATGAATGTGAGGCACTACTCCATTATGGATTACATCCTTTGCTTTGATCCACCAATAACGCTTGCCAGTTAAGCAGCAATTGTAAATATCCTGTAGCTATATACCTCCACACTAGGAGATTACTGGTCAGGTCCTTAGCTTACTTTTAGTCTTCAAGGAAAGTGACTTTATCTCTATATTTTCATTGGATGTGTCCACTTTAGAGTTGTACATTGGATATTTTTCTGACGAAACTCTTCAATAGACGATATGTTACACCATAGAGGTTCTGAGTAAATGTGATGTGATCGTTTGTTGTCAGTAGCCTTGTCGTTGAACCCAGCATTGTGTGAGATGTGGGTGAGAGAGTCATATCTTGGCCACACTAAGCGCTTCAGTCTGGGACCGCGCGACCACTACGGTCACAGGTTCGAATCCGGCCTCGGGCATGGATGTGTGTGCTGTCCTTGTGTTAGTTAGGTTTAAGTAGTTCTAAGTTCTAGGGGACTGATGATCTCATATGTTAAGTCCCATAGTGCTCGGAGCCATTTGAACCATTTGGTCACTCTACTACGAGGTCTAGAAATTGCCAGCAGAGCTCTGATATGAAGAAGGAGCTGCCGTTGAATTTAGGAAACATTGTGTGGCAGAGATTTACTTCAAATGTGTGAAGATTTTCAGGTCGTATTGTCGCTGCTCTGCTCGCTCGTCCGTAATTTCTGATGTGTTTGAAGAAAAGGAAAGTTTCATTCTATTAACTCATATCTACACCTGCATCTACATGTACACTCTGCAAACCACCGTGAGGTCCATGGCAGAGGGTACGTCCCGTTGTAGCAGTTATTAGGGTTTCTTCCTGTTCCATTCAGGTATGGAGCGTGGGAATAATGACTGAATGCCTCTGTGCATGCAGTAATTATCTTAATCTTATCCTCACGATCCCTGTGCGAGTGATAGATAGGGAGTTGTAGTACATCCCTCGAGTAAAACCGGTTCTTGAAACTTAGAAAGTAGACTTTGTATGGACAGTTTACGTGTGTCTTCAACAGTCTGCCAGTTCAGTTCCTTCAGTATCTCTGTGACATTCTCCCACAGATAAAAGAAACCTGTGACCATTTGTGCTGTCCTTCTCTGCGTACGTTCAGTATCCCTTGTTAGGCCTATCTGCTACAGGTTCCACACACTTGAGCAATATTCTATGATCGGCCGCACAAGTGTTTTGTAAGCCGTGACTTTTGTAGACTGACTGCACTTTCCCAGTATTCTACAAATAAACTGGATTCTACCACATGCTTTACCCATGACAACCTGTGTGACCGTACCGTTTCATACCCACACAAAGTGTTACACCCCAGATGTTAGTATGAGTTGGCCGAATGAAACAGTGACTCACTGATATTATAGCCGTAGGATACTACGTTTTCATCGCAAAGACAATTTTTATTTTATTTTATAAAAAAGCGAGTTTTGTAAAGTTGATTATATGTATAGTTTTTGAATGCTAGTCTCTTTTCAACCATTTATTAAATGCAGTACCTTTCACCGTCTCCTGATTAAAATTTCTTTATTAATATCAGCGCCACTGCACTGCGTTCTGCAGAACACAGCCGCTAAAGTGATCTGCTTATGATGGCCACATGGCCTTGCACTGCACTGCACAAAGATTTCTTTTCTTAATCTGCTTTGCTGCTTTGTCCATCACTTCCGTGCAGTATCGAGTATCAGTTGCCACATGTAAGCTATGAAACCATATTATGGGCATCTTAACATATTAGGAAATAATAAAGTCAGTTAAGAATTACATTTCAAAAGTAATACCAGATTAGATTTAGGTAATGTTAATGCGCAGACCGTCTTAGTCTTACAGTATAGTGTTCCATTCGCGTGTGCATTATCTGATTTTCATCATTTTCTTTGGCCAATTTGCTCAGTAAGTTTACAGGGATTTTTCACAGGAGGACAGTAGTGATTTATTATTTCAAAATTAATTTTGTAATTTTATGTAGAGTTTTCATTGTTTTAATTTTGAGAGTTGGATTTGAATACCATATACTGTAACGCCTCGCATTGTAACATTATTTAGTGGGCTGCACAGTACGGAATTTCGCAGGACAATTTCTTTAGCTTATAGTTTCAGATTTTCTGATTATTTTGTTAAAAGTTAATTCAAACACAGTTAGAAAGTTTAGGATAGTTTTGGCAACTCCTTTCTATCCAACAGCGTTTACACAATTCCATCACTTGCAATATTCAGCCTCATAACGAATACACACATGAGCTCTAAAGATTAGGAAACCTGTTCAGTGCTATTTAGTTGATTTACAACAACAGACTTTCTGAATACGCGTTAGAAACTGCTCTCAGACTGTACCGTTTTAACCAGAGAGGTTGCAGACGCAGTATGTAATATGGAATAAGTAACTCTCCATGCAGAACTGATAACGTAAATTCGTGGTTTATGTCTTCGGCAGTTATAGCGTTTCCCATACTTGTTGCAGGACCAGCTCATACACGTCGCAACATTCGGTTCTCTATATCCGGCCGTGACCACTGTACGAATTCTGCCGCAAGCCATCGTCTTTCTGTGAGTTATCACTTGTAGGTCAGTTACTGGAACAACGCGCTCAACATTTTTGTTCAGCAGGAATGTCTCGTTTATGACGTCATTTATCCCGCCTCTCTCTCAATTAACGCTCTGGCCTAAACCAGCTGGGTTTTCCTGCATTAAATGTGAGGACTCTGTTACACTGCTTAGGTTTTTCACAAACTGCAGAATCACTACGGTCTTCCTGATTCCAGCACCACCTCAAAACCTTTCATACGCAATGGTTTATATAGTAGACAGTCCTTAGCGCAGTATCTGACAGCAGCATCAGTTTCTAAGGATAGACAAAATGGCTCTGATCACTATGCGACTTAACTTCTGAGGTCATTAGTCGCCTAGAACTTAGAACTAATTAAACCTAACTAACCTAAGGACATCACACACATCCATGCCCGAGGCAGGATTCGAACCTGCGACCGGAGCGGTCGCTCGGCTCCAGACTGTAGCGCCTAGAACAGCACGGCTACTCCGGCCGGCAAGGATAGACAGAACTAAGTGCTGATACAACACAATATGAGGTTGAGAATCTATACTAGATGCGCTGACAGTTCATGACTGAAGTGAAACAGTTCGCATCTCAACAAATATTATTTTTCAGTGATATGATGCCTGGCTCTGTTTTCTAATTTTGAGGAGTACCCTGTTATGTCACGTCTCGTGATTTTTTTTTTTTTCAATTCATTGGCTATCGGAACGTGCCCATTCAGCTATCTGAATCGTGTAATGCTGGTAATGACGATACACGCCGATTCTTCGGACAACCTCATTTATTATCAGTCCACTTGACAATCAGCATCATTCCGTAGACCACACCTGAGACGATTCAATGCCCTTCTTTTCAGGTTTCGGAACAGTAAATATTCACTTCCATTTACTATGTTGAGCTCTAGCGTACATTCTCAGAGATTCCTTTCTCAAATCAAAGTCTGCGTTTGATACTAGCAACATCTTTTCGGTAAAATGGCCTGTGGTATGGCCTATTTACCAGTGCTTCTGCTTCGTCCGTAACACGATGCTTTGCTTCCAAGATAGCAAAATTCCTTCATCTCTTCTACTTCGTGCTCCACAATTCTGATACTGAGTTCATTACAGTTATCATTTCTGCGACTATTCATTACTTTTGTATTTCTTCGTTCACTCTCAATTCTTATTACGTGCTCATATTCCAGCTGTTCATTCCGTTTAACAGGTCCTGTAGTTCTCCTTCACATTCACTGCGGATAGAACGTCATCAGTGGTACCCCGTCATATTGAATTTTAATTCCCATCATGAAACTTTTATTACCATCACTGATTCTTAGATGTACAGACTGACGAGTCAAGGATAAAAAATGCGTCCCCATCTTACGGGCTATACTTACGAGCACTATTTAGTCTTCTTGTTGTCCCCTCTTGGTTTTCGTCCATACTGTACAGGGAGTGGGCAAAAAACGCATGGCACCATTACAAACACAACACATTAAAATGCCTAACAGGTTGCAGGAAAAGAAGTTTGGATGTGAAACAGCTGCTAGTCTTCTGTGAATGGAGAAACACAGTTTCTGTATGGTTCCTGTAGAATGTTGGCAAATTCAGGTAAAGGTGATGGAAGTTCATAGCGATCACCCGTCCTCCTCTTCCAAGCAGACCACAGAGGCCCAATACTGTTAAGACATGGTGGCTGTGTTGGCTATTCATATCCGACGATCTATCCTCGTGCTCACAAAACCAATCGTGAACATTGCGAACTGTGTTAACGGGGGCCCGGTCTTTTGGTAATACAGCATCACCACTGCGGAACAAGCGTTCTACCATGGGATGGACTTGATTAGCTTAAGTGGTCACATAATCCTTGACAGTACTGCCACCTTGCACAGTAACCAAATGAACTATGGAATATCACGACATGGCTGCCAAAGTCATCATGGCGCCTCAGCCGCTTTTCGCTCTTGGAATGATACCTCTGCCAGGATCTGCAAACAGGTTTACAGAAGAGACATTCGTCCATGTGGCTTCCTTGCACTGCGCCACAGCTCAAGTTTTATTGCTTCGGCACAACGATTTCCTGTTTCGCACATTTGCGTTAGTGATGAGTGGTTTTGAAATTCACGCTCTCCCTCTAATTCCCTTTTTATGGATATCCAGTCGTGTTGTTTGGCTGTTGACAGGGTTCTGAAGAGTGATATTCAATTATGCAGTAACTTTTGCCAACTATCGACCTTTTATTTTTCGTTAAACTCATTTTCAATAACTGTCTGCCGCAATCACTCACCACACAATGTCGTCCCTGCTGTGATTTAACGGGTCCCGTTTGCCTGTGTGCGTATAAATATTGGATACAGTGAATATTGAAACACCAAACACTTAGGCTATCTTGGTGAGGAAATCATCCACCACACGAGCGCCACATTCGAATTCACTTATCTCCGACATAAATTAACCAAAGCCGTACAGAACGCTGTTCTGATCACAACTCATACGTGTAAGTACTGGGAAAATTTCAAGGGCACGGTTTGTGATCAAATATAACAGCGCAACCAGCACGATTCGCTAGGATCTGTATTTATGTTCAAACACGCATTTCTCGCGGTGTTTCGATATTTTTATCCAATCCTTGTATCTTACCCGTCTTTTCCTGTAGCACTCACCTACTTTTCCGATAATTTCGAACGGGTTCGAGGAAGTGTTGATTTTTACATTTTGGGTCCAGTGACAAGCACTACGGCAGAACTGCTTCTCTCGTGCAATTATATTTCTTCATGCCAAACTGATGGTCACCTAAACCATCCTCAGTTTTCCCTTCCACTCTCTTACACAGAGTCTTCATTTCAACTGAAGACATTAAAATATCTCGATAACTATACGTCGGATTACAGAAAGGTACAATTCCAATTTGTTTGTCTTCGAGGGGAATATCCAACGCTACCAAACTTGATACGCTGTCCCACCGCGTCCGTGGGTAGCGCGAGAATCTTTGAAATATTCTATGGGAACCCCCGTTTTTCAATTACAAATTATGAATACATATGGTTTGCCTGAAGCATTTTCCTCGTTTCGCCACAGATGGCACTGTATTCCAAAGAACAGAAGTGGGTAAAAACCGTAATTTACAACGCGCAGCTCAATGTCCCTAGAATGTCCTATGGCACTTAGGATTCTACCATCATGCAGCGTTGTATTCCTCCAACATATCAAACAGAGGACTACACGACCCGCCACAGTGGCCATGTGTCGAACTACGATGTATCACAACAGGCATTACACTGCGATCGGAGCTCACGTAACGTGCAGACGTAGAACAGATAGGGGTTCTAAGCTTTAGAGTACTTGCTCAGTGTTTTTTGCCTGCACACCTATATACAATTTCGACGTTCAAGTGGATGATGACTGTTGCAACCACAGAAGAAAAAACTGATATGCTCGAGATTTATGGAGAATGTAGGAGAAATGCTGCTGCTGCTCTTTCCCTGTATGCCGGGAGTTTTCCAGAGGAAGCTCGCACACGTTCGTTATTTTACAAGACTGCGAACGCCTTTATGTCTGACGGCAGCGTACACACCGGCAAAAGGATACGAAGGAAACGTGTAAGGGGAGAAGCTAGTCAAATAGCTGTACCAGCGGCAGTGCATCACAATCCTGGGATAGATTCATGGCAATTACACAGCAATTTCGGTATGTCCGTAGGTATTATTGACACAATACTGCATCGTCATGAGTATCATCCATATCACGTGTCATTGCCCAGAGAACTTGATGGGGCCAATTTCCATAACAGGGCGAGTTTTGTGAATGGGAACGTCAGCAGATGTAAACGAGCCTCCTGTTCTTTGCCGAGGTACTTTTTTCTGTTGGGTCAACGTTCACAAACCATGGTTGCGTTAACCGGCATATCCTGCGTTACTGAAATGTGGGTAATTTCCACTGGCTACGGCAAGCTGACCACCAACGCCCTCGGTCGGTTAACGTATGGTGTGGTGTCATGGGGAACAAACTCATTGATCCGTATTTTATCGACGTGTCGTTAAATGTAAGCAAACATCGAACATTCCAGGAACAGGAACTACCGGTACTACTGCAGGATGTTGCCCTGGACATTCGACAACTTACGTGGTTTCAGCATGACGGTTGCCCAGCGAATTATTCAAGCACGCAGGGTATTAGACCGTGCTGGCAGTGGTCTCTGGTTCCGCAGAGGAGGCTCTAATAATTGGCCTCTTCGGTCGCCGGATTAGACGTCACGAGATTTCTTTCTGTGGAGATATTTTAAAGATAATGTGTACCAGCGAGTGTCAGAGGCCGTGAAGACGTGGTCGGCAGCATCAGAACCGCCTGTGCTGACATTCCGGCAGATATGTTCCTCTCTTGCATATGCCCATTCGAACAGCGGATCACTAAGATTCACTGAAGTTGGCGCTAGTACGTTCGGATTATTACCCTAATTGAAAAAGTAGAGTACCATTCGCCTCTAGTCACAGTGACAGGGAAGAGTCGAGTAGTTCCCTGTTCGATATGACGGACGAACACAAAGTTGCGAGTGGGGTATGCAATTCCAAATTATGAAATACTGGCCAGTCCTAAGCTCGCGGCGTGGATGTGGCGTGTCACTTGCCATTGGATGGATATTCAACGGGCATTGAGCACCATGTCGTAAATTGCTATCGTGTACCCATTTCTATCCCTCCGTCTACAGCGCCATCTTTGGCGAAACGAAGAAAATGCGTAAGACAAATCGTATGTAGATTTCGCAGTATGATCGCAATCTCCAATAGAAAGGTGGTCCCCGTTGCAGATTTCAGAGCTACCCCCTCCCTCCTCATCCCCTCCCCTGCACAGGATAGGGGGAGAGCGTGGGAGGGGTGGTGGGACGGCCGGATTCGGTTATGATTGTGGACGGGGCCGTAATCAGTTGCTATTGGTTGCCTTTTACAATTACACACAATTTATTTTAAACCAGTAATTCCTGACTCAACAATAAATAAAAAATACCACACGTTATTAATGAAGGAATAAACAACAGTGAAATTAATAGTGTTTTTAGTGAGTTACAATTCAGTAAATCATCAATAAAATACGAATCCAACAGATGATGTCTCAAAAGCAAACCACTGTGATCTGGGCAGAAGGCCTTACACTCCAGGAATGGCAATAAATTAAGGATTGTTTAAAACTCGCTGCAACTTACAAATTACCGGTATTGAAATATTAAAGGCAAGTGGCCACAAACACAACAAAGTGCATCACACGCCAGGAATGGCAGTAAATAAGGTTTTAAGGCTTACTGCTATGATGCAACTACCGAATACAGCTGAAGTCCTTACACGCCAGTAATAGCAATAATATAAAATATTTAGAAACCTGCTGTAAAACAGCAAATACAATAGCAAAGGTAAATTAAGAAAACAAGCATGTGATCGTTACACTGAACTACTGGCCATCAGACCTCCTATTAGAACACATGTCTTACAAGAACCAAGGGGCCACAGACGGTGCTCCAGGAATCATCCTCTGAGGAGGTCTGGCAACATACACTTCCGCGAGCGATGAGATAGGCAGCCAAGAGTTGCATTCACTTCACAAGATGGTAACTCAGACTAGTGGCAGTGTCACAAATGACTAACGATAATCTTGCTGAAGCTACCTGACGTCCGATAAACCTCGACCTCTGAGAAGGTCCGGGAACATACACTTTCGCGAGCAATGAGATAGGCAGCCAAGAGTTGCATTAGCTTCACAAGACGGTAACTCAGACTAGTGGCAGTGTAACGAATGACTTATGATGATCTTGCTGAAGCTACCTGACTTCCGATAAACCAAATGCAACGGTGGAACAAACGCCTAGGCCGGAACCGGTGGTCTGCACTATGTCCTCAGAAAACTATGTTTAGAGTTCCTTCAACGAGAAAGGAACCTTCGCCTCGGCGTCACTACGAGCAGCGACACGAACCCAAGTCACTGCAGAATCGCAAGATATCACAATGGTGTAGGTTTCTCTACTGGGATTGAAATGCACTCATCTTAAAGGTTGCGGGATCAGGTTTACGACGAGGTCGTGCTCCTTAGTGACCACAGCCCTTCCACCCGGCAGTACACGCGTGCCGCCAGCGGTCCCGGCGTGTTGTGGCACTGCGCGGACCTGGCTTCTCCTCAGTCCCCAACCGAACTCGCACACTCACACGACCCGGCAAAACAACGACGTCACACCAAAGATAGGGCAACAGTTACTATATACCGATAACCGCCGCTGCTGCCACTAGCGGATAGACAACGATTGTGAAACCGAGTGGCGCCAGCCAACAAGAGAAGAAGACAAACAACCGCAACCATGCCAACAAAACTATAGCGTCTGGCCTCAGAGGGCAATGCAATCACTATTGTGATAAATGATCAGGACTGTCTTTATGAGAACAATTTTTACTTTTGACCAACAGCGCATCAATAAGTGTGTGCATTTGGTATCTTTTTTATTGTAATTATTAAAAAAATTATGAAATCATTATGTGCCACTGCCCAAAGCAATTTGTAAAATTTTTTGTGGCGAGCATGGGGTGTATGTAAGTAGGTTCTTTAGGTTTTTATGTTGGTAACGCCACATAGCGCTCTCTATGAAATTCACTGGCGGTGCTGTGCGCAGTCTGTGGCTGGTTGGCATTGTTGGAATATTCGCTATTGTAGTGTTGGGCAGCTGGATGTAACCAGTGCGTAGCGTTGGGCAGTTAGAGGTGAGCCGCCAGCAGTGGTGGATGTGGGGAGAAAGATGGGAGAGGTTTGAGAGTGGATGATCTGGACGTGTGTCCGTCAGAGACAGTAAATTTGTCAGACTTGATGTCATGAACTGATTTATATATGTATATATATAATGACTTTTGAACACTATTAAGGTATATCAGTAATTAGTAACTTCAGTACTTAGAATCTTTTATTTAACTGGCAATATTGGCGCTCGCTGTATAGCAGTAGTTCGAGTAACGAAGATTTTTATGAGGTAAGTAATTCATCAAATAAATCAAATAACGTAAGGGGTATCCAAACACAGTAATTCATAAATGTTTGTAAGGTGATGTTTCAACAGCACCAACGCTAGCCGCAGCAAGGCTCAGAGTGTCTTATCTTTTGATGTCCCCTCCGAAACAAATTGGAATTACAACTTTATTTGAACCGATGTATAGTTTTCGAGATATTTTAATGTCTTCACTTTAAATAAATCCGTATATACTATTCTCGTCAGCAAAATTAATGTATGAGATATTGAGTTTACATAGCTATATTTCCCATCCACAAATGACCTTGCTACCTTCAGAATTGCGTGGATGGTGTTGTTCCGAAATTCTATCTCACCAGTTCTGTGCTTTAATAATGTAGGGAATTTATGTGTTGAATAGCAGACTGCTTCTTGCTCGTGAAACAGATGGTGACAGCGTCTAGGAGGCTATTATGCACGGGAAACAACGCACGTCCTACCTCTGACCCCGTTAAGACGTCGTGGTCCACGCTTGGCGCCCTCAGAAGTGCCGAGGAGACGGGTGGAGGCGAAAACAGCCGTACGGGTTCGCACGGACGCCCACGGCTCGCCAGAGCACCGAGCGGTCTGCTCGCCTCCACTGAATGCAGTAGTTGAGTCGGGGACGCATTTAGGATTTCTCATAGGGTTGTGGAGCCGGAAGCCCTTTAATTGCTGCGGAAGGTCTCTATTGACCCCTGGCCAGGGCACCACTCAAGACGCCGTCCGGGGGATTTTAATGATCTGCGGACAGTGTGGAGGGGAGGCGCCGGGACAAAAGGGGAGGGCCGTGTAATGACGGCGTGAGCACGTCGCGCGCCGCCGCCGCCGCCGCCGCCGCCGCCGCCGCACTCTGGGAAATACAGCAGCAGGTAGAGCGGGTGCGGCGGCGGGCTTCCGCGACCACGTCGCTGTACCGCGGGTGGCCTACCTGGTCGGGGTGTGTTAACAGACTCGGAGCTCGTGTTGCTTGCCGGTTGGTGCTGTCAAGTTTATGCACAGTTTGAGTTACACTACTGGCCATTAAAATTGCTACACCAAGAAGAAATGCATATGATAAACGGGTATTCTTTGGACAAACATATTATACTAGAACTGACATGTGATTAGATTTTTACGCAATTTGGGTGAATAGATACTGAGAAATCAGTACCCAGAACAACCACCTCTGGCCGTAATAGTGGCCTTGATACGCCTGGGCATTGAGTCAAACAGAGCTTGGATGGCGTGTACAGGTACAGCTGCCCACGCAGCTTCAACACGATCCCACAGCTCATCAACAGTTGTGACTGGCGTATTGTGACGAGCCAGTTGCTCGGCCACCATTGACCAGGCGTTTTCAGTTGGCGAGGGATCTGGAGAATCTGCTGGCCAGGGCAGCAATCAAAAATTTTCTGTATCCAGGAAGGCCCGTACACTGCAACATGCGGTCGTGCATTATCCTGCTGAAATGTAGGGTTTCGCAGGGATCGAATGAAGGGTACAGCCACGGGTCTTAACACATCTCAAATGTAACGTCGACTGTTCAAAGTGCCGTCAATGCGAACAAGAGGTAACGGAGACGTGTAGCCAGTGGCACCCCATACCATCACGGCAGGCGATACGCCAGTATGGCGATGACGAATACACGCTTCCAATTTGCGTTCACCGCGATGTCGCCAAACACGGATGCGACCATAATGATGCTGTAAACAGAACATGGAATCATCCGAAAAATGACGTTTTGCCCTCCGTGCACCCAAGTTCGTCGTTAAGTACACAATCGCAAGCGCTCCTGTCTATGATGCAGCGTCAAGGGTAACCGCAGCCATGGTCTCCGAGCTGATAGTCCATGCTGCTGGAAACGTCGTCGAACTGTTCGTGCAGATGGTTGTTGTCCCCATCTGTTGACTCAGGGATCGAGACGTGGCTGCATGATCTGTTTCAGCCATGCAGATCCGACCTTTATCAAAGTCGGAATCGTGATGGTACGCATTTCTCCACCTTATACGAGGCATCACAACAACGTTTCATCAGGCAACGCCTGTCAACTGCTTTTTGTGTATGAGAAATCGGTTGGAAAGTTTCCTAATGTCAGCGCGTTGTAGGTGTCGCCACCGGCGCCGACCTAGTGAGAATGCTCTGAAAATGTAATCATTTGATACCAGAGCATCTTCTGCTGTCCGTTAAATTTCGCGTCTGTAGCACGTCATCTGCGTGGTGTAGCAATTTTAATGGCCAGTAGTGTACTATACTGTTTTCCATGCAGTTGAGAGTTACCTTCATCTGTTTCTTTCTTCTGTTTTGTTCCAAGGCTGGTCCGATGCAGCTCTCCAAGTTGGTCTGTCATGAGCAAGTCTCCTCATCTCTGTATAACTACCGAAACTTACATCCATTTAAAGGTGCTCATTGTACTATATCCTTGAACTGCCTCCAGAAACAAGTTTTCTCCTCGCTTTTCACTTTAGTACGAGACTGCTACTTTCTTCATTCCCTATGTTGCATCTTATCAACAGACTCTACTCTTCTTAGCTTGTGACATAAGCTTCTTATCTCCATATTCCGTCCATTACTTCAACATTAGTTATATGAGTTACCCACCAAACCTTCAGAGTTGTTCCGTAGTACATTTCGACAGCTTCCATCCACTTCTTGTTTGAGTGTGTGTGGTTCACGATCTACACTGTAACACGGAAAATACAGATAAAATACCTTCTGCACCATTCAAAATACTTCACCGTATAATAGGTGGTGATAACTTATAGGTGCTTAAGTCTGGAACCACGTGACCGCTACCGTCGCAGGTTCGGTTCCTGCCTCGGACACGGATGTGTGTGATGTCCTTAGGTTAGTTAGGCTTAAGTAGTTCTAAGTTCTAGGGGACTAATGACCTCAGATGTTAAGTCCCAAAGTGCTCCGAGCCATTTTTTTTTTTTTTTTGATACCTAATATTGTTCCGATAATTCTTAATCTGTAAAATTTATTATAGAGATTATATTTAATATATACTGGATGCAATAGTGTATTTATTTCTGACTGTATAAAGTGTATTGTAATAACAATGTAAATTATGTAAATGACTGGATAATAGACTAGGGAACTTTATTTAAATATATCGATAGCAAAATCAAAATAGCAGTAGCTGTGCCGTTGTTTGTCTTTGCGTATGGAGAGTCTCTGTCGCGCTGCGAACTGAGAGGAAGCAGAGCAGCTTGAGTCATGAAAGAGAGTGCGGATGTGTTTTCTGGGCGTTCCCGCCGACGCATGGTGGACTCTGCTCGCGCCAATGTAGACGCTCCTGTTCGTGAACCGGAGAGTATTGACAGCACGGTAGCAGTGGACAGGCGGAGGAAGTTGCAATTCTGACTATTGCCTGCCCCATAATTATTCAAGCTTCTCGAATCGACTCGAGGTTCACAAGCAGCAGCAACAGCAACAGCTCCGCATCGTTACCGGCTACATTCTCCGTCATCCGCGCGGTACATCGAAAGACTGTTAACTGACAGAGTATTACTAATATTTAAAAGGGAGTACCAAAAAAAGTGTGTAAAATTTTGTGGGACGTACATCTACATCTACATCTACATTTATACTCCACAAGCCACCCAACGGTGTGTGGCGGAGGGCACTTTACGTGCAACTGTCATTACCTCCCTTTCCTGTTCCAGTCGCGTATGGTTCGCGGGAAGAACGACTGTCTGAAAGCCTCCGTGCGCGCTCTAATCTCTCTAATTTTACATTCGTGATCTCCTCGAGAGGAATAAGTAGGGGGAAGCAATATATTCGATACCTCATTCAGAAACGCACCCTCTCGAAACCTGGCGAGCAAGCTACACAGCGATGCAGAGCGCCTCTCTTGCAGAGTCTGCCACTTGAGTTTGTTAAACATCTCCGTAACGCTATCACGGTTACCAAATAACCCTGTGACGAAACACGCCGCTCTTCTTTGGATCTTCTCTATCTCCTCCGTCAACCCGATCTGGTACGGATCCCACACTCATGAGCAATACTCAAGTATTACGGATCCCACACTCATGAGCAATACTCAAGTATAGGTCGAACGAGTGTTTTGTAAGCCACCTCCTTTGTTGATAGACTACATTTTCTAAGGACTCTCCCAATGAATCTCAATCTGGTACCCGCCTTACCAACAATTAATTTTATATGATCATTCAACTTCAAACCGTTCCGCACGCATACTCCCAGATATTTTACAGAAGTAACTGCTACCAGTGTTTGTTCCGCTATCATATAATCATACAATAAAGGATCCTTCTTTCTATGTATTCGCAATACATTACATTTGTCTATGTTAAGGGTCAGTTGCCACTCCCTGCACCAAGTACCTATCCGCTGCAGATCTTCCTGCATTTGGCTACAATTTTCTAATGCTGCAACTTCTCTGTATACTACAGCATCATCTGCGAAAAGACGCATGGAACTTCCGACACTATCTACTAGGTCATTTATATATATTGTGAAAAGCAATAGTCCCATAACACTCCCCTGTGGCACGCCAGAAGTTACTTTGTCTGTAGACGTCTCTCCATTGAGAACAACGTGCTGTTTTCTGTTTGCTAAAAACTCTTCAATTCAGCCACACAGCTGGTCTGATATTCCGTAGGCTCTTACTTTGTTCATCAGGCGACAGTGCGGAACTGTATCGAACGCCTTCCGGAAGTCAAGAAAAATAGCATCTACCTGGGAACCTGTATCTAATATTTTCTGGGTGTCATGAACAAATAAAGCGAGTTGGGTCTCACACGATCGCAGTTTCCGGAATCCATGTTGATTCCTACAGAGTAGATTCTGGGTTTCCAAAAACGACATGTTACTCGAGCAAAAAACATGTTCTAAAGTTCTACAACAGATCGACGTCAGAGATATAGGTCTACAGTTTAGCGCATCTGCTCGATGACTCTTCTTGAAGACTGGGACTACCTGTGCTCTTTTCCAATCATTTGGAACCTTCCGTTCCTCTAGAGACTTGCGGTACACGGCTGTTAGAAGGGGGGCAAGTTCCTTCGCGTACCTGTGTAGAATAGATTTGGTATCCCGTCAGGTCCAATGGACTTTTCTCTGTTGAGTGATTCCAGTTGCTTTTCTATTCCTTGGACACTTATTTCGATGTCAGCCATTTTTTCGTTTGTTCGAGGATTTAGATAAGGTGCTGCAGTGCGGTCTTCCTCTGTGAAACAGCTTTGGAAAAAGGTGTTTAGTATTTCAGCTTTACGCGTGTCATCCTCTGTTTAAATGCCATCATCATCATCCCAGAGTGTCTGGATATGCTGTTTCGAGCCACTTACTGATTTAACGTAAGACCAGAACTTCCTAGGATTTTCTGTCAAGTCGGTACATAGAATTTTACTTTCGAATTCAATGAACGCTTCACGCATAGCCCTCCTTACGCTAACTTTCACATCGTTTAGCATCTGTTTGTCTGAGAGGTTTTGGCTGCGTTTCAACTTGGAGTGAAGCTCTTTGCTTTCGCAGTAGTTTCCTAACTTTGTTGTTGTACCACGGTGGGTTTTTCCCGTCCCTCACAGTTTTACTCGGCACGTACCTGTCTAAAACGCATTTTGCGATTGCCTTGAACTTTTTCCATAAACACTCAACATTGTCAGTGTCGGAACAGAAATTTTAGTTTTGATCTGTTATGTAGTCTGAAATCTGCCTTCTATTACTCTTGCTAAATAGATAAACCTTCCTCCCTTTTTTTTTATATTCCTATCAACTTCTATATTCAGGGATGCTGCTACGGCCTTATCATCACTGATTCCCTGTTCTGCACATACAGTGTAGAAAAGTTCGGGTCTGTTTGTTATCAGTAGGTCTAAGATGTTATCTCCACGAGTCGGTTTTCTGTTTAATTGCTCGAGGTAGTTTTCGGATAGTGCACTCAGTATAATGTCACTCGATGCTCTGTCCCTACCGCCCGTCCTAAACATCTGAATGTCCCAGTCTATATCTGGTAAATTGAAATCTCCACCTCAGACTATAACATGCTGAGAAAATTTATGTGAAATGCATTCCAAATTTTCTCTCAGTTGTTCTGCCACTAATGCTGCTGAGTCGCGAGGTCGGTAAAAGGAGCCAATTATTAACCTCGCTCGGTTGTTTAGTGTAACCTCCGCCCATAATAATTCACAGGAACTATCCACTTCTCCTTCACTTCAGGATAAACTACTCCTAACAGAGACGAACATTCCACCGCCGGTTGCATGCAATCTATCCTTTCTAAACACCGTCTGTACTTTTGTAAAAATTTCGGCAGAATTTATCTCTGGCTTCAGCCAGCTTTCTGTACCTATAACTATTTCAGCTTCGGTGCTTTCTAACAGTGTTTGAAGTTCCGGTACTTTACCAACGCAGCTTCGACAGCTTACAATTACAATACAGATTGCTGCTTGGTCCCCGCATGTCCTGACTTTGCCCCGCACCCGTTGAGGCTGTTGCCCTTTCTGTACTTGCCCAAGGCCATCTAACCTAAAAAACCGCCCAGTCCACGCCACACATCCCCTGCTACCCGTATAGCCGCTTGCTGCGTGTAGTGGACTCCTGACCTATCCAGCGGAGCCCGAAATCCCACTACCCTATGGCGCAACTCGAGGAATCTGCAGCCCACACGGTCGCAGAACCGTCTCAGCCTCTGATTCAGACCCTCCACTCGGCTCTGTACCAAAGGTCCGCAGTCAGTCCTGTCGACGATGCTGCAGATGGTGAGCTCTGCTTTCATTCCGCTAGCGAGACTGGCAGTCTTCACCAAATCAGATAGCCGCCGTAAGCCAGAGAGGATTTCCTCCGATCCATAGCGACACACATCATTGGTGCCGACATGAGCGACCACCTGCAGATGGGTGCACCCTGTACCCTTCATGGCATCCGGAAGGACCCTTTTCACATCTGGAATGACTCCCTCCGGTATGATCACGGAGTGCACATTGGATTTCTTCCCCTCTCTTGCCGCCATATCCCTAAGGGGCCCCATTACGCGCCTGACGATGGAGCTCCCAACTACCAGTAACTGCTAAGGTCAACAGTCCCTAAGCTTACACACTACTTAACCTAAATTATCCTAAGGACAAACACCCACACCCATGCCCGAGGGAGGACTCGAACCACCGCCGGGAGCAGCCGCACAGTCCATGCCTGCAGCGCTTCAGACCGCTCGGCTAATCCCGCCCGGCAAAGGCAGTACCAACTGGCATTTCTTTCACAAACTTTGACAAACTTTCTTCAATCGTAATCTGCTAACTGTCATTGTCCTCAGGCGTTATTACTAAGCAAAGTTCCTTTCCCTTCCACGCAATCACGGAGAGTTGTAAAAATATGATAATTGATTTACTGCTCACTGCCAGTTTCCTTTGTTTGATAATGACCAGTTTCAGTCTGAATTACGATGCCTCAGTAACTGTTGATTCTTGCATTATATAACAGAGGAGTAACGAATTTGTAAAAGGAGTATTAACTTCACTCACTTAAAGTAACATAAAATAACGCTGGCAAAACTAATAGGAGTAAGCAATTTCGTTTATTCTGTATTTAGCTTAACAAGTGTCTCCTGCTGACTTGGTATGTATTTCATTATTATTATTATAAAAGGAAAATCAGTTGTTCACTTGCTTAAAGTAAGTTCACTTCAATATTTCAATAATTAAAGGTAATTGCTTGCCCTTTTTCAAATTCTACAACACCTTACGTGGAGGTTATTGAAAGTTATTTTTACGTAAAAAAATTTTAGTTACAGCCACTCATTTATTTAACCAAAAAATCGACATAACTTCGATTTCATCATTTAGTACTTCAGATTATGTAAATGCAGACTCGATTGTTTCTGATACATTTATTTTCTCGTGTACTGTTGTGATGTGAAAAAGCACGACAACTTTCTGTTGCCACGGCAGTGACAATTTCCTTAATTTTCTTTGCCATTACCTTTCTTAAGATTCTGGACATTCATTGTCCTACTCGACTGCAACTTCTAATGATCCTTGTTTTTAGCTAATCAGTATATTTTGAATTATTTGTATCCTTTTATTAAATATTACGTGGTACCCTTCCCCCGTCTCCCCTGTATCATGCGTGAACGCTAGCACTATACTCCACCCATTTCAAAACTTTCGCCAATGTTTAGATTAGGTTTGGAATAGATTCTTCCTTGAGAAGCCTCTGTTGTACACTTTCCTCCTACTAACCGTTATTATTTTCCTTCAGTAACGATACCCTTACTCACTGAAATATATCATTAGACATACGCGATCGTTGTCAATTATCTCCCAACCTAGTAGGCCGATTATGAAGGGGGATGCTTCAACTTCCTTACAGGTCTATACTCTTCACAAATATTTTCGGAAAGATGTCTAACACTTGAATTTATATTCGATGTACCAGATTTAATTTTTTTAAAGAGATTTCTCTTGCTATTGCAAGTCTGCATTACATATAGTCTCTACTTCGGCCATCATCAGCTTACTGCTGCCCAAATGGGGAAACATATCCATATTTCCAACAGTGGGTGTGAAATGCTCGGGCGCTGATAACCTCGCTGTTGTGCGCCCTCAAACACTAATAATCATAATAATCGTGAAATGCTTAAAAAAGTTCCAGCATGGGGCAGAGACCGTCTAGTCTACACGGACGAAAAATAGAATATATACACGAAACCAGGATTACATAATGTGAACGTTCTGCTGAAGCAAAACGAAAAAAATGTCATAAGCTATGCTACATGCATCATTCGTTACGTCAGCCGCATCAGTCGTGAAACAGCCTCAACGTTAAGCTCACTCTGCCGACACAGACACAAATACTGCAGCCAACACCTGCTCTTAGTGCTGCACATATCGTATTACAGAATCCAGTAAACCTGGATTTGCCGGACAATCGATGTAGGCGATTTCTGAGACTGACAATGTGAGGTCATTACACCTAAAAGAGAACATCTCACCGGCAATGTTTGGAATTTAGTCACTGAACTTCTCATTCTTTTGCCCCAAAAAGGAAAATCATGATAGAGAGCAAGCTGAAGTCCAATAGAATATAAGCAAAGGCAACAGAGGCGAAATCAGCAACCTCTTCTGGTGTTGATATTTTGGAAATGGGAGCAGTCTCTTTACAGACGCCACAAAGTCCTTCTAGTTCACTTCGAGTGGCCTAGGACTCCCCACCAAGGTGCAAAGGGACACAGAAGGCAAGCGTCACCGACAGACAATGTATATACTACAGTGGAATTTATGTGACTTCAGAAATCATGTGGAAGTAATAAAGAAACTAGAGTTGCACGTACACATTTCAAGGATAGTAATACCCCCTGTGCTATTGGGCTACCACCTCAGTAGAAAGTATAATTCAAGTGGCCCAAGTGAGGAGTGGCAGTGTTCGTCATTGTGACTTATCACTCCTCACCTGTCATGCTAATTACCACACGGGGAGCAATAGCTATCCTTACACATTTTCTGTCATTTGAGATAAAACTGTATGCCATTTCTGTTATGCTACGAGAATCACTGGATAACTAAACACTCTTCGACTCGATCCTCCTGCTTTCCCCCTCATTCCTCTTTCAGGAAATTTCAATGCAAATAGTACCCCACGGCGGTGCAACTCGTCTAATCCTAGGGCTTCCTGAATATAGGGTAAATGACATTTTTCTCAGCAACAGGGTCAATCCCCGTCTATCGCAGTTTCTCTTCAGTGGGAAATGCTAGCCTCCACTTATATAGCGAACAGAGCTAGCGAGAAAAATCACCCAAGTGTATGCTCTGCAAGGCAAACTGGGTGCCGTATAGCCAGATGAACTGTTTGATCAGCGAGACAGCATGCAATGTTGGTGAGCTCACACTATTAATGTGAGACACTTTGCCACTGATAAAGCTATGCCAAAATCCTCAGGCCATCACAGCAGGCACCCTGTTGCTTGGTGGACCGATCGATATCTTGCAGGGTGGTTAGTCCTGTGATTATTCCAGCTCACCATAACCGCAGAGAACTCTGAAACCTTTCGGCTAATAAGAGTGAATTCCCAATGGGCAGTGAAGTAGAGCAATAAACGATTGTGAAGCATGTTTCGTAAGTCTGCCCGCCACTATAGGTCTATAATGAGTGTAGATGGTCTTCGGGGAAGGAATGGGATGTTAACTGCTTGCAATATGTATACTAGAATCCTGCCGTCACACCTGTGGAGGTAGCACAGACCAAGGAGCGGTGCTTTTCATATGTGTCTGCATGAGTCTACTTTCAGGTCTCCAGACGTACCGCAAATTTAGCGGCAGAAGACGAATTCATTTCTTCTTCCATGTGGGAATCGGACACAGCACCATCCGCAAATCCCGAGACCTCTCCCGGACATTACGGCATGCTACGGCATAGTAACCGTGAATCAAAAGAAATTCTCCTTTAAATGTTAATGAAATATGAAGTGATGGTCAATATTCTGATCCTTCGAGGGAGTTAATAATAACTTCACTTTTTAAACAAGGCGAAAAGCCCGCACACCCTAGAAGACGTCATGGTGGCACTCTAGCAAGACGTGTACGAAAGACACTAGAGTGGATGATCAACTCCCCCCATGTAAGGACTCTACAAATATTTTTAGGCGCTTGTTTGAAGATGTTATTCCGCTCTTGACATCCTAACCCTGTTCAAGGAGATTATACAGGAGGCATTCCTACGAAAGGAGCATTTAATATAAATCTTATTTCGAATTTTAATTTCTGGTTTCACATACGTATTCAGGTCTCAAATATTTGTGATGTATATACGCAGACTACAGCGACGAATAAGAATTGGTACCAAGGCTGGGATACAAACTGGCGTCTCCTGCTCACCATGCAGATGAGCTAACTACAGCGGGACACGTGTGCAGCGCCCTTGCACAGCTTCACGAACTGCCCTAGCGTGACAACCTCCTCAGTCTTAAGTCCTACTCACACCTGGCCCTGCTTCATATTCCCCTAATTTCAAACAGCGTCACAGAGGTTCTCCAGTTGTATTGAAATAGCACCTCAGCGTCGCTAGGCACACTGCTCCAAATTCAGGCGTAAGTGCTGTAACCAACTGAAAATATATCATTCTAGAGATCTGTTCAGCTCTCAACCGTCTATGACGTATATATGGTGACTGAAACAACGAATGAAAATTCGTAGGAGTACAAAGGCCGGGATTCAAACCCCGATCTCCTGCTCACTATGCAGATGCGCCAACCACTACACCACCCTGGCACAGTGGCTTTTCACAACTGCACGGACTACCCTAGCACCCGTCCCTCGTCAACACAATTTCCGATTCACGTTTAGGGAAATACAAAGTGGGCTGATACTATATACAGAAGGCATACGAAATTACGAGTATGTGGAGACACAATATTTTCTGTCAGATAGACCAAGGAAAATTTCGTGGTTTTCTCCTCGTTGCTCTGGGGTTCTCCCTTCTCGAACGTCATTTTTAAGTATAGAGTTAGGAATGCTATTTTCGATAGGTTTCTTGAGGTTAATAGTGTCCATCAAGTGAGGGGCTTATGCTTGACGTTGTTGGCAATTGCGAAAAATGGAATATCGTGTGCAGCGAGGTTCTCATTTATATTTTAATCATACAGTCGTTCCAGAGTTCCTTGTTTGGTAGAAAATTGGCTTGGTTGCAGCATTTCAGGGAAATAAAACTAAGAGCAGTTAAAGCACTGAACATCCGGAAGTGCTTGGATAGAAGTAATTGAAGCGCAGATAAATCGTTCTTGATGCAGTTCTACAATCGATTCGTACGCCCTCGTCTAGATTACTGTTGTGCAGTGTATGGATCTGCGTGAGCAACATAACATGAAGATGCGGAACACAGTAGATCGTGGGAGCATCAGACTGATCAAGGAAAGCATTATACAGAGGTAATGCGTATATAAGGGCGAGTCGCTTTGTGGCTGCACAAATATTCAAGCTCCAGGCTTTTCTGTCATGACTGGCTTTCGCTGCTACAATTAACAACTGTGCAATACTGAAACGACTAAACAAAAATTACCCACGTGGGACAATACAGTACAGTGTACGGTTTAAGCACCGTCTGATGTTTCTGATGAAGATAGGAGGCAGAATTTGAGGAAAGCACCATCCTGGTTGTTAACGAAGCAGAGGATAATTTTAGATTTAGCAGAGTACAACAAACAGTTCACTACATACTAAGCTATTAACAAATGGGGGAAAGAAATACAGTAGAAGAAGAATGGGTATCTTTGAGCGATGAAGTAGTGAAGGCAGCAGAGGATCAAGTAGGTAAAAAGACGAGGGCTAGTAGAAGGCCTTGGGTAACAGAGGAAATACTGAATTTAATTGATGAAAGGAGAAAATATGAAAATGTAGTAAATGAAGCGGGTAAAAAGGAACACAAACGTCTCAAAAATGAGATCGACAAGAAGCGCAAAATGGCGAAGCACGGATGGATAGAGGACGAACGTAAGGATGTTTAGGCATTTCTCACTAGGGGTAAGTTAGATACTGCCGTCAGGAAAATTAAAGAGACCTTTAGAAAAAAGAGAACCACTTGTATGAATATCAAGAGCTCAGATGAAAACCCAGTTCTAAGCAAAGAAGGGAAAGCAGAAAGGTAGATGGAGTATATAGAGTGTCTATACAAGGTCGATATACCTGAGGACAATATTATGGAAATTGAAGAGGATGTAGATGAAGTTTGAAATGGGAAATAAGATACTGCATGAAGAGTTTGACAGAGCACTGAAAGACCAGAGCCACACATGACTGGTCGATCGCACGACTGTTGTTGATCGTTGCCTGATCGAGGTGCCACGGTGGTCACTGCTCTGACATCGCTTACACGCCAGAAATAAAACCCGTTTCTGAGCTTTTTGGAAGGACAAGTTAAGCCCATGGTGTAGCTTCTTCCGGCTTATTACAAGTGATGAAGTGTGTACCACTTCTTTGAAAACAACAATTTCTTCTGGCGCAGGGTTCCTCTCCACACCCGAGAAATCGCCCCTTTGTGATGTCTGTTGTGTGCTCCTCACAGCTCGTCACATCTTAACTGAGTATTGTTTATGTATCAGCACGTAACCAAACAGATTTCTCTATCCGAAAGAAATGTGTAGCAGGTTCGATTACATTAAATAATCATAGAAGTAACAAATGCTGCTTACCGAAGAGAGAAGGAGGGAGTTTGACTACTATCACACATCTAACAGAATGTGTAGTATGACCTGAAGAAGAAAAAAAAAAAAAAAAGGAAATAAACGGTAGTGCAATGTTTATGGGATATCACAAAGCTGCGTCTATCTTTTCGTAGACTGTTATTACATTGTGACAGCAAACACTATGAGACAAAAAGAAACGACCTACCACGAAGAGATTATTCGAGTGGAACAGGAATCAGTGATACATGTGCATGTAAACACAAAAAAATGATTACAGTTCCAGAAAAAAATGGTTGCTTCATTCAAGCGAAAGAGCTGCGCAGCTTGAGCAAATCTCTAATGGATTGGTCCACCTCAGACCCTTACCAAGCAGCTATTGAGCTTGGAATTGATTGATCGAGATGTTGGATGTCCTCTTGAGGGTTGCCGTAGCAAATTCGATCAAAATGTCACGTCATATCGTCAAAATCTGTAGCTGCTTGGACTCCTCTTCCAACAATGGTCCAAACGTTCTCAATTGGGGTGAGATTCGGCGCTCTTGTTTGTCAAGATACTCTTCGGCAAGCTCGAAGACAAGCAGTAAAAATTCTCGTCGTATACAAACGGGTCTTGATATGAAAACAAATGGCACCCCAAAAGATCACTACTGGTTGTCGGGTCGTATGGTGTGCTACCGTCAGTTTGGTAAATTTTTTGGTAAGATCTTATGGGACCAATCGGTCCCTAAGCGTACACACTACTTAATCTAACTTAAACTAACTTATGCTATGGACAACACAGACACCCATTCCTGAGGGAGGACACAAATGTCCGATGTGGGGGGAGGGGAGGGGGGGACCGTGACAAGACGCCCTAGATCTGGCGGCGTCATTTTGGTACCTCGCCGCTATCTGGGGGGGGGGGGTTTCCAGACATATCTTCCCTGGTCACTGGGGCCCAGTTCGAAGCGGGACTGAACGGAGAAGACAGTTCTACTCTAGTCAATAAGACTGCTGTACGAAGACGTGTCTACAGACACCCCAGACACGATGGTCGCCTACCATGCGGCTCTTCAACCAGGAATGTTGATCAGGGTGGCCATTTTTTTTTCATAGCATGACATCTTGGGTTGTCTTCCGCAGCTCTCTTACAGCAGAGCTGAATGTGGACGAAATTCTACCCCCAGTTCTTTTTTGTGTGTGTTTCATGGCAAGGCAACCGGGGCTCACATTTTAGAAAGGTAATGCCAGTCTGCACACTGAGAGTGTTTCTATTGCTTTTCTTCAGCTTGTCAAACTCAGTCTCAACCAAAACAACGTCGCCGGATCTTCTCCAAATTGAGAACCTTTTGAGAACTATGGGTAGTGCCCTCAAACCAGCTCGGGAATTTAGCTGCCAAACTCACCAATTGGTCACAAATTGTCACGATGTCCCTCAGGAGGTCAGTCAGAAACTCTTTCAATGCCAGTCCGAATAGCTGCTTGCATTAGAGTCAGAGATGGACCAATGCGTCACTGACTTGATCAGTTTGTGAAGGTGTTTCTCTTGAATAACTCATCCATTTTTCTGGAATTGCAATGTTTCCTATTTTTGTCTGTACAGGTACATCACATCTACCGATTTACGTCCCATTGACACAATACCTTCGTGGTGCGTCGTTTCTTTTGCCTTGAACTGTACAATATCTTAAATCGCCGGAATCCTGAAGGAATCAGTGAGTGCAAAAACTGATCAACAGTTGATGTCTAGTGTCACAATATTTCTCCTGAAGAGTTCAATATGAATCGTTACACTTGGCTGTGTTTCTTTACTTTAAGGTACTGAAAACTCCAAAGGTCTTTGATAATGTTCCACACTACACTTTAAAAACTGTCGCCCTGGTAAACCATGTGAAAGCAGAAGACGAATGACTGAGATGGTTCTGCGCCGCGTTGTGCATTACCAGTTGACTCACGAGCCCCATTTGCCTTGTTGCTACCAGGGGCGTAATATATCCTCATCTTCAGGCAACAGAACACAACGACGCTGTAATTTGCTTCTCGTGAATATGTGTCCTGCACGAGGAAATGTACCACAGGCAAGCTATTATATTCCCTCCATTTTTTGCTCGTGACAGTATAAGCTGTATTTACATTTCGTGTGCCAACAAAATATTAGATGAGTTTTCAGAAAAACATGGCCGATGCGAGACTACTAATGATCCATATTCAAGGAGTTATAAGTTCGCATATCTAAAGTGCTTAAACTAAGGAATATTTTAATATTTTGCTTCGTTGCATAGGACAAAATACTCATAATTAGCAATGTAGTTAGCCAAGGTGTATCGTTAGTGGATACTACGAACCTACACTACAGTGTCTCTGGCATACTGTTGCTGAGACTGTAATAAGGACCTCATTACTACACTTGGAAGTCCCCAAACTACACAAATATTAAACTGGACTAAACTGTTGTTAGGTTTCTAATATACACGTCTGTTAATTTTCCGATGATATATCTGTGTTTCGAACTTTCAGAATCCGCTACAAAATAATTACAAGGTGGATTTAAAAATTCAGAATTTGGTTAGTGATTTTGATTGATACAAACCAAATAAAATTATTCTGGAAATCAAAAATTAGGTTGATTTTTGGTAGCAGTTGGTGTCAAGATTTTCGGTTCTCGATACTATCCATGATAGATAAAGCGGAAGAACGTGGTCTAGCACCCTCAGCTTATAAACCTATATTCTATTCGAAAACTACTGAATGATATGTCTTTGGCCATTATAAGAAAGCTGTTCACCGTGAGGAGGAGGCAGGACATTTAGATGACGCAGTAAGGTATAAAGTGAAAGAGCGGCTTTGGGAAACGACAGATTGGCAGGTTATTTTACGACTGAAATCTCTAGATATAGTCTGGCTACAGATCATCTGCGGCTATCATTTTAAATTTCATTCTAAGATATACAAAACTGGCACTAAATCTCATTTTGTCATAGCACATAGAATGCTCATTTATTTATTGTGTCTTATTTGTAATTACATAATTCATACGTTGAAAATATAATAGTTTTACTCCAGCAGTGTTACTATAATCACGGTTTTCAGCCGCTTCAGTGCACATAAATGTAAACACTGAGAGTAAAACTTACAAAAGCTATGCGCTTACAATTGGTAAATGTAGTTGAGGATTTATAATAAATTTAGGTGAGTTTAATGGATGATAATTGCTTATTAAGCTAGATTTGGGGCAGGATTTTTGCTTATCCTTACTTTCCTTACTTTTGTTTCGGAATATATGTCAGAAATGAGATAAAAGGCGAACTGGAAAATCTCCTGTACTGAAACTTGTACAAGGAGTGAAGAATTTCACAAAAACCTATTAGATATAATGGACGTAATACAGACTGTGCACTAAGAACAAAATAAGCGAGACAAAGTAAAAACAGAACAGTCGAATCAAAACTTTGAAGACCGCGATAAAAGAGGATACACTCTCCTGTATAAGAAATAAGATGACAGGAAGAAAAACAAAGGAAAAATTTCTGAGGGGGAGCTGATACGCGAAGAACTGAGATGTGTGTATAAATGTTTCCTCGCTAAAGATGGTCTGCTAGCATCAGAATAAACGAGCAGTCCCTTAGCGTGTGCTCCTCGAGTTCTAAAATGGAGGAAGTACACCGTGGACGGTGGGAAAAGAGAAAATCAAGGAAGACTAAACTGTATCTTTAAAAAATAAGTGCCTAGAAGCATGTGAAGGCAAGGAATGAAAGCGTGTTTGAATGAACAGGCAGAAGACCTTCATCAGAATAAGGTGCTGGTTGTCTCGGTTACTCAAATCATTCAGGGCCAGGAACCTGGAACTGGAACTGGGAAGAGCAATTGAAGAGAAAATTGCTCACGGAGGATGTGAATGGAGTACGCGTAACACATAGTACAAGAAGTGACGATGTAGAATGAAAATATTAGACCGAGGAATGAAGACTTGGAGAAAAGCTAAGAAGTCTAAAATTTGACTAAAGATAGTTGAACAATACGAATGAACTGCAGGTGTCTTTCATTACATTAGTTTCGTTCTCATATTTCTGACATGAAGCCCTTTCCCTTGCGTACTTTGTTTCTGGTTGTTGATCATTTCTGGTTGTTGATACATTTATTTCCGAAATATAAATAAAATAAAATGCAGGCAATAGGACAATGGAAAATTTCGTAAAATATCGTTTCGAGACAATGAATCTTCGATATGATATTATTGTAATTAAAATAAGCAGTCCGCAACATTTAGTTCACGTTTGTTTGCAACTGCATCTAGCGATCAGTTTGTCACTTTTGAAATGTGTCTGATGAGTGGTGTCAAATCCAACTCGTCACAGACCACTTGACTAACAACATTCAGTTTCAGATAATATCCAGTTTAGCTACGTTTCATACGGACAAAAAAATTTCATTCATTCCTTTCTTAGTAAGAAGAGACTTGTACTTTCTATGCGACATGCAAAAATATTTGTGGTTTTCTGGCGATTCCTTAATATGGCAACTGCCTGTCATCCTCCAACAACCTGATGTTTTGTTGCCACAGGGAAACGTGGTTAAAAACGGTAAATTAATAAAGTTCACTCCAAAGTATCACCATCCAATCTAGATAGCTCAGATGAGTAAATAGCAACTTGATTAGTTGAGCTATTACACGTTGAAAACGGTGGTAACTCAACAAGTTAAATGGTATCGTCTGTCATAGTCGAAATGGATCATATTCGACTAGTGGTTATTGCGTAACAGGGCGTATCATACAGCCCTGTGTGCTACTGTAGAGAGTTCACAATATCTGTGGGGTACAGGAGCCGTAATTAAATGAACAAAGGACAGTATCATCAAGAGATGCCTTTTCTACCATTTCCGCATCCTGTTAAGATGATTGCTGCGACCAAAATTTCACACAGTGTCGGGCTGAATGGTCGCTTATGTCTCACTGAGTTTATAGGAGGTGGTCAAAAATGTTCCGCTCTAAGCCCATACGGTCGACAATGGGTATGCCAATCAGGTATATTCGTCGTGAGCACTGAGGCAATCGTCCCACCGACACACCAGGTTGAAGATAACCATCTGGTCGAACACTGTGTTCTGCTGCGTGAAGAAGTCCGTAACCTCCTGCTACATATCCCATTCCGACAGGAATCGTCGACCCCTGAAGGGACAGGTGGCATGGTAATCACAAGAGAAAGATTAGGACTACAGGGTGGGTACTCGAGTCTCTCCCACTTGTCCATAATGGATGAGGCTTGCCTCTCTGATCGATCGACGTCTTGTGTCGAAACACGACCAGCAAGGAATTTGGCGCACCATTCCACGATGCTGTTTTCGACAGCCATGCTGCCACACACACTTTCTTCATTCTCCGAGGGTTGTCTACCGGTGTTTTTCCTTCTGCAGCTAAGAAAAGAATGACAAAACGTTGGTCTTGTTTGGGCGTGTTTGGTAATAACGTCGCCACAGTTTATGTTGCCGCATTTACCATATCCTCGTCGGAAAGACACGAATGACACACTATTTCCTTACCTACATGACAGTCCTTACATACCCGCATAGGAATCACGTTACGTTGCACATAAACTGAATCAACACCCCTTATACAACTGCACCACGCATTTTATTGCGCTCAAGGCAACACATTTGCTGGGAAAACTTTCTACCTAAGAACGTAAAAATTTACCATTGTGGTAACCTCTTTCTATAGAAAGTGTGCAATTGAAGTCCGTAGACACCACGAGTTATCCACTGTACCTGTAGAGACACAACAGTGTTTTTTCTTTACTTTCTTGTTAAATGAAATTTATTTCTTTTTCGTATGGATGTAACAGTCAGAATGGAAAATATATATCATCTGTGGGAAAAATACTTACGAGTTCAAAACGTGAACTGAAGAGAATGGTAACAGTTTTGAACTTGAGAGGAATAGAATGAGTGACAGGACCATCTCTGTAAAAATCAAATTCGTCTTTTGTCTGACTTATTTCACCTGTCACTTTTCTCTTCAGTTTTCACTCTCGTGGCCTTGGTATGTATCGTTGTAAATGTGTTGGTACGAACAGTTATTTATTTTACACCATCAGTGACTTTGATTATTTCCTGTCATTAATCTCTCAGTTATGTTATTAACAGACTGACAAGAAGAAAAGACGATGAGTGTTGTATCAACAGCAATAACCGGTTTGAGCAAAGTTTGCACAGCCGCTATTGCTGCCATCTCACAGAGATTGTACGAACTGTAGTAATAGTTTAGAACCTTCAATTCACTTAATTAAAATTCCGAATGCCCAGTACGAATTAAATTATCTTACTTGAAATGTTTCAAACTTACACAGCTGTGAAAATATGCAGCCTAGCCAGTTATTCCGGAAACACGTAATATGCCGCGTGACTTGAATATTTTCAGTTCAGCGTCAATTTTCCTCTCCTGTAAAATGAAGTATCCTATGTGAACTAAAAGATAACGACCACGGGGAAAGTAGCTGTAAAACAGTCTGCAGTATACAGAAACACTAGCATATTGCATTGGTGTCAGATGGCAAGAAAGCAATGACTGCGCCTTGGCCCCAACAGTCATAGTAAGGCTCTGAATTAAGTTACAGTTTTAAAATAAAATGAGCATCCAGTGGTAAGATCGAAACTCAGTGACATTTCTATTGAACATATCAGTATGCACTGGAGCATCCTTCTGTATTTCTGTCTTTGCTAAGATTCCTAGGTGATTAGACGAGATGGCCCAAATACCAGTTGGAGCTTTTTTTCTGGTCCTGGAGGGACTAGTAATGGCGTAAGATACCTCTTATCTGTTCATTACAGTTTTATTGTCTCTAGACACTTGAAACAGAGAACTGTGACTAATTTAGAGTCGGCTGACAAACCTCTGGTCTGTTCTCATTGTTAGACAAATCTGCCGGTCTTTCAGCAATGCTATCCATCGCACGCTTCCAAGGCTTGACCTGCACTTCCTCTGTGGCCTCGGTATGTCCATTTGATTAATTTACGCCGGTGATGTTGGCCATCTAACACTCCACATGGTTTGTTCTGTGTCTAATTCTTGCGAATGGAACACCGATTAAAAAACTGATGCTCATCGTTTCTGCAACCTATGTATATGCCATTCGGTGACTGAATCGTTGTACCGTCTTCAGATGTGATACAATATAACAGACTGCCCCGGGGTTCTTGTATCATCAAGTTTTCTTCTTCACTTTTCGTATACTTCGATTTTCTTTTACCTGTGTTCAGTGGCAGTCGATTTCACTGTAGCGATCACTGAGTTTAAGACTTTGGCTGAGGAAAACATGGAGACATAATCCAAAAAGGCTGGGAACTCGTGTGAGAGAAATTCTTTCATATGTTGAGTAGCTGACAGGATTTCAGGCGTGAAGTCAACTCGAACGATATTCATCATCACAGGTGTTTTCTAAATGAGGAAGAAAGCTTTTGATGAGTAATATAGCTCTCTTGATTTGATATGGAGAATAAACTAGATCGTTATTTTGTATCAACTACTTTTTATAATGTATCTTCCCATAAGATACTATGCTACTAAAACATAAACTGACTAACAAAAATTTTGTAGCAAGATACTATCGCAATAATATTTTGAAATAAATCAAACAGATATTTTCAATTGTTGGGCAGTCATTCCTATTTTATTATCTTTCAAAATCAAGCGGAATAATCTTTGCGCCAAGAAGCACTACTAAGTCCTTATCACTGAAACTGTAGTGCGCCTGTTTGTCATAAACACCTACGCGCAAAGTAGAATTGTCAGGTCGGTATGCTGTGACCTGCCCACAGGCAGCAGTATACTGTAATACTGTCGCATGATAGTCCCTCGCTGGCGGCCAGCCCAGAGCTTTCAGCAGCTGGATATTATCTGAGCAGCTAACGCATACCGAGCCAAACTCCATGTGAAACAAGGAATAATCATAAAATACAAAAGTAAATTACGCAATGTAGAAGCATTATCTCATAACATTCCATGCCAGGTGGAGTATCTTCCGCTAACGAATATTTATTTTTTTTAGTGCCAATTACGCAACACCAGCAACAGGAACGCTTCAGGCTGCTGCCTTGCTAGTTCAACTCAATTTAGTAATACAAACGTTAACCACGCTAGTCTATTGCTGGACGGACGATGTTTGAGTTTCCGGGATAGTGTAATTTGCTGAAGGCTTCAACTCTTCCATTTTGCTCCAACGATCTATGACGGGTAAACTGTCATTTGAAGTGCTAATCAATATGAACACGTGCAACATTAAATTTGTTCAAATAGTAGGTTTTCCGGCTTACCAAAAATCACTTTCGGAACATGAATGAGGCTAATGGTAAAAGTGTAAAAGGTAATGCAGGTTTTAAATTGTATGACATTTCCAGGGGGCTGATGTGGACTCTGACCACAATCTATTGGTAATGAACTGTAGATTAAAACTGAAGAAATTGCAAAAAGGTGGGAATTTAAGGAGATGGGACCTGGATAAACTGACTAAACCAGAGGTTGTACAGAGTTTCAGGGAGAGCATAAGGCAACAATTGACAGGAATGGGGGAAAGAAATACAGTAGAGGAAGAATGGGTTAGCTCTGAGGGATGAAGTAGTGAAGCCAGCACAGGATCAAGTAGGTAAAAAGACGGGGGCTAGTGGAAATCCTTGGCTAACAGAAGAATTATTGAATTTCATTGATGAAAGGGGAAAATATAAAAATGCAATAAATGAAGCAGGCAAAAAGGAATACAAACGTCTCAAAAATGAGATCGACAGGAAGTCCCAAATGGCTAAGCAGGCATAGCTAGAGGGCAAATGTAGGGATGTAGAGGCTTATCTCACAAGGGGTAAGATAGATACAGCCTACACGAAAATTATAGAGACCTTTCGAGAAAACAGAGCCACTTGTATGAATATCAAGAGCTCAGATGGAATCCCAGTTCTAAGCAAAGAGGGGAAAGAAGAAAGGGGGAAGGAGTATATAGAGGGCCGGCCGAAGTGGCCGTGCGGTTAAAGGCGCTGCAGTCTGGAACCGCAAGACCGCTACGGTCGCAGGTTCGAATCCTGCCTCGGGCATGGATGTTTGTGATGTCCTTAGGTTAGTTAGGTTCAACTAGTTCTAAGTTCTAGGGGACTAATGACCTCAGCAGTTGAGTCCCATAGTGCTCAGAGCCATTTGAACCATTTGAGTATATAGAGGGTCTACACAAGGGCGAAGTACTTGAGGACAATATTATGGAAATGGAAGAGGATGTAGATGAAGATGAAATGGGAGATACGATACTGCGTGAAGAGTTTGACAGAGGACTGAATGACCTGAGTCGAAACAAGGCCCCAGGAGTAGACAACATTCCATTAGAACTATTGACGGCCTTGGGAGAGCCGGTCCTGACATAACTCTACCATCTGGTGAGCAAGATGTACGAGACAGTCGAAATACCCTCAGACTTCAAGAAGAATATAATAATTCCAATCCCAAAGAAATCAGGTGTTGGCAGATGTGAAAATTACCGAACTATCAGTTTAATAAGTCACAGCTGCAAAATACTATCGCGAATTATTTACAGACGAATGTAAAAACTGGTAGAAGCCGACCTCGGGGAAGATCAGTTTGGATTCCTTAGAAATGTTGGAACACGTGAGGCAATACTGACATTACGACTTATCTTAGAAGAAAGATTAAGGAAAGGCAAACCTACGTTTCTAGCATTTGTAGACTTAGAGAAAGCTTTTGACAATGTTGGCTGGAATACTCTCTTTCAAATTCTAAAGGTGGCAGGGGTAAAGTACAGGGAGCGAAAGGCTGTTTATAATTTGTACAGAAACCTGATGGCAGTTATAAGAGTCGAGGGGCATGAAAGGGAAGCAGCGATTGGGAAGGGAGTGAGACAGGGTTGTAGCCTCTCCCAGATGTTATTCAACCTGTATTTTGAGCAAGCAGTAAAGGAAACACAAGAAAAATTTGGAGTAGGTATTAAAATCCAGGGAGAAGAAATAAAAACTTTGAGGATCGCCGATGACATTGTAATTCTGTCAGAGACAGCAAAGGACTTGGAAGAGCTGTTGAATGGACAGTGTCTTGGGAGGAGGGTATAAGATGAACATCAACAAAAGCAAAACGAGGATAATGGAATGTAGTCGAATTAAGTTGGGTAATGCTGAGGGAATTAGATTAGGAAATGAGATACTTAAAGTAGTAAAGGAGTTTTGCTATTTGGGGAGCAAAATGGTCGAAGTAGAGAGGATATAAAATGTAGACTGGAAATGGCTAGGAAAGCGTTTCTGAAGAAGAGAAATTTGTTAACATCGAGTATAGATTTAAATGTCAGGAAGTCGTTCACGAAAGTGTTTGTATGGAGTGTAGCCATGTATGGAAGTGAAACATGGACAATAAGTAGTTTGGACAAGAAGAGAATATAAGCTTTCTAAATGTGGTGCTACAGAAGAATGTTGAAGATTAGGTGGGTAGATCACGTAACTAATGAGGAGGTATTGAATACGATTGGGGAGAAAAGAAGTTTGTGGCACGACTTGACTAGAAGAAGGGATCGGTTGGTAGGAAATGTCCTGAGGCATCAAGGGATCACAAATTTAGCATTGGAGGGCAACGGGGAAGGTAAAAATCGTAGAGGGAGACCAAGAGATGAATACACTAACCAGATTCAGAAGGATGTAGGTTGCAGTAGTTACTGGGAGATGAAGGAGCTTGCGTAGGATAGATTAGCATGGAGAGCTGCATCAAACCAGTCTCAGGACTGAAGACCACAACAACAACAACAACAAGGTAAATGGTACTACATTTCTCTTTTGAAGAATTTAATGAGATATTTGTTGTCTCGTGTGAAATCTCATCCCTGAAAGCTGTGAGTGAGTTTTTCCTTTCACCTCCATAAATCATCTCAACTTGACGATATAGTTTTCCATAACATCTGCTCGTACTCTTCATTGCATTTTCTGAAATTTTTTGAAGAAATATCACTAGATAGTTTTCGATGAACATTTATGATATAGCAGTCAATATTTCATTGTCTTTGATTCAATGTTTTCGTTTTGTGACCCTTTAAGTCCTACACACAGCATGAAGGTCCGAGTGTCAGCCGGCTGGTGTGGCCGCGCGGTTCTAAGCGCGTCAGTTTGGAACCGCGTGACCGCTACGGTCGCAGGTTCGAATCCTGCCTCGGGCATGGATGTGTGTGATGTCCTTAGGTTAGTTAGGTTTAAGTAGTTCTAAGTTCTAGGGGACTGATGACCTCAGTAGTTAAGTCCCATAGTGCTCAGAGTCATTTGAACCATTTGAACCGAGTGTCACGTGCACTACCTGAAAGTGGTGACGTATTCGTCGTCAAGTTCAAAAAATTTCTAGCTCGATTTCGGTGCTCCTCTACATATTCTTTTCGGTACGGATGAGTCAGCATGCGCTACCAATATATCCCAAAATGCCACGCTCAAAAACGGAATTTTTCCGAGGTTTATATTTCCAGTTCTGATGGCGATAGGAAGGTAGAGTCAAGTGTTTTGGATGGCTCTCGGGCTAGGGAGCAGTTGTATAACGAACACAAGTCTGGCCTTATGCAACTATTCCTACGGTACAGGGAAAAAGTTGGAACGTTACGCATTTCCTCCACCTTGGGCAAACGGAGCAAATCGCTTGGTTCCTTTTTCCATCAGATACGGTCTACGATGCGCCTTATGGAGGCACCACTTATTTCTTGGGCTGTTACTGAGAAAACTCGAAAAAATGCTTTTCACCATTTTCTTCGCTGTCAGCATTTAACAAAAGGCAGAAAATTGCCCAGAGTTGAAGGGCATATTCTTTAAGCGTTTATCTATGAATTCTACATTACAGCTTTTAAAAGTCGTTATCCCTTATCGATAAGTAGAAGTAAAACATTATTTTTGGATACCAATACTTAACCGCTTGTTCGAAGACTGCTATGGATAGAATGTGGTTGGGATTTTTCCGATACATTTGTATGATCCGGATGCTGAACAGCATAGAAAATTTTCTTGATATCTTCACATGTTTCCAAGATACAGATATTCGGAGTTGCCGTACTTGTAAATGTAAAATCCAGTTTGAGGTGAAATCTAAATCATAAGTAACCGCAGCAAATTGCTCAAATTTTAATGAAGTATTCACTATGCATTTATGTAGAATGCCATGTTCCCGTTCTCAAAAACCTTATTCCATTATGGAGAAGGATCCCAAGAACTTAATTTTGGGTACAAAAACCAAGCCGTGCATTCCAGGAGGGTTATGTACAGCAAATGGATTTAATTTTTAGGAAATATTTCTACGATCATAGTCTCGCGCAACCGTGGAAATTTTTGTGTGTCATTACCCGTTTCTGAGAAACTGAGGTTGTAAGTTCCCCTACTAGTACAAGTAAAACACGGAAGTAAAATCCAGTGTGAGACGAAAACGTAGTGACTTAGCACGGAAAAATATACTCTAAAGTGTCTCCTTTTCCATCAGAACGGTTCTTGTAAATCGCTGTTACAGTACTGAAGCACATGCAAAATTTTTGTTTATCAAAACTCGGTCTCAGATGTAAAATTAGTTTAACGTTATTTCCGTTTGATATGAGTAAACTATCAAAGTTTTACTGACCCATGAAGTTCCTTTCATATGAATGACATGCCCACGTAGCAGGGAAAAGAAGGGAACCAACAGAAAAATGCACCTATCGGAGCTCAGGAGCTCAAAAAAGGCGAATATGCTCCTGTCTAAAAGACTGTGACTGTGGGGGGTGAGGTACGAGCTGCCCCATTCTACCTTCCTCACCACCTTTAAAATTTTTCTCGATGCGGACATTTTAGAGGTTTTTTTATTTTTATTTTTTATTTTGCTGGAGCAGAAGGGGAGTGGTAGTGGAAGAGTGACGGGAAAGTGGTAAGCATAGGAATGCATTAGACGGTGGGGGTGGTATAGTACGAGCGAAGAAGACAGTGACAGTGTGAGGAAAAGAGATGGAAACAGTGGCTGTGAAAGTTAGTTAACCGTAAAAGTGCTGGGAAAAGAGAGAAGGGACCGTTGACAGTGGGAGAGGAATAAAGAGAAGAAGAAAGTCGAAGTGGGTGACAGTCAGTGATAATGAGAGAGGCTATAATAATCACAACGAGGAGGAGAGTGATGCTGACAGTGAGAAAGGACAGCAGCAGGAGGAAGGAATGGATGAGATAGTGACAATAAGAGAGAGGAAGAAAGTAGTTGTAGGACAGACCACTGTGTCTGTGAGCTATAACACAGGGACAGAGAGACACAAAGAGGTAATGACTATGCTTTGGGCTGAATGGTTGAATGAGAAGGGACAAGATGGGAAGGGACGGTGTGAGAGACTTATAGCGATAGACTAGCATGTGTGAGCGAGTTACAGTTATTGGAGCTTGTGGGAGTGAAATGTGAGTTTCGGATTAAAAAGAGGGTGAATATGTTCGTGAAGTAATGAGCGCACATTTGAAACCCTAGTTCATTAGCAGTGTGTTATCATCCACAAGAGTGCACCGCGAAGGAACAATAGTGTGAACTTCAGATAGAACCTGCCACTGGCGAGTGCCAATTTAAACCCAAAAGCGCTACGCTCGCACTCAGTTATTTATACTGCTAGCCTATATTTGCCTTACCTTATTATGCTGAGTCTATGTTACGGTGATTGGCGTACACGCCGCAGTGCAATAAAGTTGTACTATCGTTCTTGGTTGTGTTGTGTGTCCAAGCTCCAACAGATCGCATGCCAGAATTTTTGGGAAAATTTTCAAACGTGCCAAGGGAGGTAGGATGAGATAGGGGGTCTCTCTTTTTCTTCACAGTCTTTTAAACAGGAGCACATTTGTCGTTTTTATGCTCCGACAGGAGAATTTTTCCACTGATATTTTCATACATGAACTGTTCCTAACATTTCGGCAGGAGGAAGCATATAGCTACAATAACGGATAATTTAAATTCCCTATTATTTTACTGATCTAATAAATGGACTTCAACTATCGTGTGTTTGTATGGCTGTTTTGTTTTCGAAAACACCCTGGAAAATAACGTACACTTACCGTATTCTGACTGGAGTAATTGGGACGTATTATTGGTGTAAGTTATTGTCTGGGTAGGAGGTGTTTAGGGGAATATAGGAAAATCCTGTAGGAAACTCGGGTTACGCATTGACCCCAGCTAGCCCTCTAGACAGCTGTCTGCACACAAACGCAGTACGCAAAGTGTTTTGCTCAAGTGGTGTGCTTGAGACGGCCCTGGATTAATACGGGTGGCTAACCTTCGAGACACAGGCAGCTGTGTTCTCTAATCTACGGGCTGCTCTGCGTAGGGCGAACGATGCTCCTTTCTTTAAGGTCTTTGCAGTTTCCGTTAGGCTTCAGCACGTTTGTTTTATAAGATACCATCTGCAGTGAGTTTCTGTTATTGAAATGAAGCTGATAATTTTTACTCCATTAATTTGATATAGTTCAAGCCGTTACAGGACACAATACAAAGCCTTAAAAAATCTCCCTAATAAATGTGAAATACAGAACAAAAAGGAACAAAAAACAAAATCCGAGTGCTTTGTTAAATTAAGCATTCTCTCAAAAGATAAAACCTACTTCTAGTTCATTGCTGGAGGGTGATTTTGTAAGTTGGTAAATGAATAAAATGTGTTGAAAGGTTTTGGACGGCAATGACATGAAAAACATTGAACACAATGAGTTGTACTAACAGTGGTGGGGCAGAAAGTTGGAAGAGTGCCCTAAAATAAAATGGGTGTGTTTGTGTGTGTGTGTGTGTGTGTGTGTGTGTGTGTGTGTGTGTGTGTGTGTGTGTATGTCTGTGTGTGGGGGGGGGGGGGGGGGGGAAGCATAGACTACGCTTAAGGTGTGACAAATATACCCTTATATTTTGATGATATACGGAATGTACAGGGTTCAGATGGCCAATCGCTGTCGTTTTATGTAGGGTTCATAAACCACGCATGAGATTTTTATATGCTCTTTCTCGCTACGCGCGAACTATTAGTCCTACGCGGAAAAAAAGTGAACAGGACCATTCTGGAGGAATGTGGTTAAAGTTTACATTGGGCTACGTTTCCGCTGGAGGCCATGGTTTTCTAGTTATTCACGAAAAACGTACAAAAGTGACCATCAAACCCTTCACCAGTCAGTATTTCTAGTGTACTGCACATGGCATTGTACAAATATTTGCGACTGGACGAATTATTTCCCGTATTCTACATTTTTTGTTTACACTGGCTGGTTTTATTACGCGTCCAGCTTAGTCGAACATTTGCAGATTGAAAAAGTGACGTTTGTGTAAATTTTACCTTACAAATTTGTAAAGTTTAACACGATAAAACAAAGTTACATCTTTGTATTCGTCAGGCATCAGTGAGTACTAAGTTTGGATCGAATGGTCAACGTAATTAGTCTTAGAGTAATGTTTACAAAAGCTGTGTTTCGTACTTCATCCTCACGGGTACGTTTAACGACATACTGGTGGCGTAATTGCCCAATCAGCAGAGACCAGAAAAGATTGAATATCACGAACATTTATTGTAGTCGGAATTTTTTTACACTTTTACGAGGGACTGGCACTAACAGCGTACTACAAATCCTTAACGGTGAATGTGAGTGTGAGGTGGAGGTGCATTAAACGTCATCTTTACATGTTTTTCATAAATAACTCGAAAACCGTGGCCTCCAGCGAACGCGTATGACAGTACAAGATTGAACTACATTAAATTTCCAACAGAAACTCCTGTTCAGTTTTTCTGTAGGATTAACAGTTTGCGCGTAGTGAGCGAGAAAATGGAAATACCTCGAGCGTGATTTAATAAGACGGGTAGCATAAAACGACAGTGGTAGGGACAGCTGAATCCCTTTTATATTGCCTCCCGCTTATAGCGTCTAGCTATGCGATGAGACACTCTCCTCGCTTGTGTACGTAAAATTCTGAGCGCAGAAAATCATTAATTAGTAGTAAGATCATACATAACACTGTGCTAGAAAATAAGAGGACGCAGTGTAGTGTCTGATGGCAGTTGTCACCAATCGATAAAGCGAAGACTCACCTTTTCTCGGGAGCTGAAACCTAATTAGCATGCTGATAATTTCTGTTCGTCACTAATATTCCTCAGTCACTGCTGAGTAGCCAAATGTCTTTTTTGAAAATAATCTTGACTCAGCTGGTAAGATTACGTAAGACAGCAAGACAGTGGACAGCCAGTGTGGCATTTTAAAGACAATTAAACACAGAGAGTGATTTGGCTCTTTATAAAACGAATATTGTCAGTAGACTCAGTGCTGGTTCCCATGCCTTGCTGCGGTTATAGCCCCAAACTCTGTTGATGAGTCCGTCCCCGGTACGAATTTCGATAGCCTCTCTAACGACGCTGTCCCAGTATTTAGATGTCTGTGCCAAGACTTTGGTATGTTGGTAGTTCATTTCGTGATTTTCGGACAAACAGTGTTCTGCGACTGACGACTTGTTGGCGTACACAAGGCATGGGAACCAGCACTGAGTCTAATTAAAGAGAGGCTCAGCAAAGAAAACGAACGAGCGACCTGCGCGGATGGGGCAGTTACGCCGACGCCACCACAGACGCCGATGCCAGCCTCTCAGCGACCGCCGACGCGCGGCTGCGGGCGCGGACCGCGGGGAGAACGCCTCGCGGGGGAAGGGGACTTAGGATGGCCGCCCGCCCTCAGGAGCTCAGTTCGTCAGCGCACCTGACGATGGCGACATATCTGATCGCCGAAATATTGTGCCCGTTGCATACTATGGACCGGCAGTACACCCGTGGACTGTTCGAGCAGTTTACCAGTTGTCTGCAGACAAAAAAGAGCCGCGATGGTTTGCAAATTCTACTTTAATTTCTACACTACAGAGCTTTTGAAATAGACTCTGAATAGCACAGCCATCTGCATTTTATTACAAGTCCAAATACTTCAGTCTAAACACAGAATCGCATTTTGTGGTATGAGTCAGGAGAATAAATTTAAATTCCCAATAACTGGAACCTTCGCAACTCTCTGAGGTGGAATACAGTGTCAGATCCAGTCACGGAGCTACGTACTCGCCAATCCACTGGGTATGGCTGCACAGCGGTGTGACAAACTTGGGAGTCGAGGTCTGAGATAGTTCCGTCCTAAGCTGGTAAAAATCGAACCTACCGGCCAATTTAAGGAAGGTTTAGGAAGAGCTCTACGTGTATCTAGTCGGTTACAGGCCCTAGGCTACACTAACATGCCTAAGCTCAAAAAATAAAGTTTTCAAAAAAAATTTTGTTACATTTAGTTATTTATTTATTTAACTTGATCCGATTAAGGAAATCAGACCCCCTCTCACATCGGATGAAGTTTTCACACGTATAGTATATATTACACCATACCTATGTAAGAAAATAACAATTTTAACATGACAACTAATTGTAAAATGATTTGAGTTTCTAGAGCGGAGGTGTGACTAAATTATACTGACTATGAACCAACACAGTTTATATGTCATTTCTTATACTACTGCAGCTACAGTGTTAATAGTAATAATAATAATAATAACCTAATAGAAATAAGTATATTATAATAATGAAACTGACAATAATGGTGGCACTAATATCAGTATTGATAGTGACAGTCAAGAGAAAAATTTACAGGCCTACGAAACGGATGTTTTCTGACACAGGCAGTTCTGAGAAAAGGAACTTTAAGGGAACTACCTCGCTAAGAATACTGGGAAATGAGAAACATCAGGTTGGAAAGAAGGATCATTAGTACATGCGTCATTACCAGTCTTCTGAAGCTGTAGATGTTATTTGGTTCTCTAACATCGTGCGGGAGGTTATTCCAGAGTCGGGTTCCTGCTACTGAGGACATAGGAAAAGTGACTGAATGATGGAATGGGACAGAAAGGATTTTTCTCTGTCGGGAAGGAATATGTCTGCCGTGTTTTTTCAGATAAGAGCGCTAAGGCCGAACGAAAGACGTGAGGGACAGTGTTCATTGATAAGACAATAAAGAAGACGAAAGATATGGAAACTCCTGCGTTCGTCTGCACGCAGCCAGCTGTACATGTGAAGGTGACATGTGATCAAAGAGTCGAACATCCCAGATAAAACAAACACGGGTCAATTCATACCAGTTACCGGCTCAATGAGCTTTCCTGAGAAAGTTCTTGCAGGATAACATCGTTGTAGTCAATAACTGGAAGAGTAAATATTTGTAAAAGTTGGTTTTTATGGTCAACAGGGAAGAGATTTTTATATTTTTGTTGGGTATGGTAAGATATTAATGCCTTCTTACACATCGCAGTTACATATCCAGTCCAATTTTGATTTTCATCTCTTACTACTCCTAGTCTCTTTGCTGAAGGAGAGAAGGTGATATTTGTCCCAATAGCATTAACAGAGTACATCGGGCACAGTTTTGGTTTATTTTCAGTGTAAGTAACGTGAAAATAAAAAAATAAAAAAAAACAACAAATGGGTCCGGGTGCGGACGCAATCTCACTACCCTCAGATTACCGTTACGCACTGTTTTCAATGCGCCATCCGCTGCCTAGGTTCGACGTCAACATAAATGGCACAGGCCTCTCCCGACCGACACTAATACTGCTTTCCTTTCGTAAATGTTTGGCCATTTGGAGCTTCTGTTTGTGCCATTCTCATTTCTAGCTAAACCCTGGATGTTCAATGAATACACTGAAGTGCCAAAGAAGCTGGTATAGGAATGTGTATTCAAATACAGAGACGTGAAACAGGCAGAATACGGCTCTGCGGTCGGCAACTACTTTATAGGACAACAAGTGTATGACGCAGTTTTTAGATCAGTTACTGCTCCTACAAGGGCACGTTATAAGTCATATGGAAAGTATTTTATTTTATTTTTGAATATATTCTACACCGGTTGAAAACGTTAAAGTTTTTACCTGCATTACTTCAAAATCTAATAAAAACGGTAATTTTTTATATAGAAGGCTGCGTATTGATTTGTTATCAAGGTTAAATGTCATGTCATGTCCAGAAGAGGAAAGGCACAAGGTAGAGGAGGTGGAAACAAAGTTTGAGAGTCAAGAAACTTTATGATATTAGAACCATAAGAGAGAGGCTGACAAACAAAATGATTGATGAACTACAGCAGTATTATGGGATGGAGAGTAGAAATAATACTGGGGATTTGCTGAGAATGAAGCAGGTAGTATAGGCTATCTTCTTCCACTGACTGTCAACTGATGCAAAACCAGCACACTACCTTTGCCCTCCTGGACCTCATTCATGGTGCAATTACTGCAATGCCCAGAACTCAGACAGTTTATACAGTCATAAATATTCCATCCCAGCACAATTTATGGATATCATAAAACCTATTTACAGAGACCTGACAATTCCTGAATTACTGTAGAAGTGTCTGCATGGTCAGACTCAAAATCCCAATTAGTTGTTCAATAATCTTAGTATAGACTTGCTTACCAAAAAAATGTTTTTGTTGGAACGAAGACATTAAAGTGGAGAGTCAATAATGCTGTTATCGTTTTTAATTATGGCAGCATTGCTAGGCTGAAAGTACCACAGCATATGGGAATTAATGCCGGAGCAAATTGCACCAGAGAACTTGAACGGATGGACAAGGTTGTCATTAATAAGGCAGAGTATGCAGCACAGTTGGCCACTAAATAGTCCAGAAAGGAGAAAAGAAGAAAAAAGTTGGAAAAATATCAAAAGGATGATATACAGCATGGTGCAGGGTGCTTCTGAGAGACTAAAAATAAAAAATAAGTGTATATTAAGTCTGTTACAGGCTTTTGAAACGTTAGACGCCGTGCCTGAAAATTTACATTTTCTGTCGCATTTTTCCCTAAATCTTAGAAACCACATCGAGTACAATATTTAAATTCCCAGGGAGTAATAAAATGCATATCTTGAGTTTACTGAACTAAAAGAAGAACATAATATCATGTGTAATTAAAATTATTTAGGATAACATACAAAAAAAGTACACAAATTTTTAACCATGTAATCAAAAAATTGTATTTCCGAAAACAGTGGATGAAATGCCGTTATTATAGTTCAGTTGACTCAGAACATACAGCTTAATGACCTGTAAAAGTTTCATGTCAATGGGTATAGTGGTTCTTGAAATACAGGGAAGCCAAGTCACTTAATTTAACATTGCCGGGATAGCGTTTCCAACTCCCCTTAAGTGAGTTTGAACGTGGGGTTATAGTCAGCCCACGATCCATGGCACCCATCATCTCCGATGAGGAGAGGACTTTCCCGTATTACCATTTCACGAGTGTACCGTGAATATCAGATATCCGGTAAGACATCGAATCTCCGACATCGCTGCGGCCGGAAAAATATGCTGTAAGAATGGCACCAACGACGACTGAAGAGAATCATTCAACGCGACACCAGTGCTACCCTTCCACAAAGTGCTTCAGATTTCAATTCTGGGCCATCAACAAGTGTCTACGTTCGAAACATTCAACTTAACATCATCGATATGGGCTTCCGGGACCGAAGGCCCATTCGTATACCCTTGATGACTGAACGACACAAAGCCTTACCCCTAACCTTGGCTACTCCACACATACATTAGACTGTTGATGAGTTGAAACATGTTGCGTTGTTGGAGGAGTCGCGTTTCAAATTGTATCGAGGCGATGGACGTGTACGGTTATGGAGACAATCTCGTGAATCCAGGGACCCTGCATGTCAGCAGGGGACTGCCCAAGCTGATGGAGGCTCCGTAATGGTGTGGGGCGTGTACATTTGGACTGATCTGGGACCCTGATACATCTAGATACGACACCGACACGTGACACATACGTAAACATACTGTCTGATCACCTGCAAGCATTCATGTTCACTGTGCATTCCGACGGATTTGGACAGTTTCAGCATGACAATGCGACACCCCAAACGCCCAGAATTGCTATAGAGTGGCTCCAGAAACCCTCGTCTGAGTTTAAAAACTTCCGCTGGGCCCCAAACTTCCTGAACATGAACATTATTGAGTATATCTGAGATTCCTTGCAATTAGCTCATCGGAAGAGATCCTTACCTCCTCGTACTCTTACGGATTTATGGATAACCTTGCATGATTCACGGTGTCAGTTCCCACCAGCACTACTTCAGCCATTAGTCGAGTCCATGACACGTCGTGCTGCTGCACGTCTTCGTACTCGTTGGGTCCATGTACTGTATCAGGCAGCTGCACCAGTTTCTTTGGCTCTTCAGTGTAAATGATGTTGGCTGATGTTTAAAAAATGTAATTTATTAACACGAACGCAAGAAAAATTATCATTCAAAAGACAATAGGCATTTGCTTGGCTTTAAACTTGAATAACGAAAGGAATAACTAATAAGAAGGACTCCGAACACAGCGCAGGCGTGGCGCCGGCTCTAGACAAAGCGTAGCATAGCAGAGTTTTAACTGAACGGAGACTGAACCAAGAGTGAGCCCCTTGAATTACCCTTAACTTCCCCACTAAAATATGTTGAGACGCTCTCTTCCTGCTGCTACGGCCAGTTGCAGGTCATGGTGCGAAGACCCTTCCAGTAACAGAATTATAATAGTACCTGTTCCTCCCACCAAGTTTGTACAAAATTGTTGTCGGCCGTTCGACAGGCTACGGAAAGAGTGATGCACCCAGAAACTTCGTCCTCACGCGCTACTAAATGTCCACAACGCACTAAAAGTAGGAAAAATTTGGGCTATGGTTCTCAAGAATGCTTTGAAAGATGTTATCGCATTCTCCAGAAAGCCACTTCCCAGGCCTGCAGAAATATTTCTTGCCTAAGGGAGCGTCTAGCCATAGAGGTGGGTTACTCACAGGAAGTGCCCTACCCTGGTGCCCTTCGAGTCAGCTGATTGCAGTAAGATGATTATTGTTGACCATCACAAAGGGTAGCTTCCGTCGTCGACATAGCAGTGCGCATTCAAGGATTTCCCTAGACGTTTGCCGGAAGAATCTCATCGCGTATTTGTCTCCGCAGAGCATTAATTAAAGCGTAAATAATATGAAAGTAATGACTATATGGGTTTACCAGATCACATCATTCATATCATACGGAGTTTGTGCTCTGACCAAGGAGCCACGGTGAGAACTATGTGTGGAACAACAAAATGGATTAAGATTCAGAACGTGGAACGGCAAGGCTTCATATTGTCACCTAACTAATTCAATCTGTACGAGGAGCACGTTATGACGAATGCCATACTAGATGAAGAAGAAAACGGAATTAAGGTAGCTGGGATAAATATAAACTACCTTAGATACACAGGTGAAACTATACTATTGGCAGAAAGTGAAGAAGAGTTAAAGACTCTCTTGATGAAGCTGAAAGAAGAAAGTGAAAATGCTGGTCTTAGGCTGAATGTTAAGGAGAAGGAAATTACGGCAACTGCGCCTATCATTTGACAGCATATAAGGGGAGAAACAATGGAGGTAGTACCTACCTTAAATTATCTCAGTTTTCAGATTTCGGCTGGTGGTGGCTGCAGCCACGCAATCAGGAGACGATTAGTGCTTGGTAGCTAGGCAATGTCAAGCCATGACACGGTTTTAATGAGAAAAACAAGCACTCTGTCTTCAGGCCACGAGTGGCCTAACGGGACCATCCGACCGCCGTGTCATCCTCAGTGGAGGATGCGGATAGAAGGGGCGTGGGATCAGCACACCGCTCTCCCGGTGGTTATGATGGTATTCTTGACCGAAGCCGCTACTAATCGGTTGAGTAGCTCCTCAATTGGCACCACGAGGCTGAGTGTACCCCGAAAAATGGCAACAGCGCATGGCGGCCTGGATGGTCCTCCATCCAACTGCCGATCACGCCTGACAGGGGTTAACTTCGGTGATCTCACATGAGCCAGTGTATCCACTGCGGCAAGGCCGTCGCCGGTTTTAATGAAAAGAGATATAAATTTAGGAAAAAATATCCGTATAATAACAGCTATGGTCTTTCCAGGTGTGATGTGAGGATGTGAGACCTGGGCCATTTGAAAGGCGGAAAGGCGAACAATGAGTCATTTGAATTGTTGCGTTGAAGGAACCTTCTTAGAATGTCACGGATTGCAAAGGGACCGAATAGGTCAACATTAGAGCAAATGAAACCAGAGTGCTCTCTGGAAGGTCTGATACTGAAACAAAAGCTGACCTACTTTGGATACATTGTGAGAAAACATTTTTCACTAGAAAGAACGCTAATGCTGGGGACGATCCTAGGTACTAGAAAGAGAGGACGTCAAGGGATGAGATGGATCGATGGCATCAGAGAAGTAATGTGTTACAGCCAGGAAAGCCTACGGGAGATAATAAAGGACAGAAGAAATTGTCGTGGTTTGGTTTATGGGGTCGCCGAAAGTCGGAACGGCTCAAAAATGGCTCTGACAAGGTAACCTCCCCATCGCACCAACATTTGATCGCAAGGTCATAGGTGAATGAAAACTCTTATGTTTTCATCACTTTTTTGGGAGTGATTATCACATCCACAAGAAAACCTAAATCGGTCAAGGTAGAAGAATCTTTTTACCCATTCGCCAAGTGTACAATTAGGTGGGTCGACAGTATAGTCCTGTCATGTGACGCACATGCTGTCACCAGTGTCGAATAGAATATATCAGACGTGTTTTCCTGTGGAGGAATCGGTTGACCTATGACGTTGCAATCAAATGTTTTCGGTTCCCGTTGGAGAGGCACGTCCTTTCGTCTACTAATAGCACGGTTTGGCGCTGCGGTCGCAAAACACCGACACTAAACTTACTACAGTGAACAGAGACGTCAGTGAACGAATCGACAGATCTTAACTTTGCAAAAATTTAGAGAGTAAACTTTTCACTCGAGGGAAGAATTGAACCAAGGACCTCTCATTCCGGAGCTGTTCACGCTACCCACGGGACCACGGCGCTCCAGAGCTCATACTGTCCTTGATGTTGCCTATCTTGCGCATGAACTACTCAATTTGTATATTTTGCTTATTTCTTTCATAGTTCCACACAAATTCTTCCTGTTTTCTCGATTGATCTGCGTTCAGTTTTTCAAGGCCTATCCACTGTGCCAACTTATAACTAAATCTGAGGGGGGTGCGATGGGAACGTTCCCTTGTGAGCACTATGGGACTTAACTTCTGAGGTCATCAGAACTTAGAACTACTTAAACCTAACTAACCTGAGGACATCACACACACCCATGCCCAAGGCCGGATTCGAACTTGCAACCGTTGTGGTCGCGCGGTTACAGACTGTAGCCGCTAGAACCGCTCGGCCACACCAGCCGGCAGTCGGAACGGACTAAATAGTAAGTTTCTATAATGAGAAAGAAGAGTAAGGTTTCGTTGATGTGGATCATCAGCATTTCATCCTGAGGTCCATCAAGTTGGTGTATCTACTGGAGCAAAAAATAAATCGAAAATTTACATATCCGACTATCTTGTGAGTGAAAGTAAAATGAGAGATGGCTGGCGAGAATGGCCTGCCGTCCTTCAGGGTTTGAATAGCCAGGTAAGAGACAATCACCGCCCGTTTTAGCGAAAGCCCACACGCCCGTGTAGCAAATTCGTCCACCCTCCGTTTCTTGGTATATTGCCTGTAGCGAAGAGTGGGAACAAGTCCTCGTGAAAGCACGCCGGTGGGCGAAGGTTATTTAATGCTGAAGAGGACGCTCTGACACTGAATGAGTGAAGAACTTCCGGCTGTTCCGAGCCGCGGCGCACAGACAATGGCTGCCGCTGCTGCTGCCTCCGCCGCCACTGCGAGCGCCTGCCGCTGCGGCCGGCCGGCGCACACAGAGGCGGCAGCCACGGAGCAGTACAGGGGCGCTAGCGCCGCGGCGAGGCGCGGTGCATTATAAACGATTGCTCATCTGCATACCAAAAGCGCCGCCGCGGCGCGGCGCTGCAGCACAGTGCCTGCACCGCTGGGTCCGGGTCCGCGAGGGGGTGGGTGTCTGCAGGGGTGTGTGTCTGCGGCCGCTCCGGCTGCCCCATTTACATTTTTCTGTGCCCTACTGCGGGCAACTAGCGCAAATGGGGCCTCGTTTGAAGCGGATACCACTTTTCATCAGCCCATAGTTCGCTCTTATGCGACGAGAGCCCAATTCTTCTCCAATCGTTTCAGAAGACTCGATACTGACTAGTAGAGGCATGCAGCGAATTATTAGCCACATCCCCATTTATACGCCACAGACCACTATGCAGTGCGTCACAGAGGCTACTTCGTGCTTACGTTACCAACATTGCGTCCAGTTCCATTCGCGTATGTTGCGGAGGAAAAGTGACCTTTTCTGTGTACCACACTCTGCTCCCTACGGTATCTAACGTCACTCCTACAATCGCCACGTCAGATACACGATAGCGGTAGTAGAACTGTCGCTCCGTATTCCTCTAAGTTCAGTGGTTCCGAAACTTTCTTAGACTAGTATCCCTGAGTGCAGTCAGTCATTGCCCTGTACACCCGCCCTCCTCTCTTCCCCCCCCCCCCCCCCCCATTCCCCCACCTCAATATTGTCACCAACCTTAGAACCTAACTAAACTGCAGAATGAAACACTTTTCTTGCAAGACCGGCTCTGAGCACTATGGGACTTAACGTCTGAGGTCATCAGTCCCCAAGACTTAGAACGACTTAAGCCTAACTAACCTAAGGACATCACACACATCCATGACCGAGGCAGGATTCTAACCTGCGACCGAAGCAATTGCGCGGTTCCGGACTGGTGCGCCTAGAACCCCTCGGCCACCGCGGCCGGCTTTTGCAAGACTTATTTTTTTAAATGATAAGAGGTGAGTGATATTTAGGTTGTGTTTGTGTTTGCGTACTCACACGTGTGTGTATGTGTATGTGTGTGTGTGTGTGTGTGTGTGTGTGTGTGTGTGTGTGTGTGTGTGTGTGCGTGTGTGTGTGTGTGTGCGTGTGTGTGTGAATGACGAAGGTATTCGTGGTGCACCGCTAGTGCTACCACGTCTCCTTCTCGGAAAAGAAAGCTAACTTCTCACATTGAGGGTAGACAATTGTTAGAAAACATGTTTCTCCTGCATTACGCCTCTCCAATGCGGTACTTGCTTTATCTGCACTCTGCAACCTCATTTAAAATCAGTTTCAGATGTGAGGACTGTACTTACTGTTCGTAAATCACTTGGTTGCTGCACTCCTTCCTTCTGATCTGGCAGAAGTTGGACGACTTCAGGCTATTAATGCTTTGTGTCTAACCACTCTAGTAATAATAATAACAATAACAACATTAAAGCTGTGTACAGTACTATTGTACCTGTTATGTAGCTACTGCTGTAAATAATTAATTTATCTTTCTCGGATGGAGTTACGAGGCAATTTCTGGAGTACTGCAGGTACTATCTACAATTCGGAGAAAACATTTTCTTGAGGTATTTCGCATTTGTTACGTATGTGTCTCGCTTTTGTCATCAGCGATGTACGGAACAAAGCACAACATGTGAGTAGTGGGTGGACCATGTAAGGAACCTGTAACCTCCACCGTATTAATGCAAATAACAGAGAAAAAGTAATTATTGATAACTGATACAATCAACCTTCGTCTTACAAAACTGTGATAACACTGTGCGACAACGAAAATGTAAATCGAACGAAAATAGGTAATTCCTATCAATTCTAATGACTATAAGAAATACAATCCAAAATTAGCTGTAGTTTCCATTTTATACTGTTTTATTACTGTGAGATAATTATACACGGATCCTTACGTTAAGTTTAAAATCAATTATTATAATGGTTGGTCAGACTCATTACAACTAATAACAATGGATTATACTATTGTCCCTGGTCTTACTTCTGTGTAATAAATTTTAATATAAACGTTTTGATAGCAATTTTAATGATCATTTAGTCTCCCTTCTCTTCAGCTTCAGTGACTTTATTAATGCATGTAATAATTTTGGCACATTTGTTTCCTGATTATCTACCAGCTACTCAGGTTGACTGCTGTTGAAGTGAACCAAAATGCCTCCAGTTTGCGTTAACAGTGCTGATACATTTTGCTATATGTGTGGAGAAGTGACATTTGCTTCACAAAAAAATGCCACCAGCTTGTGTTAACAGTGCTGATACATTTTGCCATATGTGTAGAGAAGTGACATTTGCTTCACAAAAACAACAAATAACTTCATCGATTAAGAAAGCTTGTGATGTGTATAACTTGTGACAGCAACCACAGCAACGTCAGGCATTCAGTGCATGGGAAAGGACCTTCAAAGCCCTTTGAAGAACCCATGATCTAGCGTGAGCCAACTATCCACGTCAGTGACTGCTACTTTCGTATGGTTCCTCCTATCAAGAAGGGAATACCTAAGAAGAAGAAGTGGACAGTGATCTGTCCTGACATTCCATCTGCCATACGTTCATTTCTACATGGGGAAGCATTGCCAATACCTGAACCACCGACAGAATACGAGATTACTTCTGATGGGGATTCTGAATGTCCTGAACCATGTACATCACAAGATCCAGAGTTTCCTCCAAATATATCATCAACTGATGATCCTCAAAAATTGTCTCAAAATCAGTTGAGAGATCTCATTATAGATTTGAAGCTCTCTAGTGCTAAGGCTGAGATTTTAAAATCAAGATTGCAGCAGCGCAATTCTGTGGAAACTAATATAAATGTTACATTCTGCCGCAGTAGAGAGCAAAAATTCACACCTTTCTTTTAACATGCAAGATAGTCTTGTGGCATGTGCAGACATAACCGGTCTATGAAGGGTCTCAGAATTAATTACCACCCTGATGAATGGATACTCTTTATTGATTCGTCAAAGATGAGCGTAAAAGCAGTGGTTTTACGTATTGGTATTGAGCTTTCTTATATTCCAGTTGGGCATTGTGTGTATATGAGAGTCATACCAAAACATAAAAATGTTACTAGAAGCCATTAAGTTACGAGTATAATGACTCTCAATGCCAGATCTCTGGTGATATGAAAGTGGTTGCTCTGCTGTTAGGTATGCATTTAGGGTATACTAAATATGGCTGCTTGTGTGTATATGAGAGTCACACCAAAACATAAAAATGTTACTAGAAGCCATTAAGTACAAGTATAATGACTCTCAATGCCAGATCTCTGGTGACATGAAAGTGGATGCTCTGCTGTTAGGTATGCAGTTAGGGTATAATAAATATGGCTGCTTTCTCCGTGAATGGGTTAACCGAGTTCGTGCATCTCATTACAGTAAACATTAATGGCCCACCAGAAAATCTCTTCAACCAGGTATAATGAAATTAAGAGTGAGCCTCTAGTAGACGTCAAAAAGATTCTGCTTCCGCCCTAACACATGAAGTTGGGTCTCTTGACAGACTTTGTTAAGGAAATGAACAAAGTTGGTGACGGGTTTATGTACTTTATGCAAAAATTCCCTTACTTAAGTGATGCCAATGTAAAGGAGGGCATCTTTGTAGGCCCACACATTCGAGAGCTTTTTGGAGACCATACTTTTGATAGAATCATACAAGAGAAGAATGCATGGGAATTCTTTAAGACAGTATGTTTACAGTTCTTAGGGAACAAACCAGCAATAAATTACAAGGAGATTGTAGCTAACATGTTGTCATCTTATGCAAATCTTGGGTGCAACGTGTCATTGAAAATGCATTTCACACATAGTTATCTTGACTTCTTTCCGAAAGATTGTGGTGCAGTAAGTGATTAACATAGGGAGCGATTTCATTAAGATATTGCCACATTTGAGAAGAAATATGCCGTAAAGTGGAGCTCTACTGTTTTAGGAGGTTACTGCTGGACTGACATAAGGGCCGTTCCCGAGTATGTATATAAACGTCAAGCCAAGCGGTAACGGTCATCTTCGGAATTTATCTCTGAACAAAATATGTAATTACATACACTGTACATACGGATATTTAACATTTTTAATAATTTATACAAATTTGTGACCAGTTAATTTATATGTTTCCTTTTGTGCTTAACATAGTTCTGGTACAAAGTAGAGTTATAAAGTATTTTCATTCATGTAATATATCCTCAATGTTTCTTAATATTTTGCTTTTGTTCTTCCAGAATGGAACTGAAATTTATCAATGCACAACACATAACATAATTCAAGTAACTATTGAATTAAAATTAGTTATGCCGAATCTTCGAACATGAATGCATATTCAGTTAGTAAGTTATTTATATACAATGTAGATAATTTTTTAAAAATACTAGAGCTAAATACTTATGAAGCCAATGATTTTGTATCATTTTATACTGAAATAAAGATAATTAACTCAAAATCATGCAATTTACACACTTTCACTTTAAAAACAGTCCAGTGTAATAGTAATGATATTTCGAAAATAATTTAGTTTCATGACTGAAACAGAATTCAATCGTTTAGTCTGCACCCCTCAAAAAAGTTTATTTTATCCCTCAAGAGAGTAATACCCCCAGGTTTGCAACTATTGCTCTATGGCACCACTTTATATGCAACGAAGGGAGTTCAGATAGAGAAATGTTTCGCCTACACTCTAATACGCACTGTACCGACTAATTACGATCCTTCAACCCAGTCTCTCAGTTCGGTAGATACCATTTGTCACGTCTACTTGATAGGCACTCCAATCGCAGGAGCACTGCTCAGATAACTTTCTTGTATATGTTAGGTTGGTATATAAGTATGTAGCTTTTTTGGTTTGACTGTCGATATTCTGGTTGCTCTGAGCTTATTTATAGACTGCCATTTTTAATTTGTAGTTCACTGTTGCTATTTCAGTTTAAGTATTGTTATTTGTCATTTAGAGGTAATGAGCGGAGGTGTGGAAAGTAGAAAATGGAGTTCCATATGGAGAAATCGAAACATTTCCGACATATTCTTCTGTCTAGTTCAATACGGGACTGGCAACAGCGGAAGCAGCCGGAAACATTTGCGACGTGTATGGGGATAATGCCATTGGACACAGAAGGATTTACTTGAAGGAAGGATTGACTTGACATTACTGAGTCTCCAAGTTCAGGAAGACCTTCGTTTAAACAGATTAATCCGTAATGCTCCACGTCTTTGTAATCGAGCAAAGCCAGACGTGATGAACTATGATCTTTCCACCATCGTGCGACATGCGCATGCTATGGAGAAGGTAGAAAAATCGCGTGTTTATGTACCGCACGCTCCAAGCCAAAATTACAAAAATAAGCGGATGGCCATAAGCGCATCTCACGTTACTCGTCATCAACTTGATCGTGAACAACACCGGCCATTTCTATCCTGTATCGATATTACTGATGTGAAATGGTGTCTCTATGCTATCATAAGGAGAAGAAAGGAATGGCTGAGCCCAAACAAAGCAGCGACATCCTGTACAAAGATATGCGCGCGACTCACAAAAGATAGTGTTATGCATTCGAACAGCGAGGGTGTAGTTTACTACGAACTAATTCCTCGAGGAATAACCATCAATGATAAAATTTATTGTCAGGAGTTGAAACTTCTTGTAGACGCCGTCCAAGAGCAAGGACAACGATAACCCCGCCCGCGTTCTGCTAGACTGACAACAAAATCTATAGAAGAGTTGAATTGCGAAGTCATTCCGCATCCACCATATTCAGCTGACCTAGGGCGCTCAGCTCTTAATCTTCTCCACTCTCTATCGAACAACCTTCAAGGAACTTTCTTAGCGGATGAAAATGCGCTCCGAACGTTGCTCTACGAGTTCTCCGCCCAAAACCCACGTCACTTCTACAGTTGCGGAATGGAAAAGTTACCCCAGCGTCGGCACACTGTTGTCAGAAGTGAAGGAGAATATATTATTGATGACTAAATGTCATTTAGGTGTATCTGGTGTGGTTACTAAACTTGCGGAGAAACGCTACGAACTGATGCATCAACCCAATAACATCATTTACACGACCATTGCATTTTCAGTAACCAAATCATGAGATATATGGAAAATATAGGAAGATAATGTTCATTTAGAGCATTGACGCGGGTTATTAATTTATGGTGCGCACAGGTTCAAGTACTTGTTCGTTGCATGTATGGATAACCCATATTTTCTTTAGCCTTTCCCTAACGAAAAGACCTGTGTGATCTGAATTACGTTACTTGCAAGTGTACTTCGAACAACGCATCAATTTTCCCCTGGCCTTAAAAAACGTCGAAAATATTTCTCATATTTATCTCTTAGTTCATATTCCAACAGTACAGTTACAGCTTTTCTGAAACAATGTGTTTCACAACCATCACTTCTCTCCATTTCTGCAAGGGGACGTCAGTAAGTTAGACATGTCGTGGAATACTAAAACCATTCACCAGAAATAGTGGTACATTGTCAGACGAGATTACATGTTCTGAATTTCCTGCAGACACAGTTGTGCTGCGCTATCGGTAACAGATGCATCACATTTTGGGAGATGCTGAAGTAGTTGTTCAGTCATCAAGGTTGCCATTTCCACTGTAACGTTGTAGTATCGAATGAATGCTTGTCTAATAATAACAATGAGTTTATTGCAGCTAAACAGCCATACAAATTCAAAGTACAATAATAATAATGAAATAAATTAGAGATTTTACTTATTGTGATTTGCATAGTCACTTATTGACCATGTCCTTTTAGGTACAGAGCTCTATATAGTAACGTTTGCGTATTTGATGGCACAATTTACACTTACAGATATCGTTTTTGTTCACGATACGGCGTCTTGCTGCAAATAAGGTTGTGGAAATCATGGACTGCCATTTTGGTGATCATGTGTCTCATTTAGAAGTTTTCCTTTGTCCATGTTCGGTCAATAATGGCGCCTGTGATGTAAAATTATGGAACTGTGTCGTCCCTCTTTTCCTTCAGGGCTTTAAGTAGACTTTCCAGAGCGCTGCTGTTGGGTAGCATGAGGTTTGTCCTTACGTCTTCAATGAGGAAGGGTTCCCTCGCCAGCAGGTGTACAAGTCTGGACCGTGTTGTTTTGGACACTCCTACAGGTTTCTTTATATAGGTCGCTTTCACTCTCTCTAGCGTTTTTAGTTTTTTTCACTGTAATACGTGGCCCGATAATTTATATGCCCTACATCAGTATTGGGAAGATTTTGGCACTCTTTAGTATCATTTCAGTTTCTAGACTGAGGAATCTGATGTATTGCATTTCACGGATTGCCGTTATTGCTTGCATTGTTTTCTAAGTTACATGTTTTGTGAAACATTTTGTGGTTGTTTGTATTGCGACCCCTAGGTACTTAAAGTCTGGTACAATCTTCAGTTTTCTCTCCCGTATGAAGATCTCAGCTGATGCAGGTGCTCTTCCTTTCTGAGTGCCATCAATTTTGTTTTCGCCACATGTATTTGGAAGCAGTGTTCGACACTCATATCTTCCACAGCATTTATCGCTTCTTGTAATTTCACAATGTCCTTGGCTCCTATTACAATATCGTCTGTATATGCATATGGTATTACACCCTCCCTTTGGGGTATTCTTACTATTTCTTCAGCTGCAAGGGTAAACAAACAGAGGACTCGGTGGAACTCACTTCAGTACTCCGCTTGATTGGAGTATCGGCTCCGATAAGGAGAGGTTGTCCGATATCTTTATTTCGTTTCATCGCAGTACTGCGCTTATGATTCGTGTCCATTTGTTGATTCCTCATAGGGTTTCCTCTAGTTTATTGGTCATTAAATTTCTGTTTATAGAGTCAATGGCTTATATGAAGCCTTTAAATACTACATATAAGTTTTCTCTATTGAAGGGCTTCCCACACGCACTTCAGCAGGAGTTCTATTGCCGTCAGAGTTGATCTTCCCTCCCGAATCCAATTTGGCTTTCGGGGAGGTGATCATCGATTGTTTGGTTTACTTTTTCTGCTACCATTTTTGTGAATACTTTCAAAGATAATTTTCCTAGGGCTATGTCTATGTATTTGCTAGGGTCCTTGAGGTCTCCTTTCCATTCATGAACCATTTTTATTATTTACTACCTCCACTGTTCTAAAATGGAGGCTGTTGATATGCACTTATTGTAGAGTTTTCTCCATATTGGCACTAGTATTTTGGCACTATCTTTTAAATACTTACTATTAAGTCTTTCAGGGTCTGCAGCGTTTTGGTTCTTGGTGCTGATCTACTGCGATTAACTTTTTATCAGTATTATCAGGAACTTGTAGAAGGCAGTTCTCTTCACACCTTCAGTCATTAGAAATTCCTCCAATTTAAAATTTTTCACAGCTACGCTAATTCCGAAGACTAGTTGGCGTTTGCGGGCAATTCAGACTCCCCTTACAGTAACAGGTCGATGTATTGCCACTGGATCCTTCTACATCTACAGACCTACTGTGCAGATCACATTTAAATGCTTGTCAGCGGTTTTATACGCTATTTCAGATTAGTTTGCAACGTTTCACTCTAGAATATTAAGTGTGAAAATGGCAATCTAAGTCTTCCAGTGTGATCTCTTATTTCTTTTATTTTATTACAATAATCGTTAGTCCCTATTTAGGTGGGTGTCAAACTGTTTTTACATTCGGAGGAGAAAATTCGTGGGCTTTGTTTTATTGATTTCCGCCCGTCAGTGACAATCTCTTCCGTATTTCGCTACAGTAAATATCGAAAAACACATCAGAAGAGAACGGGCAAGCATAGTGTAGGCAGTAGATCTGTTGCATCTTTTGAGTGTTCTGCCACTAAAACACAGTCTTCGAAATGCCCCCGCCACAATGGTTCCAGTTTACGTTGTTCATAATGGTAATTCTTTTGTATTTCGTTGAATCGACAAATTTTCAAATTTATATGACTTTTCCAGTAACCGATATTTAGCGGTGTTTATGTAATATTTATTTGAAGGACCTCATACGTTTTTATGTACAGGTTGTTTCAAGAAGGACTTCACAACATTTAAAATTCCTATAAATTAATTCATAGTACCTACAGAAGTGATTGTAGCGTAAATTTCTAGGGAAATACATCATGATTTTTCTCGCGTTGTTCGCTAGTGTCAAATCGCACGGTAAGGAGCGCTAGCGGCAGTTGCGTTAAAGATCGCTGCCTTCACTGGACCAAAGAGCGCTAGCTGTGGGTTTTGGTTTGAAGAATCGAAGTCGGCGACAACAATTCAGCGTAATTTACATACCAGATACGCTGGAGATTCTCCTAGTAGGCCTAAAATTTATGAGTGGCATAAGTGGTTTGTTGAAACAGGGTGCTCGGTATGACATGGGAAATCATCGGGTCGTCTAAGCACATCAGAGGACGTTGTTGAGCGAGTGAGACATCGTTTAGTCAACAGCCCTACGAAATTGTCCCGGTGTGACCCTCGCGAACTGCAAATCCTATACACGACTATTTGGCGTGTGTTGAGAAAGCGTTTGCATTTGAAACTGTTCAGATTGACGATCGTTCAGTGAATAAAAGGCACTGATAAAACTGCTCGCAAAAACTTCTGTGCGGATATGTTAAAACGATTACATGAGGACGGACATTTTTTGGACAAAATCGTCTGTTCTGACGAGTCGTCTTTTCACTTAAGTGGCGAGGTAACATAACTGTACGATTTGGGGCATTCAGAATCCACATAAAAACTGCAACATATTCATGATAGCCCTAAACTGAACGTTTTTTGTGCATTGAGCAAGAACAAAGTGTACAGCCCCTTTTTTTCTGTTAGAGAATCGTCATCTGGATAGTGCACCTGGATATGTTATAACAATTTTTGATACCACAGATCGATGAGGATGACCAAGAACGAAGTGTTTACTTCATTCAAGATGGTACACCAGCCAACTACCTGGCTGACGTCCGAGATTTTCTCAGTGACAGCTATCCAGGTCAACGGATTGGTTGTGATATGCCAATTGCAAGACCCTCACATTCCCAAGACCTGAACCACCCGATTTTTATATGGGCACCATCAAGGACATTGTGTTTGAATCTCCTGTGCCGGCTTCACTACCTGGATTCCGAGAAAGAATTTACGCAACCACTTAACAAGTTACACCAACAGTGCTACAGCGAGTTTATGAAGGAATTTAGTTTGGATGGGATGTGTGCTGGATGACCAACGGAAGTCACATACAACATCTTCAGTTTAATGTAAAAAAACGTGATGTGTTTCCCTACAAAATAACACTAAACCCCGCTCCATATCTTCTTTCAATAAATTTATATGTATTTTTAAAATTGTAGAGTTCCTATTGAAACACCCTATGCAGCTTATTGTTACTTTACATGCCAGACAGATAACTTGTGTAAATTATTTTGTAACTTGTATTGATCTTCTGGCAAGTTTACTTAATGATAAACAGTATTATTTTCAACTAATGGTACATGATTTTTTATGCTTGGTTTTTATGTCGTACGGATACTATTTTATATGTCTATTCTACTGAAGGCATTTTATACCAATGTAATAATTAAATTATGTCGCGTGGCTTAACGTTCTTGCTATGTATTCCGTTCAGAAAATTATGTTTCATATTCAAAATTTTAATGTAAGTGGATTAAAATTTATCATTCTATTTTCGTCACTATGCGCACCACCTACATATGCTTTACCGCCTCTGGTGGCGTAAAGTGTCTACCTACAGGTATAGGCAAAATAATGGAAACACCGGTACTTATTTGGGAATTAATAAGCGGCTGCACCCCCATTTGCTCGTAATACAGCTGCGATTCTTCTAGTTATAATGGCTAATTGACGAGGTAGGCAGAAATACGCCTCGGAAGTCTGTGCTCCAGTACCGCGCACTAAGTTTCGATAATGTTCAACTCTGGGGACTGTACTGGCCAGGGAGGACGCTGCAGTTCAGTTGCATGCTCCTAATACCACGAGTGTACTGTCATGGCTATGTCAGTAGGTGCTTTATGGTCCTGAAACATTGGAATCAGTGTTGGGGGACATTTGAAACATGGTTTATGCATAATTATCTAAAATGTTGACATAATCGTTAGCTGTAACACGGCTTTTGAGAGTAATGATGAGACCAGCAGAATCCCATGATACGGCTGTCCACACCATCACACTTCCGTTGGAATCAAACAATCAGGATTCCAGGCTGCTTCTGTCTTTCTCCAGACGTAAACCATGCCCGATGTTGGAAAACGTTAGCTCGTCGGAGAAAATGGAGTGTTTCCACTGATCAGCCGTCCAGTATTTATGCTCCTGACACCATGTCTTTCACTTCTTTGCCTTGGTTGATGTCACTAATGGAATCTGTGTAGCAGCTCGTTTATGAATATACGCTTTATGGAGTTCTCGGCGGACAGTGTCGATAGATACTCAAAGATGGCTATCGAGCTCTGTAATCACTTTAGCCGCCGTAGTTTTGTGTTGTTTTGACGCAGTTCGTGTTAGCGTACGACGATCTCTGTAAGTTAATTTTGATTTGTGCCCACTATTACTTTTACACGATGATGTCTTTCCATGTTTTCTGTAGGCTGTCATAATTGGTGGAACATCTGCTCTTGAAACATTCAGTAAGTTGGCTGTCTTGGTTACTGATGGTCCAGCTAATCGGGCCCTCACAATCTGCCCTCTTTGGAAATCTATTAGGTCTTTCAGTGCAAGTCGACCTTGGCCTCTGAATGCAAATACAAAGTGTGTACTACCCGTAAACAACCTTCGCTGACGCCTAGTCCGCACGAAACACGCAGAGTCCAGCGCGACATGTTCCTTACCTGCGTTGCTGACCGTCAAACACAACCATCCCATTACTACCACTGTTCACATTACTTTGCCTATCTCCTGTACGTCTTCGTAGAGAGCGTGAAGTTGTTTTGAAAATAGTTTGCCATGAGAACTGTATCAGTTACAACGTGTCTTTATGCATATGAATACCTAGATGATCATGGTGTGTATGTCAGCTCTTAATATGACGAGTCCACAGCTCGTGGTCTCGCATTCTCGCTGCCCGAGCACAGCGTCCCGGGTTCGATTCCCGGCGGGGGTTAGGGATTTTTCATGTTCCTCGAGATGATAGAGAGGTACTGTTGTCCGCATCATTTCATCATCATTCCTGGAAGTGGCGAGACTGGACTGAGCAAAGGTTGGAAATTTGTACTGACGCCGTAACCGGGCAGTTGAGCTCCCCGTAAACCAAACATCATCATCAATATGACGAAACTTTGTAATGCTTGTACTTTTGTCACGTTGTAGTTTTGCAGCACTCACATTAGAGAACATTGTTCTCATGCTGCGAAGGTATCGACTGTGTCTCTCCTCTAGTATGACGTACTTACGACCAGATTCCCTCTGGAATTTTTGTCAGATACCGAGACAGTGTTCCTTTATGGAAACTATTAAAAGTTTCTCTCAATAGACCCCGAGTTAAATATCGACAATTTCTCATACATTATCCACCACACAAAGGGCAGCACACTCTCGTCATTTTAACTCCTTATACACTCCTGTCACCGACATTATATTTGTTATGCGCTAGAGTCTCTCAGAATGTCGTACGAAGAAGGTTAGCAACTGCTGTAATCTGACGAAAATGGCGTGGGCGAAGGTGTTGAAAGAACAGGAAACAATGTTTGTTTCGTAAACCAATCACCTTACTTTTGAACACAGTCTACGTCCATAGATATATACTTGTACCAGAGATCCAGCTGATTCTTCATCCCACAGGAAAAGAAGGTTGTGTCAAACTCTGCAAAATACTCGTTGATTGAACACTTCATCATTTGATGAATATTTCTTCTCAGGAAGGCAAAATTTGAAGTTAGGCAACAGGAAGAAGTTACCTGTGGCAAAATCTGCCGAATAGGATGGATGATTGCCCAGTTCACGCATTATCACCACTGTTATCGTTGATGTGATGGAAGATGCATTATCCTGGTGAAACAGCACTTTCTTGTATGCCAATGTCGATTTCTTTAAGCCAGTCAAAGTTTAAAACGATCACAAAATGAAGCATTATACGATCCAATCACGGTTCTTTCTTTTTCCTGTGAATCCATGACGATTATTCCTTGGAATCCCAAAAACAGGGACCTTAACCTTATCTGCTGACAAAATTATCTCTGGTGCTTCAGTGCACTGTCACCAAATTTTTTCCCATTGTTTTGACTGCCTTTTCGACTGTTGTGTGTAGTGATTGATCTAAGTTTCATCAACAGTTACAAATCAGCGCAAAAAGTGTTACAGACTGCAGTTGAACATCGCCAGACATTGTGTTGAAATGTTGTGCCTGATCCGCTTTCGGTCGACTGCGATTGCTCACAGAACCCACATCCCACAGTTTCTTCATAGCCAGTTCTCTAAGCTGGATATTATGCACTTGCTCATGCGAGATGCCAACAGTCTCAACAATTTTTATTTGTCGGTCTTCCTTGATCATCTCATGGATTTTGTCACTGACTGCCTTTGTGGTGACATCAATTATATGCTGTGTACTCGCACAGCAAATTTTATTCGCCGTCTTGCTTACAGTGTCACAGACATTGGAAGGGTTCTCTTTGGTGTGACACCATTTGGACGGCCGGAGCGCGCTTCGACTTTGGCCCTTGTCCAACCAGGTTTATATTCATGACCCAAAAGTAAATGGTATTAAAAAGTGTTGCAGAGTCCGCTTGAACCTCATCCAGTTCCGTTTCAATTTGATCTGTAATCAAACCTTTCAGATGAAAATGTTGGTAACAGTATCTGGTTTTCTCCATTTTCTATGGCAGTCCACACACTGACCAATTCAGACGGCTATCAACAA